>NC_136469.1:72940714-75484897 GCF_902686455.1 Sciurus vulgaris
TCAGTCCTCTGGTTGGGGTCATCTTTCTTAAGTTCTACAACACAGTAGTGTGATTTGAGGTCATTGACTGTGAAGATGGATCATCTGCAGCCACTCTCAAACAAATACCTGAAGGAAAATGGATTTTATGATATCTTACTTGTTCCTTCCTCAAAACTCCTTTTATTGCTTTATTTATATTTCTATTATTGGACTTGCCACATTCTGCTTAATATCTTTTGAGTGCCTTTCTCCTTGACAAAATTATAGTCTTGATAAGGGTCAGGGGCATCACTTCTCTTCTCCTTTTGATTCCCATGGAGTTTTATAAACATGAACATTCAGTACATGTTTTCAACTGAGCTGAACACTCAAAAAAATAAATAAATAAATAAATAAAAGGATCAGACAATTTGTCTCGGCAGGCTGGAGTGGTCAAAAACAGATAGATTAAGGTTGCAAAATAAAGGTAAATCTTTACAAGTAAAGAAATCTAGGTAGGTGAAGCTAGAGGGAATAGCAGGTGTGCAAATAGTAATAGAGTCCGGAGCCTGTTCCCAGGCCTGGTACCAGAGAGCTTTTCTTCTTGGGCACAAGGTGGCAGAATGCGTCCATGTCAATCATCCCTTGTGCAGCAACTCCAAGAGGCTAAACTTTTCTGCTTGTTTGGAAACCTGTGTTTATTCTGAAAAACAATGAAAATAATGTAGTTCAGTGCCTGAAACATGGGCTTAGATAAAGCACAGGTCCCACAGTCTGGTTTGTACAGTCTGAATTGTCCTTGAGTGTCTCTGATCCTTCTATGTTTGAACTAACTCCTTCACGTCTATATCCAAGAGCAGTACATTACAGATGTGAAAGGGATGAAGCAAATATGAACTTTGGCCAGTGATTTGAAGAAACATCCATGAACACTCAAGTTTTTTCTTCAAAATATGACCAGAAGGGTGAGATGTAGTTTCTCCACTAGAAGGCAGACTAAGACAGACAACTTGTAATTACCCAAAGAAGTCATTCACATTCTCCATCCACTCATGTTTTATTTTAAAACCCCAAATGTTTTCTTTAAATTCTGATATAGTAGTCTTTACTTCTTTAACTGCTTCCAGGTTGGTTTTTTTTTTGTTTTGCCAAAATCATCTTATATTTAAAAAAAAAAAAAAAACGAAGTACTAGTAATAGTTTATTAGGTTATTATGAAATTCCTGATGATGATATTACGTGATGGGTCTTTCATCAATACCAACTTCCGTTATGTGCAAAGGTTAGAAAACAATTTTTTAAAAAATTCATTGTTTTTCAGGTTCTGCTTAAAGTTTTTTTTCTCAGTTTTCTCTCCCTTTCTCTCTCTATATATGTATATTATATGCATATATGTAAAATTAATTATGTTTTATGTATATATGTAATATATGACAATAAAGTAAGTGTTTGACAGCAAAAAATTCTGGAGTCAGGCTACCTAGGTACAAATCCCAGCTTAGTAGTTGGAAAACTCAGTTTCCTTATGTCTAGATTGCAAAAATACCCATGGCAATTAAAGAATTTAACAGAACGTGGCACCTGCAGTTCTTAAAGCATGTTAGCCATCATTTGTTGTGTGTATGTGGAAAATCTCGCTGATTCCATGACTCATTTCGCCACTTATATTTGGGAACAAAGCACCTTCTATCTACCCAGTGTGGGAGCTCAGAATTTGTTTAATACACCATAATGCCGTATGGACACTGACTTGTGGCCACTTTGTCACACACATTGTTCACCTCAATGATGGGAGCCCCTCACAAAATGCTCCAGTCATAGCTTCTGCAATTTGGGAATTTGTATCTTAAAGAGACAAGAGAATAAGTGCTTTTTTCTCCATCTTCTTCCTCCCCTTTTCTTCTCCTCTCGACCCTTCTCGTTTAGAAGTGTCAGGGATGAAGAGGTGTATCGGGAATTCGGTCAGCTCTCAATAACAACAACTAAATAAATGGTAGTCTAGTATGAGGAATTATTCTCATAGAACAAGGACACTGAAGCATAAGGATAATGCGGTTTGTTTCTGTTGCATTTCCTTGATTATTTTGTCCTTCCCAATGGCCACAAAAAGGCTGCTATGCACAGGCAGTGTGAGCAAGTTAAACCAAGAAAAAGCATAAGAAAGAAGAAGGATAGTACCTGTTGTATAAGCTGTTTTATCAGATGGGGCAAACGCTTCCGAAATTCCTCATCCTTCCTTAGCAGGAGACTTAGATCTTGTTTCCAGAACTGTCTCATAAGAACTGGAAAAGCATCGACAGAAAAGGAAGGGAGAAAGAAATAGGCTCCTAATAATTTGGAATCAGTCAATGAACAGTACATGTTGAACTAGGTTTTTGTTTTGACTTTTCTTTTGTTTCTCCTTCTCATATTTTCCCTTCGCCCTCTCTCCACTCTCTTCTCCCCTTTGGTAGGAAGTAGAATTGACAGAAGTGATTCCTTCAGATTTGTTTCAGGGAATAAAATTTGCCTTATAATTGTGCAATGGAGGAAAGAATGTAAATGGATGTGAAATAGGAAGTATCTATTAGAGCAGAAGGAGGTTAGGAAAAGCTGGCGTAGCAGAGCGTGCTGGGGAAACACATTCAGGGTTCAACCAGCAGATTAATTTCATATTGACTGCCTTTGCTGGAGGCAAAGCTAATTTTTTTTGCCTCTGAAATAACGCACCACGAACAACAGAGTTTACTATAGATCATTTAATTACAGATTATCCAAGAAAAGTATTGTTTATTTCCATGTCTACAGAGCAAAAATCAGGAAGGCATTTGCAATATTCACAAGCTTTTTAGAAATAACCCCTATTCAAATATTACCTATTATATAAATCCTTAATAAGTGATTTTTTTGACCTTAAAAAGCATTATAACCTTGAATAGAAATTCATATATGACCATTAAAAAAAATTCCCCTGGCTAGGATTCTCAACTCTCTCATTCCCAGCTCTGCCCTCTCTCCCTCTGGTCTGCTGTCAGGGGGTCTTCTCCACCACCAAGTGGCAGGTGACTAAGTGTGCCAACTGCTCCTCTGCTGGTAGTTCCAATCGACTAGTCACCATGGCTCTCACTTGAACTGCCACTATCAGATTCACTACTGTCGTCCCTTCTAGGGGGGCTAAGGTTCCTATTGGAATGGGGTTTTCTGTAATACCAGGAGCCTTTCCTTTGTGACATACCCTTATTCCACGTAGAATTATTTTGGTCCACGGGGTACGTAATGACCTTTTCTGCTGGGCGTTATTATATTCTCCTCATTATTGGGCCCAGTATGGGAACCTACTTCATTTTTTATATCATTATCAAGACCATGAGAAGGAACAAGCAAGCCCTGACTTTTGCCCTGACTAGAAAATCTTTGTTTTCCATTTGAGGTCACTCGGTTCCTATTAGATGGTTCTGTACCTTTTCTACTGCTACCTCTGCCATTTTTTGGAATTTCGTTGTAATTGCACTTTCCCTTGTATCACTGCTGCCTTCTTTTAATCTCTCTTTTGAGGGGCATATGAGGATAGTGGAAATTCTACCTTCCCCTGGTGAGCATTTTGGCTGCCAGCATCCACTCTGTTCCCTTCCTTTCCAGGGAGTTCCCTAAAATTGGTGGTGCCTGTGATGTCGTTGCTGCCTCCACCAGGCTGATGTCAGCAGTTCCTGCCTCTTCTCCTGTTTCATGCTTGGCTCCAATGGCCTTGCCACCATTTTCTTCTCTCTCTGGGATCTCGTTATAACCTGGTCCCCTTGTGTCAGGGTTAATAGTCACAGTTTCACGTGGGCCTGAAAGTCCTGTTTGAACATCTGTACTTTCTAGGTCAGGACTGACAGCTCCTCCTTGGCTAGGAATGCCCTTAGAAGGTTGACCATCCCACTGAAAGAAAAGATATCATTGTCCCCTCTTCCTGAAAATCTGTGTAACCACTGCCTTCAAAGTCACTGGGGATTTTCGGGACTCTGGGGCGCTGTTTCAGGTACTGAGTGTTGCGTCTGATATGGATGTGACGGGCATGTTTACTTTTTACTGGGCTCTTCTGAGCTTGGGGGTCTCTTCGATGTTTTCTTTTATCTTTTGAGTGGGATTTGGCATAGGTCGACCCCTGATGGATTTTTGCTGAGAACATTCCTGGGTTTATGTTCTTGGTTTTCTTTCCCCCACAGCTCAGCCAGAGTCCCTGGTCTCACCACATGTTGCATATTGCTTCTGATAAAAGCCACACCATATTCTTCTTGGTCATGTAGCTTGCTGATGTCATCATCTCCATTCTTAGCCCCTTCATTTCTGGGGAATTCAGGATATATGGACATCATGAGGTCATTGTGGGCTTTCCCTGTGTTACGAATGCTATAGTCTTCATTCTGTCTATTTGCAGAAAGATTTGTGGATTTACTACTTTGGTTTTTTCCATTGGCTTCAAAAAGGGACAAGTCTTTCTCTCTTTCCTGAACAATGTTTTCATTAGATGATGGCTCTTGATGTCTTCTCTTTTCAAAATGATGAAGAGCAAGGTTGTCTCTGTTTTTTTCTTCCTGCTAAAGTATAATTTACATAGAGCATAAAGTGATTATTTTATGTTGAATTTTTTAAATCTAAAAATGCTTAGGCAGTATGTTTTTAAAAACAATATATTTAATTAATGGAGTCTATGAAATCAATAGAGGTTTATTGGTAGAGCTCATTCTGGAATGGCCAAACCAGATTTCATGGAGAAAGAAGAATGAGCAAGGTTTGAAACATGAGCATGATTCAGATATACAGAGGCGGTGACATTATTTTAAGGGTAAGTGGCAAAGTCAATTATTTAGAAAAATGAAGCAAAAGATCATATGAATAAACCTGTATGACTAGAGTGGAGAGATCCTTAAGAAGAGAATTAGAAAAGAATTTTGAAAATGTAGATTAAGGCCAAACTTTAAAGGAAGATCTGGATTTAAGAAAAATGTGATAAAGAATATGATGCTCATGTAGTGAAGAATTAGTCACTACAAGTGAAATGGATTTCACATTTCAAATTAATTATTCTCTGGGACTTGGAGTTGTGGCTCAGTGGTAAAGTGCTTGCCTGGCATGTGTGAGGCACTGGGTTCAATTCGCAGCACCACATAAAATAAAATAAAATATCGTGTCCATCTACAACTAAATATGTATGTGTGTGTGTGTCTGTGTGGTGTGTGTGTGTGTGTGTGTTTAAATTAATTTTTCTTTCTCTCCCCTACACCTCATCTTTGTCCTGATCTTCAGAGGTGTTCATTCAGCTATGGAAGAATTTTTTTCCTTCTCTTCTCTTCTTTTTATCTTTTCTCTCCTTCTCTCCTCCTATTTCCCTCCATTTCTCGTCTCCCTCCCTCCTCCCTCCCTCCCTTTCTTCCTTCCTTCCTTTCTTTCTTTCTTTCTTTCTTTCTTTTTACAGAAAATCTGCAAATAGACGACTGTAGGTAACAAAAAAAAAAAAAACCCAAACAATTTTGCAGCAAGTTTTGTGATTTCAGCTATACTTGAAAAATAATTCATTAATTTTCTGCTCTCTTTGTCATATAATAGACAAAGTTGACATTCTGGATCAATAATTCAGTCCTCTATTTAGCATTTATCAGAATAATTCGTTGAAAGAAAGACTGTTGGGCCCAAGATCAGAATTTACAGCTCAGTGGTCTAGATTCGTGTTATGACAAGCTTCAGATCATGTAGATACTGCTGGTCTAGGGACGACAATTTGCGAACATGTGATCCAGATTATATGTCTGAAAAGTAGGCAAGAAAAAGATCCCAGGAGGAAAAAATGGATGAAAAAGAGAAAGTAGAGATGAGGAAAGAGGTTACACCTGAATCTCAAATTGCCCTTTCTTGAGGGGAAGATTTGAAGATGTCATTTATGAAAATGTGCTTTACCAAGCTGGGGAGCAGCCAGGTTTCAGTAAGCATGGCAGACAATGCAGTTAGGAGGAAAGGGGCTGAGACTGACTTTGATACATACTACTCACTATTTGTGGCATGGTCTAGATTGCTAGGTCTGAGCATCTGGTAGAGCTCATTCTGGAATGGCCAACCAGATTTCATGGAGAAAGAAGAATGATCAAGGTTTGAAACATGAGGATGATTCAAATATATCAGAGGGCGGTGACATTATTTTAAGGGTAAGTGGCAAAGTCACTAGTCTGGAGCTTTACAGAGGGTAATTGCATAAGTGGAGTGAGTTTCCTCTGAAAGGAGCAATGGAGATGGAGCACATACACTAGGGACAGATATGAGTCACACTTTAAGAGGATACCAAATTTTCTGTGGAAATCCAAGGGAGCCCAATTACCACTGGGCCCCCATGGAGACTACACTGATTGGATTATAAGTGATGGTAGGTAATGACTTCCTCTTAGGAAGCCAGCGGGGCTATCAGCACTCAAGTGGTCAAGCAACATTGTTCCATGGTGTCTGAAGAATCCCATCTTCCTCTTCCTGTGGTATAAGCTGTGTTTGTACTGAATAGTGCATGGTATATAGCAGATGGACTAAGCCACACCTGGATGCCATCTTAGAAAAGGCAGGGTGGTGAGAATCTGAGCATTTTTATCTAAAAGAGACTAAAGGATTTACTCAAAAACTATATAAATTATTAGATAACCTTAAGTTTAGACAGATTGCAATAAATTTATGTGCATTCCCTTGTCTCTGCATTAACCCTAAGGTAGGAATGTCTTGGGCAACAGAATAATTACAGAGAGAATAATTCCATATGTTCCTTACACCCAAAATTGAATTTACAACACTACATAGGCCTTAAAACTGGTGAATAATATAAAATCAAAATAAGAAATATTTATGGAGAACTCCAGATATGCACACAATTGGGGCTGTGTGGTGCATGTTCTAAGCAATACCTGGTGAATGACTAAATGGCAAAAGTCATCCTGCAGGGTACAAATGATACAAGTGACAGTTTTTTCTTCTCAGGCCACTGTGTTCCCATCCATCACCTGACTATGGGCAGGGGGTTCCATGTCAGTCCCAAACTTTGCTGTGGAATGATCAGCTCCCAGCACACAGCATCTGTCACCTTCCTTGCCCTGGTCATAGCCCTGTTTTTTACTAATGCAGCTTAATTTTGTCTTAACTTTTTGTTGCTCCATGTCAATCTGCTGGCTCTTGTTGAGCATGTGAACATCTTCTTGGATATGTTAATCAAAGATTAATAGATGAGAGCTCCCGGATGGAGAAACAGGTCAGCTGAAAGTTCATACTTGGGACAAGTTTGTAGGAAAGATAGCAAAGAAGGTAGAAAAACCAGATTCAGGGAAGCCAACATCATTGAGAATAGCATCAAGTAGAACAGCAGACAGGAGCTGACAAATGGTTTTTCTTAATCTTTCACTCCAGTGCTCACTAAAAGTAGCTGAATTATGGAAAGGGTACAGATATTAGAATTAGCTTCCCGACTCTATTTTTTGACTGTATGACCTTGGGAGCCTCTTTGAGTTTTAGCATTTTTAGCTATAAAAAAAGAAAAATGATACCTACCTTATAGGATTGTTGTGAGAATCAAATGATTTTATTAATAATATAATGCATATAAAGCATCTAGCAAAATTTCTATCATTAAACAAGTCTATATAAATGTTAGTAACTGTCATGTCTTATGGAACTGTATAGAGCATTTTATGGAATGGTAGTTTGCTTTCTCACATAATATTAATGATAGTCATTTGATTATAGAATGCACACCTGTTCTCCAAGTCCCTAGACATCTCTAACAAGGTCATAGTGACAGGCAGAGATGGACTTATTCTGGACACCCTACCCATGTATGGCCTGAATGTTGTCCTCCGGCTGTTGGTTCTATAAGTTTGGGGCCCCTGATGATATATTGTCTAAAATGTGGTTTGATAGACTTTCCTTTCCCCACCCCTCTCTCTTTGTCTTTCCCCTGCCCCCAAATAGGAACACTGTTCTACTGCGTTTATACAGGTATCTTATTAATTATTGGGTGCAGTGGGGAGATTGTTGAATCAGCTCCCACTTAAATCTCAAAATAAAAGTGGTTTATCAAAATGTGCTTCATTCATATGAAGCTTGCTAATGTCTGTAAAAGTGCCAACTTGTGACAATTTTAAGATTTAATTTGAAATGGTTTATTTGTGAAAGTTGTAACACCATTATTCACTTTTTTTTTATATTCCCAAGTAGATTCTAAAGTAGGCAAGACTTTGCTATGCAAAAAAGAAAAAAAGTATTTGAAACATTAGCTTGCTTTAAGTCATTTAGTTTCAGACATTTATATTGTCCATTGCAATCAAATTTATTTACACATTGCTAATACATCCTTTTGAGCTAAATGGGCAGGTCAGAAAACCAACAGATTATAATAATCCTTCTTAATTTTTTTCTTTCCCTATTCTGAACTGGGAAGTTTTGTTTTATTTTTGGTGTTTTTACTAGTTTCAAAAAAGTAACATTTATTAATGAATTGTATGCATGTCATTAGAAACATTGAGATTATTTGATAATGGAAAACATGAAATAACTTTTGAACTGTGGTATGTGATGGTTAATAATTTTTAACCATGCATCAGAGAAAATATTTTAAAACCAGAAAAAACTTGTTTTTTTGCATTTGCTATGTTAAGTAACATTTGACTACATAATGGTCTAGGAATCAGTTAGCTGGTCTACCTTCCTATGGTCATTTTCATTCTTCGGTTCATAGTATTCTTTTCTTGAATAGCATCACCCAGGCATTTGTTTTCTTAATTTCAGCTCATCCTCCAAGACCCAGCTCAATTACTTCCATTGTGTGGAGTTCCCAGAACACCAGGCAAACAACCAATTTTTTTCTACTCCAAGTCCCTAAAGCATGCTTTTTTAAATTTTTTTAAAACCCTTTCATAGGGTACTTTCCACATTTTCTCCTAGGTTCTAATAATTTTTTGTAAGTGATCTTTGTTTTTTTTCTAACTTCAAGATCCTGGCAAGAAAGAATTAAGTATCTCACATAATACCTTACACCATAGAAACAGCTGAACTTCTGTGTTACAAGTAAGTTCTAATTGATTTTAATAGGCAATTGGATGCAGTTTTAGAGATGGCATGTAAATGATACTGAACAGAAAAAAATAACATTCTGAAGGGAAACTCCTACTTCCATGGGAAATGAAGCCAGATTTGGAAGAGTGAGTAGTACTTCTGCTGATGGCATTTGAAGCTGTTTTCAGCTCTTTGACCAATGAATCTGCAAGAAGAGACTGAGTGAAAAGAATTATTGTCACCCATTGACAAGGGCCTCATTCTTTCTCTTCTGAGCATCCCAACACAAATTGAGTCATCCATGGAATTAATTTAAGATGTTAAAATATGTCACTCTTAGGCCAAAATGATTTCTCCTATTAACATTCCCCTGGTGAGATCCCCATCATTACACCATATGGTAGAATGTTCAGAACACCTCCTCATGAAAGACTAAACCTTACTTAGAATAATGTGGCAATCAATGGATGTCTGTAGCAGCAGGTCTTAAAGCAGAGAGAATTTTGAGCCAGGGCATGGGGCAGGAGTCAGGAAGACTCTGGAACGCAGAGCAGCATAGTAGAGAGGACTAAGGAGCCCCAGAGTATGGGGGAAGGGAGAAAGGCGTTAGCCTGGGACAGAAACTCCAGAGCAGGCAAAAATAAACTTGTCTCTCCTACAATTTTCCTAAGGGTTAGACCAGAGTTTGGCATGCTAAAAGGACCTTCACTCAAAGTTCCAGCTTACCTTTCTGTTGGTTTGATTTTTCTTCCCAGGTGATGTATTAACATACTTAAAAATATAATACCCATGTTTTTCATGGTGGCCCTTATATGTTATCTACAAAAACACAACATTATATTAAGGTGGGGTGGGCTTTTACTACAAAGCTTCCTGGTTTCTGACAGCATGAGATGCTTTTTCACGTGGGGGAAGTCAAATTCTGACTCTGACAAATGGTAGTGCTTCTTAGAACCACAGGAGGGTGTGTGTCACCCAGTCCCTGGAGACAACCCTTCATTCCGTCTCTTTTTTCTACATATCTCTAAATATGTTTTCCCTACATATGACTGTTGAATGCTTTTCATCCCAGGCTTTATCAACTTTTCTACCAATTTCACTGGAAATGGAGCATGCAGAAATATTGCCAGATGGAAGAGCTGAGGGGATTATGAGGAAGACAGGTTTTCAATACTCATGTCTAATGTCCAAATGGCAAAACTCTCAGCAAGAATATGCAGGCTTTTAAATTTGCAGTTTTAGCCTTTGTAATTTTCAGGTCAGATAAAGAACAGAAGATTGTTAGTTCTTAGAACAGTTTTCTGAGGGTGCCAGGAGAAACTATGGCAGGCAGAAGTAAGCTGCAATTTGGTGATGTGCAAAGCTGAGAGTATTTGCTGAACTTTCTGGATGCATGTGAAAAATGAGTTCCATGTAAACTGAATTCTCCATTAAGACCTGCTAACCATTTTTTTTCCTTTTTATTTATCACTTGCCTTTTCTGTGCACATATGGGAAAATATAGTTGGCTAACTACAATATCTCAGAATTCTTCCTTATCCCTCTGAAAGTTACCTAGCAAAGCATCATTTCTTGAAGGAAAGAAATCACATCAAAGAGCAACAAATCCATATTCAGAATGGCTTCTTACTTTCCTATCACACATTGTGTGAATTATATTACCTGATTAACTAGAAAGTGCCAAAATGATGTTGGATAATTTTGCACTTGCAGTATAACCCGAAAATATTTTGGCAGTTAAAAACTTTCTCTTATTGACTTTTTTTCTTTGTGGAGCTAAAATCGAGTTATTTGAGAAGAATAATTCTGTTTACCCTGTGTTCTTCCACACAGCCTCGCCGAGGTTTCACAGTCTGTGGTGGAACCGTCTGCAAGGAAATGAGGGACATTTCACCAAATGGAACATTCTTTCATCCATTTCTGCAAACAACAAATGTTTCATTTATTTTTCTTTCATTGGGTTGTACTATTCAATGTGGAAAATCATTCTGACCAAAAGAAGGTGGACCCACTCATCCCTTCACAATTATTTTTGCATTATAAAGGACAGTGCCAGCTTTCTTCTCCCCCAGGGAGAAAATGCCATCTCCATTTCAGAACCAGATTCCAGCACTGAGAATCACCACCTGGAATGGCAAGGAGAAGGCAGGCATGACACTCCAGCAGAGGAGCTCAGATGCCATTGGTATTCACTGAAGCAAGAGGTTTTCTCTGTCAGCGTGGAATTGCTGAGTGTAAGGGAACTCAGAGTTCAGTGCTATGGAGTGTGGGTGATGATGGTGTAAGTTCAAGGGCTGATATTCTGAACTAAGGTATGACAGTGCTAGTGACCAGTACAAGTCACACCACAGTCCTGCGTGGGAGGAGGATTACACCTTTTCACTGTCCTTACTGCTGCCAGTCCCCTGACCAGAGATTTCATTCATGGAAGGCAAATGGAGGTGGTCAACAGATTAGAACAAATTCTTTCTCTTAGAATGACCTGCAAATGTCAAAATTTCTTGAGAGTTCCTTATGGTGAAGGGTCACCATTGAAGTGGAGAATGGTCAGAAAATAAGAAGGAATAGACCTGTGCAGCAGCCCCCAGCCTTTGAGCTGAAAGCATCACAGGAGAGTGTGAGGGAGAACAAAATCTAAGAATCCTGGAGCAAGTTTTCTGCAATAGGAACAGGTAGATCGGTTATTCAATTATCAGTATTTTCATTTTCCTACTTGTTTTTGAAAGCCCTAATTTATCTCTGATGTGGCAAGGGGAACTACCAAGTGGAACATGTTTGTTTTTCAATACATATGCTAAAGTAGAAACAGGTGCTATGGTGTACCAGTTGTAGAAGAGAGAGAAACCTGCAAAGGAAAGATTGAAAGTAGAGGTAAACAGTTTCAGGGTCCCACAGTCTAGCAGTCCTGTTCAGCTAGAAAGTGGTTTCCTGAATAAACCTTAAGGAAAACCTTAAAATAAAACTTAAAGTCATGGGTTTTTTAAAAAGCATCTTAGAAACATAAACTCAAAAGTTTAGTAAAAGTACCCCATTGACAGGACTCTGTCAATGCATATCTGTACAACATCCCATTTTATTCTGGAAACAGTCAATAGTTTCTCAATAACACCTTACGTTAATATAGTACTTCCCAGTTTGTAAACTGTGATAGAGATCTGTCACATAGATTTTACATAGAAATCTCATCTGAGTCCCATAATAACTTATGTGATATAGGTAATAGAAGAAGCCAAACTGCCTCCATGTACATAGCTGGTAGTAGAAGTAGATGAGACACATTAACCTAAATCCTCTCTCTCAAAACCCCAGGATTACAATAGTAAATTTCAAGTAGTTGCATATGAAAAAGCATTGGCTAAGAAAAGCCAATTGAAGCTTACATTACTTTCAAGATATATTGTATAACTTTATTGTATTTCTTTATGTTGGTTCTTATATGATCTTGTGAATGTAAATTTAGACCATTTCATCATTCTTTACCACTATCAAAACAGCTAAGAAAGCTCTGGAAATGGGGCTACTGGAAGAAGAAAATATAAAAATGAGATGAGTAGATATGAAGCAAAAGAAATGAAAGCTTGGGCATCTTCTTAACAGAACACAGGCATGCTCACAATCACACACATTTGTTATTGGATTAAAAATATGTAGTTGATACCCTAAGATTCCATCTCACCCCAATTAGAATGGCGATTATCAAGGACACAAACAACAATAGGTGTTGGCGAGGATGTGGGGAAAAGGGTACACTCATACATTGCTGGTGGGGTTGCAAATTAGTGCAGCCACTCTGGAAAGCAGTATGGAGATTCCTCAGAAAGCTTGGAGTGGAACCACCATTTGACCCAACTATCCCACTCCTTGGCCTATACCCAAAGGACTTAAAATCAGCATACTGCAGAGATACAGCCACATCAATGTTCATAGCTGCTCAATTCACTATAGCCAGATTGTGGAACCAACCTAGATGTCCTTCAGTTGATGAATGGATAAAGAAACTGTGGCATATATGTACAATGGAATATTACTCTGCCATAAAGAATGATAAAATTATGGCATTTGCAGGTAAATGGATAAAATTGGAAAATATCATGCTAAGTGAGATAAGCCAATCTCAAAAAACTAAAGGACGAATGATCTCGCTGATAAGCGGATGAGGACATACAATGGGGGTGGGAGGGGTTAGTGTTAGGGTTAAGGTTAGGTTTAGGGTTAGGGTTAAGGAGGGGGGCAAGAATGGAGGAAGGAAGGACTGTATAGAGGGAAAAGAGGGGTGGGAGGAGTTGGGGGGAAGGAAAAAAAAATAACAGAATGAATCAAACAACATTACCCTATGTAAATTTATGATTATACAAATGGTATGCCTTGACTCCATGTACAAACAGAGAAACAACATGTATCCCATTTGTTTACAATAAAAAAAAAGAAAAAAAATATGTAGTTGATGACAGAGAGTACCTTGGTATAGTTCATGATTTTCTGTGACTTAGAACAAAGCCTTCCTAGTGTAACTGGATATGGATAAATTTTCATTGAGTTGCATGACTTAATAACATTTATTTTCTCATGTTTTAAAATTATTTGGAATTTGGCTTACAGTCCTAAGACATATCTATTATTGAATAATTTAGGGAATCGCTAAAATAGAATCTGCGTATCTGTGAGAAAACAATCACATTTCACCATTTGCAATGCCAAATTTGCAATGCCTTGCTGAGACTCTTTCATTTGAAATCTGTACCCTTCCCTTTTCTCCCAACACCCAATTGGTGGTTGATCTGGGCTTGAATGTGGTTCTGTAATGGAGATGGTATTGTCTGCCTCTGGGAGGAAAGTTGGCACGCTCTTTTGACCAGTGGTCACTGGATCCATGTTGACATAGCACTTTACTGGAAAATGGTCAGAAGCATCACTCCAGCTGTTCCTTAGAATGTAATGCTCAAAATAAACTCATCCTTAGCTGGTTAGATTGAACTGGGTCAAATAGACCCACACTATCACCATAGTGCCCCAGGATGTGCCTCTACAGCCCTAGTGAGCTAGGTGGTGTGGATTGAGCCTGACACATGTCTGTTTTAAATAGTACAGCCCCCATATGGCTTTGTGAGTACGTGTACTGAGAGGGGTGTATGCTTTTCCCAAATTCCACTGTCCTCACCAGATGGTATGGTTCATCCTTGTCCTTCAGGTTACCCAACTGGTTGCCCACTCACTCAGGACCTATATTTAAGTGTGGTTGGCAACAGAATGATTACTTGTTTCTATGATTCTCCAACCAAAAAGGTTACAGTGAGAAGTTAGGATGCTAGTCAGACATTATCTAGTTAGCGCTGTGTCTGCATTGCAGAAAATGTCTGTAATGCTCAGCATTGTCACAAGACAATTTGGTCACATCCTGAATACTCATCTGGGTGAGTCAGAAGAAAAGACACAAAAGGAAATAGAAGCTTGATTTGGGTTAAGTTTAGGGGTGTAACTTTTTATCTTTAGCCTCACCAAAGAAGAGAACATCCTTAGCAGAATCCCACAGTAGTAAGGTGTTAAAAGAAATACAGTAACATTCTTGTACCTTTGCATTACCAACTATTTACAATATAGAGTTGGTTAGCTTTAAAACATTCATCTCGAGTTATTTATTTGAATGATATTCTAAAATAAGGAAGTTTCTTTTGGTGTGTTATAACTTGAGTCTTGAATATTAATCATTAGTCTTGGCTGACTTGAAACTACTGGTTATTGGTTCTCTCAAAAACCCTGCTCTTGGTGCTCTGTAAAAAGCAACATGGAGATATCACATATTTATTGAGAGGTTCCTTAGGGATAGGAGTTAAGAGCTAAATGTTTTCTATATGCTTGATACCTTTATTGTAGCTGAATTAGAAGAGTGGTACTAATTTTAAAAACATGGCCTCAAAGAAAAATAAAGTAAGATATTCTATGAACATAAATGAATTTGTAAATGCTTACTGGTGCTGCCCAGGTCACACTAAAAAGCAGCAGTCCCACATAGACAACTTGCATCTTTGAGAGTCTCTGTGAAAAGACAATAATATTTTACCCTAAAGCATTGCCAATTGTGAATTGAAGTCGTAAACACAAAAGTACATATAAAATCCTTCCACCAGACAGTCCATTTCCTTTATGTATATTAATAAACATACTGCTATAAGTATATATAATATTTATATACTGGCACATATTTTATATAGTTATACCTAAAACTTAGCATGTATGTATACAAATATTTTGTATGATTTTTTTACCTAAATGTGGATATTTTAACCTAAAAACTTTAATATCTAATTATTCCAATGTGAAATGAAAATTGTTGAATATCATTAAAACAATAAAGTCAGCTACAGAAATGAATTTATAGACACATTTATTTGCTCTATTGTTAGCCCTACGTTTTTCCTCCTCTTTACGAAGACATCATTGGATATTTGTATAGTTCAAAGTGTCAGTAAATTAATATAGCAGCTCATAACAGACTCTTTAGGTGTGTCAAAGTAGCAAACATCACTGTGAGGAATGAAATCCTGTCCAAATCCAAGCTGGTGCCCCAACATATCTCCCCTTATTCATTAGCAAAGTCTCTGAGTTCACCACCATCTATGGGGTGGAGAAACAACTTATGCGATACTTCTATTAATAGCTAGCAATTTAAACACTGAAATGAGCAGAGGACTATTCTAAGATTTTCACCTGTATTCAATAATTTGAGCCTCATAATAACCCTATAAATGAGATGACTCCTGTTTTATAGACACAGAAGGTCAAATAACTTGTCCTGGAACTCACAGCTATAAAGGGGCAGAATTTGGGTTGGCTATCCAGGCAATGTAACCATAGAGGCAGGGTCCTTAGTCAATATTTAAATAAGTCTCTATTCTTTTATCTTATTACAGAAAAATCTACACATAGTTGACTTTCTATTCTTTTATCTTATTACAGAAAAATCTACACATAGTTGACTTAATGGCAAATCATATATTACACTCAACAATATAATGTCTCAAACACTGTTATGGGCAAAAAGTACATGCTTATAATTTGATAAATATTTTGGCAGACTATAGTGAGCCCTCTTTAAGTTGCCATTAGATTGAAAAAATATATTATCAGCATAGCTCTGAACCAACAATTTGTTGATTTTGATGAGCATTAAATATTTTACTAATTACACCTAGACATATAGCAAGGAATATGAAAATAATATTTCATTATTTGTGATTAGTTGGGATAAAACACTTTTAAATGAAAAAATTAATATAAATATTCTTCCAATCTTTAAGCATTTCAAAGTAAAAACTTATTCGTAGAAGTAAACAAAATGATTAATTATATTCTAAAATTTTTGGCTCTTCTCCTCCAGATTAATATAATTCTAAGGATATCAATTCAAAGTATAATTTACCTTTCCAAATATTTTCTAGATCAGTAAAATATGTCAGTTATCAAATGAAAATTCTGAACTGTAGAAATACCAGCACAGACAACATTTGAAAATATAACCAAATTCTCTTGATTCTGGTTTGTAAAGAATACAACCTAATTTACAAAGGGAAAGAATGAAGCTTAAGTCTTTGTGTTACTGTGAATCTTGATTATGCTGATGATCAAATCAAAGAAGTTAATACCAAACCATCAATTTTAGTTGGTGATTTCTATAGCTTAGAAACATACTTCTTATGTTATAAAACAAAGCACTAAATATTACACAGACGTGCTCTGTAATACTCTTGATTTGCATTTACTTTCAAAAGCAGTAATCTGACCAGAGTGCCAAGCATCTTGAAAATGTAAACAGCTATAAGACGAAGCTATTTGTTATCAAGAACATTGAGAGAACCAAATTACCTGGTATGTTTTACCTTCAGAAAGCCTGACTGCTTCTGCAGGATTAGCAGTCTCTGAGCATTTTGCTGAAATTTAAAGTTTGCTAGAATTCCTGATGTCCAATCAGCACTGGCCCACTTCGCACTAGCAAACAATTTGTTACCAGTGCCCACAGATAACCACAGGGGGCAAAGTAATTTTAATCTAAAAATGTTTTTGTGGTAGAAAGCTGCTATCAAATGTTCCAGAAAGTGGCATAAACAGAAAATATAAATACTTCAGTTTGAACCTCATGTTGTCAGATAATTAGAATTGATTTCAAAACTATTAGGATAGAATACCTAACAAGTTTATAGATAGAAAATATTTATAAAAAGTTTATAGATGGAAAAATGTTGCTCTCTCTTTTCATATAGAAAGTCTCTAATCTCAATTTTGTCTGAATGAAATTCAGAAACTTTTAACAAAAATGTTTTAGTGACTACTCTGTGGCACCATTGAGGAAATAGCAGTGAACAAAATGGACAAAATCATTTTTGTCTTCCTATAACTTAACAATTTAGATTATAAATAAGTTAAATAAGTAAACCATTTTTGTTGGATAGTGACATAAATGAGGTCTAAGGATAGAAAGTACTGCAGGGATAACAAACATGAGGAGTGAAGACTTCAGTTTGAAATTCTAGATAGAGCTTCAGAAAGTCCTATTGAGAAGGCAACGTTTGGGTAAAGACTCTGCAGAATTCATTTTCTCTGAAGGGTGAAGTCACAAGGCACCATCTTGGAAGCAGAGATAACAAGTGCTCATCAGACACTGAACTTGCAGAACCTTGATCTTGAATTTTCCAGTCCCCAGAACTATAAGAAATAAATTTCTCTTCTTTATAAATAACCCAGTCTATGGTATTCTGTTATAGCAGCATGAACACATTAAGACACCTGTAGCCATAGTACTATCTATAGGAAGAACACTCCAAGCAGGAGGAATAGCAACAACAGAGCTTCAGCAGCAAGAGCATGTTAGCTTGTTCCAGAGAGGAGGCCAATTTGGCTAAAGGAACTGAGCAAAGGGAATAGCAGCAAATGAAGTCAGAAAGGCATTAGGTGGCAGATGATATGGGACCTGAATGTCATCACAAGGCTTTGGACTTTACCCTGAGTAAGAACGAAAGCCCCTACAGGTTTTGAGCAGAGTGATTGAAGGGTGACTGAATTATGAAAAGGGCAGAGAGACCATCCCCAAAACTCTAGTGATAATCCAGTAAGAACTAATGGGACTTGAACCAGAGTGGTGGCAGAAGGATGATGTAAGTAGACGTATTCCGAGTATATTTTGAAACAAAAGCCAGTAGGACTGCTGAGAGAAAAATCAAGAATCAGAATAATACCTGTGTTTGTGACCTGCAACTCAGAGAATTAAGTTGCCTTTTATTGATATGGGAAAATATACAGAAGAAGAGAGTTTTGAAGGAAATATTGTGAGTTGAAAATTGGACATGAATTTTATACAATGGTCAATTTAGGGATTTCTTTTTATTTGGCAGTATTGGTGATCAAATCCTGGGTCTTGCACTTGCTAAACAGATGCTCTGCACTGAGCTACATCCCCAGCCCAAACATACTGAATTTCTTTTTTTCTTTTCTTTTTTTTTTAAAGTAGCATACCCATATTAGAGTAAGCCATTCATGGCCATTACCTGTTCACCTATATTGTCCACACTAGCTGTCAAATTCATAACTGTGATAGTTAAGGAAGTTCCATTCAGTCTAATCTTTAATATAACAACTCTTAGAATTTTTACATTGAAATTACTTGTGAAAATATCTGTAAAAGTTTATGTAAAATTATTTAACCTAAATTTTGTGATAAGAACTACCTACAATCGAATGCAAATTTTTAATTATAAATGATATATGAGATTTAAGTATAAACTCCCAATTTCTCCCAACTCCTCATATAGACAAAAACAAAAGAAAACAAAACAACAGCAACAGCAACAAAAACAGACCTTGGGTGCTTTAGATTTAGAAAAGGATAACTTTTGTAGTTAAGGTCAAATCCCTCTTTTTGCTGTATCCAAATTCTGCACCTCCTCTTATGAGTGTCCTGAGGTGCTTTCTAAAATATTTACCAGGACTAGAATTTGAGCTATTGAACTGGGGCCACAATAATTCAACCCAGAATTTTAGAATATTTGAATATTGCCAATGACAATTAATTTTAGGAGTTTTGAAGTCAAACTCAAACAGATCTGAGTTCAAATCCTGACTTCACTAAGCATCTATGTGGTGCATTTCTTAATTGAACTTCAATTTGCCTCAGTTTCTCCATCTTCATATGCTGATCATAGTAATAAGCTAAATTTTCATTGAGTATTACTATGATGCAAGCATTGTTCTCAGTGTTTTACATTAACTCATTTAATCCTTGTAACTCTGTGAAGTAGGTATTATTGTCATTATCCTTACTTTAGCAATGAGACAAAAAACTCTTAAGAGACTTTCTTAAGGTCACATACTTAACAATAGGAAAGCCAGAAATTGCAACTAGACAATTTGATACAAAAACAAAGCTTTAAAACCATTCTACTATACGGCGTAAACATTAAATTAATGAACTCTACAAGATGCTTAGTTAGCCTAGTGCCTAATTTTACGACTAATTGATAAGTAGCTACCTATTCCACCCACTCTCCCCACCATTAATAATAATATAGTATTCAGGTGATGGATGTATCCTTCTGTATCTCCTTTCTGTCCTCTCTTGATTTCTTTTACATGTCTTCTTCCATGAAGTATTTAATGTAAAAGTAAAGTCAGTAAAACACTGACAGAAAAAAATATGACTGATGTTTAAGGGAACATGGTAATGTGGTCTATTTCTTTCAACATAATAAATATTTATGCTTATAATTTCAACAAGGTGCTAAGGATTCAGGTGATAAGGGAAAAGGCTAACGAGAAAATCAAAGACAAGGAAAGAAACACAACAATGAGAGTGTTCATTCAGCTTTGAGACTGAAGAGAAATATAGTTATATAAACAGTAGACAGATGTGAAAGCACAAGAATGTTCGTCTTGAAATTTGAGTATCCTGTAAGCACAATGAATAATTCTGAAATTTTTATAATAATTACTAGATCATGCTGCTTTAATCTTTTTTATTGTTTGTAACATTAACTTTATATTTTGAATGATCCAGGGTAAAGACTATGCACCTGGTTTCGCCTCATATGTGGTATAGCCTTATGTTTGTGAGTTTTTCCAGTACTAGAATCTTATAGATGTTTTCAGATATATCTCAAATGTGCTTTCCTTCTTTCAAAAGAATTTGTCTGTGGTGGGGAGATATTTCCCCTTTTCTTCAGTGATGGGAAAAATATCTAATTCTAATCTTGAAGAACATATGTTCCAGGAAACAAAAAAAAAAAAAACTGACTTAGCTTCTAGTCCTACCAAGGAATATACAGGCAGGAGCTAAATATACATGCTCTCAAAGCTAAAATGAATTCAAAACTAAAAATCACCTTGAGTCTTAAATTTAGAACCTACAATTGACAGAACCAAAAAAAAAAAAAAAAAATGGCGAGACCCTATTTTGGCTGGAAGTTTGCAGAGAGGACACTCTGGAGAAAAAAAAAAAAAAAAAAATTAGAAGAGCAATCATTTGCTAAAGTTTTGTGAAGTAGAGATTTTGCTTCTTTACCTTTGACACTTGCCCCTTGTTGAGTTCAAACTTTAAAAACTCAAAAAAAATGCCCTAAATGATTTTGTGTAATGAAGAGTTTTGCCATAACATTTCTTAGGAACCAATAAAGGTAAAGACCAGAGTTATGTAAAAACAAAACAACAACAACAACAAAAGAAACCTTTACTAACCTCACATCATCTTCATTTAAATGGAAAAAAAATTTTTTTTGAAAACCTAGGAAGCTACAAGAAAGAACAAGAAACATACTCTGAACCTTCTTCTGGTTCCTGGTGGGCCAGCTGAGAAGGGCCACCTCCATCCTAAGGCCCCTTAACCTGTATCTCCTAGGACTGGACAGCACATAGACTGGCTCCTTACAGAGATCTAAGATGAAAGTAGTCCATGGAAACTGCTTCACCTTGTGGTGACGGTTTCCTTTCTTGTCCCTCATTTGAGTGTGAATGAACATTTACAACGTTAGCTAACTAGGACCCCGCATTACCAGTTCCAGCTATTGGACCCTCACCCAGGAGTAAATGTTTTTATCTTATCACATCTGTCTATCACAGGGATCTCCCAACCCTCTCTCTTTACCTGTACCTAGGCCCAACTCTTTGATCTACGTTTTTTGTTTTTTGTTTTTTGTTTCCAAATTTAGTATTGATAGGAATTTTTTTTTTCCTGAGATTAATCCCCAATTTATTCTGGACACCTTTACATAACACACTTCTATGTCCTCATCTTAAATAAATACTCTATTTATTTCTATATGTTATAACTAACCTGAATCACTATTTTCTAATTTATATGCATAGCAAATGATTTTCCCTCCTTAGTCCACAGAGGGATCTTCACAGTGTAGTGGGTAGAACACAGGGGTCCCAATGGAGCAATCCCCTCTTTACCGTGCAAAACAGATTTGTCAAGGTTTAGGCATTTCGTAGAAATACTTATTTCCCATTTATCTCCAGAATAGAGTCTGGAGTGAGCATGCTAGGTGTCTTCTGTTTTTAGCAGAATAAAATGTTTTTGTTTTAAATATATTCATTCATGAGTATCATTCAGGATAGAAAAGGGTCACTTTTTCTAAAACATCACTTACAACCAACTTTCCATTTACCCCAAAATTATTTTTATTTTTAATTATTATTAGTTTGTCTTAGAAATACATGAAAATTTCAAACAGATACAGAACTGTGGAGGGTCACAGAGTAGCAGGAAGCTAGCTGGCTTGCTGTATTCATTTCTCTAGGCTATTTGTTTACCCATTGGCTGTTACTAGCAAAGAGAGAACATGTCAATATAATTTGCCTTTATTTTTATATTAGAAAGAAGTTTTATTACACCTTAAGACGTAACTTACAGGATGTAGTTAAAATGAAATTATAATGATACCAGCCCTTTCCTTCAGGACGTGGTGACATTGCTGGAAGTGACTGCAAGACTTTGTTGTGTGACCTCAAGGGGAAAATATCTCTCATTCTCGAAATAGTATTTTTCAGAGGTTGTCGTTTTCTTTTTCAAGACGAAGTACCTTCTCCACAGGAGACGGAACATGACATTTACTAGTGAGTTATTCATTGTATTGGTCACTTATTAAAACCTTCTTACCAAATTAGGGCATATCTAGTCTCCTCCATTTTTAACTTTTAACTTCATGTTTAGCTGCATTCTGTAATTTTATTTTACATTTTCTTTCATTGCTTTCTTAATTCTCATGAACTCGGGTTTTCTCTATGCTTGTCAGTTCCTGTTCTAATCAGTATTGATTGCTATTTAACCACATCACCTCAAAATTTACTAGTTGGAAACACCAAATTGTTATCTTCTCTCAAGTTATAAGAGTTGACATGGCTCCTCTGTGAAGTTCTCACTTGGGATCTCTCAGAGAGGCATGGTGAGGAGTCATCTGAAAACTTGACCCGACTGCACATCCAGGATGGTGTTTCTGTGTTTCTCCATGTGACTACTCTCTCCAGCAGAATGGATGGACTTTACACATAGTGACTCAGGACATGAAATACTCAGTGGACTGAAAACTCATTAGCTGGATTTATGTTCCATATTGATTACATTTTATTCTTCTGTTCTTTATAAGAAAGTTCTCTTCTTCTACTTTGCAAGGCCAAGGTCTCAAAATCAGAAAGCAGAGATTGCAGGACAGTTCTGTGGGCTACAACTGCTGTGGAGTCACTCTCAGAATGTCTGCCAAAGCAGTCAGAATGAAAAAGGTACAGAAATAGGCTCCACACCCCGATGGAGAGTGGCAATATCACATTGCAGAACAGCTTGTGGAGTGGAAGATGGTGCTGCAGGCACTTTTGGAGAATATAGTGTGTCCAAGAGCAATTCAGCTATTCAGCATTCTTTGTAAATTAATCTTGTTTGCTATGCTGTGTTTGATGACAGTCATTCTACAACATGAGTAATACTTCTTGTGCTGTTGATTTTACATGACTCACCTATAGCTAGAATCAAGAGCAAGCTTTTCTTCAACTGAGTAAGTGATGAGATATGCCTAGTGATCTTATTACAGAATTTCAAAGGTTAGTCATGACAGCACTTGCTCTCTCCCAATCTCTTCCTTTCTCTCTCTCTCTCTCTCTCTCTCTCTCTCTCTCTCTCTCTATATATATATATATATATATATATATATATGTATATATATATACACACACACACACACACATCACACATACATACATACATATATGTGTGTGTATATATATATATATTTAAATATATATGTTTAAATACTATTTATCAAAGATAGTATGTCTTGCTGTGTTTAGGTCCAGGAAATGTCAAAGCATTGAATAAAACAGCTGCAGAAAGAAGATAATCCACAGATTTCTATTAACAACACCAGAAATTGTACTGAGTTCTAAAACAGAATTTGGAACAAAGAACAAAGCCTCAAGTTGAAAATAAAGAAAACAATGTATTTATCCAGTTTGTTTATATTTTTGATTAACAAGAGTTAAATGCTTAGATAATCAATTCTTCATGGTATATGACTAGTTTTATGCAATCATCTAAAAAGGAGTGTCAACAAACTATAGACGGTAGACCAAATCACCTGTTTCTGCAAATAAAGTTTTATTAGAATGCAGTCACGCCCATCTGTTCATTGTCTATAGCTGCTTTCAGTACACTGACAGAATTGAGTCATTTCGACAGGGAATATATATCCTACAGCCTGCAAAATCAAGAATATTTACTATCTCACCCTTTACAGAAAACAGTTCAACAACTTTTTTTTTACCGAGAAAGTTTGCTGACCCTCAAATGAAATACTGAGAGTTGAATTTGTATTTCAAAAAGAAATGATACAAGTTCTATGCATGTTAATGGAGGTCTTATTTTCTTGGACCTTGGGTGTCATAAAATTAAGAGGAGAAGCATCTTGAGAAAGAAAAGAATATAATAAAATTTAATTTACATAGAAACTTGTATTCTCTGAATAACAAATCAAGTTAATGAGTTTCTATCCTGCTGAGCATTTTAAAGATCTAAGGGTAAAAGTATATTGTGCAGCACTTGGATAAACAAAAGAGTGATTGCTTCATTGTTGACTTTTAATTAAAGCTGATTATGTTTTTAAAGTGAGACTATTGTCCTTTAAGAAAGAGAAAGTTTACACTTTTCTTTCTTATACTATCATGGTTTGATCTTTTCTTCAGTCAGAGATTCACTTTGCTTGAAGAAGAATTGGAATTTTTTTTTAATAGAATTCAAATGGAAAGAAAATCAACCTTTGTTTCTTTACTGCTGGAATATTCTTGAATCTCACATAAGAAGCAATACTTTTGAAAGCCAAAGCTTTAGTTTTACAAGAGTAAACTTTTGTTAAGAGAAGAAAGAATGGCAAAAAAATCAACATAGCATAATAGATGTATGATATAAAAATTATGAACCAAAGAGGAAGAGGGACATTCAGTAAGCCCCACACTTTATATCTGGATCACCCAGGCTGCCCTCTGGGGAAGATATTGATTGAGGTATCATATTGAAGGAGGTAAGAAGGACTTGAAATGAAGAGACAGGATATAGGGAGACTACAGCCGGAGGGGCAGAGTCACCTTTGAGAAGCAGTTACCCTGTGACCACATTAATACTCTCAGATCATTCTTCCCAAAGTGTGGCCTATTTAGCATAAGGTTGCCTGAGGAGGTCCTGAAAACATCATGGGTCATATTGTCAACGTCACATTCTTTCATACTTCAAGATTTTTCTTAGCCTACCTTCATTCCCATATGCAGCCAGTCTCCTTTAATGTCCAGGACAAACAAAACTTCCCACACCTGGGGATCTGAAAGAGATGTGCAGGGGAGCAGCTCTGTTGCAACCTCCTGACAATCTGGCATGACTCTATACAGACCACATCTGTACCGGTTTCACCTGAGGAAGGATCTCTCTGTGGTGCACTTGAGACTTATCAAGGTGCCCTGCAATTCCTCCAGAAGCAACAAGCAGCCTAGCAAAGACATGGGAGATGATCGCAATGCCACTTCTTGTCCATCTCTTCAGTTTGAGTTGTACACAGGGCTTTTCATCTCGCCCTCTTAGAGTTCAACTACAGCCTTCTGTGCAAGCCCATCTGCTTGGAAGTGGATTAGAGTAGCATGACCTACCATCTGTGCCATCTGCTATCTGTCCCCTCTGGTTCAGTGTCACCAGTGGGACTAGGGATGCAGGGAACTGACAATGGTGCTGTTCCTGTCTGCTCTCTGCAGTAATGAACTCTGACTCTGTTTGAGCTCACTGTCTCCCTACTGGAGGAATTTATGGAAGTGTGCTGTGTGAATCTAATAGCCACAGTCACATATCATAGCCCAGTCCCCAATCACACTGCTGCTTAGGGACCTCTTGACTGCTTAACAAAATGTGAGGGGAAAGTCCTGTAAGTTCACACTCAAGTAGAGGAGGAGAATTATGGAACCCACCCTTATTATGCAAGTTACCCCCAAACAAGCTGAGTTATACTGGAAATCATGATGAGTCAGGTTATTGGTCTTCCTACTAAACACACACACACACACACACACACACACACACACACACACACACACATATATATATATAAACAAAATCAGTCTGAAACTCAGGACTGAGTGATGTGTAGAAGTTCTGCCATGAAAGAAATTATTTTCACCATGGAGGGCAGACTTTGGAAGATAAGACTCTGGGAAGAAAGGGGGTTGAGGTTTTTAAAGTCAAAACTCACTGTCTGGTGCACATTAGAATGGCAGGTGTTATCTGGGCTAATTTGTTAGGCATTGTGTAAGGACTGAGTTGACCATTTGTGGTTGCTGTGGACAGTGACTTGTGCTGCCTATATGAGGCACACTCTGTGGGATTATGTCACCCAATTGCCTTCTTTCTATGTGTGAAGTCCCTGTACAGTATAATGATTCTCAGGGGTCTTTTATCTCTCCATGTGGGTCACTCCCTGTAGGACTGTACCATCATGTTACCTCTCTCTCCCTTTGCATGAGCATCCCCTGTGGGATTAGGAGTCCCCCATTTCCTTTGTGATAGACACCAGAAGGTATAGCCATTAGCAGGCCAGGCAGCCACATTAGGATTTTTTTTAAGTGTCCCAAAACCACAGGCAACAAAAGCAAAAATAGACAAATGAGATCGCATCAAATGAAGAGGCTTCTGCACAACAAAGGAACAATCAACAGAGCAAAGAGAGAGAATTTAGAATGGAAGAAAATACTTGCAAACTATTCATCTGACACAAAATTAATATCTGGAATATATAAGGAACTCAAAAAACTCAATAAAGAAAAGAATAGTCCAATTAAAAAAGAGTAAATGAACTGAATACAAATATTTCTCCCAAGAAGAAATATAAATGACCAACCAAAGTGAAAAAAAATGTTCATAATCATTACCTATCAGGGAAATCCAAATCAAAAGCACAAGGAGATAGCATCTCACCTCAGAATGACCATTTTTTAATTTGTTCCTTTTAGATATACATGACAATAGGGTTATTTTGACATATTATACATACATAGGTACAACTTCCCATTATTGAGGCTGTGCACTATATGGAGTTACACTGGTCATGCACTCAGATATGAACATAGGAAATCTATGTCTGATTTATTTTACTGTCTTTCCCATTCCTAACCATCCCCTTATCTTCATTCCTGTTCGTCTAATCAATGAACTTCTGTTCTTCCCTCCCCTGCTCCTTATTGTGTGTTAGCATCCACATATCAGAAAGAACATTTGGCCTTTGGGTTTTTTGAGATTTGAAGCATGATAGCTTCCAGTTCCAACCACTTACCAGCAAATGCCATAATTCATTTTTCTTTATGGTTGAGCAATATTCTAGTGTGTGTGCGTGTGTGTGTGTGTGTGTGTGTGTGCGTATACATTTTCTTTATCCATTCATCTGTTGAAAGGCACCTAGTTTGGTTACATAGCTTAGCTATTGTGAATCACTAGTATGCTGATTTTATGTCCTTTGGGTATATGCTAAAGAGTGGGATAACTGGGTCAAATTGTGGGTCCATTCCAAGTTTAAAGAATGAGTATTGTGAAAAAGAAAATAACAAGTGCTGGAAAGGTTGTGAAGAAAAAGGAACTTTTATACATCATTGGTGGGAATGTAAATTAAGACAATCATTATGGAGGTTTGTCAAAAAACAAAAATAGATCTACAATTTGATCCAGCTCTTCCACTTCTGGGTACATATCCAAAGGAAATAAAATCAACATATCAAAGAGATATCTGCACTCTCATGTTTATTGCAGCACTATTCACAATATCAAAGATACGGAATCAGCCTAGGTGTCCATTGAGTGATTAATGGATAAAGAAAATGTGATACATAAACACAATGGAATATTATTCAGTCAGAAACAATGAAAAAGAAAAAAGAAACTCTGCACGTTCTTTCTCATGTGGAAGCTGAAGAAAAAGTTTATCTGAATGTAAAATAGTGATTAGTACAGGCTGAGAGGAGTGGAGGAAAGAGAAAATAGAGGTTAGATAATGATTGCCAAAACACATTCAGCAGTTCTAGTGTTCCATAGTATGGTAGGGTAACTATAGTTAAAAATAACTTATTATGTATTTTATAAAGTACTAGCACAGAGGAGCTTGTAAGAAGGCTCCAAACAAAGAAAAGTTAAGTAGATGGTAATACCAGTTACCCCGATTTGGTCAGTACATACAGTACACCCATGGTGAGATATTATACTCTACTCCATATATAAATTGTACAAGTTGACTAAGAATAAAATAAAAACAAAAAGGGAATGTGTTTCCAAAAATTAAAAAACCACACATATATTTCAGAACTTTCATTTCCACAAAACAACGAAAATATTTTTATCCATCTTCTTAATCTAGTTTCAAAAATCTATGCAAAAGACATAAATTCAAACAATTCAAACAATAAAAACTCAGTTTTTAAAATATATTGATATTGGTTTTGAAATAATTTGAAAGTCTAAGTCTGAACATCTACCTTTTCCCTTTTTTGGTAGGGAGTACTGCTGGAAGGGCAGGAAGGTATTCAATGTGTTTATGCAAATGGACAAATATGGCCAGGATAAGCAGGGTGTGGACATTCCCACCTTGAGTACATAACCATGTTGTAACCACTGTCTCTTCTCTTGCAAAAACACACACAGAGACAGAGAGAATTTTTCAATTTCAGCTTTAAAACTCAGTAATTATGCAGTTGTACCCAAGGTTAGGCTCTCTCAAAAGCAGATATCGAGATAAGAATCTGGATGGGTGTGATTGATTTGAAGTGATTCCAGGAAGCCAGTTGAGGGAGTGGGAAATCAAGGCAGAAAGGGAGGAAAGTTAAGAAGAAGCTGATCACCACTCTGAGCAACAGGGGCTCAGTATCTCCAGAGGCTCCATAGCACACACTGACGCACTTAGTAACCCCCCCCGAGGAGTAAGAAACTGGAATATTTATCCACCAGTTCCCATTTCTTATTGGTTAAGGATTACTCCTGGAGTGTTATGTTCCTGGAATGATCAGATGGCCCCACATGCAAGGACTGAGTATACTCTGGAAGTCAGCCTATGCCCTTGGACTGAAAGGTACAGGAAATTATGGAGACTCCTAATGTGGCCTCCGGAATGAAAAGAGGAAAATATAGGTGAGGTAATGATAGATTCTGTTACCAGCAGGAATTCTAGAGTAGAATGTTTGAGTAAACTTGTTCAAAGCAGCACTATACATGCTAATGTATATACTATATACATGTATATAGTATATACATGCTAATTTTATATACTATAAAATTAAGGAGGCTTAATTTTAATTTCTGAGAAGCCCTAACCCATTCATATTCAGATATGCATTCAGTTATTAATGGAATATTTTATACAAGAACTTGTATCTGAACAAAAAATGCCCAGAGGAAGAGACAAATAGGTGGTCAGTGTAATCAAGGACACGAGCATCGACGTCAAGTAGAGCTTCTAACAGAGGAGGCCAAGGTCACAGGGAGAGCCTCTTGTGGGTACCATGCGTAGATTTAGGTGAATGGTATCAGTAAATATCAGGGATGATCAGTAGACTTTGAGCTACAAATAGAACTTTGGCCCTAGAATAACCAATACCCAAGACCCAACATCATACCCAGGACTCAGTTAAAGGATTCCTGGTGTAAAGTGAGAACCAGTTTAACAAGTCTCACCTCAAGCTGAAATGGATCAGCCTATGCTGAGGAACAGGACAGACTAAAGAGTTTGAGGGGTGGTGGGGGACTGTAACCCAAAGGTTGAAGTAAAAGGACCTGAAATGCATAGGCTTGAAAATTGGCATTGGGGGCAGGGAACCTGGGGATCATCCAGTTCCCTCTGGCCTTACACATAAGTCAGAGAGTTTCTGTCCAGTATTAACCAACGACTTCATCATAATCCTGGGAGCTAAAGAGCTCCCTGCCTGAATGTAGTTAATTTTTACAATGCACCACCTAAAGACCTACATTAGAATATAGTGCTTTTTGTTGAAAGGTGTAACCAAATTCCCAGTTATGCACTGTTGCTCTATTTTGACAATAGCACGCAAGACTGCGTTCCTTGTTTGTTGGCAATCTGTTCTGAAAGAGACTCCCTTGAGAGCACCTGAGCATGATGTGAAACCTATAAAATGACATCTTATTAATTCCAAAAGACAAAGAAGCAAAACATCACTAGGTTGTTCTGTGTGTTCTTATCTAAAATTTCCTCTTCTGATTCCCAGGTCAGTTCACTTATTTTAACAGGCCGACCTTTCCATATTGAAGAAGGAAATTCTGAGGCTTGTCCAGAGTATGAATCCTGGGTCAGTCTCTTCTCTTCCACTTTCCAACTGAATCATTTAAGGAAAATGGAATATCCTTGTTATTTCCTTCTCTTGCCTGTAAAATAGAATCAACTTTCAGTAACAGAGTCATGAATGAGGCAACTTATACAAAAATGCTTGAAATAGCAAAGGCATGTGTTAAGAGTATAATAAACAGTAACTATTATATCAATGAAGAGTGGTTCTCACCTTTGAAGGACATTGGAACTACTGCCCATTTCCAGAATCTCTGACTCAGTAGGTTGAGTGGAACTCCAGAATGTGCATTTCTAACAAGTTTTCAGGTGATGCTAATGCTGTTGATCCGAGGACTGCAATCCTCGGATCAATTCTGAGTTAGAATACAAGTTGTTTTTAAGTAATAGAGACCCACTATAATAGTGACTTAAAGAAGACATAAGTTTATTTCTATATGTTGATAGTGCTCTACATGTTGGTATACAGGGCTAGAGTGGCACTCCTTGGAGTCAGACTGTTCTCTATCTTACCACCTGCCATCCTGAATTGCTGCCTTCTTGTGCACCATCATAGGTGGCTCTCCACCATGGGTGAATTTCAGCCAGTAGGAGAGGGAAATTGGGGTGAGGGAAAGGAGAATAATCTTTCTCTTCAGAGACACAACCAATAATCTGGTAAGTTTGGGGGGAAAACTGGTAATGCATGCAGTTTGAGTAACCAGCAGCAGTAGAGGAAATTTTTATGACACCAGTACAAGTGGGCAGTCAACAAGGCTGATGTGTACACATGTGTGCCTCAGAAGTATATGTGGATGAAGCTTAAATAAAAATGATTTAAACACAATGATCCAGGAAAATGAAAACCACATGCCCAGATTTTAAAAAGACAGGGAAGATTCTATTACCTGTGAGAGAGGAAGGAAGGAGAATGGATCTTTATACATATCTAGGACTCTGCCACAGCTGTAGACTGGCTTCTGTTTGAACAATGGCAAAAGAATTTTCTATGAATAGCAGAATACAAAAACCCAATTTTATGTTCCCTCTAAGTATGAGCACAGCTTGTTTCAATTTATCTTTTCTCTATGTAAAGGAATCATTTGATTCATTCTCAAAGGAAGAAGTATCATTCCCTGGACAGAATAAAATAATTTCTCTTTCTGTTCTAATAATTGGAATTCTCATCCAGTTTCTCCCAGCAGGACCACCAGGAAATATTATCAGAGAACATAGGAAACAGAGCTCTGGTTAGGGAAGGTCAAAGGGGATGAACAAGAGGCCAGAAGGCTAGTTTGCTAGAAAAGCAGAAGGAGGTTGGAATTGAAACATAGGGGTCTAGGTAGGAAAAAACATTTCAACAGGAGCAGGGCTGCCAAACTGCAGGTATTCCATAATCTGACTGAGAAATCCACCACTTGAGTCCTTGAAGTGTTTCACAGCACAGCCCTCGACAGCCCGCCCCTTTCTTCCTTAGGAACTTTGTTGCCTTCATCTAGGCCCTTGGGTGATTTAGTGTCCACAGGCCTCACTGACTGCCCACTTGTGCTGATGTCTGGCCAAGGCATGAAAATTTCCTCTGCTACTGTTGGTTACTTCAAGTGTGTGTGCTTTACTAGTTTTTCTCAAAAAAAATCCTCACCAGATTATAGGAGACTCATAGATACTTGGAGTAATGGAGAGAAACATCCTGCACTTGAGGACAGAAATGAGCTTGCTCAAATCCCTTAGGTAGGATAGTAAAGAGAAGAAAGCCATATTCCACAGGCCAAAAGCTAAGAAAGAAACAAAGAAAAAACTTGACAACTTTTACAATGCAAAATGAATGACTTCTGAATATTAAGTAAATACACTTCAAAAATTTTAAAGATCTTTCAAAATCTGACTTGATGATTCTGATATATTGAGATAGTTTGTGATGATAAAATATGCAATCTAACAAACATTTTTGATCACACTGGTCCCAAGGCCTCAATCTCATCAAAATCTTTCACTCTAAAAAGGTATACTAGGGCAAGAAAAGAAAGATTTCTGTAAATTCCGAAAACACGCTTTTTATACCTGGCTGATTTCATTACAATACACCTGTTAGGAGGGGGAACAGAAAGGGAGAGGGAAGAAAAGGGCATGTGACGATGCTGAGTTCCTCATGACAAGTCAGACTCTGAAGAGCAACCCACTGAATACCATCCTCACATAGGAGATGAGGGAATAAAGACTAGAGGAGAGGAACAGATTCATTTACTGCTGAGAAGACCAGTATTCAAGTCCATCTGATTCCAGAGCAGGTGCGCCTTGCACAATAACAAGCATCCTGTACAGAAAGATACCAATAATAGGAGAAGGTCCTGAATATGAAAATGTCCTTAAGGATTCACGTCATAAAATATGGTTGATTTTTAAGAAAATTGTGATGTAGGACAAAGCTCATTTTCCAGGTATGTTCTCATCATTAGTGATTCCCTGCTCATCCATTGCTGCTGTACACAAATGTGCATTGTGTAATGGTAAAGAACACAGGAGGCGCCAAGCCAGTTCACTTTTGTTTAAGCTTAGCTTGACTGTGTGTGATCTTTTTGTACCCCTGTCTTTTCATCAATAAAATTGATTAGAATAATAATAACTACCTCAGAGAGTTTTGTGAATATTATATAAGTTTAAAATAAGGGACAGTATTAGGGTAAATGGACAATTTTGAATACTCAGTGCACATTAAAAAATATTGTCAGTTGTGGTGGTGCCCACCTATAATCTCAGTGACTCAGGAGACTGACACAAGAGGATTGCAAGTTCCAGGTCAGCCTCAGCAACTTAGCAAGACTCTCAACAACTTAGAGAGACCCTGTCTCAAAATAAAAATTAGAAACAACTGTGGATGTAGCTCAGTGGTGAGGCATCCTTGGGTTCAATCCCTGGCATCAAAAAAATCTATGAGTATAATCTAATATATAATATTTCATAGTATAGTATAATCATATAGTATATGATATTATGTAATATTAAATGATATACAACATCAGATATTATCATGACATATTACTTGTGATTATATGAAATATATTATAATTATATAATATTTAATTGAATATACATTATTTGTGATTATATATTATGTAAAATATGAAATAATTATATATAATTTTATATAGCATAAAATAACTATATATAATTCATATGTAATATATTGTTTGATTAAATCAGTATATTATATAATTATATATTATTGTAATAATATATAATAATTAAAATTATTATATTTAATTATTCTATATATTAATTAATAATATTATATTTAATTATATTATATTATATTATATACATTAATTAATTATATTACATGATTATAGTTAATTATTATAAATAATTAAAATAATATAATCATATGATATATTATGTAATCATAATATATTGTTTTATAATATTAAATTATACTAGTGTTATATATAGTATCATGTATGTGTGTACTCTGTATTATATTTTATATATGTATATACATTTTCAGAATTGCCAGATTTAACAAATACAATTACAGGATATCCAGTTAAATTTGAATTTATATAGTATGTATTTGCATATATGTGTTTTATATATACACATATATACACACACATATATATACATATAACAAATAAAATACAGAATGTAGTTAAATTTGAATATCTAGTATACAGTACACATATATGTACTATATATATATATTATTGTGTATGTTAAACTTCTTGAGAATGCGAATGAAAATGGTATTGTTGCTATGTTGGAGAATTCTTTGTTCTTACACCAAATGCTGAAGTATTTAGGGGTGAAGCTTCATCTATAACCTCTTCTTTGATGTTCTGGCAAAGAAATGTACATACAAACCACACACAGAGAGGCACAGAGAAAAAAGAGCACAAAAGTGGCCAAGTGTTAACTACTGGTTGGTCTAAGTGAGAGGTGTAATAATTATGCTTATGTACTAACTAGTCTTCCAACTCCTCTGAATGCCCGATATTTTTCAAAATAAAGTTAGAGGCGATGAATAAGTGATGCATGTGACACATTACCACTGATAGCTATCAAACTAAAATCACTCTGAGAACAAGGGTTTTTATTTTCCCGAATTTCAATGTCTAAACACTGTCTGCATTCTATCAATGTCCTTACATCTTATACTGCCTAAATAAAAAGAGGAATGAATTATTGCTCTTTTTACTTCTTTCAACTATTAATTTTCTTTATTATACCCATTTGAAATTTGCTTTCGGGCTTATGTTAAAGGTGTAAATTGCTGTTAAGCCTTCATACATCAGCCCTTTTGTGTGTGTGTGTGAGCCTGTCTGTGTGTCCATGTGTTTAAAAATTTACCCCTACACCTCCTATCCCAGATAATATCAAATAGTGCAGGATTAAGTTTGCCAGAAAAAACACAAGATATCCAAAGTTGAATATTAGATAGTGAATGGTTTATTTAGTTTAAGTATATCCCAAATATTTCAGAGGCCAAATATTCATAGGACATACTCATACTAAAGATTATTCATTGTTTATCTGTTTGTTGTTCAAATTTAGCTAGACATCCTGTATTTATATTTGTTAAATCTGGCAACTCTAAAAAAAGTCATTCATTCACCTAATGTCTATGGCTGCCCCTGCCCACAAGCATGGTGAAATTTTAGTCATGCCAATTTATTCAAATATTTATAGTTCCTCCCAGTTTTAAAGCATATTGGAAACAGGCTTTCATCTAGTCGAATTGTCCCTTATTTGTTTAACCTTTATGAATTCTGAATCCCTCATTTTTCTTCTTAATTAAAACACACTTGAACGAATGCATTTTTATTTGTGATAAAACTTGTAGAATATACACATAGATCACATAAAAATACATGAGAATGATATTTGAAGTTAACATACAGGGTTAGGTAGTGTGATTAAGAACAACACATTTGTTGAATACAGTGTCATTAACCTCGAATCTCTTCTTAGAAGCCCTTCTCGTACAAAGAATATGTTTAGGCAGTTAGCAATAGTGCAAACAGGTTACAAACATTATTTATAGGGCTACATCCTCAAACATTCCATCTAATTCCATGTCATGGATTGCTGTACTGCTTGATAAATGGCTTTGGTTTACAACCACCTTTCAGTAACATCAAAGAAAAGCAACAAGAAACCCATTCCTCACAGAAGCAATTACAGAAGATCACTTTGGAATTATAGTACCATTCCACATTGTAAGAGGCAAATTTGTCATATAGCACCGTCCTGAGTTGAATTTTGAAAAATGGCAGCCAGATGCAACACTAGAATGGAAGAATTCATGCAAGGCTGGGCCCTCACTGATGGTAATAGTAATTCTGATTATCGTAGCCACCATAGCCCTGACCCTTGTAGTAGCTGTACTCATCCTCATAGGCTCTGTAGTTGTCCCCGCGAGGCTCGCCATTCTCATTGTCGTACACTTCATATCCATTGTCATATTCATTGGTGCCTGTTTGCTCATACTCCCCCTCGTATTCAACAGTGGTGGTTCTTCCAAATGGTGGGGACGTGGTCCCGTAGACCTCCAGTGGTGGGGTTGAAGGATCAAACCTACCATTTAGAGGTGTTGTCTTGGAGCCACCATTGTTCCGCCGTCTGGTTACTGTGGTTCCTCTGACATTGGCTCCAGTAACACTTTCTTCTCCACCTTCTTCCCCGTTGTCTCCCCCATTGCTGCCGTTGCCATTTTCTACCTCTGTGCTGTTGGTGCTGGTCCCATTTATGCCCTGCTCATTTTCATCCACTTCTGCTTCGTTTTCTTCATTTTCATTTTCTTCCTCTTCCTCTTCTTCTTCATCACTTTCCTCCTTCTTTGTAGCTTTGTTTCCTATATCCCCAGCCTAAAAGGAAAGGTTTGAAAGAATCTAAATCTAGGTGTAAACATTTTAAAGGTAAGGCCATGGCTTCATCCAACACAGTATTTTGTTCTAACTGCCTTGTTATAGATGACATTTTGAATTGAGGCCAACTTAACTTGAAAAAGAATTAGAGGGGGTTTTAAAAATTCAGAATAAATAACTTTGTGATGGTTTGATAGAGAAAAATGTTCCTAATAGGCCTTCTCTTCCTACAGGAGATTCTTCCTATAGTTTCGTGACTCACTTTCTCTGCCTTGGAATCCCCTCCTCTGAAATGCAATGCACCTCTCAGGACTTTTATCCATTTTTTGCTTATCCTTAGTCTGTCTTTATAATGCAAAAGGATGATGTAATAACACAGGCAGAGAATTTGCTTGGGGGAAGGTCTTTCCTTATTTGTAAACAAGAAAATTTTATTTGTCCTCTCTTCCTCAATGAGCGAACAAAGATAGTATAAAATATTGTGTGTGTAGTATTGGCTAACTGCAGCAAAAACATGAAAGCAGACTTAACAATTTGGAAGACTTGTTACCTTCTTGGGAAGCTGGATGGCAGCTAAGCCCACATTCACTATTCCAGGTGTAACCTCTTCTCCATAGCCAGGTGTTGCAGTAGAAAGTGTGGTGTTCTCAGCCTCAGATTCTTCATCCTCATTTCCATTAGAATCTTCATTATTTTCTTCTTCATTGGAGGTCTCCTAGTGAAAATATCCATAGTTATTAAAATTATGGTAGCTAGAAGATAACTCAAGGTTTGTTGGAACTGTGAACCTCTATTTGGAAACACTTCCTGTCCCTGTTAGCTCACCACTCTGCTTCTCCATATGCCATTTGAACTTCCCATTTCCAAGAACAGAACTAGAAATTATTTCATCCTATTCACAACATTATGATGTGTTTTAGATATTTCTGCTTTATAGTTTATCAATTAAAATATTTGTGTCTCAGGTATGTGATACACGATAACTTTTGCTACAAAAATTTTTAAATTAAGAACTTGAGATCCACAAAGGACACCTAATGTTTCTCTGTCCTCAACCACCAGCACAACAAATGAAGAATCACTGCTAACATGTGTGCAATCTAACTGGGAAGTCTAGTTATAAAGGCAATTTTACAATCACTGTACAGCAAGTAGCTAAAGTTAAATGGATAACATTAGCTCGGTTCTTACTAAGATTGCTCATGGAACTCCAGGCAAAATTTTGTGGGAGTAAGTAGGTGGTATTTTCCTGGTACTGTCTTGGCATTCCTGTAAAGTCTCCCTTCAAGCTATTAGTGTAATTATGGTACAGGGAATGTTCCTTAAAAACTAAAACCAAACTAATGATTTGTCCCTTTTCAAGTTCCCACACCATTTTGTCTTCAAGATAGCTGGCACTTACACATGATCCATTTTTGACAGTCATTGTCTATTCATAAAAGCCACCTAAGAATCCCTGAATTTAGAAGGTACCCAAACTCCTGGACAACTATAATTGACTATCCAGGAAAGTGCATCCTAATTTCTATGTTTCCTTAGTGTCAGTTATAAATATGATGCCACAATTTCCAAGGCATGTAGATGAATTTTAGCCATGGGCTATACTAATTCACAGAACTATACAGGAAGATATTTGTTCATCTTAAGCATTTTTGTTTCCATAAGAACATGAATTTTGTCACTAGGAGAAAAACATGAAATTCCATTAAAAGGAGCAATCCTATTCTGTAGATTATGACAGGCAAATGAGTCACAACACCACTCTAAAGGAATTGTCTTTGACATATCACACGCCTAGGAAACTGAATTTCTAAAGTTTATTCCTTAAAACAAGCATTGACCTGAGTTTAAAATTATTTACTTGTCTTGAACCATCATACTTTATCCACCTGAATGTAAATACTAATTTGTTTCTTTTTAACAGACTTTATACTTTCCACTTAAAATGGAAACATTTTGTGTGCATGTGTGTGTATTTGTACCACTTACAGGTAGCTTTAACCCCAAACTGCAATAGTGTTTAAACAGGTTATTTTAGTTGGTGCTAATCAAATAACATTCCACATGTCCAAATTAGAAGATGTGGGCCATAGGTAAAGTAGCAATGCCTATTTGCTGAGTCCAGATTACAGTAGACTAGTTTCTTATTTGTTTTTTGTGTTGCCTGATATTTTGTGAAAACTTTGAAAAGTTTCTTACCTCCTCTTCTTCCTCCTCTTCGGAACTATCGCCATCTCCATTTTCTTCAGAAGAGTCACTACTGCCCTAAAATTTATAGATATATATACATATATTACAGATATATATGTATACATATGTATTCACAGCAATTAAAATTTTCTGCTGATTGAAATAAAATAAAACACACATAAATAGTTACTTAAACCCCTTAGTATTACCAGCCTGATTGATACAATTGCTTAGAACAGGTCTCATGTGATTGCAAGAATGGACATTGGGCTATAAATGAAATAAGACTAAAAGATGTATTATAAAAGGCTAAAAACAAAGAGGTATTTATAATGATCAATATGTGGAATAAAAAAAAAGATGTGGAATACCCCATTTCAACCCCAAACATTGACAATATGTCAAAATATATTGTATATAAAAACTGTAATTACAAATCACCGAATTGCTTAATTCTGAAACAATGAAGCAATTATTGGGCCTAATTTTTAAAAATTTTATAAAGAAGGAGTCAAAAGCCCCCCAAATCTTAAACTTCCTCCAATCAGTTCAAGGAAGATCTTGAACTAAGATCGTATTGGGGTTTTTTTGTTATTTTGTTTGTTTGTTGCAAAACATAAATGAAATAATTAAGCTTTTATAAAATGGAAGTTGTTATTAAATAATTCTCTTAGATGATGAGCTCTCTTGGTGAATTTAAATTATAATTTGATTTTAAAAATTAAATCTACTTATTTAGTATCTTTCAATCTAATTAAAGCTAATTTTTAATTTTTTTAAATAAAGTTATATATGGGCGGTAAAGGATAAGAGAAAAATTTACTCATTTACTCATGAGACTTACAGAGTATCATCCCTCTGATGAGCTTAGCATTAAATGAAGTTAATTAAACCAAGAATTTTGTATATAAAACTACAAGTTAATGAACTTCACTTCAGTGTGTATATGTGTGCTAGGGACTGACGCAGGGACCTTATCCAATTGCTCTAACACTAAGACACATCCCAAGACCAAACTTGACTATCTTTTGAGAGGAAATCTAAATCTAAATATTTGTTATCAGAACCTTCAAAACAGTGGAGAAGATTTTTCACCTTTCTACCAAAGATAACCCCAACTGAATTTTTCTCCTTTTCTATAGCCACCTCTAATGGCACCAGGTATCATAAGAATATCTGGTTTCAGATTCTGTCATTTTCTGCTCTGAAAATTTTAGTTTTGATTCTGATGACTCAGTTAAATGCCCTGCATTTAGAGTGTGACTACAGAAGGATCTCTAGCCTCTGGTTAGAAATCAGATGACAGAAAACACTCATGTCCTTGTCCCACTTAGAGCTGTTCCTGCTCACCTTTTCCTTCAGATGGTCATTCATCCATCCAAAGAAAGGGAATGCTTGTCCCTCTGAGCCAAGAATAACTCCAGGTGAACAAGAGAATAATTAGGCCTACCCTTTCACTGCCATGACCTTAAAGGTTGTTCCTTTCCCTTCCCAGGCAGTGAATACAGTTTATTATTATATTTAAACTATTTCTATTTAGCTAAATTAAATGTAGAGGACAGTATATTTACACAATAAGAGCTATTTTTCTCAGTGGGGGTGTTTCAGCCATTTTACAGGCTTCCTTGCCTCTAGCTTTCTCCCTACCTCAACCACTTCACTCTTCAATTTGTGTCTGCAGGGAGAAAATTTTAAAAACCAAATGGAGTGCCTTGATGTTTTGACATTGTTTTTTCCTTTCTCTCATTTATTCCTTATTACTAATTTGTTACTAGATCCTACAAATTCTTTCAGAAATCTTTCATGTATTTATATGGATATGTGAAGGTTATATAGGTATATGAAAGATGTCTTTAATGAAAGAATTCATAAAATCCACAATACTTTCATCTTAGCTGAATCTGATAAAAAAGAATTGAATTTCTTGTCATCTAAAAGTTCACACATTAATCAAATACCATTTGAATCATAAAAAAATGTTGTTTTTCAATTAAAGCAGCTTAGGATAGGAAGCTTATTTATACTTATGTGAATATAGCCTAGCAGGTAGGTAAGGTATAATACACTGCTGATGGTTTTGCAATCTAAATGATCTATTTCATGTAAATCAGTATTTTAGACATGACTGCATATCAACACATATTTATTTGAATAAAACAGAATTCCAAAGTCAATACAGTACATTCTAAGTTAACAATTTTGTTACAGTAGAGGAACCAGACCTATCTGCATACATAATTTTTGAAAAATTTACCTGTTAAGATCTATGGATTTGGGGTCTGTCAAGAAAGAAAACTGTAATTTTCTCCAGTATCATTTCACTATGGACCTTTTAATTGGACCACACATCTATATCTATAAAAATATCCACTTGGGAATGCATATATTTAACTATCAGATATTTCAGAAAAGTTGAGGAACTAATCAGAAACTTAAATTTATTGATTTTATTTAGTTTCAGAAAGAGAATAAACTTCCAAATAGGCACTGTTTGTTTCTGGGCCTGAGGTGAACCAAAGAATGGAATACAATTCTGAAAACCCACAACTCTTGTATCATTCATGTTCATATTTCTGTGGCCACACAGATTCCACATAATTATGATGGTGCTAGAAATACTTTAAGATTATCATTTCCTATCATTGTATGAGTTGGAGATGGGTTAGCCCAACATATGGTGAGATGCAATGCCAAGCCACTGTGCTGACCCATCGTTTTAGCATTCTAACTGCTTTTAGTGTCCCAGGAGTCCTGGGTTACATGGCACAAAATTGTTGCTCTGAACCCAAACTGTGTGCAGTAATAAAAATAGTGCAATTGTGGTTTGTTGCATATTTAAAATCAACGCCACACCCACCAGTTTTCAAAGGCCTTTTCACAGGTAACCCAACAAAAATGGAAACACTTGTTTTTAGTTTTACTTATTTTTCCTTTTTGTTTACAAATTTTAGGGGCATTTTGTTTTTCTCACAAGCTTTTTAGTGCACGTCATGAATTTTTCTCTTTCCTCTGCAGTTCTTGGGCAAACACCTCCATAGTAATTATGCTCCAAAGTATGGCATATGACTCTGGTCACCTACACAGGTTAATGATTCAGAAAATCTGCAGCAATTACCAGTGATTATCAAGGAGTTTTTTTTAAGGTCTTTTCTGTTCATCAAGTCAAGTTTTCCCCTACCAATTAGAGAACTCATTTATGAGATATAAAGCAGTTTTATTACAGTGTTGAATCAACTGTAATATGACAATCCGAGAACTTACCACTGGCTTAATGGATTGATAAAATTGTCCATTTTTGTCAGCGAGTTAGACAAAACACCTGAAATCAATGTGCCACCATATTTGTTTTTATTGTACTAATCTGAACTGGGCCCAAATGATTTTACTCTGGGCTCCATGTAATTTTACTCTGTATATGGGTACCTACATTTTAAAAGAAGACTTGGAGATAAACTTTATTACTTTAAATAAAACAAGCTTTCTGTAGTAAATGTTTTACTTTCATTGGGAGTCAAATTGAGACATTATAATATTAAGTTTAATCCCCTTTAAATTACAAGGATGAAAAAGAAAATTAACTTCTATATTTACCTGAACTGGAAATCGTTTTAGAGGAGGATAAAAGTAGGCATGCTTATAAAGATAATACCGTGGTCTGAACTTAAAGACCTGCATAAAAAAATAAACATTATAGTTACAGTTTAGTATGCAATAAATCTAAAGTAAATGTAGGTCAAGGATGTATATTAAAGTTAATTACCCCATTTTCTTCAGAATCTTCTAATTTGATCCTTCGATGCAAATTTTTCATCTGTTTATAAGAATATTTAATTATTACTTTCCCCTCATTTTACACAAAAAAGACAAACTTCGAAAAAGTACACATTTTTAATAAATAACTTACTGAGAAAGCACAGGCCATTCCCAAAATGCTGAGTAAAATTAAAGCAGTCTTCATTTTGGCAATTGCTTCTGGAATTAATGAAGTGGTAAGGTTAATAAACATAAAAACTAACTGCATAACTTTTTTACTTGAACTCAAAGATGAAGTGTTTCATGTTCTCTCATTTCTGTCCAATTATCTTTTGGAATAATTAAATCCACGTTTCTAGGGCTTAGGAATGTAGCTCAGCAATAAGGTGCTTGTCTAGCATACACAGCCTCTGGGTTTGAACCCCAGCACTGCAAAATATAATGCAGAAATGTGTGTGTGTGTGTGTGTGTGTGTGTGTGTGTGTGTGTGTGTGTGTGTGTACACAAGCAGGAAAGAGAAAAATGAACCATAACATATGAAATACTGTTCTCATAGTATGCAGCACCCAACAAGCCATGTCTAAAGATAATTCTATGAGATTCTATGAGAAAAGTTCTTCAGCGTCTCATCTTGAAATACCAGGGACAAATTTCCTCAAATTAGATTGTTCTCCAGTTCCTTTTAAGTTTTCATGTGCTAGTATGGGAGACTGAAAATAGAATGAATCAGGGTTTCTCCAGGCCATGGGTGATGGGCAGGGATGAGGTTTTAATTCCATGAAACAAATGAAGATGCAATTCTTCAAACGGAAGGAGTTCCTGAACAGACCTGGAGATTGCAGGTTTGCAAAGACCTTCAGTCCCTCAACGATTCCTCATATGAATAAGGAGATAGTGAAATCTTACCCATTTTAATTATATTCTATTCGAAAATTCTATCTTCTAGAGGTTGAACAAACTTAGCTGAAAGTCCACTAACACTTGCTTGTTTGTATTTACATACACATTTAAGTTATAGAGCTGTCTCATCCATAGTGATAGCTTCACAACATTTTGGAAGCAATATGTACTGATGATGGCAAATTCTCTGTAAACACACTTTGGAATTCAAGTAACATTTAAAATGTACAAGACCCATGTCATATATTGTACGTGGCAGGTCAATTTCTTATTTTGTCCTTAACACTCAAAATTCATTGCCACCCCATTGATTATCTGACATTACAATAGACATTACACAGAGTAAGGTTTGAGGCCTGGAGAAGCTGCTGTGGGCACTAACTCACATTCTGTGAGGCAGAGTGAGTGGGTCTTTCAGTTTCAAAGCCTTTACTCTTCCTCACAGTCCACCTGATTAAGAAGCTTGCATGGCTACTGCAGTGCTTAGAATAATGCTTAGATCTTTGCGGCCCATGGTGGAACTGACCAGAAAACAAGATTATTGTTTTTCAGCTCTATGAAAATGGTTAGGTTATTTATATTTTAAGAAACCAAAAGTCTAAATACACTGAACTGTAGAAAGAGTTGTGATTACATTAATTTCTCAGAACAGTTTATAAAATAACTAGATGAAAACCTGACAAGGATAATAATACTTTAAAAAGAAACAAATGATTCAAGTAGTTAGAAATTGACTGCCTACATAAATCTCATTTGATTTACTTTGTGATTCATAGAAAAGCAAAGAGCTCTGTAGTGACAACTACTAACTCAGACAGCAACTGAAATATTCTTAAAAGACAGTTTTGAGAATTATGTTTTAACTGGGAAGAGTATAAGCTACCCAAATTATTTATTTTTCTAGTACTATATATTTTCCACACTGCTATAGGATGTTAACTCTTTGAAAATTAATATATAACATTGAAAAGATATTATATATAATTGCAGTACTGACTAGGTATACAATTCATGAAAAAATCTGCATATGTCTCAGCATATTTGCAAATAGTATTTCAGTTAGAATGCATCAGAATGAGAAAACAGTTATCTATGATGTGCAGAAATAGTAAGCAGCATAATTTTCTAGTTCACATTCATAGTATTAAGAGCTTATATACTCACTCAGGATAGCAAGCTTAGCCTTTTGGAAAGAAGCTAAAATTGGAGATACTTGTTTAACAGTAAGCAAATGTTAAATCACACAGCCATTCTACACAATGCAATAGGATCCATATTTAAATAAGAATTCAAAGCCAAGTTGAGAGCTATAACTGTGGAGTGTCTGATTGTAAGATAATTAAATGTGTCATATTAAATCTTACCCCTGGGCAGTCCTGGAGTGAGGAGACAGTTGACCAGAGTGAGTGGCACAGATTGAGGGTTCCCTCTGTTCTCTCACTCACTCATTCACTTGCTCCTGCTGGCTATAAACCCTTCTTTGCCTTTCAACAGCCAATCACTGTCATAGCCAAGGTGATGTCAGAACGTGGATTCTCACCAGAAAACCCCGAAATGTCCAACACATTTTTAAGACATAGACTCAGTTGAATAAACATGAAACGTGGTTCTAGTGCCAAGAGGTTTGCATTGTGGAATTTAATTGAAGGTTAAGATGAAGATGAATAGCTTGAGTTCAGAATATATATAATAATATACTGGATTTGAATTAAAATAAATAGCACAAGATTTAACCATTTAAAGATTTCATAATGACACAAGTTTTCACTATGTTGAAATAAAAGAAAATTTACTAGCATCACATGCAAAAAAAATAACTAAAAAACAAGGGAAAGGAGTCAATGAATAATAATATTCCAATATGAATTACTTTATATTTCTTCCTGAAATGCACTTTAATAAATTAAAATTGATGCATTTAAATCAGCCAAACTTCATAAGACATAGCTGCTTTGCTAATGCCAAGTATAAAGTTAGAACTTTTGAGGATCATGCTAATGAGAGACAGAGTTCATCTTATGTAAATAAGCTTCTTTAGATCATCTCTTTAGGTAGTCACTTTCAGTTGTGCAAATAGTCTCCTCATTTTATTTTCTCAGGCTTCCTATATCTTTTTCTATTCATTCTCATATTTAATTTCTATTTCTATGAGTATGGAGTAATTCATTATTATTGAAATTACTTATGAAAATTTAATTCACAATAAAAGGCTTGATAAAGTACATTTTTTTAATTTGCAAAGGGAAAGCTAGATTAGTAGTTTGCATGTTCCATTTATTTAATCATTTATTCCTCTTCCAATCACAACTGGAAGTTTTATATAGTCTACTTCATAATAATTAGAGAAAAATATTAATTAATATTATTGTTAAATTTATGCCTGTTGTATTCTTTGGATGGCTTATCCAAAGAAAAGTATTTCAGCAAAGTTGTTTGGAAAGTAGAGTCCTAAAAAAGAAAGTTGCAGAGAGGCCCTTTCAATTCAACCCAACCCTTATAAATTGGGTTCAGTTGACCAACCCTTGAATTATTGAGTTTTCCATGGATCCAGATTGTCATAGAATGTAGTAAGCTAAATTTAAAAAAAAGACAATAACAAAACTGGTCCTTGTCTTTAAAAATCTTACAGTTGTGTAGGGAGAAAAACGTGCAGCCATAAGACTCAGAACTAACAGATCTACAAGGTCCAGAGGTACTAAGAAAGTGGAGTTTAATTCTCACTGACAATAGAGCAGTGGAACTTGGTCCTTACATGAAAATGAGAATATACTGCATTATCAAAAGCGAAGAGGAAGTATTCTTGAGGAGGATTCAAAAGATATGAATATGCTTCAACCACTTAACACCATCATTTCATGTTTACTTAGTGTGTATGTGCTCAGTCTTCTCTTGCACTCTTTCACTTATTCCTCACCCAGAGAAAACAATTCTATGAGATTATTCCCATTATACATGTGAGGTAAGGAAGGCGGAGTGATGGTAAGTATGTCTTGGATTGCACAGTTAATGAATCGGGTAACCCAAAAATCAAAGCCAAGTCTTTCTATTTGTGGTACTTGCAATCACTACATATCCCTGTTGACACATTCGGACAACTTCAGTAATTCAATAAGGCTGAAACATAGTGAGTGGAAGTAGCGGCAGAAGATTGGTTAGTTAGACAAAGTCAGATGATGGAGAGAACTTTAGGTTATACTGAGGAGTGTGGACTCCATCCTGGCAACTGAGAATATCAAAGGGTTAAAGCAGAAAGTAATATATTCATATTTGCAGTTTCCAAAATCTTTTGACAATAAGGCAAAAGTGGTTGAAGAAAGCAAGCATGTTGCAGAGGAGGCTGTCATAGTGAAGAGGCTATGGAGTGGTCCAGGGAAACAGGGATAAAGGTTTGAACTCAGTGAGTTGTGCTGAGCATTGAGAAGAGGGAACAAATAAGGCAGAGATATATAAATAAAGTCAGTAGGATTAACAGAAATTGGAGAGGTAGAGAACCTAGGACGACTTCTGGATTTCTGGTTTGGATTATGTTGTGAGTGGTGGGACCGAATCTCATGAAATGCCAAATTGACTATGTTGTAGTCACTCAGCAAGCATTTGGTGACAGTGATATAATGATATAATGAAAGGAGTAGAGATTGAGAATCAAAAGACTAGAGTTTTATTCTTGAGTCCCCACTAACCTGTTTTACCACTGAACCAATTGGAAATTTCAATTTTAACAAATCTTTAAAAAATGAGAATGTTTTCACCAAAATTTAAAAAATTAAGGCAGCTGCCATTATGACCAGACATAGTGGGCCTTCATCACCCATAGTACATGTTGGCCAAATAATTGCACTTAAATCTGATGAAACCTTTATATCTACCAGGTCATAAGAAATACAGGTATTAAAAAAAAAGTGAAATGACATCATTGGGATGCATTCAGAAAAACCCAGAATATGGGAAACATTATTAGACACGTTACCTGGTTTCTTCATTAAAATTATAGGAAAAATAAAGTAGAAAGGGAAACTATAAATTTTAAAAGACTTCAGAGCTGGAAGTGGTGAAAACTTGTAATCCCAGTGACTCAGGAGGCTGAGACAGGAGGATGGCAAGTTCTAGACTAGTCTGGGCAACTTAGAACCTGTCTCATTAAAAAAATAATAATAACAAAGGGCTCAGGGGTAGAGAACGCTTGAGTTCATGTGTACATGTGTATATGTGGGTGGGTGTGGGTGGGTGTGATTTCAAAGATGTGCAAGAAACTATGAAGCAATTAGAAGAAACGTTGAATGCTGATGATCAGGTATTTTATGATATTAAGCATTTGATGTTAATTTTCTAGGTGTGATAATATTACTATTATTTGTTTTTAAAAATAATTCTTATTTTTTAGAGACAAAACAGTTATTTGAAGTGGGGATAATGATGAAACAAGGCTGACTGTAAATTGTAGAATTGGCTATAGATTAATGGGGATTCATGAGACTTCTCTCCACTTTTGTATGTTTCAAATAGCCTAAAAGTAGGTTTTAAAGGAAATGATTAACTTAGACAATCTCTAAGACCTTTTTAATTCCCAGTATTCTGTGATACCCTGCTTTTGATGCCTTATTTAGCCAGATATCCTCTGTAGCTACTAAGTTCATAAGATTTATACATGTTTGCTAATGGAAACATTCTAAGAAATAGTGCTAATGTTGCTTCTTCTGTAATCAAGATGTTCCCAACATCACTTCATTACTGCAGTGCTCATTTAGCATGACACTCTTCATGAAGCAGTTTGTTGTGAATTGATTCACTGAGATAGCATATGAACACATGTTCGTCTCACTTCTTGGTCATGGGCAGCTGCACCGTAGCTAAGCCATTTCTGGGAAATCCCCACACTCATTGTGATGTACCTTCTTTCTTAACTGCTACGTGCATTCAGTCCTCAAATCCTGTTAGCATCACCTCCACGTTTCTTTGGAGTCCAATGTTCTGCCTTCTTTGCTGTTGCTTTGTCTGTGTTCAAATCCCCATTACTGCTTATCAGGCTACAGTTGTGATATTCTAAATCCTCATCACCTTTCTGACTTCCAGTATCAACTCTGTGTCTACAAGGATTTTCCATGGTATATTGGAGTGAAGCTTTCATGTTGTCTCTTACCACCTTTTATTTTTTTAATTTTCAAAAAATTTTATTTTCTTTCTTAATGTTGAGAACACTTAGCATGAGATATATCTTGAGCCTCATTCAGTACTTTTAAGTACAGGTTTTACACCAGATCTCTAGAACTTATTCATTTTGCATAACTGAAAGTTATACCAGTTGATTAGCAGCCCTGCATTTCTCCCAAGCCCCTTACCACTACCATTCCACTCCTTTCCTCTATGAGTGTGACTATTTATGTAAATAGAATCACACTGTATTTGTTCCATAACTGGTTTGTCTCATTTAGCATAATATCCTCAAGGTTCATCCACATTGCCTCATATTAAAGAATTTCCTTTATTGAGACTGAATGATATTCTACTCTATATTACTTTTTCACTATCCATTCATTCATTGATGGGCATTCAGGTTGTTTCCACATGTGGCTATTGTGATCAGTGCTGCAATGAACATGGGAAAGCTAATATCTCTTCAAGATCCTGATTTCGATTCCTTTGTATAATACCCAGAAGTAGGATTTCTGGATCATACCATTCTATTGTTAATTTTTTCAGGAGGCTTCATGTTGTTTTCTATAATGGTTGCAACATTTTACAGTCCCACCAACAATATTCAAGGATCCCAGTCTCTCTACATCTTCACTGACCTTCCATGTTTTTATTTTATGTCTTTCCTAACAAGTGTGAGGTGCTGTCTAATTATGACTTTAATTAGCATTTTCCTGATAATTGGTGACATTGAGCAACTTTTGATATACTTGTTAGCTATTTGTATTTTCTTTGGACAAATGTCTATTTAAGTCTTTAACTCATTTTTTTTTGTTAGTTTTTTAAGGTGGTTTTACTTTTGATTTATATTTGTAAGTTTTTCTTACATATTTTAGAAATTAACCCTCTATGAGATACATGGATTGTAAATATCTTTCTCATTCCTTGAGCTGCCTTATTGCTATCTTTTGACTTTGAACAAAACTCTTTCAACCTAGGAATTCTATCCCTTAACTTTCTTTCCAATCTCATATACTCCTTCTTGCCAATTAGAATATATTTCAAGTCTTTGTATAATACATAGGAAGAGCCAGAGATAAAAAAGTAGATAAATACTGTATAACATTTTGTGTTGTAAATTTCCTTTGCAGTTCTTTAAAGATCAGCAAGCTAGAATTTTCTAGAATGAATGATCGAACATCTTTCTTTGCTTCATAAAAGGGCTAAAATTTTGACTATCCCAATTTTACATCTATTTCTTAACCCTCTATTATCCTCCCTTCACTTCATTTTCTCTGAAACCAAAAATAGTGTCTCATGTGGGGATCAGCCTGCACCTTCACAATATTCTCTGAGCTGTCCCTGGGGTATTCCTATTACTCTTCAATATTCCATCACTAGCCTTTGTGCAAAATCTAAGGTTGCACATCTTTAACCTCTGACTCCCAGTATGCATTCTCCCTTCCATTCAGGCTTATCTGTTCAATCTTTGCTTAATTTATCCAGCCATAAGTCTCTGAATCTAGGACTTTATATAGTCAGTCAATGACTGTGGCTTGTTGAGCTCTTGGAAGCCTGAGTGGTGGAGTATACAGGAGTCAGCTTTTATTCTCAGAATTTACAGTGCAGACAAATCTCTAGCCCTCTCTTTCTTCCCTGGCTTCCCCTGTTTATGTAAATAATGTTTTTCCTAATCCTACCCAATTTCCCACAAAACTTTCATGTATTCCATATGCCAGAAATAAAAAATACCAAATTTGTATTTAATATAAATTCTTACTTGAGATCGTCATGTTCTCTTATTTTAATACTGTGTCCTTGTGTGGTAGCAGTCGTGGTGTATGTGTGTGTCCATATCCATCTGGTTTTTATTGTGATGCTCTGGAGGGCAAGGACTGCCTTTATTGAAATTGTTTTATGTGGAGTCAGGGAAACCACATCTATGGCTGTTTACATGAGATTGGAAGTTCTCATAGAATTTGACATCAGGTGAACATTATTGAGATGTGTCAATTGATTCCTTGCCCTTTCTTAAAAAAAAGTCAAAGGTTGACATAAATGCTATTTGCAGATGGTAGATGCAAAGGCAGAGGACTGGTAGACTCTTCTCTTTGATGTGGCCCCTGTCTCCAAGAGAAAACTCCTGAATTTGTCTCTCCCACTAAATCTTCATTATTCAAGATTATGTGTGAGTGAATGAAGGTTAACTCTTGGATTTATTTGCAGCTTTCCCAGATCCTTTCTCTCCCCACTCTATCACCAGTTTCTCCCTAGAGGCTCTCTTTCATTATCATTTAATTTTCAAGGCTTTTCCATAAAAGAAAGAAAAACTCTTATGTATGGACATATTCCTGCCTAGACATTCATACATCTCTTCCTCTTCACAGCCAAATTTCATGAAAGTTGCCCATATCTGATGGCTCAATTTCTTTACCATCTACTCACTTTTCAACCTACTGCAAGATGACTTTCGCCTCCACACTCTCAAAGTTTACTAATAATGACTTCTTTCTTATTAACCAATGACTTCCTGTTTGCAAACTGGAATAGACACTTTTTATTTAGTTTCTTACATGGTTTCTATTGCAGTTGATGCCACTATGTCCTGTTCTCTCAAAACCTCTACGGTTCAACCACACGCATGGTACTGCTTTGTCAGGTTTTTCTCTTTCCTCTCTACTTTCTGTTCAATTGCCTTCTCTGCTACTCTTTCTCTACCCATCTTTTGGATGTCTGCTTTTCCAGGGTGTGCATCTCCATCACTTCTTTTCATTCTGTGTTTTCTTTGGTGATATCTTTTATTCCATGGCTTCAATGACATATCTTTATTTTAATACAGATTTTCCTTTGCTTAGGGGTCATACATCAAATATCCCATAAAAGTCTCCATTTGGAAGTTCCAATTACCTCAACCTTCCAACTGCCTTTCCTCCTGTGTTCTTTGTCCCATTACTCAAGCTAGAAACATGGATGTCATCTTTATTATCATCTGACTGGACTTTACACCTCCCACCTTAATGCAGGGCTGTCAAATCCTGGCAATCCTATACCCCTCAAACCTAACTTCAACCCTTCCCACTACCACTGTCACCTACTTTATGCACTTTTGCCTCCCCTGGATTACATATGATAATCTCTTTACCATCTTACCTCCAATCTGTTTTTCACCCTGTGGCCAAAGTATACTTCCTAAAATACCACCCCATTCATTCTTCACAGTAAGCCCAGTCAGTCAAAAAACTAGTTCATTTGTTTCCCTGAACCCCATGTCTTTTCCCTCAGAATCTTTGCACATGCTACATTTGTCTAACTGAACTGTCATTCAAGACTCAGTTCTGAAGTCCTTTCCTGAAGAAAGCCTGACCTGATTCCCTCCCCAAGCATGGCTATGTAGAATAACTCTTCTACATATTTCCATAGCATTTCTATGATAGTACCAATCCCTGTCTACAGGGGATGGTTGCTTATTTCATGCCCTCTGGATAAATTGAGTGTTGAGGATAGGACAAGGTCTTATTTATTGTTAAATCTAAAGCCACTAAGCACAGTGTCTGATACAGGGCATATACTCAATAAATATTTGTGAAATAATGCCCAAGTAACAATGAGTAAATGAAAGACTATCACAGTGTTTTCTCAGTCTTTATTTTTTCATTATCATTCTGGTATGGAGTAAAATTAAATTTAATTTAAAGACTTTACCAAGACAGAAATTAGACATGAAGGAATAAGATCATGGTACATAGGCTAGAACTTTGGTGGGCCACAAACCATTGTAGTATCTAAGGTTATCTACCAAGAACCAGGATTTTTGTCCAATGAAACAATATTGTTTTCTTTGAGAACAGATGGTCTATTAATATTGTATTTTGCTACAAGAAATAGAATAAAAGTTTACACTAGCCCCCAAACACCATATGCAGTTTTGCTTTTTATGGTTCCAATTGCTCACAGTCAACCATATTCTGAAAATATCAAATGAAAAATTTCAGAAAAAAATTCATAAGTTTTAAATTGTATGCCATTCTGATTACATGATGAAATCTAATACTGTATTACTCCTCCATACTCAGGACACAAATCATCCCTTTATCCAGTGGATTCATACTGTATATGCTTCATGCTTATTAGTACTTAGTAGCATCTTTATTGTCAGATAGGGTATCACACCAGGGCAGTGCTTGAGTTCAAGTAACCTTTACACAGTGACCTAATGCAAGTCACAAGGCCTAACTCATTCATCTTACTTTGTCTCATCTTATAGGCATTGCTTCATCTCCTATCACCACAAGAAGGAGGATGAGTATACTATAGTAAAATAATTTGACAAAATAGATCAAAGAAATTAATATAAGATCTGAAATTTTGAAACTACTACAGGAAAATATAAGTGAAAGCCTATAATTTATTGGTATACACAACAATTTCCTGTGTAGGACCTCAATAGTTCAGGCAACAAAAGCAAAAATGGACAAAATTACACCAAATAAAAAAGTTTGTGCAAGCAAAGAAAACAATCCATAGAATAAAGAGACAACATACAGATTGACAAAAATCTTTGCTGGCTATTCATATGACAGATGATTAATATCCAGAATATATAAAGAATTCAAAAAAGTTAACAACAAAAGAAAGCAATCCAATTAAAAAACGAGCAAATGATCTGAACAGACACTTCTCAAGAGAAGAAGTATAATGACAATACATGTATGAAAAAATGCTCAATATCTTTAGCCATCACAGAAATAAATACTTCACTGAGATTTCATCTCACCCCAGTCAGAATGGCTATTATAAAAACAAACAAACCAAAAAAAAAAAATTCTGGAGAGGCGGTAGAGGAAAAGGAACCCTTATACCCTGTTCCTGGGAATATAAATTAGTACAGTGACTATGGAAAACAGTATGGAAGTTCCTTTAAAAACTAAAATAGGATGCCTGTGTGATCCAGCTACATCTCTCCTGTATATATGCCTTAAGGAAATGAAGTCAGCACACAAAAGATAAGGCTGCGAACCCATATTAACTGTGGCACCCTTCATGATGGCCAAGATATGGAATCAGCCTAGATGCCCAGCAAAAGATAAAGGGATTAAAATATATATGACTTATATACATAATAGAGTTTTATTTATCCATAAAGAAAAGCAAAATCATGTCATTTTGCGATCACATCAATGTTTATAGCAGCTCATTTCACAATAGCAACATTATAGAATCGAACTAGGTGCCCTTCAACAGATGAATGGATAAAGAAAATGTGGAACATATACACAATGGAATATTACTCAACCATAAAGAAGAATGAAATTATGGCATTTACTAGTAAATGGATGGATATGGTAATATGTGGATGCTAACACACAATGGCAGGGAGTGGGGATACAAGAAGATCATTGGATTAGACTAAAGGAAATGAAGGGAAGGGAAGGGAGATGGGAATAGCAAAGACAGTAGAATGAATAGCAAAGACATATATTCCCTTGTTCATATATGAATACAGGACCAGTGTAACTCTACATCATGTACAATATCAAGAGTGGGAAGTTATACTCTGTATATATGTCAAAATATGCCCTACTGTCATGCATGACTAAAAAGAACAAATACAAAATACAAAAAAAAAAAAAAATCTTGTCATTTGCAGGAAAATGGATGGAACTTAAGGTTATCGTGCTAAGGGTAATTAGCCAGACACAGAAAGATAAGCATCATGTTTCTCCAATAGTGGAAACAAACAAGCAAATAAACAAAACAAGCATGGACAACAACAAAAAAGATGGCCTAAATATAGAAGATAGACTATTAGGGAAGGGGGAGAGGGGAGGGCAGGAGACTGCATTAGGGAGAGTGGATATAATCAACACACAAAACATGAATGTATGGAAATGCCACGGTGAAATACAATAATGTGTACCACTATTATGAGTGTATAATTATAATTTTAAAAAATGGAATCTTGTGAAAAAAGTGGACATAGTCCTTCAGGGTTGGATGTCAAAAATTAGCACAAAAAAGATGAAAACTAAGGTTTTAATAATATTAAGCTATTTATTTTTAAAAAGAATCACTAGTCTTCTAAGAAAAAAGATACTTTGAAGGAGAGAGAATATTCACATAACTTTTATTACACTGTATTGTTATAATTGTCTTATTATTAATTATTATTGTTATTCCCTTACTGTGCCTAATTAACAAATTAAACTTTATCATAGTTAATATATATAGGAAAAATATAGTATATAGGGTCTTGTGTTAGTCATGATTTGATGTATCCACTGGGGTTGTTGGAACATATTCCCCAAGGATAAAGGGGGACTACTGTATTTGTAAAATGAAGATATTATAATGAATCTGCTGTTTTAAGCTTCTCAGAATTTCTTCAGGATAGGTATTATATTGTTAGCCGACAAACTGAAAACTCACTTTTAAATATTTTTATGCCTCCCTTACCTACCAGATTTATCTTCAGGCATGTCTTAACCAGTTGGGCTGCCATAGAAGAACACTAAAAGCTGAGTGGCTTAAACAACAAACTTTATTTCTAACAGTTCTGGAGGTTAGATATCTGAAATCAAGGTGCCTGCGAAGCCAATGTCTGATAGATCCACACATGGTGGAAATAGAACTTGAGTCTCTTCCTCATTTTACAAGGTCACCAATCCCATCATAAAGGCTCCACCCTTGTGACTTAATCAATAATCCTAATTCCTTCCAAAAGATTTCACCTTCAAATACCATCACATTGAGATTGAGAGTTTCAGAATCTGAATTTTGAAGGGACACAAATATTCAGTTCACAGCAAGGGGCTTACTCTCATTTGATTCAATATGAGCCTCTTAACAAAAAGATTAGGATAAATGACTCCCTCTGAAAATAGAAATGCCATTTTAGAATGTGCAATATACATTTTAATGTGTTAAGAGGTTTCTCCCTAAAATTTTTTCTTCAAGGAAAAGGAACCTGACTTGTGAATTCTCTCACATATCATGGGACACTTGCTGACTTCCTTTATATTGAACAATTTAACAGCTAAAGCCAAATCTCTGGATTCTTATCCTTTCAACCACCAAACAGGTCTAAGAGGGCGAATCTGCTGTTTTTCACTCTTTAATAGTTGGTTTGATTGTTAGTTTGTTTGTATATCCCAAATTCTGAAGACCAAAAGCTAGTCAAATATGTCTGTGATTTTGCCACTGACAAGTGTGTCATTTGAAATTATTTTTCCTGGGAACATTTTTTGACAATAATTAGAGGTGAAGCATTTAATACTTCCATCACAAACTTCTTCAGGGACCATTAAGCTAAAGAAGTAGTGCTTCCAGAATAGATAATTTCAAGACCTATTTCTCATGCATTTTTATTCCTTCAATATACACTTATTGACTGTCTACCATGTGTCATTACATGCTTTGCTTTAGTCTCTGGGGACATATTGTGATGGAAATGTTCTCTATGTAGTTTGATGGTGAGACATACTGTTATAAATACAATAAACAGATATATTGAGCATACGGTATGCTGAGTAAAAGTAAGACATTATAGAAAGCATATGAAATGATGAAGGAGTGTGTTGAATATCATCCATGTTAGCATTTCGACATATCTAAATTTTGGTAAACTTATGTGATTTCTTGAACTTTGGTTGCAATACTCTCCCTGACAGTAGAGAACAATTTGTCTTTCCAGTAGGATATTTTAGGTTGTAAACAAAACAAAAATTAATCTTAATGATTATTCTTCAGCAATGAACAAAAATTTTAAAAACAATGTATATTCTTGAAACTTTCTACATTCAAGTTAGTCAAGTAACTTCCATGGTAATCTTCTTATTGAGAAAATGGAGACTACCACTTATTCAGGGACATAGCACGAGTAACAAATAGTAACGTTTATTGGTGCACTTAGGCAGTCTTCTAGAAAACATGGATTCCTACTCTATTCTACCCAGTCATAGTGAAGAAGAACACACACACATAGAACTTTTTCTACATACGGTCAAACTGAGGGATAATTTTGAGCTGTTTTTCTTGCAATAATTTTCTTTAACCCTGTGGATTTTCCTGGAAAGAGTCAGGATATTATCTGATTGTTCAGTTACCTTATAGAATAAGCTGAAGTCTCAAGAGTGTTCATTTTGTTTTGTTAAAACGCGTAATGTTTTTATCAAATCAGCACATTCTTTGGTGAAGAACTGAGAAATCTGTTCTCAGAAACAATCATTTCAGAGATTCCACAATTGACAAATATAGTTTTTTAGTTACTAGCTGGGTTATATTTTTGGTATTACTTCTGTTTCCCACTACCTTGGGCCTTCTGCAATAATTCACAATAATAATAGTTTGTGATCCCACAAAAAAAAAAAAAAATCACTGTCAGTCTTTACTTACGGTCTTGTTGCAATTTTATGATATGGCTCATTCTATTGCAACAACCATAAAGGTTACAACACTACTTGGACATTTGAGGTCAGCTGGTCACTCAATGGACATTTATTGGGTATTTTCTACTTGAATGTGTCCAATGTGACACATTGGAATACCCGTGATCTGGTGCATTCCAAGCACATTTCTTCCTTTTGGAAGAACAGTCTCACTATATAAGTTTCATTGTCCTGCATGTGATTGTTTTTCCTACCTGGTTCTTCACAAAGACCCTCTGTTCTAAAAATTTTTAGTTTTAGGGAAATTTTTGGCATTTTCTAGTCACTTTTCTCTGTTCCCAAATAACTGTCTTGCTGTCATGGTACTCCACATACAGAAAGAATTTCTTAGGTATTTGGTACCTGACTGAATGGCTTATTTCCTGTAGCAGTATCTAACCTTTGTTACCAAGGACAAGGTCTTCTTAATACACCAGAATTTGAGCTCAGGACCAAAATTCTGTCCTCCACTTATTCCTAAACCACTTTAAAAATTAATATATCAATTATTTAGATTTACAACTTTTAAATACTTAAAAATATGCTCCTTTGGAAGTTTTATGATTAGCTATGCCTTTGTAGACTCCAGGCACAGTCATGTTCTGTGCAAAGGATGAAACTGCATGCCTTTTCTCAATCTTTAAAATATATATAAAAATATTTAGACAGTTTAAAATAAAGTACAGAGGAAGAAAGTGATGATTAGTTAAATGGTAGGCCAATATCAGAAATAAGAGAAATCAGATCCAGCAAGAAATTTAACAGTTCTGGAAAACAGGAACTTTGTCATTATCAACGCCAACACCATCAAAAATGTTGAAACGCCTATTTTCACCTGATACCTGGTAAAATCTTCTTTACAGAAGAATAATCTACATTTGAAAAATGTATATTTCCTTTCTAGATAGAAATATGTAAAATTTTAAAAATAGTAGTTCCTTGACAGATATATAAAATCAAATTAAATAGTCTGTTTAAACCAGATTCAGCATTCCACAGAGAAAGGTGATAGTAAATACAACTAAGTGATGGTAGACCAGAGAACCCATTAAAATACCAAGATATTTGATTTAATTCTAAAAAGTTAGAAGGTATTTTAAAACAGAATTCCTATTTTCTTTAAATCTGATGAGTTGGCATCAGGAGATGATGTCCTCCCTTCTTAGTCTTGTGGCTTTCCATCCAGGGTGGGGGTCAAGGAATTTGCCTACAATTTCAGGCTGATTCAAAACCAGAGCCAAGTCCTCCTTGTAATTATGTTTTCCTGTAATAGCTCAAAAGCTCTGCTCCATATTCAAGTTCAGACCTTATTAAGGTAAACTGGCAGAGTCCTTGCGTCTGTTAGTTCTACTGTATCAAACAGTGAGAAGCCGCAGCCCTTGAGAGACCAGAATTGGTCTTTGTGGTGGAAGGAGTGTTGGCCACCATGAGAGAGAAGTTTCCTGTGGAGTTGGATGTTTTAAAATGAGAAGTATATACTATTCAAGATCAGAGAGGATCCTCACACACACACACACACACACACAAAATAGATTATTTGAGAAAAATCAAAATTAAAGGACTGCAAATGAACACATCAAAACATATCAAATGAGACATTAGATTATAAGGGAACCATGGTCCAGCTCAGGGGCCCTTGGAGAAGAAGTATAAGACAATTAACAGCTGGGGCAATGCAAGTGGGAACCAAATTGGTGGCAGGAAAAGATGAATCTAAAGAAGAAACCACATAGCTCACTGTGCCTAATCAGAAGGAAGACACTGGAAAATATAGAACCCGAGTATACTCTCTGTGACACTAGTGAGAGAAACAAATCCCTCTATTCATTTTCTAAATAAAATTTTTATTTTAAGAAAGATGAGGGTGGTTAACACAATAGCCCTTTGTTCCAAAATTCGAAAAAAGAAAGATCAAAAAGTTTCAAAACCTATCCTTGCTAACAAATACCATTCCATTGCCACTGATTCATCATTCCAGTTTCCAGTTTTGACTTAACTATTTTATTTAATTTATAACTGGGCTTACCGTTGAGCTCACTTTACATTCACTTTATAAGAAATGAAGAGGATATTTGAAACGCTCATGAATTAATCTCTGTATGTCCATAACTACAATTTACTCTTTATAAAAATCATATCATAAATAGTATGTTTTAGCCAATACCTTGATCATGATGTAAAGACCTCTCATTGCATTATGAAACGTTCATCCTATACATCTACTCAGTCAGTGAAGGCATCAACTCCAAAGTGATAAGGTAGTTCATTACTCACAAGATTGTTTCTCACTCATGACAGAACGGGAAAAGAAATTGAAATTGTTGGAAATGGCACATTTAGTTTTCAAAGCAACACAGTTTTTAGTGAAATTTTGAGAAAAATGAGAGGTGTTGTTTCCCAAAGCAGAATGTATAAAGATATCCCATGACTAAAGCAAAACAATAAGTTGCATTTTCTAGATAACAATCTACTCTGTATTTCTTTTAAATGTCTTTTATTCTTCCCAAACTTTAAAGATAGTTCTAATTACTGTGACCAATATAAAAACTGTGGGCAGAAGGGAGTATTGGATAAAAATTCCCAAACCCCAACTGTTTTAAGAGTTATACTAAATGGTATTTTTGCTTTTAGTTGTTTCTTCTATACAGATGAAGTTAATAGCTGTGACTATTTAGTAATGTTAGAAGGAATTAGCAAGGATTTGCTTTCAAATCTATAAATTCCTCAACTTGCATTGTTATCATATTAATACATTGGTCTGAAACAATAGTATTTTAATCTTTAAACAGTAACAACATTTTCTACTTTGACTACTGCAATAACCCACAGGGCACCTAGGAATGAAGTCAAATAATGAGAGTTAAATTTTAAATGATATGGTGGTTTCATTAATACTTTTCAGCATTTTTCCTACTGATAGAGCACAGTTTCTGTAGGTAAAAAGGAGTAAAGAAGACTCAACTGAGAAAAGGGAAACTAAATGGTTGTCTTTTTCCCTTGAAAACATCTGCTGCCTACCTTCGGTGGTTTTGGAAGTTTTGTTGTTGTTGTTGTTGTTGTTACTTTTTGAACATTTTTTGTTGGTGCATTGCAGTTGTGCATTATTGTGGGTTTTTTTGTTACATATTTGTATACATACACAATATAACATAACTTGGCCAATATCATTCCCCAGTATTTCCCCTCCCCCTCTCCTCCTTTCTCCTTAGACCCTTTCCTCTGCTCTACTGATCCCCCTTCTACTTTCACAAGCCCACCCCACCCCACCTTTCTTTTCCCTTTTCCTCTCTAGCTTCAACATGTGAGAGAAAACGCACAACTCTTAACCTTCTGAGTTTGGTTTATTTTGTTTAAAAGAGTGGTCTCCAGTTCCATCCATTTTCCTACAAATGATATAAGTTCATTTTTCTTTATGGTTGAATAACACACACACACACACACACACACAACACACACATGGCTGAATATCTATATCTATATCTATCACATTTTCTTTATCCATTCAACCTTTGATGAACATCTAAGATGGTTCTGTGGTTTGGCTATTGTGAATTGGGTTGCTATGAACATGGGTATGCATGTATCACTATAGTATGATGACTACTTCTTTAGGATAAATACCAAGGAACGGTAAATCTGGGTCATATGGTGGTTCCATTCCTAGACTTTTGAGGAATACATCCATGGTGATTTCCATAGTACTAATTTACAATCCCACCAGCAGTGTAAAAGTGTTCATTTTTCTACACATCCTCTCTTGCATTTGTTATTGTTTTTAATTGTTGATGACTGCTATTTTGAATGGAGTGAGATGAAATCTCAGTGTAGCTTTGATTTGCATTTCCCTAATTGCTAATGATGTTGAACTATTTTTCATATATGTGTTGACCATTTTGTATTTCTTCTTTTGAGAAATGTCTGTTTAATTCATTTACTCATTAATCAGGTTATTTGTTTCTTTGGTTTTACATTTTTTAAATTCTTTCTATATTCTAGATATTCATTTTCTTTCAGAGCAGTAGCTAGCAAAGATTTTCTTCCCCTCTGTAGGTTCTCTCTTCACATTATTAATTATTTACTTCACTGTGCAGAAGGTTTTTAATTTGATTCCATTCCATATGTTAATGCTTGCATTATTTCCTGAGCTGAGGGGTTCAATTGAGAAAGTTATTGCCTTCTACTTTGTGTTGGAGTGTTCCACCTACATGGAATTGCACAGTTTCTGGTCTAATTCTATGGTTTTTATTCATTTTGTGTTGACTTTCATGCAGGGTGAGAGATAAGGATCTAGTCTCATTGTTCAAATAATGCTTTCCCAGCATTATTTATTTAAGAAACTATCTTTTTTCCAAAGTACATTTTTGGTATCTTTGTCAAGGATCAGATTACTGTACTGTGTGGGTTCGACTCTGTCTTCTATTCTGTAACACTGATATAAGTAACTCTTTATGCCAGGAACATGCAGTTTTTGTTATATAGCTCTGTAGTATAATTTCAAGTCAGGCATTTTGATGCCTCTAGCATTGCTTCTTTGGCTTACATTTTCTTTAGCTATTCTGGTTTTTTATTCTTCTGGATAAATTTTGGGACTGTTTTTGCTAGTTCTGTGAAAAATGCCATTGATATTTTGATGGAGATTGCATTGAATCTCTATATTGAATTTTGTAGTATGGTCATTTTAATAACATTAATTCTGCCTATTCATGAACATGGGAGATCTTGCATAGTCTAAGTTCTTCAGTTTTTGTCTTCGATGTTACATAGTTTTGACTGTAGAGGTCTATCATCTCCTGGGTTAGATTCATTCCTAGGTATTTTCAGGCTATTGTGAATGGAATTGTATTACTGATTTCTTTTTCAGCAGATTCATTGTTGGTATATAGGAGAGCTATTGATTTTTCTACAATGATTATGTGATCTGCTCTTTACTGAATTTGTTTATTAGCTCTAGAAGTTTTTGTTAGATTTTCTTGAATCTTCTAATTATAGGATCAAATCTTCCACAAACAGTGATAATTTGACTTCTCCCTTTCCTGTGTTTATCCCTTTTATTTGCTTCTCTTGCCTAAAATGCTCTGAGTTGACTCTCTTGTACTATGATAACTAGGATTGGCAAGAGTAGACATCCTTGTCTTCTTCCAGATTTTAAAGGAAATACTTTCAGTTTTTCTCCATTTACTAAGAGGTTGGCTTTGGGTTTTTCATATGCAGTCTTTATGATTTTGAGGTAGGTTCCATCTATCCCTAGTTTCTTCCATGTTTTTATCATGAATGAGTGATGAATTTTGCCAAAGGCCTTCTCTGTGTCCATTTAGATGACTAAGTAAATTTTGTCCATAATTCTATTAATGTGTTGGACTTATATATGTTGATTTGTGTATATAAAACCATCCTAGCAAGTTGGGATAAAACCAACTTGGTCATGGTGTACAATCTTCTTAATATATTATTGAACACAATTTGCTAATATTTTATTAAGTATTTTTGCATCTGAATTCATCAGGAATCAATCTGTAGTTTTCTTTTTCTGTCTTTATCTGGTTGATATGAGTGTGATACTCATAGGACATATTTGAAAGTGTCCCATCCCTTATTTTTTCATGAAATAATTTGAGGAACATTGGAATTAGTTCTTCTTTAAAAGTTTGATAGAAATCAGCTGAGAATCCATCTGGTCCTGGGCTTTTCTTGAAAAGTTTTTTATCACTCCTATCTCATTGCTATTGGTTGATCTGTTTAGGTTTTCTATGTCCTCTTGATGCAATTTTGGCAGATCATGTGTGTCTAGAAATATATCGTCTTCTACAAAGTTTTCCAATTCATTGGAATATAAGTTTTCAAAGTAGCTCTTAATGATCCTCTGAATTTCTTTGAGGTCTGTAGAGATTTCTCCTTCTTCATCTCCAATTTTATTAATTTGGGTCTTCTTTCTTTTTCTCTTTATTAGTTTAGCTAAGGGTTTATCAATCTTGTCTATCTTTGTTACTCTTTGTTTTATTGATCCTTCATATTTTTTTTATTCTCAATTTCAGTTATTTCACTTCTGACCTTAATTATTTCCTTCATTCTGGTTTGTAAATTGGTGTTATTTTTCAAGGACCTTGATATGCATCATAAAATTGTTTATTTGAGATGTTTATGATTTCTTCATATAGGCACTCATAGCTAGAAACTTTACTCTTAGAACTGCCTTGATAGTGTACCAGAGGTTCCAATATGTTGTATCAGTATTCTTGTGTGATTCTAAGAATTTTTACTTTCTCCTCTCATTTCTTCTGTCACCCATTCCTCTTAAAAAAAAAGTATATTGTTCAATCTCCTTTTTTTTAACATACTTTCTGTAGGGTATTTTTGTGTTAATTTCTAGTTTCATTCCATTATGATCAGATATGATGTAAGGAATTATATCATTTTTTGTAGTTGCTAAGAGTTACTTTATGACTTAATCTATGGTCTAGTTTGGTAAAGATTCCATGAATTTCTGAGAATAAGTGTATTTAGCTAGTGTTGAATGGATATTCTATAGATGTCTATTAGGTACTTCGGATTTATATTTTTTAATTCCAAAAAGTCATGTCTGGATGACCTATTAGTGAGAAAGATGTATTGAACTCTCCAGTATTATTACACTGGGGTCTACCATAGGCTTCAAATTGAGCACTGTAATTTTATGTAATTAATAGCACCCCTGTTTGGCACATAAATATTTACTATTGTTATATCTTTTTGTTTGAATGTTCCCTTTATGTATATGAAGGACTTTCTTTGCCTCTTCTGATTAACTTTGGTTTTGAAGTCTACTTTGTTTAATATGAACTTGACTAATTCTGCTTGTTTCACACAGTATATCAATTTCCATATTTCACTTTTAAATTATGGTTATGTTTTCCTGTAAGGGTGAGTCTCTTACAAAATAAAAAATATATAGAGAGAGATTTGGTTCTTATTTTTTAATCCATTTCTGCCAGTCTGTGCCTTTTAATTGAATAGTTGAGATCATTTATATTCAATGTTTTATAAAGAGAGGTTTATTAATTCTTGCTATTTCATTATTGTTCATATTTAATTTGGTCTCATTTCTCGTTTGCTTTGCTACTCTTCAGGTGAAATTTTTTCATTGTGAGCTCTGGAGTTTTTGGTTTTTATTTCTTCTATGTGGAGTATTTCTTTAAGTAAGTTCTGTGGTTCCATCTTAGTAGTGAGAATTCTTTTATTTTCTTGCTCATCTTGGAAGGTTTTTTACTTCTTATTTAATTTGTACAACAGCTTTATTAGATATAACAATCTTGGTTGACTGTCATTTTCTTTCCAGACTTGAAACACAACATTTCAAGCTCTCCTGCATTCTAGAGTTCATGCTGGAAAATGCTAAGTAATTCTGATTGGTTTACCTCTAAATGTGACCTTATGTTTTTCTCTTGAGGCTTTTAAAATTCTATCTTTTTTCTGCATGTTAGGCTTGTTAATTATAATGTGCCTTGATGAGGTTCTTTTTTGATCTTATTTATTTAATGTTCTGAATGCTTTCCAAATGTGGATGTCTGTGTCATCCTAAAGGTTTAGAAATTTTTCTGTTATTATTTCCTTGACGAGTTTATCCATTCAATTAGCCTGCATCTTACTACCCTCCTCAATTCCATTGATTCTTAAATTTGGTCTCTTAATGTCCCAGAGTCCTTGTATATTCTGATCATAGTTACTTATTTTATTTTCTTTAATACTCTGAATGTTCAAGGGTGACCATTTTGTCTTCCCGCTCTGAGATTCTGTCTTTAGCATGGTTTATCATATTAGAAAGACTTTCAACTGAACACATTTCCAAGATTTCTTTTTGGTTCTTTTTCAATATTACTATCTCCTTATTGAATTTCTCCTTCATATCCTGAACTGACTTCCTTAATTTGTTAAATTTGGGGGGTATCTCTTGAAATTAATTGATTGCTTTATATCATTGTTTTGAATTGTTTCTCTGGTATTTCATTCACTTCAATATCTTTGGAGTCAATTGCTGGTAAACTTTAAGAGTCATCATGTTGACTTGTTTCTTCATATTTCTTGTATTCTTGTGTTGAGTTTTATGCATTTGTTGGGATGATTTCTCTTCTGTGCTTATGTGTGGTTATATTTAGGGCACAGTCTTCCCTTTCCAAAGTGTCCTAGAGTGATATAGATTGACACCCCTCTTAGGTGTGGCCAGAGCCTTGTGTTAACTCATTCTGCTTTTATGTAGGAGTGGATGTCCATAGTGGCACCTGAGGACCCAACTCTAGTCATTCCCATTTGGGTCCTGGTCATTAGTTCAGCAGAAGAGTCTCTACCCTGTGAACTTGTAGTGTCCCTGTGAGTTCCCAGCATCTCATAGTGAAGGAAGAAAAAAAAAAAACAATAGTAACAACTGATGGAAACAGTACACAAGATTGAAAGAAATACTTGATTCCTACTATGACATCTATAACACCAATTTTAACACATAAACAGGAATGATGGGGTTAGCCACAATAAACAACAACAATAAATAACTATGAACTAAATCTAGCATTAAACAAACAGAAGGTGTCAACTATGTCATTCCCAGCAGTAATAATTGCAATAACATAATCATGGGAGCAGGAATTACATTAACCAATCAGTTCTAAAAGATGGTAAGAATACAGTTCAATAAAAGAAAAGAAAATGTGATAGGAAGTTAGAAGAAAGTTTACGATGTTCAAAATATGAATAAATAATGCAAAAGAAACAGGTGATGGTTTTAAAAAAAAGAGGAGAAAAATAGGGGGAAGTTAAATGGAGAGGAAAAGAGAAAACAAGAGAATTTGGCCATTAGTGGAAGAAGAAAGGAGAAAACTAAACAAATAAATAAACAAAACAAAATCAAAATAAATAAACTAAAATCCCTAACCCTCAAGGGATTAGGAAAGACAGGCTAGGTATTACATTAAGAAAATGCTAAAAATGAGAAAATTAGAAATAACATAAATATGTCCCTAAACCAATCAGCACAAGAATACCAACAAACAAACAAACAAAAGAAAAATGGAAAAAGATTTTTAATGAAAAATGAAAGAATTACTTCCATTAAGGTGGTCAAAATAGTTTGATAAGAATGAATGGTCACTGTCTATGCCCAAGTGTCCTTTTCATTTCTTCTTGGGCTATGTACTGAGAGAGAGAGGAAGGCAAGAGTTGCTCACCAAACTGCCAGCGGGAGTGACCCTAAGACTGAAGCTAGTCATAATAGCTCTCACCTTCCCTTCTCATCAGTATAAGGTAGGATGGAATGGGAAGATCAATGCATTCTGAGGGTGGGGCTGCTGCAGATTTCCATGAGTGAGTTCTAGAGGCTGGAGCTTAGATCTAGTCAAGATTTAAAGGCTTTTTTATTTTTTTTTGGCCTCTGCTATGAAGAGATTAGATCAGCAAACCATAGGACCAGGCAGATGTCACTCTTTGTTGGGTGTCCAGATCTCAGAAGCCTCCCAAGAATTCTACCCATAGGGCAGTGCTGCCATGAACACAGCCTTCCCGGACTTAGTCCCTGAGTGTATTCATACCCACTTGTTCAGATTCCCGACCTGCTTCACCTGGTCATGTGAGCTGCCAGACTCAAAGGAAAAGTGAGTTGGGCTCCCCTGCATTTTTCTGGTTTAATTCCCTCCAGGGTGCAATATGCTCCATGCCTGTTTCACTCATGTTCTGTTAGGTACACCGTAGGCCACACAGTACGTGCTTGCCAAGACAGTACGGTAATATTCACTATGAGCTCCACAGCAGCAATCTGCAGCATGTCTGCCTCAAGATGGTTCCTGCCTCAGCTCTCCACTCACAGTTCAGAAATAGAGAACTTTTAAGACACCAGCTGGCAGTGCAACCTCTGGTTCAGCTAAGTTGAGATTGCTTTTCTGTTCTATAGAATTTTTCATGCCAAATTTATCCATTGTTCCTTTCTCTGTGTTATTAATCCCCTCTGCAGTAAACCACTTTTGTTACTGCTGCCACTGCTGCAATATGCTTGATTCCAGTGTATTCTTTCTTCTTTGCTCAATGTACCCAAATTTCTATGTCTCTAAGACACTCTGACTGCCAGTGTTGAATTTTAGTGAAATCCCTTTCATTCACCTCACTGAGAAGCAGTACTCCCACTGTAAGAATCCTGAGCCACAGAGCAACTAGGAATGCAGCCTTCCTCTTATCCACCATCTCAAATCTCTCTCTGGTCAGAGCTTTTATCCATTTGCCAAGAAAACATTTTCTTCTCTAGCTATATAACACAAGCAAGCTAGAGACTTACTTTGGTACTTAATGGCTGCAACAGCATACTTTGGAAGTACAATCCAAAGTTTCTTTCAAATTTACTCATCCATTGTTTTCAGCATCTCCTCTGAAGCAGGTATAGTACCAAATGAATGATGGGGTATAAAAATGATTAAAATAAAAACTTTGTCCATAACTTCTTTGTGACATGGCTCACTAGCGACACTAACAACTGTCTTCTAAGATGTCTAAATGAACCATCCAACAATGCTTTTGACAACATTTCTTCACTTGACATCTTTCCTTTCAACCTCAGGTATTTTATTATATTCATAGATAACTGACTGATATAATACTTAAATTTTTATTAGTTGACTACCTTAAGTAGAATCACAGTATAAAGAAAATGGACAAGGATGAATGAAATGCATAAGAGGCTGTATAACCAAAGGAACTCACCAAGAACTCCATACCACGACACTCTCATAACAGAGCTGAGCATTTCAAGCAGACCACTCTGGAAGCCATCAGGGACAAAAATAGATATCAGCTACAGCTGTCCCATGCAAAGATACTTAGAACTAGATACACTTGGGTCAAGTCCTAATTCAGTGGCCCAAAGCAAATTAATTGGAACTTTTGAGCCTCTGTTTTATCATCTATAAAATAACTCCCACATTGCAGACAAAAAAATTAAATGATATGTAATAGTTAAGGTCATGCCAAATTAATATCTATCAAATGTAGCCATAGATTTCATAATATACATGAATATGGGGTATAAAATGCATGTGTACAGTGTGTGTGTGTGTATACATATACATATAAATTAGACTTTGTTGAGTCTGTAACTTAAGCATTTTATTTTATGGTTTGGATGTAAAGTGTCCTCCAAAAGTTCATGTGTGAGACAATGCAAGACTATTCAGAGGTGAAATGATTCAATTATGCGAAATTATGAGAAGTGTAACCTATTCAGTTAATTAAATCACATGAATGGATCAACTGGGTGGTAATTATATGAAGATAGGATATGGTTGAAGGAAGTTGGTCACTGGGGGTACATTTGGGGTTTACATTTTTTTCCCTGGCATCTTGAGCTTGCTTGCTCTCTCAGTTTCTCTCTCTCTCTCTCTCTTTCTCTCTCTCTCTCTCTCTCTCTCTCTCTCTCTCTCTCTCTCTCTCTCTCTCTCTTTTTCTCCCTGGCTATTATGAACAGAAGAGTATGGTGGAGGAAAGCTGCTCAGTTCATAATAGCCAGGGGAGAGAGCTGAATTATAGCTGGTGGAAACAAAAGAGAAGTGACATTCCTCACATATCATTCTAGCTCTCCCCCAAATAAAGTCTCCCCTACATGATCCTCTCCTATTTTCTTCTGCCATAATATTCTGCCTCACCCTGGGCCCAGAGTTATGGAATCAGCCTGTCATGGGCTGATTCTCTGAAACCATGAGCCAAAATAAACATTTCCTCTTTAGGCCTCTCGGGTCTGTTTTTTGTTTTTTTTTTTTGTTTGTTTTTTTGTTCTTTTGTTTTTGTCATAACAAAGAAAAGCTGACTAACACAGGATTCTAGTTTATTTTCTATAATTACTGAGATGATTGAAATAAAAAAAAAAAAAAAACGTTTTTAAAGTAGGAAGTTTTGTGTGTGGTTGGGTCCACACAAGGAAAATCAATGCAGAATATTAAACTGTGATGAAGAAACCCTAATGTTAGTGCTTTAATAAACAAAATTCCAATCTTGGTTTTTCTGCCAGGTGGTAGGATTGAGAGCTGTGCTCTATACCATCCTAGTCCAGACAGGCAGACTACCCTATAGTCAGAAGAATGGAACTCTGACACCTTCAACATATGACCTCCATGTCACACCAACCTTAAGCATTCAAACTATCAAATGGGAAAATAGGAGAGGATCATGTAGGGGAGACTTTATTTGGGGGAGAGCTAGAATGATATGTGAGGAATGTCACTTCTCTTTTGTTTCCACCAGCTATAATTCAATCACTTAGCCATACTCAATGGCAAGGGAGGCTGGGAAATATGCCACTGTAAGCATAGGTAGAAGAGCAAAGAGCTTTGATGACCCACTGTCAATATCTGACATATGGCAAGCATTCAGCAAATGTTCATTTCCTTCTCCTTTTCTTAATAATTACTTATGTGTGAGGATTCTCAAATCTCTTTTTCTCAAGAACTTTATTCTGCCTTCCACATATATCCCATTAGGCTACCCTCTGAATTGCTCCCTCATCACATGTGAATTCCCAGGATACTCTTTGAAAAAGCATTCATCATAGTTTTGATGTGGTACAGGAAAGTATAAACCTTTTTAAAACTCAGATTAAGAGAAACTACTCAGATTAACTCTGTGCTTCATGGCAACCAAAGTAAAGAAGTGTGTAATAGATTACTTGAACAGATAAGACGTCCCATATGAAATTTAAAAACCTACAGTTATAAAATAATTGTAAGACAGATCAACAAACTGATTTTCCATTATATTTATTTCAATGCATTTTTTAAAATTTGAAATAGTTCATCCTTTCAGAAAAAAAGATTTTAGTGTCTTCACTTTGTTCATGCTGCTAAATATACCCTTAGCATAACTGTTGAGTAAATCCAGCTTTGTTTATAACTCTTTGAGGGACAACAGCAACATTAGCAATAACAAGTCAGCCATTTTGTAAGGGTAGACAAACTTTAATCTAAACTCTTACAGGAATTTGCCTTTTAGCTTTATATCAAATGTATTTAAAATAGTAGCAGTTCATATTCTTGCTGGCATTTAATGTAAAAATGAAGAGATTTTGGCTATATTTTAAGGTTGATTTGTGGAAAACAGAGGAAAAATACTTCAGGAAGTCCTCATCTCTGCTGGTGACATATTCCTAAATATTCCAACCCAGAAGTGACATAGAAGTAACTAAACCTCTGAGCCCATTTTCATCAGGTAAACTCTTACATACCCATGATGCAAAATCTAAATAATTATATTTGTCAAATATGCTTGGATATCTTGCTAAATGATTTTAATCTCAAAATTGATTTTGATCTCAAAAATTCAATTTAAATCATCATTTGGGGTTTTATTTTACATCCAACTGGACCCACTATGATTCTGTCCTCCTGGAAATTAACATTCCTTAGAGAGTTTCTTTTACATTAAAAGTTGGCATTTGGTCAGTGATCATCTCTTTCACACTTTATGAACTTCTTTAAAGTAGTTCTTTAATCCATAGAAATCTAAGGCTCCTCTTGAGTAAAACCTTGACCCCGTCTAAGGGGACCTCAGTAACCTACCACTATGAGTAAATCAAACCTCCTGGCCAGAGAAGTCAGAGTCTTGGTCTTTTACAAGAAGTCATCATTGTTTGCATCATCTTTTGTAACAATTTCATCTTTTGAAAATGTTCTCTCATCAAACTTGTTAATAGCTATTATATTCTACAACAAACAAATACATTAACTACCATTTAGGTAGATCCACTACATTCAGGTATGAGTTGTGTGCTATCATGTAATTCTACATTATGTAGCTCTACATAAATGCCCTGATGAGCCCATGAATACCCAGGAGAAAATCTCTGAAAGATAATCATTCATTTGTAGACAGCACTAGGTTTATCCATACTTTAATTCCCATTCCAGGAACCCATTGCTTCCATAGAATTCTTATATAACTGAAAACTTGATATTATGTCCTCAATGTAGTATTTTTAAAGTAACTTGACTTTTTCTTTTTCTTTTCCTTTTTTTTTTAATTTTTCATTTTTATAGACTGCATTTTGATTCATTGTACACAAATGGGGTACAACTTTTTGTTTCTATGGTTGTACACGATGTAGATTCATACCATCCATGTAATCATACATGTACATAGTGAAAGCACCCAGAAACCACTCCAGATTCCGGAACTCACCCTGTCTGCCCGCAGGGTGAGAGAGAGAGAAAATGAGAGAGAGAGAGAGAGAGAGAGAGAGAGAGAGAGAGAGAGAGAGAGAGAGAATGAATATGACAGGGGAGCTATTCTTTCTTTATTTATTTATTTATTTATTTATTTATTTATTTATTATTTTTTGGTGGTGCTATTCTTAAGTAGTGGAATTTCACGGGCTAATAACAATTGGACCAATGACTGGCGAGGAAGTTCCGGTGCTAACAATCTGGGTTGTAAAATGGTGTGGGCGAGAGAGAATAATGGCAGCAGCAAAGTAGCAGAACTGATGCCAATACATAGGATAATGATGTCTGTCTCATTCCACCAACTTTCGTGTCCCCACCCCCTGTACAGATAGTATTTGCTAATTTTAGAAGGAAGAATGGAAACCACAGGAAGTGCAAGGAAAAAAGTTAAAATTATTCTTAAATTTATATCCCATTAACGTATGTTAAGACTTTGGTCCATGCCTCTCTAGTCTTTTAGTTGAAAGCTGTAGTGGAAATACCCTCTGAACCTTTCTGTATTTTGTTTCCCTTCTGCCCTATCCCTCAACATAATCGTATAATGTATTGTAATATCTCTACTACTTCTTTACATTATTAAAAATTATTTTAAATCCTATTTTGTGTTACTGAATAATGTACTTCCAAATCTACCTATCACAATATTTTATTCCTATTGTTGAAGTTTTAATTTTTTTAAAAATTTCATTGTTACTTCCAAGTTTTTCATATTCATATCCTTAACTAAATTTGGGTGATTTCTTCTTCAGTAAAGATACTAGAAATGGAATTATTGCATCCGAAGTTGTAAAACTTTTAAGCAATTAAGTTTAATTAACAAATTACTTTTCAAACATTTGAACCCTTAGTAGTACCATATTGGTTTGTCCCCTGATAAAACGTTTGAGTCCCTTCACTTCTTAAGAATAATTATATATGTTATGATTTAGCTATGAGGTATCTCTCAAAAGCTCAAGTATAAGACAATGCAAAGAAGTTTAGAGGTTAAAAGATGGGGTTATGAAGGCAGGTAGGGTGTAACTAGAGAAGGTGGGTCATAAAAATTCTGGGGTATGTATTTTGTCAACGATGAGCAAGAGCCACCCCTCTGTTTCCTGATTGTCGTGCTCTGACCTGCTTTCTTCCCTCACACCCTTCTTCCTTGATCTTCTGCCTCACCTCAGGTTCTGGAATAATAGAGTTGACTGTCTATGGACTGAGGACTCTGAAATCATGAGCATTGAATAAAATTTTCCTCCTCTAAACTTGTTTTTGTCAAGTCTTTTGATTATGGCAATGAAAAGGCTGACTAAAACAGTACAATAAATAAATTATTTATATAAACTCGCAAATCCTCTGTTGAAATCACACACAAATACATGAATGTATAGAGAATAGTTTCTCATCAAACTTATTAATAGCTATTTTCACCAGAAATCATTGCATTATATTTATTTTGATGTTATAAAAGAAGAAAAAAAGTACAGGTAAGTATAAAAACAGAATAAATATTTTATTTTTAATTTTCCACATAATAGTTCAAAATATTAGTCTTGTGAAATGAGAAAAAATGATACTTTAAAACTTGAAGTGAGGCCTTTGTTTGAAATTCCATTGGGCTGCTTGATTTTGCAACAAAATCTCAAAGTTCAGAGGAAAATAATTCACAGAAAAGGAATATTCTAGTGCAAAGTGGTGGCCTGATGACATTTATCTCTCATGGTGGACTGAACACATTTGACTTCCTTATTTCTTTCCACGGTTTCTTTGAAATGTAAGCAATTTTAAAAAGAGAGAGAGAGAGAGAGAGAGAGAGAGAAACCGTGCTATGAAAAAGGTGTCATCTGTGGATCAGAAATTCTAAGGAACTCCTAGAGGACTGAAGCAGGGAGGATGGATTTGAATAGAGAACAGAAAGGAAAACAAGAGTTAATAACATTTGTTCTGAAGGAAATCTTGAGGAAGTTCTGAGTTCCAAATAGAGACAAGTACAGAGCAGGGTCATGGATGTTTCACGACAATAATTAAAGAAAACTTTCAGGATCACCTAGACTGCTCCCAACCCTGAAGCAGCTTTGCACGTGGGGGTTATGTAGGGAATGCTCTCGGGAGCAATGCCTGCAAGGGTAGGATGGCAGAAAGAGAAGTTAAGTTGAACCATGACCCAATTTGCAACAGAGGCCTCATCCAATTCCACGGAGAGCCCTGAAGCCGCAAAGGCCCTTCAGGTTTACAACCTGGATTAAGGTAAGACATATAAGTTTATGGACCCCTACTCTTTGTTGACCAACTGTTGGAAGTAGGTTTCCCTGGACAGTAAGTATAATTTTGGGTGAAGTGACTTCCTTCAGGAATGCCTACAGAGGGATTCAGCCCTAAGTTATCAGCACCAACAATCCAGAAAACCAAATGAATCAGCACCTCCACCCTGAAGTATCTGAGAGTCCACCTTTCAGAGCACACTACACACATGAACACATCTCTAAAGAGAATGTGAGTCTGTCAGCTATCCCACTTCAGTTTACACCCAAAGGACTTAAAATCAGCATACTACAGTGACGCAGTCACATCAATGTGTATAGCAGTTCAATTCACAACAGCTAAACTATGGAACCAACCTAGGTGCCCTTCTACAGATGGACAAATAAAATGTGGTACATAGACATAATGGAATATTACCCAGCCTTAAAAAAGAATGAAATCATGGCATTTGCAGGTAAATGGATGGAACTAGAGAATATCATGCTAAGTGAAATAAGCCAATCCCCAAAAAACCTAAGGCTGAATGTTTTCTCTGATAAGCAAATGCTGATCCATAGTGGTGGGGTGGCGGGGACAGGGGGGTAGGGAAGAATGAAGGAACTTTGGATTGTGCAGAGGGGAGTAAGGGGAGGGATGGGGAGGTGGGACCAGGAAGGACTGTAGTATGAGGCAGACATCATTAGCCTAAATACATGTATGATTACACTATTGGTGTGACTCAGAACTGTGTACAGCCAGAGGAATGATAAGTTATTCTCCATTTGTGTACAGTGTGTCTAAATGCATTCTACTATCATGTATAACTAATCAGAAAAAGTTGAAAACTTTAAAAAAAAGAGAATGTGGATCTGTCTGGAAAAAGGGGTTCATGTGTGCACAGAAAGAAAAGAGCAGAGCAGAATTTTACATTATTTAAGATTTTGAAATCAGACACTGAAGGGCTTCTCAAAAAATGGCAGTTTGGCATAGAAATTATACACTATAACAACTACCTCCAAATTCATGCTCTTAACTTCAGTAATTTGACTACTTCGCTTGCCTCCGCTGGAGGAATATAACAGTATTCTATAATACTTTCTAAACAATGTCTAATATCTAAACAAATTTACAGTCATACCAAGAAAGTGGACCAAGAGAAAAATACCAAGACAAAAATTAAAGTAATCCAGATAGTGCAATTACTAGATATGAACTTAAACCAACTAATATTAATATATTCTATAAAATATTTAAAATTTTCAGAGGACAAGAATCTGTTAAAAAACAAAATGGAAACTCAAGAACTAAAAATAAAATAGTTGAAATTAGAATCTCAATAGATGGGTTTAACAAAATAGACACAGCTAAAGAAAATATTGGTCAAAAGAAATAAAGATTAGTAAGTATCTAGATAGAAACATAATGAGAAAAAGGGATAGATCACAGAAAAGAGTGTAAGAAATATATTTAATGGACAAAATTTTATTTTTTTTTCTTCAGTTAGTTTCATCATTTTTTATTTTTTATTTTTTAATTTCTTCTAAATAGTTATACATGACAGTGGAATGCATTTTGACACATTATACATAAATGAAGCACAACTTCTCTTTTCTCTAGCTGTATATACACCATCCTTCCCATCCCCACACCTTCTCCTCTCCCCTCACTACCCTCTGCACAATCCAATGTTCCTTCATTCTTCCTTACCCCCCATGGATAAGTATATGCTTATCAGAGAAAAAATTCAGCCTTTGGCTTTTGGGGTTTGGCTTATTTCACTTAGCATGATATACTCTAGTCCCATCTGTTTACCTGAAAATACCATGATTTCATTCTTCTTTAAGTTTGGGTAATATTCCATTGTGTATATGTATCACAATTTCTTTATCCATTCATCTGTTGGAGGGCATCTAGATTGGTTCCATAGTTTAGTTATCGTAAATTGACCTGCTATAAACATTGATGTGGCTGTATCACTGTAGAACGCTGATTTTAAGTCCTTTGGGTATAAATGGAGGAGTGGGATAACTGGGTCAAATGATGGTTCCACTCCAAATTTTCTGAGGAATCTCCATACTGCTTTCCATAATGGTTGCACCAATTCGAAGTCCCACCAGCAACGTATGAGTGTACCTTTTTCCCCACATCCTCACCAACACTTATTATTGCTTGTATTCTTGATAATTGCCATTCTGACTAGAGTGAGATGAAATCTTAGAGTAGTTTTGATTTGCATTTCTCTAATTTCTAGAGATGTTGAATATTTTTTCATGTTTGTTGATCAATTGTATTTCTTCTTCTGTGAAGTGTCTGTTCAGTTTCTTAGCCTATGAAATGGATAAAAATTTCTTACCTATGTGTAACTGAAGTCTTGAGAGAGAATAAAACAGAACCAATATTTGAAAATGGCTGACAAAAGACATAAAACCACAGACTCAAGAAATCTACAGAAATGAAATATGTCAAAGAGGCATCCATCTGTGCTTCCAACTTTGTTCCAGCACTATTAAAATAGCCAAGAAATGAGACAGGTGCTGTGGTGCATGCATGTAATCCCAGTTACTTGGGAAGCTGAGGCAGGCAGTAAATATTTATTTGCAACAGCACAGATGGAACTGGAGGGTATTACATCACATAAAAACATCCAGGCCCAGAAAGATAAGTACCACATGATCTTACTCACATGTAAAATCTAAGAATATTGATCTCATAGAAGTTGAAAGTTGAATAGTGGTGACCTGAGTCAGAGAGTCAAGGAGGAGGAGAGATGAGGAGAGCTAGCTCCATGAGAACTAAGATAGAGTTAGGAGAAAGAAGTTCTGATGTTCTATTGCATGGCACAACGCAGGATGATCATACGTATCGATTACTTACTCTATAATAGAAAAAGCTGGAAGAAAGGATTTCTAATGTTTTTACCACAAAGAATTAATAACTGTTTGAAGAGAAAGATATGTTTCCCTTTATTTGAACAAAATTATGCAATGTACACATGTCCCAAATCACATATACCTCATACAATAAGTAGAACTTTTAGGTGTCAATTTAAAGAAAGAAATCTACAAATCCCAAGTTAGAGTTAATAAAAAGAAAATCATATCAGGAGAATCACAGTAAAACCATGAAAATTAAACATAAGATACAATCTTAAAAATCAGTCAGTGCACCCGCCACAGGAACAAAGTAATCCAGACTTTGGGGATGGTACAAGAAGATCTCAGAAAGACTATCTCCCAAATTAACAAGTGAATTACAACTCCAACAGAGAACACATGGAATGTAGCCTTTGAATTACCTCTTTAAAAGTCCCCTGTTCCTGCTGAAGGGCAGAATCACGGTCTGTGGGACAGGAGTCCCCTGTGTTTCTCCTTTTTTATTGCTAGCAAAGCAATAAACCTTTTTCCTTTTCCTCAAATAAAAAAAAAAAATCAACCAGTGTATAAAAGATAAATTATCCTTAAAGGAGCAACAGTAAGATTAATAAATGATTTCCCAACAGGAATGATAAAATACAGAAACAATAAAATGTCATCTTCAAAAGACTGAAAGAAAATAACTGCTAATGTCAAATTCTGTATTGAGTGAAAATATTCTTCCAAACTAAAGATGAAATAAATACATTCCAGAAGTACAAGTGAGAGAACTCGTCACCATCAGACCCACATTAAAAAGGGGAGTTCTTTTCCAAGAACTATTAAACCAGATGGACATATGGAAATGCAGAGAGTCATAAAAAAAGAATGAAAAGGCTAAAACATGCAAATAAATAAAAATAAATATTGATCATAAATAATAGCAATAATAATATCTTGTGAGATTCAAAATATGTATAAAATTAAAATGCATAAAACAATAATACAAAAGATGAACAAAGAATAAATGAATACAGAATTAGTAAATTTTAATGAGGAGTTTTTTTGTTGTTGTTTTTTTGTTTTTGTTTTTGTTTTTTGGTACTGGGGATTGCAAGGCAAGCACTCTATCAACTGAGCTATATCCCCAGCCCCAGGGAGATATGTTTTAAACATTTGACCACTGAAAATATAGAGGGCTGGGAGTATAGCTTAGAGGTAGTGTTTTTGCCTAACATACACAAGGCCCTGAGTTCAATCCTTAGCACTCCAGAAAAATTAAATATGTAAATCAACAAACTTACGGATGAGAAAAAAAAATTTCATAAAAAATACTGGATGGATCCAAGAGACCACAAGAAAAGAGATAGACAGGAAGATACAAGTGGGATAAATAAAAAACAGTACAAGGACAGTTATAAACCCAATATATTAGCAATTGCATGATTTGTTAATGGATTAAACATTTTAAAGAATGTAGATTCCATTTTAGATAACTTGTCTCTTAGTCACCAAATTAATGACAATTAAATTGTGATATTTTTCTGAAATATAATTTATACATCTTTCCCTTAGATATCATAAAATCTTCAAAGTTATTGTTCTTTATCATCAAAATTGATTGCAAAGATCCGTTAATGAAATGAGATTTTACATATATCTATGAAAATATTTTTTACACAGATAGAAATTTCCAAATACCAATATCAGCCCATGAGCATGTGATTTTAATTGAACATATGCATCACTTACAAGGAAATTATAGAATTCAATTAGATTCTTTTCTAGTTATTTGCTTTGGGGCAAGATATTATTTTGCAGATTAGTCATTTCTATTGGGGTTGGATGAAAACTCTTCAATTACATTAATTAAGTAAATTGTTTTTGCATATTAAATAAATTTTGAAAAAAATAAATTTTGAAATATGAAATTTCCTATTATACTTTCATTGAGGTTTAAAAAACACTGTTGGAACTATGCTGCTTAGAAAATATATTTGCCACAAATTTGTGTGAGAATGAAGGTCTTGCTCCTTGTTTTAACTTTCAAAAACAGTGGAAAGGTATAAAGTTTTCCAAATGGAACCCAGAAAAATAACTTGATTACCCTAAGAAATTTACATTTTCCTTCATTTAGCTGAACAATTTTTATTGACAGCATCTAATTGGAATCTTGTATTAACTCTAGCAAAATATAAAAACAGAATCTATTTAAATTAACTTTGGTTAATTTAATTATTTTTATCTACCACACAATTTACCAATTAACTCTGTAAAACATGTTTCCTATATGTTAATTGTAATAGTTAATTTTCATACTTCTACAGTCCTTTGGAGTATACTACGTGTTCTTCTGTCTTTTTGATTCCAGCACCTTTCTTTTTAGTCTTCGCTGACATCTGGTTTGGAAAATTTTATTAAAACTTTTGGCAGCCGAAATGCACTAGAGATTGTCAGTCTTATCATTCAAAATATTTCATTACTAATTTTCATTATATTGTTAAATTATGCCCAAAAAGAAAATTTAGAAATTTTCATAATTTAGAAATTGGCATAATTATTCATACATCATTTATTAGAATAAAAATTCATTTTAACTTCTCTAAGCCTCAGTCTCCACATTTTTAAAATGGGGATAGTGATTCCCATTTAAGGTCTTAATAAGATATAGGAAAGTACATATAGAGTGGATATATATAATATCCATTTTGACTGTTGAAGACCTTAATTATATTTCACTTCTCAGATTTTAAATTTCTTAAGTGTAACATGAAATATTATTTTCATAATTTTTGCACACAGATATTCCTTTATCTCGGAACACCTCCAATTTGTTGTTCATGTGTCAGTTTATTTTCATCCTGCCCTAGGGAAACACAACTGTACAGTTTTCTGAAACACAAATATAAAAATTTGAAATATCTTTTAAATATATGTGGGTATGTATATGTGTGTATATATATAAATATAACCTGTCGTGTATATATTTAAAGCATTTTCTCCTCCACTGTTTTATTATATCTATAAATATGTTGCTTTTTCGCTAATTAAACATTTTAGTGAGAAAATTAGGGAGAACCATGAAAAAATTATCAGCCACCATTCCTTGAGACATATCATTCACAGACCATAGAAAAAGAACAAAACAGTTTGTGGAACACAGCAGCCTGAAACCAGCCATTAGCAAACCAGTGCCTTTCAAACCCAAAGGGTCACTCTTGGGGGGCGGGGACACTGGGATCGCTACAGTCTGATGTTTCCAAGCATTTCAAGAGGAACACCCTGTGCAGCAATATTTTCTTTGGTGACATCTTGTTAACTCATGAACCACGAAGTTTTGTACTTAAAAAGTGGTTGAAAGTTTAAGCAGAAACCTGTAAATGAGTAGCTTACTGTTCTAAAACCATATATTTACCCAAATGAAGGTGTGGCCTCATATGTTTCTCTTCAGATTGCCAACATTTTTAAGAGTGAAGGGTTGGACCACTTTGGGGCATTCCTTGCAAGTGGGTTGAGGCTTCTTTCCTCTTATTTTCTTCCTCCAAATATTATTTTCATAGCTTGTTGAAATAGAAGTCACCTTTTTCTATTTGCCACCCTTGAATGTGAAGACTGTGGTGGTTGTTTTAATAACTCAGAAATATTCACATGTGTCCACCTTGAAGCAATTCTAAGGAGCAACCACAGCTCCAGAAATAAGCAAGGCAAACAAAATGAAATAAACTAATAGGATGTCTTTTAGATTGCAGGTAGTAAGGTTACTGGTAAAACAATGTTTGACTCTACAAATATATTTCCCCCATCTTCAAAATGCAAATATAATTAGACATTTCTGCTTGCTTTTATTTTGGTACCCTCTGAATGTCAAGGTGAGGTCAGAAGGGGAGATTGCAAGAGGATTCTGAAGAGCCGGAGGGCCACTCCTGCGTGGCACGGTTCTGACCCCAGGAGTGGTTTATTCTGTTGGCCCCGTCTCTTGGTTTTCCTTAAAGAGGAAGCTCCACAGTATTTCTCTCATTTAGGCCTCCCCATCTATTGCTTATTTTTTGAGCCCCCCCCCAAACTCCAGATCTTGTTGCTGTTATCATCTTTCTGAAGACTAATAAAGAATGAATCATTCTTTTTTAAATTTATTTGATAATATGTAGCATCATTTACTATGAATATGTTCACAGAGTTCTGGTCTCCAAGATAGGAAGGATGCTATCTGAAACTTGAAAGCCAGTAAATAAGTACATATTTAAAATACTCACATTTAAGTAGTTACTACATCATGATGCAAATGCATGAGTTAGTGGAGAACATGGTGGCCAGTACAAACAGTGTTGACCAGCAGGGAGACCTTAGGCATGGCTACTCTGGCAGGTATGGAAACCAAAATGTCTGAAAGGATAGTCTAGCCATATTTAGTGATAAATCATTGGTTTTCAAAAAAAAAAAAAAAAAATCCTCTTATCTACCTAAAGATTAGGAAACTAGACGAGAGAAATACAATGAAGCCAGAACGTCACAGGCAGCCTCTGTCTCTCTTTCCATGTGATATTGCTGACCTTATTTGTTCTGTTCTCTTCTAAGCAAAGTATCTTCCTCCATAAGACGTTTGATTTCTGCTCTTCCTTACGTTCATCTTGGATGCACCTTTTTTGTGCTTGTTTGCCAAAATCCTAACTTCAATCTAACACTGGAACTTTGCCCAAAGTAGACTCATGAATTCTAATGGCACCAATATGTGCTTTGTGTATTACTCTTTCCAGAAGCAACCAGATACCTGGATGTAGGAACGGAGAAGCCAGAGAGTAAAATTGGATGTAGAATTAAAAGGATATAGAGTTATGGTGAAAGCAAATGGAAGCAAGGTTATGACAAGTATAAAACAAAAGGACTCGAACTACTGGAATCAGGTAGAGTGCTTGCCTAGCGTGTGTGAGGCACTGGATTTGATCCTCAGTACCACATACGAATAAATAAATAAAGGTTCATCAATAACTAATAATTTTTTTTAAAAATAACTATTAGAAACCTCAAAGGGATAAAAATGTTAGGAAAAAGGAAAATCCAGGAACCGGATTAGAGATATTAGTTCAATTGGTTCGATCAAATTACATTTTAGATTTGATTTCTCATGTAACTAGTTTTCCCTTGTTATTAGTTTACAAACCTGCTTTTTTCCTGTTGGAAAGAGTTACTCTACTGCATTTATGTACAACAAAGAATTTCCCAAGAAACTCATCTGCATTAAGGACAATGGGGGGGTCACGATGGCAATTGTAGTGTTCGTGTAGGAGTATATGAATTTATTTTATACTAATTGAGAAGTGGAAGGAAACAATATCCAGTTGCTTTATCCAGCAGGTGAGTAGTGCCCTTGTTGGTTATTGGTTTTAAAACGGTCAGCTAAAGACTTTGAACTTGAGTCTAAAAGAAAAGTATGTAAATAAAAGCATCATCTCTGACCTGAAATAAGATACCTAAGGAGTCTATATACACGAAAGCTGTCAATTCTGAGCATAAGTTTCTGTAGCTGCTGTGGGAAATTTATTTCTTAATGTTGTAGGAACACAGTCATTTTGAGTAAGCATCTGTGGTTTTGGATAACAGTGTTTTCTCTGTCACAAAAACACAACTCTGATGTCTGCACTTCCTCATATGGGTCTCTCAGGATATCCAATCACCAGGAGAGACAATGCGAAATTCTTGTACTTGAAGACCCAGGTGTCCAGAGAACTGCCTCTGGTTCTAGCTCTGGGTACATTGACAGCTGGAGAAAGAGGCTGAATCTAAGGTGAAGGAGTCTTGTGATGATGTCTGTGTCTCCAAAGCTGGTGACGAAGTGAAATAGAGACCAAGACCAGGATCTTGATGCAAGGACCCTGTACTGTTGTTGCTGAGGAGAAATTGTTGGAGATTAGCAATGATTTCTGGTGACAAATTGCATCAGACAGGTTGACTAGTTAACCCAGCACTCTGGATATTTTGAACCCTAATGGGCCAAATGTTCATTCAACAGGTTAGGTGCCAGCTGATTTTTGAAGCCAATGTTGCTTCTGGAGGTTGCTATTGGTATGTTGCTATTGCAAGATTCCTAGTCCTTGGTATGCAGTGTTTCCTAAGTTTTAAGTTAAGATCTGGTCTCATTTTCCCAGATGGTATAGTTTTGAATCAGATGAAGGAAATCACAGAAAATAACAAGTTAGGGACAAAAATGGATCAGTTTTAAGGCAGAGGGAGACAGCTCTGCCTTTACTGACACATTAGGATTTTCAAAGGTGGCTGTCAATCTAAATAAAATGACATCAGGAAACTGTACACTATTTCAGATCTTCTGTGACTAGGGCAATTGTGCTAAGGTCTGAACTTTTAGAAAGAAATTAGTGAGAAAAGTAGATCCCAGAAGAAATATGGGACACAATATTCTGGAATATCAAAAATCTGTCCTGAGTTTATTAATATTGAAGAGATGATTATGTGTATTTTGGCCACTGGCCCATAGTTCATGCCAGTGACATTGAGCTAATATCTTTGGAAGATTCAAGAACTAGATTTCAAAATTAAACTAGGAATAAAAGTAAAATAGCTGATCTCACACTGCTATAGATTGAATATGGTTTGTCTCCTCCAGAAATATGTTGAAATGTGATCACCGTTGTGAGCTATTAAGAGGGAAAAACAGTCTGACAGTGGTATATAGCGTCAGGACCTATGGGAGGTAATTAGAATTAAATGAAGTCATCATGGTAGAGCCTGTATGATTGAATAATGATGATTTTATAAGAGGCAGAAGACCAGAGGATATACATTTGTGTACTCCTGTTTCTTTCCACATAATACCTTGAGCCACCTCAGGATTCTGCTAGCCTCGAAGACCATCACCATATGTGACTCCTTGACCTTGGACCAGAACCCAAAGTCAAAATAAATCTCTTTTCCTCATGGCTTACTCAAGCTGTAGTATTGTGTTTTTAGCAACAGAAAATGGATTAATGCACAAATCTATCTACGTATGCTTGGTACAAGCTTCCAAGTGATTGCGGCTCATGAGTGAAGTCCAGAATGTGGCGCTCCATGATCTGAAACATTCTTCAGGCCTTTTTAAATTGAGGTAAAATCTACTTTATATAAAATAAAGTTTTAAAAGTGAACAGTCCAGAGACATTTAGTACATTCACAATGTTGTAAGCCTCCCCTCTATATAGTTTCAAAATGCTTTCATTGTTGCAAAGGGAAGCTCCACAGCTATTAAAGGCTTCATGTCATATTTTATATTCATTCAAATTCTTGTGTTCCAATCTCTTACTCATCTATGAAAATTCAAACTAGGCTATGGTGGAGCCAAAAAGTCAGAAAAAAGGAAATGAGAGAGGAGCAGGCCTGGGACTGGTCCCAGTATCTGGAATTATTCCCAGGTGGGACATAGTATCATGTTCTGCCTTCAACTCTTAAAAGATCTGCATATGGATAGTAGGTTCTGACCCTCCACTTTTTCCTTAATTTTTATTTATTCTATACAGTGACAATTTTACATTAATGCATATAATGTATTTAGTTATTTTAAGCACAGCCTTTTTTGCAGTTTTGATTTTTCCTTTCTCCTCTTACATTCATGACCTGCTATCCTAACATCACATATATTCTCTCATTAATAAAAACTTGGTATGTATCCTTCTACTTCATTTGTATATACTCATAGAACCATATACAGACATTTATCTGCCATAGGATGCATATTTTTTCTTATTTTCTTTTATAAAAATTATTACAAAATGTATACTTGGGTAACCACCCATCTCATATATTTTTCTCAACAATAAATATCTCTTGGATATCACTTCAAGTATTTAATTCTAATTTATCCTTTTTAATAATTATCATATAGTGTGAAGATGGCATAATTTATATTGTAATTCTCCAGTTGATGTCCTTCTTTACGTTTCCATTTTATTTAATCTATAATAGACTTTGTTATATGCATGTAATTATGTACTATAGACTTTTTTTCTGTGGGGTCAATTTCCAGGAGTGATGTTAAATGAAAAAATACACAGAAATAGTTCTATAAAATGCTTTTATTTTCTATACTGTATGGTATGACCTGATTTTTATGATATGCATCTTCTTCTTAAGTTTCATGAACTGTGCATTTTATCATTAAATAATGCCATTCTTCACAACATTTAAGTTCTTGGAATTTTGAGCACTATATGTCAAATTGTATTTCTCTTCCCCACCTAAGAGAACAAGCTGAGTAATAAAAGCTCGTGGACAGCAAATGCAAAACCACCTCTGTCTTTGAAGGGCCCAGTGTGAAATGAAAATTGAACTCTATTTTTAAATGACCATTATAGATTTCAAGACAATGACAGCAGAGCATGAAACCAAGTCCAGGAACTTTTAAAGTATGGACCTCATGTTACTAAATAAGTCATAAGACCATGAAGCCAGCCCTGAGTACAGATAACTAAATATCAATCTTGTTACCAATGCAGCTGACAAATCAGAATATATAGAGGTTGAATGGGACCTGCTGAGTACAACTCAGACTTACTCTGCTGGTAGCTGACTAACCCACATTTTACTAAGTTGTAGTCCAACTTGACTACATGGAGTACTTAAAAAGTTAATTTAACATTTTGATTGTATATAACACTGTTAAATGACATTCCATGATAACTATGAATAATGGAAGAAAATTCTGAGTAATGTTCTGACTGCCCTCTTGCCTGTGTTTGTGCATATTCTACCTTCTCTTAACTTTTGCAAATCTACTCCTGAGTCACAGAGGTTCATTGTCCCAGGAGAGTTCTTCCCTTCCTTATCCAAACACTATGAATAGCAGAGGCACTGGCCATGTGCACTAACCCACACCACACTGAAACTGGACTTTAGCCCTCTGCTACAGAGGCCACCCCCAGTGATGTGAAGAAGCTTGTCCTTCATAGCAATTTCATTCTTGGCTTTTCTTCTGAGAAGATATACGGGAAGGACACAATTAGTGTCAATAATGATGGGGTGTGTTTATTTTTTTCACAGTGTGGACACCCAGCTTCTGGGATCGGCTCTGAGATCAGTGCTCAAGAGACCACCCAAAGGTTTCATGTTTTATAGTTTTTGTTGTCTTAGAAGAGCAAGGGCTAAAAATGTTAGGGTCGTGACATGCTGGAAATGTAGCACATTACAAAAAGATAAAAGGCAGTTGTGACACACAAATTGCTTATGATGCACTCCAGTTCCTGATGTTGAACAAATTACCAGAAGCAATATGCTGTGAATATTCAGATGCAACCTTGAGATTTGCAGAATCCAATCAGCTGTTCTAATATTAATAACAGTTGTAGGCTCCAACAAGTAGGGGAAAAGAAAAATAATTCCGGTCTTCAGCAAAAGGATGGGAAGACAGATAGATAGATAGATAGATAGATAGATAGATAGATAGATAGATAGATAGATAGATAGATCTATCTCTATATTTAGATCTTCTATAATTTTTTTCTTTTCCTTTTTTTTTTTTTTTTTTTGGTACTGGGGAATGAACCCAGAGGCACTTTATCACTAAGTCACATCCCCAGCCCTTTATATTTTTTATTATATGACAGGGTCTCAATAAGTTACCTAGGGCCTCAGTAAATCGCTGAAGTTCATTTTAAATTTTCCATCCTCCTGCCTAGGCCGCCTGAGTTGCTGGGATTACAGGTATATATCATCACACCCTCTGTGATAGTTATATATCTTAACAGCCAAAGGAAATTCACTCCATTTCAAGTTAAGTGTGCTGACTACACACTTAAGTGTGTACTCAGCAAATGAAGGTCATTGACTGTACTTTTATTTGAAAATTGAGAATAACATTTTAAAATGATTTAAGGGAATAGGTAATATAACCAATGTTTACTTTATGATTGGAGGAATTGGTGAGGCCAACACGAAAGAGCTCACTATGCTCCATCAGTCTCAAATAAAATCTAGTAACAACCTGATATCTCAGGCACATAAAAAAAATATCTCAAAACTTTGGGGGTTGCATAATTGTTTTCTTACTGAAATATTTTGAATTTGTAAGTTTTAATATTAAATATAGAAATGATAAAGATAAATAAATCTGTATACCTCATGTTTTGAATTAAGGAAGCAAGAGATCATTTCAATAAAGAATTAGAGATACTGAAAAAAAAAAAAGCCAAACGGAAAGTGAGGGAAAAAATAAACCAAATTAAAAACTCCATAGAAAGCATAACCAATAGGATAGAACACCTGGAAGACAGAACCTCGGATATTGAAGACAAAATATTTAACCTTGAAAACAAAGTTTTCAAAGCAGAGAAGATGGTAAGAAATCATGAACAGAATCTACAAGAATTATGGGATATCATGAAAAGGCCAAATTTAAGAATTATTGGGATTGAGGAAGGCACAGAGAAACAAACCAAAGGAATGAACAATCTATTCAATGAAATAATATCAGAAAATTTCCCAAATCTGAAGAATGAAATGGAAAATCAAGTACAAGAGGCTTACAGGACTCCAAATATACAAAATTACAACAGACCCACACTAAGGCACATCATAATGAAAATACCTAACCTACAAAATAAAGACAGAATTTTAAAGGCTGCGAGAAAAAGAATCAAATTATATTCAGGGGGAAACCAATACGGATATCAGCAGATTTTTCAACCTAGACCCTAAAAGCTAGAAGGGCCTGGAAAAACATTTTTCAAGCTCTGAAAGAAAACAGATGCCAACCAAGAATCTTATACCCAACAAAACTTACCTTCAGATTTGATGACAAAATAAAATCCTTCCATTATAAACTAAAGCTAAAAGAATTAACAAAAAGAAAGCCAGCATTACAGAACATTCTCAGCAAAATATTCCATGAGGAAGAGATGAAAAACAACAATGTGAATCAGCAAAGGGAGGAACTATCCTAAAGGAATAGCCAAATAAAGGAGAAACCAAGTTGTATTAAAAAATAAAAATGAGCCAAATTATGGGGAATACAAATCATATCTCAATAATAACTCTAAATGTTAATGGCCTGAACTCATCAATCAAAAGACATAGATTGGCAGATTGGATTAAAAAGAAAGATCCAACAATATGCTGCCTGCAAGAGACTCATCTCATAGAAAGAGGTACCCACAGTCTAAAGGTAAAAGGATGGACTCAGCAAAAAAGCTGGATTATCCATCCTCATATCAGATAATGTGGACTTCAAGCCAAAACTAGTCAGAAGGGATAAAGAAGGACATTTCATACTGCTTAAGAGAAGCATAAATCAGCAAGACATAACAATCATAAATATCTATGCCCCAAAGAGTGGCTCATCCATGTATGTCAAACAAATTCTTCTCAATTCCAGGAACCAAATAGACCACAACACAATAATACTAGGTGACTTTAACACACCACTCTCACCACTGGACAGATCTTCCAAACAAACATTGAACAAAAAACCATAGATCTCAATAACACAATCAATAATTTAGACTTAATGGACATATATAGAATATACTATCCAATAAAGAGCGAATACACTTTCTTCTCAGGAGCACATGGATCCTTCTCTAAAATAGACCATATATTATGCCACAAAGCTACTGTTAGCAAATACAAGAAGATAGAGATACTGCCTTGTATTCTATCAGATCTTAATGGATTGAAACTAGAAATAAATGACAGAATAAAAAACAGACATTACTCCAACACCTGGAGATTAAATAATACGCTATCAAATGATGAATGGATAGCAGAAGACATCAGGGAAGAAATAAATAAAAATTCTTAGAGGTAAACGAGAACAAAGATACATCATATCAAAATCTCTGGGACACTATGAAAGCAGTACTTAGAGGAAAATTTATTTCATGGAGTACATTCAATAAAAGAAGAAAAAAATCAACAAATAAACGACCTAACACTACAGATCAAAGCCCTAAGAAAGGAAGAACAGATCAACACCAAATGTAGTAGAAGACAGGAAATAGTTCAAATCAGAGCTGAAATAAATGAAATTAAAACAAAAAAAAATTTTAAAATTGACAAAATAAATAGTTGATTCTTCGAAAAAATAAAAAAAATTGATAAACCCTTAGCCACACTAACAAAAAGGAGAGAGAAAACTCAAATTACTAAAATTCAGAATGAACAAGGAAATATCACAACAGACACAATTGAAATATAAAATATAATTAGAAGTTATTTTGAAAATCTATACTCCAACAAAATAGAAAATCTTGAAGACATCAACAGGTTTCTAGAGACATATGGATTGCCTAAACTGAACCAGGAGGACATACAATTTAAAGATCATTTTTAAGTAATGAAATAGAAGAAGTCATCAAAAGCCTACCAACAAAGAAAAGTCCAGGACCAGATGGATTCTTAGCCAAGTTCTACAAAACCTGTAAAGAAGAGCTCATTCCAATACTTCTCAAAGTATTCCATGAAATAGAAGAAGAGGGAACCCTCCCAAACTCATTCTATGAAGCCAATATTACCCTGATACCTAAACCAGACAGAGACGCAATGAGGAAAGAAAATTTCAGACCAATATCCTTAGTGAACATTGATGCAAAAATTCTAAATAAAATTTTAGCAAATCGCATACAAAAATTAATTAAAAAGATAGTGCACCACATTCAAGTGGGTTTTATCCCAGGGATGCAAGTTTGGTTCAACATCAGGAAATCAATGAATGTAATTCACCGTATCAGCAGACTTAAAGTCAAGAATCCCATGATTATTTTGATAAATGCAGAGAAAACATTTGATAAAATACAGCACCCCTTCATGCTCAAAACACTAGAAAAAAGAGGGATAGTGGGAACATTCCTTAACATTGTAAAGGTCACCTATGCTAAGCCCAGGGCCAATATCATTCTAAATGGTGAAAAACTGAAAGCATTCCCCCTAAAAACTGGAACAAGGAAGGGATGACCTCTTTCACCATTTCTATTCAACATTGTCCTTGAAACTCTAGTCAGAGCAATTAGGCAGACCAAAGAAATTAAAGGAATATGAATAGGAAAAGAAGAACTCAAATTATCCCTATTTGCTGATGACATGACTATATATTTAGAGGAACCTGGAAATTCCACCAGAAAACTTTTAGAACTCATAAGTGAATTCAATAAAGTAGCAGGATATAAGATCAATGCTCATAAATCTAATGCATTTTTATACATAAGTGATGAATCCTCAGAAAGAGAACTTAGGAAAACTACCCCATTTGCAATATCTTGGAAAAAAATAAAATACTTGGGAATCAATCTAACAAAAGAGGTTAAAGACCTCTACAATGAGAACTATAGAACACTAAAGAAAGAAATTAAAGAAAACCTTAGAAGATGGAAAGATCTCCCGTGTTCTTGGATAGGCAGAATTAATATTGTCAAAATGGCCATACTACCAAAAGTGCTATACAGATTCAATGCAATTCCAATTAAAATTCCAATGATGTACCTTACAGAAATAGAGCAAGCAATCATGAAATTCATTTGGAAGAATAAGAAACCCAGAAGAGCTAAAGCAATCCTTAGCAGGAAGAGTGAAGCAGGGGGTATCGCAATACCAGAACTTCAACTCTACTACAAAGCAATAGTAACAAAAATCGCATGGTATTCGTATCAAAATAGACAAGTAGATCAATGGTACAGAATAGAGGACACGGACACAAACCCAAATAAATACAATTTTCTCATACTAGACAAAGGTGCCAAAAACATGCAATGGAGAAAAGATAGCCTCTTCAACAAACAGTGCTGGAAAAACTGGAAAACTATATGCAGCAGAATTAAACTAAACCCCTATCTCTCGCCCTGCAAAAACTCAACTCAAAATGGAACAAGGACCTTGGAATCAGACCAGAGACCCTGCATCTTATAGAAGAAAAAGTAGGTCCAAATCTTCACCTTGTTGGCTTAGGATCAGACTTCCTTAACAGGACTCTCATAGCACAAGAAATAAAAGCAAGAATCAATAACTGGGATAGATTCAAAGTATAAAGTTTTCTCTCAGCAAAGGAAACTATCAGCAATGTGAAGAGATAGCCTACAAAGTGGGAGAATATCTTTGCCTCTCATACTTCAGATAGAGCACTAATCTCCAGAATCTATAAAGAACTCAAAAAACTCTACACCAAGAATACAAATAATCCAATCAACAAATGGGCTAAGGAAATGAACAGACACTTCACAGAAGAAGATGTGCAAGCAATCAACAGATATATGAAAAAATGTTCAACATCTTTAGTAATAAGAGAAATGCAAATCAAAACTACACTAAGATTCCATCTCACCCCAATTAGAATGGCGATTATCAAGAACACAAGCAACAATAGGTGTTGGAGAGGATGTGGGGAAAAAGGTACGCTCATACATTGCTGGTGGGACTGCAAATTATTGCAGCCACTCTGGAAAGCAGTGTGGAGATTCCTTAGAAAACTTGGAATGGACCTACCATTTGACCCAGCTATCCCACTCCTTGGCCTATACCCAAAGGATTTAAAATCAGCACATTACAGAGATACAGCCACATCAATGTTCATAGCGGCTAAATTCACAATAGCCAGACCATGAACCAACCTAGATGCCTTTCAATTGATGAGTGGATAAAGAAACTGTGGTATATATATACAATGGAATATTACTCAGCCATAAAGAATGATAAAATTATGGCATTTGCAGGCAAATGGATGAAATTGGAGAATATCATGCTAAGTGAGATAAGCCAATCTCAAAAATCCAAAAGAGGAATGATCTCACTGATAAGTGGATGATGACACTTAATGGGGGGTGGGAGGGGGAAAAGAATGGAGGAAAGAGGGACTGTATAGAGGGAAAAGAGAGGTGGGAGGGGTGGGGGGGGAGAAAAAAGTAACGGAATGAATCAAACATCATTACTCTATATAAATATATGAATATGCAAGTGGTATGCTGTTACTCCATGTACAAACTGAAACAACATGTATCCCATTTGTTTACAATAAAAATAAATTAACAATATATAAATAAATTAATTAATTTTTAAAAAAAGAATACAAATAACCCAATCAACAAATGGGCTAAGGAAATGAACAGACACTTCATAGAAGAAGATGTACAAGCAATCAACAGATATATGAAAAAATGTTCAACATCTCTAGTAATAAGAGAAATGCAAATCAAAACTACCCTAAGATTCTATCTCACCCAATTAGAATGGCGATTATCAAGAATACAAGCAACAATAGGTGTTGGCGAGGATGTGGGGGAAAAGGTACACTCATACATTGCTGGTGGGATTGCAAATTAGTGCAGCCACTCTGGAAAGCAGTATAGAGACTCCCCAGAAAGCTTGGAATGGACCCACCATTTGACCCAGCTATTCCACTCCTAGGACTATACCCAAAGGACTTAAAATCAGCATACTACAGTGATGTAGCTACGTCAATGTTCATAGCTGCTCAATTCTCAATAGCCAGATTGTGGAACCAACCTAGATATCCTTCAATTGATGAATGGATAAAGAAACTGTGGCATATATATACAATGGAATATTACTCAGCTATAAAGAATAATAAAATTATGGCATTTGCAGGCAAATGGATGAAACTGGAGAATATCATGCTAAGTGAGATAAGCCATTCTCAAAAAACCAAAGGGCAAATGATCTCTCTGATAAGCTGATGACAATACATAATGGGAGGTGGGAGGGAGGCAAGAATGGAGGAAGGAGGACCTGCATAGAGGGAAAATAGGGGTGGGATGAGTGGGGGTAGGAAAAAATAACAGAATAAATGAAACAGCATTGCCCTATGTAAATGTATGATTACACAAATGGTACGCCTCCTCTTCATGTACAACCAGAGAAATAAGTTGTACCTCATTTGTTTACAATAATAAAAAAAAAGATGGATGATTAGATCATTAACTTTCAATCTTTTATTTTTAATCATATTAAGGTTCTAAATTTCTATCTAGAAGCAGATTTATGTAAGCCTTAATAACTAGTATTTTCATCATTTTTTTTATTTACAATTTTATCTGATATTTTTCCTCTGAGCAATTGATTATTTAGAATTTTATTACTTAATTTTCTTATTGATGTTTTCAATTTTTCTTGTTATTTTAATTTTTACCTATTTCCAACCATGATCAGAAATCACAATCTGATTCAATCCTTTGAAATTTTGGAAAATTGCCTGAATTTGTTTAACTTTGATAAATGATCAATGAAACTTTTTTTCTTCTTCTTTATTTGAGACAGGGTCTCACTAAGTAGTTGATGAGGTTGACCTTGAACTTGCCATCCTCCTGCCTTGGCTCCCAAATTGCTGGAATCACAGGTGTGAACTTGATAAGGTTGTCTCTTCTGGAGTTATTGAGTGCAGTTTTTTTTCATAAATTTTCAATTGTTCTAAGTGCTTACTTTTTGTCTATTTCTTCTACCAGCTACTGAGAAAATTGTGCTAAAATCTACTAGAGTATGAATGCATTTGTTTCTCTTTTAACTTCTGTTGTTTTAAAATTTGTAATATTTCAGGTTAATTTAGCGGATCCATACAAATCTAGAATTGTTAGATTTTCCTGAAGATATCCTCATTCTCTAATAAGGGTTCTCAACTTAAAAACCTACTTTGTCTGATATGAATACTGCTACCACAACTTTCTTTAAATCAAGTTGCCATTGTCTACACCTTTCAATCATTTACTTCCAAATTGTGATAGCCCTATGTTGTAGTTCTGCCTCTGGTAAGTCTCATACTCCACCCTCCTCATTATTTGGTTTCTTATTGTACTGATTATTCTATATTCCATTTTCTTTCTTTTTTATTGATATGCTTCATCATTGTCATCTGTTTCATTTTACTTCTATTTTTTAAGGGTTGAAGAAAAATTCAAAGATTTTTTTTTCCTATATCACACCTCACACACCCCCATGGTCATGACACAGACCTTAATATAGTTCATTATCAAAAACTACGGTCCTTCTGTAGGATAGTCCACACATTCCACTCTTTGACAATAATCCCTTTAATTTCCAGTTCCTTTTCTTCAGCACCTCTATCTAAATAATCCTTTAAATTAAACTTTTACACTTTTATTTCTTACATAACTTAAGTCCCATGATCTATCATTATAATTGACATATATACACTCGTCCTTCTCTCATCTGCTTTAACTTGCTATGAGAAACCTCAACTCTGAGGACATCTTTAGTATCCACTCTGTCCCCAAATCTATTCATCTAAATGTGAGAACAGAAATGGAAATGAAAGAAAGAAAGAAAGAAAGAAAGAAAGAAAGAAAGAAAGAAAGAAAGAGGAAGAAAGAAAGAAAAAGGAAGGAAGGAAGGAAGGAAGGAAATTACAACAATGAAAACTTCCATTTTCATCTTTCATGTTGCAAAAATTTACTTAGCAAGATTCTCTAGAGGATCCTGTGCCTGGAGTCATACTACATGACATCAAACCCTACAACTGGAGTGACCGAATATATATCTGGATCTCTCTATTCCTAGTTTCCTCATCTTAAAAATGAGAACTATAGTTACAAAAAACTCATATTGGGATTATATTAAAGTTTGAATATGTAAATGTATGTAACATGCTTACAACAGCTCCTAGCACAGAGTAAAATCTATAACCCTTAATTAAAACAGTATTTTAGAAATAATGTCAGAAAATACAATTTCAGCGATTATCAGCAGAAGTCTAAATTGTTTCAACTCCTATGAAGGGAAATTTGGTAGAACCTTGCAAAATCATAGATAAAGATGTTTCTTGGTTAAGTAATTTCACTTTGTAAATTTATCTTACAGACTCATTTGTACATATCTGCAACAATGTATATACAAGTTTAGTCACTGAAGCAACATTTGCAAATGTTCATTAATAGGATACTTGTTAAACAGTTAGATGTATTCATTTTTAAAGATATTATCTATTTGCCTCTCATTCTTTATGTGCTGACATGAAGATTTTCAAGTTATTAGATATATAGATATATAGATATACACACATATATATACATACATATATATAAATACACACACAAACTATATACATATATTTGCATGTGTAATGGATAATTTAATGTAAAAAACTATGCAGCAGAATAGTCTTGTGTGGGATGCTACTATTTGCATAAAAATGAGAGATAAATAAATAATATAGTTTTACTTTATGAATAAAGAACAATCCACAAGAAACTATTAATAGTCATTTGATGCCAGAGTAGGCAGAAATAGTTTAGGAATAGAAAGAAAACTTCATGAACATCTTTTTGTACTTTATGTTAGAAAAATTGAACCAGAACATGTCAGTCTTTGCCTAAAACCCTCCAAGTGGCTCTATGTCTTTCTTAGAGAGCAATTTCACCTTTACAATGACTGTACTGTGCTGCAAGGTATTTGACTCTCTAAGCTCTGCACACTCATTCTTACATAGTTGTACCATCTTTTACCTTTCCTTAAAAAAAAAAAAAATCAAACATACTCCTTTGAGCTCATTACTACTGTTCTGTTGCTTTCAGCGCATTTCTTTCAATATATTTGTGACTTGCACTACCATTTATTTTGTTTGTTTACTCTATCAGAAAAGCTTACCTCCCATGAAAGAACTTACCTCCACCTCAGTCATTCTTTAACACTCCCCTCCCCCCACCCTCACACACTTTATTTTTCTTCATGGCATTTACCACCATTTAATATTGTAAAGCATGCATACGGGCACATGAATATACACATTTGTTTACATTTTTTACTTCTGCCTCCCCCCACCCCAAATTGAGTATGAGCTCTATGAGAACAGGAAGGAACGTGATTGCTTTGTTCAGTGTTCTATTCCTGGTGCCCAGAGGAGTGATTAGTATGCAGAAATAAGTGACAGAAAATGAAGCAGGAATGCAAACACTGTTATATGGATTTCTCTTGACTGCTTCCCTCTGTGATTTGGCCTCATATTCTCCTGTTGCATACAAGCTCTCAAAAGTTGGTTGCCAATAACTTCACATTACTTTCTCCCAGTTCAGAAACTCTGTCAAGTGGAAAAGGTGATTTCAACAGAATTTCTTGTATAGAGAGAGAATGTTTACAAGAATTGGAAAGCAGTATTTGGTTCCACAGGTGAATGTTTGCTTAAGCACTTAATCTGCTATTTATATATTTTATGTGAATGATAGCTGGAATATACATATTCTATATCCTGTTCTATTGATTAATATGTAGAATTATTTTTAATTTATTTTTATTGTAAACAAATGGGATATATCTTATTTCTCTGTTTGTACATGAAGTAGAGGCATACCATTTGTTTAATCATACATTTACCTAGGGTAATAGCTTATGACTCATTCTGTTACTTTTTTCCTTTCCCCCACCCCTCCTACCCCTCTTTTCCCTCTATACAGTCCCTCCTTCCTCCATTCTTGCCCCCCTCCCACCCCCATTATGTGTCATCATCTGCTTATAAGCGAGATCATTCGTCAAGTGAGTTTTATCCCAGGGATGCAAGGTTGGTTCAACATCCAGAAATCAATAAATGTGATTCACCATATCAACAGACTTAAAAAGTCAAGAATAACATGATTATTTTGATAGATGCAGAAAAGCATTTGATAAAATACAGCATCACTTCATGCTCAAAAATAGGGATAGTGGGAACATTCCTTAACATTGTAAAGGTCATCTATGCTAAGCCCAGAGCCAATATCATTCTAAATGGTGAAAAACTGAAAGCATTCACCCTAAAAACTAGAACAAGGCAGGGATGCCCTCTTTCACCACTTCTATTCAACACTGTCCTTGAAACTCTAGCCAGAGCAATTAAAATGTAGAATTATTAAAACTTGCATCCATAATTGAGGAATTTTCTACTTCTTTCTATGAGTTTTTGAAGTGGTACTGTTAGGAATATAGACATTGAGAATTGTTATGTATTATTTCTGAATTGGCTGTACCATTATTATGTAATGTTCCTCTTATTTCTGGTGATATTCCTTGACCTAAAGTCTACATATATTGTTGTTAATGCAAAACATTTTCTTTTCTTTTAAATTACTATTAGCAGGGTATATTTTTTGGCTCTTTTATCTTTAACCTATGCCTCTATATTAAAGTAGATTTCTAGTTGACAGCATATAATTGTATCTTGCTTTTTCATTCAGCCTGACAATCTCTGTCTTTTAATTGAGTGTTTGCACCATTTACATTTAGCATTATTTTTATGACTGAGTAGTCTCTCATCTTGCTGGAAGTTCTGTTGTTTCTTTTACCCTTTCTGTCTGACTTCCTTAGGATTGAGTTTTTTTAATTATTTTATTATTAAACTTATCTAAGTTTGGGGTTATTATTATATTTTGTTTAATACTTGTTCTAGAACTTATAGTATATAACTTTACTTAATTAGAGTCTACATAACATTCATAATATTTTGCAGCATCACATATGGTATAAGACCTTACAATAGTGTGTTTCCCTTTCTCCTACCATTTGTGCTATTTTTAATTATACATATGCTATAAACTCAATTCATCATTTCTTTTTTTTAGACAGACTGCTATAGTTGAGCACTTAAAAATGAGAATATAATAAATATACTTATCTTCCATTCATGCATTTCCAGGATTCTTTATTTCTTTATATAGATTCAAAATTCTTTCTGGTGTCATTTTCCTTTTCCTGAAAAACTTGCTAGAATATTTGTAGTGCACACCTCCTGGAAATGAATCCTTTCAGATTTTGTTTTTAGTTTGAAAATGTATTTATTTATCCTTTATTTTGGAAGATTTTTTTAATTGCTTAAATAATGCTGGGTTAAGCTTTTTTTCTTTCAGTACTTTAAGATGCTACTCCATTGTCCTTTGGCTTGCATGATTTTTGATGAGAAAGGTGCTTTGATTTTTATCTTTGTTCCTATGTGTATAACATGTCTGTTTTGCCTCTTCCCACTTTTAAGATTTTTCTCTTATTCTTTGGTTTCAAGGGTATGAATTTGGTGTGTCTAGGTATGTTTTTTGTTTATTATTTATCCTGCTTCATGTTCTCTAAACTTCCTGGACTTCTGGTTTAGTAATTTTTTTTTTTTTTTTTTTTTACTTTAATTGCTTTTGGAAAATTCTTGCCATTATCTCTTCAAATATTTCTTCTGCCCCATTCTCACTTCTGGCACTTTAATTACATGAATGTTATGTTTTCTTATATTTTTCTATCATTCTTGAATACTTTGTTCTGCTTTATCACTCATACTTTTTGCATCTGCTTGGGAATTTTTAGCTGACGTCTCTTTGAAGTCACTGCTTCTTTCTTCAGCGACGTCAGGTCTACTAGCGAGCCTGCCAAAGGTATTCTTCAACTCTGTTACTTCTGCTACTTGAATATTTAGTTTAAATGCTTTTCTTTAATTTCCAAAGACTTTCGATGTTGATATTAAAATGCTTATTCCACCACAGATATTTTACCTTTCCTTTCCTCAAGTTTTTTATCTTATTTCTACATTATCAGAACACACAATATTTGCATTCCAAAAGTCTTTCTAGCCTCCGTGTTTTAGTTTTTTCTTTTTTAATTTTTTAATTTGTTCTAATTAGGTGTACATGACAGTAGAATGCATTTATACATTTTGATAAATCATACATAAAGGGAGTATAATTCCTCATTTTTCTAATTATACATATTATAGGATCACATCAGTCATGAAGTTATATATGCACATGAGTTAATGTCTGTTTCGCTCTACTATTCTTCCTACCTCCATATCCCTTCCCCTCCCTTCACTCCCCTCTACCTAATATAAAGTAACTCTATTCTTCCCTATCCCCCTCATTGTGAATTAGCATCCACAAATCAGAGAAAACATTTGGCCTTTGGTTTTTTAGGTTTGAATTTCACTTAGCATGATTTTTCTCCAATTCCATCCATTTACCAGCAAATTCCATAATCTCATTCTTCTTTAAAACTGAGTAATATTCCATTATAATATATATACCACATTTTCTTCACCCATTCATCTGTTGAAGGGCACCTAGGGTTCATACCATAGTTTAGCTATTGTGAGTTGAGGTGCTATAACTATTGATGTGACTGCATCAATGTAATATGTTGATTTTAAGTCTTTTGGGTATCAACCAAGGAGTGGGATAACTGGGTCAAATGGTGATTCCATTCCAAGTTTTCTGAGTAATCTCCATGTGTTAGTTTTGATTCAGTCATTTTAAAACTTTTTATTGTTTTAAATTATTTATGTATAATGTATTTCATTGTGGCATATTCATATAAACATTAAAATAAATTTATTAGTTTAGTCATGCATATCACCTATCTTTTGTTGTTCCAAATCATCTTTACATTGCTATAATTTCTGACATGAATTTTTTGAGAAAATCTTCAATAACTTCTCCTTGATGAATGCGTGTTTCCCACATTATTGTGTTTTGTTTTTTTAAATATTTTTTTATTCATTTATTTTCTTATATGATGCTGAGTGTTGACCCCAGTGCCTCACACATGAGAGGCAAGTGCCTTCAAAATTCTTTCTGGTGTCATTTTCCTTTTCCCAAAGAACTTACTATAAGTACTGAGCTACAGCCCCAGCCCACATTAATTTTTTTCATCTATTTTATTTATATAATTTTATTTATACAATTTATCTATTCTATTTATACATAAGTTACAATTTTGCTATATGTGAAATTTTGGTTTTTTTTTTTTTCTCTATCACTATTTATTTTCTAACATGTATTTTTATTGTTGAGAAGACTAAGATGAACCCGATATTTTTCCTTTATAAGTTGGTTGCTATTTTTTCCTAGCATATCTGAAATAGTCTTTATTTTTAAAGTCCTGTAAAGTTAATATTGATCAAAGTTGATCATTTTTTATCTTTTATGACTCATGAGGTATCTTTTTTACTTCAATTCAGTTTCCTTTGACATTGCAAAAATACTTTAAAATTTTTTTCTGTTTCATGCTTTGTTTTCTTCATGATTCCCAGGATTATGTAAACTTTGAGGCTCTATTGCCTACTCTCTGTATCTACTATTGTCTGCAATCTTTTGAAACTTTTGAATTTTGGTATAATTTGACTAGTTTTCTTAAATTTTATTTTCTATGTCATTTGTGTTTTCTGTATTTTTATCTTTTAAGGTTAATTCATTTTTTCTTAAGTATTTTGATTATCTTTTCTTACTTTTTCCTTGTATTGTGCTATCTAATGTTTCATGTTCTTATGCCATCTCTACATTTCTTCTATAGATTTGGCATATAAATTACATATATATATATATCTACGTATATATGTAGATATATATATATATATATATATATATAGTATCTCACTACCTCATTTTTATTTAAGTTCATGATAAAATATTTGCTCACAACATTATATGTTTAACTACCTCATGCCAATGGTTTCCGATGAGTGTTTTTCTGTTCTTCATTTACTACTTTCTTATGGGAAAGCATGCAGGCTATTCAGATGTTTTTGTATGCTCTAGTAATTTGTGAAAGAGTTTATGGAGCCTTCATTATTTCCCAAACAGTTGACATAGGTGGTATTCTCCCACACACCCCGACAATTCCAGTCTTGCTTTCTTCCCTAGCTATGGAGAAACACTGCTCCCTGGAGACATAGCTTTTGTGTGTGACATCTCACTCAGCCAAGCTTGCTCTATTTCTGATCAAGCAAACAGGGTCTCCAGCTTCCAGCTATAGCCCTCCTGCATTCTTGCAACAAAAGATACTGTTTTTGTTCTACAAGGTATGCTTATAGATCTTTTCTAAGTATAATATTTTCAACTTTTTTCTAATACCTTTAGCAATTGGATCCTATCATCAACTGGTTTTCTCACCATGCCATTTTCTCTTAATATGCTCCCTCATGGTGATGTTTTCCATTTACCTTATTGCTTTTGAATAGTTTTGTGATTTGGGATTTTTTTTTGGTTTGTTTTTGCAGAGAAGTGAAAATACTAATTTTATATCACATATACAAATTTTAAACTCCTTAAACTATAATCCATGAAACACTCTATATAAATGGAAATTCAATAAGGCAAGGATAAAAGTGGAGTGTAGTTAATGGGTTTTTTAGTCACGTGCCAGCTATCCTGCTAATACTGGAGAAAAACATTGAGCTAAACAGACACTTGCCTATGGAATTTATATTCTACTTAGAGAGAGAAAGAACAATTAGAAGAAGAGTTAAACAGTTAACAGTGATAGTAAAATCAATGAAGAAAAGAACATGCCAACCACAAATTTGAATCTGACAGCCGCCTTTGTCGAACTTACATTAGACTGGTTTCTGCCTTTATTTGTAGTTTAGAAATATAGACAAGAGTGGCCTTTAAAACTCCAGGCATCATCAGCCCTTATTTGGCAACCTTGGAAATGTATGTTCTATCCATCTGCCAGGTGGTTTAGTGGTTGGCCAGAGGTTGAAGAGGTTTGAGTTGCCCACAGTTTCAATTCATGACATGCCACAAAGTTAATGTTTTTTCTTCACATGCACTTATTTCTCACTTAAAAAAATTAAAGCATGTTATTTCTAAGTGGATAAAAATATATAGTTGATATAATAAGAAGAATAGGTAAAAAGTCTTGAAATCAAAATCTCACCCTGTCTCTGATCTTAAGCAACATTAAATATCTTCTCTTTTCCATGGTTGTTATTGGGATTTTCACTAGAGTTTAATTATATTTAAGGCATCATACTCCTTCCTGACATGGAGCAAAGCAAAGGCTACATGGACCTATAGATCAGGCCAGTAGTCATATTTCAAAAGATATTTGAATATTAATATTAGGCAGAATATTAGAAAAATCAGCCAAGGACATTTGAAGAAAGAATGTCTATTTACTAAATAATGTGAAGGTATAAAATCTAAATTAATAATCAGAATATTTTTGTTCAGTTTATTGGTAGAGGAATTTTGTAAGTTTTCCTGCCTTTGTATTAAGTTCTTTCACAAAGTTTAATAACTAAGGAAATGCTACATAGAGCCTCTAACTGGTTCTAAGAATTTACAGAATATTAGAATATCTGTTCTCATCTATTTACTATTATTTATTTTAGAAAAAAGAATAGTATAAATAATAATATAAAAATTATTGCATACCTCTCATGCCCTCTTTTCATAATGCAAAAATCATTTTCATTTTACTAGCATACAGCAACATTATAAAACTGGAGATCCACACAGAGCATTGAATAATGAGCATTGCAAATTGGGCTTTATTCTATGTCTTTCTCTCTCTCTCTCTCTCTCTCTCCTCTCTCTCTCTCTCTCCTCTCTCTCTCTCTCTCTCCCTCCCTCCCTCCCTCTCCCCTAGAGATTGAACCCAGCAGCATTTTACCATTGAGTACGAACACATCCCAGTTCTGTTTAAACTTGAGACAGGGTCTCATTAAGTTGCTGAGTGTTTTCCTAAGTTGCCCATACTGGCCTCAAACTTGTGATCCTTCTGCCCCAGCCTCCTGAGTCTTTGAGATTACAAGCATGCATCACTGGTTGCTGGTTCTAATATGCATATTATTCTTTTGACAGTTCTTGAGGACTATTTTACTTATGTCATATCAGTGTGATAAACTAGAACACCTATAATCTGTTTTCATATTGTTAACAGACATATATATCCTAAGCTCTAAACTGTACCTCACAAAGGATTCCATCCTAAACCAATGTGCTTTAATTATGTACTCTAATGATCTTAACATTATCAATTTGGTTTTTTCTTGTATACCTTGAGAAATCTATACTATATCTTTAAATGTAAAGCTCTTATTTATTTTTCACTAGGTTAGATAGGATGAAAGGTGTTTCTTGGTATCATGAAAATTCAGTCTAATGTTCTCTCCTCCACCATGTTGGGAATATTTTTTCTTCTACCAACAAAACAAATATGTGGTGATGCTTTTAATTCTACTGTATTTTTATTCTGCTGTACTTTGTTAAACCTCACCACTCTTATGAGGTTGCTGAAAACCAACAACTAACTCCTGGTGGCTCTTGGAAACTGAAAAACTGTATTATAAAATATGGCTAGAAAAGAGTATTTTGCAGGCGTTGCTGAGCAAGAAAAATGAATGATTTTGATATCACTAATTTCAGGGAATTTTGTAGTTTCAGTGAGTTTTGTCTCACAAGTCTCCAATTAAATTCAGTTAAGAAAAACCTAGAAGGAAAATAGTATATGCAATGGACCTTCCTGTCAATTAGATTTATGCAAATAGAAGAAGTCATAAGGATATGTAAAACAGTATCTTTTTGTCCACAAGTTTAATTATACTATATATTTTCCACTTTAACCCACACAATTGAGTCTGATTGTAAAATCTTCTAGAAGAGGTAAAAGTGAGCTCTCTCTCTTGCCTGTGGCATAAAGATGCTTATAATATTGATCCTCTCCTTCCAATTTCCTTTTACTTCTGTCTGAAGCTAAGCTTTTCCAAAATATCTCCTTCAAGAAAGTAACATATGAGGTAGAAGGGAAAAAACAAGAGTATTCCTTAGTTCAGTTTTCAAAAGTCAAAGCCCTGGAGGAAATAAGAATAACTCTGCAGACAAAGCAGATTAGAAGGCTATTCCAGTCATGTGGAGGGGAGAGGGTTGGAGTCAGATCAAGGAGAGTGAAATTGTGGTGGGGATCAGAAAGCAGAACCTTGTTGCCACACATTCCATGGGTTAGAGTCCCTAGAGATGACTGGATGCTTTAGAAGTGTTGAACAGACTGAATGAGAAACCCTACTTCCTGGTTTAGAGTCCTGGTGAGCTGAGAAAATCTAGAAATTGGAGATGTCTAGGAGCAGAGGGTATTTATGCTATCTTTTCCACACAGTACAGTCCTGATGTGGTGGCAAGAGAAAAGAGCGACATCTTGAGTCCAGGTCCATGGAGCCAAAGAGAGACTTAGACTCCTGTGCTTTCAGACCAGGATGGAAGCAGAATAATTCTTGTCTCTCAGGTGTGATGAGGAAGAAACAAACAGCTGCTGTTTCTGAAGGAGTCACATGGACAGGGCAAAGGACATCACATTGTGGTTTTTATGGACTCAAAACTGAACTAGAAAATTGTGTGATCAGATGACAGTGAAGATCTTATGCTTCCCCTCCAAAGGACCCAGCACTCCTCGGCCCTCTCCTCATCATGTAGACACGGCTCTGGAGAAATTCCTAGGTCTCTGACTGATTATAGTTAAGTTTGGGCCACACAGTACATTGGGGCTCAAAATAGAAATTGTCAAAAAATGAAGACAGTATGATGCAATAGACCAGTTTCACCCATCTCTTTCCTGAGGACTAGCTCTACATTCCTGGACAAGGGTGGGGGGACAGTCAGACCACAAAATACCCATTGCCTTACATCTTTTCCTCAGGCAAAGGATGCTGAATGCCTCATGTTTATATGACTCATTCCTGCACCATGAACCCACATGCCCAACTCAATGTGGGACATTTTCTCTTGGATGTCTCAAAGGCACCTTATATTTCATATATCCAAAATCCACTCTCCTCAGAGTGCTCTGTCTCCATGAATGAGACCCTTTCTAGCCCTGATACAGGCCAATTGCCCGGGTCCCTATAGCCCTCTCTATGTCACCGCCTATCTTCATTCCATCATCTCACTTCTACCATAACCACTAGAGTCCGAGCTAACATCTCCCCACCTTCTGATGGGTGCATTCACTCTGAGCCCCTTCATCGTTTTCTACACTGTAACCTGAAAGACTGAGCATATTGAGCTTTATATTTCAAACAATGAAACCCTGAATATATGGCTCCCCACAACTCACCCCCAACATCTCACTCAGGTTCCATTGTGCTAAGTGACTGACAGGGTGATAAAGTTCTGGGTGATCTGGCTGCTGTGTTTCCACACAATCTCACCTTGAACCTTTCCCTTGCTGCACCTGGGCACACTGGCCTCCTTTCTCTTCCTTCAACAGGAAAAGCTCTTATGGCCTTGGGGCCCATGGACATCCATTATTTCTACCTGGAACACTATCACTTCTTGATAGCCAATTCTTACTCACAACTAAAATCTGCATTCTTCATCAATGACTTTAACAACCAATTACATCCAGAACTAGTGATTTCAAAGTACCAGGAGTTTCAACTTCATAGCAATGATAGCAACTGCACTGTTTTATTTATTCTCTGCTTTTCCTGTTGGACTGTCAATCCAAAGAGTACTAAGAACAATTATGTACCCCCATTTTATCTACCCAGGCACACAGTAGACTTTAAATAAGTTACTAAATGGCTTTTATGAGTCTATGCTGAGTGTTAATAAAGAGCAATATGAATCTTTTCTGAAAAACAGTAATACGGTAGGCACTCTTTGAAGGCTTACCCAGTATCAGACACTATTTGAAAACTTTATTAGATGTGTTAGCTCTTTTAATATCACAACAATCCTGTGATCTAGGCACTATCATTATCACCTCTGGTTTTCAGACGGAAAACAGGCACAAGCCTCACAAAACAAACCAAAAGCTCAAAGACTGTGCTCTACCACACCATCCCTCATGGTCTCAGAAAACTGAATCTCATGGTGAACTGTGGTGTCTACTCAGAAAGGTGGTTGCTGACACCCTGTTTTAAAATGACTTATGGACTTAATCTACATTGAACTATATTAATCATCACAACATAGAAAACCTGCATATGTTAAATTCCCACTGAATCTGTAGGCAATCTCCATTCATTTATTTAATGAACATGTACTGAGCACTTCTCTAGCATAGGCTTTGTGCTGGAAATTAAGACAGGAAGGAAAATGAGATGGCCCCTGCCCTTGAAGTGTTTCTGCTGTAGTGGGTACCAGAAAAAAATCATTCCATATGATTCAAAAGGAGTTATTATGGGGATGTCTATGAATTGCTGCAATAAAGAGAGAACCGGTAATCAATTTTTCCTAGCAAGGGCTGGAAATGGTTATATCTTTTACTTTTGCTACATGAAAAAATGACTGAGTTAGACTCTTATTAACTCTCATTACACTTTTCAGTTAGATTTTCATAGACCCAGTATTTGTTTCATATAGCTGTTGTAGCAAAATACCACAAACTGGATGGCTTAAACAGACGAAATTTATTGTTTCATAGTTCTAAAATGTTATAAGTCCCAGATCAAGGTTTCAGAAGGGTTTGGTCTTTTAGAGGAGTAGAACAGAAGGAATCTGTCCCAGGCCTCTCTTAGCTTTTGGTGGTTGCTGGTCACTTGCAGTGTTCCTTGGATTGTAGATGCTTCCCCCTGATATTTACCTTTGTATTCACATGGTGTGTCTATATCTCTATGTTCAAATTTCTCTTTTCTATAAGGACACTAGTCATATTGGATTAGGGCCCACCCAAATGACCTCATTTTAATTCATTACACCTGCAATGAGCTTATATCCAAATGTATATTCTGAGGTACTAAACGCTAGGACTTTAACATACAAATTTCCTAGGTACACAATTCAACATATGACAGCTCCTTTCATGTACTAGTGAACTAGACAATTCATTCTTTGCTTATTGTAACAGTTTTCTGTTTCCTGATTTTGGCCCCTGACTACAAGATAAGCACCTTGGGGGAAGGAATGTGTGGTTCTTCACTTCTGCATCCTGACCACCTAGAACAGCACTCAATTCTTCCGAAGCAAAACTAAATGTTTTTGTTTGTTTTTTTATTTGTTTGCTTAGTGAGATTAGTGAATGCACATCACTAAGGAAAAAGCAAGTATAATGTCAAGGGCTTGCTGTCTCCTTTCATCTTTCTGCTTCTGGATTACAGAGAAATGCCTGAAACTAGATATAAACTTTGCAAACAGATGATAAAAATGCATAAAATGATTTGGGGATGGAGTGGACATCTATATTATGAGAGAGGAGAAGGAAAAAGAATGGCAACATACAACCTTGGTTTGTTTTCTTCCTCGCCTTCCTGAGGGTTCTTCCCTCCCAATCCCATCTTTATTTTTTAAGAATTAAAAGCTTTGCTTCCCAATCTGTAATCCTAACTTTGCATCCTGCTAAGTAGCCCCTTTACTCCCAATCTTGCCCTGTTCACAGATGAACACTTTTGATATTACATTTAAAGTGTCCCAAATCTAGAACTTTTTTCTTTCCTAGTGTTGCCCAAGTAAGCAGCCCACCCATAGGACCCAATTTACCCCACTGGAAACTTTTGAAAACATTGGGTTTATTAAGGCATAACTTACATGATATAAAGTACAGTTGAATCAGTTCTGACAAATACACAGTCCAGGAATTATCACCACTATCTAGATGCAATATGTCCATCACATTAGAAAGTTCCATCAAGCCCCTTTGCAGACAATTCTCTCCCCACCCCCAGTCATAAAGCAGGTATTGAATATTTGATGAGTAAAGTTTTAAATAAACATAAAAGTCTAGGATGCAGTAACTACATCTCAGTTTGACTACCACCACAAAAAAAGAAATCAGCCATTTAATCCACCTGATATAAAATACACTGAAAATAAGGCTCATAAAAACATCAAGGGAAACAAATCTTCTAATGAAATGATACATTATGCATCAACCTCTAAAGTTCCTGGGAAAGTCTGGAAGTTACCTTGAGATTAACCATATAAGGACCTTTCTCTTCATTATATTTTAATTATAACCATTTTCCTAAACAGCTATTATTCCAATAAAATGTTTAAATACTGATTTTTCAGATCATTAGTGCAGTCAGTATTTAATCTACAAATGAATGGTGATTTAAAAGCTCAGTTGTAAACCAAATGTTTCTCCATCACAGCAGTTATTGTTCACAAATGTAATGTTATTAGAAAGGAATGTTCAAATATTGTACAAGATGATTCCTGTTTTGTTACTTATCTGTATTCTCAGTCCTGGAAACTGAGGACCAAGCAGTGCAGAATCAACATAAAGATATAATAAATTTGTACAAGGCAACAGAGCTTGATATTGATTAGAATATGGAGGTGACCTTTATAGAAGAATAAAATAATGACTCACAGGATTCAGATTTGGAAAACTAGATGTGTGCTAATATTACCAATTGAGGTATAAAACACAGAATTGGGGGTAGAATTGGGCAGACAAGACCAGCTGCACTTGATGTGTCCTTGGGACATTCAAGTAAAGGAGGCAGTGGGAGCTGCATATAGAAATTGGAAGTTTGGGGAAGAACTTCTCTGCATAGAGGTGGCCAGTGAAACCATGAAACTAGATGAGATTTCCTAAAAGAATGTGCAATGTGAAAAATGTAACTCACCAGAATCTAAGGAAACTTCACTATATAATATATGGTCAAATTAGAGAAACTCATAAAGAGAGAGAATTAGGCCTAAATCTCCATCACACTGGCTTAGGACCAGACTTCCTTAACAAGACCCCCATAGTGCAAGAAATAAAAGCAAGAATCAGTAAATGGGATAGATTCAAGCTAACAAGTTTTTCTCTTAGCAAAGGAAACAATCAATAATGTGAAAAGAGAGCCTACAGAGTGGGAGAAAATCTTTTCCACACACACTTCAGACACACTCATCTCCAAAGTTTATAAAGAACTTAGAAAACTTTACACTCAAAATACAAAGAACCCAATCAATAAATGGGCTAAGGAAATGGACAGCCACTTCACAGAAGAAGATATACAGGTGATCAACAAATATGTGGAAAAAGTGGTCATCATCTCTAGTAACTACAGAAATGCAAATTAAAACCACCCTAAGATTTCATCTAACTCCAAGTAGAATGGCTATTATCAAGAACACAAGCAATAATAAATGTTTGCATGGATGTGGGGGAAAAGGCACACTCATACATTGCTGGTTGAGTTGCAAATTGGTGCAGCCACTCTGGAAAGCTGTATGGAGATTCCTCAGAAAACTTGGAATGAACCTACCATTTGACCCAGCTATCCCATTTCTCAGTTTACACCCAAAGGACTTAAAATCAGCATACTACAGTGATGCAGCTACATCAATGTTCATAGCAGCTCAATTCACAATAGCTAGATTGTGAAATCAACTGAGATGCCCTTTGATTGATGAATGGATAAAGAAACTGTTATATATATACAGTGGAATATTACTCAGCCATAAATAAGAATAAAATTATGGCATTTGCAGGTAAATGAATGAAATTGAAAAATATCATACTAAGTGAAATAGGCCAAGCCCAAAAAACCAAAGGTCAAAAGTTTTCTCTGATAAGTAAATGATGACACATAATGAGCAGGGGCAGAGGTGGGGGGTGCAGAGAGAAGAATGAAGGAACTTTGGAAGGTGTAGAGGAAAATGGGGCAGGAGGGAGTGGTGGAAGGGAAGGTAGTAGAATAAGACAATATTACCCTATGTATATGTATGATTACAAGAATGGTGTGAATCTACATTGTGTACAACCATAGAAATGAAAAGTTGTACCCCATTTGTGTACAATGAGTCAAAATGCAGTCTGTACAAATAAAAATAAATTACAAAAAATAAAAAGAGAGTGAGAAGGAATAATCTGACGTGATTTTGGGAATATCATTATATTATTTTCAAAAGAAAACAATTTAAAATGCCCAAAGTAAAATGGTTTACTAATCATAAACTGTATCTCAAGGAGATACATAACTGAACTGAATCTCAAGGAGGCTGTGAAACAGATGTCAAGTTCTAACAGATCTTTACTGGGCACTACTGTTTGCCCATCTGCCAACCAGCTGCATCATAATCCCCAGAGAAGTGTATTAAGGACAAACATCCCATGCTTTCTTCTGTACAGTATTTTGATTCAAAAGGTCTTTCATTAAATTCAGGGTTCAGTATTTTTTAAAGCTTCCAAATTTGTGATTCCACCAGCTTTGGAAATATCTTCCTAACACCATCACTCCTTACAACCTCAAGTTGCACACTTGACATATTTTTCTTACAGAAGAAAATAAGGCTCAAAGAAGTCCTGAACTTGGGCATCTTCATGACTGAAGATGGAAAGTACTTTCCGTTTTCCTAGTAGTCACGAACATTTGTGACTAAGGAAAACATATAATTGCCAAGCTAAACAACACTTGTAAATAAAAGAGGTGGTTATTATAAAAATAAGCACCTGTAGACTATACTTATTTTATTGAAAAAATAATGGTTTAGAGGAAGACTCCAAGCTATAATAAAACCAATTATTGTTCTGCAAGCCACCCTAAAGGCAGGTTTTCAATAAAAGGAAGTCATTGCTGCCATTTGGCTGTGCATATGGCTACCAGTAGGCCAAAGACTGCCCACTGCCCTTTGACCTGCACCATATGATACCAGGATGTTACAAACAGTTTCCCCATTCAGTGTTCCACACAAGTTGAGTTTGCTCAAGATGTTACTAGGTAGTCCTCTTAGCAAATATTTGTCATGTAATTTTTTAAAATGCAAATTACTGTGTCCACTTTTGGAGTTTCACAATGAATATCTACATATTAAAGACCCCCAAAAGTCCCACAATCAAGAACCAGTTAATTTTGTTTATTCTATTGCTTCCAAATTTATTTTGACCACATATTCCTTTTTATATCAAACACAGTTTTCAGAAAAACTGCTCTAGACAATACCATGATGAATTTTAAATTTCTAATGAGACAAGAAAAGAAAAAGTAATGATCATTTGCTAAGCATGTCATGAGCAGAGTCTTCTGATAATTTGGAATAATATTTGATCAATTGTCTTGACAATATATAATCTGTGGGTTAACACAGAGTATCTAAGCACATTGATAATATAAATGACTAGGAAAACATTAGATATTTAAGACAGTCTACTAATTTCAAATATTTTAGAAATATTCAATCTTCTAAAATTATCAGGCTAATTAAAAATATTATTACTTATTCATTGAAGTAGGGTCATTCCTAGAGTTTTTTTCTGTTTTTTTTTTTTTAATTAGTGCATTATAGTTATACATAATATTATTATGTTCATTTTGGTGTAATTATACATGCATGGATTATAATTTGCTCCATTTCAGTACCTGGCATCTCCTCTTTCCCTTCCCTCCTCCCTCCCCCATTCCCCTTTCTCTATTCTACTGGTCTTTCTTCTATTTATCATTTTTCCAATTAGTTCCTTATAAATAAAAGTAAATTTCACTGTGGTGTATTCATATATGTACAGAGCATAATTTGGTCAATTTCATTCCAATGCTCCTCCCTTTTCCCATCTTTCCTCCCTCACTCAATCCCCCTCCTCTGCTCCATTGATCCCCATTCCATTTTCATGGAATCCCCTCTTTTTTATCCTTATTTTGGTCTAGCTTCCACATATGAGAGAAAAACATTCTGCCCTTGCCTTTCTGAGCCTGGTTTATTTCACTTAGTATGATGTCCTCCAGTTCCATCCATTTACCTACGATTGTTTTTGTTTGTTTTGTTTTGTTTCCAAATGTTGTTAGCCCATTTCAAAAACATGAAAGGTGATGTCATCCAATATCCAGTTTAGCTTTCTAGGTGCACCCCTGCATCCCTTCCCTCATCATCCCCTGTCACCATTGCTACAGAGTCCACAGGACTCTTAAACACAGAAGATATTTTCAAAATCTCTACACCTTTGCTCTCGCTGTCACCTTGGCCTGGAATGTTCCTATCATTTACCTCTGAAAGTGCCATCCAATGCACATTTCTTTATGATATCCTTCAAAAAAAACCACTAGTGGCCCTTATCCTATTGTGTTAAAGTTGTATAAATCCATCTCTCTCACAGGGCTGAATTCAAAGAGGACAAGAGTAACGATAGGGTTTTTGATGAATTTTGTACTGAAATTAATTCATTGTTTTTTCTAATTAAAACTGGCATCCTCCAGTGGTCTGAATTAATGAAATTTGGTAGACCACATAAAACAAGAGTCTAATCCCCAAAACATTCCTTTACCTAAAGTTTTGGGTCATTTGGAGATCTAATTTATAATTCTTTGTTGAAGACCAGCAATAAAAATATTGAGGAGGTTTTGCTAGTAAATCCTTTAGACACAACAGGGAATCATGAGAGGTACAGAAGCTTTGGCCCCACCAAAAAATGTTTCCTTCTTGATGCAGACCATAAAACTGAATGACAATATGAATAATGATAGCAACAACTGGGTAGCAGTGCTGGGTGCTATATTAAGGTCTTTCTATGCATTTATTCATTTAATGTTTATAATTATCTCATGAAGTAATCACTAATATTATCCTTCCCCCTTACTGGAGAGAAAACTGAGACACAGGGAAGATAACTTGTCCAATGTTGCATACTGTAAGAGGGGTAAAGTCTGCACTCATCTTCACTCATCTTGAGCGGCAAATGCCAGTATGGAGTTTCTGTAATGAGGCTACCTGTGTTGATAGCTCAATTTTAAAAGTTTTATAGTCTTAGGTAAGATATTATCTTCCTTCTGCCCATGCTCCTCATTAAAAATACCTCGTGGCATGTTTATTAAAGTGAATTCTTTGCTGAGTCAATCTGGCTGCCTCAAGTTTTAACAACATAGAGAAATTTCACCAGTCTTTTGATATACTTACTGAGAATAAAGAAGGACTTGTGTGGGAGAGAGAGTTTATCTTAATAACGTGCTATTGGTTCCTAAGGGTTGCTCTTGGGTTGAGAAATCCCAGGGTTTTCCATATGAGGCTTGAGGTTTTCTGCAATACAACTCCCTTAAAATTGTAGTAAGCTGCTCGTTATCTTATTTTTAGGACACAGAACAATGACAGAAAGGTTTACTACCCATAATCTGAATCCCTAGCTGAAGTTGCTCTCCACACTCTTGCTTCTTTGCAATGTAAATTAATACTCTAGTCTTTGTGCCAGCTTGGAGGCTTTCTAGAATTTGCTCATGGGCAGAAGTAGATGGATAGTGAAGCAGGCTCATCTGACCCAATACTGTGTCTGTATTCTGGCCCACATGTTGGCCAAAGAGAAGCATGGAGTCTTTTGATTGTCAATGGATTTGTAGCAGTGGATTGTTTCATTTTTGTTGTTGTTTTGCAGTACTGGGGACTAAATCCAGGGGTGCTCTATCAACTAAGATGCATCCATAACACTTTTCTATTCAGAGACAGGGTCTCCCAAAGTTGCTGAGGCTGGCTCAAGACAGAAGAATTGCAACTAAGGGGTTTTTAAAGACAATTAATTCTTCCTTTTTCTTCTAAAGTCTCCCAAATATTTCCCCTTCAAATGACAAAACTCCCGTATTTTTTTCAACATTGTGCATTTTATTTTATACCTGTAGTGAATGTGGCAGTTGCAATATAGCAAGGTCCAGATCATCTTGTGCTTTATAGGCTCCAATTTCTTGCTTCAAATAGAAAATGGCTTTTCTTTACAAGGTTACACACTTATCCTGTCTCCTTGCTTTCCAATGGACACAAGTGAAGGGAGATAGTCTCTTTGTAGCCCTTATTGAAGGTGACAGTTCCTAAGGTTTCTAAACACACACACACACACACACACACACACACCCTACTATCCATAAAACATCTTTGCTCCCTAGCTACAGTGGGCACAAGGCCTGAAACCCCACAGAGGGCAGGCAATGGTGCTGCCTGCTCAAAAATATGCCATTTCACACCCCATCATGAATGGATGGATGAATTCTCAGTTCTCACATGAACTCCTCAAGCTCCACATGTTAGGGTCTGAATTTTGCAGTACCTAACTTCTTTCATGTCTGTTTCTAATTAATACTGTTCAGTTGCAGGTATTTGAATCAAATCTAGCTAGCAGAAGCAGAAAATGAGAAATTTATTGGGAGGATAATAGAATAGTTGATGGAACCAAATGAAGAAATGAGTTTTAGGAACCAAATAAGACCCAGAACTCAATACTGTTAAAATTCTTTCCTTCTCTCTTTTCTGTCCAGTTCATTTTTTTTCCTTTCTGATCAGCTTCATTTGTGTTTTTGCCTTGCAGCTTTCTGTTTCTGCACTTCAAAAAGTAAAAGAAAAAAGAAAGGATAAGGGAGCAAGTAAGAGAGAATACAGAAAGAAAAAGAGAAATGTAGTCAGTGATAGCTTTGAATTTAGATTTAGGTCTAACCATCTCTCTTTCACTCTTACAGTTTCTGATGAAAAGACAGACCCAGCTTGGGTCACATGGCTCAATAAACCTATTTGCTGGGACCAAGCATCCAGTGTAGAAATGGGACAGCAATCATACTCTAACCCAATAAGAGAGGGTTCTTAGAACAGAAATGCAGAACAGACAAAGAAATATGTATCCAGTTGTTGTAGTAGTGTTGTAGCCAATGTTTTCAGAACAGGTAGGGGAAATTTATATAGGTTTACCTCTATTTTCCTGGTCTACTCAGTGGTGCTATGGCTTCTTGCAGTGTATTTAGAATCATGGTAGCAGGCAGACATGGTGACTCAGAAGCACATAGTGAAATCATTTTAAAAAATTAATATAGGTCTCTATCAAATCAGCAAGAGGAATTCATTTCGAACCACTCTAATTAAATGTACTCAAAAATCCCTCTTAAATAGCAGAAATAAGAAAGACTTAAAAGAAATGCTTAGAATTTCATTCTCATCAACCATCGATCTGAATATTTACTCCAATACGTGGAAGCACATTGAGGGTATGGCTTACCATATTGTTGTTTTCCTCCTCCGTCTGGTTCAATCTTCATACATCTATGCAAAGGAGGATCATACTAATCCCTACACATTACTGTTTCTCTGAAAAATTAGGAGAATGCTAGATATTGTAAGATCTATACCTACCCCCCATACATCCTGGTGGTCTTTGTTTAAAAGGACAGCTGCTGTTTATTAATAAAAGATGTTGACAAATATTCTTATTCCTGTAATTAAGGAATCTACTATAATGTTCTTCACAATCTCTACCTTCCCTTCTTCCAACTTAGGGATCAATGGAGTGGAAGGACTGGGTGGTGGGAAGTGCTGGGGTCTAAATTCCCTAGTAGTGCAGTGATGTTCTATGTGGGACTGCCCACCATCAGGAGAGACTCTTTCGAAGGATAAAAGGGCGGATAAATGTTACATAATTGTGCCTTGATTCTTTTAATCTTGATCCTGCTTAATCTGAATTTCAAACTTGCAGGGGAGTTACATGAATGGTATAAGAAAGACATTATCCTGAGCCATTTGAGAGTGATTTACCAAAATGCCCCATCACCCCTAAATACTTGAGAGTGTAAGTACTACCAACAAGAACACTGTCCTGAATGCCCACATACAGCATCAGTATTAGGGAGTTAACTTTGATATATCACTACAGCTAGTACCCAGACTCTATTTAGGTTTTCCCGTTGTCCCAAAAATGTCCTTTTTAGGAAAGGGGAGCAGGGTCCAGATTACATGTTATCTTAAGAACCAGCCATCTGATTAGAGGTTGGAAATTTCAACTCCAGTCCCCAGCCTCCAGGAAGGGGAAGTGGGGCTAGGGATTGAGTCCAACAACCAGTGATGGAATCAGTCATGCCTACCTAATAGAATCTTCATTAAAACCCTAAATAATGGAATTCAGAGATCTCTCAGGTTGGTGAACAAGTGTTAAGGCGCTATTCTCAAAATTTCCAAATAATTCCCCAGGTCCTTAGAAGGTGAAGACAAAAACTTTGTTTTCCAGCTGGGGCCTAAAGCACAGAGAACAAAGCAGCTCTCTGTAACCTTCAACCCCGATTGGGGGTAGCAACCAGCTTATAAGGAACTAAAACCATAAAGAAGGAGGGGGGCAGGAGAGGCAATTATAATCACAAGATACATTTCATAAAGTGGAAAAAGTACCAAGTTACATTTTCTCAGAAATTACATTTTCAGAAAAACAATTTTGCATTAGTCCCATAGAGCAAGGTCATTGTGGTCAGGGTGCAAGTGGGTGGGGGTGGAGGTGTTAACTCATGTGGAAGGGGGCCAACTTCATACAGGATAAGGTGTTTGAACAAAATGGAGTGAGTCTGGGCTAATTTTCAATCAGCCCATAACACAAGAACATAGCCATAAGCCAGGAGGGTGACATACATCACACTCCAGAGGTACAGAAGCTGCTGTGGTCAGGACCCTTCCAAACCACCCATAATATGTATGGCTGTTAATTCAGTCTTTACAATATCCTTTGTAACAAATTCGTAATAGCAGATAAACTGTTCCCTGGGTTCTGTGAGATACTCCAGCAAATTATCAAACCTGAGGAGGGGATTGTGAGAACCCTCACTTTATCTTCAAGTCAATCAGAATTTGTGAGTACCTTGGGATCCCACTACTTGCAATCAGCATCCAATTTGGGGGGCAGTGTTATGGGACTGAGTCTTTAACCTGTGGGATCTGTGCTCACTTCAAGAATGTCAAAATTGAGTTAAATTGCAGTATGTGCCTTTGGTGTCCACTGATAATGGAAGAATTGGTTGATCTGTGAAAAATTCCCAGAAATTTTCTGTCAGAAGTGTTATGAGAAAAAGAAAAACAGGTTTCTCTTTTAACGACCTTGACACCTTTAAAAGTTACAGATCTAATTACCTCAAGTTCAGCCTGTCAGCTGTCCCTTCAGGATTAGAGTCACATCATGCTTTCTCAGCAGCAACATCATAGAAGTGGTTCTATGTTCTTATGGTATGCAGGAAGTGGCACATGGTATTTATTTGTTTCATTATTGGTTCTGTCAGCTTTAATTACTTGATTATGGTGATATGCAAGGCCTCTGCACTGTCAAGTGACTTCATTTCCCCTTATATACTTAGGTATTTTGCAAAAAGGTAAGTTGAGACCATGTCCATATCTCTTTTTTTTTTTTTTTCAATTTGTTTATTCATTCATTTGTATCAGTATATCTCTTTGCTTTCTTATCTTCTTTGAGTAAATATGTCATCAGTATTCTGTGCAGGTACTGTCTGCTCTTAAAACCAATAACTCCTCTAATTTCCCTACAAATCAAAGGCAGTGCAGCTCTCCCTTTCCCCTGGGACTTCTTTGGGCTGTAGGAGTATATTCTGTCCCTGCTTAGGCCAAGCAGGAAGTCCTGAGTAGTTAATGTCACCATGGGCAGTTCTCAGCCAAAGAAGGATAAGAGCTCATAGGTAGACCCCCAGCTTCCTTGCTTCTTGAGTTAGAAGACTTAAGCCTGTTCTTCACAGTTTCCCAGACTTCCCCAGACGGACTGACCCCCAGCTACCCGCATGGACACTGGGCTCAATAACATGCCCCTATGATTCTCTCTCTTCCCCTTCCTGAACGTTTCACCTTCCTATCTCTGCTTCATGGGGTTACCTTTCAATAAGCTATTTGCAAACAAATTCTTTTCTTGAGATATGCTTCTGGGGAAGCATCCTAAGAGCCATTGTTGTGGGAAATAGACTGGTCCAGAAGCAGCAAGCAGCACTTGAAGAGCAAGAAAACTCCACACTTTATTTTATGCCAGGGGACCCAGAGGAAAAAAAAAAAAAAAAAAACTCCAATTTCTGAGCACCCACCCACAGTTTCACACAACATTTATAGGCTACCTAGTATCATAAACTTTCTAGTCTACTCGATATAGGGTTGTGCACAAGTTTCTAGCAGGAAGCAGAGTGTGATAAGAGGAAGACCGGGCTCCTCTTACAAGGCCTTCCATAAATCTCTAGACTTGGGTCTGGAGCCTCCACAGGAGCATTTACACTTCAAAGGGGAGTAGTCAGACTCCCCGGGGAAATTATCTACAATCCAAAAGGTAGGGACCCATGGTCATTCAGGCTTCCTGGAAAAAGTCTGAGAGAAGGGAGGAGAACTGATCCCTTCCCCAGGCATTGGTTTCTTACCATAACCTTTTTATAATTTCATTTCACAACCTGGTCTGGTTTTGCCATCACGCTATCTCATCCCACACCACAAAAACTTTAAAGAGATTTCTCTGTGGTTATGATGAATTCATGATCTAACACAATTTGGTTACTATTCAATCATCCTTTGGTCCTTTTCCTTTCTTTATCTAAATGAAGGAGTGTCTCTCCATGATTCCAACCTCCCACCAAGGTGTAAAACAGAATAAACCAAGGTGAACAGAATAAACCAATTACATTAAAATGTCCTCCAACTCCCGAGAGCAGGTCAGGTCAACCTTTGGTCAGCAACATGTTGTTCAGACAAGGTGCGCACATGCCATCTGCACCAAAGAGCTCACAAGGCAGGATATTATACAATTGCTTTCTTATTCTTCTGTGTTTCCATGGTGTGTTCTAGTCAGTTCCTGAGTCTGACCAAAGCATCTGTTTCCCATCCTCCACCACGTAGTTCTACCAAGAATTGCCATTTTTACTTCATAAAAGTAAATGCATACAGTGCATGGCTTTTTTTTTTTTTTTTTTTTTTTTTGAAGAGAAGGCTGAAAATAATAATAATGTACTTGGGCTTGCTATTCTTAATCCCGCTCAAAACCACTCAGTACAAACAACTTCTAGACCAACTTCGTCTGGGAAGAGCAGATTTAGAAAGAAGGGAGACACTATAGACAGTACCACACACAAGAAAAAAATACAGCGTCTCAGCCCGATACACTGTGGGATGCTGCAGGATGTTGACTCACTTTGCAACTATAGTCCTTCCTGAGTTTGTCTTTCATGCAATGAGCAGTTCAAACAAATCTCTCTGACCCCGCGTTGCTACAGGACTAGATGTCGCCAATGTTAATATCTGTATTGGACACTGTGTAATTATTTTTCCAGAAGAGCAGACCAATTGCTCAAGTATAGAAAACTCTATACACAAAGTACTCTCCTGTTCTAGCACCAAGGAGAGTTTGACAAATGAGAAGAAGCAAGAAATATTGATGACATTTTAGAAATAAACACATAGTTCCACCCTAAAAAAGAATATATTTGCAAATAGCACAACCTGCTAAATCTTGCTGGCAAATAAGGTGGAACCCAACATGCCATGTTCCTTTCCTCAGGGGACTTTGAGTTTTTATAAAGAAAGTTTCCCTAGTTATAAGTAAATGTTTCAAACGTCTCTATAATTACTTGTTACTCTAAAAGTATTCTCTGGACAGAAATTCATTTTACCTAAAGCATATTTTACAACTGACCAGTAATTAGGAGTTTAATCCAAGAAGGGACATTTTTATTTTTGGCAGGACAAACTATAAACACACCAGCTCCTTCTGCAATGTGAAGAGCAACTGACCAAGAATTTGACCTCTCAATCAGAGATTAGTCCAGGTCCTCTTTGCTGACCCAGGCTTGTACTTGATGCACCCACGATCACAGATCAAATAAATGCCCTCTGCACTGTTCACTTCTCAACAGCATTTGCAGTAAAAGGATTCTTCTCAAATAACAATATCTTCTACAGAGGTTTGTGGGAACCTGTAACCAAATCTTTTCTTTCAGTTCCTCATTTTTGGCTTTGGGAAGATGTATGCAGTTCCAAAGAGGGAATCCTTAGAGGATTCATGGCCTTTGAATAGCCTGAATGCTTCTCCAGCTAATCATTCCAGTTCAGAGTGTGAGCCATTGGTTTTCTTGGTCTTTCTGGCTCAGTCCAAACCACCAGCTCTATTGATCAGGCTTTGTGCAAATAGTCTCTTCAACAGATAGCACTTTCCCTAACATTAAAGTGAATATGTAGAATCATTAAACCACACTTTTAAAGAAAAGGAAAATTTTTTCAGATAGTACATAAGATATGAGGAAAAATGTTCTGCAAATATGAATTTTTAAAATGTATAACAGAAAAAAGTGAGGTCAATATAATGACTATTTAAGTCATGTTTTAATGTTTTATCTAAAGCTTCCCTTATAATAATATCTTTGAAGATGAAATTAACACCTCTAAAATTATCTCTAGTTCTGTTGACTGATTGGTAAACAAAGGGTTATTTTCTTTAATGACCATGCAACCCTCTCAGACTCTATCACTGACAATTAAAAAAACAAAATCTAATGCCAATAAATAAGAAATTTGATAAGTAGCAAAATATGTCACAGAGCTATCATATTTAATTTGCTTCTTATCAGTCATTTGGCTATGTATAAAATGCTTTTTTGTATAGGCATTTGGACTGAGTTGGAAAAGTTAAAGAAATGTGAAAATGTAACTTTAAACTTTAATAGACTTGCTGTCAATTAGGGGGAGGGATGTGAAACAGTTGAGATCTTATAATTTCAAAAACTGCCCATAGGGCTGGGGATGTGGCTCAGTTGGTAGAGTGCCTGCCTTGCAAGCACAAGGCCCTGGGTTCAATCCCCAGCACTGAAAAAAAAAAAAAAAAAAAAAAAAAAAAAAAAAAACTGCCCATGATCCCCCTTTACCCAGTGATAGTGATCCATTGTGTTAAAGGGCCTCTGCCATGGAGACCCACAATCCTCCTTGGTACACTCTAAAGCCCAGTCACACCACAGCCTCTCGTTAGGCCTTAATAGCCTAACAAGTTCCAGTGCTCCTGCACAGGTAGTGCCTGGCAGTCCCAAAGCTCTTTCTCTCAACACTTCCTAAAAAAGTCTAAATGGACCCTATCTCTTCTCATTCCTCTTCTAGGTAGAAGGAATTTTTCCTTTGTCTGAATTCTTTTAACTCTGTTTCTCATGGTGCTTTTCTTTCAACACAGTATCATAAATATTTGTGTATTTTTATTTGCCCTACTAAAATTACTTTCAGTTGCTTCTAATAGTTTTCTTATCTATGTATTTCCATACACATTGCTTAACTGAGTGTCTGGCTTTTAGTATGTACTCAAACATACAGTAGTTGAATAAATGAAGGAGCGCTGGACCATTTAGGAAATAATTCACGATAATAATTGTAACAATAACTGTGTTGTAGTGAATGCCAAGTAATTGGAAAATAAAAAGAATTTGGAGGAGAGAATTAGAAAACAAAATGGAACTTCAATACGGGCCGGAAGAGCCTAAGATGGCCAAGAGGAGGGTTTGGACATGTAGGGATGATTATACAAACAATAACAGAGTGGCTAAGAGCAACCAGAGCTAAGAGTGGTTTTACAGATTAAATGAATAGAGGATAGGGATCAGGTGCAGTGGCACATGCCTGTAATCCCAGTGACTTGGGAGACTGAGGGAGGAAGACTGCAAGTTTGAGTCAGCCCGGGGAATTTAGTGAAACCCTGTCCCAAAATAAAAGATGAAAAGGGCTGGGGTTGTAGCTCAGAGGTGAAGCACTCCTAGGTTCAATCCCCAGCACCTGGGGGTGGGTGGGGGGTCCTTTATAAAAGATAGGTTTCAGGAATTACCTAATGGAAAGCTAAGTAGGAAACAAGGCCACAAGGTAAAAACCTGCTTAACTGGAATCCCAGAAAGTACACTCTGCTTCCAGGATATGGAATTGTATGTAGAGAGAAAAATAGATGCAGGAACAGAAGAATGGGTTTTTGAGGAAGAAGGAACTGAATTTGATTTCAGTTTCACTTTTTATTGTTTGGGTTAAACTTTCAATTCTCCAATCCTGCCACCCAATTCCCACATAATTGGGTTATTGTTGATAATATATAGAAAATTCTTCACACAGAGAAAGAGCTCAGGAAATGACAATGATCATTATTATTCACTAAAGTTTCAAACTGAACACCTTCTAGGTTTTTATCCCTAGGCCTCTAATGGCCAGAAGATCTCTGAGACTTGTTGAAGCCTGTTCCTGATTGTATTAGAAGTCTTTCTTAAATTAACATGGAGATCCTTATAGAAGTGAAAGGAGGCGGAGGAGGAGGAGGAGGAGGAGGAGGAGGAGGAGGAGGAGGAGGAAAAGGAGGAGGAGAAGTGGGAAGAGGAGAAGGAGAGGAATGGGGAGGAGGAAGGAGAGATGATGATAATATCTTTGAGAAATGAATGAATTTATTGAATGCTTATTATGTACTAGGAACTGTGCTTAGGGCTTGATAAAGATTACAGCACTTAACTGTAACAAAATTGCATTTTGTAAGTGAAATAACTGAGACTGATTTCCAAGTGTTTTAACAGGAGTCCCCTTGGAACAAAATGTGACTGGATCTCATTCACTAGAAATAGAGTGGAAGCCTGGACAGGGAGGCCAGGGACAACAAAAAGGCAGGTAGACACAGAGGCTTGCCTCACAGTGGAACACAACACACCAAAAGTTGTGGTCATCTCAGTCAGATTCCAACAGATCTCTACATCAGGGACTCCAATCCAGCAAGAAGACCAGGGTACAGGGGAATTCAGGCAGCAGGCAGGCAGATATAGACCAACATCTTAGCAGGACCCTTGTCAGTAGAGGGAGAATTCAAGGAGCAATACAGGCTCCCTAGGGAAGGAGTTTAACACAGCTGGGCAGGTTATACAAATGCCATCTCATAAATTAGGGAGAAAAGTGCAAAATATTTTGTCTCTTGTACAAATTCTGTGTAAGTCTCCTGTTTGAGACCAAATCTAGTTTAACAGTAAAGAATACTATAATGTTTGCCATAAACAGTAGGGAAATAAATGGCGACCTACTGGTTGAGAATCTAGGGTTTGGTAAAAAGAACCAAGTCAGAGTTTTAAAAAAAACAGAGACTATTATAAAAAGAAACTATTATAAAAAGTCTACACACAACTTTTCAGGGATATAGGGAAGGAGAGAGGTAATGGGGACCTATCAATTCCATGCAAAATTGCTTAGAAGACAAACATCTGGGTCAGGTTTTTATTCCTCTTTTCCCCAATCTGCTGCCTTCTTAAGCACTGACCAAAGTGTTCTGATACCCCAGTTACCCTCCACCAAAATGAAAGCTTGGAGTTAGGTGTCCCCTGTTCACAATTTGCTATTTATAAAGATTCTTGAGGTTCCTAGCCAGAAAAATCCAATAAGCATCTCAGGATAAATCATATGGAAAAATTAAAATATTGGATTGGTCAAAAAGAAGATTTATAGATCTAAAGATATAGATATTTATAACTATTTTTCTAACAAAATTAAGTGACACTGTTGTTTTGAAATACATCAAAAGAATATATTTTACTTGGAGTTCTCTTTTGAGAAACATTAAGATATCAACACATTTTAAGCTTATTTGCTTACACAAGAACACAAATAACAGCAAAAAGAAGGAAATTTTTCAAGTCTTTCAATATATATTATAGTGAATTATTCTTTTTTTAAGTGAGAAACAGAGAGTCAGAGATTTGAACATTTTTCCTCCTTGAAACCACATTCCTGTGGCATTGCTTAAAGTAAATCTTTTGGTCATATTGAAAGTAGAAAAAGAAAATGACTATATTAAAACCAAACAGAAAATGAGTCCGGGCCTTTTATTATATTTTTCTCCATCTGTAACTTCCCAACCTGTTCTGTTTGTGAAAATATGCAAGTATAACTCAGCAGGCAAGAAGAAACAGCTGTCCTTCTCACCACCTCTGATTCTTAAAGGGGACTCGCTTTAGGGAGCCAAGAATAAGGGCCCATATGGAGAAATGCCTATTTGCAAGTTCTTCTTGCATTTGTATGGTAATATCTCAACTTAGATCCCACTCCAAAAGAAAGAAAGAAGGTCATATATAAAGTAGATTTTTAAAACACATTTTTTGGAAAAAAGATTGATTTCCCAGGCTAAAAATAATTTTTCTCCCAGACTGAGAAAAATGATTTGCAATCAAATAGACACATTAGTTCATAGTGTAAGGTATGCATCCATCAATGGCAAAAGTGCTATGACTGATATACGGTTTGTTTTTACTCTCTCGTCTCCTCTTTTTTCTTTCACTCCTCCTTTTTTCTTTTACCTAAGTGGGAACCACAGGACCACAGTCATGTGGAATCAGATGCCCATTTCCCAGTACCCACTGCAGATGAAGCTCTGGGATTTTAGTAGTATGCCATGTGCTGCCTGTGACTCATGCCTTTTCAAAGCAAACTGTGCTCTCTTCCCTTCAGTTTTCTCCTTTCCCACAAATTACAGAGTTAGGGCAAGGTAGTGAGCCCTCTCACAGGATGCACATGAGAACAATCCAAGGGATGATATGTCCACAACACAAGGACTCAGACCTCTGGCAACTTGGCGGAGGGGAGTTTCCTATGCAGGAAGAGAATTTATATGGAACAGAGAGAAGCCTCTGTCTTCTAGACCAGTTTTTCATGTCCTGGTCAAATAAGTTGTTTCTCACTAACACTGTTCTGGAAAAGAAACTGGAATGGGAAGAGATTGCTGGTGGGGAAAATTGTCTATTGAGCAATGATAGCAGTTCAGAGCCTGATTTAAGGCAGAAACAGATGAGAGGGGAAGAGAGCTGGACTGAAGACCATGTCTACAGGTCTTGGCTACCAATTATGTCAAAGGCGAAAAAGGAGGAGAAAGAAATGTATTTCTAATATTTCAACATGGACGATTGAAGTTAATGTCAATAGTGTTTATTGGGAAGGGAAATAATAGCGAATACATAAAGTAGCATGTCAAAACGAGAAACATAGGACTCAGCAGGGAAGAAAGCCTATTTTCTGCTAGTTTCCTCTTTTTTCACTAATGAAAACTGTTGCTGAAAGCCAGAGCACATTATACTAATAATAGCTTCTGTCACTGAAAACCCATTCAATATTTAATGTGTTCCCACCGAAATTCTTCAGTTTTCTGAGAGCCTCCATCAAAAACTGCTGTCACTTTCACTGGTTATATAATTGAGTTCTAATAATGCTCTCAATGTAAGGTAAAAATGTGTCTTCTGTGTGCTTAGGCACTGACCTACTAGTTTTTGTGTTTTTACTAATTTTTTAAATTATGATACTATAATGGCAGATGCATGTCATCACACGTTTGTCAAAACCCATAGGATGTACAACACAAACAGTGAGCCCTATTATAAACACCGGATATTGGTTAATAATGATGTGTCAAAGCTGGTTCAATGACTCTGGTGCTGTAAGGTCGGTGGGACAGGCTGTGCATGTTGGGGCAAGGGGTATGTGGAAACTCTGTTTTATATTCAATATTTCTATGAATCTAAAACTGCCTTTAAAATAAAATCTGTTGATTTAAACATACATAGTGTTGTGTAACTCTTTTTTTTTTTTTGTCTATGAAATAGCTGCGATGATCACCTTCCTTCCTTTTCCAGTTTGAAGAAATCAATTTATTCTTTTCTTTTAAAAATCAGATGCACTGTATAGAGGGAAAAGAGGGGTGGGAGGGGTGGGGGGAAGGGAAAAAATAACAGAATGAATCAAACAACATTAATCTATGTAAATTTATGATTACACAAATGATATGCCTTTACACCATGTACAAACAGAGAAGCAACATGTATCCCATTTGTTTACAATAAAGAAAAATAAAATAAAATAGACAACAATAAAAAAAAATCAGATGCAGCTTTCCCTTTGCTGAGCATGTGTAGCTGTATTATTCGTGAAGAAAAGAGGAACAGTAGAACACCATATCCCAGAGAGCCCCCTTTTCTGTTCTCAATGACCTAGCCAAGTTAGGGGAAGAATGAGAGCAAGACTGGGCCAGGATGTCCAGATACATACTGTCTTGAAGGACACTGAATTTCTTTCATCTGTGCTGGAAATTAGGGCAAGTTTGTGTGATCCATGGAAAGCTGCTTTTTGCAAACATACAAGGACAGTCAAATCTTGGGATGCTGATCAAACAAGCAAACTAAGCAAACAAAGCAAGCTAATGCTGACTTTGTCACTGCTTCTGCAGCCTAACATCGAAAACTACTCCCTCAGTGGCACCTGGTAGAACTAAGGGCACTTTAGAAAGAATGTTTGTCATTTGTCCAGTCACTGCTTCTGGACAAAATGCCAAGAGGTGGAGGTGCTCTCTCTTAACCTATTGCCACTGGGCCTTCCCTGTGAGCATTTCTCAACAAACCCTTATGCCACCCAAGACAGCTTTGGATATATTGTTCTTTTATCTCACAGAAATGTATACCAATCCCCTAGCATAACTGGGCTGTGGACCAGACAGGAAGGCTAATAAAGCTGATTTGAAACCATTACATCCACCAGGTTCATGCATATTTCTGCATCATTTTCCATTATGGAAAGTTAAATAAAATCATTTTCGTTGGAAGAACAACTTTAATTGTCTAAGCAGCTTGTTTAGAAATAAAATAATCAAACTAGAATCATTTTAAGAGTCAATGGGAATTTCCTATCTGAATTCAACTTTTGTTTCTATCATTTATCAGATATAGGTTTTTAAATTTTTTCCTTGTTCTTTTTAATTATATACAACAGTGGAATGTATTTTGACATATATACATGGAGTACAAATTTCCATTCTTGTGGTTGTATATGATGTGGAGTTACATTGGTCATGTATTCATATATGAATGTAGGAAAGTTATGTCTGATTAATTCTACTGTCTTTCCCATCTCCCCTCCCTTCCCTTCATTCCCTTTTTCCTACTCTAATGAACTTCTATTCTTCCCTCCCCGACACTTATGGTGGGTTAGTATCAATATATCAGAGAGAGCATCTGGTCTTTCATTTTGGGGGATTGGCTTCTTTCATTTAGCATGATATTCTCCAGTTCCATCCATTTATCTGCAGATGCCATAATTTCATTCTTTATGGCTGAATAATATTCCATTGTGTATACATACCACAATTTCTTTATCCATTCAACTGTTGAAGGGCACCTCGTTTGGTTCCATAGTTCAGCTACTGTGAATTGAGGTGTTATAAACATTGGTGTGACTGCATCACTGTAGTATGCTAATTTTAAGTCCTTTGGGGATATGCCAAGGAGTGGGATAGCTGGGTCAAATGGTTGTTCCATTCCAAGATTTCCAAGGAATCTCCATACTGCACCAATTTGCAGTACCACCAGCAATGTATGAGTGTACCTTTTTCCCCACATCCTTGACAACATTTATTGTTACTTGTATTATTGATAATTGCCATTCTAACTGGAGTGAGATGAAATCTCATTGTAATTTTAATTTGCATTTCTCTAATTGCTAGAGATGTTGAACATTTTTTTATATATTTGTTGTCTGATTGTATTTCTTCTGTGAAGTTACTGTTCAGTTCCTTTGCCCATCCATTGATAGGGTTACTTGTTTCATTGGTGTTCAGTTTTTTGAGTTCTTTATATATCCTGGAGATTAATACTCTATCTAAGGTGCAAGTGGCAAGAATTTTCTCCCATTATGTAGACTCTCTGTTCATGTTCTTGATTGTTTCCTTGCTATGAAGAAGCTTTTCAGTTTGATACCATCCCATTAATTGATTCTTGATTTTACTCCTTGTGCTTTAGGAGTTTTGTTTTAGCATTTGATTCCTACTTTTAGATATGGGTTCTTGGGTAAGCCTTATTATATTTTAAATTTCATTTTCCTCATTTCCAAAATGGAATTAATAGAAATACCTATACTTCATTGATTTGTTTGCAATATTAAATGGTAAAATCTATGTAAAGCATTGAGCATAAAGCCTGGCACAAGAAGCTGTGCAATCAAGATGTTTTTGTGAATGGAGGACATTATTCAATCTCCAGATAAATAATGTCTTAGAAGAAAATCAATCATTTGCTAAGTGAGAAATGAAATAAGTTTTGAAAATCGTGACTTCCAGTTCTGGCCATAATGGAAGGACTAGGTATTAGACTACTTTTTCCACTCTTAACAACTATGACACTGGACAAAATATATGAAACAATTCTTTTAAGGTTTTGGTCAACACATAGCTCAGAACCATGAAAGGCATGAAACACAAGTATATACCATCTTAATGTACTTTACTTTCTTAGAGTAATTTCCAAATTGTGGCCAAGGAAACAAAACAGAGAACAACAGTCTTTCTAGTCATATGAAATAGTGGCATTTGGAACTCTGTTGCAGCTGGAATTTGTATTGCAGAAAAGGAGCTTGAACAATCTGTGTAGGTGTCCCCCTGAGTCTTTGAATACCTGTGTGTGCATATATAAAATTCAGAAAGACCTAGTAATGAGCACCTTTTTTGGAAATGTGACCTAAATGGAAAGATCAGAGAATAATACATAGTGCTTGGATACAGCAGAATGAGAGCAACCCAAAATTAAAGCCACAGAAAAATCATTATTTAGGAGCCATACTATTCTAGCCTGGGTTTAAGGAATATTCTAGACTTACCCCAATAAAGCTAGACATCAAGCCTTAGCAGAATCAAGCTATACTAGCAATAAATTAATTTTCAGCCAGAATAAAAGCCAACACTAATTATAGGAAGACAAATAAATCCAGAATCTCAACAGTATAGACTTCCATTGTCAAGCATAGAATTTTAAAAAATACTATGGATATAAAGAATCAAAGATATATAATCAAAGATTATATATATAATATATATTATATTATAATATACAAAATATATTGTATTATAATGTATTATAATGTAATTATATTATATATAATACATAATCAATTATTATATATTTATTATATATAATAATTTATTATATATAATATGTATGATCAATATATTATATATATAATCAATTTGACTAGGAAGAAAAAAGTTATAGAAACAAATAACATTCATGATGAAATTTGTAGACAAAGACTTCAGGCAATATATAGTCAGAGATTTAGAAACAAAGATGAGTAAGTGAGTGAGCAGATGGGAAATCTTAACAAATAAATCAAAACTAAAAGAAAGAGGGAAGCAAATGGAAATGGTAGAATTGAAAACTAAAACATCTGAAATTTTAAAAATTGCTAACCTGGGCTTACTAGCAGTATGGATATTGTGCAAGAAAACATTTTAAATAAAGTAAATAGAAACTATCCAAACTGAAGCACAGACAGAAAGAGACTGACAAATATTAATAAAAGAAAATTTGAACAGATATTCAGTGACCTGTGGAATATTAAAAACACTCTAACATATGTGGAATAAACACTCCAGAGGGAAAAAAGGGATTTTGGCAGTGAAAAAACGTTGAAAGATAAAATAGTACAAAAAGTCCCTAAAGAGAATGAAAAATGACAACCCACAGAAAAAATTGTCCAACACGAAATAAACTAATGTCTCTGGGACATTCATTCATTTCCTCAGCAAGAAGTGAATATTTAAAAACTTATTTTGAAAATTCTGATTTCTGACTCTGGCCATGATGGAGAATTGAACCACAAACAACGCAAATACAAAGGAAACCACATCGAAGCATATTGTAGTATAACTGTTTTAAAGCAAATTAAAAATAAAAGCTTCAGAACACAAGGACATACTGCATAAAGAAAAGTAACAACAGAATAACCACTGGATTCTCATCATAAGCAATACAAGCCAGAAAAGAGTGAAATGGCAGTTTTTAAACTCTAAGAAATAAGCTATGGTATTCTAAATCAAGCAAAATTTTTCTTCAAAGTCGGGGCAAATAATTTTCAAATAACCAAAGTGATGATCTGGCACTACAGAAAATGTTAATTAAGCTTATTCAGGTTGAAGAGAAATTTTACTGGGTGAAACAAATTTACATGAATGAAAAAAAGCACTTTGAACTTTTCTGCTTTCTTCATTCCTTAAAAAGCAATTGACTCCTTGAAGCTTAACTAATAAAGTGTGTTGTGGAATTTACAATGTGTATAAGTAAGATATTTGACAAATGGCACAAAGGAAAGGAGAGGATAAATGGATGTATTATTTTGTATCATATGTACAGTTCTTATATTACATATGAAATAGTATACTATGACAGGTTAAGAATGTGTATTGTAATCCTTATAGAAATCACCAAAGAATTACTAAAGAAATGAAATACATAAAATCACCAAAGAAATAGAACAATGATAAATCAAAAGACAAGGGAAAATGTAATGTTAAGAAACACTTGTTTAAATGAAAAAGAGGCAAGATGGAAAAAAGAAAAAAAGATGGACCAATTAGAAAATGAATAGTAAGATGGTAGATTTAAACCTAACCACATCAATAATTACGTTAAATATAAAGATACTAAAACCACTCAAAAGACAGAGAGGTAAGACCAAACAGTATTCTGTTTTCAAAAGGTTCTCTTCAAATATAAAGACTCAGATAGGTTCAAAGTTAAAGGATGGGGCAAAAGATACACCATGTGAAAACATCAATCCTAAGAAAACTGGAATGGAATGTCTATATTAATGTCAACGTGTACTACTTTGGAATAAGGAATATTACTAAAGATAAAGAACGTGAACTTCTGAACATGAACTAAATTCAAAACATATTTCTTAACTGCCTTAAATACATGAGCATTTTAAGCACCATAGAAAACCTACCTAATTGTTTCATATTCATTTATTCTTATCAAAACACTATCTTTAAGCAATTTCTTATCTACAAATGTTCTGTTGAGCTTTTCCCCTTAAAGGAATTTAAACTAAAAATTGTAGTCAGACCATTTAATTCAGGGTCTTAACGTGATCAAAGGTCATTTTAAAATATATATTTTCCTAAAGCTTTAGCATAGATATTTCCTTTCTCCTACTTCTCCTTCCTATGCCATCATTCAAGGTCTTATTTATAAATATTATCAAATTTTAAGCAAAACATTAATAGACTTTGTTGAAAATATAAGCAAATTTATTAATTTGAGAATATGCTTAAATATATAAGCCACACTAACACATTGGAGATGTATAACATATATAATGGAAGTTGTTGCCTTAGAAAAATACTTGAGGCATCCATATTGTCCATTTCCTTTCACCTGGAAATGGGAAACAGATGAGCTGTCTGCATTGAAGTTCTCTCCATTATTCTTGCTCCCTTGACATCTGGTTTTAAGCCATGGGAAGCAGCATACCAGGAGATCAGAAGGTGGGAGGAGAGAGAGAGTGCTGGACATTCATGCCTCTATTTCCTCCCTTCCTGCTATGGTTTTGGCAGCCCCTGACAGGCAACCTGTTTTCCATAGCTCAACCTCTTCCCAAGCATGGTATCACTATTCCCCCTTACTAATGCTTCCTCCTCTTCTTGCACAAACCTAGTGCCTTACCATCATTTATGATATCTCCTGCATAAAACAATTTCAAAAACTTCACATATTACTTCAAGACAAGGTGCTAATTCCCTTGGGATCTACACCACCATTCCCTCTTCCTTCAAATCCATAGCAGATTCCAGCATGGTCCAGAGAAGTTCTTCTCCTCTAGGAAGGGATGTTGTAAACATGGAAGCAATGGTAAAGTCTTACTAATTTATAGTGATGATGCAAAGAACCTTGCATGGAAGTGGATTCCAAGGGTGTTAGAGCAAGAAGAATGAACTATACTGTTGGAGTAGACCAAATTCATCAATACAGGTGCACATTTCTGGGATTGGGGATTGGACCTATAACCTCAAGCACTTGCCATTGGTGCCAACAATTTGCTGGGGGGGGGTTATTTTTTTATTTTTTAGTTCTTTTTAGTTGTACATGACAGTAGAATCTATTTTGATAAATTTATACAAGTATGGAATATATCTTACTCATTAGGTTTCTGGGTTGTTAAATGAAACCTTGATTCAGTGGTAACCTATAGCCAATATGGCTGAGATGCTAGCAACTTCTCTGGCATACTGTAGAGGATGAAGTGTAAGGCTTAAGAATGGGAGAATATTGGAATGAACATATTGTACAAATCTGCTCTGCCTCAAGCCTCTTAGCTCTTTCAAAGGACTATTTTGAGGATGCTTCTTCATTGATACATTCATGGATTAAGTCAGCACTAGCATCACTGGACAGAAGGTTCTGGTTTACTATCAGGACAAGTAGAACTAATGCCTAAGGCTGACACACCAAGTAACTAGGTAGTCTGATTTTGTCATGAATTGGATGTTATCTGTTCCTCAAATCATAAAGTTGGACTTGTATAGCATTATTCCATTATTATGAAAGTGGTATATGAGACCAGTCCAAAAAGAACAAGTAAATTACAAAAGGGGAGACTAGCAACTATCCTTGTGAGATCCTTAGCCCAGCTCATATGCCTGCAGGCACTCTTGGCACTTCATTCTTTTAAGTTAAACCTCTTTGAGTGAATGAGCTCTCTATTACCTTCTATTACCTTGACCGATTGACTGCCCTGGAGAGTATATTCTAGATGGTTGTCCATATTGGATGTGGGATGTGTGTGTATGCATACACACACACATACACACACACACACACACACACACACACACACACATTCTCTTACACAAATATTACATTTATTTAGAATTATGCCAAAAAGAGAAGGAACATGAATAAATCAAGATAAAGTATATTGTTGTAGAAGGCGAATAGTGTCTAGAGTTACATGATCTGAGATTTAATACTTAAGATCAGATAATGGACAAGAATTTATTTTCCCCTTTGAACTTCAGTTGCCTAATCTTCAATAAAGAAAACAATACTACCATACTAAGTTATTGAAATGATTAAATTAAATTAAAAATGTGTAAATGCATATAAAACACCTATATCATACTACATGCATAATAAGGACTATTTAATTGGTTATAGAAATACAATAATCATTTATCTACAAATCTAACCCCTGGAAGCATCTGAACTATGGCATTTAGGATTACCTTTCAAAATCACAGCAGTGTGATAACTGTAGAACAAGATACTAGGGTGCATCTCATGAGGTAATGATGAATTTCCACCACACAATAAAGGGCTGCCTAGAGTTGCAATCCACCTGTCCTCACAGAACACGAGGAATCACTGACAAGACATCCATAATGGTTTTGGCAATCTGGCAGCACATCATGGCTTGGGAGAGAGTTTGGGAAGAACATGGCTGTTCTTTACATGTTTTTCCAGGATATCCATCATCCTCTGGAAGACAAAATTTAGAACTCTGGGGAATAATCATTAATTGTGAAGAGGTAGTTCCTGGATATTTCAAATAAATGAGCATCCACCTCATGTGCTTTAAAATTTCTGGCTGCTGATAGACTCTGTACTCACCTTGAGGTATGTAGAGAATTATTTTTCTAATAACAGAATTATAAACACCCAGTGAGATAATTGTATTTTTATTTAATTTAATTTAGTTCCATCTTATAACTATTAAGGGATTTGAAGCAGCTTATAAAAACACACAAATGGGGAGAAACTAAATAAATGATCAAATCTGGGCAAAGGGGAAATAAGGGTAGGAAAATAAAATAAAGCCAAGGGAACACTTGAATACATAAAAATCCAAGTCACAAATTACCGTGCACTTATTAAATTTGGGCCACAGCTTGCATTTAAACCTTCTGGTAAGTGAAAAAGGAGAGAAACATTATTGGTGTAGGATTCACAGAGAGCATGAGTTTAAATAAACCAGTTCCTTGGGATGAAAGTGTTGTCTGGTAATGAAAAAGAACGATTTCTCAAAGGATCACCATAAGGGGTCTATATGATTATGTCCTTCACAACATTCCCTGAAATAGATACAATACTAAATATCATGTTATGTAACTATTCCCTGTAACCTCTCCAAATGTGCTCAGTAAAAAGTATTCTTTGGATGTCAAATGGAACAGAGTTCATAGGACATGTGTGGTCTTGTTTGGTAGGATGGTAAAATTAGAACACCTAGAAAAAATTAATGACACACACTTCTACTATTAAATCAGCACAGAATTCAAGTTCATGTTCCTATAATCTAATAGAATGACTTGGAGAGTAAGATTTGATGTTACTAAAGAAAGAACCGTATTCTTTGACCATCAATTAAATGTTCAGGGGAAGTTTTAATAGTATCCATGAAAGTGAAAAGCCTCAACTAAGACAGGCTGACCAATTGACTAATAACAAGAGATAGAATAAAGGTTTCTAAGGAAGAGCCAGAATTTAATATAGGAATTCTTGTAATGAGATAAGTGTGACAAATATCTTTTCCATTTTTTTCCAATTTATGCTCGTTTTGAAGAGAGGCTGAACTGACACCGTAGGCTTCCCAAGTACGTAGTGTTTCCTCCCTTCTTTCTTTTCTCTGACACCAGCTGATCAGCTAGTAGAGGTCAAGCACTGTGTTGGGCCCTGAGAATGCAACAATGAGGAAGATATAATTTTTATCCTAAAAGCTAGAGGGAGAGACACCTATGAAACAGCAGTTCTGGTACCATCTATGATGCTGTTAGTAGTCAACTGAAAGAATGCTTAATTATCTTGAAATAGAAATTCGGGAAATTTTTCATAGAAGAGATTACTAAGGTGAATTCTAAAAGATGCATCAGAATTTGCTAAGTGGGGAAAAGGTGGAAAGTGTTCATGCAAAAGCAATTAAGGAAACAATGCTTCAAGCACAGAAGATGGCCCATGGGGAGACACAGGTGAGAAACGCACGGCAAATTCAGGCAAAAATTCAGCAATAGGAATGCACAGGAACAGTAAAGGAATGAAGAGGGACTGGAAGTGAGAAGCTTGGAGGCCAACTGAGCCATCCAAAAATGTTAAGTAAGGAAACAGCAATTTAGCTTTGAGAAAGAGCACCCTGGTAGCGGATTGGAGGATGGGGAACAAGAAGGTATTCCGACGGCCTGCTTGGAACATCACTGCAATGGTGGCCTGGTGTGCATTTAAAAGTCAGACTGAAATGATCAAGAGATAATTATCTTTGATAGGAAATGATAAAGAAAAAAACATAAATGAGGAAAACCTTCAGATTTCCAGCTTGGGCAACTATGAATGATGACACTATTCACAATGTAAAAGAAAATGAGGAAGAGCAAATCTGAATTAATGAGCTCACACTAGACTAAGTCAGAATAAAATGCCAGTGTAAGATCCAAGAAAAAGTGCCCTGTATAACAATGGAGGGGCAGCAGGGCTAGGGAGAATAAAATGGTAGTCCAAACATAAAGTTCTGTGGATAAGATTATTAAAGGGGAATGTATAAAATCAAGAAGTGCATCATGATACTACTGAATTTAGGAGAAACAAGAACATGTAAAAGAAACCAGCAAGAACTGAACAGGCAGAAAAAGACGCAACTCCCAGGGGAGAAGAAGAGGTTGAAATATTATAGAAGAAGGAGAAATCTGCAGCTTTAAGTGCTAAGGAGTAAAAATTTAAATGAAAAGCATGATTGACCTTGAAAATTAATTTTTTTCTGATCATGTTTAATAAAGCACATTCAAAATACACTTAGTGAACATCTGACCTACCCAGAGGCACTCTTACAGGAGCTAGGAATACAGCTGTGAAGAAAGCAGAAGAAAATCCCTTTCTTCTGGAAACTTATACTCTAAGGAATAAGCAATAACTGTACTCCATAAGCAAAAGGGAAATATGGCGTAACTTAGAAGATTAAGTATTATGAAAGAATCGGGTAAGAAAATAGGAACAGAGAGAAGAAAGCATAGAGGAAGATGATCTAAGAGAACCTGTGGACAAGGTGACCTTCAAATAAAGACTTGAAGGAGACTGAGAAGGCAGCCACCAGGACATCTGGGGAAGGGATTTCAAGTGGAGGATGCAGCCCGTGGAAAGGCTGCAAACATGTCTGGCACGATGGAGAAATATCCAGGAAGCCAGTATGGCTGGAACAGTGTGAGCACAGAGGAAGCAACAGATGAGGTCAGGGAGTTTAGGTCAACTTTTGGAGTTTGCCAACTTTTGGAAGTACTGCAGATGTCACTTTACGTGAAATGTTGAACCTCTGGAGGGTTTTAAGGAGGAGACCGACATGATCTGATTGGGGCTTTTAAGGTTCACTGTGGCTGCTGTAAGAATATACTGTAAGATGTGAAGAAAACAGAGATGGGGCTGGGCACCATGGTACTTGTCTGTAATCCCAGTGACTCTGAAGACTGAGACAGGAGGATTGCAAAGACATAGTCAGCTTCCTGTCTTTTTAAATAATAAATGATGACATATGGTCCCTGAGGAGGTAGAAGAGTATAGAGTCCAGAACACAGGTAGATGCTCAGCCCATAGAGACCCTGAGCAGTTCTAACATGGGGAAGACAATGAGGAGAAAGATGGAGGTAGGTGGAGATGATAGGAGATGCAGAGATTGAATAAACAAGGAGATTTTATTTTCAGGAATTTCTATTTTCTTTGCAAAATAGAGGAAAAAGTCACATCCTAAAAGTTGACACAGGAGGGTGGAGATACAGGAGGGACACATGAGAGGACAACAGATCTGGATATCTATTATGTGCCCTCTACTGCTCATTGAATATGACCTACTTTTCTCTACCTAGGTACACAAGCCTATTCACATAGTCACAAGCAAATGTCAATATTCAAGTAAGAAAAATGCAGCTGAATATAATTTCTCAAATACCCCTTAGGAGTATAACATTCTTTATTTTATTTATCCTGTTGCATATGCTGTAAGTGGGGCAGAATTCTGAGATGACTCTCATAGTCTTCTCCTTAAACATGGTGTTGTGTGTGATCTGGCTTTTGAGAGTTGCTCACAACAAACAGAATGTAGCAGAAGTGATGGGATTCTACATCTGAGGTTATAGTATACAAGTCCATGACTTCCATCCTGCTTGTCCACTTCCATCCTGCTTCCATGTGACTTCCATCCTGCTTGCTCATGAAGAGACCCATATGACAAGAAACAGAGATGGCCTCCAACCAGCAAACTGCCAGGAACTGACTCCACCAATAACCACATGGGTGAGCTCAGAAGCAGATCCTTCAGGAAACTTGTCATGACTATAATCCCAATAGACATGCTGAATGCAGCCTATGCAAGTCCTTAAAGCAGAAGACCCAGCTCAGCAATCCCTTGGTTCCTGACCCATGGGACTTTGAGATAAAATTTTTGGTTAAGCCATTATCTTTTGGGATAATTTGTTACACAGCAATGGATAACCATCAAATTTATATTTCTGCTTCTAAAATGTAAAGTCTCCTTCAACTAATAAAAATATACTCCTGTTTCTAAGTATTTACTGTGGCAACAATAAAATAAATAGATTGTATAGAATGGGCAAGGAGAAGATAGAAAGTGGAAGAGAAGTTTGAAGGAAAAGTGAGGAAATTGATCAAGGTGTAACGCAGTGATTTTGCCTTTATGGAAACAAGTACAGGGTATAAGACAACCCAGAGAAGCAAAAAAGTAAGGAGAAAAAGAATAGGATTTTGAACAAAAGAAATAGAGGCATGAAGGAGGCCACCCTTCTCAAATCTGTACGAACTCAGTGCCTGTTTAAAGAATGGATGAAAGAGATGCCGTTGCCACAGATCCGTTAAGATTCCGCAACACCCTTCATCTGATAGAAGAAAAAGTAGGCCCAAACTCCACCATGACCACTTAGGAACTGACTAAACATGACTCCTAAAGCATAAGAAGTGAAATCAAGAATCAATAAATGGGTTGGAATCAAACTAAAAATCTTCTTCACAGCAAAGGAAACGAAATGTGAAGACAGCCTACAGAATAGGGAAAAAATCTTCACCACATGCACCTCAGATAGAGCATTAATCTCCAGATATATAAAAAATTCAAAAAACTGAACACCAAAAATACACATAACCCAATCAATAAATGGGCAAGGGAACTGAACAAGACACTTCACAGAAGAAGAAAAACAACTGGTCAACAAATACATGAAAAAATGTTCATCATCTCTAGCAGCTAGAGACATGCAAATCAAAACTACACTGAGATTCCATCTCACTCCAGTCAGAATGGCAATTATCAAGAATACAAGCAATAATAAGTGTTGGTAAGGATGTGGGGGGAAAGGCACACGCATACATTACTGGTGGAGTTGCAAATTAGTGCAGCCACTCCAAAAAGCAGTATGGAGATTCCTCAGAAAACTTGGAATGGAACCCCCATTTGACCCAGTCATTCCAGTCCTAGGTTTACACCCAAAAGACCTAAAATCAGCATACTACAGTGAGGCAGCCACATCAATGTTTATAGCAACTCAATTCACAATAGCTAAATTAGATGCCCTTCAACAGATGAATGGATAAAGAAATTGTGGTAATATATACACAATGGAATAATACTCACCCTTAAGGAATGAAATTATGGCACTTGCTGATAAATGAGTGGAACAGGAGAATATCGGGCTAAGCAAAATAAGCCAATCCCAAAGAATCAAAGGCCTAATGTTTTCTCTGATATGCAGATGCTAATTCACAATAAGAGGCGGGAAGAATAAAGGTATTTAGGACAGACAGGAGGGAGGAAAGGAAGGGGAGGGGCTTGGAGGTAGGAATGATAGCAGAATGGATGGGACATTATTACCCTATGTGCATTTATGATTATATAACCTGTGTAACTCTGCATCATGTATAACCAGACAAATGAGAACTTATACTCCATTTATGTATGATATGTCAAAATGCTTTCTACTGTCATGTATAACTAATTAGAATAAAAATGTACTAAAAAAATTCACCTCACGCACATGGTTTGATATTATAGACTATGAAATGATAAGCTATGATATAGAAGCAGGTCAATTGTCCTGCTTCTCAGGGCATTTCCAGTGGAATAGAGTATTGGATTGAGTTCTTTAGTTTAATTGCCTTTGCTCTGCTAAGCCACAAGTTTCCAAAATTTAAGATATTTTACTGAGTTATTAATCTGGGAATATAAAGATTAAATTTAAATCTTCTTGGTTTGTATTATAATCTTCCACAAGACTTCGAGTGGACTTTCCAAGCCAGTTCAAAATTATTTATATCATTAGATCACTCTACTGCATTCATCATCTTCTCCTGTAGTCCCACTGTGACCTTTTCTTGTTGATTTGAGACAGTTGATTTTTGATGCTTTCGGTCACTTTTTATCTAATCGTTCTCCATTTCCTAAAAATTACTTCATTCAAACACATTCCATCTATGTCTCCTTTTTCTCTTTCCCTCAATATCTTCATTGCACCGTATGCCAGGCTTTCTGCCCCAGCCTCCTGTGTACCAGACACATCCTTAAGTCTGGAAACCCCCTTCCATGTCTTTTGGAAACATACCTGCTTCTGTCTACATGGTTAGGGTGCACCCACTTTAAATTACTTGATTCCATTCCACTGGTACAAACTAGGCTCATCAAAATCTTCCCTAAGAGTGACAAAAAGAATCAGTTTCTGGTGTGCTAGAAAAAGTCAGATTATGGTTATTGGCAGCAATTCTTTTCCCTATGTGTACCAAAAAAGGAAGAGAGCACCATTTTCAAATCATACACAGGTCGGAGCAGAGATAAAAGTTAGAGGTGGAAGTCACGTAGTTATCACCTTTCTGGTTTATCTTATTCCTTAGTCCTGCTGCATTTCAGTCCTTTGGTTGCCTTATAATGATATTTCAATAATTAAAATATTTATGACTAAAACATGGGAATCTCCTAATTGTTCTCCATGCTTCCTGAATTCCCCTATTCTTATCCATCCTGTACACCACAGCAGGAAAGGCAAAACTTTACCTCTACCATCTCAGGGTTTTTCAATTGAACTTGAGAATCAAATTGACACCCAACATATCATCAGGAGAAAAGATACAAATTTACTGGATACATTTTACATGGCATGAGGGCCTTCATAAGGAAATGATGACTCTAAGACACAGAGTTAGACACAGGCGTACTGACTTGGACAAAACATGGTGACTTTAATTTCCTCATTCGACTTACATATTTTTAGTGTTTTATAGTTCTCAAGTTATCATAAGGGCTCATGTAACAAGATCTGTTTGTACAGATTTTCCTCTGCCTCCACTTTCCATCCCTATTGATTAGAATATTTTCTTTCTGGTAGAGGAAAGGCATCTCTCAGATGGGAATCTATCTCCTGCTTTCAAGGAGCAGAAAGACCATGGGAGTGGCTTTCCCATTATCTGCTGTCCTTCCAGTGCCTCAACTCCCTGTAGACTAATATGGCATCCAAGTGGCATATCACAGAGTGGCACATTGTTGACTTCTCCACCACAGACATACAGGCAAATTGTAATCAGTAGAGGTAAGCTCTTAATTTTTAGATGAAGGAGTTAAAGACTCTTTCAATGATCAAAGGGAACCAAGGTACAGCTACAGGGGAGAATTGACATGGTGGAAAAGTTGTTTTTCAAAGGTAAAACTAACACCATGTAATAAATAGTTTAAAACGATATTAGTGGTGGATAAAGCCCTGCATCCCTCTAATGCAAGACTGCCCACATTTCATGTCTTCTGAAGCTGACCCATCCACCTGTTCTCCCATTATACGGTGGCCTTTCTGGGACCACAGCAGCAAGCAATACTGCCATCTTCTGGATGTTAGAAAAATTACAGTACTGGATTATTTTCATTCAAATACTGTCGAATTTCAGGGTTTGAGACTACATTAAATAATCCTGTTTTTAAAAAGAAACACAAACAGGATTCCAAGTGTGCTAAATAATTTTACATCTTAGGTCATAATGCTATTATTAAATTATAGCTCTTAGACTTGAACTCTAGAAAGGTTGCAATTTAGGAATTGCTGTTTTCTTTGGGTAAGTTACATTTTTACTCTAAGTTGGAGTCATCAAATTGCAAGCATTAAATCAAGAAATAAAGCTTAGTTAAATGCATTTTTCAATAGAAGGGGGTTAAAAAGGCACATGTGATTCTGTGATTCTCCATTCAGACTGGATGAAAGAATACATTTAAATTTAAAGGCATCTTGCCAGAGGAAAAGATTTTTCATTACTACTCTTGGTAATACATGCTTTTTTCTTTAATTAATTTAGAACAGATAATCTAAAGTTATGAAGTAGCAAAATAATTGCATAAAGCTATTCATCACTTCCTTACTAACAGTTTTAGGGAAAATATAATTTAGGTAATTTATGATAACTTGAAAACTATAAAACACTAAAAATATGTAAGTTAAAGGAGGAAATTAAAATCACTCTGAATGTATATGGAAAAATACTCATACTTACACAGCAGGGCCGAGGGGTCAAATTGTATATTTTCTAATGGAACTCTTCATGTTAAATCATATTAGGATGAAATTCTGGGGCATGATGAGCATTTGCATTTTTGGTACCCTTTCTGCTCCCCTAATATTTGGAAATCCAGAAAGGCACAGTCAACTCCCAGGAAGAAAGTCTTACTGCCTCATCAAGAAAAAATACAATTTCTAGAGTAGAAATTTCTAGAGTAAAAACCGTTCATTACTTTGCTCCCCAAGACAGTTTCTACACAACAAATGCAGTTCTCAGGGCACGAGGGAGACTCCTCTCTGGCCTCACTTTTCTATCTTTCTCTTCATCCTCTAGTCTCCTTTCATCTCTCCATTGTTTTATTCCTTTCTCATCCCATTGGGTCATTTGATTCCACAGAGTTTACTCCTGGGGAAGCAGAAATGGAGAAGAGTAGAGAATGTAACTCATATCCCTCCAAGTCCTGCATAGGGAAGGTCTTTGAGGTTTGTCCTCAGAGTAAACTATCTGAAGGACAAACAAAACTTTCCCTTCCTGGCACTGTTGACATTTTAAAGCATACCAATATGTTACCTTTCACCTATGTGAACTCTATATTACCCTACCTTGGTATTCCAGTGGGAAGGTGGCAGAATGGGAGGAGGGAAATGACCACTCCTGGAAGGGAGGTTTGAAGTTCTGCTTGGTGTGGGAGTGGGCCCCACAACAGAGTCTCAGTAAGATGTCTTTACCCTCCACTCTACTGGTCAAGCTGGCTTCCAGGTTGCTGGCTTCTTCCCCCACAGGGAACTTCCAGACAGTCTCTAGACCTACAATTTGTAAAGGATGCCTAGTGTTACACAAAAGGATGGTAGCATCCCCTTTCATGTCAGTTACACAATAAGGCCTCTGAGCAAACATTATATTTATGTTCAGTTGCTTAAAATAATAGTTATGATCTGTGGTGGAAAAGGAAAGCACTTCAGTCTATAGATATCTTTTGAGCCACAATTTCTTCCATCTGTTGTGTTGTGGGTGCAGGGACAGAGGGAAAACACTCATGAGCTTAAGTCAGATTTATTTTGATGACAAGGCAGATGCTGACAGAAAGCCAGTGACAGTGAGAGTAAAACTCAGAGATGTTCCATTATGACTGACCTTGGGACAGGCGGTTTACCAAAAAGCAAAACATCCTTCCATGTTTTTCTTATGACTGGTTATGCCTTAACTAACCACCATCTGGACATCGATGAGGGCTACATGTGCCACATGCAAAAATGTTAGGCCTATTAACTCGGTAGAGGAGAAAGACAAGTCTGTGTAACTGAGGGAAAAGTTCAATTCATCATATGAAATGACATTAGAGTTTATTTAGTGTTTTGTTTCTCTTTTTTCTCCAAAATTAAGTCAATACCTGGGACCTAACAATGGACAAAACGTTCCAGAATTATCTCTTGTATTATACAGCAGGAGTTCTCTGGCTACACTTTATCTGGGACTTTTGAAAAACACCAAAGTCAGAGCTTAATCCCTGACCAATTAGAACTTCTGGGATGGAGCCAGGATAAGGATAGTTTCTTAAAATCAGCATACTACAGAGACAGCCACATCGATGTTCATAGCTGCTCAATTCACAATAGCCAGATTGTGGAACCAACCTAGATGCCCTTCAGTTGATGAATGGGTAAAGAAACTGTGGCATATATATACAATGGAATATTACTCCGCCATAAAGAATGATAAAATTATGGCATTTGCAGGCAAATGGATGAAATTGGAGGATATTATGCTAAGTGACATAAGCCAATCTCAAAAAACTAAAGGACGAATGATCTCACTGATAAGCGGATGAGGACATAAAATGGGGGGTGGGAGGGGTTAGCGTTAGGATTAGGGTTAGGTTTAGGGTTAGGGATAAGGAGGGTGGTAAGAATGGAGGAAGGAAGGACTGTAGAGAGGGAAAAGAGGGGTGGGAGGGGTGGGGGAGAAGGGAAAAAAATAACAGAATGAATCAAACAACATTGCCCTATGTAGATTTATGATTTTTAATTAAAAAAAAAAAGCTCCTCAGGTGACATGCAGCTATGCTGAGAACCACCCCTGTTAGATTACAGTTCACATCTTTATCTCATTTTCATTACATTCTTTCATAACAGCAAGATTTACAAGCTGTACTTGAAAAATCAGTGTTTAAACTTGAAATTCTGACCAATAATCTTAGTTCTTGATGTAGTGACTTACCCAATGATGTCTAGTATATTTATGAAGTGGCGTAACTTTATTTCTACAGAACAGCTTATATGCTTGTACAATCTCTCTTCATTACCCATATCTGCAAAGGTTAGTATTTCATTCATTTTAACTGAAACTTCTATGTCTTTTTGTCGCTGGCTCTTTGTGGTACAAAATCCGTGGATATTTGTCACCGCCTGCAGCAACAACTTGCACGGGTCTTATGGGTGGTGGAGTGGAAACTGAGGCACTTCTATCTTTCTCTTTAGTGCACTGCTTTCTTGCTTGTTTGTTTATAGAGGATAGAGGAAATGAGGTTTACTTGCTTTGAGAGGAGAGAGAGAAAGACTTTGCTTATCAGAGAGAAAGAGACTTTGCTTAAGAGAGACTTTGAGAGAAGGACAGGCTTTGCTTAGAGCTTAGAGGAAGAGACTTAGCTAAGCCTTAAAGTCCTGCATTCTGTGAACTAAGGGTACGTCTACCTAAGGTGCCCTAGTGATGCGTCTCAGTTCTCCGTTCTGCGATCTGCCTTCCACCGCTGCCCCTACTTGCTGCTGCCACGGGTGTTCTTCTGCTTCTCTGTGTGTCCTAGCTGCTTTTCTGCTAATGGCTGCTGTGGCGTGTTTTTCCCTCTGGCTGCTGCTGTGTGTGTGTCGTCTTCTACTGCTTTTCTGCTAATGGCTGTTGTCTCTGTCTCACTCCGCCTACGCTTATATCACCTCCAGGAGGCGGAGAGCAGGGCCACGCCTCTTATGCAAAGATTAGGCGACACTCGGAGCAGGCAATTAGTGCTCGAGAACACATGCGCATACATTGTGTGCATGGACGAGAAAATCACCTGAGTGTGCTTATGTCAATTAACCTCCTCACTGCCGATGTGATCAGGCGCCATCCCGGCGCCGCCAACATGGCACAGCCCCCAACATCTTTTTCTATATCAAACTGGTAATTCACAGTCTAAAAATTAGTTTTATCTAAATAATACTAAATCCTACTTAATGTGCATAAAGACATTATGAGAACACAAATGAGGAACACATTTTTTTTCTATTATTAAATAAAGGAAAGATTACTCCATATTAAAGTAGAGAAACCTAAATTACTATGCAATTAAAATTATTTGTGAGATACTCTCTGATATATACATATATCAGTGAGGATCTAGATTAAACTGCTATAATAAGGAGATCCCAAAATATAGTACATTAAGATTGAAGTTGATTTCTCTTTCATGTAACAAGTTTGAGAGTACCTTTTGGTACAGAAAGGTTACTCCAACAGTTTCCAATTTCCAACAAATAGGAAGAGAGGAAAGGAAAGATGCAGACCATGTCACTTCTACTCCTTCCATTGAGCAGGACTTGCCCAACTGCAAGGAAGCATGGGAAATGGAACCTCCAACTCAGCACATGTGCTCAAATGAAACCAAAGGTTTTCTGTTACTAATACAAAGAAGAGGAGACTGGATGGGGACAATTACCAGTCACTACAGCATCTGCATCCACCCTGGAATCCATACATGGAATACAAACTATGTTAGTTAAATTTTTGAGAATATATATTTTCATTATGCATCTTTTAACTCTTCAGAAGTCTAAAATCTGTATTCATTTAATCAAAAAAGTATTTTATGACATAGTATCATCCTTCATATTACTAGCAAGAGCAAGTGATGCATGTAATATGGATCATGCTGTACTCCCAACTCTGTCTTTCAGCATTGACTTGGTTCTTCCCTGAATACAATAGTTCAACAGCAAAGTCCAGAAAGATCATATGATTATCAATGTTGTCATTCTTTTTATTTGATCAAATGAATCCCAGCAGCTTACTCATGGGCTTTTTTGAGAATCGAAAGAAAATCATGGTTTCTCCACCCTTATATATCAACATTCTTGCAAATAATTTTAGGAGCTGTGTGATACCTTCTCCAATGAGGCACAATTTTGAAGAAACTTGACTATATGTAGAGTACACGCTCCCATCTACCACAGCAACCTGGGAGTGTACAGATTCAATCATTCATCTTTGTCTCTGGGATCCATCAATGGAATTCTGTCCAAAAGTAAAACACCAAGCACAACCACTGTGCAATACATATTAGTTTCCTGATATTTCAAGACTCCTCTATTCCCTGTCATAATCTCTTGGTATTAGTGTGATGCTTATATCTTCATCAGTATGCTTTATACCCTCCACCATGGAAGTTGACTTGGCTGTTTTCATGGCATTAATGCTGCTCCTTCTTTTGACATGATATACTGAAAATGTAAGAAGCTTTCTTCCCAGATTTCTTTGTAACTAATGACTGGGCACTTAGCATAGGCTCTGCTTTGAACTGGGACTTGTGAACAGGTAACACAGTAAAGCAGGGCCCATGGAGAAGGGTCTCTGGCAGCAGTGACATTGGGGCAGTCAAGTTTCTAGGGAAATCAGCAATACTGGTGTTATTGGTGAAATCTAGAGCACCAGTGGGATCATCAGTACAAGCCACAGTGTCTAGTGCTTTGTGGGATATCAGTGTCTTCTTGTCTGAATGAGTTCTGCTGCACATTAAGCCATGTTTGCTAATTACTTCAGTATAAGCTTCCTTTCCTTAGAATCCAATCTTACTAGAATTTCTCCAGCATTGCCAAGGCATTTTAAAAAAAAAATCTTCAGTAACAATTTTTATCATTCTAATATGTCTTTGTGGAGAAAATTTGGCAAAAGTAAGAATGAATTTTTCCACTAACTTGAAATAACAAGAAGACTAGAAAAAAAAAAAAGCTATTAGAAAGTGACCGAGAAGTTCTTGAGGTTTTTTTAGGTGTTGAGAGCAAGCAGAGAATATACCACTTCCCTTGGCTATATTTCCAGTAGATAAGACCCTATTCATGAATGTAATTCAGTGCTTAAAATATTAAGTGGTTCATCACTGAACAGAAAGGAAACTTAGCCTTCATCAATTGAACTTTTCTGTTTTGTGTGCTCATCTTTATTTTTCACAGATACTTTTTAAAAGGTAGAGATTTGATAATATCTATCTCAAAGACAGTTTGCATATAGTATGTCACTTATGAAAACCTGGCACCAGAAAAGCACTAAACAAAAATGAAAGCTACTCGGAGAGATCCAAGATGGCGGTCTAGAGGGAGGCTGCGTTCCTTGTCGCTCCGGAACGCCAGATTCAAGCAGAGGATATCTGCTTCTCGGTGAGGCAGTTTTTGCTGCTTATCGATCCCTTGCTCTTTACCCCATTTGTCTGCTGTGATCACCTGCAATCTGCCAGCATATCGACGCCTTTTTTGACAGCAGATTGCTCACTGTCAGGCATCTATCATCCGCCATTTGCCTGCCTCTCACCTGTCCATCGCCTGCCTTACCCCTATCCATCACCCAACGCTTGAGGTTCACCTCCCGATCATCCGACAGCTACCAGCGGATTGACCGCAGACCACCAGTGGAGAACCAGCTGCCTGCTGCTGCCTGGAAGTTCACTGTTATAGTACCTGCAGGTTTGATTACACGTGGCTGTCGCCATTTTGAGACAACAGCCAGGCCCTGTAGGACCCCTGGCCGGACTGACTGAGTCCCGTCTCCAGGATTCCTCAGCCCGACCGATCACTCCCTGCCTCTGGGGCCCTCACATCGACTGACTGCTCCCTGCCACCAGGACCCCCAGATCAATTGACTGTGCCCTATCACCAGGAACCCAGACCAACTGATTGCACCCGGCCTCCTGGATCCCACAACCACACCAAACACACCCGACCTCCAGGACCACTGTTGGACCAACTGCATCCTGTCTCCAGGACCTCCAGCTGACCATATCCACCCCTGAGCTGCAGCTCACCATTTGCCAACACATTTCGAAGCCAGAGCAGCCATCTTGGATAATCCTGGAAGCCGGAGCTCCCATCTTCGGGTGGGGCAAATCCCATCCCAAAACGCCTGCTGGAGCCTTGAAGCTCATTGTCAGGTACCTCTCATACATCAGGCTACTGAACACTGGGAGGTTTCATTAGCATATGACTATTATACAGTAGATTTCCTTTTTTCTCCTTTTTTAAAAAAATATTTGTTTTTATTTCTTTACATTTCTTGCTTTCTTTTCCTTCTGTTTACCTGTTCCCTCAGAGTCGCTTTCTCCCTTATTTACATGATGTTATTGTCCCCATAGGGGCTATTTGGTCTAGGATTGCATAATGTCTGGTTTGGGCACTGCTAATATTGATCTCACCTTAAAGAAAGGGTTTTGGAAACCTATAGGGCCACTATAAGCCTACAGGGGGAAATCTGCAATACCCCAGATCTGCAGCGCTAGATGGGAAGATACATGAACAACATGAAAAAACAAGGGAAGAAAATGATCCAAACAAATCTAGATTCTAGAGTAATAGAATCCAATCACAGTATGTTAGAAGAAATGTCAGAAAAGGACTTCAGATTATACATGATTAAGATGATTTGCGAAGCAAAGGATGAGATAAGAGAGCAAATGCAGGCAATGAATGATAATACCAATAAGCTGAAAGAGCACCTGCAGGAAGCAAAAGATCATTTCAACAAAGAGATAGAGATTCTCAAAAAAAAAAAAAAATGGAAATCCTTGAAATGAAGGAGACAATAAACCAAATAAAAAACTCAATGGAAAGCATCACCAACAGACTAGACCACTTGGAAGACAGAACGTCAGACAATGAAGACGAAATATTTAATCTTGAAAATAAAGTCGCCCAAACAGAGAAGATGGTAAGAAATCATGAACAGAATCTCCAGGAACTATGGGACATCATGAAAAGACCAAATTTAAGAATTATTGGGATTGAGGAAGGGACAGAGATACAAACCAAAGGAATGAACAACCTATTCAATGAAATAATATCAGAAAATTTCCCAAACCTGAAGAATGAAATGGAAAATCAAATACAAGAGGCTTACAGAACACCAAATGCACAGAATCACAACAGAGCCACACCAAGGCACATTATAATGAAAATGCCTAACATTCAAAACAAAGATAGGATTTTGAAGGCCGCAAGAGAAAAGCATCAAATTACATATAGGGGGAGACCAATACGGATAGCAGCAGACTTCTCAACCCAGACTCTAAAAGCTAGAAGGGCCTGGACCAACATATTTCAAGCTCTGAAACAACATGGTTGCCAACCAAGAATCCTATACCCAGCAAAACTAACCTTCAGATTTGAAGATGAAATAAAATCCTTCCATGATAAACAAAAGTTAAAAGAATTTACAAATAGAAAGCCTGCACTACAGAATGTTCTCAACAAAATATTCCATGAGGAGGAAATGAAAAACAACAATGTAGGTCAGCAAAGGGAGGAACTACCTTAGAGAAAAACCACCAAAGGAGAAACCAAGCCAACTTAAAAACCAAAAATAAGCCAAATGACTGGGAATACAAATCATTTCTCAATAATAACCCTGAACATTAATGGCCTAAACTCATCAATCAAAAGACATAGACTGGCAGAATGGATTAAAAAGAAAGACCCAACAATATGCTGCCTGCAGGAGACTCATCTCATAGAAAAAGACATCCACAGACTAAAGGTGAAAGGATGGGAAAAAACCTACCATGCACATGGACCCAGTAAAAAAGAGGGGGTTTCCATCCTTATATCAGATAAAGTGGACTTCAAGCCAAAGTTAGTCAGAAGGGATAAAGAAGGACATTTCATACTGCTTAAGGGAACCATAAATCAGGAAGACATAACGATATTAAATATTTATGCCCCAAACAATGGTGCATCCCTGTACATCAAACAAATCCTTCTCAATTTCAAGAATCACATAGACCACAACACAATAATTCTGGGCGACTTTAACACACTGCTGTCACCACTAGATAGATGTTCCAAACAAAATCCAACCAAAGAAACCATAGAACTCAGTAACACAATCAATAACCTAGACTTAATAGACATATATAGAATATTCCATCCATCAACGAGTGGATACACTTTCTTCTCAGCAGCACATGGAACCTTCTCAAAAATAGACCATATGTTATGCCACAAAGCAGCCCTTAGGAAATGCAAAAAAATAGAGATACTGCCTTGTGTTCTATCAGATCATAATGGACTGAGAGTAGAAATCAATGACAAAGTAAAAAAAGGAAATTACTCCAACACTTGGAGACTAAATAATATGCTATTGAATGAAACATGGATAACAAAAAACATCAGGGAGGAGATTAAAAAATTCTTAGAGGTCAATGAGAATGATGATACAACATATCAAAATCTCTGGGACACTATGAAAGCGGTACTAAGAGGAAAATTCATTGCATGGAGCACATTCCAGAAAAGAATGAAAAGTCAACAATTAAATGACCTAACATTATAGCTCAAAGCCCTAGAAAAAGAAGAACAGAATAACAGCAAAAGTAGTAGAAGTCAGGAAATAATTAAAATCAGAGCTGAAATCAATGAAATTGAAACAAAAGAAACGATTCAAAAAATTGACATAAGAAAAAGTTGGTTCTTTGAGAAAGTAAACAAAATAGATAAACCCTTAGCCACACTAACAAAGAGAAGAAGAGAGAAGACTCAAATTACTAAAATACATGATGCAAAAGGAAATATCACAACAGACACCATCGAGATACAGAACATAATGAGAAGCTACTTTGAAAATCTGTATTCCAACAAAATAGAAAGTACCGAAGACACTGACAAATTTCTAGAGACATATGCTCCTCCCAAACTGAACCAGGAGGACATACAAGATTTAAACAGATCAATATCAAGCAATGAAATAGAAGAAGCCATTAAAAATCTACCATCCAAGAAAAGCCCAGGATCAGACGGATTCTCAGCCGAGTTCTACAAGACCTTCAAAGAAGAACTCACTCCAATACTTCTCAAAGTATTCCAGGAAATAGAAAAGGAGGGTACCCTACCGAACTCATTCTATGAAGCTAATATCACCCTCATACCCAAACCAGGAAAAGACACATCAAGGAAAGAAATTTTTAGACCAATATCCTTGATGAATATAGATGCTAAGATCCTTAACAAAATATTGGCAAACCGTATCCAAAAACATATTAAGAAAATTGTACACCACGATCAAGTGGGGTTCATTCCTGGAATGCAAGGATGGTTTAACATCCGTAAATCAATAAACGTAATCCATCATGTCAATAGACTTAAGGATAAGAATCATATGGTTATTTCAATTGACACAGAAAAAGCATTTGACAAAATACAACAACCCTTCATGCTGAAAACACTAGAAAAAATAGGGATAGTAGGAACATACCTGAACATTGTAAAGGCTATTTATGCTAAGCCCATGGCCAACATCATTCTTAATGGAGAAAAACTGAAACCATTCCCTTTAAAAACGGGAACAAGACAGGGATGTCCTCTTTCACCACTTCTATTCAACATTGTCCTCGAAACTCTAGCCAGAGCAATTAGGCAGACTAAAGAAATTAAAGGGATACGAATAGGAAAAGAGGAACTTAAGCTGTCACTATTTGCAGATGACATGATTCTATACTTAGAGGATCCAAAAACCTCCTCCAGAAAACTTCTAGACCTCATCAATGAATTCAGTAAAATAGCAGGCTATAAAATCAACATGCATAAATCTACAGCATTTTTATACGCAAGCGATGAAACAGCTGAAAGGGAAATGAGGAAAACAACTACATTTGCAATAGCCTCAAAAAAAAAATAAAATACTTGGGTATCAATCTAACCAAAGAGGTAAAAGATCTCTACAATGAAAACTACAAAACACTGAAGAAAGAAATTAAGGAAGACCTTAGAAGATGAAAAGATCTCCCATGTTCTTGGATAGGCAGAATTAATATTGTCAAAATGGCCATACTAGCAAAAGTGCTATACAGATTCAATGCAATTCCAATTAAAATCCCAGTGACGTACCTCACAGAAATAGAGCAAGCAATCATGAAATTCATCTGGAAGAATAAGAAACCCAGAATAGCTAAAGCAATCCTTAGCAGGAAGAATGAAACAGGGGGTATTGCAATACCAGAACTTCAACTATACTACAAAGCACTAGTAACAAAAACAGCATGGTATTGGCACCAAAATAGACAGGTAGATCAATGGTACAGAATAGAGGACATGGACACAAACCCAATAAATACAATTGTCTAATACTAGACAAAGGTGCCAAAAATATGCAATGGAGAAAAGATAGCCTCTTCAACAAATGGTGCTGGGAAAACTGGAAATCCATATGCAACAGAATGAAACTAAACCCCTATCTCTCACCCTGCACAAAACTCAACTCACAATGGATCAAGGACCTTGAAATCAGATCAGAGACCCTGCATCTTATAGAAGAAAAAGTAGGTCCAAATCTTCACCTTGTTGGCTTAGGACCAGACTTCCTTAACAGGACTCCCATAGCACAAGAAATAAAAGCAAGAATCAATAACTGGGATAGATTCAAACTAAAGAGCTTTCTCTCAGCAAAGGAAACTATCAGCAATGCGAAGAGAAAGCCTACAGAGTGGGAGAATATCTTTGCCTCTCATACTTCAGATAGAGCACTAATTTCCAGAATCTATAAAGAACTCAAAAAACTCTACACCAAGAAAACAAATAACCCAATCAACAAATGGGCTAAGGAAATGAACAGACACTTCACAGAAGAAGATGTACAAGCAATCAACAGATATATGAAAAAATGTTCAACATCTTTAGTAATAAGAGAAATGCAAATCAAAACTACACTAAGATTCCATCTCACCCCAATTAGAATGGCGATTATGAAGAACACAAGCAACAATAGGTGTTGGCGAGGATGTGGGGAAAAAGGTACACTCATACATTACTGGTGGGACTGCAAATTAGTGCAGCCACTCTGGAAAGCAGTGTGGAGATTCCTTAGAAAACTTGGAATGGACCTACCATTTGACCCAGCTATCCCACTCCTTGGCCTATACCCAACGGACTTAAAATCAGCATACTACAGAGATACAGCCACATCAATGTTCATAGCAGCTCAATTCACAATAGCCAGACTACGGAACCAACTTAGATGCCCTTCAATTGATGAATGGATAAAGAAACTGTGGTATAGATATACAATGGAATATTACTCAGCTATAAAGAATAATAAAATTATGGCATTTGCAGGCAAACGGATGAAATTGGAGAATATCACGTTAAGTGAGATAAGCCAATCTCAAAAATCCAAAAGAGGAATGATCTCACTGATAAGCGGATGATGACACTTAATGGGGGGTGGGAGTGGGAGAAGAATGGAGGAAGGAGGGACTATATAGAGGGAAAGAGAGGTGGGAGGGATAGGGGGGAAGGAAAAAAATAATGGAATGAATCAAACATCATTACTCTATGTAAATTTATGAATATGCAAATGGTATGCTGTTATTCCATGTACAAACAAACAACATGTATCTCATTTGTTTACAATAAAAATAAATTTAAAAAAAAATAAATAAAGGTATTGTGTCCACCTACAACTAAAATATCTATCTATATACATGTATATATATGTATATATATATATGAATGATATGTATGTATAGATATATGAAAAAAAAAATGAAAGCTACTCTTCTTCTGACATCCACAATCCTTCACATTGGATCCCAGCTTACCTTTCCAATTGCTTCTCTTTTCATTTTCTCTCTCCTCTTCTCCAAGGGCTTCAGTGACACCTTATTTTTTACCATACTTTAACATGCCATAAATGATTCTGTGCACTTACTTCTATGTACCCTCTACTTAGAAAGTTTTTCTCCCTATTTTCTTATTCACTCTCCAAGATCCACCTCAGTTGTCCCAACACCTCCCCTACTCCATAAATAAGCTAACTACTTTTTTTTTCCTTGAACCCATAGCACATTAAGTAGGGCTGTATCAACCTGCTCAACTTTCATAGCAAGAGCACTTTTGTTTCTGTTGTAGATGATGACTGTAAGCTCGGGGGCACGGTTAGGGGCCAAATAAAATTGGGCAAAAAACGTGGAAGCAAGCTTTATTAGAATTTGACCCTCGGGAGAAATTCCCAGCCCCCGGGGTCAGGGTGGGGAGCCGGAGAAAATTCCGCAGGGCCCTGGCTGCCCAGGGTCTTTATAGGCCAGAATGGGCGTGGGTCCTGCTGAGTGACAGGTGGAGTTAAGGGAGTTAAGGGTCAACAGATAGAGTTAAGGGTCGGTGGAGTTTTTTGTCTGTTTGATGGATCACCGTTTGGCGCGCTGCCCTTCGTCTCAGTTGCTCTCCTCTCTCTACTACAGTCGCCCAAATCTGACCTAACAATGACTTTCTTAAGAGAAGAGATAATATCTCATTCATCCCTGTATTTGCCCAATTCCTGGCTCCATAAATGGTTGAGTAAATAAGTAAACAGTAAAAGTTAGAAACCTCCCATTTGTACTTATTTGGGATTTAAAAAAAAAAAAAAAAAAGGAACTTACTTCACTGGAGAGGTAGGAGGAATAAAGTAATATTGCTATCTAGGAACTAAATTTTAAGATCTACATAGATATGTAAAGTTATCTGGAGAAAGCAAACTGGCTCCCAGGCCAACAGGACTACGTAGAAACCAATTTAAGTATCTGACTCCATTTAAAGAAAGAATGGGCCATTTTAAAAAGAATGAATTATCCTAAAATACAATTAAAAAAACAATGCTATTGGAATAAGAGTTGATCGATTGTGGCACTTTAGAGCACCTTCTGGGGTGAGGGAGTGGGGCTTCCAGTTTTCCAGTTCCATCTATCGGGTTTTTCATGGAGCATTACAGATTAATCAATACGATTAAGCATACATAATGCAAAACTTTCTCTGCTGTCATTTATGCTTACTGTATAGCCTTTCATTCTTATTTTTTCCTATTATTAATTAAAATTTGGTGACTGAATGTGATTTGGCTTCCCAAGTGAACCCATCCACTGTAGACTTCAATAAAGAACTCCATAAAAAAATTTTCTGTACCTTAAAGTCCAGGCAGCTTTCCTTTGAATATCATTTCTATTCACTTCTTGTTGCAAAATACACTAATGTCTATATCTAGTACATTAGATTAGTTTATGGGAACTTAAAACCCTCTACCTCTGCCTTACAGGATTTCTATCATGCATATTACTAAAATTCTTATTATTCTTTTCTTTTAAAAAATCCTGTCAGTTGACTTAGTTAAGGAATTTTAGGACCACATCTAGGAACACTTAACTTAATGCTTGAATTTATGAGTCTGGGTTTATTACGAATTTTGGTTGCAAAGAACAAAGATTCACTCAGGTTGCCTCAAGACAGGTGGGTATATTGAAAGGACAAAGGTGGCCCTCCAGGAAAAGGAATATTATGGAAATCTAAGAAGGCCCGGGGGGACAAGAGCAGGGTCACAATCCAACCATACAAGAAGATTATCATTTTGCCCCTCATGATCTGGAGTTCAATAATTTTTAGTTTGTTCTTCACACAGAGTGTAACCTCGTCTCTATGTCTGCCTTTCTGTATATTACTTTGTTTTTGTTCTGACCACTTTCTGACATCTCTTTCCCTAAATATTCATATCTACAGAGAGGGAAAGTCACACGAGCCCTCAAATCATCCTCATTCGTGTTGGGGCAACATGCCTCCTTGGAGGCTGAGGACCATAATAAGCCATCTTCCCTGGGGTCAGGTGCTTATCCCATCCAATCAGCTATTGGGGCATTTGGATTGTTAGAAGGCCTGGTCACCTGTGCCTGAGGGTCCAAGCAAAGGGCAGTTCTCCTCAGAAAGAGATGTGAGTCAGCAGGAACCTGTAGGTTAATGAAGCTAGATAATTCATGTAAAGAGCCATTGAGCCCAAATGTAGGTATAGGGATGGGCTCCATCACAATCTTCTGGGTTCCCTTTTGAAATACAGGAATCTGAGTCTCACTTCAAATCTACTAAAAAAAATCTCAAAATAGGAGGACACACACACACACACACACACACACACACACACACACTCCTGAAGTGAATACAGCTTTCACCTCGTGAGGGAACCATGTGAAGGATGAGAAGGAGCAGACTGAAGGTAGAAGTCTTCTTGATTTCCTCAACAAGGAGAATTCTAGGACACTCCAGTGGAAGGATGTGGAAAAACTTGTTTGTAAACAAGAGAGAAGATGAAGTAGTTTCCTTCATAGGAATCAAAATATAAAGAATATGTTTCCCTGTAGCTTCTAGAGTATCCACATATAAGAGTGTGAGACCCGCATAAACCAACATTAAACTCAAACATCAGAAGTTGTTGTTGTGGCCTCCATCAAAAACTAAGAGTTTACTTCATTTTTATTCCACCCCAAAATAGGTATGTGTAGTGAAACATCACAAGCAACATGTAATTTTATCAAAATGCTGAGCTATAAATAGCATTCCCATGAAATAATTTAAGGAAGTCTTTCATTTTAAGTGAGAAAGCTAATAAACTATTCTGTAATGTTATGTTTTAAAGAAACAGTTCTTTACCATAAGTATATCCTAATAATGAGCACTACCATAACAAATAAGCACATATTTCTTCTGGACATTATTATCTTTATTACAAAACAAATATTTTATGTTGAGGTAACATTTCAAATGGTATTTGACAAAAATCAATTGAACCCTATACAGAATTTCGCAACACATTTAAAGAACACAGAGGACATTTTTTATAGCATTGCACATAAACTGATTTTAGAAAAAAAAAAGGTAAAATTTCTTTATGTAAAGATGGATTTCTTTCCCCACTCTCTCCTACCAAGTCCCCCACACCATCACCACTGAGGTAATCATGGGAGTCCCACAAAAATCATTGCATAGGATACCTTAGTTGAAAAAATAAGTTCTGCTTTTCCAAAACACCTCCATCATTTCAAAGTGCTTTCACAAACTAAATATTTAATTACATAAGAATTAGTATTCTTTAACCCAAAAATAAATAGAATGCTCTTGCCCTTAATGGAAAAATCCTATGCAACCTTCCAACTCCAGGGGATTTTCCACTGTGAAGCCCACTAACTTTCCAAGGCAAAGTTAATCACCCCTTCTGCACTCCATAGATCTTGTTTGTACCTCTGCTATGGCATTTACCGTGTGTATTGTTACCATTCCTGTTATTCTCTTCCGTATCCCTCTAACTCTTGAGCATTGCATATCTTTCTATAAGCTCCTCAGGAGCAGGAAACAAATTTGAAGCTTCTTTACATCCCCCAGCACCTAGCATAGTACCTGGGCCATAACAGGACCTCAATAACTGTCTCTCAGGTTAATGAGTTAGGAACTATTCCACTGTGAGATATAAGGCACATCTCTCCTTACTTCTGGTCTCAATGAGTATATTTTGGTGCATCCCACGTTATTTAAACTTCTATGGAATGGTGTCACTCTAGAAACCAGTGTTATATCCAGCAATTCCTTTCAGAAAGAAATGATCTCGGTTATCTTTCTGATCAAAAAACAAATAAATTACAGATGTACTATCTTCCCTACTCTGAAGCTCCCACAAGTCCTTTCTGTGAGAGCCACTTCTTAGGAAAGCAGATGCTAGTAGCCATCCTGGCAGTCATTGTCATCTTGGTCCCCGATGGGTTTGTTGTGATAAGCATCAACTGTTAATTTTCTGCTGTCGCCCTCCATGTTTTTGGGCTGGCCATCCTCCTCACTGCTTGATGTGCTCTCAGTGGAGTTGCTATCTTCTTTTGACCTGCTGCTGTCCTGGGAATCGCTGTCAGCCTCTTCCTCAGACTGGCTGTCCTGCTCAGACTGGCTTTCATCACTCTGGCTCTCTGTGGAGGCGCTCTGCGACTGGAGACCCTCCTGACTGGAACTGTTCTCCTCGCTGGACTCTGGGCTTTCCTCTGAGAGTTTCAGGCTCTCATTGGACTCACCGTCAGCTTGCTCTTCTCTGGATTCGCTCTCTGAACTGGAGAATGTATTCAGGCTGTCCTCCTGGCTGGAGTCACTGTCTTCCTGGTCCCCTGCACGACTGACATTATCTGGATTGTCGCCCCTGGACTCACTCACCACCTCTTCCTGAGACTCACTGCTGCTTTCGTGAGAGGCCAAGTCAACCTCCTGACTGGACTCACTGCTGGGCTCCTGTGCATTCTCACTGTCTTCCTGAGACGGACTCTCCTTGCTGTCCTCTTGAGACTCACTCCTGCTGTCCTCCCTGGATTGGCTGAGGTCGGCCTCTTTGGAGTCGGAGTCACTCTTGACTTCTTCCATTGTGTTGCTACCGTTGAGCTCACCTCCGCCATCTTCCTCAGAAATCCGAGACTTTCTGAAAAACTTCCTACTGGGATACTCCTCTAATTGACTCTCCCCAGAACTCTGAGTGCTTACCTGCTCACTGTCCCTTTTTGATTCTTTTGATTTGACGCCAGCACTGCTCATTCTGGAGTTGCCCCTCTCACTCCTAGTGCTGTCGGGGTCATCGCTCTGCATTCCCTCGTCGTCAAACTCAGAGCCATCGCCGTGGCTACTCTCCCCCTCACTGCCACCTCCCACCCAGCGCTCCTCACTCTCGCTCTCCTGAGTGAAGTCCTCTCCCCCAGGCCTGCTGCCCACATCGTCCTCGAGATCAAGGTCCCTGCTCTCGCTGGTGGTGTCTTGGTCACTGTCCTCTGGTGAGGTGCTCTCTTCACTGGATGGTGTGGCATCAGCAGAATCATCACCATCGGCTCTGGAAATTCCACCTCCTGTTCTCTCCTCAGGCCATGGGCCATTGTCCTCATCACCGAAGGTGTCGTCTCCACTGTCATCTTCATCATCGTCTTTATCACCTTCTTTTCCTGTACTTCTAGAGAGGCCGCCAGCTGGTCTATAGACATACTGACGATCGTCAGCGCCCAGGTCATCCTCCAGCTCGGCACTGTCACTGGGGTCCACATTTGCCTGGATTGGGGGTTAAGGAACAAGGTCACTCTAGGAGCTGATAAGGAGGGAGTTACCTCGTGCTTATTCATGCTTTTTCTACTTCCTTCCTCCTCTAACCTAGGGTCGATTTTACTGTTTAGAAACATCTCTACCAGAGCTAAAATGGGAAGGAAGAGGGATTGAAACACATGCTCTCCCATTTTGTACAGGTGCCCCTCATTCAATGCTGCAGTTTTTCTCAAAGATCTTTCAGGAAATCACATTTATAGAACTTAAATCATACTGTAAATATGATTCCTTAAATAAACTCAGAGAATTTCCTTTTTCTTTTTAGCAGTGCTGAGAATGGAACCCTGCGCCTTCTCTGTGCTAGGCAAGTGCTCTGCAGCTGTACTTTAGCCCCTCAGAAAAGTATTGTAAATCAAGGAGTTAGTTTATAATGTTCAACCATCGAATTGTTTAGTTTAAAATGAGAATTTTAAAAATATTCAGTTATTTTAAAATGACCTTTATTTCTAATCAACTCTGTGCTGAAAAAAAAAATGTGTTAGGTCAAGAGGGTGAAACATTAAGTTCAAAAATCAATAAATAAAACATTGGTTTGGGGTTGTGGCTCAGTGGTAGAGTGTTTGTCTAGCACGTGTGAGGCACTGGGTTCAATCCTCAGCACCATATAAAAATAAATAAAACAAAGGTATTGTGTTCATCTACAACTATTTAAAAATAAACTAATTAATTAATTAATTTAATAACATAGTAAGGTATATACACACCTCACCCAAATCATGTTCCTGTCTCATGAGCACAGGTAGAGAATTGCCTGTGAAGTCTCAGAAGGCAAAACTAGCACAACCCTCAAGTCAGCTTGGTTCTAAGTGTGAGGTCAGAGAGATTATCCTATGAATAAAGTAACTACATGTTCTGCACAGATAAGGGAGCACAGTGGGTCTTCATACATTAATGCCCTGGAAAAATCTGCTCTCTTTACAACAGAGCATATGTGTCAAGTTTGTCTTTTTTCTTTCTCTCTTTCTTTGGCCACATGTCCCCACTGAGCAGTGTCTGGAGTTCCCATTGGGAGTGCATGATGTTCCCATCTCTTCCCAGTTCTAGAATTCTGCACTGGGCCGCCAAGTACTGGAACTGTGATGGCACAGCAGAGCCACCGGCATGAGCTCCAACCCCCGCTCCGCGCCCGGCCTTTCTGACAAGAGCTGCCAGCAGACTGACCGCAGACCACCAGTGGAGAACCAGCTGCCTGCTGTCGCCTGGAAGTTCACTGTCACAGTACCTGCAGGTTTGATTACACGTGGCTGCCACCATTTTGAGACAACAGCCAGGCCCTGTAGGACCCCTGGCCGGACTGACTGAGTCCCGTCTCCAGGATCCCTCAGCCCGACCGATCACTCCCTGCCTCTGGGGCCCTCACATCGACTGACTGCTCCCTGCCACCAGGACCCCCAGATCAATTGACTGTGCCCTATCACCAGGAACCCAGACCAACTGATTGCACCCGGCCTCCTGGATCCCACAACCACACCAAACACACCCGACCTCCAGGACCACTGTTGGACCAACTGCATCCTGTCTCCAGGACCTCCAGCTGACCATGTCCACCCCTGAGCTGCAGCTCCCCATTTGCCAACACATTTCGAAGCCAGAGCAGCCATCTTGGATAATCCTGGAAGCCGGAGCTCCCATCTTCGGGTGGGGCAAATCCCATCCCAAGACGCCTGCTGGAGCCTTGAAGCTCATTGTCAGGTGCTTCTCATGCATCAGGCTACTGAACACTGGGAGGTTTCATTAGTATAAGACTGTTATACAGTAGATTTTCTTTTTTCTCCTTTTTAAAAAAATTTATTTCTTTACTTTTCTTGCTTTCTTTTCCTTTTGTTTACCTGTTCCCTCAGAGTCTCTTTCTCCCGTTTTTGCATGCTAACATCCGATTTCTTTTGATTACACTCTCACCCTTTCTATTTTCTAGAACTTCTGTATATTCTTTTCTTATCCTATTAAAAGCCATATTCTACATCCCTCTGCATCCTCTTTGTCCTCCATTAGAAACTTCAGACCTTATTGCAAACCTGTTTGTTTTACCGAAGATAACATTTGAACACATTTTGTTTATTATGACAATTTTGTTATTGTCCCCATAGGGGCTATTTGGTCTAGGATTGCTTAGTGTCTGATTTGGGCACTGCTAATATTGATCTCCCCTTAAAGAAAGGGTTTTGGAAACCTATAGGGCCACTATAAGCGTATAGGGGAAAATCTGCAATAACCTAGATCTGCACTGCTAGAGGGGAAGATACATGAACAACATGAAAAAAAAGGGAAGAAAATGATCCAAAAAAATCTAGATTCTATAGAATTCTGCACTGGTATGGTGGAAATGTGTGGGTTTAGCCCACCCTACCTTACCGAGCACACATCATGCCCTTCTCAAGCAGTTGTAACCCTTGCTTGAGAACTTTAAGGTGATAAATCACAAAGTCTTCAGGAAAATCATTTCCCCAACTCTATGCTTTTAACTTCTAGAATGTTCTTCTGACAAACCATTAGTAGATTGGGGTTAAATAGTCTGATAATTCATCTTACGACACTGGCTGAGTATAGCAATGTGGGTGGAAGTTTCAGGGAAAAACAACATTCCTGAAGTCTCTGGACCCCGTACTGGGTTGAGTTTGGTCATAGTGATAGGACAGGGCTGGGGATGTAGCTCAGTGTCAGAGCACTTGCCTAGCACATGTGAGTCCTTGGGCTAAAACCCTAGCACTACAAAAATAAATAAATGAATAAGTAAAAAAATAAGACAGCTTAAAAAGTAATAACATTCAGTCTCAAAAAAAAATTTAAGAAGTGAATTTCTTAATAAAGACATATAAACTAAGACTGCTTTTTTAACCCCCAGGAGCAAAGATGAAATTAAGAAAGTCATTGCTATAGCAGCTCTTCTCAAGCTGCTTCCCCACAACGCTCCTCTCTTCTCTTCTCCTCTCCTCTCCTCAATGTGTTCTTGACATGGAAGAGCACGCCCGGCCCAGTGGCACCTCATGTGAGCCAGAATAGTTTCCCTCTCCTTTCCTGAACTGCTCTAATTGTAAAAGAAATATTTCAGATTATTGAGTGAGCTAGTACTGTCTAACAGACCTAATAACCATTGGTGTGTGCACATACAAGATTTTTTTTTTTTTTTAACTAGGAGGGACATTTAGGACCACAATATCTCAGATGGTAAAAATGGAATGAACAGCATGTCCACATTTGAATTCTCCCCACTCATTTTTCCTTTCTCATTTTATGGGACTATTTAGCCAGCATAGCCAATGGTTAGAAAATATTATATTTAGAACTGTTTTCAGGTCATTTAATCTACCATCATTTCCTTCAATTCCTAAGTAGCCAAAGAAGTCAAGCAAGGCCCGTTTAATTACCTGTTCCTCTGAGCTAACTTTACTTTCTTCTGATGACTCACTGTTCTCCTGAAAGGGAAAATAAATGTTTGTTTTCCTTTTAGTAATTCCTCAGGAAAGAAAAAAATATGACCCACATCAATTGCTTAAAGTTTGTATTTACTACTTTCAAAATGGTAAAAGGCAATGAAAAGAGTGTTGAAGTTACTTCATGACATGTTTATGACAAAAATAAAAGAGATAGTTACCGTGGGTGGTGTTGGTGACTGAGCCAAATGATCCTGACAGAAAAAAAAAAAAAGAAAGGAAAACAAATTACTCTTTCATAGATGGATTACATCATTGCAAATATTTGGAATAATTTTAGGTGATTTTTTTAAAGTTTTTTGGTACACATTTTATAACTTACATAACTAATAATGAAGTTGTATGGGAAAACGAAGGTAACATGACTATTAGCCTGAAAAGACCTAAAACACCCAGAAGATTTTTGTATATCTGATGCTGCATTTACAACTATATAGATAGGTATACATGTATATATATGTGGTGTGTATGTATATGTATATTATATATATATGTATTATATATATATGTGTGTGTGTACACTGCTATACACCTGTATATATACAGATATATATATATAATATATATGCACATATATATATACATATACAGGTATACACACACATACATATATACGTATACTTTCTTTGAAGTTCTTACAATTTAGAGCAACTATAACATAGGATAATAACATTGAATCTCACAACCCAGAGTTTAGTCTCAGTGAACTCATTGATTTTGGTTTCAGTTCTCCAAGCCAACCATCCCGGTGTTAGCACTGAAAGTCATGTGTTCTGGGAGACCCTTAAGACCCATGTAAGCTGGAATGGTCTGTTACTCTATATGAGGGTGGGCAATTCAATACACCTGTCAGTTTCTTATTCATAAATTAGGAAAACACCCACGATGCTTAACTTGCAAGGTCACTGTGAGGATGGGATTGGCTAATACCTATGAAAGCATCTTGAGGACTAGTCAATGTGATATAAACTAAAGAAACAATACATTTTGAGAACATCCCCCCTGTCAAATTCAATAGTAGACAAAATCGAACTGATAAAGCCATTAAATCTTTCTTGAGTCACTGAAAAGCACTGATATTAAAATCAAATGCTAAATCTGAAATTCACAGTTGTGATTTATTTCACTTTCCTTAGTCTCATGAGAACTATAAGAATATCTGAATAATGGATAACATAAAGATAAAGGGAAGATCATAGTAGAAGAAGGAGACCAAGAGGCAGAGAGAGGCACTAAAGGAAGCAGTGCAGAATGAATCAGAATGAATTCTTAAGAATAATATTACGTGCTTATATATCACAGGGAATTTCACCTTTATGCACAAGTAAAAATAACCAATCAAATATAAAAAAAAAAAAAAAAGGGATAAGAAAAGAAGAGGAAGGAGAATGGGAGAGGGAAAGGACAGGAGAGTAAAGGGGGATCAAATTCCATGCATATATGAGCTTGTCAGGATGAACACAATTACTATGTACAACTATAAAGTTCTAATAAAAAGTTAAAATTAAAAAGGAATGCCTGAGTAACTTCTGTCTCACCTCCAGCCCCTCGCACCCCACATCTCTTCTCCTCTTTCCTTTGAGCTGGACAAGGTTCTATGTGGCACACCTAGAGCAGGGGGGTGCTGCTTTTGCATGTCTTCAACATGCCTCTCAGCAGTGCTGGGCTGGGGATGTCTCCGAGAAGGGAGCTGTAATCATTTGCCTTTGCTCTCTGATACTGCAGGCAGGTACAATGGCAAACTCCACTCTAGTCAGTTATCATTTGGAATTAATGGGTAGAAGAGAGCAAGACATGGGGTATTTTTCTCATGCCAAGGCTAGACTTGAGATCAAGGCATGTTTGTGAGTCTCTGGTTAAATGAGAGAGAGGATCTACAGTGACTGCTTTTAAATTAGCCAGCCTATGGACTTCTCCCATGAAAGTCCTAATACACCCTGCAATGTCTATCCTAGTCCAAGGCAGGGGCAGAACCCCACAGCAGGCCTCTGACATTAGTTGGCCACCACCAAAAGCACTGTGCCCAAGTTGTATCATTTGCAAAAGACAGCAAGAAACAAAGTATTGAGCAAAAGGCTCTGACTTAGAGTAAGATCTTAACCCTTACTTCTACTGTCAGTCTTAAGAATTTAGAGACATCCTAGACCTACCTGACACACTTCCTTAAAGGGCCATGTCACCCTGGGTAAGAATGTAGATTCTGGAGCCAAGGGCATAAATTCAGTGTGGTTCTAATATGTATTAGCCATGTAACTTAGACGGACTACATTACTCTCTGTGCCTCAGTTTTCTCATCTGTAAAATGGAACTAAAATATGATGTCTAATCCATTGAGTTGTTGCAAAAATAAGAAATTCTAAACATAGTCCTCAGAAACATGCCTGGCAATGATTCTTGTGTTATTGAGAATTACTAACTCCTGGGTTATGGAGAGTTCAACATCAAAAGCATCACCTTCATTCCAAACACTCCAGTATCCTCTCATTCTTCTTTCTTTTCTCACCTCATTGGACTTGACTTCCTGCCTATGAGACATCTCCCATTTAAACAGATTTCAAATCCTAATCTCTCATGGACTGTCTTCTTTCATTGTTATTCACCCCCTTGCACTACTCCACACATCTACGGTAAGAATAAAGCTGAAAGAAAAAGATGCTCCTCACCAAATTACACTATTAAGCTGGAATTGAAGCATTATTTTTTGATATGACTAAAAATTGCACTCAGTCTATTAATATGGTCATAATGCACTAGCAATTTCAGCATTTGGTCATTCCAATCATATATTTAAATTAAATCTTTCAAAAAGTAATATGTATACTCACCTTCCATTCTTCAGAGCTCTCAGTTTCAGTATTTTGATACCTGGCTACCTAGGAAAAATCAGGATTCCTAGTTAACCCACAGAGAAACCTCCAAGAGGGCTGAGGGTCTGGCTCAAGAGCAGAGCACTTGCCTAGCTTGTGTAAGGCCCTGGGTTCGATCTCCAGCACCACAAAAATAAATAAATAGTGAGAAACTTCCAAAGCAGCAGTTAACATGATGTATACTTAGGATCAGTGATAGTCAAATTTTAGTCTGCATCAGGATCACCTAGACACCTTGTTAAAAGACAGATGGCTGTGTCCCATTCCGATAATGTCTAAATTAGTAGATATATAGTACGACCTCAAAATTTGCATTTCTAACTAAGCACTAGCAGATCCTGACTCTGCAGGTCTGGGTGACACTTTGAGAATCACTGCTTATTGTGGGAAAATGAGTTATTGGTCATTAATAACTATTGGGTTAACTGAACAAAATAAGAAATAACTTGGATATTACAAAGAAAACGACTTTCTAACAAACTACTATGATCATCAGACTGGAATATACTCAGTCACTTGGGCTCACAGCCAATGAAAATTGTGGAATTTTATATTTAAAGGTATGTAAGTTCATGTGCCCCGACTCTGACACTTACTGGGAGAGCACAGGATAACCCCCAAAGGAACATAATCAGGATGCCAGTCTTCATAGTTGGGTGTGATGCCTCTACCTGTAATGAAGGACATAGAAGTTTTATACCAGGCTAAAGAAATCAAGGACCTTCAACTTTTTAAGTTTCTTCCTATTAAAAAAAGCCAAACATACTCATCAACTGATGAATTAATAAAGAAATGTACTATATCCATACAATGGAATATTATTCGGCCATAAAAATAGCAAAGCAGTGATCAATGTTACAAGGTAGAAGAACCTTGAAAACATAATGCAAGTGAAAGAAGCCAGACATAAAAGACCACATGCCTTTTATATGAGATGTCTGGAATAGGCAGATCCATGGAATAGAAACTAGATTAGTGGTTGCTCAGGCTTGGGACAGTGAGTTGTGGAATGGTGGATAAGATATGCAGGATATCTTTCGCAGGTGGTGTAAATATTCAAAAAGTGATCATGGTGAAAGTTGCTTCACTCAATATACCAAAACCCAGGAAACTTATCCTTCAAATAGGATATGTATTTGTTATGCAAATTACATCTCCATAGAGCTATTTTTAAAAAATAAACTAAAACGTCACCCTTATGAGACAAACTGAAAACTTTCAATGAGGAAGTCTAAAAACACTTCTTCACTAACACATAAAATGTGATGAATGGAAAAAAATAAAGGAAAGGAAAGGGAACAGAGAAATGTTCACTTTCACTATATTTCTGCAGCTTGGTAAGGCAGAGCAACCTAGCCAAGCAAATCCCCCTAAATCACTCATTTATTGACATCATTGATAGGTGGTGGGAATCTGTACACACATAACACACACACACACACACACACACACACACACACACACACACAGACTTCTAAGTCGCATTTATAAAGCATAATGATGTCTAGACAAAATAAATTGCTTTTGTATTTTCTTCTTGATCTGCAAAAGATATACTGTGGCAGGCTTCATATTACAGCTCCAGAAAGCTCTTAATATCCACTGTGATACAGTTAGTCATACATTATACGTGACTATGCTAAATTCTCTTGGGTGTCATTCTCAGCACTGAAGGATCTAGGGAAGATTAGAGGTTTGGGATATACTTGTGAATCATGCTGAGAGAAACATGCCAAGTCAAACTGCATCTTTCTGGGAGGTAGCTTCATTTCACACTTCAAGAACTGATGATTCTAAAAACAATTTGTTCTATATCTAAAAATAGACCTTCTGGATGCTAATGTGAAAAGTTATCAAAAAGATTTAAATGAAAATCATTTGCTCTGTAGTAGAAATCCCTAAAAGCTGATCTAACATATTTGTCTAATGTGCTTCCACAGGTATACTTTTTTTAAATCCTGCAAGTTTATTTCAGACTTCACATTTGTTGATTTTTTTCTTTAAATATTAAACTTATACTGAACTATTGACAAAAGAGTCATCAAAGATTCTCACCCTAGCTATATATTAGTATTACCTAGGAAAACTTTTTTTTAAATACCAATGCACAAATCACAGAATAAAATAAAATCAGTCCAATGAGCAGAGGATTATGTTTGATTTTAAAGTGCTTCTACTGATTTTAACCCTTGTTCTCAAAAAGAAGAACTTTCTGCTCAATATTTGAATATGCTGAACCATGTCTGAAACATTGAGCTCAAGACTAATCTACTCATATTCAATTTGTTTAATAAAATAATAGAAATCTTAAGATAAGGATAAGGGATATTTTCACATTCAAATTGTCAGAGCCTCTTATTTTATGAGTATTATCCCCACTCAGAAAACTATTCTTAATTTATATTATTTTCTTTATTCTAATTCAGTAAGTTACATGTCAGTCTTTTATGTTTTGATGTTATTTTTATTTCTTCTTAAATCCTTTGCCTAGTGTCAACTGAAAAGAACTCATAAAAATTACCAACTGCACCTGAAACAAGTCCCAATTCAACAGATATTATTTCCCTTTAGTTCCCACAGTAACAACATTTTTTAAAGATTTTTTTAGATTCATTCTTCAAGAAATTAAAATTTTCCCAAATACAATATTCTCAGAAGAACTACAGGTAAATGGTTTCAACTTCTCAGATCAAATGAAAGTTAGTCAACTCAACATTTTAATGTTCCAAATGAAATTTAAATAGAATGAATTTAAACTTTCATATGCTCTGAGCACTAGCATATATTCCAGCCTTGATAAAAGGTGAATGACTACTGAGTTCTCTTATAACTTCCCTACAAAAAGTTCTTTTTAGCTTACCTATTATCTAACAATTAAAATATGAGGACATGTCACCATGCATCCCTTCTGACCAGTGAATGTTGTGGGAGTTTTTTTGCTAAGGAAGTGCATGCTTCCAGTGTTCAGATTTCTCAGGAACAGGATATTGTGAAACATAAGGAAGATGCACTAACTTGTTCAGGCTTTTAGAAATACCACCTAGCACCATGAACTAAAGCAATAATTTCCCAAATAGAAGCTTGGTTAAGTAAAAGACACCGAAGAGTCCTCAGACAGCTGATGTTGTCTCCCAAAGAATAAAGCCCACTCCTCTCGAGCATTAAAGAAAATCAGATTTTTAAATCCTATATTAGGTTTACAATTAGTATTTTTATAAGAATAATGGTATTTTTGTGAGGTACATTTTCAAATGAGAGCACCAAACTTCTATAAGCTTTGTAGCTACTATCCAAGTAGAAGCAGATAAGCCATAACCTTCTTCTAAATAATAAATAAATTGCTGCAAGCCTGAAAATTATGCATCCAGAATCCCAAGCTCTTTTTGATTGGTTGATGTCTTTTCTATATTTCGTATGCTGTCATTCTACAGCAAGAGCCTGTGACAAGAGGAAACCGATGTCTTTATCCTGAGGTCCCACTGTGTGGAAGTCAGTGCAATACTTTTAACCTTTCTGAATTGTTTTCCCAGAGTTGAAAAGATCCAAACAACTGTGATCTGGAGGAGGGAAATGTGATTCAGATTCCAAGCCTGGGTTCTCAAGTAAGGAAACCCGTTCTGTTCTGTTCTGAGATTTCCTCAGAGTTAAGACTCACATGTAAAGTACAGGTCTTCTTTTATATAAACTGAAATGAAAGAAATAAGGCAAATGAAGAAAATAAAAGTTTGAAAGATCATAGACTCTTCTGCACCTTGGAAAACAGTTATATTAAACTTGTTTAATTTTTTAGCCATGTTATCCTCAAGAAAATTAATGGGAAAAAAATTAATATTTGTGAACAATGTTTTTATTTATTAGCAATAAACAAGTATTTGTCGAGAACAGTTTTAATGTGCCAGGAGCTGTTCTAGGTGCCGAGTGTACAGCAATGTATAAAAATAATAATAATAATAATAAACTGGTCTTACAAAAGTAAATTCTTCCATAATCCAACTAACCAGAATCTGCAAGATTTTTTACATTATTACTTTTGAAAATAAAATGAAATTTGGTCAAGATGTGAACTCTATCAGGAATTCAGAAAACCAAACAAATAAATCAATAAAAAATTTCATTCTTTCCTGTTGTAATTCTCTTGCAGTTGATTACAATCAATTCAATGTTATGTGCCTTCAATTGCAGTGAAATAACCCAGAGGCGTCCCAAATGTAGATTGGGAAGGACCCTAAGCATCTGAGACACACTGACCCACATCACAATTTGCAGGATGATAATAATGTTCTTTAGAAAATGCTTGTTCACATGTTTTTAATCAACAGAGTTGTAAAGGAGGATAATCTATATGAACCTTGGTTGAACTAAGAGTTTAACTAACCAGAAATTATTGCTCTTGAAGAAGACAGCTTGCTCGAAATATTGAAATTACACATGGGATCTGGTAGGTGACATGCAGAATGCACGGCCTGACCCAGCTCCCCTCTCTGATGTGGAGGACAGATACTCATGCTACCAAGGCAAAAGTGGAGTAAATGCAGCAAGTAAAAATAACATGGAGAGTTCATACCTAAGTCTTCTGCACCAGAAAATCTTTTAAAAGACAATCATATTCAACATTTACAGAATTCTGACTACACACAAAGCATTATGCTAACATGAAGACCCAGCCAACCAGCAGAAACACCTTGCCGTTTCACAACCTTGGGTCATTTCAGTGATCTTAGCACATACTTCCAATTACTTATCTAGTTCATAATGAATATTGCTGGATGCTTTCTAGATGAACAATATAAAATGGTTTTGATTGAAAAGACTGTATTTTGAAAGTCCTGTCAGCCTAGTGTAGATTCTTTCGCATCTTCATATCCAGAAAGCCTACATGTAAAAGTTTGTTTTGCTAATTAAAGCTAAACTTTGAAATGACCTTCCATCAGTCTCCTGTTCAGTGAAATTCTCCTTTCAGAAACACTATGAACAGATCTTATTGGAGCATTTCCAAAAAATAAAAAACACCTGACTCTATTGACTTACTCCATCATTTTAATATCATTTTTTACTATGGCATTAGCAAGATATAAACGTAGAAAGCATTTTTATCTAAACTTCAGCTGTCCTCCACCTTTCTCAGCAAAGCATAATGCCCCTCAAAAATACTTACACATTTAACATACAAAAGTCATTTAACACTTTTGAATGATGAAAGAGCCTTACCCTTTTAAGTTCACCAAGTCTTTTCCAAAAAGTTTCAAAAAACTGATTGAAGTTCTCACAGAGGAAATCTCACTGAAGCCACTCTGGGGTTGCTATTCTGAACACTTCTCTGATGGTGCAGGAATTTAAACTCTGCTGCAGCTCTTCAGAGCCAATCAGCCTCAGGCTGGCGGTGACTGACATCACAGGTATCATGGGGACCCCATACACCCACACTTCCTCCAGCTGGCAGAGATAGGTTTTCCCTAAAAAGCTCTTGTGGTTCCCAAATGACTAGACTAGTTTCCATTAAATTGAAGATCTTCCTAAAGCTTTATTTTGATTTCTAAATATATGTCATTCACATCCATGCAGGATTATGAACATTATAAACAATGACAATGTCTTCCGCCCACTAACAGATCCCAGTAGACCCAAGGATGGGAAAAGTAGAGTCAGAGGTGGATAGAAAGTTTCCTGTTAATGTAAATTTCCAGGTAGTACATGAGGGAAGTTACTAAAATACTAGATTTTCTTAAATTGTGGGTGTTGAGACTATGGGTTTTTATTCCTTCTTTTTTCGTCTTTAACTACCACTATTACTTATTTCCTCTTCCTCCACTGGGGTACAAAAACCCCAAGCTCTTAATAATATAAGGAAGTGTACAATTTTATGATAATTGGAAGTGTTTAAGTACCTTGCCTAATTAGCTTTTTTTTTTTTTTTTTTTTTAACAACAACAAGAGAAAGGATTTAAATCTTTTTATCACTTTAATTTTCCTTCCAAACTACTTGCCATGTTTGGGTAACACTTTGAAATCAGAATTGGAAAAAGGAAAATACTAGGTAAATAGCATCCAGGTAAACAGATTTTCAAGGGACTCTGGGCCATCACCAGAAATGTGATGAAATGAACCCAGTGATATTTACCAGAACTCTTTCCAGGGAGAATGCCGAAGATTGTCAAGGGGATCTGAAAGTGGGTTTGGCATCACCCTCCAAGGACATGCTTTAAGTAACAAGAGGATGACCACTGAACAAACATTTAAGAATATAAGACAATGGACTTTCATTCCTCAGGGTAGGAATGTTTGTTCTGTTCAGGGTACATACCTGGTACCCTAATACCTCAGACAGTCCCTGGATCATAATAAGCACTCAATCAATACTTTTTGAAAAGTGACTGAATGGATCACTTTCTGAATTAGTTATGTTATTAGTTTACCTGCAGTGCACACATGACTCACTCTCTTTTTATGTTTTTATGATTATTAAAATTTTTAATTGATACTTTTAGCAATCTGGACTAAGAAAACTGCAGCACTCAACTTTATCCATAGAACTAATGTCAAATATCTGGATTGTGAACTTATTCAGTATTGCAACAAGGAGTGAGGGGGCAGAAAATGAGTGGAGTATATTTTCATATAGAGTTGATTAGAAAGTCAAAGTTCATATGGGAAGCTATAAATTCCCTGTGTTCTGAATTATACTCTCTGGTGGTTTCATGGGTCTTGACTGAGGTCTATCCTCGAAGAACTGTATAATCTTATGTCAGAGTGGATTCTGGAAAGATTTGGGCGGAGGGTGTTACAGGACAGTGTTTGAAACTCTCTCCAAATCCCCACATAAAAATAGAGGAGTAACTAGATAACAAAACTAAAATCTCTGGGCATTTTTTATAACAAAACTCGGTGTTCTACTTCCTATTGCTATATTAGAAGCTACTCCATTGCCTTATATCATAAAATAACTAGTATTTTAGATAGGTCCACAACCAGCGGGGGACTCATGAGGGTTGGAACATCAAGATGACTCCTTCACAGGGTTGTTGTCTGGGAGCTGTTATCCCAAGCATTTCCATTCTTTACAGATCCTGTCCTTACAGCTGAGCCTTCTTACAAAATTGTGGCTGAGGCCCAAGAGTTGTCCAGAATGTTACTTTCTGTCCATTCTAGTGGTCAAATCGGTTACAAGGCCATCCAAGATTCAAAAGGAAAATACAGTTTCTACCTCTTTATATGAGGATAAGAATGCACTATAGGGAGCTGAGGAAGTGTTGAAGCCATTATTGTAGTGAGTAACCACCCTCCCTGTCACCTTATACCCACAAACTCCCGGCAAGGTGGCCAGAGACAAACCACCTACACGGTGTCAAACGGGAATAAGCAGAGTGAAGCAAGAGGATGTCTATCTAATGGTTGTGAAAAGAATAGAACCCAAAAATAGCCAATAAATATCAATGGTAGATCAGTGGCACACAACAGCATCTGAAGGCTCTGCAGCAGACTAGCCTCCAAAAATCCACAAAATTAATCCAGTACAGGCCTGCCCTCCAAGACAGATCCAAGTACAGGAGTAATTTCTGGGAGTACAATAAGAAGTGCACAAGATATAGTTGGCAGAGAAGCACAGAGAAGAGTGGACAAGGGGATGGACCCAGGATGCTTTCAAAATAAGCTGCTCTATTTTTTAATATCATGTGAAACAACAGAAAAAGAATCTGTGCAAGGCCAAAAAGCTACCTTAAAACACATTTCCTTCTAAAATTATAGGAGCTTTCATATAAAACAAAAGCAAAAAAAAAAAAAAAAAAAAAACTCTGATGGTTAAATCCCATAGAAGCAGAATAGCAGTCTGATAAACAATGAAAAGTATGATAAAAAGATTTGATTAAAGCACAAATTAAAATCATAACCTTCTATTTTTTAAAATGGCCAAAGAAAATGACACAATGGATGAAAACCCACCATAAATGGAAGAATAACTCAGAAATGAAGTGTAAGAAATCAGGAAAATAATTTAAAATAAAAGAAAAACATTCTAGAAATAAAAACTAATCTAGAAAGAACACAAAAGGGAATGAACACAGCAAATAATTCCTTTTGAGAAATAGATGACAGAAAACTAAGGAAAATATTTTAAATTTAAAAGAAATGAAGAAAAAATATTCAGGAGAAAATGACATAAATTGAGGATAGGCAAAGGAGGAGCAAATTAGGATAATAGAAGTTCTAAGCAGATTTTTTTTAAGTACAGGAATAACAGAAATACTAAAAGCAAAAAACAAATCTATCATTCAAGGAAGTTTCCCTGAATTAAAGGGGTCTAAAACTCAGGTCTGATGAGCATGCCATGTCCCTGAGAATATTAGGGCGAAATGACCAACACCAAGATACACTCAAACAAAATTACTGGATTTTGAATAGGAGGAAAAAATGTCCTCTGCTCTCATGTAAGTAACTCATAAGGAAAAGGAAATTAGGTTATCATTTTGCTTTTTGACAGGAATGCTTTTTACCAGAGAAAATGAGATATGTTTAAGACATTCAACATGAGAAAATGTGACCAAGAATATTTAAGTCAGTAAAACCAACTTTCAAGTATCTTGAGCTCAAAGAAACCATTATCAAATGCTAAGAATCAAAAATATCATTTCCTCTAAACTTCACTGGAGATGCTATTAGAAAATGAGCTTAGGACAACCAAAATAACTAGAGAGATAGTGTCATGGGAATGGGTGGTGAGCATTAAGCATATAGTTACTTGTAGAAACAAAATCAAATGAAGCTAAAAGAGAAAGAGTATGATATGTACTATACAGTACTTAGTATGGATATAGGAAATCTTTAAAACATGGATAAAATGAAAAACATGTACACAAAAATAATTTTAACTTTTTAAAATAATTGTACAAGTGGTGGTTATGCTATTTTTCTGAGAATGTTGTGTGTAACATGGGATAAAGTAAATTGTAATTTTGAATTATTCTATTTCTTTTGGCCAATGTGTCCTTGAAAATCAGGATCTGAATGTGGAAGAAGGAGACACAGTTTTGATGCAGAAAAAAGTTAAGAAACTCCAGAATTTTGTGATCTTGAATTTAAATTAAAAGTTGGAATTTTCTCAGAAATCAACACACACATACACACACACACACACAAACACACACATACACACCCACACACACCCACACAAACACACCTTAGCTTTAGCCCCGTACGGACCTAAAAATAATGATAAATTCTCTAGTAGTTAGCATTCCTAGCACCCAGGTTGTAACCTGGCACCCACGGACTCTTGGAAAATTGACTCATTCCAGGTCTCTGGCAGGAAATGTACAAGTTGAGTCTGGAATACCTTGTCATCTCAAATTGCAGGAAAGCTATGTAAGGCTGCTAGCATTCTGTCAGAGGGACTCCCCATAGGCCTTCACTGGCCAAAACAAAAACAACATAAAGTTTAAATAAAAGATAATTGAAGCATACTCACATCTATCAAATTGTTTAAATATATGAGTTTATAAGGATGTTACAAAAATGAAATAGAATACTAGGTGGTCAGCTTGAGATGATGACAGGCAGCCAGTTCATTATCTGGAAAACATAAATAAATGCAATGAATGAGACATTTTTCTAGCTCGATTTGAATGAAACCAAATTAGAAGTGAAAGGGAGTCTATATTTATAAAAATATTCCAATTAATAATTGAAAGGAAATCATAGAATTCATCATTTCACAACTTCCACGAACTAATCCAGACACTGCATATCAAAGGCTACTTAGTATACAAAAAGATAAAATCAGACATGTGCCTCCTGATGAAAGAACAGAGCATCATCTATAGCCTGTTAAAAGATCACACCCAGCATGATCAAACTTCTGGATCCACCTGTCAAATTGTAGAAAATACAAATAACAGAAATAGTTTGAATTGTATCATATACAAAATAGAGTGAAATTTAGACTATAGAAAATTGCATAACTCAAATACCCCAGATTCATCTGTTTATCAGCAAATAAATTAGAAAGAAAAGGAAAAAGGAAGTGTAATATAAAGATTTTGAGAGTTGAAATATATGACTATCTTGTTTTTTTTTTATTTTTTGTCTGTTCTTTTTAACAATATATGACAGTAGAATGTATTTTGACATATCATACATACATGGAGTATAACCTTTCCATTCTTGTGGTTGTACATGATGTGGAGCTATAGTGGTCATGTAATCATATTTGAACAAGGAAAGTTATGTCCAGTTCATTCTACTGTCTACCATTACCATGTCTCCTCTCTTCCCCCAGCTCCATCCTGTTAAATCCAGTGAACCTCCCCTCTTCCCTCCTCACTGCCACCCCACCTCCCTGCATTGTGAGTCAGCATCCACATATCAGAGAGAAATTCAGCCTTTGGTTTGGGGGCATTGGCTTATTTCACTTAGTATGATAGCCTCCAGTTCCATCCATTTATCTGCAAATGCCATAATTTCATTCTTTATGGCTGAATAATATTCCATTGTGTACATGTACCACAATTTCTTTATCCGTTCATCTGTTGAAGGGCACCTAGCTTAGTTCCATAGTTAGCTATTGTGAATTGAGCTGCTATAAACATTAATGTGACTGTGTCACTATAGTATGCTGATTTTAAGTCCTTTGGGTATAAATCAAGGAGTGGAATAACTAGGTCAGATGGTAGTTCCATTCCAAGTCTTCTGAGGAATCTCCATACTCCTTTCCAGAGTGGCTGCACCAATTCGCAGTCCCACCAGCAATGTATGAGTGTGCCTTTTTCCCCACACCTCACCAACATTTATTGTTACTTGTATTCTTGATAATTTCCATTCTGACTGGAGTGAGATGAAACCAGTGTAGTTTTAATTTGTATTTCTCTAATTGTTAGTGATGTCGAAAATTTTTTTCATATATTTGTTGACGATCTATTTCTTCTCTGAAGTGTTTGCTCAGTTCCTTTGCCCACTTATTGATAGGGTTGTTTGTTTTTTTGGTGTGAAGTTTTTTGAGTTCTTTATACATCCCAGACATTAGTGCTCTATCTTAGATGCAGGTGGCAAAGATTTTCTCACATTGTGTAGGTTTTCTCTTTGTGTTCTTCATTATCATGACTATCTTTTTTTAAATTGACAAGACTAGGTTATGGTGTCAAGATAAAACTATACAGAAAGTCAAGGAAGTAAATTCTGTAAAATTCAAGATGATCATTACTTTTGGGAAGCAGAGCTCATTTAGTTAGGGTGGAGCACATGTAAGACTCTTGAGAGGCTAATGTTCTATTTCTTAACCTGGACAGGACTACAAGTGTGTTCATCTGATGATAACTTATGAAGCTATAGATTTGTTTTGTATAGCGTTCTCTATTGGCACTTATTTTATAAGGAAAGTTGTATAAATATGTTTTTTTAAAAAACTGTCATATATCAAATGTGTTTAAATTTGTTAGTTCATGCATTCATAATGTTACCAAAATCAAAGCCACACACACACAACTAATTTCCAAAGATATAGCACCAATTATTTGAAGTTAATTACTTTTGTAACCTAATTTCAAAAAAATAGAAAAAAACAGACTGAAAAATTTAAGTCATAAAAAATTGGAAATGTGAACACTAACTTGAAATTTGAATATTTTACGGAATTATTATTTTAGCATGATAATGGTCCTATGGAACATAATTGAATCCTTAATCTTAAGGAAGTAAAATGTTATGATATCTGAACTTTACTTCAAAATATAAGAAACGGTATAAGTATGTAGGAAAACAGATAAAACCAGTTTGGCATAAATTAATCACTGCTGAAACTGGGAATGGGTAATAATGATTTATTATGCTATTTTCCCTAATTTTATCTATTTTCAATTCTCCATAAGAAGTTAAGAAAAAAATGTTATGTCAGATACTTAACCAGGCCTTTAGTATCATGGGGTTATCAAACATTACATTGTTTAGGGAATCTGTTTATTTCATAATGAAACTTTGTAAGATTATGAACATTAGAAACAATATTTAAGAAGCTACAGTTTATACAATTTAAAGCATATGAAATGCAGATGGAATAATCTATTGTGATTATATATGAATTATATTAAATGCAAACTCAACACACAACATAAGCATTTGTTAAGAACATACAAAAAGGTAGTTTAGGATTAATGACATTATAATTCTTTTCATTCATGTGATATAATACCTTTAATTCATTTTTGTTTTTATTTATACAGACTGCATTTTTTGTTGTTCTTTTTTTAATTATTTTTTTTATTTTTTACATACTACATTTTGATTCATTGTACATAAATGGGATATACCATTTCATTCCTGTGGTTGTAGACGATGTAGATTCATACCATTCATGTAATCATACATGTACATAGGGTAATGATGTCTGTCCCATTCCACCATTTTTCATAGCCCCTCCTCCCTCCCATTTCCTTCTACATAATCTAAAGTTCCTCCATTCTTCTCTCACTCCCCACACCCGACCCCCATTATATATCAGGGAAAGCATTTGGCCTTTGGTTTTTTGCGATTGGCTTATTTAACTTAGCATGATATTCTCCAATTTCATCCATTTATTTGCAGATGCCATAATATTATTCTTTTTTATAGCTGAATAATATTCATTGTAAACAAATGGGGTACAACTTTTCATTTCTATGGTTGTACATGATGTAGGTTCATATCATTTGTGCAATCATACATGTACATAGGGTAATGATGTCTGTCTCTGTCTCATTCCACCATCTTTCATACCCCTGTCCCTTTTCCTATCTCATTGTTCTCTCATTCTCCCACCCCTCACCCCCATTATATATCATCATCCACTTGTCAGGGAAAACACTCAGCCTTTGGTTTTTTGGGACTGACTTGTTTCACTTAGCATGATATTCTCCAATTCCATCCATTTATCTGCAAATGTCATATTAATCTTTTTATAGCTGAATAATATTCCATTGTGTATATATACCACAGTTTCTTTATCCATTCATCTGTTGAAGGGCATCAGGTTGGTTCCATAATCCAGCTATTGTGAATTGAGCTGCTATAAACATTGATGTGGCTGTGTTACTGTAGTATGCTAATTTTAAGTCCTTTGGGTATAAACCAAGGAGTGGGATAACTGGGTCAAAAGGTGGGTCCACTCCAAGTTTTCTGAGGATTCTCCACACTGCTTTCCAGAGTGGCAGCACCAATTTGCAACTCTACCAGCAATGTAAAAGTGGGCCTTTTCCCCCACATCCACACCAATATCTATTATTGTTTGTGTTCTTGATAATAGCCATTCTAATTGGAGTAAGATGAAATCTTAGAGTTGTTTTAATTTGAATTTCTCTAATTAATAGAGATGTTGAATTTTTTTCATGTATTAATCACCTGTATATCTTTTTCTGTAAAGTGTCTGTCCAGTTCCTTGACCCATTTATTGTTTTGACTTCTTTGTATATTTAGTGTAAACCCAATGACATTCCTCATAGAAATAGAGAAAGCAATCATGAAATTCATCTGGAAGAATAAGAGACCTTGAATAGCCAAACAATCCTGAGCAGGAAGAGTGAAGCAGGTGATATCACAATACCAGACCTTAAACTATACTACAGAGCAATAGTAACAAAAAACGGCATGGTATTGGCACGAAAATAGACAGGCAGACCAATGGTACATAATAGAAGACACAGAGACAAATCCACATAAATACAGTTGCCTTATACTAGACAAAGGAACCAAAAACATACAAAGGAGAAAAGATAGCCTCTTCAACAAAATGGTGCTGGCGAAACTGCAAATCCATATGTAATAAAATTAAATTAAACCTCTCTCACCCTGCACAAAACTCAACTCAGAATGGATCGAGGACCTAGGAATTAGACCAGAGACCCTGCACCAAATAGAAGAAAAAAATAGGCCCAACTCTTCATCATGTTGGCTTAGAACCAGATTTTCTTAGCAAGACCCCCAAAACACAAGAAATCAAAGCAAGAATCAATACATGAAATGGATTCAAACTAAAAATCTTTTTCTCAAACAAAGGATACAATCAATAATGTGAAAAGAGAGCCTACAGAGTGGGAGAAAATCTTTTCCACCCGCACTTTAGATAGAACACTAAATCTCCAAAATTTATGGAGAACTTACAATACCTTCAATTTAAGTGGGTGAAATAGAATACATTGAACCGTAATGTCTTCACTAGATGATATTCTTCTAAATTAATGTCACAATTTCATTTTCAAACACATGTAATTTATATTAATCTAGGTTTTCAAATCTTGTATACAAACATCTCAGCAGTTGATTTTTGTGCCTTTGGGTTAGAAACGGTGCTAGACACTCATAAAAGTCAGTCTCTCTACTTTAGATTCACATTCTACCAATACTTGAAGCACATGAAGAGTATTAGTACAATATAACCTCATATCTTAAAAACATAACAGGACATGATAGATAATATAATGACTTAATCTACACATCTGGAATTTTTAAATTTAATGACTTATTTACTTTTATTTTTATGTGGTGCTGAGGATCGAACCCAGTGCCTCACAAGTGCTAGGCAAGCGCTCTACCACTGAGTCACAACCCCAGTCCCTATATATATGCAATTTGATAAGATCTACAGCACCAAATCATTTGTGTGAATTTAAAACACACACCCGAACAACATAATAGAGTTTTCTAACATCCATAACATGACTTTTAACAAAGACTTTTAACAAAATGTCAGAGTTCAGCTACCTCTAGTATATAGAGAATAACAGAAAGAATCTGCATATTGAAGCTAAAAGGAAAAAATAATAGCATATCATAAACTGAAAATAGTTAATAACTCTGTCTTCTACCTAAGGCAAAATGGTAGCAGAATAAGTTTGGATGGATTGAGGAAGGAAAAAAGAAAACCCTGCCTAGAAGTGTTAGAAATCATTTCTGCTCATATTCCATTGATGGTAATTGCAACATGGGCATATCTGAGTGCAAGGGGGTAGGATATAGCCCTGAGTTGGGCAGGGGGCCTCCCAGAGACAACTGCATGCTATAGAATAAAGAGCACACATGTTTGGTGGAAAGCCAGATTTTCTGCTTGGCTGCTAAAGGCTGCTGAGTTTAAGAACATGTTCAAAGATTTATAGCAAAAGGAATTTGCCATCCAGCAGATCCAGTTCAAATGAAGTTCAGTAATTTGTTATTATTTGTGCCTTGGTTGGATTTTCCTATTTAACTCTTGCATTACCTATGAAATAGTTATTATCATTATCCAAAATTAAAAATAAGGAAACTGAAATGCCAATGGTTTATGCAACTTGCCCAAAGTTACACAGTCAGCAAATAGCTGCAGGGACTCCCAAAACTGTATTTTTAAAGTCCCCAAGCTCTGAGGGACATATAAAAGCTCTTCAAGTGTGCACCTTAATATCTTTCTTACTGGATTTATGATAAAGAGAGAGCAACCCTCTCCCCATTCCCATTACATTGCAACTCCCTGCAAAGAATTCTCTTCCTCTCCTCCTCATCCCTACTACCAAACTATAAACTTCCTTGGGGGAAGACTAGCCCAACAGACACTTATCAAGATCCTACTCTGTCAGACATTGTAGAAGACTTGGAGATATAAGACAAAAGATCACAGCCTGGGCCCTGGAGGAAGGAGCATCCTAGAGCCACATTTCCAATGGAACTTTCTGAGAGAATGGGGAGATTCTATACCTAGTTGGTTCTAGGTGGGAGCTAGTAGCCATTGGTAGCTGTTGAGTCTTAAAATGTGGTCACTGAAACTGTAGAACTGAATATTTAATTGAATTTAAATTTAAATGCCCCCATGCCTAGTGGCTATCAAATTGGACAGCATAAATCTATACTGAGTCGGCAATTCTACAATTGTCTGTAATCCTTGGGAGTACAGAGGTGAGTCATTTCGCTCAGTTCGGGTATAGAAAGACAGGACCAAAGAAGCCCTCCCAACAACAACAAAAAAAAAAGATATTTGGATCCCAGCTATTTCCTTCCTAAGTGAACACCCTTGAGAAATATGTGCTTCTAGGTTTCAGATGACATGTACAAAATATTCATGACCATATTGTTCATGAGAGCCCAAAGGAAAAGTAACCAAAATGTCCATCAATAGTGGAATGGATAAAGAAATTGTCATGTATTTTATGTAACAGGAAGTGTACATCAATGATAGTAATGATAGTGATATGCATGCTTCTCAAAACTAAATGTTGAGTTACAGCATTCAAAAATCAGATGAATCCCTTGTTAATAATATAATTTATATAATATTCAAAAATTAGAAAAACTAAAACAATAGTTAGAATGCATATGTTGGTGGTAAAAGTATAAAGATAAGCAAGGAAGTGATTCCTGCAGTCAAACTGAATGTCATCTTTGGGAGAGGGTAATGGAGTGCCTTCTGGAGAGTTAACAGGATTCTTTTTCTTAATTTAGAAGGTTGCTGCACCACATTTGCTTTTAAAGTGTATTAAAGTTGAACGTTTTTATGTTGGGGGGGGTATGTGTGTTATATAATTTAACATAAATATTCCGTTTTTTGAAAATTAATATTAGGAAACTAGGGGCTGGGGAGATAGCTCAGTCGGTAGAGTGCTTGCCTTGTAAGCACAAGGCCCTGGGTTCCATCCCCAGCACCAAAAGAAAAAAAAAAAAAAAAGGAAACTATGGTTGACACTATTTTTTTTATTTTTACTTAGTTTTTAATTTTTTACAGACTGCATTTTGATTCATTGTACACAAACAGGGTACATAATTCCATTTCTATGGTTGTACACAATGCAGATTCACACCATTTGTATAATCATACATGTACATAGAGCAATGATGTCTGTCTCATTCCACCATTTTTCATACCCCCTCCCTCTCATTTTCTTCTACATATTCTAAAGTTCCCTCATTATTCTCTCATTCCCCACCTCCACCCCCATTATATATCATCATCCACTTATCAGGGAAAACATTCGGCTTTTGGTTTTTTGAGATTGGCTTATTTCACTTAGCATGATATTCTCCAATTCCATTCATTTATTTGCAAATGCTATAATATTATTCTTCTTTATGGCTGAATAGTATTCCATTGTATATATTTACCAGAGTTTCTTTATCCATTCATCTGTTGAAGGGCATCTAGGTTGGTTCCACAATTTAGCTATTGTGAACCTAAAATCAGCAAACTATAGTAACATAGCCACATCAATGTTTATAGCAGCTCAGTTCACAATAGCTAGATTGTGGTTAACACTATTAATTGTATATTTCAAAATACCTAGTAGAAAAGACTTTGAATGTTCCTAACACAAAGAAATGATAATTGAGCTGATGGATATGCCAGTTACCCTGATATGATCATTAAACATTGTATAGATGTATCAAAACATCACCATATCCCTAAGTATATATAATTATTATGTCAATTAAAATTTTTTATTTTTTAATATTTTTTTAATTTTTAAATTTTATTTGTACTAATTGGTTGTACATGGCAGTAGAATACATTTATGCCATTTTGAGAGATCATACATAGAGTGTAACCTCCCATTCTTCTGATTATACATAGTTCAGGATCACTTTCATCAGACAGTCATACATGCACATGAGGTAAAAATGTTTGTTTTACTCTACTGTCATTCTTTAACCTCCATTTACTCCCTTCTACTAATATAAAGTAACTTGATTCTTCTCCCTTTCCCACCCTTATTGTGAATTAGCTTCCACATACCAAATGACAAAAACCTCAGACCTCTGCTTCTCACCACTCAATTATATTTTGTCATGAAAATGATGATGCATAAAAATGACTTCATGCAAAATCAAAACTATTTCTATGATTATTTTAATATCAAAAAGTTTGGTGCAGATAGACATATTATATAAGAATATCAACATGTCATTTGACTCCTCATTGGTAACAAAATGAGAAGATGCATACTTCTCATTAATTATCAAAAATCTGGTTTTCTTTTATAAAGATGTTGTGAATCTTTAAAGACATTTCAGCTGGCACACTGCTGTTGTCTTAATAATTGTACCCTCTTCCCCCACATTTCAAATTCTAACCCTCAAGGTGATGGTATTAGCAGGTGGGCCTTTGGGGGGTGATCAGTTCATTAGAAGTAGTCCTCATAGGTGGGATTAGTGCTTTTATAAGAGGTCAGAGAAGCCCAGTTTCCCCTTCTACCACGTAAGGACACATCTAGAAAGGACCAACTGTGAAACAGAACACCAAACCTTAAGTTTGGGCTTTCCAGCTCCAGAACTGTGAAAAATGAATTTCTGTTGTATAAAATTTCTACAAATTAATATTGCATATGATCATTAAGAACAACTCTTCTATGAGCACCTGATGTAATTTCAGCATATTTATGCGTACCTCTTTCAGTTCATTTTTCTAATTTTGGGTAAATAAGTATTTGTATAAGTTTTTTTTTCAACATTTTTCACTTTTTCATGTTTCTCTTTTCTCCATAATGGTAGTTGAATTAATTCTTGGTTTTGAGGTTTGAGAGTAGACAAAAATAATTTATTTTCAATTTTATTATTTGTAAAACATTTGAAAATCACAGCTATTTGGAGACTATATTTGAATATACAATACCACAACTTGGTTATTTGAAAAAGGTTGATTTCAATCAGACACAAAAATCGATTTTTTTTCCAATCTGGAGACCTCAGGATGTTCTGATCTTAGAGAAAATTGCTAGTGGAATAAAAATGGATAATGCTCAGTACGCTGTGTCCTGCTTTTGTCTCTGCCAACCTTAAATAATGCTTAGACTTGATTACAGTATCAGTTCTCCAACTTCCTACTTGAAACTTCCTCCCTTCAACCCTCCATGAGTCAATGAAAGAATTTCAGAAGCCAAATGTACTCTACAAAAGGAAAAACACTGACCTGGAAAAGAGTAGCCCCATTTAACCCTAATGGTCTTCTGTCAGTGACAGTCCAACCACAACAGAGATGGGTGAGACCTTCCATTGATAGTGTGCAGAAAATAGAAGAGATGGCAGAAAAGTATCTCAGATTCCATGAAGTTCCAGGCAAATAATCGTTGGTTCATACACAAACCTGGTGAGGCATATTTTCTCCCACATTCTTTATTCTTACTTTTACTGGTGGCTTTTTTTTTAACCAATTAGAATACTTACTTTGCTAATAAAGTATGTAATATTGGCAAAACAGATTCTGCATGTATATTTCCTTAAAACTAATATACATATGTACAAAATGTTCATCAAATGTACCATCAACATGTTAGAGGATTTTAAGAAAAGTGCTGATCAAATGCATTTCTGACTTGTCTAGCAGTTAAATCAACTGTGTGTTTTGCCTTTCTATACTATTTGAATTTGATGAACAGAGCATAATAATCTCTGACACCACAGACAGTAGTATTATACAGACAGGTACACATTTCACTTAGATATGCATTAGGTGTCACAGATACTATCATGCCCTTAGTCCTTAGTTTGATCTGTATGTATAAGGATCAGGGTGAAGTTAGAAGTAAACTGCTAATCTTTTTCAAAACTTTGAATATCCCCATTTATTGTAGGCCAAAAAAGAATTCCTTCCTTCTTACTAATAGAATATCTGTTTGTCTACTAGTTTCCTTTTCTGGAAACATAAAATAACATAAATAAATTTCAGTTATAATCTATGTACTCATTTCAATGTATTTCCTAATTCTGTTTCCAATAATCTAATCTAATGCTACTTCTCTCTGAATGCTTTTAACTGTTCAGAATATTTCTTTTCATTCTTTTACCCTCTGACCTCCTCCTTCTCTCCTCTTTTTCTAGGTTCCTGTTAATATCGTCAAGATCAAACAGACTCCTTGTTGGCACTTTCCTTGAAATTTTTAAAAGAATGAATAGATATGTCCAAGATCATATTTGTTACTACTTTTGGTCAAGCAATTTGCAATTGCTAATTTTTAGGCTAAATAAAACAGTTGAAAAGTAGTTCAACTACACTATTCATTCTTATCTCCCTATTTCATCTTCTTTTTTGTAATTTCTATGAATTTTATATGTCAGGCATACTGATCTAGTAATTCTACCCCTCAAGATATTCTGCTTCTATGTATTAGCGCCAAAATAGACAGGGAGACCAGTGGTACAGAATAGAAGACACAAAGACAAATCCACATAAATATAGACACCTCATACTAGACAAAGGAGCCAAAAACATACAATGGAGAAAAGATAGCATGTTCAACAAATGATGCTGGCAAAACTGGAAATCCATATGCAGTAAAATGAAATTAAACCTCTATCTCTCACCCTGCACAAAACTCAACTCAGAATGGATCAAGGACTTAGGAATTAGACCAGAGACCTTGCACCTAATAGAAGACAAAGTAGGCCTGAATCTTCATCATGTTGGCTTTAGGATCAGACTTCTTCAACAAGACTCCCAAAGCACAAGAAATCAAAGTAAGAATCAATAAATGGGATGGACTCAAACTAAAAAACTTTTTCTCAGTGATGGATACAACCAAGAACGTAAAGAGAGAGCCTACAGAGTGGGAGAAAATATTTTCCACACACACTTCACATAGAGCACTTATCTCCAAAATTTATAAAGAACTTACAAAACTTTACACCAAAAGGAACCCAATCAATAAATGGGTCAAGGAACTGGATAGACACTTTACAGAAGATATACAGGCAATTAATAAATATATGAAAAAGTGTTCAACATCTCTAGTTATTAGAAAAATGCAAATTAAAACAATTCTAAGATTTCATCTTACTCCAATTAGAATGGCTATTATCAAGAACACAAACAATAATAGATGTTGGCGTGGATGTGGGGAAAAAGGCCCACTTTTACTTTGCTGGTGGAGTTGCAAATTGGTGCAGCCACTCTGGAAAGCAGTGTGGAGAATCTTCAGAAAACTTGGAGTGAACCCACCTTTTGACCCAGTTATCCCACTCCTTGGTTTATACCCAAAGGACTTAAAATTAGCATACTACAGTAACACAGCCACATCAATGTTTATAGCAGCTCAATTCACAATAGCTGGATTATGGAACCAACCTGATGCCCTTCAACAGATGAATGGATAAAGAAACTGTGGTGTATATATACACAATGGAATATTATTCAGCCATAAAAAGAATAATATTATGACATTTGCAGATAAATGGATGGAATTGGAGAATATCATGCTAAGTGAAATAAGTCAGTCCCAAAAAACCAAAGGCTGAATGTTTTCCCTGATAAGTGGATGATATATAATGGGGGTGAGGGGTGGAGGGTGAGAGAACAATGGGAGGGGGAAGAGGGCAGGGGTATGAAAGATGGAACGAGACAGACATCATTATCCTATGTACGTGTATGATTACGAACGGTATGAATCTATATCATGCACAACCACAGAAAAGTTGTACCCCATTTGTGTACGGTGAATATTTTTCAGCTATAGAGAAGAATACTATTATAGCATTTGCAAATAAATGGATGAAATTGGAGAATATTATGCTAAGTTAAATAAGCCAACCCCAAAAAACCAAAGGCCAAATGTTTTCCCTGATAAGCGGATGATAGTGGGGGTAGGGGGTGGGGAGTGAGAGAAGAATGGAGGAACTTTGGATTATGTAAAAGGAAATGAGAGGGAGAGGGGTATGAAAAATGGCGGAATGAGACAGACATCATTACCTATGCACATGTAAGATTACACGAATGGTATGAATCTACATTGTGTACAACCATAGAAATGAAAAGTTGTACTTCATTTGTGTACAATGAATCAAATTACAGTCTGTGAAAAATTAAAAACTAAATAACTAATTAAATATATATATATATATTCTACTTCTAAGCAGATGTTCATCTTACTCAAAATGCTGTCCTTGACATCCATTAATAACCTACATATAGTTTTTTTTGACTTTTTTATTAGTGAATTATAGTTATACATAATATTGGGGTTCAATGTGACATAAATACACAAACATGGAATATTATTTGCTTCTATTCAGTCCCTAGTACTTCCCCTTTCCTTCTCCCTGTTTCTTTTCCTCTATTCTACCAGTCTTTCTTCTATTTATTTAAAATTGTTTAATCAGTGCATTATAGATATACATAAAGGTGAAATTCACTCTATTATATTCAAAAATTACATTTCATAGTTTGTTCAGTTTCATTCCCCCATTCCTCCTACATATCTTTTAAAGCCTCCATTTCAAATCCAATGATCATAGTCCTCTTCCTGTCAATCATAAGTCCTTGGGCCTAAACTGTTTCCCTCATTCAAATTAACACATATTTATTGGCCAAATTAGTTTGTAGGCACTGTAACAGGGAATACAAAGCAGAATAAGACACACTGTCTGTTCTTTAGTAATTTAAAAATCTGATCAGAGACACAGACACATAAACTGATCATCATGATACAATGAAATAATTAGTGATACACAAAACACAGAGTATTTGGGATGTTGAGGGGGATAGTTTATCCATCTTTCCTTGTATGTACTGCTTTTTGGCAAAGCAACTCTCTTAGTTTGCTATAGCAAAGTACCATAGAATAGGTGGCTTAAAATCAACAGAATTTTTTTTTCTCACAGTTCTGGAGTCTGGAAGCCCAACAGCAGGATGATCATATGGTAGAATCCTGGTGAGGGGCCTTTACAGTTTACAGACTGCTGACTTGTCATTGTATCCTCATGTGGTAGAGAGATGGCAAGCTAGCTCTCTGGTCTCTTAAATGGGCAAGGATTCCATTCATGAAGTGTTTTAGTTAGCTTTTTTGTTGCTGTGATCAAAAGACCTGACAAGAACAACCTAGAAAAGGAAAAATTTATTTCATCTCACTGTTTTTTGAAGGTTCAATCCTTGGTAGGCTGACACTAAACTCTGAGCCCAAGGTGAGGCAGGACACCATGGCAGAAGGAGAAGGAAGAAAAACAGCTCAGGGCATGATAGTCAGGAAGCAGAGAGAGACCTCTCCTCACCAAGACAAAATGTAAACCCCAAAGGCATGCCCCCAGCGACTTATCTCCTCTAGCCACGGCCTACCTGCCTATAGTTATCAGCCTGTTAATCCATATCAGTGGATTAACCCACTGATTATATACATCTCTCATAATGTAATCATTTCACCCCTGAACATTCTTGTATTGTCTCACACACGAGCTTTTTGGAGATACCACATGTTTAAACAATAACGTAAAGGCTTCACCCTCATGACTGAATCACCTCCCAGAGGTCCCAACTAATACCATCATACAGCCAGTTAGGATTTCAGCATATGAATTTTGAGGAAACAAAAACTTTCATCTCATAATAACCTAGTAGTTTAAAATGTTGATTTGTATTATCTCTTATACTTCCATGGGTTGAAGCTATTTGGTTCTCAATGGGTATGGTGATCATCTTTTCATTGCTGTGACCAATATACATGATAGGAACAACTTAAAGGAGGAATTTATTTGGGGATTATAGTTTATTTAGGGATCATAGTTTCAGAGGTTCAGTCTGTTGTCAGCCATCTCCTTTGCTCTGGGCCCAAGGTAAAGTAGAACATCAAAGTGGAAGGACTTGGTGGAGGAAAGTCTCACCTCATGTCAGTCAGGAAACAGAAAAACAGAAAAGAGAAAGCCAGAAAGAGAAAAACATAGAGAAGCCAAGGACAAAATATAATCCCCAAAGGCATGTTCCTGGTGACCTACTCCCTCCAGTCATGCCCCACTTGCCTACAGTTACCATTCAGCAGTCCATTCTAATTATTAATCTCTCAAATATATTAATTCACTGGTGAGGTAACAGCTCTCATTATCTAAGCATTTCACCTCTGAATATTGCTACATTAGCTCTCATATTTTCATCACATGAGCTTTTCAGGGGACACTTCACATACAAACTATAACAATTAGAGTATTAGTTAGAGAGCTCCAGAGAAACTGAACCAAGAGAGTATGTTATGATACATATATAAAGGAAGAGAAAGAGAGATTTATTTTAAGGAATTGGTTCACCCAGTTGTGAAAACCAAAAAGTCCAGGGTGGACCAGCAGTCTAGAGACCCGAGGCAGGCTTGCATTTTGTGCCTTAGTCTCTTCTTCCTCCAGGTAGGACAGTCTTTTCTCTAGTAAGTCCATCAACTTATTGGATGAGATCCACTTACATTGTAGAAGATATTCTGTTTTACTCAAAGTCTACTTATTTTAATATTAATCTTTAAAAAAAAAAAAGTCTTCACAAAGCCATGTGGAATAATGTTTGACCAAATATCTTATGGGTCAACATTAGCAATATTGACACATAAAATGAACCATCACAATCTCTAAAATAACTTCTCTGAATACACAAATGTATGCTTAAACTTACCATTCTAATTAAATTATCTCTAGTAATAGTTGTTCAGTTCCCCTCCCAGTCAAATGGGGACTAGCAAGGAGGGTCCTATGAGTTAACTGAGGATGGTGGGGGCAAGGAGAAGAGTTGCAGGGACTATGTTTTACTCCGTCTTTTCACTGCTGTGACTAAAAGATCTGATCAGAACAATTTTAAAGGAGGAAAAGTTTATTTAAGTGCTCACAGTTTCAGAGATCTTAGTCCAAAGAAGGCCAGCTCCATTCCTCAGGGCTCCAGGTAAGGCTGAACATCATGGCGGGAGAGTGTGGCAAGAGGGAAGCAGCTCACAACATGGTGATCAGGAAGCAGAGAGAGAGAGAGAGACAGAGAGAGACAGAGAGAGAGAGAGAGAGTCTCCACTCTCCAGATACAAAATATATACCACAAAGCCACATCCTAATTCCCACCTCCTCCAGCCATACCCCACCACTTCACCACTTCAGTTACCCCATCAGGAGGATTAATTCACTGATTGGGTTAATACTCTAACAACCCAATCATTTCTCCTCTGAACCTTCTTGGCATTATCTCACAGGTGATCTTTTGGAGGACACCTCACATCCGAACCATAACAAAGTAGAAACAAAGAAACTCTTCCATAGATAGCAGCTCTTGGAGTCAATCAAATGGCTAGTAATTGTGTCCTAAGTGAGTTAAAGATGAAATCCAGGGTCAGGGATCCAAAACAGAGTCCTCTAATATAAAACAATGCAAGAGTTTAAAAAAGAGGAGAAACTCCAGGGGGTGGTGAATGAAAGACAGATAAGAGCTCAGCACAAGTGTATCTGATGGAATTCCCAAGGTGAGTGTGAATACCCATTTAGCTTTTAGGTTATCATGCAGAATTACTATGGCATTTGTGAGGGAGGCATTTAAGAGAGCTCCACTGAGACTATTACCAGTAAGGCTCAGTATAGATTTTCAGTAGGACTTAACTAGTCTCTTTAGTGAAAACTTCCCACTGAAATCTCTACCTTCACAAGGTCAATATTTCTAAAAATACAGAGGGTATTTTTGGCTTTCCTATATTTCTACTAGTGAAAGTCAGCCTAGTCACATTTGGTGAGTAGGAAAAAGTAGCTGTAAGTCAATAGTTAATAAATCAAAAAAAAAAAAAAGAAAGAAAAAGAAAAAGAAAAAGAAAAAAGAAAAGAAAAGAAAAGAAAAAGAAAGGAAAAAGACCTCATCTCCTCTGAATTCTCCCTTCTCCTACCCAAGAATTGGCCTCATGAGCTTGGTAGAAAGACACTCTGCTAGTTAATTCTTTCTTGAAAGGTGACTACAATTAATTATTCATTATGAGTCTGGACTTCAGAAAAGCTATTACCTAATTTTTAAGGTTTTTATTCCTCTCATTTTCCACCAGCAGCACAGTGATCTCATTTTAGTAGATGGCAGGTGAGTTGATCATGTGATTCTCAATGAGGGACAATGTCTAAGATTTCTGGCACAATGGGATATGAACTTGTTTGTGGAGTCATATATCCCCCTTGGTACAAAATATGAAACCCTCAAATGATTGGTGGTTCTAGGAGACTAAATGATTGGTGGTTTCAAGTGGTGTGATGCGCTGATTGATGCGCTGATTGGATAGGTACTCAAGCGCTGATTGATGCGCTGATTGGATAGGTACTCAATAAAAGAAGAAGCAGCTTCTGCAATAAATGAGCCAGCAGCTCTCGCATGCTCTTACCTGGCTCCCGGTGTCTGGGTGGTTATTGACACTGTGCTCTTCACCCTCCGTTACACGAGCCCCCGTGGTAAACTTATCTGGCGCTCAAGGTGGGGCCCGCGCCTCTGGTCGGCCCCTTTCTTTGACTCTTACAGGAGCCGCGGTAAACTATACTTGTTTGTTTTAGCTCCTCATTTAGATGGCTCTGATATGTACTAGAGATTTTATTCTACCAACATATTGATGATAATTTAAATGCCTGATTTTAGTTGACAGTTGTCTGAGAACTGGATGCTTCCCAAATAATGTATGGTGAAAAATAGATGTATCTTTTTTATTTAAAATCTTTGGATCAATACTTTTGTAAAATACAGTGAAAAAGGGTTACTAGAAAAATGATCACTCTTGGATTCCATAGCAATGTCAAGTTGCTATAAAACACTATTTCTGTTCTTCTGGACTTGTGAATTAGCACCAATGTAGATGCAGGTTGAATATTCCTTATCCAAAGTGCTTGGGACCAAAAGTGGTTTTGGATTTAATTTTTTTTAATATTTACATTACACATATGAGATATCTTAGAAATGGGATCTGTTCTGGTCAGTTTTTACACTGCTCTGACTAAAGATTCTGAACAGAAAAATTTTAAAGGAGGAAAAGTTTATTTGAGGGCTCACAGTTTCAGAGGTCTTAGTCCATAGGCACCATTCCTTGGGGCTTGAGGTAAGGCTGAACATCATGGCAGAAGAGTGTGGCAGAGGGAAACAGCTCACATGACAAACAGGAAGCAGAGAGAGAGGTCTTCACTTGCCAGATACAAATATATAACCAAAGTCACACCCCAATTCCCCCCTCCTCAGCCACACCCTACCACTTCAGTTACCACTCAGTAATCCCTATCAGAGGATTAAATCACTGATTGGGTTAAGACTCTCACAACCCAATCATTTCTCCTCTGAACTATCTTGCATTTTCTCACAGGAAAACTTTTGGGGGATACCACATCTAAACCATAACAGGACCCAGGTCCTAAACATGAAATTCATCTATGATTCATTTACACCTTGCCCTTACACCTATTGCCTAAAGTAAATACATTTTTTTTATTTTTACAAACTTCATTTTGATTCACTGTACACAAATTGGGTACAATTTTTGTTTATATGGTTATACACGATGTAGATTCATATCATTCATGTAAACATACATATACATAGGATAATGTCATTTTGTGCATAAAAGCAAAGTTTTGTGGTATGGAATTTCCACTTTTCACATCATGTCAAAAAGTGTTGGATTTTGGAGCATTTTAGATTAAGGACGCTCAACTTGTACTGTAAATATCTATAGGTTGATAGGGTTATTTCAACCATCCTAAAATGTTAGACCTGGCCTTGGTATTGTGGAAGCTGTACCCATAGATATTCTGTATTGGAACATTTCTCCATTCAACACTTGCCCAAAGTTAAGCAAAGCAAAGAATACAATATGTGACTGAACTTACCAGTCACAAACCCTACTATCATTGAGCTGTAGATTACCTCTCTGATTAGTCTAGAGTTAGTTTACTTATCTCCTGCCACTTTGTTTCAAACTTTTCTCAAGTTCAGGGCACTGGAGAATATTATGAATTTTTTTTTTCTGATTTTTTTCCTGCTTTTATTTTTTCTTATTTCATTTGTCCTGGGTGTCATCAAAATGGAAAAGTTTTAAGGACAATGTTGAATAAAAGTGGTAAAAGAGAGCATCCTTGGCTTATTCACATTTTTAGAGGGAATGCTTTCAATTTTTCTCCACTTAGAATGATATTGGCCTTAAATTCAGCATCACTGTAGTCAGTGACACAGTCACATCAATGTTTATGGCAGCTCAATTCACAATAGCTAAGCTATGGAACCAGCTTAGGCGCCTTTTAACAGATGAATGGATAAAGAAAATGTTGTACATATACACAATGGAATTTTACTCAGCCATACAAAAGAACAAACGTATGGCATTTGTTGGTAAATGGATGCAACGGAAGAATATCATGTTGAGTGAAATTAACCAATCCAAAAAACTAAAGGCCGAATGTTCTCCCTAATATGTGGATGCTAATTTCACAATTGTGGGGTGGGGGTGGGAGTTAGGGAAGAGTAGAAGTACTTTGGATTAGAAAAAGGGGAATGAAGGGAAGGGAGGAAAAAAGGGAATAGGAAAGATAGAATGAATCAGACATAATTATTCTATGTACATATATGATTATATGACCACTGTAATTCTGCATCATGTACAACCAGAAGAATGAAAAGTTGTACTCCAATTATGTATAGTATTTCAAAATATATTATACTATCATGTAAAACTAATTAGAACAAATAAAAAGAATAAAATTAAATAAATCTCAGTAACCTATATATTTGAGAATTTGTCTCATTCAACATTCATTCCAAACAATTTTCTCTCTTGCTCAAGCTAAAAAGCTAAAAAGCAAACCTTTAATTTTTTCTAACCACCTTCCAGGTAGAGATGGCCATCACATACAGTAATAACCAAAGAGCTGTAGGAGAGACTTTTCTTTTATAAATAAAAAAATAAGATAGGCTTATAGAAGAAATTCAGGTGTCCTGTGTGTGACTGTCAACTGTGACATGAGTATAGGCATGAAGAAAAGTGTCTGTATGCTAAGGATGAGGTGGCAGAAAGGTGAGATTAGCTGAGTGCCTAATGACATCACTGAATGACAAGCCACACCTGCTCAGGTCAGACAACTGCAAGACTTCTTGCTGGAAACAAATAAGTTCTTTGGAATTAAAAAAAAAAAAAATGGAAAAGTGATTGTGATAAGATTCCTTGTTTGAAAAAAATGGGTACGTTCTTCATTACATTTCTGAAAATAAAATTTAATCCCCAAAGCTGGCCCATAATGGCAAGTAAACTTTACTGCAGCATGAAATCCAAACGCCATTATAAACCTCAGACCCTTTTAACTATCCTTTTGATGAGTCAAAAAGGTAATGAGAAGTATGTCAAAATTGAGAATTGAACTCCAAAAAACAGAATCAGAGACACTCCTGAGAAAATACCTTCAAAGTTGGTACACAAGCACCTGAGTATAGGAAAGGACTTGAGTTCAGTGTAGGAATGGAAATTGTTAAATCGCAGAACTTGACCAAAATATGCTGTGAGTGTATAGGATAGAAAGAAAGAAAAGAAAGGGTACAGAATACAACTTCCCTGTCTACAGAGAGCAGGTGAGGAAGGGGAAGAGAGAAGCTATTCCATGCTGCAAAGTTTAACCAGGGCAATCTGTGTGCAAAACATAGGGATTCAGACCAAGTGTCAGTATGTGTTTGGGGCATAGACAGCATTTAGCAAAAGAGAAACAGATATAATGGGAGTGATGCAAAGTCGTCCGGGTGGTGATCTAGACAGGGTGATATTTAAAGAACTGGCAGGCATCTGGGAGTTCTGGCTGAATCTGGGGAAAAGACTAGCAAAATAAGCAGTGTTCATTTTAGCAGATACATACTTCCTGAGAACCACTTGAGACCAAGAGAATAAAAATCTGTCCATCATTTATCAGACTGGAAGAATAGACATAGATTAAGCCAGATACCATCTTCACAGGAAACAACATCTCTCTCAAGGACACTGAAGCTGAAAAGTGTCAGAATAAGTTCCTTTTTGAGTAATTTTTGTTTTATTTTCACTGAGACACTTCATTCTCTAGAATCAAAAAGATTATTGGGGACTTTGCTGTTGAAGATTATGTCAGCAAGAATAAAGCACTCCACTCTTACCTGGAGGGTCTAAGTCACTTTGAAACAGAAAAACAGCCTCAATTTTCAGTCCAGGTGCAGAGGTTCAGGTAAGTGGTAACTGGATTCAACAGTCCACATTCATCTTAACTTTGCACTTTCCAAAGAAATGGGAGACTGGGTTGACTTACAGCCCACATCCAATGTTGCTGACTTTACGGGCAGCCCTGCTTTGCTTTGAACCTCTCAAACACTGCTTCATTTAATTATCATCTAAATTCTACCCTCTCCCCCAATCCTTTGTCTTTTCCTTTGCTGGGATGCCCCACTCTGTTGAGCAGTCTCCATTGCATTAGGGCAATAAGCCCACTTGTGTCAGACACTAGTGTCACCAGCGTTCCCAGGTGACCTGAGTTAGGAAAATTCTAAGATGCTTACTAGAACAGGATGAGGAAGTAGGGCAGAAGCTCAGTTAGAAATTCACTCAAAGGGAATTTTCACCTGGGAACAAGAAAAGAATTCACTTGTCACAATTAGAGTATTAGGATAAGATCAGGAGTTTGTTTGGTTCACATCGAATGTGGGTCTGGCACAGCCTAAGTAGCTCTTGCTTTCAATTCAGTGTTCTCAAGATGTGAAGACAGAGTTGGAGAGCAAAGAAAGGTTCAGTGAGGAAAATACCAGGAAGGTGGGAGCTGAAAATTAGTTTGTGGAAACTGAAACCGAAGAGCATGCAGAAGGTCCCAGGATATAAGCTCAAGCACAGAGAGCATCTGGGTTCTCACATAGGGAGGTGCTGGGAATTTTGTTCTGCCAATGTCAAGTGTTTCCTCCCCACCAAGATTTCTTCAACTCTTTAAAAGGAAAAAGACTTGGAAGGAAACAAAGGAAAGAGTAAAGGAGGAAGATCCAGTAGCAAAACTGAAAATAATGTGCTTGGGAACAAGGGAGGCATCCTATGGCAAAGCTGTCAATCCTGTTTCTTGGTGGAGCAAACTAAAGGAAAATGTAGAGTCTAAGGTATCAGTGATCTTTAGACTTTTTACCATTTTTCTTAACTACATGATTGTCCCATAGGAATTGACTTCCCTCTTCACATCCCCCACCCACTTTTTAGCATTCTAACCCAAGATCCCTGTTCAGGGAACATTGTGTGTTTGACTTGCTTCATTCTCTAGAGGATTTGCTTCCAAGCAGCCGTGAATGGATCACTGTGAGAACACAATGATATTTTCATCCATGACTGAATAAAATACTATTCTGTTCCTGTTCCTTTTAGGGACAGGAAAATTGTTCCTGGTTATTTTCGTCTATGACTTTCAAAACTTCCATTACAGATCATAAAGCAAATTTGACTTCTGGGAAATGCCACACTAGTTAATAATTTCAAATGTATTTATATGGTGAGGTATGTTTTCCTAAAGGTTATCTTTCAGCATCAGAAATAGATTTTAAAATAACTGCAGCAGCAACAATAACAAAACCCTCCTATTGCATTTCCTGATTTGTGGTCTGACTGGGTGCAAAAGGACTTCCCAGGGAGGGTAGGAAGGACAAGACAACCTCTGAGAGCCAGGTGTAAGACCTGCCATCTTCAGTTATACATGGAATCAGAAAGCAAGCTTGAATTCCAACCAATCCTCCCGCACAATCATCAAGAGACATGATGTGACCTCGGCTCTTTTACTAGGGCCCAAATTTAATTCAGGACCCCATCCCCCCACCACTCTTCTCTGCCCTCTACACATATAAACCCTCCTCCCTTTCTTCCTCCCTCTCTCCCTTCTTTCTTTCTTTCCTTCCTTCCTTCCTAAATCTCTTCAAAGGTAAGAAAGAAACTTATAGATTTGTAAGGACAAAAATGAATGGGGAAAGTAAACATGAAATGACTGCTAGCAATAATGCTTTCCTAAACCAGTGGCTTTCAAACTCATTTAGCTGCAACCAACAGTAAGGAAGACAATGTACATCAGGACCTAGTATCTGTATACTCAGAAATGTTTATGTATATGGAGATAGAAATGATCAGATTTCACAGCATACTACCTATGATGCACTGATTTTCTTTTTTTCTTCTAGTTTTTCTTTTATAAAATGTCATAACTCACTAAACTGGTATAATGAGCTACTAAAGGAATGGCAACCCGCCAGTTAAAAATATTCTGCTGTCATGAGTGAGATTAGGAGATAGCCTGTTTATCTTTATTCCAGAAAATAGCTCAGAATAACTTTTTCCTGAAACAATTCTTGGGTTCAGAGCACCTACTTTTGAACATTCCCATGTCTGCTCCACTCTTGCCTCAAAGGTCCAGAAGGCAATTGCAGATGTATAAGAGAATCAGGATCACAGTCCTCCTTCATATCTGACATCAGCTCTAGATCCTGAACATCTGCTCCCTAGAAATACTTCTAAAGGTGAAGTCTTCATAGGAACTTGTTGGAAATTTATATGGCCCAGACTCTTATCTCAGGTGACATCCATGTAACTCTTGGGGCTAGAAATGGCTTAGGAAATAATGAAACAAACACAAATCAAATACCTTATGACATTCCATAAAATGAAATAAAACACAACTGTGAAAAAGAATGAAATTGACCCATGTATTTTGAACCAATATTCAAGGTACGTTACTAAACTAAAAACAGTAAGATGAGCACTTTGAACATAGTAGACTTGCATGTGTTTTTAAAAGGGAAGTATATTTGCTTTTATGTCTATGGAATATTTGTGGAAATTTCCACAAGATATTAATAATAAAATTGCCATTAGGGAAGAGAAATAGATTACCAGAAGTCTAAAATTTTTAAGTTTTAGTTTTTATATTTTATATAGTATTTGAAATTTTTGTTTTGTATATATGCATATATTACTTTTTCAACTAAAAGTAGCTGTTAAAAGGAGTGTGATACTATAAATCAGATTTTGTGATGTGGAGGGCAAATATTTGCACTCATTAGGGTGAAAAGAGTTTTCCTTGTGAACAATTGAATAAATAGATGTTTATTATAACACTGGAGTTCATTATCTCCATCATTTACATATCTTGTACAGTTTACAAAGAGTTCCACATCCATTGCTGATTTAGGGCTCATAACAACTTTTGACATAAGTGTGACAGGTACTAGAAGCAGAACTTTACAAATAAAAACAAAACAAGCAAACAAAAAATTCTTCAGTCTAACAGTTAAAAATCTAGAGCATATTTTAAGGTAAGAGATTTGGAGTCATTGCTTAGCTGTGACATAATAGAAACCTGATATTTTACAGTGTTAAGTGCCACAAAGTAGTTTACAAATAGCAGCATTTTTAAGCTTTTAGCAATATTCCTTGCACTTTTGATCTCTTAACTAAGAAACTCTTGCATAAAAGAGGAATGAGGCAGGAAAAAGAAACACTCTGAAACTCTTTGTGTAAAAATGTGCCTAATATTAGAACATAAATTGTCAACTAAGGATTGGTTTGAAAATTACTGCTAAAGAAGTTGCAGCCATAACTTCACAATATAGTTTTACCTTTAAACTAGACCAAATCTAAAATGATGGCCTAAGTGGAAAATGAGGAAAATTACAAAGCATTACTACTAAATCTTGAAAAATACCCTCAAGTCTATGGGTTAGGGTCATAGTGTCCCTCAGTTTCCCTGGGACAATTCCCATTTACACTTCCTGTCCCCATGTAATTACTCAGAGCGCCCTTTTCATTTTCAAAAGTGCTCTAAGTTTGGATGATAAATTATATCTCCACCCTTTTAAAGATCACTCTCTATTTTCATTCATCTTTATGATCCTCATTTTCTAGGGCTTGGGCTTCATCTCAAAACTAAAAATTACCCTTATCCTTGCAAAAGCTGAATGACCTAAGCTCAGGTCTTAACTGCCTATGTGACTCTTTCAAATAAGAAAGAGAAGTTTTCCAAAATATTGCCCACCAGCAACTTTATTCAAGAGATTCACAGTGGGAAGGGAGTTTCAGGGTCTAGTCTGGAAGTTTTGGCATGTTGGAGTTTAAAAGGGAAATGTGAGCCAGGTTTCACTTGGTGAGACTGATGTGAAGACAATTGAAAGTGTGTTCCCAAGTCCTGGAAAAGTTAAAGAGTTGCTTCATGTTACAAATATATTTCTTCAGTTTCTTCATGTTACAAATGTATTTCTTCCATAGAACAAGTAAATCAATCAGTATTCGTGTTGGATGTCACAGAACATTTTTTACCTCAGTAAGCAGACTCTCCAGAATGCATGACCACTGCAGGATTAAAGTAGTGCCACAGGTTATGTGTGAGAAGAGTTTGCTTATTATATGTTCTAAGGCAGCTGGCATTAAAATTGAAGATATCATATAGTAAGTGATTGCTTGAGGTGTCTGCGTAAAATATTAAAGAACATTTTAATTGTTCTTTTATGTTTACATTTACACTTTTAACAAGTATTTTCAGAACATGAATAACTTATAACATGCTTGTACACAAGGTCATGCATTCAGATTCTCTCTCTGAGGGAACTGGGACTTAATTCCAAATCCAGCCATTTGACGTGATTCCCCTAGTTGTTTCTGTGGACGTTTACATATGCCATTTATTCATCTTTTTATTTTGTTGGGAATCTATTTCCTATCTATTACTCATCAAACTTTCATACACACAAAAAAACTCACTGGACTTTCTTTGTTCTAATCATCACTGGTTGAGTGGTTACTATCACTGCCTTCACTGTCACTGTCACTGTCACTTCCATTATTGCCCTTACCAGACTTGCTCTGGCTGTCACTGTCATCACTGCTGTCAGATTTGCTGTCCCCACTGTCACTATCACTGCTGTCACTGCTGTCACTGCTGTCAGTACTGTCACTGCTGTCACTGCTGTCACTACTGTCACTGCTGTCACTGCTGTCACTACTGTCACTGCTGTCACTACTATCACTACTATCACTGCTGTCACTGCTATCGCTACTGTCACTGCTGTCACTACTATCACTACTGTCACTGCTGTCACTGCTGTCACTGCTATCACTGCTGTCACTACTGTCACTGCTGTCACTGCTGTCACTACTGTCACTACTGTCACTGCTATCGCTGCTGTCACTGCTGTCACTACTGTCACTACTGTCACTGCTATTGCTACTGTCACTGCTGTCACTACTATCACTGCTGTCACTGCTGTCACTGCTGTCACTACTATCACTGCTATCACTACTGTCACTGCTGTCACTACTATCACTGCTGTCACTGCTGTCACTGCTATCACTACTGTCGCTACTATCGCTACTGTCACTGCTGTCACTGCTGTCACTGCTGTTGCTACTGTCACTGCTGTCACTACTGTCACTGCTGTCACTGCTGTCACTATCACTGCTGTCACTACTGTCACTGCTGTCACTACTATCACTGCTGTCACTACTATCACTGCTGTCACTACTGTCACTACTATCGCTACTGTCACTGCTGTCACTGCTGTCGCTACTGTCACTGCTGTCACTGCTGTCACTACTATCACTGCTGTCACTGCTGTCACTATCACTGCTGTCACTACTGTCACTGCTGTCACTACTATCGCTACTGTCACTACTATCACTGCTGTCACTGCTGTCACTATCGCTACTGTCACTGCTGTCACTACTGTCACTGCTGTCACTGCTGTCACTGCTATCGCTACTGTCACTGCTATCGCTGCTGTCACTGCTGTCACTGCTGTCACTACTGTCACTGCTATCGCTACTGTCACTGCTGTCACTACTATCACTACTATCACTGCTGTCACTGCTGTCACTACTATCGCTACTGTCACTGCTGTCGCTACTATCGCTGCTGTCACTGCTGTCACTGCTGTCGCTACTATCGCTGCTGTCACTGCTGTCACTGCTGTCGCTACTATCGCTGCTGTCACTGCTGTCACTACTGTCACTACTGTCACTGCTGTCACTGCTGTCACTACTATCACTACTGTCACTGCTGTCACTGCTGTCACTACTATCACTACTGTCACTGCTGTCACTGCTGTCACTACTGTCACTGCTGTCACTACTATCGCTACTGTCACTGCTGTCGCTACTGTCACTACTGTCACTGCTATCACTGCTATCACTGCTATCGCTACTGTCACTGCTGTCACTGCTGTCACTGCTGTCACTGCTCTCTGATTTGCTGTCACCACTGTCCTTGCTCTCTGATTTATCTTCACTGCTTTCCGACTCATCATTGTCTTTACTCTCATTGTTACTATCACCGTAACTGTCACTATCATCAGCATCTGATGTGCCATCACTGTCATCATCATCATCTCCTCCATTTGAGTCACTGCCATTGCCATTATCATTTGATTCATCAGAGTTATAAGAAGCGTCTCCTCCATTACTGCTGTCATTGTTGCCATCTGAATTAGCATCCTCACTTCCGTTAGACTCGTCACTGCTGTTGGGGTCATCTCCTTGCATGGATTCATCATCAAAATCATAACTGTCGTATCCATCACTATTGCTACTACTACCTGTTTTACTGTGCTCAGCTTTATTTCCAGGTTCTGATTTCTGGCCAGGTCCTTGTATATTGTCAGCCTCTCCTTGTGTTTTGACATTTCCTGAGCCTGCAATCATTCCATGTTGTCCTTTACTCTCTTTACTTTCATTGATTTTCTCAGCTTCTTTGGTAATATTGGTTCTGTTGTAACTACTAGGACCTTTGGTTTCTATTCTCTATGGAAAAATGGAGAAAAGAAAGATTGATTAGTGAATATTTGCTGCAAAGTCACATTGGTCTGAGGAGGACTACATGGGAAAAGTAACCATAGGAATAGGATTCCAACTTTCAGTTCTTCCCAAACAGCTATTTGTGAAAACATACTTTATTTTGTACTTGAAAGTACTCTTGTATTCAGATTGTTTAGCAACCCATCCACGTTTATACCCAATAGGAACTTTTGTTCCTACCTAAAAGAAACTTTATAGAAAGTCTGATTTTTTAAATTTTCTATATCATAGTTCAATAGGAACTCCGGCTTTGTTATTAAATAGTCAAGTTAAAAATAGTCAAGTAGGTTAAAAATTACCTGGATGCTTATGATTTATTTTTGTGCTACCATCACTAATGTGCTTGCATCAAAAGAAATTGGATTAAAAACTAACCTTTAGTTGGCTCTTCCCAAGAGCACTGTGTTCTGGTTGTCCGTTTTCCACACCTTTGCTTTCTCTGTGGTTGGGTTTCTGGGTGTCATCTATTCCTTGGCTACCATTGCCTTCTGAAATACCATCAGAGTCTTCTTCACTATTGGAGATGTGGTCTCCACCAATGCCATTATGGGGATCTTCTTTGTCTTCAGAGTCATCATCTTCACCACTAATTGAATTCTGACCTATGCTGCTGTCATCTCCTTTTCCATGAGACTGACCCTCCTGGCCCTTGCTGTTATCACTGCCCTCTTTTCCATTCCCTGCTTCTCCACCATCATTGTCACCAGAGCCCATGTCTTCATCCTCATCTGCTCCATCCCCACTAGGACTCCCATCAGAATTTTCCAGGCCAGCATCTTCTCCATTGCTTGGTGTTACCTCAACCTCCTTATCCCCATTTCCCTCACCTTCTCTCTGGGGTGTTACCTCACTTGTATTATCCTCATTCCCATTTATTTTATTGTCATGGTCTGTACTATTATCGCTTCCAGTTACTTGAGGTCCATTTTCTGGGACAACAGTAGCACTCTCATTTTGGCTTGTGTCTCCAACATCCTCATTTGTTGTATTCTGATCACCATTGCCATTAATAGTGCTCTCATTTGCTGCCCCAGCATTGTCAGGGATGCCTACTTGTCCCCTGATGCCATTTGCTGTACTGTTATCTTCTTCTCCATGTATCGCATCATGACCATATGTTTCTGGTTTTCTTGTGACTCCATTTTCTTCCTCAATAGTCCCCTCTTCATTTGCTAAAACAGACTGTGTAGAACTCTTCCCTCCTACTTCTTCCCACTTGGAACCATTCCCTTTTCCTTCATAACCATCCTTAGTGTAATGTTGCCTTCCTAGCTCACTTTCATGAAGGGAGTCATTGGCATTTAACTCATTCTGAAAAAGAGGGAAAAAAAATCCAAAATAAACAATGGATCTCATCTTGAAACAAAGCAAACTGAAAAGAAGGGTGAAAATTTGTAGGAAGTTAATGAAATCCAAAAACAACTTAAATGGAAATAAAAGGAAACACATGTCATATCCCATACCTGCACTGGCACTTTTGGTTTTGCTAGAAGATGTAAATTCACAGATTTTTCAACAGTATGTCTCTCCAATGGTTTGATTTGAGGAAGCTGTCAAAATGAAAAAAAGGAGGTAGGTATATATGTGTGTGTGTGTGTGTGTGTGTATATATATATATATATATATATATATATATTTTATGTATATAATATAAAAAATCATTTTATGTATAGTACCTCACAAGCATGTGGATACACACAAACATTTTTCTCTCAACAAAAAAAGAGAAACTATAATACAAAGGTCAATGTATGATCTAAGAAAAAGAAGTGGCTTGTTACTGGGCTTATGTACGATTTTTAATTTGGCATGTGGGTATTTTTCATTATGGTATTTCCAATTTTGTTGAATTACTAGTCAGACCATTTATCTCAACTTTAGGAAGACAAGGAGGTAGACCCTTCTTGCACAAGCCTCTTGCAGTGGCACAGGAACTACCCCAAGTATAATCCTAGGCAAATCTCCTGTGGGTGTGATCAGACTCAGTGCTGAACCAAAATCAAGTAACATATTACTTCTGGGCTCTTCAAGAGTACACTTAAAATACTTAGGGGAATTCTCAACTACAGAAATACCAAAAAATACTTGGTTTCATAAGAGCACATGAAGATGTTAAGCCTGAAATCTGGTTAATACAATTACAAATGGGTTATCATGTAAAGTCTTTTTTTTTTTTTAGATAATGAATAAATGTTTTATCTATCATTTAAAATGTATCCTAAGAAAAACAGTTCTTAACTTTCATTAGGGCATTTTAGTTGTACATGATAGGAGGGTTCATTCTGACATATTCATACATTTGTGGAATATAATTTGCTCCATTTTCATCCCCAGTGCTTCCATTTTCCCCCCCTTCTCCTTCCCCCTGTTTCCATTCCTCTAGTCTACTGGTCTTTCTTCTATTTATTTACAGGTTTAATTGGTGCTCTATGAATATACATAAAGATGGAATTCACTGTGGTGTGTTCATATATGCATACAGCATAATTTGGTCCATTTCATTCCACTGTTTTCTTTTTCCATAGCTCTTCCCTTCCCATCAATCTTCTTCTTCTACTCCACTGATCTCCCTTCTGTTTTCGTGGGATCCTTCCTTCCCTCCCATGCCTGCCCTTATTTTGCTCTAGTTTTTGCATGTGAGAGAAAACACAGAACCCTGACTTTCTGAGTCTGGCTTATTTCACTTAGCATCATCTTCTCCATTTCCATCCATTTACCAGCAAATGCCATAATTTTATTGTTCTTTATGGCCGAGTAAAACTGTGTGTGATGCAAATCTCAATGTTTGGACTCAATTTATCTCCAAAACTTTATATATATTTTGTTGGGCTAAAAGATTTAACAAAGAAAGGAGGTTTTCTGAGGAAGACACACTTACTGGAATGGCCCATGCTGCAGCCCAAATGCAAATAAATAAAATTATCTTCATTTTCTTTAGGAATAATAATCAATGGCTGTTTTCTAAAAAAAAAAGAATAACACAAAATTACTTATAAAGAAAAAGTTAATAGCCACAGTAATATGTTATTTTGACCTGCAATATTTGTCCTTTTCCAGGGCAAGGAGTACATATCCCAAATGAGAAGATTTGTGATGTTGAAGAATATACCTGGTATGATTATGGGGCTATGTGGGGGTGTCATCAAGCTCAGCATTAATGTAGCTCCTAAGGATTTTTCTGTCTGTGCCAATAAAGGGCAACATCCATGGCCAGACAGAGGGCATAGCCATGACTTTGCCCTTCTGCTGTTCTTGATGGTAGCGTTCTTTCTCTTTCTCTCCCTCTCTCTTTCTCTCTCTCTCTCTCTCTCTCTCTCTCTCTCTCTCTCTCTCTCTCTCTCTCTCTCTCAGATTTAATCAAGTGCTAATTAATTCTGCTAGGATTGTGCTTAAAAGAGGAAGCATTTGGAATCCCCACCCCAAATCTCTAGGAGAAAGAAGCGACTGACCTGAGGGAGCCTCAGGGAGCGGAAAGAACATGGGGTTTAGATTCTGACACCTGGTTCAAATTCTACCTCTACTCGTGGCTCTGTGAGCATGAGGCAGTTAAGAGTTTTTAAGCCTCCAGTTCCTCCATCTGGGTTAATGATAATACTACACCTCAGGAGTTATCTCCAGATTAGCAAAAGATTGTCTCTGAGAAGCTTTCTCTGACTCCATTTCAAAGAGAATTTATGTCCTTCTCCTTTTTACACCCAGTGGTCTATGTATACCTTACCCGCTGCACAGATTTAAAATTACCAGGTTATTTATATTTTCCTCTGTGCTACTATAAGCTCCTAAGATCAAGGAATGTCTCAGTGATGGTTGTCTTCCATTGCAAAGCACACTGAAAGACATAAATGTTGCTAATGCATAAATACTTAGTATAAACAATATCTCACTGTTCCAGGCATTTTGCAACCTCTAATAAAAGATAGCAGTTATTACATGGAACTTCTAAAAGGTTGATCTGTTACCCCTGTCAGAATTAAAATTCAGAAATGGACTAACACAAACTTTTATACATTGGAACAGACATTGTATAATCCATATGAATCAAAAATTTAAGCTTCTATTTATGAAAAGTTGATTTCTTGATAACATAATACTATGTTTATAGAAAGTAAAGGGTTTATTTTTCCTTCTATTTCATAAACTCTCACTGGCTTTAAAGATTGTAATATTGTACATTATAAAACTACCTTGATGTAATTTGATGGTAATGGAAATACAATAACGCTTCAACAAATATGGTCAGAAGAATTATTTTGTAATTTCCCTCACAGAAGAAAAGACAGATTTAGAGCTACTGACAGAGAAAAAAAATGCTTCAGGCTTATAGCTGTTCAGCAGAGAGCCAAGAATAGCTAACCCTCCTTCAGAAATGCTATAGATTGAAGCTGAGATGACCCCGGTACAAGACTAATACAAAAGATGTACAGTGGAAATGATGGAGGCCAGCTGTTTAATTAGCAAGAATTATGCTGTCCTTTGTATTCCCAAAACTAATTATTACATAAACTCTACAGAAGACCAGTCTACAATGGCATTTAGAGGAGACACTGTGTCCTGGAAAGGTACTTGTGACAAAGGCAAGTGTTATGTGCACCTCCCTTCTAAACTGCGTTCCAACAATCTGACCACATTAGCTGTCTTCCAGCTCTGTGTCACAGTGATGAACAGTGTGTCACAGAATGGCACAGTGATGCTGGTCACCATTTGCCAAAGCAGTAAGTGGCTTCAAAGTCTACTATAGAAATGGCCTTAAGTATCATCAAGCCTCCTTCATATAATTTGTTTATTGTCACACATGAAATGAGATTTAGCAATTAGCCAATTCATTTGGACAAGTAAGTAAGAAAATAATGTTTTAAAGCCTGATGTAGATTTCTAAAATTTGAGTTATCTAATGTTTTATTAAAACCAATCAAAGAGATCCAATAGTTATCAAATTTCCACCTGTTTTTGCCAATTTTTCAGTAACTTATCTTTCTTTTTCTAAACCTGTCATGATTTTTTAAAAATCATGTGAAAATGTATGTGATAGAAGTCCTAATCTCTAGATATCCTAAGTATAAGTGCTTCAATCTAGCTTTTAGAACTCTAACATCAAGTTTAAAAAAAAAATTACCCAGGCCAAAAGTTGATTTTACAGTGGCAAGATATCAAATGTAAACTGGGATTTACTCAGTAAACTATGTATTCAGACAACAAACATCTGAAGACCTAATACAGGACAGATACTGAGCTCTGGAAATAGATATGAGCCCTTCATTGTATGGCTCAGCCAGACTGAAATAAATGTAGCATAATGTGTTAAATCACATTCCCAACACATGTTTATTTCTTTGTAAAAGTCAGTGTTTTAATGTTACTATTGTCAGTGTTTTAAAGAAGAAATTTCTTCTTTCCTTTTTCATTAAGTCCCATTACATCTTACATTGCATTACGGAGAATGAAAAATGACTGACTAGATTTAGATTCTTGAAATTGTTTCTTTTTTTTTTTTTTTTTGGATAAAAATAGCTGTAATGGAGCTTTAGTGAAATATGCACAAAACATTCTAATCATTTTATTGTAATATTTTTGGCTTAAACAGTGATGCATCTGATGTGGACTTTTCTGATAAGTAAATGATATTTTAACAACATACTAACTGTGGAGAAAAAAGCCCTATTCTTCAGTGATGTGATATCTTATTGGATGGAATTAACATCCCTTACCACATAATTTTCTATCATCTTTTAATATATACTCAATACGACAAATCAAAAGGGAAGGTAAAATCTAATCAAAAAAGGATTATTCACTTCTTACAATCAAGTTGTCTTCTCTGAAATTCACAGTTCCTTCTAGTGGAGTCAACTGGTTCTGAGTAAAGAGGATGTTCTATCTTACCTTAAGAGCCTTCAAAGGGACTTTGAAAATCCAGATTTTCTTATCTTTCTCTTTGAAGACTGAGAGTGGCACACTGTCCTGGAGTTTTGCATGACAATTTTGTACCTGCCGAAATTTAAACTCAGTTTGATAATTTTCTCAACCAATCACTGTTTAGGATCCCTGATATGGGGTTTTAAAGTGTCACTGTGTCTATGAAGCACATAATAACTCCCTACTTCCTCATTGCTGATATGTATTTGCTCACTGAACCGTTTGGTTCCAAGGGGACTAGACTTACTTTCACTTAATTAAATAGCTTCTGGAAGGCTGTTTCGCATCTTAAATATAGAGAATCAGTGTGATATATCTGAAAAGAGCCACTTAAACTCTGTCACCCTGACATTTCTTGTCTTGCTAAGGTTGGCAATCTAAGAAAACTCTAGGTTTCTTTAGTAAATATGACTGCCTATTTAAGACCCCTATCATTCCTGAGGTAGGTATTAAAGTTTCTGTGCTGTAATTCAAAAAACTGTCCACATGCAACAGTCTTGACTTCGCCCAAGGGATCTTTAACAATCTATAAACAGTAACACTCATGAAACCTCTCTGATCTAACTTAAACAGTGGCATGAAACTTAAAGTCTATCAATTTAGTATTCAAACTAAATTTTTAAAATAGATATTCCAAAGATTAAAACTTAGCTATCTTGAAGTACAAATGTGCATACAGACAACAGATTCAGCTTTCAGTCTTCTCTTAGTTATCTGTCAGCTATGCAGGGCAAAACAGAAAACCAGTTTGTATTTCTACCAAAAAATGTTGGTACATGAACTCACTATTGTCTTGGATCCTGGGTACACATTATAATGCAGGTAATTTCTAAATCATGTCTCCAGTTTTTGAGTTCAAAATTTGACAATCTATGTCTCTCTGTGTATTTGTTCAGAATATTCAGGAATATTTTTGTATGCACTGTGTTACAGTATTGAGACTTGTGAGACACATAAGATCACTAATACTATACCACTACTCTATAGTGTTATCTCCAGAATTTTACATGGAAATAAATCCGTATTATATATACATTACATACATATGTAATATTGTAAATAAATATAGGTAAAGACAGCTATCATGAAGCTGGGGAGCACTAAGCCCCATGTCATGCCCTGCACTTCCCAGACTAACAAACAATACAGTCAGGATGGCTAAAGGTGACCCCAAGAAACCAGAGGTCAAGATGTCTGCTTATGCCTTCTTTGTGCAGACTTGCAGAGAAGAACTTAAGAAGAAAAATCCAGAAGTCCCTGTCAATTTTGCAGAATTTTCCAAGAAGTTCTCTGAGAGGTGGAAGGCAATGTCTGGGAAAGAAAAATCTAAATCTGATGAAATGGCAGAGGTGAATAAAGTACGCTATGATCAGGAAATGAAGGATTATGGACCAGCTAAGGGAGGCAAGAAGAAAAAGGACATCAATGCCCCCAAAAGACCACCATCTGGATTCTTCCTGTTCTGTTCAGAACTCTGCCCCAAGACCAATTCCACATATCCTGGTATCTCCATTGGAGATGTGACAAAAAAAGCTAGGTGAAATGTGGAATAACTTAGGTGACAGCGAAAAGCAGCCATACATCACTAAGGCTGCAAAGCTGAAGGAGAATATGAGAAGGATGTTGCTGCCTGTAAGTCTAAAGGAAAGTTTGATGGCACAAAGGGTCCTGCTAAAGTTGCCCAGAAAAAGGTTGAAGAGGAGGAGGAAGAAGAGGAGGAGGAGGTGGAGGAGAAGAATGAATAAAAAACTGTTTATCTGTCTCCTTGTGAATACCTTAGAGTAGGGGAGTGCAGTGATTGACACATCTTATTTGAGATGTGTCTGTTATTTTCATTAGGTTCAGTTATAGAATTTGATCACAATCATACTGTAGTCTCTCAAATGCTCTAGAAATTATCAGTGGTTGACATGAAGTGGCCCTAGGTGTCCACAGCACCCTGAACTGTATCAAAGTTGTACATATTTCCAAACATTTTTACAATGAAAAGGCAATGAAAAGTGTTTTCCTCACTGTGCACTTTGTTGTTGGTGTGACGAGGCATTTGAAGATGTTTCTGGCATTTCTTTTTTAATTTGTAAGGTGCTGTTAACTATATGGTTATTGGCTAGAAATCCTCAGTTATCAACTGTAGGTATTTATAGTCTGTAAAAAGAAAAAACAACCCAGAAAAACTCTTCATGCTCCTTGCTGGCGTTGAGGCATGGGGGAAGATGCCTTTTGGAGGGGCCATAGCTCAGGGTGTGCACTGTGAGGCTGGACCCATTGACACTGCAGTGAGCATCATGTTGTCTTATTTTTATACATAGTGACATAACATTCTGCTGCCTTTCTTAGTTATGGAAAAAGGGGGGGTCAGCTGGCATGAGAAGTGTTTGAATTTTTTTAAGTTAAGTACAATAAATTTTAATTTTTTTTCAAACAAACTGTAGAACTCTTCATTGTCAAGCAAAATCACTGCATCAATGAAAGTTCAGAACCTTCTGTACTTAAACACAATTTTCAAAGTTATGTTTTCTTTTGTATGTTTAGAATGCTGAAATGCTTTTAACGTTAAACAGTATTACATTTAAAAATAAATTATACACACACACACATATATACATACATACACACACACACACACACACACATTTGTGGAAGTAAGGTTGAAAGGAAACAAAATTTTAAGAAGACTCAAGTTACTCATGAGAGCGACACCACCACCCACATGTAAACACTGGTAGAGGTTGGTGAACTGAACCCACCTTTCTTTTCCTTAATTTAAATTAACCCAAATTATAATCAGAGATTTCAATAGCTCTATCTTAATGCCTGATAAAGAGAAAATCAGTGTAGATATTCAAGATTTAAACAGAAGTATTAACCAACTTGATCTAATTAACTTTTTACAGAACACCAATAACGGCAAAATAAACATTCTTTGCAAGAATGTTGGTGGAACATTTATAAAAATATACCATATTCTGGGCTTGAAAATAAATCTCAATAAACATAAAAGGATTTAAGTAATACAAAGTAAGCTGACCAACCAGTATCTAATTTAATTAGAAATCAATAACAAAAAGAACTCTAGAAAGCCCCATGTATTTTGAAGATAAATTGCATACTTCGAAATAGCCAGTAAGTAGAGAATCCTAAAGGGAAATTCAAAATATACTGAATGGACTGAAAATAAAAACACAGCATCTCAAAATTTGTGTGATGTGACTAAAGCAATACTTAGTAGTAAGTGACTATCTGTAAAAGAAAAGGACTTTAGCTTCCACCCTAGGAAACTAGAAAAAGAAGAAAAACATGAAAAAAAGTATAATAAAGGAAATTTTAAACTCAGAAGTGAAATTAAATAGAAAATATAACAACAGTAGAGAAAAATCAATGAAGCCAAAAACTATTTTTTGAAAAGTTGAATAAAATTGAGAAGACTTTATACAGATTAATCAAGGAAATAAAGGTTAGCTGCAAATTAGCAATATCAGGAAAGAGAGTGATGACAGCACATTGGATTCTATGAACATTTTATCAATAGTCTATAAACTACAATAAGGGAATACTGTGAGCAACTTTATGCTAATAAATTAGCAACTTAGATGAGATGGATAGATACCTTGAAACACCAAAACTCCCTCAAAAATAGAAAATAGCTTGTATTGCCTATATCTATTAAAGAAATTAAATGCATATTAAAAACCTTCCCACCAAGAAAACTTTAGGTTCAAATGGTTTCTCTGGCAAGTCCATGGCACATTTCAGAAAGATATTGTATACCAGTTGTACCCAAACTCTTTCAGAAAATGGAAAGGGAAAAAATACTTCACCACTCTTTCTTTGACAACAGACTTACTCTGATAACAAATCCAAAGACATTAGAAGAAAATACTGCTTGACAAATACCCATCATAAATAGCAATGCAAAAATATTAAAGAAAATTTTAGTGAATCACATAAAAATAACACATTAAAAAAGATAATTCATGATGAGCTAGTGAAATTTATTCTCAGTGTGAAAGATGAGTTTAACATTTAAATATCAATCAACATAATTCATAATATTAACAACTAAAACAGAAAACCAAGTGACCTCAACAGGCACAGATAAAGCATTTAAAAAAAAATCCAACAACCATTTCTGATTTAAAAATAAATAAACAAAAGAAATTATGTATAATTGCAACAAGTGAAATATGATAAATTTAAAGACTTAAACACTGAAAAAAAATTACAAATGTTGCTGAAGAAATTAAAGATTGCCCAAATAAATTCAGATATATACTATGATAATGGGTTGAAAGACTCAATATTGTTAAAATGTCAAATCTCACAAAATTTATCTGTAAGTTTAATATAGTGCCAGTAAAAATCAATTAAGAAATTTAGAAATTGATTCCAAAATTCATATGGAATAGCAAAGGAATAGAATAGAGAAGGCAATCTGTTAAAAGAAAAAAAACAGTTCATTTGGTTAAATTAGGCTTACCCAATTAATCCTGTAAAGTCAAGTAATCAGTAAACTTAACAGGTACCAAAACCCCTTTGTCATATAATGGGACAAAATGGAGGAAATATCTTTTCCTGTTTACAGGTGCCACTCATACTGAAAACAAAAGGGATTATATAAGGGTGAGAGTTATTAGGGGTTTTCTTAAAATTCTACATATCACACCAATTAATCTATATTGACGTAAAATAGATAAGTGGTTAGCTGGGGTTAAAGGGGATGGATAACAGAAAGAAATTACCAGGAGCCATGAGGAAAGTTGGATGGATATTTTTCTGAGTTCTAATTGTGGTGATGGTTTTATGGCTAAACACATATGTCAAACATACCAGAGTACATACTTTAAATGTGTTGAATTTGTTGTGTTCAATTATACCTCAATAAAAAATGTTATGGAAAAAATAAAGGAATGAGACTATTTTTGCCTGACCCATTTCCAATCCTATAAATTGATAAGTAAAAGCTAAGGCTTTAATAAAGCATTTCCAAAAAGAAACATAAACCCCAATTTATTGTGGAAACTGAACAATTAATTAAGATTTAGATAGAGATTCAGAAATCTACATCAACTTGGTAACTACATTAGTTGTATATAAAACCTTAATTTGAAGTGTTACTCTATTTTTTCCAAGATTTTTTTTTAATTTTTTTGTTCTAATTTGTTGTGCATGATAGTATAATGCATTTATACATTCTGATAAATTATACATAAATGGAGTATAATTTCTCATTTTTCTTATTGTGAATTAGTGTCTGCATATCAGAAAAAAACATTTGGCCTTTGGTTTTTTGGGTTTGGCTTATTTCACTTAGCATGATATTCTCCAACTCCATTCATTTACCAGCAAATGCCATAAGTTCTTATTTAAAGCTGAGTAATATTCCATTGTGTATATATCTATATAGAGATATATACGCCACATTTCCTTCATGCATTCATCTGTTGAAAGGCATCTAGGTTAGTTCCATAGTTTAGCTATTGTGAGTTGAGCTGCTATAAACATTGATGTGACCGCATCACTGTAGTATTCTGATTTTAGTCCTTTGAGTATAAACTGAGGAGTGGGATATCTGGGTCAAATGGTGGTTCCACTTCAAGTTTTCTGAGGAATCACCATACTGCTTTCTAGAGTTGTTGCACCAATTTGAGGTCCCACCAGAAATGTATGAGTGTATATTTTTCCCCACATCCTCACCAATATTTGTTGTTGCTTGTATTCTTGATAATTGCTGTTCTGATTGGAGTGAGATGAAATCTTAGAGTTGTTTTGATTTGCATTTCTCTAATTGCTAGAGTTGATGAACATTTCTTCTTACGTTCATTGATCGATTGCATTTCTTCTTCTGTGAAGTGCCTGTTCAGTTCTTTAGCCCATTTATTGATTGGGTTATTTGTTTTTTTGGTGTTAAATTTTTTTAGTTCTTTGCATAGCCTAGAGATAAATGCTTTATCTGAGGTGCACATGGTAAAGATTTTCTCCCAATCTGTAGGCTCTCTCTTCACGTTATTGACTGTTTCCTTTGCTGAAAAGAAGCTTTTTAGTTTGAATCCATCCCATTTATTGATTCTTGATTTAACTTCTTGTGCTTTAGGGTCTTGTTAAGGAAGTCTGATCCTAGGCCAACATGGTGAAGATTGGGATCTACTTGTTCTTCTAGTAGTCACAGAGTCTCTGTTCTAGTGCCTAAATCTTTGATCCACTTTGAGTTTCATTCAGGGTGAGGGATAAAGGTTTAATTTCATTTTGTTACATGTGGCTTTCCATTTTTCCCAGCATCATTTGTTTAATAGGCTATCTTTTCTCCAAAGAATTTTTTTGGCACCTTTGTCTAGTATGAGATAACTGTATTTATGTGGGTTTGTCTCTGTCTTCTATTCTGTCTACATTGATCTACATGTCTGTTTTGGTGCCAATATCATGCTTTTTTTATTACTATAGCTCTGTAATATAGCTTGAGATTTGGCAATGTGATGCCTTCTGCTTCACTTTTCTTGCTAAGGATTGCTTTGGCTAATCTGGGTCTCTTATTTTTCCAAATGAATTTCATAATTGCTTTTTCTAGTTCTATGAAGAATATCATCAGGATTTTAATAGGAATTACATTAAATTTGTATAGCACTTTTGGTAGGATGGCCATTTTGACAATATTAATTCTGCCTATCCAAGAGCATGGGAGGTCTTTCTATCTTCTAAAGTCTCTACAATTTCTTTCTTTAGTTTTCTATAGTTTTCACTGTAGAGGTCTTTCACCTCTTTTGTTAAATTGATACCCAAGTATTTTTTTTTTGAGGTTATTGTAAATAGAATAGTTTTCTTTATTTCTTTTTCAGTGGATTCATTACTGATTTATAGGAATGTGTTTGATTTATGGGTATTGATTTTATATCCTGCTACTTTGCTGAATTCATTTATTAGTTCTAGAAGTTTTTGGTGAAATTTTTTGGATCTTCTAAATGGAGCATCATATCATAGGCAAATAGTGTTAGTATTTAGTAACTACATTAGTTGTATAAAAATCCTTAATTAGGAATGTTACTCTATTTTTAAAGAAAGTTTGTGCAATTAAACAACCTAGTGAGTATTCTATTGCCATGATTTTAAACCGTCTGCCTTCTTATTTTCTTAAATTTGGATAAACAGTAGCTGAGCCAAATGTCAAAACTAAGGCAAGGGTAGCAATAACAGCATAGCCACAGAGAGAATGGTCCAACTAAAATTATTTTAAGTTAGCATAATACTTGTTTACCAACCAGCAGAAGAAATTTGAGTAGGGGTTCTCTGCATAGGCAGATTTACAACATCCTTGCCAGTCATCTTTGATTGTTAAAAATTTAAGACAAAACCTTCAAGTCAATTGACCTATATTGGATTAATGCCAGTGCAATTTATAAAATAGATACAATATTAATTTGGGGAATAAGATTAGCATTTAATCGGTGGTCTTTGAGTAAAGCAGACTGCCCTCCAAAACATGATTTGGCCTAAGCCAACCTGCTAAAAGGCCTGAATAAAACAAAAGACTGAGCTCCCAGTTCATGAGGAATTTTCCAACAAAAAGCCTTGAACTTGAACCACAGCATCAGCTCTTCCCTTCTTGCCAGCCTACCCATTTATCCACCGGTTTTGGACTTGTGAGACTCAATAACAAAGTGACACAATTCCTTAAATAAATCTCTCTGTAGATCTGTACACACATGCACACACACGCACACACACACACTCCCTATTGGTTCTGTTTCTCTTGAGAACCCAGACTAATATATTCACCAAGTCCCAGTCTTATGTTTGTCACAAATTTTCTTACGAGTACTGGCAAAGCAATACCTTTTAAATAAGACCTCAAAACTTGGACAAGTTATTTTATCCAATATGATAAGTAAACTACTAATCTTCAGTGAAAGAAGTTTAATAGCTCTCACTCTTACTCTCCTAATGGGTGTTGACCCTTATAATAGTCTCACTTGCCTCCAGTCTCTGTTTCTCTCTCCCCCCATGGATGCTAGAAAGTTCTTTCTAAAACATAAACCTAGTCATGTCACTCTTCTGATTCAAATTTTTCAGTGTCCCTTTAGTCCAGCCTCAGTTCAGGCCACTCCCCTTGGAAAACACTTGGGGCCAGAAGCACTACCTGGGCTGAGAAGATCAGAGAACCATAGGCCTGAGATACTGGTTGCCAGGCATCATACATATACAAGACTCGTCCTATATTGAACAGTTTTCAATGCATCTTCTATTGACTTTGTCAGGATACCCTAAATGTCCTGTATTCAGCTTTTTTCAATCATTATAAGAGTTGGCAATGCTCCACCACAGTAATTACTGCTTAAGTCTCTTAATGACAGCACTAGCTAAAAATTATACCTCCACAAATATGAACCTGGACAGTTCCATAGGATCCCTCTTGCAGGTTCCACTGAGAGAAGACCTTTTGAAAGGAGTGGTCGAGAATTAAAATACTTTTTTTCATATTCAAGAAAGATTATTCCCTGGCTTGTGAAAAGGTAGTCCCCAGCAACTAGTTTTGTGGTGTGATAAACATGTTCTAAAAATCTACCAATCATTCACAACCTCCAATAATTATGTTTCTGATGGTTAGCAAATCAAAGGCTTGAGCCTTTTGAAAGTCAGTCAATCGTGACAATTCAAAGCATCTAGACAACAGCCAATCAGAAAGTGCCTCACTCCAGTGACCACACTAAACATCTGAAGGTCCATTCATCAGTGAACACTCTCTCTTCTAAAAGTCTACCAATCCCTGAACACCTGGCCTCCCAAAACATTAATTAGACAAGATTATGCCTTACAGGTCTGCCTTGTGGATAATGGGGAAATTCACATTTTTTACATCAGATACTAAGTTCAATTTACTGATAGTTCACAGGTTTGCAACACTTTCAACAGTTCAGCCCTGTCTATGATTAGCTGTGAGTTCTGACCTGTAAGTGGTATACTATTGCAGCTGTGAGGTTATAAAACTAAGTCTTGTCTTTTCTAGCAGTTGTTGCTCTTTATCAGTTTTAATTTGCATATATTTGCACCACAAAGTGCCAAATCATAAAAATAAGTTTTGTGTTAAATTTTCTGAGCAGTAGACATTTATTAAATAAAGGAAAATCCTCTGGAAACTTTTTGCACAGATCCTAATTGTTCATTTGCTACAAAAAAAAAATGGGTGGAATGTCAGATAAAAATAGCATGTAATAACTAAACATAAGAGATACATGGTATCAAAAGTACAATAAAATAATAAATTTTTAAGAACAATTCAGATGAGGAAGATAAAATAATCACAGCAGAAAGTGTGATTGCCTCTGTTTTAGTCCATTGAGGCTACTATAACAAAATACCATAAACTAGGTGGCTTATGAACAATGGGAATTTATTTCTTATAGTTCTAGAAGTTGTAAAGTTCCAAGATCAAGGCATAGGCAGATTCAATGTCTGGGGAGGGCCTACTCCCTTGTGGATGGTATCTTCTTGCTGTATCTTGATGGTATCTTCTCACGTGGTGGAAAATTCTTGGGACCTCTTTTAAAAGATCCCTAAACTCATTCATGACCTAAGGGCTCCCATCTCTTAATGCTATTGCTGGTCATTAGGTTCTTGCATACAAACTTTAGCAGGGTGGGGCAAACATTCGGACCACAGCAACCTTCCACAAAGGATTCCATCAGTCTTTTAGTTCAAAAGACTATTTGAATATGCAATAACAGAAGTATTTCTGATTTCAAAATTGCAAGCAATTTTCAAGTGCCAGGATGAAACATACTATAGTATAATGATTTAAGCCAGGCATTAGGTGTGCCTATAATCCCAGAAGCTTGGGAGGCTTAGGCAGGAGGAAGGCAAGTTCAAAGTCATCCTCAGCAATTTATCTAGAATTTAATGAGACCCTGTCGCAAATTTAAAAAATAAAATAAAAAGGACTGGAGATCTGAATCAGCACCCCTGGGTTCAATCCCCAGTAAAATAAAGAAAAAGAAAAAAGAAAAAAAAAAAGAAAGAAAAGAAAGACAATAATTTTAAAAATAGTAGTTCAATTTGCTATCTCAGAGCTTACCAAATATCTAATGCCTTTGTTTTTCATGATGTAACTAAAGATGTAAGTGATTTTATTGCTTTTGTAATATTTTTCTTACAAAAAAGGAACACTTACCAAACTATGTAAGTAAAATCTCTTTCAGAAGGAAGTTGAGGGAAAGAAAGCAAAATGTTTTTGCAGAGACTCCTATTGTTGAGTTATAAACTAAGAGAAGAATTGGTAATAATATAAACAGAAATATTGTTGGATGTTTGCATGAAAATGCAATGTTGATTCAAAGTTGAGGCCAAACATGAATGGGAAATTTTGGCTGTTCAGCCATATTCTGAATAATGCTGCCAAAAGCATCTAATGTTCTTTCTATTGACATTGAAGTCATTGCTATTAAATTGTTCTTCTACTTCAGCATTTATACTTTTCAAACTGAGTCACTAAAATATTTTTGAAATTTTGTGGAATTCATCTTTCTTCTATTCCCTTGCATTCAGAAACCTATCATTTCTCTTCAACAAAAGCATTTGAGAGAATCCTGCATTTATTTGAAGCACTTAAATTATATTTTAATTCTAAAGAAGTCTCCAGAAATTTTTATTGACTTTTTAAATTATCCATTGAAGAAGTTATTTATTTCTTGATCATGAGTTTCAATGTTTCCTTAACATTATTATTGTGCAAATTTGAAGAGGATCAAAGGTTGTTAGTACTCTAATCCTTAAGGATAAGTGTTGAATATATTAAAAAGAATTGCAGAAAAAAATTTCCCTTTAAGTTTCAAGTTTGGAGAAACATTACTGAAGAAAGGAAAAGAAATCTCCACTTGAAATGGATAATTATTGCAGTTCCTGTCATGACCATCATGTGAGATGAAGTATTTGAATCTTTTGATTCCTTGGAAGGATTTGATTCATATGAATGCTACTGAACACTCTAAGAATGGGAACAAAGGGAACTGTTATGCGTTGTAAAAAAAGGAATAACATTGACAACAATGCTCTTGCCAGTGAAAACATTTTAAAAAGTTATCTATCAAGAGATGCAATGTTAACCTGAAGAATAGTAAACCCAGTTTTGTCATGAAACAGGATTATGTGCTACAACAAATCAAATTTGAAGAGGGATTTCTTGGTTTGTTAACTTTTTGCCAATAGATGTTCAGTGCCCTAGTTTATAACACTGGTGTTGAGTGTGTGTGTGTGTGTGTGTGTGTGTGTGTGTATGTGTGTTTCATTAAAGCATGCTCATTGAACAAAAAAAGAGATTAAAAGAGTTGAATGTGACCAACATAGAAATTTTGTTCCATTGTAAATGAAACATAGGCTGTAATTATAAGACATTTTATAAGTGAATTTTGCAAAACAAATAACTGTAAGGAGAGTCAAGTCATCAGGGAAACATGATTAAAGAAACAATTTTGTAAATTATTTATAATTTATTTCAGATAAACATTTATTTTAGTATACATATGCCCCATATAGTTTTATTTTATCTCAATGTACATAAGTACAGACTATTAAACGTCTCTCAAATTTTATTGGGCATTCTGTATGGATATTTTGTTTGTTTGGTTGGTTGGTTTAAATTTGGTGACCTGATATTGGGTTCTGTTAGTGATATAAGGCTGCTTTCCAGGTAGACATCAGGTGATTTTTCTTTGCAGGAAAGACAATTAAAGATCTGAAGAAAGACCATGGTTTTGCACTGGCACAAGTGTCAGTTGGCCTCACTGGGCTGCAGGGAATCCCAGATCGTATATCCTACCACCTCCTATACCACATCTAAGGACAAAACCAAGGTGGGGCCAGACCATGACTGTTAAATAGGGCTGTCACAACAAAACTTTCTCCAAACCTGAGCAGCAATTCCATGTTGTAACAGAACTCTTCTAAGCCCACTCTATCACACTTTGCAACCCTTCACTTAGCAAGTATATAATGAAAAAATAGTGCTAGCTTCCATGATGGATGCAGGTCAAACATAAAAATGTACCTTGCCCTTGCTGTTAAGAAAACCATTCTGAAAATCATTTGTGACATTTCTGCTGATTACCTAATATGAGATAAATTTTTCATAGCTCCAAGTATCTTTTTTATTTTATTTACATATTATCTGTTTATAAACATTGATGTATGTACACACTAAAAACCATAAATCATTCTGCTCTTAACTATGGTGACCAATAACTAACCACAGCTTTAAGAGGAAAGACATTAAAAGAAAGTAAATTAATATCAAACATTCTCTCGCTGCCTTTCTACTGGCATTTAATATATCACAGTCTAAACACAAATACGAAATCAGGGTTCCTACAGCAATTAGAACAATTCTTTTTTATACTTCTTCCAAATCTAGAAGGTTATCACACATACACAAAGAAAATCATAATGCATAATGAATTTTAGGCAAAGAAAATGACTTTAAAAAATTGGATAAAAATGGAAACATTATAAGTGTTTTCCAATTTCCTTTTTTAATCATAAGCCACAGTAACAAATGTATTTTATATCACAATCTGATATTATGTATGTGTAGATGCATAAAAATATTCATACAAACAATCCTCATTATTCACAGAATCCATATTTATAACTTTTTCTGCTTACTAATATTTTCTTGTAATCCCAAAATACTTGCAGTGATTTCATGGCTAATCAAGAACATGCTCATGCACAGAGCAACAAAAAAATTGAGTTGCCTTACATGGACATTCCCAACTAAAGTTAAATAAGGTAACACTCAAGCTTCTTGTTTCAGTTCTGCTCTAATAAGCAAGTGACCCTTTTGAGATGCTTTAGTCAGAATTTCATCGCTGTGACCAAAAGTCCTTACCAGAACAACATAGAGGAGTAACAGTTTATTGGGGGCCCATAGTTTCAAAGTTCTCAGTTCACAGATGGCCAATTCCATTGGTCTGGGCCTGAGAAGAGGCAGAACATCAAGGTGGAAGGGTGTGGTGGAGAAAAGCACCTCAGGACACGGCATCAGAGAGCAGAACAAAGAAACCTCTGTTCACCAGGGACAAAATATAAACACCTAAGGCACACCCCCAACAATCTACCTCCTCCAGCCACATTTTAGTACCCTCAGCTACCATCCAGTTAATCCCCGTCTGTGGATTAATCCACTGATTGTATTACAATTCTCATCATCTACTCATTTTACCTCTGAATATTCTTTCATTGTCTCACACATGAGCTTTTGGGGAACACCTCATATGTAAACCATAACCTGAGGCTTATTTAATGTCATGTTTTGTGTATTTTGGGACTTTTTTTGGTGATTTTACTAACTAAAAAGGACCCCCTACTTACTCTCCACTGTTCCAAAGTACAAGAAGGCTATGATGAGCCTCATGGAGAAGTGGGTGTGTTAGGTTAGCTCCACTTTGTCATGAGTCACAGTACGGTTGGTGGGAGTTCAGTATTAATGAATCGACAACATACATTAAATAGAAGGCCTTTAAACAAAACACACTTGAAGCACAGATATGTATTGATCTGGTGATAAAAATGTCATGACCAGAGACTGGCAAGAACCTAAACTTGTATTTCCTCTAGGAGCAATTATTCAGTATTCACTAATTCAGTGTTCAAGGTACCTTTATAAAATATAATTACCTCAACAAGAAGAATAGACTCTGTGTGTGTTCATATCAAAAATAGTATTTGTGAAACTATACTATACATGACACACTTTAATATTTTGTTATGTCTATTTTTTAATGCTAATTATCATGTTACTTACATTGGTTTTATGACCCACCAAAAGGGCATGATGGGCAATTAGAAAATATGGAGATGCTCCAGCATGGAAGGAAAAACAGTTTTTCTCATATGAGCTAATAAAAACAAAATTAGAAGTTTAATGGAAAAATAATGAACCAAGTTAAACGACTGGCTTCTTTAAAAATCCAAACAGTGGTAGCAGTAGATTCTTAGGTTCTTGTGGTTTTTCATCCTCTTAGATGTCATGTTACTTTCTATTTTCCTGTTGAATATGTAGCAACTATAACTGAACATCATTTCTCTTTCTGACATTTGAGACAGCTCATAATCTATAAAAGAAGAAATAAGAGACATTTGGTTAGCAGTCAATTTTGAGGCAATGGGGCCAGAAAACTCATTGAAAAACAACTGGGTATTTGTTCCTTACAAGCTAGACCAGATTGACTATTTTACATTTCAGCAAATATTTGGTTGAAATGGTTCTGTGTAGGCTACTGATTTGAAGGGATAATGACAGGATTGCCCAGGCTACATCCTCTTAGGTATTGGCCTATTGGGGCATTTGGTTGCAATTCATCAGTTCTGGTATAATGAAGAATTTCTGTCATGGTTATTAATTTTTTGTTAATAAGATAGCAGGGAATAAGCTAGGATAGGCCAGACTATACAACCAAAATAAATAAACCCACAAATTTTAGTGGCTAAGTACAGTAGAGGCTTACTGCTGCTCATGTCGCAATTCCATGCACACCAGGAAATTCTCCTCTAGACAGAGACCCAGGCCATTTCCATCTTGTTCTTCAACCATCTTGCAGCTCCATGGCCACTTTGGTATTACCTGACTAGAAAATAGGGAGGGAAAGCTACAACTCATAAAATGCTCTATCTCTTAGGGATCTGGTCTGAAAGTTTCTCATTACTTTCATCACATTCCGCTGGTCTGAACCCAGTCATGGAATCCTCTCAATATCAAGGGAAGTTGGGAACTGTGAGGAGCACTCAGATATGGGAGAGCACTAGGAGCCACAGGGAGAAAAGGTTCCCCAGCCTATATAGTGATCAGCACATTTATGCAGAACACCTGCATCTTGGTCAAATAGATGTGGCCTGAGACTACTTTTAGATAGCTCTATAACATTGTAGAATTCTTTATTATAAATGTTATTGTTTTTGTTTTTATACAAATATTTGATGTCCCTTTAAAGCTGCCTTAAATATGGAGATTAGGTTGAAGATAGGAAGCAGGCCCAAAATATGGGTTACTATTCCATATAGTTCATAATACCTTGAATTTATGGTTTTTTATGATGTTACTTCTAGATAATTTGTATCTTAATCACCTCGATTCAAACTGCTAAATCTAAATGCATTAAAATGCAGACTCAAGGAAACTAGTGCTGACCTATTAAATCAGAATTTATCTTGGTGGAGCCCAGGAATCTGCATTTAAAAGTATTTCTTATGTGCACTAATTTTTGAACTGCTGCCCAACAAGAAGAACCGAAATACCTTCCACTTAGAAGCTAAGTCTGTTTGTGATTACAAAAGAATCACAGATCTAAGAGCCAATTTCAACCATCTTTTTCAAATGAGGAAAGTCAGCGTAGAAAATTCTAGGATTGAAAATTGTCATGATGTTGGCTGGAACCAATGATGACAGAGCCAGAATGATCAAAGCCAGAAAAAGAAGAAAGCAGAATAGAATTAGCTTGGAGACTAAAACTGTGCAAAACTTTATTTTTCAGGTGTGTGTGTGTGTGTGTGTGTGTGTGTGTGTGTGTGTGTGTGTGTGCTCATCTCTACCACTTCCTTTCCCATCTCATTGTCTAATTTAACACTCCTCTGATATCATCTAAGAGTCTATTAAACAAACCGGCCTCCCAGCCGGCCTTTATGCTAACGATGTAATAGCATCCTCTCCACAGGGCTCCGGTGAGGATTCAGTAAGATAATACAGGTGAAGTAATTAACCCAGTTCCTGACACCCAGAGGACTAAATCAATGCCAACAATTATCAGAAGTTGACATCACCACTGACAGACCCATAGTATGGGTGCTAAAATAATCCCACAGGGAGTCCGGAAATTGAAGCCCTGATAGATCATTACCCAAGGAAGATCATGCATGGATGATCCAGGTTGTCCTGATGGATACATCATGGCATCCAACAGGAAGTGAGTTAGGAATGCCAGGCCACCCAAGTTCACCCTGCCCCATAAAGGATTGCCAGGGTAAATAAGACATAGCCCAACTCCACCATTACTACCACCCAAGACGCCCACACAGAGGTTTGAAGCCTAATGTAAATCAGCAGCTAATTTGCCTATATTTGCCTCTTATAGACATGGTCTCCAAGTGTCCTCAAACAACAAACCACCCATCAGTTCAGAAAATGACAGGGTTCAATTTTAAAGGGTCTATCTGCCCCCTCACAGGGATGTGGTCAGGAAGAGAGAGAGAAGGGGGAAAAAAAAAGAAGAAGAGGAGAAGAAGAAGGGAGAAAAGACCTCAAATGCCTTAAGGCCACAGAAAGAATCAGGTTACAATGTTTTGCATGTGCTGTGATGAATTTAAATAAGCAAGGCTAACAAGGACAACACCCCCTTTAATTTTGGTATGCAAGGTCAGAGCACAGCACAAAAGAGGACTATGGATGGCATTGAAAAGGTTTCTTCCCAAGTATTAGTGGAAGAGACATAGTAAGTGGAAAATATCATTCTGATTTTCAAACTATAGGTCATAATCCATTAATGGATCATGATATCAAGTTTAGCTCATTTTTAGGAATATAATGCAACTAAAGAACAGAATAGAACAGAGCTTCTGACATAGTAAGGATATTTTTTAAAGGTTTGTCTAGGTTTGACTATGTATTGGGGTCATGATGTAACTTTAAACAGTGGATTGTAGTGAAAAAAGTTTGAAAACTAGTGTAGTAGCAGAGAGTTCACTACTATAGAAGCACAGAGAATTTGAATCTTTTCTGTTTCACGGTTATTTTGAGACTTGCAGCAAGCTTCGATTTCTTCAAATTTAGACTTGGATTAAATACCTACAAGAATTCTGAGAAAATAAGCTGGATTTATGTCTGCAAACCCCTTTAAACACACTCGCTGCCACAAAATAGTCACCTAATAAATGTGTTTCCTTCTCCAATCCACTTAGGATGTTATGTATATAAATAGAAGTTCCCTGGTCTTGTTTCAGTTTGAAATAAATAAATAACTGCCCACTCTGAAATTGTCTGATTTAATAAAATGATCATTCCTGAACACATCAGAGAGATTCTCATTAAAATGTACTATAAACCCCAGTGATAGTTTTCTTTTCTAATTCTTTAATTAAACTTTTTGTTTTGAGATAATTATGGAATTATATGCAGTTTTGAGAAATAATACAGAGGCCTGGTGTGGTGGCCTGTAATCCCAGTGACTAGGAAGACTAAGGCAGGAGAATTGCTAGTTCAAAGCCAGCCTCAACAACTTAGTGAGGCCCTAAGAAACTTGGCGAGATTCTGTCTCTAAATAAAATATTTTTAAAAGGCCTGGGGATGTGGTTCACTGGTTAAACGCCCCTGGGTTCAATCTCTGGTACAAAAATAGAAAGGAAAAGAAATAAGAGCTCCTGTGTACCTTTCACTCATTTTCCCTCCCAGGGTAACATTCTGCAAACTATAATACAGTATCTCAACTAGGATATTGACTTTGCTTCACTCCACCAATCTTTCAGATTTAGGTTTCTTTGTAGTTGCCAACTGTGATTGATTAGTAAGGGCTAATCAGAGTTCAAGTTCCCAGACTGCTTTGAGTCCTGCTTCAGAGAAAACAAATGTTTCAAGCAATTAGCAATATTTTCCACTGGCCCATGATTGAAAGCATAGACACACATTTGCTACCAATATGCTAACTCTGAAGTAAGTGAACAAAATGCTCTCAGTTTTAAATTAAAATTTAGAGCTAGTGCTTAACAATGTGTAGTTTCTCGTTTTCTATTTAATACAGTTTGTCCTCCATATCTGTGGGTTCCATACCCATGGATTCAACCAATATTTCAAAAGATATTTGAAAAATGTAATCTGTAACAAAATGTACAGACTTCATCTCATTTGTTCCTAAGCAGTATGGTACAACAAATATTTGCCTATGTTCATATTGTATTAGACATTACAAGTAACCTAGAGATGATTAAAGTATATATGAAGAGGTACTTAGACTGTATGTGAATCCTATGCCATGTTATATAAAGAACTTAAGCATCTGTTTTCGTCAACATTTTTGCTGCTACAACTAAAAGATTTGACCGGAACAATTTTAAAGGAGGAAAAGTTTAGTTGAGGGCTCACAGTTTCAGAGGTCTTAGTCCGTAGAAGTCCATTCCTTGAAACTCAAGGTGAGGCTGAATATCAGGCGGGGAGAGTGTGGTGGAAGGAAGCAGCTTGTGTTGTGAAGAGGAAGTAAAGAGAGAAAGAGACTCCATGCTCCACATACAAAAAATGTACCCCAGAGCCACACCCCCAATTAACCACTTCCTCCAGCTACACCCCACCTGCCTCCAGTTACCACTCAGTTAATCCCATCAGGGCTTAAATCACTAACTGGATTAAGACTCTCACAACCCCGTCACTTCTCTGAACCTTCTTGCATTGTCTCACACATGAACTTTTCGGGGACACCTTACAACCAAACTGTAATAGCATCCTTAGATCTTTATGTCCATGGGAGGTCCTACAACCAATCCCACTGTGGATACTGAGGGATGACGATATAAGTGTTTTAAAATACAAAGATCCAAAGAAAGGGTCCAAAGTTATCTATCTCTGTGTTGGGAAACTAAGAAGTTCAAATGTATACATAGGTAGATAATCTACTCCCTACAGAGGGCAGAAGCCTTCATAATCAACCACAATATTATTTTCAACATCTTTAAGTAATTGAATTATTTTCATGTTGAGTGTCTGTCGCGAGCAGCAGAGAGGCGAGTGACTAGAATTTGGTTCCAAACAAGTTGGCTTTATTTGATACATTCGGGATAATACAAATCTTAATATTCCTAATATCACACATCAATCAAATCGTATGGCAAATAAACACACCTCAATCAAATAGTCCAAAGTCCTCTCTGCCTTGTCGGTATCTTAGAGAGAAGATGACGGCTGGTCTCGGAACTTCCTCCGGCCGATGGTCTAGGAATCGAGGACAAGCAGGCTCCGCTGGTTGTGAAGCCGACAGAGCAGCGGAGTCTTGGCAGTCTCCACCGATGATCGGTGGGGCTCCGGAACCTGGCTGACGTGTATTTGTCAGGAGCTGGGCTGAGCCGAGGAGCTGCCTGAGAGGGGAGTTTATATACCCTTCTTCTTGGCTTGTTTCCAATTCTGGTCCAGATGATGTCTTATCTCCCTGGTGCGGCGCTCTGGTGACACGTCTTTTTGGCTTGCCGTCCACTAGGGGCTTGCCATTTATTCGTCAGACATCCAAGTCTGCTCCTTTCAGTGTCTGAATTATTGCTTCATGCTAAAGGACTAAAGCAACCTTAAATAGGACTGACAGTTATATTTTTCTACCCACTTTATATGAAATCATAAGATTCTTCAATTTAATCGAAAGATGATTAAAAGAATTTGGGTGGAAATCTGATTTAAATGAATTTTTCCTCAAAAATCTTTTTGATGTATGCTTAACTATAAGATACTGGTTATAGGAGTTATTGACTTCAGAGAATAGAAATTTTATATTGGACCGCCTCACAACAAATAAGCTAAATAGTTGCTTTTGACGATTTAAGATTTATTATTGAAGAACCATTTGATATAATGGAAATGGCATAGAACTTTGGTTAATTTTGTCACTGTAACTTGCTATCTTAAATTAAGAGAACGCCTCAGCACTTGGTATTAAGTTTTAGGTAAAAGTTAACTGTGATAACGATGATGATGATGACAATGATGTTTTCCCTTTTCCTATAGAATAGGCAATGCAAAAATGTCCTGGAGTCCAGCTCTGACATGATTTACGAAGTTGATAGAACGGGGTGAATGTCCACAGTGTTATTTTCCAATTATCAGACTCTATGTACCTTCCTTCAACCCCTATTGTGGCGGGCAGAACCAGGGCCCAGGGTTACGCCACGTGCATCCGAAGATGGCGACTGGCAGAGAGCAAAGGGCGTTCTGAATATGCATGGAGAAAGGCAGAACACGTTTAAAATTGGCTGTATGATAATCAGTTCAGCCGCCTAGCACGTGGACAGATATACTTTGTATGTATGCTCCAGCGAGTGACTGCTTGACCTTTAACAGGATTGGATGGACATATCTGGTTACAATTGCTTATGCATCAGACTGCTTATATATTGAGGGTGTTATTGGAATAAAGAAGAAGCTGCTTCATGAACTTCTAAAGAGTACGGTGTCTTCTGTCCCACTGGTTGGGGCCATAAGCACGAGGACCAGCGGTTTTCCCCAAGCGGTTTTTGGTAAGCAAAAAGAAGCCACCAGGAGCCACTTGAAGCAGTGCTGTCGGCAAGCAGCCGCGGTTTTCTGCACCCCATCTCTGCTGCCATCTCCAGAGCTTTAGGGAATTGCCCAACACTACTGGGACTACAGCCCTTTATTCTGGTGTGGGGTGATGACAGCAGCAGGCTGGCAGAAAGAGTAGAGGTGGATCCCCAACCCATGGACAGGGAAACCACAGCAAATCACACCCATGCGTGCACGCGCGCACACACACGAGACTACCAAACCAAAGAAATATGCCCTGCAAGTTAATGATTTCTACCTAAAATTAAAACTGTCAAAGTTAGAACACATAAATCAGTATCTCAGTGATGCATGTAGTCAAATAGATATTAATTTTCCACAAATGGAACTAATTCGCAGACCTCTCTTTTCCACAGAGCACCTTCTCACTGATGTCAAAGGATGTGCTCTCTATGGAAGTGACAGATGAGGCAAGGATCAGCCCCTCTGAGAGAAAACTGGCTAAATTTGGGAGGCCTGGGTCTTCATGTGGAGGATTGCCAAAGCACTCAGGCTTACACCATCCAATCTGGTGTTTCAGGAGCATAATTATGTCTGTATTTTGTCTAAATTGATGACAGCTGTACTTGGGGGGGCAGGAAGACCCCATGCATCTTCAAAGTTTGAAGATATGTTAGAATTAATGTCACCACCATGCCCAAGTTGCAAATCAGGAAAGGATTGATCCATTATTCAGAAATGTTCTTGTTTGAAACAGGGCTATCTTTCATCATTATCTAAAATCATGTCAGAGGATAAAAATAGTTAAAGGACACAGATCAGAGTACAAATTTTGACTTAATCAGCACAATATAAAATTGCATTTCTAAAATGATCCTGCTCTGCACTGATGCTGGCAAATCTATAAAGGAGATTTTTAAACAGGCACACAAAAAGTAGCAGAAAAGAACTTTCTTCATAAACAATGATAAATCTTTATGTTTGAATTATGTATTAAAAATGACAAGAGATAGCTTCATATAAGGTAGGAAAGTAAACTTCTCTGTTCTCTAATGGAATGGGAGCAGTTTGAAGGTGTGACCAGATTTCTTGATTAGTCACTGTCAAGGAGAAAAGGTTAAGATAATTTTGATCAACAAACAACCAATGTAAAAGTGGTAGGTAGAAGACAGAAGCAGGTGGTGGGAACGTGAGTTAAGGGAGTAAGTCTATAAAATGAGCACACTGTGCTGACACCCAGATACTTTGTTTTCCAAGAAGCAATTTACCTGCAGTTCTCCCTGGCTTAAGTGGACAGGCTAGGTCACATTCCTCAGCAAGCTGCCTGTTGTATGCAGAAGAAATGCAGGCCTGAAATAATGTCCATAAGTTACCCTGAACGGGGAGATTTCTGTGACCCTTTTCATAGGCCAGATCCTGAAACTCAGGAAGATAATACCTCCTAATCATAAAATCTGTAAGAATTTATGGTTAAGAATCCAAGTAGAACTTGTCAGCATGGACCAAAGTGACCTAGAGTTGCCATGGCAGTGGGACTTGAAAGTCTGATGTCATCCTGCTGTCAGTCAAAAGTTCTGTCAGTCACGGGCAGGACTTTCTGGAAATTTCTCTGGGAGCCCCAATAAAACTGAAGTGCAGGAGAGGCACACTGTCCCTCTCCTCTCTGAGAGGACCCACTCTCTCTCTTAGCCTATCTGTCCCCTTTCCCTTTCCTTATCCCTTCAATAAACTCATGCCGTTACTCTGAGTGACGTGTCTGAAATCTTTCTGATTTTATCCCAAGAATCAGGGTTCGAAGGGGAATCTTCATGTTACCTCAGTTTCCTGGAAGGTCCCAACTCTGTAACAAAAGGAAATAACAAGGGGCCCTAGGTTACTTCACTCAAATACTTGGGGTTTATTTTTCTGGAAACCCAAGCTGGCCTTCCTTCAGACATTGCTCCTCAGACTCCCAGACATTGTTTGCTCATGGATTAGAAAGAGAGCAGATGCAACTATTGTTCAGATTCTATCTTGTGAATGTGCTGCATTAGGAAGCTGGACCTGAGGTCTCCAACAAGTTTTTATTGGAACATTGTGCAAATTCATAGGCTCGCCTCTGAGGAAATCAGCTTGCTGCTACTTCTACTGATACAGACAGGAACCCTTTCCTGGTCCCTGAGTTTCTTTTTACTACTTTTGCCCACCCCCTTAGTTGATAACTAAAGAATATACGTTAATGTAATTACACACAGTAGCTATACTTTTAATCTTGGACAGAGGCCTTAGCTTGGAAAGGCTTTAGCTTACATGCTAAGTGTCTAGTTAAGAAAAATAATAGGGGGTAAGGCTAAAAAGGATGTTAAATTTTCAGAACTTTTGTTTGTTTTATTCTTGTGTAACCTAAAATAACCCTCCCTCAACTAGTCAAAGTAATAGCTATAGTAGCTAGATTTTATTGAGAATTCCATAAATGCTAAGCACTAACAGCTTTACATGGATTGACTTATTAATTCCCACAACAAGATAATTGTTATTTTTATTTCTGTTTCACAAATGAGAAAACTGAGGCACTGGGAGTTTAAGTGTCTTGTCCAGGTAGGACCTGATCTACTTAGTACCAGAATTAAGATTCAAACCCAGATGGAAAGAATTAGAAAAACCTACAGATACATTTCTGTCTCAGTCCAAAGAAATTGATAAAATTAATTTTTTTTTTTGCTTGTTTTGATACTGAAATTGAACCAAGGATGCTTTATCACTGACCTATATCTCCAGTCCATTTTGTTTTTAAGACAGGGTATCACTAAGTTGCTGAGAGTCTCTTAAATTGCTGAGCCTGGACTCAAATTTGTGGTCCTCCTTCTTAAGCCTCCTGAGTCACTGGGATTACAGGTATGCACCACCATGCCCTGCAAATGCGAACTTTTGTTAGTTCTATTTTTTGGTTCCAATTTATATGCCTACCCTTTTTTCTCCCTCCCTTTTATCAACTATTTCAATCTCTTGACTGTGTGTTTTATGTTCCTTCTTCATTTTCTTCCTCTGAATCAAGGCAATTCATAAACAAAGAAAATGCCAATTGGAAATTTTTTTCCAAAATATTGCTATCAATGACTAGCCATGATCATTGTCATCATCATCATTATCAACATCATCATCATCATCAGTAGGAAGCAAGCATTTTTTCACAGTGTCTTTGATTCTGACTGAAAAATACCAAAATTTATTCGACTGAAGTGGAATGCAATTTGGCAACATCTAAAACATAGAAAAAAGGAAGATGAGAAAGAATACTGAAATATTGAATTGGAATTGGAAGTAAAAATATGAACTTATCATTTTTTACTACACATATACAGATAGAAATTATAATTAATGTGTATATGTATAGGTATATGCATGCTTATGTATCCTCACTCTGTCTACTAAGAAAGCCTAGAAGCAATGACACATGTAGTAATGCGTACACCAAGCATATGGTCAAGGTTTCTAGATATCATTCTCCTCTCAAGTCATTTCCTTTGGGAAATGACTAAGGGAGTGTGGTAAATAAAATTCAAATTGAGCCTACAATAATGTTTTATATTGGAAAGAATTTAAGCACATAAACAATCATGGAGAGATATCATTTCATTCCATATTACTGATACCTTTATCATGGACTGGCACCAATTTGTAGACATGTTTTGAAGAACTATTGTTCTAGGTGGGCACCTCAAATGATCACTTATACTATGGAGACCGAGTTCCTGGTCATCTGTCAGAGTCAGAGTTTCATAAAAATAATGAAATTTAAGATGCAGAACCTTCCTTTCAGAAGTCTGGGAGTGTACTAGCAATATATTTAGATGGTCATTTGTTTTTGTGAAATCTACAAAGTAAGATATTTTAACCATGATTAATAAAGGCCTCTATCACTTTCCACCCTGAGCTCCCCCTCCACTCCCTGATGCTGGAGCAGCCATAGGCTCTTTTGGAATCTGGCCAACATGGAAGGTGAAATGGGAACATACTCAGTTTGAGTTGAGTAGAATATATTTTTGTGGTTCAGTCATTTCTCTGTTGACTGTTCCAGTGTAGAAACAGCTTCCAGGAATACCCTGACAACATGTTGAAGAAATGAACAACTCTTACAGCAATCAGCATGGGAAACACCTGGGTAGTTGATGAGAAACAAGGTATGCACTGGATGGAGACAGAAGAAAGACTGTAAAGATGCTTCCAGCAACTGATGTGCAAAATAGCAGTGGAACACTCAGCTCCTCTCTATGCCGTACCAAAACTGAAGATCTCCTGCTGATTATATGCTCATTCATGCATAATACACAATTGTAAAAACACCAGAAATTATGATTTTTTTCATGAAAGTGACAATAAAACTCAGCTGCAATTTGACAAGTTTAGGAATTATTTTTAGACCATGAAAAATTACAAATTAATGGTTTCATCTAACATAAAGCATAGCTTCTTCTTAATTTAAATTTATTAGATACCTGAGAACAAGTTAAAATAAAAATTAATTGAATATAAAACAGAAGAGTTATGGTTTGGATGTGAAGTGTCCCCCAAAAGCTCATATCTAAGACAATGCAAAAGGGTTTAGAGGAGAAATGATTGGGTTATGAAAGTATTAACTCAATCAGCTAATTAATCACCTGATGGGATTAGCGGAGTGATAACTGAAGGCAGAGTATGGCTGGGATAGGTGGGTCCCTTGCGGTGAGCCTTTGGGGTATATATTTTCTATCTGACCAGTGGAGTCTCTCTTTCTGCTTCCTGATCATCATGTGAGCTGCTTCCCCCCCACCACACTTTTCCACCATGACGTTCAGCCTCACCTTGAGCCCCAAGGAATGGAGCTGGTCTTCTATGGACTGAGAGCTCTGAAACATGGGCTCCCCCCAATAAACTTTTCCTCCTCTATAATTGTTCTGGTCAGGTCTTTTAGTCACAGCAGTGATAAAACTGACTAAAGCAAGATGCAATAAATATAAAAATGAAATGAATTGAAATTAATCTAATATTGAGAAGGGGACTACAAGACCTTTTCCAGATCATACCAAAAGCAGTAATTTATTAAGAAAACATGACAAGTTTAAAATGGATGTAACCAGTATACACATGGATTGTTTGAAAATCTAAATAATGAGGAGAAATTAACTACTAGAAAATGTTTTCAATTTTTCCTTCTCTTTTCTAGCTTTTTCTTTTTCCTGATTTGGCATCAACAAAGATATTGCAATAAACCAATAAAATGCGTAGAGATGCCAAGCTCATTCAAATGTTAATGATTTTAAGAATTTAAAACCAATTATTGTACAGGTAATATTTTAATGTATTAAAATCTTTCAACTTACAGATGAAAGAAATTTGGGAGGTGTTTTCCCAAATCTGACTAATTATGGGTTGAATTGTGCCCCTTCAAAATTCATATGCTGGGGCTGGGGATGTAGTTTAGTGGTAGAGCACTTGCCTAGCATGTGGGAAACCGTGGTTCTATCCATAAAAATATGTATATGCTGAGTCCTAACCCCTAGTACCTAACCTCCAGAAACAGCTTTTAGAGATAATTCTTCAAGAGGTAACCAAGTTAAAATTGGATCATGAGAGTGGACCCTAACCCAGTATGACCTGTGGCCTTCTGGGAGCAGATCAGGATACAAACAAGGCAGCAAGAGGAGCAATTGAGAAGACTCTGAGTGGGGCCATCTATGAGCCAAGAGGAAGGCTTAGAAAGAGGCGAACCCTGCCAACCCCTTGCTCTTGGTTTCTGGATTCCAAAATTGTGAAGAAATGTATTTCTGTTGTTTAAGTCTCCCAGTCTGTGGTATTTTGTTACGGCCATCCCAGACATTTCCAATAGTAAGCCAGGAGGTTGGAAGAACCTTCTCAACTATCATCAGTAAAAAATAAACTTCGATCAACTGTGCTAAGCCAAAGAGTTGGTCTGTCTTCTAGTCAAAGATTATCAACCTAAAAAATGTAAAAGAGAAAGTATCAAAGACCTGGGTAATGAAGTTAATTAGTAAAAATATTATTTTTTATATTTATGGGATTTATCATTTTGTAATTAGTAATTTGTTGGGGTTTATTTTCTCATTCTCTAAAAGCATTTGTTTTCTTACCTAATTTTATAATGTGGCTCTTTAAAAGAATAAAACTGTAAAAATTCCAGGCCTCACAAAACCTAGATCCACCCCTGCACTTCACTTATTTCAATTCTCAGTGACAAATGAATCTGCTGTTCTTATCACTCTCCCAACCCAACTGTTGTCCCAAATTTGTCAAGTGAAAAATTTTAGAAACTTTAACTCCTGGATGTTCTGATTTGATAGGTCCCATGTGAGACTGGGCATCTGTACTATTGAAAAGTTCTACAAGTAATTCTGATGTTCAGTCCAGGTTGAAAGCCACCCCCTTGAGATGCCAGGGATGTCTCACTTGAGGGCACATGCTTTTCAAAGAGTGGACCATCATTCATGACGAATTGTGAAGTCAATTCAGTGGGCCCAGTAAGCATTGTTTTAACAGAATGGGATAGGTTAGCATGCATGCATGCCAAGGTTAATTCTGTGGTCATGAGTAGTTTCTAAGTATCAATGTCAAGGTTACCAGATACCCTGAAACTCTTCTAGTCAAAAAGAATGACCTGGTGTTTCATTGTGTAAACAGCCTACCTTGCTCATGCTCTTAAGACAAATTTATTATGGAATTTGAAGAGAAACTTCCAATAAGAAATCATGAGCTCAAAAAACTTTTCTTTTTTGAAGAAGTGGTTTGTTTATGGGGAATGTGTGTGTGTGTGTGTGTGTGTGTGTTCGTGTATGTGTTTCAAAACCTGGAAATACTAAAATAATTGTAGAAAACGGAAAGGCAACTTAAGACTTAAATACATTTCACTATGGAATGTGGTGAAGAAAGAAGTTGAGAAAAGTCTCCATGTAAGCACAAGTTTCTGTGTATTTAAAAGGAAGTGATAACTGCAGACAAAAAAATGTGAAAGCAAATTACGTGACCATTGTAGGGGAAAAAATCCAAGTTCTTTTTACTCAAAATAAATGCTTAAGTTAGGCTGTCTGGTAAGTCTACCAAGAGTTTGTAATGTGCTTTTACCTGGATATCTTTGTTTCCTGGAGCACCTAAAAATAAAAAGACATATTTTATGTGGCATTTAGATTTAGTCATCAACTAACCCTGGACCGTTTTCACTTAGAACATGCTGCACCTTAATTTGGGCACCAATGAATCATCTTTTCTTCTAGCACTCATGAGCTGATAATCACAAACTTGAAAAACCTTAAAAATCCAAGGTAGCAAGTTTTTCCAAAGCATAACAAGAAACTTTAAAATGATGGGTCAATAAGAACTTCTGTACTTTTCTTTGAGACAGTTCAGTTCCCTTGCTGTTGAGTGAGACTGTAACATTGTTCAGTTAATCTCATTGGTATTTACTGGAGACAGAATTGTAAATAGATAAAAGCCACAGACTCAGGAGTCAGACTTCCTGGATGGCAATCCAAGCAGCGTATTTATTAGCTGTGTAGACCTGTGCCTTAGTTGTTTTCGCACTTATATGTGAAGATACTAATGGTAAACTGAAATCATCTTAAATCTTTTGAAAAATGCATTAATACACCTAACCCACTGAACATCATGGCTTAGCTAGCCTACCATAAACATGTTCAGAATGCTTACGATAACCCAAAATTAGGCAAAATCAACAAGGTTTAGTTTATAATAACCTGTCGAATACTTCATACAATTTATTAAATACTTAGATTAAAAAAAAAAATGCTAGTGACACTCTAGAACACTCTAGAGCCTCAGCTGTTTGCCCCATGATCACATGGCTGACTGGAAACTAAGTTCACTGCCAGGGCCCAAAAATCTAAAAGTGTTGGACTGTATATTATCTGGAAAAGAATCAAAATTCAAAATTGAAGGACAGTTTCTATTGAACGTGTAACACATTTTTCACCATTGTAAGTTGAAAAGTCTCCAAGTCCCAGATAGCCTGGCCCACTAATGAAATCACTGCTACTTCTGGCTCTCCAGGTCTCGCTCCTTTTCTCTGCTTCATTTTTTGCCACGGCATTTAGCATCATCTGGAAAATTATATAATAGCTCCAAGAGGAAAGACGCATTGCTTTGTTTGCGACTCTATCCTTTGTACTATGTTCCAAGCAGTAGGAACTCAAAAAATTAGTATGGAATGGCTGAGTAATGAAGGAAAAGGTTTTTATTACTTATGATTTGTTAGATCTATATGGCAAAATGTTAGTGTGGGCTTTGGATAATGGAGGTTGCAAACACCAGACCTAAGAGCAGAAAACAACATATAATGAATCCTGTGGTGCGCCTGATTTCCAGGCTCCTGGAACATCCATGGGGAATTTCTCACAAGCCTTTCTCCCTAGGCCGCTTTTGTGATTTTCTTGAGGTTTCTTTCCCTTTGTCTTTCAGTCTCTATCCTGTCTCTTCTCCTATCCCAGATCCAGGTCTTTTCTTGCCCCCAAGGTTGATTCAATTAGAAACTTTTTTGTACAATAAAAAATCTAGTAGTTATATTTCTCCTGCTAGGTGCCTAAAATGTGATTAATTGTGTAACTTGATCCATGACACAGTCTAATTCTCGGTCCAGCCATGGCCTTCTTTAATCTGTTATTTATTAACTTACTGATTTGTTCTTTAAATAATAAATATCCGTTCACACCAACCATCATGAAAATTAGAACATTCGTAATTTCAAATTTTTACCCAGAATGTCCTATCTTGTCCCCTGTCTCCTTCCACTGAAAGTAACCACTGCTTTGCAACTTGTATTTTTCTTCCCTTTGCTTTTTAAAACTACAATTTGACCACAATATAAATATTTCACTAAAAGTATATTGGGTGAAACAGACATTATTACCTCATATACATGCATGACTGCATGATCAATGGGATCCTGCAATTGTAAAATCAGAAAAATGACAGAGTACACTCCATTTATGTACGATCTATGAAAATGTATAAATGCATCCCACTGTCATGTACAACTAATTAGAATGAATAAAATTTTTTAAAATTTTTAAAAGTATTGGGTAGTTTTAATTGCTTGTAACATTTTTTAAAGGGTATTGTGGTATATGTAATCCTTATGGCCTTACTTTTTACTCAAATTATATTTCAAGAATTCATTTATATAAATTTATTTTCTTTGCAATATTTTATTGTATGAATGTACCACAATTTTTCTGTTCTGTTACTAGGACTTTGGATTTTTTTAAGTTGCAATTTCAAACAGGAATGCTTCTGTGGAAAATATTGCACATATCTCCTAACCTACATATGTACAAACTTTTTTTAGTATAGTATATGGCTAAGAGTAGCATAACTTACCATAGAATTTATCAATCTTCCACTTTAAAAGATAATGACAATTTTTTTTTCAAAATGGTTGAACCAATTTTTACTCCCACAAGTAATGCACAAGCTAATCTATTGATCTACATTCTCTCCAACATTTACTGTATGAGATTCATCTGCTATCATGGAAGTTCAAGGGTGGCCTTGAGTGATGAAGTTCATCCCATGAGTGATGTTTCAGATTGTATTCCTGATCATCCAGTTTGTCTGAAAAGGGGCATGAACCACGGACTTATGGGCAGTGGCAAATGCTTGGCCAGCTGATCAGGAACTATCTAGTTTCCGACAACTGCCATATAGATGGCCAGAAATTGGGTGGTTTCAAGTTGCTTCCTCCCAGTTCAGGAGGTTAGAGGTCTGAAATCAAAATGGCAGCCAGGCAGTTCTTCTGGAAGCTCTGATGAAGAAGGCCTCCCACATCTCTCTCCTGGCTTCTGGTGGTTACCAGCAATCATCAGCACTCCTTGCCTTGTGTAGACTCATCATTCCTCACTCCTATCATCACATCTCTGTATCCTCTCGTCTTCCTATAAGAAGGAGATCCACCCTAGATTCAGGATGATTTCATCTCATGATTTTAAAACAATAGCTGCCAAGACTATTTCTAAGCAAGGTCATGTTCTGAGGTTTCAGGTAGACCAGAATTTGTGGGTAGGGTGACACTGTTCAAGTCACTATAGAGGCCTAAAAGGAAAAATACTGAAACATAGGGAAAAAATATTGAAACATAGGGGAAAAAAAAAAAGATATTTTGGAAATAGTCATGTAGTTGGACAGTAGAGGACAAGGCTGAAGTATGAAGTGTTTCCTATCACAGGATAACACCACCTGCAACAAATGCACTTACAACCAGGAAGAAAAACTGTCTTGGTTGGTTGACATCAGTCAGCCTCTGCTATCCGCAACCCACTGTCACTCCTGTCTGGGTGGATGAAAGAGCCACTGGGACAGGGAGAGGAACTGTGTGTGTCCACATAGGCTCTCAATCACCACTGCCCCTGCCAAAGGTGCAAGCCACAAGGGAAAGAAATCAATGCTGAGTGTCCATACACCATCACATTCTTCTCTCTCTCTCTCTCTCTCTCTCTCTCTCTCTCTCATTGTTTTTCTTATTCGACATTAATTTGTAGAAATTCCTGCAAATTATTTAGATGAGCACTAATTCATTATTTTTAATGACCACATACTATCCCATAGTACTATCCCAAGGTTTTTCCTGCCATGGCCTCCTATTACATTGCAATCCTATAAAATCCTTTTTGTGGGAGGAAACCGGGACACGTTGCCAAGGGCAGTAGACAGTGAGGACACCTGAGAAGATCCTGTCTGACTTGTCTCCCCACAAACAACCTACTTCCTCTCCTCCTGCTCTAATTTCATATCACACATTGAAATTTAACACCTCAGAGAATAGCTGAATTTCTGCAACCAATAAGCTTAATTCTGAGAATTGAGCTATATTTTTGTAATTCATTTCTGGCCAGAAACTAATGAAGCTACTGTTCTTCCAAATAAATGATAAAAGCAGAGAAGCTCTTTGAAGAACTTTCCAGGAGACTTGGCAATAAGATAATAGTGTTGAAAGAACTGCAAAAACATCCTCAAAGTCACTGGAAGTCAGAAGAAAGTCAAAAAGCAAATATCAAAAATTCTCATGTGAAAGGGCATTCAGGTTCTTTTGGGGCTCACCATACATGCACAAATCTTTCTTAATGACAAGCCCCCAATGGATTTAGAAAGGGGCAGTGGAAATGGTAAAAGAAAACATGTCTACCTCCCAGTCCTGCAGGAAACAGCAGCAGCTGCCGCAGGATGTCCTTATAAGGCATACGTTTCCTGTTGTCCCCTGAGTGAAGTCTGCCGGGACACACTAGGGCAAGTGCTACTTGCCATTTCCTGGAAGACGACCGCAGGGCTGACTCTGTAATTACTCCCAGGCCCAGCCTCTGTCCCAGGGCAGCAATCAGGCCTTGGTCACCGGAAGAAGAGACATATTGGGGCCCTGGGTAGATAGGCCTGGTGTGTAGAGTGAGAGGTCAAAACCACGTTTGTGTACATCCGATCAGGAAAGCATTTGTACCAATACTGCTGGAAACATTTCTACTCGCCCGGCAGTTCAAACACCAAAATGGGAAGAAATTTTCATGGAAGCAAAGATTTCTTGAATATTTTGAGATACAATTTTTATTGGCAATCAATTCTGTGCTTGGCTAAGCTAAACAGTTCCGCAACAGTCTTATCTTACCTATCAGGATCTCAGATCAAAAAATCACTGCTCTACCAGCTAACTGATGCTTTAAATGAGTTCTAAGGAAAGCCCACCAACAATTTCATTTCCCTGAAATAGAAGAAATAGTATTTTAGCTATGGTTAGATTGACACTGGTAATTTCGTAACAAAGAATCTGATTCTGTTACCATGTCTAACGTGAGGCTATTTGTAATCATTTTTCTTGGAAGCTATAACCCTGAGTCAAGATAAATAATACATCAAATCACTTTAGCTATGAAGATTTTTTTCTTCATTAAAAATTAGATTACTTATTTACTTGGTTGTTTTCATTCTCTCAAGAAATTTCTACGACCTTTTCAGAAGTAGTTTTCAAACTGTATCCCAGAAATTTTTTCTTCATAAGAAATACTCCCAGAAGGATAAACAGATAGAAGTAGGTATGTTCAGATTATCAGTTTAGTTTTCATTCTCTCCCTCTTCCCTGCATTACCCTCTACTAAAGAAATAACTAAATCTGTCATAGTTGATGTGTTAATGTAATCATTATTTTAACTTATTTTGAAATCTACTCACAAGAAGTTGCAAAAATAACACACAAAGGTACTTTGGATGTTTCCCCCAGCTTTCTTCAAAAGTAACATCTTAAATAACTATATCACTTTATCAAAACCAGGAATAAGGGGCTGGGGTGTGACTCAGATATAGAGAATACACTTACCATATAAGCAAAAAAAAAAAAAAAAAAAAAAAAAAAAAAAAAAACCTCCAAAATAAACAGGAAGACTATTAACTGGATTATAGACTTTATTCAAATTTTTACTGATCTTCATGCATTCATGGCTTCATATGGTTCTTTGAAATTTTATCATGTTTATGGATTCCATCACCACAAAGGAACTCCACTGTCATGTCCTTTTATAGTTATACCCTCCTTCCATCTCTGTCCCTAACACCTGGCAACCACTGATCTGTATTCACTATCCTCACGTCCAGGATTGGGGCATTTTGAAAATATGACACACATGGAATCATGCAGTAGATAACCTACCGAGTTTGGCATTTATTACTTAGCAAATGCTCTTGACGTCTATCCAAGCTGGTGTGTGCATCAATAATTCACTCCTTTGTATTTCAAAGTAATACTACATTTCATAGATTTATCAGTTTCTTCATCCTCCATTCACCTTTTGGAAGAATGGGGTTGTGTCCAATTACAGTTATTATAAATAATAAGAACATTTATGTAAAGGTTTTTCTATGAACGTAAGTTTTCATTTCTCCATGATAAATGCCCAACAGTGGCAAGTATGTTTGATGTTTCATAAGAAAATGTTAAACTGTCTTCCAGAGTAGCTGTCCCAGTTTACATTCCTACCAGCATGATAGGAGCCATCCAAGTTTCTCTGCATTCTTGTCAGCATCTACTATTACCAGTATTCTTCATTATCTTTCCTTTATTGTATGTCCAATTTAAAATTGAAAAAAATAAATAAATATTAGAAATAGTATTTCCTAACACAAAATTATAATAAGTACCTGTGATAATATGAACTCAAGAATAGTATTTCCAATAGGATCTCAATCAATGGCTTACACCAAGGTCAAAAATCTGATCCCAACTTTAGATTCAGAAACTTGATCTTTTTCATTGACCTAGAGACAGAAGGGATATGCAGGCATTGAGCCCTGCCAGAAAAAAAATCCCAAGAGACTTATCTGCAAGCTAGCATGTCACGTATAACAATATCAGACAAAGCCAGCCCACAGAAAGGGTACCCATTTCCTCTGGCTTGATGAGTTCGTGCAACAGCCCAAACCTCAGAGCAAATGTTTACAGAAGGAAAGTACAGGACGTGGGATGTTCTTACAGGAACATATGAAACCATGCTTGCCCAGTGAAAGGCTCACTTCATTTTAGATATTCCTGGATGAATTACAATCACAGTCAATAGGGTTAAATCATTGTTGGGCCATGTCCGTGCGGCAGAAAAAGACTCACTTTTAATTTCTTTCTATAAAAGGATCACTTACCTTCTTTGGGGCTTACCATTGCAACACTAACCCTCTTCTTTCAACTTTCATTAATATGTTAGTTCTCAAATATATTAATTTCCATTGATTATATTTTAAAATGCTAACTCCCTAAGAATGTTCTGGATGTGCTCTTATGGAACAGAGTACTACCTATAAATTGTAGGGTGATTCTCAACTTGTAAATAACTAACCATAAACTTTGTCTGTAATTTTTTAAAAGTTTGTTTTAAATATAAAAACAATACATGTCTACAGTAAATAAGTCAGACTTAGTAGTCTTAAGGATGCCATTTCCTGATGTGATTATATTTACCTCTTATTGGCATTTTAACACAGTTATATATCTTTACTCCAAATTTTAGATTCTATAATGCTTTGATTCAACATCAGTCTATCCATAGATGAAATATGTTAAAATTCTAAATACAGGCTATGTAGATAATCACATTGGTACATGCCAGAGTTCCAATCATACAAAATAGCATCTAATCACAAATTCAAAAGAGTTCTGGTAACTGATAACATTGCAAATATAACTGTGAGTTACTTTTGGTCTTTAGAGATGGGCCTTCATTATGGTACAAAGTAAGAGAAAAAGTCTTATAAAATGCTCTGAAATTAGAAAATAGTAAATAGTTCTCCAACAGCAGTGATTGTAGTAATAGAAATAGTAATAGCAGTAATGGTGGTTGGTAGGTAAGAGTATAGAAGTTATCACTTCACGTTCATTAAGACGACTATTATAAAAATAGACTATAACAAGTGGTGAAGAGGATGTGTAGGGTAATCAGAACTCATATGTATTGTTGTTACGAATGTAAAAAAGGCACAGCCACTGTGCAAAATGGTAAGGTGGTTCCTCAAAAATTTTAAAAGAAAATTACCACATAATCCAGCAATTACATTTCTAGATACATAACCAAAATAGTTGCTTAGTGAGTTCGGAGAGATATTCGTACAACCCTGTTTTTAGCAGTAATTGTTCACAATAGCTAAGACTTGGGAAACAACCCAAGTATGCATCAGTGGATGAATAGACAAGAAAAGGTGGCACATACACACACAGGAGTATTATTCAACCTTAAAAGAAAAGAAATACTGACATAACCTTAAAAGGAAAAGAAATTCTGATACACAAATGAACCTTGAGGACATTATGCTAAGTGAGATAAGTTAAACCCCCTAGAGAAGTCAGACACAGAAAGTAGGCATGGTGGTCACCAGTGGCCATGGGCTGGGTGAGATGTTACTGTTTCACATATAGAGTCCTCATCTTTACAAGATAAAAGAGTTCTGAGATGGATGTTGGTGATGGTTACACATTACAAGTATATTTAATACCACTAATTGTACACTTAAAAAATGGTTACAATGGAAATTTTATATGCTAGATTATTTTACCATGATAAAAAAATTAGGAGAAACAAAGAATAATGGAGGTGGCCTTTCATTGCACACTTGCTATATGCCCAGTATTTCCTGAATTGTCAATCTAAACCACTTCACTGGATTCTCTTAACAAATCCCATGCAGTAAGCAATTTGCCTCTTTTGAGAACAAGGGAGCTGAAGCAAAGTGAGGTGAATTTTCTTGCCCCAAGTTGCTCAGAAAGTAAGAAGTAAAGCCAGAAGTGTAATATGGGCAGTCTGCTTTAATAATGCTTTATTAAGACCACTGCAGCAGACTCTGCATGCATGTGTTTAGTTCATTTTTTCCTCACAATAATCCAATACATTTTACAGGTGGGAAAATGGGATTTTAAAAGTTATATACTTTCCTAAAGTCACACAGCTATAAATGATGGAAAGTAGATGTGAGCCCAGGCAGCCAGACTCTGTTCCGCTACTTTGATAACAGAGCTCAGATGCAGAGCTCCACGCACAAAAGGAACTTACTGGCAGCATCTGTAGACTGGGGTAGGGGAGGTAAAAGCATAAACCAACAAGATTTTTTCATCTTCTCATAACTTTTCCATCTTCCTTCTAATTCAGCAAGAGAAACACTGAAGTGTTGAATTAAAACAGCTTCATAAGGGTGAGCAGGTGGGTTTGTTAAAACTAGATTTGTTTTGTCTGATGAGTCATCTTTGTCTTGTGTCTGGTAAAAATGAAGTTGTTTTTGTCTCATTCTGGCCCTGAGAGGTATTTAAGGTTTATATCCAGAGATATCTTGAGTTTGTCATCTTTGTCTGAGTATAAAAATAAAACCGAATGGCATGCACAGGTACAGGCACAAGGCTTGAGCATATACAGGTGGCAGGTATAAGAAGTCACATGAGCGACCAGAAATGTCTTAGCCATACTAGTCAATGCCTACGTCCTTCTCTCTTTGGACTCCATCAGACATACAAATGCACCTAAAATCCATTGGAAATAGCTGCCTCTGAGCACCTCTTAGTTCTAGCTAAGCATTTTTCTATCCCATGGATACCTGCCAGAAAGGTAAATCCTAGGAAAATTTGTAAAGTGCAATACATGGTACTCATCTCCATTTTGTTTTCCTTTCATCCTAGTTGAGTGGTATCTTCAAACCACTCACAATCAGGAATTCTTCATAAAAACTCTTGCCCTCTGCACCTCTTATCCCTGTGGTGCTTAGCTAACCCATTCACTTTGTCAGCAGTTATGTCCCCAAAGGTCACCAGGAGCCAGGCACTGTTTCTCTAGGCTCTTGAGATCATTTGTAAACAAAGCAGCCAAAAGTTCCCAGGAATCAGGCAGGAAATAAACAAACGTAATATATCAAAAAAGGTTAAATTATTTAGTTTCTTAGAATATCGTTAATGTAAAAAGGGGTTCAAAAGAAGTTAGGCCAAGAAGAAGGCTCCGAAGAGCTGAGGAAAGAAGGAAAAGGAGTGGTTTGAATATTAAATAGTATGGCCAGAAGAGGTCTCATTGAGGAGGATTGGAGCAAAGACTTGAAGTTGATGAGGGAGTGAGCCAAGTGAAGAACATTCCAGGCAGAGTGAAAAGCTGGCACAAAGGCCTTGGGACGGAATGTCCAGAGGTCTGAGCAGCTGCAAGGAGGCCAGTGTTGTAGAGCAGAGCGAGTGAGTAGAGAGTGAGTAGGTGGAGAGTAGTAGCAGATGGGTCAGCAAGATCATGGTGTCACCACCTCTGGACCTTGTAGACCAACATAGGGACTTGGATGTTACTTTGAGTGAGATAAGGCACAAATGAAAGGTAAATCCCATTGTCCTTTGAATTTAATGAATATAGATAGCAAACTTCTCTTTTAAGAACACATATAAAAATTTATATTGGGGAGTACAAATGACCATCCAACTTAATCTTCTCATCTAAAGTGTTTCCCACTTGTGAGGTGGGAGAGCCTTCCTTTTTATCTCTCTTACACCCTGAAGGACAGGAATCACTAACCTTCCCTTAACAACTATTAGAGACCTTTGTAGAAATGCACATAATCCTACCTTAAGATGTATTCTTTTAGTGAGACGATACTCTATGTCAACAATAGGAGCTTCCAACACTTCAGGATTGTCAGCCACAGCCTTCATTTATATGACAGTCACTGCCACATTCTGTCCCCAAGAACAACCAAGACCCTACAAAATTAAAAAACAAACAAACATGGTTTATTCCACCAAAACCTTGGGGATTTAGGTATCTATGGTGTCAGAAATCTGGTTTAGAACCACAAAAGTGACTTTTGTGCTCCAAACTAACATTTAAGTGAAGTGATTCTTTTCTTTGTTTCTCTTTTTTTGTACTAATTACTATCTGGTTGTCAATTAATTGAGCTGGATTGGGTAGAAGGAAATGATTAAACTTTTGAGGGAAAACATTTACATTAAGATGGACATTTTAGTCATCAAAATTCTCCAAGTAAGGGTAAGAATTGCTGACAAGCGGCTTCAGTGAAATGTGAAACCCCAAAGAATTCTCGAGTAGCAAAAAAGAGTCAATGGAATACTGAATCCAGTGAATCAAGGGGAGAGGAGTTGGAGGATGGAACAGAAGCAGCCTTCAGGAAAAGCAAGAAGTGAAGAAAGCCAGGAGGTCACCTAGGGGATAAGTTTGGAGAGAGGGCGGGGGATGCTCTGGAACAGGACAAGCAAGGAAAGATTGAGAAGAACAAACACCTCGGATGTGGAGTTTACAGTGGATTCCTGCAGCCTATGTTCCGTGATCCCAACAGGGGACATCTGACCTATGAATCCCAGGCTTCCTTGCACTATTTAAACTTTTAAAAATCAGCCCTGAACAAATACAGCTGTAAAACCTGGAGACACATAATCCTCTCTAATCAACAGTAATGATGTTCTTCCCTGGGTCTGCTCAGTGCTCAAATGGCTCCTAGAGTTTTATGAGCATTGTCTCCTCCAGTAAAGGAGCAACAGGCTCCTATATGAACCCTGGGTTGCAAGTGATGACATCGCCAAGGCAACAAGAAAGAAAGTGGCTTCAAAGGAAGAAGAATGAACTTGTTAATTGTTTCATAGGGTACCATTTCTCGACCATGGTACTGCCCACATCTTGAATGGCACAATTCTTAACGGGGAGTTTGGGCTGAGGGGTATGTGAGGGACTCATCCAGGGCACTGTAGAATGTCAAACAGCCTCTGGTCTTTCCCACCAAGATGCCAGCAGCACCTTCCCAGTCATGACAACAAACCATCCCCAGATTTTGCTCAATGTCACATCACCCTAGCTGAGACCAGCAGTTATGAGGTATCCCAGCTTCTGAAAGCTACAGCTGGAGTGATGATCAAAAAGTGAGCAGATATAAAAATGAGCTTCAGAATTCTGTTTAAATGCTGTCCTCCTCAATGCCCTTGCAGTGACTACGTGGCTGTTTCACACTGTCCAGAGGCCATTTGTGTAAACTGAGGTTTGTGGACGTGTTCAAGAAATGTAACCCATGGAAAAAATTTATCAATGGCTGAAAGGAACTGGAAGGCCAAACCTTTTATTTCCTGGGTCTAAAGGCAAGTTTATCCTTTCCTCTCTTCTTTTAAGTGAAATAAAGACATAGCTTGAAAACACACCTGCCCATTCAGCTCAATAATTAAGTCTTGTCTGGCTTTAGTGTAAAAATAGGTATTCCTCTGTCTGAATGTGAAAATAGCACTTCCCCAACCAAAGCCAAAAGTTTTAGAGCTGCAAAAAAAATGTTTACTTTTATAAAAGAGCCTTTTCCTCCTGGGTTTATTTTGAGATTGTGTGGGTGTTCTAGTAGAGGTAAGCAGGTATATAAGATTCAGAGACAGACCTATAAGACTACACTTCCTGCTGAGGGGGCCTGTGACATTCACAATTTCCTACATGTTAGGTCAAGAATATATGCTGGTGCCAGGCACATCTTCCCCTTTGGAAGTTGTGGCAATATTTAAATAATCATAGCAATCAAAACTGATTCCTAATCTTTGTGGAACTCTTTATATTTATTCATTCGTCATTTGTTCATTCTACAAATAATTATTGGCCATCTGCCATGCACTATTGATTCTTGAAATGTATTAATAAACAAACAAAAATCTCTACCCTTATGGAAATTGAAAAAAAAAAAACAAATAGGTAGGTAGATAGAGAGACAGATAGATAGATACTTCTATACTCTAGAAGGTTATAAATTAAACAAGAAAACATTGAACAGGGCAGAGTCATAGTTTGGATCTAAAATATCCTCCAGAGGCTCATGTGTTGAAGGTTTGGTCCCCATTGCAGCAAGTTTCAGAGGTGCAGCTTTTGGAAATTGGATCATGAGGACACTGATTTCATCAATAGATTAATCCATTGATGGGTTTATACCTGATGGCAATATTGGAAGGTGGTGGAAACTTCAGAAAGCAGGGCCTCCTTGGAGGAAGCAGGTCCTTAGGGATGTGCCAGGAAGAGTTTATGTTGTCCCTGGTCCCTTCCTTCCCACCTCTTTCTTTCCTGGTCACCACAAGATGAGCAGCTTTCCTCCACTGTGCCCTTCTGCCATGATATTCTGCCTCACCATGGGCTCAGAAATGGAGCCTGCCGGCCGTGGACTGAAACTTTTAAAACTGTGAGTTAAAAAATGTTTTTCCTTCTTTAAGTTGATTTTCTCAGGTATTTTGTCATAAAGATGAAAAGTAGACTAACTCGTGCAATGTCAGCAAATTTTCTATAAAGATCCAGGTTGAAAATATTTTAGACTTTGTAGGCCATATTGCCTCTCATTTCTGCCAAGTTGGATAAGTCATATTCAAGACATTTTTAAAACTGAGTGTGTAAAACTTTATTTATAAAAACAGATTATTAGAAGCCATAATTTTCTGACTCCTAAGGTAAGGTTAAAGGAATCAGGAGTTCAGAAAACCAATTTTGAATTGGTTTATCATGGTAAGCCTCACTGAGAAAATAAGGTTCAATCAAAAACTAGAAGATGGTAACAAGTTGAATTTGTGATTATATAGAGGAAGAACATTCCAGATAGAGGGAGCGACTTGTGCAAAAGTCCTGTGGCACTGATGTGCTTGGTGTACTTTGAAATCCAGGAAGGAGCTCTGGCTGGCTGAGGCAGAATGAGTGAGTAGCCCTCTGGGTAACTACTTCCAAGTGTGACCTCCAATTATTTTTTTTTTCTTTCTTTTCACCTTCTTCTTTTAAAAGAAGCAAGGACTACTATGATGAATAAGAGCTCAGAATCAGGCTTTTTCCTGACGTAGGAACGGTAAGAGACATTGCTATGTTTTAGTTTTTTTGTCTCCATTAGGGCCTTGGTTCAACTCAGTACCAAAAACAGAGATGACAGATGAGGGCAAGAACACCTAACCACGGAAGTGTCCTTCAGGAGCCTTCACCAACACCTTCTAAGCCTTGCAAAGCTGGCAGAATGAAGGATTTACTAAAAAATGCAACTATGAAATACTCCCTTATTATTCACTTGACCTGTTAATTCCTGGAATGTTTTTCAAGACAACTGGCTATAACATTTCACAGAACCAGAAGGCAGGAATCTTATTTCTAAATGTCAATAAACCTGTCTTCTAAGAAGCGCTCTGATGTGCTGGGATAGCTTGAGCCTCCTCATGCCATCAGAGCAAAGCCAGGCCATGCTGCAGTCCAGAGACACAGCCAGGGTGGGACAGTATACCTGCCTCCACACGTGAGCACCATGGACGTGGGGGAGCCTCAGAGGTGGTGGTCAAGTGCAGAACTGGTTTCATTTCATTCTAGATGGAGCCTGCTTATGACGCAAATTGGAATAATAAATTTTCATTTATACTCTTTTTCTACAAAAATATATTTGATGGAAAGATGACATAGAACAAGGGATTTAGGAGAAAACAAAAGCGTGGGTAAAATTGACAAGCAGAAACACATTCCAAGACACTAAACCTCACTCCCTCTCAAACTTTAACCCGTACTTTCCTACCCATGTATAGTGCACCTCAGTCCACCTGGAATTCTCCCAGTTACCAGAATGCACATTGGACCCTCCCCACCAACTGGTCACCTTTGTCAAGAATGCCAGGGCCCCATCCCCTTTCCCTAAGGTGATGCCTACACACCCTTGGGCTTTAAGGGCACTTTCTTTGAGGGAGGCCAGCCTTCCTATTATGCTCTCAGAGCAAGGTTCTGAACTCCTAGCATGTTTCAGCTTATAGCCTATACATCCATCTGAGTGATAAATGAGTATCTCTCTCTGAACTGGAAGCTTCATGAGGACGGAAATCCTTCTCCTTTCATTCCTCATCCTATCTCCAGGAAACAGCCGTGCCTGACATAGATAGATGCTCCATACAAATCTGTTAGATAAATGAAGCCTCCTCTCAACCAAAAGAGAAAAGCAAGACAGGTTAAAATATCAGCAAAGTCAAGTAAAAACAAATGAGTTTTTCAGGAAAAACAGAACATTCCAGGTTTTGAGTGAAATATCTCCCATGGATACTCAAAAAGGGAAGATTTAATGAAATTATGGACAGCAACTATACATTGATATAATACATTTTAATCAGCTACTTCTTAACATCCTTCAATACAAGGATTGAGCGATGGCAAGTCACAATTCAATATGAATAATTCTAAAGGAGCCAAAACAAAGGGATCTAAGAACACAATTTTCTCGGGGTTCTAATGCAGGTAAAATAACTGTAGAGAAAACAAGGGTTGGGGACCGCAGGTCCTTGAAGTTCTCCATAAATATATTTTTGCAGTCAGGATCATGGTATAGCTAGACAGCTGCTCACTGAGGGTTAGGGTCTCTGTGAACACAGAAAGAGCAGATCCACTTTCATTCTTTGACAACCAACTGAAAGCATATGATTATACCCTTGACCTTAGTTCAGGATGGAACTTTCTCCATTCTGGACAAAGGACTCCTTGATCCCATTCATCTGTAAAAGATGACTGTGGTTCATACTCCCCTCTTGTGGCCACTTCCAAGTATACTGGCCTGTATACATGGCAAGGAATGAGAAATCAAGTGCCTTTTATTCAAGTCGGGTAACTTGGAAATCACTCAGTCCTCGGTCCTATTTCAGGCCATTCTTTAAAAATAAAAAAATAAAAAATCCCCTGGTAGATGTTTAACACCATGTTAAAACAGAGATCTATTGCCTTTGTATTAAATATTCATTGGTCAATGTTTTAAAACATTTAAAAGGCTTAACTTTTGAGCTAGAGCATGTAGAGGGATCAATACAAACCCACAGGAAGCCTGACGGTTCTCTGTACATTACCCTTCTGTAACTACAATTTCCTTCTCAATTTGGCCCTCTTCCAATAACGTATAAGCAGATTAGGAACATTTGGGGAGTGTGGGAAGGAGTGATCTAGGAATGAAGCAATCAGTGAAGTTTTAAGAATCATTTCACAAATATTAAGTACTTGCCACTGGGAGAAATCAAGATCGTATAAGAAATTATCTCTGCTTGAAAATGCTACCTAGTAGGTGAGAAAGAACCCCTATACGAATAACCATAATGTGTGATTAAAAAGTGAAAAATAACAAAGGGAAAAAAAAAACTAAATTAAATGCTACTCCCCTATGACATAGGACAAGTCCCAAGATGGAAAGTGAATGGGGACAGTGGATGAGCTGCTTCTTCTGTGAGCCAACACATTCTAGCACAGGTTAAATATGGATACAGCACTGACTGTGTACAGGTGGTCCAAGAACTTTATCAAAAATAATATGCTATTGAAGTTTGCAGAAAGAATAACTTCCTACCAGACCCAGCAAGGAAGGCTTCCTGGAAAGGGGCATCTAAGTTGGATCTTGACAGATTGGTAGGATTTAAGCATAAAGTTTTGAGATATAGAAAACATTGGTCAATGTTTTAATATTTTACTTAGTGCTAGGTTAAAGCATAGAGGCAGAAAATTACTAAGCAAAGAGAAGACACTGGTGTTCAGATAAGGAGAGGAAAGATATTACACAAAGTGGTAGATGGCTTTAAATGCATGACTTCCGAGTACAGAAGTGACTTGGTGGGCAAGGGAAAGCTATGGAAAGCTTTGAAAAAGAGGAGGGACATGGGGAGAGGGAGCACAAAATGGTGTTTGGATGGATTGGACTCAGGGGTTGGGGAGAATATCTGGAACTATGGTCAAAAGTTAGTGCTGTAGCCCAACCCAGCTCATAGACCCTTTTTATTTTATCCAAAAGAGATTGGTCAATATTTAATAATCATGCAAAATTTTAAATTCTGGTTTCTCTTTAAAACAGTAAAATCCTCTGGCAACACAGGACTGTGTGGTTTCTCCATGACAATAAGACTACAGGAGTGAGTAGGGCCTGTGACCTTTAGATGGAAGGCTGCATATTTTCCAGTTCCCAAGTCCCATGCATTTCCAAAGGCCAAATGTCACCTGCCAGTCATCACTGCCGGGTGTGTGTATATGTGTGCCCTTTTCTGACTTCTGACACTCTTCATTAATTCATGGACCTCCCTGGCCCTCAAGGGTAATTACATTCACGAATGTGAGTCTGGAGTAGGAAAAACGACCCAATGAGTCTATCAGAGCTTTCATCAGGATGCTGATCACAGGAATGACTAAGGGTGTGTGTGAGAGCTATTTGTGCTGTGTTTTTGCCAGATTTCTAACAACTTAAGCACACAACATGAATAGTGCTAAAAAAATGGGGGAAAAAATTATAATTGGGAAAATTTAAACTGTATTTCCTCAGAAAAACTACTGTAGTGTTTTTAAAATAGTGATTCTGCCTTATTCTTTCATAAAAGTTAATAGAGTAATGAGGGCTTTTGAAGTATTGTATAGAGATCCATGGGAAAACATGCATGATTCAGTTTCTCCAGCCATAAATTATAATAGCCAGTGGATTCCACCACAACACTTGGGTGTTTTTAAGTATACACATGTTTTAATCAATTGATGAGGCTCATCAGTCAAGGGGGCAAATTTCATTGGGAGGAGGAGACATGACTGAAATCCTATTCTTTTGTACATAAAATACAGATGTAGGTGAACTTGAATAGATATATTATCTGTGGTATTACAATTTCATGGGAGAGGGAGACACTTGGGGAAAATGATCAAAACCTCTTGGGGGAGTAATAATGAAAAAGAATTTTTAAAAAATACTAGACTAGCAAGGACCAACAGGCATTATACTAATTATTCAATTTGCCTCCTTTGAAGTTGCCCATCAGTTAATGTCAATGTGGACTTCAAATAGTCATAACTTGGCTCTCCTGACATTGCTGGAGACTGGCTTCCATTGCACTGATGATGAATACAACCAGACCATGCAAAACCTCTCTACCAAACCCGTTGCTCTTTCACAACTGAAATAACTAAAATATGAAAACCCTTGCTCAAAACCAGGAAGAAAACATACCCACCAGAACAAATTTCCAGAATCAGTTCATTACACAAGCAGCCCTTCATAGTCTAAAATATCTTGCTCTGGGAACTCAGCACTATAGGGGGAAAAAAAATCAGACAGATTGGGAAGAAGGCGGTTTTTGGCTAATAACAGCAAAGTGACCTCACCCGTTAGAAGGCCTGAGAATATAAACTTCCCCCGTTCTGGTGAACAAGACACATCGTGCTAGTCAAATGCACAGAAATATAAAGTCCAGCTGCACCTCACTTGGACAAGAGGGCCAAATGCCAGGAGCTTTCATAAATTGGGCTCCGTGTCTATCCCAAGGTGAGGTCAGAACGAAAGGGTAGCTACAAAGCTCATGCTGCTTGTGCATAGCCAACCCAAATCCCCCCAAACTCAATGAGGGCTCTGTCTGAGAAAGAAACCACTTAAGACTCATTGTGAGCAGCTGCCGTGTTGCAGAGCTTGACTAATAGGATATGTTTCACCCTTCTGCCTGAAAATCATTCCTCACCAAGTATAGAGGCAATCCATGGGAAAAGAGGGGGTGCTTTATGTCCTATTACAGAAGGTTCCATGACACAACCTCCAGCAATGTTTAGACTCCTTACTGGTGGCCATCATCATTATCATCATTATTTATTGAGTCCTAGTCCAATCATTCATTGAGTAAAACACTGTAAAAATACTATCTGTTCCTTGAGATTATCCTATGAGGTAGATATTTATCATCCTCATTTTACAGATAAAAGCACCAAGACACAGAGAGGTCACACAACTAGGAAATATCAGAGCTGGGACTTGAATTCAGTTCTGAGTCATCAACTCTCTGCTATACTTCCTCCAGCAAAACCAATGATTTTAAAATGCACTCTATCCTCAGGGAAGTTAGTGTGATTTAGCTAGAATGGTAGTAGAATTTATAGTGTTCTGATAGTGTTCAATGGCATCAGAAATTAGCAAGATCCCATCAGGCCTTTTTGATGTCCTTTGATATTCTGGCACCTGATATGGATGCAGGAAGAATTGAAGGGACAAGAAAACAGAAGGCATTGAATTTCAGTTACAAATGTCATTAAATTTAGACAAATTAAGCCTCAACGTTACACTCAGTCATTATTTCCTGGCCAACCTTGGAAATTTGCTATGCATCTTCCCCAATTTCCCAGTGACCACATGTCTCTGGTGTCATGATCCCTTGCTATAGTCTCTTTGGGGTATCTTCTGCCTGGAGAGTAGATGAGGTCAGCACAGCTCTGAGGTCCACAATTTGGTCACCTCTCACCAGGCATTGCCAGCTCCTGCCTCTTCTAGTGGGCGCCATTATCACTGCTAGACACTGCCAACCTCACCAGGCACTCTGCCTCTGCCAGGCAACACCTGAACCACCTGCACTCCGGGTAGGTCCACTGAGCGTTGCTGCCAATGGCTGGAGTGTGCCAAAGCATGGAGCACAGCTGAGATGCCAGCATAGTTCTGTATACTGAGGAAGCATCCACACCACCAAAGCTTGTGGTGCTTTTCTTTATACTAAGTCATATGGGTATCAAAGCTGTGCTGTATATGCTCCAGGGTTTAAAAGAAACTACATTAAAATGACTTGTTCTGTTTAAATCAAGTTCCCCTCTTAAAAGGATGCAAATTGATCCATTGAAAGCTGGGCTGAGGTCAAATCTAAGAAAAACAAACAGTTCCACCCCTCCAGCAACTGTTATTGAGATAATCCTGTCTGTCTAACTTCCTGTTCACTTAGAATGAGTCTTTCCTTGGATCCTCCTAAAGGACTCATCCCACTCATCCTGCAGACCAGTCCAAATTCATCCAATAGTACAGAACACTCAGCTCAAACCAAACCCAAAAAACAAAGATTAGAATCTAATCACAAATAGAAATTACATTTGGAGTTTTGCTAATGTCAACATTGTGTAATAAAAGCTAAACTATCACAGATCATTGTTTGCTATTCAGTTCTTTTACTGAATTGGAATTTGGACTTATTTATTACCTATTCACATGGGGATGTAGGAAAGAGCAAAACAAAACTTAGAATGTTAAGGATCTGCAAGGTCACTATCTTCGGCTTTGCCTAGTGCCTTTATATGTCTTTTTTTTTTTTTTTTTCTGAAATTCGCTTATATTATGGGATATTATGAATTCTCCCACTAATCATATATCCTCATTTTTGGTCAATCAAAAGTTTAGAGTCAAATCTGCAACCACCATTTACTGGGTTAAATTGTGTCCCTCACAAAGTTACATTTGTGTTTCAATGCCTGGTACCTGTGGATGTGACTTTGTTGGAAATAGAGTCTTTGTAGATATGCTAAAGCTAAGATAAGGTCACTGGTGTCCTTGGATAAGGATACACAGAGATTCAGAGGAGACACACAGAGGGAAAGGTGAAGATAGAAGGAGAAATGGGAGTGTTAACAGCCATAAGAAAAGGAATGCGGAAGGTTGCTGGGGGTCGCCCGGATTTTAGGAGAGACAAGGAAAGACTTTGGAGAGAACATGGCCTTTTCTATAGCTTGATCTTTGATGTTTAGCCCCCCAAAACTCAAAAAAAAAAAACTGATTTATTTTTTAAAGTCATCCATTTTGTGGTAATTTTGTGGTAAAACACATTTTGGTACTGAGAGTAGGGTACCATTTTAATAAATTCTGAAAAAAACATTAAGGTGTCTTTAGAATTGGATAATGGTAGTGGTAGGGAGAATTTTGAAACACATGATAGAAAAAGTCTAGATTGCTTTGAAGAATTTTTGGTAAGACAGTCATGGTGGCACACAGCTATAATCTCAGCTACTGGTTCATCTGAGGTAAGAGGATTGCAAATTTGAGGCCAGCCCCAGCAATTTAGCAAGGCCCTCAGCAACTTAGTGAGAACTTGTCTCAAATTTTTTTAAGAATAAAAATAAAAAGGACTAGGGTAAAGTGATAAAGTGCCCCTGAGTTCAACTCCCAGTATCCCCCACCCCACAAAAAAAGAGTTATTAGTAGATATATGGACATTAAAGGAGATTCTATTAAGGGTTCATACAGAAGTGAGGAGAACTATAGATGTTTCTTCTATCATCTTAGAGAATACATTATCATGACCGGAATATCAATAGAAATACAAATATTCAAGGTGCCTCTGGTGAATAATAAACAGGAAGTGATGAACAAGTTATTTCACCCTGGAGGAAAGGTGGTCCTTGTTACAAAGTATCAGGAACTTGGCTGAATTACATTCAACTGGTCGATGAAAGCAGAAAGAGCAAGTGATGAACTTAGATATCTAACTGAGATTTCCAAACAACATATGGTAAGTGTGGCCTGATCTCCTTTGGCCACTTACAGGAAGATATGAGAAGAAAGGTATATATGGAGCAAGAAATTGTTAACAAAAAGTGACCAGAACTTGTTTATTTTGAAATTTCTCAGCTTATCCAGATAGAAAAAATAAGAGAACGCATACTGGAGAGAGAATACTGGCGGCAAACTTTGGCTATAAAGATTAGGCAGGTGAGTGAGACTTGAGGATCCAGTCAATCTTCTCAGCACAGCCAGAAGTACAGATGGGTTTACCTAGGACTGACCCATATAGGATCCTCTGGTCTGATGGCTTAACTCCTGTGAAAAGATCCACAAGGTTTTTAAGAATGTTACATCAGCAGAAATACTGCTGATCTGGGATGACAGGGACAGAGACAAGATAAGAGGAAGGTGTCAGACTTCCAGAATTCTTTATGGGTACAAGCATATGTTATACTTTGAGAAAAGGGAGTCATGACTCCTGCTTTGGATTGAATTTGTGTCCCCCCACCAAAATTCATATGTTGAACTACCTCAGAATATGACTGTACTTGGAAATGGGGCCTTTAAAGTAATGATAGCAAAAATAAGTCCTATCCATATGACCTAATCCAATATGACTCATGAATTGATAGAGGAGATCAAGACAAAGACACACAGAACAAAGACTATATGAGGACATCTGAAGTAGACAGTCACCTGCAAACCAAAGAAAGTGGCTTCTGAAGAAACCAGCCCTCCCAAAACCTGGAGCTTAGAGTTAGAACCTCTAAAACTGTAAGACAAAAAATGTTTTTCAGTTCTTTAAGCCACTAGGTCTATGGTATTTTGTTATGGCAACTCTAGAAAAGTAATGCAACTCCAAAGGGCCTGGTGGAGGGGGACCTCAGCAGGCCAGAGAGCAGCACCTCTGTAGGCCAGAGGTCAGAGAACTGAGCCACAGAGGATCATTATCAGGTCCATATTGTACCCTGCCGAGTTTTAAATTTGCTTGGAATAAGAGAACCATTATTCCCTTTATTTCTTCCATTTTATTCCTTTCAAAATGAAAATATCTCAACTATGCCATTGTATTTGGGGAGCATATTTTTTTCTTTTCTTTCAAGAGAGGTTTTTGCTAAGTTGCAGACTGGTCTCGGACTTGAGATCCTCTTATGCCCAGCTCAGATCATTTGCTTTATAGTTTTATAGATGGAGAGAAATTTTTTCCCAATATAAATTTCCTACATACCTAATTTAAATAATTTAGAAGATAAGATTTAGAATTTTTGATAATATTTACATTTGGAACTTAGTTCATAATATTTAGATTTGGGACTTAGAATTGATGAGGGACTGACTGAGTTAAGAAGTTTGGAATGCATTAAGAATATTGAGATGGCATGAATGTATTGTGCTTGTGGGAAAAAACATGAATTTGGGGGGCCAGAGAGTAGACTGTAGTTAAATTGTGGCCCTCAAAAAAAGATATATACAAGTGTCAACACCTGGTTCCTGTGAATGTGGCATTATTTGAAAACTGGTCTTTGCAAATGTAACCAAGATAAGATAAGGTCATCCTGGATTATGATAGGCTCTAAATCCAAAGACTGGTGTCCTTACAAGAGAACTTCTTCTCCCAAAGAGATTAAGAGAAGACACACAAGGAAAGAAGTTCATGTGAAGACAGAAGCAGAGTTGGTAGGATGCAGCTGTAAGCAAATATCAAGGATTTCTAGAAGCCATCAGAAGCCAGGAAGACACAAGCAAGCATTTCTCCTAGATCATTTGGAAGGAGCATGTGCTGCTGATACCTTGATGCCTTCAGAACTTCAAGAATATTAATTATTATTGTTTTAAGCTGGCCAGTTCATGGTAGTTTTGTTACGGCAGCTCTAGGAAAATGATGTGTAACTCTTAAAATGATATAGAACCATATACTTGAAATCATTTGTAGCTAATCTAAACCCTTCTTTTTATTTTTTATAATTTTAATTGACAACTCATGTTTTATTGTGTACAACATGATGTTTTTAAATATAATAATGTGTCACTTAATGGCAATGACACATTCTAAGAAGTGTATTGTTCGGTGATTTTATCATTGTGCAAACATCATAGACTGTCCTTACATAAACTAAGATGATTATAACATCATTAGGCCATATGGTCTACAGGAAAAATATCGTATCCATGGTACATTGATGACCAAAATATTGTTATGTACTGCATGACTGTATATACATTGTAGAGCAGTTAAACCTGGATAATGAACAAATGCACATCCCATTTGTTATCATTTTTATGGTAAGAACACATAGTATCCTCTATTTTTATATTTTTAAAGAACCCAATATGTCACTATTAACTATAAAAAACCTTGCCATACAATAAGTATCTTACAGTTTGTTCCTTCTACCTGACTATAATTATGTAATCTTTGACCAACATCCCAGCCCCCAACGACTTCAGCCTTGGGTAACCACCATGGTAGTCTCTACCTTTATGAGATCAACTCTTCTAGATTCTACATGAGTGATATCATGTGGTATTGCCTTTCTGTGCTTGGTTTATTTCACTTAACAATGTCCTCCAGGGCCACACAGGTTGTAGCAAATGGCACAATTTCCTTCTCTTTTAATAACTTTAAGGTATTTCATTGTGCAAATGCCAATCTTTATTCACTTATCTATTCATCGATTGTTGGACATTTAGGTTAATTCCATAATTTAGCTATTATAGATGGTGCTGTGATAAATGTGGGAGTGCAGATATCTCTTCAACATACTAATTTTACTTCCTTTGGATATATTCCCAGTAGTGAGATTGCTAGATCATATGGCAGTCTGTTTTCAATATTTTGAGGAACCTCCTTACTGTTTTCCAGAATGGCTACACTAATTTACATTCCTACCAACAATATGCAGGGGTTTCCTCTTCTCCACATCCTCACCAGTACATGTTATCCTTTGTCTTCTTGATAATTGTTATTCTAACTAAAGTGTGATATCTCATTGTGGTTTTGATTTGCTTTTTCCTGATGATTAGTGATAATGAACATTTTTTAAATAAGTGTTTTGGCCATTTGTATGTCTTCCTTTAAGAAATGTCTACTCAGTCCTTTGCCTTCTGCTTACTGGTTTTCTTGCCTATGGTTCCTCCTCTAGGCAGGAAGAATATACTCCCCAACCCCATTGAAATCAAGTGTGATCATATAGCTAGCTTCAGTCAATAAAATGCAGGTGGAGCTAAAGTATATCACAACCAAGTGATATACATTACCAAGCAGAAGCTTTAAAAATTAAGTATAGTTTTCCATATCTTTTTTTTTTCTCCCAAGGGAACTGCTCTATCAGCCTGAATCCCAGAGTGAAGATATGCAACGGAATTGTAGTAGATTTGCAATAAACAGGTATCATGAATAAAACAAACAACAATACCTTTGTTGTTGTGAGTCCCTGAGACTTTGTGGTTATTTGTTATTACAACATCAAGTATAGATAGGTGTAATAAAGATAGATACTTGTTGGAGGCCGCTGCCCTGTAGGGCCCGCAGTGGTGGCTGGCCTCACCCTAAGATGGTGCCAAGAAGCCCAACTGCAAGTGCTTTCTATTGGCTGACTGATCTCCTCCGCGTCCATGCTTAGCTCGTAATGAGTACAGGTCCTCATTACCCACCATTAAGTCTCCACAAGCCAAACACCTGACCCATTAAGGTGATTGGCTGTTATATCCCATAAAGCTGCGTATTTTGCGCAGCGGCGGGAGCAAGCAAGGCAGAGCAAGCAAGGCAAGGAGGGCAGGCAGCAGCTGTGGGACGAAAAAAGAGGAGAGGTGGCCGCGGCATGAGGAGAGAGGAAGAAGAGAGAAGTGACAGCTGCACGAGAGAAAAGAAGGAGAGAGAAAGCTACACGACAAGAGAAGGAGAGAGAGAGAGAGCTGCGCGACAAGAGAAGAAAAAGAAGACGGCGGCGGTGGAGGAGGAGGAAGAACCAGGCACTCGGCTCAGAAGCTCTCCCATAAAAATAGAGACCTTAAAACTTCATTTGAGAGCCGAGTCTTCATTGTACTCGCTGGAGGAGGCAGATACTTCCTACAGTTCCTAACCATCAATGGAAAAACTTTTCAGAGATACATTTACCTAAGGTAAAAAGGTCAAACTTCTTGGTCTGACATCTAAAATACATCTAGTTCAGACCTTTCTCTCTCTCTTTTTTTTTTTTTTTTTTTCTTCTTTTGCTTCAAAGGTTTTTATTAGAAAACTAGCAGTGAATTACATTAGCCACATTATATTTAGAAGAATATTGTACACATTTTGCTACTCTCTGGCTTGTTGGTTGCCTCCTATATGTCTAGCCTCTGCCTAAGATAATGGAGTGTAATGCTGATCCTATAGAAGGTGGGCTGGGAAACAATGGCTAGAGTAATCACTTTCAAGAACCCATAGTCAGGAATTGACCTAGGAGGTTGATAACCAAGATCAAGATGAGAGCCCTGAACTGGTTCAGTGTCAGATAAGTTGTGGGGGACGGGGGAGATTATACATGCAGGCATAGGTTAGTAAGCCAGAATTAAGACTTGAGTGTGGGTTTAAGGAAAAAAGAAAAAAAGACCCACAGAGAACTAAATATCAAGGTCTAAAAGACATAATTGAAATTATAGACTGAATTGCCCCCCCCAAAAAATTCATAAATTGAAGCTCTAATCTCTACTGTACCTATATTTGAAGATGGAAACTTTGGAAAGTTATTAAATGAGGGCATGTGGTTGAGGCCCTAACCTAATAGGACTGGTGTTCTCATAAGAGAGACACCAGAAGCACACACGCACTGGGAAAAGACCTTGTGAGGACACAGCCTGATGGCAGCCATCTACAAGCTAAGCACAGAGGTCTCAGGAGAAACCAAATTTGCCAACACCTTGATTTTAGAATTCCAGCTTCTAGAACTATAGTTTAAGCCACTCAGTTAGTGGTATTTTGTTATAGCAAGAAAACTAATGTGTTGGGTAAGTAAGGAAGAGGGTTCTATAGGTCAGGTCCCAGCCAAGATTGTTATAGACATTCTTTTTTCCCTGCAACTTTCCTTTACCTAGGACACTCAACCACTCCAAGGAACAGTGCCACCTTCTTTTTTTTTTTTTTTTTTTTTTTTTTTTTTTTTTTTTTTTTTTTTAATTCCTGGGATTGAACACAGGAATGCTTTACCACTGAGTCATATCCCCAGTCCTTTTTATTTCTTATTTTAAGATAGGGTATCACTAAGTTGCTGAGGCTGGCCTTGAACTTGCGATCCTTCTGTCTCAACGTCCCAAGCCACTGGGATTACAGGCATGTGCCACTGCACCTGGCAATTGTGCCACCTTTTGACAATGATGCCTTGAGTATTAGATTCTCAGTAGGCAGGAACTATGATATTTCTTTCACAACATTCAGAGACTTGTTCTATCCACAACAAAGATGATTGAGCTCAGTTGTCTCTCAGAATCAAAACAGGGGATGCTCAAGTCTGATATAAAATGATGTTGTTACATATAACCTACACATATCTTACTGTATACTTTAAATCATGTCTAGATTACCTCTAATACCTGGTTCACAGGCTCAGTGGTACACACCTGTAATCCCAGCAATTCAGGAGGCCAAAACAGGAGAATCCCAAGTTCAAAGCCAGCCTCAGCCATTTAGCAAGGCCCTAAACAACTTAGTGAGAACCTGTCTCAGAATTTAAAAAATAATTCATTAATTAAAAGGGCTGGGGATGTGACTCAGTCATGGTTAAGTACCCCTGGGTTCAATCCCTGATACCCCACAAAAATAAAAAATAAAAACCTAGTTCAATATAAATGCTAGATAAATAGTTATTATACTGTATTGTTTAGGGAATAATGACAAGGGAAAACTTTGTATATGTTCAGTACTACTGCAATTTTTTTCCAAACATTTTTGTTCCATGGCTGATCGAATCTACGGATGCCAAGGCCTGAAGCAATGACTAAACTGTGTTCTCTGGTCCTGCCATTGAAGGCTCTCCACTTCACAGAACCCCTGAGTGGGACAGGAGACAGGGGTACAGTTCACAGATAGGCTTCAGATATTTCCCTACAGCTCTCATCAGATTCAACTTTGATGTTGATATTTTCAGATCTCTGGCCAATGTTGACTCTATGTGGGTTGGTTCATATACTGGAGTGGAATAAGCTCTTTGTCAAAATTCCCTCATCATGAATAGAGATTGTGTAAGTTTTCTGAATCTGAGCTACAGTTCTGTTAGGTGGCTATTGTTGTACTTTTATTGTCCTCAGCTATGAGCTATAAACTGTTTTAGAAATGACAGGTTCAGAAACAATAAGAGTTTGGATATGTGCCAATGAACATTCCCAAAATAAAGCCATACTTCAAAGACATTGTAAATTCAAAGTCCTTTTATTTATTTTTAAATTCAGTTTTCTCTCTTATCTGTAAGAAATACAGTGGATTTTTTAATCATGTTATAGATTGAATTCAGTTTGCTTTAACCAAATTACTTTTTTGTTAACAGATTTTTATGAGAAATTTTATTTTTATCATTTCATAGAAATATCTCAATTTTAGTGTTAGGAAAAACACTTTGGTTTGTCAAATATTTTTCCATAGCTCTCTAGCTAAAACTTTCTCTGCATTTTCATTGAATTGATGTAGTCAATTGAAATCAACCTCATAAAGCCATTTCAAATAAATGAGAAATGTCAGAGAAGCTAACACTTGGGTCCCTGAGAAAATGTCCTTAACCAATTAGGACAAATCCTCAGAAATGCTTTCCCTACATACCCTGCAATGGTCTCACCATTCCCAGGCCCCTCGGGAGAGTTAAGAGAAAAGGTGCCTGTGTCTTCCACATCTCAAAGACCAGATGTGCTGAGGCGGGGGGGAGAAGCAAAGACAAATACAGCCCACCCCTTTATCCTTCCTCCCAAAGACTGCTCACATCCCAGACCTTGAGTAAGGAAAAACATCCCATTGTCTGAGTCAAAGAGAGGTCACGTGCTTTCATCCTGTCCCTGGAAAGGCAATTTGGAGCAAGTAATCTTGATTCTAGAGGAGTGAGACAGTTCCCAGCTGCACTGCGACATGTTTTTGGTCCTAGGCAAATTGCCCAGTTTCCTCTGCTCCCAAATTTCCCCAACTGCAAAACAGAGATAATTCTTGTCACCTTTATTTTTCAATGTTTTTAAAATAAATAAGGTTAATGTTTCTGAAGTTCTTTGAGAGATTTGACTGAGGAGATCCTTGCCTCGGATTATTGCTGATTTTTTTGTTATTTTTTTGTTGTCGTTGTTGTTTTATTTTGTTTTGCTTTTGTTGGGTTGTTTTGCTTTTGTCAGATTTTGGCATACATTTAGAAAATCTAAATTAAGTTAGAACCATTCATCTAATGTTAATAGAGCATTTACAGTGTGCAAAGCACCTGTGCTAGGCATCTGGAGAAAAAGAGGCACATCCCCCACCTTCAAGGAACTTAGCAGGTTTACAATTGAATAGCACAAGCGTGGCCAAGGTAGCTGACTTGGAATTCCACTCTCCTAGTTATGGTTAGAGACCCTGGAAAAACCACTTAGGTTTAACCAGCATTGCTTCTTCTCATTCTAACCATAAGAGCTAACATTTAGAGTGCTTATGAGGTGGCAGTCGGTGTTCTGTGCAGTTTACTTGTATTGAAGTACTTTTAACTCAGAGCAATTGCCTGAGATAGATACTATTATGGTTTTCATATTCATAGTCCAGTCTTACAGGTAAGGACACTGAAGCTTAGAAAGCTGGTAAAGCCTGTTCCGGGTCTTACCTTTAGGAATTGGTGAAGCCACAATGCAAACCCAAGCTGCATGGCCTCAGTATCTGAATACCTAACCACCGAACTACACTACCCTCAAGTAGAAAGGGTGAAACTTACCTCCGATAGAGTTAGGAGTATCAACTGATATACTGTATAAAAAGCCACTAGCGCAGTGTCTGGCACATAATAAATTAAATGCAGAAGTAGCAGTAGAAGCGATTAGACACATCATAAATAATCAAAATGCATGTCAAACACAAGCACACCCTCCCAGTTATTTCTCAGAAAAATTCCTTCTTATAAACCAAACATTATAACCACGGGCTTATAGGGGGGAGCTGCATTGTGGGGAGAAGAGTCTACAAATTGCAACATCTCTGAATCATCTCTGTACCATAAGGAGCAACACTCCCTCAGAGAAATGCTAAAGTAGCTGAAGCACCCCACTATTAAAATTCAGACTGCATTTGCGAGAACAATTTCCAATCGAGCAATGTAAAAATGCATCTGTTGCAATTATTCTCCTCTTCTTTAACTCCTGCTCCCCAATTGCCTTTTGGAAGAAACAACAGCATGAAGTTTCTTTTCACAGTCTTAAAATCAAAATCCCCCATAAAGGCATCCTGCCTTTGAAACCTTTCAGAGTGGTTTTAAAAAAAAGGGAAAAATGCATAAAGAGCCAAGTGCTTATATTCTGGCCAAGTTATGAGCCTGTGAGAACAAGGGCTTGAGGAGAGGCTGTTAACTCCATGCATGCCAGCAGAATTAGCTCTTTCCCTTCGTGCTTGCACTGTCTGCAAAGCTCACCCTGCCCTCAGAGTGAGAGGCTAGCCGGCTAGAGAAATCCAGGAATCTGCAACAAAAACGGTGACAGTCTGAAATACTCCCCGGTGCCAACCTCCAAATTCTCATCTGTCACTTCAGACCCTGCCTAGTTGACAGAGCAGCAGAATTTCAACTCCAATAGACTTGAATGTGCTTCTGGGCAAAGAAGCACAGCTAACGATGGAAGGGATTTAAAGAGTTTCTCTTGGGTATTTGTCAAACTTTTATTTCCTGGCTGTGTGCAAAGAGGGGATTCAACTTCAATTTTCTATCGAGGCTCTGCATCCAGCCACCTATCTGAAGGTAAATTTTATCAAGTTTACTATATTGTCTAATTAATTGTCTACTATATTGTCTACTTGCTACTTTGTTAAGCTGATTTACATGAATCTGAATCTGATAAAGCTATTTAATATTTTTGCCTAAATAATATAAAGTCATTTATTTACCAAAAAAAAAAAAACTTTTTACCTGATTTACAGAAAAGCTACTGAATAGAGAATTTCACCTTTTGTTATTCCTGTTTCCTTGTTTTTTCCTATAAGATTAAGTAGCAAGAACTAATTAATGGTAGTTTTAGTAAAGACCAAGAACAGATATAGAACTATTGTTAATCAGAGAAGCATTCAGATCTTGATGAAGTCTGAATTCTGAAATGTATGATAAACCATAAGAAAAGGAATTTTTTAAAAACTTCCCAATTAAATAGTTTTTTAAGTTGTATGTCTTCGATATTTAAATTATCTAAAGTTATTCAATCACCACCATAGCGCCAGTTTGTACCTAACAGCAATGTAGAACTGGAACATTTTGCTTTTCTAAGAGGTAGAAAAATCCCTCTCATATTATATTCTTATTTGTTACTTTTAAGTTATTTTAGGTTATCTCTTTCCTCATTTCCTTTTATAGGTTTTTAACTATTTCTTGCTCCCTTCTATCATTTTTTTTTAAATGCACACAAAGGGACATAAAATTTCTCTGATTCCTGATGAAGTCTTATTTAGAAAAGCAAAAAGGGGGAAAGAGAATTTCAGAGCTAAAGGGATACAATAATTCTTACATTATAAGATTTTATCATTTCTGGTTCTCCCTTTTTAAAATATAGCAATAATGCAAGGAGGGCTTACTCATTCCTTCAGGCATTAAAGGTCACCCTGCAGGAGAAAACACTGCTTTCAACTGCAGATCAATACTGTTGAAACTATACACCAAGGGTACTGCAGAAGGAGTATCTCATTTGCATTGCCTTTCATCTACAGAGGTTAAATATGTCACCTTGGCAATGTATCTGCACTCTGCTCTGATCCGGGGCCTAAGCACACTGAATAGAAATGTTCACTCAGTCCAACTCAGCAAAATCTCTTTTTTTTTTTTTTTTTTTTTTTAATTCTCCCCTTTTCTCACGTATAACAGCTTTTTTTGTTCACAGCTCAGTTAAACAGTGGTGGTTATGACTATTATTAACTATGACAATTTTTTTTAAAGGCACCCTTCCTGGGAAAGATTTATGTTTTTATTTCTGATCATCCAACAAGATCTAGCAAAGCTATCTCATCTGCTTATTATTTGATTAACTAATGCTGCATTTCATAGTTTGGAAAAGATTATGTACATATCATTCATGAAGTTTGACTTTTTCCTTTAGAGAATTTTTGTACAAACTTTGAGCAATTAGAATACTTGGGGATTTTTTTTTCCTTGTCCTTTGGGATTTAATCCTCAATAGCTTTTCATGCCCCAGTTTCATGTATCAACTAAGTAAAAATAATAAATAGTGATGACAGAAATGAAATGCATAGTGATATATCTGGGCAACTCCAAAACATTATTCACTTCATTTCCTCTTGAGTGCTATTTTTACTGAGTTGACTTGTAGCAGTACATGGACATTGCTATTTTAGAGAAGTTAAGCACAATGTCCAGAACATGTTGGGAACATTTTCCATCAAAAACATAAACAACTTGTTAAAAGACTTGAGGTGCACTTTATTTTCACATATCACTCTGGAACAATCTTCAGAGGAGGAAAATGGGACCCCATAAATCTGGAAGAACTTCTTTGGTGGATCTGGCTTTCTGAGAGATGCCCAGCCAGGCCAGAGGTCTCTCAGGGCATCTTCTGCCAAAGGCTGAGCTCACAATTATGGTCCCAGCTATCACTAGCCTGGTTTTTGTCTTGGGCATCAAAACCTGGACACAACTCTGGAAAACAGAGTATGTGGTCTTGACCGATTATACCAAAGGTAGGGGGCTGGTCTAGTAAAGCAAGTAAGACTGTGGGCCCTGGTTTAACATGACCATAGAGGTCTGCTTTACTTACGACCACATAGACCTGATTTATATTCAGACTTTACCACTAAACTGCTCTGTGACTTTAAACAAATGACTTAACCTCTTTGTGACTCAGTGTCCTCGTTTGTGTAATGGAGTTCTTAAAATTAGTAGCAATCTTAGACATTTATTATGAGAAATAGGAGAAGAAAGTAGCTGTGCCTGGTACATAGTAACTAATGAATCAACGTTAACATGAAAGTACTGGCCTACCTATGTGTTTGTGTCAAAACTTTAGGAAGATAGCTAACTCTTGCTTTCCCTCAAGGCTCATTCCTTAGACTTGTATATGTTGTTCCATAAAAATATGTCAGTGCCAGGTCTGTGCCTCTGAGCCAGCACAGCAGCATGGACAGAGCATGGGCTTCAGAGTCTTACTGACCTGGGCTGGAATCCTCACAGTGCCTCTTACAAACTGTGTGAACTTAGGCAGTCTCAGACCTCCAGGACTGTTTAGCAAAGTGATGATAATACTGTCCACAGATGAGGTCATTGAAGAATCAAATGAGATATTTATTTAATACCAAGTAGAGCACCTGGCAGAGTACTCAAAACACAGGACATTTTATTGATTACTCATAGGAAATCTCATATACCAGTGAGATATCTATTATGCACTTGGAATGATGTTTTCAGGAGTAAAACTGAGATCCAGAAGGAAATATTCTGTGAGTTGACTTTTTTCTTAATCCAAAAAATGTAAAAGTAAACCTGGTGCTACTGGATTCCCCTGGGGGGCTCCAACTTGAGGTGTTTGTTACTGTGGGTCTCCACTGCTTCCTCAATTAGCAGCTTCTTAACCTCCAAGTCACCAGGGAGCGTTTCTGCCACAGTTACCATCAGGCAGAGAGAAGACCTGCCGCTCTGCAGTCAATCCTGCTTTATTGGCCCACTTGGACAGAGAAGAAGGCCCCCAACGTTTTTCCTTTCAAATCTTTTCTGGAGGCAAGAATAGGGGGTTTTGACTTACTCTAGAGGGTATTTTTTCCTCTCTCACCAGAATTCAAAAGAAAGGGATTTTTTTATTTTGTTTCTTGTTTTCTTTGTCAACCTCTCCCCTATGTTCCTAGCATTGAGATGTCAGCTGCTTTTTCTGGCTGTGTGAAGCAGGAGCAGCCTGTCGTCATAGTGATGAAAGAGCATAGAGAGACTCCGGAGTCATGACCGGCTCTGTGAAATAGCTTAGTCGGCTTCAAAATCCTTCTTTAGAAATGAAGTCTCCAGTCCTGGCTTGTCCCTGTCCTATTAGGCAGCCAACTTATGTACACCAGTAGCAGTAGCTAAGTGTTTCCTTTAAAGATTCAGTGAATAGGAATTAAGAAAATGAACAAGAAAGCTACTAAAACAGAGGCCAGCCTACTGTGGGGTGCAAGGAATAAACAACTGGGAAGGCAAAGAAGGAGAAATAGAAATGGCCTCACTTAATAAAACACACTGAGCACCCAATCAATGCACTTTCCAAGTTCCCACTGCCTCTTCTCATCGCCCCTGCCATTCAGGGGAATGCCTCCGTTCGAATCCTGGCACTCACCCTCTCTAGTTTTTTTAATCTTATCCCCTCTGGGCCTCTCTCTTCTCATCTGTAAAATAGAGAAAAATAACAGTCATAAAATTGGCATGGGAGTTGAATGAGATAGTGTGCATCTGAAATTTATGACAGTATCTAACCCGTGGTAAAGGCTGATCGCTCGGCTCAAGAGCCTCAATTTCCCTTACTTGTTATAGGGGGATAACAGCTAATTCATAAAATCATTGTAGGATTAATCGAAATGATGGATGTGAATGCCCAGTAAGTAGCAGTTTTTACAGTTCTTTTCACGGTTGGGTCTAACTCTGCTAGTTCTTTTTCAACCTGGAATTTCCCAGTGAACACACTGTAATAGTGACCTCTGAAATATCATCGCACAAATGTGAAGCACTGACTTCTAAAGAGAAAAAAAAAAAGTAAATATGATTTTTTGCTCTATTAAAAAGTAAAGAAGATTCTTCTCATCTTGATTAACACTAGGGCAAGAGGTATTAAAACATCATTAATGAGAATGCTTTTTATTAAAGTTTCTTTTTTAGAGCCCCAAGTGTTTTCTAGGTCATGCAACTGTGTAAATAATATTTTTATCTGGTGTCTCAATCAACAAATATACCCAATATTTACCCAGTATTCCACATGCTATGAAATGCCAGAGATGCACAGGGAGCCAAGCCAGATAGGGCTGTGTCCTTGAGGAGCTTACAAAATCCTTAGGGAAATGATCATTAATCAAATCATCACATTAAGGAAAATTGCAAATGCCCAAACATAAAGTGACCTTGAATCCAAAGCCATCTTCATTTTTCTAATGAAAAATTTTGACTAACCTAAATGCACAAATGGATAATGTATTGTAATGTATACTTAGAATACTTGATCTATTTTTACACATACATATTTAAGATCTCATTTCATCTCAAATGTTTTACACTTATAAAAGTGATTCCAGTCTCACATATCCTGAAAAAATGTTGTTAAAACTCTTCACATACATACACATTTACATCAGTGTCATCAGTATGCACTGGATCCACTCTGTAATTATCTAATACTGAGCACATCATCAATCCTTGTGCAGGTTGTTTATAACACACCTTTAAAAAACCTGCTGATGCTGCAGATGTAATCCTGAGGCATAAGTTCTCATTCTGTGGTGATGCTCTCCACATTCTAATTACTTACCATATTGCTTTTTCCACTACTCTTTAAAGGACTTATGTAAAACCACTTGAATCTGTAAGTGTGGTTTTCTGAAAGTGTGTAATTTCAACACTTGCAATAATGAAGTCATACCTCGAGAATGACTGAGTCCTCTTTAACTCCTTTATCATCCATTCTGCCAAGGTGACCTTCCTATGAACAAAACAAGTATTGCTTGAGACTATTTCAGATTGACCTCTTGAATGGTACTTTGTTGTTCAGAATGAAGTAATTGACACAGTGTCCTTTAATGTGAGCGACTTCGGAAGCACTAGCATATGCAACAGATCCGTCTCTTTTATGGCATGATTTGGGGGAATGAAAAAATTTGCATTATATTTGAACACATATCATATATAATTATATGCTGAAATAAATGTTACGAAGACATAGCACCTTTGTTCCTAGACAGTATTGTAAAGGAACCAATTGACCTCCACTCAAGGTCAACATGGCTTCCCCTGAATACAGGTTAACTCTGAGTGGGTGTTGGGAGCAGGCGTTGGGTGGTGAATGAGAGGACTGAGTGCTGGTAAAAGAATTTTTCAGAAGCTTGAAAATTGTGTGCAAAAACCCTGAAGTAAGATGGATCATGGCCTTCTTGACTAACTGATAATCAACTCCTCTAAGTGCCAGGACAGGGAAGTGGGAGATGTATGTCCTTAGCAACGCCCCATAAAACCCTCTTCTCTGTCCCCTAAATATATGTACTGTGCTTGAGCCCAGTTAAATGTATAACTTTAACATTTCTGTGGAATTCTGGTTAGACTACAAACCCCTAACAGGCAGGAGCTATGTCTATCATTAGCTGAGACCCAGATGGTGGTAAGTTCAGTTAGGAAGAATGGTGGGCAGATAAATGTCAGAAAAGCTTATCATTGAGTCAGAGTATGTCATGTACATTCCCAGAGGAGGACACCTTGATGTCAGGTGGTGATTCAGCAGAGGACTCAAAAAGGGCTTTGTTTTCATCCTTCAGAAAACTTGAATGCCAAACCATTGAGCTCTCCCCAGAGACTCATTAATACTTTAAAAGCCCCAAAGTATCACTGTTAACTCTGGATCAGGTAACAGCATGTATTTAGTAGCCAAAATATGACTAAGGGATTTGGTCTCTGATAACAAAGCCTTTGACTCTCATGTAAAGACAAGGTGAAGGAGCATGTTCTGTCTGAGTCTGATTATGAAGTACCTATAATAATCATTTTGTTTGCTACCTTTCCCAGAAAGGAAATTTTTCCATAGTTATAATAACTACTAAAAATAGCAGCCTACAGGCTTCCTTTGATATAAACGAATTCAACAGAGGATACCTGGCCTTATTTGGAAGTGTGGATGTACATCCTCCAGGAAACAAAATACCAACCAGAAGAAGAAAAAGAAAATAGCAGGGACAAGAGTCAGAGCAAATGTCTCCTTTCTCTAGGATACATGGTATATCTTTCCTAGATCATTTGACTTCAGAAAAAATGAGAAAAATATACTAAATCGTCATCATCTGCCTTGAAAACCAAAAATACTAAAGCAGAACTCCATGGTCTAGAAGGAAGGAGGACTTTAGAGTTTTCTTGAGGCTCTCAGTGGAAGAGCCAGCAACTGGAAATCAAGAGACCCACTTGAAAATTCAGTTAGAAAGATCCGAAGCAAAACTACCAGCACCAAAATTGCCAAAGAGCCATTGATGTGACCAATAGAAAGAAACAATCCTTCCAGAGGTGTGAGTGACTATCCCAACCCCAGCTCAGTGTTCACAAAGCTTGTTCATTCTTAGGAGAAAAAGAATGAGAAGGGAGAGAAAACGAGAAGAGGAACAGTGAGGCGAAGTGGCCAGTGGAGACAGGTTTATGCTCACTAAGTTTAAGTGACCAGGCAGTACACAGAACTTCAAAAATAAAATGTATAACTTTATATTTAAGTTTATGTTCTAATTAATACAATAATTAATGTTCTAAAAACTTAGGAACTGAAATCAGAAAAAAATTTGCTCTCACCTAATCTTATTCTAGTTTAAATTTCTAGAAAAATACTATATACCTGAAAGGAAAGCAATTACAAGAAAGAACACAGAATTAACCACAGGACCCCAAACAGATTCTGGTTGTATAAATTCACTACTCTGTCTAAATGGAAAATGATTTTTTTGGGGTACGCCAAACTTTGGACACCCTTTTCTTCTCCAGTACATAGAAATTTCAGGACAAAGAGATAGAAATGAGTCAGAGGGTCTCATTTGGAGGAATGTCTTATGTTTCCTACCTAACGCATTGCCCAAGCAATATGTAGCAATTACACATAGACTTTTCCAACCCTCACCTGGAAGACTGAGTACTTTGTCTGAGAGGCCAAAGTGGAAATTTCTCTATCAGAGATTGGGAGTAGCTGTTATGTGCATGGCCCACTCCATGGTGCCTTTCAGGCCAGTGTATGCAGGCTGGGCTGGGCTACATTTCCATCTACTTGAAAGGATATTCAGTCCCCTTTCCTTGTTTTTCCAAGGAAACAGACTTGTGGAGCTGCTGAGAAATCTAATTACTACTTCCTTTCATGGTGAAATCTAATTACAACCTCTCCTATGGTGAAAGCCAATCCTTTTAATACAAAGAGAAGCACAACAAAAGGGCTTCAAGCAGGGGATATGCCTGTTCTGCCTTCTTTCATAGGCGACTATGCAGAAAGGTTACAGTGACCTTGATTTACCTTGCTTAAGAACAATGGTCCTAAATCTACTAGTATCCCCACTCCTATAAAAAGGAAAACTACTTTTATATCTGATGCCAGGAGTTTGGGGGATTTTCTAGTGATCTATTAATGAAGCAAAGTGAATCTTGAACCAACATCTACTCCCTCCACCCACACATTTCTTATTCAACAAAATTACTTTCGTTATTGAACTTGGAATGCCATGATAAATAAGAAAAATGCAAGAAGGGAGCTATTTAGGGCATCATTCTCCTATACTACTTCTGATAACCTTAACACTGTGTACGACCCTTTATCCAAGCTTGTCACTCGAGGTTAGTGAGAAGTAACAGTGCATCTTGGCAAAGGGTCACCCCTAAATTCCTAAAACCTGAGGCAAATGGAGGTTCTCAAAATTTATGTTATTTATGGAAATACATATTATGTATGTGCCTACCACAAATCTATAATTGCTGAAATAATAAAATTACTAATTACTTCCCAAGGTCCCATACTAATCCTGGTGTCAACATGCTGGAGACGCCATGCAAAGAGAAAAGGGAGAGTACTAATAAAGTACTAGGACTAGTTGTCCATCTTTCTTTCTAAAGCTCCTCCATTACACAGCATTTTCAAATTTTGTGATGTTATCAGTAAAATCATGTTTTGGGTGGTTTATCACATTTGAGTATCTTGAGCTTCTAATTATCTTCAAATATGAAGGCTGCTATAGTCCATTAAAAACTGAAATTAGTGCCTAGGGGTATCACTCAGTGGTAGAGCATGTGCTTAGCATGCATGCTGAACTATCTATATCTATCTATCTATCTATCTATATATATAAAATATATATTTAATATATATATATTAAAAATTTTTAAAACCAAATGTAGCTGTTAAGGTGGCTCTACACTGACTTAAAACAGGGCACTCTTGGCAGGAGAGGGGCAGCTTCATTGGCCGCAGATATTCAAATGAATCATAAATTTTAAATCAGTCAAGAACCCAGATAGAAAATGATGGATTGATACAGGAAACTCAAATTTGGAAACTTGAGAAGAGTATGATTAAGTAGTTATTTTCCAAAGTATGGACAGATTAAGCAGAGGCCACAGGGGTTGTAGGAACAGATGAGGGAACATTTTCTGAACCCATTATGAGAGGATCACCATGAGAGGCTATGACTAGATATTCACAGGGAAAATCTCCTCCCAGGGTGGGAGAAGAAAAAGGAATAGCCAAGGACCAGCTGTAAACCAGCTGCCTTTTCCTTGCCTGAGGGAAGCTTCCTAGAGCTTTCCCTCTGAAGGCACAAATAAGCTACATACAGTTTTTTATCCAATTTTCAAAGAACTCCTTAAACTCCAGCCCTAAAGTCCATCAGGAGTTATAATATCTGCTTCTTTTGGGAAGGTGGGCAAAGGATAATGTTACCCCCTTGGGCAAGCAGTTGTTTCCCTCATTAAACGTGTTGGGCCCAATCAAGGAAGATTGTGTGGAGGAGCTTCGTCCACAGGCTGCATCCTGAGGGGTCTCCTGCTTGCAGTAAGTACTTCATTCGTGGTTCACATCAGAACTACAATCTCCTCAAAGCACACCATTATCCCCAGAAGGTCCAAATACATGAGAATGAGTCTACTGGGAACCATTCTTAGGTATTATTTGCTGTTTTTCTTAATCCTGGAAGAGAATTCCCCCAACGAATAATTCTTGGTCAATTCACAGAGCTGAAAGCACTTGAAATTCCTCTCCCAAGTAGCAGCCTTTAACAACTGACTTACTTATCAACAAAAGGGAGACAATTTCCACTGAATCCAAAGAGGTTTTATATTATGCTGGTAGAGTTTAACTAATGAAGGAAACTCAAATAAAAGTAGTCAGAAGAGAAAGCCAAGAATTGAGTATTCAGAGGAAAGAAATTGCAAGGAGGTAGAAAATAAAATAAATTAAGGGGTAGAGAGTAGAGCTAAAGGCAGAAAAAGAATAGGGTTCATCTGTTTGATCATTTTATGACCTAAGCTTTACAAAAAGAGTTGTCACACTATTAATAACATGAAGCAAATCATTTAGACATTATTAAATCCCACAACGTTGCAAATGCTACAGGCTTTCAGGCATGCCATACTTAGGAGTGGGGACAGGATTTGTGAAACCAGGAGTTCATACAATGTGTGGGATCTTATTTTTAAAAAATAGAAGAGTCAAAATCATGTATAGGATTTTGTATAGGGCCTTTTATAAAAATCCTGAAACTCAAAACTTCTTAGTTTTGTGGTATATCCACTCTGTACACAAATATCTGTGCCCAAAGAACATACAAACATAGTGTGGGGGGATAAATTAATGTAAATGTGAGAAAACCCTGCAATCATAGAGAAAGAGGGAACAGAAGGACAGCAACGAAAAATAAATATGACCAAAACAATTTCCCCCACTACACTATGGGGCAGGGAGGGGCAGGGGCTTCTGAAGGCAAATGACTGAGGAGAAAACAAAGAACTGGTGCATGGATCCACACCTTATGGAGTTCTAGAATGAGGCACAGTGAGATTAGTGAGTGGTATGATGAGGAGCTCTGAAGGAATGATGAAGAGGCGTGGAGAGGTGGTCATTGCACCATCTCGCTGTGAGAAGACAGTAGGACTCATCTAGATGTGATTAAAGAAATCCCTCAATTACACATTATAGAAGAGGAGGAATGTACTAAGTTCTTCTGAGCAAGAAAGAAAGCAAGATCGTTGAGAATGTCCCTGAAAATCCATCCTTTTGGGGTGTCCGTTGACTTCCATGACTGGAATGTGCACAGTGGAAAAGACTGAACACAGGCAAAGTAGGATACTCAGAAAGTTCCCACTGGATGGATATTGCTAGGAAGTTGACAAGAGGTCACAGGTAGGAATGCATAGGTGGTACATAGGTGAAGGGTTTATCACAGTACCTGGCATATAGTATTAGCTACCTTTAAAGTCAATTTTTTAAATGTATAGATTATCAATAAAATAATATTTGATGAACATAAGTGTTTCTCCCCTTAATATAACTTAATGAATATACCTGAGTGCTATTTCACACATAATATTAATATTTATTCCAATTATATATCTCTGCTTATAAATTTAGTGACTTAAAACAATAACCATTTTATAATGTTTCAAGATTTTGTAGGTCACAAAATTGGGCAGGTCACTCAGGGTTACTCAGTTGACAAATGAACTGACCTAGAGTCTCCTAGTTGGCTCCACTCACATGTCCTGTATTTTGCAAGGACAAATAGAAAGCAGAAGTCATTAGGAACTCCTAAATGGTTTTCTGTGGCATGACAGTCTCTTACAACTGACTCAGGGCTCCTAAACAACTGTTCCAAGATATTCAGATAAAAACTCCAGAGTTCTTATGACCTGGCCTCAAAAGTCCCAGAATATCTATCACTTCCAACTCAGTTACTATGTCAAGCAAGTCACCAAGGACAGTGCAGAGTCAAGGGGAGAAGAATTAAACCACCTCTCAATGAGATGAACAACAAGGAATTTACAGCCATCTTTTCTGGACCATGATATTTATGTGTATTAAATGAAAATATAAGAAACTATCTCAAGACAGCTACCCAATGTGAGTTAGAGTTGACATTTGTGAATGTTTGTTTCTTGGTGGGAGACCTACTTCTCTCAGACCAAATGGTTCACCTAGATATTTGTTTTAAGGGTACATTGGAAAGCCAATGAAAGAACTCTAGGCATTTGAAATTCCAAATCATAGGCATTTGATATCTAGGTTTCCCCAGAATGGCCTGGCCTACAAGATGCAATCTAGCTGTCACTTTTAAAGTTTCAACTTCCAACTCTGTGAAGTTGGGCAATTAAGTGACCTTGTTCCTAACAAGACAAGATCCTCCTTTAAGTTTCCCACCTTCCCTCATCTTCAGCCTCTCTAGATCCAGGAAAATAGACAGAGGCGTAAGGGAAGAAAAGAAAGAAATTACTGAAGGACACTAAGTAATGAGATGAATTAGTCTCCGTGCATTATTAATTATTGGGGTTAAGTGATTTTCTGCCTTAAAGCATTTCAAGAAATGACATTTTTCACTTCATTTTTATAGTTGTTAAAATTGTCAAATGACTAGATGATCACATTTCAGTCTCAAAACAACTCTAGAAGACAAATGGAAAAATATATTATTTTTTCTCCTGTTTTTGTAGAAAAAGAAACCAGTGACTTGACCAAAATCTCCTGACTTGATAAAAGGCATTTCAGGCCTGGAAGATAGATATTTCAATTTCATCCTGTGCTGTCTTGAATAAGTTCATTTATTTGGGGAAATAGCATTTATCTAATTTCACATGGATGTCACATATTTAAATCTTCAAGAATAATTATTATGTATATTCAAAAACTTGTCTCATTTGTGCATTTTTCATCTAGAATTTTATTTTCCCTTTCTGCAAAATAAAAACCTGCATTTTGTAGACACAGCACGCCAAATTTGAATATCTCAAAATAAGTGACTTTTTACATATCCAAGAATAAATGGTATTCATCATATTGAGCAAGGACATCATGGTTTTCATTTTCAAAGTACTTTGCGAGCATCAGCAAATTAAGTCTCCCTTAGTCTTCAATATGACACTCACTTGTTTTCAAAATATCATTCATTTCCCAGTACAGTTCTACTCTCTCTTATTTATGCAAATCAGCACATTTGTTTAGTTCTTCAAATAAGACTCTAAAGACCATGAAATTGTCTTCATCAATGTGTGGCAAATACAATTAGCTAAATGAGCCCAAAATGTCCCATGACTGGTCTGAAGGACAAAGCAGAAAACAATAGACGTCAAAGGCCTTCTAAATTCTAAATATTGGATTGCTCCACACTGTCCAGACCTTATAAATTCAACACAGGCATCTTCTTTATAATTGAAACATGAGATGGTTTCCTGCTTGAATCATTCTAAATGACATGGACATATTCTGTCTTTAAATTGTGTTTTCAATTTCAGAGTGAAAATAAACACAAGATTCCTAAAAATCAGTTCCATCCTGGGACAATGCTGGAAGCGATCAGGACCCATGCCTGGATTATGGGCTCTCAAAACGCCTGCACAACCAGCCACCCAAAGTTACACAGCAAACTCTATATTTGCTCTATACCTTAAACATCTCGCTATATCTGTGGAAAGGATTCCAGGAGTCTCAGCATTCTACCTGCTCCTTTGAGTTAAAGCTAATAGGAAAATACCTCTTACTTGAGAATAGAAACATATTCATTCAGGAATTTTCTTATCAAATGTAAAGATTATCAGTTAAGTAGGTTTGTTTTTAAAGAGTGAATCAAATGTAAATATGTCCCGGATCTAGGGCTCCTGGGTAGCTTGAAATCACCTCGGGGAGGAAGGCTTGGAAGGACAATGGAGACAAAGAAAGGTTCTTTTCCTGTGATCACACTTAAGGCATATTCGTTACTCTTACATCAAACAATATAAGACATAAGTGATTATAATGATAATATTGTTGAGGGACAGCAGGCAGAATAAGGGAAATAATAATCACATGGTACTTCAGAGTTTGCAAAGTGCCTCTCTGCTTCAATGGCTCCTTTGACTCTGAAAGGAATTATTATTCCCACTCCGTAGATAAAGGTTGCAGAGTTTTAAGTAATTTGTTCATGCTGGCATTTAGTACTTGGCAGATCCAGGTCCTGAAGCCACAACTTCTGACTTCTAGCCTGTAACCTGTCCCACTAGTTTGTGCTGTGCGAACACTGGACACTAAGTCTAAAACTCAGCATTCTTATTCTTGACCACCTCTTAGGCCTTGTACATTTGGCCAAATAATTTAGATTCTTCAATCTAATTTTTCTTTATATTTAAACATTGTGTACCTTCCTTTCCTCATTGAATCAAAAGAGACTGTATATAGGAAGATACTTTATACACTGAAATGCTATAAGGAAGCCATAATTAAATCCATCTTAATGAATTGATGTTTCTGGAGCCCTGTCTCAATCTGTCCTTAAAGTCATGCTTTTTTTCCTAAAGAATAAAGAATCCCTCCTTCTCTGCAAAGTTACGCCTTCTCCCTATTCTTTATTATCAGACCAGCAAATATTTATCAAGGGCTTATTGAGGTTGTATCATTCTGCTTAATGTTCACATCGTTTTATGCATAATGAGTTAAAGCCCCCCCAAGCTAAAACACTTTCCCAAGATTCTGCAAATTAAGCATTAAAGCCCAGAAAGTTCTGTTTCAGAGGCTAGTCTTTGAACTCTATGTAATACTATCCTGCCATGGCTCAGGCAACTTGTCTATTTTCCTCTGATTCAGTTCCCTATTGATGTTTAACAATCCACTCCAAAATTAAATGGCTTTAAATTATAGACCCTTGTTTTCTCCTGGTGCTGCGGTCTGGACTGAACTCAGCCGAGTGGTTCTTCGGTTGAGTTTTGTCTGGATCACTTGTGGCCCAAGTGAACTGGAAGCACAGTTGAGACTGAACCATCCAAGATATCCTCATCCTCTAGGGTTCTCTCCACACCGTGGCTCAGCATTTAGTAATCTAGTCCAAGCATTTGTAGAGCATGATGGAGGCTTCCACAGGAGGACACACCCCAATGTGCAAGGGTTTAACAAGCCTCTGCTGCATCATGCTTGCTAAGGTCACATGAGCCCAAGCAAGCCACAAGTCACAAGGGTGTGAAGCCCATGAGCTGTGGTTCACTGAGGGCCATCAGTATCTACCATATCTTCTCTCTTTTCTCTTACCTCCAATTTCTCATTCTTTACTTATGCTTTCCCCTCAGCATGGACGATAGTTGAATGCCCATTTTTAAACATGAAAATGCCCCAAGACTGCACATTCAGTTTTAGCTACTATTCTATTCTCCTTCCTTTCAAACTCAGACTTCTGTAAAAAATGATCCACACTCACTGTCTTCACTTCATCACTGTCTTACCCTTTTCAATTCAGACTCTCTTTCACCAACCCTGTTGAAAAAATAAAAATAAAAACTTGTTCTATCTGAGGATTTCATAATCTCTGCATTTCCAAACACAATAGATAATTTCCTGGCCTTAATTGCTCTGACCTCTCTGTGACATTTAACATTTTCTTTTTCTTATGTGACCCTCCTTTGTATCTTTAGCTCTTTTCATTCTCTGATGACACCTAATAACCTTTATTTACCTGGTTTGGTCTCCAGACTTCTTTGTTCACTGTATATCTTCTCAAGCAAATAGTACCCAAACCATATTTTTAGCTCCAAACTCTATGCTTATCTATACACCAGTTTATCCAAGTGTCTACTAGATATCTCTACTCAAATTCAACAAGTTTAAAATTAAATCGTCTTTCTTCTAAAACCACATTTTCTCCCTAATAATCCCTCATCTTTATGATTAACATCACCATTTACCCAGATGTCCAAAGTAGAAATAGGCTAACCCAAGATTCTTCCTTCTCATCTCCTCAGTGTCTAACTGGTCATGAAGTCTTGTCTGCTCTTCCTTTAGGTATTTTTCACAACTACCCAGAGATGTGCTGGCAAATGTTTAACAGTCAGCTCTCTGAGTGGTAAGGGTAACATTTCATGGTTTCCATGATGGAATCCTCCCATAATGACTGACTTTAAACTCCTATATGATATTCTGGAACAGAAACAGGAAGAGATGTATACTAGAAGCACACATTATGTAGTATTTGCACCTAAAAATAAAGGTATAAATACCTTGATATTAGATAATAGTAAAATAATTATAAAATCCTGTGCTTTGAGTTATTATTTCCATTAGTTTTAATATAATTAATTTATAAGTGTATATAGTTAAAATTTTATTTCTGGCATTGACAAATTCCTGGCATACAGAATTCTTGAAATTTGACAGTTGACTTTTATGAAGCAGTACAAATTGGACCTATCCCTCCCTTCACCATTTCCAAAACCACAGCTAAAATTCAAAACTCTTACTACAATCTCACTTTGATATTGTACTTGACTCCTAAAGGTCTCTTTGCTGGTCTTTCTTCCAAACGGTTGTCCCAAAAGCCCTTTCTAAAGTACAGATCTAATTATATCACCTCCACATTTACGGTCATTCATTGGATTCCCATAGTTTTTTAGTTGGAATTTAAAATTCCTACTTTAATGCACAAAGGTTTTCACAAGCCATATACCTGCCTTAATTTTGAGCTTTATCTTCCTCCAATTCCCCCCCAAAATTTTTAGGATTTCTGCCTCTGAATCTTCACACATGCTGTTTCCACCTGTACTTCCCATGCTTCATATAGCTAACTACTTTGAAGGTGCTGTGCTTTGAAGGTGTCCCCCAAATTTCACATGTTGGAAACTTAGTCTTGAAACACATATATTAATGATATTTGGAAGCAGGGCCTTTGGGAGATGATTGGGTCATGAGGGTTCTGCTCTCATGAATGAATAAGTTCATGAATGGATTAGTGGGTTATTAAAGGAATCACTTCATTGTAAGTGAGCTCTCTCTGGCATTCTTGCCGTGTCTTGCCATGTGATATCCACCTCCTTTTATGATGCAGCAAGAAAACTCTCATCAGATGCTGAGCAGAGTCCAGTACCATGCTCTTGGACTTCCCAGTCTCTAGATCCATATAAATCCAAATAAATCTGTATTCTTTATACATTCTCTGGTTTCAGGTATTCTGTTATAGTAACTTAAAAACAGACTACACACTACTATTTATTAGTTTTCAAATTCCAGTTCAAGAATTACCTTCTCTGGATGTCTTCTGTATAGCACAATAATTAGGAACACAGACATGAAATGAAACAGTTCTTCTAGATGAATTTCATGATTGCTTTCTCTATTTCTGTGAGAAATGTCATTGGGATTTTAATTCGAATTGTGTTAAATCTGTATAGCACCTTTGGAAGTATGACCATTTTGATAACATTAATTCTGCCTATCCAAGAACATGGGAGATCTTTCCATCTTCTAAGGTCTTCTTCAATTTCTTTCTTTAATATTCTGTAGTTTTCATTGTAGAGATCTTTCACCTCTTTGGTTAGATTGATCCCCAAGTTTGGGTTTTTTTTTTTTTTTTTTTTTTTTTGAGGCTATTGTGAATGGAGTTGATTTCCTCATTTCCCTTTCAGATGTTTTCATCACTTATGAATAAGCCCCTTTTTTATAGTTTATTTAGAGACAGGATCTCGGTGAGTTGTTTAAGGCCTTGCTAAGTTGCTGAGACTGACTTTGAATTTATGAACCTTCTGCCTCAGTCTCCTGAGCCACTGGGATACCAAATCTAGCCCTCCTTCAAAACTCTTAAAGCAGAAACTGTATCCTTGTACTTAGTGTCTGGAAAACATTCAATAAATGAAGGAAATAGTGAATGAGAATGCGAGTTCTAGCCAAATAGATACGTTTCTTCTTGACACATTCAGCTACACTTAGAGTTAGGAATGTGGAGGCAATTCCTACCCTCCTGTGGTCAAATTAAAAGGGAATATTTGGTTCCACAATCTAGCTATTGTGAACTGAGCTGCTATAAACATTGATGTGGCTGTGTTAGTGTAGTATGCTAATCTTAAGTCCTTTGGGTATAAACTGAGGAGTGGGATAACTGGGTCAAAAGGTGGGTCCATTCTAAGTTTTCTGAGAATTCTCCACACTGCTTTCCAGAGTGGCTGCACCAATTTGCAACTCCACCAGCAATGTAAAAGTGTGCCTTTCTCCCCACATCCACACAAACATCTATTATTGTTTGTGTTGTTTAAAATAGCCATTCTAATTGGAGTAAGATGAATGGGGGTTGGGGGTGGGGAGTGAAAGAAGAATGGAGGAACTTTAGCTTATGTAGAAGGAAATGAGAGGGAGTGGGGGTATGAAATATGGTGGAATGAGACAGACATCATTACCCTATGTACATGTATGATTACATGAATAGTGTGAATCTACATCGTGCACAACCAAAGAAATGAAATGATGTACCCCATTTGTATACAATGAATCAAAATGCAGTCTGTAAAAAATTTAAAAAATAAATAATTTTTAAAAAGGTAATACTTTCCCAAATTTAAAACTATAAAACCACTATAAAAACCAAACTCAAAAAAAAAGCTTTTTGATCCACAACACTTTGGTTATTCTTGCTGCCCATTTGTAGAAAAAAAAAAAAAGTGGTAAGATTCTTTTAGCCTAATTTCCAGTCCATTGTTATTTATGATAAATGTAAGAAAGATCTTGAAGTTAAAGGGAAATTTGGTAAGTTTGTGGCCAAAATAGATGCTAAATGTTCCACTGGAAATTTTTTCTGACTTACAGCAAATTTTGTATTATTTTCTTGAATTCAAAGTTGTTTATTTAAGAATCACAACTTCTTTGGAAGATGAGAGTGGAAAGAATTAAAATTTATTGAGCAATTCCTGCATATCAGGTATTATTATGAATAGCACTTATAAAATTTTCAAAACTAAATCAAATATTTTATTAGGGTTCTCCAGAAAAATACAACTGAGGAAGAGAGATTTATTATGAGGACTTGGCTTACATGATTATGATCCCAAAAACTTCCCATATCTTCCCTTTCTGGAAACCCAGAGAGGACAATGGCATAGTTCTGGTCTAACTATAACAGTCAGAGAACTGAAGGTCTCAGTTCTGCCTAAATCCAAGGCCTACTAGAAGACTGATGGCTTAGTCCAGCCTGAGAGCAAGAGAAGGCCAAATGTCCCAACTTGAGAATTCTTCCTTCCTCTGTTTTTTGTTCTATTCAGACCTTCAACAGATTGAAAGATGCTTACTCACAAGGGGTAGGGAAATCTGATTCATTCAACCTACTGATTCAAATCCTAATGTCTTCCAAACAAATCCTTACAGAGATACCCAGAAACAATGTCTAACCAGATAGCTGAGCACCTCATGACCTAGTTAATTTGAAATACAAAATTAACCATCAGAGATGTTACCCCCATTTTAAGATGGGGAAATCTGAGAATCTGAGGGCATTCAGCAACTTGCCAAAGATCCCATGGATGACAAGTGTTGGTCCTGGATCCAAACTCAGATCTACACTGAGAGCACTAGTCTTCTTCTGCTAAACCAGTATTCCTCAATTGTGGCAACGTCACTCTCCATAGGATATTTGTCAATGCCTGGGGACAGTTTGGGTTGTTACAACTAGTGAGGGCTAGCGGAATGACACTGACATCTAGTGGGTCAAGGCCAGGAATGCTGCTAAACACCACAATGCATAGCACAGACCTTCACAACAGAGAGTATTCCAGCTCCAAATGTTATTCAACTATACACCAAACTATACTGAACTATATTGTTTCAGATTTGTTGGTTTTCAAGAACAATTAGAACAATAATACACTGACCTATAACTAAATTTCCATAAATTTAATAAATACTTTTGGAATGAATGATGAATGTTAAATTTTGAAATAGAGGAAGGAAACTTCATTTTTCAGTGATTGTTTACAATTAGCATTTATTAAAAGAATAAAATATTTAAGTGATCTTCAATAACAGAGATATAAGTAGATCTTACATATTTGCTCTGAACATTAAATTCTGTATATAAAGTGTTTTATTTTGATACAATAATCATATATTTTAGGTTTAATAATTTGAGGGGAATAGATAGCAGTATTTAGGAGCTCATGAAATTCATAGATTTTCAGTTTTAGAGTTCTAAAATATTACAGCAAGAGGATCATCTAAGCTGCCTCTTCACAGTTCATCACATAAGAAAGCTGTATCTAAGAAAGAATAAGAAAAGTGCCTTAAGATCTCTTGGCCGGTTAGGGACATTGCCAGAGCCAGAGTTCAGTTCTCCTGACAGTTTGAAGTTTCTTTTAGTTATAAAGGCAAAAAAATTAAGAAGTAATTTTCAGAGGGACAAAACTGGTAAGAACTGTCATTATCTGGCTTTTCAGACATACTATTCCACAAAGACAATAATCTCCTCCAAATACAGAAGACAATATCAAACTCAGTATTTGCTAAGATTATCTTTTAATCTTTCTAAAGGCAATTTTTACCGATCACTGAAATTATCTTCTTGGTTCACAGGCCTAGAAAGCATGAAGACTCTCCTGGTTTTCCTATACATCTTGGGAACTGCAGTTGCAATCCCGGTAAATTTCCTTTCCTCTGTTATTACATCTCTCCCTCCTGACATTTACTTCAGAAACCTACTATTTAAAAGGAAATGTTCTTATATGGTGGCTTGAAATTCTGGTTTTTATTTCAATTACATTCCTTCCTGTGCAAACAGTGAATGCATGACTAAAAATCAAGATAATATTTTTTCAGGTCTATCTGGTTCTATAAGATACAATCAATACAGCTGCAAGTGTTGGCTGTCAGTTTATTAACCATGGAATAGGGCAAAAACCAAAAGAACAGGAAAAATAAATTCTCCTATAGATTTCATATTGGTATAAGAAATCTATGAATTTAACTTGAGTGCATATATACATCCATACTCATATAGCATTTTCGTCAAGATCAAACACATGCTGGCTGAGAACTTCTAATAGTCTTACAATAAAAACAGGAACCAGTGGGAACAGAAGCACTATGGTAATCACAAATGGATTCCTAACTCATTTTTGAGGCACTGTCCAAACAAGTATGCTGAGAGTAGACAGGACTAAAGCATTCTCCACGTCGTGGTAAGATACACTGAGTTCAGCATTCACAAGCCATCAAGCTGCCACACACAAATCAGACCATGTTAGAAAACTCAAAACGACCCCAAAGTTTTAAGAAAAATTGTTTGTATAATCATTTTAGATGCTCTACAAATGATCCATATCACCTTTAATTAAAGCAAAAAATTTGTGTCGTGTTCTTCTTTTTTATCAACGAACAAAGTAATTTCTCTATAGTCCCTTCCCTCCCTTCATCTTTAAGATTCTGTCCTTGCTTTTTGGATAACTGGTTGCTGCTTCAGGTTGACAGCTGCATCAGCAAAAATAAGCTACATGCCACCCAGATCAAGCGATCCATAGAAAACAGATTTTCTGACCACCACGAAGAATCCTGCTTAAATAGTCGGGAGCTACGCCAGCTGAAATTACACAATGTACTTTGAAATTACACAATGTACTTTGAAATTACAAAATTGGGACAAATTAATAAAGAAAGGAGATCCCACAGAGCCATTGCTTTCTCTTGAAAATGTGCTTTGCCTTTGCAAGTGTTGCAGTATTGAAAATAGGCGTTAAAACTGTATGTGAACCAAACGTTTGAATGACATGTCTGCCTAAAGACATGCCAGATGTTTCTTTTCCAGGGTAATTTGTTATACGCAGACCCAGGCAAATATTAAAAAGCTAAATATCTTTTCATAGTTTTGAGCTATTAAAAAATCTTGTATCATTTTCCTCACAGCATGAATTCTCCAGAGGTAAGTGAACTCTGAGTGGTCAGGAGACTTCCAGAGAGAATGTTAAATAAATATAGATGTGGATATAATAATTTCAATTACCAGATATTTTATGAAAGAAAATGAGCTGCCATGGTTTTTATACATTTCTTCCTGCTACAGGGAGGTGTGATCTTGCGGATGGGGAGAGCAGTGGAAAGTCATCTACTAAAAAACCTCAAATCCCCCCCATCTGTTGCTTTTCATGAGGGCCCGTGTTGGCAATTCATCAAAATAGTCACCTTTCTTTCTCCTTGATCCTCACATTTTTTTTTTTAATGTGGTGGCAGTGCTGGGGACTGAACCCAGGATCTCATGCACACTGGATAAGCACTCTGCCCACTTCTTTATGACTTCTTTCAAAACTTTTATGAAAACTATTAATCCTCTTAGTTATAAAGGGGACAAGAAGCAAAAGAACAAACCAAATTTAAAACAGATTTGTACCCCATGGATCATTTTATAGTACACAGCACTAAAGGACCTGCTAGTGAAGTAAAAATGAGCCAATACAAGTATTCTGAGTTTTACACTTACCTCAGCTGCTAAGCATCCACAGCAACTCTATAACAGAGATCCCATGACAAATACCTGCCTCAGATATTTGAACAGTTCATATCATTACCACCACATGATATTACGATGAGGAATTTTAACCTGGATAACTCCTCAAAATTTGCAAAACAGTTTATGTAAACAACTTTTACTCGATATTTATGCTCATTTCGCCTTGAGACAGCAAGGTAGAACTTAGCAACTTGTCAAACCACGGATAGGAAGTAAATGGCAGTTAAGATTTAAAGCTTCTTACCCTCCAAGTCCAGTTGTTCAACTTCCCATCATGCATCACTGCCCCCCTCCATCTTAGTCCCCGGTCTTTCTAGAAACAGACACCACCATCTCTGTCATGGAAATAATCCATAGCTGCCTTTCTCTACTAGACTGGGTGCTCTACTTCACACAATCTTTGAATTAGTTCTAGATCAATTTTTTTATTAATAGACTTCCTGATGGATATTAAGGCCAACAGTGTTAAAAACTTGATAGTCAAAAGTTTTATAACTTTTTCTGTTAATTTTCAGTGAATCCTTAAATGTTATGGAAATGAACAATACTATATCCTATGGCAAGTTTTATTTGATTCCATCTTTCTGCAAAACAATTCTTTTCAAAATTATTAAGTATTAATGTATTGTAAAAGTTTGAAAAACAAAAAATAATTCCAAAACTCAGAAATAATTATTATTGAATTATCAAATCATTACATAATTATTGACAGTTTTTGTTTGGTTTTTGATTGAATGGTTTTCATCTAATCTCTTCACATGTAACTTTTTCTTAACAGTGGAATTTTGCTTTAACTTAACATTATTCTGGGCATTTGTTGTATTCTCAAATATTCTACAAAATATCACTTAGCAATGCTCTGAATGAGCAAAACTGCTACTAATAATGATGATAACAAAAGTGTAATATAAATTTTTTAAATTGGCACCTAGAGATGAATGACACAAGCAAATTTTTAATTTTTTCAGACAAATGCAAGGTTTCTATCTGATCATTCCAAACCAACTGAAACATCAGTAATACCAGACAATACTGAAATTCCCAGTGCAAGTGTTGAAGCTGCAGAAAATGAAAAGGAAGCTGCAGTATCCAGGGAAAACCTTCCCAACCATAAGGTAAAAATAGCATTGTTGTATTTATGTAATTGCTTATTTCTAGAAAAGATTCAGTATCATGGTCAAAGAGACTACATTATTCATGTCCTCAGTTTAGATTCTTGAAATGTGATGATCACATCAACTGCCTCCAATCACTAGAAGATATGAAGATTAATGAGTTTTACTCCTTGGGCTAACATGCTATATAATTGTTTCACTTGACAAAATTCAAGTTCAGGTTGAATCTGTGGCCACATAATGTGAAGAACATCATTAATACATTTACAAGTTATGTGTGAAGAAAAAGAAGGATGAATATTAAAGGTTAGCTTAGGAATTGTAAATATGATTACATTATCAATTGTTTAAAAAACAAACACTTATTTTTCCTTTTAAGGATGAAACATCTTCAATATTAAAGTCAAAAGAGGAAAACCATGAACAGTCAGCAGAACAGGACAAGACTCACAGCCAAGAGCTAGGACTGAAGGATGAGGAGGATGGCGATGGTGACTTACGTGTGAATTTGGAGTATTCACCAACCGAGGGTAGCTTGGATCTCAGAGAAGATAAAAGTGAGCCTCAAGAGAAAAACCTCCCTGAGAGCACTGATTTCCCTGCTTCTGATTCTGTGGATTCTAACCAACAAGAAAACATCACAGAGGGAGAGGAAAACCAAGAACAACCCATAAGTGATCCACATCATCAGTTGAACAAGAACAATACACACAGCCAAGACCTAAGGGATCAGAGAAACCAAGAGCAGGATTCTAATACTCCCAATGAAGAAAAGGAAGAGGAAAAAGAGCCAGGGGAAATTGGTAGCCCTGATGATACCCAAGAATGGGAGAAAGAATTTCCTGAAGAGAATTCTAACAGTAAGCAAGAGGAAGACAGTAAGAAATCTGATGATATTTTGGAAGAGTCCAATCAGCCAACTCAGGTAAGCAAAATGCAGGATGAATTTGGGCAGGGTAACCAAGAACAAGAGGAGGATAACTCCAATGCAGAAGCAGAAGAGGACAATGCATCAAACATCAATAAGCACATTCAAGATACTGAATGGCAGAGCCAAGAAGGAAAAATGGGTCTTGAAGCTATTGGCAAGCACAAAGACATGGATAAAAAGACTGTTTCTCAGGCTTTGTTCATGGAACCTACTGATGATGGGAACATCATGCCCAGAAATCATGAGACTGATGATGTAGGTAATGATGGTCCCAGGCAAAGTGCAAGTGAGGACGACTTCATCCCAAGCCAGGACTTTATAGAGGCTGAAAGAGCTCAATCCATTTCCTACCATCTCAAATATGAGGAGCGGAAAGAAAGAGCACATGAGAATGAGCATGTAGACACCAGTGAGCCTGAAGTCTACCAAGAGGTGAGACTATTTACAACGATGCTTGTCCAGGAAAGTTAGTTATCAATAAGTAACCATGACCTTTCTCTGTGTTCTCACAGTCTCTTGTGAGTATTTCTATCAGTATATTACTAAAATACTGATGATAAGTTGAGCATCCCTTATCTGAAATAATTGGGATTCTAAGTGTTTCCAATTTCTTTTTTTTTTTTTTTTTAATTTTGGAACATGTGCATATATACAATGAGATATCTTGGAGATGGAACCCATGTCTCAACACAAAATTAATTTATGTTTCATATACATACTTTATATGTGTGGCCTAACAGTAATTTCATGTAATATTTTTAGCATGTCTGCCTTTTGACTGCATTCCATCACACGAAGTCAGGTATGGCATTTTCCTATTGTAGTATCATATCAGTGATCAAAATGTGTTGGATTTTGGAGTATTTCAGATTTCAAATTTTCAGATTAAGGATGCTCAACCTGCACAATTATTTATTTTTCTGTCCATCTCCATTATTAGACTGAGAGCACCTGTTTTATTTGGATTTCCCTAAAGTTATTTGAGAGGTACAAGGAATAACAGAGGAATGGAGAAATGATATAGGCAAGTAGACTAAGCTAATGAAAGGAGCATCATTATTCATCTAAAGAAAATTCTTCAGAATTTTTCCATTTGAAATTAAGTAACTAGGGAATCTATTTTGGCTGAGGGATGCTAGAGAGGCATTACTTTCCCACCACATCCAGTCAGTCCTTCGAACAGACCAACTAGATTTGCATGGTTTTCTGGGGCGGGAAATGCAGATGATGAAGGTTGAAAGTGCCTGGGGCTAGCTGGAATAGGCTCTGACAGACCTGAAAAATAGGAGATGTTGTTGGCCACAGCTCTAATGTCTTGAAGGCAGGTGCCATGTTGCGTTGCAATTGAAGCTTCAGTGTCAAACAATGTACCTCTGACATAGGGAGAGAGCCAGCAATGTTTGTTGAGTCCGCTGTAAAAATTAAAAGTACTACTTTATTAAGCAAACACATACCAAAATGAGAATCCAGAAATTGCAGCAGGGAGCAAGGGTAAGTATATTGCTATTTGACTATTTAATCATTTGGAGCTTTTGTGCAAAACTTTGCAGCCATCCATCTGAAGGATTTGGCACAGCTTTTGGTGAGAAATTCGAAACTAGTCTCGAATACTGAGAACTCTGCTGCCATTCTAAGATAGGAGTTTTCTTACATTTTAAAATCCTGCTAGAAAAGCTTTATCGACTTGATGGAAGTTAATGATGTAACGCTGTCTTAACTACAGAATCAGAAGATAATAACACATTGCTAGTGTTTTCCCAAATCCAAAGAGAAGATCCTAACTTCTATCACATAATGCCCCCAGATATGGCACTGAATTCGGCTGAAGCTAGAGAAGGGTTCTGTTCTCCAAAGGTTATTCTCTATCTCTGCAGTTGCGACTTGTTTTCCTTTTTGAGATCTGACATTAGTTGACCACAAAAAAACTCTGTGAAGACACACACAGTAGGAATACAATTAAGTAACAACTCTCCTCTTAATAGAGTGTAACTTCTGCTCTCGTTATTTTAAAGGCCAAGAAAGCAGGCAGCTCATCAAACGAAGATGACGCTTCAAGTGGAGGCAATGTGGGGGTTCACAGTGTGGGTACGTGCCTGAACCAGCTGTTTGTAACCATCCCAAGGAAGAGATGTGGTCTGCTACCTTGGGTTTGTCCCTCATTTCATGACCAGAAATTTCCCTCTCCCCATCCCTCCCCTAGGAAATATTCCCATAAATTGTTGATATTATCTTGTGCCTATTTGATAAACTATGAAACAATGTGTTTACAAACTGAAAGTCCGGTTGAGATACAGTACACAGCTAGAATTCTTTTCTCTATCTCTTTTTGCTTCTGAGAATTAATTCTGCCTTATTTATTCTCAAATCCATAACTTACTATTAAATTTAGATTCCATACTGAACTAAGGGCCTAATTCCTACCCTAATCACAAACATTTGGGATTTCAACACAATAAAATTCTTATGGTTCATTTAACTTCTAACTATTTCACATAGCACTGCACTATATATTTCAGACTATGCTCATCTTAGGCAGGCCAAGAAGAACTGCTTGTTCTTTTTACATCACCAAACCAAATGGCTGCAAGAAAGCTAAACAATCATATAAAAGTTTGATGCCAGAAGGCTCCATCTGGAAATCAACACATCAGTTAAAGCAGTTTCTTAATGTTTTCTTGCTTTTAAATTTTCAAATTTCAGAATTTCAAAATTCCTGCCTTATTAACATAAATTTGCATTTATATGCTCAATTTTGCTGAGTCCACGTTTCCTGTTCAAACTTTTCTGTTAGATTCTTGTGTAAACTTCCAGTGCAAAAGAGGACACATCTGCAAAGCAGAGCAACAGGGAAAACCCCACTGCGTTTGCCAAGATCCAGCAACTTGTCCTCCAGCAAAACCCCTTGACCAAGTAAGTATTCATCAAAGTAGTCCTTAAGACACGCCAAAATGCCAGGAATTTGAATGAAAGTAGTTTGCATTGAATTTTTTTAAAAGGTAGATGCACAGTTTATAATCTAATATTTGAAGTGACATTGAATAGAAACAAATGCCAGAAAAATCAAAGTATTTCAATGGTTCCATAAAAAGACAACCGTGGCATTTAGGCTATGAATATAGTTTGACACCAAATTGGAGAATAGCAATTTTAATAATCTCACCTTCCTGACCACATCTTTGGCACAGCACCATTTACCAGACACCCTGTGAGCTTTCAGGAGCAGAGTACTCTCGGAAGAGCATTTAGGGTCTATCAACTTTTTCTCTCACTTGTCTTTCCTAGGCTTGTGGCACAGACAACCAGACCTATGCGAGCTCCTGTCATCTGTTTGCTACTAAGTGCAGACTGGAGGGAACCAAAAAAGGACACCAACTGCAGTTGGATTATTTTGGAGCCTGCAAATGTAAGATCCCATCCCTTCTGCCAACCACCATTTCTGGGAGGGTTTTGGGTGAATCTGTACATGACTGAATCCTACATATGCAAATAAGATGAGGCTAATATAGTCATGAACTCAAGCTGCAAATTTAAATCAACTGGGGAGATTGGTTTTTTTTTGTTTTTTTTTTTCTTTTTTTTCCTGAAAAAATAAGAATTCACAGGTCTTAACCACAGGCAATTCTGATTTAATTGAACTGGGTTGGAACCCTGGCATTGCCTTTTCATTTGTTTTTCAAGTAACCTAGACAATTCTAATACACAACCAGGGCTCAGAACCACTATGATAATGTTATCCATTAATAGAGATAAGATACTGGAATTTTAATAAATAATAGAGATGAGATACTGGAATTTTACTAAATTATTTGCCCTCTTCCCAATTTAAGATGTTATCAAAAGTTTTTATGACAACATATTCTTCCAGAAGTTTTTTTAGTTTTGTTTTGTCTTGTTTTTAAGTTATCTTTCTTCCCCAGGATACTCTCAATTGTGTTTGGCTCCCCTTACAGATAAGTGATTCTCCACATTGGCAGTGCTCACCCATGTTTCTGGTTCTCCTCTCCTTGCAGACGCTCAAGAGAATTAAACATGCCAGACTCCTTGATGTTAGGTGTGGTCATATGACTCGCTTTGTTCACTGGAATGAAGCACAATCAATCATCCATATGCATTCTGGGCAGAAGCACTTCAGAGCTGGAGTGGTTCTCCACGTTTGCTCTCTTTACCACCACAAGCCTGGAGGTATTATGTTGAGATGGTAGCAGCCAAAGATGAGCCCCAGGGAGGCAGCAGCAGAACCCTGCTACCAACTTGTACTAGAATTGTAGCAGGATGGAGAAATAAGCTTTTGCCTCTTTAAACCATGGAGAATTAGCATTCCTTGTTACCATAGTGTAAACGAAGCCTAAGCCGTCCCTTTTCCTCTCATCCTCTAGTAAACAGCTCTTGTGACCTCCTTTTCTAAATTCCTGCTCTCTGGTTCTGCAGCACTGATTCTCAGCCCTAGCTGCACACCAAAATTACTTTTGGAGGTTTTAAAACTCCTGATGTCCAGGTTCTACCCTAGAGCAATCAAATTAGAATAATTAGAATCTCTTCAAATGGAGTCTGGCATTTGATATGTTTTTAAAACACACCAGGCAAATCTGTGGTGCCACCACAATTAAGGACCTCTGAATGAAGGGGCAGTGAGGATGCCCCGGAGGTCTCCAGAAGTTATCCAGCTTCCTGTTATGAGGACTGCCACAGGCAGAACTAGTGCCCAAAGATCACAGTGTGTTTTCTGCTTATAACAGCTATTCCTGCCTGTACGGACTTTGAAGTGGCTCAGTTTCCTCTACGGATGAGAGACTGGCTCAAGAATATCCTCATGCAGCTTTATGAACCTAACCCTAAACATGCTGGCTATCTAAATGAGAAGCAAAGAAGTAAAGTAAGTTATTCACGGGTCTGCTACCTAAGGATCTGTCCAGAGGGCCTGAGGAAAAAAGATATGGTGGCAGCTACCCACCTCCACTCAACGGCAGAAGCCCACTCTGCCTCCCACACACGATTATCCCACAGGGATTAACATTCTAGTAGTGGTCACTATTCATACTGCCAAGGTTTGGGACACTGTCAAACTGCCCTATTCCTACTGAAAGGGCAATGGCCTTTGAATCCGGGCTCTTTAATTCATACCTAGAGCCAGCATGGTTGAGCAAAGTTACCATATATTCAGCATCTGTATAACCAGGCCATGTGTTGTCAGCTTTCTGTACAATAACAAATACCTGAGATAATGCAACTTAAAAAGGATAGATTTATTTTAGCTTGTAGTATTGGAGGTTCCAGTCCATGATCAATTGGTCCCACCGTTTCTCAGTTCTGTGGTGAGGCGGCACATCATGACATAGAGCATGTGGTAGAGCAAGTTGCTCACCTCATGTTGGACTGGGAGACAAAAAAAGAAAGAGGAAGGCCCAGAGTCCCAATATCCTCCCATATGACAGAGGGATTACAACTTGGTCCCACCTTTTCAACCTTCTACCACCTCCCAGTAGTGCCACAGGCTGACCAATCTTTAACACATGAACTTTGGGAGACATTACAGATCCAAATTAGAATAAACTCCAACATATTTAAATCTGACTTTTTGTTTGCGTGATATAGATATATAAGGAAAATCTATTATTCATAATGCCAGTGATATGTTTTAGTCAGTTTTATTGCTGCTGTGACCAAAAAACCTGATAAGAACAATTTTAGAGATTGACAAGTTTATTTAGGACTCATAGTTTCAGAGGTCTCAGTTCATAGATAGTCAACTACATTGCTCTGGGTCCAACATGAAGTAGCACATCACACAGAAAAACATGACAGAGGAAAGTGGCTCAGGACATGGCCACCAGGAAGCAGAGAGAGAGATAGTTCCACTCTCCAGGAACAAAACATAAATCCCAAAGGCAAGCCCCCAATGACCCACATTTTCCAGCCATACTTTACCTTCCTACAGTTACCACCCAGTTAATCCCTATCAGGGGAATTAATGCACTGATTGAGTTAAGGCTGTCATAACCCAATCATTTCACCTCTAAACCTCCTTGTATTATCTCACACATGAGCTTTTGGGGGACACCAAATATCTAAACCGTAACAATATATTAAGCTTAAAAAGTGAAGAATATTAATTCCAGATATTTCATCAGAGTTATTGAGAATATCCTAGATTTCAGGAACTGATCTAAGTACCAGAGATACAGCAAGGAGCCAAACAAATCTCTGCCTTCACAAGCCCACATTCTAGCTGATGAGACAGATTCCAAACAAATAAGTGTGTGTGTGTGTGTGTGTGTGTGTGTGTGTGTGTGTGTATAAACATATGTATGTAAATATAAACCTATGCAAATATATCAAATCAGCAAACATGCATAAAATATGTCAGGTGCTTTAAAACATGAAGAAAGATTAAAGAAGGAGGGTGTGCATTAACTGTCACTGATTTAGCATATGGTGGTCATAACTGGCCTTGACACAAGCAGCAGAGTGGATCCAGGCAAAGGAAGTCTGAACGAACAGCGTTCAAGAGAGACTAAGAGAAAGGATGTAGAAGCAACAAGTATAGGCAATACTTTGAAGGAGTGCTACTGGAAAGAGGTAAGGAGAAATGAAGTGGCAACTGGAGGAGAAAGTGAGTTCACGACGTCCTGTCGACCAGTTAGAGATGGCAGAGGATGATTGTATGTTTCTACAAATAAACTAGTAAGGAGGATTTGATGAAGAGCAAAGAACGTGCCCAACTTCTAGAGGGTTTTCTTGAGGAGGTATTTCAGGCAGAGGAGAAGGGTGAGGCTCAGAACAGGAACACAGGAAGTTCATCACTGGTAACAGTGAGGAACGCTGGGAGAGCTAGGCATGGGAACAGGTGGAAGTTCTGTTTACTTCCAATTGCTCAATGAAATAATAGGTAATGTCACAAGCTGAGAGTCTCATATGCACTGCTCATGGATAATTTCTGATCACCCCTCTTTAATACATTTTCACAGATAGCCTTTCAAGTATTAGGTATGAAAATCGGAATCTCAATGGGGTAGCCAGGCAGCCACAAAGCAGAGCTAAGCAGACTAACCAGGCACTGGATGGAACACATAGGGGATGAAGAATGAAGTATATCAGTTGTAGAAGGAGCAGAATTTTTCACTAAGTAATCAAAAATTTTGCTCAAGTCAGTTCAGTTCTTTTCATTAAAATCTTCTCATAGTTTTAAGAAGTGTTACTGGTTAAAAGAAAAACTCAAAAAGAACTTATTTTGAAAACCACAAGTTTCTTACATCAGCTGTTATTCTGTGTAGATTAAGGAAGGCTATAGTATTGACTAGAAGGCATTAATTTGATGCACATGATGCCTGAGTGTGTTTTCCTCTGTCACGTCACTGTTACTCTTCAAGCGAAGCTGAACAAGTGGCAATTCCATTACACTTGTCTGATGCTCTGACAATCTACTCCCTTCTTAATAACAGGTCAAGAAAATTTATCTGGATGAAAAGAGACTCTTGGCTGGGGACCATCCCATTGAACTTCTCTTAAGGGACTTTAAGAAAAACTACCACATGTATGTTTATCCTGTGCACTGGCAGTTTAATGAACTTGACCAACACCCTACAGACAGGTAAAAAACTCTACCTTCCCATTACTAGGTCACTCTCTGATATAATGATATCTAGTGAAAGGGAAAAGGAAATATAATTGGGAAATTTTTTGGCTCCATTTTAGAACAATTAAATACCAAATAATGGTGTTTGGGAGTCTAAAACACAAAATTGCCTTGAAAATAAGAGAATATGACTACAGTACAGCTCCCACATTTATATACTAAGATCTACCTTCCCACAGAAACTCCTCCAGCTTTTTCATTCTTGATTCTAAATTCTCAAGATAATCTGACTGGCCCAACATGGGTCAAGTGCCCACATATGGAACAATCAAGTATAGCCAGGGGTTGGAATGAGGCAATACAAGTGTGACTCTACGTATGCTCTAGATTTAGGATGAAGGGAGGACAGTTCCCACTGAAGACATACATTGGGTACTGACATTCCATCTCACCCACAAAATTGTTTATAACATTTTAGACTTTTTATCTGTGTACTGTTTATTTGGCACACACAGCAACCTTGTGGAAGTAAACTGTCCTTGGTGATCCTAAGATTTAAATCTTTATACACAAGTCACTCAATTAATAGGCTGCCATTTATTTCCTTGCAGAGTCTTGACACATTCTGAGCTTGCTCCTCTGCGAGCATCCCTGGTGCCCATGGAGCACTGCATAACCCGCTTCTTTGAGGAGTGTGACCCCAACAAGGATAAGCACATCACCTTGAAGGAGTGGGGCCACTGCTTTGGAATTAAAGAAGGTAAATTCATCATCAGCCAAAGGAGAATGATGTCCTTTTTTCCCAAATAAACCCTGAAGGTCTAACAGAGAAGTCCTGCTGTAGGTTCTAAAAGAAACCTAGAGGCAATGAGGTGTCATATCCCAGACAGGACCATCTCATACACAGACTGTCATTGCAAGGTCATTTTTCACTGCTTTTCAGAGCAAGGGTGAATATGCATTGCATTCTCAGCAGTTGGATAAGCCTAAGAAACTATGGGAATCCAGAAAGCTGTGCCAAGTCTCAGAGGGCTCTATAACTTATTTTATCTCTTTATTGGGTAAACTTTTCAAACTCATACATGCGCAGCAAGGCTGCTTCTGACAAGGAGAGATGTCAGAAGACACATTAGAATCCATTATTAATTAAATATTGGATCTTACATCACAAATTGTGACCAGATATTATTCCTTTAATCCTAAACTGGCTCATGCCTACATCTTCAGTGATTGGTGTGTTAGGAAGCAGGAGGGATCAAATGGTTCTTTCTCTACTCTTGCAATGGAAGAATTTAAATTTAGACATTTGTTATGCTGGGTTATGTCTTAATCTACTTCCTTAAGTTAGAGTAGACTTTTATGAGCAAGCATGTTTTCAATAATCAAGTTATAAAGCATTTCCAAAAAGATAGCACTGAAACTGTTCACAGAATGTAAATCAACATTAAACATCAAAAACATCTAAAGCAGAGGTTTTAGGAATATATGTATGATACAGATGTAGGATGAATATGCAATCAAGCAGTAAAGAAAAGTAAGTTCATCCAAAGTCAGAATTTTCCAAAAAGAGGTAAGCCAATACTTTAAAAATATTCTTCATGCTGATATAGAAAGCCTTGAAATTGGAAAGAACTAAGAGCATAAGGAAGGCCTAACAGAGATTATTGTTTCTTGTTTATTGATTAATAGGTCAACCAAAAGAGTAGTCCTTTTCCCCTACAATATCATTCTATGAAATAAACACAACCATAATGAAAAATGCCTAATCACATAAGCACCTAATTCTGTGTATTAGCTATCTATGCTGCATAACAAGTTACCCTAAACTTAGCAGTTTAAAATTTCTCACAATTTTCAAGGATCAGGAATCTGGAAGTAGCTTACCTGGATGTTCTAACTTAGTATCTCTCAGTATGAAATCAAGCTGTCAGCCAGTATGGCAGTCATCTGATGGCTTGACTAGAACAGAAGGCTCTGCTTCTAAGCTCACTCATTTGGTGATCTGCAGATTCCACTGCCTCACCATATGGGCCTCACCACAGTACTGCTTACAACATGGGATGTGACTGTCCCCAGAGTGAGTGACCAGAAAGAGCATGAACCCAATACTAAAGCCCGTACCGTTACTTCTGACATGTTCTGTTGGTCACACTGGCCAACCCTGCTGTAACATAAGAGGTAGGAAATTAATGGCAGTTACCCTGGAGGCTGAACCCTATTAGTACTTGTAAGTTATTAAGACCCATATCCACAGAGATAATGTCAGTTTCCTTTCCAACATCTATTCTACAAGCAGAGTACTTACAAAACTTCAAATGTATTTCTAAAAATAGCTTAAACTGTTTTAAAACTTCTCTATTAAAAAGACAAATATACAATATACAAATACAACTGTGCCACCTTTTTGCATTCCCCCACCATTATCAAGAGGGGAGAACTTAACTGGGATAGGACATATTTAGGTGTGCCCTTTTATAGGACATGTGATTTTAAAGACCTGATAAAAGGGCAAATTTGGACAGATGCTGTTTATTTAAGGAAACCAGTTGCATTTCACTGTTCTTTTGCAAATCTTCTGGCAGCTCTTCAGCATGTGAGCTCACCCAAGCCCTGTGCTGTGGGGTTGTCTGGGAGAACAGGAAGCGCTTAAAGTCCAGTGACTTGCAAAGCCACTAATGATCTTGTTTGTGTAGTGTGGTTTAACTGTCATTATGTTATTTTGAAAAAAAAAAGAATTATCACATAATAAACCAATAAAACAGATATTAAATATTCAGTCAGAACAAGTAAACAAGTTACTGCTTTGGGATACAGCTAGGGAAAGAGAAAAATCTCTTTGTAAGTATACCCTGCCTTCCCTCAGGGCTGGAAAAATCACAAGAAAAGACAGATTTTAGCTAGTGTTTTCCTGAATTTTAACTGCCCGTGGTCTGATCTAGCTAACTGTGTTTTAATATTTCAGTTCTGCCATTAACTAGCTATGTGCCATAGGGCATGCCACTTGTACTCAGTGAGTCTCATTTTTTTAAACCTGTAAAAATGGGGTTCAAGTGCCTGGTGGAGGAGTCTTCATTTATTTAGAGCCCAGGACATACCATGTTTTGACATCTATACATGTTAATCTTTAGGAAAACTCTCCAAATGAAACTAATAGGGTAAACAAGTCAGATCATGCAGATCCTACTAAGTCATTTAGAGACATTATCCAAAGAGCACTGGGGAATCACTAAGCAGGGAGTGATTTCCCTGGGTTTTTATTTAAGAAAGATTTTTCTGATTATATTGTGGAGAAGCCACAGATAGTTGAGAACATGTTGTGTTAAATACAGGTAAGAGTTGTGACAAATTAGAGGAGTGACCATGGGGAGATAGAGAAGTAACATATTCAAAGATGTATGTTTAAACATAAGCATCCTCAAGATATATAACATGTAGAATAAGAAGACAAGATTTGACAAGAAATACGTAGGGACAGGGAGTAGACAGTTGAGAGACTGAGAGAAAGAGAGATAACGATGCCTCGGGTGCTGGCTTGGGTCAGGCAGGATAACTAGAGCCAAGGTCTATTGAGGTAGAAAACACAGGACAGAAGCAGATTTGGGGGCAATGACAAATTTCCTTTCAAATGACATTGAATTTTGAAGTACTCAGGAGATAATGTATCATTGGCAATTAAATATATGTCAGCATTTCAAGACAGATTTTTAGATTTGAAATACACAGTTGGGGATTATGAGCACACACAGAGTAATTGACAACAAGGAAGGGAATTAATACTCTCAAGGAAAACGAGTCAAGTTATATGAAAACGGGTCCAGAGTTGAATGCTAAAGGCCATCACCCAGATGATGGATATAGGAGGAAGAAGAGTTCACCAAGGAGAATGAAAAGTCTCAACTGAAAGGAAGGAAGACTATCAGAAGAGCGCCATGTTAAGGGGGTGTTTCAAGAAGGAGGAAGATCTTGAGTGTGCCAAAAGCTGCTGAGATGTCAAGGAGGAAAAAGACTAAGAATATTCATTGAACACAGAAATAGGATATACTGGTGATCTAAGTGTGTTAGTTTTTCATCCACTGTGACAAAATACCTGAGGGAAGAAACTTACAGAAGGAAGTTGTTCTTATTAGCTCATGGTTTCAGAGGTTTGGGTTCATAATCACTTGGTTCCATTATTATGGGTGTGATGTAGGAGCACCTGGAAGAGCAGAGCTGCTCACCTCCTGGGGGCGGGAAACAGGGAAAGAAGGCATAGAGGGAACTGGAGACAAGATAAACCCTCAGGGTACACCCTCACCTACCTCTTACACCTAGGCCCCATCACCTCCCAATAATGCCATCAGATTATGAATCCATGAATGGATTAATCCACTGATAGACTTAGGAGCCCTCATGATCCCAAAAGCCCCACCTCTTGAGTATTTTTGCCCTGGGTACCAAGCTTTCAATACATGAGTCTTTGGGGATATTCCATATCAAAACTATAACACTTGGTATGAGCAGTTTGGGTGCAATGGTAGGGTTGGAAACCAGATTCTACATGTTGAGAAAGAATGAAAAGTGAAACAGAATGAAGAATGAATGTTTGGAGGCAGGAAAGAGCTAGAAGAGGACATAGAGTTGAGGGAAGCATTTTTTAGAATAAAAAAGGCTTGAGCAGTCCATTCATTCTTTCATTATTCATTCACTTTATCAGTGGTCTCCATAGAGCCAGGCAATATTCAAGAGACTGAATATATAAAGGATATTTAAATGTCAAGGGGAAGGATCTAGTAAAGAGAGAGGCGGGTCGGGGGGAGGCTTTGAATATAAGGGAAAAAATAGGAAAATGGAAGGAGAATTCTGAGATCAGAAGAGATCTTGAGCACAGGTAGAGGAATTAGGCTTAAGGTCAACAGAAAGGAAATCTCTCACAGGGTACAGTGGTACATATCTATAATTGCAGCTACTTGGGAAGCTGAGGCAGGAGGATCGCAAATTCAAGTCCAGTCTGAGCAACATAGTGAGACCCTGTCTCAGAATAAAAAGGGCTGGGGGTGCAGCTCAGTGGTAGAATACTTGCTTTTCATATATATGGCTCTGGGTTCATTATCCAGTACAGAAAGAAAGAGAGGGGGAAGGAAGGAAGAAAAGGAAAGAAAGAAAAGACATCTCTCATCTGAGCAACCAAAAGAATACAGAATAGTATGTGTGTGTGTGCAAATATAAATTTACAGGTAATGAAGATAGTATCTCCATTTTAATAATAAAGCCAGTGCTCAAAAGAAAATATGTTAAAGTTTATACTCTTCAATTCTCTGGGCTAAAGACTTACACTGGACAGGAAATTTACCTGATGCCCCAGGCAGGGTAGTAGTTTAGTTTGTTTTAAATTAATCTGCTATAAATATCTAACAAAGCACACCCAAGTACAGCTGGATAGACCAGGAGAGTATATCATATATATCTTATGTCTTATATATCCATGATATCTTTGTTTTCTTCTAGTGGTGTGGTAATAGGTTCTTCTGCAAATTATTACATTGGAAGTTCATTGAATTGGCACTATACATCTGCCTCTTTCTATGAAATTTTAACTGCCCTTATAGATTATTATATTTGGCACTTCCCGGCTAGACCGCCACTTAACCTGCCCTTCCTTTATCAGTGATTCAAAACTACCTGCAGAGTTGTCTACATACCTACCTGCCATCAGTCCACCCCTAGAAATTCTGATTCCAGAGACCAGGAATGAGATCAAAGAATTTATATTGTTTAAACTTCATGGGTGATGTTGATGTCCTAGCAGGGTTCACAAGCACCACTGTCCTGCCTTATTTGGTGGCCTGTCTAATCTCCCGGCTCTAACACTATTTGTTGACCTTTCTTTGATGACATTCTAAAAGTATATTTGTTTTGTTTTTGTTTTTACAGAAGACATAGATGAAAACCTCCTGTTTTGAATTAAGATTTGAAGAAGTCAAACTTTCCAGCATTCTCCTCTGTTCTAACCACTTCTGAAATATATGCAGCCATGATACTGGTAGATATATACTTAGCAAAATATCTGCATGTATGAGAAGACAATGAGAAAAACTGCTTGGTACTATATATACACCAAGCATTTAACATTAACTTAGGAAATAGAACTTTAAAATTAAGTAATGTCAGTATATACAAAAGACTGTAAACCATTTATATAAATAGGAGTTTAATTCATAGTGATTTCACTCTCTACATCAATTCATAATTACTAATTATAAAACTTAAAAAATAATGTGTTCATAATGTCCATAACATAATGTGCACTTCAATAAAATGGAATATTTGTGCTTAACATGTATTGTTAATATCTTAATATCCTAATAAAGAGTCCATAAAAAATCCAAATGCCTATTCAATTTTATTTCTAGGCATTTATTTAAATAAACAAATTTATTTAGATAATCCCTCAGTGAATGATCAACCCAGGACTCACAATTCAAATCAAATTATAATTGTGCTTTCTAGTCCTTACTACAAGAGAAAAGAAGTGAGTGTGATTTGAAAAGTGTGAGACATTTCCAATGGAAAACAATACTGGGAGGTAAAAATAGTAGTTGCTCATGAAAACCCTTCATCATTATATAAATTCAACAGGAAAAATTGAATTAAAGTGCTTTTTAGCCAAACTCAATTTAAAATGTGGATTACTATGCACATCTTGATCCAACTAATTATAACTTTTGTGCAGTTGTTTGTGTGCATGGGGGAAGAGAATCTAAAAAAATTCTACACAATCCATTTTTTCAAAATAAAGGTAATGAAAGATGAAACAGGTCAGTGGAGAGCCATGAAGTGTCATGATAGTCAGTGTGGTGAGAGATGGACATTACCACTATAAACTGATAGGGAAGGCGGATTCAAGATGGCGGACTAGAGGGTGGCTGCGTTTCATGTTGCTCCAGGACTCAGGACTCAAGAAGAGGAGATATAGAGAGACTTGGGACCAACTCAAAGCAGCCTGGTGAGTCTCTCCCGTTGGGGAGGCGTCCCAGACGGGGCGGTAGCCCCGAATGCAGGGATCTTTGTGAAGTAGAGCTGCCCGGCGAGACACCTCTCCCCCCGCTGGAGCAGTGAACACGGACAACTGGGAGCATCGGAGAGGAGGCCGCTCAGCACAGCACTGGGACTTGGAGCAACCCACCGGGGCTTTGGGAGGCTGCCCAAAGGAGGGAGTGCACGGTGAGCTGTTTGGACTGAAAGCAACCACTCCTGAAAACCAGGGGCTGCCCAGAGGAGAAGGAGAAGCACGGGCTCGGCACATCGCTTGACCTTGGAGCAGCTGCACCAGGGCTCCAGGCGGCTATCTGGAGGAGCAGCGTGGACTCAGGACTCAAGAAGAGGAGATAGAGAGAGACTTGGGACCAACTCAAAGCAGCTGGGTGAGTCTCTCCCGTTGGGGAGGCGTCCCAGATAGGGCGGTAGCCCCGAACACAGGGAACTTTGTGAAGTAGATTTGCCCAAGGAAGACACCCCTCCCCCCGCTGGAGCAGTGAACGCGGACAACTGGGAGCATCGGAGAGGTGGCTGCTCAGCACAGCGCTTGGACTCGGCGCAACCCACCCGGGCTCTGGGAGGCTGCCCAAAGGAGGGGGTGCGCGGTGAGCTATTTGGACTGAAAGCGACCACTCCTGAACACCGGGGGCTGCCCAGAGGAGAAGGAGAAGCATGGGCTCGGCACGTCACTTGGACTTGGAGCAGCTGCGTCAGGGCTCCAGGCAGCTATCCAGAGGAGCAGCGTGGTGAGTGGTTTGGACTCAGAGCAACCGCTCCTAAACACAGGGGGGTTGTCTGGAGGAGGGGGAGGAGCGCGGCGGGGTGCTTGGGCTCGGAGTGACTGCACCAGGGCTACGGGTGGCAGTCGGGACGAGGAGGTGCACAGTGAGTTCCTGGGACTCATGACAAACGCACCAGATCTCTGTGTGATTGCCTGGTGGAGAAGGAGGTGCGCGGTGGGTCACTTGGACTTAGAGCGACCGCACGGAACACCAGGCAGCTGCCGGAGGAAGAGGCGTGTGGTGGGTCACTGGGACTCAGAGCGACTATAAGGGGCTCCAGGTGGCTGCTCAGAGGAGGGGCCGCATAGCCAGGCGATTAGGTGCAGAGCAGGGTCCCAGGACCTAGGCGGCTTCTTGGTGGAAGAGCCACACAGACAAACTGAGGGGCAGAGTGAAGGCTCCAGGACTGCAAGCAGCTTCTCTGAGGAGAGGCAGCCTAAGGAGATTCATCTGCGAAGGGCGAGGCTTCCAGGCCCAGGAGGTAGGTCCGGGTCCCTGGAAACATTGCAGAAGAAGGCTGTCCAGCCCAGGCGGTAGATGTGAATTGAACGGAACCTCTAGGAGGGGAACAGACCAGCGAGACCTCCCCACCAGGTGAGTCCTCCCTGCCGGGTGAGGTTCTCCCACAAGGACTGTAAAACCAGAGACACAGGCCCAAACTGGCCTTGCATCAGCCCACATCCTACTTCCCCTTTGGATGACCATTCGTCAGCAAGAAGGTACCTCTGCCCACTAGAAGGGAATATACCCCACCGGAAGGCCACCACCCCTAGAGAGTCAGCTTCCTTGTGGAGCACTGCATTATCAACTTCCTCCAAGACTTCAGGCTACTGAAGGCTAAGAGGGGATATACTAGGAATCTTCAGGGACATTATAAGTCAATAGAGGAAATCTGCAATATCACAGCGGTCAACTGATACCTGAACAATATGAGAAAACAAGGAAAGAAAATGCTGCAAACAAATCTAGATGTTACATCAATGAAACCCAACGACAGCATGGCAGAAGAAATGACAGAAAGGGAGTTCAGAATGTACATAATTAAAATGATCAGGGAAGCAAATGACGAGATGCAAGAGCAAATGCAGGCACTGAATGATCTCACCAATCGACAGTTAAAAGAGCAAATACAGGAAGCAAAAGATCATTTCAATAAACAGTTAGAGATATTGAAAAAAAAAACCAAACAGAAATCCTTGAAATGAAGGAAACAATAAACCAAATTAAGAACTCCATAGAAAGCATAACCAATAGGATAGATAGAACACCTGGAAGACAGAACCTCAGATATTGAAGACAAAATATTTAACCTTGAAAATAAAGTGGACCAAACAGAGAAGATGGTAAGAAATCATGAACAGAATCTCCAAGAACTATGGGATATCATGAAAAGGCCAAATTTAACAATTATTGGGATTTAGGAAGGCTTAGATAAACAGACCAAAGGAATGAACAATCTATTCAATGAAATACTATCAGAAAATTTCCCAAATCTGAAGAATGAAATGGAAAACCAGGTACAAGAGGCTTATAAGACTCCAAGTATACAAAATTACAACAGACCGACACCAAGGACATTATAATGAAAATACCTAACATACAAAATAAAGACAGAATTTTAAAGGCTGCTAGAGAGAGGAATCAAATTACATTCAGGGGGAAACCAATACAGATATCAGCAGATTTTTCAATCCAGACCCTAAAAGCTAGAAGGGCCTGGAACATTTTTCAAGCCCTGAAAGAAAATGGATGCCAACCAAGAATCTTATACCCAGCAAAACTTACCTTCAAATTTGATGATGAAATAAAATCCTTCCATGATAAAAAAAAAAGCTAAAAGAATTTACAAAAAGAAAGCCAGCATTACAGAACATTCTCAGCAAAATATTCCATGAGGAAGAGATGAAAAACAAAGAGGCAAATCAGCAATGGGAGGAACTATCCTAAAGGAATTGTCAAATAAAGGAAGAACCAAGTCATGTCAAAATAAATAAATAAATAAATAAAATGAGCCAAATGACCGGGAATACAAATCATATCTCAATAACAACCCTGAATATTAATGGCCTGAACTCATCAATCAAAAGACACAGACTGGCAGATTGGATCAAAAAGAAAGATCCAACAATATGTTGCCTGCAAGAGACTCACCTCATAGAAAGAGATACTCATAGACTAAAGGTGAAAGGATGGGGAAAAACATACCATGCACATGGACTCAGCAAAAACGCTGGGGTATCCATCCTCATTTCAGATAATGTGGACTTCAAGTCAAAGCTAGTCAGAAGGGACAAAGAAGGACATTACATATTGCTTAAGGGAAGCATAAATCAGCAAGACATAACAATCATAAACATCTATGCCCCAAACAGTGGCTCATCCATGTATGTCAAACAAATCCTTCTCAATTTTAGAAACCAAATAGACCATAACACAATAATACTAGGTGATTTTAACACACCTCTCTCACCACTGGACAGATCTTCCAAACAAAAATTGAACAAAGAAACCATAGACCTCAATAATACAATCAATAATTTAGACTTAACGGACATTTATAGAATATAGTATCCAACCAAGAGCGAATACACTTTCTTCTCAGCAGCACATGCATCCTTCTCTAAAATAGACCATATATTATGCCACAAAGGTAATGTAAGTAAATACAAGAAGATAGAGACACTACCTTGTATTCTATCAGATCATAATGGATTGAAATTAGAAATAAATGAAAGAGTAAAAAACAGAAGCTACTCCAACACCTGGAGATTAAACAATATGCTATTACATGATGAATGGATAACAGAAGATATTAGGAAGGAAATTAAAAAATTCTTAGAGGTAAATGAGAACAAAGAAACATCATATCAAAATCTTTGGGACACTATGAAAGCAGTACTTAGAGGAAAATTTATTTCATGGAGCGAATTCAATAAAAGAAGTAAAAATCAACAAATAAACGACCTAACACTACAGCTCAAAGCCCTAGAAAAAGAAGAACAGACCAACACCAAAAGTAGTAGAAGACAGGAAATAGTTAAACTCAGAGCTGAAATCAATGAAATTGAAACAAAAGAAACAATACAAAAAATTAACAAAATAAATAGTTGGTTCTTTGAAAAAATAAACAAAATTGATAAACCCTTAGCCACTCTAACAAAGAGAAGACCAGAGAAAACCCAAATCACTAAAATTCAGAATGAACAAGGAAATATCACAACAGACACGAGTGAAATACAAAACATAATTAGAAGCTATTTTGAAAATCTATATTTCACCAAAATAGAAAATTTCGAAGACATCAACAGGTTTCTAGAGACATATGAATTGCCTAAATTGAACGAGGAGGACATACACAATTCAAATAGACCAATTTCAAGTAATGAAGTAGAAGAGGTCATCAAAAGCCTACCAACAAAGAAAAGTCCAGGACCAGATGGGTTCTCAGACGAGTTCTACAAAACCTTTAAGGAAGAGCTCATTCCAATACTTCTCAAAGTATTCCATGAAATAGAAGAGGAGGGAACCCTCCCAAACTCATTCTATGAAGCCAATATTACCCTAATACCCAAACCAGACAGAGACACATCGAGGAAAGAAAATTTCAGACCAATATCATTAATGAACATTGACGCAAAAATTCTCAACAAAATTTTAGCAAATCGCATACAAAAATATATTAAAAAGATAGTGCACCACGATCAAGTGGGTTTTATCCCAGGGATGCAAGGTTGGTTCACCATCCGGAAATCAATAAATGTAATTCACCATATCAATAGACTTAAAGTCAAGAATCACATGATTATTTCAATAGATGCAGAAAAGGCATTTGATAAAATACAGCACCCCTTCATGCTCAAAGCACTAGAAAAAATCGGGATAGTGGGAACATTCCTTAACATTATAAAGGCCATCTATGCTAAGCCCATGGCTAATATCATTCTAAATGGTGTAAAACTGAAAGCATTCCCCCTAAAAACTGGAACAAGGCAGGGATGCCCTCTTTCACCACTTCTATTCAACATCGTACTTGAAATGCTAGCCAGAGCAATTAGACAGACCAGAGAAATTAAAGGAATACAAATAGGAAAAGAAGAACTCAAACTATCCCTATTGGCAGATGGTATGATTATATACTTAGAGGAACCAGGAAATTCCACCAGAAAACTTTTAGAACTCATAAGTGAATTCAGTAAAGTAGCAGGTTACAAAATCAATGCTCATAAATCCAACTCATTTTTATACATAAGTGATGAATCCTCAGAGAAATTATGAAAACTATCCCATTCACGATAGCATCGAAAAAAATAAAATACTTGGGAATCAATCTCACAAAAGAGGTGAAAGACCTCTACAATGAGAACTACAGAACACTAAAGAAAGAAATTAAAGAAAACCTTAGAAGATGGAAAGATCTCCCATGTTCTTGGATAGGCAGAATTAATATTGTCAAAATGGCCATACTACCAAAAGTGCTATACAGATTCAATGCAATTCCAATTAAAATCCCAATGATGCACCTTACAGAAATAGAGCAAGCAATCATGAAATTCATCTGGAAGAATAAGAAACCCAGAATAGCTAAAGCAATCTTTCACAGGAAAAATGAAGCGTGTGTGGAGGGGGGGGTATCGCAATACCCGAACTTCAACTTTACTACAAAGCAATAGTAACAAAGACGGCATGGTATTGGTACCAAAATAGAAAGGTAGAACAATGGTACAGAATAGAGGACATGGACACAAACCCAAATAAATACAACTTTCTAATACTAGACAAAGGTGCCAAAAATATGCAATGGAGAAAAGATAGCCTCTTCAACAAATGGTGCTGGGAGAATTGGAAATCCATATGCAACAGAATGAAACTAAACCCATATCTCTCACCATGCACAAAGCTCAACTCAAAATGGATTAAGGACCTTGGAATCATACCAGAGACTCTGAAGATTATAGAAGAAAAAGTAGGTCCAGATCTTCAACATGTCGGCCTAGGACCAGATTTCCTCAACAGGACTCCCATAGCACAAGAAATAAAAGCAAGAATCAATAACTGGGATAGATTCAAACTAAAAAGCTTTCTCTCAGCAAAGGAAACTATCAGCAATGTGAAGAAAGAGCCTACAGAGTGGGAGAATATCTTTGCCAATCATACTTCAGATAGAGCACTAATCTCCAGAATCTATAAAGAACTCAAAAAACTCTACACCAAGAATACAAATAATCCAATCGACAAATGGGCTAAGGAAGTGAACAGACACTTCACAGAAGAAGATGTACAAGCAATCAACAGATATATGAAAAAATGTTCAACATCTCTAGTAATAAGAGAAATGCAAATCAAAACCACCCTAAGATTCCATCTCACCCCAATTAGAATGGCGATTATCAAAAATACAAGCAACAGGTGTTGGCGAGGATGTGGGGAGAAAGGTACACTCATACATTGCTGGTGGGGCTGCAAATTAGTGCAGCCACTCTGGAAAGCAGTGTGGAGATTCCTTAGAAAACTTGGAATGGAACCACCATTTGACTCAGCTATCCCACTCCTTGGTCTATACCCAAAGGACTTAAAATCAGCATACTACAGAGATACAGCCACATCAATGTTCATAGCTGCTCAATTCACAATAGCCAGATTGTGGAACCAACCTCGATGTCCTTCAATTGATGAGTGGATAAAGAAACTGTGGTATATATATATACACAATGGAATATTACTCTGTCATAAAGAACGATAAAATTATGGCATTTGCAGGCAAATGGATGAAATTGGAGACCATCATGCTAAGTGAGATAAGCCAATCTCAAAAAACTAAAGGAAGAATGATCTCGCTGATAAGTGGATGATGACACATAAGGGGGAGGGTGGGAGGAGTTAGTGTTAGGGTTAGGGTTAGGGTTAGGGTTAGGGTTAGGGAGGGGGGCAAGAATAGAGGAAGAAAGGACTGTTTAGAGGGAAAAGAAGGGTGGGAGGGGTGGGGGGAAGGGAAAAAATAATAGAATGAATCAAACAATATTACCATATGTAAATTTATGATTATACAAATGGTATGCCTTTAACCCATGTACAGACAAACAACATGTATCCCATTTGTTTACAATAAAAAAATTTTAAAAATTAAAAAAAAATAATCTGATAGGGAAAAAGTCATAGAAAACGTGTGCTTTTATTTGTGCTCTTCTTTAGTAACTATTATGGTTCAAGCTGGATCCCCAAAATATTTATATAAATGAAACCATACAGTTTTCCAAAGTCTGAAGCACAGCAATTAAAGATGCTGTCATTCACTTTATTCCACTTACAATATTTAAAAGAAAGAGGGTTCTTCAAAAACATTTTTCTATCTTACTTTTCAGATATCACTACAATTAACTTTATTTTTATCTTTTTTCTTCACTCAGTAAGTCCCTTGCTTTTAACCAGAGTCACATTAAACCATGTCCTTTCCAAACAATTAAGCTCAATTAATCTTAATGCTAAGGACACTGCCTATTTACTAAACTTTTTAATTTGAAGATAATTTTCATTTTGAAATGAAAATAGCACTTAACATAGAACATTCTAAACCTTACATTTCTCCAGCAGCTAAGGCTTCCATATGGATACCTGGATGACACATTATAGAAACACGTTAATATTCTTGACAGATATCATTTTTAATTATGGGTTTGTTGTGATAAAGATCCACTCTAACCTCAACCAAAGAGATGAAGTTATTTTCTTAGTAATCAGGCTTTAAATCTCTGTGTAATTGAGATACTAAAGTTGGAATTCCCAGTCCGAAAACAATTGTTCGGTTTAGCTTTGAATCGTGTGACTCATATTGCCCGTGACTATAAAGGCATTAGTAATATGGTTTAAACACTTGATGGGTAAAGCGGCTCTAGGAGATCACTCTGCTTCCCGATTCTGTTGCTCCGAAGGCCATTTGAAGCAAAGGTAATTAAAGAGAGAGAATTTGGATGATTCTATTGCACTAGATAAAAGAATGTAAGATATTCTTGTGTTGGCTAATTTAATGATAAGATCCACTTATCAAAGCAAGAAAGAACTTCAAAATTTTTAATTCATGAGCAATAAAAATACAAAGGAAAGACATAAAAAAGAAATGGAAAGGGAATAAGTTGTCTAAATTCCAGCAAAGTAGCACTAAGAAAACTTAGAATTAAGTTTTAAATATACATAAAAAGCTAAAGAATTATCTATAAATAGTTATAACTTATCTCACATACTGGAAGTAAGCATTTATAAGAATATGATGAAGTGTTTTTCTTCCAAAATCAAATTCCAGGGTACAGTGATTTGGTTTGAAACTCACACAGTAAGTTCATTTGAATTAAGTGTATTTTTAAAACATTTAAATGTTTACTTGCACAAACAACAGGTCAGTAAATATTATGTTGAGTTGCTTTATTGAATTTATTCATACTATACTTATTTTCTACAACCCATTATACCTTACAAATTTTTTCCTATATACTTTCTTCCTGAAAACTGTGTTCATCAATAACAGCATCCAGACTATGTGAAGGTATGGTAAGTCTCTTGGCACAAGCTCCAAGCAGATTTATTTATGTATTACATAAAAATTGTCCTCTCGTTTTAGCCACGATGATAAATAATATTGCTAATAATAAGCATTATGCAACATTAAAGATTAAAGATTTGTGTACAGAAACCACAATTCAAACAACTGAACCGATACAGGCTGGGTTGTGGGTTTTAAGAAAGAGTAGGAGATGGCGGGTGGTATTAGGAGTCAGAGATTGCATGTCTGGTTGAAAGGCATTCCACACTTTTTAAAATGCTCTTCTGGGTTTACACAACCTGAATCTGAATCTGGAGGCACGAGTTAACTTGACCATTATTTCAACATCTCTACCTCAACTATCTATTTATAATGGAAACAGGACTTAAAAGAAAACTGGAAATGATCTCCTGACCTTCAATTCCAGGCTCTACCTTCAGAATGAAATTTCTCATTGTGGCTGGCCTTTTGAGCACTGCCATTGCTCTGCCCATCCCTGTGAGTACTCCCTCCTCAGCTGTTGACTCAATTTCAGATTTGGAGTCTTAAAGTCATTGTATTTCTGGGCTAGAAAGCATTTCCTATGTCTTCTCATCTCACAAAAGAAGAGGGTGGAGCCCAGGAAAGTCGTGAGCTCAGGAATTCACCACTCTCTCAGTTCAATGTACTTCCTAGTACAAATCCCAGCTCCATGTGCCATTTACTGAGTGACCTTGGTCAAGGAACTAACCCATGGTTTTCCTGCCTGTAAAATGAGTTAAAAGAACAATCTCAGAATAGTGTGGAGATGGTAAAATATATCTCAAGTACTTTAAAGTCCTAACTCAAATCATAGGAAGCTCTCAGCAAACTTCACAATAGAGAACAAGTTTCTACAGTGACTTTAGTCTAAATTAAGCAGTTTGAATTGATCTTCATTTAGAATACCCTTCCCCTAAACTATCTCAGGTTTTCTTAAAAGGCGGTTCTGTAAAAATTCTCTGACACCATAAGAGTCTTTTAGATCTGATTTTATACCAAGGAATATTTAAGACTACCTGTACTGATTACTAAGTTACAAATGTAAAAACTTATGCTTGAATTATATTTGAGTCCAGTATAGAGATAAACCCAAGTCCAAAATTTTTTGTTGTTCTTTTTAAATATACATGAGTGTATTGTGACATATAATGCATACATGGAATATAACTTATTCTAATTAGTGTCCCATTCTTCTGGTAGTACATGATGTGGAGTTACACTGGTTGTGTATTCACATATAAGAACAGGAAAGTTATGACCAATTCATTCTACTGTCTTTACTATTCCCATCCCTCCTCCCCCCTTCATTTCCCTTTGTCTAATCCAATGAACTTTTATTCTTCCCCTCATTACCCTTCCTTGTTGTGGGTTAGCATTCACATATCACAGAGAACATTTATTTGGTCTTTAGTTTTGGAGATTGCCTTTTTTAACTTAGTATTAACAGTCTTCTTTCATCCATTTACCAGCAAATGCTATAATTTCATTCTTCTTTTTGGCTGAGTAATATTTCATTGTGTGTGTGTGTACATATCACATTTCCTTTATTCATTCATCTACTGTAGGGCACTAGTTGGTTCTATAGCTTGGCTATTGTGAACTGAGCTGCTATAAACATTTAGTGGCTATGTAGATGTAGTATGCAGATTTTAAGCCTTTTGGGTATAAACTGAGGAGTAGCATAACTGGGTCAAATGATGGTTCCATTCCAAGTTTTCTGAGGAATCTCCACACTGCTTTCCACAGTGGTTGCACCAATTTGCAGTCCCACCAGCAATGTATAAGTGAACCTTTTCCCCCACATCCTCACCAACATTTATTGTTACTTGTATTCTTGATAATTGCCACTCTGTACCTAATGCGGGGGTAGAAGCCAGGGGGGTAAAAGAAAAATGGAGGAACTTTGGATTGTGTAGAGAGAAATGAGGGGAGGGGAGGGGGTAAGGGAAGGAAAGATAGTGGAATGAGACAAACATCATTACTCTATGATTATTCATGTATGACTACATGAATTGTGTGAATCTACATCATGTACACCCATAAAAAAGTTGTGCCCCATTTGTGTACAATGAATCAAAATTCAGTCTGTAAAAATAAAAATAAATAAAATTAAAAATAAATAAAGTTCAAATTTTGAAAACCATATCTGGATCAAAAGCTATATTCATATATAGTGCTCCTAGATAAAAATCTAATCCAGGCCACATTCTTTATGCCACAGTTGACAAGTACTGTTTTGTTTTGTTGCAGTGCTAGGGAGTGAACCCAGGGCTTCAGCACATGCTAGGGAAACACTCCACCACTGAGCTACATCTTCAGCTCCAAAAAGTATTAACTGTCTAAAGCTCCAAACCATTTATATTGACTGTTTCTTTAAGATTATTATGTTCCAGTATACATATTTCATTAATTTTGATATGTACTTTTCATATTTTAACATCACTGAAATTGAAATATCTTTCAAATGTGATGTAATCAAGCATTATGGCAGCCAAACAGCAGTGTTTTTCTTCTGGAGTGGTGATATATGAAATAATGATGCATTTTAGAATGACGGCATCTTAGAATACATGAAATACAATAATTCCAGAACACCAGTTAACTTCATCGTTATAGACCTTCTGCTACCAACTGACTATAACCATGCCTTCCCATTTGTATAAATGAGAACTGTAAGTTCAATCTGTGTTTACTGTAGTCTGAATATGCATTACTAACTAAGCAAGAAACCTCTCCCCCGCACATTTTATAACAAAGGAGATTTCAAAGGAGTGAGGGATCTTTCAATATTTGAGTTTGGGGACACAAAACTTAAAGTTTACCCTCCCATATTCCCTTCACTTTGAACTTAAAAATGTTAAAAACCAGAAAACACTATTGATTTCAGAGATTTTTTAAAGGCACATTATTCACAACTAATCTTAAGAAATGTAAATAAAGGCATTGCATATAAGTTTAAAGGCAAAAAGTATTCCAGTGTTCTAAATCATTGGACAAAATTAATTCAGGTTTTCCCATTAGATATTAAACTGCTTCTATTTCAGAGGTGAAGCTACATCACTGTCAGGTATAATGCTCAATGGTGAATTGTTACCTATTCTCTTTTAAAACCAAATTAATGGATCACTTACTATCTTTTGCTGCCTTACTTTATTGCTCTTGTTATTTTACAAGTTTGAACAATCTGGAGGAAGTTCCAGTGCACAGGTAAACTTCTAGTTGTATCTTCAAATGACACATTCATCATTTTAAGTGTTTTCATTGTCGGAATCACTCACATTATATTTCTTTTCATAGAGATTTAACTTTTTCCCACTACAAGTGTCACCGTTTTTCCCTCAGATCCTATTTCCCCAACCTCCACAAGTGCCCCCGGTAAGCATGGGTTTGGGAATATCAAATTGATTAGTAGGACAATGGTTATGAAACTTTCTGAATTTTCAAACGGAAATAGGTCACCAGGCATCAGCAATTCACACTCCTGTTCCTGCATATCTTGTGGTGGGGTGTGACAAAGGATGGGCAAATTTCCCCCAAATCATCAACAACCTCCTCCAGTGTCTTTCTATGCCTGCCATCAAAAAGATGTTATCTGCATTGATTATGTTATGATATCCCCTAGTTACTCTTCATAAGACACCACCTCTATGACATCCATTCTTTTGTTTTTACTAAATATCTTTGCTGCTTTCTTTTCTCTAAAAAGTTTTCCCCAGCTTTCTACAACTCTTTATCAAAGATCAAACAAACTATTTCTGTTTTTGCTGGGGTCGTTTCAATCTCTCCTAATATATTTTATATACCTTTTCAATAAAGGCTGGAAGAACACTCAACAGTTTCCTTTAGTCTATATATAACACTTGTAGACAGCATTCATTCAACTAAGTGTCTACCACATAATAGGGGTGATGGTGAATGCTAGAAACACAAAAAGCATTAGATAAGTTCACAATCTGATAAGGAAGACAGATTGATCAACGAAAACTACAACACAGTTTGATAAATGCTCCTACACAAACACAAAGCTAGATTAGGCTGCAAGTCAGACTTCAAGAAGGAGTTAGCATCTGGGCCAGGTCTCAAAGGATGAGGAGTGGGTGGGACATTTGGAGAGGAAGAACAGTAAGTGCAGGGGCACAAATCTGAAAAGCACAAGGCAATTTGGGGGAAGAATAATTAATACAAGGAGGCTGTAACACATGGTTGGGACCATGTCAAAGTTGGACAATACTTAAGTAATGATGTTCCAAAAAGTTCAAACACATTTTAAAATAGCACCTTGTTCAATTTCTTGTCTGATTCTCTAAATCTCTTTAAAATACAAACATAACTTTCTTAACTTAGTTTTATATTTAAGTGTAAAAAACATTTCCCCTTATAGTTCATTTCAAACCGTTTCAACTGCAAATAGGCTTTGGAAATTTGTGGCTAAACTTGTCCTCAATGGAACATTTCTTTCCCTTTAATGTTTTCACATATCAAATTTTAGCTGCTTGATTTCTGGGTACTTGCATTTATAATTAATTGCTAATTATTTTGTTTTTCTTATAGGAGCTAAATACACTATCTCCCTTTTTTGGCTGAAATTCACTATGATTTAAGTGGTTTAAGACCCTAAAGTTTTAGTTTTTAATTATAATTTAGTAGTCTTCATTAACATCTTCTTTTTTGAGTGTGTGTGTGTATGTGCGTTTATATTTCGTCAAATAGAATTTTTTGTTAAAGAATAGTATTATCCAGGATATCAACAAATTAAAATAAATTATTATAAATATTACTTAAAATGCAATGTTAAATTCACTATGATTTCCGTTCCTGGCCCATTAACATCTTTTATTTTAAATTATGTAACTATATGTAGGAACAAAAAGAATATAGGAATCACTAGTATTGGAAATGGAAACTCTTCCTACCACTAGAGGGCAGAATAGTATTTAAAAGTAGGCAAGTAAAGCCCACTGGAATTTGCAAGAACTGTAACACTGATTCACAAGTCAGATTGTCAGGCTTTTCTTTTGAAAGATAAAGCAAAATGACCATACCTCTTGAAAGAAAAATAAATCATACAGAATCCTATGCTTCCTAAGGGAGGTGTCTTGTGTACTGTTATGCCCAGTCCTAGACACAGAACAACTGCTCAATACATATGTCAAGCATGGGGATGAAGAGATGGTTGGAAGAATAAGTGAATGAGTAGTGAGGAAAAAAGCCCAAAGGAAATGTCTGTAGTTTGTTTTTTCATAATTCATTTTTTTCCCTTCTTTAGATTCCAATTCCTTTTCCTTTTCCTTACGATCCAAACCAGGTAATTATACTTAAAGCTTCCTTTAAGAAAATATTTAAATGAATACAAAATATAAACTTGAAAATCTCTAGATTTTAATTGAAGAGAAATTTTATACCAAGAATTAATGACTAGCATTCTTTTTGGGGGTCTATTAGTTATTTATATTCAATGTACAAATTCAACAATTCAATGTACAAATATAGACCTAAAACCTGATACATTCAGTGGTTGTGTGGAACAAACCCTGGGACCAATAGAAAACGTGAAAGCAAATTGGTCTGGAGATGCCAACTCTAGATCTGTTCTTTAACACTTTGGAATAATCAAGCTCCTTTGGGCCTTACCTTCTTCTCAAAAGCAAAATAGTAAAAATAGAAAATTTATAAAATTCATTGTGCCACTAAAATGTTATGCTTACATTTAACATTTAATGGGGGTGGGGATACTTTCTTACTGAAATGTAATCTGACCTAGAAAACTTAACTGTATTTAGGGTTATGGTCATTATGGTACATAAGGTATATTAAAATTTTACTTTTGATGGGATTTTACTGAATTAGTGATAATTATATGAGACTGATTTTAGTCAAAAAACAAAAATGATATATATTTTATAATATATTAATTCTAATTTTTAAAATGATACTCTTCTTAAAAATACAGAAAATAACATTATTATAATTTCTTTCATAAGTTAACTCAAAAGTATATATTTTTTCAATCTAGTAAGCACAGGTTTAACAATCTTCAAAAGAAGTCCATACTATGTTTAGAGTCCACAAAAGAAAACATGAACATGTTTCCAGAAATAGGTTTAAGAAAGAGGCACCAAACCAAGAGGGGATACTTAAAATATTAGTGAATATGAATCTTGATAGATATTTTAAATGCTAAGAATTCTAAAAAGCATGTTTTCATTTACCAAGCTAATATAAAATTATAACAAAAAAGTTAAAATGCTGAATTTATAACTCCAGGATTATTTTATCCTTCCTTTATTCTAGGTCCTGACACCTAGTGAATTCATAATGGTAAATATATTTTGCCTTATTAACCTATAAAGTTTATAAATATATGATATACAATACCCTGCATAAAATGAGCCAATTCATTCTGAAAATTATTAATCCAATTCATGTAGATACAAAATAAAGCACAGCTGTTAAATTGGAACCCCCAAAACAATCTTAATGCCTGAGAACGATTCTATATTCACTTATTATTCAAGTCATCTCAACACATGGCAGAATCAACCCACCTTATTAGAACTCATGAGTTATAAAATCAGTTTCCTCCAAGACATTTAGATCAAAGTTTCTGCATGAAACAATTTCCTCTATGACTGATGAGAGTGAGAGTCAAACATAATGAATATAGTTACAAGACAGAAGAAAACATTTCTATAAATTAAAAGAATGTAAATCTTGGTATTGCATCTTCATTTTAAAATTTTACATTATGTAAATAAAATCCTAAGCAATAAAATGGAATTTTCAATAAAACCATTTTCATATACAAAATAATCTAATTTATACATGTATTAAATAAAAGTTAAAAATAAATTCATTGATAGTCCTGATCATTGATTTTTCTTCTTTTACAGTTAATTACCTCTATTTTGAACCAACTAGGGGTAAGTAAATTTTATGCTATTATAAACTACAAATTTACTGAATGGATTGAAGATAATAGCTTGTTTTTTTTTTTATTTATAGGGCTTTCTTGGGGTAAGATTTTATCTCTATTTATATTTATAAAAGTAAGTGGCAATATCAAGAAAGGTAAGAATAACTCCTCTGAACTATAAAAACACATGGCAGAATTAACCCATCTTATTAATTTAGTACCTTTTTTTTTTTTTTTAACCACTTCAAACACTTCTATAAGGCCCTCAGAGGCAAAGTGGGAAAAATAAAGTCCCATGTTGTAGACAAGACAGGTCAAGGTCCAATTTAGCAACATTAAAGTATAGCAGAGTCACATTATTTTCTACTCTCAACCCACACAGTCACATCAATATTAACACATTAGCCATAAAATGGGAGAGACAAGTGGTTACAGTGCTTTCATATAACTATAACCTGTATTTTCTATTTCAACAGAAATAATCCTGTCACTGTTATGCCACAAATTATACATGGTTAGTAAAATCTCTAAATATTTTTCTATTTGGAGAGCACTGTTATATATTTTTAAATATTTTATCATAAGTGTTTTATCACCTGAGATTGTGTCCATGTTGGTATATTAATACTATGATGAAATCGTGTGTAAACAAGACAACCAAATTACAAAGGATTTCTTCAAAGGATGTATTTTTAAATCAGTTTATTTATTAAAACTCCAGAAATATGAGAAAAGAATAACCACCAGAAGTCCTATGCATAAAAGAACTTACACTTCTGAACAACAGTAACCTCTAAAAGTGCTAGAATTTTCAAATTCCCTCTTTAGCTACCAAATATTTTGCTTTTAAGATAATTATGACCTTACATAAACTTAGCATACACTTGTATTTGAGTTGGAAATTCTTTCAAAAGCTCAAGAATGTCTGCTGGCAAGACAAATACTGATATCTTAGATTAAAAGATATTACCAAATAAACTGTCTTCAGTTCAAAATTATGCAGACAATTTCAACAATGCTAGCCAAATCAGGTGTGGCTCTTAGACTTCAAGTCACAAACTGCATTATTTTGACTAACATGCGAATCATTTATGTAAGACATACTTTTCCTATCTGCATCCTTAAAGTAATAAATCACAAAAGATTCATAACCTGAGTAGGGTTATTGTACAATAGAGAAGAGAACAGATTCTGTAACTAGGTAGACCAGAATTCAAACCTAAGCTCTGTCCCTTACTGAATAAAATCTTAGGCAATCTTTCAAAATCTCATTTGCTTCATCTATAAAATGGAATATCACCTGACTTCATAGGACTATTGTGAGGATTAAGTGATAATGATGTAGATACTCAGAAAATGGGATCTATCATTGCTATTTACTCAGTCTCTAAAAGAAAAACAAATTTCATTATCTCTAAAACATTAGAAAAGCAAACATGAAGGGGACATAACCTAGCAACAGAGATGGCAGATGTTCCTCCAGGAAGGTCTTAAACTAACATTTTAATCTGATTTTTCTTTCTTATAGATGGTGCTGAATAGTTACAATTATCAGAAGATTATTTGCATCTATCTTATCTATAGCTGATAGTGGTTTTATCATTTTTCATATTCTGTCAATGTTATAGTGAAAATTCTAAAATACCACAAAGAATCTGTTATCTATAAACCATCTGCTTCAGTCATACTTTAAATAAAACTTCAACACAATCTAATGTCTTTATTAATTTCACTTCAAATATATCAAAATTATTAAAAATTAAGTAAATGACATTTTCATACAGTTTCTCAAACTTTCTTTTGAGAGCTTTCATAAGTAGTTTCAATTTCAAAGAATTCTATTTATTGCCAGGAAGAAGCAACTACTTCTTGTCAAACAGTAAAAGTAGAAGCCAGCTCTTTCACATTGGGAAAAGGTAACCAATGAGCACGATCCTAAGGACCAGGATTTTATGAAATTTTAAAATAATATCATATTAAGCCTCACAATATAACTCTTCCAGAGAGACCAAGGTATCCTAAAATCAAACATAGCAATATTTCTTTGCAAAACTTACACTAAGAAGGAAAAAGCCTCTTCCCAGATCAGTTCAGGTTTACCACCAAAAAAGTCAATACATCAAATCAACAACAATCAAGACAAAAAAACCCACCACTTTGTTTTACCTTAGCCCGAGTTCTGCTCGGTAGGCTACACAGTAAGCCTACCTTTTCAAACATCTGAAAAAAGGTACCATGCCCCTTTTCCCCAAATCTCCTTTTCTTTAGATGTCTCATCTATAATTTAACTGTAAGGAAAAAGGAATTCTGATAGTCCATACTGCAGTTTGTCAGGAGTCAATACCATGGCACTTTCCAATAGATATCCTTAGCCAGAGTGTGATACACATGTCCACTGGAACAAGTAATGTTCTTTTCTTTCCTCTTCCCTGCTCCAAAAGACCTTAGTACACCAACCCTCTCCTTTCCTCCATGATTTACATTAACCAAGTATCTCTCAAAAACTAACTTCAATCCTTAACATTCATTTCTCATGAAAAGCACTCTAAATTCACAACAACCTCTCTCTGTCCCTGCCTGATTTCAATTCCTTTTCACATCCATCTTTAATTCATTTGTGATATACAGTAATTGCAGTAGAGTGAAATCTCCATAAATTACTAATTTCCTAGACATATTTTTTTTAAATTTAGAAGTTCTGAAAAATGAGAACATGAGCTCTTATTCATTGATCTTGATCTTTATTGACCAAAATAACTGAAAATTTTCTTATAAAATGGATGACTCAAAGACAAAAATACAGTTTCCACTTTTGAAATCAGCTTCAACAAGATCATACAAAGCAAAATATGAAGCAAATAATTTTTAAAAAATCATATTAGACATTAAACAACAAGAGCAACAGAAATACTCCTCCAAAGAAAGACTGACGTGGCATGAACATCCTTCAAACCTCAGATTGCGGGAGGAAAAGAACTAATAACAAGAACTAGATAGAAAGCAGAAGTTACATCTGATAGGGAATTTATCTTTGTTCTAACTACAATTCTTCAAGAGCATCAGTTAATAAATTTGGGTTAAGCCATGCTTAAGTAGAATACATACAAAATATAACTATTTCTAATCCTTTTGACCAGAAAGGTAGAAATTCCATTTTATTGTATTTACTGATTTTTTTTTTCCGATGCAAAACCTTCTAAATACAAACACTTTGAAAGTGAATAAAATGACCTCCAAGCGAACTACCCTGCCCTTCTATAGGATGAATTCTGTCACTGCCTTCTTTTCAGTGCACATTCCTTTGCTGGCCTCTGGCTTACATGGACACCACAAGCTATGACCCATTGCAGTCGGCTTCAGAGTCCTCACTCCAGTGTGCATCTCGTTTCTCTGTCACAAGTTTGATGAATTGGGAGTGGCTGGCATAAAGTTTGAGTTTATCACTGATGTCAACCCATTTCACTTTTCCAGCATCATCTCCAGCTTCTAGGGTAAGATTGTCCATTATCTCACCTGGTTACCAAAGAAAAGTCATCACCAAAAAAAAGGAATTCATTAGTTTCTTTTTCCCAGCATAACTACATCTTCAAGTATTCTTCATAAAAATAATCATAAATCACTACTGTATGAGTGGCCAAGAAAATTAAAAATTAAAATATTCCAAATTGCCCACATTTTAATTAACTTCCTAAATTTCAAGTTGAGCAGCAATAAGAAAAGATTTTCTCTTTAAAAAGGTAATAGTATGTTTATGAAAGAAAATGTATCAAATGAGTATGAAACCTTATATCAAAAATAAAATACATGAGAAATTAAACTTGAATGAGAAACACACACACACACACACACATACACACAGACATACAAACACATACACACACACACAAACACAAATAACTAGAGACTTAAGTGGACTTTTCTCAGCATGACCAAAAAAATTAAAATCAGAAAATATTTATACTTACACATGCATACAAATACATTTATTAAAGTCTCTTAACTATAGTTATTTTAAAAATTAAAATAAGCATTCTCCATCATTTTTAGGACTATAAATAACATATTTTTATAAGACAATTTGGAAATGTTTATCAGGTACTTTTAGAAAGCAAATGTTCCTTGATAAGCATTCATTAAATAAATATCAGAGTGTGTACCAGACACTAAGCTGGGCACTGAAGGTAAATAACAATCCAGGGATTCCACTCTGAAGAATTTATCCAAAGGAAATGAGGCAAGCCTGTTAAAGACATTCCCTGTTTACATCATCTATTCTCTAACTTTCAATCAACTTATAATAATTACTTTTAATGAAATAATAAAGGTAATGCTTAAAAGTAAGAACTATTCTTATATTTTAGCACATAGATTCCGAAATCCCAATGTTAAAATGACAGCTGTATGTGCATCCTCATTATAACTGCAACATCCAACCATTCACAGGGAACAAGAACTAAAAAGTAAATCTGAATCCGAAAGTTAAAGAATCAAATTATCTAAATAACAACTCTCTAACATTAATTGTCTTATCAGAACTAATATATCTGAAAGGTTCTTTTACTCACCCCTCTGGACACTTAATACATTATACAAAACAAAAATTTTAAAAGTTTAAAAGCAGATAGATGGTCTGAAAGAGTTCAGAAGTCACAATGCCTATCTTCACAGAAAAAAGCTGAATTGAAAATTAACAATTCTTTTTAGATCCAACAGAGGGCACACTGCTTCCCCCTGTCTAGAGGAAGTCCCCTCTTGGTTTCCAGAAGGGCAAAATGAAAGTAACCATTTTAAAATGTGCTCAGAGTACACTGCCCTTGTGGAAAATTATTTTACTGAGGCCTAACCAACCTTGGAAAAGGGAAATATCCAATTCCACAGCACTCTGCCTTCCTGTCTGACCTAAGGATGAGAAAAGGAAGAGAAGCCGAGAAGCACCAGTAAAGGTCACAGGCAGGGGTAGAGGCTCACTAAAAGGCTGAGACACAATCACTGGCTTCTCCCCGAAAACTTACCATCACAGGGGAACACAACTGAAGGGCACATCTTACGCCTTATTAAGAAGTCTCTAAGGTAACCCAAAAACAACAGAAGAGATAAAAAACAAGGACACTAGAGGAAATTTTAGTCTCTGACTCCTATATCTTTAGCAATAAATACAGCTATTCTGGCCAGATTAAAAACAAAACTTCACACTAAAGTCCTATTTGTCTCAATTTCTTTTACCAGATAAATCATGTCCAGTTTTTAAAATACACTGCAGGTATGCTAAAAGTCAAAAACACAGTCTGAGGAGACAAAGTAAACATCAAGACCAAAGTTAGATATCTACTTCAGAAAAATTTCTTTCTTTCTTTCTTTCTTTCTTTCTTTCTTTCTTTCAAGGGAGAAAGGAAAGTGAAATGAAAACAGTGAACAACATATAAACTATGTAAACAATCTTTTTGGAGGATCGGTTATTTTCTTTTAACTACCCCCACCAAAACAAAATAACAAATTTGTCACTATTCACGTTGTATAAACCTGACTGTAAGTTCTATTTGCATATTTCTTCTAAGTTCTTGATACTAGAAGGATGAATTTTTTAATATATTAAAGTAGTTGTATAAGAATGGAAATAGTGCCAGGAGTTTCCCCCACCAAAAGCACAGAGAAGTCACAGATCTTCTAATCTAGTCCATTTTATAAATGAACAAATTGAGTCCAAGAGGAAAATTGATTTGCACATGGCTGCACAGCTCAGAGTAAAGCCATGAGTAGTAGAACATTTGGTTCTTGGATACACAGAATTCTCACTTCATTATGCTACAGATAAATACCAAATACCTAAGAAATCGTCCAATTTGGCAATCAAATATGTTTCAAGAGAAGTTAATCAATGTATAAAAATAATTTTGAAGATAGATTTCCCTCTTTTTATAACAGATTTGATTCCCCCAAATAAATTCTAAAATCCACAGACCAGAAAAAGCATTCATTTTTAATTTTCTCAGTATTTGGAATCTTTCTGATATTGTTCAGTGTTTTAACAATGTGTGCTTATTATTAAAATATTTCAAACAATAAGACAAATATGAATCCCATTTACTTTATCATTGCCCTACTAACCCACACAAATTCCCAGTAGCTTTCATTTGCGTCTTATGCAAATGGAAATATATTATACAAATAATATGATAATCTTTTAAAACACATCATTTTAGCCCATAAATTCTTAATTTCATACACTACCAATAGTTACTGGCAATAACACTTTTGAGGCTTTATTCTATGTAATCTTTCAAAGCCAACAACTTCGCTTTCATATTAGTTCTAAAACTAATAATTTGCCTAAAATGCTAAAATAGTATAACGGCCCCAGTAAGCTTCTTGACTTACACTGATCCTCAATTCCAGTCAATCCAATAAACATGAGTATAAAATTACCTGTTTCATCATGGTAGTTCACAGCTTCTGTCTCCATCCATGCATTATCAGTGTTTCGAGGATCATCAACATATCCCTTATATATCTATTTTTAAAAGGAGGTAGATAAAAAAAAGTCTAGGGTGAAACAGAAATGGTAGAACAAAAACATGTTCAGAAGATTCACTAGATTCAGAAATGTAAATATCCTGTTGCACAACAATGGTTAAATTTGTTGTGTGTATTTTATCAAAGTTTTTAAAAGAAACATAAATATCATAGACCCTTTAATGTAGCTTTCATACACTTCTTTTAAATTTCCCATGGGACAATATTTTCTTTTGAGGCAGCTTTAAGATTCACAAAACTCTCCATACCTTAGATTTCTAATTTCAAAATGTAAGAGGGGTTGGGGATGTAGCTAAATGGTAGAGCGTGTGCTTTAACATATGGGAGGGTCTAGGTTTAATCCCCAACAGCAGGAAAAATATTAAAACAGTCCTTTTGAGCCATAAGATTTCTTTTAAAAGCTCCACAATTTCGGCATTTTTCCATTTTAATATAATTTCTGTGATTGTAAGTTCATAAGCAGAAAAGTAGATTCTTCTATTCAAACAAAGGAGACCTATAAATAAAACTAAGATATTCATGCTGTTAATACATGAAAAGATTTGGATCTAGTGATCTAACACAAATGTGATCCAACAAAAAAATAAATAAAACTGAATAACAGAGATAAAAGATTAAGAAATCCCAATTCTGGAAAGAAAACAAAGTAATCCAAATGAAAGTCAATGAAAAGAAAAGAAAATCTATTCCTTTCCTTATTATTAGTGCACATATATCTTATAAGTTTTTTTTTTTTTTTCTTAATTACAGAGAGTATGTAAACAAAATAGACCTGGGACTTAAGTTGTTATCTACCTGAAAGACTTATAAAACTCAAAATGTGTCCTTTCAAAGAGAGGATTCATGCAAAAAACAAAAAAGGGGGAAGAGGGTTCTGTTGGATGGGTACTCAGCAGATAAGAAAATGGCTTATCTGTCATATTGAGTCATATCTGGTCTAAAGAAAAAACTAAAAGGAACAAATAAATTATGATTAAATTGACCTAAAGTTAAACTATGAAAGTTTAAATAGAAATGTATTTTAAAGTGAAGATCTATAATCTGTTTTTATGAATATATTTTTCAAATATACAAGTGTTTAATTTTCTTTAGAAAAGGTTCTAGGTTGCAGGTGAATTTTAAGTCATTTTTTATTAATTCATAGGACTAAATCCCTTCTGGGAACCACCAATTCTTACCACTAGATGTTCCTGGCTGAAGAGTTTGTGCAACTGTTCCTCTATTTCTCTCTTTTCAGCACTGGATTTCTGTAATGAATTAAGAGCTTCCTCACCAAATTCTCTTTTCAGTGTCGCACTAATCTTCTCTCCTGGATCTACCATCCCCTAAGAATCACATTATTCAAAAAAAAAAAAAAAAAAAAAAAGGAATAATAGGTTTGATTTATTCATGAAATATTTACTGAGTTACAATAGACTATTATTCAATTGGCCCATAATAATGGCCCCCACTCCTCTGTGATATGCTCTTCTCTAAATCATCTGTTTCTAGTAGAAGCTGCCATAAACGTACCTCATCTATGTGGCCACAGTGATTGCCCAAAGTTAGCCTATGGTGAGCCAATCAAATTCATTTCCTGACACATTCCAAACTTAAATTAAGCAAAGAAGGCCAGGGGTAAGAAAGAATACAGCAAATAAGAGTCTTCCCCACTGTTCATTCGATTCCATCATATTGACCTCCTTAGTGTTCACAGGACACACCAGACCTACTCCCACCTTTGCATCTGTTATAACCTTTGTCCAAGATGTTTTTTCCTAGATGCCCACATGGTTCACTCATTCACTTCCTTCAGATTACAAATACCACCTCAAGAAGGACTTCACTAACTGCACTTTTTAAAATTGTGAATTCTCAGACATGTCTTAGTCTTCTACGTTGCTTTAATTTCTTTCCTAATACTTAGCCCCTTCTAAGATAAAATATATTTAACTTCTACTATCTCTCTTACTGGAATGTGAGCACTATAAGATAGGAATGTTTGTTTATGTTGCTGTGTTGTACCCTCAATGTCTAAGATATTAGTCAACAAAGTGAAAATACTCAAATTACATTGAGTAGATGAATAACTCAAAATTTTATCAATGATCACAGTTACCTTTTGATCAGAATGACAAAATATAAGATACTATGATGAAAACATCATGATGTAGTTGCACTGAACACGAGTGAAGTTTGATGATTTGACTCATAATAATTAGTCTAAGTTTTTATCAGTCAGCTAAAATTCTATTCTTATCCTACAAAACATTCTATTCTTATCCTACAAAACAATTCTTACAGATACAAGTACATTTATAGAGTATGGAGGAACTTCGGATTGTGTAGAGGGAAATGAAGGGGAGACGGGGGAGAAGGAAAGATAGTGAAATGACACAGACATCATTATCCTATGTACATGTATGATTACACGAATGGTGTGAATCTACATTGTGTACAACCATAGAAATGAAAAGTTGTACCCCATTTGTGTACAATGAATCAAAATGCAGTCTGTAAAAATAAAAATAAAATTTAAACAAATAAAATAAAATAAAACTACCATCACAATGACCAAGGGTGAGAATAATATTCTTCTTTCTTTGGTAAAGGGAGAGGGTATTTTTAAAAAATAAAAAATAGAAAACAACTTTTCTTACTTAAAAAAAAAAAATCTCCATTTCACAATACAGCACAAAATAGAGAACCTCTACCATATATATGATACATATATTAAAAGTTACTTCAAATATCTTACTGACATAAATTCAAACTAAAAGTATACTTGGTTGACAAAAGTATATTTTTCCTGATAATATGGAAATTTTTTAAACTAAAAGGAATAATAAGTAATAAATGCTATCATTTTCACTATGTCTAACGTATCAGAATTCAGTAAATAATGCTTAAAAATACTACCTTCGATTTGGAATAGTGGTTGAGATGGGATCCCACATTGTAAGTGCCTATGCTATTAATAATCTTGTAAGGTAGATATGATTACTTTTATTTTAAAGATGGTCTGAAGTGTAAGTTATTACAAGTGGAAAGGCCAGAACACAAGCTTAAATCTACCTTCAAAGTCTGTGTGTTTTTACAAAGTTGTTAGAATTAAACTCAGATTTTACAATTGTTATTGAAAAATGCCACTTCATTACAGTGAAAGATAATGGAAATGGGGAGAAACTCAGGAGAAATGGGTTAGTAAAGCTCCCACACAATAACTCTGTAGTAAATAAAGCAATTAAAAGGACTCAAACATTAATTTGATTTCATTGCAATGCTTACCCCTGGAATTGCCCACTCTCCACAGTCTTTCCTTTTTATTGCAACAAACTGTAAGATATGTTTGCCAGAAACAGGGTGGGTGACTTTATTTCCACTGCTATCCTTTTTCCACCTGTGAATAGTAATGAAAAATCACAACTGACTTAGAACAAAGACCAAGGTTCTAGCTCAGGCCAAGGCAAAATTATACGATATATTTTTCTTTGTAAGAAAAAGAAAAAAAAAAAAATATATATATATATATGTATATATATATACACATTTACCTCAAATTAGTTTTATCCAAAAAAACTATTCTTTTTTTCATTTGAAATATTCTATATTAAGCACTGTTAAAAACAAGAACAGATGTCTACTAAACATAAAAGATACTATATTCTTTCTTTAGCGAAAATTCAGGATATTAATACTAAAGTACTATCCAAAAAAAAATAGTTTAAAAGCAAACAGAATTGAAAGGAAGGGTCATGAACTTTTCTTTTTAAATAAAAGGTGTTTTTTTTTTTTTTTTTTTTTTTAATTATAGGTTTGAAAAAGAAAAGACCTGGCAACATTAGCATTTAACAGTTCCCCATGAGTTATCAGAAAAGCAGATTACCTGATACAGTTTCATTTGGTGTCTAAAGTAGTGTTTTTCTATCTTTATGCCCTCTTTTGATTTAAAAAAAAAAAAAAACCTCATTCTATTTTATAATCGAATTTTGTTTTGAATTGAATTACATGATCTTATCAAAAGTATCAAAGCAGTGTTAATTTCAGAACACACTTTTTCTAACTATCATCATCTTTCCCAGAGATGACAAATATACCTTCCCCTTCTTAACCTCCATCATACCAATTTTCACCCCCAATTTTAAGAACTATTCTGATGGTCTCTTAAGTGAAGTAAAGATTTTAAACTTCCAATACTAATTCAAAATAAAAATCTATGATCTAGTCATCTCGCCGGATGAGACTCAACAAAATATTCTACTTTGCAGATGAGTCTCCAGATTGCTTGTTATATAATAGCTGACTATCATATCCAACCCAAAATTTTCCCTTGAAAGAACTTACAGTCTCTATCAGTAGAGCTAAATGTGTGTATATGAATAAGTTACAAGATGGTAACAGTTTGATGAATAGGATAAATAGAAATGAAAGAATAACTATTAAAAATATTAAAATATTTAATAATATTTATTAAATATTTAAAAATAAATATTTATTAAATATTTAAAAATATTTAATATTAAAAAATACCAGACAGAAGAATAACATATGCAAGAAGCACAGCAATAAAATAAAATAATGTGTTCAAGAAACTGAACATCGGAGCTGAAGAAATAGCTCCTTTTGGAGAGCACTCGCCTAGCATGCGCGAGGACCACGGTTCGAATCCCTGGCCTCTCAAATGAGAAGAAAGGAAAAAAAAAAAAAAAAACCCACAAAAGAAACTGAACATCTATATGGTGTCTGGTACCGTGGGTATCACTGAGGGGAAAGATGGGGAATGAGGATGAGGAAGTAGGCAAAGTGTTTACATGGGAGTCATAAAATCCATCTGCTTTGAGAGCCAGAAAATATTTTTAAGGAGGATAAAGCCACAACAATTTGGATATTAGAAAACTCACTCATTTTGACAAGCATGGGGGTTGGTTGGGAAGGAATCAAGACTAGGGACAAGAAGACCAGCTAAAAAGTCACCAGGATCCATGTAAAAGATGAGAAGGATGGGACTGAAGGTGGAGACAGTAAAAATGGAGAGAGAACAGATTTATTTTACTAAAAGTTATTTATATAGCACTTATTATATACTCAATGCTATTCTAAGTGCTTTAAGATATTTACTCATTTAAGCTTCAAAACAACACCATAAAAGTAGTTGTATTGTCTTATTTTACAGACATGGGAAATGAGGCAGAGAGAAGTCAGATAACTTACCCAAGACAATAAGGGTAAGGGTTAATAAGGTTATAAACCAAGATTTGAACCTAGGCAATCTGGTTCCAAAATATGAGTTCTTACTATTGCTATCTATTTAAATCAAAAAGCAGAATGAATGCATTAATCAGATGAGAGGTCATAAGACAAAGGATAGCTCTGTTCACTCATAAATATTTACTGGCACCTACTACTAGGAGACAGGAAAACAGACATAACACAGAGCCCTGCTCCACATCCAGGCAGTCTAACAGGCATGGCCAGAAAGGAGCAATAAGAAGCAGAAGACAGAGATGCTGCCAGGTAAGAAGACAGGACCAAAATGATGAGGAGCAGTCAGCCTACAATGTTTGTGTTCTCAGATTTTATTTTGAAGGAACTTCTTTAAGGATTTTAAGTAGAAAATTTTTTGTTATATTCTTTATTAGTACTAGATATATAACATCAAAGTAAAAGTAATATTTCTTGATACAAAAGAAGAAATGTTTCATTTCAATTAACAAACCTCATTACTATTTACTGTTATCATTAACATGTAATATGTGATAACAATGTGATATATGATAACATATGCCCTATTGATATTCTCTACCCACTTCTGATGGTACATACCTTCCTATGTTTAACCAAAAATGAAAAGAAAATGATATTGCCATTAATCATTTGAACTAAGTTTATTCACAGTAACATACAACACTTCCCATCTCGTCTTAACTTTAAACAATGTGAAGGAACTTACTGGGAATTTGAAAATCTCTTACTTGCCCAGAAGATTCAGAACTGGAAGGTTTGTGAAACTCTGCACCATACAATGCTGTTCTGAATCATGAAATATATGAAAGAAAAGGGGATGGAATCTTCATGCCCATGTGATTCTGATTACTCATTATGGGTAAAGGAAAAAATACAATATTTAAAGCTACATACCCCTGATTCAAATTTCAGATCTGAAATATTTAGGTAAATCACTTACCCAAGTTAAGACTCCATTTTCAAATCTATAAAATGGATATATTAATACCTACTATGGGAAACCCAGAGTAGAACCTAGCAGAATGGCTGTAGTAGAGTAGTATTTTTAATAATCCATTTAAGTCCTATTAATTCTTTCTTCAACATCTTTCCTTCTTCTTGTCCCTCCATTTTCCTGCCACTCATCTATTTAGAGGAATTTATCAATTAATATATGCATTATATTATATTATCTTAATAAAGGTAATAAACATCAACCTAAAAGTACAGGCCCATCACTTTGGGCCTATGGTGAGGAAATAACTCATGGCAGGAGCTTGTGGTAGAGAAGTCCTATCACCTCATAGAGGCTACAAAGCAAACAGAGAGAAGAAGGGGCCAAGGTCTCAGTATCCCCTTCAAAGGCATGCCCCTGAAAACCTAGCTTTCTTCCTCTAGGCCCCACCTCCTAGAAGTTCCATTACCTCCCCAAAACACCACAGGCTGGCAACCAAATCTTTACCATATGAGCCTTCATGAGACATTTTAAGATTCAAACCATAACTTTATGCCCCTGGCCCCCAAAGACTCATGTCCATTTCACAATACAAAATATATTCAGTCCATCTTCAAGAGTTCCCAGCATTGCTGAAAAGTTCAAGTCCAAAGTTTCCTCTGAGATTCAAGGCAACTGTTAGCTGTGAACTTCTGTAAAAATCGAAAAGTCACATACTTTCAAAACACAATGGTTGGGCAAAATACAATGGTTAGGCATGCACAGGGTAAACATTCCCATTCTGAAAGGAAGGAATAGGCGCATAGAAAGGAAGAAGAGGACCAAAATAAGACTAAAACACAGCAGGGAAAACATCAAATGCTGTTAACTCCATGTCTTTCACTGCAAGCACTGAGTAACATGATGGGACCTCCAAAAGGACTAGACAGCCTCATTCCTACAGTCTTGCTGACTCTGCTCACTGCCTGCAGCTTCCCTCAGCAAGTTTACCATGTTCCTAGCATCTCTAACTTCTGGGATCTCCATCAAAGTCTTGGCTTCATTCTCACAGCTTCACATATCACCCTATAAGGGCATGCTTACAGGGAACCTACACTTCCATATACTACCTGGCCTTCCAAGATTTCCTTTGCAATCTTGGTGGAAGCCTTCATGAACACATACCGGCTGCTTTCTGGATACCTGCAAAACCAGCATCACATGAACACCATCAAGGTCTGCCAACTGTAGGAGCTATACCAGGGCCCACTAGACCCAAGGCTGCACAGCCTCTGAGTGCCGGAATGTAGGGAAAAGAATCCGAAGGAAGGGGCTGGGTTGTGGTTTGATGGTGGAGCACTTGCCTAGCATGTGTGAGGCACTGGGTTCAATTTTCAGCACCACATATAAATAAATGAATAAAAATAAAGGTCTATCAACAACTAAAATATATATATGTATTTATAAACAATTTTATATATATAAACAATTATTTATATATATATAAACAATTTTTTAAAAGAAGGAATCCCAAGGAAACAGTTCTATAGCTGGCCCTGAGTGAGCAGGATACCTAAGGGCTCTCTTCTCAAATGAGTCTTTGAAACAAGTGTACATTTTTATATCTTTAACTCTATAGTGGGTGGGATCCAGCTGATGCTTAAAATACCCACAAGGCATCTTTTCTGTTATCCTAGAGCAAAGCACTTGGCTTCTTTTTAATGGTGCTAATCTCTGTAGCAACTGCACCCTCCTTGAAAACAACTCTAACTGCTCTCCTATTCTGGCTGAACTGTAAGTTTTCCAAATATTTCCACTCTGCTTTTTGCTCCCAGATCTCACTGCAAATCTGGCTAAAAGCAGCCAATAATACCTTGCTACTGTCTTCTGTGCTGCCTTGAAATTTCCTCTGTAAGATTAATTAACCCATCACCTTTAAACTCAGCCTTCCACAAAGTCTCGGGGCACGTAGTCAAGTTCTTTGCCAAAATGTAACACAAACAAATGAACTCTAGTCCAGTTTCCAATAGAGTCCTCATTCACACATGAAACCTCATGAGCCTGATCTTTACTCTTTGTATTCCTACCAGCATTCCAGTTTTCTAAGCTCTCACCAGAATCACCTACTACGTTCTGTTTACAACATTCTAGGCTTTATCTAGTCTGCTTCTCCAAACTTTTCCAAATTTCTCCCATAAGCCAATTCCAAAGGTCTGAACCACATTGTCAGGTATAATCCCAGCAATGACCCCACTTCTCAGTACTAATTTTCTGTGTTTTTTTCTATCGCTGTGATTAGACACCTGAGAAAATCAAATTGTAAGGGTGAAAGATTTATTGTGGTCCATGATTTCAGCCCATGGTGGGTTGGTCCCAGTGCACTTGGTCCTGTGGCAAGTCAGTACATTATAAGGGGGAGGATATGGCACTTCATGATGGTCAGAAACCAAAGGTGGTGGTGGGGGGAGGGGTGCCAGAATCCCAACATCTTCTTCAAGGGCCCTCAGTGACCTAATTTACTTCCCCCAGTACCCACCTCTTAAAGGTTCTACCAACCTCCCCAATGGTACCATAGGTTGAGACCAAGCTTTTAACACATGAGCCTTTGGGATAAATTTGAGATCCAAACCATAAGGATTGTTAACATTCAAGTTTTCAAATTCTCTCTTCTGTTTCTTGTCCTCTTACTAGCATTATAGTTCTCCTCCAAAAGTTTCAAAACTTCCTACATTTAGCCAACTTCACCAACACTGGAATGAAACTGGTATTGCTGGCAATATATTTTACTTCATTCATAAGAATACATTCACTCTTCCTTTCTCATTTAAACTATAAAAGTTCTAAGAGAATTGTAGATAGAAAAATATGTATGATGGTAGGTAGATAAGTTAGTAAGTAGGTGGATGAATAGATGGACAAAAGGACAGACAGACGGAAAAAAGGGAAAACTTGAGGAGTAAAGATCGCTTGGGGCAGGGAATTTAAAGGATAAGTAAGAGAATATAAAAGGGTGGGTATTAGTGCCTCTTTCAGTAACTTGAAAATAAGGCAAATAAGCTGCCTTCCTAGAATCAAACTTCCTAGAGCTCCAAATCATTATTATAGCTCAGATCAGAGAAAAACAAAATCTCCTTGAAGAAAGGAAGGCATCCAAAATAACAAAACTAAGAAGTAACAACATTAAGGGTATCTGCATCATTTAAAGAAGGAAAGTAATAATTCCACGATGGAGAAAGAGCTGGTCAATAAAGAAACTGTAAAAGTGAAAAAAAAAAAAAAAAAAAGAATAATAGATATAACAATATTCCAGATGCACTTGAAAGATAATTCCTGTGGAAATGGCTAAGTCCAACTAAACATTAAATTCACCTACCCTCTTTTATTTTGATTCATGATTCCTAACAGCCTTCTGAACATGATCTTGTTTAACTGGATAGGCATGCCTCAGTAAAAGACTGCATTTCCCTTGTTCTGAAACCTTCAATGGCTCCAATTTATACTTCTTAACTTTGGCATTTAAAATTTTTGGCAACAAAATTACACAAAAATCTATTGTAAGTTCATGTAAAGAATAGCACATACAATTAAGTACAGTACATAATAATAATGATAATAAATGAGTATGTTTGGGGTTGGGGCTATACCTTGGTGGCAGAGCACTTGCTTTGCATGTGTGAGGTTCTATTCTCAGCACCACATAAAAAAATAAATAAAGATATTATGGCCATCTACAACTAAAAAATTTTTTAAATAATAATAATAAATGAATACATTTACTGTATTTTTTATTATCACATTAGAGTGTACTCCTATTTATTTTAAAAAGTTTACTATAAAAGAGTATGCCATACTACAGTGATGCAGTCACATCAATGTTCACAGCAACTCAATTCACAATAGCTAAGCTATGGAACCAATTCAGGTACACTTCAACAGACAAATGAATAAAGAAAATGTGGTATATATAAACAATGGAATACTACTCAGCCATAAAGAAAAATGACATTATGGCATTTGCTGGTAAATTGATGGAACTAGAGACTATCATGCTTAAAGAAATAAGCCAATTCCAAAAATCAAAGGCCAAATACTCCCTCTGATATGCAGATGCTAACCTACAATAAGGAGTTTAGGGGATAGAAGTTCATTGACTTAGACAAAGGGGAATAAAAAGAAAAGGAAGGAAGATGGGAATAGGAAAGAGAGTAGAATGAATCAGACATAACTTATGTTCATATGTGAATACACAACCAGTGTAACTCCACATCACATATAGGCACAAGAATGGGAAGTTATACTCCATGATTATATGTCAAAATGCATCCTACTATATGTATATCTAAAATGAACAACAACAAAAAAGAGTATGCCATGTTATACCAGCAGCAATCTCAGATATCTTGTGTTTACTGCATCTTTTGATTACATTGAGAATCCACATCAAATAATTGACAGTGTTCTTATACATACCCTCTACAGTGCCTACTCAATGCCAAAAACAAATAGAAAATCCAATAAATATCTGGCGAGCTAACTTTAAATGCTTATTTTACTCATACAACATAAAACTACAGCTTTATACTTATACCATGATAATTTTACATGTCCCTTTAAAATACAGATTTATGTGTGTATACATATCTACACATACATATATTAAACATATATACACATAGAAATATACCTATGTATATGGGTATACATAAAAACATGTAGGTTTACATATATGCATACACATATATATGTATCTATACACATGCAAACGCACATATAGCTACAGTCTGCATATTTCTGATCACTTAGCTCTTTACTACTGAAATATTTTATTTGGTTCTCACCTGGTAATAATAGGATCTGCAGCATGATTTGGGCCCCATCGCCCCAAAAGTCCCCGGCCAACCAATCCTGTTCGCCCTGCAGGATTTCTGGAGAAAAAAAATAAAATCAATTGCATATGTTCATCTTTTTTAACCCAACTTGATATAACCCCCCAAAATGCACTAGAAGCTATAAGAGAGAAATATATTTCCTCATAAATCCAGCAGTGCTGTCACATATCTATCACTGAAATCATATTCACATTATACTGAAATCATTATTCACATTATATTTTCTTTTGCACTTGTCTTAAGCTTTGGGTTTGATCTATATGACCTGATTTCCAAAGTGTTTCTACAATATACAAATTTGTTTCAGTTTTCATATGTCCTTCGAAATTCACACTAAACCTTACTGGACTCTTAATGCTCTGTACCTAATCATCTATCTCTACAACAGTTTATCTTTCAGGATAGCCAACTTCTCTTCACTTTCTCATCATTCTCTTTTTCTACTCCAGTCTCCTACAACCCTTCCCATTAGTTTATATTACATTTTTAAGGCCATTTTGCCTAAGTAGGTTCTGAACATTGCTATTATCAGTGTATCAGTAATATATATTTTGTAACACACAGTGTGATACTGGTATGAAAACCTACGTGTGTGTGTGTGTATGCACATATATACATAGGTGTATTTGTATATATGTGTATATTTGCTCACGTTTATATGTACACAGGCACACTTGCATAAATGTAACACAAAGTGAGATATTGGTATCATTTTTATAAAATTAGATTTTAATGAAGTAGAAATCTAATAGAAATCAATTTGCTTTATAATCTAATGCCATAACCCATTGTTAAAGGTCTGTCAGATAAATATATCAACACTCATGCCTGAGTAACTTTATTCTAGTCAACATTCTTTAAATGTTCAACCTTCATTATATGCCAATAAAATGATCTAATTAGTAATAACAGGAAGAAGGGCAGGATAGCCACCGAACATTTTCTATTCCATGTAAAAAACACACCCTTGAATACAAATAATCAAATCCAATATAAAGAGAATGTCACTTTGTATAAAGACCAAGTTTATAGCTTATAAACTAGAAACTGTGAAACAGACATACAGAAATTATCCTATAGCCTGAGAAGCAGAAAAAGTTGTTTGCAAAGAGAGAAAAATGAAGCCAACCTACAGGGAAATAGAAATTGGCTTCTGTTAGAATCATAACTAAAACAAGAACCCATCTTGGCTTTGCTGCCTATCGTTTTATGTGTGTATATATCCTTTCATAAATTTTACCCTTTCTGGGTTCTTTTCTAGAACCTAAGGAATAAGTCAAATTCAAGAGTTAACTTGAGGAGACACAATAATCATTGAAAAGTGAATAAGTTATCACTAAGGAAAGAATTTTGCAAAACTAAAGGCCAGGTTGGAATGAAAGAAACACTACCACTTCCTGTCCTAAAGAAACTAAAAATATGGTTATAACCGTGATTGCAATTCCTCTCTTATTTTATGTAGGGTATGCTAATTTTTACATTTGCTCCTCACTTCTATGTCTTCTTAAGGAAAGTAATTGTGGAGTTGTGCAGAAAAATCATTTTTCAAAGTACATAAAAACATTGCTGTCATAATTATTGGGTTAGTTACATTCTTAGTCTTACTTTGGATAAATTCTTTCTTTAAAGCATCAATAACAACTAAAACTACAATTGTCAATCCTTTCTGTTAACTTATTCAATTAATTATTTCTACCTTGAAGATAAAATTATGAAAAAATGCATTCAAATTTGGCCTCTGCTACTTACACTCTTTTCTTATCTATAAATTGAAACTAAAAATATACCACCACAGTTTTGGGAAGATTTATTTAGATCATATATATCAAATTTTTGTACAATGTTTGGCACATATGATCACATAATAAATGTTAGTTATCTTTTCTACATTTTGCAGATCCATTATTATAAGATGCTCCATTCCCGATACCTACCGAGGTCTTCCATTTTCAATCTCATACAAGCCATTCTGACTCTTTCTCTCAACATGTCCATCCTTTTCATTAAACTTGGGAGAAAAGTTACTTTCACTGTAATGAGAATACCAATGCAAAATAAGAGACAATCATTCAATACTACCAATAACTTAATAATATAAGTCTATTATTCATAAGTGAATTCCTTGAAAGAATAATTTTTTTTTATTTTTACAGACTGCATTTTGATTCATTGTACACAAATGGAGTACAACTTTTCATTTCTCTGGTTGTACACAATGTAGATTCACACCATTTGTGTAATCATACATGTACATAGGGTAATGATGTCTGTCTCAGTCCACTGTCTTTTCTTCCCCCACCCCCTCCTGCCCCATTTCCCTCTACACAACCAGAAGTTCCTCCATTCTTCTCTTACCCCTCCACCAACCCCCAGTTATGTATCATCATCCACTTATCAGAGAACACATTCGACTTTTGGTTTTTTGGGATTGGCTTATTTGAAAGAATAAATTTTTAAGGGTTAGTTTTTATTTATAAATCCATCTAATTTCTTCAGAACAGTTACTTTAAAGGGAAAAAAATTACAAGGATGTGTATTATTACTAGATTTAGAAAACACTCTTAGAAGAACTACTGGCAAAAGAACCAAAGGTCCTCCCCATGCTATAAAAAAAAAAAAGTCTACATTACCATCAGCAACAAAAAGTTGCCTGTAGAACATTATAGGATTAGTATTTTGTAGTTCCAAAAATAAGATTCCTTTTGATATTCTTTTGTTTGCCTGTTTTGTTATTCTATACTGGGGGTTGAAACAAAGCAGGCTCTACCATTAAGCTAAACCCCTTGCCCTTTTGTATTTTATTTTGAGACAAGGTTTCACTAATTGCTGAGGCTGGCATTAAACTTGCAATCCTCCTGCTTCAGCTTCCTAAGTAGCTGGGAGTACAAGTGTGCACTGCCACACCTGATAATCTTGATGTTTCTATTGTTTAAAATCTTAATCTTCAAATGTATACTAATTAGTGTTATCAAGGTATACTCTTAAAACAGTGAATTCATCCCACAACTATACAAAAAGCATTAGATAGATTAAAAACACACATATATGCTAGAAATGTTTTAGGTCTTGGCCTGGGTTGTAGTTACAGAGCTATACAAACAAAATTTTATTAAGCTTCACCTGCACACTTAAAAAAAAATGTGCATTTTACTGCATTTATATCACCCCTCAACAAAAATATTTGTTAACCATTTAAATTATGTAACTTAAGTACTGTGCTCACCACTAGGGCATCATTGATATAACTATACCAATAGTGGATAAAGAGTTGTGTGGCACTGGGTAGTTCCTGAGTTTTGACACAGGTTTCACTTTTTTCTTGCTTTAATAATTCCGATAAGTAAATACAGAAATGGTTATGATCTGTTTTAGGAATAATATACAATTTGAATGATCCAGACATTCTCTCAAGATTTTTAGCCAATCTGCCACAAATATTTAAAAATTAAATGATAAAAACCATGAAATTATAAAACCAGGATTACAATGTTCATGAGATTCTCGGAATTCACCATTTTTTAAAAAATGTGAATCTAATTATAATTGAAATGTTAATATTAGTAATAAGGTTTGACTTAGATAGATACAAAGTTAATTTTTAAAAAATAAATAAGAACCAAAAAAATTCCTTTTTCCTCTATTTACACTATATAACATCCTGCCAATATTATTAATCTTAATTGAGTCAAATGTCTATGTGTAATAGATATATAAATATGTACAACCTCTAAAATGGGGAAAATGGAACTTATTTAAACCTAATAATTTCTCCACAGGATGGTTGCATGATTAATAATCCTAAGACTATCATAAAGTTACAGACATTATCTGTGAATACAATAAGGAAACCATAAGTCAAAATCAAATCACAGAAATAAAATCATGTTGAAGCTTAATAACCTAATGAACTATTACTAGACCTATTCAATTAGCAAACGTCTTATTTAGCACAAGGGAGTTCACAATAATTATTGTGAGAGGACTTTCATTTATAATAAACTTACTCAATGAATCAAACTTTTTTAAATGTTCTAAAAGTAAGATGTTAATGTAACAAAACAGTGAAAAGAGAATCAATTCTGGAATCAGTCTGAGTTCGAGTACAAACTATACCATCTACCAGCTCTGTAACCATAGGCAAAGGACAAATTTTTTGTGCTTCAATCTTCTGTTGTTTTTTTTAATTGACACAAAAACAGTACATATTTATGGGTAGTGTGATAATTTGATACATGTATAAGAGTATGATGACTGAATTAGAGTAATTAGCATTTCCATCTCCTTAAACATTTATCATTTCTTTGTGGTAGGAATCTTCAAACTTTTCCTTTCTAGTTCTTTATAAAACATATAACAAATTATTAGGAACTAATGTCACCCTACCCTACTGTGCTGTACAAGACTTTAACTTATTCCCCCTGTGTAACTATACTTTGGTACCACTAATCCAACCTCTCACCTACTCTTCCTAACCTCTGAAATTGACTTTTTTAGCTTCCACATATGAGTGAGAACATGTGATACTTGTCTTTCTGCTTTTTTTTTCTAGAGAAATAAACATGTTTGCTTTCCAGAAAGGTTATTAGAATAAGGTAAAATAATGCTTTTTAAAAAAGCATGGAGTACACTGCCCAGATCACAGTTAATACATAAAAAGCCTCTATCATTACCACATTATCTCACTCATGGAATCTAAAAAAAAGTTGATTTCACAGAAGTTGAGGGTAGAATGGACGTCACCAGAAGCTGGGAAAGTAGGAATGGGAAAAGGTTTACCAGTGGGTCCTAAGTTACATTTAGAACTAACGAGTTCTGGTGTGTTGCTGCAAAGGAGAGTGACTATAGAGAACAGTATGTACTGTATACAAAAGCTAGAAGAAAAGATTTTGAATGTTTTTACCATAAAGAAAGGACAAATGTTTGAGAAGACAGGTATGTTTAACCTCATTTAAACATCATGCATGTATACATGCATCAAAATGTCACATAGTACCTCATTAATATGAACAGTTTCTATGTATAAGTTTAAAAATAAATTTTTAGTTTTAACTGGATGTATATCTCAGTTGAAGAGTGCAAGCTTAGCACTACTCAACACTAAAAAAATAATAATAATAAAAATAAATCTAATTAATATCAGTAACTACTCAGGCATGAGGGCATGACTCTAACACCAGCAACGTGGGAGGCTGAGGCAGGAGAATCGCAAGTTCAAAGCCAGTCTGAGCAACTTAGCAGACCCTATCTCAAAACTGAAATTTTAAAAAAAAGGAAAAGGCTGAGGAAATAGCTCATTTGCCTAGCATATGCAAGGCCCTGTGTTCAATACCCAGTACCATAGAAATATAATAACTAATTTTTAAAAAGAAAAATCTTTATGGTAACATTTATTATTAAAAGAAACATGGGTGAATGAAATGGGGAGATGTTGATCAAAGGATACAAGGTTTCAGTTACACAGAATGACTAAATTCTAGAGATCTCATGTACGATTTAGTGACCATAGCTAATAATAATATAATGTATCCCCAAAACTTGCTGAAAGTAGATCTCATATGTTGGCACCACAAAAAAAAGAAAAAGAGGTAACCATGTGAAGTGACAGGTATGTTAGTTGGCTTTATTGTGGTACTCATTTCACAACATATACATGTATCAAAATATCAAGTTTTATACCTTAAATATATACTTTTGTCTATTATATTTTGATGAAGTTAGGGGGAAAAAAAAAATATAAACATAAAATGTGAACCAATGCTGAACTTTTATGAATTTAATCAAGAGATCATTTTTACTTGAGTCAAGTCTCAATCAATATTTCTCTTTCCCTCTCCCTCTCTGTATCCCCATCCCTGCCCACCCTTTATCAATCCCTTTTCTATTTTTTCACAGGGGTGTAATTTCTTATCATCCTGTTCTCAACAATCTGAAAAAGTGTCTGAAAAACATTTTCACTACTTCAAATACAAGTCTAGCTCTGAAAGATAAACTATTGATAACCCAAAAAACACATGAAAATAGATACCACCAGCTGTTATTTCATAACAAATGGTCAAAATGGACTTATCTATTATAAAGGGTGCTCGTAAAATTCCCCCCAAAATTAACAAATGTGAACTTCTTAGCTTTGGCAAAAATTCAAGCAAATACTGAAACTGAATTGTATAAAAGTCAAACAGATAAAAAATGTTTCAAGTATCATAAAAATAATTTTACAAATATATTCACTACCTTTTCTAAAAGTCTTATACCCAGCTAATGACAGGTTCTTTGCTCACCTGATTTGAGGATCTGCCCACCGGGGACCAGCCAAAACAGAAACTGCAGTATATTCCACAGGGTTATAGTCCTGCCACTCAACAAGCCAGCCTACTTTCTCATTAGGAACCTGGCTTCTTTGAACTTTTGAACCTGGGTAGGGAGATGTCCTCGCCTTGTTGTGGGAATTGTCTTTGACACCATTAGAACTAGACATTATGCTGGAGTTAAGATGAAACCAAGAGGATAAAAGTGAGTTTCTGGGAAGGAAAAAAAGGAGAAACATTTTACAGAAATACTAAAAATACGTTAATTTAAAAACTTAATTCAAAGACCAAAAAACAGTGTTCAATTTCAAAAGCTTTTAAAAACCGGAAAATTCAATTTGATATATATTTGTATCAGGCATCTGTAAGAGGTTTTTAAATATGAAAAAAAAAAATTTAATTTAGTTAAATTTTATTAATTGGAGGCTGCTCACTGATTTTAATTGAAAAAAAGGACACATTTACTTTCGTATTATTTGTTGGCGAAGCAAAAATTTGTTATAACTCAACCATAAAAATGAAGTAAAACTGCTTATGTGAAGGAATATTTTTTAAAAAGCATTTATAGTCTAACATGTGTAGAACATGACAAAAATAGCACAAAGAAAGAATGGGAAGATGAAAATTTACTGTTGTAAAGTTCTTCCATTCAATGGAATGAAGTAGTGAAATAATCGATGTAGTAATATTTGAAGTTAGACTGCGATAGATATATATGTGTGTGTATGTATGTAAATGCATGTGAGTTATATAAACAGCTTTAGAGCAAAATTTAACGAAATTAAGAGATAGAAAATATTTGAAGAGCACAGCAAAAAAGTAATAATAACTAAACTTTCACTCTCACCTCAGAGCATACACAAATCTCCTCTTGCCTTAAAGCTTAGATTCTCAACATTCCTACAATAAAAATAAAAATTCCCAATGACCCTAAATTAGAACACCTAACGTGGAGAAAAGGACTCTGAGAACATGGTAAACTGATGACAGCTCTGAAATAAAATACATTCAAATTGGAAAGGAAGAAATAAAATTATCTATTTGCAAATCACATTATCTTTTTTTTTCTTTTTTTTTTTTGTGGTGCTGGGGATTGAATCCAGGGCCTTGTGCATATGAGGCAAGCACTCTACCAACTGAGCTATATCCCCAGCCCCACATTACCTTTTATGTAGAAAATGCAAAGGATTCCATGAAGAAAGTTATTGGAACAAATAAATGAATTCAACAAAATATTTATATTCAAAACACTAAAAATGAACAATCCAAAAAGGAAGTTAAGGAAACAATTCCATTTAAAATAGCGCAGAATTATTATTTAGTGATTAACTTCAAAGAGGCAAAATTCCTGTCATGTTGAATATTACATAAGGTTGCTAAGAGACATTAAATAAGATATTAATAAATGAAAAGACATTCCACGTTCTTTGAAGGACTTCATATTGTAAAGATGTTAAAACTACCCAAAGTAATCTACAAATTCACTTCAATCCCTATTTCTATTTTTTCCAAAAAGAAAACTCCATCCTAAAATTCATATGAAATCGCAAAGGACCCCAAACTGTCAAAGCAATCTTGAAAAAGAAAAATAAAGTTCAATGTCACACACTTTGCAATCTCAAAATTCACTACAAAACCACAGCACTCACAACAGTGTGGTACTGGCACAAGACAAATGGAACAGAATAGTAAGTTCAGGAAAAAAACCTTATATATGTGGCCAAATGTTTTTTTTTAATTATTTTTTAATCAATGAAATATAATTATACATAATTATTGTAAAGATATTTGGTCAATTTTTCCCCAATACTTTCACTTTCCCTTCTAGCCTCCCTCCCTGTCCCCTTTCTCTACTCTGCTGGTCTCCTTTCTCATTTCTTAAGATTCCCCAACCCCTTTGTTGTTCCTTTATTCTCTCTAGCTTCCACGTAGAGAAAACACATGACCCTTGACTGAGTCTGGCTTATTTCACTTACAAAATACTCTCAAGCGCCATCCAATTTCCCACACACAACATAGTTTCATTCTCCTTTATGGCTGAACAAAACTCCATTTTGTATGTATACCACATTTTCTTTATCCGCTCATCTATTCATGGATACCTACACTGATTCCTTAACTCCCCAAATGTTTTCAACAAGTGTGCCAGGACCATACAACCAGGAAAGGACAGTCTTTTCAACAAATTATACTGGGAAAACTGGCTATTCACATGCAAAAAGATGAAGTTCAACCTTTTCTTTATGCCATATACAAACATTAACTAAAACTAGATCAGAGCTGGCAATACAACTCAGTGGCAGCGCACTTGTCTAAAACATGTGAGCCCTGAGTTTGACCCCCACCCCAGTACAACAACAACAACAACAACAACAAAAAAAAGATCTAATCATAAACCAAAAATGATAAAACTCTTAGAAAAACACATACAGGGAAGCTTCACGATAGTGGATCTGAAAAGATTCCTTAAATATGACAACCAAAACATGGGCAACAAAAGAAAGAACTAGGTAAATTGAACATCAAAATTTAAAATTTCTGTCCAACAAAGAACACAATCAACACAGTGAAAAGGGAACTCATAAAATGGAAGAAAAGTATAAATCATATCTCTGATAAGGTGTTGGTTAAGATCCGGAACATGTAAAGAATTCCTATAACTCAACAAGAAAACAATTCAATTATAAAATCGGCAAAAATGCAACACAAAACCACAAGGAGATGTCATCTCATACCCATTTTGACCATTTTGTGGTCATTACGAAAAAAGAAAGAACAGAGCAAGTACTGGCAAGGATGTAGAGAAATTAATTTGCTGTTAAAAGTAACATCAAAGACTTGGCTGTATTTTAGTATGGTAATGTTTAAAAAAGAAAGATGTAGAAAAGTGTATACAATAAGATCTTAATTTTATAAAATAATGACTTTATGTAACAGTATGTACATAATATACCATTTTCTACTGCTGCCATAACAAACTCAGCAGCTTAAAACAATACAAATTTATGATCTTACAATTCTATGTTAGAAATCCAACACAGATCTCATAGGGCAGAAGCAAATTTGTTGACAAGGCTGCATTCTTTTCTAGGGGTTCTAGAGAAAATCCATTGCCTTGACTTTCCCAGTTTCTAGAGAGTACCATGGTTCTACAGCAATGGCCCCCTTTCATCATCTTCAAAGACAACAATACTGAATCTCTCTCTCTCTGACCATTTTTCAGTAGTCACTTCTTTCTCTGAACACAGTCCAGAACATGTCTCCATTTCTAAGGACTTGAATAGATCAAATGCAAATGGATAATCCAGGATGATTTCCCAGCTCAAAGTCTTTAACCTTAATCATATCTGTATGGATTAGAAAATATAGTATCACTGTGAGGTAGAGACAGAAGGAAAGCAGAGTATGAGGGAAAGGTTGGGAGAAGAAAAAGGAAAAAGGGGAAGAGGAAGAAAAAGGGAAGAGAATGTGGCAAAAAAAAAAAAGGGGGGGAGAGAAAGGAAGAAAAGGGGGCAGGTTGAAAGAAGGGATAAGAAAAGGAAGCAAGGGAAAAAGGACTATCAAAACGTATTAAATAAAGGGAGGTATGAATCAAGTGATCAAATTTATGAATTAAGGTCAAATTATGTATTTAAACTTATTAAAAACAGATTAAAATTCTTTTTTTACTTAAAAAGTTTTGTTTTTGTTCTTCAAACTCTTTATTTTATTGTAAACAAATGGGGTACAACTTGTTTCTCTGTACATGAAGTAGAGGCATACCATTTGTGTAATCATACATTTACATAGGGTAATGGTGTTTGAGGATTAAAATTCTTAACCTGACCTTCAAGGACTGCCTATCACACCTCCTCCTGGCCACTTTTCAATGTGTTTCATATATATATGATGAACATATGGAAACATGTAATTATACGGTTTATCCAAATCCATAAATAAAACACTGAGTGACTCTAATGTAAACTATAGGACTCCAGGTGACAATGACACATCAACACAGGTTCATCGACTATAACAAATGTACCATTCTGTGGGATACACTATAAAGGGGAAGCTATGCATGCATAAGGGTTGGGGATATATGTGAAATCTCTATACTTTCCCTTCAATTTTGCTCTAAAAAAATAAGCTATTAAAGAGTAATCATCTGTGCTCCCCCTATTCATTCATCTCTCCCCCACAACTCCTGATCTTGTTACTGTTTTGATTGTTTTGCTTTCAAGAATTGTCATATAGGGGCTGGGGCTGAGGCTCAGTAGCAGAGTGCTTGCCTAGCACATGTGAGGCACTAGGCTGAATTCTCAGCACATAAAACTAAATAAACAAAGTAAAGGCATTGTGTCCATATACAACTAAAAACATTAAAAAAAAAGATTTGTCATATAGTTTGAATCAGATAACCTTTTCAGATTGGTTTCTTTCACTTAATAATAGGCATACAAGATTCCTCCACATCTTTCCATGCTTAATTTTTTTTTAGAAATTATTATTCCGCTACCTGGATGTACCACAGTTTACCCATTCACCTATGAAAAGACATCTTGGTTGTATCCAAGTTTTGGCACTCCTGAATAAAGCTGTTATCTGTGTGCAGGTTTTTGTGTGGACACAACCTCATTAATTTGGATAAATACCAAGACTTGCGAGACACACAATAACAATATGTTTAGTTTTCTAAAAAACTGCCAAACTGTCTTTTTATCCTTGATTTTTTATGGTTTAATTCTTTCCTGTTCTTTTATCTATAGCACTTGTACAATTCAAGCTTCTTTCATCCTAAAGACTTCAAAACAAGCACCAGTTTGTTTTTGCATTCCCTTTGCATCCGTGAATATTGTCAAACACCCAAAATTCAGGGAGAGCCTGACTAGTAAAGAAGTTAATATCCCCTGAGAGAATGAAAAGTAGTGTAAAGTAGGAGAATTTCAACTTGTGACTAACTTTATTAAAAGTGGTAGGTTTATTCACTGTTTTCATGTTATGATGACTTGCTTGCTTTAGCTGCCACAACTTTGGAAATCCAAATAATGATTACTCTGAAAAGATCTTTCTCACTCATTCTAAAATTCATACTCAATAAAAATGTACAAATATGAAACAGATTTATCAAAATTAGATTTCAGGCATGTGATTTAAAAAACAAAATATATGAAGCCCTGGTCTCTAAATAAATTCTATTACAAATAAGAATTGTTTCAATATTTGAGAGCAGGGAAGGAAAAAATATGTCCACAGGCAACATGGATCTTGTTATACTCTACCTCGACAGGTACCAAAAAAAATGTTCTCTAAGTGACTCTGGGTTCTCTGTTCCCTGATTTAGCAAGGTTAAGCATATGGAATTCCACAAATCTGCTACCAATTCAAACAAGAGAAAACTTAACACACCTGATTGTTCACTTTTCTAAATAAATTTAATTCTGCAAGAAAAACATCAAAAATTCATCTTACCCTACAAAGAAGCACTAATGCCATTTACATCTTCTGTGTAATGTGACATACTGAAAGGTATCCGGACAAGTAAACTTAACATATATGGCCTAGGGCTCTCTCAACTGCATTACTGAATAGATGCAAGAAATTTATCTGGCCTAACAAATGGCAATTAAGTAGCTGATAAAGTTCATCTTACAAAGCAAAATCCAGTTACCAAAACTGGCAAATTTAAAGCAATACAATATTGCCAGGCACAGTGGCACCCACCTATGATCCCAGTGACTTGGAAGGCTGAAGCAATAGGATCAAGATTTCAAAGACAGCCTCAGCAACTTAGTGGGGCCCTAAGAAACTCAGTGAGACCCTGTCTCTAAATAAAATGCAAAAAAGCTGGGGATATGGCTCAGTGGTTAAGTGCCCCCAGGTTCAATCCCTGGTACCAAAAAGAAAAAAGAAAAAGAAATGTAACAGTGACATGTGCTTTAAATATAAACAACAAAAAAAAATTGCAATAATCATAATAGTTATAATAATAACTACACATATATAGTGAGTGCATGCTGTGTGAGACATTGTTCCAAATATTGTAATATTATTAACTTATTTGATCCTCAACACTGAGTTTAGGTGCTACTGATTCTTTTTTTAGAAATAAGATCATTAAGGCTAATCTAGAAAAAAATTAAATAAAAAAGAATATGATGGACCAGAGAGGCTAAGTTGACCAAGGTCACACAACTGAGAACAGAATCAGAACCAAATCATAGCAAACTGGCTCAGAGTTTCAGGGTCTAAACACTATGCAATACTATCTCTACTTCATCTTTAGTTCAGCCATGTTTACATATATTCACAGAAACAAAATATGCAATGTTCTCCACCAAGCTATGTTGTGGTAGATCCTGTTGGGAAACCTAGAAATATGATAATCCATATACAACCACTTTTTCTAGAAAACAGATATTTGAAACTTTCTGGTCAACTCAAAAAACTGTAAAACTGTCACTGTCTGGATATTCCCCAATTACTAAAGAATATTAAAATTCTTGATGATACATTTCTTTTGTCTCCTCCAGGATACTTTTGAACATTAAAAACTAGGTACTCCACACATATTTGTTGGCTTAAGACCCTTACCATGAATACTGGGTGTTAGAAAACAGAGCAGAAACAAGTTTAATAACGTTACAAGTCAGACAAGAAAATAAAGTTGAGGAAACTATACCACTACTGTAAATTCTGGGGTAAAAGGATTCAGGTCTGTACACCTGGTACGAGCTCACACTCTCGACTGAAAACGTTCAGGTTAGGAACCAAATACAAACAGCCAATGTCAATCAGTCTTCCGGAATAGAGAAAACAACTACTATTTATGTTAATAAAATATAGCCAATGTCCATGAAATTAACCAGAAAAGAAAATGACACAGGACAACAGAACCCCAAACAAGCGCTGATCTCTCTGATGACTACAATGTTGATGACTTCTAAGGGATGACAAATTTCAAAATCAGAGATCAATAAGGGTCCCAGAACTAATTTCCCTCAAAAATCAACTAATACATTTTGAAGGTTTTTGTTTTGTTTGGTTTCGTTTTTGGTATAGGGCTGCGTAAATCGGGGACATAAGCAAAGCCTACTGAAAACGCCGGAAAGGAAGCGGATTCCCACCCACTGAACCCAAGGTCTCAGGATAGGGGCCGGCACCTGGAGGGGTGAATACCTGTACGCCGGGACACTGCGACAGACTGAGGACCTGACAGTCACAGAGGCCAAGGCCACTGAGAGAGATACCGTGGCTAAAGCCTTTCCCAGGGAGCGTCCGGCCATCAGCGCCCCACGGGCGGCTTCGCGGAGCTAAGCTCTTGGCTTGGGCCTCAGCGTCCGCAGGCCCCAGCGCTCAAGCCCAGGCTCCGGATATCTAGCGGGAACTAGGACCCGGCACCTCTCGGGCTCTCCAGCTGTGTCTATCCAAAAATATACACAGCCCAGAAGCCCTCCCAAAACAGACCGCCGCTTTCCCCAGTGCTATACAGAAACCTCCACTCAAGTACAGCTGACTAGCCCAGGGTCAGCTGCCCGGAACAGCCACCCGCACCCATGACGACCCACGTGCGTGGCGGTGCTTTACGGCCCCGTCGCAAAGCAAAAGCCGTGCAGACTTGGCAGCGCCTGTCCTCTCTGACGGCCGAATTTGCGCAAGCGTACTGCGGCGAGGTGGAGGAGAGTACCCAGACCGCAGGAGAAAAGAGCCCTTGAAGGAAAGGAAGAACTAGAAGGGGATAAAAGGGGAAAGAAGGAAAGGGATTTGCGAAAAGTTTGGTGCCCTGATTTCTAAGGGAGGAAATGCAGAACCACGCGCGTCATAGTCATATGTTGAACAATCGGTGGTCATATTCAGAAGAAGAAAAGGAACCTGGAGTCCACGCACCTGGAGGCGCTTCTCTACCTTTTTTAACAAGTCGTTCTCTGCGATTGGTAAATTTCGCAGGGCTTCGCTGGGTGTGGCCCTTGGAAACTTGCGGCTGAATAAACAGGCTGTAAAATAGGCACACAGCCTGGATAATAAACTCGAAAAGCAGATATTAGCCAAGTTGGAAACCTAAGTTGTCCAAAGCAGTTCGTGATCTGGTTTATATATACATATTTTTTTTTGTATTCATGATTAATATAGCAAATTCGTAATGTTTAAATATATAATCCACTGTTTAAGGGATACAGCTCAGATGCAGGCATTGTACTATCTTACAGACATTTGACTATCTTAAAAAGCAGTTAATCAAATTTTAACAACCCTTTTCCTGAAAGCTGCAGAACTCTTGGCACATAGTGACTCTGACCAAACCTATGCATTAAGATTTGATCACCCGCTAGCATGGTTCTCAGCAGCATTAGGGCGTGTCTTTGAGATGACTCCAGACCCTCTTGAAAAGCCTGCCCGAACCTGAAGCTGGTAGAATTTACTGCTATTCCAGTCAAAACCCAGTCATATGCAGATAGGTGTCTTAACTCCTCTTAAGAAGAGACAAATGGGAATGGTGGGAACAGGAGATTAAGAGTATAAAATGGGCTCACTGTGATGACACCACCACCCCCCATATGTTTTCTTTTCCAAGAAGCAATTTATTTCAAGTTCAGCTTAAGTGGACTTGATATGTCACATTTCTCAGCAAACTGCCTGTTATTTTGCAGAAGAGATGCAGGCTTGAAATACTGTCCATAAAAGGAACCCAAGTTACTCTTGAAGGGGGAGAATTTTATGACCCTTTTCACAGACCAGATCCCAAAACCCGAGGAGATAAGGATAGTTCCTCCTAACCATCTGTAAGAATTTATGGTTAAGAATCCATTTAGAACTGGTGAGCATGGGCCAAAGTGACCTCGAGTTGCCATGGCAGTAGGGACTTGAAAGTGTGATGCCATCTAGCTGTGAGTCAAAAGTCAAGAAGACCTATGTGGGACTCTGGAAATTTCTCTGGGCTCCCCAATAAAACTGTAGTACAGGAGAGGCACACTGTCCCTCTCCTCTCTGAAAGAACCCACTCTCTCCCTTGAGAGTTTCCCTTTTCCCTTTTCTTAACCCTTCAATAAACTCATCCCTGTTACTGTGAGTGACATGTCTAAATCTTTCTGACTTAATGCCAAGAATCAGGGTTTGAAGAGAGTAGTAATGCTGCCTCAGTTTCCCAGAAGGCCCCAGTGCTGTAACACTCTTAGGGAAGTTACTTTAGAAAGCTTGCAATTATAACTTCTTTCCCTACCACACAACTCTGTTGGACTTGAGACGCTAACACAACTCATACTAACCCTGAGTCCTTGTGAGAAGTGACTTGTTTCAATTTGCACCACTGTCTTCTGTCATAAAGATAGAAATTTGTTTCTCCTCTGGATAAGTGTCAGTTAAGTCCAAATAGTTTGGTCTTATACATCAACACACACACACAAACATTTTAGATTCTGCAGTGCCTTTACTTTAGCATGTCACAGCCTTTAAAACATCTCCCACCTTTTCTTTCAGGGAAGTAGAGTTCAGTTCATACTGTATTCTCTGCCTTTTGGAAAAAGTACTAATAAAATCTTTCCTTAACATTTTAACTAGAGCTAACTTTTGTTTATCATTGACAACTCATTCAGGTAACAAAGTACTTTTATTAAAATATACACTTCAAAGAAAAATATCAAGCCAAGTATGGCAGTAATGTAGCTGTAGTCCCAGCTACTCAGGAACCCAGGAGTTCCAGGATAGCCTGGGCAACATAGGGAGACCCTGTCCTGAGACCAGGAGTTCCAGGATAGCCTAGGCAATGTAGGGAAACCCTGTCTTAAATAAAATATGAGCACTTGGCTTTCTTTGCTCAGATAAGCTTTGTTTTCAATGTTCTTAGCATCCATTAATCACTACTTCAACCAGACCCATGTTAGGCAGGCTTTGTTTGCAATGTTCAGCTCATCAAAAGTTTGCTGGCAAATTAGTCACTAGGGAGAAAAGGAGTAAGGCAGAGACTCTGAACACCTCTCATAAAAGGGAGCAACAGAAAGTTCTCATAGGAAGCCCCTTATACCGTACCCTTCTAACTCCACATTGAGGGGAGTCTGGAGTAGTGCTAGTTTTTAGAACCACACAATATGCAAACAAAACCATTCTGTGCACTGAAATTGAACCACAATGGGCTCAGACCTCAGGTCTTCTGGGCTCCTCCCTTCAGAGAGGTATACTCCCTGCCTGCAAGAGTGTAGCGAGTGCAAAGAGTATAGCCAGTGCAAAGAGTGTAGCCAGTGCACATGCTGCAGGTTACTCTTGGGCAGAACTTAAACACCTTCTCATCAACTTACTTACATCCAAAATTAATCAAGTGCATATCATCCTAAGAAAAGTGAGCACTTTTATTTTCTTCTTAATTTAGAAACCATATCAGCTTTAAGGACACAGGCATCTTAAAATACTAAGATAGGCAAGAGACACTGAGAAATGAATGTTTTTAAGTAGAAGAACCATGTATCTGATTATTGAAATTAATATGTATGTTTAAAATAAGAATGATTAGGAATATTAAGTATTTCCCCCTTTTTCCATTATTGCATTATGCCACAAATATTTACTGAGTACTTACTTACTATTTACCAAGCACTGTCGTGGGTGCCAGGAATACAGTTGTTTACAAGATGGTGTTCAGTCCCAGGACTACAAATGCCCCAATGCATTGTTTACATATTCCCAAAGAAAGAACTTGGATGACTCAAAAGGGAGGTTTTAGACATTTTATTACCCATACTTTTCATGCAACAGGCCATCCAGTAAAGGGCTGTGACTCATCTATAAGCAGGGGGAATATATAAGAAAGTTGCATGCCCACTGTACAGTGGATTTCTCAGATGTTTTATGAGTATATTCCTTTAGTTTACAACAAGTGTCATTCTGTTTATGTCCTCTTCTAAAGATGGGAGATAAGGGAAGTGACACGCCTCCCCTCTCCATTTCTTTCATCATCACATGCTTTAGAGATTCTCCCTTACTACTGGCTCTCCTAGGCACAAATTAGTATTTAACCCAACATTCCACCCCTTCAATGCCCCAGAAACCCCCTCATATCCCTCACAATCTAATATTTTTTTTCATCTTCAAAAAAGCCTTTTGGACAAGGTTCCAGAGGCATCTTGCATCTATATTTTACAATAAAAAGAACCTATCAGCAAAATTGCTAAAGTAATAAAGATTTCATTAATTTGTTTAGACACAGGGGTTTAAGCATGAGTAATTGTGTCCATTATCAGGCATATACACACATCATTCTGTCCCCAACACTGAACATATACCACTTTGGGCAGCCATGAGAATAATGCCATCTTATTTTGTAAAAACTTCCTTTCTAATCAGAGTAGTTTCCTCAGTTAACAACATTGTGGCATGTTTAGTCTTATTAAGAACATGAACAGTGTGGGAGATTAAAGTCAAGACCTAAGTTTCTACATCAATCACTGTAGATTGTGCAGAAAGATCAGCTAATGGTTAAAATCACCAGGAGGCATGGTCCAGTGCCTGGTATGATGTATGGTTATGCTATCCCATTTACTAGGTATATGTGGTAAAAGAGGCAGAACTTGGGCTGGGAAATAAGACCTTTACATTGTCCTGTCCAGTGGTAAGGTAGGTAAGCCATCCTTAGTAGCCATCACATATAGGTGATATATCCCATGGCAGGGGGAAAGCCCCATGAGCAACATGGGGTGATGAACGAAGACATCTGCTGAATTGATTTTTCTCACATAGAGGGGCAGGCACAAAACCCACCATCTTGTTATTATGACCATACTAGGTAACACAAAGGAAAGTTTACTTTTTAACTACAACCTTAATTGCTACCTCCCATGAAAGTCCATTCCATATATAAGTATACCCAGGTACTTGAGAAATCTTTAATGTCTCTAATCAAATCAAACAGTTTTTTCTTTATTGTAATCATATGAAGGCCATTTTTGCAGGTGAGTGTTTTCTGTTTAGTCAGTTTCATCCAAGTCTATTCCATTTCATTTGCAGGTTGACACATCTAAGAAAATTCTGTGCTGCAGTCACAGAGAGTTCTGAGTAGATGCACATTCATTCTGTTTGGCATGATGTGCAAATTTTTATTACTCGGTCCAAGAATACATTACTTATTGCTTACCTATGGAGAAGATGAAAAATGTTTAATAAACATCAATAATAGCAAATCAACTCCATGAGGCAGTATGCAGGCTACTGTGTAATCTTGTGTTCATAAAGTAGCCTGCAAATAGGCTTGCCTGGGCAAGTGCACCATACCATCTATTAGCATCTCAGGGGTATAGAAGGAATAAGACAACTCTGGAATATATAACTGCCATAAACTGATAGAAAATTTTTCTCAGGTGATAGCACCAAGAATAACATCACCTGCACTTGTGAAGGCCAGTTTCCCAACATTATAGGCTTTTCTTTTACATTTAGACATTCTTCCTTTCCACAAGGGACCAGAAAGGCAAACCTCTGGGGGTTTACTTTTACATCCATAGCCAGCTAATGTTCCCTGTCTCCGAGGTGATGTCTTGAGGAGCTGGCAATGGTAAATTGTTACTTGTGTGCCAGCCCAGTTTAAGAAAACATTCAGTGATGTATTCTTTATCTGTAACCTTAACACTGGCAGTTGTGGACAGGATAAAATAGAAACGGCTTCAGGCAGCTGATGTCTGGATTTCTCCTAAGGAAAAGCCATCCCTGCATAGAGTCATTCTTTAGTCTTTAAGACTTGTTTCAGCAGGCCATTCATTCTTTCAGTTAATCCAGCTCCTGTTGGATTGCATGGCAGTTAGAAAATTCATAGTATGACCCAGTCTTGAGCCCATTGTTGTATGTCATGATCTGTGAAATGAGTTCCTTGTCACTCTCAGTTACCAGTGGTGTGCCACACATGGCACTCTGGCAGTCAGTCCCTTAACAATTGCCTTTTGATTGACTCTTTTTGCTAGGGAGGACTGCACCAACGTTGTAACAGTAGCCACACAAGTCAATGCATATTTGGTCCCTTCTGATAATGTGAGAGGACCAATGTAGTCTATCCACCATTGCTGAAGAGGGACATCACCTCACTTAATATGTCTCTTGATAGCATGCAGTTGTGATGGAGAGTGTTGACTGACCGGTTCTAGCATGCAGCAACAACATTAGACATCTTTATGGGTAGCCCCCAGTATGTCACAGCTACTCACATACTCTTCCAACTTGCATGCTTTAATCTATGATGTAGCCAAGTGGCAATTTCTTCTACTGGGGATTGCTCTAGTCATCTTATCTTCGCCAGTTAGTCAGCCTCATCATTTCCTATAAATCAGAAAGGACAATGGCAATTACATGGTACATTGTAACAATTTTGGTTTGGAAACCATACCAAATATCTTATCATATCTCTTTCCCCACAGAGGCCTGCCATGTATCATCTACTATTGTTGCCATTGAGGCAGTCTTGTTGTTAAGTTCTCTGAATATAACCCCACTATCTGTAAAGATAGCTAATGGCCCACTTTTGTGAGCAATAAATATCCATACCACTCACAATTCAGTCTACTGGCTGCTGTTTCCTTGTCCTTTATCAATCCACAATCTCATTCACTAGATGAGGCTACAGCTCTTCACTCTGGGGGGTTTCCTTTTGCTGATCCATTAGTGTGCCAGGCCAGCTCTGATGTTGGAGAATGGCATTTTTGTATGGGTGAAGGGAGTAAAAGTGTGTCTTCTGATGTTTCATCCTATTCTGCTACATATGTGATGGGTCCCAGGAACTGTTGAAGTTCTAAGTTGAGAGGCAAAATGTTCTGTATTCCTTTCTGTCAAAGGTATTTATCATATTTCTTAGTGGAGCCTTCATCATGGAGCCTTGGCCATTTGATGTAGCCATCCACTTGTTACCAAAAGCTTAGTCCTTGTCCCCAATGCCAATCCAATGATGAAGACTAAATTTGGAGGAAAAAAGGAAAACGAAGTTTCATTTCTTTGCTAGCAAGGAGAAACACAGGGGATTCCTGTCCTAGAGGCTGTGAATCTGCTTGTCAGGGGGAACAGAGGGCTTTTAGAAAGGTGATTCAAAGGCCACATTCCAGTTGAACCTTGTTAGGGGGTCGAAATTCTCTTGTGGCCCTGAGAGAGAAAGAGCAGTTTCTTAGTTCTTCTGATGCCAGTTCAGTCCCAAGATCCAAATTTATTTATTCCGCTGGCATGTGTACTCAAGGACAGACAACATGGCCTACGATGGCAAGAAGGGTAACCTTGTTTCTCTCCAAAGGTTAGGAAGGTGGTGAGATAGAAGAAAAAAGGGGGGGGGGGGGGGTGTGGGATACCAGTTTTAAAATAAGCCACAGTGGCAGAGCAGCAAGAGTTGTTAAAGCATTAAATGAACTCCTGTTACACATATATAGGTAGTCATGACCTTGACTGGTGATGGGCTCCATGGCTAGGAAGGCAACACAAGTAGCACATGGGTTTTTTTCCAACAACTATAGCATTCCTCTACCTATTTCCATACTGTGACCAACATTCAATGGGTGTCTTATGTCCCTTAATCCACTGCCATAGTCCCATCAAAAGCCATCTGGAGTAACATGGATAGTAAGCACAGTCGGTTTTCATGTCTAGTATCCCAAGGACTTGTGCCTGCTTGACTATTGGTTTGGTTTGATTAAATAAATGCCTCAGTATGCCAGTCCAGTCCTGTACTGTAACCCTTCTACACAAATTATAGAGGTGTACTAATAATTGAGCCAGCCCCTCCAGTAGCCCAGTAACCCCACAAAATTTTGTCCTTGTCCCCAATGCCAATCCAATGATGATGTTTGAAAAACAGAAACACATAAACTTTATCACAGCCTGACGTGGTAGATAACCTTTGTCCTTCCTGACCAGACAACGCCCAAGAATTTCACTGATAAGCCACAAGCCTGCACTTTGGCAGAATTCATGGCCTACCCTCTCCTTTGCAAATGAAGAAAAAGCATGTGAGTATCCTTAGTGAGCACTGAAAGAGAATCTGATGTGATCATTATGTGAACGTTTTTACCAGTTAATGCTGGCAGCAGGTTTCTTACCATACAGTGACACAAGATGGTGTGATGGAGACATGCTCTAGGTAATATTGTAAACATTAATCGTCCAGCTCCCCTCACAAAAGCAAATGGGCCTTGATTCTCAGAGACTTTACCTATTCTAAAGATGGCATTAGCAAAGTCTAATGGATAATGTTATGTTCCCTTATAGAATGGTGGCTGCTTTAGGAATGGCTTCATAAAGTGGATAGGATAGATCGCCATATTTAATTCTCTATAATTCACTATCATGTGCAAAGTTCTTTGGGGTTTCTTACCATTCATGCGGGGGAATTAAAAGGACTGTGGGTTGGGAAAATTGTGTCTACTTTAGCCAATTTACATATAGTGTCTATTATATCTTGGGAGCCATCATGGAGCCATATTGTTTGGGAGGCAACAATTCAGCAGCGTACAGTCAAAAAAGGCGGGTGTTTAGCAAGCCCTCTTAATGTTGGCTTTATAGTAAACACATGTTTAATCACCTGGCAATACAAACAGAATTCCCCAATGGTAGTTTGTAGGCATTTACCCCAAGATATCAACACCTATTAAATATTCAGGAATGGGATCTATGAATGCAGGGTAGGGGTGATGACATTGGGAGGAAGAGATAAAGCTGAGAGGACAGGGAGATGGACCACTGGGTAACTTCCTGGCCAGTAGAGCACAAACAACACCTGCAGATATTTGCTAAGGAATTTACAAAAGTCTATTTTAAAATCAGGACCTATAAAACTGGGGTCCATGCCTTTCCAAAGAAGAAAAATGCCTGACTGATGTTTTGATTGGACTAAAGGCTGCATGAATACCTCGTAGACACGGAATGCCTTACCCCGGATTGGGCAGGGAGCTGATTTCCTTAATCCAGTAGATCTATATAAACCCCTAGATGACAGCCACTCTTTGGAATCTCTTGCTTAGAACCCCTCCCTCTTTGGGAGCTCTGCTTTCTTTCTATTACTCTGATAAATACATTTACTTTGTTCTCACCCTTGTGTTTATGAATTTTATTCTTCAAACTCATGAGACAATGAACCTAATTTCATGCTTTGTGCTACAGTGGGTGGCAGGCATCCAAGCTTTGATGTCAATGTGACAGCTTGGCTCTGACTGTTCTCCCCCCTATATCCATCAACAGCAGTTTACCTGCCTGAGGATTTGTCAGGATTACTATATATCAATACACATTCAGCTCCTGTGTCCACCAGTGCTGCTACTTTCTGAATATTTTTTGAAGACCAATGTACTGCTATGTCTATTTATGGCTTCCCATCCAGAGACATGGCTCAAATCCAAGAACCTTCACTTTTCCCCTACTCATCCCACATCCAAGGGCTCAAAGACTCCTCAGGGAGAGCTGTGGTCTCTGTTTTCACAGCCTCTCCTAAGGAGATGCTTCTCTTTATCTCTTTTTAGAGTTGAAGTTCATTCTGACTTTCTGATACCTTCATTTTTCTCATTGAGAGATAATGGCTGAAATCTCTTGTTCTTTGGTCATTGATTCTACAATTATACCAGGTTGGCCTTAGATTGTGTATCTATTTTCCTTTCATCTACTCTTGCTACTATTAAGTTCACCCATATCTGTTTACTGGAGACTTAAAGAGCTTCTTCTAGACTCCCATATTCTCCTGCAATCTTTCTGCTTCCCCTAGATCTATTATCAGTCGTGTTGCTTGCTGAAGGAGCTGCCCTACTAATGGGGATAATACTGCTGTTAGGGCACCATGGAGGGACCATGTGTAACACTGCATCCCTCATCCTGGCAGTAAAAGTCATACTGTCTGATCCTGGGAAAGGCTGCACATAAATAGCTCTGTAGTTCCTCCATAGAGGCCCAGGTGCCTCTGGGCCTAAGAATAACTCCAGAAGTTTAACCATGTATTGCAAATGGCCAGAAGCAGCTAAGCTAGTTATACCACACGCTTTCATCAGTGGCATTGGTATAAAACTGTTGACATAAAGCAGTGCAAGCCATTTTAGCCAATTCTATATCACTCAACATAAGCCCATCAGCTCCTGTGTCCCGCAAGTGGAGTAACCATGCAGGTACTTGCTTTTGTTTTCTAACTGAACTTGGACCCCAGTTCCGCCAGCTCTGCTGGGTTATAGTGTTTCAGGGTGGTATGTAAATCTCTTTGTGGATGTGGAGTAGGTCTGGGTCGGCTACTTAAGCCACTCCTGCTGGTTCCTCAAGTTTTGGTTGGACCATCACTGGTCTAGCTGCTATTATATCTTCATCCTCCACCTCAACTTCTAGGTCACTGGCAATTGGACTCCCTGAGTGGGTCCCACATCTGAGGGTCCCAGTTTTCTCTAGTCACCCATGCCTCAATATGGACTATGGGTCAGTGACATCCATTCAGTTTAGCATAATGGCATGCTATGACCTGCAGACACTCAGCTACAAGTTCTATGCACTGCAACAGCTCATCTTTGCATCAATCTGTGCTAAACAGGCCTCTCTTTGAAGCTTTTTTTTCCCATTATGTTACATTTTTTTCTTTTCTTTTTAAATTCTTTTTTATCTTTTCTAATTGGTCACACATGACAGTAGAATGCATTTTGACACATTATACACAAATGGAGCATAGCTTCTCATTCCTCTGGCTGTACATGGTGCAGAGTCACACCAGTAATGTAATCATACATGCATATAGGGTAGTAATGTCTGTCTCATTTTCCCATCCTTCCCATCCCCACCACCCCACCCCTCCCCTCACTCCCCTCTGCATAATCCAAAGTTCCCTCATTCTTCCCTAACCCCCTACCACCACTATGGATCAGCATCCACATATCAGAGAAAGCATTTGGACTTTGGTTTTTTGGGATTGATTTATTTCACTTAGCATGATATTTTCTATTAATCTACAAATGCCATAATTACATTCTTCTTTTAGACTGAGTAATATTCCATTGTATATATGTATCACAACTTCTTTATCCATTCATCTGTTGAAGGGTGCCTATGTTGGTTTCATAGTTTAGCTATTGTGAATTGAGCTGTATAAACATTGACGTGGTTGCATCACTGTGGTATGCTGATTTTAAGTCCTTTGGGTACAAACGGAGGATTGGGATAACTTTTCCATTCCCGGTTTTCTGAGGAATCTCTATACTGCTTTCCACAATGGGTTTCACCAATCTGCAGTCATACTAGCAATGTATGAGAGTACCTTTTTCCCCACATCCTCACCAGCACTTATTGCTGCTTATGTTCTTGAAAATTGCCATTCTGACTGGAGTAAGATAAAATCTTAGAATGGTTTTGATTTGCATCTCTCTAATTGTAAGAATTATGGACATATTTTCATATATTGTTGATTGATTGTATTTCTTCTCTGTTAATTGTCTGTTCAGTTCCTTAGCCCATTTATTGATTGAGTTATTTGGTTTTTTTGGTATTAAGTTTTTGAGTTCTTTTTATATCCTAGAGATTAGTGCTGTATTTGAGGTGCAAGTGGTAAAGATTTTCTTCCATTCTGTGGGCTCTCTCTTCACATTATTGATTATTTCCTTTGCTGAGAAGCTTTTTAGTTTGAATCCAACCCATTTATTGATTCTTAATTTTACGTCTAACGCTTTAGGAGGCTTGTTAAGGAAGTCAGGTCCTAAGCCAACAGGATGAAGATTTGGGCCTACTTTTTTTTCTATTAGGCACAGGATTTCTATTCTAGTGCCCAAATCTTTGAACCACTTTGAGTTGATTTTTGTGCAGGGTGAGAGATAGAGGTTTAACTTCATTTGGTTACATATGGATTTCCAATTTTCCCAGCACCATTTGTTGAAGAGGCTATCATTTCTCCAATGTATGTTTTTGGTACTTTTGTCTAATATGAGATAACCATATTTATGTGGGTTTTTTTCTGTGCCTTTTATTCTGTACCTAATGAGATTAATGAGTCTACATGTCTACTTTGGCGCCAATATCATACTGTTTTTGTTACTAATGCTCTGTAGTATAGTTTGAGGTCTGATATTTTGATGCCTCCTGCTTCCCTTTTCTTGCTAAGGATTGCTTTGGCTATTCTGGGTCTCATTTTTCCAAATGAATTTCATAATTGCTTTTTCTAGTTCTATGAAGAATATCATTGGGATTTCAACAGGAATTGAATTAAATCTGTATAACACTTTTGGTAGTATGGCCATTTTGACAATATTAATTCTGCCTATAAAAGAACATGGGAGATATTTCCATCTTCTAAGGTCTTCTTCAATTTCTTTCTTTAGTGTTCTGTAGTTTTCATTGTAAAGGTCTTTCACATCTTTTGTTAGATTGATTCCCTAGTGTTTTAATTTTTTTTTTGAGGTTATTGTGAATGGGGTAGTTTTCCTAACTTATCTTGCAGTGAATTCATCACTTATGTATGGAAACACCTTTGATTTATGGGTATTGATTTTATATCCTTCTACTTTGCTGAATTCATTTATTAGTTCTAGAAACTTTCTGGTGGAATTTTTTGGATCTTCTAAATATAGAATCATGTTGTCATCAAATAGTGATAACTTGAGTTTTTTTTTTTTTTCTTATTCATATCCCTTTAATTTCTTTTGTCGGTCTAATTGCTCTGGCTAGAATTTCAAGGACGATATTGAATATAACTTTTCAAAGTAGTTTCTAATTATCTTCTGTATTTCAGTGGAACTGGTGAAAGTGGGCATCCCTGACTTGTTCCAGTTTTTAGAGAGAATCCTTTCAATTTTTCTCCATTTAGAACAAAGTTGACCTTGGGCTTAGCATAGATAGCTTTTACAATGTTGAGGTATGTTCCTGCTATCTGTACTTTTTTTAGTATTTTGATCTTGTATTTTGTCAAATGCTCTTTTTCTGCATCTATTTAACCATATGATTCTTGTCCTTAAATCTATTGATGTGATTTGTTATGTTTATTTATTTTTATATGTTGAACCAGCCTTGCATCCCTGGGATGAACCCCACTTGATCATAGTGCATTGTCTTTTTATTGTTTTTGTATGCAATTTGCCAAAATTTTATTGAGAATTTTTGCCTCTATGTTCATCAGGGATATTGGTCTGAGGTTTTCTTTCCTTGATGTGTCTTTTTCTGATTTGGGTATCAGGGTGATACTAGCCTCATAGAATGAGTTTGGAAAGGTTCCCTCCCTTTCTATTTCATGGGATAGTTTGAGGAGTATTGGTGTTAATTCTTCTTTGAGGGTCTTGTAGAACTCAGCTGAGAATCCATCTGGTCCTGGGCTTTCCTTGGTTGGTAGGCTTTTGATGGTGTCTCATATTTCATTACTTGAATTTGTTCTGTTTAAATTGTGTATGTCCTCCTGCTTCAGTTTGGGTCTCAAATGTCTCTAGAAATTTGTTGATGTCTTCAAGATTTTCTAATTTATTTGAGCATAACTTTTCAAAATAGTTTCTAATTATCTTCTGTATTTCAGTAGTGTCCATCATGATATTTCCTTTTTCAACATTGAATTTTAGTAATTCAAGTTTTCTCTTCTTCATTAGTGTGACTAAGGGTTTATCAATTTTATTTTTTTAAAGAATCAACTTTTCATTTTGTCAATTTTTTGAATTGTTTCTTTTATTTCAATTTCATTGATTTCAGCTCTGCTTTTAATTATTTCATGTCTTCTACTGCTTTTGGTGTTCATTTGTTCTTCTTTTTCTAGGGCTTTGAGATGTAATGTTAGGTCATGTATTTGTTGACTGTTTATTCTTTTAATGTATGAGCTCAATGCAATGAACTTTCCTCTTAGCACTGCCTTCATAGTGTCCCAGAGATTTTGATATGTTGTATTGGTGTTCTCATTTGCCTCTAAGTATTTTTTTATTTCTCCCTGATTTCTTCTTTTATTCATTCATCATTCAACAGCATGCTATTTAGTCTCCAGGTGTTGGAGTAGCTTCTATTTTTTATTTTATTGTTGATTTCTAATTTCATTCCATTATGATCTGATAGAATGCAGGGGAGTATTTCTATTTTTTTGTATTTGCTGAGAGTTGTTTTGTGGCATAACATATGGTCTATTTTAGAGAAGGATCCATGTGCTGCTGAGAAGAAAGTGTATTCACTCCATGATGGATGAAATACTCTATATATGTTCCTTAAGTCTAAATCTTTGATTGTATTATTTAATTCTACAGTTTCTTTGCTTAGTTTTTGTTTAGAAGATCTATCCAGTGGTGAGTGAAGTGTGTTAAAGTCACCCAGTATTATTGTGTTGTAGTCTATTTGATTCTTGAAATTGAGAAGGGTTTGTTTGATGTACATAGATGCTCCATTGTTTGGGACATATATATTTACGATTGTTATGTCTTGTTGGTGTATGATTCCCTTAAGCAGTATGAAATGTCCTTCTTTATCCTTTCTGACTAACTTTAGTTTGAAGTCCACTTTGTCTGATATGAGGATGAAAACCCCTGCTTGTTTTCACAGTCCATATGAGTGATGTTTTTCCCAACCTTTCACCTTCAGTCTGTGGATGTCTTTTCCTAGGAGGTGATTCTCTTGAAGACAGTATATTGTTGGGTCTTTTTTTAAATCCAATCTGCCAGTCTATGTCTTTTGATTGATTAGTTTAGGCCATTAACATTCAGGGTTATTATTGAGATATGATTTGTATTCCCAGTCATTTTGGTTTATTTTCAGTTTTTAACGTGACTTAGTTTATCCTTTAATTGACCTTTCCTTTAATGTAGTTCCTCCCTTTCCTGGTTTTCATTGTTTTTGTTTTTGTTTTTTTCATTTCCTCCTTATGGAATATTTTGCTGAGAATGTTCTGTAGTGCAGGCTTTCCAGTTGAGAATTCTTTTAACTTTTGTTTATCATGGAAGGTTTTTATTTCATCTTCAAATCTGAAGCTTAATTTCGCTGGATATAAAATTCTCAGTTGGCATCCATTTTCTTCCAGAGCTTGATATATATTATTCCAGGACCTCCTAGCATTGAGGATCTGGGTTGAGAAATCAGCTGAGATTTGAATTGGTTTCTCCTATATGTAATTTGATTTTTTTCTCTCAAAGCCTTTAAAATTCTATCCTTATTCTGTATGTTAGTCATTCTTATAATTATAATGTGCCTTGGTGTGGATCTGCCATAATATTGTACATTTGGGGTCCCGTAAGCCTCTTGTAGTTGATATTCCATTTCATTGTTTAGATTTGGGAAGTTTTCTGATATTATGTCATTGAATAGATTGTGCATTCCTTTGGTTTGTATCTCCATGCCTTTGTCTATTCCAATAAATCTTACATTTGATCTTTTCATGTTATCCCATATTTCTTGGAAGTTCTGTTCATGGTTTCTTATCATCTTCTCTGTGTGGTCAGTTTTATTTTGTCTTCATTGTCTGGGTTTCCGTCTTCTAAGTGGTCTAGTCTGTTGATGATATTTTCCATTGAATTTTTAATTTGGTTTATTGTTTCCCTCATTTTGAGAATTCCGCTTGATCTCTTTTTATAATCTCTGCCTCTTTATTGAAGTGATCTTTCACTTCCTGTATTTTCTAATACTATCCTTTATTTTGAAGATCAATCTATGCATTTTCTAAACTTCTTATCTGACATTTCTTCTACTGTGTTGCCCATGGATTCTATTGTTGGGACATCTAGGTTTGTTTGAGGCATTTTGTTCCCTTGTTTTTTCATGTTGTTTGTGTGTCTTCCCATCTAGCAGTACGGTACTGAAGCAGTACAGTATCTACCCTGTAGTCTTATACTGTCTCTGAAGGCTTCTAGTACTTCATATGTGGGTACTGTAACAATGGACTTCCAGGCAACAGCAGGCAGTGGGCAATCCACTTGCAGTCTACAGACGGTCTGCAGGTTAACATACCATACCATCGGTGGGTGAACCATCAGGGAGGCAGACCATGGTTAGGTGAAAGGCAGGTGGTGGGCAGGCAAAAAGCAGCAAACAGGCAAGTAGCAGATGGTAGGTAGCAGTCAGATAGCCTTCTGTTCAAAAGGCAGGCCATATGCTGGCAGATGGCGGTGATCTCGGGGGACAAATGGGGCTAAAAAGCAGGATATAGGTGGGCAGTAATGGCTGCCCCACAGAGAAACAGTATTTACTCTGCCTGAATCCCATGACTACCTTGAATTGCTTTTGCTTTTCTGTGACTACTTTGGGTGCTGCATCCAACATTTGCAGCACCCTTCTTTGTGTTTTCAGGGCATTCCTGTACTCACATGGAAATCCCCACCCCTCTGATGGGGAAGTCACCTCAAACTTCATGGAGGCTTATGGTCAGTCTGAGATGTCCCCTACAGACATCCCCCCATGCCCTTTCCCAACTCTGGAGTCAACCCAACACAGCCTCTTTTGGGATACTGCTGACTACGCCAATTGTTCACACATGGGCCCATGTGGGGTATCCAAAATTCAAATTATAGCAGAGTAGGGAGTCCGATTACTGGATTCTTAATACTTGCTTCCACTGCTATCATCTCTCCCTTCTATCCATAATCTACTGGGTCATTAGTAGCTTCTACCCTCTTTCTTCCTTGTGGCAAGGATTTTCTTCATATGATCTATGTTCATTCAATCAGGAAAAACTTCACATCTATTGGTCCTACTTCTTGTTAGTTGGTAATGCTAAAAGAATTTTTTAAATCCTTTCTCACTTCACAAAGCCTTGCTTTCAAGATTAATCCTGTGCTAGAAACTCAAAAAATCCCATTTGACAGACACGTCTTTGTTCTAATTCATGTCTGACCTTCCCTCTGAAACACTGAAACCATTATTTCAATGGATAAGGTGCCTCAGGGAAATAAGATACTCAGAATATTTAAAAATACATTTAAAAATATTTCAAAAACATTCAAATTATGATATTTTAAATTTTGACCATGTAATTTGAGCAAATATTTTAACTTCTCCACACCTATTTCTTCCCCTGTAAAATAAGGAGGTATGGTCCTTGACATCATGGAACTATGGGAATTCTTAAAGATGATGATTTTTAAAATGCCTAACAAAAATTGTAATCATTCTTTTCAAGCATTTACAATACAGTTCCTGCTATTTTCTCTGTACTTTACACACATTACCATATTTACCAGGACATCTGGTGTAGTTGCCCCTACTTTAGAGATGAGAATACAGACTCAAAGAACTTGCTAAAGGTCATGCAACCTATCTAATAATTTGTAGGACCAGGTATATTAATTATCTTTAACTACTTAACAAGTTACTACAAATTTGTAGTTTAGCTGATTTTTTTTCCCCAGTACTTGGGATCAAACTCAGAGCTTTGCACGTGCCAGACAAGCACTCTACCACTGAGCTACATCTTCAGCACCCTACAAATTTGCAGTTTAAAACAACATAAATCCATTCTCTCACAGTTCTGAAGATCAGAAATCTGAAAACAGTTTCACAGAACCAAAATCAAGGTGTCAGCAGGAGTCCAGAGACTCCATTCTTTGTCTCTTCCATCTTCTGAGAGCAGCCAGCATTCCATGGCTTAGAGTCACATCACTCTAATCTCTGTTTTTGTAGTCATGATGCCTTCCCCCTTTTATGTTTTGACTTGTGTTTTATAAGGACACGTGGCTTCCCAGATAGTTCATGATAATATCATCATCTCAATGATAATATTACAGGTTAGGTAATACTACAGGTTCCAGGAATTTGGACTTCGCATCTTTTGAGGTCCTCACTCTGTTTACTATATCAAGATTAAAATTTAGGTCTATATGGTTCTAAGCTCAATTTCCTAACCATGCATTTGTTCACTATTAAACACCTGATATGTGCAAGCACTGTGGTAGATACTGTGCTGTAATGGTGAGCAAAACCGACGACCATTGATTGATTGAGGCAGCCCCTATAAACCTACAGGTTAACCGGGGAGAGAAACATTGGTTAAAAAAAATCACATAAATACCAAGTTGTGAATATGATATATGTTGTATTGAGAGGTTCATGGTGCTCTGAGAACATATGATAGGGAAATCTGGCCCAGTCTGGGAACCTTCCACATGAGAAGTAACACTTGCGATGAGATCTCAAGGAAGAATAGGACGCCTTAGACATAAAATGAGAACAAGCAAAAGCCCTTATGTAGTTCTGCTAGGAATAGTTTCGGCACATTTAAGTGCTCAGAAAATCAAGTTCCCTCTCTCGTTACCCTCCCTTCTTTAGGAAGTCTGCTAGGGTACCTACAGGGTTATTACTATAAAATACTCAGGTTCCTTGAGAGTCTTTCTAATTCACACTCTATGCAATATTCCATATGTCTTCAGAGTCTTAGTTGATCAGTGTAAACTTTAACTACTCTTTCATATACCTTGCTTGCTTCAGCAAGGCACGAACCAAGAAATAAACTCTTAGTATGCTGTGTAAAGTGACAAGCATTTTCTCAATGCTGTTAGTGCTGTAAAATAGGATGGAGACATGATCAAGGACATTCCCAGAGACCAACAGATAATCTATTAACAGGACATTTTTTAAAAAGAATGTCTTGTTGACTCTGTCTCAGATTAATTATTGTGCAAGATAAAGTTGTTCAAGGATAATCTTTGCAACTGTTATTATGGGTTACATGAAAGAGATTTCAGAAAAAGTGTTTTTGCAGCTGAAAATAAACTTCAAAGTTTTCACTGACATTTGTTATGTGAAAGAAATAAAGTTACTTTGTTTAACTGCTAGTCAAAAACATAACATGAAATAGTTTTTATATTTTAAGAAAATAATTTTTGTTCTTTTTAGCAAGTTCCATAAGGTTCCATTAGTGACCTCTTGTCAGAATTTATAGCTAGAGAAGGAACTGAGAACTGTGAGTTTACAGCAAATAGAAACTACTGTGTATAGTAGAAGAGCTACCTGAATGTGCTTCCATAATTATGAGTTCCCTCCCCATCTTTCCACCTTACATTATTCTTATCTAACAGCCTATATGTGCTTTTCATTTGTTAACAGTTTGGGTACAGCATCTTCCATGTTGAATATAATACTGCATTTCTTTTATTTTAGTAAATCATACATAAAAATTTTACCATTTTAACCATTTATGTGTATAATTCAGTGACATTAAGTGTGTATAATTCACAATATCATGTAACCATCACCGCTCTCCATCTCTAGAAATTTTTCATTTTCCCAACTGAAACACCGTACTCATTCCCAACCCCACAATAAGTCTCCTACATTCTGTCTCTCTGAATTTGACTATTCTAGATATCTCACATAAGATATAAGAATCAATATCTGTCTTTTCATGGCTTATTTCCCTTAGAAAAATAACATGCTTCATCCATGTCATAGTATGTATCAGAATGTCATTTCCTTTTATGGCTCAGTCATGCTCCACTGTATATGTAGACACATTTTGTTTATTTGTTAATCCATCAGTGGGCATCTGAAGTTGTTTCCTCTTTGGGGCTATTGTGAATAAGGCTGATATGAACATTGGTATACAAATATCAGTGGGAGTCTCTGTTTTTGTTTCTTCTTTTTTTTAATTATTTTCTCAAAATCGGGTCTTGCTATGTTTCTCAGGCTAGCATAGAACTCCTGGGTTCATGTGATCCTTCTGTCTCAACCTCATGAGTAGCTGGGACCAGGCACATACAACAATGCTCCATTCAATTTATTTTTTAGTATATGCTCAGAAATGCAATTGCTGGATTATATGAATATCATATTTCCTATGAGAAAAACCCAAGAATCAATCTGGAGTTCTCCATTTTGCTAATTTCTACATCCAAGCCATCAGTAAATCCTATCTGGTTTAAACCTGAATGATCTCTCCAACTCAAACATATGCCCTCTACTATCTTCATCCTATGCCTATCTACCAGCATCTTTTTCTTGGGCTCCTGAAATAGCTTTCTAATTGATCTCTGTACTTCCTCTTTACTGCCCCAAAATTGATACAGCTGTATTTTCTGCACAGCTAACAGAGCTTTTTTTTTTTAACCTTTTTTTAAAATCCCAAGTCAAATTTCATTATTCCATTTGTTTAAAACCTTCTTAATGGTTTCCTGTTAAATTTAGAATAAAATTCAAATATTTTACCATAACTTACAAGATCCAGCAGAGTCCAGCATTTGCTTACCTTTTGGAACTTCATTTTATAATACCCTTCTCCTTGTTCACATGTCAGACATCCACTGTGCCCCACCCCCATTCTCTTGTCCATATTTTACCCCAGCATTTCTGCCACAACCACTTTTTCCCAGGAGTAAACTTATAGCACTTCCACTCAACTGCACAATGTATCTCTCTTTTTGCTCTGGGGCCTTCCAGATGCCAATGCTGCAAGGTACACCCACAAGGACCCAATCTGGTTGTCATGGAGGCTACTCGTACTACCTGGAGGTGCACTCCACAGGTAACCTGTTGGAAAATGGAGACCAAAAACCTGTAGATAAATGCTCTTCTCTTCCATGCTGAGGTGGAAAATTCTGAATTCTATGGTTTTTCAGAATCACGACTGTCAATTGCCCACTGCAGTGACTACATCCATAACACACCCTATACTGGTTTTATTTTTTCCCATTTTGTATACTTTATAGTTCTCCTACTCACTCTCCTAGGATCACTTCACAAACTCCCCACATTTAAACCCTTGGGCTCTGCTTTCCTGAGGTAATCTAGGCCAAGAGAGTTGGTGTGGGAAGTAACCATGGAATAAGACACTCAGAATAGGATTCTGGAACTGGATCATGCACAGCAATAAGGACCTCATTGCAATTGATTGAATGGTGATAACTACTTGAGTATACAGTAATACAACTACTAAGACTTCACTTGTGGTTGATGAAGTGCAAGTATTAAGTAAAGCTTTGGCTTATACAGGTGGCATTGGCTCCTAAATAGTATAGGAGAAATCATTCTGCTGAGAAATAGAGGTACTGATTTGAAGTGTCATGAAAAAAAAATTACAGAATCAGATTCATTATCTTCTTGAGGTATGATATAAAATTCAGAAATCTTCCTTGGCACTAAAGAAAACCTTACATGAAGCAACCATATTATAGACTGAACTAAAAGTGAAGACAGGATTTAATTGTAGAGCTAGGAGAAATTTAAAAAAGACTGAATGCACAGCTCACTATATATATGAGGACAGAGTTTGAGCCTGAATAGGAAAAGACCAAGACTTGGAGCCGGATTCAGAATATTTGGATAGGGAACCTAAGAATTTTGAACTTCCAGACTCCCCAGACTTCTCCAGGCCTGCATGGGTATTTCCCTCTCTCCCCCTTTTTATAAAAGGTATAGAAGTCTCCCTTCACTGGAAGACCCTGCAAAGACCTCCTGCCTCCTTTCATTCTCTCTTGACCAATAAATACTGGTCAGGTTGCAGCACAACAATAATGAGGAGAGACAGTCCCTGCTCCAGGAAAATGTAGTATAATCTAAAACTTACAGGTCCTGCTTTTTTTTGTACTGGCATGAACCAGAGGGGCAAGAAACGAATAAATCTTGAAGGTGGTATCAGTCTGGGTATAATCAGTGAACCCACACAGCAAGGTAAACAGGAAAAGTTTAACAGGAATAATTATAAGAGGGAATTGGCATGATGAGTGATTGGCTAGTTAGAAGTAGAGAATACTGCTGGGCATGGTGGTGCACACCTGTAATCCTAACAACTTGGGAGACTGAGACAGGAGTACCACAATTTAAAGACGAACCTCAACAATTTAGCAAGAACCTTAGCAATTACTGAGACCCTGTATCAAATAAAAAGAATTAGGGATGAGCTCATTAGTAGAGCACCCCTTGGTTCAGTGCCACCCCCTACACACACACAAAAAAAAAGTAGAAAATGCTGAAGTACATAGGAAAAGCAGAAATAAGGAAAAGCCACACCACTAGGGGTAAAAGACAATGATCAAAGAAAAGTTCTTCATTCCCACGTTGGGATTAAGAACTTATTGAAAAGGCGCTCACTAGATGGCAGACAAGTGAGTGTTGGTACCCATCTGCAGAAATACCCTCTGGGTCTTGTGGGAAATATATCCTCTAGGGTGCCAAGGAATGATGTTTGGGGGATGGAGTACCTGCAGAAGTTGCTGGGTGCTTGGTGCTGTTGGCCTCCATGAACGTCAGGAAGCATGTGTTTCAGGAACCTGCAGAGGTAACAACAGAATTAGGAATCCAGAGTAATCATATCCTGGGGAAAAAGGTAATACCCAGACTTTTTTAAGGGCTGTTAGATGATCTATGGCCTCCCAATAACAATATTTGATCTAACAATGTTACCAGGGAACCTTAGAAATTATCAGGACCCCTCAGAAGTCTATGAAGAATAGGAGATAAATGAAATCTTGTCCCAAGAAATCCTTTGCATCTCTGACCACTGTTTGGTTATTTCTTTGGTTTATTATGAGTAATTTGAATAGACATACTTTGCATTGGTTCCCTGAGCTATAGATGAGATATTGTGAAGAGAAGGGTCAAGTAAATAAGAATTAATTCTTCACAGGACAGCAAAGATTAGCACCACTATCACAGTTTTTATGAAGATGGGTGGTAGTCCTCATAATATTCTCATTCAAGTCACTCCTATGGCCCTTGCCAAAACCAAATGGATTGTAGTAGATGCTATAGATGGCTTCTAATAAGACTAATCAGATAGTAGCCCCAATTTTAGATGCTCTACCACTGTGATATCTTTACTAAAATACAGTCTCTGACACTTGGTATATAATTGTTAAGTTTGTGTATTGTTTTTTTTAATCCTTATAATTTTAAGGAGAATCAAAATCAGCTCCCTATTGGAAAGGAGAGAGACTTACTCTAGTGTTTTAGTAAACTTATAGTTCTCTTTCACAAATATAGTCCACAGGGCCTTACTTAGCGTGTTCCAGTCCGTTATGTTGACAATATCACAAGTACTGGAGCCAGTGGGCAGAGGGGCATGTACTCTGGAGTCCCTAGGGAAACACATGACTACCAGAGGGTGGAAATAAACTCCATACAAATTAAGATCTGCCACATCTATAAATTTTAGAAGCTCAGTAATCTGAAGAATCCCTCCAAGGTAAATGACAAGTTGTCATATGTTATATCATCCACTACTAAGAGAGATAATTAATCATGACCTCGTTGGTTTTTGAAGGTCACATATTCACAAGTATGGCTATTGAGACACTGCTTTAACACATTTATGGACTAACTTGGAATGCTAAAATTTTTATTAAGGCAAGAGAACAGAGTGTAACATGTCAAGTCCAGGTTGTTACAAGATTGCTTGCATCTTGGCCCACATAACCCTCAAGATTTGTTGGTACAAGAGTTATCCACGGGGGATATGTTAGTCAGGTTCCATCACCATGACAATATACCTCAGAAAAATCAACTTAAAGGAAGAAAGGTTTGTTTTGATTCATGGTTTCAGAGGTTTCAGTCTATGGTCAGTTGGTTCCACTGCTTTTGAGGCAGAGCATCATGGCAAGGAGTACTCAGTGTACCAAAGATGCTTACCTCATGGTAGTTGGAAAGCAAAGAGAGAGAGAAAGGAGCACAATATCTCTTTTATGGGCATACCCTCAATGATCTAACTTCCTTACACCATGAGCTACCTCCTAAACAATCTATAGCCTCCCCATTACACCATAGGCTAGCAACTAATCTGTCACTTATGGGCTTTAAGGGACATTCAAGATATAAACTGTAGCAGTGGACTGTGGGAAGCCATCCATGTTTAGCAGAATCAGGTTTGGCTGAGCCATGGGATACAGGGGTCTGAGTCCCCAGACCTGGCAGTCATGAGAGACTGTTTCAGAGAGCCTGGTACAGGTGACTTGTGCAGGTGGCTCACCGCCTGAGGAAATGTTAATTCTCTAAGCAAATGGCTTCCCTAACTCCACCCCATCCTGTTCCTCACAGAAGAAGCCCCTCCTCATCCCTCTTTATCTGTGTGGCTATAGAGAAAAGTAAAGGTGGGCTCCTCCATGTTGTTTTAGAGGCCAGATCTGGCATGGCCCAATCTGTCATGCCCTCTCCCATTTGAAAAGATTATTGACTCTTGTGTTTATTTGATTAGATAAGTTTCTTGGTGATTAATTGAAAGCTGGCACTGTCCTCCAACAGAAACTCTTTCCCTCATCCATGCGGGATATGGCAGGAGAACCCCCCCCTCAATGGACAGGAAGGCTCTGCAGAGTCTCTGGTTGGTCCCAGTAAGAGAGTCAAGATCAAAACCCTTAGGGCTCTGGAGCAGGACTCTGTCTTTCATGGCAGAGAACTATTTGTTATTTGAAAATAAGCTCCTGGCATATTACTCAGTCCTAGGAAATACCAAGTAATAGCCATGGACAAGCAAGTGAATATGGGCCAAAGTGACTGCATTAACTCTATGATATTATTAGAATAGCAATTAATACCTTCAAGGAGGAAATTTCAAATGATCTTCCAAATTCTATTATATTAGTAAATCTTTGATTTCTTCTTGTGGTTTCTTATGCATTTGTGACAAGATATCATTTATGTCTACTGTTCTTGAATCTTAAAGGAATTGTGTTCTCTGTTCAGTTTCTACAGAAGGTATAGTGATAATAAGATTAAATACAAACAGGAAGAGACCACATTATGTAGATGTAATACAAAGCTAATCTCCCGCCCCTTCCATTGCACCACAACCTAACTTGCCAGTCTGAAAGTTGCTCTGCCCGCCCCTTACTTTGCAGGAATTTCCGGCCTAGGCTACAGCCATTTCCTGCTTCCCACGTTACATCCTAGCTTGTCAGTCTGAACATCCTAGCTAGCTATTGGTTCATCAGTCAGCTTGCAAGTATTCTCCTCCACTATTGGTTCCTTCTAGCCTGGCAGATTCCAATATCCGGGAGAAGCGTCCACACCATCTCTCTCTTTCCCTTCTTTTCCAACCCAGGAGTGGACGTGCTAGTCCTCCGCATAATAAAGTCTCTTGCATGAGGTCCTGTGTCCATCGTGGATTTTCTGGGAGCTATTGTTGAGCCACAACTGAGACCGGGTGTGCGGAGCACCAGTTCCGTTGGAAGGGCTGGAGCCACCGCGGGTCCCGAGCTGAGCTGCGTTTTTACTTACAGTAGAACTCTGTAAAAGAGGGCAAGGAGTTTGTGTTTTATTATATGTATAATGAGAAGTCTAGAATAAACTGAAGTATAGGTGAAGAAGAAGTGTAAGACAGAGTTCGTGTTTAAGAGATAAGAATGTGCACCAACAAGAATGATGCAATGAAGTACTACAAAGTGTTCAGAGTAGCTGTTGAATTATTTTGAGCAGAAGGCATTTGAGAATGCTTTTTTTTCCCTATTATCTGCCAAAAAGCAGGCTCTCCCAAATGAACTCAATTGAAATAAGTCCTCTCCCAGGGAGCCGTACAACCAAGGAAGACTGATCCTTACCACTGGAGAGAAGTCAGCACCACACCTGTCGTTAGTCCATTTTCTGCTGCTATCACAGAATACCCACAGAGTGGGTATTTCTAAAGAGTAGAAATTTATTTCTTACAGTACAGTTGTAGAGGTTGAGAAGTCCAAGCATGTGGTGCTGGCATCTGTTGAGAGCCTTCCTGACACTTCATTCCAAGGCAGAGGACACCATGTGGCAAGACAAGAAATGAGTTATCTCAGGTTTCTCTTTCTTTGCTTGTATAGCCACTGATCCCATCTTGGGCCCCAACTTCATGACCTTTCTAGCCCTAATTACCTCCCTTAGTCTTGATCTTCAAATGCCATCAACATGAATATGGGGATTAAGTTTCTAACACATGAATTTTGAGGGAACACATTCAAACCACAGCAACATTTAAACAGACTTTGTCACAAAACTATCATATCTCCCATTCTTTTTCCTAAGGGAGCATTTATCTTTCCTAAAACTCATGTTTTTCCATAAATGACCAACTCTTCCTCCCCTTTCCCTATAAAAAATGATAAGCAAACCCTCCTTGAGTCACATTTTTTGTGAAATCCTATATACACATGAATAAAAATCTGCCTTTTTCTTTCTCTTGATAATCTTTAGTCAGTTTAATTCACAGCCTCCCACCCCAGTGGATTTAAGAGGTTAGAGAAAAATGGTCTCTTCCTCTACAGCTAAATTATGGTTCAGTAAGTGTCACAGGACCAATCCCTTAGGCTCTGCAGGAGGACTTTTCTTCCAGAAGACAATTACTTGCTATTGGAAAATCAACTCCATCACAAAGAAGAGGGATTAATTGCCAAAGGCTAGGGGATGGGACAGGATTAGATCTAGTGCCCAGTGGGAGAGCTGTCCTGAGGGAGGAGCAGAAACAAGTCTTTCTTAGGAACAATCAAGGACACAAGAGACTGGGATTAGGTACAGGAAGTATGATGGATCTGGTGGTTAGACTGTGAAGACATTCCTCTTGATGATTTCTGATTTTGACAGTGAACATGAGGCCATTAGCTGAGAATGAGGTACGAAAGAGAGTCCAAGCAGTTTAAGAAGAAAGGACAACTCCCTTTCAGAAAGTGGAAAAGCAGATAACACGGGAAATTTTCTCCCAGGGAGTATTGAACACCGATTTGAAATCTGAGTATATAAATTCAGTCATCATGATTGAGGGGGTTTGATTGTTTCAGGAAGGCTCAGCCTCTTCCTACAGCACAATGCAGAAAATAGTGGGTGTCAAGTACAGCTGGATCTTGGCCCAGGTGAGTCCAATGGAAGGAGCAAACATTAGGAGTGTAAGAACCCAGAAACCACTCCGGACACAGAACTCACATAAGAGGGTTTATTAAGCAAACAGAGTGTCTCCCTGCAGGGAGGGAGGGAGGGAGAGGAAGGGAGAGGGGGAGAGAGAGAGAGAGAGAGAGAGGGAGGGAGGGAGTGAGGGAGGGAGGGAGAGAAAGGCCAGGAGGAGAGAGCATGAAAGTGAGTAGGAGAGAGAAAGCATGAGAAAAGATGGCGGGGAAGCTATCCTTAAGCAGTTGAATTCCACTGGGATAATAGGGGACCTATAACGGAGAAGGATACTTGCAAGCTGACTGATGAACCAATAGCTAGCTAGGATGTTCACAGACTGACAAGTAGTTGGGAGGCGGGGAAAATGGCTGCAGCGGAAAGGGCAGGGGAAAAGCTTTATATTACATTATAAGGAGAATGATTATAATGAAGAGCCACAGGATCTAAGCTAAGATTGGAAGGGAAGAACAGTCACGCAATTGGCAGTAGGAAGTGCAAGAGCCCATTAACTGAGGATGCTGGTCAAGCAGTGGCTCTGGTGGGCTCACCCATGTGTGTGTAAGTTGGACAGTTAGGGCTGATAGTGAGAAAAGGGGAGACTCCGAGTTCAGATTGGGGTGCAGGGCTGTACCTGGGGCTGTCAAGGTCATGAAGACAGCCCCAGGAATGGGTGATAAAACTGAGTGAAAGGTCAGCCTATTATTTCTTGACCTCTTTTGAACCCCTCTCTGCACATTGATCTCTAACCTGTAACTGTTATTACCATTGCACAACAGCAGTAGAGCCAGCAGAGCTTAGAGGCCTGAGCTTCAGTGTGTATGAAAGAGCAGTGAACTCTCAAAGGTTTTTCCTGACAGGTACATAGCACATGGTAAACAGACTCATAATTCACACAGTAGAGGTCATAAGACAAAGGGAACAGGTAGCACTCCAAACCTCCAGGAAAGTAAGGGAACAAAAACCCCTGTGCCACTTGTAAGGCTGCAGACAACAAAGGTGGTAAAGAAGGAAGAACTTTGGGTGTTCTCACAAAAACTTGTGACGGGGCTGGGGTTACAGCTCGTGGTAGAGCACTTGCCTCGCATGTGTGGAGCCCTGGGTTCGATTCTTGGCACCACGTAAGTAAATAAAATAAAAGTATCATGTCCATCTACAACTAAAAAAAAAAAATTAAAAATAATACTTGTGACATGACTCCCTAGCTGAGTCGCAGAGCCCTACATTCACCATTAATAAAATCAGTGGGGGAGTGGTGGAGCAGCCCCAGCATGCTGGAGCACAGGAGACGAGCAAGGCTCAGGGCCATGCCTGAACCCAGCATGCCAGCACAGGACCGATGCAAGATGAGCCAGGGCCAAGGCAAGTCAGGACATGCTCATCTGTTACCACCTGCCAGCCCAGCCCTGGGCCAATGAGCAGTGAGGAAACAGAAGTAGGGGCAGATCTAAATGAAGAGTGCAGGGCTAATTAATAGTATTGATACTTTCCAAGATCTGATTAGCATAATTTGGACAGATAACATTGATACTTTTCCAAAACCTGATTATCATAAATTTGGACCAGTAGCATTGACCCAAGTACTATATAAATCCCTAGACTAGCACACTCGAGCAGCGATCCCTATCACGTCCCACCACCCTGTGAGAGTTCTGTTTCTTTTCTCCACACTTTCATAAATCCTGCTCTTTCACACTCACTCTTCCTTGTCTGTGGATTTCAGTCTTTGAATTCTCAAGACAAGAACCCAAAAAGAAGAAATCGGCGATGAGCTGCTGGGGTCTGCTGCAACACTGGAGGGCGTAGTCGACCATTAAGAGCTGCAACAGGCCACTTGATAGTATTGGAGAGGAGCCTGGCTTTGCCAGCTGTGACCTGTAGAGCTGACACCGGCAGGCATCCCCTGCTGTGATTAGCGGCTAACACTAAAATGGGCTTTCTTGGCAGCAGAGGCTTACATTTACACAAACTCAACTCACCAGCAAGAAGTGGATAATCCAGTTTTCTCTCAAACTTCAATTTCACTTATATCCAAATGTGTTATTTATTTGTTTATTTTTATGGAGTTGGGGATTAAACCCAGGGCCTCATGCATGCCAAGCAAGCACTTTGCCATGGAGCTACGTTCTGAGTCCCACAAATGTTATAGATTATTAATAAGAGGGAAAATGTTGAAACACCCCAAATATCCTTCAATGAATGGATAAACCAAAACAGTGTATCCATATAGTAGAATATTATTTGGTGACAAAAAAGGAACTGTACGTCCTCCAATGTGGAAGCATGTATCCAAGTTCTAGACAACATTATGCTAAAAGAAAGAAGTCAATCACAAAAGCAAACATACTATGGGATTGCATTTATATGATGTGTTCAGAATAAGCAAATATAGAGAGTAAATTGGTGGTTGACTTGGGCAGGGAAAGAGGGGTTGGGAGAATGGGAAATCATGGCTAATGAATATGAGCTTTCTATATGAGGTGATGAAAATGTTCTAATATTGATTTGTGGTAATGATTATACAACTCTGAGAATGTTCTGAAAACCACTAAATTATACACTTTACACAAGTTGATTTTACAGTATGTAAATTATATTTGAATAACACTTTTTAAAAAGGTCATAGATCTAAATCCCAGCCCTACCACTTGTAGTCAGTAATTCCTTATGCAAGTTACTCACCCTCCCTGAACTGTTCTTTCTTTGGAAATTGGGTATTTTATTTTTCTTCCTCCTGAAATGTTTTTTTTTTTTTTCTTGTGTAGTCAATATTTGTACATATGAAAAAATGTTCATCATCTTTTGCAATTAAAGAAATGAAAATCAAAACTACTCTAAGATTTCACCTCTCTCTAGTCAGAATGGCAACTATGAAGAATACAAGCAATAATAAGTGTTGGCGAGGATGTGGGGTAAAAGGTACACTCATACATTGCTGGTGGGACTACAGATCGGTGCAACCATTATGAAAAGCAGTATGGAGATTCCTCAGAAAACTGGGAATGGCAACACCATTTGACCCAGCTATCTCGCTCCTTGGCCTATACCCAAAGGACTTAAAATCATCATACTACAGTGATGCAGCCACATCAATGTTCATAGCTGCTCAATTCACAATAACCAGATTGTGGAACCAACCTAGATACCCTTCAATTGATGAATGGATAAAGAAATTGTGGTACATATACACAACGGAATATTATTCAGCCTTAAAAAAGAATGAAATTATGGCATTTGCAGGTAGATGAATGGAACTAGAGAATACCATGCTAAGTGAAATAAGTCAACCAAAAACCAAAGTTCAAATGTTGTCTTGGATAAGTGGATGCTGATCCATAGTGGTGGTGGGGGTTAGGGAAAAAGGAAGGAACTTTGGATTATGCAGAAGGGAGTGAGGGGAAGGGTGGGGTGGTGGGGATGGGAAAGACAGTAGAATGAGACGTGTTATTACCCTATATACATGTATAAAAAATTATTTTTTTTATATTTTTATTTTTCCTTTGCCTCACCCCTCCCACCCTTCTTTTCCCTCTATAAAGTCCCTCCTTCCTTCATTCTTGCCTTCCTCCCACCCCCCATTATGTATCATCATCTGCTTATCAGCAAAATCATTCGTCCTTTGGTTTTTTGAGATTGGCTTATCTCACTTAACATGATATTCTCCAACTTCATCCATTTGCCTGCAAATGCCATAATTTTTTTCTTCTTCATGATTGAATAATATTCCATTGTATACATATATACCATAGTTTCTTTACCCATTCATCAATTAAAGGACATCTAGTTTGGTTCCACAATCTGACTATTGTGAATTGAGAAGCTATGAACATTGATGTGGCTGCATCACTGTAGTATGATGATTTTAAGTCCTTTGGGTATAGGCCAAGGAGCGAGATAGCTGGGTCAAATGGTGTTGCCATTCCCAGTTTTCTGAGGAATCTCCATACTGCTTTTCATAATGGTTGCACCGATCTGTAGTCCCACCAGCAATGTATGAGTGTACCTTTTACCCCACATCCTCGCCAACACCTATTGTTGCTTGTATTCTTGATAATCGCCATTCTAATTGGGGTGAGATGGAATCCTAGGGTAATTTTGATTTGCATTTCTCTTATTACTAGAGATGTTGAACATTTTTTCATATATCTGTTTTTAAAAAGTATAAAACATTAAAAAAATATATATTTGTACATATTATCCCTCTCAACGTGGAACTAAAAAGAGAAGGATATATCACAGACTATACTTTAAACCTAAAATTATTATTGATAAATGATCAAGCAGTTCTTTTTTGTTTGTTTTTTGTTTTTAGTTGTAGATAGACACGATATATCATTTCACTTATGAAGTGCTGAGGATCAAACCCATTGCCTCACACTTGGTAGGCAAGCACTCTACCACTGGGTTACAATCCCAGCCCTCAAGCAGTTCTTAAGTCTGAAGTCATGGGGTTAATTCATATTTGACTAGAACAATGACTTTCAAAGTTTTTTGCTTCAGACTCTTGGTCACAAATGCATACCTTACCATATAACAAGCCCTACTCTGAACATTTTATAAATATTTCATTTAATCATCATGATGAGCACAATAAAAATTACAATGATCTTATATAATTTATAATAATTGAAGGAATTAAAACCAAGGTCCAAGGTCACAGATAGTAATTAGTTGAGCTAGGATTCAACTTCAGGCAATCTGTTACAGAATCTAACACTGCTCTGTTGTCTCCCAAGTAAATAGTACACATAGGTTCTCTCTCTCTGTCCCCACCCCACCCCATCTACCTATTTAAAATCAAAATAAAAGTTTCACCAGAAATTGTCCAGAGCAATACTCTGTGATATGTTCTATAAGTATCCTTTAAATATACTTTATTTTTTAAAATGATGGTTGATTTTGCAACAAAACTGATTCCCTAATTTATTAATACATCATGATTTGCAATTTTTTTTTTCAATTGGGCAAAAAGTCCCTTTATCGACTTAGATGCAGATGAAACAAGTAATCTTAATTATATTGAGTGGATTTAAGAGTTTAATGATCTTGAACAAAATAGAAGGTGCTATGTGAAAATGAAGCTTGTACTTAACATGGAACAGCATAATATTTTTTCTCTTTCAGTTGGACTTAGGAGCAGGACTGAAATGTCCTGCCCCATCACTATCTTTTAGAGTCCTACCCACCCACAGGGCACAGTTCAAATCTAATCCTACAGCCATTCCTAACCCTAGTCATTGGAATTCATCTCTTTCCCCTTTTTGCTTTAGTTCCTATTCAAATATTTGTGTTTGTGTTTTCTCTTTTATGGATAATTTATTGGTATGTGCTTGCTCTTTTTGGTTACTAAAGAGAGATCTTTTTCTCTACTTGCATGAAAAATGAGTATGGACACTTGTTGAATTGGTTTAAACAGAATTGACTGTAATCTTTTAGACGTTTTTTGTTAGAAGGGATAAAAACACTAAAAGAGTTTCTTGGGGAAAAAAAGAAAAGGAACAAATAATTCTTCTCAGCCTTTCTGGACAGTATAATGGCATTTTCTTTGATTCTTTTGTTTTAGGGCAGACCCATTAAAACAAAGAATTAGAATCTGCTTTTGCTAAAAGCACTGACTCTTCATTTGGGTTTGCAGAAGATCAATGGGTAACTAAAAGCAAGAAGAAGCTTGGCATATCTGCCTTCATTTTGCCTGTCTTTTTTCTTACCTTAAATTTTGGGTAAGCTTCCTACTCAGCTCTACACATAAGCATGCTAATACAGGTTTCATTAGCCCTAAATTTATCTAACCTCATCCCCCTACAAGACCAAGGATACCAAGATTAAGAGGAACTAAGATATTTTTAAGATCAGCAGGGACATTCAATTGCCAGTTTTTACAAAACCCTGTTCCAGACCCCTGGAGAAGTACCTAGAAGTCTCCAGTCATTGCCCTACACCTTCCTAGAATAATGGATCCTTGAAGACAGATCACCTCAGATTAAGTGTTCCTCCACAAGCAGGAGCAATCATCTCTTGGAAACCAAATTTCCCACTTCCAGGATCCCAGGGCGAATAGAAAAATATTCTTTGAAACAAATGAAGATTGCCCCCTTCAAGCAACAAGAATTTCTTGGAGTTACCTGGCTATACCAGAACTGAGATAATGATCAACCAAACCACAGTCTGACCAAGACAGTTTAATTATGCACACCTCTCAGACTCTGCCCCAATTCTTCCTAAAGCATATGTCAGTACTAGAAGACAGGACTGAGACACTTGATCTCACTTGCCTTCCCAATATCTATATTAATTAAGGCTCCTTTCCTACTTTTCACCATTACTTTTTCCACTGGGTTTTTGGGGCAAAATGACCAGAAATGATTTGTTGAGACACCCAGATTCAGGCCTCTGCCTAGGACTCCAGTAACACCAGCTCCTTTTATATAGATTAAGGATTAATTTTTTATGTTTAAATCAAAAAATAATTTTAAAAATTAAACCAAGAAATTTGATAAAATTATTTATTTCTCAATAATTACTGAATTAAGTATATGAATTCAATTAATTAGGACTATTCTAAATGGATCTTCACTTACTTTCCAGTAGGACAATCTGTGCATTTTGATGTTGCAGTGCAGTATGTAACAGGGACTTGTGCTTTATTTGCTATAACTTGCAAAATAAGAACATGTAGTAGGAAACAGATTATTTGAGAAAATTACATATGGAAAGTCTGAGTCTTCTGTTCAATTTTAAATAGAGAAATTGGAAACACTTGGATTTAGGTCCTTAGAAATCACAATCTAACAGCTGCAAAGTTTTCCATGAAAAACAGGGGCAATGGCACAGAATAATCTCTTCAGAATAAATACACAGTATTGGCTATCTCCAGATTTTCCTCTTAAGTGAGTTTCTGAAGTCATTTATTGTTCTAACATATAATAAGGAACTCTGCCTCACTGCATTTTACAGATTCATATTATTTTTATTTTGAACGTCTATATTTTCTCCTCTCTCACTAGCTATACCTTTGCTCTATGTTCAAGAAAATATTTTCCCAGTTACTTTAGGTGCAGCATTTCTCCACAGCTAAAGCAATCCCAGAAGAGGTCACCACCTGAAGACTGTCTCCTGACAGCGTCCACAGTAGCTGGATAGGGAATCTGAGGGGCACATCTCCAAGATCATTACAATCTGATTCCCTTGTACTTAATTCTTTGCCAAAACTGGGTCACAAATGTCACAATGTTCGCAGAGCTGCCTTTGGTTACAGAGAGGAAGGTACTGAAACAAAAGAAAATCTGTCCTAGTATTTCATGATATTTGTACAACTCTTCAAGGGAGTTTGAGATTGAAAATTAGCCCAAAGCCATAGTGCGAGGCCAGGGGCCAGGGATATAGCTCAGTGGTAGAGCACTTGCCTAGCCCACGTGAGGCCTTGGACTGGATCCCCAGCCAGCCCTACAAGAGAAAAAGAGAGAGAAATCAAGCAACTGGGTTTAAATTTAACCCTGCCATTTATACTATGACCTTGGACAATTCGCTTAATTTCTCTTAATCCTTTATTTCTTCCTTCATTTAACAGAGGTTTCAATGGAACCTAGTCTTAAGATGATTGAGAGGATAAAAGTAAGTGTTTATGTATGTGAAACACTTAGCATAATGCCTGGCCATAGCAAGTGCTCAAGACACTGATGAAGGACCCCTTAAAAAAAGGTAAGGACCTTTTTTTCCTATTGTTGCTATTTTGAATACCACTTTGACATCTGGAAAAGCAGCATGAAATTATGATGTCCCATGCAGAAAACATTTCAAGCCCTCCTAATGAACGTATTTTTCAAAAGCACAAATACATAAGATCACATATTTACGACAGGCAGATATTAATCATCATTTCACAAAACCATCCACATTATAACCATCCTTCACAAAAACATTTGTATCATTCATATTAGTGTTAATTATAATTTACCTAGTGCTGAAGAGTTGATAAAGCACTGTGCTATGTATTAACTCATTTTCTTACCAAGCTGAGGTCTTCTGGGAAACAGAGTCAGTGTGAAGACTTCCTTTTCAAATCCTGATCTTTCGATCATGTCGCTCAGAATAACAAGAATGAGTTATTCAAAGGATAGGAAAAGGGAAAGGAGACACTCTCAAGAGAGAGAGTGGGTCCTCTCAGAGAGGAGAGGGATAATGTGCTTCCCCTAAAGTCCAGTTTCCTTGGGGATCCCATAGAGTCCTGCCCAGGTCCACCTCTTGACTTTTGACTGACAGCAGGGTGACAGACTTTCAAGTCCCCATTGCCGTAACAACTCTGTGTCACCTTGGCCCATGTTGTTTCTAATTGGATTCTTAATCATTTTTACATGTTTCATAATTAGGAGGAATTATGCTTATCTTCCAGAATCAGTCTGTGAAAAAGGTCCCAAATGTCCCTCCCTTCAAAGTAACTTGTGTTCCTCTTATCAAGGTTATTTCCTGCCTGAATTTCCTTGCAGATAACAGGTAATGTGCTGAGGAATGTGACATATCCTGTCCACTTAGACCATAAAAGGCTGCAGATAATTTTTATCAAAGAAAGCATGTGGGGATCAGCACAGTGGGCCCATTTTATAGAATTATTCTCAACCTTGTGTTCCCACCATCCTCATCTGTCTGTCCCCTAACAGAGTTACCAGAATCCTGCAGGTAACTCAGGAATCTTTCAATTCTACAAACTAGGAAACAGTTCTGTTCAGAGGGATGAAGTCACATACACATATGAATTCAGGTATGACGGCTTTCATACATTGGGTTAGTTCCCAAGACCAAAGAAACCTTGGTCAGCCTAGTAAGTTAAAACTTCCCAGGTGCTTTTTAATACAATATTTAAATTGTGTTTACTGGTGGTGTTGGGGATTGAACCCCGGGCCCTACAAATGCTAGGCAAGCGCTCTATCACTGAGCGTCATCCCCAGTTCTTTTATTTTAAGAACTTGCAATCCTCCTGCCTCAGCCTTCAGAGTAGCTGAGATTACAGGCATGTACCACCATGCCCAGCTAATACAATTTTTACAATAGAATGGAATAGGAAATAGAAGAGCCTAAGCCTCAATATGTATGAAAGTCAATGTAAATAAAAGCAAACACCCATAAATGTACTTGATCACCGTGTAAAATGTAATTTCTTCCTGTAGGTATGAGGCAAAAATGTTTGACCATCACTGACCACCATCTAGCCCCAGTTATGCTTTTACTTACTGTGAAATTTTTAAGTCAGTTTCACTGATCTATTCCTGTATAAATCAGGGATATAAATAAATTTCTCTACTTTCTAGGAGGCTTTTGAAAATCAAGTGAGAGAGACTATGTGGAAAAACTTTGGAAACTAAACTTTCACTATGTCTTTGTGCTTTTAAAACTTGGATTTGAAGGGTATATGAAAAAGTTGCAGAAGATATACATTCAGAATTAAAATGTAGATATCAGAATTGGTGGAACTGCTACTATCCCTTAATCCCTCACCCCCATCTAAATAAGAAGAAGTGGGCATAAACTATTTGTGAATTTCAACTTTCTGTGATCATTCATTGTCCAGAAGTCTCCTCCACAAATGTAGAGCATCTTATTCAAGGCCCAAATTCAAATACTGTGGAGAGCTGAATTGAAAAAAACAAATGCAAATAGCAGAAAATTATTAAGCTATTACAGCACAAAAGCCCTACTTATACATAAGTATCCTACTCACTAGGATATATTTAGTTTTTAATTTATTATTATTATTATTAGTGTACTGGGGATTGAACCCAGGAGGGCTTTGCCACCGAGCTTCAGCCCCAAACACTTTAAAGTTTTTATTTTGAGACAGGGTCTCACTAAGTAGCTCAGGGTCTTGCCAAATTGTGAAAATGGCCTCAAATTTGCAATCCTCCTGCTTCAGTCTCCCCAGTCACTAGGCTTGTAGGCCTGGCTGGGAGTCCAGCTATTTTTAATTTTTAAATCACCAGTTAACATACTGAGTAGTCACACATATAAACTGTGAAACCAAAAACTACATAGGTAATCTTCAGGTAAAATGATATTCTTCCTATTTTATTATGCATTTGGACACAATGATTTATTGACATAGGTAAAGATACAATTATTACCCTGAAATAGTTTGTTGTTGTTTCCAAATAACGAATTAAGTGGAAAATGGTTAGTCAAATATATTGTTATGGAAACGATCCCCTTTAATATGATAAAACACTTTGCTAAAACTTGATTCTGGCAGTCCTTGAAAGGACAGTTTCCTTCAGTCTTCCAGAAACCGTGCTTACTTCTAACTAAATGTGATGTAGGGTCACTTCTAGGTCAGAAGCAGGACTGGTTTCTTCCGGGGCCTTTAAGGTATAATTCTACATTTGCATCCCTTATTTAGTATTAAGCAATTGTCAACTTCCAATGAAGCATCTGGTCTGCAAACACTGTCAGTTATTATTTTTTTTAACAGACTGGATTTATCAAATTTAGGAAAACACGTGGGCAACTAACCCCCAGCGGTCCGAGGTCTGAGGTCCGCTCAGGAGATAGGGAGGAAGTAGGGGAAAGGTTGTCGTGGCAGCACACTGCGTAGTTGGATGGTGCTGTGCGGTGGAGAACGAGGAAGCTCTGCTCGGTCTGGACCCGGTCCCTCCCAGATTTCTGAGCCAGCGAGCAGCCGCTCCGCACTGCAGCCCGAGCCAATTGCAAAAAACCTAACAAAGCCCAGCCCAGCGGAAGGAACGGTTTCAGAGTTGTTTTTCTTTGGTAAAGGAGCTCTTCCTTGTTCTCGCTTTTACCCCGGTCTTCGACCACTCAGCTCTCAAAAGCTATTTAGAGTGATTGGTAAAAGAAACCATAACCAACGCTCACAGCAACAGAAAGGATGAATTTCCTTGTGGAGTTAGTTCTGTTTCTGCCCTTAATGATCATTTTCTATTTAGAATGTTTTGTCAAGCTTTTTATTCCAAAAAAAAGAAAATCAGTCACCGGAGAAATCGTCCTGATTACTGGAGCTGGACATGGAATTGGAAGACTGACTGCCTATGAATTTGCCAAACTAAAAAGCAAACTGGTTCTCTGGGATATCAATAAGGTAATAGTGCTTACTATGTTTTCCTTTCTGGTACCTTTAATCTGTGGACATGGCTACATTTTGCTGGCAAACACCTTTACAGCATCTCTGTAAAGAAGATGGGAAAAAAATTACCATTGCCATTTTACAGGTTGGGCTCCTTGAATTAATTTGTTTATGATCACAGGATAAATGGACCCAGAGTATATAAGATTCTCAGTTACTGCCCATGGCTAAATGAGTACTGTAAATGGATCTTCACTTTTGCCCTGAAAATGATTTGTAATCTCTTTCTGAATCTGATTTCACTGATCTTGAATCTTAATCATATAGAAAAAGTAACCGTGTATTAGGAGTAAGAAATTGTACTGCATCCTATTTGCAGTTAGAGATGAGTTAAAAGATTGTACCCAACAGTAAGCAACATTACTATAGTTATTAACAAGAGTAATTTTTTAAACTAATCTTTAACAAAAACAATAGAAGGGAAAAAAGAAGTCCAGAGTAATTTTTCACCCAGGACAAGTACAAGCATAAGCTTAGGGAAGAAAAGAGGACCCAGAAAAATTTCTGGAAGGCATCTCTTAGCCAGAAACACCAACCATTACACCTTAGTGGGTGTGAACATGAACTCAAGGTATATAAGCTTAAATGAGATCTAACAATGAATGGTTGATTGAGACAACAATTAACAAATGCTTATTGAGTATCTATTGTCTATACGCTGTGGACAAGGTGGCAAAAAGGAGAGAGAGTCCCTTGCCCACAATCTAGTAGAGGAAATAGGAATTAAGTGCTTACACACACAAAGATGTAAATTAGGCTCAGCATAGGATAGTGGCTAAGGTCTGGCATGTTGGTGTGGTCAGACACATATGGTCTCTCTCCTTCTTCATTGGGTAACTTAACTTCCAAGAACTTTCTTTTCTTTTCTCCAAAATGGATAATAAAATAACAGCACCTACTTCAGAAGGCTGGGAGTATGATATAAGATAATACATAGGATACATAGTTTCTGGCACATGGTAAACCCGCTGGATTGGTGGTGTTATTCCTTAACAAAGAGCAAGTTAGGTTAATGATTCCCCGTACCTAGTGCTGGTTCGCACAAACTTTCTCTGATCTGAAGTGAAGTGCATTTTTTTCAACAAATATTTATCTAGCACCTCCCACCTGCCAGTGCAGAACTGAGGATACAGCTGTGAGGAAAAACACAGACCTCATGAACTAAACACAGTAAACAAGGTACACTGTATAATAAAATATACAATTGTTGAGTGGTGTTAAGTTTAAAGAAATAAGTAAAACATGAAAGGGAGTTAAACACTGTAGGTAGGGAGGGCAGGGGTGTGTATTGATCTCATGCAGGTGGCTGGAGAAGGCCTCATTAAGATGGAGACAGTAGGAACCAGGGTAGTCCACTTGCCTAGCATGCATGAGGGCCCAAGTTAGATCCCCAGCACCACACACACACACACACACACACACACACAAAGGAAACAGTTAGGATCAGAAGATGCTGAGAGCACAGTGAGCCCTCTGCTCTCTCTGTAGAGAGAAATCAGAAAATGCAAAGCCTGACACAGAGTGAGGGAAGTGAGAAGTAAAAAGATGTAGATCTCAGCTGTCAAATACAATAATAGGTCATAGCCACCAGCCCCTTGTGGCTGTTGGACATTTGAAATATGGCTATTTCTGAATTGAAATACGGATATTTCTGAATTGAAATGTACTGTGGATAGAAATAACCCACTTGATTTCAAGGATTTGGTGTGAGAAGCAGTGTAGAATATCATCTGAGTCATTTTTATATGTTGAAATGATAATAATGGATGTATTGGACTAAATGAAAGGATCAGTTGAACAATTTGTCCATGGGTCAAATCCCACAACACTATGGGTTGTAGAAACTACCCTTCAACCAGCTTTTAGATATTGTTGGAACTGATTCTGATCAAACTTTGCTACCTGTTTTGTAATGCATCGTTCAGCCTGGTTTGACCCTCACTGATTCATGACCTGAGTTTGAATTCCACATTCACCCTCTCCTTGTCTTCTACATGCACATGTTAACCAATGATACCAGATTTTGCTTTGTGCATCTCTTGGGATGCATACCCAAAACATTAAGTCCCACTGGAACAAAAGTAAAGCAAAGTGTAAGACCACAAGAGGAATTTATCCTGAAGTGTTTGACTCATATTTGGCTGAATTATGTGATGCAATCCATTTGGAAATAATGCTTTCAATTCCCTTTTACTATATGTATCAGAACAATTTCTTGTTAACTGATCTGATGTTTTCTCTTACTGACTTTTTCTGAACAATTTCCTGTTAATTAATATGATATTGGGCTGGGGAGATAACTCAGTTGGTAGAGTGCCTGCCTTGCAAGCACAAGACCCTAGGTTCAATCCCTAGCACCACAAAAAAAAAAAAAAAAAAAATAGTGTGATGTTGACTTTTGGCTTTAGTATGCCTTAGTACAACTATCCAGGGACAATTCTTCAACAGAAGGCATCTGAGAGACAAATTGTTCAATCAATCTACATAAATATACTGGTAAGTTAAGTTTTATTTTTGTAGCTCGTTGAAAAGTTAAAGTTGCATACACGGCTCTGTTGCTGCCTGCACCAACGAGACCACGAGAATTTATCAGAGGCAGACTGGGAATGAACTACTTTATCCTTTTTGTGCTGCTTCCTTGCTTGCCTTTTTGCTTGCTTTATTGCTCGCTGGTTTACAGAGGAAGAGAGGCTTGCTTGCTTTATAGAGGTGCTACGCTTTCAAAGAGGCTATGCTTTCAGAGGTCTGCTGCTTCTTAGAGGTGCATCCTTCTCCCAGGTGAAGAGAATGTCTTGTATACACTAAGGCAGCCAATCAGCTTAGGATTAAGTAGCACAATTGGAGCACACACCACTGTACCAATCAAGAAAGAATGAGGAACATCTGTTGACCACAAGCGCGGAAGAGACATCAACCAATCAGGCAAAAGGTCATGAGAAATCACGCCATGTTAACACTAATTATGCGTCACCTCTTGGCCCAGCCGCCAGCCACCATCTTAGAGCTACTTAAATGTGTCTCTATATGGTTCCCATTATATTTCTATAGGACATGCTGTTCTAGAGACAGAAAGATAGAAGCTCTAGGTCTAGGTCATAAAGTTTCCTGGAAGCTACTATATGCACTTGGGTTTTTATTCTGGGGAGGAGGTAGAAGGTATTGAGCCAATTTCTGTTGAAGAAGATTTTCCAGCCACTGGGTTAAGAGAAAGAAGAAGAAAAGAAATACAAGGAGCAAGTGAAGCATGAAAGTAGCTAAGACACTATATTGACAATCCAGGTAAGAGAAAATATTATGGTGACTCATCAGACTTTGTTGGTAGTAGCAGAAGTTGTGACAAGTGGTCTGAAAAATTAGGGACAATGTAATGAGCTTTTTTTTTTAGGTTAAATTAGTTTAATTTAAATAATTCATCTTTTATTTTGAGATTTTGTTGGTCCTTTGTTTTATCTGCTGATATAAATGTTCATGTAATTTGTTCTTTTTTTCTCTTGCCTTTTTGTTGCTTTTTTCTAGCATGGCCTAGAGGAAACAGCAGCTGAATGCAGAAAGCTGGGTGCCCAGGCTCATTCCTTTGTAGTAGACTGCAGTAATCGAGAAGATATTTATAATTCTGCAAAGAAGGTAAAATTTTATATTTAGTTAGACTCACATCACGTTAGAGCTAGGAGGTATTTTGGAGATGACAAAGTCCATTCATGATACTGACAAAGTAATTGAGAAATACTGTAATTTTTCCAAGGCTATGCACTGGCTAGACCCAGAATTAGGTCCTAGAATTGAGATTCACAGATGTATTATGTTCCGGAGCCTTCCAGGGAACTTGTTAAAAATATACATCCTGGGGACATGCTGTTCTAGAGACAGAAAGTTAGAAGCTCCAGGTCATAAAGTTTCCTGGAAGCTACTGTATGCACTTTGGGTTTTACTCCGGGGAGGCAGTAGAAAGTGTTGAGCCAATTTCTATTGAAGAAGAGGTTTTCTTCCACTGGGTCTAGGGCAAGACCCAGGAGATTACATATTTAGTACCCTATACTCTCTCACCTAGTCCGTAATTCTCATCCAGGAAATCCTGGAAGACATCCTTGGATGTCTTCTGAAGCTCTTTTCTAACCCTAAAAAATTTGATTAGAAAGCCAGAATAAACAATGATTATCCTTCCTAAAGAAGCACATATTGCATAGTTAAGACTACAGACTCAGGAACTACACTGGCAGATTCAAATTCTGCTCTTCCAGTTAAAGCTAACTGTATGACTGTGGACACTTTCCTTAACCTTCGTATCTGAGTTTACTCAACTATAAAATGGGGATTATAGCAGTGCTTAATTCATTCGGTTATCAATGAGAGTTAAATGAATTAACAATGCACAGTACTTAGAGTACTTAAAATAGCTGGCCCAGGACATTATCTATATAATATTGTTATTAGGCATTGCCAGAAGAATCTACTAGCTTCACATCCTTAGTTACCTGAGTGGAAAACATTTGTTTCCACACTCTCCTTGGACTAGGCGGTTCTGGGAAAAATAATTTTATTATTTTAGCCAATTCCAACTATTTTAACTATGGTGTTTTTATTGAAATTGTTCTAAGGCTTTATGCTTAAACAGAGTATACATAAGGACTTGTGATCAGATGTTTTGAAGTAGCTAATTGATATAGCTATCTGGGTATTAGGACATTTGAAACCACTAAACAAACTCTTGATTTGCTTTCTTTATTAAGAAATGTGCAAACCAGACAATGTGATCCTGAGGAGATAATAGGTAATATTGAAAAAAGACTCAAGAGTAGCACGGAAATATGATAACATTTGGTAATATGAAATAGTAATTAATATTGTAAGATTAATATTAATTCAGATATTATTGCAGTTTTATCAGTTCAACCACATAAAACATCCTGGCTTTCTTGATAATTTGGGGGAATTATTCTGAACAGTTTTCATATTGTACTGGAGATGCAGATATAGGTACAACTGGTGTTGATCAAGGCCCAAATAACTTAGGCTGACATTTAACTAATTTAAATAAAACCTGATGAGATTTAGGGCTGACTGGTGAGCCTTCTACATTGATGAACCTTTGCTTCCTCTCTATTTGTGGTGCCTTGTCTTGGGCTCTGAGATCAGACAGATCTGGGCGAGTCCTAACCCTACCCTTTAATAGCCATGGAACTTTGAGTAAGAAACTCAATCCTTCTGTGTTTCATGTTTCTCATCTTTAAAGTGTACATACAAGAGTTTCTGCTTCATAGAATGTAAGACTCAAATGAGATAAATAATGAAATCATGCTAAATGCATAACAGAAAGCTTCTAATAGGCTATTTGCCACCTTTCCCTCAGACCCAAACACACCATAGCACTATCTCTAAACATTGATAATGCCATTCATAGAAGCTAGCTTTTGTTTGAAACGTGATGTATAGCAAAACTCATTATGACTCTAGAGTCTATTCAACCAAAAAGCTTAGTTACTCAAAGCAGTGTAAAAATATTGTATAAGATAACCTTGCATTGTTAGCTCTTGGCACTCTGGTCTTATAAAATGTAGGGTTTAAGCATCAAGAGTCTATGATATTTTTTATTTAAAGGTACTGTTACTGATGATATTAAAGTCCAGAATATATAACCATTATTTTCAAGCAAAAATTGCAGTATCTGTACTTCTTCCCTATTGAATACAAATAGTCTTTATAGTTCAAAGGATCCTCTGTTGTTCTTGGCAGCTAGCCCTGTTCGTTTGCTTGTTTCCTCAGCTGAAATCATTTTATCTATGATAGCTGTGATAACCTACGAAAGTGGCCTTCAGGGCCCACATAAGACTTGAACACGATCACTTTAATCTCTCAAGTGCTCTTCCTTCTGAATTAATACCAAAGTAAAGATTTAATTATCAAAAGAAAACACATACCTGTACCACACATTCATATTAGAAAACCATACGTACGTAGTTTTTATGTTATTTACCTCATTTTGTATTTTCATATCAAGTACTCTCATAGATACCTCAGAAGGGCAAGAATCTTCAAACATGTTCCATACACATAGGTATAAATAAACGTGTAATAGTGATAATATATTAATAATGATAGATGTGGTGGCACGGGAGGATAAGGCAGGAGGATCAAGAGTTTGAAGCCAGCCTCAGCAACTTAGTGAGGACCTAAGCAACTCAGTGAGACCCTGTTTGTAAATAAAAAATTAAAAAGAGCCGAGATGTGGCTCAGTGATTAAGCACCCCTGGGTTCAATCCCCTGTACCAAAATAATAATAATAATAATAATAATAATAATAATAATAATAATAATAGTGATAACAGTAGCAATTCACTATGTATATCAGACAGTGTTAGCCCCTCTACATGCATTATTTCATTTTTCCCATAACTAACTCATAAGCAAGCCATATTATTATCTCTATGTTAAGAGAAACAATTGAAGTTTCAAGAGATTAAGTAACATGTTCAAGGTTCAGATAGTGGTACAGCCAGGATTCAACTCAAGGCTGAGCAAAGTTAGCCCACACTTCACCCCTAGGCCTACAGTCACTAAATGGATAATAACTGGTGAGCAATAGAACAGAGTGGCCCTGAAAATAAATAAACAAACAACTATGTGGCCAGTTTAATAGTCAATTTTACATGATCCTCCATAGTAGTCCCAGAATTTGCCAATAAATTAAACTTTGGGGAACTTACCTTTTGAAGTAGTATTTAAAAAATAACTACATAACCAATTGCCTCCTAAGCTTTACTCAATAGAACAAGGTCAAGAGACTAAGTTGCAAAAGAAAATTTCTACCCAGTAGACTGGTTAGCGAAGCTGTTTTGAATAGAGGTGCCTAAAATAAAATTTTTCTTTTTTTGTTTTGTTTTGTTTTCATGTTTGCACGTAGATAACAAACCTTTCTTCTACATGTAGCAGAAAGATATTCTCCTTGAATAGTGATTGCATGCAAACCTACACTCTTACCTCTCAATGAATGTATTTTTCTTATTTTATTTTTAAAGGTAAAGGCAGAAATTGGAGATATTAGTATTTTAGTAAATAATGCTGGTGTAGTCTATACGTCAGATTTGTTTGCTACGCAAGACTCTCAGATTGAAAAGACCTTTGCAGTCAATGTACTTGCACATTTTTGGGTGAGTATGCTTTGTTTAAAAAAAAAAAATCTATTTTGAAAACTCCAAAGACTAAGTTTAAAGTGGATCTTTCAGCAAATTATAAAAAAGTATTAAATCAAGAGCTGATAGTGTCAGTGGTAGAGCTCTTGCCTGGCATGCTCAAGGACATGGGTTCAATCCCCACCATTGGGGAAAAAATAGTATTAAGTTCATATTAAAATTTTCTTCAAGTACTAGGGATAACATTATACAGAGAGTTTGATTTTCATGCTATGAACAAATTCTACCAATCATTTGCCCCCCCAGAAAATTAATAATGACAATAAGAAATACTTATAAACTTCAGATTTTGTGTATGTAAGCTAGGTTTTCACATTTCCATGCAATTTTTGAGAGATACAGAAAGGGAATAGAGACCATCTGAGTCACCATCTGTGGTTCTGTAAAGATGAATCCAATTTGCTTTCAGATCCTCATACTATTTCCTGGACTAAAAATTGCAAACTTTATCATGAAACTCACTATTCATAAGGTCTTAAATCTCTGATATACTGCTCGTTTCTAAAATCTCCAAATAGTTCCCGATTAACTCATTCATGAAAAGTTCCCTCAAAGATTTCTTTGATGTGAGTTTGGGATGATGAGTATCAAAAGAACATTGGGGTTAGTGAAGATGCGGCATTATTTTATATTATTATTCCCAGGTTACTGACCTGGGAATTTGTAAAAATACAAATCTATATTTGTATTTTTAGGTTTGTTAAAATGTAGGGTATTGCTTTGTTTCTGCATTGTTTCTGCACATTGTAGGTACTCAATAAATGTTTAGTGCATGAATTATTTAGTTATCCCCGGATGATTGCTCCTAAGTATTTTGATGAGGTACCCTAATTGTTTTCTAACAGTTTCACATTAAATGTAAATTCTTTTGATAATTTTAGATTATTGTCCCCATTTAATTTATAAGGTGGTAAAAGACATCAATGATAAGAGGTGGAGGTTCAGGGATAATAAGAAGTTAGCCATTTAAATGAGGTGAATTTTTAGAGTTTTTTATCTGTTGTTTTGCTTCATTTTTTTAATGTGGGCATCCCATCCACTTGCCTTATGTCATCATACTTGACAATTTAGGTTTTTCATTTGTACTAGGAACTATGTTTAAAATCTATACCTTTGTTTCAAAATATTCCTAATGAGTCTGCAAATCAGAAATACTACATTTTTTTCTCTCTTAATAAAAACTGTTTCTAGACTACAAAGGCATTTCTCCCATCGATGATGAAGAATAATCATGGCCATATTGTCACTGTGGCTTCAGCAGCTGGGCTAATTGGGATTCCCTTCTTAATGGCTTATTGGTATGTGAGCATGTGTTTCCTTCATTGGTTCTTATACTTAACTTGTGTGAGATGTCTTACCCTATCTAATGAGGACTGCCTTTATCAAAATAGACTTGAAATTGCTAAAATAGAAAGAGTTGCATGGTGTCTTGTGTAACAGCATTATCAACTATTAATTGCCTTCTGTATTTCAACTAGAGGACTGTTCTAAAAATGGCTATAGGGAATTTATTCAGTTATAAACAAGCCATTTAATGCATTTCTCATCCTTCTTAGCAGCAAGGCATTATATAAAACAAGAACAATATTTGTGTACCATGAAGAAAATTAATATTAATAATTTAATATGAATAAAAATGGATAAAATTTTATAGATGCAAAACAGCATAACAGAGAACATGTTTGTGATTCTAAATATTGCAAATATTTTAACAATGGAGTTAAAAATTGAATGGTTAGTCATTGAAAAAAATACCATTGTATGTTCTTTTTGTTACATACATTAAATTATTTCACTTCACTTAAATGTGAATTTCCAGTATTTTACATAGTGCTCACTGGGTGCAAATTTAATAAGTCAGTAATTCTTGTTTTTTAAGAAACAAAATCATGAACCTAATTTTTCTAATTAAAATCCCTCAGATTCCCTAAAAAAATAAAACAAAAACAAAAACATTGTAATAACAACTGTAGAATCTGCTATAATGGGTTGATCATAGTAATGGTGTGCTCCTCAGGGCTGTAAAGACTTGATCAATGAGGCCATTGTAGTAGCCCAGGTGATCCTACTAATTCTTGGCTGTTTTTATAGTTTAGGAAGTAGTAACTTTTAATAATGTCAATTGTGTGGCTGGGTACAGTGACCCAGGCCTGTAAGCCCAGTGACTTGGGAGGCTGAGGCAGAAAGCTCACGAATTTAAAACCAGCCTCAGCAACTTAGCAAGGAGCTATACAACTGACCAAGATGCTGACTAAATATAAAAAGGGCTGGGGGTGTGGCTCAGAGATTGAGCACCCGTGGGTTCAATCCCCAGTACCAAAAATAAATAATTAAATAAATAAATAATTTTGGGGGGGGGGGGGACTGGGGATCGAACCCAGGGCCTTGTGCTTGTAAGACAAGCACTATACTGACTGAGCTATCTCCCCAGCCCCTTAAATTTTTAAAAGTTAAAAAAATATATCAAATTGTGACCATGCAAATGTGTATACATACTATAATGCTGAGACTTGTTTTCTACCACTGTACTCCCAATTAAGTATCCAAATTCTAACAACCACATTGATGTACTTGTACATATAGCTATAGATATGTGTATAAATACATAGATATAGGCATAGATGAGTAGAGGGATAATTTTGTTTTTATATATACAAAAGTTTTCAAAGATAAACACCAAACTGTTGTACCCTAAGTAGTTATTCTTAGGACCTAGGGATTTAACTCAGTGGTAGAGTGTTTACCTAGCATGCCCTGGGTTTGACTCCCATTTCCAGTACTGAAAAAAAAAATATCACTTGTCTTGTTATTATCTAAGTATAACTCCTTTCTCCCTATTTTTTTTTTTACTTTTTAAGCTATACCCCCAGCCTGACAAATGATTTCTATTTCTATTTTATTGTATTTGTTCATCTGTATTTCCTTTCTTTTTCCTTTTTTTCTGAACACATTTTTGTTTTCTAAGATTTTTAAAAACAAATATAGACTTAGGCTGCACTTTCAAAAGGAGAAGAAAAGTTGAATTCACTGGTGAAGGAGTTGTGGCACAGGTTCAAGACTGTATAGGGTCTCTCTGGAAGCCAGTCTAAGTTAGGGGATTAGCAAGAGACAATAAACACAGCGTTCATTTCACCTCCTTGATGAAAGAAAGTTGCAGGTGCTGCTGCCAAGCTAATGCACAACATTCCACTCCCCTGCCAGCCTCTTCTCTTAGTTACCAGGATCTGAGATAGGCATGGAGGGTCAGAGACTCCAGCAGGGTTGTAAGCCCTCTCATACTTCCCCCTTCCCTTGACCATAGTAAGCACTGTGGCTCTGTGAGTTCTGATTCGATTCTCTTCCACTGAGTGTTTCATAGCTATAACCAAAAGAGAAAGTACTTTGTGTGGGAAACTTGTATTTTGATAATTAGTGATGGTGCTTTCAGCAGAAATCAAGGTTCTCATTGAGTACTGTCAAAACAGGAATGATGGGCTAGGGTTATAGCTTAGTGGTGAGTACTTGCCTAGCACACACAAGGCCCTGTTTTCAATACACACCCAGCATCATACACACCCACACACACACTCACAAGCAAGCAAGGAATGGATACATAGGTGTGCAGATTGTGTGCTGCACAATTCTATGGTTCTGTATTTGCATCCTGGTCCTTTTAGACTTGAATGATTTTTTTTTTTCAAGCAGATGGCAATGAAATAGCTTGAGAAGAGAAATGGCTTTTTAAAATTCACACTGGGTGTCATTTGAGCTAACAGATCAGGATTGGTTTGGCTCTGTTTTTTCTTAAGCTTCTGATGGATTATAGAACTTTTGCAGAGATACTGAAGATTTCTGCCAGCAGAGATCAATGTTTGCCAGATGTTGTTTTTAACAACTGGGTAATTACAATCAGAGACACTGATTTTAAACATAAACTTTTTATTGAAATGTAGTCTACATTTGTAAAAAATGAAGAAATCCCAAGTATATAGCTCAGTAAGTTACTGCAAATTGTATGCATCCACTTAACTAGCGTGCAAGTTGAAAGTAAAACATATCAGACCCCAGAAGCTTCTCTAGGAACTCTTCCTAATCCCAGTGCCCCTGGCCTTCTTTAAAACGACAACTATATTGACTTGTAGCACCACAGATTAATTTTGCTTATTTTTAAATTTTTATATACATGGAATCACAATGTATTTGGGAGATTTATCCCTGTTGCTATCGATAACTATTGTTTGATCACTTTCATGCCCATATAGTCTTGCAGCATGTGACTAGACAACAGTTTATTTAACCATTCTATTGTTTATGAACATTTGGGTTGTTTCCAGAATAGAGTTATTAGGAATAATGACATTTTGATTATGGACTGAATCACTTACTAACTGTGCAACCTTAGGCAAATTGCTCTATTTTTCTGTGCTTCATTTTCCTCACCCATAAAACAGTATATAAATAGCATCTAACTCATCAGGATGCTTTAGGAGTTAAACTATATTGTTCAATGTACTTAGCATAGTGTCTGGAATCCTGCAGGTGTTCAATAACAGAAGGATATCTGTTGGTATCATGTTTCAATTCCATTCTCCTGTTTGCACACAAAACAGTGAGGACTCACCTCTCATTTAGGTTCCAGAATAATTTGCCCCCATGGAACTAAGTATGTATATGCTCTGGCTCCTGATTGTTGGAATGAAAGGAGGAGAAACAGATTTACTTGATTTTTTTTCCTCTGTAATATAGTCCTCACCTGTAACTGAGGTCACCTGTGCTGAGTTACCACAGCAGTAGAATCTATTGCAACTCTAATAATCTCTCTTAGGAAAAAATATTTCAATATCTCTTTGGAGTCATGGTTCAACAGTTTTAATAATTAATATGAAAAAATGCAAGATGACAGAACTGGATTCATAGTAGGGAAAGTCAATCTTTTTACTGCTTGCTAAGTATTTTATTCTCAGATATCTTTGATTTTCAGAAGAAAACAATTAACAGGCTATGTATTTTATCAACTCAAATAGCCAGTTACCAGTGTGGGACATATGAAAGTTACCAGTGAGGGAAGACTCAGCAAAACTGAGTGCTGTGGGTGGTGCATACCTGTTATCCCAGTGACTAGGGAGGCTGAGGCAGGGGGATCCCAGGTTCAAAACCAGCCTTAACAACTTAGTGAGGCCCTAAGCAATTTGGTAAGACCCTGTCTTGAAAGAAAAAATAAAAAGGACTGGGGGTGTGGCTCAGTTGTTCAGTTCCCATGGGTTCAATTCCCAGTATCAAAAAAAAACAAAAACAAAAACAAAAAAACCCACAAAAAGACAAACAAAAAACTGAATCCTGAGCATTAGTTTACATGGAAATGTTATTTAAAATAATAATTCGTAATAAGAAAATAATTCAGATTATTTGTAATAAGTAAGAATTCGATGTAATGTTGCTAAGTGAAGGGAAGGAATCTACTCACTTTTAGCATTATGCATGTCAACATAAAGGATCATGCTAAAATTTTAAAATATACTATTCCTTTAATACACATGCAGATCATTAACTCTGAGATTAAAAAAATTAAAAACTACAATTTAGTAAAAGAAAGAAAATGTTGGTAATATCACCGTGTAGAAATAACCATGGTAAGCAATTATTATAACTCTGTAGGATATTTTAAATGCAGATATGTAATCATATATTTTTTAAAACCTGCATTTATAATCTTGCATTTTTATTTAACATGAGTAAGTTTTGCAGGTTAATAAATATATATGTGCAGCATCATTTTCCATCCCTACATGATATGCCACTGCGTGTATCATTATTTATTCAATTTATGCATTATTTGGGGGACTTTATCAGAATTATTTCAGTTAGAAGGAACACAAACCCTAAACTGCCCAGACTAAAGGAGGAATTATTTTGGCTCTGTAAGTAAAGTCTTAGGTAGGCCCTCCCACTCTGGGTCATGATAACTACCAGCAATTCCATAGTTACATCCCTAAATTTCATATCCAGCAGGAAGGGGAAAAATTATCACCTCCCAAAAGTACCTTCCAATGTTCTAGTTCAAGAGTTTAGTAACTGAATTGAACTAGGCCAACTTGGATCCAATCACGGTATTTGGTAACGGTGATGTCACCAGAACAAGGGAATGTGAATGCAGAAGGACACAAACAACAGCTGTCCACCACACATTCACAATTGTTTACAATTGCTTTTATGAGCTATATTCCAGGGAATATCCCGAAACATAAATCCTTGGAAACATTGATTATTTCCTTGGGATAACACTTAGAGATAATACTGGATCTAAGAGCATGGCACAATTTTAATGAACGTTGGTCAAATTGTCTTCAGAAAGGCTTTGGAAGATAGAAAGATGTTGAAAACTTTTTCTGACTCTTTTGTTAAAGCTTGACCAAAAGTTTAAAATATTACTAGATTCAATTATACAAAATGAAAATCTTCTGTATACTGAAAAACAAGTCGAACAAATAAAAATTTCTACACATCCTTACTGTTACTGCTAGGCAAAAATACTATGATATTGTTATATTTATATGAATTATTCCTGAAATAAAACATTTTTATATGTCTCTAGCTATTGTTATTTTTATTTTGCAAATTTTATGCTAATGTCCTTTAACCATTTATCTATTGGAAAATTGTCTTACTCATTTATAAAAGTGCTTCCCCCCCCCCCCCCCCCCAAGTGCTGGGGATCAAACTCAGGGCCTCACACATGCTAGACAAACTCCTTTGCATTAAGCTACATCCCTAGCAAACTACCGTATTTTAATCTTTATCCTTGTCTTATAGGTTGCAAAAGCCTTATCAGTTTGTCACTTGTGTCATGACTTGATTGGGAGCAAAGTTTAGAGTATACCATACTAGTCTGGTTTATTGCTCATATATCTTTGGGCAAGTTCTATAACCCCTGGTATCTTAGTTTTCTCTTTGGTAAATTGTGATCATAATTATATATATATATTTCATAGCATTGTTGTGAGGATTAAATTAAATAAAACCTGAATAACTAAGGACAGTGTCCGGCACATAAATTAATTTTACATATCATTATTTTTATTTGTTGTTTTTCAATGTACACATTTCCACCTTACACAATTGAATCTAACAGTCTGTCTTTTAAGGCTTCAATATATATCTAAGTTTTAAAATCAAAAACATAAAAGAGGTCTGGGGAGATAGCTCAGCTGGTAGAGTGCTTGCCTCACAAGCACAAGGCCGTGAGTTTGATCCCCAGTACTGCAAAAAAAAAAAAAAAAAAAAAAACAAACATAAAAGAAAGATTTTCAGTTTTCCAATTTCCAAAGCACAAGTTCATTGATAAGAATTTATAGCTATTTTGTATAATTGCTGATTCACAGACTTAAAGAATCTTTTTAAAAATTGAAATTATCACCGAACTATGCTCTTAAAATGTATAAAATAACAAATTTTGTTTACAATCCTTTACTATAATTTTTTAAATTATAATATTATATACCAAACACTATTGAATTTTATACCCATTAAGTGAATGAATATGAATTTATATTTTGGTAAAGCTATTTTTAAAAACCTATCTGGAAAAATAATGTTTATTTATAATAATTTCACCACTATTTCCAAATGAAAGCACTATTATAAGAACTTCTTTTCCCTGTGGTTCATTTATTTGATAAATATTTATTCAGTACCTGCTAAGAGCAAAGCACTATGCTTTGCTGGAAATTCATTGGTGACCAACATAGTCATGGAACTCATAGCAAAGGTGTGGGAGACAAATGTTAAAAACACTCAATCCCAAATGAATGTTTAGTTACAAATCTGAGACATGCTATTATGGAAATCCGAAAACTACCCTGTCATTAGCAAACAGTTTGGGGGTCAGGAAAGGCCTCTTTATGGAAGTGAAGCAATAACTTAAAAGAAGAATAGAGGGGACTGGGGAGATAGCTCATTCGGTAGAGTGCTTGCTTTGTAAGCACAAGGCCCTGGGTTCGATCCCCAGCACCCCAAAAAAAAAGAATAGAGTTTATCCTCCAAGGGAAGTTTCTCGTGAATTTCATGAACATTTTATAATAAGAAGCAGTGTACAGTGATTTGGATTTTATGAAACAGCAACAACACAAACAAACATTCGGCCAATTTTTCTGTCAACCCATTTACGACACTGAATTCTGACTCTGTTAAGTGATACTGTGATGTCACTGTGCCTATGACTTCAATATACCTTCACATTTACCTGAGCATCTTACAAAATGCAGATTCTGATTCAGTAGGTCTGTACTGGGCCTGAGATGCAGGACCATACTCTTAAGGAAAACAGATGTCTGAAGTAAGTGGACATGTCTATATTTTTGAATTAGCTTGCAAACACTCTCTGTTTATTTTCAGTTCAAGTAAGTTTGCTGCTGTTGGATTTCATGGAGCTTTGACTGAAGAACTGGATGCCTTAGAAAAAACTGGAATAAAAACAACGTGTCTCTGTCCTAATTTCATAAACACTGGCTTCATCAAAAATCCAAGCACCAAGTAAGTTGAGATAAAAGGATTAGTGGTTACTATGAATAGCAATTGTTTTATGGGTTTTCCTAAATATTCTAATCCCTAAAACACCAGCTGTTTAATGCCCTTAATTCATCTTGCTTTCAGCTTCTGTAGATTGTGGAGAGCAGGTAGAGAGATGAAGAAAGGAAGAGAGGGAAAGAATGACTGTAAGTGTAAACATGAATGACACAGGTGAACTTGGTAGCCTTTCTTTTTTTTCCTTCCTTTAACCAGTGGTTCTCACACTCAAATATGCTTACATATCACAGGAATGCTTTGGAACCATGTAGGCCACACATCCGGGCATGATGATTTATTGGATTTGGTTGGGACAGGGTAGTGGTGGGGGAAGGGGCTCTGGAATTTTGTGTTTAAAAAGCACGATAGGTGATTTTGATAGAGATAACCAGGAATACAAGGTGAAAAACTCTTCCCTATGGTAATTTATAAATTATCCTCCAAACTGAATTCCCCGACTCTTTGCTTGACTGAAAAACAAAATAAATGATCAGCTCTGTGTATAATTTTTAAATTTTTTTTCTATTCTTTTTTTTTTTTTCAGTGGTGGGGATTGAACCCAAGGCCTTGCACATATACTAGGCAAGTGCCCTACCCCTAAGTTACATCCCCAGTCCTCTGAATATAATTTTTAATGTTTCTTTTCTTTGGAACTAGCTTTAATGTCTTTGTTATCGTGCATACTTTTTTAAAAAAAATTCAATATTACATAAAAATATAAATCAGAAGGTTTCTTTTCAAATTTTCTTAATGCATGGAAATCACTCAACATTTTGATAAAAATCCTCCTAGGCATCTCAGTATATATAGAATAAGTGTTTAAACTTTAAATAACTGGCATTTATTACATAGTGAAGTTCTGGAAGCAATAAGTGAACTACTTACTTCCCACAGCATTATGTCATGGGCATCTATTCATATCAAATATAGAGCTTATCAATACATTGACTATGCATTATAGGCATCTTTTTGTGCTGATAGAATACAGACCTTTATCATAAATTGGATTGATTACTGGGAACAATAGTGTCTGCTAGTGTTAATTTTAGTGTTGTTTTTAATTTTCTGAATTTTTAACATAGTAAAACTGTGATGAACATCCTTGTGCACCAGTATTTTCACATTTGGGTAATTATCTCCTTTAAGTCGATCCATGAAAGGGTATTGCTGCATCAAAGGTTATACAAATCGTAAATATTCATACATACTGCCAAATGCCCCTTCAAAAATGCTGAAGCCATTTACACTCCTACCCACAGTGCAGTGAGAACGCCTTCGTCCTGCTTTTTCATCAGTCTGACTTCTGCTCATTTTTTAATCATTGCCAATTCAATACATGAAGAATCATTTAAATTTTATCCTGACAATTGACTAAAGTGTTTGCTTTTGATATTTGATCATTTGACTTCTTGTGTGAATTGCCCATTTCATGATCTCTACTCACTGTTTTCAACTGAGCAACAGAGTTTTTAAATGACTAATACATAGAGTCCTTGATACATTTGAAATGCCCCTTTGTATGTCACATATATATTTTTTTCCTAGTTTGCTATTATTGCCTTTAGGCCTACTTTTAACCTTAAAATTTCTAAGGTCGGTTTTTCCCCCTTCGTGGCTTTTAGGTTCTATGAGGTGTTTTTCATGCCAGCCTTTTGAAAATATCCAGTTGTGGGTTTTTGGTTTTTAGTAGTGCTGGGGATTGAATCCAGTGCCTTGTACATTGTAACCAAGTGTTCTACCATTGAGTTACACTCCAAGCCCTTCTAGTAAACATTTTATGGTTGTGTTTTTCACATTTGAGTCATTAATCCGTCTGAATTTATTTTATTTAATAAATCAGGTTATGGCACAGTGTGCTTTTCCCAAATAGCTAATGAGTTGTTCTGTACTGTTTGTTAAATAATACATTATTTTCCTCGCTGATTTAAAATTTATATCAAAGAAGTTCACATACTTACTTTGATAGACTTTTTGATTCTCTCTTCTATTGCATTGGTGAGATTTAATTTTTAAGGTTTTTTCTGCCCTCTCAAACTTTGTGCCTCTTTCCTACAATTTAGCTGTTCTTATTGAAAATGTATTTAAAATTAATGAGAAATATTTATTGTGGCCCCGTAGGAATGTATCAGATTCTTTTAAAAATATACTTCTTGTGGTTTGGATCAGAATTATCCCCTCAGTGCAAGAATGTTCAGAGGTGGGGCTCTGAAGTGATTGGATCATAAGGGCTCTGGCCTCATCAGTGGATTAGTCCATTGACAGATTAATAATTTGATGGCATTATTGGGAAGGGGTGGAAACTGTAGTAGGTGGATCCTAGGCACTGAGGTGACATGCTTTGGGGACTATTTCTTGTCCCTGTTCCCTTCCCCTCAACCTCTCTCTGCTGCCTGGCTTCCATGAGCTAAGCAACTTTCCTCTGCCACTACGTTGCACTTTACCTCAGGCCCAGAGGCAATGGAACCAACCACCACAGACTAAACCTCTGAAGCTGTGAACCAAAATAGATCTTTCCTCTTCTAAGTTGATTTCCCCAGGTATTTTGTCACAGCAACAAAAAGATAAATAATATAACACCTCAGCCTAAGGCCTTCCACAGGTAGGCAGAATGAAAAGCCAATATTATGCAAAAGTTTGGGAGCTGTCCAAAAATCTCAAGTCCCCAAGAATCTATGAAGTGCACATGCTCCCCAGCATATGATGGGATTATGTTCCAATAAACCTATTGAAAGTAGAAAATATCATAAATCAAAAAAGCATGTAATATACCTAACCTACTGAACATTATATTTCAGAAACATGATACACCATAGAATATCCATTGTTTCCCCCTCAAGATTGTGACTGACTACATGACTGACAGGGAGATTTATTCCAACTTCAGGAGAGAGGATCATACAGCATATCATCCACTAGCTCAGGGAAGGACCAAAATTCAACATAGTTTCTGCTGGCTGCATATGATAGATATGCATTATGATGGATATCATAGAGTTAAAAAATCTTCAGTCGAATCATCCTATCCATCTGGAGTCCTTAATATCTATTTTTAAGGTACAGTTTGTAAGAAAACAAAGGAAAGAGTAAAGTTTGGCATGGCCACTCTCACTTGTAGTCCCAGCCCTCAGGAAGCTGAGCAGGAGGGAATCACTTGAGACCTCGTGTTTGACACCATCCTACACAACACAGTCAGACCCATCTCAACACACAATAAGTATACATACTTCAGAAGACCAGTGCTTAAGTTCATCTTTATTAACCAAGGAAACCCTAACTGGATCCTGAAGAGAGAAGGAAAGAAACATGTTTTTTGGGTTGGGAAAAGGAGTTGAAGAAGAGGAGTAGAAAGGTTAAGAGTTTACTAAAACTGAGAGCAGATGTGGAAGGTACAACTTGCCAATTTCCTCTCTTGCTTACAGTATTTAGATACTAGAATAACACATGTGAAGCTTTTTTTGTTTGTTTGTTTGGGGGATTTCCCCCCCTCAAACTGTCTTTCAGTACTTTAAAAACAGATACCATATTTTTAAAAGTCATAACGGGGGCTGAGACAGTAACTCAGTGGCAGAGCACTTGCCTAGCATGTGTGTGGCACTGGGCTCAATACTCAGCACCACATAAAAATAAACAAATAAAGGCATTCTGTTCATATACAACTACAAAAATAAATTTGAAAAGAAAGTTGTAATCATTTTTAACCTTGCCCCCAGGACAAGTCTACACAAGGCAATAGTGCCCTCTTTTGACAAAACTCTGTAAGTACAACTAAAACATAAAATTTGCTAACAGCATGACTAGATGCTAACATGATTCTGGCCTGACAGTCATGTGCATACAAAACTGGCTAGGAAGAGCCTGAATCATGGACCTTTCCTATATTAACCTGGTAGTAGAGTGTATCCTAAACATAACCTTGGTTTTAATATAGAAATTTGGTGCTTCTAAGAGGAAGGAAAGCAAATACCCTAATCAAACACTAAATAAATAAAATCTGTCATTTTACTAAATCTCACAATAATACTTTGAAGGGGATGTTATTAGTTGTCTTCAATGAATGAGAGTTATCTGAGGATTAGAGATATTAAATAACTTGCCCATAAGTAGCAGAACTTAGATTCAAACTAAGCTACACAGAGCCAAATTTCTGAGTAGAGAAAACTGAACCAACCTTTGAATGGCTGAATTTGAAATAATCTGTTGTTTACATTAAAGTTGGAACTTTAATGATCTCTTTAAAAACACAGATGAAGTTTAATGGTTATTGTATTATACTGCTAACATATTCCAAAAAAACTGATTTACTATAAAGGTTATAGCACAACATAATCTGAGTTTAGGGGAATTAAATATAGCAGGGTGTTCTGATTAATTTTTGAAAGCTAAGAATTCTTTCTGTTACAAAATTTAACTACCTATTGTTTTCTTAAAAACATTTGTTTAATATCTGCTAAATATTAGAAACATTAGTAAGTACCTTACATAAGGATAGAAACATTACTAGGTACCTCTGATTTCTAATCCTGGAAAGTTAGATTGGATCCCATGGCCATAGTTTGCCTATTCCTGCTCTAGTTCTTATAACAATTCTGAAAGATACGTCTTTTTGTTAGTTTTCTATCTCTATAATGGAATACCAAGATAATCAACTTATAAAGAGAAAAGATTTATTTATTTTATTTTGACATGATCAATTACAAAGAGAAAATAATTATTTTGGCTCACAATTTTGGAGATTCCAGCATCTAATCAATTGGCCCTATTGCTTTTGGGCCTCTGGAGAGGTGGCACATTAAGATAGGAGCCCCATGGTAAATTAAAACTGTTCACCTAATAACCAGGAAGCAAAAGATAAAAAGAGGAAGGTGCTGGAAGCTGTTCTTTCTTCCCAGGACACATTCCCATTGACCTCCCACCAGGCTGCACCTCTTAAGGTTCCATCAAGTAGCAGCAAGCTCGGGAGCAAACCTTTAATACACAAACCTTTGGGGGATTTCTAAGATCCAAACTATAGTGTTCTTTTCATACCTTTTTTTAGATAGAGACTGAAACTTGGAAAATTGAGAAAACTGCTGAAAGTTACAGAGCCCCAAAGTGACTGACTAGACCTACGTAGGTCTGACTCCAAATGCCCTACTAGTAGATTTATTTTTCACATAAATTTTAAATTAAAAATTACCCCTGAGACTCATCATTTTAATATGCATGTTAAATGTTTATTTGAAATATCCTTGTTGTTTTTCTGATAATGTATAGTAAACAAAATTTAAATACCATAGGAAAAAAGTCTTTTTATAAATACTACTCTCCCAGAGACAACCACTTTATTTAAAAATTCAATTTCTAATTACAGTTTTTCAACTTAATAATTATTTTAATGCATCATTTTTTACTGTACCTGAAAATACACTGTTCTGTTAATTGCCTCTTTAACTTCTATATTGATACAGTTACCTTGCTTTATTCTTTATAATGTTGGCATGACAATCTTTGGATATATGTATTCTCTACTGATGGACATTTAGATAATAAATGTATGTGTGTGCATGTCTACATAGATGTGCAGTCTATATATATATAGATGCATGTCTGTGTATGTGTGTGTGTGTGTTTGTGTGTGTGTGTGTGTGTGTGTGTGTGTGTGTATCTTTGCTCACTTTTCCAGTCATTTTGTTATGATTTTTTTTTGAAGTGGAAAGGCTGAATCAAAACATGTTCTTCCAGGCATGGTGGTGCACACTTGCAATCTCAGCAACTGGGGAGTCTGAGGCAGGAGGATCACAAGTTCAGTTCAGAGTCAGACTCAACAATTTAGCAAGACCCTTGGCAACTTGATGAAAATCTGTTTCAAACTGAAAAATGAAAAGGACTTGGGATATAGCTCAATGGTAAAGTACCTCTGGGTTCAATTCCTGGTGCAAACAAAACAAAACATGTTCTTACATGTTTAATTTTTGATAGATTTATAGATTGCCCTCTGAAAAGATTGTCCAAATTTGTCTTCTCACCAGAGTGGTAGTGCCTCACTAAGTCCTGCCTACTTCAAATATTAATGTTTGTATGGTACACCACTTTGCATTGCTGGAATAAATCTCCTTGCTTTCCAGTTAATGGTTTAAATAATGTAGCATAATCTGAATTTATTAGATTAGGTATCATCAAGTATTCTAATTATTTTTGATAGCAACAAATTTTCAGACATCTACTTGTCTACCTATTATATATATATATATATTCAAATTATTTTTTTCTTTAGATGTTTAAGTGTTTGTGTGTGTGTGTGTGTGACAGAAAGGCATTAGTTTTTACTAAATAGTATCAAAAACAGAAGATAGTATATAAGAAGACATTTGTAGGGCTGGGGATGTAGCTCAGTGGGAAATTGTTCACCTAGCCTGTGAGGCCCTGGGTGTTATGGGGCGCAACTTAAGAACAGACCGGTCACCACTGAGAAGTCCAAATTTGAGAGTCTTTATTAAGCTGGCCGGCTGACTGTCTTACACAATGCCCCGAAAAAATGGCTGTTGGGAGAACAGCCCCGACCACAGGGTTGTAGAGGTTCTTATACCAAAAATCACATCAATCATAAGTGTCTGTTGCTATGATTTGAAATTACAAACTAACATCACGAGATCATCGACAGAGGGGGAAGTGGGTCAAAATGACCCTTACCTAGGTACAAACTAAAGAATGGTTACTAACATCCACACAATCACCATTCACATGGTACATTGGTTAGGAACAATAGGAATCAAAAGAGAGCAATTTTTCTTTACATAGGAATTGTCATTCTGTATTGTTAAACATGTCACACTAAGGAACTGATGATGGGTACAGAGACAGGTGTTCCCAGATGTTCCCATGGGAGAAACTTATTTCCTCAATAACATGGAGTTTCAGAGCAAAATGGAGTCTGTTTAGTTAATTCCCTTACAGTCTGGCCTATAACATTCTCATGGAGTCAGATCTGTTAGCCCATAACACTGGGTTCAACTTCCCAAACCAAAAAAAAAAAAAAATTAAGTTACACTTGTATAATATAGCTGTAAGAAGTGCCAATATGTATATTTCCATTTAATCCTCACATTGCTGATAGAGTGCTGCTCCTGGCCTGTTTTCATTCAGTGATGTCATGGTGGCAGCTTCAAGTCAACATAGTGGGAGTACTTTTACTGTGGAAATCAGCAAATACTACAAAACTGGGATTTTTGACCTCTGGAGAGCCAGTTCTTAAACATTTATCACCATACCACTACCTTATCCCTGTTTTTCAAGTAAAGAAACAACAAAAGCAAAAACCTGAAAACTGTAAAGCATTGGAATGTTTTTCCCTAGATTATTCAACTACTTAGATGATAAAGTAAATAATCAAACAGTCCTTCTAACTAAAAATACTCTCCCCTACCTAAGTATTTCTCCTCCCCTATGTGTCCTTTTTTTCCCACCTGAACAAATTGGTACAAAGTTGTTTTGTATTGTTTCTACAAAATCCATTATGAATGTTTGCTTAATAGAATTTGCAACTCTGATTGACATTAGAATGTTGGGGGGAAATGTTTCCAAGTTCTGACTTTTAAGTGATTATGATTTTATTCTACCAACAAATTGAATTTTTCCTAAAAGTCTTTTATTTTGGCCCATTTATTTTTTTTTATTAGAGCATTATAGCTATACATAGTAGTTGGGTTCATCTTGACAAAATCTAAAATACATAAATTTGATGTCAGTTCCCATTCCCACACTTTCCTTCCCCTCATCCTCCCCCAATTCTTCCTCTATTCTGTTTGTCTTCCTTTTGCTTATTTATTATTTTTATTGTTATTTTCTACATACTCAAAAGGTGAAATTCCCTGTGGCATATTTATAGATACACATAACATGATAGTGTTAAATTAATTTCATATTTCCTCCCCTTTCCCATCCCTCCTGATCTCCTTCTGCTCTACTTATCTTCCCTATATCTTCATAATATGTGACCCCCACCCCACCACCTTCTTTCCCTTATTTTGCTCTAGCTTCCACATGAGTGAAAACATTCAATCCTTGATTTTCTGAGTCCAGTTTATTTCACCTAGCATGATGTTCTCCATTTGCATCCATTTACCAGCAAATTCCATAATTTTATTCTTTTTTGTGGCTGAGTAAAACCCCATCATGTATGCAAACCACATTTTCTTAATCCATTCATCTATTCATGGGTATCTGGGCTCGTTCCATAATTTGGCTATTATGAATTGTGCTGCTGTGAACGTTGAAATGAGTCTATCACTATAGTATACTGATTTTAGTTTAAGTATTGAGGAGTGGGATAGCTGGGTCAAATGGCAGTTCCTTCCTAGTTTTCTGAGGACTCTCCATACTGCTTTCCAGAGCAGTTGTACAATTCCACCAACAGTGTATCAATGTACCTTTTTACCTGCATCCTCACAGCATTTATTATTTGTATTCATATTGTAGAGTAAGATGAAACCTTAATGTAGTTTTGATTTGCATTTCCATGATTGCTAGAAATGTTGAAAATTTTTCATTTACTTGCTGTCTTTTAGTCTTTTTAAAATCATGATATTGGGTGTGGTGTTTCATACCTATAATTCCAGCAACTTGGGGAGGCTGAGTCAGGTAGATCACAAGTTCAAGGACAGCCTGGGCTACTTAGTGAGATCATTTAAATCTATGTATTTTTTTTTTCTCTTTTTTTTTTTTTTTTTTTTTTTTTTTTTTTTTTTTTTTGCGGTACCGGGGATCGAACTCAGGGACTTGTGCTTGCGAGGCAAGCACTCTACCAGCTGAGCTATCTCCCCAGCCCGAGATCATTTAAATAAGTAAATTCAAATAAATAAATTTAAATAAATAGGACAGGGGTATAATTCAGTGGTAAAGCACCCCTGTGTTCAATCCCAGTATCAAATTAATTAATTAAAAATGTTATTAGACAGTCATTGCATTTCAAAGAAAAGACACTAAGAACTTTAAGAAAGCAGGTCACTAAGAAAAGTTCAGTCAATGCCGCATGATTGGCAGATTAGCAAGGCCACAGTGAGCAGAAGGGAGTATGCTATGCTATGGACACAGGTGTTTATGAGCTTGGGAATATGGAAGGCTGGTAGCAATATACTACAAAGAATTTCACTCTGAATGCTTTTTAGAGTACCGTAGGCTTCAGTTTCTGGATTCATTCTCCATGGCACCTATACTTGACTATACTACTACCTAAAGGACTGCTTTGTTTCTTCAAGCTTCCATTTGCCTTTGACTTTTGACTCCATTTCATTTTTACATTTCCTCTCCTATTTACTTTCCAAGCTTTTCATAAATAATACTGTTGTTTCAGAGTCTCATGGTAAACATGGTCTTCTAATAAATGACTGAGAATGAAAGATTGTATCCTGTTTTTAAGCAATCCTCTCCTTCCTGGATCCAGTCACCATGCTTGCTTTTAAGAACAAAGCTACACTTCTCAGTAGTCTAAATTTTACTTTACAACTTATTTTTTCCCTCTTGAATGAACTATTCTGTATTTATTTCTAGACAACGTCATATAATACTTTTTGTAATACTTCTTTTAAGTAATCACACATATTTAAAATCTGCTTCCCCAAAATGTTAGCCTCTCTGGTGACATTGGCAAATTTCATTAGTGTATTTAATTATGTGTCTCTTTTTTCTAAGTGATTAATAAGACATTAAAAACTGACAAACTCTTATGACCAACAACCCTTCCTAAGTGTTCTTACCCTAACACCCAGGCTTTGAAAAACCACTTTTTAAAATTTGTTCTTTTTAGTCATACTTGACAGTAGAGTATATTTTGAAATATTATACATACGTGGAGTATTCATGAAGTATTCTTGCAGTTGTTCCTGATGTGGAGTTATACTGGTCCTGTATTCTTATATGCTCATAGGAAAGTTATGTCTGATTCATTCTACTATCTTTCCTATTCCCATTCCCCCTCCTTTCCCTTCATTCCCATTTGTCTAATCCAACGTACTTCTGTTCTTCCCTATACCCCCCTTATTGTGTGTTAGCATCCGCACAGAGAGAATATTTGGGCTTTGGTTTTTTGGGGTTGGTGAAACTTTTGGGGGACCACTTGCCAGTCTGTGGTGCAGGTACCCAGGTGGTTACACAGTGATAGTGTGTGACATGGAACTAAGTAACAAGGCTGAAAAATAAATTAAGACCTAATGCATGTAAAAGTTCCATGTGGTGGTGATCAAGGACCTAGGGCCAGGGGAATAACTATATTTTAATTCCTCTGAAACTTTAGACTTCATTCAGTAAAGACACTTAGTGTATAACAAAACTTGCACACCAGTACCTGACTTCTTCCCCAAAACTGCTGAAGCTTTAGAAGTGAACTTGTTAGTCCTAACCTATTTTTGAGTCCTAGTTGGTTCTATAATTATCATTCATAAAATAAAGTTTATAGTGTCACCAAAGCGTTATAAAACTTCACTGAGATAACCTAAGTAGAGGTCTAACACAATGCAGAGTACCTAATACTAAATAAATGGTTGTTATTAATATTAATGGTAAAGTAGCTATAATTTCTGAGCACCTTTGAGAGACTGGCTGCCAAAGATCAGATATGTTGAGTCCTTTGGTAATTTCATTTGAAATCTCAGTGAAATGTTTTGTTTCTGAAGTCTGCCTCTGATTTCAGTTTGGGACCCACCCTGGAACCTGAGGAAGTTGTAAATGAGCTAATGAATGGAATCCTGACTGAGAAGAGGATGGTTTTGGTTCCATCCTTACTAAAGATTTTATATGTCTTTGATAGGTAAGTAACGGTTAAGTTTGTCAGCATTAGAAGTGAACGTTTACCTCTTACATATTTTTAACTCATATTTACAACTCGACACTTGTTGATAAAGTATAATTAGAGTTAAGTTAAAAACAATAGACTCAAAGATTTCATCAATTTTTTTAAAACCACACAAAATTAATCAGAGAAGCAAGATTGGTGTAACTGTTGAGTAAACCAATTGAATCATGTCCTCATGTGTTTATATTTGTTTTGTTTAAGTTGTCTATTTCTAGAAGTCTTGTCTTATTAATTAATGACTATGAAAAAGCATGTTTTAAAGCATTTTCACATAGCAAAATCATAGGACAATGAGATTAAAGAAGACCCTAGTTAGGTTTTAGATATTTATTCACAGATACCTTTACCTTTTATTTTGTGGGAAATCATACTGAAATATAGGAATTGCTGAATGATCTTTTATCATTTTGGAGATCCTTGAGCTTTACTACTTCCAGTGGGGTCTGTGGGCTACCTGCATCAGTATCCCTGAGGAGTTTGTTAGAAATACAGAATCTCCTGATCTCCTGAATGAGAACTTGCTAAGATACCAGATGATTTGTACACATATTAAAATTCCAGAAGCTCTTCTTTGGAGCAGTAGCACTCAACTTTGGAGTTCATTGGAATTCACTTGGGAGGTTTAAACAATGCTGATGCATAGACCTCCTCCTCAAGATCCTGACTCAGTTGGTGTGGAGTGTGGGCCTAGGTTTTAGAGATGTAGCAACTCTATGGAAACCTCTGGCTTAAAGGCTACCTCCTCATGACACACACCCTATCGTGATTCACTCATTGGGAAAACAGTGTGGCAGGGAGGCTGTTCCGGTAACTGGGGGAAAATGAAGAGGAGCCTTGAGTTATCTGGAAGAAGAAACCTCTTGCTGCCTGTGCCTAAGTTCAGGCTTTTCCAAGTTCATGGAGATCAGGCTCACTAGGGAAGTCTATTTAAAAAATAGATTCCTGAATCTTACTTCTAGAAATTTGAATATGGGAGAATTGGGTTGGGATTCAGAAATACATGGACCAGCAGTTGGACCAAAGATTATACTTTGAGAATTAATGATCTAAAATACCAAAAGAATTCAAGATTCAAAGTATAACATGTATCAGTCTTTCTAGCCCCTTCTACTAGAAACCATGGTTAAACATGCCCTGGACATTTAGGTATAAAACTCCAGGTCTTCTTGATGGGAAATGAATGAAAACCTGTTTTTAGCATCATGTGTATCACATTGCATAGAGAAACACTCAAGTGTTATGACCCTTTAGAATGCAACCCTCTGTGAAAAAAAATTTTGCCAAGTTTTCATCCCTGTATCTCCTGTACTTTGAAGAGTGCCTGGCCCATAGAAAGCACTAGTCATTCTAATTCCTAGATCTTTAACATAAACTTTGTACTCTGGAGCTGAATGAAGCTGCGATTGGGACTTGCTGTCAACAGCAACACAGATGAGTTAGTTCAGTTTCTTCCTCTGTGAAATGGAAATATCAGTAAGACTATGAGGCTGAGAAGAGTAAATAAAACATTTAAAGTACTCTGTATACTATAATACACAATAAATGTTATGTGCTGCTATTTACTATTATTATTACAACTACTATTATTATCATTGCCTTAATTTCCCCCTGTGAGGGTTGGCTGTTCAATTTCCAAACCCTATTTTAATGCCATCTGTCAGATCTTTGTATGTCATTACACTGACTTAAAATTCTGTTTCTCTCAAGCCCTTGGGAATGTTACAAGTTCCTAAATAGTCTTTTAACTATATGTTAAGAAATGAGACATGCTACATGACCATCACTGTTTAAGACATTTTTTTTAATCAACACAAGATTGCTCACAGGAACACTTGTGAGATACATATTAATTTTTCCATTTACATGTGAGGAATTTAAACTCCAAGGTCAATTAATTTGTTCCTGGTTATTCTCAAAACAAAGTGCATTATCTGCATTTCCATTTAGCAGTTCTATTTCCCCATTTAGTAGAACATTTAAATAATATTCTGAATTGTAAAGTATAAAATTAGCTTCTATTCTCACTTTTCATTGTCAGAATTCTTTTTTTAACCCTTTAGTATCTCAACTATTCTGTTTTTTGTGCCTCTTCTTAGATATTCTGAAAAATATATTTATTTCAAAATAAATATGTATAAACTTCAAAAATAAGTACATATGTGTGTATATATATGTGTGTATATATATATACACATACAGTGTGTATATACACACACAAACACACACACACATATATATATATATATGTATATGTGTGTGTGTTTGTGTGTGTATTTATAAAAAATATTCAGGTCACTCCTACCCTTTTGAAAAGGAAATGAATGTAATAGGAAAAAAACATATAGTACAAACTCAGAGTTAAAGTTCTTAATCCTGCCTAAAATGAACATGACGTGATTCGGGAGAAATTGAAGTATTTTAAAAGAAGATGTTTTGCAAATGCACTTAATATTTATTTCCTAATTATTTTTATGTGTCTTTTTTTTCTAGGCTTTTACCTCAGCGTTACTGGGAAATTTTAAAACGAAAGATAAATGTTAAGTTTGATGCAGTTGTTGGATATAAAGCAAAAGAACAATAAGCGCCTGGTTTTCTTGAAAACTGATTTACCAGGGTTAAGTTGATTTCATTTAATAATAATAATCAGAACTTTAATATTTTAAACTTCTTTTTCCTAATTATCCTATTTTCTTCAATGTCACCTTTTGGTACCATGGCATACTGACTTATTATTACTTGTTCTTTAGGTAAAAGCTAACTTCATGTAATACGGACATAGACATTAAGAGTTTACCTTATGGAAAATAATGAGAAAAGAACAAAAGCAATTTCATCACAATAATTTTCCAAATTTTGTGACTCATCTAAAAGTTTGCAAAATTTGTACTACAAATGTTTAAGATATCATATTTTTAATTGCACTTAACATGTTTTATAATTCACCTATTTCCTTTTCTATTCTGTATAAAATCAGAAACTTCAAACTCCAAATATAATGAAGGATTATATATCTAGTAGCATTTCACAGTGAATTTATTGATCTTTCAAATGTTTCATCCTATATGTTACCACCCTTTCCTGAGAGACTTCACATTTTAAAGTCAAACATTTCAGCATAAGAAAAGTAGAGATGGATACGTGTTGCAAATTTAAAAGCATCATGGGATTTAAGGCAGAGAATTGGGAGACAGTACTTATAAATGCAATAATAATAAATGGACCAAACATCAACTTTTGTTGTTTTCATCTTTTTGTCTTAAACAGAACATAGCTTAATCTTCAAAGTAAAGAAAAATCAATTATATGATAAAAGGCCTTTCTTTAAAGTGTCTAGAAATCTTGGGTATGAGATCAGACTAAGTTCAGAAACATAAGTAGGGTTGTTGGGTTTCTACTAAAAATACTTTCAGACTGCCTCAGCACACGTACATGATGTACATGTACTTGATCTCTGTATGAGACAGTTCTATTCTGAAAACACAAAAGAACCACTCACTGATCCCTGTGAAATGTAGCAGATGAGCAAATTTTAAGCTCAGAAATTTCAAGGTGACAAATTTTTATCCAGATTCTAAACAGAAAATGTAACATGTACCAAGTGCTAACACATGACTTATCTTATTCAACAAGTCATCTCATCAGCGTTACTGCAGATTATAAGAATCATGGTAATCTGTGTAAGGCAAGTTGTGCTATGGATTCTACAAGATTTCTCAGAAGACATTGTTCCACATTACATTTCTCCCTGTTTTCCATCATTTACCTTATTCTAATACACAGAATTGAAATATAATTGCCATTGAACTACATTCTGCACTTAGTTGATGCATATACAGTAAGCTTCTAACTCACTTAGGAATAGATTTGTTGATTAAGTTATACCTGCACAAGCTTGCCTGCTAGTGAAGTAAACTAAGAGAAAGCCGTTAGGAAACCAGTAAGATCAGTTAGCATACACCAAGGTATACTGAAAACATTTCCCTTTTCCCAATAAACATGTTTTGGCTCCTAAAACACTCATCAGAAATTACCTGGATGAACTTTAACATTAACCATTATGAGAAATAAGTATCCTTCTTTGGATATTATATGACAGAATGGTAGTCCATTCCCATTTATGGAATGTTAACCAGGCACAGTTTGACATTTAATCCCATGGCAATCCTGTGCAGTAGGATTATTAGAAGGACTTGAACTAGCTGTGGACGTGGCAGTGAACATAGAAACCCAGAAAAGGAGCCTTTGATTCTGAAGCCCTACTCTGCAGAAAAGAAATAATTTGTTGATGGAGGTTCTATATTTTGTTCTCTGCATTTTTAAAAAAGCTTGTTCTAATTTACCAGCATTAAGCAATTACTCCTGAGACTCAAAGTCTGAAAACATTTAAATGTTATTTGAATGAAGTTAAGCCCTACTTGAAATCTATCTCTCAATGGTTAGATGAGAAAATCCATCCAAGTCATCACTATTTACTTCTAAGGGTCACACCCAAAGAGGCTGTTGTCATTGGTTAGACTGAGAAAGACTCCAAGTTGGCAACAGTCATGATACTCCTGTCTTATGCTAAGGTGTCCTTTGACAGTCACAGCTCTCTTTGCAGTCAGAAACCCAGCTCCCTGGACAAACCACAAGGCCTTTCTTTGAGCCCTTGGCATCATTCTGAGGCCCTAGTACAGGACGGCTAGGACTCACTGGCCTCTTTCCTTTCCCAGGCTTTCCCACCTCACTATCTCCAGGACACCATTCTTACTTGACAGAAATTAGTCTTTTTACTGTAAATGGGGATTAGAAAGAGTAGAAGATCTAAAACTAACCCTTAGAACATCTTCAACACCAACTTGACTGGTGACTAAATGGTGAAATTTTATTGTGAAGAAGGGAAACAATTATCAAGAACCAAATGTGCTTTCTTTGACAATTCTGTGTGGTAGACACCCTTATCCTCATTTTATAATTACTCTATCCCCGAGAAGTTTAAACAACCTACCTAAAATTCTGCAACCAATTAGAAATAAAACTCAGGATAGATCCGCAGGCTTCTATCAGAGAACCTCAGTGGAATTCTCAAGAGAGTTAAATAATTGTTCTAAACACTCTCTACTTCTGACGCCGTCCAGCAGAGTCAATTTGGTGCGGTAGACAAACGAGTAGCAAGGCTCTTGAATTCGGAAACGGTTTATTGGTGATTCAGGAAACGTGGGAACACCGGCACTCCAGGAGAGCCAGCTTATATCCCCTCCAGGAGGTGAAGGGTAGGGCTGACGCCAATTATGGGAAGATTAGGTGAGGAGCTAGCTGCCCAATCATGGTAAAGGTCAAAAACCAGCAGGCAGGAGCAGGAGCACTAGGGAACACCTGTGCCCGCGGGTTATGTCCGTGGACTTAATTGAATACGGCCAATGATAAATCACCTGTGTGTGCTTATGTTAATCAACCTCCTCACCACCGAAGTGATCAAAACAACCTCTGGCTGGCTGCCAGGCGCCATCTTGGCATAGTCCGCATGGCATAGCCCCCAACATACTTCCATTTACCCAAACTTTCCTTGGAATTCAAACAATATTTTGAAACCAGCAAATAGAAATCTACAGTGGTAACAAACTATTCAACCATTTTAAGATGGAATAAATGCTATCATGCAGAAGCCCATTATTCCTCCTGAAAGAGACCCAGCCTGGCCTATTCCTATTATCACCACAGTCTAAAGTTTCCTGAAATCAAAATAAATACAAATAAGCATTGGGAGAGTGTTAACTCACTCTGGACACTAAATTCTTCCCCAAAGTAGATAGGAATTTTCACTTGACTTGAGCACCAATCTGACTTTTACAAAAAGTTGGTTTTTGTTTTGATATCTAGGATGACTAGGTCAAGCCCAGATTCAGGGAGATGTATCTTTTATTTACACAGTCTTTCCTACAATTTCAGGGGGCCTCATGCTGCAGAACAAGCCCTGGGCAATCTCATGCAAGCTAGCCATTACTGAATTTACAGTTCCTCGTCCACAAAAGGATTAAATTAAACTGCATAATCTATATCATCTCCAGTTCCAGTTAAATGAATGTCTTCAACTCAACATATGCAAAGTTTAGCAGCTTCTATACCTCATCTGTGTTTCCTAACAGACAATGGCACTTGTCCAAAGTGCCCAAACCAAACGCCTGGAAAAAACAAAACAAAACAATACACAGGACCGTCCTATGCTTTGTAAGAGGTTGCAGCATCCCTGACCTCTACCCACTAGATGCAGTAGCACACCTGATTTATGACAATCGAAAATCTCTCCAGATATGCCTGTGTGTAGCCTGTAGCACAAAAGCAACCCTAATTCAGAAACTTGTTACAAGCTGGGGCTTCAGAATCAGACTTTCTGGGCTTAAATTCTCACCCCACCTCTTACTAGCTATGTGACTGTCAACGAGTTACTTTTTTTTGCCCTACATATCAATTCCTCACTTATACAATACAGATTTTAATGGTTTCTACCTCAAACATATCTTGTGAGGATTAAATAAATGGGTATGCAAAGTCCTTAAATAGTCCCTGGCATATGGTCTGTGCCTAATAAATTCAGCCCATTATTATTACTATTATTTGATTTCTGTAAGCATTCCAAAGAGTGGGAAGAACTCCTGTTCATCAATAGATGAATGGTATAGTACATAAATAGTGGAATATTATTCTGCTTTTTAAATGAAGGAAACTTTCTACTCTGGAGGCTGAGACAAGAGGATCTTAAGTTTGAGGCCAACCTGGGCAACTTAGCAAGCTACTTGCAAAGCCATTTCATATATATGCCCTCTTGTCTGATCATTATAACTGCCTTGTGGGAGGGAAGATTGACATTGTGATGTGTGGAAAAGATCTGTGTTGGGTAAAGCAGGCTTTATTTTATCTCTATTTTCCAAATAAGGAAACTGTAACAGAGAAAATAAATGAGATTGCCCAAAGTCACACATATGTAACATAAAGTTTACCATTTTAACCATTTTAAAATGTACAGTTCAAGGGCATTAAGTGCATACCTGTTGCTGTACAACTATTGCCATCACCCACCTTCAGAGTTTCCACCATCCCAAACAAACTGTAACACCCCATGCCTCCTACGTGCATCCCTTAGCCACCACTGTGCTGCTTTCCGTCTCTATATACTCAACTACTCCATGCTTTTTCATTTATAGATGCTTTCTATAAATGAAATCATACAAAGTTTGTACTTTTATGTCTAGCTTATGTGACTTGGCATAATGTCCTTGAGGTTCCTCCATGTTGTAGTACGTGGCAAAATTTCCTTCCTTTTTTTTCTCCCTCTCATTACTGGGAATTAAACCCACAATTTAATCCAGAGGTTCTCTTCCATTCAGCTACATCATCTCCAGAACTTTTTTGAGACAGGGTCTTACTAACTTCTCCAGGCTGGCCTCAAATTTACAATCCTCTTGTCTCAGACTCCAGAGTAGAAAAGTTCCTTCATTTTAAAAGCTGAATAATATTCCAGTGTCTGTGTGTGGGGTGTGTGTGTGTGTGTGTGTGTGTGTGTGTGTGTGTGTGTGTACTACACCATTCATCTATTGATGAACAAGAGTTCTTTCTACTCTTTGACTAGAAAGTTGCTATAGATGGTATGTGTTCCCCTCAAATTCATATGTTAAAAGCATAACCCCCATGTGATAATATTATGAAGTAGGACCTTAGGAAGGTGATTTGATCATGAGGACTTGGCCAGTGGATGAGTGCCCTTATAAAGTCATATAGAGTTCCCTTCCTCCTTCTGCCATGTGAGTTCACAGTAAAATGAAAACATTCTGTAAACCAGAAAGCCAGTCCTCACTAGATATGGACTCTTCTGGCATCTAACACTCTTTGATTTTGGACTTCAGAGCTTCCAGAACAGTGAGAAATAAATTCTTACTGCTCATAAGCCAATATAAGTTTATGTAATTTGTTTATAGATACCTGAAGTAAAACAGATGTCTTAGACGTTGAGACTTCTGACACCTGGACTAATGCTCTTTCCAATATTATCACAAAAGGAACTGAATGTCTTATATAACCTAAAATCACCCTCAACCTCAAAAGATTTTCTGAGAAACAAGAATCACATGTAAGATAATTAGCCAGCTGAAATATAGTATTAATGCGAGATTTTGTGAATTGATGAATCAAACCACTACACTTCATTGACCCATGTTTTAATTTCTTAGATAATAATCTTACTTTCTCCTTTTCTCTTCTTAAAAATAAATAAATAAACACACACACACACACACACACACACACACTCAATTTACAGAAAGATACAAGGTCATTATTTAGAAGTAATTCTAGAGGTGAAATTCCATGTTGAAACATGGTACACAACTGCTCTCAGATAAACATGACCAAAGAGCATATTCCCTTGACCTGTGCTAAGCTTCTGCTAGCACGGGTATCACTTCAAAAACTCAGAGGTGGCTCTGACTCATCAGAACATGGAGACAAAAGCCTTCCTTACCTAGCTCTCCTTTCAACACCTGGGCACACAGGTCTTTGCTGGTACTCTGTGCAGAGGGCATCTCTTTCTGAGGACTACACAAAGAAAGTCAGAGGAAGAGAATAGAGCTGAGCCATGAACATTTTCTTGGATATTCTCCTGCTTCTGATCACTATCATCTACTCCTACTTGGAGTCATTGGTGAAGTTTTTCCTTCCCCAGAAGAGAAAATCTGTGGCTGGGGAGATTGTTCTCATTACTGGAGCTGGGCATGGAATAGGCAGGCTGACTGCCTATGAATTTGCAAAGCGGAAAAGCAGACTCATTCTGTGGGATATTAATAAGGTAATGGATGTAACTGAACAATTTTTCAAACTCACAAAGTAAGACATATTTTATTACTTGATTTAGCATCTGCTTATCTTAGTATTTCTCTTTTGAAAGCTGGATACATATTCTGTAGCCTTTTATACAGTTGCATCAGGTTGATTTTATGAAGGGAACATAATTAAGACCTGAGCAGTGATTTTTATGCCATAAGGTGTAGGTTATGCTTAGTATAACAGAGCCAAGACTATTCCAAGCTGCTTAAAGTAGCCAAGTCACAAGTTCTCTCAGCCCCAATCTTCCTATCTTTGAAATGGGGATAATACCTTAGGGGTAGTCAAGAAGCACACCAATTTATAGCTAAGGGCCAAATCTAGCCGTGTCAGACTGTTGGGCTAAGAATAATACTTACACTTCCAAAGGGTTATCAAAACAAAACCCAAAGAAACAAAGAAGAACATGCTATTAAAACACTTAGTACCTCCCATCTCTCACACACACACACACCTAAAATATTTACTCTTTGGCCTATTACATAAAAATGTTGCCAACTCTTAGATAAGAGGATTAAATATGTATTTTAATAGCTTAGAATAATGCCTGGCACATGGTTAACATTAGTTGTGTTAAATAAAATCTATGTGCAGAGAGTCAGGCTTTCTCTTAGACATATTTCTCTTGTACTCTTGTTTATAAATGCTATCTTAACTACCCCCAAAACCTGAAATAACTGATATTTTATATGATTTATCTAAACTTATAAATACTTGCAAGACTATGAATATATGCACCAAAAATATTTTTTTTAATTTAGTGATCTCTTTTTATTTTCCTTTAAAAAAAATCTTTAGGTCTTTTTTGTTTGTTTATATTTAAATAATTTGTTTTTAAAAAGAAGCTTAACAGCAAAATTGAGAGAAAGGCACAAATATTTCCTGTGATCTGACCACCTCCACACATGCAAAACCTCCTCCATCAACATCCCCCACCAGGGTGGTACATTTGTTACAACTGATGAAGTTACATTAACACACAGTTATAAGCTATAGGCCATAGTTAACAAAATGTTTTGAAAATCAGATTTTCCACCAATCACATTGAGATTTAAATTGCCATTAAATTATTACTCTCCTTTTCTTTGCCATCATGTCTAGTTGACACCTGTTTTCCTAAAAAGACTTCAAAAATATCTCCTGAACTTAAGGACCTAATTCTCTGTTCTTTCTGGATAGTGAAGAATATCTTTGAAGAAAAAATTGATACTTTCTTACTTAACAGATGTGAGCATTTACATAATAGCTGAATTGATATTTATATAATAGATGAATTGAAAATGATTTGGTATGTATTTGATCCTTGAAGAAATTTCCAAAAACTTTTTTAGATTATAACAAGAATTTTAAAATGGGGAAAACTATTGCCTGCTTTTCTCAGGTATTCATAAATCCTTGAAAAGGCTTGATGAAATTTAACCTTTGGATCTCTTTCCAGATATCCCTTTTTGGAGAAAGGACTATATTCATTACATTTTTTTTTAATTTTAACATTTCCAGTGACAAGGCAAAAGTAAAATTCGAAAGAAGTCATATTAAAAATGACTTAAGGTTCTGCCTGAATGATGGGGTAACCCAACCTTGTGAATTCTCTGCCAATTCTTGAATTTTATGGTTAAACATTTGAAAGATTAAAATGATTCACTCTAAGGTTACCAGTGTAAATCAGATTTCCTTTGGTCAAAGACCATCTGGATTTTTGTCATAGCTGGCTCCTTTTGCCTTCCAAGATGAGAGGCAAGTTTGGCCCTTGTTCCATCTAAACTGCTGCTTTAGGAACAGTGACAAGCGGAACTCACAATGCACACTGATACTGAAGTCGAAGCATGCGTTTCACTTATAAAAAGACAAGGCACCATATCTTGCGGTACTCCAGCTGGATAATATGACCAAAGAAATTTTTATTCGTCAAAGTACCTTATGTAAGCTTTGGTTACTAATGCTGTCTATGGTCTTGAATCTAGAGACAGAATGGAGACCTACATAATCCTCTAAGCACTCTGGCAATGAGCAAGCTACTTGCGGGAGCTGAGTAGTCAGTGACTCTCCTGACCAGCTCTCCTTTTACTCTTCTGCAACCTCTCAAAAGGCTAATTGAAGGAACACTGGTTTTGCTATAGTAGTCCTGGTCTCTGTTAAAGACTGTTCTTTGGAATTTCAGTCTGCTGCTTTGGGGTTTACCCACAAATAGTGAAATACAGAGAATGCAGGGGAGGCAATGTTGGTGAAGGAAAATCAGCGCCCCCATTCCCTCAGGGATGACCACAAATAATGGCAATACCACTATTATCCCAGTATGCACAGGAAAGGACTTTTGACATGTCCTCACCTCTTCACCACAGAGAATAGTTTACAAAGGGTGAGGGGAAAAGTATAATTTTAAAAAACATATAATCTTCTCTTTAAAAGTCAACAGATGTCAAAACTTGAAAAGAATTCTAATTTTCCAGAAATGCAAGTCAAGAAACATTAGGACAATTTTATCTTAGGAAAGAAGTCTATGAATTTGATCCAAAAATAAATTCCCCTGTTTTCATATCCTAGAGTTATGTACAAGGTTACCTAAATTTGAGAGTCCTTCCCATGGCCCTGACCACCGGAAAAATATACTGTCATTGTCTCATAGGATAGTGACATGATCTCCAATGAAAATCTTTCTCAAATAAGGATCCTTCTTTTACCTTTTGCTACCAGAGGAATAAATCAGAATCCTCGAGAAAAACATGTGGAAGCATACAGTTTAGGATTATCGCTACTTTAGAACTGCTATTCCACACCTTACTGCCTACATTACATGCTTGGTGCTCATCATATGTGTGTTAAATGAACTGCTTTTTCTTCTTTCTTACTAATCATCTGCCTGCATGACACCACAAAGAGCCCCATCATGACTATTCTTCAAACTACAAAAGTAGCTCTCTTTAGAGAAACTACCTACTTAAGGACCTCCAGGTCAAGATGAAAAGCTAGAAAAACAAAAACATGAAAAGTGGTTTTGGGGGGATTTTTTGTTCATTTGTTTTGGGGGTTTTTGTTCGTTTGGTTTTGCTTTTTGGTTTTGCTTCAGTACTAATCTGAGCATTGCCTGGCAGAAAAGTTAGGTAGAATCTTATTGCAAATTAAGCAAACAATCAAGAAGTTTCTTAAAAATAAGGAAGTTGGATGTGAATTTTAATATTTTTTTAATTTTTTCTTGTCCAGTGCTTTTTCTTCCACTCTTTCCTGAAAAATTTTTCCCCTATTACAGCATGGCGTTGAGGAGACTGCAACAGAATGTCGAAAATTAGGGGTTACTGTGTATGTATTTGTGGTAGACTGCAGTAACCGAGAAGAGATTTACAACTCCGTGAATCAGGTGAGACTTCAGGTCACACATTTCTAGTAATGATTTTGTATCAATTGCCCCTGACATGCAAAATAAAAAGGTACTTTATGTCTGATTTAAATTAGACTGTACTGCCAAATGAAGTAATGTAACCAAAGAAGGATACGTACACTTTTTTGTTGTATAGAAGTCACTCAACTCTGCTCGTTATGATGGTCTCATATTATTAATAGATTTCCTTCTGATCAGAAGTGTAAGCAGTGGCCCAGAGTAACTGACAAAAGATTTATCAGTAGGAAAAATGGATTACTTGCTAGTTTTCAGTTCTTGTATTTTTGCAGTAAGTTTTCTTCCTTTAATATTTCCTTTGTGAGATTTTTAAGTTTTAGTGCTCATCTACTCTTGTAAGGAAAATGTAGTAATAGTTATAATAATTCTAAGACCAAAGACATAGCTCAGTGGTAGATCATTTGCCTAGCATGTGTGAGGCCCTAGGTTCAAACCCCAACTCCTAAAAAAAAAAAAAAAAAAGTTATAATAAATTTTAATATCAAGTGCTCACAATGAACCTAACACTTGAATAAATTATTGCATTCTTTAAGTTAGTTTAGTTCAATGATTCTATTAATCTCATTTTGTAGATGAGCTAATTTAGGCTCAAGGAGGTTAATTAAGCCAGGCAAAGATCATGTAGCTAGTAGGTGGTGGAATTGTGATAACTCAATCAGCTTTAAAAATACTTAATCAGAACTTACATATTAATTTATCAACACAAATATTAAATTCACCTTATTGATAAGCTTTCAAAATCCATTTTGTACTGGTACTGAAACTTAGATGTTTAAAAGAATTTTAGCCCACATTTATGACAGTTTTGCCTTTGCATCTATTATTTGAACTAGAAACTTTTTCAAGCCTGAACTCTGAGACCTCACTCAGTAGAATAAAAAATAACCCCAAAACTTTGAGTTTGTATAATAGACCCAATTGATGTGTCCTTTCAATTGTAAAAGATAAAGAAAGAAGTGGGTGATGTAACCATTGTGGTGAATAATGCTGGAGTAGTATATCCCGCGGATTTTCTTAGTACCAAGGATGAAGAAATTACCAAAACATTTGAAGTCAACATCCTGGGACATTTTTGGGTGAGTATAATCAGAAACATTTCTGGTCTGTGCACATCTGTACACCTTCACTGAAGATACATGGAGTTCATAATTGAGTTCACACACTTGGGGGTGGGAAACAGGCCAGATCATTTTCTTAAATCAGGAATTATCAAGTTTGTTTGGGAAGAGGCACAGAGTATCTGTCAGAAGGTTAAAGTTCAAGGGGGCACAACACACCAGAATATGAGCCACTTGGTCTGTCTTATCCACCAGTATTAAATACATAGTTGGCATGCACCAGGTCGTCAACAAATATTTGTGAAGGTTTGTTAAGGGTCATCAGTGTGCATCTTTTCAGTGCTTTAGAGGAAAGATACACAGTGTACATTCATTTGTGACCTCCTTTCATGAAATTTTAGAACTGTAAAGACATCAGAAGTAAGTACTTAGATGTATGCAGGGGTTGGTACACTTCTGGGTAGGATTCTGAGATAAGTTCTAGACCCATGGAATGCTAAAACTTAGAAATACAGCTTGCTGGGGAGGTGGTACATGCCTGTAATCCCTGCTACTCAGGAGGCTTACACAAGAGGATCACAAGTTCAAGGCCATCCTGTACTACCTAGTGAGATCCTGTTTCAAAATAAAGTGCTTCCAAAGGGGGTGGATATGAAGCTCAGTGGTGAAGCACTTGCCTAGAATGTGTCAAGGCCCTGGGTTCAATTTCCAGTATAAAAAAGAAAAGAAAAGAAAAGAAAAGAAAAGAAAGAAAGGAAGAAAGAAAGAGGGAAAGAAAAGGAAGGAAGGAAGGAAGGAAGGAAGGAAGGAAGGAAGGAAGGAAGGAAGGAAAGAGATTTCTTATAATTGGTTAGTTTTATGGGAAACTGAAATATGAGTTTCAACACATCTTTGTAAAAAGCATTTATATGAATTAATTTTCCAGGCCTACTAGTAATGTAGAACCTACGGTAAATCTGGATTCTAGAAGAGAGCAAAAGATGTGTCCCTTTACCTTTTCCAGCTCTTCATACATGCTAATATGAATTAATTATCATGCCCACAAAACTGCTTCTCTGGGTACATTAGCTACCTATAGCTGCAAAACAACTTACATCAAAACTTAGAAGTTTAAGCAACAATAAGCAATCATATCCCCTTATACTTTCTGTGGGTCCAGAATTTGTAGGTGGCTTGGTTTGGTAGTTTTTGCCTGATAAATTTTCATAAGTCTATGGGGTAGGATTATAAAATATTATTGAAATTTTTCACAAAACAGTAAAGTTTGGCAGTGGCAGAGGGAGATTTTTTGTTTCCTGTTACATGGACATATACTATACATATATAGTATATAATAGTATGTTACACATGTATATTATATCTGTATATTATAGTATCGTATGATACCATATAATTTCTATAATATTATGAATAGGGAGATAGTGAATCTACTCATCCTACATAATGATTTGGGTCACTGTAAGACTCTTGGTTTATTCTTCTCAACTGTTTGACAGGTACACAGATTTCAACTCATGTCATTAGAATGATAAATCCCCAAATAAAAACAAAATTACAAAATACCAGATTATCATAGGGATTTCTTTCAGTTCTGAAAACTGAATTTCTCCCTTAATAATATTGTGAGGGCTAGAGGTACAGTTCAGTGGTACAGTGCTTGCCTAGCAGGCATGAGGCCTTGAGTTCTCTCCCCAGCACTGTAAAAAATAACGGTAATATTGTTTATATGAAATATTCCAAAAGGAGCTAGTTGTGTGTGTGTGTGTGTGTGTGTGTGGTGTTCTGAAGGGAAGGGGGAATATTGAGATGTGTTCCTAGCTGGTAACAGACAAGGCATAGCACTCAATGCCAGATCAAACCAATACATGTTTATCTTTTTGATTTCTCTCGTTTTGTAGAAATTGTCATAAAATTTTGCAAGTATGTGATTTCATGTAAAGTTCTCTCAAATGCCATCCTCTTTTTGTGGTCTGGGCATCCAATCCAGGGCCTCATACCAGCCGGGTATGTGCTATACCACTGAGCCATATCGCTAGCCTGCCATTCTGTCTTAACAAAAAATAGGATAACCTGATTTAGAAACTTAATGCCTTTGTCATTGTTTCTCTTCTTTCTGCATTGGCATTAAGATCATAAAAGCACTTCTTCCTTCAATGATAAAGAGAAATTACGGCCATATCGTGACAGTGGCTTCAGTGTGCGGCCATGGAGTAATTCCCTATCTTATTCCATATTGGTAAGTATCACTTGCCAGCAGTACTACATATTTCTGTACTTTTGAGTGATTATTAGTCTACAAATTTCAATGCTCACAGCAAAGAAATTTGGAGTTGCAGAATTTAAAGAGCAAGGTAGAATAATTTTTTTAAATGACTTCTCCTAAAACAATGAAACTCATTGTAATTTTATTTTAAATATTTTTAGATTTTTGAAAACTCCTCTGTAGAGTGATGTAAGAAAGTAGAAATACCAAGAATGTTTCCATAATATCCTGGAATCAGAGATGTTGACAGAAGAAATCAGAAACACATACTATAAGAAACAAAACATACAGAAGTTAAAACGAACATAAATCTATAGCATGGCCAGTCTGTCCAAGATAAGCCAATCAGAGTGGACTCTGGATCAAAACATTTTCCAGTGGTGTTTGCATAATGAAAGTTCGTTTGTGCATGTGTGTATGTGCATATGGTAGGGGGGCCTCTACCTGAGTAAAAGGATGCAGACACCACACCCCCAGACCCTATTAAGAACATAAAGGAAGGAGGTGGGAGGCCTTAAGCATATACTGTTTACAAAATATCCTTTCCTTGTAAACTCTGCTAATGGTATCTCCCTTCCTTACTACGCTTTATATTAACCTCAGAAAAAAACCTCTACCAATACATGAGTATCAATGGGTAGGTGTGTGGGTTGGTAGTTAGTTGATCTTTTATTTACTTATACATACACATTCAAGGTTAAATTGAGTTAGGAATCAAATTATTTCTGACACTCAGTGCAGTTACAGATATAGCTAAATTTCAGTGTAAGGTAGATTGCTATTACACACACTTATGGCTATTCCAAACTGCCTCTATCATCTTAAAATGCAAATAAAAATTTCACAGATTAAACATTTCTGTTGTTTTAATATTTGTAAGTGTAGAAATTCAATGCAATAACAGTTTTCCTTTTCTTCTCCCTGGAGAAAAGAACCAGTCTCTAACATTATTGTTATGTGTCAATGGGTCAAAAACATTTATATAATTAACAAATAAATCCATATAAATAAAGTGATTACACATATGGTATTTGAATATTCAAGGTAGTCCTATATTTTAGAATCTTCATTTTAAAAATCAGAAAAGAAAAGAAAAAAGAAGATAAAGACATGTGCTGATGGCACACAGAAAACGCATCTAACCACACTAACTGAAGTCCTTGAACGTCAAATGCTCTTAATGCAACTTAGAGGACAAAGTGGCACCAGTGTCAAGAAGGAAACTACCAGCTTGGTCACCAAAAGAGGAAGAACATATGGAATTCCACAGAAGTTTGTCAAAACAGATATTAGTTTTGTAGTATTTCTAAATATGTTTTTCATAATTCATATTTTTCTAAATAAAAACAGTAATAAAAACTGATTAGAAAATATTTTGGAGATTGAGTAGAAAAACTTTATATGTAGGGTGGAAAAGTGAGCATCAGTCAATAAAGTTATGATTGTTCTTTCGCTATGGTCGCTAATTAAGAATTCGGGTAGAGGGACTGGGAATATATAGTTCAGGGATAGAGCACACACTTAGAATGAGCAGGAGGCCCTGGGTTTAATTCCCAGCAACAAAAAAAGAAAAAAAGTAATTTGGTATACTCAGAATTCTGTTTGATCATATATGAAAATATAAAAGAAAATGAATGGTCATTCATTCTCTCAGAAAAATCACAAGTAGATGATTTTGGGGATTTGACTTCTTGCTCAAACCAAATGATTCTGCCTTCTTACAGAAAGCTAACTGTCTTGCTCTCTTTTAACTGATGATGGTTGATAATTCTCTTATAGTTCCAGCAAATTTGCTGCTGTTGGCTTTCACAGAGCTCTGACATCAGAACTTGAAACCTTGGGGAAAACTGGTATCAAAACTTCATGTCTCTGCCCAGTTTTTGTGAATACTGGGTTCACCAAAAACCCAAGCACAAGGTAAAGTCAAAACCAAGTTAGGATAGGAATGTGGCATGAGAAATTGATATGAAAACTATATCAGAAACTTTTTAAGTTGGCTAAGAGGGAGGATTTTTTTCTTATTAATATTATTTTATTACCTTTAAGTTTTGTTTTGAAATTAAGTAAATAAAGGGGGGGGTAAAACAAATTAGGGACTAGCAGGAGTGATCAGATTCCAGTTAATTAGGCAACTGGTGTTTATTTATGTCCAGCAAAAAGATCAACACACACTTGGGTGCCAAGAGTGAGCAGGAATTGGGAAGAGTGGGCTAGAGAGGCACATTTAGAGAATGGAGAAAGACTTCTATCCTGGAAACCACACCTCCACATTGAATTATACCCAGTATCCCCCTTTCCCAATAGTGATTCATCTTCCTCAAATACAGTATGGGAAGGTAAGGATATGTGCCAATTTTATATTATCCACAACAGCAGCCACAGTGCTAACATAACATACTCTGCCTTATTCCCTGGTTCCTCTATTCCTTACCATCTAATGCCTCTCTACCACTTTGATATTTATACTGTGTGAGCTAAGAAATACACCTACTAGATATGAAAAGTATAAGACTGTATTTACAAAACATCAATATGAGATGTGGGGGAAGGAGGGAAGTGACATTTATGTGGTGAAACCTGGAATATTTTAAAACCGAGTTCTAGTTTTGGTGAAAGGATCTCTTAATTTGTTTATCTTTATTAATTAAAAACATTAACACTAGGTTCCTGAGGTTTAGCTCAGTGGTAAAGCACTTACTTAGCACATGTGAGGCCCTAGATTTAATCTCCAGCACTCAAATAAACAAATCTTTTTAAAAATGAAAAAAAAAAAGACTTTTTCTTTTTAATCACAGATTATGGCCTGTATTAGACACGGATGAAGTTGCAAGAAGTCTGATAGATGGAATACTCACCAATAAAAAAATGATATTTGTTCCATCATACATTGGTATTTCTCTAATACTGGAGAAGTAAGTACAGCACAGAACAGTTAAAATACAAATGGAACTATTTGTACTCTTTGTACATAGAACTATACTATTGATGGTCTTTCAGTTGTAAAAGTTTTTATGGAGACCCTCCACTCCTGGGGAGAACACTCAAGTTTCCTGTTTTTGTCTCACTCATTTTAAAAAATAGGAAATGATACCTTTTCTCTACCATCTCTGCCCAATCTTTGCTGAAGACTATTCAAATAGAAGGAAGGTCAGTTTTTAAAGCACATAATACAGTGAAGTAGTTTATAAAAGTTCTGTTTTAAAAATCTGCTGGGATGTTGTTGAAGATTGCATTGATCTCCAACTATAGAACAATTGGAGGAGAAGTAACAAAATAGCAATATCGATTCATCCAGTCCAAGAACACAATATATCTTTCCTGTTTTGTTTTATCGTCTTCAAAATCCTTAGGCAGTATTTTGTAGTTTCTGGTGTTCAAGTCTTGCACATCTTTCATCAGATTTATCCCAAGTATTTCATGGCTTTAATGCTTGAAAATGGCATGCATCATTTTTTTCTCTTCTTCATTGTTTGTTGCTAGCATATATTTGATTTTTGCATTTCGTTCTTATATTCTGTAACCTTGCTAAGCTTACTTGCTAAACTCACTGTTTTTTGTAGATTCCATCAGACTTTTTACACAATCATTTAAAAAGAAATTTTTATTTCTTCCTTTACATAATTTTCTTTCTTTTTCTTGCCTTAATTCAGTGTTCAGTGTTGAATAGAACTACAGAGAGCATCATCCAAGTGTTCTTCCTGATTTTTAGAGGAAAATGTTCAGTCTTTCACTATTATGTGTGATGTTAGCTATAAATTATTTTTCATCACAGATGTTCTTATATTAAGGTTGATGGATTTTCCTTCATTTACCACTTTGACAAAATTTTGTCAGATGATTTTTCTGAATATATAAAGAAGTTCTTATGATCTTTCCATTTAGGTTTAATATCATGAATTACATTGATTCATTCTAAAAGATAAGCCAATCCTATATTGTACTGTTTCATTTTGTATCAGGGTAATTACAACCTTCAGAGTGAACTGGTGAGTTTTTCCTCTTCTATTTTCCAGAATAGCTTGTGTGGTATTGGTATTATTTCCTCCTTAAACATTTGATAGAATTCACCAGCAAAGGTACTGGGCCTATAATTTTCTCAGTGGGAAAGTTTGTAATTACAATTTTAATTTCTTTAATAACCATAGGATATTCAAGCTACTTATTTATTCTTGGTAATGTGCCATTCAGGGAATTTCTTCCATTTCATCTAAGTTGTCAGAAATACTGGCATAAATTTGTACATCGCATTCCCTTATTGTCCTGTAAATCTTTAGAATTTCTTATTCTTGATATTGATTATTTCTGTTTCCTCTCTTTTCTCATTCATATAGTTAGAGGTCAATTTTATTGATCTATTCAAAACACTAGTGTTTAGTTTAATTGATTTTCCCCATTTTAATATTCTAGTTAATTTCTCCTCTGATACATATAATTTGCTTCTGCTTACTTTGCATTTAATTTGCTCTTTTTCTAATTTCTTAATGTGGAGGAGTTCATTGAATTGATACTTTCTCCTTTTTATTTTATTGTGCTAAGAACAACATGAAATCTACATCTTAACAGATTTTTAAATGTACATTACACTCATATTGATTGTAGACACAGTGTTGCACTTCAGATTTCTAGAGCTTATTCTTCTTTTCCCTCCCAGTACTGGGGATTGAACCCAGGGGTGTTTTACCACTGAGCTACATCCCAGTCTTTTTCTTTTTGTTTCTTTCATCCTTCCTTCCTTTCTTTCTTTGTTTTTGAGATTTGAGACAGTCTCACTACATTGCTAAGGATCTCCCTTAATTACTGAATCTGACCTCAAATTTGTGATCCTCCTGCCTCAGCCTCCCCAGTTGCTGGAATTATAGGTGTGCACCACCATACCCTGCTTTTCTGTTCAAATATCTTGTTTGACTAAAATTCTATCATTAATTCCCCAGTTCCCTTTCCATCAGTACCTAGAAACCACCATTGCACTGTTCAGTTCTCTGAATTTGACAATTTTAGATACCTCATATAGTGGAACTATGCAGTATTCATATTTTTGTGAGTGGTTCATGTCCTTGCACAATGTCCTCAAGGTTTATCCATGTTGTTGCATGTTGCACAATTTCCTTCTTTTATGAAGCTGAATAGTATTCCATTGTGTGTGTGTGTATATATATATAGAAATTTTTTTTCAAAAAGTCATTTATTGCTATTAATTTCCCCAAATGTAGCCCTTTTGTTCTGTCTGTCCCACAGATTTTGACATTTTGTGTTTTCATTTACATTCTGTTCAAAATATTTCTAATTCTCCTTTTGTATTATGGACTCTTTGAAATCTATTTTTTAGTTTCTAAATATTTGGGGAAATTTTCTAGAGATTTTTCTGCCATTCATTTCTAATTTAATCCCATTGTATTAACTGAATATTAAAAATTTATTGAGATATGTTTCATATCTCTGATATATTTCATTCCAGAGACAAATATATAGTATAGATGAGTATTCATGGTATATCTTGGAAAGTGTTCCAGGTGCACCTGAAAAGAATGAGTCCTCTGCTCTTGTTGAGTGTTCTATAAATGTCAATTAGGAGTCAAATTGGTTGATAAAGCTATTCAGAGTTTCCATAGCATTACCAATTTTTTTGTCTACTTGCTCCATCAGTAATTGAGAGAACCCACACCCACTGGGGAGGGACTAGAACACCACCAGCTGCCACCTCCCCTTGGGCCAAAAGCAAGTGCCAACGTCAGAATGGCTTTTGTTTCCTACTTCTTTACAGTTGGTTCCTGGAGACCTGGGAAGGGGCCAGATGAGGCCCCTCAGAAAATGTGATCTCCAGGGATGAGCCTGTACATAAATATCATTAGGTTTCTCTGCCCTGGAAGGTCATTTTATTGATAAGTAACCCGTGACTTTCCAATGTAAATAAAGAACAAACTAAGTAGTGTCTTCCAAATAAATAAATAGCACAAATAAATAATAATTGAGAGAAGATCCTTAAAAATCTCCAACTCTAATTATGAATTTGTCTATTTCAGCAACAGGACCATCTTATTAATCTTCTTTACACTTATTTCCTGTTCAGAGAGACATGTTTTGTGAGCAGATGCAATTACTAGTATGAAGGTTTCTTTTCAAGGGTAGTTGAAAGGGGCTGGGGATATAGTTCAGTTGGTAGAGTGCTTGCCTTGGAAGCACATAGGCCCTGGGTTCAATCCCCAGTACCGAAAAAGATTTAAAAAAATAAAAAAGTAATTGAAAGGCCTGCACCAGCTCCTTTCTTTTCAGCTTGGTCCTCCCAGCCTCACTTTGATCCTTCCATCATCTAGCCTCCCATCCCAAGGTAGGGAATTGAATCTTTAATTAGAGAATAATACCAAAATGACTTTCAATATGACTTTATTTGTAGAACATATTATTTCTGTCCCTTTCCACTCAGACATACCCTCTTCTTTCATTGGTCTATTAAAATTTCATCCATGCTTGAACATACAATTGTGTTTTTGAAGTTTTTTTTCTGATATTCCAGCCCTTATTAACCCTCCTTATTTTTCCAGCCCTTAATTGCATGTGGTTGATATTTTTCAGTGATTGTGTTTCAAGTTTGCCTTATTAGACTCTCAACTAAGGAATAAATTCCTTAAAGGCAGTAGCTATTTTTTAGGTTCTTTAGTTTGCCTTTTTACAGAGTATGTAATAGATACTCAGTTGTCCTTAAGGAAGAGGTGGAGGAATGGATGGAATGAGTTCTTGTGCTGTATGCTGTTGACATCAAGATTAAGCAACAATTTCAGTAATGAGCTCAGACCTTCAGTTTTAGATCGTTAATGAAATAAGATCTCATACAATTTTTCTTAAGTAAGATGAGAGATGAGAAGAGTGTTGTGTTCAGTGTTTTATCTTTGCATGCAATATGGACTACTAATGGTAAGAGACACGCAAAAGAGGGGGACACTAAGGAAGAGAGGAAAATTAAATGCGAGCTAGATAAAACTCAATATTCGGGCCATTTTAACTGACAACAAACAAGTGACTTCAGAGTCAGAGATTTTAAACTGACTTTATTCTTTTTTCTTTTTATTTTTAATGTAGGTTTCTTCCTGAACGTGCCTTGGCAGCTTTAAGTCGTATACAGAATATACAATTTGAAGCAGTGGTTGATCACAAAACCAAAATGAAATGATGTATGAAAAAGATGTATGCACATTAATGAAGTGAATGTAAGTTTAGAGTCAATGCTTTAAAGCTTTCTTTCACATTTTTCAGTGCTGTTTATATTCAAAACATTGATTTGTCACTAGCAGCAAAACTAATTATCTTCCTATGTCTCAAAACCAGAGAATTGTGAGAAATAAATTTCTACTATTACAAATAACCCTGTCTGTGGTATTTTGTTACATACTAAGGACTAAGACAGTGTTTATTGAGTAATCAAGAAGATAGTAAATATGTTTTTACATAGATATTTGCGATTTTGTGTAAATATTCTATAAACTAAATTGCTATATATATAAATGATAGGATAAACCATTCAAATTACAGACAAATATTGCCAGGTTGCCTTCCAAAAAATATCTGTAATGATTTCTATTTTGGTGAGGATTTCAATATTGCTTTGAGTTGGCTGTTTGTGAACAATGAAAATTTTGTAGAGGTTCTTTGGCTATACGAATTAGAAAGGAACTTATTTTCCTAATGATCTGTCCTCGGTGTTCAGTTTTTCTCACAGCAAGGAGTAAATAACGAGCCATATTGTTTATCTAACTTGATGAGTCCAATATTTACACAGATTTGCAATTGTGAAATCTCAATGCCTTGTTCTTCACTTGATGGAAGTTCTTGAATATATTTGGTTTTTGTTATGCTTTATTGGGCAATTACTAAACACACCAGTCAATTAAAACATATTCAGTTATACACATATTAATAACATAATCCTTCCCAAATAAATCCCCCCCAAAAATAAAACTTTCTGTTTTTTAGTTCGTTTTTGTTTTTTATTTAGTTTCTGGTGCTGGTGGTTGAACCCAGGGCCTTGTGTATGCTAAGCTGGAGCTCTATCACTGAGCTATGCCCTTGGCCCAAAATTTTCTGTTTTAATTCCATTTTTGGTTTTAATCCTTTCTAGCTTGTAGAAATGCCTGAAAGCATAATAAAGAGCTATTTTTAACCCATTTTAAAAATATTGTAAATGCAGACTTGTTTCCTATAAGTTCCTGCTGAGTTTCTAAATGTTTTACTAGAATAATCTCCATCTCATAATTCTCCCTAAGAATCACCACTCCCACCAAAACCCCAGTCCCAGCACTGGAGGGTAGATCCATAGGCAAATACTTTTTTCAATGCTCTTGTCTATATAAATCACATAAATAAAGATGTATCATAAAATTCATAGTTCATGTGCAAGTGCTATTGTGATTTACTAAAGAAGATTTGGAATAATGGGCTATTGGTTTATTGTCCAGTCAATGCATATAAAAATTCTTCTTGATACCCAGGTAACATCTCTTCTTGTTCAGTCCAGGAGTTATTTCTTTGTTTCCTTTATTATCAAATGAACCATTCCTTGTCAACATCATACTTTCTCCAAAAAAGAAGAGGTAACAATGCTGTTATTACTCATTATGTTATGGCTCTTTGTAACATGTTTATACTGGAATAATATAAATCTTCTACCCTCTGAAATATCCTACTACAATTTATTTAGTATTGCTTTCATCATTACTTTGGACATTGCATCATCTGCTTACTGTGAATACTGCTTCCAATCTCCAAAGATGGTTATTGCATTTCTTTGATAATAACCACAAACTCAAGATTTATCCAGGGCATACAGGAAAACACAAATGATAAATTTGAATTCTAGATAGATAGATTCAATTTATTATTTAGAATGGTACAGCATAACAGAATAATACATCTTCCAACTGTGACTTGTCTTGAACTCTTTAAGCCTTAAACATTACATTTTCAGAACTGATATTTTTCATGTTGACTGCACCTTGCTTCCCATTCACCACCTCCAGCAGGAGGGGATTATTTTGTCCCAGGAGAACAAAATCAGCAGTCCCCTTTGCACAAGGAATTTCTCACCCTCCTCTGGGACAGCTTAATACATGTCATGAAGAACATAGCATCACTACATCAATCAGAATGATCTATTGGCATGAAGAAGCAATAATCTTGAAAGCTCTCACAAGAAATAGATGCAGCCTCCCAACCCCCCACCAAAGGTCTGCCATGACATAGAACTTATTGAGGAGTTGGGGTGACTATTCTGAGTGAGAGTGGCAAAGATATAAGGATATTTGATGCCATTCATGCAGCCCTTGGATGTTACATATCAGAGGTGAAACCATGCTCAGAACACAGATAATGAGTACTCAGAGACCTGAATTAGAACTATGTCTAATGTAATTGAACATCAGTCAAAATAAATATGCCAGCATCATTCTGAAAGCCCAATCTCACATGATCCTGCAAAAGAAATATCTTTCCAGGTCACCCTCCTGAAAGTGGAGTCAGGAAATAGGGCCCCAGAAAGACCCCATAGATACAAGTCCCAGAGCTCTCCAGAATATCTTGTCAACCATATATGTAGGAGGAGAGAGAGTACCCCAAAGGGGAGAAACAGAAGAGGCACCAAAAGAGGGCTTAAAAAATTCAAAGAAAGCACTCCAAAGAGCAAAGTTCTTTGAGCTGCAGGACTGGGACAAGGTTCCCACTTGCCAGGTCTGATACTGCCAAGCACCTCTAGATTTATGCATAGCTTAAAGGAATACCCAGGTGAATACATGACTGAAGAGACAATGTTCAGTTAGCCTCAGATCTACATCTTATATTATGTATGTGATAATGTTTCCAAACATAATGTTAACATCTAACATTACAATTCTCCATTTTCACAAGGAGGAAAGCCCAAAAGATTCATGCCAGGACTGCTCTCTGACTTTGTAGCCATCACAATAAAATGTGTTGGAAATACAAACCCTTGGGACTCACCCAGATTTTTAAATATCAGAATCTTCATTTTCAAAAGACCTCTAGGTAATGTGCACTAAAGTTCAAGAGGCATGCTTTTTGTGTGTGTGTATAACATTAGCTTTGAATTTAATGCAGCATTGTGTGACCAAGGGCTGTTCTGAATATGTGATAATTGCATCAAATCCAACATTTACCTTTGTGTTTACATCTTCACAAACTGTTGGAGACCGCTGCCCTGTAGGGCCCGCAGTGGTGGCTGGCCTCGCCCTAAGATGGCGCCGAGAAGCCCAACTGCAAAGAAAAACAACTTTAAGGAAGTGCTTTCTATTGGCTGACTGATCTCCTCCGCGTCAGTGCTTAGCTCGTGATCACTGCATGTCCTCATTGCCCACCAGTAAGTCTCCACAAGCCAAATGCCTGACCCGTTAAGGTGATTGGCTATTACATCCCATAAAGCTGCGTACTTTGCGGGGCGGAGGCAGGCAAGGCGGGTGGGCAGGCAGGCAGCAGATGCATGACGAGAGAAGAAGAAGGCAGACAGCAGCGGTGCGACGAGAGAGGAAGAAGAGAGAGGCAGCAGCAGCTGCTCGAGAGAAAAGAAGGAAAGAGAGAGCTGCACGGCGAGAAGAAGAAGAAGACGGCGGTGGAGGAGGAGGAAGAACCAGGCACTCGGCTCAGAAGCTCTCCCATAAAAATAAAGACCTTAAAACTTCATCTGAGAGCTGAGTCTTCATTGTACTCGCTGGACGAGACAACAAACTATGTGAAAAACCATAAGGAGGGAAGCCTAACCCTTCCATAAGTGTTCTCTCATACTTTTCTGGTTGTTGCTTCCTCTTATATCTAAAGGTTGTTAGATAAACTATGACTTCTTTTTTTTTTTCATATTCAGACTTTTTATTCTTTTGTGTATTATTTTATTATAAATACCATACTAGAAGTTTCTTTGTTAACTTTTAAAATTTTATTCTAATTAGTTGTACATGACAGTAGAATGCATTTATACATTTTGATAGATCATACATAGAGTGTAATTTCTCATTTTTCTGATTATACATATTGCAGAATCACATCAGTCATGCAGTCATACATGTACATGAGGTGGCCTTTGGATTTTTGGATTTGGCTTATTTCACTTAGCAGATATTCTCTAACTCTATCCATTTACCAGCAAATGCCAGAATTTCATTCTTCTTTAAAGCTGAGCAACATTCCACTGTGTATGTATGCCACATTTTCTTTATCTATTCATCTGTTGAAAGGCATCTTGATTGGTTCCATAGTTTAGCTATTGTGAATTGAGCTGATATAAACATTGATGTGGCTGTGTCATTGTAGTATGCTGATTTTAAGTCCTTTGGGTATAAACTGAGGAGTGGGATAACTAGGTCAAATGGGGGTCCATTCCAAGGTTTCTGAGGAATCTCCATACTGTTTTCCATAATGGTTGTACCAATTTGTATTCCCACCAGCAATGTATGAGTGTACCTTTTTCCCTACATCCTCTCCAACATTTATTGTTGCTTGTATCAATTTACTTCTTCACATATGCCAGGTGTTTTGCTGAAAACCCCTTCTTTATTTGATTGGATATATTATATATAATCAATTTTCTTACCAGCTTCATGAAGCAACTATAAGATTATAGGAAAGTTAAATGGCATGAACTTGATGGCAATCATTTATAGTAACAGTAATCACAGTCAAATTACAAGAAAATACTTTATGATTTGCCTAATATATAACCATTTCCCGTTCAAACTATCTTCACCAACCCATATGAAGTTAAATAATATTCATAAATTCACATCAAAACACTTATAAAAAGCAAAATTATTTAGCTATTAGACTCCAATAATGATCCATTATTTCTATAGATTTTGTGATTTTTCAATGTGAGGTCAACTTGGTAATATTTAAGACTTAAATATTCTCAAACAACTCAAAATCTGAATTGCTTGTTGCCATATCTAATTTCAATAACTAGGATTATTTTTTCTTTTGTTTCTCAAAATCTCTTATCTTTTAATGGCTCTGTACTCACTAGTCAATACTTTGTCCAATTATTTGAGTGTATTTGATCCTCAACCTCTCTTCTATTACACCCTTTCTCTTTTCATACTCCCCTTTCTTTTTTTAACTAACTTACAGTTTTTTTAAATTAGCATCTTGTAGGTGTACATGACTGTGAGATTCACTTTGGTGTATTCATATGTGTACATAGGAAAGTTACATCCGATTCATTCCACCGTCTTTCCCTATTTTATCCTTCCTCCCTTCCCTTCATTCCCATTCCAATTTGTCTACTCTATTGATCTTTCTTCTTTTTTTTAAACCTCCTCCCCACTTATTTCAGATTAGTTTCTACATATCAGAGAAAACATTTGACCTTGACTTCCGGAGACTGGCTTATTTCACTTAGTATGATAGTCTCCAGTCTAAACCTCCACCTATACCTCAAATCTGGTCGGGAAATATTCCTTATTTTTCAGTTACTGAAACTATTATTTACATAGACTATATAGACATTGATGTTGAATTCAGTTTGGAATGATTACTTAACTATTTGAAACAAAATTATAGTTTCAGTCCACCTTGTTATCTGATAATACTGTGAATTTGAGAGAGCACCTTTCTATCTTAGTGAATTCCACATAGACCATATCCAAGATAAACAGACTATACCACTTCATAGACTTTTTCAAACCAAAACAAGTCTTTTCTATCATGCACTAAAAAAAGGGCACATATTTAGTATGAATTTCATTGAGAAATTTTGGTAGGAAACATAGAATACTAACCTGTAGAAAAATCAGAGATGAAGATCTAAATCTCACTTTAAAGAATTTTTTAACATACCAGGGGAACAAATTCATTTAAGTAAGTGGAAGAAAAGTAAGATCAGCACTTTTGAAGGGTTACTAACAAAGTGCTTTATGGAAAGAGACCAGGAATAATTTTGAGGAAAAATTTGTCCTTTCTGAGGAGATATAATTTGAGGCACTAAAGAGGAGAAGGTGCAAGAACATCCCACAAGGGAGGAACACAGAGACAAAGCCCAGTGACAAAGCCCTTGCCTAGCATGCATACAAGGCCCTGACTTCAGTCCCCTCTGTGAGAGAGAGAGAGAGAGAGAGAGAGAGAGAGAGAGAGAGAGAAGAAGAACATACGGGGGAATGTTACGTTGGTACACAATATGTTCTTTAGAAATTGTATTTTAGAGTTGTTGCATGGTAAGTCATCCAGGGTAAACAGGGATCACATTACTGGGGAGATTTGGGGGAATAAAAGCTTAGAAAAGATATTTAGAGTCCAGTAGTGCAGAACCTTCACACATTAAGGAATTTGGACTTTATTCAGTCAAGCAATGAAAGCGAGGCCTACCACAAACCAATGAGATCAAAACTGGCATTGAAATGAAGGATGGAGTACCAAAGGAAAATAATAAGTTATTAAATAACCAGTTTGTAAGTAAAAATACCATCAATGTATATATGCTATTAGATTGAACAATATGTATATTATCAAAAGATAAAACCACCTAAAATTTCAAGCTGCTATATTGATTTAAAGTCAATTAATAGATTAATTTATAAACTATTTATTATTGACCATGGAAAAAATGAAACCAATATATTGACTGTAGTTAGTTTCTATTGATTACATTTTATCCTACTTTATTCCAGAAAGAATTCTCAAGATCGACAAGAGTATCTAAAATTATAAAGTACACAAGTCTTAAGGCAATGAAAAAACAAAGCTGAGTCATAACTTTTCAGATTCAGAACTAAATATAAGGGACACAAGATACAATATTAAAATAACAATAGCATCTAAGTAGAGATCTAGCAATTACACTTTTGAATTAATCCAATGATGGATTCATAAATGTACTTTTGGAAGATGGTAGAAACTATAAGAGATGGGACCTAATTGAGGGGAGTGGGTCCTTGGGGGTGAACCCTTGGGAACTGTATCTTGTTCCCTGTCCTTCTGTCAATATTTATCTCTTCTCTCTTTCTCCCCCCATTTCTTCTCTCTCCCTCTCCCCCCTGCCGGCTGCCATGAGGTAAGCTTCTTTCCTATGCCACCATACTCTTCTTCCGTGGTACTCTGTATCATCTGACACCCAAAGCAATGAAGCCAGATGACCATGGACTGAAACAAGAGAAACTCTGAGATGCGGGGGCACTTGGCAAATAAGACCCTTACCAGAGCATGACAAGGTTCCTCTGGAAGATGCTTGCAAGGTCTCATCAGAAAACTGGGTCCTGCCAGGAAGCCATCTGCATATTCTGGGGTTTTCTGTGCCTGCTGTTTTTACTGACATATTATTCATTGCAGAGTCTCTCTCATGGAATAAATGCATTGGGGGATAAAGGGAACACAACTTTATTAAATGATTTATTCAGGTTCCAGACAAATGATACCAATGAGACTTGTGCAAAACAAAACTCTATGTGTCTTAGGGTGAAAAACATTCTTGAGCAACCGTGTCCTGTGTCTTTTTCTTGGGAACAGTGTTTTGACTCCCTTAGGATAATTTCTATTACAGATTTTTCCCAGGCTTCTAAGGCAAAAATAAAAACTCCTTTAGCTCGTTAGTTACGTCTAGTCCTGTAGAACATCAGCTGCCTCCCACAGCAGGAACTAAATAAGGATAAGCTTTTCAGATCAAAGGCAGGCCTCAGTTTTCCCAGAAAGAAAACCTATTAAAAACATACACTTTGATCTCCCCTTATCTTCCACCAGGTGACTTGATATAATACATATCTAAGAAGACACTGGCCTAGAGAACCACAAAAACCAATATCAGACTACAAAGACTGAGTGTCAGCTAGTCTATAACTTAAGTGGCAGTGTCAAATATAGGTCAAGGAGAAGTTAGACTTTAAATAATATTTCCATGTCTAAGCTATGTTCTGAAGGTGTCGGGTCAAAATAAATTCATTATAAAAATATTTGTTTAATGTTACTTAGGTTAGCAAAAATATGTTAGTTAATAAAGATAAGATATTACCAGATGGCGCCTGTTGGCTAAATGCCCAAATCCTTCTTCTGTTATCTATGCCCTTGAAACTTCCTCCTTTATTCTTAGTAAGTTTGTAAAGGGTATAAAAATTGCTGGTGAATTCAATAAACTTGTCAGCAACCTAACACTGACCTGAGTCTGTGTGGTTGCTGTCCATCGCCGACGCTGCGCCGTCTAATCACTTGGGGCTTTTGTATTTCAGGCCATCAAGGACCCCTGGACTCTGCTGCTTGGGCTGGTCCCCGGCACTGAGACAAAATAAATCTTTTCTCATCTAAGATGATTTTCTCAGGTATATTGTCATGGCAACATGACAATATACTGACTAACATAGCTACGTAAAATAATTTACCCATTGCAGTTTTTAATTACATAATTTGTTCAGTTCTATAAACAGTTGTCCTATTAAGAATCTACTGTATTTCCTGGACTGTGTTGGGTAGAATAGAAATCACATAAACACTAGAAAATATATATATGGGTTAACTATTCTCTGAGAAATTTTCCTACAAGTCTTTTTTTTTAAACTTCTAGAGATCAAACCCAGGTCCTCATACATGCAAACAAGCATTCTACTACTGAGCTACATCCCCAGTCCACTTTCCTACAAGTCTTTTTTTTTTTAATTTTTTTATTGGTTCTAATTTGTTATACATGACAGAATACATTTATACATTTTGATAGATCATACATAGAGTGTTATTTCTCATTTTTCTGATTTTACCGATCACATCGGTCATACAGTCATATATGTACATGAGGTAATAATGTCTGTTTCACTCATCCTACAAGTCTTAACATGAATGTGTTCATTTAATCTTCACACAAGTCTGTCAGGCAAATAGTGCTACTGGTTACAATTTATAAGATAAAGCAACTGCAAATTTTCAATATTCGTTCAAGGGCACACAGCAAGAGAGCGAATTGTGGAGCAGTCAGGACAGCTCCAAAATCCATTCTTCTAATCAGTGGGCTCTGGTATGAAAGGATTATATTTTTTAGTTGTGTTAGTTAGCTTTCTGTTGCTGTGACAAAATACCTGAGATAATCAATACATAAGAAGGAAAGATTTATTTTGGTTCATGGTTTCAGAGGTTTTTGTCCATGGTCACTTGGCTCCCTCCCTCACTTTGGGTCTGTAGTAAGGCAGAACATCATGACAGGGAGCATGTGGTGGAGGAAAGTTGATCATTCCATGGCAGCCAGGAAGCAAAAGAAAAAGGGAGGTGCCCTGGTCCCAATATACCCTTCAAGGACATATCCCCAATGACCTTACATCCTCCTAGAAAACCCCACCTCCTAAAGTTTCTACTACCTCCCAAAAGCACCACAGGCTAACAACCAAGCATTTAACACATGAGACTCTAGGGAACACTTCAGATCCAACTATAACAACTTTCTTCCAGTTTTTCCCTGACTTCTCAGGTTGATCTTCATTGGAACCATCTCTTCTCTAGGACTTTTTTCTTTTTTCACCTGCTCCTTCAACACTGCTGTTCCTCTAGTAATGATGGTAGTGAAAGGACGTGTGAGCAGCAGAATCCCAAGATAACATCCAAGACTTCCCTTCCCTATTATACATGCCCTGCATAATCCCTGTGATTGAAAATATGATGGATTTTACCCTGTGATGAAGTTAAGTCATGTTACATGTCATGTTAAGTTTGCTTGAAGAAAAGACAATTATAAAAAAAAGACAAAACTAAAAAAAAAAAAAAAAAAAAGAAAAAAGAAAGAAAAGGCGATTATCAAATCACATGAGTTTATTGTGGTTTGCAGTACTAAAAACTAAACCCAAAGAGGCTTTTAATTACTGAGCTACATCGCCAGCCCTTTTTATTTTTGTCTTGAGACAGTGTCTCCCTAACTTGCTTAGGGCCTGGCCAGGTTGCTAAGGCTGCCCTCAAACTTGTGATCCTCACACTTCAGCCTCTGGACATGCTGGGACCATGCCTGACTGTGTGATATTTTTTAAAGCAAAGAATTTTTCTGAGTCTGGTGCTGGGAGAAGGAGCCATAGAGATGTATTCTGGGGCTTGGAAGAAAGCAACATTCATTCATTTTGTGGATGGCATATGGCAAGGGGTGGCCTCAAGGAGTTGAAAACAGTCCTTCATCCACAGTGGACAGGGAAACAGGAGGTCAGTCCGACAATTGCAAGGAAATTAATCCTGCCAATTGGTAGGGACCTTGAAGAAGGATCAGGAACCCGGATAAGATAATAGCCCTGGTTGACACCTTGATTTCTGCTGTGCAATTCTAAGTGGGAGTCCAGCTATGCAGTGCCTGCACTTAATCCATGGAACTCTGAACTAATAATGCTGCTGCTTTAAATCACTCAATGCGTGGTATTTTTCTGTGCAGTATTATAACACTAATACAGGATGTCATAATGGTGAAATATATTTCCCCGACTAAATAAACATCATGTAACTTTCACTCCTTTTTTTCAGAGTGAATAAAATATTTAAGAAATAAAATCATATTTTTATTTTGTAAACATAAAGCATATAAGATAGTTGTGCCCTTTTCCTATGGGGGAAAATGTTCTTATAGTATTTAAGTTGTTTAGGAGAATACTCATACTTCCAGATCTTCCAGATATTCTTTTCTTAGTAGAAAAATGTTATGACATATTATCGACTGATTCTAAAGATGAAATCTAAAAGACAAGATTCTGGGTGACCTGAAATTCATTTGTATTTGGTTTTGTTTCTCATTTATCTCAGCTAATTCTGCAAAATCATCTAAAGCCAACACTCTCCTTTTCAATCAGGAAAGAACAGGTGGAGAGTGAACAGAGAAACCAAGCAGCATATCCCAAATGCTATTTATTTCTCTTCCAGCCCCTCAGAGATGGGATCTTGCTGGACTTTGGACTTCCTAACCTCTAGAACTGTGAGATATAAATGTCTTTTCTTTATAAATTATCCAATCTGTGGTATTCTGTATTATAGCAGAAAACAGACTAAAATAGTAACCTTCAAACCCTGATGAAATTATTGCTTCTCTCTCCAGAAAAATAATATATATCCATATATGCATATTTAAAACTTTGCATAATAACGTGTAATTGATAATTATGCACTTATTTTGAATAAATGAATAAATTGATAAACAAGGATTCATTTTCCAAAAGTTGTAAATACAGGTTCTTTTTATGACAATGACAAATTGGCATTTAAAAAATACAGTTCATTTAAAACTGTCTAGAAGGACAAAGACACATCAAGGAAAGACAATTAAAGACCAGTAATGTACAAAAATGTACATTATTGCAAAATTCCTTAATAAAATATTTAAAAACTGCACTAAAAACACACCAATAATCAAGTGCACCATGACCAAGTGGGTTTAATGCCAAGGATGCAAGTTTGGTTCGACAAATACAAATCAATAAATGCAATTCACCACTTATATAGAATTAAAGACAAGAATCATATGATCATCTCAATAGATGCAGTAAAGGCTTTTGATAAAATTCAGCACCCATTCATGTTAAAAACTTTGGAGAAGATAGGGATAGAAGGAACTACTTACCTCAACATTATAAAGGCTATATATAATAAACCCAAAGCCAACATTATACTCAACAGAGAAAAACTGATGGCATTTACTTTAAAATCAGAAACAAGAGAAGGATGCTCATTCTTACCTCCCTTGTTCAGTATAATTCTTGAAACTCTAACCAGAGCAATCAGGCAAGAGAAAAAAATTAAAGGGATACAAATCAGAAAGGGAAAGGTCAAATTATCTATTTGCTGATGACTTCAACATATATCTAGAAAACCCAAAAATCTCCACCAGAAGACTTCTAGAGCAAAAACTAAGTTCAACAAAATAGCAGGATACAAGATCATCATCCATGGATCAACATTCATAAATAAACAGCTTTCCTATACTTCAGTAGTGAATCTACTGAGAAAGAAATCAAGAAAACTATAACATTTACAATAACATCAATAAAACATTTGAAATTAACTAAGGACATGAAAAATTTCTACAATGCACACTATAAAACACCAAAGAAAGACATTGAAGAAAACACAAGAAGATGGAAAGACCTCCCATGTTCTTGGATAGGCAGAATTAATATCCTCAAAATGGCCATACAACCAAAAGTTTTATACAGATTCAATGATATCCCTATAAAAATACCAATGACATTCTTCACAGAACTATAAAAACAGTCCTAAAACTCATTTGGAAGAATAAAAGACCCAGAATAGCTAAAATAATCCTGAGCAAGAAGATTAATGCAGGAAGCATCACAATACCCAACCTCAAATTATACTACAGAGCTATAGTAATAAAAATAACATTGTATTGACATCAAAATACACACGAAGACCAGTGGAATAGAATAGAAGGCAGAGACAAACTCACATAGCTACAGTTATCTGATACTTGACAAAAGGGCCAAAAACATGTGAGGGAGAAAAGATAGTCTTTAAACAAATGGTACTGGAAAAATACCATATGCAGAAAAAAGAAATTTTTTTATTATTTATTTATTTTAATTAAAAATCACAAATTTACATAGGGCAATATTGTTTGATTCATTCTGTTATTTTTTTCCCTTCCCCCCCACCCCTCCCACAACTCTTGTCCCTCGATACAGTCCTTCCTTCCTCCATTCTTACCACCCTCCTTATCCCTAACCCTAAACCTAACCCTAACCCTAATGCTAACCCCTCCGATCCCCCCTTATATTGCCTCATCCGCTTATCAGCGAGATCATTCGTCCTTTAGTTTTTTGAGATTGGCTTATCTCACGTAGCATGATATCCTCCAATTTCATCCATTTGCCTGCAAATACCATAATTTTTTCATTCTTCATGGCCGAGTAATATTCCACTGTATATATATGCCACAGTTTCTTTATCCATTCATCAACTGAAGGGCATCTAGGTTGGTTCCACAATCTGGCTATTGTGAATTGAGCAGCTATGAACATTGATGTGGTTGTATCTCTGTAGTACGCTGATTTTAAGTCCTTTGAGTATAGGCCAAGGAGTGGGATAGCTGGGTCAAATGGTGGTTCCATTCCAAGCTTTCTAAGGAATCTCCATACTGCTTTCCAGAGTGGCTGCACTAATTTGCAGCCCCACCAGCAATATATGAGTGTACCTTTTCCCCCACATCCTCACCAACACCTATTGTTGCTTGTGTTCTTGATAATCGCCATTCTAATTGGGGTGAGATGAAATCTTAGGGTAGTTTTGATTTGCATTTCTCTTATTACTAGAGATGTTGAACATTTTTCCATATGATTGTTGATTGCTTGTACATCTTCTTCTGTGAAGTGTCTGTTCATTTCCTTAGCCCATTTGTTGATTGGATTATTTGTATTCTTGGTGTAGAGTTTTTTGAGTTCTTTATAGATTCTGGAAATTAGAGCTCTATCTGAAGTATGAGTGGCAAAGATATTCTCCCACTCTGTAGGCTCTCTTCACATTACTGATAGTTTCCTCTGCTGAGAGAAAGCTTTTTAGTTTGAATCTATCCCAGTGGTTGATTCTAGCTTTTATTTCTTGTGCTATGGGAGTCCTGTTAAGGAAGTCTGATCCTAAGCCAACAAGTTGAAGGTTTGGACCTACTTTTTCTTCTATAATCTGCAGGGTCTCTGGTCTGATTCTGAGGTCCTTGATCCATTTTGAGTTGAGTTTTGTGCAGGGTGAGAGATAGGGATTTAGTTTCATTCTGTTGCATATGGTTTTCCAGTTTTCCCAGCACCATTTGTTGAAGAGGTTATCTTTTCTCCAATGCATATTTTTGGCACCTTTGTCTAGTATGAGAAAATTGTATTTACTTGGGTTTGTGTCCATGTCCTCTATTCTGTACCATTGATCTACCTGTCTATTTTGGTACCAATACCATGCCGTTTTTGTTACTATTGCTTTGTAATAGAGTTGAAGATCTGGTATTGCGATACCCCCTGCTTCGCTCTTTCTACTGAGGATTGCTTTAGTATTCTGGGTTTCTTGTTCTTCCAGATGGATTTCATAATTGCTTGCTCTATTTCTGTAAGGTACATCATTGGGATTTTAATTGGAATTGCATTGAATCTGTATAGCACTTCAGGTATATGGCCATTTTGACAATATTAATTCTGACTATCCAAGAACATGGGAGACCTTTCCATCTTCTAAGGTTTTCTTTAATTTCTTTCTTTAGTGTTCTGTAGTTCTCATTGTAGAGGCCTTTCACCTCTTTTGTGAGATTGATTCCCAAGTATTTTATTTTTTTTGAGGCTATTGTGAATGGGGTAGTTTTCCTAATTTCTCTTTCTGAAGATTCATCACTTATGTATAAAAATGCATTGGATTTATGAGCACTGATCTTGTAACCTGCTACTTTACTGAATTCACTTATGAGTTCTGAAAGTTTTCTGGTGCAATTTCCTGGTTCCTCTAAGTACATAATCATGTCATCAGCTAATAGGGATAGTTTGAGTTCTTCTTTTCCAATTCGTATCCCTCTAATTTCTTTGGTCTGTCTAATTGCTCTGGCTAGAGTCTCAAGACCGATATTGAATAGAAGTGGTGAAAGAGGGCATCCCTGTCTTGTTCCAGTTTTTAGGGGGAATGCTTTCAGTTTTTCACCATTTAGAATGATATTGGCCATGGGCTTAGCATAAATGGCCTTTACAATGTTAAGGAATGTTCCCACTACCCCAATTTTCTCTAGTGTTTTGAGCATGAAGGGATGCTGCATTTTATTGAATGCTTTTTCTGCATCTATTGAAATAATCATGTGATTCTTAACTTTCAGTCTGTTGATATGGTGAATGACATTTATTGATTTCCTGATGTTGAACCAACCTTGCATCCCTGGGATAAAACCCACTTGATCGTGGTGCATTATCTTTTTAATATATTTTTGTATGCGATTTGCTAAAATTTTGTTGAGAATTTTTGCATCGATGTTCATTAAGGATATTGGTCTGAAATATTCTTTTCTTGATGTGTCTCTGTCTGGTTTAGGTATCAGGGTGATATTGGCTACCTAGAATGAGTTTGGGAGGGTTCCCTCTTCTTCTATTTTATGGAACACTTTGAGGAGTATTGGAATGAGCTCTTCTTTAAAGGTTTTGTAGAACTCGGCTGAGAACCCATCTGGTCCCGGACTTTTCTTTGTTGGTAGGCTTTTGATGACCTCTTCTATTTCATTGCTTGAAATTGATTTATTTAAGTTGTGTATGTCCTCCTCGTTCAGTTTAGGTAATTCATATGTCTCTAGAAACTTGTTGATGTCCTCGAGGTTTTCTGTTTTGTTGGAGTATAGATTTTCAAAATAGCTTCTAATTATGTTTTGTATTTCACTCGTGTCTCCTGTGATGTTTCCTTGTTCATTCCGAATTTTAGTAATTTGAGTTTTCTCCCTCTTTCTCTCTGTTCGTGTGGCTAAGGGTTTATCAATTTTGTTTATTTTTTCAAAGAACCTACTATTTATTTTGTTAATTTTTCCGATTGTTTCTTTTGTTTCAATTTCGTTGATTTCGGCTCTGATTTTAACTATTTCCTGTCTTCTACTACTTTTGGTGTTGGTCTGCTCTTCTTTTTCTAGGGCTTTGAGCTGTAGTGTTAAGTCATGTATTTGTTGATTTCTACTTCTTTTGTTGAATGCGCCCCATGAAATAAATCTTCCTCTAAAAAGTACTGCTTTCAGAGTGTCCCAGAGATTTCGATATGATGTGTCTTTGTTCTTGTTTACTTCTAAAAATTTTTTTATTTCCCTCCTGATGTCTTCTGTTATCCATTCATCACATAATAGTGTATTATTTAATCTCCAAGTATTGGAGAAGTTTCTGTTTCTTATTCTGTCATTTATTTCTAATTTCAATCCATTATGATCTGAAAGAGTACAAGGTAGTATCTCTATCTTCTTGTATTTACTAACAGTAGCTTTGTGGCATAAGACATGATCTATTTTAGAGAAGGATCTAAAAGATCCTTGCTGAGAAGAAAGTGTATTCGTTCTTTGTTGGATGGTATATTCTATATAAGTTGGTTAAGTTTAAATTGTTGATTGTGTTATTGAGATCTCTGGTTTCTTTTTTCAATTTTTGTTTGGACGATCTATCCAGCAGTGAGAGAGGTGTGTTAAAATCGCCTAGTATTATTGTGTTGTGGTCTATTTGATTTCTGGAATTGAGAAGGATTTGTTTGACATACATGGATGAGCCAATGTTCAGAGCATAGATATTTATGATTGTTATGTCTTGCTGATTTATGCTTCCCTTAAGCAGTATGTAATGTCCTTCTTTATCCCTTCTGACTAGTTTTGGCTTGAAGTCCACATTATCTGAAATGAGGATGGATACTCCAGGTTTTTGCTGTGTCCGTGTGCATGGTATGTTTTTCCCCATCCTTTCACCTTTAGTCTATGGGTATCTCTTTCTATGAGATGAGTCTCTTGCAGGCAGCAAATTGTTGGATTTTTCTTTTTAATCCATTCTGCCAGTCTATGTCTTTTGATTGATGAGTTCAGGCCATTAACATTCAGGGTTATTATTCAGGGTTATTATTGTGATATGATTTGTATTCCCAGTCATTTGACTCATTTTTGTTTTTTGACATGATTTGGTTTCCCCTTTATTTGGCTATTCCTTTAGGCTAGTTCCTTCTGTTGCTGATTTGCATTGTTGTTTTTCATCTCTTCCTCATGGAATATTTTGCTGAGAATGTTCAGCAATGCTGGCTTTCTTTTTGTAAATTCTTTTAGCTTTTGTTTATCATAGAAGGATCTTATTTCATCATCAAATCTGAAAGTAAGTTTTGCTGGGTATAAGATTCTCGGTTGGCATCCATTTTCTTCCAGGGCTTGAAAAATGTTGTTCCAGGCCCTTCTAGCTTTTAAGGTCTGGATTGAAAAATCTGCTGATATTCTTATTGGTTTCCCCCTGAATGTAATTTGATTCTTTTCTCTCACGGCCTTTAAAATTCTGTCTTTATTTTGTATGTTAGGTATTTTCATAATAATGTGCCTTGGTGCAGGTCTGTTGTAATTTTGTATATTTGGAGTCCTATAAGCCTCTTGTACTTGGTTTTCCATTTCATTCTTCAGATTTGGGGAATTTTCTGATATTATTTCATGAATAGATTGTTCATTCCTTTGGTTTGTTTCTCTAAGCCTTCCTAAATCCCAATAATTCTTAAATTTGGCCTTTTCATGATATCCCATAATTCTTGTAGATTCTGTGCATGATTTCTTACCATCTTCTCTGTTTGTTCAACTTTGTTTTCAAGATTAAATATTTTGTCTTCAATATCTGAGATTCTGTCTTCCAGGTGTTCTATCCTATTGGTTATGCTTTCTATGGAGTTTTTAACTTGTTTTATTGTTTCCTTCATTTCAAGGATTTCTGTTTGTTTTTTTTTTCAAAATCTTTAACTCTTTATTGAAATGATCTCTTGCTTCCCGTATTTGCTCCTTTAACTGTTGATTGGTGCGATCATTTAATGTGTGCATTTGCTCTTTCATCTCCTCCTTCAATGCCTGCATTTGCTCTCTCATCTCCTCGTTTGCTTCCCTGATTGTTTTAATTATGTACATTCTGAACTCCCTTTCTGACATTTCTTTTGCTGTGCTGTCATTGGGTTTTATTGATACAGTATCTAGGTTTGTTTGGGACATTTTCTTCCCTTGTTTTCTCATATTGGTCAGATGTCAGTGGGACTTTGTGATATTGCAGAATTCTTCTATTGGCTTATAGTGTCCCTGTAGATTTCCAGTGTATCACCTTCCTGCCTTCAGTAGCCTGAAGTCTTGGAGTAACTTGATAATGCAGTGCTTCCAAAGAAAGCTGCCCCTAGCCCGCTACTGGTTCCAGGACTTGGAGCTGGCTCTGTGTGGAAAGGCTCTCACTGGGGGGCCTGCTCCGAGAAGCTAGACTGGAAAGGCGCTTCCTGCTGAAGGGGGCCAGGCTGCAGGCTGCTTGGGGAAGTCCCTGGCTGCCCTATCCTTTTCCCTGAAGCTATTGCGGGCAGGAACTCGCCGCCCTGGTTCAGGGACTTGAAGCTTGGTTCTGTGCAGGAAGGCTCTCACTGGGGGGCCTGCTCCAAGATGATGGAGAATCTGGCCCTGTGGGAGGAGCCCACCGCCTGAGTGCACAGAGCTGCCTGGCGAAGACTCTACTCTAATAACCCTACCCTACTCTAATAACCCACCCGAATCCGGGCCTGCCGCCTGGGCAGCGCTTCACTGGGTGGGGGAGACTCAATCCGTGGCTCTATTTTAGTCCGAGTCTCTCAATGGCTACCTTTCTTGAATCCTGGGTTCTGGAGCGACTGGAGATGCAGTCACCCTCTAGTCTGCCATCTTGGATCACCCCATGGAAAAAGCCTGCGGCAAGGGGGTGGGGGGGCAGGGGGCAGGTCTGCCTGGAGAGGTCTCTGACTGCCTTGCCCTCAAGAAATTTTAAAAATAATTAAATTTTAAAAAGAAAAAGAGAAATTAGATGTCCTTTGCCCTGCATAAAAGTCAAATTAAACTGAATTAGGAATTAGTCCTGAAACTTTGCAACTGCTAGCAGAAGAAACATAGGCTTAACACTCCAACATACTGGTGGCAGGTACCAGCTTCCTTAACAAGACCCCCCAAAGCTCAAGAAATAAAACTAAGCATCAACAAGTGGGATAGCATCAGATTAAAAAGCTTCTAAACAGTAAAGGAAATGATTAAAAGAGTGAAGAGAGAGCCTATGGAATGGAAGAAAATCTTTGCCATATACTTCTGTGATAAAGGATTAATACCCAGAATATATAAAGAATGTAAAAAACTTAACACCAAAAACAAACAAAAAACCAAACAAAATACTCCAATCAATTAGTGGGCAAAAGACCTAAACAGACATTTCTCAAAAGAAGAAATATAAATAACCAACAAACATATGAAAAAAATGTTCCACTTCCCTAGCAATCAGGGAAATGCAAATGGTGAAAACTAAATTGAGATTTCATTTCACTCATCAAAATGACAATTTCAAGAATACAAGTAATAAGAAATGCTGGCAAGGATGTGGGGAAAAGATGCACTCATACTTTGTTGGTGGTACTTCAAATTAGTACAACCATTCTGGAAAGTAGTATAGAGATTCTCCAAAAAAATTAAAAAACCACTAGGAATGATAAAGTCAAATATATTCACTTAAAGCTCTAACTCTGAAGAAATATAGAGTTAAAAAAGATATAAATTAAAACTAAAATGTGCATAGTATAACAAAACAAAAACAAACAACAATAACAAAACTAAGAATGTAACTGCCATATGACCTAGCTGTCCTACTCTTTGGCATGCATCCACATGAAACCAACTATTATGTATAACTATAATGCATTAATAAAAGCACTATTTTAAGAGTACAGTTTAGGTAGTGTTAAGTTATTCACATGGTTTCGTTATAGAGTTATAGAACTTTTTCATTCTGAAAAACAGAAACTCTGGAACTATTAAACACTAACTCCTCCTCCTTTCCAAAATACAATAGTGAGAGAGGCATAGGATTGACATTCCTACTCCTAAAGGGAGATATTGGCAAGAAGAAAGGAGCAACTGTTCCTATGGAAGACCAAAATCAACTGTTCCTATGGAAGGCATCATCTTTGACTCCATGCCCTGCATTCTGGGCACACTTGGGGAGCACTTGGGTATCCAAGACTCAGGCAGCTCCTCCCCTATAGCTTTGCTGGGCTAAATCCACATAGTTTTTCTCACAGTTTATGTGTTTTGTTTGTAGCTCTCCCAGGCTGGAGTTGCATGCTGGTGGCCCTGTAATTCTGGGGTATTGAGGGCTTCTCTACTTCCACAGCTGTACTAGGTATTGCCCAGTGTCAGACTCTCTGGGCTGTCTCAGAACACACATTTCCATTTGGCATTGCATTGGTAGGGGCTCTTGGTGGTGGTTCCAGACATGCAGTCTCTGCTTGAGTTCCCAGGTTGTCTGCAACATCCTTTGAAATCTAAGCAAAAGCTGCCCTAGCCCCAGAACTCCTATACCCTGCTTGTGTGCAGCCAGCACCACATGATCATCGTCAAGGTTTACTGCTCATGTTTCTTCTGGGTTGGCTGCACAAGTCACATGGGGCCCACTTCAGCCAAGGTTGGGTGGCCAAGAGGAACTGTGTTGGACATCCAGGAGCAGAGACCTGGAGCACTATAGGGCAGTGAATGCTGAGGTGTCACAGGTACTTCTCTGGAAACCTTGCCCTCAAAGTCTTAGCTTGCCTTCAAAGTTTCTCAAATGCCCTCAGGGTCATCCTCCCATTATCTTGATGAATAGTATCTGGCTCCTTTCTGTCCATATGAATCTCCTTAATAAATTGTCATTTGGTGCTACCTTGATTCTCTCTCCTAGAGATCCCTTTTTTGAATTTTCAAAAAAATTTCATTTTGCTTCTCTGGTAATATTAATTTATCTATAAATAATCACTTTCTTCTTACATCTTACTGTGGCCATGCAACTCCTTCAATATTCTGCTTAGAAATTTCTTCCATCATATAATCCAGTTCATCACTTTTAATTTCTGGCCTCTGTAAAGTCGTTGGACAAGTTCTTTGCCTCCTGGTAACAAAGATAGCCTTTATTCTAGTTTCCAATGCCTTGTTCTTCACTTCCTTCTGAAACCTCATCAGCATGGCCTTTACCATGCACATGGCCACCAAAATTATTCTCACAATTTAAGTCATCTCCAAGAAGATTAAGACTTTCCTTTCAGTTCTTCCCTTCTTTTAAACTTTCACAAGAAAAACTCTTAATGCTCCACTCATGAAAATACTGGCCTTTTCTAGCATGCTCCTTCAAATTCTTCCAGCCTCTACCCATTATTCAATTCAATTCCAAAACTGCATCTACATTTGGGGGGATTTGCTATAGCAACAGTCCTACTTCTTGACACCAGATTTTTCCTCTTAAGTCTGTTTTCTGTTGCTGTAACGGAATAACAGACACTGAGTTGTATATAAAGAAAAGAAATTTATTTCTTATAGTTTGGGAGACTGGGAAGTTCAAGTGTATGGCACCAGCAACAAGCAAGGTCCTTGCCATATCTTAACACCCTGTGAAGAAGCACACGAGAGAGACAGATGACAGGAGTGAGCAAGAGAACTTGAAAGAAAGAGTTTGCTTTTACAACAAATCACCACCTTGATAACTAACCCATAACCACAGTAATGGCAGTAATCCATTCATGCAGGAGGTTGGAGCCATAGTGACCTCATTATATCTTAAAGGTCCCACCTCCCAATACTGTTACAGTGGTAATTAAATTTCAATATGAGTTTTGGAGAGGACATTCAAACTGTAGCACCAAGTTAGACCATTTCATATTAAGTCAAGTCCCAAATACAATATTATATACATCTGGGTAATCATCATGTTGCATGATACATAGTCAAGCAGAGGACATTATCAAAGAAGTGAAAGGCTGATCAATGAGTGAAGTGTTCATTTTTTTTAAATCTGGGTATCTGTTTCATTGTAACAGAAGCTCACTACTGTTAGTTAGCTCAGAGAGCTGTATTTAAAAACCAAAACCAAAACAAACCAACAAACAAAAAACTACCATAGATGAGTAAGTACTTAACCAACAAACATTTCTCTCTCACCATTCTGGAGCTGGGAAGTCAAAGTGCCAGCAGATTCAGTGTCTGGCAAGAGCCCATTTCATTTGTAAATGGCTGTGGTTTTCATTTCATTCTCCAGTAGGAGGGAAAGGACTGAAGAAGAAATCTTCCTCCTTTCTCTTCTCATGAAGGTTGTAATCCTGTCCATGTGGGCTCTACTCTACTGACCTGATCACCAATCAAAGGTCCACTTTACAGTAACATCTATTGGGAGTAAAAATTTCAACATATGAATTTTGGGGGAACATTAAAAATTCAGCCCATAACAAAATAAATTCATCTTTCTGGAGTTAAGAGGAAACAACTTCCCCAATGAAACACTAAAATTGCATAATTTCAGAGATTACCTTAATGTGACAACTTCAGGATTTCAGCAGGCTACTTGGATGGTAAGTATTTTTAGGGAAAATTTTCTTACAAAAAAACCATTTGATACCAATGACATATAACTTCAAAAACAGCTTAGACATTTTAAATCATTGCAACAGGTTGGGGTCATAGTTCAGCAGTAGAGTGCTTGCCTAGCATACATGAGGCCCTGGGTTTGATCCCCAGAACTGCAAAAGATAAAATAAAATAGAATCAGTGAACAATTGGTAAATTTTGAATATGATCTTTAGATTAGATACAGAAAAACAGCAGTGTTAATTTTCTTAGTTTTGATTGTTTTACCATAAGTTATACACAATATTACTATTTGAAGAGACTGGATGAAGGCTTTGCTTAAATTATTTTTGTCACAGTTTTGTAAATCTGAAATTACTTCAAATTAAAATTTTTTGGTGGGGATACTGGGGGTTGAACTCAGGAGCACTCAATCACTGAGCCACATCCCCAGCTCTATTTTGTATTTTATCAGAGACAGGGTCTCACTGAGTTGCCTAGCACCTCACCACTGCTGAGGCTGGTTTTGAACTCTCCATCCTCCTGCCTCAGCTTCCCAAGTTGCAGGGATTACAGGTGTGCACCACTGCACCTGGCTTCAAAATTTTAAAAATTTAATTAAAAAATTTAAGTGAGTACTAACTTTTCTACATACCATTGTCATCTTCTGAACAAAACTTAGATTTGTCCCTTTTAAAATCATAGAATTTATGGATTAAAATATAGGAAATCATAAACTATAGGAAGGTAAAAATAAAAGAGCAATGATCTTGGTTATTCTACATCTGAGTAACCGACTGAAATGTTGATAGATCCCTACCCACAAACCCAGCCACTTTTGTGTGTATAGAAGAGAAAGGTTCCAAAAACCAAGTACAGATGCCCACCATGTTGTTAATCTATGATATTTTTACAAGAATAGGTCTTTTGGCCTGGCATGGTGGTGCATGCCTATAATCCCAGAGACTTGGAAGGCCAAAGCAAGAGAATCACAAGTTCAAAGCCAGCCTCAACAACTTAGCGAGACCCTAAGCAACTCAGTGAGACCCTGTCTCTAAATAAAATATAAAAACTGGCTGGAAATGTGACTCAGTGGCTAAGTACCCCTGAGTTAATTCCCCAGTACCCCCCCCAAAATAAGAATAGATCTTTTATTTGCAAACAGCCAAACTAAATATGGACCTTGGAGCCATATAGAATATGGGAGATAGGGGGCGGAGTGTCATTGTAATTTATTATTAGAATAAAAGAAATTATATAAGTTAAATGAATTTCCTTAACCTTCCTTACAATTGGACATTGATCTTCATGAATTTCTTCTCAATGTTTCATTTTGTGTGCCAGCATGAGTTTATCACAAGCTCTCCCTCTGTTCAATAAATTTGAGATAATACCATATCCTTTTTTTTTTTTAGTTGTAGATGGACACGATACCTTTATTTTATTTATCTATTTTTATGGGGTACTGAGGATCAAACCCAGTGCCTCACATGTGCCAAGCAAGCACTCTACCTACAACTCCAGCCCCGATCCTTTATTGTATAATCAATATCATCTTTCAGCTTGATATTTGAAAAAGAGTGAATGTTAATTTCACAGTAGTCACTATCAAATAAGCAAGCATAGCTCTTATTTTTAAAATACAGCTCTAATTACACAAATGGTATGCCTTTACTTCATGTACAAACAACATGTATTCCATTTGTTTACAATAAAAATAAATTTTAAAAATATACAGCTCTACGCTATCAAGCCATGTTTGAAAGAAAACATTGAGCTAAATCAATTTGACCCAAGGCAAATGGTTGGTTTGAGGAAATGTCAATGAACCATTTTGCTTCAATGGTGTCAAGCATTCAGTTTTAGTAAACCAGCCAGTTTACATCAGGTTGAGTTCCTTTGCTAATCAGTCTGTACTCTTTCACAAAAGGTGCTGCCCTCTTTTCTCAGAATCTTACCAAACAGGAAAAAGATAAGGATTATAAATATTGACAGACAAAACACTAATAAAACAAAGCCCATCTGTGGATTGTGCCAAAACAAACTGGCAGCAAGTTGCTCTTGGCCTAGCAGGGATCCAGAGACCTGATGATTTTGGTGTGAAGAACTTTGTTCAGTTTCCATAAAGTCAAAACATGTTATTTGGATTGAAATGTGGTCTGTGTTCACATTAAGGAATATCTTTCCTTAGTTTGGTCAGGTTGAAAGATGAGCTAATCTATACAGTTCTGGAAAAGAAATCATAATTCTAACTTTTCATGAGTAGAGGAGTAGAAAAGGACTTTCAATATTGCTTGTTTTCTTGAATTTTAAGGGATATAATTTTCCAGAAGCAGAAAAATTATGGGGAATAAAGAAAGAGGAAGATTATGGTCAGGTAACCAAAAAGTGTTTTGTTAAGTAAGTAAAAACGTTTGAGTAGCCTGATATATTTGCATATCTGACTACTACAAAAAATAGATCCCAGATTTCTATTGGTTAATTGACACACTAAAAGATTCTCTATTCAAAATAGCAAGTTACAAAATCAACATACAAAAATCAAGAGCTTTCCAATAATGGATCTTCTAGAAAAGAAATCAGGAAAGCAATCCCATCCACATTCACCTAAAAAAAAAAAAATAAGAAATAAAAAATATCTAGGAATAAATGTAACCAAGCAAGTTGAAGATCTGTACAGTGAAAACTATAGAACATGAAGAAAGAGATTGAAGAAGACACAAGAAGCTGGAAACCTCCCATGTTCATGGATAGGCAGAATTTATATCATTAAAATGGCCATGCTACCAAAAGCAATATTCAATGCAATTCCCATCAAAACACTAGTGACATTTTCACAGAACTAGAAAAACAGTCCTAAAATTCATTTGGAAGAATAAAAGACTCAGGGTAGCCAAAGTAAATTCTAAGAAGAAGAAGGGGGGAAAAAAACATGCTGGAGGCATCACAATACCTGACTTCAAATTATACTACAGAGCTATGGTAACAAAACCTTTTTATAATCGGGTTGCCTTCTAGGGTCTCTAAAATGAACTGTGCAAGATAGAATGGAGAAACCTCACCCATTTCCAAAGAACCATCAGCCCAACCCAAATGTTCATCAGTGGATAAACAGGTAAACAAAATGTGGTCTATTCTGTTTTTTTTTTTTTTTATTGTAAACAAATGGGATACAAGTTGTTTCTCTGTTTGTACATGGCGTAAAGGCATACCATTTGTGTAATCATAAATTTACATAGGGTAATGTTGTTTGATTCATTCTGTTATTTTTTCCTTCCCCCCACCCCTCCCACCCCTTTTTTCCCTCTATGCAGTCCTTCCTTCCTCCATTCTTGCCCCCATCCCTAACCCTAACTCTAACCCTAACACTAACCCCTCCCACCCCCCATTATGTGTCCTCATCCACTTATTAGCGATATCATTCGACCTTTGGTTTTTTGAGATTGGCTTATCTAACTTAGCATGATATTCTCCAATTTCATCCATTTACCTGAAAATGCCATAATTTTATCGTTCTTTATGGCTGAGTAATATTCCATTATATATATATATATACCACAGTTTCTTTATCCATTCATCAACTGAAGGGCATCTAGGTTGATTCCACAATCTGGCTATTGTGAATTGAGCAGCTATGAACAATGATGTGGCTGTATCCCTGTAGTATGCTGATTTTAAGTCCTTTGGGTATAGGCCAAGGAGTGGGATAGCTGGGTCAAATGGTGGTTCCATTCCAAGTTTTCTAAGGAATCTCCATACTGCTTTCCAGAGTGGCTGCACTAATTTGCAACCCCACCAGCAATATATGAGTGTACCTTTTCCCCCACATCCTCACCAACACCTATTGTTGCTTGTGTTCTTGATAATCGCCATTCTAATTGGGGTGAGATGAAATCTTAGGGTAGTTTTGATTTGCATTTCTCTTATTACTAGAGATGTTGAACATTTTTTCATATATCTGCTGATTACTTGTAGATCTTCTGTGAAGTGTCTGTTCATTTCCTTAGCCCATTTGTTGATTGGATTATTTGCATTCTTGGTGTAGAGATTTTTTAGTTCTTTATAGATTCTGGAGATTAGCGCTCTATCTGAAGTATGATTGGCAAAGATTTTCTCCCACTCTGTAGGCTCTTTCTTTGCATTGCTGATAGTTTCCTTTGCTGAGAGAAAGCTTTTTAGTTTGAATCTATCCCAGTTGTTGATTCTTGCTTTTATTTCTTGTGCTATGGGAGTCCTGTTGAGGAAGTCTGGTCCTAAGCCAACGTGTTGAAGATCTGGACATACTTTTTCTTCTATAATTTGCAGGGTCTCTGATCTGATTCCGAGGTCCTTAATCCATTTTGAGTTTAGTTTCGTGCATGGTGAGAGATATGGGTTTAGTTTCATTCTATTGCATATGGATTTCCAATTCTCCCAGCACCATTTGTTGAAGAGGCTATCTTTTCTCCATTGCATTTTTTTGACACCTTTGTCTAGTATGAGAAAATTGTATTTGTTTGGGTTTGTGTCCATGTCCTCTATTCTGTACCATTGATCTACCTGTCTATTTTGGTACCAATACCATGCCGTTTTTGTTACTATTGCTTTGTAGTAGAGTTGAAGATCTGGTACTGCCATACCCTCTGTTTCACTCTTCCTGCTAAGGATTGCTTTAGCTATTCTGGGTTTCTTGTTCTTCCAGATGAATTTCATAATTGCTTGCTCTATTTCTGTAAGGTACGTCATTGAGATTTTAATTGGAATTGCATTGAATCTGTATAGCACTTTAGGTAGTATGGCCATTTTGACAATATTAATCCTTCCTATCCAAGAACATGGGAGATCTTTCCATCTTCTAAGGTTTTCTTTAATTTCTTTCTTTAGTGTTCTGTAGTTCTCATTGTAGACATCTTTCACCTCTTTTGTGAGATTGATTCCCAAGTATTTTATTTTTTTTTTGAGGCTATTGTGAATGGGGTAGTTTTCCTGATTATTCTTTCCAAAGATTCATCACTTATGTATAAAAATGCATTAGCTTTATGTGCATTGATCTTATATCCTGCTACTTTACTGAATTCACTTATGAGTTCTAAAAGTTTTCTGGTGGAATTTCCTGGTTCCTCTAAGTATATAATCATGTCATCAGCAAATAGGGATAGTTTGAGTTCTTCTTTTCCTATTCGTATCCCTTTAATTTCTTTGGTCTGTCTAATTGCTCTGGCTAGAGTTTCAAGGACGATATTGAATAGAAGTGGTGAAAGAGGGCATCCCTGTCTTGTTCCAGTTTTTAGGGGGAATGCTTTCAGTTTTTCACCATTTAGAATGATATTAGCCATGGGCCTAGCATAGATGGCCTTTACAATGTTAAGGAATGATCCCACTATCCCTATTTTTTCTAGTGTTTTGAGCATGAAGGGATGCTATATTTTATCAAATGCTTTTTCTGCATCGATTGAAATAATCATGTGATTCTTGACTTTAAGTCTATTGATATGGTGAATTACATTTATTGATTTCCTGATGTTGAACCAACCTTGCATCCCTGGGATGAAGCCCACTTGATCATGGTGCACTATCTCTTTAATATGTTTTTGTATGCGATTTGCGAAAATTTTGTTGAGAATTTTTGCATTGATGTTCATTAAGGATATTGGTCTGAAATATTCTTTCCTTGATGTGTCTCTGTCTGGTTTAGGTATCAGGGTGATATTGGCTTCATAGAATGAGTTTGGGGGATTCCCTCCTCTTCTATTTTGTGGAATACTTTGAGAAGTATTGGAATGAGCTCTTCTTTAAAGGTTTTGTAGAACTCGGCTGAGAACCCATCTGGTCCTGGACTTTTCTTTGTTGGTAGGCTTTTGATGACCTCTTCTATTTCATTTCTTGAAATTGGTCTATTTAAATTGTGTATGTCCTCCTTGTTCAGTTTAGGCAATTCATATGTCTCTAGAAACCTGTTGATATCTTCGAAATTTTCTATTTTGTTGGAGTATGGATTTTCAAAATAGCTTCTAATTATGTTTTGTATTTCAATTGTGTCTGTTGTGATATTTCTTTGTTGGTTCCGAATTTTAGTAATTTGGGTTTTCTCTCGTCTTCTCTTTGTTAGTGTGGTTAAAGGTTTATCAATTTTGTTCATTTTTTCAAAGAACCAACTATTTATTTTGTCAATTTTTTGTATTGTTTCTTTTGTTTCAATTTCGTTGATTTCAGCTCTGAGTTTAACTATTTCCTGTCTTTTACTACTTTTGATGCTGGTCTGTTCTTCTTTTTCTAGGGCTTTGAGCTGTAGTGTTAGGTTGTTTATTTGTTGAGTTTCACTTCTTTTATTAAATGCGCTCCATGAAATAAATCTTCCTCTAAGTACTGCTTTCATAGTGTCCCAGAGATTCTGATATGATGTTTCTTTGTTCTCATTTACCTCTAAGAATTTTTTAATTTCCTTCCTAATATCTTCTGTTATCCATTCATCATATAGTAGCATATTGTTTAATCTCCAGGTGTTGGAATAGTTTCTGTTTTTTACTCTTTCATTTATTTCTAACTTCAATCCATTATGATCTGATAGAATACAAGGTAGTGTCTCTATCCTCTTGTATTTGCTAACATTAGCTTTGTGGCATAATATATGGTCTATTTTAGAGAAGGATCCATGTGCTGCTGAGAAGAAAGTGTATTCGCTCTTGGTTGGATGGTATATTCTATAAATGTCCGTTAAGTCTAAATTATTGATTGTGTTATTGAGGTCTATGGTTTCTTTGTTCAATTTTTGTTTGGAGGATCTGTCAAGTGGTGAGAGAGGCATGTTAAAATCACCTAGTATTATTGTGTTATGGTCTATTTGGTTTCTGAAATTGAGAAGGATTTGTTTGACATACATGGATGAGCCACTGTTTGGGGCATAGATGTTTATGATAGTTATGTCTTGCTGATTTATGCTTCCCTTAAGCAGTATGAAATGACCTTCTTTATCCCTTCTGACTAACTTTGGCTTGAAGTCCACATTATCTGAAATGAGGATGGATACTCCAGCTTTTTTGCTGAGTCCATGTGCATGGTATGTTTTTCTCCATCATTTCACCTTTAGTCTATGGGTATCTTTTTCTATGAGGTGAGTCTCTTGCCACGAATAAGACCTGTTCCTTGAACAGACGATGATGGCTTTCCAAAACTTGAAAACTCAGGCAATTTTTTCACATTTTCTGTTAATCTCTGAAGGTGTGGGTGGACTCCGCATCATTTTCATTCAATTATTTGGCAGTCCAACTGCCTACTTAACTGGCGGCATTAGAGCTTTATGGGTGACCTCCGTGACATACTGGGCTGGCACATAAAAGGCTTTGGAATTCTCATCCAGCTTAACCTGCCACCAGCCATCATTGGTCTTTTTCACCAAGATGTACCATTCCCCTTGTTTCATCACAATCTTTCGGTCCTTGGCTTCATATTCATAATCATATTCCACTTCAATATACACTTGTCCTGGAACCATCTTCCCACTTCTGTCAGCCATTTTTATTCAATATTATTCACCTCTCAAAAGGGATAGTATGCCACATTATGGCTTGAGGACTTGCTGCATTAATATAGCTGTAATCCCAGCTACTTGAGCAGCTGAAGCAGATGGATGAAAAATTTGAGGCCAGCCTGGTCAACTTCATGAGATCCTGTCTCAAAATATGTAGTTCAGTGGTAGACTGCTTCCTAGCAGGCATGTGAGCCAATTTCCCTCAGCACTCAAGTATCAGGTGTATTATCATACACTGTATGTGCAGAAAAGATCTTGAGGATAACTTTCTCATCTGGAACAGTCTTAAAAGGAGATATAAAAAGCCAGCATTACATTTAAACCGAGGTCTGGGTGGCCTTGCGGCAGCAGCTTCCCTCCCCAGCCAGCACGGTGGACGCGAACACCTAGGCGAGCCTGGAGAGCATTCACACCGCCGCCTCAGCCGGCACTTCCCTACAGCCTGGTCCAATGTGATCTATTCTTACGATAGACTATTATCCACCCCCCAAAAAGGAAGAAATTCTGACACATGGGACAACCTGGATGAAACCTGAAAACATTACTCTAACTGAAAGAAACCAGACTCTGTGTTCTGTGTAAATACTCTGTGTAGGATTCCATGTATGTGAAGTACCTCAAATAGTCAAGTTCATAGAGACATAAAGGAAAAGAGTGGTTTACCAGGGCCTGGTAGGAGGACGAAGTGGGGAATTATTGTTAAATGGGTACAAAGTTCTGGAGCTAGGCAGTGGTGATCATTACACAACAGTCAACAGTGTCAATGCACTTAATGCCCCTGAACTACATACTTTAAAATGGTTAAAAGGGTAAGTTCTATGTTTTGTATATTTTACCACAAAAATTTTAAAAAGGAAGAAAAGGAAAAAAAAAAAAAAAAAAAAAAAACCCTTCAATCCAAGATTAGCAAGAGGGTCCTGGAATACACAGCTGGGCAGTGACTTCCCAGTAGTACCTCCACACTGTAAAAGAGTCCTAAAACGACAGCACCAAGAAAATTAGCAAAGAAACAAGATGCAGAAGACATTTTCAGAGATGCAAGCTTGTGAATGTAAGCACAAGTAAAAATGGCAGGTTTTTACCTCCTATGGAGCCTTTCTCAGGAAGTAACTGGAGGATATGCTTAATCAAAATGAAAGGGTAAACTTAGACAATTCTGGTTGCAAGAATCAAAAGAAAAATGGAGAAGTACAGGAAAGAAGTAAGGTTACAGCAAGTTTAGGGAATGAAAAGTCCACATTAGTGCAGGAGGAAGAAGCGTGCCTGGAGGGCTGTTTCAGCAGTATAAAGGGACAATGGTATGCCAGAGCTGGTTTGTGCAGGCTCTCCAGACTGTCTCTTCCCAACTCCACGTTCAGTGTTGTCACTGTTTTAGTCAGCCTTTCATCACTGTAACAAAAAGGCAGGACAAGAACAACATCAAGGAGGAAAAGTTTATTTTCACTCAGAGTTTCAGAGGTTCAGTCCATGGTTGACCAACTCCATAGCTATGGACCCAAGATGAGGCAGAACATCATGGTGAAGGACACAGCAGAGGAAAATAGTTCAGGACATGACAGCCAGGAAGCAGAAAGAACTCCACTCACCAAGAACCAAAATATACCCCAATGTCGCCCTTCCCCAGTGGCCAACTTCCTACCTGCCTATGGTTACCATCCAATTAATCCCAATGAGTAGATTAGTCTGCAATTAGGTTACACCCCTCATGATCTAATAATTTCACCTCTGAAAAATCCTTGCATTATCTCATACATGAGCTTTTAGGGGACACCTCATATCTAAACCACAATAGTCATATAAGTAGCCTGAAATCCATCATGATGGAACTATGAACACAATGGAGAAGAAAAAAAGATAAAAAATCAGAATCTCCCCACCACCACCACCTCTACAGGAAATAGGAAAATCTGTTGTCCATCAAAGAAATTTTGACTATCAAGAAAAAATAAGCAAATAGGTAAAATAAGGAAATTACTATCTCTAGGAAAAACAAAACTTATACCACAAATTATAACATATTACCTGGCTCAGTTATGAACAAAATTTGCATCAGGATAATAATGGAAGAGGCCAATAAGTATTTAACCCAAACTGGAGTATAATTATTTTGGAGGGAAGGGAAAAAAAAGAAGAGAACCAGGCACAGTGGCACATGCCTTGCCTGTAATCCCAGTCACTTGGGAGACTAAGGCAGGAGGAATGCAAGTTCAAAGTCAGCCTCAGCAACTTAGCAAGATCCTGTCTCTAAATAAAATATAAAAAAGAGCTTGGGACACGGCTCAGTGGTTCAGCACCCCTGGGTTCAATCCCCAGTACTAAAAGGGAGAGAGAGAGAGAGAGAGAGAGAGAGAGAGAGAGAGAGAGAGAGAGAGAGAGAGAGAGAGAGAGAGAGAGACCTGTATAAGAGAGCTTAAATCTTCCTCTGTCATATTGCATGTGGTGGCAGGCATGAGAATGTTCCTAACCCTCAGATCTTCAACTGCAGGAAGCATAATTGACAGCGGACTCAGTTGCTATGCTCTGAAAAACAAAACAAAATAAAAATCACAGTGTCATGCAGTGAACTGGCTGCTTCCAGTTAAGGACTATGAGTGAAAGGGATGCTAAGGAAGGTCTCTCCCATTTATGAGAGATGGGGGATTCCCTTATGGTTTGTGGCTCATGTTTGTGGCTCATTGGCCTTGCTGACCTTTCCTGAGAACTGCATTGTAGTCCAAGATGATTCCACCCAACCTCTTCTGCCTTCTCTACCCTTGAAAGGAGTCTGCCTGTGCACAGAAGTCTGGCAGCCCTCACAGCCTCCCCCAGTTCCCTGTCCCTTTCTTCTTATAGGCATTTCCCCTAATAAATTTCTCACTTTTGTGCTGGCCTCTTAGAGAATCTGGACCAACACAGAAGTCAATAATATCTGAAATTGATGGATCAAATGACAGTTGTATATGTCTTTTTTTTTCCTTGAAACATGCATGTAAATATCAAAGGACGTCAAACTGGTGAAGGGGCACAATATTTTAAAAAGTCTTTAGCATTACTTGACTTTTTACATATTGCGTGTGCTTATATTAACTATTTTAAAATTAGTTTAAAAAGTAAAAAATCACTGCTTTAGACATTGGCTTCTTTAGATAACGAAAGAAAACCAAATTTTCATCTAAATTTTATCACCTGTACTCCTAACAGACAGTCTATACAATGACTCCTTTCATTTTCTTTTCAGTTATTGTTGATGGCAGGCTGATTCATTAAACTCGCAGACAGCTCCTCCCAGAGGAAGTAAAATGACTTGTCATCTAAACATCCAATCTGAGATGAAAGCACTACTGACAATGCCTTTGGTTGTAATTTTCATATTTAATATTTATGGAAGAATAGTTTTTAGCATGCTATTTTTTCCACCTCTTCTCATTTCAGGTAGACAATCTCTGCCTTGGAGACTTTTGCAAATGCTGTCATCAAAGGTGGTCTAAACCTCAAATATCTCTCTATATTTTTTAAATAAACTCTAGGAGATGCCTTATGCATTCGCAATAAGCATTTTATATGTGAGGACAGTTTAATGAGTCATTATAATTGAATCTCTAAAATAAAAATACCATTCATCTAGTTCATGTTCACACTGTGTTCAAATTTTTATAAAAGTATATCTAATCCTAAGTCCTTTAAATTTTTCACTTAAAATGTGGTGGAAAATAGATCTTATTAAGTAGATAGACTGAAACATACACTCACCACCATTCCCTCTCACAACTCCTCTAAAGTAACAGCTCCTGAAAAGCTGTAAAGTCACAGGATTTTTAAAAAAGACAGACCAGCTGGTTGTAGTGCACAGGCCAGTAACCCCAGCAACTTGGGTGGCTGGGGAAGGAGGATCATAGGTTCAAGGGCAGTCTCAATAACTTTGTGAGACCCTGTCTCAAAATTAAAAAAAAAAAAAAAAAAGTATTTTTTTAAAGGACTAGGGATGTAGGTAAAGTGACCCTAGATTCAATCCCCACTAACAAAAAAAAAAAAAAATTAAAAAGACAGACTACAGCAGACTACGACAAATGATTAAAATGGATGCATTTGTCAAACAGTACAGAAATACAAAAATAATTGCTTATCACACTTATTTATTAGGAGAAAAAGGCAGGAGGGGGAGGGTGAGAGGACTATTCTGGCTAGTTCAGGCCCTCTTGTGACTCTCAAGGAAGAAAAAAGGACTAAGTCATCAGGGAGAATACAGGAGGATATGCATTGTACCATGACTCTGGCACAAAATGACATCAAGAAAGGCCTATAACAATTTAGGCAGTGGGTCTACAGTAAGTCATTAAACAGGCCTCAAGTTCTGATCAGCTGTCTGTTGACCATTTCTAATTTCATAGAGGTTATGTTTGTAAGGGATTTCTGAGTTATTTTGCAGCAATATTTGTATGCATATTCTCTTTCCTTCCTAAAAAGGAAGTGGTACAAAATTCAGTGTCAAAGTCGGTGAAAGGAGGCAATGTTAAACAGTTGTTAAGAATTGAAAAGAGAGCAAAACAGAATGCTTTTCACAGGGTCATTTTGGTTGTATTATTATATAAAACTTGCACAAATGACTCTTTGAAGTCCCATCTGGGATGGATTTACCAGACCAGGAAAATTGCTCAATTCCCAAGTATTTCAAATAAAAAGTACTCTTTAAATTTTGACAAAGTAATTTAAACAAAATGATTTTCTAGGAAAAAAGAAATAATGGAATAAACAAAAGGACAGAATTTCCTTTGCTTTCCTCAAAAATTAATGAAACAATGAGAACGAAAACAATGCATTTCTTTATAAACCACTTTTTGGCTATATACACCCTTAATGGCTTGTCCTCCTTTCACATGCTAAAATTATGCTTAAAAATAATATGCATCAAATGGAATTTTTTTTCAAGTATGTGCAACACAGCCATAAAGAAGAATAATATTATGGCATTTGCAAATAAATAGATGGAATTGGAGAATATCATGCTAAGCAAAATAAGCCAATCCCAAAAAAACCAAAGGCCAAATGTTTTTCCTGGTAAGTGGAAAATGATATATAATGCAGGTAAGGGGTGGGGGGTGGTGAGAGAACAATGAGAGGGGGGAGGGGCAGGGGTATGAAAGATGGTGGAATGAGACAGACATCATTACCCTATGTACATGTACGATTACACAAATGGTATGAATCTACATTGTGCACAACCATAGAAACAAAATGATATACCCCATTTGTGTACAATGAATCAAAATGCAGTCTGTAAAAAATAAAATAAATAAATAAAATTTTTTAAAAAGTATATGCAATATTCTGTACTGGAACATATGAGACCTCAAGGGCTCAGACTGCCTTTGTGGCAAAGAAAAAATAGCAACAGTAATTTAGTAGCCTTACTTCTCTTTCCCCCTTCACTTTCTTCCTTTTCCTCTTCGCCTTTCTCCTGTTTTTCAAACAATCTACCTAAACAAGGGATAAGCAGATAGTCAGAAACAAGGAGGATGATGAAGGAGGAGGGCCAGGTGTGTGCAAGCTTGGATTTTTTTCACTACAATAAGAAAAATAATCAATTAGTTAAGATTGTTCATCAAATTAGGCTCTTAAAGAAAGGTGATGCACAAATAAAACATTACCCAATCAACAATATTGGATGGAGTATTTCTCATCTCAGGAGCCTGTGCTATTTAATGCTATTAGGCAAAAATGAACTAAATACAAAGTGACTACAGAAGCAGAGATGAAATATTACTTCTGCCCAAAATATGACACTAAGTAGTTCCTGCCATAGTGGGACCTTTTGTAATCTGTTTTTCTAGTGTAATGAAGTGAGAAAATTGAATCTGCCAAAATTCCCTTCAGGGAAAGTACTGTATTTGTGCAGAAGAAATGCCTTGTCAAACTGCATGTGTTGGAAACTGAGCAATTGAGAGTGTCTGCATGTGGACAGAATGCCTGATATAGAGAAAAGATGAATTTCCCGGTAGCTGCTGAAGAGAGAAGAAGAAAAGAAGGGAGGATAACAAAAGCATACGTTGTAATGTCTCACAGAGAACGATTTTTTAGAAAGACCCAAGGGGAAAAAAATCACAAAAGGCTTAAGGTTAGTGAGGAGAAAACAATGAACACAGAAATTCCATCTCCGGGATATCATGGGGTTGAGCAGAAATTGTATGAAAGGAAGGAGAATGATAAATGTAGAAAAAGGTGTGGCAAATCTGGAGGACACTTGGCCCCCACAGACAATGGTATTAAGGTTTTGAGCCAAGCTTAGCAAATCTCTGAGGGACTGTCACCAGATAGAGTTCTAGGAGTTCCCCCAGAATGGAAAAAGAGACCTCAGCACTGGCAGGTTCTTGGCTTACAGACAGAAAGGAATTTCAGGCTGCATCAGAAGAGGACAAATGAAGACTTACTCAGGAAAGCAGGGAGATTTATTAAAAAAAAAAAAAAATAGAGCAGGAAGCACACACAAGGAATGCGGGGGAGTGTGTTTAGTTGGACATTAATTACTGGTGGGGAGTTCTTTTATAGGAAACTTCTAAATGGTGGGCATGAAAGGCATGTGGGTGGCTTCAACTTAATGGCTTCAATTGTTTTGATTGTGGAGCATGGAACAGGTAGGTTACTGTGATCTGGTTCTTCTCAGAATCTTTAGGTTGACATTATCTAGTTAACAAATAATGCTTGGATTGTGCCTATATCATGGGTGTTTACCATTATCCTTCTCTCTAGGTTTTTAATCAGTCTAAAAATACACCATGTAAACTAATAGGGCATACAGGCATTAATTAACTGAACTTACAGTACTCTATGATTTATTGAGCCTTTTAAGAAAATAAACCTGGAGGTAAAGAAGAAGGTGTTCAGTTATTAGATTTAAAACCATAGTCCTTCTTTCCTGCCCTGTTTGTCTCCTTTCTACCTGTTCTTATTTTTTCTACCCTACCGCTGGATCTGTTGCCCAAATGATAGAGGTAACACATTTTTTTGTTTTCATGTATAATTTTGTTTTTAAACTTCTCCAGTCTTGGGCTGGGGTTGTAGCTCAGTGAAAGAGCACTTGCCTAGCATGTGTGAGGCACTGGGTTCCATCCTCAGCACCACCTATAAATCAATTAAATAAACATCCATCGATGACTTAAAAAAAAAAAAAACTTATTCCGTTTACTTTGAATTCAGGTGGCAAAGTTTGATCTCAGGTGAAATCATTCTAAACCAGGTCACCCCCTCACTTGACTACCAAACTACTAGACCCCCGGTAAGGGAAGGGGAAGCCAACTCTAACACAGCTGATGTGTGAGTAGGCCCTTTGGGATTCAACGTCAATGTCATAGGAAAACTACAGACACTACAGTGACTGCAGAAAGCAGGGTGGGGAGCAAGAGTCAAAGGAGGAATGATTTAAGAGAGAATGTGGGCGCGGAGCAGGACCAGGATCTGTTCAACGGGGACATGGAGTCAGAGGCTGGCGCTGCGACCTCTTCCACTGCGAATCTGGCCATCCCCAAGGAGGACTCCAACAACACAGGCAAAGAAAAATATAGACAAATGGGATCACATCAAACGAAGACTCTTGTGCACAGCAAAGGCAACAAGGAACAGTAATGAGATGATCAGTAAAATGGGAGGAAATATTTACAAAATATTTATTCTATGAAAATTCACATCCAGAATATACATGGAACTCAATAAACTCAACAGAAAGAAATTCAGTGAAATGAACAAATGATCTGACTAGGCACTCCTTAAAAGAAGACAGAGCAATGACCATGAAGTTTATGAAAAACCACTCGACATCACCACTCATCAAGGAACTGCAAATAAAAATCATAATGAGACAACATCTGACCCCAGTTGGAATGGGTATAATCAAAAAGACAAACCAAGCCCCCACAAAAATGCTATCAAGGATGTGGAGAAAGTGGAAATTTTACATATTGTTTGTGGGAATGTAAATTAGTACAGTCATTATGGAAAACTGAAAGTTCCTCAAAAAACTAAAAACTAACATGCAATCCAGCTATTCTACTACTGAGTAGCCAATGGAACTGAAATCAATATATTAAAGAGATACCTACATGTTCACATTTATTGTAGCACTATTCTCAGAAGCTAAGATTTGAGGTCAATTTAATTATTAATTTGTTGGTGGTTGAATGGAAAAAGAAAATGTAGTATATACATATATATATTAATAAGATATTATTCAGCCATTAAAAATAATGAAAACCTGTCATATGCAGCAACATGAACAGAAGGGAGGACATTATGTTAAGTGAAATACATCAGACACAGGAAGACAAATGTCACATGATTTTTGCTACATGAAAACTAAAAACATGAATTCAATAGATGTAAAGAACAGAATCACAGTCACTAGAGGTCAGAAAGAGTTTGAAGGAGGTTTGGTATAGGGGGTTAGTCCTAATGTTCTACAGCACAGTAGGGGGACTATACTTCCCAACAAGTTATCACATATTTATAAAGAGATTTTTAAAGGAAGAGTTGAAGTTTCCTAATACAAGTAATTGCTAAATATATAAGGAGATGAAAATGCTAAATTATCCTAATTTGATCATTAGGAATTGTTTATAGGTGTTGAATTATCACAATTTGTCTTATAAATGTATACAACTAATAATGTCAAAAAGAAATTTTCTTGAAAAAATCAATATAATCTCTTGAGACATTTTCCAATATTTTAAATTAAAATATTCAGAATCATGAAAATGATAATTAATATTTACTTGTAGATATTCCTAAATTCAAAACCTTTAATCATCCTAGAGTTGTTTTTGTTGTTGTTGTTTCGCTCCTCTGAGATGCTGGGGACTCGAACCATAGCCCCTGCACATGCTAGGTGAGCGCTGTCCAATATGAGCTATTTATACAGCTCCCCTTCAGTCATTTTAAATGCCCCACCTCATACCAGATTTAAAATTATATCAAGGAAATTCTGGAAGCTCCTCTGCAGTGACAAATAACATATTCCCTTTCATTATTTAATCTTTTTCTCTGTATATAAAGCATGAGGGTTTTTTCTTGTCTTTCATAGTAACAGGTACTTCATTGACTGGAATTATGAAAGTTTTTTTTTTTCTAGAATGTTTTCCTTTCCATGAAATTCTAAAGAAATTCCTTATTTTATATCATCTTATTTGACTGAAATTACTTACACTGTAAAAGTGCTGACAGACTACTTCTCCAGAGAGAACACTGCAACCTCTCCTTTTATTTATTATTTTTCTTTTTTGGGAAAGTACTTAAGGAAAACGTGGTTTCACTCTTGAAAAATTAATTTATCTGAAGTAACTAAACAAAGATCTAGCAAATAACTTTTAGAACAGTCATAAAATGTATACGTGAATCAAGATTACGAGAAATATTTCACGCAGACACAGTTTGTAAGACAATTTTAATGCATTCTATAAATAGTAATGCAAAAATGTTGTGTGTTTTATCTGTGAAAAAGTAAACTTGTGGATTCAAGATGGTGGACTAGAGGGTGACTGCATCTCCAGTCGCGCCAGAACCCAGGATTCAAGAAGGGGAGGCATTGAGAGACTCGGACTAAAATAAAGCCACGGGGTGAGTCTCCCTCACCCAGTAAAGCGCTGCCCGGGAGGCAGGCCCGGATTGGGTAGGCTTATTAGAGTAGGGTAGGGCAGCTAGAGTCTTCCTCAGGCAGCCCTGCGCACTCCAGCGGTGGGCTCCTCCCACAGAACCAGATTCTCCAGCATTTCGGAGCAGGCCCCCCAGAGAGAGCCTTTCTGCCCAGAATGAGCTCCAAGTCCCTGAGCCAGCACGCTGCGAGCTCTGGCCCACCCGCAGCTTGCTTCAGAGACCAGGACAGGGCAGCCAGGGACTTCCCCAAGCAGCCCGGCTCCCTCCGGCAGGAAGCGCCTTTCTAGGCTAGCTTCTCGGAGCAGGCTGGCCAGTGAGAGCCTTTCTACACAGAGCCAGCCACAAGTCCCCAAGCCAGCGGAGACCTCTGACCCACAAGCAGCCTCTGGGACCAGGGCAGGGCAGCCAGAGACCACTCCAGGTCTCACTCCCTGGAACCAGTAGCAGGCTAGGGGCAGCTTTCCTTGGAAGCACTGCATTATCAACTTACTCCAAGACTTCAGGCTACTGAAGGCTGGGAAGTGATACAATGGAAATCTACAGGGAACTATAAGCCAATAGAGGAAATCTGCAATATCACAGAGTCTCACTGACATCTGACCAATATGAGAAAACAAGGGAAGAAAATGTCCCAAACAAACCTAGATATTTATATATCAATAAAACCCAATGACAGCACAGCAGAAGAAATGTCAGAAAGGGAGTTCAGAATGTACATAATTAAAACAGTCAGGGAAGCAAATGAGGAGATGAAAGAGCAAATGCAGGCATTGAAGGAGGAGATGAAAGAGCAAATGCACGCATTAAATGATCGCACCAATCAACAGTTAAAGGAGCAAATACGGGAAGCAAGAGATCATTTCAATAAAGAGTTAGAGATACTGAAAAAAAAAGCAAACAGAAATCCTTGAAATGAAGGAAACAATAAAACAAGTTAAAAACTCCATAGAAAGCATAAACAACAGGATAGAACACCTGGAAGACAGAACCTCAGATATTGAAGACAAAATATTTAATCTTGAAAACAAAGTTGACCAAACAGAGAAGATGGTAAAAAATCATGCACAGAATCTACAAGAATTATGGGATATCATGAAAAGGCCAAATTTAAGAATTATTGGGATTTAGGAAGGCTTAGAGAAACAAACCAAAGGAATGAACAATCTATTCAATGAAATAATATCAGAAAATTCCCCAAATCTGAAGAATGAAATGGAAAACCAAGTACAAGAGGCTTATAGGACTCCAAATATACAAAATTATAACAGATCCACACCAAGGCACATTATTATGAAAATACCTAACATACAAAATAAAGACAGAATTTTAAAGGCCGTGAGAGAAAAGAATCAAATTACATTCAGGGGGAAACCAAGAAGAATAACAGCAGATTTTTCAATCCAGACCCTAAAAGCCCTGAAAGAAAACAGATGCCAACCAAGAATCTTATACCCAGCAAAACTTACTTTCAGATTTGATGATGAAATAAGATCCTTCCATGATAAACAAAAGCTAAAGGGATTTACAAAAAGAAAGCCAGCATTGCAGAACATTCTCAGCAAAATATTCCATGAGGAAGAGATGAAAAATAACAATGCAAATCAGCAACGGGAGGAACTAGCCTAAAGGAATAGCCAAATAAAGGAGAAACCAAATCATGTCAAAAAACAAAAATGAGTCAAATGACTAGGAATACAAATCACATAACAATAATAACCCTGAATGTTAATGGCCTGAACTCATCAATCAAAAGACATAGACTGGCAGATTGGATTAAAAAGAAAAATCCAACAATATGCTGCCTGCAAGAGACTCATCTCATAGAAAGAGATACCCATAGACTAAAGGTGAAAGGATGGGGAAAAACATACCATGCACACAGACACAGCAAAAAAGCTGGAGTATCCATCCACATTTCAGATAATGTGGACTTCAAGCCAAAACTAGTCAGAAGGGATAAAAAAGGACATTTCATACTGCTTAAGGGAAGCATAAATCAGCAAGACATAACAATCATAAATATCTATACCCTGAACATTGGCTCATCCATGTACGTCAAACAAATCCTTCTCAATTCCAGAAATCAAATAGACCACAACACAATAATACTAGGCGATTTTAACACACCTCTCTCACTGCTGGATAGATCGTCCAAACAAAAATTGAATAAAGAAACCATAGATCTCAATAACACAATCAACAATTTAGACTTAACCGACTTATATAGAATATACCATCCAACAAAGAACGAATACACTTTCTTCTCAGCAAGGATCTTTTAGATCCTTCTCTAAAATAGACCATGTCTTATGCCACAAAGCCACTGTTAGTAAATACAAGAAGATAGAGATACTACCTTGTACTCTATCAGATCATAATGGGTTGAAATTAGAAATAAAAGACAGAATAAGAAACAGAAACTTCTCCAATACTTGGAGATTAAATAATACACTATTATGTGATGAATGGATAACAGAAGACATCAGGAGGGAAATAAAAAAATTTTTAGAAGTAAACGAGAACAAAGACACATCATATCAAAATCTCTGGGACACTCTGAAAGCAGTACTAAGAGGAAGATTTATTTCATGGGGCGCATTCAACAAAAGACGTAGAAATCAACAAATACATGACTTAACACTATAGCTCAAAGCCCTAGAAAAAGAAGAGCAGACCAACACCAAAAGTAGTAGAAGACAGGAAATAGTTAAAATCAGAGCCAAAATCAACGAAATTGAAACGAAAGAAACAATTGGAAAAATTAACAAAATAAATAGTTGGTTCTTTGAAAAAATAAACAAAATTGATAAACCCTTAGCCACACTAACAAAGAGAAAGAGGGAGAAAACTCAAATTACTAAAATTTGGAATGAACAAGGAAATATCACAACAGACACGAGTGAAATACAAAACATAATTAGAAGCTATTTCGAAAATCTATACTCCAACAGAACAGAAAACCTCGAAGACATCAACAAGTTTCTAGAGACATATGAATTACCTAAACTGAACGAGGAGAACATACACAACTTAAATAAATCAATTTCAAGCAATGAAATAGAAGAGGTCATCAAAAGCCTACCAACAAAGAAAAGTCCGGGACCAGATGGGTTCTCAGCCGAGTTCTACAAAACCTTTAAAGAAGAGCTCATTCCAATACTTGTTGCTTATTATGCATCCTTATTATTGGCTCTGATGTAACATCTAAGAAAAAGCTTCCTCCCCCTTCCTTCTAGGAACAGTTTTCTAGATTCTGAAGCCAAGGAGTGGGATAGCTGGGTCAAATGGTGGTTCCATTCCCAGCTTTCTGAGGAATCTCCATACTGCTTTCCAGAGTGGCTGCACTAATTTGCAACCCCACCAGCAATGTATGAGTGTACCTTTTCCCCCACATCCTCACCAACACCTGTTGTTGCTTGTGTTGTTGATAATCGCCATTCTAATTGGGGTGAGATGAAATCTTAGGGTAGTTTTGATTTGCATTTCTCTTATTTAGAGATGTTGAACATTTTTTCATATATCTGTTGATTACTTGTACATCTTCTTCTGTGAAGTGTCTGTTCATTTCCTTAGCCCATTTGTTGATTGGATTATTTGTATTCTTGGTGTAGAGTTTTTTGAGTTCTTTATAGATTCTGGAAATTAGCACTCAGAGATAGAGTGCTATTTCTATAGAGTGACAACCTTTCATGGAATAATTATGCTCACCCACTTCTGGGTTCCTATATACCAAGTAGTGAACTAAGCACTCTTGCATGCCGTTTCTCCTATCCACAGCACAACCCTAAGATGTACAAGTAATTCCTATTTAAAAAAAAAAAAAACTAAGAGATTTAGTAAATCATTCAAACTGGCACAGCCAGTAGACTATGGAACCTGGACTCAAAGCCAGGTTTATCTGACTTCAAAGATCATTCTCTTGTCCACATTTCAATGCCATTCTGAATCATTTCCCAAGATGATTTATTTCCTTACAAGAATGTTAAAATGAAAGAGTCTCGGGAACTGCAGAAGCAATGTTCAGCCTCTGAAAAATGGTTAATCACATGGATATATATCAGCAGGTCATTGAAAGGTAGCCAGCTAGAATATATACTATGTTATAAACAGATTATAATGCAAACATTCCCTGTAAGATATAAGTTGTCATTGATATTTCTTGGCTACTACAGACCATTTCTCAGGGAAAGAAACATATTTAGACACTTTACAAACACGTCACATCATTCTCCCTCAAAATGCTTAGCCTATTACATTTTCCAAATTATTACATTTTGGTGGGAATGTGAAGAAAAGAGAACTCTAATACACTGTTAGTGGGAATGTAAATTAGTATAGCCATTATGGGAAACAGTATGGAAGTTTCTCAAAAAATCAAAACTAGAACTACCATATGTTCCTGCAATTCTACTACTGGGTATATATCCAAAGGAAATGAAATCAGTATGTCAGAGAGTCATCTGCACACCCATGTTCATCGCAGCGCTATTCACAATAGCCAAGCTATGGAATCAATCCAAGTGTCCATCAGAAGATGACTGGATGAAGAAAACGTGGTATATACACACAATGGAATATGATTGGACCTTAAAAGAGAATGAAATCCTGCCATCCCTGATAGCTTGGATGAATACGAACACTGTGTTAAATGAAATCATCCAGGCACAAAAAGACAGATACCACATGATCTCACTCATATGTAGAATCTAAAAAAGTTGTTCTCATAAAAGTAGAGAACAGAATGGTAGTTACCAGAGGCTGGGATAAGTTGGAGAAGGGTGGGAGAAAGGATGGGAAAGGGAAGGTGGGGGAAATGTTGATCAAAGAAAGCATAATAGTGGTTTGATAGGAGAAGGAGATTGCAAAAGGTCTATTGCACAGCAAGGTAACAATAGTTAATGATAATATATTGTGCTCTTGAGCAATGTGAAGAGTCTATGTGTTCTCACCACAAAAAAAGATAACTTGGGGAAAAGCTTTTTTTAATTAGCTAGACTCAACAACTCCATACTGTATATATATTTGAGAAAAAGAACAAGTACATGCTGTACCACTGAGCTACACCCTCTTCCAGGATAAAAAACACACAGTAGGGAAAGGGGTATAGCTCAGAGGTACAGCATGAGCTTGGCATGCCCCCTGGGTTCAATTTCCAGCATACAATGATTTTGTCAATTTTTTCAAATTTAAAAATTTTTAAACTTTAAAACGATAATTACACTTTGCAGATCCCAGATAACGTTCAGAATGTTTAAGAGTTCCAGTCATGGTTTCCAACATGATGCATTTCTCAATACTCTCTTTTCCTCTATTTCTCATTACCCGTGAATGAAGAGAACACTTCAAAAAATACGCCACATACCCTCTTGAACATCATTTCCTTAAAAAAAAGAAATTTAAAAGAAAGCAAAAAGAAAACAGTATATATTAAATTTATTTTAGATTCAATACCTGATTTTTTTGACAGATTAACTCTCAAGACATTGGAGGTCATTGCACATGCTTAGTTGTAACTTGGCTATTTTATAATAAGTGATTGAAATAGTGACTATTTTGATCTCTTTCTTTTTGAAAGGAAATAGACTCATAGATTTAATTTTTTTTAATTCTTTCTTTCTTTCTTATTTATTTTTTAGGAGTCCAGTGGTTCTCAAGCAGCTAACAAAGTTTCCTGGTTTGGGAGGGGAATAGGGTTGCCCATTTCATTTTATTCCCTCCTCAGCAGTTACCAATGGGTACAAACAAGGAGTATTAACTTTTGAAAAGTAAAAGCTCTATTCATATTAGAAAAGCCTTTCTGGGTATGCTCTTTCTGTATGAACTTTACCTGTTGTTATGGTTTGGACACGAGAGTCCCCCAAAGGCCCATGTGTTTGTTCATGGCACTATTGGGAGGTGGTGAACCTTTAAGAGTGGACCTAATGGGAGGAAGTTAGGTCACTGGTTTGTGCCCTTGAAGGGTCCCAGTCCCTTTCACTCTTTGTCTTCTTGCCTCCCAGCTGCCGTGAGATGAGTAGGTTCCCCACCATGCTTCCCACCATGATATACCATGATATGGTTGCTTAGCCCAAGCAACCATAGACTAAGACCTCTGAAAATGTGAGTCAAAATAAACTTGTTTTATGTTGATTTTTTTCAAATGTGTTGGCACAGAGATGGAAAGCTGAACAATGTACCTATTCCATTGGGAATTTATCAAAATGTTTTTTTAATATAAAGGAAGAAAGAGAGAAAGAGAGACAGAGAGAAGAAGAGAAGGAAGGAAGGAAGGAAGGAAGGAAGGAAGGAAGGAAGGAAGGAAGGAAGGAAGGAAGGAAGGAAGGAAGGAAGGAAGGAAGGAGAAAAGAGGAAGGGAGGGAGAAAAGGAGAGAAAACCAGAAAGAAGCCTCCTTTAACATGGGACGTCATACTACGAAATTAACCATACATCAAGTATCTATTAACTTATTCTTCACTCTCAAAATTCACAAATTTTTCCCAGCAAGAACCCTCTGTATTTGCCAACCCTTCCTTATAGGTGCCATATTTTAATTTTTTTTAATATGCCAAAAAACTATCTTTTAGTAGTGAACAATTTCCTTTATTTTGCAGGTGCTGGACACAGGGGTGCAAGAGCTGCCTACAGTTTTCCTTTCAAAACCCTGCTCTGAGGGTAGAGAAAGCAGTAAGATTTGTGCAGAATTTGAAAAAGAAGCATTCAACTGGACTGCACTAAGATGGTTATGGTCAGTATTGGATGAGGTAGCACCAGAGCATCTTTGTATGCAGAAGCACTGAGAAGACTAGTAGTTAATTCACAGACAATAAGAAAATCTCCCTCAACAATTATATAAAAAGTTCCCTTCTCAATACATTTCCTCCAGTCTTCACCAACCCAAGGTGTCTAAATTAGGGTGTTTTTTAGGGTCTAAAGCTTAAGGAAAAGATTGAAGAATTTTTCTTTGCATCACTAAAAATACCAGCAGTGCAGTATCTTTTTTCTCCACCAATTCCTACAGTTTGATGTCTGTCTACATTCATAAAATAAAGAGAGCAGCCCAGTTTCAGACCAGTAGCAAAGAGAAAGTGCCTTTTGCCCTCCTCACCACAGCCACCAACTGTCTTCATACATCACTCCCTAAATATACAACTTTACTGGGAGTTACAGCTAATGCGAATGCAAGTGTTTAATGAGTGGAAGAATTAAACAGAAACAAAAACAAAAGAGCCATCTCAAACTGCAAATTAAGGGATCAGCAAAACCCCTGCTGGTTTAAAAATCCCATTCGACCTTGCCAAGACACTAATTAATATAATAAAAAACACAAAGATCTTTCTAAAATTAAATGAGCAGGCTGCCCACGGCTTGCTGCCCACTCTCTGAGCAAGCATCTGCTTAGAATGTAACCAATTGTCTTCTTGGGAGGTTAAAGGAAGGGAGGAAAAATTGCTTTGGCAGAGAGTCCAACAGTTAACTATGCCCCTTTTGAAAACAGAATTCTTATCCTGTTTTTAATGCCAAGCACATACCATGTCGAATAAATTGGTCCCAGTACAAAACATGACAGAACTCCAGCAAATAGATGCAAGAGCTATTCTTAACACTAACAAAAACAGTAATATATATGTATATATATATATATACATATATATATGTATATATATATACATATACACTATTAATCTCACAGTGTTGAGCAGCTTTTGAACATTTTTTCCTTTTTAACTTGCACTAGCTTATTTCTATCTAGAACAGGATTTATCACATACCAGGCACTCAATAACTCTAGTCAAAAATCACACACCTGCCAGGCATGGTGGTTCATGCTTGTAATCCCAGTGACTTAGGAGGCTGAGGTAAGAGGATGGCAAGTTCAAGGTTAGCCTCAGCAATTTAGTGAGACCCTGTCTCAAAATAAAAAATAAAAAAATAGAAAGGTCTGGGAACGTAGCCCAGCAGTAGAGTACCCCTAGGTTCAATCCCCAGGACCACTAAAAAACAAAATAAAATTTAAAAACCACACACCCATTGATGTTCCATAGGCACTGTTTTTTTTTTTTTTTTTTTTATTGTAAACAAATGGGGTACATGTTGTTTCTGTTTGACATGGAGTAACAGCATACCATTTGCATATTCATACATTTACATAGAGTAATGATGTTTGATTCATTCTGTTATTTTTTCCTCCCCCCCATCCCTCCCACCTCTCTTTTCCCTCTATACAGTCCCTCCTTCCTCCATTCTTGCCCCACTCCCACCCCCCATTATGTGTCATCATCCGCTTATCAATGAGATCATTCGTCTTTTGGATTTTTGAGATTGACTTATCTCACTTAACATGATATTCTCCAATTTCATCCATTTGCCTGCAAATGCCATGATTTTATTATTCTTTATAGCTGAGTAATATTCCATTGTGTGTATATATATATATATATATATATATATATATATATATATATATATATACACCACAGTTTCTTTATCCATTCATCAATTGAGGGCATCTAGTCTGGCTATTGTGAATTGAGCAGCTATGAACATTGATGTGGCTGTATCTCTGTAGTATGCTGATTTTAAGTCCTTTGGGTATAGGCCAAGGAGTGGGATCGCTGGGTCAAATGGTAGGTTCATTCCAAGTTTTCTGAGGAATCTCCACACTGCTTTCCAGAGTGGCTGCACTAATTTGCAGGCCCACCAGCAATGTATGAGTGTACCTTTTTCCCCACATCCTCTCCAACACCTATTGTTGCTTATATTCTTGATAATCGCATAGGCACTGTTAATTCACAATTCAGTGTTAGAATTTGGTGCCTAAACTCAAAGGCCAAATATCTTGTTTTTCTTAATTCAGTCAATAATCATTTTTTGCACCCATAACTGTTACGGGTACAAAAAACAATATTTTTTTAAAAAAGCTTCCTTGAACTAAAAGAGGTGGTTCACATCTGTAATCACAGCAGCTTAGGAGACTGAGGTAGGAGAATCAAGAGTTCAAAGCCAGTATCAGCAAAAATGAGGTGCTAAGCAACTCAGTGAGACTCTGTCTCTAAATAAAATACAAAATAGGGCTGGGGATATGGCTCAGTGGTAGAGTGCCCGAGTTCAATCCTCAGAACCAAAAAAAAAAAAAAGAAAAAATTCCTTGAGGTGCTTAAATTCTAGTCTATATGAAAAAAATGTGCAGACATGAAAAAATAACTAAATGTACAGAGAAATAAGAGCTAAATGACTGATTACAGTAAACTGTGATTTTTATGTTGTTGTTTGTTATAGTCACCATATGTAGAAGCTATTTTTAGGTATAAAACATTTTTAACATTACTTTTAAGTAATTTTAGTTGATATATAGTATTTGAACTTATTTATAGGATCCAATATTATAAGTTGATACTGTATGTGATATATAATGATCAAATCAGATAATTAGCATTTCCTTTTTAATATTAGCCTTTGTAGGGGTTGGGAAAATTCAAATTCTTCTCCTCTACTTATTTTGACATATATATTCAATTGTTGTAGCCTATAGTTCCCCTTTTTCTGTAGGCTATTAGAACTAATTTCCTGCCCAACCGTATTTTGATATTTGTTTGCCCTCTCTTTTTCCCACCTCCTTCCTGCTCCTTCTAGTTTGTAGTGTATTAAGAGGGTGGAAACTTAATCCCAGTATGGTGTTTAGAGGTGGGCCCTAACAAAACAGCTTAGAGGAGGAAAAGTTCATTTCGGTTCATGGTTTCAGAGGTTTCAGTACATGGTCGGCTGGCTCTATTATAGAAACATCATGGTAGAAGGGCATGGTGGAGAAAGACTGCTCATGGCAGCTGGGGAGGAGAAAGATGGGGCACCAGGGACATTGGACATGTCCCCAGTGGTCTAGTGGTCTACCTCCTCCATCCATGCCAATATGCCTAGAGTTACCACTCAAATTATTAATCTATCAAATGGATCAATCCACTGATAAGGTAACAATCCTAATCATTGCCTAAAAGCTCCACCTCTGAACCTTGCTATATTGGAAATCATGCTTTCAACACATGAACTTTGGAGGCACATTCCAGATCCAACATAATATCCCATGATTGCACCCTGGTGACTTTATAAGAAGAGGGAGAGAGACCACACATAAACATGTACATTCCCTGTCTCTCGCCATGTGAATCTTCCTATTTCCTCTGGGCTCTTGTAGCATGAAGGTCATTACCAGATAAGGCCTCTAAACTTTCACTTTCAGAGTCAAATTAAACCTCTTTTCTCTATAAAGTAGCCTGCATTGGGTATTTTATTATAGGAACAAAAAATGGAGCCATACAAAAATGTTTAGGAGATGTACCTTGGATACTAACATTCTGGAAATGCTAGATCATTTTGAGAATTTTATAAAAGGAAAATTGATTTAGAAGTTTGAAATCTGGATTATTAGGGAAACTTGCATTCTTTGCTGACTGAACATATATAGAAAATGAAAGACTAAGATAGGCAGAAAATTTTCACAAAAGGGAAGAGATTTTAACTTTGCCTAGAGGAATCTAAAATTTCATGGTTCATTCCTTGCTCTCAAGAAGCTAATCATCTAACAAGGAGGAATAATTGACTCAATGGACATTTTATAGAGAATAAAGACATTTAGAATTTAATTTTTTTCCTTTAAACTACTACAACATGAATTTTCTCCACAGCTATAATTAGGTATATTTGGCTTCCAATAAGGTTCTCAATGATGGCTATGACTAAGTGAAATTGGAAATGAAGAACACGAGATTTAGGGTCAGGTCTAAGTACTAGAAGCAGCATCAACTCTGCCTGCTTTGACTCTTGCCTGACTACAATCCATTATCTACACAGTATTGAGAATGAGAATGAGGGTAAAAAAATGAGAACATACTATTTTACTTTCCTAATGGTTTTCCATTGCACTTAAAACACAAATTACTTAAAAACAGACTTAGAGAATTTGGTTCCTGGACACATATCTCAGCACCTCTCCAACTTCTCTCACAATCACTTCATTCCAGCCAAATTGCCTTTTTCCTGTTTCTCAACACACCATTTCTTCACACGACCAGCCTTTAAGTGTACATTTCCCTCTGGCTCTAATATTTCCTCCAGGTGGTCATATGACAAAGTCTTTCATTAGTATATGGCAGAATATTTATAAGTATTTTCTAAATGGGTAAAAGAAGGTAGTAAATATTTAAGTTGGTCATATTAACCCAGCTGATACTTTGTGATCACACAATACATGCTAAGCACTGGTCACATAAAGGTGAACATAAGATAAGTTACAATCTTACTTCCCTGTCCTTCCAATAGAGAAAGGATTGTTGTCTTAGATGATTACAGAAATTTAGACAGTACTGGGGATAGAATCCAGGGGTGCTTTGCCCATGAGCTGCACCCCAGCTGCTCTTTTTATTTTTTACTTTGAGACAGAATCTAAGTTGCTGAGGCTGACCTCCAACTTGCAATCCTCTTGCTACATCCTCTCAAGTCGCTGGAATTACAGGTATGCATGCACCAGTGTGCCCTGCAGAGGCTTGCAGAAATTTTTAAATATACTACTTGAATGGAAACAGGATTGCTAAATCAAAAATTAAATTAATAAGGGAACAAATGAACAACAAAGCTTAAATTCAAAGATCCTTCCCCATTGTGAAAACTTAGTTCATCTTAGTTCAAGATGCAATTACTCAAGTGTTTGAGGGAATCTTTTCAAGGACACAAAGGGAAGTAGAGAGAATAGAATAATATAATAAACTCTTAGATATAAATAGTATTTTAACTTGCCATCCATCTTTAATAATTATCTCCTCCAAGGCAAACCAATTTTCTCCCTATGCCCCATAGATAATTTTGAAGAAAATCCCACCTGTATTTTAGTATATATTTCTTTAAACACACACACACACACATACTATTATTATGCCTTAAAAACCCACAATACTATTATTATATGCTAAAAAAAATTCTTAATATAGACATTCAATCCACGTTCAAATTATTCCAATTGCCTCATAGATTTTATATTTGCTTTGTTCAATTCAGAAGCCAGCCAGAATCTACACATTGCATTGGTTTATAGGTCTCTTGAATTTCTTTAAATCTATAGTTCTCTCAAATTCTATTTTTGCTTTGCAGTCTGTTATTGAAGAAACTAGACGTATAAAGACAGGATTAGATAGATAGCCAGAGATCAGGTTTTGTAAGGCTTTAAAAGCCACTGTAAGGACTCTGAGCTGAAGTGCGGTGGAAAATCATTAGGAAAGTAAATCATTATGATCTCGATTTTTTTGAGCCTGTTCTCCTTCCGGCAGCTGTGTGGACATGCCGGTAAGAGCGGAAAGAGGCTGAGTCATTGCTGTCTCCAGCATGTAAGCACTGCCCTTAAGCTTGTGTTTCTCAGTCATGACCTCAAGAGAAGATTTTTATTCTCAATATAATCAGTAAACACATTGGAACTAGACACTGCCTGCTAAACAGCCTCTTTGGGACAAGAAACGACCTTCTTCAGTATTCTAGATAATGAACATGAGTGAGCTTATAGCAGATTAATCTCAGCATGGCAGAAGTGCTTGCTCTGAAGTGCTCCCCTCTGTGCTGAGACAAAGTGGAGCCTGGCCAGACTCGCCAGTATGAACTGAACCCCACTGTTGACAGCAGCTTGCAGCACAGGCCTCACTGAGTCTGCTTGACTTGGCAGCGTTAAAAGAAACAGTCCTTGTTATGTATCAGAGCCAAGTTCCCCATCCTGATTTTTCCAGCTTCCACTTCAAAATAAAATGAATATTTCTAATTCTATTGAGCACTGCAAATAGTACCCAAAGATACTCTTTCAGAGAGAATTAATATCCAGGTTTGGGGGTTTGCATAAAAACGTAAGTGCTGGCAAAGGGTCTTTCTTTTTTCTTCTTATTTTTTTTTTTTTAATTGTAAACAAATGGGATACATGTTGTTTCTCTGTACATGGAGTCAAGGCATACCATTTGTGTGATCATAAATTTACATAGGGTAATGTTGTTTGATTCATTCTGGTTTTTTTTCCCTCCCCCCCCCACCACTCCCACCCCTCTTTTCCCTCTATACAGTCCTTCCTTCCTCTATTCTTGCCACCCTCTTTTCTTATTTTTTTAAAAGTCTTTCTTAACTCGGGATAATTAATAATAAATTGTTTTACTCTCCTGTTTTAAAAGATGGAACTTTCAAATATCCTTGTTATAGTTAGGTTTTTCATCACTGTGACCAAAATACCCAACAAGAACAACTTAGAGAAGGAAAAGTTTATTTGGGACTCTTCATTTCAGGGATCTCAGTCCACAGATGCCTGACACCATTGCTCTGGGTCCAAGGTGAGGCAGCACATCATAGGGGAAGGGCCCAGCAGAGGAAAGCAGCTCAACTCATGACAGGAAACTGAGGGGCAGAGAGAAGGGGCCAACAGGAAGATGTACCTTCCACATTGTACCCCCAGTGACCCATCTCCTCTAACTATGTTTATAACTCTGACTCAGTCTCCACTTTCTCCTTGTGCAGAGATTCAAGGTCAGCCAGAGGTGAGAGAACATAGCCTTCTCAGGTGTTTCCTGGTCTTTGTGCATACTTATGCCTGGCCTTCTGATTCCTGGGAATATGTGGGAGTTTTAAAAGCCCCCAGTAGACATCACACACTGCTGCTGCTTCTTGTAAATTTTGGGGTCAGCTTCTTCTGTGTCCCAGCTGTTAGTATGGCCTCAGGCAGCTGTGGTACTAAAGGACTCTCACTCTCTTGTTTTCCCAACGATTGCTCTAAGGAAAAGGCTGTTCTTAGTGAGGAAGCCCTGCATCAAATCAAATAAAGACAGTCTTGCAATTCAATTGCTAGGAAACTGACAAACAGGTCAAATGATGATAATCCTCTTGGGAGAGAGCTCTTGGGGAGCTCCAAATCTATTTTGCCCATCTCCAGAGATTGACCAACTGCTGGTTTTCAATGTCATCTAATCGCAAGATGTGGAGAGACATCAGAATATGGCAAGTTCAAATGTCACAAAGTTTACTCTTATTAACAATATTCAGGCATTTTTTTCTTGAATAAATACTACTCAGATAGTTGCAAGCCTTTGATTAATTTCTAGTTCTGGAAATATTGATTTTGATCATGTCTCATTGATCTCACTGTCTTTATGGATGAGCAGGCTTCTATGGAGGAAGTCTTCACCAATTGGAAATGACTTATGATTTTTTTTTATAGGAGTAGTTATTGGGGTTTGAACCCAGGGACACTTTGCCACTTAGCTATAGCCCCAGGTCTTTTTATTTTTTATTTTGAGATAGGGTCTCACTACATTGCTTAGGAACTCACTAATTTGCTGAGGCTGGCCTCAAACTTGTTATCCTCCTGCCTCAGGCTCCCCAGTCATCAGAATTTACAGGCCTGTGCCACCATGACTAACTCATTTTTTAATCAGTAATTATTGAACATCTGTCGAGTACAAGAGAAAAAGTTGCACAAGTTAACAAACTTATTGCCAATATATACATTGGCTGTTGGCAAGGAAAAAGGAAAAAAAGATGTGAAGCTGTAATGAATATCTTTGTAAACTGCGATGTTTTGATTACTGAAATCTGAGAAATTTCTAGAAGCATTTTTAAAAAGATTAACCCTTTAAAAACAAGAAAGAGCTTTTCTTTTTTGTTAGTCATGGTTCATATCTGTGTGTTTTGCGTATGACTTCCCGCTTATGGGCTATTTCAGACTATGAGAGGAAATAATGGGGAAAAACAATGGATATGATTTTTTTCCATTAAATCACCTTTTACTCAATTATATCAGAAAGACCTTAGAAAATTTTAAACAATTTAGCTTTAGAGCACCCTGGAAAGATAGAGGATGTTGTTGTCTAGGGTACAGAATGTACAGTATGTTTCACAGATGATTTTGTTTCAGCTTATTTATTGCCAGCAGAAAAGCAAGGAGTAAACAGAAAGCTAAATCATCCTGTAATGAGCACCTTATGAACTGGAATAACTGAAACTACTGAAGAGTCCAATAACTAGACAAATACAGATATCTGATTTTAAAGGTCAATAAATACAAAAAGCGCTTCCCAAAGTACCAAGCAGTATTCAGAAGACAGAGCTGCCATTGTTTTTCTGGTGATTTCTTTTTGGATTCTATCATTTTGATGACAAACTGAAGTAAATAAGTTGGGGATATGGCTGGGGATATTGCCCTGTGGCTAGGCATGTACTTAAGAGGCATGAGGCCCTGGGGTCAATCCGTAGCACCAAAAAACAAACAAAAAACCGGCACAAATCTGTCTTGGTTTGATTATGTAACAATTCCTTAAACCAGCATTGATTGAAATAAAACTGTGAAGGAGAAGATGGAATCATTTTATTTTATTTAATTGTAGTGCTATGGACCAGGCCCAGGGCTTCATGCATAGCAGTAAACACTCTACCACTGAGCTGCATCCCTAGTTCCTGGGACCTGCCTTTTGTTGTTGTTGTGATTTTTTGTTTGTTTGTTTGTTTGTTTTTTCCTATGGAATTAGAAGACAGGTTCCTGGGTACAGTTCTTAGAGGAAGATATACCTTTTCCTTCTTCAAGTTAGTTGGAGAAGGTTTTCTCAAAATGCTGTTGGGTAGAGCAAATGACTGATTCACTTATATGAAATATCACATAGAAAATTATTAGAACTTTCACAAAGCGTAAAAAATTCCATCTGAGGGGCTGGCAGTGTAACTCAATGGTAGAGTGCTTGCCTCACATTCACGAGCCCTGCGTTTGATTCCCAGCACCACATCAATACATACAAACATACATACAAACATACATACATACATACATACATAGAAACAGGAAGGCAAAATGAATCTGGGGGCTGATAATTGAGGACTGTCACTGGACCTGGTTGGATTTTCTTTCTTTCTCTTTCTTTTTTCTTTGCAAAAATTACTAAGAATAATAACAGTAATTTTGTAAGAAGATTTTTATAAACAGTGTTTTTCAAATCCATTTTACCTTGCAGAAGCCACATGGGCAATTCTAGTCCAAAGTTCTCACAAATTTATCATCAAGGTATATTATTAGTGTTGCTGAGACACCTGCTGCCTCTTGCTTGTGTCTTAGGTTATTCGAAGGAGAGTAAAAACAAGAGTCTTGTGGGGCACTGTGGTGCAGACCTATAATCCCAGCAGCTTGGGAGGCTGAGCATCCTTAGTTCAAAGTCAACCTCAGCAGCTCAGCTCAGCAGGGCCCTAAGCAACTCAGAAGCATCTTGTTTTTAAATAAAATGCAAAAAAGGGCTGGGGATGTGGCCCAGTGGTTAAGTGCCTGGGTTCAAATTCTGTTACCAAAAAAAAAAAAAAAGAGTCTGGATGAAGATACCCAAGGTTAAACCTTGAACATGTCCACCTCATCACCTTGTCTCACCTGTCATGAAGAAGAGAGGATGTAACAAACTTTTCATTTTGTTAGAAGTGAACATGTTCTTTGATTCTGGTGGTTTAATAGATACCTGAGTTTAGAAAGAGATAGTAGGAGGTAAGGAAACTTTACTCCTACCAAGTCTATTCTGCACCTATGATATTTTCTGTTCCCTACACAAGCAGCAGAGACTCTACTAAAGGTCTCCATTTCCAACTGAATATCTTAAAAAGAGTCTAAACTATATTAATTAATCAATCAAATATCAATAAGAAACTACTTTCAGATTTTTAAAGATTATCCATAACCTCTTTTAGGGACTCTATCTACTATTCTCATCACTTAAAATACATTTCATGTATTTAATTTAAAAAAAGAAAAACTTCTTATTGAGCACCTACTATGAGTCAGTGTTTATGCAACAATAATGATGGCAGTGAATGCAGCATCTCAAATATCCCTGGCTAGGCGGCAGTGATCAAGAGAACCATGAGTAAAGGGTATTTGATTTCTACAAACCTAATAGGAGCCAAGCTCTTCTCAAAGAAAATGTGTGTTGCAAACAAAGTACAACTTGAATAGGGCTTTCTGTGCTGTAGTGAGACAGCAACCTGTAGCTGTAGAGAGCCACAACCTTTGACAGTCGGGAAAAGCTGAATTCCAAACAAGCATCACACAGGTAAGCAAGTGCTCTACCACTGAGCTACCTCCCCGCCCTAGAACATTTTTAATACCATGATTTAATAGAGATGAGAATTTCTATATTAGAATATGTTGAAATTCAAATATTTGTCTTGAAACAATATTTACATGTCATCAATTATCTCGGCTAATCACAGTTCACCAGGATTTAGTGATAAAATATGGGCAAAGAGCATAATTATATGATTCCATTGAGCCAGTATGTATAGGGTCAGCCCAAAATTCTTTTAGGCCTGAGCACTGACAGTTTCAAGATTCTTCTTATCATGTTCCTTTCCAGATCAAAATTATATTAAATATCACTGCAAGATATATAGAAGTCTAATACATTTCTGATTTTTCCAGTGATAGTTTTATTCTGTGTTGTCCATTTTGGTAGTTACTAGTCACATGTGACATCTAAATTAAAATTGAATAAAATTAACAGTTCAGTTTCCCAGTGTAGCACTAGTCTTATTTCAAAAACTCAAAAATCATGCATGACCTTATTTAAAAGATCAGAAAAAGACAATTTTGACCATCACATAAAGACTTTAATACAGAGGTTTTCAAGATGGCGGCCTAGAGGGTGGCTGCATTTCATGTTGCTCCAGGACTCAGGATTCAAAAGAGGAGATATTGAGACACTTGGGACCAACTCAAAGCAGCCGGGTGACTCTCACCCGTTGGGAAGGCGTCCCGGATGGGACGGTGGTCCCGGAACGCAGGAAACTTTGTGAAGTAGAGCTGCCGGCGAGACGTCCCTCCCCCCGCTGGAGCAGTGAACTCGGACAACTGGGAGCGCCGTAAAGGAGGCCGCTCGGCACAGCGCTTGGACTCAGAGCAACCACTGGGCTCCAGCGGCTGCCCAGGGGAGGAGTGGTGAGGAGAGCTGTGTGGACTCAGGACACCGGGGCCTGCCCTGAGGAGGAGGAGGAGGAAGGTAGCCGCTTGGATTCGGAGGGACTGCACCAGAGCTACAGGCGGTTGCCAGAGGAGAAGCTCCGCAGCCAGCAGTTTGGACTCAGAACGACGCTTCTGAACCCCAGGGCCTGCCCTGAGGACGAGGAGGAGGAAGAGGAGCGCGGCCGCTTGGATTCAGAGTGACTACACCAGAGCTACAGGCGGTTGCCAGAGGAGGGGCTGCGTGGCGAGCTGTTTGGACTCAGACCACTTCTGAACACTGGGGCCTGCCCGGAGGAGTAGGAGGAGGAGGAGGAGGAGCGCGGCGGGTCGTTTGGACTCGCAGTGACTGCATTAGCGCTCCAGGTGGCTGCTCAGAGGAGAAGGCGAGTGGTGAGTTGTTTGGACTTAAAGTGACAGCACCTGAACACAGGGGGGCTGCCTGGAGGAGAAGCGTGGTGGGTCCCTTGGTCTTGAGTGGCCGCACCAGAGCTCCGGGCGGTTGCCCAGAGGACCCGTGCTGCGGGTCACGTGGACTCAGAGCCACTCAGAGCGACCGCTCCTGAACACCCGGGGGGTTATCTGGAGAAGGAGGAGGAACGGGGAGGGTCACTTCGACTCGGAGTGATTGATTGCCCAGGGCTACAGGTGGTTGGTGGGAGGTGGAGGCACGCAGTGAGTTTCTTGGACTCCTAGTGACCGCACCGGAATACTGGGCGGCTGTCTGGAGGAAGAGGCGTGTGGCGGGTCTCTAGGTCTCAGAGCAATTGTACGGGGCCCCAGGTGGCTGCTCAGAGGAGGGGCCGCATAGCCAGGCGATTAGGTGCAGAGCAGGGTCCCAGGATCTAGGAGGCTTCTGGGTGGAAGAGCCGCACAGAGACAGGCTTAGGGCGGAGAGAAGGTTCCAGGCCTGCGGGCAGATTCTCTGAGGAGGGGCAGCCTAAGGAGATTCATCTGCGAAGGGTGAGGCTCCCAGGCCCAGGAGGTAGGGCCGGGCCCCTGGGAACTCTGCAGAGGAAGGCAGCCCAGCCCAGGCGGTAGCTGTAAATTGAGGGGAACCTCTAGGAGGGAACTGACCAGCGACACCTCCCCACCGGGTGAGTCTTCCCTGCCGGGTGAGGTTTCCCCACAAGGACGGTAAAACTAGAGACTCAGGCCCAAACAGGCCTTGCCTCAGCCCGCAGCCTAGGTCCCCTTTGGATGACCATTGGTCAACAAGTGGAGACACCTCTGCCCACTAGCAGGGATTATACCCCACCTGAAGGCCACCACTCCTAGAGAGGCAGCTTCCTTGTGGAGCACCGCATTATCAACTTCCTCCAAAACTTTAGGCTACTGAAGGCTAAGGGGGGATATATATAGAAATCTTCAGGGACATTGTAAGTCAATAGAGGAAATCTGCAATATCTCAGCGGTCCACTGATACCTGAACAATATGAGAAAACAAGGAAAGAAAATGCTGCAAACAAATCTAGATGTTACATCAATAAAACCCAATGACAGCATGGCAGAAGAAATGACAGAAAGGAGTTCAGAATGTACATAATTAAAATGATCAGAGAAGCAAACGAGATGAAAGAGCAAATGCAAGCATTGAATGATCGCACCAATTGACAGTTAAAAGAGCAAATACAGGAAGCAAAAGATCATTTCAATAAAGAGTTAGAGATATTGAAAAAAAACCAAACAGAAATCCTTGACATGAAGGAAACAATAAACCAAATTAAGAACTCCATAGAAAGCATATCCAACAGGATAGAACACCTGGAAGACAGAACCTCAGACATTGAAGACAAAATATTTAACCTTGAAAACAAAGTTGAACAAACAGAGAAGATGGTAAGAAATCATGAACAGAATCTACAAGAACCATGGGATATCATGAAAAGGTCAAATTTAAGAATTATTGGGATTGAGGAAGGCCTAGAGAAACAAGCCAAAGGAATGAACAATTTATTCAATGAAATAATATAAGAAAATTTCCCAAATCTGAAGAATGAAATGAAAAATCAAGTTCAAGAGGCTTATAGGACTCCAAATACACAAAATTACAACAGACCCACACCAAGGCACATTATAATGAAAACACCTAACATACAAAATAAAGACAGAATTTTAAAGGCTGTGAGAGAAAAGAACCAAATTACATTCAGGGGGAAACCAATACGGATATCAGAAGACTTTTCAATCCGGACCCTAAAAGCTAGAAGGGCCTGGAACAACATTTTTCAAGCCCTGAAAGGAAATGGATGCCAACCAAGAATCTTATACCCAGCAAAACTTACCTTCAAATTTGACGATGAAATAAAATCCTTCCATGATAAACAAAAGCTAAAAGAATTTACAAAAAGAAAGCCAGCATTACAGAACATTCTCAGCAAAATATTCCATGAGGAAGAGATGAAAAACAAAGAAGCAAATCAGCAAACGGAGGAATTATCCTAAGGGAATTGTCAAATAAAGGAAGAAACAAGTTGTGTCAAACAAATAAATAAAATTTAAAAAATGAACCAAATGACTGGGAAACCAAATCATATCTCTATAATAACCCTGAATGTTAATGGCCTGAATTCATCAATCAAATGACATAGACTGGCAGATTGGATTAAAAAGAAAGATCCAACAATATGTTGCCTACAAGAGACTCACCTCATAGAAAAAGATACCCATAGACTAAAGGTGAAAGGATGGGGAAAAACATACCATGCACATGGACTCAGCAAAAAAGCTGGAGTATCCATCCTCATTTCCGATAATGTGGACTTCAAGCCAAAGTTAGTCAGAAGGGATAAAGAAGGTCATTTCATACTGCTTAAGGGAAGCATAAATCAGCAAGATATAACAATCATAAACATATATGCCCCAAAGAGTGGCTCATCTATGTATGTCAAACAAATCCTTCTCAATTTCAGAAACCAAATAGACCATAACACAATAATACTAGGTGATTTTAACACGCCTCTCTCACCACTGGACAGATCTTCCAGACAAAAATTGAACAAAGAAACCATAGATCTCAATAACACAATCAATAATTTAGACTTAACGGACATTTATAGAATATACCATCCAACCAAGAGCGAATACACTTTCTTCTCAGCAGCACATGGATCCTTCTCTAAAATAGACCATATATTATGCCACAAAGCTAATGTTAGCAAATACAAGAAGATAGAGACACTACCATGTATTCTATCAGATCATAATGGATTGAAGTTAGAAATAAATGAAAGAGTAAAACACAGAAACTATTCCAACATCTGGAGATTAAACAATATGCTATTATATGATGAATGGATAACAGAAGATATTAGGAAGGAAATTAAAAAATTCTTAGAGGTAAATGAGAACAAAGAAACATCATATCAAAATCTCTGGGACACTATGAAAGCAGTACTTAGAGGGAAATTTATTTCATGGAGCGCATTTAATAAAAGAAGTAAAACTCAACAAATAAACGACCTAACACTACAGCTCAAAGCCCTAGAAAAAGAACAGAACAGCACCAAAAGTAGTAGAAGACAGGAAATAGTTAAACTCAGAGCTGAAATCAATGAAATTGAAACAAAAGAAACAATACAAAAAATTGACAAAATAAATAGTTGGTTCTTTGAAAAAATAAACAAAATTGATAAACCTTTAGCCACACTAACAAAGAGAAGATGAGAGAAAACCCAAATCACTAAAATTCAGAATGAACAAGGAAATATCACAACAGACAGGATTGAAATACAAAACATAATTAGAAGCTATTTTGAAAATCTATACTCCAACAAAATGTCTCTAGGTTTCTAGAGACATATGAATTGCCTAAACTGAATGAGGAGGACATAAACAATTTAAATAGACCAATTTCAAGTACTGAAATAGAAGAAGTCATCAAAAGCCTACCAACAAAGAAAAGTCCGGGACCAGATGGGTTCTCAGCCGAGTTCTACAAAACCTTTAAAGAAGAGCTCATTCCAATACTTCTCAAAGTATTCCATAAAATAGAAGAGGAAGGAACCCTCCCAAACTCATTCTATGAAGCCAATATCACACTGATACCTAAACCAGACAGAGACACATTGAGGAAAGAAAATTTCAGACCAATATCCTTAATGAACATCGACGCAAAAATTCTCAACAAAATTTTAGCAAATCGCATACAAAAACATATTAAAAAGATAGTGCACCATGATCAAGTGGGTTTCATCCCAGGGATGCAAGGTTGGTTCAATATCAGGAAATCAATAAACGTAATTCACCATATTAATAGACTTAAAGTCAAGAATCACATGATTATTTCAATCGATGCAGAAAAAGCATTTGATAAAATACAGCACCCCTTCATGCTCAAAACACTAGAAAAAATAGGGATAGTGGGATCATTCCTTAACATTGTAAAGGCCATTTATGCTAAGCCCATGGCTAATATCATTCTAAATGGTGAAAAACTGAAAGCATTCCCCCTAAAAACTGGAACAAGGCAGGGATGCCCTCTTTCACCACTTCTATTCAACATTGTTCTTGAGACTCTGGCCAGAGCAATTAGACAAACCAAAGAAATTAAAGGGATACGAATTGGAAAAGAAGAACTCAAACTATCCCTGTTCGCTGATGACATGATTATATATTTAGAGGAACCAGGAAATTCCACCAGAAAACTCTTAGAACTCATAAGTGAATTCAGTAAAGTAGCAGGTTACAAGATCAATGCTCATAAATCCAATGCATTTTTATACATAAGTGATGAATCTTCAGAAAGAGAAATTAGGAAAACTACCCCATTCACAATAGCCTCAAAAAAAATAAAATACTTGGGAATCAATCTCACAAAAGAGGTGAAAGACCTCTACAATGAGAACTATACAACACTAAAGAAAGAAATTAAAGAACACCTTAGAAGATGGAAAGATCTTCCATGTTCTTGGATAGGAAGAATTAATATTGTCAAAATGGCCATACTACCTAAAGTGCTATACAAATTCAATGCAATTCCAATTAAAATCCCAATGACGTACCTTACAGAAATAGAGCAAGCAATTATGAAATTCATCTGGAAGAATAAGAAACCCAGAATAGCTAAAGCAATCCTTAGCAGGAAGAGTGAAACAGGGAGTATTGCAATACCAGATCTTCAACTCTACTACAAAGCAATAGTAACAAAAACGGCATGGTATTTTTACCAAAATAGAAAGGTAGATCAATGGTACAGAATAGAGGACACGGACACAAACCCAAATAAATACAACTTTCTCATACTAGACAAAGGGGCCAAAAATATGCAATGGAGAAAAGATAGCCTCTTCAACAAATGGTGCTGGGAGAATTGGAAATCCATATGCAACAGAATGAAACTAAACCCATATCTCTCACCATGCACGAAACTAAATTCAAAATGGGTTAAGGACCTCGGAATCAGACCAGAGACTCTGCAGATTATAGAAGAAAAAGTAGGTCCAAATCTTCACCTTGTTGGTCTAGGATCAGACTTCCTTAACAGGACTCCCATAGCACAAGAAATAAAAGCTAGAATCAACCACTGGGATAGATTCAAACTAAAAAGCTTTCAGGAAAGGAAACTATCAGCAATGCAAAGAAAGAGCCTACAGAGTGGGAGAATATCTTTGCCAATCATACTTCAGATGGAGCACTAATCTCCAGAATCTATAAAGAACTCTAAAAACTCTACTCCAAGAATTCAAATAATCCAGTCAACAAATGGGCTAAGGAAATGAATAGACACTTCACAGAAGAAGATCTACAAGCAATCAACAAACATATGGAAAAATGTTCAACATCTCTAGTAATAAGAGAAATGCAAATCAAAACCACCTTAAGATTCCATCTCACCCCAATTAGAATGGCAATTATCAAGAATACGAGCAACAACAGGTGTAGGCGAGGATGTGGGGAGAAAGGTACACTCATACATTGCTGGTGGGGCTGCAAATTTGTGCAGCCACTCTGGAAAGCAGTGTGGAGATTCCTTAGAAAACTCGGAATGGACCCTCCATTTGACCCAGCTATCCCACTCCTTGGCCTATACCCAAAGGACTTAAAATCAGCATACTACAGAGATACAGCCACATCAATGTTCATAGCTGCTCAATTCACAATAGTCAGACTGTGGAACCAACCTAGATGTCCTTCAATTGATGAATGGATAAAGAAACTGTGGTATATATATACAATGGAATATTACTCAGCCATAAAGAATGATAAAATTATGGCATTTGCAGGCAAATGGATGAAATTGGAGAATATCATGCTAAGTGAGATAAGCCAATCTCAAAAAGCCAAAGGACAAATGATATCGCTAATAAATGGATGATGACTCATAGTGGGGGGAGGGAAGGGTTAGTGTTAGGGTTAGAGTTAGGGTTAGGGAGGGGGGCAAGTATGGAGGAAGGAAGCACTGTATCTCTAGAGGGAAAAGAGGGGTGGGAGGGGTGGGGGGAAGGGAAAAAATAACAATGAATCAAACAACATTACTCTATGTAAATTTATGATTACACAAATGGTATGCCTTTACGCCATGTACAAACAGAGAAACAACATGTATCCCATTTGTTTACAATAAAAAAAATTTTAAAAAAAAGACTTTAATACAGTGCTGACTTTAACTCTGTATAACAATATATAACATTTTCAAAAACCTGTCTCTTTCTTTTTTTCTGCTCTATGACATGCTGGTTGAACTATTCACAATTGCCAAGATATGGAATCAACTTAAATGTCCATCTACCAACAAATGAATAAAGAAAATGAGGTACATATACACCATGGAATATTATTCACCTATTAAAAAAAGAATGAAATCATGTCATTTGGGACAACATGGATGGAATAGGAGATCATGATGTTAAGTGAAATAAGACAGGCATAGAAAGACAAGCACTTCATGATTTCACTAACAAGGGGAATCTAAAATGGTCGATGGGTGTGGTACTATACCTATAGTCCCAGCTCCCGGGGAGGCTGAAGTAGGAGAATCACTTGAACATAGGAGTTTAAGACCAGCCTGGACAACACAGCAAGACCCTACAGAAGAAGTGCTGAAGGACTGAGGGGATAGATATGCTTAACCTGACTTAAGCAATTACTCAGTGTATAAATACATCAAAACATCACATGGCCCTGGGCAAAGTGGCACAGGCTTATCATCCAGTGATCAGAAGCTGAGGCAGAAAGATTTCAAGTTTGAAGCCAGCCTAGGCAACTTAGTGAGACCTTATAAGATAAAATATACTGGGGATGTGACTCAGAATACCCCTGGGTTCAAATCCTAGTACCCCGCACATGCAAAAAGTAAACCACGTGGTACCCCATTATTATGTACAACAGTATTTACACTTTTATGTATAAATTTTTTAAAATGCCAAGGAATACAGAGCTAAATACATAGAATATACGATGTAATACTTAGCATACAAGGACATATCTCACAGATGTGTTTTTCTGAAGGGGGAGAGAAAACAGAACTCATTATCATATCAGCATTAAATATGTATTATTATATTTAAGGTACCAACTATAAACTCTCAGGTCTAACATTATTTTCAAAGGTAAGATAATTACAAATATATAACTTAAAATGTCACTCCATTAATATCTCCCTGTAAAACAATCAATATTTTCTATATACTAATATACTAATATATACTAATCTTGGTCTAATGATTTGTTTATTTAACCATACGTTTAATGTATGTTGTTAGTTAGGTCTTCCAATGATATGAAGTAAAACTAAGCTAACTTTCTGTTCTCTTAATTATATTTTTGAGAAACACACTTTCAGAAGATATTTTCTACTGATAAGAGTTTAAAAATAATTTTAATAAATGTGTACTAGTAAGTACCTCATCCTTCAGGACCCAGTTTAACTTTTCTTTGAATTCTTTCCCGATCATCCAGCAAATAACTCCTCGAAAACTTCCATACAAAATATTTTATAGAATTTTCATGTTTTTTTGTTGTCATTTGTGCTACTATAAGATCTTCCCCAGTTAACTTTTTTAAAATATATTTTTTAGATGTTGATGGACCTTGATTTTTAATCATTTATTTATATGCGGCCCTGAGAATCAAACCCAGTGCCTCACACATGCTAGGCAAGCGCTCCACCACTGAGCCACAAACCCAGGACCCCCAGTTAACTTTTGACTGTGACTAGTGGCAGGAGGAAGAGCGTGTTTAATTCATCACTGTGTGACCAGGGTCTGGCACAGGGTCTGGGACTCAGGACTGCTCATCTGGGAACATGGCTATCTGCCAGTTCTGGGATTTTAGTTACAAGAAGGATATAGTGGGCTGGGGAGATAGCTCAGTTGGTAAAGTGCTTGCCTTGCAAGCACAGGGCCCTGGATTCGATCGGATATAAAATGTAGCACTTTGAAAGTTTATTTCACTTCTGTTGTCTTCTCATTGACATTCCCATTATGGAAGAGCTTGGGATTGTTACTGTCCTCTTTAAAATTAGGTGCGGAAGATAAATTACTTTCCAAAAATGACACACAAAGAATAAAACTCTGGGGTTGTATTTAAGTTTTCAGTTATCAGCTTTTGGGGTTGGGGGGAATTATGGGACTGAACTCAGGAAAGCTTTACCACTGAGATACATCCCCAGCCATTTTATATTTTCATATTCATTTATTTCATTATATTTTATATTTTCATTTGAGATAGGTCTCCCTAAATTGCAGAAGTTCTCACTAATTTTCTAAGGCTGGCCTCCCCCTTGTGATCCTCCTGTCTCAGCCTCCCAAGTCACTGGGTAGGCTGAGATCTGTTATGAATCTTCTAAAATAATGTTCTGCCCTTCTCCCACGCTACCCTTCTTATGGTATTCATTAAGGATCAAATTCATGCTTTTTCCAAGTATAAGGCAAATGTTCCTAAAGTAAAAAGAAAAGTGACGAAACTTACATAAAACTCTAAAGTTTATATACTCTTACATAAACCCCTAAAACTATCGTTTTAAATTTTCCCTTTAACCTACTGTCAAAGCTCACCTTTAGAGAAAGCCGTTTACTTCTACTCCTACCTACCACCTTGGAGGCATAGCACATCCTTCGGTACTGCTCCTTTACCAGTATGTTCCAGCAGAGGGAGCTCCAAGCGTCTTACTACTATTCCTATGGTGGTGCCTTCACTTCCGCCCCACCTATTCCAAAGACAAGGTTTTGGCCTAATTCTTCTGGTGCCAAGAATTAAATGGTCCTTCCTAAAGTACAAGAAGTAAAATCAAGAATCAATAAGTGGGATGGTATCAAACTAAAAAGCTTCTTCACAGCAAAGGAAACAATCAAGAACATGAACAGAGAGTTTACAAAATGGGAGAAAATCTTTACCACCAGTACCTCAGATAGAGCATTAATCTCCAGGGTATACAAAGAACTCAAAAAATTTAACACCAAAAAAACCCAAATAACCCAATCAATAAGTAGGCTAAGGAACTGAACAGGCACTGCACACAAGAAGAAATACAAATGGTCAACAAATACATCAAAAAATGTTCAACATCTCTAGCAACTAAAGAAATGTAAATTAAAATTACACTGAGATTCCATCTCACCCCAGTCAGAGTGGCAATTACCAAGAATATAAGCAATAATAAATGTTGGTGAGGATGTGGGGAAAAATGTTCACTTATACAATACTGGTGGGATTGCAAATTGGTGCAACCACTCTGGAAAGCAGTGTGGAGATTCCTTAGAAAATTTGGAATGGAACCACCATTTGACCCAGTTATTCTATTCCTCAGTTTAGACCCCAAAGACATAAAATCAGCGTACTACAATGATGCAGCCACTCAATGTTTATAGCAGCTCAATTCACTATAGCTAAGCTACAGAACCATCTAAGATGCCCTTTAACAGATGAACGGATAAAGAAAATGTGGTATATATAAACAATGGAATATTATTCAGCCATAAAGAAGAATGAAATTGTGGCATTTGCTGGTAAATGAATGGAACTGGAGAATATCATGCTAAGTGAAATAAGCCAGTCCCCAAAAACCAAAGACCAAATGTTCTCTCTGATATGTGGATGCTAACCCACAACAAGGGAGGGGAAGGTTAGAAGTTCATTGGACTAGACAAAGGGGAATGAAGGGAAAGGAAGAATGTTGGGAACAGGAAAGACAGTGGAATGCACTGGACGTGTCTTTCCTATCTGCATATATAAATACACAACCAGTCCACATCAGATACAACCACAATAACGGGACCCTAAATGGGACAAGTTATACTCATTCTATGTATGTATAATATTTCAAAATATATTCTACTGTCATGTAAACATTTTTAAAAAGTAAATATATTTTATAAAGAATTAAATGGTTCCATTTTCTCCTAGAAGCACATTAGAAGCTGATGGACTTTAAACAACCTTGAGGCCAGAGTCTCTGCATTATGTCACCTCTCTCTCAGTGGTCACTTCAAATAGCCAATACGAAATATAGAGTACAATTCCCTTTTTTTCCCTCCTTTTTTATCCTGGAAATTGAACCCAGATCCTTTTTCACTCTACCACTGAGTTATACTCCCAGCCCTAGAACTTAATTTTCAATGCTTGATTTGCTGTAGAGACCATGAAAGGTGAAGACTAAATGATAATGATATTCCCTACCCCAAAATGTTTAGCTATCAGGTTCATCCCAAATGATAGCACAAAGATATTTTTATATTCCTTCATCCGGCTGTTTAAATACTTTAAAATATCTCTGCAGTATACACCCCATATGCTAGTTTCTTTTTAGATATGTAAATCTTTCATTGCTGAGATTCCAATGCTGATTGTGGCAAATTGCTGACTTCTCTTGGTTTTTTAAAACAAGATCTAAACAAAGATAATATTTTGTGGAATACTTGTAAGAGATGTGATTATCTTGAAGTTAATATTTATTAAAGTATTTACTTCAAATCAAGTGCAGGGGTACCCCCCTATAATCCCAGATATTTGGGAGGCTGAGGCAGGAGGATCACAAGTTGAAGGCCAACCTCAGCAACTTGTGAAACACCCAGCAACTTAGGGAGACCCTGTTGCAAAAAAACTAAAACTACTGGAGACATAGCTTAGTGGTAAAGTTCCTCCTGTTCCCTAATACTGAATTTTAAAAATATATTGACTTCAAATAATAAATCATAAAATGAAAAAAAAAGGATAGGCTGGCACAGTGGTAGGACACTTATGCAAAGCCCTGCATTCAAACCCTGGTACTGCAAAAAAGAAAGACAAAAAAAGGAGATGGAAAAATATTTGTTGAATCTCTCCTATAGACTGGCTATTATGCAAGCATAAATGGTAACATTTTTAGATAGACTGAAGATTTAGGTGTAAAATATAAAACGAAAACATTTAGAAGAAAATGCCCCAGGAAGTGGGTGGTGCTTTGTTGTTATTGTTGTTATTGATTGGTTGGTTTTTTGTTTTTTTGAGACAGGGTCTTACTATTACATCGCCTAGGCTGGACTCAAACTTCTGGGCTTCATTGATCCTCCCAGCGTTGGGACTACAGGTTCGTGCCACCACATCTTCAGGATAAAGAAGGTGTAAAAATCTCAACCCACTAAGTAAAGTTTGATCAGTTTGATTATTCTAACCAAAGATACTTTTAGAAAGTAAGATTATCAAAGTATATTGTTAAAAAATAAGAAGATAAGCCATAAACTAGAAGAAGCTATTTAATACTGACATAATAAGTAAAGAGTTACTCTGAAATACTATTTAGAACACTAAGATTTTACCAAACTGCCCCCCAAAGAAAAATCAGGCCAATGTAGTGGTGCAAACTATAATCTCAGTGACTGGGGAGGCTAAAGTCGAAGAATCACAAGGTTGAGGCCAGTCTGGGCAACTTAGCAAGAATGTCTCAAAATAAAAAATAAAAAGGGCTGGGCATGTAACTCAGTAGTAGATCCCTGGGTTCAATTCCCAGTTCATCAAACAAAACAAAACAGCAAAAGTCCAATAGAATAATGGACCCTAAAATTGAAGATTTTGTAGAAAAGGAAATCTGAATTGGTAATAAATACATTAAGCATATCAAAGATCATTCATAACTTGGTAAGTGCAAATTAAAACCACTAGATACTATTTTATATCTATCAAATTGGCATCAATTAAGAAATGTGTCAAAACCAAATGTTGACCAGAATGTAGAACAACTGCAATCTTCATAGATTTTTCTTTAAAGTATGAATTGACATAACTACATTGGAAGATAATGTGGCATTATTCAGTAACATCAAAGACATGCTGTGAAACCAGCAGTTCTAGAGAATGTACTCTTATGCATGTTTACAATAATAAAAAACTGGAAATAACCCAAATATCTATAGACAGGATAATTATTTAGAAAATTATAAATAATTTAGAGTGAGTAATTTAGAAAATTATAAATTACATATATTATATATATATTATATATATTATAATTATATATATAGTTATATAATTATAATTTATATAATTATAATATATATATATGGATACACAAAAAGGTCATTGCTGGGAAATTGTTTTTGTTTGGTTTTGTGATGTCAGCTTACACAGACTGGCCTTGAACTCCCAGGTTCAAGGGATTCTCTTGCCTCAGCCTCCCAAATAGCTGGGACAACAGTCACAAGCAGGCTGTGCCTGGCATGATAGTTGTTTTAGAATAGTGACATTATTTTTATTTGCTAATTTTTCAACAATAAGCATGTTACTTCTATAATGAGATAAAATATCACTAACATTTACTTTCAGTTCTTAATAATATGTGATTTCCCCAGGTGTATCCAAAGTATTAAAATGAACTCCCTTTGAAATCAAGGGAGTTTTTCTGCATCCTGTGTTTCCTCATACTGAGAGTAGAGGCTGAAGAACCCCCAACCCCAGCCCTGCCCCAGAGGCACCTGAGAAACTGAAACTTACATGTTTCTAGTTAACACAGCACAGCTAAATCTACATATGTGTAAGTTCTACCTTTTCTCCCACTCTGCCTTCTTTTCTCTTATAAAAGCTACCCAAGACCCTGAGCCCCATGAAGATAGAAATTGGAGACAGAAAGATCTCTATCTTCCTCAAAACTGGTTTTGAATAAACCCATTTTTTCTGTCAATCTACCTCCAGAGTTTTTAGTGGAGTGAGTGAGAAAGCCAGTCCCTCTGGGCACCATGTTTAGGTAAAAGGCAAGCCAAGAAAGGGAAAAATATTGGGAGATGAGAGTTGTTATCAAGCATGGCATGTCCTTGTACATTCTTGCCACCAGGGGGTTGACTATAACTGGTGTTGTCACATTTATTATTCATACCACCATTCCAGAAGTGGCAATTGGAGATAGAAGGCTTGTGCACAGCAAACACCTAGCTCAGGCTGGGTTACCCCAGAAGTAAACCCACAGAAGGATCTAAGTAGGATATTTCATTTGGAAAGTGACCTTAAGAGGCACTGGTAGGGGAGAGGAGAAGTGGAGAGAGATAATAATGAGTATGTGCACATACGGATGACTCTGAGGGCACTGGGCTCCCTGGGGAACTCAGGAAATAAGGTAGACTCCCCTCCCCAAGTACGTAAGGTGCTGCAATTTTTTTTCTTTTTCTTTTTTATTTTGGTCTTCAACTCCCTTTAGTCCCTGATTGAAAGTTGCTTTGAAGGGGAGATACAAAAAACTTCTAAGCACTTCTAGCCTTCTAGTCTTGTTTTAGCCAAGCAGATGGAAAAAACCCTCAGGCACAATGGCAGCCGCTCACTGACTGAGGCCTACCTGCCTGCTCTACCACCCTAACCCCAGGACACCAATATTGGCACAACTGTGTGAAACTCCCAACACCTAGGCCTCTTGTTCTTTCTAATACTGAGTTAAGTGATATTTTTATAGAACTGTGAAGGTCTAAACCTCTTCTAGAGAAGATGGGAATGGGGATAAAATAAAAAGAGGAGAGTTAAGATTAGAATCCAATTCTGCTGGTTCATGCTTAATACTGGTAGGTGATGTAGAAATAGAAAAGAAACGGAACTCTTAAATTGTCATCCTCAGTGCTCAAATATAATGGGATACTTTGTTCAACCAAATCTCTCCAGACCAAGGAATCTCTGAAATAAAAGGGTTTATTGAGTCATTACAGATACTACCAGAAAGAAAGTACAGTCCTGGGACAAGTGCCCACAGTCCCCAGCAGCAAGAATTAGGTAGCAGTTGGAAAATGTCCACAGGATCTTAAGAAGCTACATATTTATTTTAATTGACTTATTTGTTTATTTTGATAGTGGGGATTGAACCGGAGTGTTCTACTACTGAGTCACATTCCTAGTCCTTTTTATGTTTTATTTTGAGATAGGGTCTCACTAATTTGCTGAGGCTGACCTTGAACATGTGATCTCCCTGACCCAGCTTCTGTTGCTAGAATTACAAACACAGACCACCATACTCAGCTAAGCCAAAGTATTTTGTAATGAAAATTTGGGGAAGGCAGGTATAAATTGTTCACATTGAACCTACATTGCTATAGATAAGAGGGGTGGCATTACACATAGTGGGGGAAGCTTTGGTATAAGAGGGGATGTATAAAGGGGAGCAGTTGCTGCCTCTTCTTTGGTTGGAGCTGTAAGCAGGATGCATGACACCTACGGGTTGTGACAGGATTTTAGTTGAGGTTTTAACACATATTCAAGAGCATAAAACAGTCCTTTTTTTTTTTTTCTTTTCTCCTATAACTTGTAACTTATTAACCTCCCCCTCTTCTCCTTTCCACTATTCCCTGGCCTTTTGCAATGAATACAGGACATACTGGAAAGATTCTCTTACCAATTTACATACACATGAAACACTGAAGTGGCGATACAGGGTACACAGTCTGTTTTCTGTATTCACGGCTTCTGCATCTGTAGATTCACCTGACCTTGGATCAAAAAATATGCAGAAAAAAACAAATCCCAGGAAGTTCCAAAAAGCAAAACTTGACTTTGCTATATGCCAAGTGCCACACTGAATCGGCATGACTGAAGTAAGGCATAGGTGTTGCCTGCCGAATCCACAAGTCCTCAGTCCCTTTCCTGTCCTCCTTGTTAGAATACTGCCTGCCTCTCTAACAGTGCAGTGAAGGCTATGTTGGGGGCATCTGTACTAAATAAGTACAGACTTTTTTCTTGTTATTATTCTCTAAATGATACAACAATGAAGCAATTATTTACTATAGCATTTAGCATATATTAGGCTTTAGAAGTAATGAGAGAAGTAATGATTCTGGAGGATGTGCATAGGTTATATGCTGTTTTATAAAGGGACTTAAGCCATGGTGGATTTTGTTATTCAAGGGGGGTCCTGGAACCAATCCTCTGCAGATAATGAGGATGACTGTGTATGGTTAAGAGTCAGAGTGAGTGATAGAGATTAAAGTATTCGCTGGGGAGAGAGGCATTTCCATGCTTAAAAGTAGGTCATAAACTGAATCCTGGAACAGACCAGAGAATTATATGTCAGTTGGAAACAAAGGTGTTCTAGGTGATAAGCCCAGCATGAGCAAAAATTTAATAGCAGGTGTGCTACTTGTCTTTCCAAGTCCCTTTTCACCCTTCTCTACCTGTATTTGTGCCAGAAAAGCTGTCTTTATTCAGGAACGTGACAGATGTCCTTGTCCTCTGGTTTCTGGTGGCTGTGTGTGGAGATTGGAGTGTCCTTCCAGGAGGCCAAAGGGAAGGAGGAGAAGACCAGAGTGTTTCTATCTTAACTTTCTTCTTGCAAAAGGATGACCACAAGTTAGCTGCTCTCCTTTGTGAAGGCTTTTACCAGGAGGCTTCTGAGCTCTCTCTCCTCGGCAGGTTCTGGAAACTGCTCTTACTAGCCCTGGACTTCAGAACTATTCCTTGTAGCTTTTCCTAGGATCTGTCTACATTTTATTGACTCTGTTCAAATTGCCAGTGTGTACCCTAAGCTTCCTGCCAGCAGCCTGACTGAGGGAGTGGAAATGGATTCCATAAAAGAGTGAAATATCTGGCAGAACTTGAGGAAGGATCATGATGAGAAGTGGGTAAAATGGACACTTCTTTTAAAAAAAAGTTATTGTATTTTTTTACATTTATTTATTTATTTATTTATTTTTGTGTGGTGTTGAGGATTGAACCCAGTGCCTCACACATACCAGGCAAGTGCTCCACCATTGAGCTGCAACCGCAACCCCCAGACACTTCTTTTTAAACTTTTTTCCTAAAGAAAGATGATATTTCAGACTGGAGGACAATATCCTGAGTAGAGTTTTAAAAGTTCTGACTGATGTGAGTTGAAGATATGACTCAGTGATAGAGCACTCGCCTAGAATAGCATACATGAGGCCCTGGGTTCCATCTCTATCACAGCAAAAAGCACACAACCAAATAAATAAAAGTTCTGACTGGCAAGTCAATGATTTCTTGCTTGCCAGTGAGTGTGCAGGAAAGCTGATCACCTGTCTTCTATCTTGAGCTCTCCTTGCCCTCATCTGTTTTCTACTTGGCAGTTGAGAGAATAAAGGAGCAGTCTGTGTGTGGTACCCACACCAGGAAAGCATATATCCAATTACCCTCTGAGTTTCCGTAATTCAAGTCTCCATAATGATAAAGGGAGCAAAGTGGAGCCTTCCAAAGAGGCTAAACAGGCTACTTTTTTCTAATAGTTCAGTTTTACCTCTGAGGAAATAGCCTGAATGGTTTTCTTCTGGTTCTATTTCCTTGAAAAATTCCTTTTTTCAATGTTAGCTTGTAAACTCCCAAAGGGAATCACTTAGGGAGAGGATTTGAACTCCTTTCTGTATTATTCACGCAAGAATTCGTGGGTGCATGACTTCTAGATTGTGGCTTCAGAGCCACTAGTGCCCACTGAAGGGAAAATTACACCATCTGTAAAGGGACGTGACATGAGAGTGTCAAAGTATTGTCTTGATGTTTCTATGCAAAATGGTCAAGGTCTCATGAAGTAAATTCACATACCCTCTAGGATTACTCAATACTAGTTTATCACTCAATCAGTGATTTTCATTGGTTGACCTCTTTATAGTCCCCTAGTGACTTACCTTCTTTCTCTATGGATCCAGTAAAGGGCAGTCCTAAATTACTAATTAAAAAAGAAAGAAAGCCTGGAAGTCTAGCAGGTCACTTAAAAATTTGGAAACAGTCATATTTTGTTTATCAGGTGCAAATATTATCATTTTTGCAAATGGAACTTCCAGCACCTCAAAGCCTTTAGTAAGATGGTTTTGTGGAAGGCGCCACTCAGGTATACTACTACAATGGACTCTGAAATTGACTACACAAAGTTAGAACCCATAGGTTAAGGGTACAGTCCTCAAGAAAACTGCTTTAACTGCACCAACCAGCAGCAAGTTCAGGGGGCCTTAGACCACCTGTGCTTCTGACCAACTGGCTATATGCCCCCTCAGATTCAGTAATTTGTTAGAATGACTTACAAAATTCAAGAAAGCACTGGATTTATGATTAGTTTCATCATAAATGATACAAATCAGGACCAGCCAAATGAAGAGAGACATAGGGTAAGGTCCAAGAGGGTTCCAAATACACAGCTTCCATACCCTTTCCTCATGGAGTTAGGATGCATCACCTTCTTAGCCTACCAATGTGTTCCTTAACCAAGAAGCTCCACTGAGCTTCAGTGTACATAGGTTTTATTGGGGTTTCCTTAGGTATACATGACTGAATTATTGGCTCTGTGATTGAACTGAAACTCTAATCTATCCCTCTCTACAGAAGTCATGAGGCCAAGTTGATATCATGTGGCAGAGAGTCTAGAAAGCTGCATAATTTACCATAACTTAATACCCAAAAGATGCTCCATTACCTATGTTATTTCATATATACCTTTGTACAGTCATAAACCAGGATTAGTCTGGCTATATAAAACAAAATTCCATAAACTCAATGACTTAAACAAAATAAGAGTTTATTTTTATTGCACAAAGGTAGGCAAACCAGGACTGAAATGATGGTTCAACTCACCTTCCTTCTATCATTCTTCCACCTTCCTTCTATCATTCTTCCACCTTCCTATCCATGTCCTCCATCCTCAAATACCTTTATATTCCAAGATCGCTGCTAAAACTCAAGTCATCACTTTGAGAAAGAAAGAATAAGGATAAGATGTATCCTCCACACTTGGTCGGACCAATTTCCCTTTAAGAGTATTGCTGAAGTCCAGTGCAACCCTTATATCACAAGGTTAGAACTTGGGCTAACTGTAAGAGAGACAGAAAAATAATCTTTCAGCTAGGTATGTAATCATCCCTTCAAATATACTAGAACACTTGTACTAAGGAAGAAGGCATGAAGATGCTGTTAAGCAGATAGCAGTGTCTTCCATGTTGCATTTATTTTAATTAAAAAACTTTTCAGGGGCCGGGGTTGTAGCTCAGTGGTAAAAGCACCTGCCTAGCGCACGTGAGGCACTGGGTTCAATCCTCAGAACCACATAAAAATAAATAAATAAATAAAATAAAGGCATTGCGTCCATCTACAACTAAAAAAAATTTAAAAAAACTTTTCAGAGATAAACTCCACCATGAAAATGTGAAGATGATATCTGAAAGATAATGTAATATAGTGCTGTTTTAATTTAATGAAAGAAGTAATCATGACAATTACACATTCAGAATACATTTTGGAACTGAAACACAATTATATTTGTTTCACTTTGCCATTTCTGACCACACATATGGAATACAATTTTGCTTAGAAGTATGTAGTGTATATTTAAAAAATAGTTATGTGGAAAAGGTTTCTCTAAATATATTTTCCTGGTAACTACAGACATAGTTGTTTTGTTTTGTTTTGCTTTGTAGTGTTGGTGATCAAAACTAGGGCACTGTGAATATTAGGCAGATATCCTACCACTGAGCTGCGTCCCCAGCCAAAGTCACAATTATTTTTGAGGCTGGTAGGGATAGAGGCAATTGTTCTTGTCTTACCATTTCACATATTGCTTTAGAGAGAATTCTAGTTGCCCATATTGAAAACTCAACCATATCTACACAGGTTCATGAGAAAAAGAAAGTGATTTGACTTGCTAAGTGAAAGTGATTTCACTTAGCAAAAGTGAAATGCTAAAAATTAAAAAAGAAAAAGAAGTCAAACCAACAACATATTAATAGCAAGTTTTAACTTACCAACATTAGGGATTTTCAAGAGCACAAGCGGAACTAGCTGTAGCCACACCAAGGATGCCTTGTTTTAATTCCACCCACAAACCCAAACTACCGAAAAATAAATAATCAAGTGGAAACAAGAACAGAGTGCCTGCTATGTGAATATATCTTCACACAATGTCCCTTAGCCCAAAGCAGTACCCTCACAACTTTCATTTATATTTTTAACTTAAATTTTGCCTTATACAGATATTCTGGAGGTAGCAGTAAGAAATAGCTATTGTCCCTTCAGGAAGCAGAGTTGAATTGCTGAAACAGAGACTTTGTAGGCCTGTTACCCTAAAATATTTAACATCTGTCCCTTGACAAAATATACATGTTGAACTCTTTACTGCACAAAGCTGGTATGCATTCATTTATTGCTCAAGTATTATTAAGCACCTACTATGTATCAACTACTGCCCTCCTATTTTCTGTATGAGTTTTCAGACAAGAGGAAGAGACAGGTAACTAATTAATATGCTTGCTGATAAGTGTTACCTTAGGGTCTAAAATAAGTTGCAATGTGTGTAGATGGGAGGCACTAGCCCAGAATCGATGAGAGGGACTGCAGCACCAGAACGCTATCAGATTAAAACAGTATTTAAGTTGGTACTGGAAGGTAAGTAGGAGTTACCCGGGCAAAGTGGTAGAAGGAACAACAATTATAAAGGCCCAGGGAGAAAAGAGGGAAATTCAAATATTTCAGAGATAAAAGTGAAAAAAGGCCACCAAAGATTTAAAGATAACTTTGTCAGGTTGCATGAACAAAGGATGGAAGTACTGTCGTTAATTTATTAAAATAGTGAAAGATGGGCCACTGCCAAGGCTAGAAAAGGTAGCCATCTAGTATACCTTGGGGCAGAGGACAGGAAGTAATTAAGAAAAGCTGAAGCACAGCACAGTAAAGATTGGCTGTGGAGGAGGGTGCTAAGAGGGAGGAGTGGGATGAAAAATCACTGTAAGTCAGTGATTTGACCTGCATAGGAATGCAGTGATCTTCTTGATGTTGTTCAAGCTCTTCATGTTCATTTTCATAGACAAACATCCTTAGTAGCTCTTCCAGGATCTACCCTCTGCCTGCAAGCTTTGCCTTGCAGTACCAGTACCAACTTAAATACTGTTTTAATCTGATAGCGTTCTGGTGCTGCAGTCCCTCTCATCGATTCTGGGCTACATCGATTCTGCCTCCCATCTACACACATTGCAACTTATTTTAGTAACAAATGAAGATAAAATTGCCCTCTTGATTCATCTTTCCAAATCCCTTTGCAGGCAGCATCTGAGACTGTTTGGGAGGTTATAAAGCTTTGTATTCCAGGATTAAAGATAAAGATTTTAAGTGTAAAATGCAAACATCGAATGATTTAAAACATGCAATTTATTCTGGCTAAAGTACAGACAATGAGCCAAGAGATATCATCAAATCCTTTCCAGTCTTAATTTATGGGACTTCGGGAAAGGATTTTCTAACATTCTTTCTTATTATAGGACAGTCTTATTTATCCTCAAATAAAGTTAGGGAGAAATGAACAAAAGCTCAGAAGATACTCGTTAGATTTAGAACAAGTGTGATAGTTTAGGTATATTTTGATTTGTACAATATATTTAATATAAGTAAGAACATTGCTATGAATGTATCACTTTTAGGGAAAGGATTTTTTCCCATTTGGTGTGAATATTTAATTTTCTGATTTTTTCCTACTCCATCAGAAAGCTCTAGATTGGATATTATCTTGTGGATTCTCCATCCCCTGACTCCCTAAGTACATTCTCATCACTCATTGTCTATTTGGTCTCCTGCTTCCCTGCTCCATCTTAAGTCTCCGCAAGGGCAGGGCTTATTCAACTTTGCTGTTGTGTATTTTCCAATTTCCAGTGCACTGCCTGGCATGTAGTAGAGGCTCAACAAATACTCTTGAGCAAATAAGTAATAATATTGATATACTGAGTATATATTTTTGATTTGTTAGTAACTACAAGTGTTTTTGTAGAGAATTAACAGAGATAAAAGGGCAGTTCTGCTCCATAAGCATATTTAAGGAGATACAAAAAAAGCAAAATCTCTATTAGAAGATGGTATTATTAAATATATATTATGCTATCACATAAATTTTTTCTTCAGTGCACATTTCCTTAAAACTGATCTTCCTCTTTTTCTAAGGGCATTTACAGTAAATTGGCAAAATTTGCTCTGAAGAGGAATATCTGGAAACATTTGCTTCTACATGAAAAGAAAAAGCAGAATTTTTCTAGAATTGAAATTTCAAATTCAAATCTTCCTTTCGGTTTTTTTTTTTTTTTTACATAAGCTGCGTGTGTGTTTCTAGAAAAGTCAATACAAAGTTATGTGTTAACATCGATAAATGTCCTAGGATTAAATTTATCATGAAATAAATTTCTAGGATCATGAAAACATGAGGCTGTTCTCTCCTTCTAAAAAAAATATTTTTAGAATATCCTTCTAAAAATTGTTTGCCCTCTTGATACCCCCTCCTACATTTTACTTTATTAAAAAACATTTCTGCATCGTTTTTTTACTTTTAATGGTTTTAGCAGCGAGTGCTTCATTCAGTCAACTGCTTCCTCAGGCTTATAAACTGTGGTTATTATTTACAAACACAGCTATTTTGTATATCCTTTTAGAAAATGTGATGAGAGTGAGATAGCAATAGAAGCAGGAAGCCTTTAAAATTTTTCCCCTTTTCTTTTTTAAAGGCATACATCCTAAGAACATGCACATCGTGCAGGAGGGGATTTAAAGAAATTAAATTTTCTCCCGCCCTGGAAGGGAAGCAGCGGATGACTTCAGCGGTACTGACGCAGTGACCTCTCCATAAACGAGTCTGGGGCACGTCCCCCGGGCCCTGGGTGCCCTGGCTGCCCTGGCCCGCAGGGTGTGCGCACCGACCGCCCGCAGCGTGCGGCCGCCGGGCACCCAGCCGCGGTGGTGCGGACGCGGGGGAGGACTCCGCGAGAGGTAACCGAAAACCACACTTCCCAGAGTGCCGTGCGCCGCCCTCGCGCGCCCCGCCCGCCGCGGCTCTGAGGGGCTGAGGCGAGAGGACGCCAGGCGCCGGCTGGGGCTCCGCGGGGCCGCGCAGGAAAGCGCGCGTCCGCTCGGTGCTCGGACGGGACTAATGCACGCCGCCGGGGGCGGCCAGTAGGCGCCGGAGCTCCGGAGCGGGCTGTCGCGGCTGCAGCCTCCGCGGTACCGGGAAGACCAGAGCGGAGGAACTAGGACTGAGGTAACCGACGCGCGGCTTCCCTCGCGCCCCTCTTCCTTTGTGCGATGCCGTCCGCTCACGCCGACCCCTCCTTCAACCCAATCTCCAGTCGTCACGCAGCTCGAAACTCGACTCCTCAAGCCGCAACCCAAACTCCACGGCTGAGAGGGTTCGGGGCCCGGACAGCGAGAACTCCCGCCCCTATTGCTTCCCTGCGCCGCTTCTGTCGCCCTCGTTGGCGGGAGGAACGGGATCCTGCTGTTCTCCTCGGGGAACCCCAGCTTCTGGCTCTGGCAGCCTCGCGGGGAGCTTCTTTCATTCCTTCGCAGAACAGAGGGCAGGCAGGTGCTTTGCGGGTCCAGGGTGGGTGCAGGCGCGGGGCTAGCGGCCTGCGGGGGCGGGCGCCGGGCCACGCCGCGCGAGGACGAGCAGCCCGCCGGGGTAGTCGCGCGTCCCGGACTCGCCAGCCCCGGGGCTCAGTGCCTGCCCCGGGCGGGGGCATCGCTGCCCGTCCGCGACTCGCCTTCAGAGGGTGCTTGCCGCTGCGCTGGGGGTATCTTCTGTGTGGCGGTGGTGCAGACCCTGTCGAAGAGTGCCTCCTGGTGTGACACCAGCAACTGCAGGCTCTTTCAAAGCCCGCAACCGCTCAGGGTTGTTTTACTCCCACGGATGACAGCTCTTTATCCCTCATTTCTGGGTTTATAATTTGCTTGATGGTTTCTTCAGGGAGAGAAACCAGCAAGCAAATTTGTTTTGTACATAATTTTTATTTTCTAACCGTGCCTCGTCCTTACTGGACTTGCACAGTCCTAGCGTGTCAGGTTTGGAGAGCTTTTTATGTTGTTTCTTTTGTCAGGGTTTATATCAGATTTTTGTAGAAAACACTTCAGTATTTCTTTTAATCTTTTTTTTAACTGATTTCCTTTAGTTTTGGGCTCTTGCCGCAAAATAATGTTACTTACAACTTTGGTAAACTACTTTGGGAAATGTTCTTCACACCAGGTGGATACATATTTTATCTTTTGGATGCACTTTCCCCCCTTTGCATTGTCTTTGTCCTATATAAGTTGATAATTGCTTGATTCCTGTGTTCATCATCTCTGTTTTCTTCCTCCTTCTCCCTGGTATACTAGCTCTGCCAGAAGATGGGTACACTTGGATAAGCTGCTTTTACTGCTGGTGCCTGGAAAGTTGTTCGGAGTTAGTTTTGGAATTAATGCTGTCTTTCCTCCTTTCTCCTGTCACCTTTGGTTTGTCAGTCAATCCAACTGACCTATTTAAAACTTGCAGTCACTTTTTACATTGCCTTTAAAAAACCAAATGATGTAAACTTAAATATAAAAAGAAATGTCTGAAGATACAGCATTCAACTCCATACACTTAGCATCATTTTTATTTTCGTGCAGGATGGACCCCAGAACCTGAGCATGAAAGGCAAGTGCTACTACTGAACTACATCTCTAGTCCTCATTTTTACATTTAAAACTACTAATTCTTTTTAGCATTTGATTAAATTACTGATACTGGTTTCTAAATATATATTTTGTAATAATTGCAAATTCTGTAATAGAAAACAGTTCACAGTCAGTAATTTAAAAACAAACTTTCAAGAAGAAAGTGGGTGACTAGGGATGTAGATTGGTCCTGGGTTTGATTCCTAGCACGGACAAAAAAAGAGGGGTAGATACATTTTGACCCACCCCCTTTTAAAAAAATACACTTTATTTTTAGAGCAGTTATAAGTTCACAGCAAAGTTGAGCAGAAGGTATAATTTCCTGTGTGTCTACTACTCCCACAGAAACAACTTCCTCCATGGTCAAAATCTCTCACCAGTTGTAACATTTGTTACAATTGATGAACTTATGCTGACATATTATCTCCTAAAGTTCATAGTTTACATTCTGGTTCACTCTGGATGTTAGACTTTTTGTGAGTTTTGACAAATGATTCCTTTGTTTTATGAAGAACTTTTGAGTGATGTAGAGAACCGAAATGAGTATTGTCATTTAAAAAAAAGATTAAAGGAGGTTAAGGTTCAGTGGTAGAGCAAGCCCTGTGTTGAACCCCAGTACTGCAATTAAAAAAAAAAAAAAAAAAAAAAAAAAAGTAAAGAGAATATTTTGAATGTCTTAAAAATTAATTTCAAATAGCTTCCATGTTTTAAAAATTGCTTTTGGTTTCTTATTTCGAATCCTCAAAAGAATCATTTATTTTTGTATATTAAGTAGTAGCCTGGGGAGTGATACTGGCCAAATGCTATTATATGTTGTGTGCATGTATGAATATTTAACAACAAATCCCATCATTATGTATAACTGTAATGCACCATTTAAAAGTGTGGGGAAAAAAGTAGTAGGCAGGTATGTTAACGAGCATGACTATAATCCCAGCTACTGGAGAGGTTCAGACAGGAGGATCACAAGTTCAAGGCAAGTCAGGGCAATTTAGCGAGACCTTTCAAAATAAAATTTAAAAATAGGGTTGAGGATGTAACTCAGAGGTAGAGCATTTGCCTAGAGTGCATGAATTCCTGGGTTTGATCCTCATAAAACAAACAAAACAAACAAACAAAAAAACCCTAAGGGGTAAGGGAAAAAAAACAAACAAAAAACCCTAAGGGGTAAGGGAAAGGAAATGTTTTGTGGTATAACAAAAATGTCATTTTCAGTGCTAAAGCTCGTTTTCAGTGTTAAAACTCATATATGTGAAAGTTAGGTCAGATTTAATCCACTGTTCTTTTCTTATCCTTGTCCCTCCTCCTTTCCCTTTGATCCCTTCACTCTACCCATCTTTTATTTTGATGGACTCCTGACCCCCCACCTTTCTTTTCTTATTTTGGATTAACTTCTGGATTGTAATTAAGTAGTCCTCTCACATCAGAGAAAACATTAGGTCTTTGACTTTCTGGGTCTGGCTTTTTTCACTTAGCATGATGGTCTTCAGTTCTATCCATTTACTGATAAATGCCATGATTTCATTCTTCTTTATGACTTAATCCTCCATTGTGCATATGTACCACATTTTCTTTATCTGTTCATCTGTTGACAGGCACCTAGGTTGGTTCCTTAGTTTGGCTATTGTGAGTTCTGTTGCTATAAACATTGTTATGGCTCTGCCCCTATAGTATACTGATTTTAGGTCTTTTGGATAAATATTGAGGAGTGGGATAGCTGGGTCATGTGGTTTCATTCCTAGTTTTTTGAGGACTCTCCATACTAGCATAATAATCCTTTCTGGAAAAAATTGTTTTATGTTAACCAATGAAGCAAGAGGAAGTGGAATATTTTAAATTTATTAACTTTTGTTTACTGATGTCAAGTTATGTCTACAATAAAATATGATCTATTAGACTTTTTTAAAAAAGTATTTTCTCTGTTTGGAGGGGCTTTAGTTGAAGTATCAGGATTTAGTAAAGTACTGAACTCAATTCTATAATACACAGTTCTGGATCAGAATCTCAGTTCTCCACTCATCAGCTGCCTAGCAAGTTGTTGTCTGAACATTCTTTTAATATCTGTAAAAGAGGGTTAAAATAATACATTATGCTTCTATCTTCCCAGAATTGTCATAAATATTATTCATTATCATAATGTGGAAGTATTTTATACACCACACTCCACTATAATATTTATTGGTATCACTGGTTACATGCTATATTTTAAAATGCTTCCAGTACAACTTATTATCTGGTAAATACTTCTGACTTTTTTTTGGATTGGTTATAAAGAGTTTATATTGTTTGGGGATGAAATTTATTTGGTTCTTCGTGGTAGAATTATGAAAAAGATTGGAGAGGCCTTGGGAAATTTTTTACTGCCTCTCTGATTTTTAATCTGCGTATGTGGATATTCCTGTAAGTGTTCTTCCAAGAGTCTGTGAAGTCTGTGTATGTTTGTATTTTCTGAAGAGAAGACTAGGTTCAATAGATGTTCCAAAGGGGATCATGACCCTTCTCCCACCAAGGGTTCTAAGAACTACTAACTTGAGATATGAAGCAGGGTTTTCTGTTTTGTTTGTTTTTCGCTAGAAACTTTGCAGTTTTAAAATTAGATTGGTGGGGAGAGAACAATGTTTGAAGCACTGAGGTCCTGTTTGTATTCCAGAAGTAGAAGTTGATATTTATGATACAATACCTTCATAAGAATAATAGTGCTGCATCTGTTACCTGGAGATGACACCAGTGATTGATGCATTATCAGTAGGCAGATAGTCTACTCTTGCCTTCCTCACAGGATTTGATGGGTAATAGAATGATGATAGAGAAGAGCACTTAGTTATAATCCAGCATGTTTGACTATTATTTAAAATACTAAAAGATAATTTGGTTTATTCTAAGATTGGGTTCTTTTTTTACCTCAGTGAACACCAAATGCTAAAGGAAACCATTTAATCTCCCAAACTAGATTTTGATATTTGCGTAATGTGTCTATTACATAATGTTTCTTATATATCAGATAGTGTAAAGTTATATTAAATCCTAATAGATGATCATTTTGACTTAGAAATTTATAATTTGCTTTTATAGATGAGATTCTAATTTGTGATTTCTAATTTATAATGCTTAAAATTAACCTTATTTGCATTTTTGGAATTCAGAATTAGGATATAGTTCTAAGTTTGAATTCATTCTTAGAGTTTGCAAGTAAACTTGCCGCATTTTCTTTGTGTAGTGATTGGCTTCTGGTTTGTAATTCTTTACATTGGGAAGCCATCTTCTGTTTCTGGATTAGTTACCAGTAGCATTCACAAGATTTAGTATAAGTCCATCAAGTGATGGTATATAAACTTACTAGTGAACCTCTCTATTGGAGTTAATATTGTATTTTTTCTTAAGTTCTTTTTTCCCTTTGGAAAGAAGTATTTTCTTTTGAAATACAAATGCTTTTCAAAGTTCAAGGTCTAAATTAGTACTTGGAAATTAATAGAATAAATTAGCAGAACTCTGTTTCTCTACACTTGCTTTTAATAAAAATAGTCCAAGAGGCTTATGTAGAACTCAGATCAATTAGGGATAAACGCTAGCATTTGCAGAGTACTTCTTAGCATATGAAAGATAAGTCACCGTTGCATCTTTATTTTAATGTGGAGGATTGCTTAACTTAGTGCAAGAATGCAAGTTTTGAGTTAAATTAATTGGAAAAAAGGTAATTGTTTCAGCATTTGAATACCATCCTTTTAGGATTAGTGATTTTTATGAGTATTCAACTCTTTTTTTAAAAATATTTTTAGTTGTAGATGGACACAATACTTTATTTTATTCATTTATTTTTTTATGTGGTGCTGAGAATCAAACCTGTTGCCTCACACATGCTAGGCAAGTGCTCGCCACTGAGCCACAACCCCAGCCCGAGTATTCTGCTCTTGAACTTTAAAAAATTCAAAAACAGGGGCTGGGGATATGGCTCAGTTAGTAGAGTGCTTGCCTCTCAAGCACAGGGCCCTGGGTTTGATCCCCAGCGCAGCAAAAAAAAAAAAAAAAAAATTTTAATATGGGAAGACAATTCTTAATAATGCTGTTTTAGTTCTCATTTAGTCATTTATACATGGACACCCTCCACACACAGTTGGAGTGAATACCATCTTTTGTCTTAGTGGTAAGACTTAGACTTTGTAGTCAGACATGCCTATGTTGAATCCTGGTCAATTACCATGTAATATATATGAGACTTCGGGTAGTTTACTTACCTTCTCTGAGCCTCTTTATTCACAACTGTTAAAAATAGGAAAAATACTTCTCCAGCTTGTCCCAGGATTGAAATGAATACAGGTAAAATATTTAAGTCATGATAGCAGTTATGTACCAGACAATTTGTTAGTTTGTTTAAGCCTTTTAACAATCATATCAGATTGGGACTGTTATTTTTCTCATTTTTACAGATGAAGAAACAAAGTGAAACAATTTAATGAAAGGTTATATAACTTCAGCAAAGTCATATAAACAGTAAATAGACAATACACACCCAATTAATGCTGGCTGTTGTCATTAAGGGGGGGAAAAAAGGAAGATAGGATAATATAGTCAGTACCCATCTTAACTGCAGAAGGTCCTGATAATTGCATCCTAATGTAGATCATAATAAAATATATTTTATTTCTTTGTTGCAAAAAAATGTTGATTGGAAGATTAGGTTTCTGACCAAGGATTCAGCATTACATAATTTATAAAAGTAATAATAAGCATAATGCTTACTGTATATTATATATAGGGCTGAATACATTTATTACTTCATTTAACCTTCACAACAACCTGAAAAGAAAGCTGAGATTCAGAGTAATTTTAAGTGACTTATGCAAGCCGATGCAACTAATAGGGACCCCATATTGTCTGGCTCTAAAGTCTGGTGTAAACTACTAGTTTATGTGCCTGTGTTAGATATGGCTAACAGATTTCTTTAAACAACACATAACAACTTTTGTAATTTTAAATAGGAAAAAGTATGTTCATATTTTATAAATTGAAAGAAACAGTGACCAAAATCCCAGGCCAGTATACTGCTGCTTATGGGCTAAACCCAACTTACCTTTTTTATAAATAAAGTTTTATTGGAACAGAACCATGCTCTTTCATTTGTATATTGTCTGTGGTCACTTTCATACTATAATGACATTTGAGTAGTTGTAATAGAGGCTATATGTCCTACAAAGCCTAGAATATTTACTGTCTGGCTCTTTACCCAAAAATGATTGCTGACTCCTAGGCAACCCTGTTCTTCTATAAATGAAGAATCTGAGGCCCAGAGAGACTTAGGTAACTTCCCAATTGTGTAGCTAGTAATATTAACTACTGACTTTCCTGCTGTACCATCCTACCTCTAAAAAGAGTCCTATAAAATCCACAGATACACTACATGAGCCTTACACAGGGACTTCTTATAAAATCATGTGATGTTTAAGAATATGTAACCTAGTTAAAATATATGTGCTAGCCATAATAGTTGTAAACATTTAGTCATTTCTCTTTCATTCTGAGAATTTGAAGAGCTTTGGGAAGATACTTAGTATAACCCATGCCTTAAAGTTCTGTGGCCTACTTTGAACTTTTCTATAAATAAATAGCTTTTGGAGTTGTTCCATTACTTGATTCCTAAACAGCAATTGTACTGTCTTGTGGTTGGAAAGCTAACACATAAACATATTTAGTTTTTTCTACTTACCATTACATTATTGGTGGATGTTTTAAGGCAGTGAGGTGATGTGATCACATTTAAATTTGAGAATGATAGGCAGCAATAAGAAGGATATTTTGATGAGAGAAAAGGCTGTAGTAATAGTTTTGAGATGATAGAGACTGTGACTGAAGTGATGTGACTAGAGAAGCAAGATCAATGATATAAGAAAAATATAGGAAGTAGAATATTGGAGACATGGTTATAGTTGGATAGAACAGAATGAGAACTTTGAATACCTTTGAGCTGAGATAACACATTCGTAATCTTATTGTCTGTTCATACTAGTTTAGATTCTCTCATAGTAGTCTGTCTCTCTGTTATGATCTTGATCACATTATTATTATCTGTGTCCCATCTAGATGATTCAAGTTCATTAATAGGGAAAATTATGTCATATGGTATTCATTTTTTGGACTTATTTTATATATAGTTGTTAAAATAGAATTATTTTTGTGCATACACTTTTTTAGAAAAAATATGAGATTAATTGGTTAAGATATTCCTAAAATTTCTTCACAGAATCTTTTTTGAAGCAGTTTTTAATCTGAGTCATTTGTTTTTCCATGTAGTATAATCATCTTGTCCATCTAGTATATCAATGATACAACTGTATAGCTTTTTCTTCTTTTATTTGATTATTATTTTTTTATTTGTGGTACTGGGACTTGAATCCAGGAGTGCTTTACCAGTGACTACATCCCCAGAGCCCCCACTTTTTTAAATTCTTGAGGTGGAATCTTGCTAAGTTTCCCAGGCTGACGTTAAACTTGTGATCCTCCTGTTTCAGCCTCCCCAGTCATTCCTAAGTGTGCTCTTTTATCTTCTGGGTGATTATTTTTTATGCTACCAACACCGTTCTTCAAGTTTTGATGCAGATGCATATTTACTTGATGTGTGATACACATCCTTTTTGAATATATGTTAGTGGCAAAGCATAATACAGCCTTATCTATCAGTCCCATAAAGTATGCTTCTCAAACTCTTTGTGATTGAGAGACCACTTTGTGGACCAATACTTTTGTAAAAGACATCAAAAAAGAAATGGAAAAAAAAGGGACATGTAATACAAACCAATTTTTTATTATTCTGTTTAACAGAGATAGAAATACTCTTTCAAGTATAGCTTTGTTATTAACATTTCTTTTTGTGTGTGGGGAATGGTACTATGGATTGAACCCAGGGCCTTCTGCCTCTGAACCACATATATCTTTTTATTTTATTTGGACTCAATGGTCTTGCTGAGTTGCTGAGGTTGGCCTCAAACTTGCCATCCTCCTGCCCCAGTCTCCCAAGTTGCTGGGATTACAGGTGTGTGACACTGCACCCAGCTATTTTTCTTAAAGATTCTATTTTTTTACTTAGCTCATTGTAAACCTGTGAAAAATTTATTTAGTCACTAAGTTTTAAACTTTCTTTCTCAAATGACAGTTTATTAGAATTGATTTAAAGCCAGTGTAATCAGTAAACAGCAATAATAGGCATTTAGTGAGTAGAATTTTGCAGGTCAACCACGCAATAGACAACCCTTTCAATAACCAGACTTTTAAGCCTTTGAAAGTCCAAGAATCTCCCTGAACTCCAGGTTTCTTCCTGAAGCCCTCTGTAATCAGTAGTAGGCTTTACTTGGAGGGACTACCTGTCCATCATAACTGTCCTATCAGGGAGTAGTAAATTCATCTTTGTGGGTTTTTTGTTTGTTTGTTTCAGATACCCAGTGTTAAGTAGCCCATCTTTTGACATTTGGCAACACATTAATAATAGATTTTTTTTTGCTAGATTTTATTTCTTAAGTACAACCCTGTGATTTCTATGACATTCTCAAAAGTACCAACTAATATAAGCCCCTCCAGAAAAGTTCACACATGTAGTTCATCTAGTTAGGTAAGATTCATGTCCTTGTTTTTACTACTTTTGACTGGATTTTCTGACAGTTATATCTATCATAAATCAGGTGGTCCAGTTCAAACAAGGAAATGATTACCATGAAACATCATTTAGATGCCTTCTTATTAAAACAATCCTACAAATAGAAACATCTTATAGGAGTATTCAGTGCAGTGAAAATGTTGTTTATAGACCCTGGAAATGACATTAGAGGGGCGATCCAAGATGGCGGACTAGAGGGTGACTGCATCTCCAGTTGCTCCGGAACCCAGGATTCAAGAAGGGGAGGCATTGAGAGACTCGGACTAAAATAGAGCCACGGGGTGAGTCTCCCCAACCCAGTGAAGCTCGGCCTGGGCGGCAGGCCCGGATAGGGGCGGCTTATTAGAGTAGGGCAGGGCAGCTAGAGTCTTCCCCAGGCAGCCCTGCGCACTCCAGTGGTGGGCTCCTCCCACACGGCCAGCTTCTTGGAGCAGGCCCTCCAGTGAGAGCCTTTCTGCACAGAACCAGCTCCAAGTCCCTGAGCCAGCGTGGTGAGCTCTGACCGGCAGGTAGCTTCAGGGACCAGGACAGGGCAGCCAGGGACTTCCCCAAGCAGCCCGGCTCCCTCCGGCAGGAAGCGCCTTCCAGGGCTAGCTTCTCGGAGCAGAACGCCCAGTGAGAGCCTTTCTACACACAGCCAGCCACAAGTCCCCAAGCCAGTGGAGAGCTCGGACCTGCAAGCACCCTCTGGGACCAGGGCAGGGCAGCCAAGGACCTCTCCACGCAGCCCTGTCCCCTCCGGCCGCAGGCTCTTTCCACCGGGCGATCCAAGATGGCGGACTGGACGGTGACTGCATCTCCAGTCGCTCCAGAACCCAGGATTCAAGAAGGGGAGGCATTGAGAGACTCGGACTAAAATAGAGCCACGGGGTGAGTCTCACCCACCGGGTGAAGCTCGGCCTGGGCAGCAGGCCCGGATAGGGGTGGCTTATCAGAGTAGGGCAGGGCAGCTAGAGTCTTCCCCAGGCAGCCCTGCGCACTCCAGCAGTGGGCTCCTCCAACATGGCCAGCTTCTCAGAGCAGGACCCCCAGTGAGAGCCTTTCCACACAGAGCCAGCTCCAAGCCCTGGAACCAGTAGCGGGCTAGGGGCAGCTTTCTTCGGAAGCACTGCATTATCAAGTTTCTCCAACACGTCAGGCTACTGAAGGCTGGGAGGTGATACACTGGAAATACAGGGACACTATAAGCCAATAGAGGAAAACTGCAATATCTCAGAGTCCCACTGACATCTGACCAATATGAGAAAACAAGGGAAGAAAATGTCCCAAACAAACCTAGATACTATATCAATAAAACCCAATGACAGCACAGCAGAAAAATGTCAGAAAGGGAGTTCAGAATGTACATAACTAAAACAATCAGGGAAGCAAACGAGGAGATGGAAGAGCAAATGCAGGCATTGAAGGAGGAGATGAAAGAGCAAATGCACGCATTAAATGATCGCACCAATCAACAGTTAAAAGACCAAATACGGGAAGCAAGAGATCATTTCAATAAAGATTTACAGATACTGAAAAAAAAAACAAACAAACAGAAATCCTTGAAATGAAGGAAACAATAAACCAAGTTAAAAACTCCATAGAAAGCATAACCAATAGGATAGAACACCTGGAAGACAAAACCTCAGACATTGAAGACAAAATATTTAATCTTGAAAACAAAGTTGAACAAACAGAGAAGATGGTAAGAAATCATGAACAGAATCTACAAGAATTATGTGATATCATGAAAAGGCCAAATTTAAGAATTATTGGGATTGAGGAAGGCTTAGAGAAACAAACCAAAGGAATGAACAATCTATTCAATGAAATAATATCAGAAAATTTCCCAAATCTGAAGAATGAAATGGAAAACCAAGTACAAGAGGCTTATAGGACTCTAAATATACAAAATTACAACAGACCCGCACCAAGGCACATTATTATGAAAATACCTAACATACAAAATAAAGACAGAATTTTAAAGGCCACTATAGAAAAGAATCAAATTACATTCAGGGGGAAACCAATAAGAATACCAGCAGATTTTTCAATCCAGACCCTAAAAGCTAGAAGGGCCTGGAACAACATTTACCAAGCCCTGAAAGAAAACGGATGCCAACCCAGAATCTTATACCCAGCAAAACTTACTTTCAGATTTGACGATGAAATAAGATCCTTCCATGATAAACAAAAGCTAAAAGAATTTACAAAAAGAAAGCCAGCATTACAGAACATTTTGAGCAAAATATTCCATGAGGAAGAGATGAAAAACAATGATGCAAATCAGCAACGGGAGGAACTAGCCTAAAGGAATAGCCAAATAAAGGGGAAACCAAATCATGTCAAAAAACAAAAATGAGTCAAATGCCTGGGAATACAAATCATATCACAATAACAACCCTGAATGTTAATGGCCTGAACTCATCAATCAAAAGACACAGACTGGCAGATTGGATTAAAAAGAAAAATCCAACAATATGCTGCCTGCAAGAGACTCATCTCATAGAAAGAGATACCCATAGACTAAAGGTGAAAGGATGGGAAAAACATACCATGCACACGGACACAGCAAAAAAGCTGGAGTATCCATCCTCATTTCAGATAATGTGGACTTCAAGCCAAAACTAGTCAGAAGGGATAAAGAAGGACATTACATACTGCTTAAGGGAAGCACAAATCAGCAAGACATAACAATCATAAATATCTATGCCCCGAACATTGGCTCATCCATGTACGTCAAACAAATCCTTCTCAATTCCAGAAATCAAATAGACCTAGGCAATTTTAACACACCTCTCTCACCGCTGGATAGATCTTCCAAATAAAAATTGAATAAAGAAACCAGAGATCTCAATAACACAATCAACAATTTAGACTTAACCGTCTTATATAGAATATACCATCGAACAAAGAACAAATACACTTTCTTCTCAGCAGCACATGGATCCTTCTCTAAAATAGACCATGTCTTATGCCACAAAGCTACTGTTAGCAAATACAAGAAGATAGAGATACTACCTTGTACTCTATCAGATCATAATGGATTGAAATTAGAAATAAATGACAGAATAAAAAACAGAAACTTCTCCAATACCTGGAGATTAAATAATACACTATTATGTGATGAATGGATAACAGAAGACATCAGGAGGGAAATAAAAAAAAATTTTAGAAGGAAACGAGAACAAAGACATCATACCAAAATCTCTGGGACACTCTGAAAGCAGTACTTAGAGGAAGATTTATTTCATGGGGCGCATTCAACAAAAGACGTAGAAATCAACAAATACATGACTTAACACTACAGCTCAAAGCCCTAGGAAAAAGAAGAGCAGACCAACACCAAAAGTAGTAGAAGACAGGAAATAGTTAAAATCAGAGCCGAAATCAATGAAATTGAAACGAAAGAAACAATCGGAAAAATTAACAAAATAAATAGTTGGTTCTTTGAAAAAATAAACAAAATTGATAAACCCTTAGCCACACTAACAAAGAGAAAGAGGGAGAAAACTCAAATTACTAAAATTCGGATTGAACAAGGAAATATCACAACAGACACGAGTGAAATACAAAACATAATTAGAAGCTATTTCGAAAATCTATACTCCAACAAAACAGAAAACCTTGAAGACATCAACAAGTTTCTAGAGACCTATGAATTACCTAAACTGAACGAGGAGGACATACACAACTTAAATAAATCAATTTCAAGCAATGAAATAGAAGAGGTCATCAAAAGCCTACCAACAAAGAAAAGTCTGGGACCAGATGGGTTCTCAGCCGAGTTCTACAAAACCTTTAAAGAAGAGCTCATCCAATACTCCTCAAAGTATTCTATAAAATAGATGAGGAGGGAACCCTCCAAACTCATTCTATGAAGCCAATATCACCCTGATACCTAAACCAGACAGAGACACATTGAGGAAAGAAAATTTCAGACCAATATCCTTAATGAACATCGACGCAAAAATTCTCAACAAAATTTTAGCAAATCGCATACAAAAATATATTAAAAAAATAGTGCACCACGATCAAGTGGGTTTTATCCCAGGGATGCAAGGTTGGTTCAACATCCAGAAATCCATAAATGTCATTCAGCATATCAACAGACTGAAAGTTAAGAATCACATGATTATTTCAATAGATGCAGAAAAAGCATTTGATGAAATACAGCATCCCTTCATGCTCAAAACACTAGAGAAAATTGGGGTAGTGGGAACATTCCTTAACATTGTAAAGGCCATCTATGCTAAGCCCATGGCCAATATTCTAAATGGTGAAAAACTGAAAGCATTCCCCCTAAAAACTGGAACAAGGCAGGGATGCCCTCTTTCACCACTTCTATTCAATATCGTTCTTGAGACTCTAGCCAGAGCAATTAGACAAACCAAAGAAATTAAAGGTATACGAATTGGAAAAGAAGAACTCAAACTATCCCTGTTCGCTGATGACATGATTATATATTTAGAGGAACCTGGAAATTCCACCAGAAAACTCTTAGAACTCATAAGTGAATTCAGTAGAGTAGCAGGTTATAAGATCAGTGCTTACAAATCCAATGCATTTTTATACATAAGTGATGAATCTTCAGAAAGAGAAATTAGGAAAACTACCCCATTCACAATATCCTTGAAAAAAATAATACTTGGGAATCAATCTCACAAAAGAGGTGAAAGACCTCTACAATGAGAACTACAGAACACTAAAGAAAGAAATTAAAGAAAACCTTAGAAGATGGGAAGACCTCCCATGTTCTTGGATAGTCAGAATTAATAGTCAAAATGGCCATACTACCAAAAGTGCTATACAGTTTCAATGCAATCCAATTAAAATCCCAATGACGTACCTTACAGAAATAGAGCAAGCAATTATGAGATTCATCTGGAAGAATAAAAAACCCAGAATAGCTAAAGCAATCCTCAGTAGAAAGAGCGAAGCAGGGGGTATCGCAATACCAGATCCTCAACTCTATTTCAAAGCAGTAGTAACAAAAACGGCATGGTATTGGTACCAAAATAGACAGGTAGATCAGTGGTACAGAATAGAGGACATGGACACAAACCCAAATAAATAAAATTTTCTCATACTAGACAAAGGTTTCAAAAATATGCAATGGAGAAAAGATAGCCTCTTCAACAAATGGTGCTGGGAAAACTGGAAAACCATATGCAACAGAACGAAATTAAACTCCTATCTCTCACCCTGCACAAAACTCAACTCAAAATGGATCAAGGAACTCGGAATCAGACCAGAGACCCTGCATCTTATAGAAGAAAAAGTAGGTCCAAACCTTCAACTTGTTGGCTTAGGATCAGACTTCCTTAACAGGACTCCCATAGCACAAGAAATAAAAGCAAGAATCAACAACTGGGATAGATTCAAACTAAGAAGCTTTCTCTCAGCAAAGGAAACTATCAGTAATGTGGAGAGAGAGCCTACAGAGTGGGAGAATATCTTTGCCAGTCATACTTCAGATGGAGCACTAATTTCCAGAATCTATAAAGAACTCAAAAAACTCTACACCAAGAATAAAAATAATCCAGTCAACAAATGGGCTAAGGAAATGAACAGACACTTCACAGAAGAAGATGTACAAGCAATCCACTGATATATGAAAAAATGTTCAACATCTCTAGTAATAAGAGAAACGCAAATCAAAATTACCCTAAGATTTCATCTCACCCCAATTAGAATGGTGATTATCAAGAACACAAGCAACAATAGGTTTTGGCGAGGATGTGGGGAAAAAGGTACGCTCATACATTGCTGGTGGGGTTGCAAATTAGTGCAGCCACTCTGGAAAGCAGTATGGAGATTCCTCAGAAAGCTTGGAATGGAACCACCATTTGACCCAGCTATCCCACTCCCTGGCCGATACCCAAAGGACTTAAAATCAGCATACTACAGAGATACAGCCACATCAATGTTCATAGCTGCTCAATTCACCATAGCCAGATTGTGGAACCAACCTAGATGCCCTTCAGTTGATGAATGGATAAAGAAACTGTGGCATATATATACAATGGAATATTACTCCGCCATGAAGAATGATAAAATTACGGCATTTGCAGGCAAATGGATGAAATTGGAGAATATCATGCTAAGTGAGATAAGCCAATCTCAAGAAACTAAAGGACAAATGATCTTGCTGATAAGCGGATGAGGACATATAAGGGGGGGTGTATGAGGGGTTAGCGTTAGGGTTAGGGTTAGGTTTAGGGTTAGGGATAAGGAGGGTGGTAAGAATGGAGGAAGGAAGGACTGTATAGAGGGAAAAGAGGGGTGGGAGTGGTGGGGGGGGAGGGAAAAAATAACAGAATGAATCAAACAACATTGCCCTATGTAAATTTATGATTACACAAATGGTATGCCTTGACTCCATGTACAAACAGAGAAACAACATGTATCCCATTTGTTTAAATAATAAAAAAAATTAAAAAAAAGATATGACACTAGAATTTATCCATCAGACTTTGATAACAGAAATATCAAATATATCCTGATCCTAAGAAAAAACTTCTTTTAGGGGGATACGGGGGATTGAACTCAGGGTCACATCCCTAGTCCTATTTTGTATTTTATTTAGAGACAGGGTCTCACTGAGTTGCTTAGTGCCTCATTCTTGCAGAGACTGACTTTAAACTCCTGATCCTCCTGTCTCACCCTCCTGAGCTGCTGGAATTAACAGGCGTGTACCACTGCACGAAGTGAAGAAAAAAAATTTTTTTATGTCATAGTAGCAAATTGTGAGTAATCATAAATATCATAACCAAGTAACCATTGAATCTATAATCCACTTTGTTCAAATAGTAGATTCTACCTTGATTATTGGCACAAAATATTATCTTTTGTCCTACTTTGATTCAAAATTTAAAATGTTGAGCTGAAGAGCTCATGTTGAGCTCTTATTGGAGAGCTCTTGCCTGGCATGCGCAGGGGCCGTGATTGAAGTCCCCGGCGCCTCAGAGAAGGAAAACAAAATTTTAAATGTCTTCTCTAAACTTTTACAAATAAAGTGGAATTAATGAGTCTATATCCTACTTTTTTGACTTAAAAGTAAAGGAAATCTTAACAGTATTTATCTTAGAAATAAAATGAATCAAATACTGAAATAAATATCTTTGTTAAGATATTTATGTGATTATGATTCAAGGCTATATTTAGAATGTACAATGTTGGTTTAGTTATACTAATTTAGGCATATATTGTTTTGGGTAGTGGTAGAAAAGTAATCTCTAGAATTCATGATTAATCCATTTGTTCACTCCAAAAATCTTTTTAAGTAATTCCATTTGCTATGTGTTTGTTCAACATGTGAGCAATGGCAACTAAGTGGCTTATATAGTGTTATGGTGAAAGTTAGTAGTAAATAGGCAATTTTTAAACTAGCATTTAAAATTTGACCAAAAATTCAATATACCATAATCCATTTTATGGTGAGTACAATAAAGATATGATCAGATTACTATGGGGCACAGAGGAAGTACACCAAATACAGCCAAGTAATAAGGGACATCTTTAAGAATTGAATCTTTAAAAATGAGTAAGAGACTGGGTGCCATGGTGCATGCCTGTAATCCCAGAGGATCTGGAAGCTGAGAAAGGGGAATCTCAAGTTTGAGGGCAGCCTAAGCAACTTAGTGAGACTCTGACTCAAAACTTTGAAAAGCTGGGAATGTATCTCAGTGATAAAGCACCACTAGGTATAATCCCTAATAAACACACACACACGATGTATCTATATACATATTTATCTTACATATATGTAAGAGCTGATAAGGAGAGGGCAGTGGTGAAATGGCATTTCAAAAAGAGAATTGAAATAGCAGAGATATATAAAATAGCATAAGTATGTAAAGAGTTACGTGCAGTCAGGTTTTTCTCTATATAGCATGAGGTGGGGTTTGCCATCTTATTATTTCACAAATTCACACATACCCTCCATCAACTTTTAAATAGAGCTTCAAAATTAATCAGATATTGATATAAAATGCAGTCTTTTATGTTTTCTAAAATCATCTAACTGAATTGTGTAGAGTAGAAACTGAAGTTATTTTAAAGAAGATTGACTCTAATAGCACTATTGCTATTGCTCCTTATAGTAAGTATTGCAGCAGCAACTATATTATAGCACTGAATTTTTTAAGAGGTGCATTAAGTCAATCAAAGTGCCATTTGGAGTTTCTATTTCTGCTTAGTACATTTCTGATTAATGTGTAGTGTTTTTTAAATAGTTATCTTTGCTGCAAGGTGGTTAGTTACAAGGATAGTATAATTTCTACATAATAGTATTATGTATCAGTGTTCAATATTATATGCTCAGTGTTCAAAACACTAGAAAAAACAGGGATAGTAGGAACATTCCTCAACATTGTAAAGGCTGTCCATGCTAAGCCCAAGGCCAATATCATTCAAAATGGAGAAATATTGAACACATTCCCTATAAAAACTGGAACAAGACAGGGATGCCCTTTTTCACCCCTTGTATTCCACATAGTTCTTGAAACTCTAGTCATAGTAATTAGACGAAAGAAATTAAATGGATATGAATTAGGAAAAGAACTCAAACTGTCAATGTTCGCAGATGACATGATTCTATATTTAGAGGATCCAAAAAATTCTACCAGAACACTTCTAGAACTAAAAAATGAATTCAGCAAAGTAGCAGGATATAAAACCAACACTCATAAATCTAATGCATTTCTATTCATAAGTGATGAATCCTATGAAAGAGAAATTAGGAAAACAACCCAATTCATAATAGCCTTAAAAAAATACTTGGGAATCAATCTAACAAAAGAGGTGAAAGACCTCTACAATGAAAACTGCAGAACACTGAAGAAAGAAAGAAAACCTTAGAGGATGGAAAGATCTCCCATGTTCTTGGATAGGCAGAATCAATATTGGCAAAATGGTCATACTACCAAAAGCGCTATACAGATTCAATGCAATTCCAATTAAAATCCCAATGATATACCTCATAGAAATAGAGAAAGCAATCATGAAATTCATTTGGAAAAATAAGAGACCCAGAATAGCCAAAGAAGTCCTTAGCAGGAAGCAGGAGACCTCACTACCAGACTGTCAACTATACTGCAGAGCAGTAGTAACAAAAATGGCATGGTATTGGCACCAAATAGGCAGGTATATCAGTGATACAGAATAGAGGACACAAAGACAAACCCATATAAATACAGTTATGTCATACTACACAAAAGTGCAAAAAACATACAATGGAGAAAAGATAGCCTCTTCAACAAATGGTGCTGGAAAAACTGGAAACCCATAGGCAGCAAAATAAAATTAAATCCCTATCTCTCACTCTGCACAAAACTCAACTCAAAATGGAGCAAGGACCTAGGAATTAGACCAGAGATCCTGCACCAAATAGAAGAAAAAGTAGGCCCAGATCTTCATCATGTCAGCTTAGGCCCACACTTCCTTAACAAGACTCCCAAAGCACAAGAAATATAAGCAAGAATCAACAAATGGGATGGATTCAAACTAAAAAGCTTTTACTCAGCGAAGGAAACAATCAATAACATCGAGAGGCTAGAGTGGGAGAAAATCTTTACCACACACACTTCAGGTAGAGTACTAATCTCCAGAATTTATAAAGAACTCAAAAAACTTAACTTAAAAATATAAATTACCTAAGCAATAAATGAAGTAAGGAACAGAGCAGACATTTCCCAGAAGAAGATGTACAATCGATCAACAGATATATGAAAAAATGTTCAACATCTCTAGTAATTAGAGAAATGCAAATCAAAACTACCCTAAGATTTCATCTCACCCCAATTAGAATGGCAATTATCAAGAAATACAAGCAACAGTAAATGTTGCCATGGATGTGGGGGAAAAGGTTAACTCATACATTGCTGTTGGGTTGTAAATTGGTACAGCCACTCTGGAAAGCAGTACGGAGATTCCTTAGAAAACTAGAAATGGAACCAACTTTTGACCCAGCAATTCCACTCCTTGGCTTATGCCCAAAGGACTTAAAATCAGCATTCTACAGTGATGCAACCACATCAATGTTTATAGCAGCTCAGTTGACAATAGCTACATTGTGGAACCAACCTAGATGCCCTTCAACAGATGAATAGATAAAGGAGCTGTGGTCTGTATACACAATGGAATATTACTCAGTCATATAGAAGAATAAAATTATGGCATTTACAGGTAAATGGATGGAGTTGGAGAATATCATGCTAAGCAAGATAAGCGAATCCCAAAAAACCAAAGGCCAAATATTTTCTCTGATAAGTGGATGCTGATACATAATGTGAGGGGGAGTGTAGGGGGTGGGTAAGGGAAGAATGGAGTTTGCAGAGGGAAAAGAGGGGATGAGAGGGGATGGGAAAGATGGTGGAATGAGACAGACATCATTATCCTGTGTACTTGTATGATTACATGAACAGTGTGACTCTCCATCGTGTACAACTAGAGAAATGAAAAGTTGTATTCCATTTGTGTACAATGAAAAAATAAAATGATACTTGAAATATAAAAAAAAACATGCTAAAGTGTAATATAGATATAAATACAAAGGAAGTTAGAAAAAAGAGACTAAAATAGACTGGTTTAACATCATAATATATATAATTTTGCTGTCAGGCCTGTTTTCTATAATTCATTGTAAATTGTGTTTACATGTAAAAATACATTAGTTTTGTTATAGTCTTTGCACTGAACAATTAAAATCTCTCTGCTTTCGATTGAAGTTCTTTTTCTTCATGACTTTCTCTTTTGTTGATTGAAACTGGTACTTATGGGAACAAAAACAAAAATGGTGGGGGGGTTTTCAGCTTCCTGTTTAATTATAGTAACATTTCAGAGTATGATAGAAATAAACTTATGAACCATCTCTTTTTTTCTGATGGTTTTAATCTCTTAATTTTAGAATCAGAATCTCAGACTATAATGCTCAAATACTTGGTTGACCTAGGGTTTTTTTTTTCTCTTCACTATTAAAAATTAATAATTAATAATTTAATAATTAATTAAAAATTAATTTTTAATAGTGAAGAGAAAAAAAAAAAACCCAGTCCACAAAACTTATGTTAATTCAGTCACTTGTGAACCAGGCTCATTATGGGCAAATACAGAGATGTTAAAACACAAGTCTGCCAGTGGCACACACCAGAGATGTTAAAACACAAGTCTGCCAGTGGCGCACACCTATAATCCCAGCTACTCAGGAGGCTGAAACAGGAGAATGGCACATTTAAGGCCTACCTTAGCAAGACCCCTTTTCAAAAAAAAAAGAAAAAAATGCTGGGGGTGCAGCTTAGTGGTACTGTCTCCCTGGGTTCAATCCACAGTACCTATAGCATATGTATGTTTATATGTATATGTATGTACACGCATGTATATCTATGAATGAACACACACACACACACACACACACACATAGAGAGAAAACAAAACTTTTTTAAGAATTGTAGTCTTCTGGGGTCTGGAAGTGGGGAATGTGTAGCTCAGTGGTATATTTGCAGTTTAGCATACCTGAAACCCTGTGCAATTCCTTGTCCTCTCCCCTCCAGACAAACAAGCAAGCAAACAAACAAACAAAAAATATTGTAAACCAGTTTAAAATATATTAAACAAGTCTAAAACACAAAAGGAAGAAAATTAGACTTAGACTTGTAGAGGTTCACACAAGGGAACACACAACTCCATTGGGAAGGTTAGAGAAGGAATCATAAAAGAAGCATTGTTTAAGCTGGATCTTGACATTATTCCCCCACAAGAAATAGCACCTGCACATATATTTGAGGAAAACTGAATAATGAAGTCTGTGATATATTAGAAAAAGAATGGGTTTAGTCAGCTGGATTGAGTTTCTAGCTCCTACCATTTTCTAAATATATGACTTAAGTCACAGATGTTTAGGTCATCTATAATGTTATGATGCTTAAATGAGAGTATGTGTAAGATTTCTGGCAATGTGACACATAGTGGTTTAATAAGCAACATTAGCCAGACACGATGACACACACCTGTATTCCCAGCTACTCAGAAAGCTGAGGCAGAAAGATGGAATGTATAAGGCCAACCTGGGCAACTTTGTGAGATCCTGTATCAAAAAAAAAATTTTTTTTTTAAATGAGTGAATGTAGCTCAGTGGGTGCTTGCCTAGCATGTGCAAGGATCTGGGTCTGATTCCCAGCACTGCAACAAACAAACAAAACAGTAGTCCTTCATCTACTTTCCTCTTCCCCCTACTTATATTAAAAATTAATGGAAGAAAAGACTAGAAATAGACTAGAGCCAGAGCAAGGAGGGCCTTGAATGTTAAGATAAACTATTTGAACCATATACATTAAACTTGTATGGAACTGACAGAGCTAAACAAATCTAGCAGCATTGCCCTTGATAGATGTTTACAGATGGAAAAGAGGGATGTGGTGATACATAATCCAGATAAGATATGATATGGATCAGAACTATAGTAAAATAAGAGAAAGTAGAGATCAGAGAGGTAGGAAAAAAGAGATGAATAGGTTTTTCTAAGCAGAACCCAGAAGAATTGAAACTGACGCATGGTGGAAGTTGAGAGGAGTTAAACGTGGCTTGAGTTTTGAATTAGGGTAACTGATAAAATGGTAATACCACTTGAAAAAGTAAGGGAAACAGAAAGAATAGCTAGTTTTAGAGGGGAGAAGATAGGGACCTTTTCTTAAAGAAAAAAAAACAATATATATCTTTTGTTCTGTAATTGTTTCACTTGTGCAATACTCTAAACTGTAGTGTCATGATTAATAGCACATACCCTTGAGCCTGCTACCTAGGTTTGAGGCCACTCTTTTTCACTGTGCCTCAGTTTCCTCACCTATAAAAAGAACAAAATAGAAGTGGCTGCCTCATAGAGTTGAGTGAAGAATAAATAATTTAATATCCATAAAGCGCTTAAAACAGATAGTGTTTTCCATCATCATTGTGGTGATGGTGGTGATGATGATGATGCTGTCTGACTTTATATCTTATTTGTGAGCTGATTTATTCCTTAGCCGATAGAGTAACTTATGATATATTGTCTTGTGTTCTTTGAATTTTCTAATGAATATATTAGAATAATTTTTTTAAAATTTCCTTTGTATTTTTAAAAATTTTGGTGATCCTGAGGCTTGAACCCTGATAAGGGGCTTTACCACTGAGCTATATCTCTATTCCTTCTTATTTTTTGTTTTGAAACAGGGTGTCACTAAGTGCCTGGACTTGCCTTGAACTTGCCAGCCTCCAGCTTCAGCCTCCAGTTTCAGCCACCAGAATAACTGGGATTAAAGGCATGTGCCACTGTGCTCAACTGTTTTTTATTTTATCATAGAGTGAAATTGACATTTTTGGTATGTAGTTCTTTGAATTTTAATAGTTATATAAATGTGTCTATTTGCTACCAAAATGGAATACCAAAGAGTTCATTAATCCTCAGAACTTTGTTGTGCTTTTTATATTTACACCTTTCCCTGTCCCTAATTTTTGGCAACTACTGATCTGTTTTCTAGCACTATGATTTTATCTTTTTGAGAATGTCATATAAATGAAATTATAAAGTGTGTGACCTTTTGAGACCATCTTCTTTCACTCATTATAATGTCCTTGAGATTCATCAAATTATATGTACCAAGTTCATTCCTTTTTATTATGGAGCAGTATTCCATTGTGTTTGTGTGCTGTAGTTGGTCTATCCACTCACTTGTTGAAGGTCATTTGGGTTATGTTTTTGTCAGTTTTTTCGCTGCTGCGACTAAAAGGCCCAACAAGAATAACTGTAGGAGGAAAAGTTTATTTGGGGGCTCATGGTTTCAGAAGTCTCAATCCATAGACAGCCAGCTCCATTCCTCAGGGCTCAAGGTGAAGCTGAGAATCATGGCAGAAGAGTGTGACTGAGAGAAGCAGCTCACATGATGATCAGACAGCAGAGAGAGAGAGAGAGAGAGAGAGAGAGAAAGAGAGAGAGAGAGAGAGAGAGACACTGACTCCACTCAAAGTACAAATGTCACCCAAAGCCAAGTCCTCAATGCCTCACCTCCTCTAGCCACACCCTGACTGCCTTTAGTTGCCACTCAGTTAATCCCATCAGGTGATTAATTCACTGATTGGGTTAAGGCTCTCATAACCAAATCATTTCTCCTCTGAATCTTCTTGCATTGTCTCACACATGAGCTTCTGGGGGACACCTCACATCCAGATCATAACATTCTGCCCATGGCCCCCCAAAACTCACAGCCATATACAATGCAAAATACACTTTGTCCATTTTCAAGAGTCCCCATAGTCTCAACAGTTACAAGATTGCCCAAAGGTTTAAATCCAAAGTCTCCTCTGAGACTCAGGGAAAACTTGCATTGTGAACACCTATAAAAATCAAAAGCAATTTACAAGTATCCCGTATATAAAGGTACAGAACATAAGAACAGGGGCATAGAAAGAAGGCATGGGACCAATGTAAGACTGACATCCAGCTGGGCAAATAGTCCTCCAGCATCTGGGGCACAAGGCAGCATGATATTCTGTCCAGAGGGCTTGTGTAGATCCACCTCTATGGCCTTGTTGGTTGCAGCCCAAGTGACCTTTCTGTTAGCTTGCCCTGCTCAGTTCCTGCAGCTCTCATAGGATGATGTCCCACGTTACTGACATTTCTAGATCTCAGGCGTTTCCACTGCAGCTTCGGCTTCCTCCCCAAATCTCCATGTATCACCTTCTAAGGGGCTGCTTACAGAGACTCTGACCCTGCTACACTCTGCCTAGCTTCCCAGGCCTTCCTTTGAAATCTTGAGGGAAGCCTCTCTGACTACTAATTTCAGCAATCTTGCAGAACCAGCACTACATGGTTGACACCAAGGTATGCCACCATCTTAAGAAGTAGCCAAACTTCTAGGGACCCTGGCTGCAGCAGCCTCTGAGTGTCTGAGTGGCTGAGCACCCTGAAAACACTTCCTGGGTCCCCTTATGCAAGGATTCCCCACTGGTCTCTTCTGAAGAGAATTTTCACTTTTAGTCCCTTGAGCCTAAGATGGGTATGGTTTTGCCAGCTCCTGAGATGCCTTCAAACTATCTTTCTTATTGTCTCTGTGCAAAGTCTTTAGCACTTCTGTAGGGGTGGTAATCTCTTTAGCAATTGCAACTTCCTTAGCCCCAGTTTTATTCCCACCTTTCATGTCCAAGTTTTGCAAATCTTTCTGCTCTGCTTTCTGCTCCTGAATATCACATAGCAAACTTGGCTAAAAGCCACCAGCAATATCAGTACCACTGCCTGAATGCTGTGCTGCCTACATACTTCCTCCATCAGATTAAAAAGTCCATCACTCTTAAAATTAGCTTCATAGAAAGTATTAGAACAAGGGCAAAATGCAGACAACTTTTTAGCCAGAACATAACACAAATGGCCTTTAGTCCAGTTACCATTAGTGTCCTTCTTTTCCTCTAAACCCTCTTGAGCCCTGTCTTCACTATCTGAGGTCCTATTGGCACTCTGATCTTCCGAGCTCCCACCAGAATTGGCCATTAAGCTCCGCTTATAATGATCTAAAGCATTTTTAGCTTGCATTGCTAAATACCTCAAAATTCCTCCAACCAATTCCAAAAAACTCCAAAAGCTTCTTAACCACATGGTCAGGTTAGTCACAGCAGTGACCCCACTCCTGTTAACAATTTCTGTTTTAGTCAGTTTTTTTCTCTGCTGCGACTAAAAGACCCAAAAGAACAACTGTAGGAGGAAAAATTGATTTGGGGGCTCAGGGTTTCAAAAGTCTTAGTCCATAGACAGCTGGCTCCATTCCTCAGGGCTAAGGCTTAAACATCATGATGGAAGAATATGGCTGAGAAGCAGTTCACATGATGATCAAGCAGCAGAGAGGTACAAGTATATACCCCAAAGCCACACCCCCCAGTGCCCCACCTCCTCCCTCCACACCTACCTGCCTTCAGTTACCACTCAGTCCCATCAGGTAATTAATTCACTAATTGGGTTAAGGCTCTCATAACCCAATCACTTCTCCTCTGAACCTTCTTGCATTGTGTCACACATGAGCTTTTGGGGGATACCTCACATGCAAATCATAACAGGTTATGTGCAGGTTTTAGCAGTGTTAAGTAGAGCTATAATAAATTTTTATGTACAAATTTTTGTGGAATCCTAAGTTTTCATTTAAAAGTAAATTACCGAGTCTGATTTTGGGTTATAATATGTGTTTAACTCTTTAGGAAATAATAAATTATAAATTATTTCTTTTTTGAGTACTAGTACTATTTTGTATTTTGCATTCCCACCAGCAGTATATAAAAATTTCAGGGATTTCAAATTTTCACTAACACTCGATATTGTTAATATTTTTTATTTTAGCCATTCTGATAGTTGTATAGTGGTAGTTCATGATTTTAATTTTCATTTCCCTGGTAGCAGTAATGTTGAATATCTTTTTGTATGCTTATTTGCCATCCTCACTGATGATACCTTAAGTCTTTGCTATATATATATATATATGTATATTTTGGAGTGTTATGGGAGGAGATTGAACCCAGGCTTTGTGCATGCTAGACAAGTACTTTACCTCTGAACTGCATTCCAGCATGTACCATTTTGCTCATATTTTAATTGGATTGTTCATTTTCTTACATTTAAATTAGAAAGTTCTTTATATATTTGGAATACATATTTTTTTATCATATATGTATTTTGCAAACATTTACTCCTGGTCTGGAGCCTTTCTTAATGTGAAAAATTTTGATTTTTTTTTTTTCTTTTTCATTTTTGTTTTGTGCTAGAAGTAGTCTTGATGAATCCAGGGCTTCACAGCACTTCACAGGCAAATTCTGTATCAATGAGCTATACCCCTAACCCAGCGTTTTAAATTTTGATGGAGTTCATTTGAACATTTTTTAAAAAATGGATCTTATAACTCTTTTTTCTAAGAACTAGAACTTGGGACTACCAAGCCATAAAGTTTTCTCCTGTTTTCTTCTAAAAATTGATAATTTTATATATAATTTTATTTACATTACATATAAATATGTCATATATATACATATGACATGGGAAAAAAAAGTATTTTTTGTGATACTAGAGATTGAACTCAGGGCCTTGCACATGCTAGGAAAGCACTCTACCACTGAGATACACCCCCCAACACAAAAATATATGTACTATATAAAATAGATCAAACTACATAAAACTGTAAGTATATAGTATATATATTCATTGTATACATGTATATATAGCAGATAATCTCTGATCCATTTTTTAGTTAATTTTTATATTAGATATGAGCCTTAGGTCAAAATTCTTTTTTTTTAAATGGATGTTCAGTTGTTCTCATATCATTTATTGAAAGAATTCTTTACCCCATTGAATTGCTTTGGACTTTGTCAAAAATCAGTTGACCATATTTTTTAGGTCTATTTCAGAACTCCCCCTTCTGGGTAATTGATGTCTCTCTACTTACCATTACCATCTTGTTTCTTTTTAAAATAAGCTTTTTATTTTAAAATAGTTTGCTTCCCCATGCTAGGAAAGTGTTCTACAACTAAGCTACGCCCCCCAGCCCATATTTCAGAACAGTTTTAGAATTCCAGAAAAATTGTAAAGATAGCACAAAAAATTGCCATACACCCCCCACCAACTGCTTTCTCCTAGTATTAACATCTTACATTAATATGGTATATTTATTCCAATTAATAAGCTAATACTGATGCATTTTTATTAACTAAAGGCCACATTTTACTTTGTTCTAGGATCCTGTTCAAGACACCACATTACATTTAGTTGTCATTTCTCTTTGGACTCCTCTTGACTCTCACAGTAATCAGATTTTCCCTTGTGTTTCATCAACTTGTGAGCTATTTTGAAGAGTGCCTTTTAATTGGGATTTGTCTGATGTTTTTCTCAAGATTAGATTGCAGTTAGGGACTTTGTAGAGGTCCTTACAGAGATAAAATGCCATTCTCATCATATTATATTAAATTAAGGCTACATATTGTCAGCGTTGACTACTAATGTTGATGCTAATCTTAATCACTTGTTGGAGGTAGTACTTGTCAAGTTTCTCCACTGTAAAGTTAGTCTTTTTTTGTCCCTTTCATACTGTACTCTTCAGAAGGATGTCACAGTATGCAACCGCATCTCAAGTGTGAAGTATCTACATAATTTACTTGGAATCCTGTTCTTCCTCCCTGTGGTGGTGGGGATTAAACCCAGGTCCTCATGCATGTCAGGCCATTGTTCTACCACTGAGGTACACTTGAGATTCTTTTTCATGGGAAATTTGTTTGTTCTTTCCTACTTATTTACTCATTTCATTATATCATTATGGCATGGACAAAATGATATTTCTCTTATACTTTGGTTTATAACCTAATATTCCTATATTTATGTTGCTGAAGGCATGTATGTTGTGATTCCTCACACCTTATTCTGTTTTAAAATTGTTTTATTTATTTTTGTACTAGGGAATTGAACCAGGGCTACTTAACCCCTGAGCCATGTCCACAGCCTTTTTTATATTTTCTTTTGAGACTTAGAGCCTCACGAAGTTGCTGAGGCTCACTTTGAACTCATGATCCTCTTGCCTCAGCCTCTCAAGTCGCTGGGATACAGCCATGTACCACACCCAGCTTAAAATTGTTTTCTGTATTTTGATTACTTTCCATTATAAATTTTAGACTTAGCTTGTCTATATCTATCAAAAAAAAGTTTTTGTGATTTTGATTAGAATTTTTAAAATCAGAACATCAATTTTCAGAAGATCAGCATTTATTATGTTGTCTTCCAGGCTATGAACCTGTAGCTCTCCATTTACTTAGTTTTCTCTGGTTTGTTTTAACAATACTTTTCAGCATACAGATTCTCTACGTGTCTTGTTAGATTTATACCTGAGTATTTCATTTTCTTCAACCACTGGAAATGGTGAATTTTTAAAATTTCAATTTTCAATTATGCAATATTATTATTTAGAAATATAAGTTTTGTATGTTTACCTTGTATTATGTGACCTTTCTAAATTTATTAGTTCTTAAGTGTTCTTTGGGAATGTTTTGCATAGATAATCATGTCTACAAAAATGTACAGTTTTATTTCTTTTCAATGTGTGTCTTTTTTTTTTTCTTTTTTTGCTTTGTTGACTGGAGAGATCTTACACTCCTTATGTTTTTTTCTTCTTCAATATGTTATCAGTATGTTGTTATAGTGGTTTAGTTGTGGTTTTTATGGGTTTAATATTTCTTTATTTCATTGTAGTTTTGATTTTCATTTCCCTGATGGCTAGGGATATTGAACATTTTTTATTTGTTGTCCATCTGTATTCTTCAGAGAAGTGTCTGCTCAGGTCATTTCCTATTTTTAATTTTATCATTTGGGTTTTTGTTGTTAAGCATTTTTTTAGTTCCTTATATATTATGGATACTAATATTAACCCTCTCTGAGATGAATAGTTACCAAACATCTTCACCCATTTTATAGGTTTTCTCTTCACATTTTCTTTGCTGAGCAGAAACTTTATAGTTTTATATACTCCCAATTGTTAATTTCAATTTCTGCTCTTGTTTCCTGGACTTTTTGTGGTTTTACCCAGAAAACCATTGCCTGAACCATTGCCTCGAAGTGTTTCTACTAGACTTCAGAGTTCGAGGTCTCATAGTTGTCTTTGAATTGACTTTTTTTTTTTTGGTAGTCCTGGGAATTGAATCCATTGGTGCTGTACCATTGAGCTATATCCTCAACCCTTCATTATTATTATTATTTATTATTTTGAGATAGGGTCTTACTTAGTGGCCCAGGCATGCCTTGAACTTGTACTCCTCTTGCCTCAGCATCCTGAGTAGCTGGGAACACAGGTGTGTACCATCTTGCCCAACTTGAGTTCATTTTTGTACAAGGTGAGAGATAGGGGTCACGTTTTCATCTTCTGCATGTGGATAACCATTATTGAAGAGGCTGTCCTTTCTCCAGTGGATGTTTTTGTCACCTTTGTCAAGAATCAGTTGGCTATAGGTGTGTGTGTGTGTGTGTGTGTGTGTGGTTGTGTATGTATGTGTGTATGTTTGGTTTTGTTTTTTGGAATCTGTTCTGTTGGTCTCTGTGTCTGATTTTATGCCAATGTACTGTTTGGGTTATTATGGTTCTGTAGTATACCTTCTAATCAGGTATTGTGATTCCTTCAGCTTTGTTATTTTTGCTCGATTATTTTGACTATTTAGGGCTGTTTTGCTTCCATATGAATTTTAGCATTGATTTTTCTAGTTCTGTAAAGAATGCCATTGGTATTTTGATAGGCATTGCATAGAATATTAACAATATTAATTCTTCCAGTCCATGAACATAGAAGGTCTTTCCATCTTTTTGTATCTTTTGTTGCATTAGTGCTTTGTGATTTTCATTGTAGGGTCCTTTTACTTCCTTGGTCAAGTTTATTCGTGTGTGTGTGTGTGTGTGTGTGTGTATCTCTATACACAGGCATGTGTATATGTATATATAATATTTTATATGTAATAATTTATATATATAATTTATAAAGTAAAATAATTTATATATAAATATATACATACTATATATGCATGTATCCATATGAGTGTATACATATACACATAGCTATTATAAGTGTGATTTCTTTCATGATTTCTTTCTTAGCAAATTCATTTTAAAAAGCTACTGATTTTTTTTTGTTCTTTGCTGGGGATTTAAACCCAGGGCCTTGCACATGCTAGGCAAGCACTCCACCACTGAGCTGCATCCCCAGTCAAACCTACAAGATTTTTTATGTTGTTTTTGTATCCTGAACTCATTTGTTAATTCTAATAATCTTCTGGTGGAGTCTTCAGATTTTTCTGTATATGGAATCATATCATGTGAAAATAGGGATAGTTTGACTTCCTCCCTTACTAATGGAATATCTTTTGTTTTTTTATTTTGCCTGAGTTGCCTAAAACTTCTAGTACTATATGGAATAATAGTGGTGAGAGAGTGGACACACTTGTTCTCATCCTAACCTTAGAGGAAATGCTTTCAATTTTTCCCCATAAAGTATGATGTTGACTGTGGGTTTATCATATATAGCTGCCTTTTGTGTGTCTATGTGTGTGTGAGTTAGAGAGAGAGAGAGAGAGAGAGAGAGAGAGAGAGAGAGAGAGAGAGAATGGGGATTTAACACAGGACCTCATAGATGCTTGTCAAACACTCTACCACTGATTTACATTCCTAGCCCACTGGACAATCCTTCCATACTTAATATTGTTCAGGAGTTTTAGCATGAAGGTATGTTGAATTTTATCAAATGCTTTTTTGGCTTCTATAAAGGTGATCATCTGGTTTTTATTCTTCATTCTGTTGAAGTGATGTTTTATGTTTATTTACTTGCATGTGTTGAACCATCCTTGCATCCCTGAAATTATGGTTTGAATCTAGAATGTCTCTCAAAGGATCATATATTGAAGGCTTGGCTCCCAGCTGGGGATGATTTTGGGAAGTGATAGAAACTTTAGTAGATGGAGCCTCATTGGAAGAAGTAGATCATTGAGTGTATGCCTTCAAAGGGTGTATTTTGTCCCTGGATCCTTTCTCTCTCTTTGCTTCCTGCTAGCATGAAATGAACAGCCTTCTCTGCCACATACTTCTACCATGATATTCTTTGTCTCGGGTCCAAGGCAAGGAGCCAGTCAAACTCAGACTGAAACCTTTGAAACTGAGCCAAAATAAACTTTTCTCCTCTTAAGTTGATTTTCTTAGGTGTTTTGTCAAAGTGGTGGAAAGCTGACTAAATATCTAGAATAACACAAACTTGGTCCTGGTGAATGGTATTTTTGATATGTTGTTAAATTCTATTTGCTGGTATTTTGTTGACAGTTTTTCATCTGTGTTCCTTAGAAATATTGTTCTGTAGTTTTTTTCATTTGTTTTTTGTGTTTTGGTTATTTCCTTGTCTGATTTTGGTAATGGGGTAATATTGGCCCTTAAATAATGACTTTGGAAGTGTATTCTCTCTTTGAATTCTATGGAATAGTTTGAGAAAAATTAGCATTAGTTTTTCTTTATTGGCTTTGGTAAAATTCATAAGCAAAGCCATCTGGTTCTTTTGTTTGTTGGTGGAATTTTTTGTGTGTCTGATGCTGGGGCTTGAACCCAGTGTTTCACATACACATGAATGTCAGGCAAGCCAGCATTCTACCACTGAGCTACATTCCTAGTCCCCAGACCTGACAGTGTTTGTTTTGTCACACAGCTCATAAGTGGTTGAGTAATTGCTTTAACTTAAAATTCTTTGTTCCTGGCACCAAAGTAGAGTTATGACATAATACTGTTGATCTTGTGAATATTAATTAGACAGCATTGATGACAAGGTAAGTTTGATTTTACATGTGAATACTAATTTTATGTAGAAATAAAACAAGGTCTTTATATTATAATGCAGCAATTTTTAACACCCGGCCATTCAGTATCACTAATCTTCAAAATGTTCCTGTAAGTGGTATTTCTATTTCACAGAAAAAATAACTGAGGTTTAAGCAGGTTTTCAGTTACCCAGGGTCATACAGTTGGTAACTTGTAAAACCATGGTCTGACCTCAGAATCTATAGAATGAACCTAACTGAATCAAAACAGCCATCTGGTTTTTTTCCTTGTATCCCTGAGTAATTTTTTTTTTTTCATTTTAAACAAGAAGTTTATTTAAATAACAAGACGCTTGACTTGAAGGGAAAACTATCTAAGAATCTTTTTTTAAGAGTAATTTACCCCTACTTAAAGACAGATTGCCCTACATGTAACAGCTACGTACAAAAAAGTTATAAAATTGTCCTTGGTTTTACAATGATAAATGAAAAACATTAAAATTCTCCAATCGAACAAGGTATGCAAGGATTTTTATGTTGTTTAGGCTTTGGTTTTTTTTTTTTTTTTTTTTTTGTTAAAACAGTGAGAGCATAACTTACTGGAATATACTTACTGGAATATAAAGATAAGAGCTGAATGAGCATGCCACTAATGGAGAAAGGGGAGAATTTCACAGAACCAGTATTTTTCCCCATCCCATCTCCATTTGATGTCAATCAAAACATATCATTGGCCGTTTAGTTAAAAAAAAATGCAATATGCTTGTGCACATACACCGGTTACTTTATGTACAATAAAGGAATGGGGAAGGGGAAAATGAAAGAATAGAGAAAACTATACTGTAGTAGTCAGGATGTGGTGGAACCAAATTGCAGTTTTCTAATTAAGAATGTATTCTTGGTCTGTAGGAACAGAGTTCTGAAATAAAGTAGCAGGTTCCCTTTTTAGTAGACACCTCCTGTCTGCTGCTGGAACACATCAATTGTATCTTCATCCTCCATTTCCAACTGTGCAGGTGTGTCTGTTTCATTAATTGGCTGCCCATCAAATCGGAATCTGATCTGCCTCATCGACAAACCCTGTCGTTCACAATAGGCTTTCATTAGTTTACTAAGTGGTGTATGCCTCTTAATCTTAAACTGCACCACAGAACCATCCTGCCCCTCCACCTTCAAGTTAATATGATCGTTGTTCTCAGTCTTGACTCCTTCCTTGGGCTTTTCGTCGGCCATGGCGAGCGCTGGAGTCTCCTCAGCTGCCGCTTCACAAAAGAGGTACCAGGTCCGCACCAAAAGAGCACACAAGCAGCTCCAGGAGCGGCAGAAGCCCTGAGTAATTTCTTAACTTAAAATTTTTATTTCATGGCCTCTGAGTTTGAAGATGATGCTTTCCACACCTCAAAGTCATGTGCTTTTTAATTTTCTTATTAAATTTTGTTTTGTTTTGTTTTTTTTGTGTACCAAGATCTCATGCCACTTAGCATAAAAGCTTCAAGGTTACTGTTTTAATAATGATTGATATGGTTATTTTATATATAGTTACTAATTTGAGGTTTTTTCCTTTTGGTTTGTCTTCATTTTGTTGTTTTTTTTTTTTTTTTTTTTCAATTTCAGCAAACCATACAATGGCAATTGAGTAAATTTTGGAAAATGTTTGAAATTTAGTGGCTGCATCTACTGTATATCTTACCTTTAAAAAAAAAAAAGATAAATGGGATGCTTGAGAATAGTATATTAAAAGAAGAGTATTGCAAATGGCTTCAGAATCTATGAATGGGAAACAAGTTAAGAATCACTTCACTAAGGGGAAAAGGCAGCAGCACCAGCAAATAAAGAATAGATCTTCAGTTAATGATTGTGATGAAGACTCCTTTATCTTTGAAGCAAATGAAGCTTGGAAAGATTTTCATGGTTCTCTTCTTCGATTTTATGAAAATGGAGAACTCTGTGATGTCACACTAAAGGTGAGACTGCCTTTGTTCCTTCTTATCTCAGTCTCTTCATTGCATTGTGGAAAATGAGGGTTTTTATAATTGTACAAGGCAAACTTTTGGTTCTACACTTATATGTTATGATTGGAATGATTTTAATCTCAGTCATTTTTTTAATTGCAATATAAAGGCTATAAGGGAGGGTAAAGAAAAAAGCGTAAGATGAAATGATTATTTTAATTTGGCATTTATATTCATTAATTCTTAGTTAATTTACTTGCTGAAAGTTCTGGAACCCTAAAATAACAAATAGTTATTGGTGAAATTAGTATTCCCCAGATAAACTTTGTTTTTGTTTTTGTTTTTGTTTTTTTCTAGTGCTGGTAATTGAACCAAGGTACTCTACCACTGAGCTATATCCCCAGTTCCATTTTTTGGTGGAATCTGGGGTTACCAAGGATTGAACTCAGGGGCACTCAACCACTGAGCCACATCCTCAGCCCTATTTTGTATTTTATTTAGACCCAGGGTCTCACTGAGTTGCGTAGTGCCTCTCTGTTGCTGAGACTGGCTTTGAACTCTAGATCCTCCTGCCTCAGCTTCGTAAGCCGCTGGGATTACAGATGTGCACCACCACTCCCAGCTACCAGATGAACTTTTGATTTATGAATTTGAAGATTTTGATTTTTTTTTTACTTAATTAAAATTCAATTCTTGGTTGTTCACACTATACTACACTGTATGTCCGTATTCTAGTAATTGAACTTCTACTTCATTGTTAGCATCTGCTAAGTGAAATTTAACTCTTACTGATAATGAAATAGAGTTTATTTAGACTTAAATGAAGTCTTGAGTGAAATTTTAAGTCTATGTTCTATAGGGTCATGTTGTTTGGCTAAACAGTCTTAATAAAATTAGAAAAGTGATAAAGCAATATCTTTGGATTGTTTCCTGTTACATGTCATAATTTTGTTTTGTTTTTTCCTTTTGGTGCTGGGGATCTTACCCAGTGCCTCATAGATGCTAAGCAGTTGCCATACTACAGAATTATACCTTTATTCCCCTCTTCATTACACATTGAAAATACTTACTTATTCTTATCTCTGTCTGATATTAATTTTTGCTCAATGATTCATGTACATCCAAGCAGCATTTTCTATGTGAGATTTGCCACTTTCAGATCTTTTAGATTTTGCTTTCTGCTTCTGATCACACAAGTTATTAGAGCTCACAGTGTTATAGTAATTATTTGAGAGTATAATTTGAATCAGATGAAGTGACAGTCAGCAAATATCCATAAACTAAGAATGCAGGCTTTGAGTTTCAGGCCCGGAATATCTAGAAATGTAATGTTACACTGTGTATATAACTAATCTGTAGTCTCTTTTCTAAGACTCTTAGTGTCCCTAAGTGTTTCTGGTTTCAAAGATAAAGAGAATAAAACCATTACATAATCCTGCTAATTCTATACAAAATTTAATTATGTGTATATTTTAATAAAGAAACATTTAAGCTTTTTGATCCATAATGTACATTATATTTATTTTCATGTCATTGTTCTGATTTTCAAATTTAGTGTGAAATTCAGTAACCTACACTGAGTTTGGCAAAAATAAAAGAATCATAAAATAGATTATTTGAATATAATCAGTTATTGGTTCAACATACTAATGATTGCATGGAAAACATTTAAATAAAATATTATTGATTTTATAACTTTTTAAATTGGGTTTTAGAATAATCCTTCCAGTTGTGGGATTGAATGCAGGAGGACTCTACCATTGAGCTACATCCCACCCCTTTTTATTATTTTGAGACAGTCTCACTAAGTTGCCAATGCTGGTCCTGAACTTGTGATTCCCCTGCCTCAGCCTCTTGAATTATTGGAATTACAGATATGTACAACTGCACCCAGCTGGGTTTTAGAATAGTCTTACAAATTTCTGTACATATACTTTTTAAAGTGAAAAATAAGGATATAGATGTTTTAGGCATAACTGGGTAGTGTCAGCAATAGGCTAAAATGTATACTTCAGGAGAGTCTAGTGGAAGGCAAGTATGCTATATTTGAAGCAGTGACAGAAGTCATATAGAAATGAGAAATGCTTCACTAGAGATTGACTATCATTTTTATTTCCACAGCTGCAAAATTAGAATTATGATTAGATTTCCATGAGTAGTAAATGAATTAATGCGTATAGAGTATTTACAGCAATGTTTGGCATACATTTAATATCAGTTATTATTATGATCATTTTTTATATGCTATTATCCCAAGAGTATCAAGTAATTCTGCTGTGGCTCAATCTGTTCCTATTCATTAGAAAGAAAGAATTAGAGTTTAATTATTTAATAGATCTGATACTGAATATTTTTCTTAATTCTAATATAAATTATACTATATTTTCCTTGAGGGAATTTAGCTTGTAACTGACTGGATAAGAATAAGTACTCTGAAATTCAAAGTACAGGGAAACAAAACAAAAAGGATGAAATTATTATTTCATAACAACTCCTGACATGAAAGCAGGATGCCTTAATCCATTTGTGCTGCTGTAACAAAATACTATAGGTTGTGTAGTTTATGAAAAATAGAAATTTATTTCTCACAGTTCTGAAAACTGGGAGGTTCAAGATTAAGTCACTTGCAGGGTTAGTGTCTGGTGAGGGCTATTCTCTGCTTTTAAGATGGCATCTTGCTTTTGCTCCTCTGGAGGGGATAAATGCTATGTCCTCACATAGTGGAAGGAAGGCAGAGGGTGGAAAGGACTTATGTTAATTTCCTCTAGACCCTTAAATGACACTCACTGATCCATTCTTGATTGCAGAGCCCTCTTGATCTCATCACTTTCCCAAGGTTTCACCTCTTAGTAATACCACAATGGGGATTATTAAGTTTTAATACATGAGTTTTGGGGTGCTTTCAGACCACAACGCAGATACAATCTAATAAAATAGAAATGATAATGTAGAAAGTGGCCCTGTATTTAACATTTAAGCATTAACTGTTAAAAAGTCTTTTAAAATGTTGTTTTTAATGTTCTGTGTTAATTGATAATCACCTTTACTTTTGTCCATTCATTTAGTAAATAAGTATTTTGATCTTTTTTCATTTTTCTCAAAAGGGTATACTTAAGTATTCCTAGGTTCTTATTTATTTGACACTCAAATGCTACCTAAATTGTTGTCTTTATTATGCAGGTTGGCTGTATTTAAATGTTAATATTTCTAGATCCTTGTTTATTTGATTTCCAAAACAAATGCCACTGTCACTGAGCTATAGCCACAGCCCTTTTATTTTGGGACAGGGTCTTGCCAGGTTGCTGAGGCTGGCCTCCAACTTGTGATCCTCTTGCCTCAGCCTCCCAATTCTGAAGTATTATAGGCATGTACAATTTGCCATCATGCCAGGCCCATTATGTAGGCTTTAAAAACATAAGAAAATGAATGCAGTGTAAGGTTAGTCAAGATGGTAGTGTAAGTTAGTTATAGAACTAGTTGTTATAGAAACTAGATGTTGTGAGGTGTTAATTCAGTACAAGTTAAGCCCTTATCTTGAGTCTGGTACGTCTGTTAACCCCTTCTAATTTAGGCCTTGGCAGTAAAACACTTTTTGACCACTTAGTGAATTATTGAAAAAAGTAGCTATAGAGCAAAATTACAAGGGATTAAATTGAAAAATTAGAATACAGCTTATAATGGCATACAAAAGGTTTGGATATAGGTTTGTTTTTGTTTTTAATATTTATTTCTATTTCATTTTGCCTGGCATGGTGGCACTTGCCTGTGATCCTAGGGAATCAGAATACTGAGGCAGGAGGATTGCAAGGTTGAGGCCAACCTATGCAATTTAGTGAGGTGAGACCCCGTCTCAAAAATAAAAAATAAAAAGGGTTGGAGATGTGGCTCAGTGGTAAAGTGCCCCTGGGTTAAATCTCTGGTACCAAAAACAAAAACAAAAACAAAAACTGTCATTTCAATGTAGTTCTTAAACTCTTAGCTTGAGTGACTGTTAAGTAGCATAATATAAACATTTCAGTCTAATATACCTTTGTTTTTGTTTTTTTAATGATTTAAACATTTTAATGTGTTTGTGTATGATTTTAACAATCTTTGTTACTGGCATTATAAAACTAATACCTAGAAATGAAGTAAATTATGTAAGAACAACTACAACACAAAAGAATAGTTCATACTGACCCATTTTTGATAAGTATATTGAATAGCTGAGAAATAAAATTTAAAAATGTTCTCATTCCACCATTATGAATCTACATCATGCACAACCATAGAAACAAAATGTATCCCATTTGTGTACAATGAATCAAAATGCAGTCTGTAAAAATGAAAGTTAAAAAATTAAAAAAACAAAAATAAAAAAATAAGTTGGAGGATAAAATAAATAAATGTAAAATTCAAAATTGGAAAAATGTTCACTTTCAACATATTGAATATATAAAGCATGTTTTTATTGCTTTTCAAATTTTTATGGATATTCCCAAACATTGCTGGCAAATGTGTAAATTAGTTCAGTGTTTCTGTCAGTATATTTGGTAGAATACGTCAATTTACAAAAAGCTTATTTTGGGGGTTCATAACTTTTGTTTTTCATATCTTAAGAAAATATTCTGATATTCCAAAAACCAACTTTTTATTCTAGGATACTGTTTGTGTTTAAAATGTGAAAAAATTGAAAACAGTGGTTAAAATGGTTAGTTTTGTTCACATGACCAATGATTTTATATCTACTGAATAGAAAAGCCTACGCCAATAAATAGGAGTGTTACAAAAGGTATCAGGCACTTGGGAAAAGATTACACATTTCAGGAAAATCTCAGTTATGTTTCAAAAAGTATAGAAAAAGTTGGATATAAAAACACCAGCAGATTGACAGTAGTTGAATTATGAATACATTTTTCCCTTGAGCTTTTCTGTGCTTTCTTTTTTTGTTTAATTTTGTTTTAGTTGTAGGTGGACACAATACCTCTATTTTTTTAACTGTTTATTCAAGTCTTAATTTTCTTTTTTTAAAATTTTATTTATTAGTACTTCATAGTTATACATAGTAGTTGGGTTGATCCTTAACAAAATCATACATGCACAGAATTCGATTTCATTTCACAATCCCTATTCTTTTCCTCCTCTTTTTTTCTCCTGTCCTCTCTTCCCTCCCATGTTCTCTTTACTCTATTAGGCTCTTCTAGTTATTTACATTTGATTGGTTCTTTTACTTGTACATAATAGTGAAATTCCCTGTTGTATATCTATATTTGCACATAACATAATTTTTAAAGAATTCATTCCACATTGCATTTTCTTTTCCATCCCTCCACTCTGCCTCTTGATTTCCTTCTTCTGTATTACTGATCTTCCCTTTATCTTTTTTTTTCTTTTTTATTGCAAACAAATGAGGTAGAACTTGTTTCTCTGTGCATGAAGTAGAGGCATACCATTTGTGTAATCATACATTTACATAGGGTAATGATGTTTGACTCATTCTGTTATTTTTCCTTCCCCTTCTCCCCCATCTTTTTCCTCTATATAGTCGATCATTCCTCCATTCTTGCCTCCCTCCCACCCCTCATTTTGTATTAGCGAGATCATTTGTCCTTTGGTTTTTTGGGATTGGCTTATCTCACTTAGGATATTCTCCAACTTCATCCATTTGCCTGAAAATGCCATAATTTTATTCTTCTTTATGACTGAGGAATATTCCATTGTATATACATACCACAGTTTCTTTATCCATTCATCTTTTGAAGGGCATCTAGGTTGGTTCCACAATCTGGCTATTGTGAATTGAGCAGCTATGAACATTGACATGACATGGCTGCGTCACTGTAGTATGCTGATTTTATTTATATTTTAAAAAAATTTTTTTAGTTGTAGATGAACACAATGTCTTTATTTATTTTTATGTGGTGCTGAGGATCGAACCCGGTGCCTCACACGTGCTAGGCAATCGCTCTACCACTGAGCCACAATCCCAGCCCCTAGTATGCTGATTTTAAATCCTTTGGGTATAGGCCAAGGAGTAGGATAGCTGGGTCAAATGGTGGTTCCATTTCTAGTTTTCTAAGGATTCTCCATACTGCTTTCCAGAGTGGCTGCACTAATTTGCAGCCCCACCAGCAGTGTATGAGTGTACCTTTTTCCCCATATCCTCGCCAACACCTATTGTTGCCTGTATTCTTGATAATCGCCATTCTAATTGGGGTGAGATGGAATCTTAGGGCAGTTTTGCTTTGCATTTCTCTTATTACTAGAGATGTTGAACATTTTTTCATGTATCTGTTGATTGCTTGTAGATCTTCTGTGAAGTGTCTGTTCACTTCCTTAGTCCGTTTGTTGATTGGGTTATTTGTATTCTTGGTGTAGAGTTTTTTGAGTTCTTTATATATTCTGGAAATTAGTGCTCTATCTGAAGTATGAGTGGCAAAGATTTTCTCCCACTCTGTAGGCTCTCTCTTCACATTGCTGATAGTTTCCTTTGCTGAGAAAAAGCTTTTTAGTTTGAATCTATCCCAGTTATTTATTCTTGCTTTTATTTCTTGTGTTTTGGGAGTCCTGTTAAGGAAGTCTGATCCTAAGCCAACAAGTTGAAGATTTGGACCTACTTTTTCTTCTATAAGGTGCAGGGTCTCTGGTCTGATTCCAAGGTCCTTGCTCCATTTTGAGTTGAGTTTTGTGCAGGGTGAGAGATAGGGATTTAGTTTCATTCTGCTGCATATGGATTACCTTTATTTTTTATGTGGTACAGAGGATTGAACCCATGGCCTCATGCATGCTAGGTGAGCGCTCTACAACTGAACCACAACCCCAGCCCTTCTGTGCTTTCTTGATTTCACACATTAAAAATGTATTTTAGTCAGGAGGAGAAAAAACTTTAAAAAAAATGACATTTACTGTAGGCCAATAGGCAGGTTCATTTTGTAAAATAAGTCAAATGTTAATGGAATTTTTAATGTTCTTTGTTAATTAATTAATGTTCGGTTATGTTCTTTTTAGTTCACTTTACAAACCAGATTATTTGAACAGAATTCTGCTTAATTTGTCATGTAGTTTTTCTGGGTTGGACCTAAAGGTGAATCAGCAGTAAAAACAAAGGATGCTTGATTTTTCCTTTTCCCCACATCTCCATGGTGAAACATGCTTTAATAATCTAAAGGCCTATGTTTCATCTATGAAAAATTACTCAGGGTTTTGATTAATTGCTTAAAAAATATATGGAATCACTTTATTAATGTTGATATTCTACATATTTTACTACTTAAATTTTAAGCTAGACTACCTTGAATTATTTATATTTTCCCTAATCTAAGAAAAAAGAATGTAAATTAGGAAATTACTAGTATCAAGGACACATATATAATATTTTATGATTTAAAATCTTACAGTAATGTGTAGTATTTTATAGTTTATGTGTTCTTCATCTCATTTTAAACATCAGGTTTGTATATTTTTTGTCTTTAGATTTTGATTCATTTCCAAGTTCCTGATGAAATGTTTCTGGCATTTGATAATTATTATTTTGTACTAGAGAAAGAAAATGTAGATATAAACTTCAGAGAATATAATGAAATTAAATAAAAAAGAAGAATTGGTATATTAAAAACCCAAATTCTCAGATGTTCCTATTTCATATGTATAGCTCAGATTTTTTTAAGTTAAAATGGATATTTATTACAAAAGCATACGTTGAAATGTACAGTGGAGGGGAAAGCCACATTTTTGTTTATTTGAAACAAGAGATTAAAATAGAGTTGTAAAGGGACAGAGTCTTACTAAAATTAGCATGAAAATAACTTGATGACCATAGATTTGTACAATTTGGACGGGAAGTCACTGTTAAAATAATGGTTCTTTGGAAATGGTAGAACCTTATTTTGTAATACTATCATGTAATCAGGTATTGGCAAGTTATTTAATTAAGTATGTCATATTACAAATACTTGTCTAAGAATCTGAATCACAATGGAGGCATGTTTGGATAATTTTTAAAAGAATATTTTAGACTATTAAAATTTTTTAATATCAGATTTCAGATCCCATTTGGGGACTGAATTTAATTTGATAACATGCTAAGTTTTATGTAGTAGCCTATGTTACAACATGAGTCCCAAATCTAAATCCTGCCTGATGAGTTCTGTTTAAAAATTAAATATAGTATAGTAGGCAAAAATGATCGTCTTGTATTTGTTGAAATAAGTGATATTCATTCTGTTTTCATATTAGTGAAAAAAGACTGGGAGAGAAGCATGTATAAGCAAAACTGTCCATTACAGTGCTCCTATAGCCTCTTTATTTAGTAGGTCTTATTTTAATATTAACTGTCAAATAATGAGACACAACCATAAGTTTATGATACAATAACCAGCACAAAAAAGGAAAATTGTTCTAGTTATTACTTTTCTTCATTAATTATTTATTTTAATGTGCCAGAATAACTGGATAACTACTATATTTAAAAAAAAAAAAAGGCTGGGATGTAACTCCGTGGTAGAGCACTTGCTTAGCATATGTGAGACATTAGATTTCATCCTAGCACTGCAAAAAAAGGAAAAAGGTATCTGCCTGTTCAGTACCAAGAACTTCAGATGTAAAGATTCAAGTATAAAATATACAATAAAAGAAATAAATGTGTGAAGTAAATATGTAATACTAGTTCCTGTTTTGAGCATATCTAAGGAAATCATAAAATGATTGATTTGATTATATAAAATGTATAGTGATTAAAATTTACAAGCAATCTATAGAAGAGAAAAATTTGAAATATATTTGACAAATGCCTGATATTTTAAATGTATGAGTTCTTACAAATAAATAAGAAAAAATCCATAGCGTATAAATAGCCTAAAATTTATTAATGATTTTATCTTGTAAAAGGAGATAAGTAACAATATTTTCAGTAATCAGATTAGCAACTATTTCTTAACAATTTAATACCTAAAATATAGCACAGATATTTTAAGTGGCTCAGAAATGAACAATTTGGCAGTGTATATCCACATTGTCCCTATCCTTTGCAGCAGTATTTCTGTTTCTAGGAGTTATCTATGGGAAATAAAGAGATTAGGAATAAATATTGAGTTACAAGTGTAATGGCATGCTATTGGAAGCAATCTCATTTTTTTAACAAGGTAGTAAGATTTTAATGTTTTATCTTTACTGCTTTTATATGAAATACATCACCTCAAAATAATTTAAATAGAAAATGAACTCAGTTGAGCACATAATAAATACTACTAAATGTTGCTTTATTTACTCTGTGGTTCAGTTTTCTGATTAATAAATTGTGGACAATAATAGTACCTTCTCATATTGGTGTTGGGACAATCAAGTGAGTCAGTATATGAAAAGCACTTTAAAAATGCCTGGTATAAGTGACAAATGATGTTTTTTTGTTATTCTCATTAATTCACAAATTGTTCTTAAAAGATGAGATAATATTAAAAAATTATAGTTCATTGTAGATATATGTATAGCAAGATAAGTGGGTAATTTGGAAGGTGTAAATTACCTGACTTTAAGAAACTGTCCTCGATTGAAGGTAAGTGAGTAGAGAATTGCATTATTAACGTAAATAATCCTAATTGTCTGGAGAGTTTGTTCCTGCTATCACACGTGCTCTGTGCTGATCTGAAGCTAATTTTGATTAAACTCTTTTTTGTTTTGAACAGGTTGGCTCAAAGCTAATCTCTTGTCACAAGCTGGTATTGGCTTGTGTTATTCCCTATTTCAGAGCCATGTTTCTCTCTGAAATGGCTGAAGCCAAACAAACGCTGATTGAGATTAGAGATTTTGATGGTGATGCAATAGAAGACTTGGTAAAGTTTGTCTATTCTTCACGGCTCACTTTGACTGTTGACAATGTCCAGCCTCTCTTATATGCAGCCTGTATTCTGCAGGTGGAACTGGTGGCCAGAGCTTGTTGTGAATATATGAAATTACATTTTCATCCCTCCAATTGTCTGGCAGTAAGAGCCTTTGCTGAAAGTCACAATCGAATAGACTTAATGGACATGGCAGATCAATATGCCTGTGAACATTTTACTGAAGTCGTAGAGTGTGAAGATTTTGTAAGTGTGTCACCCCAGCACCTCCATAAGCTTTTGTCCTCTAGTGATTTAAATATTGAAAATGAAAAGCAGGTCTACAGTGCTGCCATCAAGTGGCTTCTTGCCAATCCTCAGCATCATTCCAAATGGTTGGATGAAACACTGGCACAGGTAGGGCTGAAATATGATTGTGTATGTAAATGAAGTGATATAGACGCAAATCAACAGGTTTCATTTATTATGAAAAATGTACTTTATTTGAAGGACTGCAAAAACCACTGATGTAATACAATGATGAAATAGCTTAAACTCTTGTTTTCTAGTTCACTTCCTATACTGTTTTAGGCTAAGTCTGTCACATTTGAATGATTTACAAACCATTCAGGTTACAACCTGAATATTCCCTTAAGATTAATATTCCCTTAAGATTACAGTAATGAATATGTTTATGCTAATAGAAAATGATTCTGAGGAAACAACTCTGAAGTAAAATCATAACATTTTATAATGTAAAAATTTTAATGAATTATTTTGCTAATGAAAATATAGTTATTCCTAATGCATATTGATTTATTGTGGAAAGAACCATAAGATATCACTTTCCATTTTCTTCCCTCACCACAGTTTGACACTTTTTTTAACCTCAGAAATGTATCTGTTGTTATTGTTATTTTAAAAACTGTCAACAGGAATTACTCAAATAGGGATCTAATATATAGGCCCTTCAGGATCTGTGTCTTTTCCTTCATTTTCTCTCTCTCTTCCCTTCCCTATGCTTCCTATTCTTCCTCCCTCTTTTTTCCTTCCCTTCATCTCTCCCTTCATTTATTCCTAAGAAGTAAAATGATGTTACTTAAAAGAGAAATAGTTGTATTTACTTATTTCAAAATTAAATGCTTTATTAAAATTTTGTGCCTGATAATAGTATGTGATAATTGTCAGTTTTTATTAAAAATTTCTCAATAGCATTATCAAAAATTTTAACAAATATTAAGAAGAAAATTGCTTATAATTACCAGTGTTTATATATTTATAGGAAGATGAAGTTAACCTTTCAAGGTGTGATTATAATTAGACTGATTTTTTTTAAAGCACTTAGGACATTATTGGTTTGTTTTGTTTTGTTTTTGTGGTTCTGGGGATTGAATCCAGGGCCTTGTACATGCTATGTAAACTCTCTACCACTGAGCACACCATCAGCCCCTAGGTAAGTTTTAAAAAGAGAACATACTTTAGTGAAAGTGAAGAACAAGTTATTCTATTTTTATTAAATTTTATGTTGTAACTATTCATGATTTTAGGTTCGTCTGCCATTATTACCAGTTGATTTTCTTATGGGTGTTGTGGCGAAAGAGCAGATCGTCAAGCAAAATCTAAAATGTAGAGATTTATTGGATGAAGCAAGAAACTACCACCTTCATTTGAGTAGCAGAGCAGTACCTGACTTTGAATACTCAGTTCGGACTACCCCAAGGAAGCATACTGCTGGTAATTGACTTCCTTATTTTATCAGGTTTCCTGGAAGGATCCTTGATGTATTTGAGCATTGTTTATGTGTGTTCAAAATTAACTATAAGATAATTAGTGTCTAATTGCCATAAAGTAATAATTAGCAAATAAGTTAATATATATATACATATATTCGTAATTCTTATATACATGGTTTACTTTTGCCAATAAGCCATTTAAAAAAAAGCCATAGAATGTCTTATAACTACTGAAGACTTAAGAAAATATCTCATTTTGAAGTCTTCCCTGATTGTTCTAGGCAGAATTTGCTCCTCTACTAGTCCTTTATAGCACTTTGAACTTGTTTTACTATGTTGCATTATAATCTCTTTATTTGAGGTTTTAGAGTTCTTCAAAGGTGGGTATCTTATTTAAGTTTGTATCTTATCTTATATATTTCAGTATTTGTTTTTGCATTTTATCAAGACAAAAGAAAGGCACTAAACATCCAATATTTGTTTAATGGACCATATGAAAATCTAAAAGTCTTATATTTTAGGAGGCATGTAACTTCACCTTTATTTGCCACAATTTTTGGACTTCAAATTTTCCCAAGAAAATAATTCATATTTCCTCTTTTTTTTATATTTATAAAGAGGATCTTGTTTGGGGGATGAGAGAATATAAGTGAGGTCCACTGTGATAGTCAGCTTTTAGTCACTATGACCAAATACCTAAAAATAACAACTTAAAAAGAGGAGATATTTATTTTGGCTCATGGTTTCAGGGGTTTCAGTCAGTGGTTGGCCAGCTCTATTGTTTGGGGTCTGAGGTGAGGCAGAACATAATGGCAGAAGACCATGGGGAAGAAAGCTGCTCACCTTATTGAAGTGGGGAAGCAGAGAGAAAGGTGGGGGGACAAGTTCCCAAAGGACCTCCTGCAAGGACACAGTCCCTCCAACTAGGTTCCACTTCCTACATTTTCCACCACCTCTCAGTAGTCCAGCTATGAACCCTCAATGTATTCATCCACTGATGAGGCCAGAGCTCTCATGATCCAGTCACTTCCCATGATCCCCACCTCTGAACATTGCTGCACTAGGGACTAAGGCTTCAGTGCATGAGCTTTTGGGGGACATATTTCAAATCCAAGTTATAACATTAATGATTCAGGAAGGTCTCTGAATAGAGATTTCCTCTATATTTGCTGCTACCTAATATAGAATTATCAAATAGATCTTATGAGATGAGCTAACAACAGAAAAAGGCAATTTTTTATTGATTATTTTATCGATTATGAATTTGTCTAGGTAGTATATGGAAAGGCTGAAAATCATATACCTGCCTATGAAATAGTTATTTTAAATAATTAGTTTAATATGAAAAGGATTATTATTTTGTTCTGCTTTTTAATATAGTAATGGAAAGAAGTAAAATTTTTTTAGATATAAAGTTTTAGTTGTGAATCCTATTTCATAAATTCAAATTGTTTGATGAAATTCTTCAAACCTAATTTTTTTCTTTGGAGGGAGGATGCTGCTAGAAATTTAACCCAAGGCCTCATGCATGCTAGGCAAGCACTGTTCAAATCTAGGTTTGAATTCAACATCATATATATAGTTTCACATGATTGCACAAACTTTGTGTAGTAGATTTTAGTGAAGAATTCAGTCTTCAGTATGAGATAGATGGTATTATTCCATTTTATGAATTAGAGTAAGGATTAGGTTAAAAGTATGCTATGACTACACAGAAAAATAGCAGATATTTTTACTTCTATTTTAGTTTTTTTCCCCCTTTCATGCCATGTTCTAAGGTGACCTGTGTAGCTGAAATACTCGTTTCTACTTAAAGAAAATATAATCAAAGATTATAATTAAATTCTGGGTTTATAATCCCAGGAGTACCATTAAACATTTGTAATCTGGGGCAGACTTCCTAATCTTTCAAGGCTTCAGTTTTACTTTATAAACAGTTTGACTACATGTTCTTTAAAGTTTCTTCTAACTTTAAATTTCTCTGACTTAAAATATTGCATTGGGGTTAGGGTATTGCTCAGTGTTTAAAGCACTTGCCTAGCATGTACAAAGCCTTGAGTTCAGTCTCCAGCAAAAAGAAAATGATTCTGTAAACTATTGCATCAATTGGAAAAGATAGCACAAGCTGTTCCAGTCATTCATTTATGTAATCATTCAGCAAACATTGACTGCCTATCATGTGGCAGACTGTGGCTTAGGCTTTAGAAATACAAACAAATAGAATATAAGCAGTTCATTTTGGGGAAAACCTGCAGTCTGGTCTAGAGAAATAAACATATGAATAAACAAATTCAATAAAGTATTATAAGTGCTTTGATATAATCCCAAAGTATAGTGAGACACGCAAAGAATGGTTATTTTTACCTTGGAAGGGTCAGAAAAGGTTTTAAAGAGAGAGTAAATGTTAGTCCTAATTTTGAATAATAAGTAAAAGGTCTTCTGAGTGTCAGTATAAGGTGTTCAATTCATTTGCATTTACAGAATGCCTGGTCTATGCCTCACGCTGTGCTAGTCCTTGTTAGTACATAAATGCTTAATACAGGGCAGTGGTGCTGTAATCCCAGTGACTCAGGATACTGAGGCAGGAGAATCACAAATTCAAGGCCAGCCTCAGCAACTTAGTAAGAACCTAAAAAGGGTAGGGATGTAGCTCAGTGGTAGAGCACCTCTGTGTTTAATCACCAGTACCACAGTGGGGAAAAATGCTTAATGCACTGCCCTAACCTAGCTTAGAGTCTAGTGACAGTTGTCAGCATAATAGATTTTTAAAATATTGTATGCTAAGTGAATGATAGTATAAACATGTTATAGGAACATGAAGTATTAAAAAAAAAAAAAAAAGAGGGAAGAGAAAGGATTGATCCTGGAAGACCTTCATACTGTGCTAAGGTTTTACCCTGAAAGCCAGTCAGTGCTTCACAAAGAGTGAAGGAAGTAATCACCGAGGACCAGCAACATAGCAGTCACTTAGGAACTTGTTAAAAATATAAATTCTTGAATCTGCCCGAGGCTACTGAATCAGAAACTCTGGGGGTCAAGCCTTGAAATCTTTTTTGTTAGATGATTCTGAATCATGCTAAAGTTGTGGGTTTTTTTAATTGTAAAAGTATATAGCATATTTGTCATTTTAACCATTGTCAAGTGTATAATTCAGTGGCATTTACTGAAGTTTTATGGAGGTAATGGAAAGTTGTCAGAAGAGTCTTTGATTTTGATTATTCTCTGACAGTCTGAAAGCAAAATGGCTTTTAAGTGGTAAGAGAGGACAGAATTTTGCTGTTCTCTAATTGGGTAGTAGTTGATGAGGGCCTGAACTAAGACAGTGACTGAAGGAATAGAGAGGGAGGAGTAGGACACTCCAGGCAAGAAAGGGGTTGTTTAGGTAGACAAAAAGGGGAGAGACTTTTGAACATATTGGGTTTGAGGTTCCTGGAAATTGTGGTTTAGAAATGTGGATTGGGCTGAGCACAGTGGCACACACCGGTATCCCAGCAACTCGGGAGGTGGAGACAGGAGGAATTGTTAAGTTCAAAGCCAGCCTCAGCAATTTAGCAAGACCTAAACAATTTAGTAAGACCCTATCTTAAATTTTAAAAAAATAATTTAAAGTGCTAGGGATGTGACTTAGTGGTAAAGCACTCCTGAGTTCAATCCCTAGTACCGAAAAAAAAAAGAAAGAAAAAATGAAATGTGAATTTGAAATTATTAGGATACAGTTGGAAATTAAAACAAAATGGTAGACTTTTCCTAGGTTAACAAAAAGTATGTGAAAAATGGGGCAAGATGGAACCTGGAAAATAGAAGGAAAGAAAAGTTGGGAGACAAAAGGAGACTTTGGTATTATAGATATCAAGAAAGCAAATAATTTCAAAAAATAGGGTGATTAGTGTATCAAATGTTGCCTTTGTGTCCATTATGAAGAAATTAATTTAGAAGTTGGTTGATTTTGTTATGACCTTAGCAAGAACAGTTTTACAAAGTGGGTGATAGTATAAACCATACTATGATAGGATGTTAGCAAGCAGAGATATCTAATGTTCCTATTCTTTCAGAAATTCAAATGAGGGGGGACAATTAGATTAGATTTCTAATAACAGTGCATTGAATATTATCCAAATAATTCATCTTTTTTACCATTACTCAAAATTTTGACTTTCTAAATATCTTCTCACAGTAATTTTTAAAAAGTTTAGAAGCTGTGATTTTAATCTCTATCTTGTGACTTTATCTGTAGGTGTGCTGTTTTGTGTAGGTGGTCGAGGTGGATCTGGTGACCCCTTTCGCAGTATTGAATGCTATTCTATCAACAAAAACAGTTGGTTCTTTGGACCAGAAATGAATAGCCGAAGGCGACATGTGGGTGTAATCTCTGTGGAAGGTGGGCCTACTATTGCCTAACATCACATCACAGGATCACAGTGTTCTTCTTAAAAAATCTGTGATCTTTGAGAATTTCTTTCTTTTTGGCAGACATTTTTAATATATCAATAAAATATTTTGATAGTGATTGTTTACTTGCTTTATGTTCCAGATGTTCAGTGTAAACCTGTTGCACATAGTTGTATAATGTGCAGATTGAGTAGCTGGGAAAAGGGAGATGATAAATTTAAAATAAACTATTCTGAGTTATAATTGCAAAAACAAATTAAGGAAAAATGTTTTTTGAGGTCATTATAAATGTATATCAGCTTTTTTCTATATCTAATTACTATTACTGAAATTAGATTTTTTAAGTTATTACTAAAAATTGCATGGATAAATGGTTACAAACTTTTAAAAGGCAGTTTCCCCCCTGAGTTTAAGAGTATAAATGCTTTTGGGGAAAACATAAAAACATTTCTTAAAAATTTAAAATCACATGTGCCCCAAGCACCCAGAAATAATCAGTTAACATTTTAGTATACAGTCTTTCCCATTTTCGTGTGTATGTTTCATTTAGGGGAAAAAATGGTCATATTGTTTTGGCAGTTTTATACTTTTTTTATACAACATATTCAGTGTTTTTCCATTTTATTAAACATCATTTGAAAGCATGACAGTGATTATATCTACTAAACCTATTGAATATTTAATAACTTCACAGAGAGTAGCATATTTAGTGAAATAGTGCATTGGTTTTTCATTTGACTACTAAAACATTGATCATAATGTTGATCTGAACAGCAGTTGTTGAATATTATGACATTCTAATTATGTTGTTGATATAAAAATATCTGTTTATTTGGAATCAAATGAAAATGCTTCTTTATTTGACAGGTAAAGTGTATGCAGTAGGTGGACATGATGGAAATGAACATTTAGGTAGCATGGAGATGTTTGATCCTCTAACTAATAAATGGATGATGAAGGCATCAATGAACACAAAGAGGTAGATCAGCATTGAAATTTCTTTTGAATTGATTGCAGAAAATAAAGTTTCCTAAAATTGAAAGGTTTATTTTAAATTTCTATTTTTACAGATGTTACCTTCTTAAATACGTTTTATTAAAGCATCCCAAGTGATCCTTATAACTTTTTATATTTTTCAAGAATGAACTCACATGTTAGCATACTATAATTGTGGTTTTCACTAATACTTAAGCATTGCTTTTTAAAAAAAAAACTTTTTTGTTAGAAATACTTTTGGATTTTTCAGAAAAGGTGCAAAAATAGTAGAGTTCCTGTGTGTCAATGTTTCTCAACTGAAGATGATTTTGCTCCTTCTATGCAACACCTCAGCAGTGTCTGTAGACAGTTTGGGTTGTTAGAGAGTGGACAAGTTGCTGCTAGCATCTACTGGAAATAGGTCAAGGATGCTGTTAACAATCCCATGATGCACAGGATAGTCCCCTATAGCAGAGAATTTTCTATCTCCAAATGGCAGTAGTGCCAAGGTAGAGGATACACCTTGCTGTAGTTCCTTCACCAAACTTTCCATAATCTTAACTAACATCTTACACAATCATAGTATAATTGAAATTAGCATTGATACAGTGCTATTAATTAATATGTAGACTGTGTTCAGCTTTTGCCAACTTTGTTCACACATTTTTAAACTTCTAATTGACTTTTCTTGTCTCATTTTTAAAACAAAGTTTTTAGTTGTAGTCTGACACAATACCTTTATATTATTTACTTTTATGTGGTACTGAGGATCGAACCCAGTGCCTCACATGTGCCAGGAAAGCAGTCTACAACTGAGCCACAACCCCAGCCCCTCTTGTCTCATTTGATTGGCTGATAATTTAACACAATATGAATAGAAACAGAGACAGTAGGTATTTTTGTCTTGTTCCTTTCTTAGCGGAAATATATCTAGTGTTTCTCTGTAAAATAAGATACTGACTTTAAAACTAAGGCATGTATATTTTGTCATGTTAATAAAATGTCCCCCAGTTTCTGGTTTCTTTACTGATTTTAACATGAGCATTAATATTTTAAATCCTCACCTAAAATAAATAGAAATATGTTAAATAGTCTAAAGGGAAAAGATTTAGCTATATGATTTAGTACATCTAGCCTGTTCAACATTTGTATTAATGACTTGAATGTCAAATTTTTGATATCCTGAGGTATGAGGATGACTAATAATGTGCCCAAATTGGAATTCAAAAAGATGAGTAGGCCAGGGTTTAGCACAGAGTGCTTGCCTAGCATACTCAAGATACTAGGTTCATTTCCCAGCACCACAAAACAACAATAACAGCAACAACAAAGAGTAAGCTAAGTATATTTCAGGCAAAACTAAAAAATATCAAAATTAGAAATGCATATTAATACCTGCTTTAGGTGTTCAAATAAAAAAAATCAACACCAGTACAACATGGTAGGAAATTAGGTTGTGATTATGTTTCATTTAGAGAAAAGTACCTGAACCAATATGAAACACAGAACTTAAAAGGAAAAAAGTGAATATAAGATAGTTGCCTATATTGAAAGAAGTGAAACTTTTAGATCAAGGAGATCAAGTGATATTGTTCTGTATGCTGGTCTCTCCATATCTAAACTGCATTTTTGAAGTAAGATATGTAACAAGAGTTGGGATATAAGAATAAAAAATTAGACTTTGTGTACGTTTTTAAAAATTTACTTTGATCCAGAGAAAGAGGACTTAATGGAGTAACTGGAAATTTTAAGAGGTAAATATTGTTTTAGTAGGAAGGAATAACTCTTTCTAATTCTGTGTAAGAGAAATGGTGTATAGAAATGGTGTATAGAAATGGTGCAGTGGTGCACACCAGTAATACCAGCTACTCAGGAGGCTGAGACAGGAGGATCCCAAGTTTTAGGCCAGCTGCAGCAATTTAGTGAGTAAGTTGGATCCTGTAACTTGGATCCTGTCTCAAAATAAAAATTAAAAAGGATCAGAGATGTACTTCAGTGGTAAGTCTCTACTGATTTCAATTCCTCATACAAAAAAAAGAGAGAGAGAGAGAGAGAGAGAGCAATAAAGTCATAAGTATACTATAATTCCAGTATACTTGGACTGGTATCATAGATGTCAGAAAGATCACATAAATTTTGTAACAAGTAGGAGATTAAATTTGATGATCTATTATTTTCCTTTTTCAAATTTAAAATTCACAGAATAGGGTGAAGATTTCAAAGCCCACGTAAAACAGTTACATAACTGATAGAAGAATATCAGCTCAGTTTTTGTGATTTGGGTTTTTTTTTTTTGTGGTACTGGGCATTGAGCCCAGATTGCATGCTAGGCAAGTATCTACATTGAGCTACATCCCCAGGTCCTTTAAAAGATTTTTTTATTTTGAGACAGTCTTGCTAAGTTGCTCAGACTGGCCCCAAACTTGGGATCCTCCTGCTTCAGGTTCCCAAGTAGCTAGGATCACAGGAGTGGGCCACCACGTTAGTACCAACTGCAGTTTTGTTAAAAGAAACAAATAAAACTAACAAACCTTAATTTCTGACATTGTGGTTCATGTGGTTTGCATGCTTCAGTTTTTTTGTTATCAGAATGTACAATTTTAAAGACTAGGGAAACAGCTCAGTGGTAGAGTGATTGCACAAGGCTCTGGGATCAATCCCTAGCACTACAAAAAGAAAGGAAGAAGGGAAGGGGAAATTTTAAACTGAACTGCACATTGTGTACGTTGCCATACAATTTAAGTCTTTTTAACTAGGGTTTTTTTTTAAGATTAGGAATTAGAAAAATGTTCCTCTAAAAAGAATTTTAGTCTTTCCCCTATCATGAGAAAGACTCCTAGGAAGGAAAAGCTAATTCTAAAAATGCTATTACCTCCCAACATTTACAGTTGACATTTCATACTTTAATAGAGCTTGTTTTATGCTATGAAATAATTACAAATAATTTAAATTTTAATGCATGGATTAAAGTGGGGGGAAAATTCCAGAGTACATTTTTTCCATATAGTCTTGTCTCTTTAATCTTTTAAAATCCTGAGTATCTACAGTGGCAATCCAACTATAAAAAAATAATAAAGCTACAATTATTTGATCATATCATTTGCTTATAATTTGTATTCACCCAAATCATCTTTTCAACATGCATTTCAACATGTTTTCATATCTAAACTATCTGACCACCACAACGCTTTTCTTCTTTTTACTAAAAGGAACACTGTTTGAAGGTGTGTCTTTACTGAAACCTGTCATTCTTTATATTTATTTATTTATTTTAATTAGAGATCATAAATTTACATAGGGCAATATTATTTGATTCATTCTGTTTTTTTTCCCTTCCTGCCCACCACTCCCACCCCTCTTTTCCCTCTATACAGTCCTTCCTTCCTCCATTCTTACCACCCTCCTTTTCCCTAACCCTAAACCTAACCCTAACCCTAACGTTAACCCCTCATACCCCCTTATATGTCCTCATCTGCTCATCAGCAAGATCATTCGTCCTTTAGTTTTTTGAGATTGGCTTATCTCACTTAGCATGATATTCTCCAATTTCATCCATTTGCCTGCAAATACCATAATTTTTTCATTCTTCATGGCAGACTAATATTCCATTGTATATATATGCCACAGTTTCTTTATCCATTCATCAACTGAAGGGCATCTAGGTTGGTTCCACAATCTGGCTATGGTGAATTGAGCAGCTATGAACATTGATGTGGCTGTATCTCTGTAGTATGCTGATTTTAAGTCCTTTGGGTATCGGCCAGGGAGTGGGATAGCTGGGTCAAATGGTGGTTCCATTCCAAGCTTTCTGAGGAATCTCCATACGCTTTCCAGAGTGGCTGCACTAATTTGCAACCCCACCAGCAATGTATGAGCGTACCTTTTTCCCCACATCCTCGCCAAAACCTATTGTTGCTTGTGTTCTTGATAATCACCATTCTAATTGGGGTGAGATGAAGCCTTAGGGTAGTTTTGATTTGCATTTCTCTTATTACTAGAGATGTTGAACATTTTTTCATATATCTGTTGATTTCTTGTACATCTTCTTCTGTGAAGTGTCTGTTCATTTCCTTAGCCCATTTGTTGATTGGATTATTTGTATTCTTGGTGTAGTTTTTTGAGTTCTTTATAGATTCTGGAAATTAGCGCTCTATCTGAAGTATGAGTGGCAAAGATATTCTCCCACTCTGTAGGCTCTCTCTCCACATTACTGATAGTTTCCTTTACTGAGAGAAAGCATTTTAGTTTGAATCTATCCCAGTGGTTGATTCTTGCCTTTATTTCTTGTGCTATGGGAGTCCTATTAAGGAAGTCTGATGCTAAGCCAACAAGTTGAAGGTTCGGACCTACTTTTTCTTCTATAAGATGCAGGGTCTCTGGACCGATTCCGAGGTCCTTGATCCATTTTGAGTTGAGTTTTGTGCAGGGTGAGAAATATGGATTTCCACTTTTCCCAGCACCATTTGTTGAAGAGGTTATCTTTTCTCCATTGCATATTTTTGGAACCTTGTCTAGTATGAGAAAATTGTATTTATTTGGGTTTGTGTCCATGTCCTCTATTCTGTACCATTGATCTACCTGTCTATTTTGGTACCAATACCATGCCGTTTTTGTTACTATTGCTTTGTAATAGAGTTGAAGATTGCGATTCCCCCTGCTTCGCTCTTTCTACTGAGGATTGCTTTAGCTATTCTGCGTTTCTTATTCTTCCAGATGGATTTCATCATTGCTTGCTCTATTTCTGTAAGGTACGTCATTGGGATTTTAATTGGAATTGCATTGAATCTGTATAGCACTTTAGGTAGTATGGCCATTTTGACAATATTAATTCTGCCTATCTAAGAACATGGGACATCTTTCCATCTTCTAAGGTTTTCTTTAATTTCTTTCTTTAGTGTTCTGTAGTTCTCATTGTAGAGGTCTTTCATCTCTTTTGTGAGATTGATTCCCAAGTATTTTATTTTTTTCGATGCTATTGTGAATGGGGTAGTTTTCCTAATTTCTCTTACTGAAGATTCATCACTTATGTATAAAAATGCATAGGATTTATGAACATTGATCTTGTAACCTGCTACTTTATTGAATTCACTTATGAGTTCTAAGAGTTTTCTGGTGGAATTTCCTGGTTCCTCTAAATATATAATCATGTCATCAGCGAATAGGGATAGTTTGAGTTCCTCTTTTCCAATTCGTATCCCTTTAATTTCCTTGGTTTGTCTAATTGCTCTGGCTAGAGTCTCAAGAACAATATTGAATAGAAGTGGTGAAAGAGGGCATCCCTGCCTTGTTCCAGTTTTTAGGGGGAATGCTTTCAGTTTTTCACCATTTAGAATGATATTGGCCATGGGCTTAGCGTAGATGGCCTTTACAATGTTAAGGAATGTTCCCACTACCCCAATTTTCTCTAGTGTTTTGAGCATGAAGGGATGCTGTATTTCATCAAATGCTTTTTCTGCATCTATTGAAATAATCATGTGATTCTTAACTTTCAGTCTGTTGATATGGTGAATGACATTTATTGATTTCCAGATGTTGAACCAACCTGGCATCCCTGGGATAAAACCCACTTGATCCTGGTGCACTATCTTTTTAATGTATTTTTGGATGTGATGTGCTAAAATTTTGTTGAGAATTTTTGCATCGATGTTCATTAAGGATATTGGTCTGAAATTTTCTTTCCTCGATGTGTCTCTGTCTGGTTTAGGTATCAGGGTGATATTGGCTTGATAGAATGAGTTTGGGAGGGTTCCCTCCTCTTCTATTTCATGGAATACTTTGAGGAGTATTGGAATGAGCTCTTCTTTAAAGGTTTTGTAAAACTCGGCTAAGAACCCATCTGGTCCCGGACTTTTCTTCGTTGGTAGGCTTTTGATGACCTCTTCTATTTCATTGCTTGAAATTGATTTATTTAAGTTGTGTATGTCCTCCTCGTTCAGTTTAGGTAATTCATATGTCTCTAGAAACTTGTTGATGTCTTCGAGGTTTTCTGTCTTGTTGGAGTATAGATTTTTCAAAATAGCTTCTAATTATGTTTTGTATTTCACTTGTGTCTGTTGTGATATTTCCTTGTTCAATCCGAATTTTAGTAATTTGAGTTTTCTCCCTGTTTCTCTTTGTTAGTGTGGCTAAGGGTTTATCAATTTTGTTTATTTTTTCAAAGAACCAACTATTTATTTTGTTAATTTTTCCGATTGTTTCTTTTGTTTCAATTTCGTTGATTTCGGCTCTGATTTAACTATTTCTTGTCTTCTACTACTTTTGGTGTTGGTCTGCTCTTCTTTTTCTAGGGCTTTGAGCTGTAGTGTTAAGTCGTTTATTTGTTGATTTCTACGTCTTTTGTTGAATGCGCCCCATGAAATAAATCTTCCTCTTAGTACTGCTTTCATAGTGTCCCAGAGATTTTGATATGATGTGTCTTTGTTCTCGTTTACTTCTAAAAATTTTTTTATTTCCCTCCTGATGTCTTCTGTTATCCATTCATCATATAATAGTGTATTATTTAATCTCCAAATATTGGAGAAGTTTCTGTTTTTTATTCTGTCATTTATTTCTAATTTCAATCCATTATGATCTGATAGAGTACAAGGTAGTATCTCTATCTTCTTGTATTTGCTAACAGTAGCTTTGTGGCATAAGACATGGTCTATTTTAGAGAAGGATCCATGTGCTGCTGAGAAGAAAGTGTATTCGTTCTTTGTTGGATGGTATATTCTATATAAGTCGGTTAAGTCTAAATTGTTGATTGTGTTATTGAGATCTATGGTTTCTTTATTCAATTTTTGTTTGGAAGATCTATCCAGCGGTGAGAGAGGTGTGTTAAAATCACCTAGTATTATTGTGTCGTGGTCTATTCAATTTCTGGAATTGAGAAGGATTTGTTTGACATACATGGATGAGCCAATGTTCAGGGCATAGATATTTATGATTGTTATGTCTTGCTGATTTATGCTTCCCTTAAGCAATATGTAATGTCCTTCTTTATCCCTTCTGACTAGTTTTGGCTTGAAGTCCACATTATCTGAAATGAGGATGGATACTCCAGCTTTTTTGCTGTGTCTGTGTGCATGGTATGTTTTTCCCATCCTTTCACCTTTAGTCTATGGGTATCTCTTTCTATGAGATGAGTCTCTTGCAGGCAGCATATTGTTGGATTTTTCTTTTTAATCCAATCTGCCAGTCTGTGTCTTTTGATTGATGAGTTCAAGCCATTAACATTCAGGGTTGTTATTGTGATATGATTTGTATTCCCAGTCATTTGACTCATTTTTGTTTTTTGACATGATTTGGTTTCCCCTTTATTTGGCTATTCCTTTAGGCTAGTTCCTCCCGTTGCTGATTTGCATCATTGTTTTTCATCTCTTCCTCATGGAATATTTTGCTCAAAATGTTCTGTAATGCTGGCTTTCTTTTTGTAAATTCTTTTAGCTTTTGTTTATCGTGGAAGGATCTTATTTCATCGTCAAATCTGAAAGTAAGTTTTGCTGGGTATAAGATTCTTGGTTGGCATCCGTTTTCTTTCAGGGCTTGGTAAATGTTGTTCCAGGCCCTTCTAGCTTTTAGGGTCTGGATTGAAAAATCTGCTGGTATTCTTATTGGTTTCCCCCTGAATGTAATTTGATTCTTTTCTCTCATGGCCTTTAAAATTCTGTCTTTATTTTGTATGTTAGGTATTTTCATAAATAATGTGCCTTGGTGTGAGTCTGTTGTAATTTTGTATATTTGGAGTCCTATAAGCCTCTTGTACTTGGTTTTTCATTTCATTCTTCAGATTTGGGAAATTTTCTGATATTATTTCATGAATAGATTGTTCATTCCTTTGGTTTGTTTCTCTAAGCCTTCCTCAATCCCAATAATTCTTATATTTGTCCTTTTCATGATATCCCATAGTTCTTGTAGATTCTGTTCATGATTACTTACCATCTTCTCTGTTTGTTCAACTTTGTTTTCAAGATTAAATATTTTGTCTTCAATGTCTGAGATTCTGTCTTCCAGGTGTTCTATCCTATTGGTTATGCTTTCTATGGAGTTTTTAACTTGGTTTATTGTTTCCTTCATTTCAAGGATTTCTGTTTGTTTGTTTTTTTTTTTCAGTATCTGTAACTCTTTATTGAAATGATCTCTTGCTTCCTGTATTTGGTCTTTTAACTGTTGATTGGTGCGATCATTTAATGCGTACATTTGCTCCTTCATCTCCTCCTTCAATGCCTGCATTTGCTCTTCCATCTCCTCGTTTGCTTCCCTGATTATCTTAATTATGTACATTCTGATCTCCCTTTCTGACATTTCTTCTGCTGTGCTGTCATTGGGTTTTATTGATATAGTATCTAGGTTTGTTTGGGACATTTTCTTCCCTTGTTTTCTCATATTGGTCAGATATCAGTGGGACTTTGTGATATTGCAGAATTCTTCTATTGGCTTATAGTGTCCCTGTAGATTTCCAGTGTATCACCTTCCTGCCTTCAGTAGCCTGAAGTCTTGGAGTAACTAGATAATGCAGTGCTTCCAAAGAAAGCTGCCCCTAGCCCGCTACTGGTTCCAGGACTTGGAGCTGGCTCTGTGTGGAAAGGCTCTCACTGGGGGGCCTGCTCCGAGAAGCTAGCCTGGAAAGGCACTTCCCGCTGAAGGGGGCCAGGCTGCAGGCTGCTTGGGGAAGTCCCTGGCTGCCCTATCCTGGTCCCTGAAGCAACCTGGGGGCAGTAACTCGCCACCCTGGTTCAGGGAGTTGAAGCTTGATTCTGTGCAGGAAGGCTCTCACTGGGGGGCCTGCTCCGAGATGATGGAGAATCTGGCCCTGTGGGAGAGCCCACCGCCGGAGTGTGCAGAGCTGCCTGGGGAAGACTCTCGCTGCCCTACCCTACTCTAATAAGCCACCCGAATCCGGGCCTGCTGCCCGGGCAGCGCTTCCCCGGGTGGGGGAGACTCACCCCGTGGTCTATTTTAGTCCGAGTCTCTCAGTGCCTCCCCTTCTTGAATCCTGGGTTCTGGAGTGACTGGAGATGCAGTCACCCTCTAGTCCGCCATCTTGGATCACCCCCGAAACCTGTCATTCTTACAAAGCATGTCTGAGTTGAATTCTTCATCCAACAATAAAATATGCCCAATGTAATACGTACCAAATGATGAATATACCACTTCATTTTCTTCTACCGGCAATAAATAAGATAGCCAGGGTCCCTGCCTCTGTAAAGCTTATGTTTGAGAAGGAAAGATAAAAATAAAGATGTAATTTTAAGGGCAATAATATTAGCACAGGGCAAGAAAAGGATCCTTGAGAAATGGAGATCTTAATAAAGTCTCATTTAAGAGCTGAAGGAATTAGAGAACTTAACCAGGTCAAGTAACTGTAGGTGAGGTAAGGGTGGTGCATGGAGAGAGAAGATGAGCCTGGAGGTGAAAGAGTTGAGAGCATGAAATAAATCCATTGTGGCTGAGAAAACAAAGGAAAGAGTAGTAGAAAATAGGTGGAAAGAGCAGGCAGAGAATGAGGGCTTTTTAGGTTTGCCAGTAATACTTTATCTGATATGCTTTTGGATGGGAGTAGATATACATGTGTGTATGTTTGTAATATAAATTTATATAAAATATATTTCGTAGGCAAGTGATAGATCAGATTTCTGTTTTCAGAGATTATACATGCAAAATGGAGGAGGGATATGAAGATGACCAATGTAAAAAGAGTCTGACCAAAAAGGGTTATTGTAATAGTTTAGTCAAGAAATAATAGTAGTTTGGAATAAAGTGGTAGAAATTGAAATAGAGAAAAAAGGATATATTTGAGAGAATAGTTCACCGGTATACGATCAACAAGACTTTATGATAATTAGACATGAGCAGTGAGAAGAACAGAGGTAAGAATAATTCTTCAGTTTCTGATTTAATCATTTATATAGATAGTGGTGCTGTTTTCTAACTGGATAAGCATTTGGTCAACCAGATAAAATTTGTATTTGTCTTGTCATGGACTTATGTTAGTTTTCTGTTGCTATATAACAAATTACTACAAAGTTAGTTTTAAACAACACGCATTTATTAGCTCATGGTTCAGAAGTTCTGCAGGTTTTTTTGGGTTTTCTACTTAGAATTTTATTGATAGAATTTGGTTTACAGGACTAAATTTCTTTTTTTTAAAAATTAATGAACACCAATATGTCACTTTATTATTTGAATTATTTTCCCATTTGTCACATTCTTGCCAATGTTTACACAATCAGGAAAATCAACCAGAATTGGAAGCAGCTGACACATCAGTTTTTACTTGGTAGGGATTCTTTAATTCAATCTCAGGGCTAGTCTTGAAATTGGTGTCAAGATTGTCACATCTTTATATAAAAAATACTCATAAATCTAATGCATCTCTATTCATAAGTGATGAATCCTATGAAAGAGAAATTAGGAAAATGACCCCATTCACAATAGCCTCAAAAAAAATAAAACACTTGGGATTCAATGTAACAAAAGACGTGAAAGACCTTTACAATTAAAACTACAGAACTCTAAAGAAAGAAATTAAAGAAAACCTTAGAGGATGGAAAGATCTCCCATGTTCTTGGATAGGCAGAATCAATATTGGCAAAATGGTCATACTACCAAAAGCACTATACAGAGTCAATGCAATTCCAATTAAAATCCCAATGATATACCTCATAGAAATAGAGAAAGCAATCATGAAATTCATTTGGAAAAATAAGAGACCCAGAATAGCCAAAGCAATCCTTAGCAGGAAGAGTGAAGCAGGAGACCTCACTACCAGACCGTCAACTATACTGCAGAGCAGTAGTAACAAAAACGGCATGGTATTGGCACCAAATAGGCAGGTATACCAGTGATACAGAATAGAAGACACAAAGACAAACCCATATAAATACAGTTATGTCATACTAGACAAAAGTGCAAAAAACATACAATGGAGGAAAGATAGCCTCTTCAACAAATGGTTCTGGAAAAACTGGAAACCCATAGGCAGCAAAATAAAATTAAATCCCTCTCTCTCACCCTGCACAAAACTCAACTCAGAATAAAGCAAGGACCTAGGAATTAGACCAGAGATCCTGCACCAAATGGAAGAAAAAGTAGGCCCAGATCTTCATCATGTCAGCTTAGGCCCACACTTCCTTAACAAGACTCCCAAAGCACATGAAATAAAAGCAAAAATCAACAAATGGGATGGATTCAAACTAAAAAGCTTTTACTCAGCGAAGGAAACAATCAATAACGTCAAGAGAGGCTACAGAGTGGGAGAAAATCTTTACAACACACACTTCAGGTAGAGCACTAATCTCCAGAATTTATAAAGAACTCAAAAAACTTAACTTAAAAATACAAATTACCTAAGCAATAAATGAACTAAGGAACATTTCCCAGAAGAAGATGTACAATAGATCAACAGATATATGAAAAAATGTTCAACACCTCTAGTAATTAGAGAAATGCAAATCAAAACTACCCTAAGATTTCATCTCACCCCAGTTAGAATGGCAATTATCAAGAAATACAAGCAACAGTAAATGTTGCCATGGATGTGGGGGAAAAGGTTAACTCATACATTGCTGTTGGGTTGTAAATTGGTACAGCCACTCTGGAAAGCAGTATGGAGATTCCTTAGAAAACTAGAAACTGAACCAACTTTTGACCCAGCTATTCCACTCCTATGCCCAAAGGACTTAAAATCAGCATTCTACAGCGCTGCAGCCACATCAATGTTTATAGCAGCTCAGTTGACAATAGCTACATTGTGGAACCAACCTAGATGCCCTTCAGCAGATGAATGAATAAAAGTATTGTGGTCTGTATACACAATGGAATATTACTCAGCCATATAGAAGAATAAAATTATGGCATTTGCAGGTAAATGGATGAAGTTGGAGAATATCATGCTAAGCGAGATAAGCGAATCCCAAAAAAACAAAGGCCAAATATTTTCTCTGATAAGTGGATGCTGATACATAATGGGAGGGGGGTGCAGGGAGCAGTAAGGGAAGAATGGAGGAGCTTTGGATTGTGCAGAGGGAAATAAGAGGACAGGAGGGGATGGGAAAGATGGTGGAATGAGACAGACATCATTACCCTATGTACTTGTATGATTGCACGAATGGTAGTATTCTACATCATGTACAACCAGAGAAATAAAAAGTTATACTCCATTTGTATACAATGAATTGAAATGCATTCTGCTGTCATATATAACTAAATAGAACAAACAATAAAAAGGTCACATCTTTAAATACAGATAAAATTACCAGAAGTTCATAATTACATATATATGTGTGTATACACATACACACACATACAGAAAAATACAAGTTTGTTTTTCCACAATTTTAATTTATTCACTACTATAACTATATTTGCAACTTTTGAAGAATTTCTTATTTTTACTGGCCATTAGTCAGGGTAGGGAGGTCATTCTTAGGTACTTGCCACATGTTCCCCTCTGTTTTCAATAAAGCATCAGCATATTGAACTTACCTTGTTCTTTGAGGAACTCAAAATGGAGGAATCTCTCTGCTTTAAAAGCCTTGTATAGTCAAAAGATTAGGACCACCCCGGCAATATCCCTTTTGCCATATAATGTAGCATAATCATGAGGTAGCACGAGGAGCTGAATGTCATGAGGGAGCATCTCGACATTCTGCCTTCAGCAGGGAGATGGGTTTCATTTCAGATTAAAGTTAAGGTTGAAGAGTCAGCAAGACAGATTTGAAGCTAAAAGTGGAAATATGTCTGAATTTATGTTTGATTTATCTAACATAAATCCATGGAAGGAATGAGATTGCTGAGAAGGAGAAAGTATAGGGTGCTATGAGTTCTTAGGATCAAAACCTTAGGGAACTTTCTAATCTAATAATGTAAACATGCACATCTTCATACAGATATAAATATTTTGCAAGTCATAACTTTATACCCCAAAGGAAAGAAGCAGAAGAGACTAAAAATGAATGAGATAACATTATCCTTAATCTTTCCTAGGATACTCTTTTGTAAACACAGAGTTAGAATCTCTGGAGTAGCCACTTTGGTGCATATTGAGAATTGCTGGTCTGAAAGTCTGAAATTAAATATGCTGTAAAATCTGAAACTTTTAAAGCAGCACTCAAAAAGTCTTAAATTTGGGTTAATTTTATTTTGAATTTTCATATTAGGGCTGCTCAATCTGTAAAGTCTATGCAGATATTCCAAAATCTGATGTACTTCTGGTCTCAAACATTTCAGATGAGGGATGTTCAACCTGTAATAATACATAACACTAAAAATTGGGCCATGGAGCATTTGAAGTGCTTTACCTATATTAATTCATTAATAATAGCTGTGGCTCAATGAGGAAGTAAGGTAGTTGAGGTTTATGAAATTCTCTACTGCTGGGCATTTAGCTCAGTTAGAGTACATGCCTAGTAACTGCAGTTGCCCTGGTTCAGTCCCCAATCCTGCAAATAAATAACAATATTTCCAGTTTTAGTGACAGATAATAGTTTTAGAATATTTCATTTTTTATTGGTTCAGTGTGTTAAGAAACTGAAGCTTGGCATGGTGATGCAAGCCTATAAGACCAGCAAATCACATGGCTTTGGCAGGATGATCACAAGTTCTGGACCAGCCTCATCAACTTTGTGAGACCCTGTCTCAAAGTAAAATTTCTTAAAAAGGGAGTTTGGCATATACTTAAGTGATAGGGTACTTGCGTAGCATGTTCATCCCTGGGTTCAATCTCCAGTGTTGCAAAAAGCAAATAACATTATTTTTATCATGAGTATAGTAAATTAGTTTTAAAAGGAGCTAAGTCTTTTTCTTTCAAAATAAATAAATAAATAAATAAATGCTCTTCAAAAATAGAGCATTGTGCTAGCCACAGTAGCACATGCCTGTAATCCCAGCGACTTGAGAGGCTGAGGCAGGAATATCACAAGTTTGAGGTCAGTCTGGAAAATTTAGTGAAACCCTGTCTCAAAGTCAAAAAAGCTGGGGAATGTAGCTCAGTGGTAGAGTGCCCCTAGGTTCAGTCCCCAGTACTGCAAAAAATAAGTAGATAAAGCATTGTGATTTAAAGCTTTTAATATTAAAATAAATGAATATTGATTTGTGTGATGGTGTGATGAAACTCTGTAATAAAATGAATTCTGCAATAACATGGATGCAGAAATGAGAATTTGTTTTTTGACCTCCACAGCAAACCATTCTCTCACATTAGCGCCTCAGTTATACAACTGTATGTTTTACTAATTGATTATTTTGAACTCTTTTATACTATTTTGTTGGGTTCATTATTTGATCCGAGTTAAAGTAGCCTATGTAGGCTCTTGGAGTTGCACAACTTGGAAATTTTGGAGCCATCTGTTCAGAAGCAGGACAAATCAAAATAATGGAAACAAACCATATTTTTGATAAATGACTTGCATTAGCACAGTTTCCTTGCTATTTTTTTCCTGGAAACAACCCAGATGCTAAGTTATGTTTTATTGTTTTTACAGGCGAGGAATTGCCTTGGCTTCCTTAGGAGGACCGATTTATGCCATTGGAGGGTTAGATGATAATACTTGCTTCAATGATGTGGAAAGATATGACATAGAATCTGATCAGTGGAGTACAGTGGCACCAATGAATACTCCCCGTGGAGGAGTTGGCTCTGTGGCTCTAATAGTAAGTCAATATGGGCAACTTGCCCATTGAATTGCATTGAATCACATTCATAATCAAATAAAGCAAGGTCTGATATATTCATATCACCAGTTCATAAATATTGATTATATACCATATTATTTTATGAAATACTTCTTTCTTGCACATTATGTTCTACTGTTAGGACCATATATAAATCAATTCAAATCTAATGTCATATGTTGTATTTGTTTTTCTCCATTTAGAACCATGTTTATGCAGTAGGTGGCAATGATGGAGTGGCTTCTTTATCTAGTGTAGAGAGATATGATCCACATCTGGATAAGTGGATAGAAGTTAAAGAAATGGGTCAACGAAGAGCAGGCAATGGAGTTAGTGAGCTTCATGGTTGCTTATATGTTGTCGGTGAGTGGATTATATTTCTCTAAATGTGGCAGGATTTATATATATAACAACAAATATCATGAAATAACACAGTAACAAAAATTATATTTAGTCTGTAGTAGAATCAGTCCTGAGATGTGCTTTTGAATTCTTAAGGTTCACATTCATGCTTTTTTATTTAAATCTTCGTCTTTCACATTTAAAACTTCTTTTTCTAGGAACAATCTAAATCTAGAGGATTATATGTAAATGCAATATATACTTCTAAGACTTGTTTTTCTCTACTTCATTTCAAAGGAAATTGTTGAATCTTTTAAGCAAAGCAATAGATATTTCATATGAATAAAGACTGCAATTTTTGTTTTGCTTTTTGACTTACTAAAACACTGAATTAGATGGAATATGAGTGCAGTATTTTTTTAACCCTACTATGCATTCAAGTAAGCTGGAGATGTTATGCTGCAAAGGAGGAGTCTTAACAGGTTCTGTGTTTCTAACAACTCCCAAGTGATAGTGATGCTGTTCCAGGTTAACTCAGTTCATTTTCAGTAGCAAGGCTTTAAATGATTATGAAATGGGAATAATAATGCCCATATTTCAGAATTATTTTGATTGTTAAAGGTAATATATTTTATTCTAAGAATTAGAGGCAGTATATGTTAAGTATTTCAAACTATCTGGCACTTTGTAATTATCAACAAATGAGTAGCTGTGTTGTGATTAGTAATCCATTTCTTTACATATGAGAAAATGAGTTCGGAGAGTTTATCACTAGCATATGGCACACTTGTGTACATTGTTTGTATTATGTAATTTATAGTGTTTTTTGTTTGTTTTTTGATTGGGTTTCACTGTTACCCAGGTTGGTCTTGAACTTACAATCTGTGCACCTCAGCCTCCCAAATTGGTGGAATTATAGGCACAGGCTGCTGAACCCAGAATAATTTATAGTTCTTAATAAGAGAATGGGATTTTTTTTAAATACATTTTTAGTTGTAGACAGGTACAGTACCTCTATTTTATTTATTTATTTTTATGTAGTGCTGAGGATCAAACCCAGTACCTCACATGTGTCAGGCAAATGCTTTACAACTGAGCCACACAACTCGAGCTCTGAGAATGGGATATTCTTAATGTTTAAATATCTGCAAGTAGAAGTTATACTGACTCTTACATTGTTCATGTGTGTTCATGAAGAAGGAAATAATACAAATTACCTTTAGCTCTCACCTGATTAGCACAGAAACTTTGTGAGGAAGTCAGATTCAGAGACAATGAATAACTTAAATAAGTTATTCACATGGCTAAATAACTAAATAAGAGATGAAGTTTGAACTTGGTTCTGTGTAAACCTGAAGTTTTTAACACTGTTGCTACCACTCTCAGCTCCCTGTTTCCTGTAGACATTGATACATTACTTATCAACAGGATTATTATCATTGTTACTTATTGAATCTTCTGGGCCTTTATAGTTAGAATAGACATGGTAAACATAAGAATCACTCAAATTGAACATTAAAAAACTCTTCTTGGTCATTTATGTCCTATTTTAAAAAGGTACAACTGATGTGAATAAGAAAAATTTGAAGGTATGGGCATGTCTAACAACCAAATTGCATTCTGCTTTGTCTCTTCTGCCTTACATTATTTTTACTTTCTTTTTTATGCATTGCTGGGGATCAAACCTAGGGCCTTGTGCATGTTAGGCATGTGCTCTACCACTGAGATATATCTCCAGTCCTGCCTTGAATTCTTTATTATTATCAATTTATATACATAATCTAGAGAATCAGTGAAAGGCTACTATGGAAAACCTAACTTTTAAAACTTATATGTTGGCATGAGCAATAATTTATTACTATTACAGTGAACAAATTTTATAAGTGTGATGATACTATTAAACATTGATCAAAATCAGATCATGCTCATAAAATGAAAAATTTTATTTCAGTTGTTAATTTAATAAAACCCATTAGAGAAGTTCATTTCATTTTTTCTTTTTTCCTTTTTTAATGAAATTTTTAAAAAAGAGACTAATAATAATATCCACACTTTCTGTTCTCAGGAAAGTAGACTGAATCACCAAAGAGAGCTATTATTCATTTAGATTTAGAGGAAGCCTAAAAAAGAGAGAACACTGTTAAATAATAGTCTGTGTTTAACCCTCAGCAATATATTAAATACATTGATAGAATGATCTAATATAAAAAAATAATAATAGTATTATGCAGGCAATAATAGTATGAAGGGCAACACCTGGAAAACTTCAAGCTTATATCTGAGTGAACCTTATGACCTAGTGTAGTTTATTTCTTTCTCAAGCCTTCTTACTGCTTTAAAAATATAATAAACAAAGAAACAGTCTCAGTCTTGCCTGTTTCAAGAAAGCTAAGGACAAATTATATGAATGATTATTTTTTTCTTGATTTCCAAATTGTCTGCTTAAATAAGAGAACTCCAGTTTTTCCCACATTCAGATTTCTAATTCTAGTATTGAGGTGAAAATACCAACAAAATTATCCTATTCTAGTATTGAGGTGAAAATACCAACAAAATTATCCTAAGTTGAATTGTAGAAAATGTTTAGCAATAGTTTTTGGTGGTAGTTAGGTGTTAGGATGAATTTTTTTCTAAATTTCTTTAAACCATTCTATGTAGTTTTAAAAAATCAGGTTATAGAACTGATTGAATTGAGATTTAGTAGTTAATTTCTATGAATTATAATGCTATTTTTAAATATTTTTCTGTAGGTGGTTTCGATGATAATTCTCCTCTGAGTTCAGTTGAGCGATATGACCCTCGAAGCAACAAGTGGGATTATGTGGCAGCACTTACTACTCCCAGGGGTGGAGTAGGAATTGCAACAGTGATGGGAAAAATCTTTGCAGTTGGTGGTCATAATGGCAATGCATACTTAAATACAGTAGAAGCATTTGATCCAGTGCTGAATAGGTAATTTACATTTTTTTTCTCAATGGTATATTCTAGTAACAGATGACTCCAGAGTGTTAAAATAGTGTAGTCCTCCTTCCAAACATGGGAACTATTCTAAGTGGGTGTCTATAACCACAGATACTACCAAACTATATATATACTTTTTTCCTAAACAGACATGTTATGATGATGTTTATTTTATAAATTAGGCACAGAGATTAAAAATAATAACTAATAATAAAATAGAACAGTTTTAACAGCATACTGTAATAAAATTGCCAGCATCATTGTTTGTGTATTTTGGGACCATTATTAAGTAAAGGAAGGTTATTTGAATACAAGCACTCTGATACCACTACATTTAATCTGATTACTGAGGTGGTTACTAAGTGACTAATGGGTAGGTAATGTCTACAGAGGATGTGCTGGACAAAGGACTGATCCATGTCCCAGGCAGGACAGAGTGGGACCATGTAAGAGTCATCATATTACTCAGAACAATGTCCAATTTAAAACTTGTGAATTGTTTATTTCTGGAATTTTCATTTAATATTTTCAGACTGTGATGTCTACAGGTAACCATAGCGGAAAGTGAAACCTCACATAAGGGGAGTCTTATTGTACTGCTAGGTGTAGTTAGTTGTTAATACAAAACTTTGAGACATCCTATCTCCCTCTGGAAGCTTTCTTTTAAAATTTTTTGTCTTTGGCATTTTGAATAATGTTTGTTTCAATATAACATTCTTTCTCCTCTGTCTTTTCAGGTGGGAACTTGTTGGATCTGTGTCTCACTGCAGAGCTGGAGCAGGTGTAGCTGTGTGTGCCTGTTTAACTAACCAGATTCGAAATGTGGGTCATGGATCCAATAATGTGGTTGACTGTATGTGATTTGAGTTCTTGCCACCAATAATTTAATCATAAATCTTGATAGGCAAGAAAGACAACTAAGATTTTGATAATGATCCCCTTTGAATTTTAACTATATCTAGAGTCTTATTTAAAGGTTAACTGTTGTGTTATAAATATGTACAACTTTTGGAATGATAGCTGAAGAATTATTAATCATAAAGTTAAATTTCATACTTTCTACTTTAGCAAATAGAGTAGGGAAGGAAGACAGTCTAACTTGAAACCATATCTACTCTGGAAAATGTTTAAAGTAGCGCCAAAACCTTGAAATCTCTGTTAGGATGAATCAAAATGTAATTTGTTGAGTTTTACCTTTCCTTTTGCTTAAAGGTATTAACCTTAGGTAGTGTGAGTTTTTCTGTTCATCAACACAATATGAAACTTGTTCCTCTTGAAGAGCACTTCTACTTGGTGCTGATGAATTTATGCCTTGCTTTTTTTTTATAGGTGTTAATTTTTCAATTTCTTGAATATTTACAAAAGTAGAAAATGTTTTTGTCTTTTTGAGTACCACTTGGTTCTATTCTTAGAAGCTATCAGTGCTGTAAAAATCCCTTAATTTCAGTTTGATTACTAGGACGCCAAAAGACTTAGCTGTGTGAATTCCATCTGAAAGCATATAGTTTTGTTTTGTTTTGTTCTCCCATCTCATGCAAAAAGTGAACCACAGGAACTATTTGAGAAGATTTTAGATCTAATATTATTCTAGTGCCCAGTTGTGAGACCTTGAGGAGTGGTGTAGATTATATGACTTCTCAGTAAGGAATCTAAAAATACCTTTTAACTTTCTTCTTTGGTTTGATTTTGAACCCAAGATTTATTAGCTTCCTATTTTGTTATTTGCAGCCTTCCTGGTTTTTCTAATTGTACAGATCTGAATTTATTTATTTTCAGAAAATAAATGCATCTTTTTTACAAAAGTCGTTTAAAAGTTGTAGTTGGCTGATTAGTACAAGTCCATCATTAACCAATAAAACATGTTGTTGATAAAAAAGAAGAATTTAAACTATTATTTTTCTCTTTATGCTTGATATCTCCAGTGTATTTATTGAAATTTAATTGAAACTATTTCTATAAATTAATTTGAAGCCCAGGATGTTGATAAACCTGATATAATAGCTCTTCATTGTTTTAACTAGCATTATAAAATGACCTGTTCATTATATGTACATGTATTTTTTAAAATATTTATTAAGGACATTAAAATATCCTGTTTTATATTTGCAGTATAGTTTGTCACCTTTCTTCTAGGCCTTCTTAAATTTTGTCATTCCTTGGAATTTATTGTTTCACTGCTGGTAGTTGTTTGATTTATAAGGAAGCTGGGACGGTGAGAGATATTTTCCCCATCCAGCCAGCCCTTACTAAATGGGATCCTGGACTTGTCAGTACAGTAGGACAGAATGCCATATTCCAAAAGTTAACAACTATTAAACATATCAAACCTTAAAAAAAAAGAAAAGAAAAAGAAAAAAGAAGGCTCAAGCTGAAGATAAGCATCTTTGAGGAAACAAATTTAAAATTTAATTTCTCATATTAGGTTATTTTTTTTTCCTACTCTCAGCCTGTGGGCAAGTTCTTAAGTCACTGGCTGAATCTGAACTAGTGTTCTCTAGTATAACTCTATTTCAGTCAGTCCCCAAAGCATTTAGCACTTCTTGGACCAGCTACAGCTGAATAGATGTAAAGATTAAGTCTCAAAACCTGGCTTCAAGTATCTATTTTTCATGTCTGATGGAGTGTTTTGTATTATCCTGCTTGTCTGGCTATACTTACTGGTATGATATTTATTTTATGGGCTGAGGATCTTATTGTTTCCTATGATCATTTTTTAAGAAATTATTTTCCTTAACATCTGTTTTTATTATGCATATAGAGTTTGAGTATGTTACATCTCCATTTCTGATTTTTATTATACAGTGGTCATCTAACAAACTCAGCTGGTACTTTAGTCATCTATAAAATAGGATAGACTCCTAAGTAAAGAGAAATAAAGGGAATATGTGACTGTTAAATTATACACCAGAAAGTCGGAAGCATAGCCTTGAAGGACCTGGCAACAATAGGAAAAGATAAATAACAATCAATATGCAGTCTCTGTTGAACAAAAACACATTCTTTAAGATACGAAATGAGAATCAAGCTGAAGAAATGATGCAATTGAAAGATTATATTTATAGGAATGAAGAAATGAAACAAAGAAGATGACCACTGTAATATTGTGAGGCCTGTCACTCTAACCTCAGATGTTAACAGCACCTATCACAAAGTGATGTAAACTAGGGATAAATATTGAAATTATAAATGAAAAAAAAACATTAAATTGTCTTTTTTTTTTTTTTGAGTTGGGGGTATGTTGTCCAGCTTGTCCTAAAACTTGCAGGTTCGAATGATCCTCCTGTTTTGGCCTCTAGACTAGCTGAGACTTCAGGTATATACCACACACAGCCTTATGTATTATTTCTTCAAGAAATATTTCTATGTTCTTTTGTGTGATTCTTTTCTTTAGTCATTCTAGTTACTGGTTTACCCTATATTGCACTTTAAAACAAAAACAAATTGAAGCACTTTATAAACAAAATTATTTGACATTATTTTTTATTAATTTCATTATATTCTTATACAACTAATTATTTGCAAAGTGTTTGAAAAAACTATGTACTCCCTCTAAAGAGTATTATTCATTCTCTTTATTCACAAATTTTACTAAACTTATAATTCTGCTACATGTCCAGATAAGAGATTGTTAAATTATATAAACTACTTTTATAAATAGTAAACTTAAGAATTTTCTCTGTTGCTTTTTTCCTATGACTTGTATGATAAAGAGAAAAGGCATTTAGAATTAAGAGAGAATGCATTTAGAATCAAATTCATGTTTTATCAGTTAAGAACGTTTTTATAATTTCTCATGTTAGACTTTACTAGACTTTGAAAAAATTATGTGTTTTTCCCCTTCATGCGAAATTAGAAGTAGCAATAAACCCCTAGTATTTTCTTAAAACCATTTATAAGTTAGGGTTATAATACTTCAGCATAGCAGAGTAATACGTACTACCAAGTTCTGATATTAGAATCAAATCAGTGCAGTTTATTAATTCAAAACATATTATATATATATATGTTAATAGGAACTTCTTTCTATAAAGGTCTGTGTAGTTTTACTTCTCATTATTTGCTGTTATGGAATCCTATCAAAACTATGTAATTGTTTATTCTCCATCCCTCAAATACAAAATTGATTTAGTAGGTTGGTTGTAATATTTTCTCCTTATATAATGGGTTTTTGTTTAATTAAAAGTTTTTTGTGACCTTTATGGAAATTAAAGGTTAAAGGCAACTAATGTAAGCTGTTTCACTATTCTTAAGCATTGTCTGTTCAGTAATTTCAGACTTGTACGATAAAGAAATGCTGCTCTATATTTGCATTAAGATGAATGTTTGTCCTTCCAAGTAGTAACCTCCTGAAGCTCGGACTTTTTAAGTAATGTTGCCATTGCTACAAACTTCTCTGAAACTTGCCTTTGAAAATAGCCATTTGTAAGCCATGGAGAATTAGTCTCATCATAGACATTATGATTATTATCATCATTATAATTATTATCATAGACATTATTATTAATGTTGACCAGAATCTTAACTTGATCTTAACTTGATTGTGGACCTGTGTAATTTCTTTGTTAGACAAGACTCAAAGTATTTTGTGACTATTTCCAAAGGTAAAATCTTCCCTCAGTGAATTAAGATTTTCATCCACTGGCAAAATATTTTCAAAAGTCAACAGCCCAGGGCTGGGGTTGTGGCTCAGTGGTAGAATGCTTGCCTAGCATGTGCGAGGCACTGAGGTTGATGCTCAGCACTGCATGTAAATGAATAAACAAAAATAAAGATCCATCTAAAACTGAAAAAAAATTTAAAAATTAAGTAAACAGCCCAGTGAAAGATTTTTGAAATCATCCTGAGCAATACACAGTAACATCAGTGAAAGGAGTGTGTAGTAACCTCTTTGAAGGGCAACCTTATTTGAATATAAAAATTCTGGTTTAAAAATAAAATGTTTTAAGGTTTCACATGATACTAATCTACTGCAGAGCATAGAAACACAGAAGAATCATATTCCCAATAAAATATGTCCAGTTGTCCAGATGGTGGTAACATTTTCAACTTGACATGGTAAAATGATCATGACCTTGACACAGTATAAATATCTGTGCCATCTCATGTACAGTTCCCTGTACACTCAGCTTCATTTTCCTCCAGTGTCTCTTTTTGGAGCTGTACTTGATTTTATTACCAGTTTTCATCTGAATCCATTGGGAGTGGGATACTTAAAACTTTGTTTTATTTTGGTGCTGGGAATTGAACCTAAGGTCTTGCATATGGCATGTGTGCTACCAAGAAGCTACATCTCACCCCCAAGAAGTTCTTAATTTCAGTAACAGTGGGGAGTTATGTGGGTTTTGTATTTTGTTTTGTTGTTTGTTTTTTGGTACCAGGAATTGAACCCAGGGGCACTTAACTCCTGAGCCATATTAAGTATCACTATTTAAAATACCATTCACTCTTCTAACAACATTTTTTATCTTTATAATAATTCTGCATTTTAGAGTTGGAAAAAAAAAAACAGGTTCAGAGGTGTTAATTAGCTTATTCAAGATCCACAACTAATCGTGATTGACCAATATTCTTTTTGGCTAAAAAGCTCAGCTGTTTTACCAGTACCAGTTATGCTTCTGCTTTCACAAGGTAATGTACATATATTTCACAGGTAATACACATACTTTTATAGCCCCTTCAGCATGTAAAAAATTTCTGGCCACTTATTTTTAATGTGGAATATTTGATACTTACATAAAACATATGTAACATGGAAGTTGTGAAGCATAATAATAAAACACGTATGGACCCTCCCCCACACTAATTAAGAACTAAAGTGTTCCTGTTATTAATCCTATTGTGTTCTTTCTTAATACCATCCTCTAGCCTACCTTTCTCCCCAGAAGTAACTACTATCTTGAATCTTTCATCTGTTTGCCTTTTTTCTTTCCATTTTTTTTTTGTTTTGTTTTGGTTTTTTTTGGTATCAGGGATTGAACTTGGTCCCTCAACCACCGAGCCACATCCCCAGTCCTATTTTGTATTTTATTTAGAGACAGGTTCTTACTGAGTTTTTTAGTGCCTCACCATTGCTGAGGCTGACTTTGAAACGCTTGATCCTCCTGCCTCAGCTTCCCGAGCCACTGGCATTACAGGCATGCGCCACCATGCCCTGCTGCCTTTTTTCTTTTTACACATATATCCTGAAGCCATATATTGTTTATTTTTTGTTGCTAAATTTTCATGTTGCATGTAATTTTTCACTTTTTTGCTTTTACAAATAATGCTGAAGTGAACATTCATATACAATTTCTTAATGTTCATGCCCACAAGTTTCTTCAGAATATGCACCTTGAGGCCAAATCAGTATTGTACAGTATGTACCTGATCAACTTCATAAGTTTTAAAAGATAATACCACTTGTTTTTCAAAATGATGGTGCCAGTTTACAATATGGTTTTAATTCACTTGCCATTGTAAGACCTAATTCTTGCCAAGGTAATAGGTGTAAAATTATACTTTACTGTGACTTTATTTTGCATTTTCCTGATTAGTAAGTTGAACATGTTTTGATTCATGTTATTTCAATTTCTTTTGTGAAATAGCTCATGGTCTTTTTGATCCATTTTTTTCTCTTATTTACATAAGAGTTCTTTGTAATATTCAGGATATTAATCTTTTTGTCACTTTTTACTGTAGTTATACACATATTCTTCTGTTTATGGCTTATCTTTTCACTTTTTTGGTAAACAATATTTTTAAATGTGTTTCCCCTATGCCTTCAAAAATTTTCCCTGTCCCAAGGTCGTAGTTGTGTACAGTTTTCTAAAAATCAGCAGTGTCTAACAGGACCAGGGATGAAGATCAGTAGTAGAGCACCTGCCTAGCATGCATGAGGCCCTTTACTAGATCCCAGCACTGAAGGAAAAAAAGAAAAAGATAAGTCTCATTGGATCTTTTTTCTACCTGGAATCAATCTGTGTATGTGTGAAATGATAAAATATTTCATCTTTCACTATGTAGATAACTAGTGTTTCTCTGCATCATTCATTGACTAGTCCATCATTTCCTCAGAAACTTGAGCTGCATGGCAAATTTTCATGTGTCTATTTGGGGACTTCCTGTTCTATTCTGCTGGTCACTCTGCTTAACCAAAGATCAAATAGCACATTATTTAATTGTTATGACTTGATTATCTGACTTGATACCTGGTAGAGCAAGTTGCTTCTTTTTTTCTTAAGGAGTGTTTTTGACCTTTTGGTTTTTTATTAAACATTAAAATCAGTTTTTTAGATTCTTTGGGGACAAATCACAAGCAGCTCCGAGAGAGTTTTATTTTTTTCTTCCTTCCCTTCCTTTTTCTTTCTCATCACATTTAATCTACACATTTAGGGAGTAGTAACAGTTCTACAATATTGAATACTCTTGTCTTTTTTTCCACTTAATTTTTTATTCTTTTTAGATATACATGATAGTAGAGTATATTTTGACATCTTATACAAACACTGAGTATAACTTATTTTAATTAGGGTTAGAATATTCTAGTCTTTATCAGGGCAAGGAGGTTTGAGTTTGCTAAACTTTTTATTGTGCTAAATTTTATGAAATACTTTTTTCTGCTTTTTACAGTGATGTGTGTGATAAATTACATATAAAGATATTTGAATGTTGAGCTATCTTCATTCTTGAGATAAACCCAACTTGAATAATGATCAATTTTTGAAATATATTCCTGTATTTTGCTAATGGTTTACTTTGGACTTGCCTACTCGGGAAAGTGAGATTGGGCAGTAATTTTTATTTCAAATAGTGTTCTTGTCTGTTTTCATAGTTTGGCTAGCCTCAGAATAAGTCATATAGTATTATCTCTTTTCTATTCCCCAAAGTATTTATTTAACATCAAGCTAATTGGTTTCTTGATCATTTGATAGAACTTACTTGTAAAACCACCTGGACCTATAGCTTTATTTATTTATTTTTATTTAAAAAAATTTTTTTTAGTTGTAGATGGATACAATGCCTTTATTTTTATTTGTTTTTTATGTGGTGCTGAGTATTGAACCCAGTGACTCACATGTGCTAGGCAAGTGCTCTGCCACTGAGCTACATCCCCAGCCCTACAGCTTTATTTTGAGGAAAAAATTATAGCTACTAATTTAATATTTTTTCAGTTTTAGACTTCATTTCCTTTTGAGTTAGTTTTGGCAAACTTTATTTTAAAAGAACTGTTTGTGGATCTCAAGTTTTATATGTAACATTTTCATAGATTTTTCTAAAATATTCCTTGATCCATGAATTTAGAAGTATATTTTTAAATTACCATTTTTAAACTTTTAAAATTACTTTTAATTAGAAGTTATAATATGTGTGGTTTTATGTTGTGGAATTTTATTGAGACTTGTTTTATGACCTATTATGTAAACTTGGTAATTTTTTTCATTTTTATTGGTGCATTATAGTTGTACATACTGATGGGATTTGTTGTTACATATGCATATGTGCACACAATGTAATTTGGCCAGTATCACTCCCCAGCATTTCTCCTTCCCAGCCTCCCACCTCTTGGTCCCTTTCTTCTACTGATCTCCTTTTGATTCTTAGGAGATCCACTCGACTTTTGTTTTCCTCTTTCCTCTCTAGTTTCCGCAGGTGAGATAAAACATATGACCTTTAACCATCTGGGTTTGACTTATTTTGCTTATTTTAACATGATGGTCTCTAGTTCCATCCATTTTCCTCAAAATGCCATAATTTCATTTTTTTTTTTTAATGGCTGAAGAAAACTCCATTGTATATATATACCACATTTACCCATTCAACCCTTGATGAACACCTAAGCTTGTTCCATAGTTTGGCTACTGTGAATTGGGCTATTACAAACATGAGTATGCATGTATCACTGTAGTAAGATGCCTTTAATTCTTCCAGGGTAGATAATGAGAAGTGGTATAGCTGGGTCATATGGTGGTTCCATGTCTTGGCTTTTGAGGAGCATCCATACTGATTTCCATAGTAATTTACAGCTTCACTGACTGTGTATAAAGTGTTCATTTTTCTCCACATCGTCTCCAGCATTTATTATTTGTGTTCTTGCTAACTGCCAGTTCTGATTGGTATGAGATGAAATTTCAGTGTAGTTTTGATTTGCATTTCCTTAATTGCTAATGATGTTGAACATTTTTTCATGTATTTGTTGGCCATTTGCATTTCTTCTTTTGAAAAGTGTTTAGTTCATTTGCCCATTTATTAATTGGATTATTGAATTTTTTGTAATATACAGTTTTTTGAGCTCTTAATATATTCTAGATACTAATCCTGTCACAGTAGCTAGCAAAGATTTTCTCTCATTCTGTGGGTTTTCTCTTCACATTCCTAATTGGTTCCCTTGCTATGCAAACTCTTTAATTTGATGCTGTGCCATTGGCATTATTTTCTCAGCTTTCGGGGGCCTCTTCAGGAAGTCATTGCCTGTGCCTAAAAGCTGGAATGTTGACCCTACAATTTCTTCTAGGAGACTTGTTTTATGGTCTGTTATGTAAACTCTAATTATTTGTATATTCTTGAAAAGCCTGAGGACTAATGTTTCAGTGTATTTGTACGTTATATCAAAACTAGAGAATTTTATGTGCAAGTCATATAATTTGACATTTTTTCTTTTGTGCTGTTTGATCTATCAGCAGAAAGGAAAGTGTGTTGAAATTTCATATTAGTTTTGTGTGGGTGTTTGGAGTATGTATGTTTGTGAGGTCTGATTAGGTTTATGCTAATAAGAACAATCTAAAGTTCGGATGCCAAGTGCCTTCCTACATACTAAGAAACTTAGAACATTTCAGCCATCTTTTTTTGCAATCTCTGTTGCACAGTATTTTAGTTGTTTCCAACTCACTGAAAAAGATTATTTCCCTGTTGGTTTGGGTTTACTTAGATGTTACTTTGATCATTATTCTTTCTTGTATGTAAGACATTTCTGGAGGTCATTTTCTTTCTCAAGGACATACTTCTAGGAGAGGTTGCTTTAGGGATATTCTGCTCAAGGTAATCTCATTCGGTTTTTGTTTATCTGTAAATGTCCTTATATTACTGTCATTCTTAATGGTTTTGCTGGACATAACTCTAGTTAATAGTTTTCTCTCAATATTTTGAAGTTATTCTTCCACTGTCAGCTGGCCACTAATTGTCTTTTCCCTTCCTGTAGAATCTCCTTTTCTTTCCTCTTTGCTACTTTTAAGTTATTTTTTTAAATTTATTCTGATATACAGTTTCACTATTGTTTGTCTAGATATGGCCTGCCAGTGTACATTCTGATTTTTATATTTACGATATTTCTTTTCTAAAAAATCTCAATCATGGACTCTTTGAATATTACTTTTTTTCTTTTTCCTAAAACTTGGAACTATTTTTCTGTGTACTGATTTTCACTTCAGTTCTGTATAATTGACTCTAAGCAGTTGAACTTTTTATTTCATTTACCATGTTGTTCATTTTCTTAAAGAATTATCTTTTAATATTTTTTTTAGTTGTCAATGGACCTTTATTTTATTTATTTATATGCGGTGTTGAGGATCAAACCCAGGGCCTCACACATGCCAGACAAGTGCCCTACCACTGAGCCACAACTCCAGCCCCATGTTTTTCATTTTTAAAAGTCCTGTTTCATTTTGTCTTAGATATGCTTGGTCATTTTTATTAATTCTATTGCTTAATTCTTCAGTTCTTTTTATTTCTTTGGGATTTCATACATAGTTATTTTGACATTACATAGCTGATAATTCTAGTATATAAAGTCTAGTGTTCTAAATCTGTATCTTTGCTTAACTTTTCCTTATGGTATGCCATTTTACTTCTATTTGATGAGTTTTATTTTGTATATGTATACATTTACAACGGTATATCTGTGCAACTGTATAGAGGTTTTAAATTGGATAGTTCTCTTGCAGTGAAATTTTGCATTTGCTTCTCTGGGCCAGGGAACAAAACCAACCTGGGATGTCTTTGCTCTCTCTTCTTGGCTCCTCCCTTTGCTTTGTGTCCAGAACTTGGTCTGCCAATTCCAGTTCTTATAATGGTATTGGTCCTCAGGAAGACCTTGGCTTCTCTGTTGGCTTACCAATCCTGTTCAGATACCAGCTCATATATTGGCTTTTGGCGATTTCCCTGTTTTCTTGAGAGCCCAGTAAAGCATTGAAAAGTATGTTATGTATAATGTAGAAGATAGAATAACAGGAGATGGTCTCAGACTATATGATCTCTCATCCATAAGCAGAATGTTGCCCTATCTGCAAGAGGCCAAAGAAAAAGGCAGTTTTGTTTTTATCATCTTTATGTACCATGCTATTTCTCTGTGAAGTTTATTTGTTGAATACCTTAACAGAAAGAACTTTTTAATCATTTTTTTTCATACTTAAAGTTTCTTAAGTAAATTTGAACTAGTTTAAAAAGGATAATTCAGGAAATATAAGATGACTTGGTATAGATATTCCTGTCACTTCAAACATTTCTATGTGCCCTCAGTGCCTCAAATATCTAAGTTACTTCACATCTAAAAGTTATTTTAGGTGTACCAGCCCCTTAAGCACATTGATTAATTATAAATTACTTTGTAAATGACTCCGAAGTATTGATGTAGATTCAGAAAATAATTGTATTCTGCCTGAAACTTTACAGCTTTTCTTTTTTTAAACAAATGTTTCTGTTTAAAATAACAAATGGAATGGCCTTTTGCCAAAAGTAATAAAATTCTTAGCTGACCATAAATTTCCTAATTTCCCCATCTGTTTGCCAACAGTGATCACTTTTCCTGTCTGGAAACCAGAGCTCAGGACTAAATGACATAGTGACTGTTTGTTTTACATTCTAATACACAGTGCTCTAGTTTTCTTTGACTTGTTTCATCTCATTCTTTGTACCTAATGTAATGTAGTACTAATAAACCTGTTTTTTAGGTTACCTTTATTGAGGCATAATTTGTATAAATTGACCCGAGTGTATAATTCAGTGATTCAGTAAATTTATAGCATTGTGACAGACTCGCCATAGTTCTAGATCTGGAACTTTTTCATCATCCTTTCAAAATTCTCTTAAGCCTTTCCACAGTTCATCTTCACTCCTCCTCTCCCCTTCCATCAACCCCAGGTGGTCTGCTTTCTGTCTATAAACTTACATTTCCATATATTTTATATAATTCCAATCATACTATAATTCTTTGTCTCGCTTCTTTCATTTACCATGTTTATGAGGTTCACCTCATTCACATTTATACTGAATAGTAGTCCATCATATGCATATACCAAATTTTAACTGTTCACCCATGCTGGTCATTTGGATTGTTCACTTTTTACTGTTATGTGTAATGCTATGAATATGTTAATGTGAACATTTCCATTTATCATGCAAATGGAGTTTGTGGGTTTTGTGGTAACTTGATTTTAACTTTTTAAGAAACTGCAAAACTGTTATCCAAAGTGGTTGTGCAATATTGTATAATATAACCACAAGAAAAATGAGAATTTCCTAGTTTCTCTTCATTCCCTCCAACACATGCTATTGTCCCTTTCTTTATATGAAATGTCAATGTGGTTAAATCTATGCACTTGACATAGCATCTTTTTCCTAAAGGAAGTGGTCGCCCTCTAGTGGCTAATTCTGCACATTACACTTGGGAAAAGGACACTAATGAGAAGCCCACAGCTCAAATAGGCTTGTTAAAATTTACATTCATTTCACTGTGCTTGCACTGTTAACACACTAAGTGCAACTTGAGCCCAGTTTCAAAATGTTTTCCTCATTACCACTATTAATATTCCCCAGGAGCTGGGCTGTTTGGTCATGGCTTTTACTTAATCCCAGGAGGTGCATTATAGTCAAAATGGAGTTTTTGTGCTTCAAATTTTGTGCATTTTATACACTAAGTTCATTTTGGTATAAGAGTTTACACCTGTAAAGTGGCTAAGGCCTATGAAGAATGGGAGGGAAAGGCCAGAGATGGTTCTATGAACTCAAATCTATCACATTCCTTCAAACCAGAGCCAGAGAAGTAAATAATTTTTACAAGTGAAATGAATGTAATGAATTGCACACAAATGGAGTGTCTGGTAGCTCCTTGGTATTTTCAGGTAACACTTTGTAAATATGTCTATGGACCGTTGTAAAATTTTAGGAGAATGGGTCTCAGCTGCCCCCAAGCTCTTGGGACTCTATTGAAAACAGTGCATAATGCATGTTTTTTAAAAAAGGTAGCAAAGAAGTTGAGCTAAGAACCTGAGGAGGGACTAACTTGAGGAATGTGTGGTTTTTAAGTAAAGAAAGACAGGGCTTCAGGAAATTAGGGCAGTAGAACCAAACATTTAATGACTTAAGGTAGGACCCTACAAGTTTTTGCTTTACAGGATATCACACAAGTGATGTCACATATTTTTTAGGAAGTGGAAAGAATGCATATACTTGAAATTTCCCTAAGCTCTTATGCCATATATCTCCAGACAGCAGGGTATTTTACTGTCCTGGCATATGTCTGTGAATCATATCTACAGATTTATATGTGTTTTATAGTGCATGCATATATACCCACACAAATGCATGAGTGTAGAATAGTAGAGAACTCCTGATGTTGGGTCTGTGATTGACTTATTGCTTTAGGCAAATGGAAGCAAGGAGGAGAGGCTACATTATCCAATGATGTGACAATCTTGGTAGTGATTCAGTAGAATGGAGAATACTATCCAATCCATTTTCTATCAATTGGAGTGGATAAAGGGGTATAAAGATTAGGGTAAAACTAAGTTTATTTACCTCCAGGATAAGCATTGGATATGAGGAGGGAGAATTAAAATGCTCAGGGACTAAAATAACTAAGCTTTATTAAACCTTTAAGATGTTACTATGAGACAAATTAACTGAAGTAAATATTGAAATTATTTAACAGGAACTTTTTTTAAAAAAGAGGAATCTCACTATGTTGCCCATGCTGGCCTTAAATTCCTAGACTCAAGTGATCTCCCTGCCTCCCACGTAGCCAGGACTACAGGCTTATGCCCCAGCTTAATAATGATTTTTGAAAATTTTAGATCCAAAACCTATGAGTTGTTTATACATACAGTATGAACTCTTTCCAGAAAAGCCATCATAACATAAAGGTGTTTGCCCATGTAGTTCCAAAGGTAGTTTTAAAAAATTAATGTTCTAAATTTGTCTTGAACCATGGTAACAAACATGCAGAAACCCCCAACATGATGATTTTGAAGAAGTCTTTTTAAGTTCTGTATCTAAAACCATATTTAACAGGGAAATATCTAATTTTCATTTCATATACTTTAGAATATATTTCAACTCTTTATTTTGGCTTTTACTGGTTGTTTTTCCTGGACATTATATGGTGAGAGGCCAAGGCATTCACTCTTCAGGGTTACCTGAAGCTAAGATTTTATTCTGTACCTCTACTCTCAAACTTGGAGAATGCTGGGGAAATGTATAGTTGCTTACTTCCTGTTTATTCTTTAAGACTTATTTTCATATTCAGATTTTTAAAAAAAAAATTTATGTTCATGTCCTTCAAAGTTTATTCTACTGGAATTTACTTTTGTATTTTATTAAACATATCGATTTCAGCAGTCACTAAATAGGTATATTAGTGTCTTGACTAGTATCAGTAAGTCAAGAAACTCTGTAGGGCAACATACAAAGCACCATCAGACAGGATAATCCTGTGCTGGTCATTGGAAGTTTCCAGTAACTGCAGATTCTCAGGACTTACTTTTTGAAACTCCATGTTATAAACCTCTTTAATGTCTACTTATACTCCAGTTATACTAACCATGAAAATGACTCAAAAATTTATGCAAAGTACCACACACTCCTTTCCTCACATTTTTACTTTTTTGATGAGGGGTACTGTCCTCTGCTTAGCAGATAAACTGGCTTAGGCCATGCTGTCAAGCTTGAAATAACTCAATCCACAGGGTGTTAGCTTTGGAATAGTGACATCTGTAAATAGATGAAGGGCTTCAAGCAGAGAAAGTAGCTATTTGAATGGCAAAACACCAGATCTGAAGCTGGATGACACACGCCATCCAGAAGCTGACCAAAGCTTTATGCCTGCATGCATCCTGAAACATGTCGCTTTATACAAAGGAACCACTCAGAAGATTGAATAGATGCAAGTCTCACAAGGACAGGTAACCTGTCTTCCCTTACTTTTAAAATTTCATTCAAAATAAGCAAATGTTTACTGGGCTGTAGTCAAGTAAAGCTCAGGATTGACTTTTGGCAACGGGTTTTCTATCTGAGAGACATAGAAATAATGATGTTGAAATTCATTTACATCCAGTGGAGTCTCAGAATTGTCAGTTTAGGGCTGGAGACATAACTCAGGGGTAGACCATTTGCCTAGCACGTGTGAGGCCCTGGGGTCAAAATCCAGCAACACACACACACACAGCCTTAACCAAAATTGCTGGTTTATTACCCAGAATGAATGTCATTTTCTTTGGAAATGTAGTAAGATTTAAATAAAGACCCTAAAGCAGTGACATGCATGGAAGTTTAACTTGGGGATTGCTTATTACTTCCTATAGGATTTGGGGGGAAATGTGGAGGGGAATGTTGTCTGCATCTCAAGTGGAAGTCTGCAGTGACAATCAACATGATGTAACTTTCTTAATCTACAAATTGGTTGAAATGTGGTGTAAATCTCACAGAAAAGGAGCTAAGTACACAGGCATTCTATAGATTAGAAATAAATAGCCAGAGGCTGGGGCTGTAGCTCCATGGTAAAGTGCTTGCTAGAATGTATTAGGCCTAGGTTTGACTCCCAGCACCAAGATAGGGATGGGGGTAGGGGGACAACAAATTTATGACAAAACAGTCAACTTCATTTGTCATCAATGTAATGCAAAGAACCGTATAATATTGCTTTTAACATTGTATCCACAACTGACAAGAATGTTAAGTTCATCCACGGTGGGAAAGTAGTTTGGTAACATTAAAATTTTTAAATTTGGCTTGTGCTTTGGCCCAGAAATAGCCCTTACAGGAATCTGTCCTTTAGGAATTTATCCTAAAGAATTCACAGCCATGACTATAATCGCAGTGACTTGGGTGGCTGAGGCAAAAAGATTCAAAAAGTTTGAGACCAGCTTCGGCAATTTAGCAAGACCATGTCTTCAAAACAAGGGGCCTGGATATGTAGCTTCGTGGTAAAGCACCTCTGGGCTCAATCCCCAGTACCAAGAATAAAATAAAAATGCCAAAAAGTGTGTGCATCAGATTCCTTCAGTGCAGTATTTGTGGAGCCACTGCAAAACCACTCCATCAAGTCATACCTCTCCAGACTCCTCACTCGTAACTAAAGTCAATTACAGGCATTTTTTAGTCCATTCAGTTGAGTACATTTCGTTTTCCATATCCATTAGTGAGTGCATGTGTAGGAAAAGATGTGCACCTGGTTTTTGTTTTTGGTGTACATTGTTGCTTGGAGGATAATTTACAGAAATACTTAGCAATGGAGAGATATAAATCCATAATCGTTTCTTCCTGCTATAAACTAAAAGAGATGTTACGACTGGGCCCAGTAACATAGAGGGGTGATTAAAAGCACTTATCCAGAGTAGGTACGTGGTCTTTTAAAGTTAAAATAGAATTGTCTTGTTTGGAAAGTATTTGAAGGTTCGCCCTCCAGTCTGTTAGAAGGGCAAAGGCCTCTATTATCAGAGCCTTAGTGTCTCAGTGAAGTCTTACTTTCAGCTGAGTGTGGTCTACTGGAAAACCACAAATGCTGCAGAGTCCTGTTCCTTAGACAGGCCAGACGGTACAGTTACCTAATCACAACCAAAGTAATGGCATATAAACCTCCGATTATGTTCTGGTAAAGATCCAATGGGCTTCAAAATTGTTTGGAGTAGAGTTGAGGATTCTCAACACCCAGGAGATGACTGTTACAAGTAGCCTGGATCATGACAATTTAAATTTCCAACAACCCTGGCAAGTAGTGGATAAATGCAGGCACCAAGAATGCCTAAATCTTGTAATAACAAGGCTGAGAAAGACACAAAGGGAGGTTATCACTTACCTCACCGTATTCAATGGTAGCAAAACTCATCCATAGTGACTAAAATCCTTCACTTACCTCATTGAAACACCAAGAGCAGAAACCATAGGCATTTGTAGAAGCCTGCCTACTTAAAAATTCAAAAACTGCTAAAAGTAATAAAAGCTGAAAAATATAATTTGGAGACAAATACATAAACTAAAATTAATATCCTGAATATATAAATTTAAAAATGCTTCTCCTCAGCCTGTGTGTGTGTGTGTTTACTGCTCAGCATCACTTTCCTCCTCCATTAACAACACTTCCTTGTAGTTAAACTCATCCTACAGGATTTAGGTGAAAACAGCTTTCCCCATATCTGCCAAGATGGGCTTTTAAACTGCATTTAGAATAGTGGTCAAATAACCCAGGCACTAAAAAGAAATGTAAACAAGAGGGACACCATTTTCCACCTATCAAATTCACTGTTTTCCCCTTCCCGTTTTCCAAACAATACCCAGGAATGTAGGAGTGGAAAAATACTCTGAAAACTTGATACAACTTTTCTCTAGCAACTTGACAATAAAAGCCTATGATACACTTCTCAGCTTCCAGTGACTCAGCAAGGATCAGTGAGGCACAGCATTACTATTAGAAAAACCATGTTAGGTAATTCTGGATTTGACCCAGTACAAAGCACACCATCTCCTGTGAAGGATTCTTGCAAAATATAATCAAGCCTCTAGACCTACTTAGTTTATAGGACATAAAGAAATGAATTAAGGGATGCTTTAGGGGAAACAAGTTCAGGATGGGGACATTACACTAAAAAGGGGGAGGGAAGGACTGTTCTCAGTATAAAAAGACATGATAACAAAGGTAATATGTGAAACATGGTCGAATCCATGTTCAAAAATTAAGGTACAAGCTGGATGCAGTGGCACACGCCTGTAATCCCAGCAGCTCAGGAGGCTGAGGCAGGAGGATTGTGAGTTCAAAGCCAGCCTTAGCAACTCAGTGAGGCCCCAAGCAACTCAGCAGGCCGAGTCTCTAAATTTTTAAAAAGGGCTGGGGATGTGGCTGAGTGGTTAAGCACCCCAAGTTCAATCCCTGGAACCAGAAAACAAAAACCAAAATAATAACAATAGTAATTAAGCTTCAAGTCACTTTGAGGGCAACTGGAGAAATCTGCATATGGACCAAATATTAGACATTGAGAAATTTTTCTTAGATGCTCTTATACAGTAGTCACCTTGTAAAGCATTCAGACAGATGTGTGCTGAAATTTTTAGTGGAGAAATAATGTCTACAACTTACCTATTCAGCATCAATATACAGTTACATTAAAAATCAAGGTAAAATGTTAATTGTTAAATCTAGGTGGTGGGTATATGTGTAAACATTGTATTATGACTTGTTCTGCTTTTCTGTATATGTTGGAAATTTTTGAAAATAAAGTATAGGGAAAAAATATCTTTTCATCCCACAACCCACTTCTAGGAATTTATTCCAAGAACATAATCTGAAATTTGCCCCGATTTTTTTGTTTCAGGGATGGTCAGGGAACATTCTTTATAATATCCTCAAATTAGAAATAATCTCAGTTCTAACCAGGTGGCTGGTTAAAAAAAATTGGTACAACCATACCCAGACAACTTAAGTTCATCTTTATAGTTCCCTAAGACATTACACGGGAAGTTCTTGTGAAAAGTGTCACCCAACAAAGATTCATGGCCCATACTGAAGTATGATTTCTTTAGGGTGAGTAAAGGGAGGAAAAAACAAACAAACAAACAAAAAACATACTTTAGATTCCTTTCAACACCAACATTCTACCCAACAAATTGAAAATAGGCAAACTTGGTTATTGATGCACCTGCCCACTGATGTTAGAATAAGCCCCAGTGGTGGTATTAGGTTAATTTGTATGTGTTTATACTTTTGAGAATGAACTCAACAGAAGAATAAACTACCTTCAGAACACATATATCTCCCCACAAAAAGCAGTAAGTACTGTGAATGAGAGCACAATTCCTGTGAAACTGGCCACAGATGCAATTTCATATAGTCATTTTAAGAATTAATTATTCAGGCAAAGCAGTAAAAGCAAGGATTCAACTCTGATTTCTCTAAATTTTTATTAATTTTTTCAACAGTTCGATCCTCTTGTGAAAAGGAAAGAATTTAAGAACAAATCAATTACACTTTTTTTAAACAGCACTTAATCCTCATTACAGAGAACAGCAAACAAAAGATCTGTGGCACATTATCTTTGGAAAGATCTTTTGCAAATTTTTCTTCTAAAAAAAACAAACTATAATTCTCTCAGAGATCACATATGTCTCTTTCAAAGGACTATACAAGGCAGCTAAATTTTATTCACAAAAGCCCCAAGTTGCAGTTCCATTGCTGAAGTGGATAAAATACATGGAGTTCCCCTTATTTGTGTTGCACATCTTCCCATTGAGAGCATCACTGCTTTCCTATCCTACATACAAAATCATTGTGTTGACAATAGCTGGCACATTATTCCACAGAAATGAAAGAAAAATTCATTACTTCAAAGATAGCCCAGTGATTTTCATTTATCAACTGGAAAATTTATTCTTTTAAACAATTTAATACCAAGATTTGACTTTTCTAAAGTTATAAGAAAGCAAAAATATATAATATAATATAATATATAATGGTAATAAATAAAAAAAGGCAACCCTGCTCAGATAGCATCCAAACATGATCACATTCAGAAAAAGAAATTTTTTTAAACAAGATTTGGGACACACACACACACACACACACACCAACAAGAACAGTGTATACTTGATGTCTGAAGGGAGGATGTGCAGTAAGCTTAACAATACATGTCATGGCCTGAACAAAAAGAACACTTAATACTGCCTGTGAGGAGTATTTCTTAAACATCTACTTTTAAGCAAAGCAAGTTATCATCTTTAGGTTGGCCACCACCTGGTCAGACAATGCAGCTTGGCCAGCCTTGCTGTCAGTGGTCTTATTCCCTTGCCCTCCCAGGCCCATATACTTCTTTAAAGGCTTACGAGGAACTGCAGGGTTTCCTTCCTGCCCTCTGAGACACCCTCTTAGGTAGAGAAGTACGGGCACATCTCTACCCATCACAGTACCTGATGATGTCTAACGCATAGTGACAGGATGGAGTGTGATTTCCCCCAAAGTGATAAGAAACATACAGCCACCTAAAGAAAAGTAGTAGGTGGTGCTTGTCAATACATCATAGATAAGAGCTAAAGAACATAACCAGTGCTCACAATTCACAAAGAGATGTGCATTCTCAGCCACCAAGAAACCAACATAACTGGGTTGCAGACTGGAGAACTACACGGCAGAAATACCACTTGCAATGTGTGAAGGAAGACCCCCCAGCACCATGCTATTCTGCCATTATACCTCTCCCCACAAAAAAAAATAATAAAGGCACAGAATAAAATACCTTACATCCATTATTTCCCAGTGGAACAAAAGTAGAAGAGGCAATCCACTAGAGAAGGTAGCGGGGAGGAAGTACCACCATGATCAATCCTGGAATCTCTTCACAGCTGCAATGTGTAACTCACTTTTCAGTAAGAATATCTATACTTCTGTGTTTCTAAAAGAAGCCCTAAATACTCTTGGAAAATTTAAACGCTGCTACTCAGTGGAAAAGAGTGTCTCAAATGAAGTGGTAAAAGTTTTTCAAAGGTATTTTGTAGTATTGGGGAAAATAAATCATTAAGAAAAAAACAAGAATTTGGTAGAAGGCATGGAAAAATTTAAAAGTAAAGAAAACTAACTCATTTATCTTAATATGCACAAATGCACTTTAAACTTCATAAAGCAGATGATATAAGACCCATATAACGTACCTTGACACTGTGGCAAAACAGCATTAATTCAAAATAAGGTTTGGACAAGAAGGGCACAACCTATACATAAAACTGAATCAGTTCTGGTTTTCTATTTGTGTAGAGATTATATATATCCTTTTGCATATCAGAGATAGCAGTTGTGGAGAACACAGTGGTTTTCTTTTTGCTTTTAAAAGTGGGATCATGAGTAAGCTCCCGGGTTGGGAATATAGCTCAGTTGGTAGAGTACTTGCCTCATAAGCACAAGGCCCTGGGTTCAATCCCCAGCACTGCAAAAAATCAACAACACAAAAGAAGAGTAAGGTCCCAATCCCACCAACCTTAATATGTAAAGTACCAGGTTAGGCAAGTTTTTAGCTAGTAAGTGAGAGTTGGTTAGCTTCTAAACATCCTGAGATCTAGAACCAAGGGTACAGAATAAAGGAGGTAAATGTTCAATTTGTCTAGGGGAAGTAGCCACACAATTTGGCTAAAAGAGATCTATAAAATAAAGACTCTTTTGTTTAAAAATTGGTTGCTTTTCTCATTCAGTGGTGTGATAAAATCATGATATCAAATTATCCTCTTATAATTTGTTCCTGATACCTATTTGCTGAACCCTCTCATACTGTCATCTGTATATTCATAATCTGAACCCCAAGTGTAACCTGGTAGATTTAGAAAAGTGTTTTTTCATTGTTTAGCAGGACTTTTCATTGATTCACATTTTAACTATCTTCAGAAGGGCAGAAACATTCAACACTTCATTAAAGTAAAACAGTACTCTTCCATTCATTCATGTTCATTCTCTGTCTCTAACACACACACACACACACACACACACACACACACACACACACACACACACACACACCTGTAGTGGCAAAGGCAAGATTTACTCTATTTTCGATAAGATTATTTTTTTCTATTTTTCTCACTCTGAAGTGTGCACTATCATTGTTGTCATGAGAACTTCATACAAAGGCTTAATTTTATAATCTAATCCTCTTGAAATATCTACCTCAGTACAAATTTGGCCTTTGGGAATTATAAGCATGCAGTGAAAAAGTGCAAATGGTTTAAAAATCCTTCAGATTTCTATATACAACTGTAACAGCAAAAAGGGCTTATGAACATTAAGGACTCATCAGATACTACCCTTTACATACTCTATTAAAAAGGTAGTCATTAGGAATTCTCTTTTAGGTACAATGACAGTTGCAGTAAGAATCAGAAATATCCAATAACCAAAGTAGTACAAATTGGTTTATCCAGATTCGTTAATTTTTTTCAAGGGACAAATAAAATTTTAATACAGATTTCAGGGGGGAAAAAACCCACAAAAGAATAAGGCCACTGAGAAAGCAATCTGTTAGAATTGGCTGAGAAATCCACTTGGGAATGTCTTCAGTCAAGGGAGCACGGTGGCTTGCCAACAGAACTCACACGTGCTCTGGTACAACCCGCATAGATCAGAACCTGTCATAAAGAACAGAACCCCTCACCTGACAGGTGGCCTGACACAGTGGAAAGGGAGGGACTGGCCAAAGAGAAAGACAGAAGGATGGTAAGTAATCTCGCTAAGACTAGCGCCTCGTCCCCTCCATACAAGGAGCACACACGATGCCGGGCCATACAACCTGCCAGGCAATTACTGTCCATTTAACAACAGGCTCTCTAAACTAGTAGTTTAAAAAGACAATAGCTTTGCTTCACAACATCAGTAAAGGAAATTGCTTTATCAGGATCACACGTTATACATCAAGCTTTAATGCTCAGATATTAACTCCATTGTCATTCTCTAGCTTTAACCTAGTTAGCAATAAAGAACAGGCTAGAGGAGAGACCAAGGCGCAGTTTCACGCAATTTACGCTGAAAAGTCAGACATGGCTCCAGCTTCTTCGCACCCCTTTATATGTTTAGGAAACCAGAAAGTCCTAGTATTCATCAGAGGGACCTGGGTGCCTTCCCTATAAAGACGGTTCTCCTTTCACTAATAAATATAAAAATGTGACACATGCTCGGTAGGGAACAACGTGCAGAGGTGCAGAATGGGATGACAGGAGAAAAGGAAATCAAATAGTTACACAGAAGACACTCACTCCAATTTAGCATGTGCAAATTCTACTTTCTAAAAGGGACAAAAAGAACTGGCTGCACTCAAAATTGAGTATTTCCAATAACAACCTTCAATGTTTCAATGAAAATGCAATCTGTGCTTGCGGGCATGTGGGAATTTTGATTGTGTTCTTTCATTTTAGGCCATTCAAACCGAACCTGGCTTAATGTATATAGTATGACATTGATTCAGGGGATGGCCACAATTTCTCTTCAACCTATTCAAATCTAGTTGTCTGAGAACACTCTGGAGTGAAGGCATGTGGTGACAAATTTTTAAAAAATCTAATTCATCCCCACATCTCCACATCCTCTCAGGGAGTCAATGTTCCCTGGGCAATCAAGGGCTCACAAAGTTTAGTTTTGCTATAAATATAAAATAATTTGTAGCAGAAAAATATAGCCTTTAAGTAGATATCATTTTTCTTCATTGACAAAACTGGATTGGTTAGACATGACTCACCACATAGCTATAGACTACCAATCAGCACCTCAAATTCCATCTCTACTTAAACAAAAATCAAAAAGCATTTTAGCCATCTGGTCAGGTATAAATGTTGTTCCCTTCTTCCCCAAGTTAGGAAATACAGAATACAATCAATGGTGACCACCTTGTTAGCTAGACCCTTAAAAGGGTGGAGATGGCAGCGCCAAGTCCTCTGGGAGCTGACCTCGAGGCGGCTCGCATATGCAGTTGCTCTTCCTCCACTGCTTGCCGTGGATGGTGGGTCTCATTTTAGCACAGTCAGGAATCCAAGCTGGGGAGAATGTGCAGTACGCTAGGCAATGGGAGGGGGTTGCCTTCAGTTTTATAAATTATGACAATACTTGGTATTATCAAAGTCACTCTTCACTGGCAGAAAGTGGGGTACAGTGGAGTCCTTCACAACTTATGTTTTACAGACGGCCATTACAATTTGTTAAACAAGTTTCCCCAAAACTTAAAATTAAAAAAAAAAAAATTATCCACAAAACCCTTCACCAAAAATCATTGTTTAAAAAAATTTTCTTCTGTGAATGGACTTAGTATGGCTACTGAGATGATGTGAATTTGCTTTCAGAGTTGAAATTCCTTCTCATTTCACTTGCAGCTTACCTCCATCCTACTGATTAAAAAACAAAAACAAAAGACCACAGAAATGTTTCCAGACCATTCATATGCCCATTAGGCTCCATTGCACTTCTATCCTTTAGTTAGGAAAGGCAAGATCATCTCTGGGGCTGACCTCCATCTCTGCTTCTGCATAACCATAGTGTCCAACCAATGATAACACAGCTCTTGAGAGTTTATGTGGACAAACATCCTGGCCATCTCACGCTGTTTCTCTTCTTGAGTTTGGTATCCTGATGAGACAAATGTCAAGACTGTTTTTGAGGCTTCCCATGTGCAAAAAAGAAAAAGTCCCCAAGTCACTGAGTCAACCTGGGCTTCCATTAAGGTGTTTTGGTTACTTGTTTTAGCCGCTGAAAACCCTGTCTTGTATAGTGCACCAGGTCCACCAGACTGCTGTTGAGGGCCAATGTGCATACTTTTGTGCTGAGCTGAGCAAAGAATTCTGAAAAAAGCAAAACAAAAAGCCCCAAACTAGTAAATACAAAGGCACACACACAAATTAAAATGAAAACACAAAAAAGTCAAGGTTCTGAATCAATGTCCCCACAGTATTCCGCATTTCATCTCAAGGAAAAAAAAAAGTTGCCTGCCAACTCTCCACACCTCTCCTCTAGACTGAAGGCCACAAACCAGGTTTGCTTTAGAGTTGGGGGATCCCTAATGCCTGCCTAGCAGAGTAACTGGCACTTTTGAAATACCCATTTTATACATTTAATCAATGGATGCATGGACAAACAAAAACCCAACCATGATAAAAGCATTATTATTTTACTAAGACAGATAAAGTTCTAAGAGAGGGTGGAGAAAGGTAGAGGTTACAGCCAGCTGGCTGCCTTCTTCTCTACAGCCAGGGAGATAAATGTGGACAAACATCCTGGCCATCTCACGCTGCTCACATAAGTGTTCTGGCGCTCACTTACATTAGCATTGATTTAATGGTAGCTGGCACTGATACCAACCAGTTCTCCTACCTGCAGTTTCTGCTGATCCAGAACCCTGGATTTCTCTAAGGGCCTTCTTCCCCAAACAAGTCTCAAGGCCATTTACTGTGCTGTATTTCTCATGGTGTAGCTAACCATTTTTCTTAACATATACTGAAAACAAACAGCATTGGGATTGTGCTGCTTCCCATCTCAAATGATCTGGGCCTAGGAGCAGCCAGTGACTTTCCTTCTTTATTTGCTTTGCCCTTTTGCTAGCATTTTGGTTCAGACTGAAATGACACCAGAGCTTGTGCAGGGGCAAGGTGCTAAAGCCACTGCTAATTTGGTTTTCCTAACAACTAGCTCCAGAAATCCAGCTCTAAGCCACTGACTTCCGGGGAGAATGCAAGTAGGTAACGAGGAGGAATGGAGAAAATGAGAAGAGAAGCAGCTGCCCGTGTCCTTTCCTTTAAAAAACTGAACATAAAATACAAACCAGCAACATGCTCTCCCGACCTCTGTGCCCCACTAATCACTACCAGAGACGTTTACCTTTATTCTTCCTTGTAAGGATTTCAGCCTGTTCCCAAAGATCAAAGGCGGTAAGGACGTGGGACGTGATGGTGACATAGGAAGAGGTCATGTTCTGGATGGTGACTGGGGTGCTGATGGTGGCAGTCATTCCACTGCTCCCCATACTGCCAGCACTTGACTGGGACCCTGCAGAGCTGGCAGGAGAAGGCATTGGGGACAGAGGGGATGGTGTGCCTGTGCTTCTGCAAGGTTAGAGAAAGACATGGTTAAAGCCTCCCAGATTGCAGATTTCCTATCTCTAGGACAGCAATCAATGTCACAAAGTTTCAGCATGTATCCACCCAAAAAATCATCATGGCTAAAGTGACTCCTGTGCAGTTGAAGAGGAGAAAGCTGGCTGCACCAATCTGTATTCCCAATACGTGCTCCCGTGCCCTGCAGAGTCTACTTCCTCTTCCATGGAGGAGTTCCTTCCTCTCCCCATGCCCAGTTCCAACTTATGCTAGTAAGACCCCACGTATATACATACACACACACATATAATTCTTTCATCCACTCAGTGAAACTGAGCACCTACTCTGCATCTGACAACTCTTCTAGTCACTGGGGATATAACATGGCTTCCTTCCTGCCACCACTTGAACTTATCTCGTCTTACATTTATCTGCCTTTTCCCAGGTCACAGCACCATGAAAGTAGAAATCATGTGTTATTAATCTTTCCATTATTAGCACCTAACATGGTAAATGGCTTTTAATTTGGGGTTGGTACCAGAGATTGAACCCAAGGGCACTTAACCACTGAGCCACATCCCCAGCCCTTTTTATTTTGAGACAGGGTCTAGTTAGGGACTTGCTAAGTTGCCGAGGCTAGCTTTGAACCCACAATCCTCCTGCCTCAGCCTCCTGAATTGCTGGGATTACAGGTGTGCACCACAGCACCTGACAAGTGCATGCTACAAATAGAATCCCACAGAATCAATGAATGAGTGGGTAGACTGCAAAAAGACCAGGCAGGGAAATGTCACACACTGGGAAACTCAATCTTATCTGTATTCTGCCCTTGGTTAAATATCTGGCCATGCAAGTTAACATGTGCCTCAATGTGGAGCAAATGAGAAAAGACCAGGGAGGTCACTAAGACATAAAAAGAAAATGGACATAAAATGGAAAGTTGAGTCAGCAGCAGCAGTTTCACACTGTGACATTTGCCCTGTGGGCTGTATAAGCCTAAGCATGCCCGGCAGAACACACATTTCCAAGGACTAGAGATAGGGCTTCCCAAGGCAGCAACTCTTGTCTGCTTTGTTTACTGCTGTTTCCACAGTGGCTACAAGGGTTAGGATGAAGGAGGTGCTCTGGCTGGGAGTTACCTAAAATAATGTGACTAACAACCTATTAGAAAATATCTCAGAGTGGGAGCCATGAAATTTTCATAAATAAGAAGCTGCTTCTCAACCAGGGTTTTCTTTTTTTAAGAGAGGCCATATGGGAGTCTCTTTTGAATTTCTGGAAATCGGGCAGTCTTGTAAGTGATACTCTTAAAATAGCAAAACCTATCAGAACTGGGAACTTCCCAAGGAATCTGACCAAATTAAAATAAAAAAAAAAAAAAAAAAAAAAAAAAAAAAAACTAGACATGGGCTACAGGGCAGACTAGCCCATCTTCATCTTACAAACAAGTGAACACGGATTCTATTTTTCCAATGTTTTACAGCGGGTAAACAACTGCCGGTTCACAAAGTGGGGGAACCAATTTTGCTAGCTATAATTGTTTCATTAGTATCACTGGTGTGGGTCCTAAAGATGGTAGAAGGTAGATGGTTCTGGAAAGTTCTTGTTCATTGATATGCCAAGAAGATACATCACAGAGGAAGAGAAAGGACGCTGGCTCTGGTTCTGCCCCTGGTGGTTTTGTGTTCTTGGCATATCCAAGATTCTCAAAGCTCTCAAATTTAGACTCTATGTTCTTTGCAATTATTCTAACCCCCTCCTATCCACTGTTTTGTTTTCCACAAAAGTTAACTCCAGTCAACCATGGTCTTGCCTCGATTCCAAAGAGAGATCACATTCACACAGCTTCCATTTACAGTGTATTATTATAATTGTTCTATTATAAGTTAATACTGTTAATCTCACCCAGGACCCAGCACACACTAGGCAAGTGCTCTACCACTGAGCAACACCCCTAGACCTTACTGCTAATCTCTTACTTGTGCCTAATATACAAATATACAAATTAAACTTTTAAAGATATGTATAGGAAAAAGCATAGTATGTATAAATATATATATAGTACTACTGGCCATTTCAGGCATCCACTGGGGGTCTTGAAATGTATCAACCATGGATAAAAGGGGACTACTGTCCCTTTTCTGTTATCCAATCTGCCTCAACCTTGGTTTATAAATAGTTCTCAAAAGAAGCAAATCAGCACATACATGAAGCATTCAATTTTGAAAAGCCAAAAGCCAAAGTGTGTGTGTGTGTGTGTGTGTGTGTATGTGTGTGTATATGTATGTGTGTGTGTGTGTGTGTGTGTGTGTGTGTGTGAGAGAGAGAGGTGTGCAAAAGTAAAAGGTAAATAAAGAATGACTTGATTTTGTTATTATTGAAGTTAGACTTATAATTACCTTGCAATGCACGGAGAAGGGGCCTGGGCCACTTTGGAAGAACTCTTGAAGTGTTCGTTAAGAGTACGAGAATACTTTATTGCTACGTCTTTTTTACAGCGAAACATTGCCATGTTCAAAAGGGACTGGCAACGCATGCTGTGAACAAGAACAGAAGAACAGAAGTTAAAGTGACATATGTATCACCTTGTGGACAGGACTAGCTCTACCACAGGAAAATAGCCAATTAACCTAAAGTCTCATGAGCACGCTGGGTGTGCTCCCTTCTGTATGCCTCAAGAATCTGTACCTTCAGACTAATGCCCAAAGTCAATATTGGCAGAAAGGCACAGATGTGCAAGGATACAGTTTAAACCATAAGACCAAAGAATTCACCAAAACCTCAGTAAAACAGCATTAGGAGCCATTTCCCAGAAATCATCAGTGGAATTAACCTCAACCAAGTATTCACTAGCCTTTCACTATTAGGTTGAGGAATCCCATTTCAAAATGTTTTAACATCAAAAGAAACAAAAACACATTTAGTGCTAGTAAAGAAAAAAATTACACACCATAAAACAGCAAATATTTTTTCTTGTATTGGTGCTGTGGCATCTGAGAAGGATTTTAATGACATCGTGGATCTAGAGAGAGACATAAAAATATGCCAGGTTAAACAAAGACAATATGAAAATCCCAGGCACAAATTCATCTTGGTATTGTATTGTACTGTTCTTTGAATTGATTTTTCCTGAAGATGTGAAATCATAAGTGCTACACAGAAAAAGTGAGCAACAATGCCGGCCATTCAGCAAACCAGGACCTATGGTTTGTCTGCCTCTTGAAACCAAGTGCAGTTGTGCCCTCACTGAGCCCCCTGTTGAATGCAGGCAAATACACACCTGAGCCCAGAGGGCATCTGATAAGAAAGCTAAACTGGAAAAACTACCCTGTCCCAAAAAGGTGTAGCATTTCTCAGTACTTGGCAAAATGATATGGCTGACTCAGTTATTCTGTGCTAGCACTTCAGTCAGAACACAATTTTAATTTAGTTCTTGGACCAACGCCTTCTTATTGTTTTATCTTTCTGCAGTGCTGAATGGAGCCCAGGGCCTTTCACACCAGACAAGTGCCCTAACACTGAGCTGAGCCCCAGCTCCCATGACCTGAAGGCTCCCCTTTTACTGCAGCAGTCTTCACACTAAGGTTCAAAGATTAAAGCAATAAAGTGAGGAAAGAGAAGTACTTGAGCGAACAGCAAAGTGACTTGGCACTTACTTAATGAGATCTACAGTTTCTGAGTACACTGAATAAGCAGACTTTGAGGCCGGACTCTCAGACTCCATGGCAATCCCACACTCGATAAAGGACAGGATGGCTTCCAAGTACTTGAAGGCCTTTCCAACCTTGTCCGTCTGTAGGAGAACACAGCCATTGTTAGGCCTAAGGCAGGCTTTATTTAGTTCCTTCCCTGCATTTTTAAACTTTCCTCCACTGTCTTGGTTTAATTATTAGAGAAAAGTGGAAATAAACCAACTAAAAGTGAACCAAATCCTGTCAGCTCTTACCCACCAAAAAAAAATTTTTTGCAAAAATTCATTAGAAATAAGAAAACAAATCTGTATTAAGACAACTCTTTCACTACCTCTGGAAGCACACGAACCAAGATTCCTTGTTTTTAGCACAAAATTACTTATTACATAACTTTCTTGAGAAATAGGTTATTCTACACATCTACAGTAACGCAGACACAAGTTTCTTTGTAGGTGTTGAGGTTTATCTTAAGTAGAAAACTTTTATCATAGATTAGGAACATCTTAAATATAATCCCTAATAATCTTCATTCCTTTTCGAGCCCAACAGATTAATCTTCTTTGGCACCTAGATTCAGTACAAGGCATCAGGGACATTTAGTCCTGAGATACCACGGACAAAATTTCAAAGTTCCTTTAAGGGAATATAGAAATATAAATGAAATCAGAAACTTGGCCACCTTAAAAGTAAATACATATTTTGTCACTTAAGGCTCTTCTCCTTAAGTGGCACATAGCCAATTCAACCAATGACCCTCACTGTGATAAGCAGCTCACTTTTTCTCTACCTGTGGCATACACACCACACATTGAGAGGAGCTGATTAACAATTACAAGTCGGTAGTTTTTTCCCAATGCTCTCAATTTGATATGTTCAAAGACAATAAAAATAGCAACACAGGAGAGCAGTGACCTATCAGCAAGGAGGTAGCTTAGAACTGCTACTTAACTTACTGCTGCTACACACCACAGGCAGGAGCAGAAACAGCTCTTCCCCTCAGTGAGTGCACAAACTGTTCTGTGTCTAACCAGCAATGGAACAAATGGAGTTGCTATATGCACATGCGTGTGAATCCTGACTTGGTGTGACAGATCCATAGATGTATGTGGGCATACATATACTTCAGAAGGCTCTTAGTCCCCTGAAATTTTTAATTTTTAACTTTTAAAAATAACTTACTTTCAAAATATTTTTCCTAGAGAGCCAAGGCTCAGAAGTGACAAAAAAGAACAGGAGTCAAATTAGTACGCCTCAATTAGCAGCAGAGGACACACAATTCATTTGCTTCACTGATGGGAATCTAATTCTCAAAATGATCTTATGTAAAACCATCTATGTCAGGGAATTTCCAAAATTAATATTGGCCGTAGGGCAGAAGCAACAGAAACTACCATCTAACAGGCGATTAGTGAATATCCACTTCCCTAAGTATTTTGCAAGGCTAATAAGCATGATCCCTGTGATCACCCTCCCAAAGCAGTGTTAGAGCAATGGAGTTCTGATTTCCCTACTCAGTAAGATGAGCAAACGTGAAGATGAAATGCACTCCCCTGCACTCAGCTGTGCACTTCTTAACTCTCTGGATGCCAAGTGCACATCTTTGAGATGGTATGCCATCAAGATAGAATATCATGAAAAGGGTGGCCAGACAGGTTACAGTCCAAACTGGCAGATTTTGAGAGCAAAATGGGGTATAATTACTACAATGGGATGCAGTGGACATAAACCAGGACTGTCCTGGCACTTGTGGCCAGCTGCCTTACGTAGAGAGAAGACATGCCTATGTATAGGTTAAAAACAAAGTTCCGGGGCTGGGGAGATAGCTCAGTCGGTAAAGTGCTTGCCTTGTAAGCACAAGGCCCTGGGTTCAATCTCCAGCACACATGCACACACACACAAAAACACAAAGTTCCCTGGAGCATTATTTGAATAATGAGGGAATCTAATGAGGAATATGTCCAAAGTCAAGATAAGTTTTAGATAATTGGATAATAGTGCTAAATATTTACTCTTTTACAAAACTCACAAGAGTCATACAGTTCCAGTAAGGAAGCAGCTGAAAGAACACCATTGTGTATGTGCAGCCATGATCTGACTCAGGTCATCCTGGCACAGGATGTCTGTAGGATAGGGCCAGAGCATCTTGTTCAGAGCTCCCTCAAGGCACCCAGCATGGGAAGGAATCAAAGGATGCTTTCCCTGCTACACAGGGACCTGCTAAAGAGTCTCAGTGTGTCCCTCCCTAGAGAGTAGGAGAACAGATGTACATCTGCAGGCTGGGGTGAAAGCACCAGGCCAAGGTTGGAATGGCTCCTGCAGAGTGGCCAGATTCAGGTCCCTGTGGACCCTGCCACATGCAGTTTTGGGTTTAGCTTTCGGGGACACACTCAATAAAAGCCATAGGGTCTTAGAAGTTTAAATGTGACAAAGGGCAAACATGATCTCATTATATTGCAGTAAAGATGAGAAAGCGTATTTTTAGTTATGTATATCATTAACAACAAAGCACCATCTTCAGAAAATCCACAGGTCAATTAGTAAAGAGAGTTCATATCTTCAAGCATGTTTACCAATAGTGCAATCATCACCTTCATCTTAAATTTTACTGGCCTTGGTCAACTATTCCTTCAGGTCAGTCTTGCGGGGCTTTTAGGTAATTGTGTAATGCAAACAGGCTTCCTCACCTTGTAAACTGTCTCAGAGTGAGCATAAAATAACTGACTTTCAAAGCAGGACTCATTTTTCACATCCAAAGAATTGAAACAGTGGGACAAAAATAAGCACTCATATTTGATCACTGCCCAGTAGATCAACTTTCACTCATTTAGATAGAATACTTATGACTAGAACTATGTAAATTTGCCCATAATCAGACTGAATCAACAGAGCCAAAGAAGAAAATAAGTCCACTGAAACTCCCTATCCTTTGTTCATTAAAATCCTGCTTATTCTAAATATATTACGGCCAATAGTAGGCCAACAGATTTCTCCCTCTTCATGACCCCCCATGCACATATTTAATGATGTGGAATATGGTAGAAGAGAGACTATGAAAACGACAGTATCCCCCTCATCCCCAGCCCTGGTTCTGAGGACTGAACTCGGGAGCTCTACCACTGAACACACATGCCCAGCTCCTGACATTTTTCGAGACAAGCTGGCCTAGATCTTGCAACCCTCTTGCCTTAGCCTCCTAAATAACCAGGATTAAAGGAATGGGCCCACCATGCCTGGCTTCATTTTTTTTTTTTTTTTTTAAATCACAAAACATTCAACCAAGGGAATAAAAGCCAAGACTGACCATTGACTCTGCTTTGCACTTCAACTTTTTGGCCTCCTTCATGTGAAAATCAGCTTGCTGTCTGAAAAAGAAGAAGAAAAGGCAGAGATGGATCTTAGGAACCTAAAATTACTAGATGAGGTTAAGGTAATGTAAGAAGACCGAGAAGATGACAGAGAAGAGGAGGGGAAAGGTAGGAGAGGATGGGGCAAATAATGAAGGAGAAGAGGTAAAGAGAAGGGGAAGATGCAGAGGAGAGGGAAACCAGGAAAGGAAAAATAAGAAAGCATCCAAATTCTTACTTGTCAAGCTTCACTTGAGGCTTCCCTGGTTTAGAGTTACCATTTGGCAAAGAAGGCACTGGAAAAGGATTTGCAGTATCTCCAGAAGTTCCCTTAAAAAAAAAAAAAAAAATCACACATGAATTATACTATGACCCTAAGATCAATGTCCTAAAGTGACATCTCTCTTAAGTAGCCCAAAATAGTAGTTTGAAAAAGAAATTTTAAATCAATCACTGCACAAGTTAGCTGGGTCATGTACTTTCCCAGCTGCTGATGCAACTAAAGTTTTTAGGTCTGGTTGTAAACTCAAAAAGATGTTAAGAAAATCCCAGAGAACAGGCAATTCATAGAACCAAAGAGAACATCTCTTAGTTAATACAAACACAGAGAGACCAGATTATAGGAAGAAATAATGTCTGAGAAAGTGGTTAATTTTTTTCCCATTATAAACAATAATTGAAATATTTGTGATCAAATATTCAAAGAAAGAACTAGGGTAACCTTTTCTTAATGAAAAATATCTGACAGAGAATTAGTACAAAAACCTATTGATTTTTCTACCTTTGGATTACTAAGAACAAACTGACCCTAACATTTGTGTGATATTCACTACCTTTTATCCCCCTCCCCAGAGTTCAACTTTAAAGCGAACCACCACTGACATATTAAAACAGAGGCACAGCGTTGAGGTGCCATCGTTAGAAACTTACAGGCACACCGACACATCCCATTTTGTGTAATCACTGCCTTCCCTACTTACTCTGTGTTCAGTGGAGCTTCCAGAGCCTTTCCCCTGTACTTTTCTGTGCTTTGAAACGGAAGGATCTTTATGGTTGCTCTTGGTACTACTGGCACTTTTGGGAGGGTCCTGGCCACACATGTCTGCTTCCCGCCTCGGCCTCTTGTGTGCAGGCTTGGCTGGCTTCTGGGAGGATGAGGATGAGGATGAGGATGAGGATGAGGACGACACAGGTGGAGGGGGAAGCATTTCTCTTTTTGCAGGCTCTGAGGAGGGCCTGGATGTCCTGGAGTGAAATCACACAAAATTCAACTGAGGCAGAACACAAACCACACAGCTTAGTTTCATTTTAAAAAAAAGATAAAATGTCTGCTGGCATGAAAAACTGCAGTGTTCCAGAGTATGAAATCATGCTGTAGAAGAGCCAAATTTTAGGGACTTTTGATGCCTTGAGAAATCTATCCTCATTCATTAGTAACAGATGAAGCTGTATAGCTTTTCATTCAGCTTGCAGAGTGTGACAATGGTCCTAACTCACCCCCAAATGTTGCTACCTTTCAGTGGCTCCCCAGCCTGTGCCCTGCCCTCGTGAACAGGCAAGCCCAGCAGCTGCCTCCACACTTAACGCCTTCCTCTCCCACCTCCCTGTGGGCTCCCAATCATGACACTTTATACTGTTTTTGCCAAGTCACTTTGTGAGGCAATTTCTTGAATAAATCAGTAAATAACAATTACTTTTTATTCTCCTTCTTGGCACGACCATTCTCATCTGTTATCTCTCTCCCCAGTGAGAGGCTGGTCAGCCTTCAGATCCTTACTCATCTCTAAACGAAAGCACACTGAACCCAGCCTCCCCATGGTGTCTGAACCCGGCTACAGCACCTGGCAGGACTTTTGTGACTCTGAGCAAATTGTTCTCTCTCTCTCTGCCTCCACTGCCCATTCTGCAAAGTAGGGGAAGTAATAATACCTTTCTTACTTCTCGTTAGAAAAAACAATTCCATATATTTAGGAAACTTTCCTTACTGAAAATGCTCCTGCTAAATATAAATTTGTGTGTGCCAAATTGTCAATTCCCGAAAGTCTTTCTGGACGAGAACACAAAACGACAACCTCAAAATAGCCAGAACAAGTTCATTAATCTACTGGTTCTACTGCAGAAAACTCTCTTTGCCTTTCGAAGACTCAAGAAGAGTTGGTCACCTTTCGAGGTTGTTCCCAATCCGATTTCCATACTCACTTTGTTTTAGAAGATTCTTTGTGGGAGGATGAGGTTGAAGAGGACTGTGATTTGACTTCTTTCTCCAGTCTGATTTTCTTGTTATCATAGTCTCTTTCTGTTTCACCCTATTAATTGAAATATAACAAGCAAGGCAAAACGTCACAAACGATAAATGTACAGACAAAATAGAAAAGAAAATACAGAAGAGACAAAGAGAATAATTCAACTTTTGGAGACATCTATGTGCTCAAAGTGATCTCATCAGTACTTAAAATGTCATGTGTGATGGGTGGGGGCACGGGGAGGTGCTATCTAAATTTGATGAGGTTTATATTGAGAAAGACTTTGCACAAAAGAGACTATTCTCAATACCAGGGAAAAGGGTAATGTCTGCTGGGCACAGTAGCACACATCTCCTATAACCCAGTGGCTTGGGAGGCTGAGGCAGGAGGATTGTGAGCTCAAAGTCAGCCTCAGCAACTTAGTAAGGACTAAACAACTCAGCAAGACCCTGTCTCTAACTAAAATATTAAAAAAGGGCTAGGGATGTGGCTCACTGGTTAAATACCCCTGATTTCAAGCCCTGGTACCAAAAAGAAAGGGGCGGGGGTGATGTCTAAACTAATAGTTGACAAGAACACACTTCAACACATCACTGATGATTTTCTAAATATTAAAAGCTTAATAATTAGTATGGTATGCACAAGGCCACAGCACCAAAAAAAAAAAAAAATCAATAAAACATGCCATTTTCACATCAAGTAACACAGGGATGATTTTATGAAGTTTCCCTCACTTCTTTCAAAACAATTATCTACTTACATCTACCAACTAATTGTATTTGTATAAAATTCAGAGTGGAATACTTAAAATCTACCTCTAATGAAAAATAGGGTACTGCTGAAGGAAAAAAAAAAAAAAAAAAAAAAACTGGCTACAAAATCCTCTACAAGTATCACAGAAAGAATTACAAAGATATGCCACAAAATAAAAATAGTTACTGGGGGATTCTGTCTTTTCTCTCTCTATCTCACTACCCCCAATATTGTCTTTTTCTCTCTCTCTCTCCCATCTGACATATGTAGATGCATTTGTATTTTTCCAAACATTATGATAAAAAATAAAGGACTACAAATATGATTTTAGTGGGACTATGGAAGGGAAAGGAAACTAACTACAGGATTTAAGTAATTCAAAAGCACCCATTTATACAACTAAAGTGCTAAATATATTTAATCATTAGAAGAACAAACAGCTGAGCCTTTTCCATGTTCTCCTGTGCTACTTGTAACCACGAACACCTGCCATACAAGAAGTCTAATATAAGGATTTCACGGTGGCCTCCTTGCCACTGGACTGGCTCAGGAAGGAGCACATGCTCTCTCCAGCAAGTGGCAGCGACGTGATGAGTAGGAGTCCTTCAATCAACTCTGCTGCACAGTGAGAACAAGACTTCCCGACTGTGAGTTCACAGAGTTAGAAATCTGGGACACCAGTCAATCTAGGACAATCCCCAACCAATCCCAAATCCTCTTAAGCCATAAAGGATAACAACAAATTAACTGACTATGGAAGGTACTGATTTTTCACCACTGTGTCTTCCTCCTTCCCTGAACTTCTCCAAGAAAAACTAATAAATTTAGATGTTTAGGCTCAAGGTCTACCCAGACATTAACAAACAGCCTGGAACTACTCAAAAGAACAAGAAATAGGGGGGAAAAAAAAAAAATCAAAATCCCTCCCTTCTGCAAATGCATGTGCCTGAGGTGTGTACTTTGAACCAGCCCTGCATAGAGTCCTTTGGAAAAACCCTTTTATTCACTTATGTACCATCTTGTTTCAAAATAGATTCATTCATGCCTCACCAAGATACTTGTTTTTAGTCTTGTGTGCAGAACTTAGAACATTAAAAGGAAAAACATGGGAAGGTGTGTACCCTCTGAAGGCCATCAGCTCTCACTGCCCTGCCGGCTCCCGCCAGCAGCCTAGGCAGCAAGCCCATACAGAGCACCTGTACTTGAACATGGCTGTTGTGAAATGAGAAATGACCCGGAAGAAGTAGTGCCAAGAGGGAACGTAATGATTTTCAGGTAGATAGAATGTTGTATTAATATCTTGTATTAAGTAAAATTATCACCATTAGCTTTCTTTTCCCTTTTTTTATTAAAAAAAAATTTTAATATTAATATGTGGCTCACATTATATTTCTATTGGGCAGTGTTGTTCTATACAGTTTGCTACAGTTTGCCACATATTGGCTCTGAATTTCTAATTAGCCAACACAAGGAATTATAGACACATGGCAGGGAGGTGGGGAGGGGGTGCATAATGTACAAATAAATCAGCAGAAATGTAACCATTCATTATGGGAAAATGGGGGAACTGTATCTTGAAGGACCTAATAAGGAGACAGATAATATATGAGGTACATAATCAAGGCCTAAACCCATGACTGAAATGCCACAGGACATTGTACATGGGGGCTTGTTCTGTGAGCACCAGCCGGTAGCAAAGTTCAGAAGTGAAAGGTGCTGGCAGAGGCCAGGAGAAGCCTGCAGGGAAACTGTGACAAACTCTGTTCAACAATTCACAGTGGTAGCACTTCAGAGAGTACATCATAGTAGAGAGAAAATGAACCATTAATAGGGTTAAACCAGAACACTGCCATAGGTTGTGGAAATCCCCCTGTCAATTAGGTACCTAATTGTGCCCAGGGAGCCTGTCACCAAAGAGGTCAGGGAATTATCTTGAGTTTTAGCTTAGATGTGGCACACCAGGCGTAGCAAGCACTACAATAAAATGGGAAATTTATCACTGGGGAAAGTCAGAATTTGCAAAAATATCTAGGTGAATATTAACTTGCACATGATGAGCTAGTGAAACACACACATACACACAAGAAACTCATTTCCAGGTAGTTAATGACATAACAAGTCTCCAAGACAAAACTAACACAAACCATCCATAAAGCTTTCTCTTTAAGAAAACACTAGTCCAGAGGTGAAACAGAGTTCATTTTTGTTTGTATATTTTTCTGTTGCTTAGAATGTGTTAATTATTATCATAAATAAAAGTGGCAGACCTTATAAACCACACATGAAAATAAGACTCACAATGAGTTAATTCCCACAAACTCTGCTTATGCCAATCATAGACTCAAAAGAAGAGCCAACAAACAAGAAATCACCAGACACTAACTCCAATACTAGCACTTAACAATGCTAGCATTTAGCAACTTATGGAAATAATATGCTTTAAATTGATATTTAACAACTCAGATGTAGATAATACTCCAGAAGCTTGCAGAAGCAGCCATTAAACTAAATAAAGTAAATCTGTTGATTTTGCCTAACTCTTGAGCTGGTGTCGCACCTGTGGTTTGAGGTTAGTGTTTCCTTGTACACTATGCACTTGGAACTTTGTCCTCTGTCTGGAACAGTCAGAGGCTTCCCCAGAGCAGGCACTCAGCATTCTCAACTGGCAGGGAAAATAAGCCTAGCAGCTCAAGGACATGGCTGAGGTTCCTGGAAACAGGGCTACACAGCAACTTCAAGTGAATAGACCGGGGGAAGGATCATTAAAGTCGGGGCCAGGCAATACTGAGTATCAGGAAACTGAGACTTGAATTTCAAAGTTCCAAGTACCGCTGAAAAATAGGAGGCATGTTGTTCTTTAGGTTCTTCTGGGTCAAGCAGCCTCATGAAAAATCAGATGAGAGTAACATATTCTCTTTAGGAAGAAAAATGAAGTGCCTTTGCCCTGTGATTTATCCCCAGATTGCCTCCATTTCAGGGAATCTAATGGTCTGGGATTCAGAATTTCTTGTTCCATAAGCGTAAGTATCTCAAGGGTACCAGCACCTACCACAGAGGAGACTGTTGGCTGCCAATCTGGTCCTAACTCACTTGTTTGCTTTTCCTAACCTGTTAGGTCAGGCAGTCTTGGGTGATCTGCCAAGTGCTGCTCCACCTACAGAGCAGAGCTAAAGGGCAAGAACTAAGACCATAAAAGGAAGAGATGGGGCTGTGCTTGGCCAAGTTGGTTTCTGGAGGAGAATGCCTCCAGGGCACCGGGGTGCCTGCCCCAGCACCTGGCTTGTCGTGTAGGCACTTGCAGGTAGCAGGGGTAAATGAAGGTGGATTTTTCCAGGACAAGCACTTATTTTGGGCCTCAGAGTTTCTGGTTGGAAAGATACAGCCTGCCTGTGAAGAGGGAAGATGGGAGAGTCTGAAAGGGAAGCTGAAATGATGGCAGATGTGGGTGGGCCTCAAGGTGGCAGTGGTGGGAGCAATGGACTAGACTGAGCCAGGGATGATAGTGAAACTGTCCTATTCATCCTAAGGGCTGGAGTCAAGATACTGATCTCGCACCTCTCAAGAAGCTCCCCAGCGACGTGTGTATATAGAAATTTGTGTGAGAAACAGGAAAACTCACTGGATTGGGAGGTGGCACCAAACTGCCATAGGTTGTGGAAACCCCCCTGTCAATTAGGTACCTAATTGTGCCCAGGGAGCCTGTCACCAAAGAGGTCAGGGAATTATCTGAACTCCAGAACTACTTTTACTGAGCAGTCAAGTGAAGTTAGCACCTTTCTAGATCTCATCTATGAAAGGTGACAGCTGACAGAGCACAGTGGCACACACCTGTCACCTACTGACTTGGGAGGCTGAGACAAGAGGATTGCAAGTCAGATGCCTGCCCCAACAATCTAGCAAGACCCAGTCTCAAAATAAAAACTAAAAAGGGCTGGGGATATAGCTTAGTGGTAGAGCACCCCTGGGTTAAATCCCAGTATCACACACACACACACACAAGTGGGCAGTCTGAACAAGATTGCTAAGGTTCTTTCACCAAGCCGAAGGCTCTACTATAATCTCCCAAAGAAAAGCAAATGAGCTTGGTAGTACATGAAGCATGCAAAAAGAGGAGAAGCAGACAATACTTTGGAAAGTCCATCAAAAAGACACAGGGCCACCTAATCCAAGCTCACACCAAGGGACTTAATGAGAGGACAGGTTGTGTTCACTGGGGCAAATTAATCACTCTTCGTCCTTGGTGAGGACACACACAAAGGCACCGGAATGTCTAGAAACAGCCTTGGTTTGCGGGTATGATGCTCTTAGAACAACTGACAGGCATGAAAAGATGGATCTAAGTCACTTCAGTACATTGTAAGGAATGGGCTTTTAAACCCCTTGATTTTAAGAATAAAGTCAGAGGATGTTGATCTGCAGAGACAAGCCAAGAAAAGACAGATTTTGGATGGAAGGGAAGTAAAAAACCAAAAGCATCCCAAGCAACAAAAATCCACTTTTGCCTACCACATACAACTTACTTTTGCCACTGTGTAAAACACACATAAATACTACTGAAATTCTGCACTCCCCACCAAATGTCAAAGTTTCTTGGTTAGTAAAGCAGTTATTTAGAAATGTGCCCCCTTGTTCAATTACTGGTCTAAATGACCATGAAGACATGCCATCCATCTATAAGATGATTTGGGTGAAAAGAGGTATTAGCTACACACGTGCCTAGCGCATGGCAGGGCTCACACCCCAGTGCCTGTTGGTACATTTTCAGAATGCTTCCAATGGCACTGGCCTGATTGTGTATTATACCGTGACTCTCAACTCTAGTTTTTCTTCCAAATCTGGAAAACATAAACTTGGCTTAAGAATTAAATAAAAGAAAACCTAAGGTGATATTTTAAATTCTAAAGTGCAATCAGATTGGTAAAATTCAGTAATTTATGCAAGGAACACTGTATGAGTTCATGCCTATTCTCCCTCAGAATTTCTTCACAGTTCCTCCAGAATGATTCCTTACCCTCTCCTTTACAGCAGTGAGAAAAGTAGGTATCTTTCCACAGGTGCCATATTTGATGGCTTCACCACAGCTGTTCACTATCATTAATTTTTTTGGGGGGGTGGCATTTTTGCAGTACTGGGGGTCAAACTCGGGGCCTTACAAATGCAAGGCAAGTGCTCTGCCACAGAAGTACCCCTAGCCCCTACCATCAACTCTTTATGGCCTTCTTCACATGTGCTTAAGTCTAAAATAGTTGTTAAGAACCTGGGAACCCTCAGAAGATATTTGCTAAATTTTGCTCAGGAGAGAAACAGGCTCTAATGGGCCTTCAAATAAAAAGCACTAAATTCTACTTATGTGAAGAATCAGGCATATTCTTCAGTGGCTCTCACTACATCTTCAGAGAGCTTTTTCTAGTGTTCGCACTTAAAATGGGGAAAAAAAAAAAAAAGTCTCCACAATCCAAATTTAGGGAGAAGTACCCAAGCTTTAAAAAAGTAAACAGCCTTTCCTCTGCCACAGGATCCTGGCTGTACTACATGCCAGGCTGCCTCCTGGAACCACCGTGCTCGTCAGGGCTAGAGTCAGGAAGCACTAACAACCAGGGTAGGAGAGAAGGGGACAGCCTGTCCCACACAAGGAAGGATGGGATATGAATATAATATGCCCAATACCTCCCACCTGTAACCCAAACCAGCAGGAAGTAAAACAAAACAACAAAGGACACACACTTAGGAAATGCTTAGGAACTAAGTATGCAGTGGACTATACTCATTCATCTGAGAACGTCTAAGTAAGTTGCTAACTAAGACATACCTCAGGCAAGTTCCTGGCTGCCCAGATCTGAGCTGTCTGAATGTAGCACACCTGGTGGATTTCTCAGCCCACAGAGGTAGTTTTGCATGATCCGGGGCCCTGGAGTCAAGCACTGCTCCAGTGGTTCCCAGCCCTGCTAGGCGTTAGGATTACTTAAGGAATTTCAAAAATATCAATGGGGATGAGCACCCTGCCATCACTGCCAAGGTCTTCTCAGGTGACTGTAATATAGCCAGGGTTGGGAACCAGTGGGTCAGACCTCCACCCTGTCAATAACTAAGACAGATGGACTGTTCTAGGCCAGATCTCTCAGCTGCTTGCCAGAGCTTTAAAGAAATCATGCACTCGATTAAAATGAGGGATCATTATTTCTCCATGCTCTAAATAGAAAGATAAATGAGCTGCCCTGGAGGAGCTCAGCCAAAACCTGAGGGCACAGTTCTGACAGCCAACAGGGAAAGCTTGAGGTTTCTCTTTCTGGAGTCACAAGCAATGTTTCTAGATTTGCACTGGGGGATGGAGAAGGCTAAGAACTCTGAGGGAACCTCCAATGTCTAACATTTCCACCTGGTGAGGTGAATGCTTCTCCCCATTCCCCAAATGCAACTGGTTAGCACTGGAGACCATACAGAACCCTGGCAGCCAGGGGTAAGGGCAACAGAAGACTTCCCTGGAGGAGGAGGCCAATGAGTGCATGAGTCTTTCTCAAGGGCATTAGATGAAGACATCTTTCTCCTCAGCAGGTCCATGACAATTTCCTTTTGAAAGTTTTGTACTTTGCACATGTACACACATGCATGTACACTCCATTTTTGACATTTTAGAAGCTTTCTGGCATGAAAATATGCTCTTCTAAATGAAACAGCACCACCAGTGAGCACCTGATCCCAGCTCACTTGACCTGCCACTGATGTGGTGGCAGTGCACACTCTCACGTCCCATGCAAGAAGGTTCTGGAGATAACAGTTGCCCTTTACTGTTTGTTAAAGTTGTGTTTTATTTTTAGCTAGTGGATTAATCAGTCGGATCTCAGACATGACAGCAGGCTTCATGATTTTTTTCCCCTCTGTTATTCTTAGCTCAAGTTCCACAGCTGAGTAAGACATTTTTCATGTGCTTATAAGAGTGTTAAAAATGTTATTCCTTCTCAGCAAGAAAGAACTGGCCCTTCTTGTGCCTTTTGTCTTGGGATCCTGAGCAGGCTAGCTTGGGGAACACCACTGGGGAAGTGCTCATCTTTCATCACCTTGAAGAAGCAAATAATAGGCCCAGAGCTCAGTGATTCAAAAGAAAAGTAGACTGCCCAAACAGTGGTGTGTCCAAGTAAGAGGGTCTTAAATAATGCAGAGATTGTCCCCCTTTGTTTACTATGTCCATTCCTTACATGAAACTTCCAAAAATCATCATGAAAGATGTTCAGTACTTTGCAATGTACCCAGCAGCATATGTTACTCAGTAAGCTCTCCTTATCATATATATGTTTAACAGCTCTAGTGAGGTGTCAGGAGATAAACTATGGATGTAATGTTGGTAATAAAAAGTTCATACTATAAGAATAAAACTTATATAGAGCAGTTACTTCAGTAATTCAGAATCTAATGGGCTAAGGGGTAAACCCCAGTGTTATCTGAATGCATACAAATGTATCCTTAATTCTACATTATGCTAAAAGAATCCATTCTCTTCAATGAGTGAAGATGAAACCTGACAGCTGTGACTATTTGTGGACCCAGAAGCATCAAAGTGCAGGCAAAGAGGAACTCAGAAGGAGCAAAGTGCCCCTCATCAGAGTAAAGATTTCCAGCCTCTTCTCAGAAAACTCAGAGCTGGGTAAAAACTGAGAGCCAATCAAAGATTCCCCAGCAGCCCCCAACCCCGCACCAGGGCCATCCCAGAGAGTCACAGGAGGCCTGTCTCCAGTACTCACCTTTCTCTTTTTGGCCAACTTGCTGGAGTTGTCTGAGTTTCTCTTCTCAGAGTCCTGCTTCTTCCCTGTAGGCAGCTGTTTATCTTCTGGTTTCTTTGGACGGCTCCCCCTCCCTGGTGGCTGGGGAATCCGAGTGAGAAGGTCTAGGGTTATCTTCACCACCAAGCTCTGTGGGGTGGGAGTGTCCCTGAGCGGTGAGAGCAACTTGGTGTCTCTCAAAGGCAACGGGAGTCTGTCTTTGCGGCTGTCCTCCTGGACCACCACTGCTTGCCGGCAGCCACTAGTCCTGCCACCGCCACCGCCACTATGGGGCGGGCCCTGGCTCTGAGTCAGGGGGACAAGAGCAAAGTGCTCAGGGCTCCTGTCTCCCACACTGTCCTTTGTGGGTTCTGGGCCTGAGGGTGCCTTGGAGGGGGCTGCGGGGGAGCTCTTGTGCTTCTTCTTCTCACTGGGGACGGGCGCTGTGGGCTTGGGCTCTCTGCTGCCTCCAATACGTGGCCTGCCTTTCGTCTTCACCTTGGGCTTATCTTTGGAGGTCGGGTCTTTTGAGCCATAGGGAAGAAGTCCTGGTTCACTTTCCACCTGCAAGCTGGCCCGAGAATCCGCCTGGGCAGAGGACTTGACAGGCTTTTTGGGTTGTTTGGTTCCAATAGTTTGCCTAGGTGGGGGTTCCTGTTGTGCAGGGGACTTCTGACAGCTTCTCTTTCCAGGGTGGGGGCCTTCAGAGGGGACCCGGGGAGCTTTGCTGGAGCTCTTGGGGGGAGGATCTTTGGACTCAGAATGTTCCTGACCCGTGGTGCTATCGCTGCCACCCTTACTTTCCTGGCGCCGGCGAGGGGGCTCTGTGCTCCCTGGGCCCTCAGCGGGCACCACAGGCTGGCTGACTTTGGTCAGCCAGTTGTCCAACTGCCATTTGTTTGTTGTTGGAGGTTCAGGCTGAAAATAAGGAAACAAAGAAAAGTGTTAACTGATCAACAATGACAAACTCTTCTTCTGTGTTTGTCATCTAATTAAACAGGACTGTCCCACAAGAAGCAATCATTCCAAGCCAAAGAATTTAGATTCTATTTATCTTCCTCAAACTTTAAGGTGGACTCTCTAACAAATCTTACAACAATCTTTAACATGTTTGTGATGTGGGGATTTTGTTACGGTAGATATTGACTAACAGGTTATTGACAACTGATGAGAAATCTTTGTAACATCAATCTTTTGTCCCAACGGGAATTATGGTATAATTTGAAGAGCACTGACATGTCTTGACTTGGAGGTTACTCTATGAGAGAATAATAAAGAGAATGAGGAATAAAAAGACTCCTTTTATAAAGAATTTTCAGAAGGCAGCTAATGCATGAACTCAGTTTTAGTAAATACCCACAGGAGTAATGCTTTGTCCCGTCTTTGGCATACTTTCCGTTCTTTTTTCTTTTCTTTTTAATAAATAAATATTTTGTTTTGACATACTTTTCAACGAAAATGACTTTTCTTTACCATTTGATTTTTCTTATTTAAAAACATGTACATGTGAAAAAGCTATCAATGTATCACAGATACATACTGATTTTTAAATTTTATTCTTTAATAAAAATAATCCAGTGAAGTTACATTAGCCAAACCTCTGACTTAGCTTCCTTAAAAGTTAGACATTTAGTCTCTTGTTTGAAGCAACCTGGACTAAAACAGCACCAGTCTGAGACACAAAGGGAGGCTCTCGGAGCAATGATATTATACTGATTTCCTGTACAACTGATACGGCAAATCAGCAGAAGTTCCTAAGTGACTTTAACTATTAATTGAACCACTGTTGCTAAATTAACTATTGATGTTTACCACCATCTTTCTAACTAGGCTCTAAGAGCTTAACAGGACAAGAGACTCTTGCATTTCCACCTTCCAATTCTGTGTGCCTTAAATACAGGGATATACATGAAATATTTGATTATTCTTATGCATATGAATTTTATATCATATAGAAAAATATCACTGTTCAAGAGAGTGAGCAATGTTAAAGGGCCATATATCAAGGCTTGCTACATGTTTTTCTTAAGAAAAACATGGTTTGTATAAATGACTAAATCATGAATACAAAGCACCAGGAAGGGGAAAGACAGTCCACTTGGGATTTAACTTACTAGATTATGATAAGACCACCACTCCACTAGGTGGAGGAATTTGTTGGGGATCAAGCCCAGGGCCTCCTACATACTAGGCAAGTGCTCTACCTCTGAACTACACTCCTAGCCCCAATTCGGAGGATTTTGGATTTTTAAGGGAAAGACTATTGACAATTTTCCAAGTAAAATATACTAAATAATTCAACTCTGCAAAAACATGTAAACCTAACAATACAAAAATTATGAATATAAAGCAATGGCTTTTGGCCAGGGAAATGGTCATTAGTTTGGGTTTAGTGTGTTTGTAATATTTTGAATAGAACTAAAAGGAATTTTAAGAAACTAGTTAGGATCAAATTCCTCTCCGTCTGCTCCCCCCACACTGAGGCTTATGATCACATATCTCCTTGAGAGTTTGCTACACTTCCAGCAACTCTATATCCATCCTCTCCTTTGAATTTCAGGGCAGGGAGAAAGGGAAGAAAACCACTGCAACATGCACAGCATTTTGCCACATGTAAATCTAAATTTGTATCCAATATTATAACAGGGCAAGATGATTTTTAAGGGTAGAGAAAAGATCAGCACAATACCAACTTGTCAATATGATTTCCTGCAAAGATCTGAGGGTATAATACACCTAGTGGTTAACTGACCAGAAAAGGCAATAAGATATAGCACTTGCCAATAGCATCAGGTACTGAAGCCTTCCCATCATTCCTCAGGAGAGGTATGGGTGCATCTCACCACCAGCTATACTGACAACTGCAGCCAATCACTGACATGCTCCTTAGAAGGGTATTTATGTTTGAACCCAAAGGGAAAGTCATTCCTGATGTAAGGCACATCTGCTCCCTCCACCCCCAAATAGGGCGGTATTTAGATACAGTTGGTAGTCCCTAAAGGAATGTCCTGGTTACAGAAATAACACATTTACTTCCACTGCAGTCTGAATGTCCAGAAGGGAGGCCGACGGCCCATTTTCAGGGCAAAACTGAGTATGCCCAGAAAGGGGAAAAGAATGGGGCAATCTGTTCCACGTATACCCAATATAAAGTTGTGAAATGGACATAAGATCCCTTTAAGGATAGATATTATTTGGTTATTGACATGGGGGAAAGTTTATGTAAGGGATTGATTAACAAATAGGTTGTAAAATAATTTTTAAGTAGATAAGTACCAAGTAGGGGCAAGACTGGCTTTTATTTCTCGGTCTGCCCTTCCTTATCTCCCCTCTGTACCCTCAGTGCTGGTACTACACAAATACTGTCAATTGGGAGTAGAAAAAAAGTATATGACTAAACTTTAGGTATTTTAATAAATGTTTGGCTATGTGTCGTTTTACTTCTCCTAAGCACTTACATTGGCAATTAATTGGTTTCAGAATGAATTACAGTTCTGAGTAAGAAGTTCTGAGTTATGTACAATATGTACTTACCTTTTAAATAATAAGGTCATAGGTGTGGAAAATATAAGCACAACATTTAAAAGGGAAAATAACATTAAAATAAAATAAATTTTAAAAGGAAGAGAAAGTTAAAACTATGGATGACATGTAATTCATGTTACTCTCAAATGACACAGGAGAGTTAAGATAAATGCGTGTATAGCAAAGAAGAAAGAAAAATAGGTACACTAAGGGGGAAAAAAAATCACAGTTTAGAGTTAAGTGATCAAAGGTCTGAATTTCAGTGCCACTACATCTTTGCAGGCAAAACAAAAGCTGCTAACCCTGTAGGGCTGATGGAGGTGGGGAGAGTTAAATCAATTCATGACAAAGCAGTGCAGGAGGCAATCAACACAAAGTGCTTTACTATCAAGACACTGGACCATGAACAGAGGAAGAAATGAAGTAGATTCCTAAATAACCCAGATGGAATCACATTTTCTGAACTTTTCTTCAGTAGCAGAAAGGTAATGTGTCCCACATATTTTGAAAAGTTGAGATTTGCATTTGGATTCCCATATAAAGCAGATACTGAAATGGAATCCACAGTGGCTGGTTCCCAAGTTCAGCAGTGTCCCAGTGGCATGCATATAATGCTCCAGATCTCCTAAATCACTGGGACTATTTCATCATACGAAATGAATGAAAACAGAGCCATAAATACCAAGTTTCTTAGCATTAAAAATAGAAGTGGGTGAGAAAATAAAACTAGTATCTATTGCTGATTATGGAATTCCTGTTATCCTCAACAAAACAGGAGATTTATAATACTGCAGGAATTTGTTTACCAAAGGGAAGAAAAGCATTAAGTACCTTAGTGAAAATTAAAGGTAAACCTAGAAAATGTTCCTGGGAAGATGGGCCTTAGCGAATAACACAAAAACACTCCACAAGCTGAGATCTACACATCAAAACGTATGTACAAAGGAGTCTTTAGCAAAGTGAGTCTAAAAAATGAAGCAGGATATAACACTTAAGAAATGGAGCACTAAGAAATTTCAATCTATTTCTATAACTTCTTGAGCACTGAGACAGACATCTCATTACTACAAACACCAGATTAAATCTTTTAAGTTTAAATTATTCAACCAAAGCTGTACCATTTTGATTTTATTTAATCAAATTATCTTCTTTCTATCAATAATCTAACAAGCATGTAGTTTTCTTACAGAAAAAGGTAAAACATACAGCGAAGATCTTATAAACATTAACAATGAACATCACACAACCTGTCTGCATAGCATATTCGGCATCCTTTTCTCTGAGGCATAGAAAGTTATTTCAATAGTAATTAATATCACACAAGAAAAACAAAGAGCCCTAGAAACACACACAGTAGTTTCTGAAACCTGAAAGGTATTTCAAGTGCAATTAATGCTGATCCACTGTCATGCACTCAAAAAATAAAAAAAAAAAAAGGGCAAAACAAAACACTGAGCATTTATTCTGTGCCACAGATACGCATCTAACAAAAAATGACATGTTGTTATTTTCTCAGCCTCCCTTAACCTCAGACAAACCCCTTATGTCTCACTATATGATCTCCAGTTGTATTTGGTTAATGCTGATGGCACTGCCTCCCATCTAAATAGTAGAGATGAATATAAAAAATTTTAATACTTTCCTAATCAGAAAGTCTCATTTCCTGGTCTCATTTCATCTTAAATATGCAGACCATTTTCTTTTATGTGGGCTGGTCTTATTCACCAAAAGTAAGTATGTTTTTCCCTTTTCATTACTACCTTTCTTCAGCATAATTTTTAAACTCCTACCCAAGTTTTGAGCGTTTTTGGCAACCTTGTTAGCTGCTACTAACAATTTCTTATACTCAGCCATCCAGTGCATAGCATAAATACTCTAGATAAATTTAGTGCTTGAGATTTTCAGTCTCATCAGTTTGTTCATCTTTACAGTATTTCCTGAGAGTAGGTGGCAATTACATACAGTTATCTGTTTTATATGGAGCGGAAGGGAAACAAGAATCAGAGCCCTGGAAAAAATCACTGTGCCATCAATTTAATGCTCGGCTTTAAGTGATTCAAAAATAGAACTGATGACTTATTTCTAGTTCACGTTCCTGCCCTTTGCTAAATCAGGCAGTCTCCTTTGCTTTCCTTAATTCATACATTCCTGAAATTTCAAAAAGAATTCTCATTAATATTAAAACAGCAACCTACTGAAAACAAGTTTCTTTATCAAAAGGAGGGAAAAGAAAATGGTGTGCAAACATTCTTAATGAGGTGCTCTTCAAAACAACGCTAGCAATGACAGAGGAGAACCTATCATTTTAACCAGGCAAGAGAAAACATCTCTCCCAAATCTCCATTGCCAAGTATTTGGTAAGAAGTACATAAACAGAAACAGATGGTTCTACATGGCAGAGGAGCAGGAGAGCAATGCCCCTGGGGCAGAACTGTTCCGTCCTGGGTCAGTGTGGCACTGACTCCAGCTATAAAAGACAGAATGCTGCCATCTTGGATGGCCTTCTCGAGGGGGCACAGTACCTCTGGAGCCGGGGTTTCTAGGGGCTCATTCTCCTCGCTGTCACTTGAACTGCTCTCACTCTCCGAGTCTGAGGAGCTGTCTGAGTCACTGGTGCTCTCGGACTCTGCACTACTGGAATGTGCTGATGCCACTGGTTCTGGAAGCGACTGTGGAGCACTGCAAAGCAACCAAAGGATAAAATTAGAAGGCACCATGCAAGTCAGATCTCTCCCCTCTTTACCCACTGCCCATTTTTCTGCTATTGGAAAGGGCCTCAGTATTATCTAATCACTCAGTAGAGAGAGGGGTCCATGGTGGCTTGAAAAGCCCTTAAATCAGTTCACCAGATAACTGCATAAAAGAGAAGCCTGTGAAGTTTTGCTTCTTAAGAACATGTCAAGCTGTATAAAATCTAAGATACTGGGCGTTTGATATCAGGACTTGGTAAACCATGGCCTCGGCTGGCTGCCTGTTTTCTAAGTTTTACTAGAACACACCCACATCCATTCTCTTAAGGACTGTGACTGCTTTCAGGCCATAAAAGCGTAGTTCAGAGTAGTTACAACAGAGACTTACAGGGTCCACAAAGGCTAAACTATTTACTAACTGGCTTTGAGTTTGCTGGCCCTTGATGTAGAAAACCAAAAGAAATTAGTTTATAAAATAAAAACTAGTAAGTTAAAGTCTCCCTGTATCCTCTGTATGAGCACTACCTATATGGTAACCCAAGACCACTGAATAAAAACAGTGTTCCTTTGGAGGGTGAGTTTGAAAATGACCAACTCATGCTTCTTGGATAGAATTATAAAATGAGCCATTTTTTATAAGTGGCTTGAGAGAAATACTCCAAGTTTGACAACAGAGCAGTAACTGAAGTCAATGAGAAAGCACTGGGCACACTGCTAGATTCAGGTAGAATTTCTAAGCAGACATAATATGTTATTCCTTAATTATAATTCTGAAAGTTTCCAAATCTATCTAAAAATTTGAAAATAAATTTTTAAATAACATATAGTATAAAGTGAAAATTATTAAATAATAGGTAAAATCATTAGTGCAGATAATTTTAAAATACACACAGTCACTCCACCTAATCTCATATAAAAAGCTGTGTTAACTTTATGGCCTTTTCCATAGTAGTGGCTGCTCAGCTCAAGCCAGTGGCATCAGAGGAGGACACACCTTTAAACAGTGTGCTCCTGCCTCTAACTTATTCCCACCCAGGTTTTTTCTTTCTCCTTTTTCTCCACTTTTAGGTTAGGTTACTTTTTCATGTTTTATGAGTCAACATGACCCACTAGAAATTCCCACAAAATTGGATACAAACAAGCAAACCTTTCGAATCTATAAAACTATATAATTACACAGGCTTCCTCCATACTAACTACACATCACCTCTGTGATAGCTAAGTTTTTTATTGCTAACCTTGTCTCAATGCATGTGCACATTTCCACAGAATAAAATAATTTAACTCTTTGTCCTTGAAAGACACATATATTTGTCATATTAAATCATGGAGGAAATATTATAAAGTAAGTTCAAATAGCTCTCATTTCCAAAAATTAATGCTAATGCATCACATTTTCTAAAATACAGGGCTGGCTTTTTTTACAAAGTGAAAACAGTGCCATTTTTCATCACATGAAACTGTACTGCAGGTCATTTTTATAAAGCAGCTGAAACAATTTCAGAATTTACAAAATTAAGAAAACAGAGTAGAAAACAAGTTCTAAAAAATAATTCAGCTTTACAAATTTTGAAAACAAAGTAAAGCTATCACCTTCATAAAAACCTTGGACTCTTCAGTCTAATTTTGCAAACAACAGTTATACAATACTGATGATAAACATTTTTAAATTTTTAAATTCCAAAAAAAAAAGTTTAATGTCCAAACTGATAATACAGGTGGTGTGCAGAAATCTTTCACTTATGTAGGTCTAATAACCTCCCTGTGGCAGGTTCAACCTTCCAAAATATTAAACTGGCACTTTCCTGTAACTGTGATCCTCCATCTCCTTCCCCTTGTATGAAAGTATTAAGGCAGAGCTTTATTTTTTCAACTTGGAAAAATACACAAACTTTCTGTCAGATGGGGAGAAACCCGCAGACGGTACCTTGGAGGTGCAGATGAGGAAGGAGGCTTCTCTGGGGTCTAGGCATTCACAATAAGGGGAAGAAGGACCAGGAAAGAACAAAAACAGGTTAGGACACAGCTCGGATATGTAGATAGAATTAAAAGGAGTCTTGGCATCATGGAGTGTACATAACTTACTTGTTCACCATCACTGTCCTCACTGTCACTGAGCTGAAGGTCATCTTCAAGCATGCTGGAAGAAGCATGGACAGAGCGGAGAATTTGAGATCATGTCTGAGGACCATTTTTTTTTAGTATATAAAAGGAAAGTATGGCAAATAATACCAAAGAGGGGCAAGATAAGAATAAGTTTCTTTACTCATAAAATGCTTTGTTTTCCTGAAGTGTACATTTTACAATATGACACAGACACCGGTTTAGTCCAAACCTCTTACCACCTCAAAACCCAATCTTTCACATGTTCTTCCTAAACACTAAAACAGACGACCACAGGCAGAGATTTGTTGGCAGCCCCAAGACCCAATCAGTGAGGACAGGGTCCACATAAATGATACAAATAAGATGAAAAAGAAAAGGAGGAAGAAAAAATATACATGATACCCTCAAATTATTTTTTTCCTACAGTCTCTAACTGAACATGGAATAAATGATTAATCATTACATAAGTTAATGCTAAATGATATTTGTAAAGCACTTTAAACGAGCAGACCTACAAAAGGTGTTATATAAGAATTAAATAGAGTTGGGTGTGGTGGTGCACACCTGTAATACCAGTGACTGCGAGAGCGAGGCAGGAGGACCACAAGTTTGAGGTCAGTCTTGGCAAAGTAGTGAGACTCTGTCTCAAAATAGAAAGGGCTGAGGATGTAGCATAGGGGTAAAATGCCCCTGGGATCAATCCACAGAACCACAAAAAATAAAGAGATAAATAAGAAGTAAATACATAGTAAGATAAATGAAACTATCAAGTCAACTATTACACTTCTCTTACACTTTTGTCTGGGGAACATTATTAATATTGAGCTATTTTTCACATGTAAAAATTTATTCTCTCTTGTCTGCTTCAACACTAACTAATCAATAGGAAGACCAGGAATATTCCTAATATTATTATTCAGAGATTATGTTTTAACCTTATTGCTATCATCTGGGGAAAAAAAGTCAGTTTGTTTTCTCAAGCTTTTATTAATACTCATTTCCAGGCATTCCGGTTTACAACAAGCCTTAATATTAAAATCAGACATTTTCCAACCTGAACATGGTTTCTCAAATTTTAACACCCTCTCCCCATCCTTAAACGTCTTCCATAGAGACCAAATATCAAGGAACAAATCAGTAATCACTTCCTCTCTCACTTCCCCCAAATTTTATGAGCACAACTATTTAAGGAAATGTTACAAGTAAACAGAAAAAAAGAAAAAGAAAATCTGCTTAAGTATTACTTACGTTCCAAAAAGTAAATTACAAGTTGAAAATCATGTGGTATGTCTAAAAATACCTCTTCAATGATCCAACCAACAATTTTTACTACGAAACCACTGCCACTGAAGGAAGCAGGCATGGTTATTTTGGGAAACTTGGTTTAAAAAAAAAAAAAAAAAAAAATCACTCTATTTGCTAATGAAACTAAGTGATAAAACTTGGCTCCTTCATAAATGACCGCCTACATGCAATGTGGTAATTCTGCCAAGGAATGACTTTCACCAACAAATATACTGAAAACACCCTGTGATAAGTTTCTAAATAAGTGAAAACTGCTAGCTACTTGTAAATGTAGCTCTCACTCAATATTTATCAAATAGAAGCTAAATTCATATTTTAGCAAGGCTAGAAAAAAACAGCCTTCAGTCACAGGACTTGGCAGTTAGCAATCATAATATGTGCAAGAGTTACTCAACAGGTTTGTCACTAAGTAGTGGCTTGGCTGGGGGACACAAAAATTAAAGATGAAATATATGTCTTTAGAAAAATATAAGGTATAGTACAATCAGGAAAAAAAATCTGACATTAACCATCAACAAAACTATATAAATGGACTTCTTTGTTTCTTAGTCACTAGATTTGTTTTGCATAAAACCGATTTGTCTCAATTTCCTGTAACATCAATGATCATGTAATTCCACCACACTTCCGTTGCAAGTAGAGGATTACAAATCCCTTAACTTCTTTGCCTTGACTTAGTTCTTAAGAGAAAGTATTGCCCTCTAGCTCCACTTTGCTCTTTGGAAATAACAAGTACCATGAAAATGCTGCCCCAGATTTAATGTAGACAATGAGAAAATATAACTGCAGGTATAAAAGTTATTCAGAACCTAAAGAGTAGGGACAGTGGCCTCTGAAGGAAAATTGGGAAAGGTACAATCTACAAAGAACACTCCAAAAAAAAAAAAAAAAAAAAAATGATATATCAGTAGGGTCCAATGAAACCCATCATTTATTTAAGAAGTAGGTGGGGTTTATACACCAAGTATTTCACTTAATCAAAGTTTGAGGATATAATTTACTTAGAATGTTTGCTCAGCATACATGAGGCCCTGGACTCAATCCCCAGTACTACATAATGATGATGATGATGATGATAAAGGAAGAGGAGGAGGAGGAGAAATAATACATCTTCCATGAGAATCAGCAGACAGAGGTAAATAGTCAATGTCTGCTGATCCAGCCAATAATAACCACCAAAATCTTCTGGATATCAAGGTAGGTGGCTCAACATAAACCAACATGCTACTGGTAGGTAGGACAGGAGTGAGAGAAGATATTTACTCAAGCTTTTGATAATAAACATGATCAAACCTAAATTTTTAAAAAATTCTTAAAAATCATAATCAAATCATAATTAAGTCTTGCTAACAAAGGAAAATGATCCTGTGAAGAATTTTAGACAAAAGGAACAACTTTAAAGGAATGAGTACCAAAGTACCCTGCTTGTCCCACAAGCAGCTATCCTTGAGGCTGAGTATGTCCCACCTGTGAAGACTAGTCCTTCAACCTGACGATGAGAAGATGATCGCAGCACCCCTGGGTGAGCACCTTTGTGCCAGTAAGTGAAAATTGAAATCTCTTGGCCCCAGTGTCGCTCATAGGGAAAAAAACCTACGTCACAAGAAAGAAGGCCCAAGGGAATGTCTCCTCCTTCTCCATAAATTTTTCTGGGGCAGAATCAACTCACTTTTCAACTTCCCATTCTCTATGTTTGGCAGGTGCCCTCAAGAGCTAGCTCAATGAGCAGCAGTCCCTCTGGTGAATAAGTGACAGTACCACATAGCCATGCCCACTGGGGCATCGGACCCTCACAGGCACAGACTCTACGTGCAATTGTGTGGTGCTGTGACTATCCCCTCACAGACTAAAGATAAGAGAAGTGGTCCCTTAACCTGCCCAAGATCACCAGGCTGGCAGAGGCTGGAGCTGGGATGTGGAGTCCACTCCATTTGACATGAGATTCCCTTGCACTGGCCAATATATGACACAAAGGTTAGGAAACCTGATGGAGTTAAATTCCACAACCCAACATTGTTTTCTTTTATTGATTTAAAAAAATCTATTGGGACTAAAATAACCATGCTATTTTTTTCCTTTTGAAAATAAATTAACTTTAAACCTTATGTATTTTAACTGGTCAAATAACTAATTTCATTTCCAAATTCCAAAGCAAAGCAGTTACTTCAAAGCATATGGCATGATACAGCTTACTTTGGCACTGTTCAAAAGAAACCAAACTGCTCAGGTGAAGCAACTCTTTGAACTACCACGTAGGCTTCACCAAATTTTACATTACTGGTGAGGTAAACTTTTCTCTTATAGGTTGCACGCAGTCCTCCAAACCCTTCGCGTTAAATGCATTCTCCAGGCAGCTGCTCCAGCCAAGCTGAAGGAACCATGTACAGGTTCTGACAGGCACGCTTCTATGAGTCAGTCCCATCATTACTGTGAGACATGGAGGCAAGCATTTCTTTCTTTTCCATTTCTTAGTACTAGGCTTGCCCAGAACTTTCACTGCCAATATTCTGTAACATCTCAATTCAGAACCCAAAACTACTTAAGTAAACTTGTTTCCTGGCTTAACATTTCTTATGATCGTTTTGAGAAACAGCAAGTGAAGGCAAGCTCCCGGTACTTATTTGTAACTAATAAGTCATAACCATGGTATTAAGTATGTTTAAAACGGTACAAAAAGTAATGCTTTTCAGACACCAGCACTGAGCGTGTGAGAATGTATAAAGTTATATCATCTCCTAAACTTGAAATTGATCTGGGGAGAGATAGATGATAGAACAGAGTATAAGAAGGAGCGGGGCTCTACAACATATCTAATTCCCCATATTTTAAATTCAGTCAGGTTTTTGGAGGTATGGCAAAAATAAGGACTGCAAATGGCTTGCAAGAGATGATGGGAAGTTACAAATTACAAAGAGGGCTCCACACACGATAAATGAAAAAGTGAAAAAGCAGCTCTCAGGCAGCTCTAACAACATGTAACAGGACTCCACCTACGGGAATGGTGGGCGGGAGGCAAAATTCACATTCAAGAAGAGAATGTCCCAGGGAGATTATGGGAAAACAGGATGGAGAAGAAACTACTTAATATGTAATTTCTGGTTGGTGAGGTAGAAACCATCTCAGAGAATATAAAAGATTATTTAAACTCTGTGGATGAAGTAATGATTATCTGAGATCAAATAAGGAAACAGGAAAAATCACAAGAGTATGAATCAAGGAAAATCTGAAGTTAGTCAATAAGATTAAACCAGTAAGTATGACACATTATATTCACATGTGATTCACATATATTTACATGTGATTCACGGGTGTTCAATCTTGTCTGTGTGTGATACCTTTCCTCCCGTGTCTGTCCTGAGTATTTATCTATGCCAGGCACTACTCTAGACCCTGAGGGTGTGACTCAGCCCTGGTTGGTGGCAAGCACAACCCAGAGGGAGGAAGGGAAACTCAAATACGCATTTTCTCAACAGGTAATAAATGTATGGAAGGGAAAGGATAAAAGACAAAGGATGGCTGTGGGTTGCTGGTTCACATGAGGGCAGTTCAGGAAGACTCCACTGATTAGATTCATCCAAGTAAAGACCTGGGGGGGAGAAGCACGCGCGCACAAGGCAAATATTGTGGGGAAGGTGGACAGGGCCAAGAAAAGAGCAAGAGGCCAACATGGCCAAGATGGAAAGCAAACTTGTATACGGGGGCAGGGTAGGAAAAGAACTGTCTTGGAGGGCTTTATAGTATGTGTGTGCTCCTGCATGACCAGGGGTGGAGGGGAAGGAGGAAGAGAGCGAGATGGAGAAGAAATGAAGAGAGAAACAGGGTATGAATATTCCTGTGAAAGCAGACCACATCTTGTTTGTGTGATAGCCCAGCATCCCACAGAGGATTAAATGTACAAAAAGGCTAACAGATTTGTGCAGAATTACAGCATTTTATTTGATGCTTCAGTCCATGTTTAAATTAGTCTGGATTCATTTATGGTAGAGGCTTATGTGGACCCTTAAGAAGTCCCCTGAAACAGATTTGCATATGCAAATGAATTCCTTCAAAGAAGCTGCTGCAAAAGAATTATTCCCTGAGGTTTTCAAATGCCTTTAGAGATGCAGCTTAACCTACCCAGTTCCCATAGTGGTGACAAGTAGTCACCTCCACATAATTAGTCTCTGCCTTCCTCTCATCATTCAGGCTCTAGATCAAATGTCACCTCCCCTTGAGAGACCTCTCCTGATCCCACTCCCTGAAGTAGTACCCCTCCCTACCACTCTGCCATTACCACCTTGTTCCATATGATAGGCAACCTGCATTCAGTTAAAAAATATGGAAGTCAAGGACTTTGTCTTATTCATCACTGCTTTCCTAAGTTCCTAAAGCAGCACCAAATGCATGACCTGAGTTCAAGACACTCTATGGTTGAATGGAACCAACTACTGGAAATACCTGAATCACTAGGAGATAAGGTCAAAGAATAATATTAATTTATACAACTTGGGTCAAAAGTATGTTAAAGAATGATGAGAATAATTTTTCTTTTTTGAACTGAAAATCATTTACTTAACATTTATCTACTGTATAATAAGCACATAATAAATTTATTTTTCTCCATTGTATTTGACCTTTTGGTATAAGATCAAAAACAGTAGCATATAATATCCTAAAGGGAGACTCCGAAGTATTTCAAGCTATGCCTGCACCATTCCAGGAAGTATAGATCCATCATAATATTCCAGAGAAAAGCCCTTTACTTGCCTTTAAAAAAATTACTTCAGCCAGGCACAGCGGCAAACACCTGTAATCACAGCAACTGGAGAGACTGAGGCAGGGGGATTGCAAGTTTGAAGCCAGCCTCACTTACCACTTGACAAGGTCCTAATCAACCTAGCAAGACCCTGTCTCAAACTGAAAAATGAATAAGGGTAAGAGATATTGCTCAGTGGTTAAGCACCCCTGGGTTCAATCCTCCATATCAACAAAACAAAACAACAACAACAACAACAAAAACACTTTTTAAAAATATTCCTCCTTTCTTAGTCTCACGAGAATATTGCTTCAACATAAGTTTCCAGCATAAATCTGTTATCTACAATGTTTAGTCAAATATTGTCCTGCAATACTATTTACTAGAATAGTACTAATCTAAGAGTTAAACTGATTATTCCAAGAAACTATACTTCTACTATGACCTAAAGTCATGATATCTTGTCAATGCAGATGATGAAATGAGGCGATTCTACATTTTAGAATTCCAGTATTTCCTAAATATTGCTTTAATGTATCCTTGTGACTGTAATTCTGAACAAAACAGATTTTTGAACATTGCACAGAACAGTTCTATTCATTTGCTTGTGCTTAAGAGTGGAAATTCTTCAATACCAAATTTTATAAATTCATGTTTCTCCTTATCCTGGCTAACATACATACATGAACATATGCTATAATTTTATATATGTTGTTGTTTTTATTCTCCTTAATTTACACCTCTACTTTTCCTCTTGAAAATAAATAAAAGACCTCCTTCTATAAGAATTATACCAAAATAATTATGCACACCTGTACCTGGTTTCTCAATCACTTGAAAATGAAGTATATTCTTTTTAGCAATGTAGTATGGAGTACTGAGAATTATTAAGGTTTAATGTAGTTTCACAAATGTATAAATGACCAGCACAAATGTCTGTCTTCAGAGAGCTAAAGAACTACAAATAAGGGATGGGGCTATATCTCAGTGACAGAACATTTATAAGCTTCACCCATGAAGTAATTTCTACCATTTCTTTCTGATAATATTTATCAGAAAACAGCACTTTCATAGCATTGCCAATGAAATAAAGGATGTAGGTAGAACTCCTTCAACTAAAATAAACTAATATGTAAAAAATAGACAAAAAAATTAATTTCCATGAGTTAAATATGATTTAAATTAACTGGCACAAGTAAATCATATCTTCAAACTTAATTCTGAAGTGCATTTCAGCTGATATTTATGTACTGATGTGATGATTTCATAAACCAGTAGGCTGACAGAATGGGCCTTCCTTACTTAGTCCTTTACCTAGATATTTAAAAACCAATAATGTTTGAGAAAAGTTTAAAACTCAGGTTCATTTAAAAACATTTCTGACTCACAATGGCCTTTATTAACTTTGCACTGACCATTCTATCTCACCCAACTCCAGGGACAATCCCAATCCCAGCCTTCACCCCACCAGGTACTTCTCTCAGTTCAAAAGTAACTTTCTTGATTGGGGTTGTAGCTCAGTGGTAAAGCACTTGCCTAGCATGTGAGGCACTGGGTTCGATTCTCAGCATCACATATAAATAAATAAAATAAAGGTTGAGACAACTGAAAAAAAATTTTTAAAACTTTCCAAAATATATTTCGAATTGCTCAAATAACTAATTTGTCTCTTATTCTATATAGGTGTTGATTTCAAAGGCAAAAGCAAATAAGTAAAGGAGGGTGTCTGTTTCTAAGGATTAAGCAATCTGGTGAGGAGACAGGAGAAAATTAGTTACAATAATACATATAAAGTGCTTTACGGTTTCTCAAGTACTAACATATTGTCTCTTCTGAGAAGCCTACCATGCACTAACACCTGGGTAGTGAATCCAGGTACACAGAAAGGAACTGCCCACAATAATATAAAGGACACAATAACTACAGAAAAAGGAAACACTTTCTTCTTGCTCTGAGAACTCCCCAGAGCTCTATCTTGGAAAGGAAGAGGATTCCAAAGCCAATGGCCCTTAAACAAACATACCCTTCTTTAACTTGGGAGAAATAGCACTAATATTCTTTTTTTTTTTTCCCCATTTTTTTATTGGTGCATTACAGGTATACATAATGAAGGGATTTGTTCTTACAATATGCACACAATATAACAACATAATTCGGCCAATATCACTCCCCAGCATTCCTTGCTCCCTCCTCACCTCCCACGGCCTGGTCCCTTCCCTCTACTGATCTCCCTTTGATTTTCATGAGATCTGCTTCCACCTTCATTTTCCTTTTTCCTCTCTAGCTTCCACTTGGGAGAGAAAACATGACCCTTGATCTTCTGAGTTTGGCTTATTCTGCTTAACCTAATGTTCCCCAGTTCCACCAATCTTCCCGCAAATCACATAATTTCATTTTTCTTTATGGCTGAATAAAACTCCCGTGTGTACATACCACATTTTCTTCATCCATTCATCTGTTGATGGACACTGAATCTAGTTTCATAGTTTGATGACTGTGAATTGTGCTGTTATAAACATGGGTATGCATATATCACTATAGTATGTAGACCTTAATTCTTCTGGATAAATACTGCGGAGTGGTATAGCTGGGTCTTATGGTAGTTCCTTACCTAGTCTTTTGAGGAAACTCCATGCTGAAGAAACTTATTGTTTTGTAATTTTGGAGGCTAAATGTCCATGTTAGGTGTCGACAGGGCTATGTTCCCCCATTCCTATGTCAAAGCCCTAACTTTTAATGTGACTGTACTTGGAAGTGAAGTCTATGAGGAAATAATTAAAGCTAGATGAGGTCAGAAGGGTGATGCTCTCATCTAATAGGACTGGTGTACTTATGAGAAGAGGCCCCCAGAAAAGGCTCCCCCTACTATATGAGAACCCAGAAAGCAGCCAGCCACCTGCAAGCCACGAGGGTCTTTTACCAGAAACTAAGTCTGCCAGATCTTCAGATGGACTTCTAGCCTCCATAAGTGTGAAAAAATAAATTTCTTTTATGAAAGTTACTCAGTTGGAGGTATTTTGTTATGGCAGCAAGAACAAACTCATACAATCTGTTTGAAACCTGCAGTCCAGGATATTTCCTTGCCTCTTCCAGTTTCTGGAACCTTCTGTGCTCATGGGCATTCTCCACTCAGATATCTGTATCTTTCTGTCTCTTCTTATGAGAATACCAGTCGTACTAGAGAAGAGGCCTAGTCTGAGTCCAGTATGACCTCAGTAATTATGTTGGTAAACATCCTACTTTTAAATATGGCTGCATCCTTTAGTTTCTTTGGTCTAATTGCTCTGGGTAGTGTTTCAAGGATGCTGTTGAATAGAAGTGGAGAAAGAGGGCATCCCTGTCTTGTTGCAGTTTTTAGAGGGAATGCTTTCTGAAAGCAGTGTAGAGGAAACTTGGGACTGTTAAAACAGGAAACTTGGAATGAACCCACCTTTTGACCCAGTTATCCCACTCCTCGGTTTATACCCAAAGGACTTAAAAATTAGCATACTATAGTAACACAGCCACATCAATGTTTATTGCAGCTCAATTCACAATAGCTAGATTGTGGAACCAACCTAGATGCTCTTCAACAGATGAATGGATAAAGAAACCGGTACATATACACAATGGAATATTATTAAGCCATAAAGAAGACTAACATTGTGACATTTGCAAACAAATGGATGGAATTGGAGAACATCATGCTAAGTGAAATTAGCCAATCCCAAAAAACAAAGGCTGAATGTTTTCCCTGATAAGTGGAGGATGATATACAATGGGGGTGGGGGTGGGGAGTGAGAGAATGGAGGAACTTTATGCAGAAGGAAATGAGAGGGAGGCGGGTATTAAAAATGGTGAAATGAGACAGACATTATTACCCTACGTGCATGTATGATTACACGAAAGGTATGAATCTACATTGTGCGCAACCATAGAAATGAAATGATGTACCCCATTTGTGTACAATGAAGCACTAATATTCTAATCAGTTACCTATAGAGCTTCACAGAAGGGATTCATTATTTGAGAAATAACAAGAATTTCAAATGCAGAGATTAAAAGCAATGGATACAGTAAATATTTCTTTCACACCTACATCCTTCCACCACTTCACTACCCCTACCACTTCTAGACAGATACAAGAGTTATATACCAACTGTTCACAGTTTATTCTTTACTAAGTGGCCCCTTTCTTCCTTTTGTGTATATTAATGTGACTTTTCTAAGGATTCCTAAGTATTAGTAACTCGGAAAGAAAAAGTGTTAAGACCTAGATTGATTTTTTTTAAACTGAAGTATAAATGACCCTGTAATTAACAATGTTTTCTGACATTCAGAGTGCATTAGACTATCTCCTGGGCACTCCATCTGCCACTCAAATAGCTTAACTGCATGTCAAAGGACCTGAATGCTGACACTAGATCAAATTAACCTGCAAGCACTAAGAGATTTGCTACAGTACATCTGAAACAATGACAGCACTTTACAAATTAACCAGGACACCACTTTCATCCAATCTCCATTTAAAAGTTCATAAAAAAGTTTTTGTTATACCCAATGTACCTTTCATGTGGGCACTCATCAATGCCACCAACGCCATACCCCATGCAATCACTAAGTCCTCATTATCAACCTTCGTTATTTGCCAAGCTTCAATAATAATTTCCCATTTATATAACCTTTTCCTCACCTCCATTAGGTTCTACTTTTACTCCTTCCCTAAACCTATTAGAATCATCACACACACACAAAAAAGAATCATCACATATTCTTGCCTAGATAACTGCATACATTGTTTGATTTTCATGTTTGAAAATCAGCCATGTTTGATTTCGGAGGTTTAATTCACCATTACTAGAACTAGCCATTTCATCTAGTAGTGAAGTCACACCTTACCCAGGAATGGTCTCTAACAAACCTGCAATGATGGAATGGCAGGGGTGACTGCCTGCTCAGTCTGGGCTGCTTAGACCCAGCAGCCATTCCTCCTGCACCCATGCCCAGGGACACAGCCGCTTCCTTCCCTTGGCAGCTGTTCTGCCCACTCTGCTCCCCCTCTATTCTGACAGCCAACTGGGATGCCCAGGTTTCAACACCCACTTCTGATAATGGCCAGGACCTTTTGTGGTTTGCAGGCCTTGATGACCAACCTCTACAAAACAGCATTGGGTGTGAAAGCTTGGGGCACTTTGAATTCTCACAGCTGTGGTCTTTGGATCAGTAGCTTCTGTGCCCTACCACCTAACAGGTTTGGCTCAGTAAGCCTTCTTCTTCCTTAAATAAATGTAATCTAAGGCAGTGATTCTAGACTCTCAGAATTCAGGAGCCAGTAAAATTTCCAAAGAGAAAAGGTAAAGCAAAACACAGAAAGAGGATAAATGTCTCAAGGTAACATTTTTTTTTTCCTAGAAAAGGATATTAAAAAAAAAAAAAAAAAACTGCATTTACAAGTGCCACAAAAAAAAAAAATTCTTCCTTCAAACTATAATAACTTTATTTTTTTTAAAATCTATTATTTTTGTACTCATTTGCTATGGTGAAATTAAAATAAGTTACATTAAGGATGTGGCACTGGGGAACAATGACAACCCAACCCCACATTCAGCCATGACCAGAAGGTAAAATAACCTCTTCAACTCAACTATACAATTCTAAACTCATCCACAGCAATCCCCACTTTTCAAAATACATGGAACAAATACTGCGCCTAAAAATAGAAGAAAGCTGGAGCCTGAAGCCCTGGTGCACCTGCAGTCCTCTGGGACTAGCAACTAAGCGTGTTAGTGACTGAGCAGATTCTGAAGGAGACAGAGGCCACCTCATTCAGTCACTAATTACCACTTATACTAGTAGAAAAGCAAGAAGTCGAGTTCAATACCTTCAAGAAATAAATTATGTCAAAATGAGGAATTAAAGATCTATAATATGAAATCTAAATATTTCAAAATCCCAAATTATATATGGACTTGCTTGGCCTTAATAAAGAACAGCTGGGCAATAAGGCTAGCTCCTTATTAGTAAAAGTAGGCCAGGGAGGTGGCAGAAAATATCAAATTGTGCACATCCCCCCAGATTTATTTCTAAAAGCTAAAGCTATTTAAGACTAAAATTTTAAAAGTCAAAGGCTTCCCTCCACCCCCAAATTAATATGTACACAACAGCTCGAAAACCCTTCTCAAAAAAAACCCTTAGCATACTTTCCTACAGCACATAAACCTGCAGTAGGAGAACTTAATACAAATATAAAGGTGGGTCATTTCCTCCCTTTACAAGGCATCGGTATTTTATGAATGTCATTACTTTAAAGCGGGGCAGGGGGTGGGGGGATCTAAGCAATGGATTGACATGAGAAAGCACAATGTCATATTAAAAACTTTTAATAAATGAAAGCATTTTACTTACGATGTTCCTTGCTGAGAATTAGGGTGAGTTTTTGAAGGTGCATCATATTGTTCTGTGGGGAGGGAGATATCATCAGAGCAACACACTGACACACAGTTACGAGATCAGCTGTAAATTCCCCTTTTGCCCCTTCCTCCCTTTTGCCTAAACAGTACAAATTCCATCCACCAGAATACTATCCATGGCACTTAGTACAATTTCACCATTATATCATTTATGCTGCTTTGAGAGAGAAGGCTTGCTGGAGTAGAGGGGAGACAACTTAATAGAAGAAAAACACTATGAAAAGCAGTGCACGCATGCCTTCCCATGTTGCCAGGAACTGTGCTCAGTGTGGGAGACTTTTCTGTTCTTGATGACAGCTGATAGAAGGCTATGGCAGGGCTGCTCACCCCTGATCTGGCTTGATTCTCATGTCTATCAGTGATTGATTACCCTTCCTTTTACTGCCTCAGTCCTTGCCTGATTAAGACGCTCCCATCCCACCTGTCCCTCCATTATTGGTTCTCCAGTGCCCCAACTCATTCACTCAACATCTATTTATAGACTGCCCAGCAGAGACCAATATGTATGAGGCATCTGATACGATCCTCAGTGAGCTTCCAGTTGACTGTGGGACATGAAAAGATTCACAAATGCCCACACCCCTAGGCAGTGTGAGATAAGTACACTAATCAGTTGCATAAATCCGCTGTCAAAATTGCATAAATTCACTGTCAATAGTCACTCAATTGATATTGACCAAAGAAGAAAAATAAAGAGAAAGAATAAAATGGATTGGGTACAAGGGACAGGGTGGGATTCTCACAGCATTCTTCCATAGGAGGCCTTCAGCAGAAGTAAACAAATATAAAGAAGTGGGAGAAGTTAAAATGATCCAGATTTGTAAATAGTAAGGCCAAGTGTGGAATTCTGTGATGGACAGCACTAAAGACAGGCAAGAGTCAGATTTCAGAGCATTCTGAAAGCCAGGATGGGGGTGGGGGGGGTTGCAGCTTTAATTCTTGGGCAACAAGATGCCATCAATTATGTAAACAGGGATGACACAGTGGCACTTCAGAACAAGTAATTCTGTGGTGCTACCTGGTAAAGCCTAGAAGGGAGAAGAAAGTGTTCAATGTGGAGGCAACAAACCAGTTGGAAGGCAGCTGTATGTGTCTAGACATGAGGTAACAGGAAGCAGAGACAGAACTGAAGTGGAAAAGAAGCATGGGTGCCTTTTAGTCAGGGGTGAGTGGTTCCTCCCAAGAATGCCTCACGGAGACCCTCGCATATTTGCACTTAATCACTTTATCCTCCGGGTGGCAGCAGTTCTTATGCGGTATTTTCAAATTGTCTTCCCTTCAGTCTAGACAGCTCGGATCAGGAATACAAATTAAGAGTGATGAAAGTCACTCTGTAGGCCATTCACCTGGACTCCCACATGGTCACCCTGATTGCCCTCCACACATCACAGGTTCTAGGCAGCCTTGGGCAGCCATGGTTGCAAACATGGTCATAAACAGTGGGACACACACATAAACTTCCTACATTGTTCCTCTCCTCTACGTACCAGTACCATAAGATCAGTGTTGAAGAAACCTGAATTCACTGTGGACTTACTTTAAGAAATATATGTATATTTTACTCTTTATTTTAATCCACATCTCACCCTCTCTTCATCCAACAAACAAGATCCCACTTTTCCAGACCACAGAAGTCACATTCTCAAAAAGATAAACAAACCCCCAGAATACCAAGAAAGATCTGGCACAAGCAGCTAGTGAGTCAACACCTACAGGAGACCCTCCGGTGTCTACTATCCAGAGTAACAAGGGATCAGCCCAAACCACTGCACCAACTGAAAAGATGATCCATCCATGATCAAGAAAGTGCTTACAAGTGTTTTCAAACAATTCAATGGCTTTAAGTTTCTTTCTAAAGCAGGATTCAGCGAGCACACAGGCCAAGAGCAAACCAAAAGGGCATATAATGTGTATGACTGGCAGACTTGGAGAATAGAGGGGAAGCAAGAGGTAAAGAGGCACATAGCAACCCTATGCACAACTAGGCTGCGCTCCACCTTCAGACCTATGCCATTGCACTGGCCATCTGTCCCTAGAATGGCTGCCAAAATACTGAGGAAAAAGACTTCCTAATTTCCCCAAGTGGCCATAAAGTTTAGCTAATCTTATCTTGCTACTTATACAATAAACTGAGGCAAAAGTGTCAGGCTTATTTCCCCACATTTGGGAGAAATTTTACAAGTTCTTTGTGAGATTTTATTCAATATCCCTACAGCAGAGAACAACAAACCCCTTATACAAAGGTCAGATAATAGGGTATCTTAGGTGCTATGCCTTGTAGAATAATTAAGTGGCAAGGGCGATGGCCCAATAAAACTTTGTTTGCAAAAAATAACTGCAGAGCAGATTTGACTCACAAGCTGTAGTTTGTTCATCCCTGTTCAGAAGAAGGTTATTCCGTTCCTTGTTTTTCTAATCTTTTTTTCTCCTCATATCCTTGCAATTCAACCAATAAAATCATCGAGGAAAAAAATATAAGTGGGGGAAAAGAGACAAGAAGATGTGAAGGAAGAATCTCCATGTAGACATCCATGAACTACCCACTACCCTCCTTCAACAGACACACCGGCCTCCTGTTCCCTACAAGTGGCTCCTTCATCCTCTGAAGACCAGCACTCCAGCCTGTTAGCAACCACCAAATCCTGCAGCAGGTTGTCTTCACCAGCACAAGTGTCTCACTCCCCTTATAATATTCTGATGAACTAAATGGCTGCAAATATTCTAGTCATCTTTTCAAGGCTAGACATGCCTGTGTATGGTCAGGACACCAAGAATTTATTGATCTGAGGGGTTATTGTTGAAGAGAAAACCTGGACCTTCTGAGTTCTCAAGTACTTATAATCCATAAAAAAGGAACCAAGAAAAAAACTGCATGATCAAAAGATACACAGGGGATAGACAAGTTGTGTGCTACGTCCCTTACAAAAATCTCTTGTATTAAAAAAGCACAAATAGCAGCACAAGAACATCCTGGCCTATTCCTGCCTACAATTCCTGAGTTTTGAGCATCATGTTCAAGCTAATTATCATATATCCTATAATATCAAATTATATTTGTTTAGTATTATACTATAACATCTTCATTAACTCTTTGAAACAATCTAAAATTCCACCAAAAGCACAGCTAAATTTTTGCTCTCCTTCCCTATTCTTTTCCATATAAGAAGGCCTCATTTCTGCTGGGGTATTTATTACTAATGGCTTTATATTAAATGAGTAAAATTATGTCGTGTTCTCCAATGCAATAAATAATTCCACATATTTACTTACTTTGGTTTTGGGTTGCAGAACTGATAAGCTGAGAATCCTAAAAACAAAACAAAACCACTACTTATTAAAATATTAAGGATGCTTATAAATCTAAGAATAAAACTACACAGATTTTAATACTAAAAAATAGCTAAAAAATGGAAATAGTGTAGAGAATACCCATACTACCCAGCACATATATTCTAAAATTAATATTTCACTGTGACCCTTACAGCTATCCATCCCTCTTTAGCCAATCTTATTTTTTATGCATAGGTTACAAATACTGATTAATCTGTCTCACATAAAATAGCTCCTATTGCTTCTTTCCTAGAGTTTATCTTTCTTTTGGCATTGAACAAAGATATTTTTACAGTGTCTAAAGCTTTACTTTAAAAGCAGTAATAATGAATCATCTTTTCATAAAAGAATCATCATAAAATAGGAAATATCTAACTTGTGGTAAATTTAGGTTTGTGGAGATATAAATTCTTTTGAAAAAAGTGCCACAGGAAGGAATAGCTGTAAATACATGCACAGTAGGCTGGGCAGAACACAGATATGAAAGTGCTACATCTACATCCTGAAGGTCATTCACAAGTACAAGTACAAACCAGGAAAAATGGTTGTGTTTAATACACTGTTCACAAATACTACAATGGAAAAATGTGATCAGCAGTTCATTTAGGAAGTATGAGACATGTTAAGATGTGTGCATGTATTTGTGTCTTTAAGTCTGAACTAGGAATCAGATCATCTACTCAATTTCCCATCTCCAAAGGAAGAGAATGTATTGAAAAGTCCAAAGTGCTAGATAAGCTATATACATAAGCCATAAAGTCCTATGCAAATATAAGATGTTCTTCCTAACACAAGTTGGAGAATAAAGGAAGCACTGCAGGGCCAGATGCACTGTGATTTTAACCTAATCTCCAAAGACTTCAACAAATAAAACTTCAGCAACCTGGCTTGCAGCAATAACTCACACTTTTCACTGGCATGGACACCATGTCTGTGTACTTTAAGGAATTACCTTTGTAGGGAAAGGAAATTTGGATGGCTCAGCTGTACTAGGCGTATGTATTGCTGTCAAAGGAGGAGGCCATGAGTGGGTCATTTCCTGAAAAGGGTTTGGAAAGGGAAGAAAAGGTAAGTTACAAATAGAACATTCATTTCTACTTAGGTTAAATTTTACCTTAATACACAGTGGATTTATGGTAAATGAAAAGTACTTGGGGGGTGGGGGTACTGGGGATTGAACCCAGGAATGTTTTACCACTGAATTACATCCCTGGTCCTTTTCTATTTAGAAATGGGGTCTCACTAAGTTGCTTAGGGCCTCACTAAGGTGCTGAGACTGACCTCAAACTTGGGATCTTCCTGCCTCAGCCTCCTGAGTCGCTGGTACTGCAAATGTGCACCACCACACCCTGCTGAAAAGTATAATCTTAAAAAAGTCATTTACTTTTTGGAAAACCATTTGAATTGGTTAAGTTGAAAAGCTGAAGAACTCCAATTTACAAAACTGAAAAAAAAATCAGCTTGGAAAAACAATAATGTATATGAATGGAATCAATCCTCTGACTATTGTAACACACACAAACTGTAACAGGTGCTGGCCGAGTTTATGTAACCGTGAGACATGAACAGCAGGCTGTGCTGGCAAGCACCTCCACTCTGTGCTTTCTTTCTCCCTCAACTTCTTTACTGCCTGTCCTGGAATTACTGAAGTGCAAAGGAAGAACTTTCCTTTTTGACTTAAGCAAACAAGTAATTCAGGCCACTTGATCCACTTAGGAGAGTTTTAGTAGATTTTGACCCTTCCCTGATACACACTATTTTGGAGGAAAGGGCCTTTTAAAATTGCCTTCATTTTCATTAATAGAACTATAATTTTTACTCATTAATTTCTTAGCTAAAGGCAAGTTTTCTAAAACTTACAAACTAATATGTTTATATTGACATGAATTCTCTTCTCCTAGGCATGTTTGTGAACTTGATTTTGCTTTGCTAAAAAACTCATGGAAAAACATATCAGATAAAAGACATGTTTAATCACAAATATACATTGGTGAGCATGTGCACATACACACACTTTTTCAAAGGGCTAAAATGGCCTTGGAGATCATTAACTCCAACATTTTACAGATGAGAAAACTGAGGTCCAAACAATTGGATCAAGACACCACAGGAAGTTGAAGGCTACAGAGTAAAGTTTATAGGCCTCTCTTGCAACACATGTTACGACTGCCAGGCAAACTAGCTTAACAATCAACAGACAACTCTCCACCAGCAAGTTAACACTTCATTCTTTTCAAATGCTGGCTAACTTCTCTATTTGCACTGGTATGCCATCTGATCTTTGCCACAACAGGAGGTGGTGTTTGAGCAAGTACTTCCACTTCCACCTTCTGCACTTCTTTCCCTGCCTTTTCCCACCACCATTCTGGGTTGCTTATAGCCCCAGGACAGACTAGAGAGACCTTGTGTAGTGATGAGCAACATAACTCATGCTGGTTCTGAATAATTTTTGTGGAAAGTGAAATCATGCTCGTATCTGCTGACTGACCATCTGCTTTGTTCAGTACACAACAGGCGTTCTGTACTAAAACATACTGGAAAGAGTAACAGCTCTGCAGCCAGGGACCTCAAATGGAATCGTAACTCTAACCCAAATCTGCCACGTCAGCCTGGCAAAGTTGCCTGAATTCTGGGCGTTGTTTCTCAGTAAAGGGTAAACTAGAACCACTTATTTTTCAAAGTATTAAAAGGACAGTTTAACTACAGTGCTTGGATACACCATGTATCCAGGGCACTTAATCAATGGAAAGCATTACAATTTTTAATTAAAAGTCTAGTTTTAAAAGAATTTCAATATTGCACCAAAGAGGACTCCCTGCTGTTTTATTCGTTTGGCAATACTTTAGGGCATGGAATCACTACAATACAAAACCATGTAATAATTAGTTGAGAGGACATCTGAAAGCATCACCCTATGTTTTATAAGAGTTTCTTTAGAATCCCGATGGTATCTATGACTTTTAGTCACCAATTATTCCCCAACAACATCCATTGTAGCTCTCAATGCCTAAGGCTGTCCCAGCTATTAAATCAAGCAGTTGGAAAGTACATAAATTCTTTCAGACCCTAAGTGGTTCCCTGGTAGTCTGAAAGAATTTATGTACTTCCCTAAATACCTACTTGCCAGAGGGACTTAGGGATGAGGAGAATTGGGGCCATTACTAGGGAGAGAAGGCTGACCAGAAAGAACCATAAGACTGTGACTTTGTGACGACTTACCACATAGATTGAGCCAAGGCAGGTGGCACCATCCTCTGCCTGCCTTCAAGGCCCCAAGCTGCACCTCCTCTTCTCCTTGCTATTCTGCTCTCAACACTGTCTAGTTCTAGTTGTTCCTCTTTTCCCATCCAAAGGCTTTCCCTCTCCCACAAGGCCACTGTTTACTGGCCTGTCACATCTTTCATAGCCCCATCACTATATTATATATTTTCCTTTCCTATCATGGTGTCCAGGAGATCAAGGACTCTGTCTTCTTCACTGTGGCAGCCCAGTGCCTCAAAGAGTATCTAAAGGTTTCACAGATATTTGCTGAATGAATGAATGACAAATAATAATGCTACCATGTACTGTAACAGCCTCACTGGCATGTTGGGCAGATGTGGAGACCAGATTACTCTTAAGTAGGAAGCAACAGCTTTTTCCATATGCCTGCTGAGGATACGCTGTCTTTTCTGGCCCTAGTGCAAGACCATCTTCTGGTCTTGCACTAGCAGTCTATCTGCTATCTGCCTACCCTGTCAACCTGTAGAAGTGACAGGCCACCACTTCCTCTTCATTAGAACACTTCCACCCTAAATGTTGCCCTCAGAGAACCAAATAACATCTTCTGTGCTTGATCTTTGCTGTTAACAAAGTATTTGCTGCCTCTAGCACTCATGAGAAAGGTCTGCAATTGAATTCCTGACAATCTTAATAAATTGCTGGTACCAGATAAGAAAAAACAGGAATCTTGAGGCAGGGAATGGTGTCTGGATCTGTATCAGAGAGAGCTAGTGTGGCCCCCAGAGATCATCTGCTACTCCTGAGTCCCCATTTTACCATGAGGAAACTAACACCCAGGTAGATGTGGGATTTAAGTGAGGTCACAGACAAAGGAGGGAACAAACTCACAGCCTCCACTGAAAAAGGTTCATGCCTCTTCAGTCCTGGGCACCGTGGTATTTGCTTTCCCCACTTACAATTTCCAAATGAAAACATACACCTTCACTTACATTAACCACTTATTCTTAAGTGCTTCCAAGTAGGCAAGAATTCACTAAAGTGATTTTGGATAAAAGGGGAGGGAGGATAGATGGGTTTATTAAATTTAAAATGTTTGTCTAATGTTATAATACCACTGTTTCTAAAGAAAGGATGTAATCTGTCTCACATCCGCACACAACAAAAACCTAAGCATGGAAACATTGAAATATGCGATGACAAATCTATATTTACTTTTTATACGTCAGTCATTTACTCTTTTTATGACTCACTATAGGAAAGAATTTCAGAAATAGGGGAGGGAATGGATGATACAAAAACCTAATCAAGGTAACCTGCTTAATAATCTTACTTGTTGGCTGTCAACATTTTCTGATCTTTAGCAGTTCAAAGTGTGATTCCTTAGAGGTAATTTTCAAGAAAACTAAGTAAGAAGGGACCAAAAATTATAAAATGAAAGTGATGGACGTGTTTTCCAATGATCTGGTTAGAAACTCATGTGGAACATTTCACAGGTGACAAGGTAAACAATACAGTAATCAATATGCTTATTTGCTGGTTGCAGTTGCCACCATCAATTAATAACTTTACAATGAAAAATTAGAATAGATTTACATTTTGAGGGAACAATGACAATTAGAGATTAAAATAGGCAAATATGTCATATCAGTCCTCTAGTTATAAAAAAATTAGAAACTTCACAATAAATGACATATCAAGAATTTTTATCATCTTTAATGATATTCTTATAAGCCATAAATGATAAATACACAAAACTCTATTATTACAATTTATCTGTATTTGAGTGTTAAAATTCAGCTCTGGATTTTCAAGAAATTAAAGCCAAATTGGAGCTGGGCATGGTGGCACATGACTGTGATCCCAGTGGCTCAGAAAGCTGAGATAGGAGGATCGAGAGTTCAGAGCCAGCCTCAGCAAAAGGGAGGTGCTAAGCAGCTCAGTGAGACCCTATCTCTAAATAAAATACAAAAATAGGACTAGGGATGTAGCATGGTCGAATGTCCCTGAGTTCAATCCCCAGTCCAAAAAAAAAAAAGCCAAATTGGGAAATATGATAGTTTATATATAGCTCTTCTCTGATAAAAAGCATTTCAGTTCTATAAGGATTTTTTTTTTCTAGAGCTGAATTCTAGAAGGAATGCCATCCTTGTACAAGAAAAACTGAACAAGTGGATAATGTATTCAAAGGCTTATTTATAGAAGCAGCCCAAATGTTCATGAACAGTCCCAATAAAAGAGCAAAAAACCTAAAAACCCCTAAGGTAAAACTAAAGAAGTGAATTTACTTCCTCTTATTTGTTTTTGGGTTTTCTGGGGGGTGGGGGGTGGGGGGGGTCCTTTTAAAATTTCACTGACTCATTCAAGAGTCCGCCAGACAAACCAGGTGTCACTAGACACCCACATATACAGATTCCACATTGTTTAACCCCTGATGCCTCCCAGATGACATCAACACAGGGGTTTCCTCTCTGAGTTATGACCTGCTCTCCAGGATCTTCAAAGACAACCAGAAAAAAAACATGAACACTATCATAAAACTCTGGTCAAAATACCTTGCAGTTTGGGAATGTTATTTTAATATAATAAAATCTGTTAGGGGATTCCTAAGTCTCCCTTTGTCATTGTTCTGGTTTATTTGGAGGTTGGAGGTGCAAAGGGGCAAAACCTGTTTAAAGAGGGTTGGGAATGGTGGTTGTTTATTAAAGTAATAATAATAGTGATGGGGCTGGCTTACATGTTTCTTAAATGACAAAATCAGCTCACCTTTAGAATTTCTTCAACACAATGGACTTCATTGGAGTACGTCTGCTACAAGTGAAAAGAAGGAAAAGATGAGTAAACAAACAGCAGAAAGGAGTGAGGGTAATGACTGATGCTGGTGCCACCTCGGCAACACTCAAAGGCTCGCTCACCTCAGCTTCATGTTGCACTAGCAACTTTGGATTCTGGATGAATAAGACCAAAGAGATTCATCTAACTTGATCTCAGGGAAACACACAAGGAATCAGTGAGCAGAGACCATGGCAGACTAACTGTGACCCTTAGGTCAAAAGTTAAACAATGGAAAATTTGTATATTAAAGAAATAGTACAATAATACATAAGTATCTCTAGAGCTATAACACATACAGCAAAAATGGAGGGAAAGGGATTAAAACAGGCACCATAATTTCAGCCCAAGTTAAATGAACGCAAAAATGGCAATCATCTGAACTCTTTAGTAGTCCAGTGGAGAATAGATCTTTATTGCCAGGCACAGGGGTGCACACCTGTAATCCCAGCAAACCTGAGGCAAGAGGACTGAGGTAAGAGGACTGCAACTTCAAGGCCAGCTTCAGCAACTTAATGAGACGCTACTCAAAATAAGAACTTTTAGGACTTGATGTAGCTCAAGGGTAAAGTGTCCCTGGATTCAATCCATAGTACCAGAAAAGAAAATAACAACTCTTTATTAGTATTGCTTTTTAATACTCTAACCTATCAAAATTTATTTTAAAGTTAAAGATGTCTCACCCCTAGTCAGCATTTTCACCTTATACATGCGTGTAGGTGTGTGCGCGTGCATACAAAATTTTCCCAGGAAGCAAATGTACAGAGAAAAGACAAAACAAAGCATACAACATTCACACTGTCCTATAATTGAATCTAATGGACATGTCAAAATTCAGCTTCAATTTGATCTGAACAGGTGTGTATTTAAAACACTTAAGTTTCCTGGAAATACCTTTATTCAAAACTGCACACTCTGTTATTGTTGAGGTGGGGCCAGGAAGTTGGGAGATATAACAAAAAGAATTAAAGGTATCCATAAAATCTGTACCCACTAGCACATTCTGCACATGAACAGCTAGACCTGCTTTTTGGTTTTCAGAACATTAAAGGATGTCTAACAACTAAACCCAACATTACTGCTCTGTTTTAGCACAGATAGAGAAATGAATGCTGTTTTTACCTGAGGGAAAAATACAACAAGATATTGTGGTTTCAATTTTTTACATGTATTATTAGAAAAAATAACAATTACATAATGAAGGTAAATTGATGGAATAGCATTATGATGATATTAACTCTAGACAAATAGTCCCCTCACTCTACCTATCGCTGGCATGAAAATGGTAATCCAATTAAAATACGTGGCAATCAATGAAATAATGAAGTACCCTTGAATAGAAGCAAAAATAAAATAAAAATGTATCCGCTGTTCCAAAAGAATGAATGAGGTCAGAAAGTTAGACCTTCAAGACACTGAAAAAACTTTTATTTGATATTCCTAATCACTTAACATTTAACCTAGATTTCATATCGCCAAAGATACACTTAAAAAAAAAAAAAAAAAACCAAAAACAAAACTTGATGAACCAAAACTGAAGAATTTTTTCTAGAGCTTATCTACAGATTAGCAACACTGACCTTACCCAGATTCTCATGAAGAACCTCCATTAACCCATTTAAAATTCTAATAAGGTCTTGGGTTCTTTAGTTGGTTAAATTACTATGAATTTTCCTAGGAGTTCCCTTATGGAGCAGAAGTGTTTCAAAGTGGAGCAATGGTTCTATTCCAACTACATAAGGATATTATCTTCTTTCAAAAGTCCTAGTCAGGTGTGATGGCACACACCTATAATCCCAGCTACTTGGAAGGTGGGAGGATAACATGTTCGAGGACAGACTGATTAACTTAGCAAAACCTTAAGTCAAAATTTAAAAAATTTTTGAAAGATTTGTAGCTCAGTGGTAGAGTGCTTGCCTAGCATAAAGTGAGGCCCTGAATTCAATCCATGGTACTGAAAAATGAGCAATAACAACAAAAAACCCTAAGCAACCCTGTTCACAATGCAAATAATTGAAAGTGATCAAATGCCCAACAACAGAAGTCCAGCTATCATGTCTGCATACCACAGTTATATTATGCAGACTTAGTAGTATAAAACTGCACTTTTATGGAAAGATGCTCAAGATAATATACTTTGAACTTTTTTCCTTAGAAATCATTTCATTCAGGAAAAACTGCCATAATACTAACAGGAATTCAACAAACCCTTCACTCAGATATCCCAAACATTAGCACTTGTTTTTATTTTTCTCTCCTACCCATCTTCACACCCACATACAATGAGATCTCTCTGAGATTAAGTTACTTACTGCCCCTTTACTCTTAAATACTTCTATGATTACCAAGCCACTTTTGAAGCCTGCATTTAAAAGAGGGCAGTTACAAAACAGTCTGTATAGTATGAGCCCATTTTATGTTCCGTGTGTCTGAGATTCACATCTCCAATTTTCTGCCCATCTAAATTAGAGGCAAATGAGAATAGGTCTTTCAGGTGTGACTGCAAAGAAAGATCTGTAAGGACAGGCTGTCTCATTTAAATAACAACAACTTGGTACCTCCAAGTTGGCCCCTGGAAGGAGACTTCCTAAGAGGGAAGAAGGGGTTGTTGGAATAACCATGGCATGCTAATCCCATTCTTAAAATCCACATTTCCCAAAGGGTCTCCAGCTCATTACTGTCACTCCTACAAAGTAGAACCAGGCTCTCCTTTTAACACTGTGACCAAAGAACAATTAGTCCTGGCTAAGTCTCTCTGCAACACAACTGAGATTCAAGAGATGATTTAAAGAAAGCAACAACAAACATCTGTAACAGTATGGATCAGGATGCTCTAGTTAGCAGGTCCTTTCTGTCTAGTTCTCCCTCAATGGTATATGACACTAACTCTACTATGACCACAAATCTCACTGCTGTCTCCCACTCTCAATATCTAGGTTCCTAAGCTAGGTGGGCTCTCCCCTCTGCCTATTTGTGGTCACTTCACATATCTGGTTTCCTGTACAGAGAACAACCTCCTAGCAGGGACCTCACTTCCCCTCTGGGGTATGGCCTTAACACAGGAATCATAATTCTACTCAAATTTTTAAATGTATATTCATTCATTCATTTATACTTGGGATTGAACCCTAGTGTGCTTTACCACTGAGATACATCCCCAATACTAAAATTTTTTTTTAGAGATAGGGGCTTGCTAAGTTGCTGAGTGTCTCATGGAGCAATTATTTATTGAATGCATATTGCATTAAATTCTGTACATAAATTAATTGTTCAATGCAGTTATAAAATCAATTACTAGCTTAGCATGAAGGAAAGCTACTACACTAAATGTTCCCATCAAATGTAAGACACATTCCTATTACAGAAGCTTTAAAATGGAAAAAAAAAGTCTCAGTAATGTTGAAAAAGCTCAATTCTCAGATCAACCTTCTGAAGTGGATGAGCCTGGCTTCAGAATCCCATCAAACTGACCTTCCAAAAAGTCCAACATTTGCACAGGAGACTAACATATCAGCTTCTTAGGAGGTGGTGTGAATCCAGTCCTCCTCTGCATGACCAAAGTCTTATTTTAAAGAGCAATGTCTTTCATTGGTTTCTACCAAGCATTTTGGGTATTCATATTTAACTGCCTGTTACCCCTACAAGTGCTTCAGACCAGAAAAGGCAATAAGCTCACCTGGATCTGATTTCTCGCTCCTCCTGGAATGACACTGTGAAATCATAAAGAAATGCACTGATACTAAAATATGTTGGTGTCTTCTAAGCATGATACAGTTTGTTTATAATAAGCTAAAAAGAGCTGGATGGGGAAAAGGCACCTCACCAGTGAGACAGGAGGTTCTTGGCAATATTATATTTTAAGCCTCTCAAGTTTCAACAGAGCAGCATTTTTATAAAACAATGCTATTCTCAAAAAGGCTTAGTTATCACTAACCAGGAAATACGGGGAGCAGCATGCAGAAGAGAGAAGCCAAAAGAGCTTAGATCCCAGATCTGGCTCAGATGCAGACGCACTCTGCAGTCCCGGATAAGATTCAACCTCTTTAGGCGTATTTCCTCATTTGATAAGGGATAATAACACCAAACCTAACCACTTCACATGGTTGGTATGAAGGTCAAATGTGAAAACACAGAAAAAAAAAAAAAAAAAATATATATATATATATGGGATACACAGTGCCAACATTAATCACCAAAACATTCTTCAACAGTGACAGTTTAAAAAAAAAAAAAAAACCTCAAAAGGTTCACTATGTGAAGTTTAACTTTTAAAATATTAACAAAAATGGCTATTTTTCTTAAAATATGTCACCTCTTGGATTACTGTTCAGTTTTGATTATCTACTTGCTGCTTACCTAGCCCCAAATGCCTGCAACCCTTCTACACAGCCTTCAGGTTGCATGTGAAAACTATCCTTTGGAAAACATTCTGTAAGCCACTCCCTTACCCCTCAGCTGTCCAGATGTTCTGATGTTCAGAATGCTGTATTCTGTCAATGTATCATCTCTGCTGCTTCTAGGTTACAAGTTCTATGAAAGCAGGGGACAGTCCGACCTCACTGACTCATCAGTCACATGCTGCCTGCCTCACAGATGCCACCGAAAGTATTTGCTGGTATGTTTTCACCCTCAGAACTGAGTTCGAAAATAAGTTTTTAACATTTAGGGCTTTAAAACTTAGTAGATGCTGCAGGTGTTTGAATTATAAATGACCACCTTAACAGACTAAATGGAAATAAAACATACTAGAGATAAAAGGAAATTGTTTTGCATTGCCTTCTCCTGGAAAATATTTAAATTACCCCAAGAAACTCTTTTTCCCAGATCAGTCTGGCAAACAACCAAAAGACTAACAATACTGTACCTATGAGATGTGGGGAAATAGGCATTTGAACACTGGGACTGGTGGGAGGGCAAAGTGGTATAAGCTCCAAAAATATCAGTTTAGCAATAGCTACCAAGTTCTAGTTACATATTCTCTTTGACTTATAGCACTGACTTCTACATGTACAAAATAACTTCAGTTTGCAAAGAATAAGACAGTATAAACAATCTAAATGTTTATCTGCAGGTAACTAAGACCACTAAGGTACACATCACTTTCAAAGAAATACTATGCAGCTATGACAAACAACGAAGAAGCCTTTTGCATACTGATTTAAGGGGGTAATCTCTAAGAAATATTGTTGGGCAGGAGAAAAACAAAAAAGGTTCATTATATGCCAGCATTTGTATGAATGAAAAAGAGTCAGTGAGACAAGAACAATGTACACAGAATTGATGACTATGTACAAAATACCATTGGGAATAATGGTAGCATGTCCTCAGTTACTTCTGGTGTTTGCATTTTATTTTCCTTCCTCCACGTCACTTTCCTTCTTCCAAACACCTTATACTCAATCTCCCCAGCTCAGTTCTCAGTGCTCTGGGCTCATCCCATCCAATACTTTCTACCCAGAATTGCTGGTTATATATTCACAAGCAGCCTTACCCAGTACACACAACTTGCTGTCAAGGCCTGGCCCCAAGCTTGCTTGCTAAATCACTCTTGCTCCCCAAACTAGACTACAAACAGGGAGAGCATGTTTTGATTCTCTTCTCTTCTTTTTTATCAAACTTAAATACTCATCAGACATATTTGAAACACACAAAGCCTTGTAGTATTGTTAAGAGGAAGATACAAATTTAAGGCATATTAAAGTTAGGGTCATGCAAACAAATACATGGGTTTATATAGAGACACTATAATCACCATTTCTAAGAGACAGATTAGAGGAGACCAAAAATCTTGGCTGAGCAAGGTTTTGAAATAAAATTAATTGCATTCTGTGAATATGCAATAAATTCCCTGAACAGCTAAGCCTGTTCCAAGAACATGCTCATAACTGCTGGGTGTGCCTACTTCAGCTGGAACAGGTATAAAAGGACTAGCAGTACTGCTTCTCCAGAAGCAACACACCCGTAGGGCAACTATGTGAATGTCTTACCTCCGCACCCAGAATTTTAGGATAAGAGTTTTTAAGATCCCTGGACAGATATACAGACATGCTTATAGACCAAATTAAAACAAGAACAACAACAACTTTGCTAGAGATTGTTAATATGGAAGGAGGGATATTACACTAGACTATAAGGAATAAGTCACCTTAGACTGTGTTATCAAGTAAGTTGCAAAACCAATTTTATTTTTTCCTTTTTTTTTTGGTGCATTATAATTATACATGATAGTGGAATCCATTATGGCACGTAAAACTAATTTTAACTATTAAATTCTCCCTTAAAATTGTTCATCTCACTTCATCCTTCCCCAGATATTTTCAAATAACTAGACATAGCTTCATCAAGGCAGGAGCTGGGATTTAGTCAGCTCCGCATTTTCCAAGCCTTATCATAATTCTTTAATGTAGATAAGCAATTAATATCTGGGAAATGAATGACCTTAATTGTGTCATCTCATGGCACTGCAAATGAAATTTAGAAACATAAGCCAACCAAAAAGAATTATGGAGTTATCTTATACTGAAATCTCAATTTTTTTTCCTGGGAAGCAGTATATGTATACTCATATTTGTAAAACTCCAGACAACTTCAGAGAACAAAGGTATTTTTTAAGATACAGAAATCTTCAATTAAAAAAAAAAAGTAATATCTATTTTACTTACAATCCGTCAATCACCACCACTACTCTAATCAGATGTTTTCACTTACAATAGTTGCCCAAATGCAGTTTAAGGATGTGAATTTCTCATAAAGAAAAGTTTCACATGTAAAAGTAACAGCAGATCTCTGGTTGGGAAAATCAGGCAGTACACTTGGGTGGGGTGAAGGAAGGGTGTGTCTCTCCGTGAGACAGGAGATTAAGAAATACTCCAAGATAAACACTAAGGGAGAATACTCGAAGAATGGAAGATATACTAGCACCCCAGTTCATTTAATAAGTGAGAGACTATATCCCTAATTTTTTTAAAGTATACTTTTACATAAAATGTTGTTTTATAGGCAAACTACAATATTTCCTATTTTACTAAAGTAAAAATAGGCTCAAAATGAAAAAAAAAAAAAAAAAAACCAAACTAAAATGTTACTGACACCTATAAAACCTTATAAGGAAGAAGTCTCTTGAAGTATCTGTCTTTTAAGATCAATATGAAGGCTGGGTGCGGTGGTCCACAACTGTAACCCCAGCTACTCGGAAGGCTGACACAGGAGAATCTCAAGTTCGAGGAGAAACCTCAACAACCCTCTCTCAACATTAAAAAGATAAGAAGGGTTGAGGATGTAGCTCAGTGGTAGAGCACTCCTGGGTTCAATCTCCAGTACTGGGGGGGGGGGGGGGGGGGGGGGGATATCAATATGAACAACTGGAAAAATTTGTTGTTCAGTTCTAGTTACTTTGATTATACAAATGAAACAATTTGCTCTAGTTAGTATCATAAAGATAATTTATTTTTCTAAAGCATATAAAAATTTATAAAAATTCAATTTGTATTATGTGAGCTAGCTACTTGAAACATTCTGGTAATTCTGTTTTGAGCTCTGTTAAAAGACATCTTATATCATTATAAAACCTAAGGATTCTAGTTCTTGAGATCTGGTTTAAATAACTGAAAACCAGAAGTAGCATTCTCTACATACAGAACTGTCTTGAACATTCCTCCAGATACAAATATGCAAATAATGAGGGAGAAATAAAAGTGCTGGTTTTACTAGTTTTACTGCTAGTAAAATTACTACATATCCTGAGACCATATGTGCGTTTACAATTTTGAATGTTTGCAAGGAAGGTTTCAAGTACAGTCCCATGAAACAGTACCTATTTAAAACTACTGTTTAGTGCTGATGCACTATATGGAGAAATATTTTCAGTACTTCTTATTTATGATGATATACCAACTAACTTCATAGTGCAAAAGTTATGAAATTGGGGTATACCTGGGATAGGTTTAAATTCACTTAAAGTTCCAGTACCTGGCTGGAAAATGGTTTTAAAAAACAACAACAAAAAATAACTTATCACTGTTTCAGAGTAAATACATCTAATCTGAGTTACTCACCAACTTCCTAACTATCAGACTGTGATCTATTACATTCACTTTATATTAGGGGGAATCAGAAATCCCCTGATGGTCTCAGGCTCTAAAACACTGTGCCTTTGATGAAAAATCACACGAGGCCCCATGAAGCCCATTGTGGGCGAAGCAGCCATGAATGATTTAGTAAGAAGGGCTAAAAAGACACCATTTAAAAAAAAAAGAAAAAAGCCCCACAAAGAACAAGTCTAGACATTCCATCCCAGTGGTAATAAACTGACAAGGTCTTTCAATTGGCCTCAACTATCCGATCTTCCCCTTCTCACAACCAATTCTACTTACGAAAACAGTCTTCAGAGTATTTGGGGAAAGGACTTTTTTAATTTTAGAGTGGAAACATCAATTGTGGGAAGTATGAGCAGCCTTCCAACTGCAATCCCTCTTTACAGGGAGAGTGTGGACCTGCAGTGGGATCTGCTGTCTGCAAACTCTCCACCTCCAGCCTGCCCTGCACACGCGCTCACTTGCTCTCACAAATCATATTAACAGACGGCTCCAGGTCTAAAACAACACTACTAAATTACTTAGTCAACCATGACAGGATTTATAGATACATAAACCTGTATTGCTGCTCCCTCTTTAAAGTGTATGTGTCTATCAAATTTAAGTGGCAAACACTGTTCAGGAGCCATGTCTAATTCTGTTTCACAGAGGGCCTGGACATTTTTTTCAAAGCTGAGCAGAAGCTAAGACTACCAAGGTGCCAGGGGAGGAGAAAACCAAAAACTTTCCATCAGTTTCTGGAGAAGGTTGAAAGAAACTGAAGTCATAGGAATATGATAAACCATTTAATCCATGCTTTGTCTAAAAGGACATAAAGATTTTATCCTGGGCTTATATTCCAGCAGCCTCCTCTGGGTTAGGTGTTGGTTGTCTGTCTCCTGGCATCGATTGTTTTGAAAAACAAAAAACCAGAATCCAGTAGGAAAAAAAGGAAAAGAAAATTACTGAAGTGGTAAGCTAGAGGCATGAATACTCTGAGGAAACAAACCAAGCTTCAAATTGCCCGAGGGGATTAGTGATACTATGACAAACACAGAAGAGAAAAGGCAAATAGAGATGACTTGGCCCTTCAGGTCTTAAATGTGAACTATTTCAACAAGTTCCTCTTCTATTTTTTTTTTTTTTTTTTTTAACTTTAATGCTGAGTAACAGCCAACCAGGTTAATTGCTAGTGCTTAGAAAACTAATCTAGAAATGCACAGCTCTTACTATCAGAACATTACAAAGTATTATGATCATTTATATAATCCTATCAAAGAACATCTAAACTTAAGGGCCTATTTCACTTTTCTACTACCTATTAAAAACCAGATTCAGTCATTAAACAACTACGAAAACAGTAATTTCACTGAATCCCAAATAAGAGTTAATCTTTTCTTACATTATGTTTGTGTATAAATTTTTTCTGGGAGTATAAACAAACTGCATCAGACTTTCAGCAAAGTTTATCTGATACATTAACTTAAACTGGTGAAAAGTGAAAATATATTTAATAACAAAGTTTTGAACAAACAACCACTCAATGAGCATCAATACTTATCTATCCATTCAGATATTTATTTATTTAGCAGTAGTAGTTAGTGGGAGATAGAATCTATTTATTTGGAGATAAAATCCTTGCTAAGTTGCCAAGGCTGGTCTAGAACTTGGGGTCTTTCTACCTCCGCCTAACAAACAGTTGAAATTATAGGCATGTGTCACCATATCCACCTTGTTGTTTTTAAATAAATACAAAAGGCAGAGTAGACATATACATAAAATAGTTATTTTTAAAATTTCTTCTAAATAGGTATTTAATATATGACAAAGAGAAAATTGCTTATAAAACAAATGTACTCTAAAACCTTCTGAATATGAAGTTCTTATAATACACACTTATCATAGTTCTAAAAGTTAGGGAACATTAGGGTTTGTCCCCATCTTGAAACATGAAGCAGTCAGTCACTCTTCTCAAATCTTTCTCCATTTTAATATAATTCTCTCTCTCACCACCTGTTTCTCTCTTCCATATGGACATACATATGTGCACAGGCAATGAAAAAGTTTTAAAAAGTAACCGAGGGCACTTGACCCTGGAGTCCAACCTCCCAAGTGTTTCAAGGCACAACATAACTCAATCACATTCTTCAAAACTCTTACATTTACTGTCTTTCCCATTTTCTACGTTTCATCCTATACTTTCCTGAATACAGAATCTAGATGCCAGAGAAGAGATATGGAAAATAGTCAACCATTCTCACAGTAACAACAAAAGCAACTCCCTTTGAAAACTGCCTTTAAAAGCTGGGAGGGTCACACCAGCAGAGGTAAATTATGTCTCAGTTGTACATGAACCCAACTCTGGCCCTCCTGAATATTTCACACACCTGGCACACAGCCCATGGGAAAACACTTATGGAGCCCACTGCACTTCCTTCCCGACATCATAATCACGTGGCCAACTGGGGAGATAGAGGCGGACACAGGCCTCTTTAAAAAAAAAAAAAAAAAAAAGTTTTAAGGTTCTTTTAAATTGAATTTATTAATATATAGTAATATCCTCCATAAAACGAGCTGCATCATTTATATAACCACAATCAAACTAAGCTGCCCTGGCATGAACAATACAGTAAGTGGACCTGAAAAGACTTAACTATGCAGAAGCCAATCTAAATCTTATCTGTTTTCTCATTTCTTTTAGGTCTACTTTTAAGAGGCATCTCAAACAGATGTTTCCTTAATATTTCTTAAAAGCGTTTTGTAGAATGAAATACACCAGTTTTATGGACTTAACTAGAATCCTGACTTAAAAAAAAAAAAAAATTCACTTTTGGGAACCTTAAAGACACCAGAAAACTCGGTTGCCTCTTAAAACTGCTATAATAGGTCCTCCAATTAATTTTATGACAGTCTCTACTCAAAAAAGCCAAAAGAAAGTTTAAACTACATTCAATCAAGGACGTAATTAAACAATAATTATTTGGGGATTCTTTCTCCTTTTTCACTGTGCTCTGGGTGATTTCACTACAGCTAAACCATAAAGTAAATAAGTTCCATCTTCTAAGAGAGAAAAATGGAAACACTGTCATCTTTTATTAGCTTTTTCATCGCATAAATTTACACCCCAGACAGATGCAGACTATGTGATCACAAACTCTGCTGAATAATAAAACAGTAAGAACATGAAGATGAAAGTACCCTGAAGCCTCTCTAGCATACCTGCCTGTATTCAAGTGAGATTATTTTGAAATTTCCCTAGACCGATGAAAAGCAGTACTACCTATATGTTAAAACGTAGGTAGGAGGCTCCTGGATCTTTTAAATCACACTTAAATTCTATATTCAAATACATTGCCAAAAATATGTTGTAATTTTCTACAAATACAAGACTTTATTTTCTCTACGGTTGCTCCCATTTTATTTCATAAGAGAGGGAGGGAAGGAGGCAAGAAGAAGGGAAACAAGGAGAATCCATAATTCAAACCGAGAACCATCAAATCTCAAGAGGTATTCCAAGCCTCAAGAGGCAAACCAAAAAAAAAAAAAAGGCCACCCCACCACACCTGTGTGCTACCTATCATGTGTGTACAAAAGGAGGGACATGGGAGGGGCCAAATACCTATGTCTAGAAAGCTATTTACCTTATTTATAAAATCATACACAGCCACACTAAAGCACAGAGGTTCCTCCGATGCCAACCACTAACAGGGGGCAAAATAAAAGGTGAAAGGAGGAGAAAGAGACACACTCTAATTCTGAGGCCTCACACTCTTGCCTTATTTCATTATGCCCAGGTCCCCACCTGACCCTCAGGCTGCATACTTACTGTGGGGCAGCTGAACACTGGGGGGCACTTACCTCCGTGAGCATGTCTTAATGCCTTCCTACATGGCAAAAAAGATTTCCTGTTTTCACACATCCCCTTGCCAGCCCTACTCGATGCCACTAGGCCACTGTCGTGTGTGCTGGCGACTGCGATGGCGGCCCTGACACAGAGAACTTTGCATGTCTTCCCTGGTACTGAGCCATAAGAAGCAGCGAGTGCTCCCAGGCACAACTCCCCTGGCTCTGCTCCTAAAAATGCTCTCTCAAGTACACCGTTGCTTAGCAATATTTGCCTTCCCCCTGTACATTTGAAATTGGCAACATCTGTCCCTTTGGCAATTTTGACTTCTGCAAAGCACCATGTGTATAGTTTAAAAACATACAGCTTTACGAAATGGGCAGCCCCCCGCAACTCCTCCTGCCTTTCTGCAAAGCCAGGGATGTAAAGACTCCAAAATGGTTTACTCTTTAGTTTGCTTTCAAGGCCAAAAGAACAATCTACAGGATTTAAGGCAGCTGGTAGCATATAAGCAAAATATTTAGGCCACCAGTGGGAGTTCCTATTAAACTCCAACTAATAAGTACTGTATCTACACAATTACACCTGAGGATGTTTCTGAAATAAAAATCCCATCTACTTAACAATTTCCTTCAGAACTAATTCTATCACAAGGCATTGTGTGCATTAGTTAAGATAAAAAGGCAGGGCTAGGGATATAACTCAGTTCGTAAAGAGTTTGCCTGTCAAGCACAAGGCCTTGGGTTCAATCCACAGTACCGCAAAAAATAAAATAAAATAAAATAAAATAAATAAATAAAGGTAATTCACAGAATAAATACCTTTTTTTTTTCTTTTTGGGGTGCTGGAGATCAAACCCAAGGCCTCACATGTGCTAGCCAAGCATTCTACCACTGTACTATACTTAACCCGGCCCCCGGCACAACAATTTTCATGCTATTACAGCCCAACTTCAGAAACATAAATATATAGATACGCACACAGAGCACATTGATAAAAGAAATTTATAATTGCATGGAAGCCAAAAAAAAAAAAAAAAAAAAATCATGTAACTTCAGTATTATGAATTTCAAAAGAAATGATCCTAAGGTTTCTAAGTTTCTTTGTATTATTTATTCCCCAACCTAGTCATCTTAGTATTTTATGTAGGTTACTCATTAACTTTAAAGTTGCTCATAACAATATAATTTTATAGATAAGGAAAAGTAACAAAAAAAAAATAACTTTTATGGGTAGTATTATGGTTCTACATGAGAGTTTACTTTTTACCTAGCACGTTGATGGGAAAATAATAATCAGAGTGAGGAAAAAGCATAAAAATCCACCAAGAATTGAAACAGGCTCTGTGCATTCAAACTTTGGCATGTGGACATTTTTTTGTTCCTTTAAACAAATCAGACTACAATTTTCTTTTTAGCTTAAGCCAAACCAATTTTTATGTATTATAAACACATGTTTTCAAAGAAATTCTACTAGAACTCAGTTCCAACCATAAAGGGCAGGCTAACCTGTTTGTTCTCATCAAGTCTTTAACTGAATGCTTACAGAAGCAGGAAAAGACTGGGTGAGAGCTGTTGACACTGAAAATACACCCAGCAGGTCCTTGACCCTGTGCATTTACTAATGTCCCTGAAACTCCACAACAACATGCATGAATTTATAATCTTGCTTAAATACAAACATCCATTCAACACTCTAGAATCCATGTTTCACCATAGGCCATCACTCTCTACCTGCTGAATACAACAGTATTTCTTGTTAAGTTATCCTTTATTGCATGTTATGGTAGAAACACAAGCAGACTTTGAAAATTGGGGGATTCAGAAATTTCAGATGTTTGTCAAGGTCATCTACTGTTCTGGTTATGCAGGGTAGTGTTTATGAGGAAGATTCTCAAACAAGTGAGCTTCCAACCACAGCTCTACCATGGATCAACTACTCAGCTCACTGTTTGGGAACAGCCTGAACATAATGCTTGGACACCAAGTACATTCCTCATAAAATATAGATGCGATCATTTTTATCACTACCTTCCAGGGATATGAAAGTCTCACTCCTTTCCTTTCTTCCATTCTGCTATTTTCCCTTTTCTCCTCCTCCTTGATGAAACAGCCAGATACCCTTCAACTCTGAAGAAGCCATCACCTACTTGACACCTGCATCTGCAATACATTCCTAATAAATTCCGAATTAACTGATGTGAGGGGAACATTGTAACCTTAGAGGCTGGATACTGGGTTTGGGGGTGCGGTGAGGAGGATAAAGGGAGCTGGGGCAGGGTCTGGGGCACTGTGCAGCACACAAGTGTTGAGAAGCACTGCAGGTTGGGTTGAGGTTGTCTATAAGGTACCCCTCAAGCCAGACCATTGATGGGACAAGGAGAAGAACCAAAAAGCTGTCCCTGTGAAGAGTTCCAGGGTTGGGAGAAGAAAGCAAGGACTAGCCATGTGAGTACTACCCTTCTCCCTGACTGTCGCTTTACAGAGTCTGCAGGGCAGTGACTTGAGCCAGTAGAAAGCAAATACTGGAATGTAACCAACTACTGGAGTAAATCTCCATACTGTGGGTTTTGACGGGAATTCGCCTCTTTAGAAAAAAATGCCATGAATTTATCCCATGGAGCTAATCAATAAGTAAAAATTACAGGCCAATACAGCAAATAAAACACAGGCTGTAACATCTTTTTATAAAAATCTCTATTGGCTGGGTGTGGTGGTGCATGCCTATAATCCCAGCTACTCAGGAGGCTGCAGCAAGAGGATCACAAGTTCAAGGCCAGACTGGGCAACTTAGTGAGACCACATCTCAAAATAAAAACTAACGAACGCTGAAGAGGGTTGGATACGTATGAAGCTCAGTGGTAGGAAGGCCCTAGTTTCAATCCTCAATACCAAAAGAAAAAGAAAATTCATCTTTATTACCATGTAGTGATCGCACCCTACCCTATTCTGATATCCTTAAGGAAATCTTTATGGCCCCTTATATTGTCTTCACCTCTGAAAATGTTCAAACAGACTCTAAACCCATTCTTCTTTGACTCCAGTAAAACTAACAACCTTCAGGACAACCTGCTGGCATAGTCAGAAACACATTGAAAGCAGCTGACACCATAAAAACCTAAAAATATTCCTTACAAAAAAAAAAAAAAAATACTTCTTCAGTATGTATTAGCAGCAGCACCTGTCAATAGTAAAAACATGTATTAAAAAGGGTTCAAGAAGAAGAGGGAAGAAAATAAGCAAAATTTTATTTTGTGCTGATTTAAGTTCTTTAAGCATGAGGAAACCCTTCATTGGTGAAGAAAATGTTTTAAGTCACCTAAAGAAAGCCCTGAAGCTTATTTTTTGGTCTGCGACACTATCCCATCTCTAACTGGAACTTCACACATTCTTTCCTCTACGACTTGAAAGAACAATCCAAAACACACTTCAGTTTTTTCCACATTACTTTGATAATGACACCATATTATAATGTTGCATATTTTTAAAAAATAGTTTATGATTAACTCACCTTTTTACTTGACTTCATCCTAAGTAATAATATTTAAAAAAAGTCAACTATGCCATTATAATTTTTTTATAATTTATATTAAGAGGAAAGAAAGATTATCCCTAATCTCTTCTAGAGACAATCATGTACTAATCAATACCATAAGAACCAAATTAGCACTTTATTGTTTATAGTTCCATATCATAAGTTTTTCCAATGTTTGTCATCACACCCAAATATAACTGAAAGTCCTTTATTAGGTAGAACCTGACACATATAATTCTCCAACTAATATAATCCAGGGAATCCTAAAGATACAGCAAGTACTCAATACTCTCACTAGTGATACAAAATATTTAAGTCTTTTTACTAAAAAAGCACATTTTAAAATGGACTAAAATTAAATCCATGACATAGAATATCATTACTTCACCAAATAACTAAGAGACACCATCATACTAAGCCAAAACATTAGGCTCCTTTGTGGGATTCTGGCGACTTCTAAGCATAGCTATAAGATCAATAAAGATAATTTGAAAATGCATAATATATAATTTTGCTACAGTGTAAATTTCCTTTTGTTCTATATGTCAAGGGAAGGTGATACCTCATACAGTCTACTATAGGTAGCCACATATATCTCACCTAATTTTCAGAAAAGTCCTGTAGCTCAGGTAGTACTGCAGCATTTAAATGTGAAGGAAAATGAACCCATACGCATGAAAGGGCTTAATGCCAGGAGCACACGACTATAATCCCAGCTGCTCGGGAGGGTAAGGCAAGAGGATCACGAGTTCAAAGCCAGTCTCAGCAAAAGCTAGGCACTAAGCAACATAGTGAAACTGTCTCTAAATAAAATACAAAATAGGGCTGGGGATGTGGCTCAGGGACCCAGTGGCCCAGTGGTCCTGGGTTCAATCCCCAGTACCCATAAATAAAAATAAATTAAATAAAGGACTTGAGGAAGAAAATTCACTTCTTTGTCCCAACTCTTCCTCCACATGAAGATACAGCAATCAGTCATTTCATCTGCTTGGCCCCTTCTATCATAAGGATGCAATAAGAGGCACCACCTTGGAACCAGCAAGGAACCTGTCACCATTCACAGAATCTATTAGTGCCTTCATCTTGGATGACCCAGTCTCCAGAACTGTGAGGAATATATTCCTATTATTGATAAATTGTTTAACCAAAGATATTTTGCTATAGATGCACAGACTAATAACAATCCACTTCCTCACTACATATACAGAAAACTAATCCTACTTGATGGAGGCTAGCAAACCATATTCCATCATTTTTCACAGAGCCCTCTAAATGTAAAGTTATTGTGTAGGCTAACACCATAGGTGTTTTGTTTTGTTTTGTTTTTAAACTAAAGTATGAACAAGTACCTAAATCATACATTTAAAGGATTACAGGAAAACATCTACATATTTGGATACAAGGTCAAAAGAAGCCAAGCAGATTCTACTTTACATAATTTCTTTTAAATGCTTGGAAATCAATCACGTTTTACTCTAACTAGACAAAATTACACACATTTCATCAGACATCTTCCTGAAAAGACATGTCTTTTGAAGGTCTAGGTTCTCATTTTTTGAGTCTACAATATGAAGAGCAGTCACATGAAGACATCTTTTAATTCACAGAATAAGAACAACAATATTCACAGGGGTTAAGAAGCTGAAAGGAAGGCGGGGGTGGGGGGGTTGGACAAGACAAGGCATGTGCTCTAAGAGATCAACCAATCACTACTTTGTAAGAATGCAAGACCTTTGTTTCCAATGCTTCCGATTTTTAGTGAAAAACAGCAAAATTCACATTCCAATGTGAAATATAGTAATTTGTAAATGTTGGCAATTAAATATGCCATTCAAGGACCCCACCCTACCCCCCAATATGGGTAACCACTCTTCATGGTTAGCTTTAATTCTTCCTTCATCACAAAACAGGGATGGGGAAATAAGAGATCAGGAGATGTGTTCATGTTTATAAGAAACTCTTTTTATGCTAAACATGGCCCCAGTTTTACAGAGGAGATATATTATGGATATCTTCCATTGGTCCAAAGAAGATTCTAAACAGACACTGTCCTGGGGACAAAGTGTGAGGCAGCCTCGTTGCTTACTGCTATGGTCTCCTCTAAAGTTGGCACAAGCTCCTGCCAAAGTCTGCTTCAGTGGATTGGCACAGGCAGCCCAACAGATCACTAGGAACATGAACCAAGCAGGGAAAACAAACCACAGTGTATTACTTTACATGACTTGTATGGAATAAATCTGTGAAATATAGGTGAGTCATAACATAATAAAAAGACTCAATTAGGTTCAGAACAATAAACCAGTGTTTTCCCCTGTCTTTGCAATAGTTCACTGGGATCTTGACAGAATATTAGGAAGATAAAAGACCCTGGGCTCTGTTTTACCTTTTACTGCAAGATCATTAATCTTACTAGAAAATTCAGCCCAGGTTGCAGTCAGACATTTTCAGGGTCAATGATTCTTAAGTTACTAGGATACCAGCTAATGATACCTTTGTGGTGGAGGAGTAAATGCCCTACCCAACTCTGTTGGCTCATTCCCAGAAAAAGTGACTCACTCAATGGCAAAATATTTAAGACTAAACCTTTTTCTAGATCAACAATTCTATTACATGTATCACTTATTTAAAAAAAAATAAAGGAAATCCTGTGTTTCATTTAACAGAGGAAAGCACCTATATACATGACAGGTACATAAAATCCATTGCTCTCCAATTTTTATAGCATATAAAATCATCTGATTAATCTTCAGACTCACTATTGAGAAGTATAGCAATTATGAAGCTGGAATTCAATTAAGAACTGCTAATGAATGGCTTAGGCTGCTTATTTTCAAGTACACAGGTAGGAATGCCTAAAACAACTTAAGAAATACTTAGGTTAAAAAGAGTAAAATAGTTTCTTAAAAAAAAATTATTGACCTTAGCACCAGTTTCCCAGTCAACTATCCTAAGTTGGAAATTCAGTCCCACATGTTACTGTTCCCCCTGTACCATTCAGCCCCACATTAAAAAAAGAGATTAACTTTCGCACTCCAGATCAACAGTGAATTGGGTTAAGAAATCTTCAAGCTGAGCACAGAATGGCAAAAATTCTGGTTTTGCCTCAGGCCTTACTTGTGCTAAACACGAAGGACACACAACTGATATCTGCCTTCAAAAGCAGACCTTGTGGAGAAAGACCCAGAGTGCAACAAAGGGAGAAGAGCTGACAGCAGAGGTCCAAGAAGCAGAGGCACAACAGGCAGTATGGGCAGAAAAGCTACAACTCAAGACACAGAGACAAGGATGAGTGCTACTAAGAAGGCAAACAAGCCGGGCATGGTGGTACAAACCTGTAATCCTTGCTACTTGGGCGGTTGAGGCAGGAGGCTCATTTGAGCCAGGGAGTTCGAGACCAGCCTGGACAATACAGTGAGACCCTGTCTCTACGTGCACCCGCCCCCAACTCTATCCAGTGCTGGAGATTGAACCCAGGGCCTCCTGCATGTTAGGCAAGTGCTCTACCACTAAGCTCTATCTTTAGCCCAAAGATCCCATTTCTTTAAAAAAAGAGAAGTGGCGTGGGCGGGTGTGGGGGGTAGGGGAGGGGCGGGAGACAGCAAATGATGATATTTGGATTTTTATCCTGAAGGCAAAGGAGAGTGCTAAAAGAACTTAAGATAAATTGATCAATCTTCAACCACTGTTGTGTAGAACAGTGTGGTTCTTTTTTGTCTTAGCAGGGGTCAGGGTGAGAGGTACTGGAGACTAAACCCAAGGGCACTTTATCACAGTTCCAGTCCTTTTAATTTTTTTTTATTTTGAGAAAGGTCTGGCAAAGTTGCCCAGGCTGGCCTCAAACTTGTGGTCCTCCTGCCTCAGTCTCCCAAATAGCTGGGATTACAGGACTACACCATTGCTCCCAGCTAGTGTGGCAGTTTGAAGAGATGGAAAGGAAGAGGATGATAGGTTAGAAAGAAGATCAAAAAAGATGATAAAAATCTGAACTAAAGATGGGGCAGTGAGGGACAAAGAAAAGGGGAAGCTTTCCATGGATCTGAAGTTTCAAATGGACTTTAGTTGCCAAATGGATAAAGTAGGTCACAGAAAGAAATTGAGACTGATGATCAGAAGAAGGAAACAGGAAATCATTTTGAATGTGTGAAGAGGTACAGAGAAAGGGAAACACAATGAAATTAATCCATGTTAGACCAGTTGAACCTGAGAAGCATGTGGAAACTACTAGTGAAGTCCAGGGGTCAGATGAGCAAAAGGATCTAGAGTTCAGGGGTCTTCTTAGCATTTCTAAGCATTTCAGGTTAGAAAAAAACCCTTGGATTGCCCTCTGCATTTCAGAAGTTGAAACTCTTAACACAGACGGGGTCATCTGGGAAAGGTTACAGAATCAGAGAGGGTGCTGAGTGCAGAGTACTAGGTAAAGGGCAGACAAAGCCACACCACCACCACCACCTCACCCAGGGAGATCAAGGCTTGTAAGAAGAGCTGGGGGAGAAGCGGTGATGGTGGGGACCATTGTCAGATGCCACAGAGATGTCAAACAGGATAAGGCCTGGGGAGGTTCTTGAACTCATCCATCAGGAGGCTGCTGGTGGCTCCTACCAGCAGAGGTCATGGAGTGCTAAGGGCACAAGACAGACTTGAGAGGGGAAACAGATGCCAAGTGTTTACCTACTTCTGTCTCCACAGTTCTGGCTTTTTAAAGGGAACAAAAAGTAGTGATGAGATCAGGACACAGCAGTGGAGAAGGGTTTGTTTTGCTCTGTAAGCTGGGAAAGCTCTAAATGTAACCACAGATGATTAAGAAAGAACTAAGTGTTGGGCAAAGGTAACCAAAAAGTGGCGAGTGGGGAAGAGTTGGAAGTGCAGGAGGAAAAACACCCCCTTCCTTAGGTTCAAAGGGGTAAAGTAACCGGTGAGTATAGATGTAGGTCTGTTTCAGAGTCACTGTAGATAGAAGAACTGAAAGAATCTAAAGCTGCCATCTCAGAAAGGTAGAAAGCAAAGTTTAAAGACCTCCATGGAAGGCACAGAGCCATCAACACCAAAATTGAGTTTTAATCATCCTTTCATTTGAATCATCCATTGAATTCTGTATTTGCATTATTCATCAGGTGTCAAAACGACAGCAGAGCCACACAGAAAATCAGAGAGCTCTCAACACTCTGAATGAAAGTTTTTCATGAATCGTCCTTACTCCACAGAAACACGTTTTGTGATAGATGGAGCATGGTAACTAGGAGCCAGACGTCTGGGATTCTTGCTCCATTTTGCCACTTACTATCTTAAATCATTAAACTCCTTAGAGACTTGGTTCCATGGCATATAAAATGGTGATTCATGCAACTGCCCTGCCCAACTCACAAGGTTGCTGTGACAATCGAGAAAGAAACAAATAAGCCGGTGCTTTGGAAGTTAAAAACAAAAGGGCAGTGAAATATTTCAGAAGGCGTTAAGTTCTTATAGAGTGAAACATTTACCCCAGAGACTGCCAAGCCATGGGAATGCTTCTTCAGGAAGGAGTCTGTCCAGTCCACACTGAGGCAGGGCGTGGAGATTTAACACCCTGGCAAACCAATCCTTAAAAGGCTGGTAACCCCAAATCAAATGCTTTCTTTTCCTGGGCTTCAAGTTTACTTTTGATCCTTTAAAATTGGGGAGAGCCAGGAAATGTTGGGGAGTAATGTTGGCCAAATTATATTGCTATGTGTACATATAAATATGTAACAAACCCCCCCCATCATTATGTACAAATATAACATACCAATAAAAAATGTGAAAAGAGGAAAAACATTTTAAATTTATTTTAAAATAAATTTAGGGGACCTTTATTCATGTACAAATCCTAACTGGGAACTCATGGTCCTCTTTTGCTAATCCCACTACATTTCTAAAATACACTCCAATACAAAAGTTAGCAATAGGCTCAGTCTTCCCACCTCCCCAACATCACAAAACTCCTCATCTTGATAACCCTCTATCCAAATTCTCTTTTTCTTACAGCCAGTTCAAAGTTCAACTCAAATCAGTCTCAGCACCCCTCCTGAGCTCTGCATGAAGGCAGAGTTCTAAGCACTGCCTGTGGATTACCTCAGTCTTACAGACCTGCTTCACAGATGAATCAGCTGAGACACAGGGAGGCTAAGTTCCTTGCCCCAGGACTCACAGATTTGTAACCCCAAGCTGTGTTCTCTGCCATAAAGTCAAAGTAATTTCTCCTTGTCATTAGTGACTGTTGTTCTTGTCTAAATTAGTCAATATGTAACCAAATAACTTCAAAACTGACTCCCTACAGGCTCTCCCCCCATGTCTCAGCTTTGCCTATACCCCTATCTCCTGGAACCCATCAGCCCCACTCCTCCTACCTGACTCCTCTCATGACTTGCTTCTGTGTCTTTTTTCTCCCTAACCCTGTAGCCTGAAGTTCTTTCACCAATACCCAAAGTGCTTCAAAAGTCAACTCTTGGGGGAAAAAGAAAAAGAAAAAAAAAAAGTAATATATGTGCTGCAGCTAATGGTGTGAACTCTGGAGCCAGACTACGTGGGACTAGATTCTGGGTCTCACAGTGTTACCTGTCCTTCTGTATCTCAATAAAACACGATGAAGAGAGTGTCTACCCCATGGATCACTGTGAGGATAAAGTAAATCTATACGCAGCATTCGGAACAGTTCCCATCATAAAGCAAACAGTGGAACAGAACCAGTATTATATGGCTAGCATTAACAGTTCCAAACTACCTTTCGCATCCTCACTATTTTGCATTTTTAATGCTGTATCACAATAAATTTACTGTGCATTTGTCTCCCAGAGCTCCCTTTATGCCTGGTAGGGTTCCAATGTTTGTTGACTGAAAAGGCAGAAACCTAGAATGTTACAATGTGAATTCTTCTATGACTAAATTATTCCTAACTAGGAAGTTTTTGTTTGTTTGTTTTTTTTTTTTAACATTTTGTAAGGATGTCCAGATAATTTGATGAGAGGAAAAACAAAAGAACTCTTTTACAAGTTTACATGTTCTTACTGGAAGTATCATTATTAAAAAAAAAAAAAAAAAAAAAGGACTAAGTATACCATAGAATTTAAAAAAAAAAAAAAAAAAAAAACTTCTAAAATGCAATAGCTAATATTTTCTCTGGTGTATTTTAGAAATTGAGCTCTAAGCCAGACACAGGGGTACAAGCATATAATCCCAATGACTCGGGAGGCTGAGGCAGGAGGATCACAAATTTTAGGCAAGTCTCAGCAACTGAGCAAGAAGCTATCTCAAAATAAAAAAATAAAAAGAGCTGGGGATGTCCCTCCGTGGTAAAGCACCCCTGGGTTCAATCCCCAGTATGTATGTATGTATGTACTAAGAAATATTGAGCTCTCATGACAAACTCCAAGCACAAATATGAAAATGGAAATATCAATTGTTTTGATCTGTACATGTTGTATACATATGTGTATTAACCTTATTAACATGTAAAATTATTATGTTAATCAAAGAATTTTTAGGTGCTGGGGTTGTAGCTCAGTGCTAGAGCACTTGCCCAGCATGTGTGAGGCACAGGGTTTAATTCTCAACACCACATATAAATAAAGGTCCATCAACAAACAAAAAAAATTATTTAAAAAAAAGTATATTTTCAAAAAAAAATTTTTTTAATGTTTAAGGAGTTGGAAATGCTAACTATCCCAATTTGATTATTACATACTGTATACATGCTTAAATGATCATACTGTGCCCTGTAAATATGCATAAAGTAATAATTTTACAGAATAATTAAAAGATTGAGTTCCAAGGAAAAATAGAATCCATAAAGATTGAGGCTATAGAATGACTTCAAGAAATAAACTATCATAGGATGTGTTCCTTCTTAATGCATGCAATTCAATTCAAAGTTCAAATTCTTACAATTTCTTAGAATTCTATTATTTGCAAATTGGAATAAAAAAGGTGATTTATCTGAAGGATAGAGCTTGAAATAGGACCTCTAATTACTTAAATACTGAGGCCCCCTAAATTAAACCATTAAGCCTCAAAACACTCCAGCCAAAGGATTAAGGAGATTAGAGTGGGCTTGACAAATTACCACGGGGCTGGGGGAAAAAATGCAAAGAGAAAGTAGGCCAAACTTAAACAGGAATGAAACGACGTTCAAGAGAAAACTAATGTGTGTGTACCTGAACCTCTATAAGGGAGAAAAACTGTCAATCTTTGGTTTCAACAATTAAAGAAAAGAACAAAATCAGTGTAAAAATATCTGCTTAAAGAGTTCTTAGAAAATGTGAACATGCAGCAAAATTACCCTTGGAAAATAATGATTTTCAAATACTGTAGCTCTTGGCAACTGAAAAGGAGAAACACAAGGCCAAAAAATAAGCTTGTTATGATAACATGAACCAGGATCCTCTCTCAGGAGGAATTCTGTTCAAATGTCTCATGAGTACTGCACACCCCACCAAACAGCCAAAGTCAAAACCACTAACTCAATCGACAGCATTCCCCTTAGAATATCTGATTTTCTGTCTCTGAAGACTAGCAGCTGGCTCAAAATAAAACACAATTAATCTAAGATAAAATGACTCTGGGTGGCTCTGGGAGAGCCTGGGAGAGCGTGCAGTCCAGGCAGTGTCCAAAGAGTTGCACGTCTCCGTCTTGGCAGAATCTGTACTTGAGAGACCCAGGGGAGATCCAATATCCATCTACAAACATCTCAAGTGTGAAAACAACAAGGAGGAACAGGAATTTCTTATCCTGGTACCAAATGTACTTCTGGCATTTTTCGAGAAGGAACAGAAAGTAGAAAACAATTCCAATTAATACCACCCAGAAAGATCTTCCAGTTTCAATTTTATGCTTTCCTCATGGACTACTACTATAAGCAATTCTATTCTTTGCACTAACTCATTTGAAGCAATTTAGAGACTTTCTGAAATATTTTCCTACATTACTTAAAATGTTTCCTTCAGAGTTTTAAAGTGTTTCTCAAAAACTTGCCAGGTTCTAGAAATTAAAAGTGAAAACCTCTACTCAGCACTAACCAACAGTTTCAGGGGTGAGACTAAAAACCTGAGTTTTCACCTAAATAATTTATAAACACTGATTGAAGAGTAGAGAGGGTGGGGGGTTAGACACACACACACACACACACACACACACACACACACACACACACACACACACACTATACAGGCAGAACAAAACACCCTCGGGCCCAATCCAGCTTTCAGGATACCTGCTTGCAGTTTCTGCTCAAAAAAAATATGTTCACTACTTATTACTATTTTTTAACTTCTATATTTAGATATTTTGCTGATCTAAAACTAAAGACTCTACCGAAAGCCAGATCATACTGGTTCTCTCCTGTACATGGTGTGGATATCGTGTGCTCCAGCATACAACATCACCAGGAAATTCTGCACAGGGATAAGCGTCCTGTTTTGCCTTCCATTTCCTAAAGTAAACATTTAGGTCATGTGGGTCGGCTCAAGCTCACTGAGCTCTAGCTCATAGAATCAAATCTAAATTTGCTGTACAGGTTCAGGATCCCTTATGCAAAATGCTTAGGACCAGTTCTGTTTCAGATACTGAAGGGTTTGTTTTATTTTGTTTGGATTTTAGAATATCTTCATATACAAAAGGAGATTATCTTGAAGATGGGACCCAAGTCTAACAATGAAATTCATTTATGTTTCACACATTCCTTATACATACAACATAAAGATGATTTTATGTCTTCAGTGCACCTGAATTTTGATTTTGACCTACCCTATGAGTCAGGTGTGGAATTTTCCATTTGAGGTGTCAAGTTGGTACTCAAAAAGTTCAGGATTTGGGAGAATTCCAGGTTTTCAGATTAGGGATGCTCCACTTTTAACAGTTCCCATAATAAAAACCATTTCTAGAACATAGAACCTGAGAAGCTAGATTAAAATCTACTTTCCCCAGAAATTTAAACACTAGGGGCAGAAGAAAGGCAAACTCCAGCAGGAACAGGATAGCTACAGAAATGCCATGCTCATATTTCTCCCCCGAGACTCCTACAATGTCCAGCTCATGAATTAAAGACCCATCCACATGTTCCTTTAGTCTGAAACCCACCCCCCATGGGGGTCTCTTGAGTTAGTGGGAAGGAGGCCCCTCTCTAACTGCCTGAGCCCTTCAGCTCTTCTGGAACAGTTTTCATTTCCAGGCTATGAGGAAACAAACCTCATGAGAATCACAGATACTGATTCCTTGGCCCACCTAGGGCATTTTATTCACCGGGGCCTAAGAATCGTTATTTTTAACCACTTGAATTTTTTTTCTTTTCTTTTTTTTTTGCAGTGCTGGGGATTGAACCCAGGGCCTTGTGCTTGCAAGGCAAGCACTCTACCAACTGAGCTATATCCCCAGCCCCCATTTGAATTTTTTAACAGGCTTCCCCGACATGGTTCTGATATGCCAACAAATTTTGGAATGAATGAAAATTCCCTTTGATATACAGCACTGGGCTGATAATCCAGGAGGACATCTTGTAGTGGTCTCTGCAAATGGTACGGGACATTACGCTGGTTTATGCCATGCCCTCTGGCAGGAATTCCATGCAGCTTAACCCTAACACTCCTCACTTTGGCAACCTGACTTCCCTCAGAGCTCCTGAGCTCTCTGAGCTCCTTTAGTTCTAAGCCACAATTCCCTTTTACTGATCTTCTAATAGTCTGTAGTTTCCCTCACAGCACTGGACAAACTTCTTATGCACTGATCTGAGTGGCTATTTGAAGAACATCAGAATTAACTAGAGAATTAAGGCCCAGGAGGACCATCTGGTTCTGCTCACTACTATAACCCCACAGTCAGCACGAGGACTGACATACAGCAGGAGTATGCATACCCAAAAGGAAACTACCATTAAATCAATTCTTAATAGGGAAGTCTTTTTGAAGTTTAAAAACTGGAGAGCTAAACATTGAAGCAGGAAAGAATGCCTGCACATGAGAATGCAACGTCATTGCACTGTCACTGTTTTCCACCATGAGTTAATTCCTGTTAGGCTGGTGGCTCATCAAAGTGGAAGGCTCAACCTGAGATAACACCGTAATGAATGCAAGTGGCCCAACAGAGAGTTCACAGCTACTGGTTACACTTCAGGTAAATGTTCCTAGATGACATGAGCTGAGTCCTCAAGGAGAAGAGCAACCGCTGTGTGTAAATCAGTCACAATTGGGACTGAAAACCAGGTTCATCTGGAGTGGGGGATGGAGTGGGACCATAAAAGTCTTCTCAGGAGGGTGTACCTCCTAAGTCCCAAAGGTTTAATACTAAACACAGAGCAATCCCAAATTTATTATTTACAGTACTGACATTTTCCCAGAGTTGGATTTTTACTTACAACTGTCATATTGCTATCTCTACCTGGATACATAACTGCATCTAAACTTCATCTATCCAGAGCTCTTGGTTTTCCTGGTTGTCCTAATCTCAGTAGCTGCTATCAACCCACCATCTTTACCTTTCAAATAAAAAAATCCACCATTCTTCTTTAATACTTCATTCCTTCTCACTTCAGGCTACCCCCGCCTCGAACCAAAACTTTATCAGTTTCCTAACAAATATATCCAGTGTGTCTACTTGTCTCCTTGTCCACTGAAACCACCCTGCTCCAAGCCACAGTCGTTCCTCACCTCCTAATTGGTATCCACCCTTACTCTTCTAATCTACTGTCCATTCAGAAGCCAGAAAGATGACTTCCCAAAAAGATAGCAGATATGTCACTCCCCTGCTCACAATCCTGGTAGTCTCCATTCACACTTGGCTCATATCCAAATGTCTTGCCATGGCCTATGAGGCCTCACATGGTCCTTCCTGCCCACGCCTCCATGCTCAGCTCATGTCCTTCCCCCTCCCAGTCTCCCAGTCATACTCCCCTCATTTCTGTTTCTAACAAAGCCATTCTTCTTTCCAAATTCAGGCCTTTGCACTTCTTGTTTCTTGACCCAGAATGAAATGCCTCTTCTAATTCTACGTGGCTGACTCAGGTTTATGAATGTTGGCCCCTCAGAGGGGCCTTTGCTGGCCATCCTTTTTAAAGTGGCCTCCCCTGGTTCTTCGGTTCTTCTCACTCTCCTTGCCCTTCTTCTAACTTCTCCTGTCAAAGACTACTGCTTATGTATGAATTAATTATCAATGTCCTCCACAAAACAAAAGGTCCGGATTGGGAGGTAGGCTCAGTGGTGGAGCGCTTGCCTAACATGTGGGTTTGATTCTCAGCACTGCATATAAATCACTGAATAAAAATACAGGTCTATCAACAATTATCAACAACTATAAAACTATTTTAAAAAAAGGTCTCCAAGTCAGGGCCATATCTAGCTTGATCTTAGCTACACCACTGGGGCCAATCCCGTGTCTAACACATAATGGGAGTTAATGCCAATATGTTACATGAATTAAAAAAAAAAAAAAAAAAAAAAAAAAACAGAAAATAAGGAAGGATGAAAGAATAGAAGTCTGAAGTCAAGAAACACATATAAGAAATGAAACTTACTATTTCCCCAAGGCTCTGCTACAGGTTCGGTGTGGGTGACAAAGTCCAGTTCTTCTGGTCAAGAATACATACATCAGGGCCAGGGGTGTGGCTCAACAGTACAGCACTTATCTGGCATGCGTGAGGTCCTGAGTTCAATCCAAGTTTAAAACACACACACACACACACACACAAAATCAAACCCACATCTTACCACCACCATCTCAGCAGCCAGTGCTACCACCAGGCAAGTCATCAAAGTAGAAAGACCAAAGAACTGGGAGTTCTACCCTTGTCCCTGACGCTAACTACAATTTTTAGCACAATGAAGTGACTTCATCCTCTTAGACCTTATTTTTGAAATGAAAGGGCTGTCTGTTTACCTTTAAAATGCTAATAACCTAAGTTAGGTATGAAATTTGGTAGACCCATCTCTGCTTCTGCCATTTCTCTTTTCAAACAAAAGCCTATTACACAATCCTGTGTTCTAAAACTGTGTCTAGGCACACCTCCTTCCCCCCAAGTCCACCTTACCCCACAACCTGGAGGCCCTTGTTTCTGAATAACTACCCAGGGAGGCAATAGCTTTTCCCTTTCATTTGTTATCTCTGCACAGAAAAGAGGAATGTAAAATGATCTCAACCCTCCAATTGGGCAATTCCATCTCTGATGTAGCAACTCCACAGCTGGACAATACCTGCATGAGATCACAGAGTCCTGCCCGGCTCTCAGCAAGATCACTGCTCACAACTCTGCATCTTCCAGCAAATCTTCCAGCTGACTCAAACGGACACTCCCAGAGAAAACTAAGGGCAGAGTTTTGTGATCCAGGCCTCTATTTAGTCAGAATATTGACCTTTGGGTATTTTTTTCCTTGGAGATTTTAGGAAAGACTAAGTTTTAACTGTGAGAATAACTTACTCTGAAAAAAAAATCACTTTTTAAGATTACCAAAGAAAATATAAAGCCAAGTACTTCCTGTGAGGTAAAAGGACCGACAGTGGTGTAAGGAATCCTGAGATTTAAGTGCCCTGAGAATGAAGGAATTCTAGAAGGATGAAGTGATATTTTCCTATCTGGCTTCATTAAAAAAAAAAACTGTTATGGGGGGGAGGGGCAAGGAAATAAACTACAAAATCCAACCACCCTCACACTCAGAGCCAGGAAAGAGAAAATCTCCTGGCTGGCCTTACAACCAATTAAGCAAAGACGTGACAACCACTTAGCTACCTCCCTCTGTGCCCCTTCTCTGAGTTCCACCAACAGCCAACTTCCTTTTCTCACCCTCATTGTCTACCCTGCTGCCCCAAATTCAAAATAACCCATGATACTGCTAGTATTCTGATTCTATATTCAATGTTTACTTGCTCTGGGGTTAATTCATTGCTTTTCATAGTCCCCCATCTCTATGCTTTTCTTGGGTTTACCAGAAAATGCAAATGTGTGATTTTCAGTTTCATCTACATTTAAAAATTTTAAAAAAATTAACATACACGTTTTATTGTGTGTAAACAGAAAATTGATGCTAAATCTGTGAAAGGTGAGATCTTTTATAAAAGAGCTAAATCAAATCCAAAACCTAGTCAGAAAAAAATTAATTAAAAAAAAGAAAGAAAAGAAAACCTCATCAGAGAGCACCAATATCTCTGCTTCCCTTCCCAGATTTACTTCTCCTTCATTCCAAGCTCCTGGCTCATAATTCTCCCCAGACCCCTCCATCTGCTGACCCCTCAGTTTCATCCTCCTGCTCACCAGCAGTACCACAGGGGTTCCAGGCAGTTGGCACTACAGCTGCCACTGGTGTGAGGGCACAGGCAGGGACCAGAGGGAGCTGTCACATTACAAGAAACACTGACTGCAAATGACAAGTTTACATCTACCCAAATGTTGAAAGGAGATGCATCTGTGTCAAGAAAATCCCATTCTCCAGTCACCAAAGTTATGGAGGCTTTCATGCATTTCAAATATTCACTCCTCAGAAAATGTGCAAGGGCCATATACGACATAGTCCTATGACTAAAATTAATTTTAAGCAGGAGAGTCTTTTAGTCCTGGAAGAAACCTTGACTCAGCTTCTCTTGCCCCAGGAGATAAGCTCTGCCCCCAAGAAAGCAGTAAGTTGGCCAAGATGCTCTCCCTGAAGTGGCTGCTGGGAAACCTACTGGCTGAATTTCCATAAGTTCACTGTATACCCAACCCCAGGCAATTGGTACTCAACTGTTCTCCAATTGTTTCAGGAGTGTAGACTGGTGTCCATACTAGACTGTCAGCTTTCCTGGGGCAGGACCAACACTTCTTTGGCTTTCCACTGCAGCATATGGCCGCACATTTGGTAGACTATGCAAAATACTTGCTAATATACCCTAAAATTATTTTGAAGAAGTTATTTCAGTTGTTTCATACTTTAAGAAAAATGTTGAATTGTCTCTGTAGATGCTTTTCTGGTTTTGCTTTTGTTTATTTAGGAAGTTACAATGGACCCTATTTAATACATAAAACAAAGAAACCCCAATTAAGTTTTTTACTGTCTAAATTATAAGGTAGACTGACAGACCATTTTCAGAAGGGAGGACCTTGCTTTATTCTGTCTTCACTGCAGCACAAAATGTTCAATCAATGGTTCACTGCATGGACTCTTCAAAAGGTGGAGTTAGAGATCCATTTGCTTTACTCTTCCTTTCTCATTTTTCCTCAACCCCCAACAAAAACCACATTCTGAGATATCCAGGAATGCTAAATGCTCAACTCAGGACAGAACCCCAGCATCCCTCTCTAAACCAAAAGCTGACACTAACTACAAAGGAGAAAATTCCCCTGCGTGAAGATCAAGTTATCTTTCCAGTTAAGAATCCCAAATCATTCTTTAAACCTTCAGCCATGATATAAACTGAAATCTGGATGGTACAAAATGTTTGAATAATGAATATTCACAACAGAATGTTTATACAACAGATATAACTAAATCACAGACTTTACATTAACAGGTTAACTTGTAAAATTCACTTTGCACTACTAATTTTAATTTTGCAGTAACTGATACTACTTTAAAATTTCGGTGATAGGATATGTACTCTGATTCTCATTCAAACACAATGCTGCCATTTATCAAAGCAGTAGAAAAGGGAATTTTTTTTCTTGGTTTAAAAACTGAGTATTTTGGTTACTTTTAAACCCCACAGTTGAATAACATTCTGTATTGTATTTGTGACTCACCCTCAAATGAGATGTCACCATACATCTACTATCTTTGTTTTCAAGTGGTAAATAAAACTATTAGAACTCTAGCTTCAAAGTTCCTTATGATTCACAGGGTAAATTTTTTTTAAAAAGTAAAGTCTTTCCCTCCAACATTTTGACATCTGGATTTTGCTTTTTATGGTTTAAAACTAAGGAAAATTTTAACCTGAGTTGAGGAACTATTAATCAAAAAAAAAGGGTTTTTTCCTCCATGTTGTTAAAGGAGACAGTATTCCTCCCAACCAAACAAGACAGCTCAAAAAACTTTCCTAGAATTTCCAGTACTAGAAACGTTCCCCATTTTGAGTGGGAATGTGGGGTATGCAGATGTACACATAAACAATACTCTTAGGATCTCTATATTTTACCAGCTGTTTATAAAAAGATTCTTTAAACCTTTCTACAAATTGCATTTCAAAGTCTATCATCAGTAATTCATCTCAGACTTAAGATCTTCAAGAGTTGACAAGATCCTAAAGCCAAAGGATGTCCCACCAAAAAGTTCATGTCACCTCCCCACTCCTATTATCCTTACTTTTCCATCTCAAATCTGTTTTCAAATTGGAACTGCCCAGGATAAGACACTCCACTCACCTCAGCTGTCTGTGAAGGCATCTTCAGTTTGGTGAGCTTGGCTTCAGCAGGCACTTTTGAGTCTGTTCTTTCAAAGCTCTGTTGCCGGTAGTCCTCCGGCAGTGGTTTCAGCTCAGGAGACTCACTCGGAGCCTGATCTTGACCATCCATGGGCCTCACATAAGCCGTGGGTTTTTGCTGCATTGCAACACTTTTTGAGGGAAGGGAGGGGGGTGGAAATGTCTGAGAAGGTGGCTGGGGAGGGGCAACCCCATGGCTGACAACTGCCACCAAACTGTCTTGAGGGGTCTCATTATCAGTGACCTTCACCGCCAGGTCCTTGGGAGACTTGGCTGGGCAGTAGCCTTTACTGTTATTGCTACTACTGTGAACCTTGATGCTTCCTTGTGTCCTGGGAAGAGTTTGCTGGTTGGAATGTAAAGGTGACAAAGGGGGCACTGGGGAAGGCAAAGAGGAGATTAAGGGAGAGAGCTCCCTTGCTCGAGCTGAGTCTATCGTCGAAGCACAATGGTCTCCATCAGCTCTGCGGTCACCTTTTTTGTGGTGACTAGAGCTGTACCCCTCCTGTCCAAGGCGGTCCTGGGTCAGGTGCTGGTTATCAGGTGGGCCATAGTTTTTGGCATGGAGACTTGGTAATGGTTCCATTCTTGGCTGTGCTATCTTTGGATTGTGGCTAATGTTACCAACAGGAAGTGGTCCGGAGGCGGGAGTATACATGGGCTGGTGGTGGACACTGGTGTGGAAGGAGTTGGATGGAATGCTGCTCCCCTTGTCAGGAAATAAAGAATATCTTGGTTTTCCCAACCTATTTTCAGAAGCATCCAAGCACTGAGGGTGGGACTTGGTACTAAGGAACTCCTTCACTTCTTCATAATCCCCCAACATGTTCTGTATCCGACTGGACAGCTCATCACCTTTTGCTGTCTGAGAAAAAGAAAAGGGCATGGTCAACTATTGGAGGGAATAAATCTAAGGAGAACAAACATTTAATACACTGCTACATAATACCATTAAGACAAAAATTCTCAATGTCATGAGTAACTTACAGAATTTAATGTGGAGTTTTAACTCATTTCCCCTGTTGTAAAGCCTGTCATGGACACATATTACTAATTACACAAGACTACAGTACAAAAGAAAACCACATTAGTTGTAACTAATGATGTGAAGAGAATTTTCAGATTTGTTTTCAAAAACAATCTCTAAAAGAAGTTTTCACAATTGTGAACCTTATTTGAACTCAATTACATTGAATCATTTCATCATGAAGCTCAATATTATGATAAATCAGACTTCCACACTCTAGTATATAGTAAATACCTTGTAAGGCTCTCCAAAAAGGGGGATTTTTTCAGGAAATGACTCCTTCTCTTGGTGAGCTTCCTGGTTGCGTCTTTCCTTCTCTCTAATTCGAAGCAGGTTTCTGTCTTCATTGTACAAGCTGTTTCAGATGCCACAAAAGAACAAAAACAACAAAACCTATCAGTATTCAAGTTTTGTCATGCATATACACATGTGTGGAGCAAGATAAGGATAGGTCTAAGAAGAAGAAATGAGAGAGATATGACTTGAAGAAAGTCCCTTAACCCACCCCTAGACTGAGGCTTCAGTCAACTGGCTGTGACCTGCCAGCCGCTGTCCTGGTTCTTCAATCCCAAGCAGCCACTCTGTGCTATGGCCTCCACCATGGCTCAGGACTGATTCCAAGATGAACAGTCTTTTATAGGCAGTGTGGAACTGAGACAAGAGTAATGATATTTTGACTTTCAGCTTGCAAAATATGGGGTAGATGTAGAACCTTTTCATCTGAAGGAGTCAGCAGGATGTGAACTTTAAAAAGGCTGTTTTCCTGGATCAGTGTCTTACGTTTGGGAAGATTAAAATCAAAAGGCTTATTTTATAATTAAAAGATTACGAGGCACCCAAAACAGCATTTACTTTATGCTCAGCCTACTCTACTAGGAGTGTCTTGGCATGTAAATCCAAAAAGATGATTTTTATTTCTTATTTCAAATGTCAAGAATGAGAAAATCCAATTATAGATGTCAGTTCTACCTACTGAGAATGTCTTACAATCTGATTGCCCTACTTAACCATATAATATATCTACATCATCAACCTTGGCACCACAGGGTTTAAAATGCATCCATTGAGGAACAGATCACAGAAATGGATTCCGAAAGAAGGATGATTTTTGCTATCTTAAGAACCAAAGTGGGCCTGTCTCACTGTTAGCAACACAAACCACTCCCTCCCCTGTAATAGATAATGAGTAATGAAAATTAGAACTATAGAAAGTCTTTTGTCTTCATAGACTTGCTTCTAGAGAATCCCCTGAATCCTTTTTCCCATAGCTACTTAAACAAATAGGAAAATATTCAATTGTCTTGTGTGCACTACTACAAACTCTAACCTCCCTGGCCCCTCCTCTCTCTTGACTTTGCTTATTTCTTCTGACAAGAGCCTGGCAGCTCTCTGGCTGCCCCATATTCCTCAAATTCAGCCTTCCCATGAAAAGAAGCCTGACCTAAGTCCCTAATCTCATGTCACTATCCATATTTAAATAACGTGTATTTGATGGCTCCTTTGTATTACAGAATAAACTAAATCCTTCATAATCTGGTACAGCTCAACCCTACCACAACCCCACTGTACCCCCAACAAGACCTGCCACATGCATTCTACTTGATTCCCACACGAGCATTTCCCTATCAGAGCAGCCTCTTGCTCTCATGCCCATTCAGCCCTTTACTGAAAGATGGATAACTCTTCCAGGACCAACTTATCTAGGAAGCAGGACTGTCCAAAACATCACCTCTATATTCCAGTCACACCAGACTACTCCCCACTCCTCAGTGATATTCTAGACTTTTGATGGTTTCATTTCAATCACAAAAATTTCTATGGCCTCTCTTTCAACTTCACACCTTCATCCCCAATTGTCAGCTTCCAGAAGATCTCCGGAATGATTCAAATGTCACCCACTTCAAAGGCTTCCTTGAATTCACCAAGTATGTGCTTTTGGAACATATCATTGGTTACCTCTTCTCCCTTCTTTTGCCCTAGAACATGAGCTTCAGTAGAACAGAACCTCTTGCACTGACCTCCCTCCTGATTCTAAGGTGTGATACTTTGCATAGAAGCTAATCATTAAATATTTTTAAATTAAAAAGCAGTCACTGAGTTTTCATTACACTTTTTGTAAATTTACTTGCAACTTTTTTCTTAAACTCTGAAAGACATACAATTGTCTTTAAAAATGGAGCCATATAACTAAAAGGAATAAAAATAAATAAATAAATTAGACTCATCGTAAAGACTGCTATTACCACAGTGTTTCAATTTAAAAGTGGGGAGAGCCAAGCTACTTGATTGAATTTGATAGGATCGGGTCAAGAATTATCTACTTAGACCATTACTCCTTAGAAAACAGATATCGCAATTTTAGATTTCTACAGAACTTATCATTACAAAGGTAACCATTTATGATAGTGAACACACTACAAGAGAAAATAAATTAGAACTGACTGGAGTCTTTTCTAATTGAGTCTGGATGTCACATGCTCTGAATATTTAGAATTAGGTCTGACTGGCAGTAGCACAATGGACTTGACCACTCAAGGATTCCTTTCAATTATTTAAAGATTTTGCTTATTCCTCTTGTTGTTTCAAGAGGTGACATACATTAGCATACAGCTGCATAAGTTACTTGATAGTGCTGATCAGAACATAATTTTTTTTCCTTTACACTTGTCTCTCAGCCTCTTTGGGCCAATTTGCAGGGAGTGGTGATGTATGCAACTATATATACTCTGGAGCCACTTGAACTCCCAACAGTCTTCCCTCAAAAACTGCCCTGTGCATCATGCCCTGCACTTTGCTGTGGTCAGGCCAAGCTGCATGGGTGGTTAAGCAGGGGCTTACCCAGGGCCTCTGCTCAGCTGGGCTCACAAGCAGGGGAGTTGTTCTCTCCCTTCTGTTACTGCTAGTTTCAGCAGTGGGGTCCCAAGACCTTTATTTGCTCTTCAGTGTTCACAGCTTTTGGCTCTGCTTTGAACAACAGTGTTCTGGTCACTTCTGAGAAGTCTCTACCTTTGTCTCAGAAAAGAGAACCTCAGACAGCAAAATTCTCAGTTCAGAACTAAAAAGCGAGGGTGTGAATAATAGGGTCTCAACTGAGGCTGCTCAGGGGTCCTTGCTTAATTTTCCCTTGATTCTACACCCAACTGTACTTAAGCAAAGTGACACTGGTTTGAAATTACTAAAACATTTCTACATCAATCGAGCTCGGTCTTGTGTCAGGCTCATTTCAGGATCAGTTAGGTTTCAACATACTTCTGGTTTTTCATTCCCAATTAATGAAAACTGCTACAGAAATAACCAGGAAAAAAGTAATTAGGCTGTTTTTTCATAAAATGCCTAACACTGGCTTATAACTATGTGATTCTAAAGTCAAGGGGCCTCCCATAGAAGAAATCCTATTAAGTTAAGGATTCTGGTTAATTAAGGTTTTACTCCATTTGTTTCAAAAAAAAATTAAAGCCCACACCAAGATTTTATTGGCAGACATCCGTAAAACTGCCAATTTTGAAACAAACTTTGATTTCTTTATTTTGTTTTGTTTTGTTTTGTTTTGTTTTTTTGTTTTAATTCACTCTCACTCTTCAACTGAAAAACCTGTAAGTAGTGAGGAAAATCAAGACATAATGCATGTTACTTCTAGGATGAATCTTGTAAGGCTCAGACTTCGTGATAATCTCATTCATACCCTCTGGGGCAACACCCTTTTGGGCCCCACTCACCAAGGTTCCCGGGCAGGGTAGAGGAAGGTCAAAAAGGCAGGAAGTTCACAGAGGTGCGTTGGGGGGCCATGAAACCCGGCTCTGAGTTGCCTCCTTCTCCTTACAACTAACAGGCCTTTGCCAGTTGTACTGCATGGATTTATGGTTTGTTCCACTTTCTACTTAAAACAAATCTGCAATGGCTGAGGGAATAGTTGGTTAAAAGTTCCCAGGCAAAAACTTTTCAGGAATATTTCCCTTTTTGGGATTCCATCTTGAAAACAGAGGAGATGTAATTTTTTTTAAAAATACAAACAATTCATAACATGAGTAAATTTTTGTTTAGCCTATAATAGATGTCGCTTTTCAAATCAAGGCAAAGAGTGGGCAGATAAAATGAGGGGATTTTAAGGAAGCAGCAAAAATGTCAGACATGATTCACAAACTCTGTAATTACCCTTGAATAATTACAAGTTAACTATCGCTTTAATGAAAGGTGGCTTTCCCCCTCCCCACGGAGGAAAAAATGCATCTTCACTCTCAGACACACGGGATAACCTCATCCCAACATCAGTCTGGTGAGAGATTCTCACTGATCCCCACGTAATACAGTGAGTTACCAGTTCTCCCGGCTGGCGTCTGCAAGGCGCTTTGCATTAAAGAGGTTCTCCACCTTGAGTGAGCAGAGTCACATGGAGGCTTGTGAAAACAGATCACCAAGAACCACAGAGTTTCCACTCAGCAGTCTGGAGGTGGGGCCCGAGCCTGGTATGGTGACCAGGTTTCTGGGTGGTCATGAGGGGTATGTCGAGGTTCACTCTGATGGGGGATTACCTCAAAGCCACAGCGCTCAGGTCAGAAGCAGCCTGCCAAGGGCGAGCCACTTGCAGCTGATCCTCAGTCCACCCTGACTTAGGCAAATCCTCACAGTCACCCTGTGACAGGGGGATTGTAAACTCCATTTTCCAAAAAAAAAAAAAAAAAAAAAAAATTAGGCTCAAGGAGTGACTTGCTCATAACTATAGGCCTGATGGTCCAAAAGCCAGGCAGCTCTCAATCATTGTTCTGGAAGCAGAGCTTTCCAGCTATGTTAGACAGGTCTACAACAACAAAGAAGGTGTGCTCACCTAGAGCCACTCATAATTCCTTAGTCTCAAGGAGGTACATGTTGATAAGCCAGGATCGTTCCTGCCGGCAGAGTAAGCTCAAGTCACAAAACAGATGTCTGCTAAATGTGTCCACACAGGTCTTTGTCTAAGGACCTCACAGAGGACCCTTAGAAGGATAGCCAACAACATGTAGTTGGCTCTTCAAGTTATAAAAATTGTGTTACAATTCTTATTTTAGAGCCTTTTAATAACAGTTTTGAGGTCACTCACCCCCATAATAACTTTGGGGTTCACATGTCATCTATAAGGTACTAAGGGACTCCACATTAACTTCTTTCAAGAAGATGCTATAAATAAACTTGCACCAAAGTAGCCATAATATGCCTAACATCAGGCATGCTTCCATTAACTTCTGACTGGCTGATCTAGGCCGTGTTCCTGGGCCCTTCATGCCACCTTTCTGGTCAGCCCAGGTGTCCCCATCTGGGGAGAAAAAACTTGAAGTTACATAGTGATTGGAAGCAGCTGAGTGCCCTCAAAAACAAGAACATGTGCTGCAATGCCCCTGGGTGGGGAGAGGGTACGAAGTCTGACCACCCCTCAGATAACCAGGAATTCTACCACGTTTTCAAAACAAATCTTTATTAGATAGGGCATAACCGCCAGCAGCCAAGTTTTTACATTCAGATCATATACTGTCTGCCATCTTTGAGGTTCAACTGGATGAATCAAAGAGAATGGTCATGGTGGCACATGCCTATAATTCCAGCTACTCAGGAGACTGCAACTGGAGGGTGGCAAGTTCAAGCACTGCCTGGGCAGCAGAGCAAGAACCTATCTCAAAAACAAAAAAACTCCACAAGAATGCATCGAACCACCACCTCCACTTTTTCTATTAAGTGAACAGCTATATAGACCCTGCAGGAAACTACAGCCTTCAGTTTCCAATGTATGGTGAGAGCCCAGTCACAGTGGAAGACTCAACCTGAAGAACACAGATGCAAGCCCACTGAGGTAGACTGGGCCACAGATGTTCTCAACAAGAGAGTTCCCCACTCTGACTCAGCACAGAAGCCTGAATATTCAAAGCTTTGGAAACCTAAAACAGGTCAGGATGCTCTCACTTTCAGAAAGGTGATGAAAATCCTGAGAAATTCAGAGCTGCTGGGTCAGCCCCTGAATACATCCCACGCTGGGGCAAGTTTACTTTGACTTTTCAAACTTCTCTTCTTGGGGGCCTGGAATGTGTTATGGAGGTGTTAAAATGCTGTGATAAAATGAAAGCAATCAAAACTCTGTAAGGATTAGTGGGAGAGATTCTTTTTTCCCTTTCCTTTGAACTAAAAAAGGAAATAGCATAAGTGGATGAGGAAACATGGTAACAGAAAGGCCCAGGTTGGACTTGAGTCCTGGGGCAGCCAGCATGCCTGCTCTGGGATCATCTGGCTGAAGCACCTTCTCCCAGGCCAAACCCACGGGCCCTCTGCTAAACTAGGTTAGTCATGCAAGATCACTGAATGCCTTCTGTGCTTCCATGGCAACTGGCAGCCCACAGGGCTGGCTGTGCACAGCTGACTGCCCATTTATCACCCCTGACTGGTCACTTCACATCACCCTACCTCCGAAAGATGTCACCAATTCCCTCTAGAGCTCACGTTTAAAATTTTAATTCACCCTCAGAGAATCCAGGGTAATTGTTCCTATGTATTTATCTGTGTAGGCATGGAAGAGACACTTGATCAGATGGAAAGAGGAAATTCTGAAATCAACAGCGCACATTAACTGTAGAAAAGATCAGGTCTTGCTGATTGAAAAGCACTATCTAAGCCATTCTGATTTGAACGTACAAAGGCTAGAGCAACACATAAAACTCACAAAAGTTGGGCAACAGTGATTTAGAGAAAAGTGGGAAAAGACTTGATGCTTTTTTCTTTTGATTCTTACTCGAAAGGCAAGTCACTTTCACATACTGGCAACTACCTCTGTTTAAGTTCATCTTTTGGCCTTTTGTTTCCACATTCCTCTACTGCTACCATCTAATATGTGGAAAACACTTTCCACATTGGATTTCTTTAAAAAAAAAAAAAAAAAAAAAATCAACGTATTTTTATGTACAATTTTAGTTTGCCATAAAAACTATGGCTCTCCAGATACAATTCAAATATAAGAAGTGTGTTCAGAGTGGCTCCATGTATGAAGACAGAGTAAATTTCCTTCAAAAAATAAAGAATTTTTCTTACTTCATGCATGTGAAAGAATTTACAGCAGGCTTTCTCATTTAAAAACAAGAAAATCATGTAAGACTTCCAAGAATTTTACCCTTACTACCTCCTTCCCCATCACCTAAAACACAATAAACGAAGGAAAAAACTCAGGGACTTAATCCTAAAATAAAAGTCTTACAATGAGATTTCATATAAAATATGTAAGCCATGTGCAATGACAAAATAACATTATGTCCATTATTTTCCTGGAGGAGACCCCAGGGGATCATCTCACATCTCATATATTAGCATTGTCTGCTACTCACTTCTGCTTGTCACAAAGGCACAGACTTATATAATTGATTATAATGCCGGAAAAATAGTTTGAGGTGAGCCCATTTTGCAAATTTTAATCAACTTTGAAAACACTATCCTCATAACCTTTTGTCCATTCACTCGCCTCGCGAGGGTAATACTGATCCTGAAATTTACATTTCTTCTCATCCATCACAAACTCACTCCAGAATTCAGCACCAGTTAGATATTTTCCATATCCTGAACATTGAAAATTTTAAACTGAGGCAGACTCTACCTAGGCAAACTTGAATAAAAGTAAGTCACACTGATTCTAATGAGGCATCATAATTTACCTTTCAAAATGAACCTGCCAAGCCTTTCTGTGTGCATGCTGATGTGCAACAAAGGTCTGAAAGAACACACACTACAAAAATCTATAAGTAGACATCTGAGATTAGGCTGAAGGAGGTGAAGTGGTAATGTGGTTTAGGGAGCACTGTGTGTTAACACTGAGTTTTAACATTCTTTCCACAATGGTATTTATTACCTCAGTGGTTAGAAGTTCTAACTAAAAACAAAAGACCTCACATATATATACAACATAAGATCAGGAGTAAAGAAATATTGGGGGCCAAGGTTGTGGCTCAGTGGTACAGCATTTGCCTAGCACCTGTGAGGCACTGAGTCCGAGTCTCAGCACCACATGTAAATAAATGAATAAAATATAGGTCCATCAACAACTAAAAATATATATATAAATAATTTTCAGATATCTTTAAGAAGAAATATTGGAGTGTTGATCATTTCTGCAGTAGCTTGTTAGGAGCTCTGAAAACAGTCTAACATTGTCACCAGATAGTTTCAGACCCATCTGCACAAAGCAGAACCTCACTATCCACAGTGTGTTAGAGAATATGGTCCAAGGTTCAGACACCAGACAGCATGAGCTCATGTTTTTTAACTAGGGTAGTCAGTGTAACCCATTTTGTGTCTGTTTAGAGGTCAAATATATTTTAGGAGGCATTTTTAACCTACAGATGGAAAAGCACAGAACTTCCCTTCCTCAATTGGTTTTTAAAGGGGAGTAAAGAAAACTGGATGGGGAAAAAAGTGTAAAGAAAAAGGAGATTGGTGAGCCAAAGTTTCCCCAGCTACAGTCTACCAAAAATTCTGCCTTCCAAACATGTGCCTCACACATGCTAGGCAAGCGCTCTACCACTCAGTCACAACCTCAGTCCCCACACATAATTTAAAAGTAAAAAACTAGTATTACTGACTGAGCAAGGCCAATACGCAAATACAAAAATTATACAAAACTTACCAGTGAAATCACTTCTGACCTAGGGGTTAATGTGGTTTTCATATTACATGAAATGTGAACCTATTAATGTTAGTCACAAGTTTCAGAAAATTCAGTCTTTGAATCAAAGTATTTAAAGCGTTCCCTCAACTATCCAGAGTATCAACCTGCAGTCCATAGAGGGAGTATGCAGAAAATACACCCCTCAACCCATGATGGTAACAGATAAAATCTGTCTCCCAACTAGTTATTTCTATCTCCCCCTTTGGTTATTTAAAGGTCTCTGGTGATCAGAGCTGCCTCTGACTGCCTGCCTTGTTGGCACTGCTCATTTGGCACCAATCGAAATACAGGCAGAGCGGTAGCTCTTCCCCTGCAAGTCTGGTCTGTACTAGGATCAACCAGAGCACTTGCCTCATTTACATGCCAGTCTTCTCACATACTCAACTGACCATGAAGGACCACATCACATACGCATAAAATAATGAGGCTGCTGAAAAGTCAGTCTTATTACAGCCACAAATTTTTTAAAATCTTACAATCACAAACTAAGAAAGAATGTAGACAAGTAAGATTAAAGTCTCTCTTTTTTTTATTTTAATGCTTACTTCATTTAATTCACCACTCCCAAACTTAAAAAAAAAAAAAAAAATGCTTTGGGTATTAAATCTGTTAAGCATCCAAAATCAAGTGAGGGGTTGTGTGAACTTCCTCGCTTCCACTGGAGCTGGTTGGAGCAACTCTTCCTGGATTATCGATCTCTGCACAGCCACCTCACTGATCTTTCTAAAAACCGTGAGTCTGATCTTGTTATTCCCCTATTGAAAACCTTCCTGCCTACAGGACTGCAGCTCCTAGGTGGATATCCAAGGAACACTCTCACCACTGGCCTCTGCTTGCCAGACCCTCCTCTGGAGTCAGAGTGCACTCTGCATAGGCCTCACCCATCCACCCTGGCAGTTCAGGGGCTGGGAGACTGAGAAGAACAGTCCTCCTCTCTGCTAGGTCCCTAATGAACTCCTAACCTGTCTTCCAAAGGTCTTCCTCAGTCCCACTGCCTCTATCCCTGAGCTATACCTGTGGTCTATTTACATTTGCCCAAACTAGATGAACTCTAGATTCTACTTATCAGTGAGCTACTTAAGGATAAGGACTATCCCTTGAAGGCACAATACCTTGCACAGTATTTAGTAAAGTGAAGGTTATCATGGATCTTTGCCTGGAATGATGATACTCAAGCACTACTCAGATAATCCAGGATTCTGAGTTCTGCCAGTCTATTATTTGGTGACAAAATGTGATTCACAGTCTGATATATAAAACCAATTTCACCAGATTGCTTTGCCCATCAAATGACTCAAACCTAGAAGGAAGCTGACATCACCCCTTCCCAGATCAGCCAAGAAAGTGGCCTCAGCTGACACCATGTGTTTATCAGTTAATGTCACAAGTCTGATTCTTCAGTTCACCAGACTTAGTCAGTCATAAAACAACATACTACACAGAAAAGATGAGATGTTTGGGGGAACATTTATAGCAAATACTTAACTCTAAAATCAACACACTCAAGTAATTTTTAAAAGCTATCTGTAGGACTAAAACTAAAAACAAAGCTCACTGTGATGTGGCACAGGGGAAAACATACGAGTAAATAAAGGATCCAGAATATTTTAAAGCACAAACCAGATTAAGTCACTCCTTGCACAGTCAAAAGCCCGATTCAGGTTTCCCAGAGCGTTCAAAATGAAATTTAGAAGCCTAGCCTACACAACCCCATTCCCAGCATCCTTCCCCTTAATTACTCCCTCCCAGACACATCCTCCTCCCTGCCCTCCTTCCATTACTAGCCACACTGGCCTTCTTATCAGCCCTGGAACAGGTCCTGGAGCTGAGGACTGCTGGTTCACTCCTGTCACCAACAGCTCAGGTTAAGTATGGCTCCTCAGCCACATGGCCGCTTCACCTCACCCCACCAGCGGGTGCTCACTACTAACACTTCACCTTGCTTTATCTTTCAGTCACTACATAAAATTATCTTGTCTACTCACTTATCTGCTCAATTAGGCTCTGACTCCTCATACCCACCCCCAGGAAGAATGCAGGTTTCTAAAGGTCAGCCACTAGTCTGCCTCTTGGGTTCTACCCTGCACTCAACTGGGGGCACAAACACTGGTGTAACGCATGCCTGCTCTACATGCAGATAAAGAGCTTCGAGCAGTAGTTTCTTCACATAAAAAAAAAAAAAAAATTATTCATTTTGAAGTTAAGCATTTTCAAAAGATCCTAATTTTTAAAACTAGGCAGTTGTCAATGGCATTCTCTAATTAACTAACTAATATATCAACGAATTTTCAAGTTGCATACAGAAAACCAGAGAAAAACAAATCATTCCCAAATTCATCTTGTGTATCATGAGACTGCTGAAATGTCCCCAAGAGGGTTTTAAAAAAGCAACTCTCCTCTCAAGAAATTATACAGGAGCAAGTTTTTTGGTTTTAAGAAAAAACAACTACTAACTCTACAATCCGTAAGAGATATACCAAACAGAATTTTTTCCCCCACTAACGGTGTGAGCACAAGATAACTCCAAACATGATGCCAAATGAGTGAGGTACATTCTGTGGACAGCTTAGAAAACAACACAGGATCTACCACTGCAAAAGGAAGCGTCCCTCCCAATCGCTGAACTCCTAACACATTTCGGAGAACCCACTGCACCACACACAATAAGGAGAACTGTTTGAAACTGGGCCAATGTACCAGCACAGCTACGGTCAGAACCAAGGCTCAGCCCTGAGACTTGCTAACCAGCTGCAAAAGGCAACAGGAAAGGCCTCCACTAGGAAAATGAAAGGAAAAGTCATGACAGTATCGATAAGAGCCACGAGGGGACAATGGGATAATGAGGAAACTGGCAAGATGCAATTTATTCCACTGAATAATGGGGTATTAAGAAACATTTGTTCTTTAAATAAGTACAGAGAGAACCATCAACACATTTTTTTCAATTATTAAATAAATCAAACAAGGAAAAAAAACTGTAGACTACTCTCTCTCCACTTAATAAGCTCTTCCATCATGGAGAGTACATCTAAAACTAAATTCAGGATCTTCCATCCGTCAGTCAGTACACAGTGTCTAGAACCTCGTTAAACAGGCTGCTGCGAACACAATCACACACACAGAGAAACTTCCTAGGAGGTTTTTGCAGGCTTTAGTTTTAGCAGACACAGGGACATAACACAAAGCAGATCTCTAACCTTATTTGCATTTTTACAAAAAGCAGACAACAAAAATGGAAGAAAAAATTGTCCATATAAGAGTTTTTAAAGAATCGTCAGCATTTCTTCACAACTTGACTTCTATTTATCTCTCCCTTTGGTAATTTAATTACACATGCCACACTTGTTTCCACAGAAAGTTTAATGTCATAAAAACTAGGGGCAGTTTCTATTCCATTCCATTCCACAGACATTTCAAGTAGGAAGAACAGGGAGATTATTATAGGAGAAGAAAGTTGGAAACGTGTTGGTATTTTATATGGCAACAAGCAACAATCACACGTCTCTAAATATTCTCATTTTCATCATAACCCAGCTCACCTCCTACCACTCACTATAATTGGCATCTCCTTAAAGCTAAACAGTAAGTCATTGTTTTTCTGGAGAAGTCTGTCTCCGTTTGACCTCTGCTACATGGTGTTGTGAGTCTTACAAAGCTTGTCAGGATTCTTTGGGTTGGACTTTCGCCCAGCCATCAACATTTACATGCAGAATATATCATCCTTTACCCATTAGCACCAACAGGCAGTTCACTTCCCTAAAATGAAGGGAATTTATCAATCTTAAAGCATGCCTCCACTTTCTTCAACACTTAGAAACCAGAATCTAAAAGTTCAATTAATTAAAAAGGGAAAGAGGTACACTTATGGATTTTTTAAAAATTGTGTCCTTGATAAAGCTTTAAAATGTTCCTTTCTTTTTTTGCAGTGCTGGGGACTGAACCCAGGACCTTGGTCATGCTAGGCAAGCAAGCACTCTACCACTGAGCCACATCTCTAGTACTCAAATGTTCATTTGCAGTCTCTGAAAATCAGATGCTAATATATTCATTGTAAGTAAACAATGAGCAAATTTTCAAAATACTTTATATTTTACAAGGCCTGATTATGAAAGTTTCTTCAAACAGGATTGCATTTCAAATATCATTCACTTAATTAAATATATTTAAGAGCACGAATGCATTTGTCTGAGTTTTCTATAAGCAAATTCTTAAGCCTCACAAAATGAAAACAGAAAATCCACTTATTTTCAGTAAATATTGACTCCTTACATGCTAGACCTAAAGATAAGAAAGATTCTACAATCTAGACTGATACATGAAGGAAGGAAAAAAAAAAAAAAAACAAAAACACTAAGAGTGACTGCAAAGGCTGGTCACAAATGTTTAAGTACTAAGAAGAAAAACAAGAACTTTAAATGGAGGAGGCCTGGGGGTGACTGAATTCAGTGCAGTGACATCTGAGCTGAGTCTTGAAGGATAAGCAGAAGTTTCTAAGAGGAGAAGGGGCCTCCATGCCCCCCTGTGGAGGAGGAATCACCACGTGGTATCTGTACCCATCTCTCCCAGTTCCCCAACTCAAATTTCTCTTAGGAAAGTTGTCCGTGATAACTCGTGAGGAAGATCGCTGCTTGTAGCCACCCACTCCACTGAGCTGGCAGAACGCTCAGTTACCTTCCAGAGCAACAATCCCCCCACAAAATGGCCGGTAGGCTCCCCCTAGCCTGACAAAATGATCTCAAATTACTGTGTACATGGAACACTATCCCTTTTAGGAAATGAACAGAGGGTAGATATCAGAGTTGAGAATGCAGATGGAATTACGTGAAGCCTCAGATGATCAAACAAAACCAATCACTATTCCCAGGTCCTTTTCCTCCTCCCTGACCAAAAGAGGCCCTCTCTGGGGAGTGTGAACTGCTCAGAGATAGGTCTCCACAGAGTGACCCTGAACCTTGCGACGCAAAGTCTGGCCTGACTTCCTAATTCAAATGATTTTACATTATTTTTAATGTAAACTCAGATAGCATTGTTTGCTGAGTCAGCATTCACAATTTTGCAGATTGAGAAAAAAATGTTTAATAATAAACGTAAAGGAACACTTAGATGAATACTCCTACCCCAAACTGTTCCTTATTTCCAGACTTGCTTATACCATAAGGTTTAGACTTGGAAATCAAATTGGTTAAAGGGGATAAGATTACCAATGGTTAAAAAAATAAAAAAGGTTACATTATTAAAAAAAAAAAATTTATTTAACACTGATTGGTGTTTAAAATTCAACCTAAAAATGCCTAAAAATGTACGTTGAACAAAGTGAGCAAGAAACAAAAAGATAAACAAGGGATTGGCAAAGAATGACCCATGGGCCAAATGTGGCCCACCTATCTTTGTAAATAAAGATCTACTGGTCCTGTCCATTTATTTTTACATTGTTCATGGCTGCTCTGGTCCTACTAAGCAGAACTGAAGAACTGCAACACAGACCACATGGGCTGCAGACCCTAAATAATTTACCATCTGGTCTTTTACAGAAAAGATTTGTTGACCCCTGGACTAGCCCTAAATTAAGAAAGAAAAACAAAGGGGGATTTTTAAAAGTTCCTTTTTGAGATCATTCATTGTAAAAATAGTAGAGACTGGGCTGGGGAGATAGCTCAGCTGGTAGAGTGCTTGCCTCTCAAGCACAAGGCCCTGGGTTCAATCCCCAGCACCGCAAAAAAAAAAAAAAAAAAACAGTAGAGACCGCCTTGGAAGTCATTTCTTCTGGAATAAAAGGTCTTTTGATAACATCAGTTTCTCCTTATCCACTTTCCTGACTTGAGGGAAAAAAGATAAAATCTCCCTGCTTATCTCTATCTCATTTAAATGCCTTTCCCACTTATTCCAAAAGATGAGCATACTGTAATGTGTAATGGGAAGTGTGCCAAGCTGGCAGCACCTGGGGTTCTAGTGGTAGTCATTGTGTGTGTGATGTTACAACCCCACTTCCCCATCTCCAAAATGTTACCTGGCCTGAGATCAACAGTCCAAGGGGTTGTGAGGTGAGTTAGTATAGAAGATCCATGAGGTACAAAACCACTCCAGTCACTGATTCTGGCTGTATCTGATGTGGAATAATGGATTTTATACTAAATTTCTTTATAATTTCAGGATGAAATAAATGGAAGGGACAGGATAAAGCAAGGGAGACAGCAGAGCATAAGAAAACATTAGAAGCTCTGAGATTAAACTCCCAAAGAACAGTAAGTTCATCCAACATATCCAAGATATCTATCCCACCAGTAGGTGTGGTTTCTGGAAAATATGAAGAATTAAGGCAGTGGCTGGTATTAAAGGTCAGAATTTACTATTCCTCAAATGCCCTGATTCTATGGAAGTGTGGCAGGAGATTGCACCACTAGATTTGAATACCTTTTTTTAAAGAAAAGGTCATCTGTCAGGTCAATGGTAAAGAGGAAACAGATCGACAGCCTTCATAAAATGAAACTTCCAACTTCAAACAGAAGTAGAGGGAACCTCTTACACATTCTTACCATTTACTCCTTTCACTTTAAAAACCTGTACAGCGAGTTAGACACAGTGGCACACGCCTGTAATCCCAGCAGCTCAGGAGGGCTGAGGCAGGAGGATCACAAATTCAAAGCCAGCCTCAGCAACTTAGCAAGACCCTATCTCAAAATAAAACATAAAAAGGGTTGGGGATGTGGCTCATGGGTAAAGCTGCCCTGGGTTCAGTCCCTGCTACCAAGGGAAAAAAAAAAAAAAAAAAAAAAAAAAAAAAAAAAAAAACCTGTACAGCGGAAATCTCTCACTAATAAAGGCAGTTATTCACCATATGCCCTCAGAAACTCTCGGTTACTCCATTACAATAAAGTAGCTGAGAAAGGCTGGAGTACTTACATTACATTTTACCCAAAGTTGGATGGACAACAATAGAAAGTAGGTAACTGCAATCAAGTAATTTTACTGACAAATCACAACCTGCCCAACTTTAGTTTGGGGCCCCTGGTCATTTACAGATAGATACACCTACCTGGAAGGAAATCCAATCATTCTCAATTTCTCTTACCTTGACCCTTCCGAAGGGTCCTGAGAACAGAAATAAAAGGCCCTACTTATGCAGGATGACAGACACCAACTAAGGCCATCTCTTTTAGGGGAAACCCTGCTGTCCTGCCCTCACTTCAACAGCATAATCCTAGAGAAAAACAATCCAATTATTTCAGCATTTATCGAATAAATGCACTATTAAAACAGCAGGAGCTGGTTGAGTTCTATTCTATCACATGCTTTTTACTGTTACATAAAAACAGGGAGGTTTTGGAGAACAAACAGGGGTCTTTATTTACAAGATCTTCACCAAGGGAAGTGTTCGTACCCAAAAAACTATCTCTAATGATTGTGGTCTTTGCTTGTTTCAAAGAAAACGGTCGTGATTATATCCCCAGTCACAGAAGAAATTTTAATTATGACAGTCACAAAAAAGGTTTTAAAACAATATTCAGCATATTGCAGGTGGGTCAAAAATCCCAGTAATCAATAAAAATCCAGAATAATTCTCAGTAAGAGAGAACCTAAGTAGAGAAAAAAGTACCTAAATCCAAGGGCTCTAGTGTGGGAACTCAAGGAATCACCCACACAATCTCTACAAACTGACATATTAGGAAGCACATACAACTCACTTTGTAGTTTTTTAAAAAACAGAAATGATACTATGTGTGGAGGAAAAATAAAGTAAGTATGTGTCCGTTTACTCGTCTTTTAATCATCTTCCCACATGTGCACAAAAAAAAAAAAAAAAAATCACCCTAAGAATAGCTCCATATCTTCCTTGAGGTTTGAGTTACACAGATGGATGTACTGTCAAAACATTCCAGTCCACTTAAGGTTTGTGCCTTTCTTTGCATATTTTATGGAAAAAGAAGCTGTAAAACCGCACTTTAGTTCATGATATACAAGTTAAAGTATTAGGGAAAAGCATGTTGATACCTGCATTTATAGAAGCATAAAAAAAAATCAGATTCATGGGTGGCTTCAATGATGAAACGAATAAATATATGGTAACACAAGTAAAATAAAATGGTAATAGTTATAATCTGGGATGAGGCTTTTAACTGTACTATTATTCACCTTTTCTGAGTGCTTGAAATTTTTACCCTAACATTAGGGAAAGTAATCACAAGAATAAACTACTGAGTTTGGTCTGGTAGGACCTGAGAGGCTGCCACAAGTGAGGTACCTCCACATCTTTCCATCGGACCCTCCTCTGGGCTATCTAGAGGGCTTCCCGTTAAAACTCAAGTTTTATCAGAAAGGAGTGGTTTGGAAGCACAACTGGATCTATGAGATGGTGCAGCAGATCAATGGAAGGAAAGAAAGTAGAGTGGCCCTCAACTTGCAAGATGGCAGAACTGAACAACAGATGTGTGCGTGCGTGTATATGTGCATGCACATCAAACAAAACTAGGGTCCTTGCCTAACTCCAACAGATTGCTCTGGCTTCTGCTTTTTGCTCTGCTGGGCAACAAGTGATCCAGTAGAGACACACTGATGCATTTGCAGGAGCAAGCTTCGGATTCCTGCCTGGAAAGTTTTCAGGGCAAACTCCTTAGAGGCCACTGTGAAGACTTAATTGACTTTCCCCTGGCGCCTCCCCCAATCTCCATTCTTTTAAAATTCATTACTTTTCCCTACTTGGGAATTAAATTGTTTGTGAGGTTTCAGAAAATTAGTCTTCTCTAGTTCTTGTCCTATTTCTTCATGTACTGATTTAGTACCTGTACAGAAAGCAGCACGATCACATTTCCTTCTTCATATTTCCAAGTGTTTTTCTTGCAAGTCCTTCCCCACAAAATTACCGAAGCCAGAGAGTTTTGAGTTATAAAAAGGAACTGAGTCTATGGTTCTGTTCCACTAGTTTGAGTCACATCTGATATTGACAATACAAACACCCAGGTTTAAAAAGAAAAAAAAGCATTTCACATAGTAATCTGTAATGCAATAGATGATGGTTTCCTTATAAGTATCAATCTCTCTTCTGCATGATTTCTGCCTTGCACTAGTTCAAAGGACTGCTGCCTTGCACTAGTGCCAAAGACATGCTGAGGCACCACCACTTAGAAGCCTTTCCTTGCTCCTGCAGAGGCTCCTGGTGGCTCGCTGCTATCAGGCTCCAATCTGTCTATCATTTTCTGCTACACAGCAACTGAAGGTCATTCAAGGTCCCAAATGGAGACTGCTTCTGGGCCTCCTGCTTCGCTCTGTTGAATTTGAGGAAGGCAGACATGAGGCTGAGCAATACAGCACAGGATAGAACATTCTGCTCACCAGCATAGTAAGCTGGTTAAGAGCTGGCCTGTGAGTTAGTGAAGGGCTGAAACCTAGACTCTGCCACTTCCTAACAGTGATCCTCTGGGCAAGTCATTTACAGTTGCGGGGGGGGGGGGGGGGGGGGGGGGGGGGGGGGGGGGGATGATAAGAGCCCTAGCAACTCCACAAAGCTAACGCGAGGACTAAGTGAGCTAAAGGCTGCTGAAGTATACAGTACAACCAAGAGCACTCAGCAAGGTGAGAAAGGAGAAGTTTGAAATGTCCCACCACATGCCCCTCCAGCCCTGAAAGAAAAAGTGTTCTTTATCTCAGGTGTTACACTTTCCAAATTAGCAACCACTGCTCCATCTATCCATGTCACTGGCCCTTATCCAAGCCTCTGCTCATCCCACATCACTTCTGCTTTTCTCGCCACGAACTCTTTTTCTCACCACCACATTCAGAAGGGTTTCTTTCATTTTCTTAACTTCTATGACAAGTCTGACTACTTCCTTTTCCACAGGTTGCAGAACCCACATGGCACCGGGCAGTGTCTTGCACATACTGTGTCCAAAACAAATACAGGTTGAGCAACTAGCACCTGGGCTGGCAAGGTTCAGTTTGATCACAAAGAACAGAAGCCCCATGAAGCACAAATATCCCTATACTCCTGAACTGGCAGAACCTGCAGAGCAAAGGTTCTTAATCATGGCATTAACACTTGGAGCCAGAGAATTCTTTGTGGTGGGGTTGCACTCACCGTACATTGCAGGATGTTAAGCATCATCCCTGACTCCTATCTTAGATGATGTGTACTACCCCCTTCCCAGTTGTGAAAACCAAAATGTCTCCAGACAGTACCAAATATCCCCTAGCAGAGGGTAGTTTCCTTCCCCTCTTAAGAACCACCGCTTTGAGACTGAGAAGTATTACCAAGGCCACTATGCTACCTTCCTATTGGAACAGCAGCCACCGAAATAGCACAGGACAGAAAGACATGGTAAATTTTCCTCAATATCTACACTGATATCTTGTAACTAAGATCCTGTCATTACTAGGTAATGATCAGCAGGGCAAGGCACAGACTCTCTAGGACTTAGTTTCCTCATTTTCCAAGACTGTGATGAAAATCATATCAAGGGTTTGAGGCTGTTGCACAAATTAAATAAACTAATGCAAACATAGTGCTGAGCTCAGTGCCTAGAACTGCAAGTATTAAATAATTGGATGACTATTAATAGACATACACAGTTAGGGTCCAAGTGCTAGGACTTGGTCCAAATTTGGTCCAGCTTCCCCTTTTCTGTCCCATCCCACCCATTTCCTTCCCAAGGAGAAAGTAAAATAATTCAAGATAAAACACAATACAATGGTACAGAGAGCTGACAGCACACACAGCAGGACCAGAAAACCCCAGGAAAATGGAGATTTCACAGACGGCACAAAATGTGACGTCTTGCAGCAGAAGCAGAGTAATGCACGTATTTCATACTAAAAAGGAAGAGGTAGATGTTATTGGTTTCATTCTAAAACTAGTTTCTTTTAAAGAAGCAGGATCTTGAAGGATGAAGCATAGGAGGGATCTCACACCTTTTCCACAAAAAGGCTTCACCAATACATTTTCCTTCCCAAATATTCCCAAAGCTGTCTGAGCAGCAGATATTCCTGAATTACAAGTAGATCATCACCTCTCTCCAAATTCCCCATGTAGTAACCCAACTGTGAGGGAAAGGCACTTCCCATCAGCCAGCATTCAGAAACACCCACCTCACATTTCTTTACTCCAAGAGGAATTTTACACACACCAGATTCCCCCACTCATCCCCTTTTCCTGTTCAGTCACAGTTTACTTCAAAGACAGACAGCCCCAACCATATTCTGCTTTCTCTGTCTTCTTTTGCTCCACCAGTAAACAAAGGAGCACTGGCCGCATGAACGAGTGTTCAAGGAGAAAGAAGACACATGAAAAGTCAAGAGCAGATTAACAAACTGTGGATCAGCTGGCTGCAAGATCTTGGTCAAGTCAATTAATTTCCATGAGCCTCAATTTCTCATACTGGAGATAATTACCACCTTGTAGAATAAATATCACCAAATATGCAGAACTCCTGGCTCAGGATATAGCAGAATATCCAATAAGTGATTACTTAATAAACAACTGCTGTTCTTTTTTTTTTTTTAGTTGTTGATGGCCATTTATTTTATTCAGTTATATGGCGGTGCTGAAATTTGAACCCAGTACCTCATACATGCTAGGCAAGCACTCAACCACTGAGCCACAATCCCAGTCAACAACTATAGTTCTTATACATCAAAATTAAACATAAAACCTCAAGAATCCATTTTCCCACATTCTTTTCCAATGAAAATTAAAGATCTCCTATACTACTTCTCCTCTCCCATTAACCACCGCCAAAATAAGCTCCACAAAAACCTAACATAAATGTAAAATGAACCTTCTTGTTTAAGCATGTGTAAATGCTGTTTAATCAACTGCACCATTTTCCATTCTTGTTTCAAATGTTTGACATTTTGGATCAAGAAAAAAATCTGCTCTAGCCTAGAGCCTAACCGCCATCATGTGACTTTCACTGCTGCTTTTACAAAACATTTTCTGTGCCCCAAATACATTTTGAGGAGAGGAGGCAGGGGGAGAAAGTTAGTAGTATATTGGAAACCATTTATACTTCTTTTTGTTTTTAAATTCCCAATACCGATTGAAATAACCACCCATCCTGGCCAGCTCAATTATAAAAGTACTGTGAAATTTTCTGAATTAAAGCAGCAAATTTCCCCTCAAACAAATGAATACTTTCAGTAGCTTGTGTGTGTGTGTGTGTGCGTGTGTGTGCGCAGTCCTAGGGACTGAACCCAGGAGTGCTCTACCACTGAGCTACACCCTCAACCCTTTTATTTTTTTAGACAGGCCTGGCTTCAAACTTGCAATCCTCCTTCCTCAGCCTCCAGAGTTGCTGGGATTACAAGAGGGCACCACCACAGCTACCTTCAGTTGCTTTTTCTGTTCTTGAGTTGAAGAACAATTCTGAAAGGAGGTCTCTAAAAATATGAGCATCTAAATTGTCTGGTCCTTATACAGTAATATAAAGTTTGTTAGGTTGTTTTTGTGTGTTTTTTCCTTTTTTTTTTTTTTTTTTTCCTGAAACAGGGTCTCACTGTGTTACCCAGACTGGTCTCAAACTTCTGGATTCCAGTGGTCCTCCTGATTCAGCCTCAGTGCTCAGGCTACCGAAGCTTACCAGCTCTGACATCATTAAACAAACCATATGAAAGTTTACAAAGTTGAAGACAGTTGCCATAGATCAAATAAATTAAATATAAATTTTCACCAGCTAATTTTAAACTGACAGTTAAAAGTGATTTCAGTCTGCATGTCTGATTTCAACTCTTCTACTAAGGCAATGGCTGCGTCTGAGCTAGTGTACATGGATATATCTGCCATCTATAAGTAGAAAACAATCTAGGAGTCTTCATTTCTTGATTCTGCAGGTTATACTGGGTTCTCTAACTATGACAGACTTATAAGTAAATATGAATTAATGAAACACATACATGGTGGTGCTCAGTGGTCTCTACCACTAGCATCATGAGCAGACTAACATTTAGGAAACCTATATGCCCTTTCAAAATTTAAAGCAAAATGACAACCCCCCCAAATTCCCACAGTCTAAAGTAATCCCAACCTCCTTTACCCTCCCTATATGTTGACTAACTCACTTATCAAGCATATGTAGAGAGTGATTCAACTATGTGAAAATATTTAACATGTAAGGAAAAGGCTGAAAGGGAGCAAGGAGAAAGAAACTGGACAAATTATTCAGACTGAGGAAGACATTTCTCTTTCATTTTAATTATAGTTAATTTTATTATTGCTTTAGTTTTACTGAATTACAAAAAAAAAATTTAAAGAGCCTAAATTATATCTATTATTATCAAGACAAACGATTGAATAAAAAGTGCTATAAAGTAAGACACTATCCACAGCAATACTGAGACCAGGAAAGGCTCCTTCTGCCAAAAGACAGATGTAAATTACCTGTGGAGATATGACCCATCTCAGAGTTATTAAATAATATATTAATTGATGAAAAAAGCTAAAGTACCTTTTTTGCTTCTTTCAGGAAAACCTAAGGCACACAGGACTACTTCCTAAAGGTCTCCACACTAAATAAGTGGAGATTCAGTAGTCCCTGGCACTCTAATTCAGCTTTTTCCATTCCATGAAAACCTACAAAGAACATGATTAATCCCTTTTTAAACTTTAATATTCTGAAAAACAGGATGAGGTTTTATAAATTTATGAGGAAATCATCCAATTAAGAGACCACAAGTTGTCTGACAAAACACTGAAGTTCATCTGGAAAAATGTACGTGAGGAAATACCCATGAAAATTCCGAAAGAGTGCTTTAGAAGAGTGAAGACTAGCAGAGTAAAGAAGGGATATCAGCTCTGACATGTCCTGAAACACAGAGAGGGTGACAATGGGTCATGAACAGAGAACAGAATGGTTATTTTGAGGGGAGAGAGGAAAGGTTCTAGAACTCTCCCTCATTCCTTAAACCAAAATAAAATTCACATGGATGAAGATTTAAAGATAAACTTCCTTTTTTTTTTTTTTTTCAGATCAAGGATTGAACTCAGGGGCACTTAACCACTGAGTCACATCCCAAGCCCTTGTTTATTTTTTATTTTGAGACAGGTGTTCTAGTCAGGTTTTTTTTCCGCTGCTGTGACCAAAGGAACTGACTAGAACAATTGTAGGGCAGGATGCTTACGGTTTCAGAGGTTTCAGTTCATGGACAGCCAGCTCCATTCCTGGGAGCTCAAAGTGAGGCAGGACCTCATGGAGGAAGAGCATGGCAAGGGAAGCAGCTCACATGGTGTTCAGAAAGCAGAGAGAGACTCCCCTCTCCAGATACAAAATACATACCCCATAGCCACTCCCCCAATTCCTGCCTCCTCCAGCCACACCCTATCACTTCAATTACCAGTTAATCCCTATGGGGGATTAATTCACTGATTAGATTAAGACTCTCATAACCCAGTCATTTCTCCTTTGAACCTCACACAGTGAGCCTTTGAGGGACAACTCACATCCAAACCATAACATTCTGCCCCTGGTCCCCAAAAGTTCACACTCATCTGACAATGCCAGATACATTTAGTCCATTCCCAACAGTCCCCATAGTCTCAACAGTTCTGAGACTGCTCAAAGTTCAAGTCCAAAGTCTTCTCTGGGACTCAGGGCAACCTCACATTGTGAGGTCCTATAAAATTAAAAGCAATTTATAAGTATCCAATATAGAGTAGTAAACATTTCCATTCACAAAATTAAAGGCATAGAAAGAAGGGATAGGACCAAAACAAGCCTGAAATCCAGATGGGCAAACACCTCCTGTAGCTCCATATTTGGCATCTGGGGCTCATGGCATCTTGATGTTCTGTTCAAAGGGCTTGTGTAGCTCTGCCCCTGTGGCCTTGTTGGTTAAGGTCAAGTGGCCTCTCTGTGGGCTTGTCTTTGACCAATTCCTGCAGCTTTCCTGGGAGAATGCCCCATGTTACTGGCATTTCTTGATCTTGGGGGGTCTCCTCTACAGCAGCAGCATCCTCAAATCTCCACACCTTGCCTTCTCTGGGAGTGCCCACACGGATTCTGACCCTGCTGCACTTTGCCTGGCCTCCAAGGCCTTCCTTTCAAATCTTGATGGAAGTCTCTATGACCCACTCACTAACTGTAGCATCCTGCATTCCTGCATAACTAGCACCACGTGGCTGGCAGCAGACCAAATAGTAGCCAAGCCTCCAGGGACCCTGACTGCAGCAGCCTATGAGTGTCCAGGTGGCTGAGCACATTGTAAAAAAAATATCTAGGCCCTTATGCAAGAAGGATTCCCCACTGGTGTCTCCTCAAGAGATTTTCACCTTTACTTCTTTGAGCTTGAGATGGGTGTGGTCTTGCCCATTCCTGAAATGCCCTCAAGCCATCTTTCTTACTGTCTCCAGGCACAGTCTTTAGCATTTCTTTAGTGGCAGTAATGTCTTTAACAACAGTAAATTCCTTAGCCCCAGTTTAGCTCCTGCCTCTCAAGTCCAAGTTTTTTTTTTTAATCTTTCTGCTCTGCTTTCTGCTCCTGATTATCACAATAAATTTGACTAAAAGCCTTCGGCAATATCCATACCACTGACTGAATGCTATGCTGCCTAGACATTTCTTTCAACAGATTAAGAAGTCCATCACTTTTAAAATCAGCCTCACAGAAAGTCTCAGGGCAGGGTAGAATGCAGACAACTTCTCAGTTAGAACATGAATGGCCTCTACTCCAAATTCCAATAGAGTCCTCCTTTTCTGAACCTCTTGAGCCCTGTCTTCACTGCCAACGGTCCTATTGCCATTCCAGTCTTCTCAGAATCAGCCATTAATCTACACTTAAAGCAATCTAAAGCATTTCCAGTTTGCACTGCTACACATCTCAAAATTCCTCCAATTCCAAAAAAACCCAAATGCTTATTAACCACATAGTCAGGTTAGTCACAGCAATGACCCAACTTCTCAGTAACAACTTCTGTTTTAGTCAGCTTTTTCTGCTGCTCTGACTAAAGAATCCAACCAGAACAACTGCAGAGGAGGAAAAGTTTATTTGGAGGCTTACGGTTTCAGAGGTCTCAGTCATGGTCAGTCATCTCCATTTCTGGGGGCTCAAGGTGAGGCAGGACATCATGGAGGAAGAGTATGGTGAAGGGAAGCAGCTCACATGGTGATCAGGAAGCACAGAGAGACTCCCCTCTCTAGATACAAAATAAATACCCCATAGCCACACCCCCAATTCCTGCCTCCTCCAGTCACACCCTACCACTTCAATTACCACACCATTAATCCTTATCAGGGGATTAATTCACTGATTGGGCTAAGACTCTCACAATCTAGTCATTTCTCCTCTGAACCTCCTTGCATTGTCTCACCTTGAGCTTTTCGGGGACACCTCACATCCAAACCATATAACAAGGTCTTGCTAAGTTACTGAGGTTGGCCTTGAACTTGTGATACTCCTGCCTCAGCCTCCCAAATTGCTGAGATTGTAGGTGTATACTACCACACATCTTTTTTTATTTAAAAAAAAAAAAAAAAAAAAAGGTCTATATGTCTGTCGGGTGTGTATGTGTGTGTGTATGAGATATATATACTACTAACACTCAAAGAAATCTTCTGTAAGAATACAGAATACATAACAAGGGCTGGGGTTATGGCTCAGTGACAGAGTGCTTGCCTTGCAGGTGTGAGGCACTGGGTTCAATCCTTAGCATCACATAAAAACAAATAAAATAAAGGTATTGTGTTCATCTACGACTAAAAATATTTTTTTTAAAAAAGAATACACAACAAACTAATGCTGCCAAAGGTGGTGATTTTAAAAGAACATATAGGCCAATGTGGTGGCACACACCTATAATCCCACCAATGGGAAGCTGAGGCAGGAGGAGTGCAAGTTCAAGGTCAGCCTCAGCAACTTAGCAAGACTGTCTCAAAATTTAAAAAATATGAAGGGCTGGGATGTAGCTTTGTGGTACAGTGCTCCTGGGTTCAAACCCCAGTAGCAAAAAAAAAAAAAAAACATACACACACACACATATATATAATTATTAATAGCTATGCATCAAAAGCATTGCATCAACATTTGTATAGCAAAACCTAAGATACAAGGGGAAAGAGAAACTCATTCATTATTGGAGACTTTTATTCTTCTCCCAGTCTGTGGCAGATCAACTGAACAAAAACTTAAAATGCAGAAATAAATTAAGATAGGAAGATAGGGCTAATATACATTTTTATTTTGCATACCTTAATTTTAGAACAATATAAAATAACAACAAAGCAATACACAACATCCAACCTGCTGTCCAATTAGGGAGGGGCTGGGGGCTTGAGGCTCTTGTTTCCTGCCTTAGACCCAAGGTAGGAGAAAACAACTATCAGCAGAGGAAGCCAGGTGGAATCGGGACCATTCAAAGGTACTGTAGGAGCCATGGGGACACTACACTGAGGGCCTAATGTACATTAAAAGAAAAAAAAAAAAAAAAAAAAAAGATAGGGCTAATGTACAAACCCATGTTTAACTCTGGACTCTGAAAGAAAATAACTTCCTTTTTATATGTTTGTGAAACATTCACAAAAATTATCACATATTATGCCACCAAAGGTCTACAACTGAATACATGCATTTGAAAATAACTGTAAACAGAAGTACAAGAGAGTTGAGGTGATAATGAAACCAGTATCCCTGAAGCAATTTCATACCATCACAGAAGACAAGGACTTGCAGCTTCTAGTTTGTTGTGATCACATTTTTCAAGAAGCCACAAAACCTTTGAGAAAAAGGTACTTACACCTTCTGCTACTTCCTGAAATAGCCAAGGTAAAAGATTACTATTTTCTATCTCTAAATATATTAACACCACTTGTACTAAGTTTTCATGTTTAATTACCCATCTTGAGAAGCTCATTCCTGGGTTTTGATTAACATATATAAATTATTTATCTCTTCAAGATCTGTTTTTGGCAGAGATGGAGGCTATCTTTCTCTCCACTTCTTATGAACAGTCCTTCACATGATGAAAAGTCATTTTGTGTATTAATCTTTGTACCTACTAGCAAGGTCAAAGTCCTCCTAACTGTTTGAATCTTCACTTCCTTATGATTGTATTCACTTGAGCTGGGACTTCTCTAATTCTACCACATCCCTTATTTAAGGAAAATGTCCCCTGAATTTCTTTTCAACCCTAATATGTTTATATATCAATTAAGGCCAACTCTTACAAACTACAGTCCCTACTTTAAAAATCAAAGTTATATTATGATATTCATTTTGAAATCATTAAATTTTTAAAAAATAGGGTTAACTTTTCAAGAACAGTAACCCACTAAAACAATCAAATTTTTATTTCAAGGAACTGCCATATCATGGTTATTTCCTAATACCATGTTCACCTGTTTAAAAAATACCACCAGTCCCACCACTACCACTTACTTCCCCGACATTCTGGAGGGACAATTACATTTCTCTGGAACATCATGGCTTGCTTTTTCTCCACCTCCGTTCACCTTCCTCAGAGGTCCTCTTGGCCTGGGTGCTGCTGTCACAGTACACTGTCACAGTACACTGTTTTTGTCAAAGTACTTAAAATAGTTTGCACTTGTTTTATTTGCCATTTTGTTTGATTATTTGAGTCTTTCTCCTCCATCAAACTATGACCTCCTTAATGGACACAGTGACTCGTGCTTGTAATCCCAGAAATTTGGGAGGCTGAGGCAGGAGGATTGCAAGTTCAAGGCCAGTCTCAGCAATTTAGTGAGACCTTGTCTCAAAATTTAAAAAAAAAAAACTGGGAAAGGAGCTCAGTGATAAAGCACCCATGGATTCAATTCCCGGTACCAAAACAAACAGCTATTAGCTCCTCAGAGGGAGGGAAAGGGTCTATCATAAACCATCTTAGAGCCCCGCACATACCATATACAGTGACTGGGTTTTAGAGAACAAAGCATGCAAGGATACATAATATAGACAGTTAATAAACATGTATTGCTACTGAATGTGAATTGGCCACATTCATAAAGCTAGTAATACTGATAGAATCCATAAGTAGATAAGTTAATACCCAGAGCAATGAGTTCCAATAACATGTGGAGATCCCCGAATTCAAAGAAAACTGGGAAGACTCAAAGGCAGAGATGAAGGAGACACATAATCAAGGCTTCACAGCTTTTACAGAATAGCTAAGGAATGCCAAAGACAACTCACTTTCTCTACCATCAGAAGTGTGCCTAAAAATATTTTCAGAGCATTTCATGAAATATTTTTTTGTTCATGAAACAGATCTCTTTTCCTGAAGTTCCCCAGTCAGGAACCAAGTTTTAGTGATAATTTCTAGAAGCTTCACTTAAATAACATATATTTGCAAGTGAATTTCTAGTGAATTATAACAGCTAATTTTTACCTGAACAAAAATTCATCTAAAATCAAACTGAAAAAACATGTCAAGGTCCAATTTGCAATTATAAAATAAAGGATTTATATTTAACCAAGAATATATTTAAATTCTACTGAGAGTCTATGCTCAGTGGTAGAGCAAGTGTCTAGTACACAGGACTAGACCCTGGGTTTGATCCTCAGCACCAAAACCAAACAAAACACCCAATCCCCAGCACCACAGAAAAAAAAAAAACTAAAGAATTTTCTATGAGAAAAATATAAGTTGAGTTGGGTTTTTAAATCATAAGAATTTTATACATTTTCTAATAATCAAATGCAACACATGTCAGAATCATTACTTTCATAGTGCAAATGACCATGATTCTATTGAATGACTTGCAAGAAACTATTAGATCAACACAAACCTGGGCTATGGCAGGCATACAGTTTGGAAAACAGTTTGGCACTTTCTCAAAAAATAAAGCATGAAACTATCATGGTACCCAGAAATTCAACCCCTAAGTATCTAACCATGATTTTGCATGCAAATTTCATAGAATTATTCTAAATAGACCAAAAAAGAAAAACCTGGAAACATGTTTATCACAATCCAACCAAACAAATACTATCCAGCAATAAAAAAGAATTACTGACACAGTCTATGCCATAAATGAACCTCAAAATATTATCTGGATGAGGCAGGCACAGTGGCACACAACTGTGATCCCAGATACTCGGAAGGCTAAGGCAGCATAAATAGCAAGTTTGAGGCCAACCTTGTCAACTAAGTAAGACCCTGTCTCAAAATAAGAAAATAAAATAAAAAGGGATGGGGATGGGGATGTAACTCAGTGGTTAAATGACCCTGGGTTCAATCCCTAGTGCCACCAAAAAAAAAAAAAAAAAAAAAAAACTGGGTGAAAAAATTAGATGCAAGAAACCACAAGGTTCCATTTATGACCCCAAGTATGTAAAATGTCCAGAATAGAACGATTTACATCAACAAAAAACAGATTAATGGTTGGACAGGCCTGGAAACATCAATTAACTATAAGTGGATATAAGGGATCTTAAGGGAAAGAATAAAATCTCCTGAAACCAATTTATGATGATAAGTTGTACCACTCAGTAACTAAAAAAAGCAATGAATTATATACCTGAATTGAGTAAATTTTATGATATACAAGACACGTCTCAATGAAGTTATTCCAAAAACAAATAAACCAGAACAAAAAGAAATCCTAGGCTGAGAAGGAACACTCATAAAATGAGATATAACATAGGAGATATCTGGGAGGCAACTTGGCAAGATCCTGTCTCAAAATAAAAAATAAAAAGGGCTGAGGCAAAATAAAAAATAAAAAGGGCTGAGGATGTGACTAGTGGTTGAGCACCCTTGGATTCAATCCCCAGTACCCCCTCACCACCCCCCCCAAAAAAAAAAAAAAAAACAAGAATGAAAGGGGGGGGGGGGGAAAAAAGGGATCTGGGTGACAGTAAACATACCATGAGTAAAGTCAGCCATCCCACCTTCCCAAAAGGATCATTTACCAGCTACCAAAAGTTAAGTCAGACTGAAGCTTCCTCTTTACTCTTTAAAATGCTCGCAAGCATGTGCCTGGCATGTGTGAGGCACTGTGTTTGATTCTCAGCAACACATATAAATAAATGAATAAAATAAAGGTCCATAAACATCTAAAAAATTTTTAAGAATTAAAAATTTTAAAAATGCTCTGCCAGAAAAATGGGGAGAACTAGCACTCTGCAGATGTCACCCCAGGCAGAAATCAATATTTATACTAGGCTTAGCCTGAAAACTGCCCAGATTATTTAAAAGCTGACACAGATTAAGAATTAAGTAAGTCTCATGATTTTTACTTTAACCTTACAGTAATATGATTGATAAAATGAGAATGAAGGTATTTATAAGAATAGGCACCTGTCATAAATAAGCAAAAACCCCACACTATCAACAATAAGAGAATTCTAAAATCTGCCTGATACAATGGCGCATACCTGGAATCACAGCTGCTAAGGAGGCTGAAGCAGGAGAATCCCAAGCTCCAGGCCAACCTGGACAATTTAGCAAGACCCTGTCTTGAAATAAAAAGGGATAGGATATGTAGCTCAGTGGTAGAGGATCCCTGGGTTCAATGGCCAATACTGCCCCCCCCAAAAAATGGAATTATAAAATCCAATCTTTTTAAACTGCTAACCTGGAGCTTTTTGTTGTCTGGACATAGTTTCCATTTAAAAACAGAAATTAAGTATAACTGGTATGCTTCGAATTTGACTAAACCAAGTGTGTGATAAGGAGACAACAATAATCTAAATAAAACTAGTTCTCCTTTCCAATTTTTATAGGTATTAGAAATTCATTTTTAAATTAATGTAATATACTAGCATTCACTTTATCCTTTCAATATTCTAATAGTAAAATGTTACTGCCTACATATTTCCATATGGTACCGTTTATATTTATACAGCTTTTTAAAATAGAGAGTTAATGGCCTAACACTAAAAGGGGAGCAGAGGGGAAGAGAAGACACCCAGATTATAACAGGAAAACTAATTCCTGGAAGTGTAACTGCTAAGCCAGTGACTTGAAAAAATGCAAAATGACAGAGTTTTAACTAATTTGTTAACAACAGACCTCTTTTTAAGCAATTAAAAAAGAAAACTATTTAAAAGATAGCAAATTAACTTAGTGAGATGTTACATTTTCCTTTAAGGAAAAAATTAAAACAAAAATCATGATATTATGGACTCAAATTTTTACCAGTTACCAATTTACCAAATAGGCCTAATTACTTAGAAAATGTCTAAGGTAAACATTTTTTTCAATTGAAAGATAAAAAAACTTCTGAAAAACAGCATAAGAAACAGAAATCCTAGTTTTTTTGCTTTAAAAAAAAAATCTTTTCCAAGGAAGTTTAAATATTTTCACATGACACACAATACTTACATAAGAAGTTAACATTGTGATAACACACATTCTAGGAGTCAAATTTGAAAAATAAAATGCATAATTTGAAAAAAATGCATAAAATGAATTAGAACTGTCTAAAAGTCTTTACATAACTTATACCTATATTGGAAATGATGAAAAGATGAAATACATAGCACAGTGAATTGTAAAAAAAAAAAAAAAATGTTGACGAAACAGTGGAGGGAAAAACTAAAGAAAATTTTAAAAGGTAAAAGAAAATTTAAAGTAAGAAAAAGCCTAAGAGAGAGGCCGACTTTCATGACTATTGACTATATTCCAAAGTCTCCCATTGGTTTCCTACTTTTGTACAAAACAGTAAAAACTGGTTCATTTTATACCACTTTCCATAAATTGCCTTATAGAATAAATCAGATACACCTGCATTTTTAAAGCAGGGAGCATGGGGGAGGGAGGGAAGCAACTTAACAAGTTATCCAGACACACTTTACCCAGGATGGAAGTCACGTGATAACCACCAAAACATATGCACCAAATCAAAATTTAATTACACTGCACAACACAGTTTCAGTTGTGCTTCATATTTTATTGACTGCTTTGCTTTTGACAGGACAGTTTCCTGAAGGAAAGTTCCAAGAACTGAAAAGTTACAACACCCACATACCAGAGAGTGTTTCCTGAATTTTGTTGCAGGAAGTGACATCTGCTATAATTTTAACATTTACTTCCCAGTAGGAGAGTCACTTAAAAATTTTTATTGAACATTATTTATTCAACAACAGTACACCTAGGCAAAGCTTTTGTTAAAAACACAAAACAAAAAGCTTTCATTTCATTTCATGATGTTTAGACAAAATCACTACCAATTCACAAGTATAACTCTTCCCTGGGAAGGAAAACAACTTGTTTGATAAACTGAAGTGCGTGGGGTAGAGAGAGTGACTCAGTAGTTTAGGGAGGGAACACACACGCAATAGAAAAGGGTATATTAAATATCCAGACCCTTGAGAAGAAACAATTCCTGGAAAAGTGCTACATGATCAAACACTGTGCATTACTTCTTGGTACCTTTTACTTATTTTTTTAAACATAGGTATATTTCGGCATTTCAACATTTCAGTCAGCTTTTATATGAAGATAAGTTTTTCTCTGTTCTCTACTGAGTTCCATTCTGTTTAAATAAAAGGGGGAAATTGGTACATATACGTTAAATCAAAACTTAATTGCCTTGTACAGTAGAGTGTGTGTGTGTATGTATTTTTTTATGTTTTATGGTAACAGGTATTAACAACTGAGCCACATACCCAGTCTTTTTTTTTTTTTTTTTTTTTTTTTTTTTTTTTTTTTTTTTTGAGACAGGGTCTTTGGTAAATTGCTTAGACCTCAATAAATTGCTGGGACTGTCTTTGAACTCCCAATCCTCCTGCCTCAGCCTCCTGAACAGATGGGATTACGGACATGCAACACCAAATACACCATTTCAGGGAGCTGAATTCAACCCCCACACCCACCACAGGCAGCCAGCAAGGGCTCAACTCAGGCTCCACCCTGGACCTGTCTAATCAGTCTGTCTGGGGGAAGAGGGAGCAGAGCCTGCATATTAATTAGCACCTGGTGTTTCTTGTGTCAAGTTTGAGAACCTAATCTGAACACACTATCCTGAAAATATTTTTATTTCCCCTTGTTTAACAGCCAGTCCAGAAGCAAGCAATACTGAGAATGCAAGATCCTTTAGGATAAAACAAAGGCCAGTAAGTGACTCAAGAGTCACAACCTTAACTCTTCCCCAACCCACCAAAAAGGATCCTGCAGTGTGCAGGGCTCCAAGTACTCTGCACCGGAGCTACTATGTAGGGAAAGTAATCTTTGTACTTGTTAGCATGTGGTCAAACCATGGACGCCCTTCAAAAATATAATACCTAATAACAAAATCTTTATTTTAAAAATTTAACAAGAGTTAAATTTTTTTCCCCTTTGTTTACTTACTTCAGTTTTTTTGGATAAGATAATGTCACCCCTGGGATTTCCTCTTAATACTTTAAATCTTACACCAAGTTACTGCCTTAAGAATTTGACAGGAGTTTAATCTGGTTAAATTAAAAACAAAGCCAATAAACCAACACAATAAAGCGGGTCTTCAGCAGAGAACAGGGCTGTCAGGGTACGGGTCTGCTGGCTCAGTGGCCATCAGGTTAAGCTTTAACTCATTGTGGACAGATAGGAAAGGGAAGAATTTGCACAGGAGAAGGATTCTCAACACTGATCGCCACCAAAACACAGAAAGTCAGCACAGGGCTGGTTTTAAAGTTAATCTTTACTTTTTTGGTTCCCAAGGACATTTATCCCCAACATGACAAATCTTATTTTTTCCTCCTGAGTATAAATCTAATCTTCATCCATCTGATACATTTATATTTGACCAGGACTGCATTCTACCTGCTCAATTTGAGCAAATGAGTACACATTAAGTTCATAATAAAATAAATTAATAAATTCTGAAGCATAGCTAAAAGACTACCACTTCATCTCTCCCAACTTTTTAAAAATAATCATTTTAACCTGTAAAAGTTATGAACTCATCCTATAAGATGTAACTGAATAAAAACATAGAAATGATACTCAACTCACTATATGAGATTTGTATTTGAGAGTCAAGAAACATGTCTAAGAAACTTTTTCCTAAAGGTACAGAGTGTATTTCCACTATAACCACATATAGAATTGATCTGTTTATTTGAAAATCTTGGAAAGCAAATGAAATGGAGAAGTTTGCTAAAAGAAAATGAAGTTTACATATTTAGAAGCTGTCAAATTGTCCTTCATACCACAAAGCAGTGGTGAAGCTAATCAGTTTTATTTTTCCTCTATTTTATTGTTAGCATATAATGCACAAATTTGGGATGCTCAAAACAAGTGAATGACATAATCAGGTTAATATAGAAATGTAGTCCTATTTACAAATAAGATCATATTTTTCATTCTTGGATACATTTGAAATTTAAAATCTTTTAAACAGTATTCTTTAATTCCCATTTTCAAAAGAGTGTAGATCCAGCTTGGAATACCATCTCAGGACATGATATAGAATCCCCTAAATCTCCTAAGAGATCTTTTGCATCAATTTTGCCAAACAACATTCCCACAAACCAGCTGACTTTAAGAAAAAATTACTCATTACTTCTTCAGTCTTTATCATAGAAGAAGCCTAGACTGTGAGTCAGGAAACTCGGCAGGGATTTCAGGAGGAACCAGAAAGAAATCACTTAAAAGACTTGTGTTTCTCTTCTGTCAAGGACACTGTTTATAATGGTGTCATATGGAAAAATGGGGACAGTCACGGGGTCAAAATAGTACGTATGTTATTTCTCTTCCTTGAACCACACTTTCCAAACTACAGTATCCTTCTTCTTTGCTATTGGCTCATATTTAATCAACTGCTTTATGTTCATGAATTTTCTTCCACAATAATCAGTAGGTTATAAGTCAGGGGTGGGGGCACAGGGTGGGGCAAAATTGGTTTAAGAGCAGTCCTTTTTCGAACAGGAAAATTTCCCTCACTAGAGTCAGAGATCCACCAAAAACCGGCTTCATATTAATCTTGGGAACAATCTGACTTTACCTCTTTATTGGTTTTCTTTTCTTCTTTTTTTAAACTTCATTAACATTAACTTGAGTCAAATTCAAAAGAAAAAAACTGTGTAGAGTTGACTAAACCTAATTTCCTTTTGCAGTTTTAAGAGCTTTCTTTTGAGAACATGTGTGCTAAGCCACCAGAAGCAACTCTCCCAAAGAAGCAAGTTCAACACCTCCACTCCACGACCCAGGCACCCTTCCCCCCAGGGTGGGGGTGGCCCAGGACTTCTCAGGTAGCACACAGTGTTTTTTAAAACTGCTTAATCCCTGCCAATAGTTGAAGGTCTGTATATATTCCTTTCTAAAATTCAGGGATCGCTTCAATGAGAAGGTTAGGGAAGAACGAGATTCAGACAAAGCCCTCCTTTTTATTGATCCATCAACATCACTCCTCAGTATAAAGCAAACTAATCCATATTGAAAAAGATCCATAAACCGTTAGATTTATTAATTCTCAAAAAGAGGGAATGCTGATTTTTAAAACCTCTATAAAGAATAGTCTCCACATACTTTAGATCAGAAATCTGGAAACTAAAACTATGATCTTATAACTATTTCACATTAAAGAAAGCAAGTTTGTTACAATTCCTTCAAGGAAGGGTATTCTATCTGTCTGCTATGTTGAGAGTTTCAAAGAAAGTACATGAGTTAAGCCATATGTCCTGGGGACAAACATTGCATTTCTGGGTGACTACCTTTCTCCACAATTCCTATAACTCATAAGCCAAATATTGTTTTCAAGCTACTGATCAAAAGACTCTCAGTTTTAAAAGTTAGGTAATTCACATTTTACTCAACAAATGTCTTTTTTAAGAAAAGAATCCAACCACAGAAGCAAAATAATTTCCTACTTTTAAGTTTTGGAATGAGGTAGAGGAGTAAATAACCTCAATTTTAAAAAAAGTTCATAAACCAAGAAACACTTAGGCAGCTGCTCCCTTTCAAAGTACTTCCAGTTTATGTAGGGGGCACTAAAAGGAAGAAACACTGCACCTAAGGAGCAGGCTATAGAGTTTGGCAATTCACTGAAAAAAATTAGCCATATACCACCCATCAATATCAAATCCAGAATGACACTACCTGATAGCAATGCCAATTAATTAGAGAAAAAGGCCAAAGGTTGACTCCTTTATTTCATTATAATTACTGCAAATTTCCCATCTAAGTTCCCAGCTACAAATTATTTCAATGCACAGTGACACTACTGTGGTTAAACATTGAGCTATGAATCTCTAAGTCCAAAGATTATGAAAATCTAAGTTGATTGTCTCAAGAATACTAACATGACACATGGTCAAGATTTTACTGGACAGATTATACATCACAAATAATGTTTCAGTTTCTCTTAGCAATACTCAGGGAAACTTGGCCCAGCTTTGGGGGTACTCTGAAATCCAAAAATATCTTGAATCTATTCCATATATTCTCTTTTGGATCTCAAAGATTATCTACTCTCCCATAAAGCACAATGTCTGAAAGTAAGACTGGACCACATTCTAGGTTTAACTCAAGAAAAGGGTTATTTACAAGTATGAAATATATTCCCCAACATGCACACTAATAAAACAAGAGACACAAGGAAAGGCCTTGTTGCTTTGTTCTTAGTTCAAGGACATATCTGAAGGCCAGGTAGCACATCAAAAATACACACAGTCCTCTTATTTCAATTGCTAGCCTGTTGTACCACCCTACTGATAACTCAGATTATGACATCTTGCAGCAAAGCAATTTTAGCAGAAATCACTTTCTGTACTCTTATACTGAGGCTTTGTAATTCCCTTTTCAACATCTCATCTGTGCATTAAACAGGCAGAAAAGCAAGGAAATGCTGCAGAGTACCTCTGGAGCCAGAGGTCTGCCACACCGGCCTGACTTCAGGCAAGAAATACCCTGGCTGGGCCTCAGTTTCCTTAATGACCAAAGGTGGATAATAAAAATATTAAGTGAGAAGAGTCCAAGAAGTAATTAAATTAAAGCTGCTCAATGCTGTGTCTGGCACACACAGTACCCCATTTACCTTTTATCTCATTTTATTCTTATCTTTAGTTTAAGGGTTCAGGCATTGAAATCACTCACACTTGTGTTCAATTCTCTGCACTATATTAGGGAGCACTGTCAGCCTTAATTTAATTTCATAAATCAAGATATCCTAATGCAAGGTTTTATGCCATGGACCCCTGTGGTAATTTGATAAATTAATGGCACTCTCAGGATAAAGATTTTAATTACATTAAATAAAACACATAAGAATACAAAGGGAACAAATGACATAGAGATATACCAACCAAAATATTTATTAGACAAATTAACGGTACTACGCTTTTCTTTATTATTAAACAAGATAAAGCTGTTCCTTAATTTTGTAGAAGTGGTATGTGCAAGATATTAAGACATATGCAAGAACTGTAATGAGATTATGAAAACATGTGGTTTTTATTTATGATAATATCCAAAGTACTGGTACTCCAGCGTTTTGTTTTTGTTTTTGCTTCTCCCCCTCCCTCACCCCACATATATTCATACTAAAAGAAACGCTAAATTTCACTTAGGGTTTAGCAAAAGTAAAGATGCAACTTTAGTTTCTCATCCAAGTTTTCCTACTACATTGGTTAAGAACTCCTTTCTTAGAACCATCAATAAAATGGAGGCTGAAGATAAACCACTGAGTTCAGAGGATTAAATATAAAAAGCAGGTGGCACACAAGAGGTCCTCTAGTTAGACATGTTCATTCCTTCCTAGAAAGTTGTTTCTCAGAAAAAAAAAAAAAAATAGGTTATATCCAAATTTCAATATTTAAATATTGAAATTTTTAGAAGTTCAAACACCTACTTCTATGATCTGAGACTTAAGACCTAAATTTGCTTAGCCTTCTAAAACATCCCAAATCACTATCTTTTGACAAATAATAGCTTGAAGAGCTTTCCTATTATTTTAAATATGTGAGGCCACGGTGCTTTCTAGTAAAAGTTTGAAAGAATGTATATATAACTCTTCAGTTTCCCTTACACCGACTGCTGTCACAACTAAAATGAAGTCACACAGATCACACACAACAGTCTGAATCTTATACTAATCACTAATGCCTTGTCATCACTCTTTTTAAACGCTCGTTACAAAACCAGTAACCAACCATGGAAAGACAGGGCTTGAGGTTCTTACAATAGTGCTCCTCTGACAGCAACTGCAGTTCATTATCCTCTCTCCCCTTCACCAACCCCGGTGAATTCCCGGTCTTTGCCTACTCAGCAGATTCACGCAAGCTGTGCCGTTTTATGTAGAATCGTACGTTCTAGCAGTAAAATTTTCAATCACCAGGCAATTTCTCGCCCATCCTCTCCTAGGCAAAATATGATTTACATTAATTGTATCTCTAAAATTCCTCTTAAGACACCAGCAAGCAATCAGAAGAACCAAAGGGTGGGTGCACAAAGAACATAACCAAAATTTGGGCAAAGACAAGCTAGTGAAATCAACTTAATTTCCCGAAAAATAACAGTTATTTTTAGAAGACGTGGGATCTTTAACTTCAATCTTAACTTTAACCTAGTCACCCTCTCCACTGTGCAGAAACTGTCTAGTATGTTCTCCAAACTGGTTTTTATCTGACGTTCAGTTATGAGCCACAGCATCAAGAGTGATGAGAAAGCAATGACAAAGCTGCTTCCTGCCCGTCTCCTTCCCAGCACCCCAGCCCTCCCCCCCGCAACCTTCATTTCCCCTAGCTACTAGCGTATTTAAAAAGTTTCTCTCGGTGCCTGCCTTACCTTGAGTGGGCTGCCATCATTCAGCTTACAGAGCCCAATGTCTTCTGTCCATCAGAGCCTTCAACCCTCGGGACCTGCTGCCAGCGCCGCGTTCACCATTTGCCGGGGCCGTGCGGGGATGATTCCCCAGCGCGAAGCCCCGATGTTAAGGGACTACCTGCTCCGGAGCCCCGGGCGCCCTCAGCGTAGCCTCGGGCTGGGAGCGTATTGGTTCGCTCTAATCCTGATGGACATCCGGGCACTGGGGCCTCTGCAGGAGAACTACACTTTAGCTGAGCCCGGGGAACGTCGCGTCCGGATTCGGAGCGAGCGAGAGCCTGGAGCGATTTCTTGGGCAGGGAAGCAAACGGGCCCACGCGGAAAGGCCGCCAGCGCACGGCTCCCAAAGAGCAGCCGCACGAATCGGGCTAGAGTTTAAAGGAAAAAGGAATTGCCTTTTTGCTCCCTCAAAGTTGTCCGAGTTCGCCGGAATACCCCCTTCAAGAAAGTTCTGGTGGTACGGCCCGCCTCCTTAAATGGGCAGGGCGCTCTGCCGGCCCGAGCTGGAAGCTAGGCAAGGCGAGGCGCCGCGCCGCGCCGCGCCGCCGGACCGGGCTGGGCCGGGTCGGGCCGGGCCGTGCTGGGCTGGGCTGGGCTGGGCCGGGCCGGGCCGGGCCGGGCGGGGGCGCGGAGCGCGAGGGCCGACGCAGCCCAGCTCTCCGCCGCCGACCCCGCCTGCGGGCTCCTCACTAGCGCTCGCTGGCCAGGTTTTAACGACGTACAAGCCGGAACACTAAGTACTCGCGGCTCAGAACTCCAGCTACAATTTGAATATTGTTGAATATTGCGGCCCAAGAGGCCGCAGACAGCATGGAACAACCGCAGCAATAAACCACGTTCGCTACTTTTGATCATTCTAGAGCTTGCAATCAGAAAACGAACGACTAATGCACATTTGTTTTACTTTGCTTTCAGTTTTGATTTCATTACGTTGAGACAGATATTTACAAAACATCTTCCCTTTTGTGGCCAACATGCATATTACAAAGAAAACAGTAACTCATTTGGGTCCTTAAGTGATTAAGGAACCGACAAAAAACTGTGGATGAAAACTCACGCTAAAGTAGGCGCTCAAAGTACAAATGAAATCCTGTCCTCCTCAGAGGAGCAGAAGTATTAAAGCCCTACCTAAAGGCAAGAGGGGCGGATAACCTTCCAAGGGGCAGAGATTAAAGGAGGTGGTGCTTCAGCATCGCTTAGGCACGAGCACACTGTAGGTGCTAGAAACGCTTAGATGAATGCTGAATGAATTCCTACTCTGTGGACTCCCCATTTGACCTACAATCGTTAAAATATCCGTCTCACAAAAAGGTAGTCCACACTGTGTTAGTAAGAAGTCGTGGATACAGCCATGTTAACGCCTGGCACCAAAACTACGATGATGGGGAGGGTGGCCCAGTGCATCTCAAAGTATGCTTAGAGGATTCCTGGCAGTCCCCAAAACCTTCTCCGAGGTCAGAACTATTTTTAGAATGACACAAAGACAATATTTGTCTTTTCACTGTGCTCACATTAGTACGGATCGTACAAAAGCAATTGTGGGGAAACTACAGGAACTTTGGCAACTAATCAAGGCAGTGGGAGCAAACGAAACTCATAGTCACTGTTCACCACACGTTAGCAGTTAAAAAAAAAATAGAAAAGTTTTCTTTATGAAAGTCCTTAAAGAAGCAAGCAGTTAGAGTTATGGCTTTCATAAATCTTGGCCCTTGAGCATGGGTCTTTTTGATGTTCTTTGCAACAAAACAGAAAGCACACATCAAGCACTCTGCTGCACACTGAGGTAAAATGGCTGTCTAGAAGAAAAGCCTTCATGTAACTACTAAGTGGCAAACTGAACTAGCTGTTTTTTCATGGACTAATCATTTTTACTTGAAAGAACAATTCACAAGCTGTGGTTATTCTGACTTGGATTTGGCAAACATTTTCTTGAAAATGAACAAAGTGAGCCCATTTCTTCAAGAAAATCAACTGGCAATATTCACTGCCAATGATAAAAGTCAAACTTTCAAACATTTTTGAAAACTTTATATCTGCCACTCTAAATTTGACAACTTCCTAATACTTCAGGATTTTCCTGACAAGATCTTGGTGATAGTGATAAGTGTGATTTTAGAAGATCTGTATAACTTAGTAACCAATAGTTTCCAATCACCAACACAGGATGGTACAAAAATCATGCATAGGTAAAAGATCCACTGAAAGTGCAAGACAGATCAATGATTTTTAATGTATCAAAGAAAAAAGGAAAAAAAGGTGAACTTGCTCATTTCAGATCTTGCAATGTAACTAACCTTTAAGAAATCACCACATGTACAATTTGGTATAGTTATAATATTAAAGAAGGTATCAAAGTAACTTCTCTGTGCAGCTAAATTATTGTTGTAGACTTCGAAACAACACTGCAGAATGTATGGAGAAGCAGATACATGAATCAAGCAGTCTCACATCAAACCCGTTACCAGACAGTAAAGAGATTTATATAAATGTAATAATGCCAATCTTCTCACTAATTTTTTTTTCATTTTGGGAAAAATGTAACATTAACATGTAAAGGGATTTTAAAACATAATTTAATGAAGATGTTATTCAGTAAGTCCTCCATTATCTATGAATTCAACCAATCTCAGTTTGAAAATATTGTGGGCAAGGGGACTGCATCTGTATTGAACAAGTACAAAATTTTTTTTTGTTGTCATTTCCTAAGTAACACAATACAATTGTTTACATAGCATTTACATGGTATTAGGTATCCTAAGTAATCTAGAGATGATTCAAAGTATACTAGAGGATGTGTATAGGTTATATGCATTTTATAAAAGGAACTAAGATCATTTATGCTGTATACAAAATTATATCAGACATAAAAGTCAATTTTTTAAATATCACTTATTCAGAATTTCTATTTGCCACAGGAGGCTACAAATGTACATTGCTAATATTAAATTATACTTTTCAGGGGCTGAGGGTGTAGCTCAGTAATACAACCCTTGCTTGCCTCACATGTTCCAGACTCTGGCTCTTCTTCCAGCACTATAAATAAACTAATTAATTAAAAAAATAAATATTTTCTCTGTGAACTGCTAATTGTTTTGATACATTTCCTCATTTAAATGAGGAAATGAAAAAAAAAAACAACAACCAATATTTACCAAAAAAGAAATACAGACTCAGTATCAGGTTATAATTACATCTGAGATTCCCTGGGCCCTCAAACTGGTTTATAATTTTAATTAGGGTAATTTGAAACAGATGTAGGATTACACTAGATTTGTAATACATCTATAAATACTAGAGGGAGGTACAGGAGAAATTGTTCTCCAAGTGAATACTATATGTGATTGAAGAACTACTGCAATACAAACATGAGCATTATGATTTCCAAGTGTTTTGAAAACATCATTGTATGCAACCCAGTCTTGTTCAGCAACGAAATGGAACAAAAAGAAATTCTTAACCTTCTGGGGCACAGAATTCTTTGATGAAATATGAGAACACAGGCCCACACTACAATACTTTGATGTGGTTCATGATTGCCCTGGAGCCCACTTAAGGAGCATTTGAGGCTCTGTGGACTTCAGGTCAGAATGCCTAGGCTCTGGTCCAGCTAACAGACCCAGTTCACATTGCAAATAATGAGTAAGATCACCCATCGATATTCACTGACCATTTAAAAACTTAGAGCTGTCTTAGTAATTGCCCATGATGGTGAAAATTTTTCACAGAAGTAATGAAAAGATGTTGCATGACAACAGGAATCATCTATACAATAAAAGAACAGGTTTTCCTGGGCAGTGAGCATATGCCAATCAGTTCTACATTTCCTGAATTCATTTATCCTACAGAGATCAAGAGCACTAAATCCAAAAGAGTAAGGTGCACTGTTTAACAAATAGAGCAAAATCTATAATATAAGTGGGACAGATCATTTTACTATCTGAAATAGGTTCTTGAAAGGTAAAAGTACCTTTGTATTAGCAATTAAAATTAATGAGATTTATAAATAACATTTGCATGCTGGGAATGTCAACAATATATGATATATTTAATACATCTTAAATATAATTTTAAAAAAGCATTCAATTATGTCTATCCCAGAGTGAAAACAGAATAATCACTCAAGTGCTTATTGTTCATTTGGCAAAATATACAGATAGATTTAATATAGGTGCATATTTGAAACATTGCAAAATATATTTCCTGTTTTGAATTTACAAGGTAAAAGACAATCTTTCTAATGTACTAATTTAAATTTCTAAAAGATATAAACAAGTTGCTTTATTCAGAACTTTAAAATACCTCAGTGTATGTAGTTCTACACAATGATCATTCAAGGGTTCTACTCCTTATAGGATTTTTCATCTATAAGTTATGCAAGTCAGATCCAAGAACTGCCATTTCAATGGAATGTCGTTTCATGAAAACTCCTCTGCTAAAATCACTTTGCTAAAAGAAGTGCTTCAGGTTGCCAGTAGAAGATCTCAAACCGTAGCAGACTCAGGAAAAGGAGTGGGGGCGGGAGAGGGGAGGGTTGCTTATTCCCTAGAGGACAGAGACAGCAGGGAAAAGTGCTAATAAGCACAGCTAGAAATTAACTGGCTCTCCCTTCAGCTGTGGCCTCCACACAAAGTACCCCCCCACCTTTCCTCAGAAAGTTCCTTGTTCCCAGGCACTATTCCAAAGTTTTACTCCACATCTCTTGGGTCATCCACCTTGGTTATGTAACTGGTTCAAACTTCAACCTGGAGTGTCTCAGGAGGCATGAAGGCAAAGAGGTTTTAAGTAACTCTATTTCCAGGTCCTTAATTTCCAAATGCTCTCCTAACCCGCAGCATTCAGACTCCCACTTTCCCCTTGCCTTTCCCTGTTTGCAAAAGAAAAGCAGTCCTCTAATCCTTCTCAAGTCAGACTTACTTGATGCGTTGTTCCAGGTTTAAACACCTTCAAGGCCCCAGAAGAACAGTTCCCTGTAGACAGGGAGAATCTCTGAACTCAAATTAAGAAGTATTAATGGGTGGGTCCTCATTAAACATATCCAGGTAACAAACCTGTCACAAGGTCACCAGGCCTTACACACTAGCTATAGATTAGAATCAGAAAATGAGATAGAGCCATCAGAAGTCAGACTGTCTGACAGAGTAAACCTGATTTAATTAATTTGAGAATGAGGTCTTAGAATCTTAGAATCAACATTTTTAAGGAAGACTGCAAACAAAAAATATTGAGACTTCTGCCCAACGTCACCCCTTTCTTCACTGAGTGACTACTTCTAGTCTTTCCCTTTCTATATCTCCTTCTGTTTGTGCATTAATAAAATATTCCTGTTCACCCTCCCCAATGTTACCTGCCCATCCATGCCAATGACTGAATTCACAGCCTACAAAAGAACACAGGTTCCCCATTCCCTCACCAACAAATATGCACTCACACAGCTATTTATTTAGTGGTACTGGGGTCTGAACCCAGCACCGCTCTACCACTGAACCATGTCCCTGACCCTTTTTGTTTGTTTGTTTGTTTGTCTGTTTAGAGTCTCACTGAGTTGCCATGGCTGGCCTCAAACTCACGATACTCGTGCCTCAGCCTTCCAAGTAGCTGATTTGCAGGTCACATGCCGCCACGCCTGTCCAAATGCAGCTATTTAAAACAAACTCTTAAAAATGTTTACAATAATTTTAGATTTCAAAAAAAGTTGCAAAAGACTCCTATATAACCCATTGGGCAGTTTTCCCATTGTTTATATCTTTCACTACTATTTGTCATTGGTCAAAACTGGGAAATCAACATTGTAAATTACTATGAATTAAACTCTAGAGTTTATTTTGATTTTACCAGTGTTTCCACTAACATTCTCTTTCTGTCCCACGATCTAACACAGGATATCTCACCCTGCATTATGTCTCTGAGAGTTCCTCAGTCTCCTTGTTTGTTATGACCTGGACACTTTTGAGGAGTTCTGGCTGGATATTCTGTAGAAAGTCCCTCTCTACTGGTTAGTTTGTGTTTTTCCCTGCAAGGGAGGAGTGAATTATGTTCCACCTCTGTAGATGGGAGCAGATACCTATTTGGAATTTTTCTGTAAAAATATATATTTTTTTTTTTGCTCTTTCCATTTTCTTACTTACTCAATCATTTATTTATATCAGATCAAGAGAAGTCTACTTCCCTCCTTAATCCAGTGGCTCCCTTCCTTGAAAAGTTTTCTGTGGACTTTTTTCTATTTTTGTGGCCAACTCATCTTACCTTTCAGTTCTTTTCGTTTACACGTCCAGGATCAAAGATCAAACTTCAGAGATTCTCATTTGTCTCCTCTCCATCTAAATGCTATCTTGTACAACATCATCAGTGACTCTTCATGTGTGACTCCAACTGGCCCCAAATCCAACCTGTTTCTTCTCCCTGGGCCCCTTACTGATCTGCCAGTCATCAATCATCCTAACTAAAGATCAGTCGCTCCCTTTCCTGGCTTATTCTCAACATGTAATTGCACCAAAACCCCAGAGCTTTCCTGGGATAGGGAAAGTACAGGGATAGGAGAGGGGAGATTCTTACTTTGGATATTCCTCTGATTTTCTGTATTTAGACACCTGATCTCTAATGCCTTCATCCCACCACCCACCCCCATGAACATACTTTCACCCTCCTGTGTTACAAAGCAAGCTCAATACAGTGTCAGGATCCTGCATCATCAAAATTGAGCTACATGTTTTGTTTTGTTTTGTTTTTTTAAAGTGGGACTCAATAGCAAAATTCTAGCAGTAGATATCTCTGGATGAAAGAATCTAGACTTATTTTCTTCTGGGCAATTTTTAAATTTTCTAAATATTATAGAATGAACATATTTCTGTTCTGTAGTTCGAAACAAATAATAAAAATTAAAAACCACAATTACTATAAAAACAAAACAACTAGACTCAAATCTTAAGCTCCAGGAAGGAGACAGGGGTCACCTAATCCACTTCTCCATGCAAGAATGCTTTCTCTACCAGAGGAGTTTGTTTGCATATCTCCAGGGACATCTGTTGTAATTACAAGGCAGCCCAGCCCCTTCCACAGCTGGCCAACAATGAGCACTAGAAAGTTCTGTCCTCTACAAAGCTAATACCATCTTTCCTAGAGTCCTGGTTCTATAGGTCCTACTTCTTCCTTCCTGATATTAATATAACTGTCAGCTCAGCTTTCTTATACTTACTGTTAGATTATCTTTTTCTCTATCCTTTCCCTTATACTATGCCTGGTTTTTATATTTAAAATATATCTATTACAAGTTGATTGTTATGTTGGGCAAAAGCCTTCTGTGATGCTTTCTGCTTTAGAGTTGGAATGTTCAGTCATTTATTTTAATTATTTGATATGGTTGGGTTTAAGTCCTATCAGTCTGATATTTGTCTTCCAGTTGTCTCTTCTAATTTTTTGTTTGTCTGTTGCTCCTTTCTCTTGCAAAACTTCAGGCAGTCCCCAACAGAACCTACAGAATAGAAATTCTGTATGTACAATTGAGTTTCACTGAACTCTTCAAGTGATTCTGTTGTACACCACAGTTTAGATATAGCTTGGCATGATGATGTGGGCCTTAATCCCAGCTATACAGAAGACTGAGGCAGGAGGATACAAATTCAAGGCCAGCCTGGGTAAATTTACGAGAATCTATCCACCTCAAAATAAAGTTTAGAAACCACTGCTCTAAGGCTAACAGTCTATATTTTTATAAAATGCTATTTAGAATCAATATTTTATCACTTCACAGCTGACATTTCTCTCTCAATTCCTTTTTGAAATTAAAAAAAAAAAAAAAATTTATAATGTGTCCCAATCTTCCTAGGTCATCCATGCTTCAATAGCTTAATGAGAATTATTTTCCTTTCCAATCCTTTCTTCCAGTCTCCAACACTACTACCAACCAGGGTATAGAATCACAAAAACAAAAACAGTCTCTGCAGCCTCCAGGGTAAGGAGGAAGAAAACAGAACACAAATCTCTTACACAGTACCCAACAACCTTGATCTCCACCTTGATCACCTTTAGTAACCTCCTCATCCCCCAACTTGTCCTGGCCTCCCCACTAAGAGGAATGCCTTCCAGCCCATGCTTCTTTTAGATAGTCAGAAGCTTTGCAGAAAGCACTGTCTTTTCACTGGACTGCCCTTTCCCTTCTCTCCAGTACAGGAGATCCCACTACCATTATCCAAACCCCAACAAATACAGAGCTTCTCAGAAGCCTTCCCAACTAGCATAAGCTTTCCTCTTTACCAACCACAAGCTCCTCACCCTTGTGCATGTCAAGTCAAGAAGCTGGATTAGATTAAAAGGAAAGCTTGCTCACTTGGGTGCAAAGGCAGCCAAAAGATGATGATCACCGACACAGAGCTCCAGAGGACTCTGCTACAGTTACTGCTGGTGGGATTTCCTCTCACACTTGAGGGGGGAAAAAAGAGTTTGAGGGTGAAATATGCCCCAAAATGGGCACAATTTGAGGGCTTCTCTCATAATGAACTCAATGGACTCTGACCTGGGGGTCCACGTAGGAAGCAAGTGAAGATCCCTGAAACCCTTTCAGCATTTCAGAAAGTCCAATGGAAACCACATATTTGCCTTCTGAACATGTGTGAAGGACTCTGCTTTGGGTCGTTCCGGATATTATGCCAATTCACAGTGCTAACATCAGTTAGTACACACTGATCAGGAAGTCCAGTTGGCAGACTAATTTAAAAAGAAGAAAACAAGTCCGTGTTCAAATTTAGTTTCTTTAAGCTGGGTGTAGTGGCAAATTGTATAGAAATAGTTTGTTTAATAGAAGATCTCTTACAAAACCTGGAGTCCAAAGGAGATAGGAAAAATAATAGAAAACAATAATAACTTAAAACACAGAGACAATATCACTTTGTAAACAGTTACTTCCCCTCAAGTATGAACTAGTGAGAACAATTCAGATCCCTTAGACTAAGCAGTGGTTCAGTCTTGGTTACACAGGAGAATCACCTAAGGAAATTTACAAATTCCTGCTATCTCAGGCCACACCCCAGGTCGATGACTCCTAAGAAATGCATCAGTATTGTTCAAACGTCCTCAGGTAGATTTCATGTGCTTCCAGGTTTGAGAACCTCTGCTTTGGAGACTGCTACTCAACAGAAGCACTGCAAGGAGCAGCCACTCTCTGAACACTGGGTGATGTGACAAATGCAGAGTCTCGGGTTCCAACCCAAAGTACTGAATCAGAACCTTCATTTTTAACAAAATTCCTAGGTGATTCATATGCCCAATAAAGTCTGAGAGACACAGTATTATAGAATGCACAACACTTAAGAATTTCACACACTTAGCAGGGCATGGTGGCACACACCTATAATAATCCCAGTGGTTCTGGAGGCTGAGGCAGGAGAATCCCGAGTTCAAAGCCAGGCTCAGCGAAAGTGAAGTGCTAAGCAGCTCAGTGAGACCCTGTCTCTAAATACAAAATAGGGTTGGAGATGTGGCTCAATGGTCGAGTGCCCCTGAGTTCAATCCATGATATCCCCCCAAAAAACAAAAAGAATTTTATACACTTGAAGGTAAGTTAACAGGCATTACATCCAATATTAATCTAAAAACACATTAATCCCTAAACAAAAATTGAGTGCAGTGTCTATGATAGTTGGTGGCTTTTATTTCCCTTCAAACTATCCCCATTTATGTGTATTTTCCTGAATACCTTATAAAAAGAAAGGATTTAAGAATTGGAAAATAGGAGATATTTCCCAGTCTCTAAAAGGATGTTTTTTCCTTTTGTGGGGGGAAAAATTACATATTCATACAAGCCACAATGATCAGTAAATTGCAGCATAAAAATTACAATAAGATCTGGCCTCCTCCACATAAGAGAGGCTACATCAACGACTGGCATGTTCTATGAGTCCCAGCCTGTCCTAAATGTGCTGTTTTTATTCCTAGCAAATGTTTGAATCCAAAACAATTCAAAACCTAATTTGCGGTAAGAATTTTAAGTTCCATCTGAAGACTGAAGCTCTCCCAAAAACTTAGGGAAGTTTTATTTGAGAATTTTTTGAGGGCTGGGGAGATAGCTCAGCTGGTAGAGTGCTTGCCTCGCAAGCACAAGGCCCTGAGTTTGATCCCCAGTACTGCAAAAAAAAAAAAAAAAAAAAAAAGGGAATTTTTTGTCATGGACTCTGCCTCTTACTTAAATCATAGGCAAAATAAGATTAAAACCAAATCTAATCAGTATTTATTAAGTACCTATTATATCTAAAGCCCTGTGCAAACCTACAGGAGACTTTTTTTTTTTTTTTTTTTTAATTGTCTTCTAAGCACTAACTCAGAGAAATACCTATTCCATTTTCAAAATCCTAAATATCTTGAAAATATAGTACATCTAAAGAACAAACAGCAGAGCTGGATATGGTGGCCCAGACCAGTAATCCCAGAGACTTGGAAGGTCAAGGCAAGAGGATTGCAGGTTTGAGGTCAGCCTTGGTAATTCAGTGAGACCCTGTCTCAAACAATAAAAAGGGGTGGGAGATGTAGCTCACTGGTAGAGCACCCCTGGGTTCAATTCACAGAACTGGAAAAAAAAAACAACAACTGATTAATACCCAATTAAATATTTTCATGTTGAGGATCTGTAAGTTATTGAGCTAGTTATTATTTTTAAGCATAATAGCTCAAGGATTCATAGAAGAAAATTACAGGGCTGAAGATGTAGCTCAGTATGCATGAGACCCTAGGTGAGTTAGGAAGGAAGGAAGAAAAGAAAAAACAGAAATTTTTAGCAATAGAGTTTCTGAGGTTACCAAGGTAGCCTATGTTCTCAGAAAGGAGGGGACTTACCCTGCTAATCCAATTAAAACTTGGCCAAGGTGGGAACTCACAGTTGGGAACTCTTCCCAGCTGACAGATTTGTTAGTACCCTTACAAGCCTCTTTCCTCATTGTTTAACAACTTAATGGGCCCTATACTCTAAAAGTTAACACGAAGATGCCTTTTTCCCATGATAATGTTCACTCAGCAGGTGTACTTTGGGATACTTAGTAATCATCTTTGATATCAAAGCTCCAGATCAATGGCAAGCAAGGTGTTGGGAATAATTTTGAAAGTGATATGAATTTGCTGAGCACTCATCATATACCTGGCCCTGTTCTTTTATTTGGGGGGTATGGTAGGTGCATACTGGAGAATAAACCCAAAGGCATTTAACTACTGAGCTACATCCCCAGCTGTTCTTTTGGGGTTTTTTTTTTGTTTGTTTGTTTGTTTGTTTGTTTTTAATTTTGAGATAAGCTTTCGCTAAATTGCTTAGGGCCTAAGTTGCTGAGCCTGGCCTCAAACTTGAGATCCTTTTGCCTCAGCCTCCCAACTTGCTGGAATTATAAGTGCACACAACCACACCCAGCTTACCTGGGCTAGTTCTAAGTCTTTCACCCATACTGAATTAATTCCCACCCCAACCTTTAAACCAAGTACAGTATGATCATCCTTGCTGTATATAGATAAGGAAAATGAGGCCCAAGAAGAAGGGAAATTTTCTCAAAGTCATGCAGCTGGTGTGTGGTAGGACTGAGATATGCCCCTGGCATACTGGCTTCAGGGTCCATAACCATAATCACTCTGCTATGCAGCCTTTCTTGAGAAGCTATTGTTATGCCCTTGAGGAAACAGGCACAGAACCCCACAATCTTTTACAGCCCATTGGTATCTGGCTATGTTTCACCACAGCACTCCCAAAAGGACATTCCTTTTGAGCTCGGCTAAATAGATGGCTTTTGCAAAAGACAAAGAGTGAGGTATTATCGTGATTGGTTAATTTGGTTTTCCCTAGGAGTGTTTGGGATATGGGGCGGGGGGAGTCAATACTTGGACTAGAACATCTGTCATATTCCAATAACCAAAGAAAAGAATGTAAAGCTATTATTTGAAGTAAACATGGAAGCCCAGTCCTGTTTTCTTTACTAGACATTTCAGGAACCATGAACACTGAAGTCTCTCATGGTGATTAGCAAGTTACATTAAAGACATAGTTCAGGGCTGGGGTCATAGGTCAGTGGTAGAGTGCTTGCTAGCATGCACAAGGCACTGGGTTCAATTCTCAGCACCACATATTAGTAAAATAAAGATCCACTGACAATTAAAAAAAAAAAAAAAAAAGGTTCAGGGAAGTCTACCCCTTCCTTTAGAAAAAGAAAGTTTGCAGAGATTTGAACATTAGGGATAGGAGTAACACATTTTCTGGTGATGGTATCATTTAGAACAATCATTTTATGAATATATATAGGTGTATATGTATATATACATATATATATTTATTCATCATATACATATGATTTCAGCTGCACTAAGCTAGGCCAAAACAATTTCAATTAAAAGCATGTTTCCCTTTCTCTCTCTTAAACAAATGTACACTTGCAAGGGGCTGCATATGGAAGATACCTATTTCCAACAATCTCAAATAAGTAAAGCAGCATCATTGAGAAGTCAAGATAAAACAGCAAAGAAATAAAAAACCATTTTTCAACCCTACGGTTTTTCTTTTTCTTTTTTTAATACCAGAGATTCAACCCAGGGGCACTTAACCACTGAGCCACATCCCCTGTCCTTTTTTATATTTTATTTAGAGATAGGGTCTTACTAAGTTGCTGAGGCTGGATTTGAACTCACAATCCTCTTGCCTCAGCCTCCCCAGCTGCTGGGACTATAGGTGTGTGCCACCTCACCAGGGTCAACCCAACCCTACAGTTTTTCTAACACTCATACATTTATTATCAGAATTTAAGTTCCTGGGAAATACACTGTTTTAGACAGCTAAACTGCCTATATTCAAGACTTAAGCCCCCAGAGTTTTTTGTTATTGTTGTTATTCTTGTTGTTTTTGAGGCTTGTTTTTTTTTTGTTTGTTTGTTTGTTTGTTTATTTCCCTTTTAAATTTTGAGACAGAGCCTTACTAAGTTGCTTAGAACCTCGCTAAGTTACTGAGGCTGGTCTCAAACTTATGATCCTCCTGCCTCACCCTCCCTAGTTATTGGGATTCTAGGCATGGGCCACTGCACCAAGCCCAAGCTTCACTTTCTTTAGATGAAGTTTGCCACCAACTATAGCACGTTACTCAATACACTACTGGTAAGACACTTCGTTCCCTCTCCTTTCCATCACTGTAGGGGTGGTGCACATCTGTAATCCCAGGGCTTAAGAGGCTGAGCCAGGAAGATCATGGGTTCAGCGATATAGTGAGGCCCTAAGCAACTCAGCAAGATCCTGTCTGTAAATAAAATATAAAAGGCTGGGGATGTGGCTCAGTGGTTATGTGCTCATGGGTTCAATCCCTTGGTACCAAAAAAAAAAAAAATGAAGTAGTAGTAGTAGTTCAAGTGTTTCTGTCACGTGCAGTTCTCTAGAGATAAATCTTGTGGACTTGAGTTTTCTCACTTTTCTTTTGTATAAACCAGCTACCTGGCATTTTTTAGATATACTCCAGGGCAGGGTCTTGATCTCTTCTCTACAAGTTATGCATCCTTAAGGAGGGACTAAATCACTACTACTCTCCAGTGGTTGCCTCTGGCTTCCACATGGGTATTAATCTGCTATCGTCTATTGAAGAATTCGGGCTTCAAATACAGAAGCTGGTTCTCCCCAAGTCTGACTCATTCTCATCTATAAATTCTTGGTTGTCAATGCCCTGGCTGAAGCCTGACTCAAGAGGTTGCTGTAGTAAGACTTAGCCCAAGCAAGGTGCAGGGGCCTAAGCCTATAATCCCAGACACTCAGGAAGCTGAGGCAGGGGCATTGTGAACTTGAGGCCAGTCTGGGCAATTTAACAAGACCCTGTCTCAAAATAAAGAACTGGCTAGAGAGGCAGTTCAGTAGTAGAAAACTTGCCTATCACTTGTGAGGTTTTGGGTTCACACACCATTCTCCCCCCATCCTCCCCCTGCCAATCCCCCAATACACACATACACCCCTGCTCAGGGGTATCAAACCGCCAGGAAAAGAGTGAGGCCTACTAGGGTCTGCTGGGTCTTCTAGTCTGAGCCTTTGTATCTGTAGGGGAATTAAATAAAGCCCTATCCACAAGCAACACCACTGCTTGCACATTGGAATAATGTAAGATTCTGAGAAGGGAAACAAGAGGGAGTGGCTATTACATAACAGCAGAGCAGATCAGAGAAAGTAACATTTAATCCTCTTCCTCATTTTATGAGTAAGAAATTCAAGGACTAGGGTTTTCCAGTTTTAAACAGACTTTAAGATGAACACTTTTTAAAATAACATAACCACAATTCTGATCCCATCCAAAATGTCTTAAAATTAATTTAATATCAACTATTATTACTTATTGTTTTAATATTAATTAATTAATACCATCAAATGTCCAGTTCTCAAATTTAATTGGTATATTCAGTATTCTTTCATAACAGGGTTGCTATATCAGGTTTCTTTAGGAGTTGTGTGCCAGCAAACAGAATAAAGACTAAATGTATAGTTCTTTCTTTTTTTTTCTCAGTATGGGGATCAAAGCCAGGGGTGCTTTACCTCTGAGCTATATCTCTGGCCCTTTTTATTTTTATTTTATTTTTGGGGGGCACTGGGGATTGAACTCAGGGGCACTTGACCACTGAGCCTCATCCCCAGCCCTAATTTGTATTTTATTTAGAGACAGGGTCTCACTGAATTGCTTAGTGCCTTGTTTTCGCTGAGGCTGGCTTTGAATTCAAGATCCTCCTGCCTCAGCCTTCAGAGTGGCTGGGATTATAGGTATTCACCACCACGCCTGGGCTTTTTAATTTTTTGAGACAAGGTCTTGCTAAATTGCCCTGGCTGGTCTCTAACTTTCAATCCTCCCTCCTCGGCCTCCCAAGTCTCTGGAATTACAAGAGTGCACTGCGCCCAGCTAATCAATGCATATTTATCGAGGGCTTTTGATGCAACCGTACTTGCCCCTGTGTGCTAACAAACACAGGGGCAAAGGAATGGGACTGCCAGGGACTGAGTGTTCTGTGGTCTTAGGGGTTTGAAGACCACTGGAGTTGAGAGAACCTGAGGCAAATTCAATGGGAAGCACTTCATTTGGCCAAAAGAGGATATTTTCTGGGTTTGAGAACTGATTTGAGCAGAATTATAAATGGTCACAACAAAACATGTCTCCCTTTTCTATTTAAAAAAGAAAGAAAGAAAGAAAGAAACTGCGTGGGGAATGTAGGTTAACAGGCATACCAGTGCCAGAGAATTGTGGTGAGAAAAGCAGAGGCAGATTAACCAAAAGCTTTCAGAGCTGTAATAAAAACTTGTAAGTAGGCACCTCTAGTGAAATGTAATACACACCACTGATTATGAAGTAAATACAAGAAAAAGTAACAAGAGCCCATGAAAGTATGTTGGCTAAGGACAAGGATAGATCCCTACCCCACACAGGTGGAATCATTTCTCCTCAGGATTAAAATCCAAGAAACAAGGCAGCTTACTATGAAACTTAGCACTAAGTGATTTACTGGACAGCTTTTGTGGTGATAAAAAAAAATGAAATGTAATAATGAAAAATAATTTACCACCAAAAAGACATTATTAAAAAAATAATTCTGAGATTCTTTGATCGAGTAATTATATATCTAAACAAAAATCCCAATACAACTGAACCACTTCATAGCTTCTTTCTCATTAAATCTATCAGTAACCATTTATGGTTTCCCTTAAACCCATAATTAAGACTATCGGAGTCAACAGAACCCAGGGAAGAGCATGCATCTGACTCACCTTGGTATCTGCCACAGCACCATGTGCCATAGGTACTCAGTAAATACTTGGTGTATGAAAGAATGAAAACAACCTCCCATAGCAACAAGCCCAGGCTTTTCCATGGGAGGACCTTTCTCCTGAATTATAAGTTAGGGCAACTCCCTGGTAAATCTTTCACACAGATTCAACAAACATTTATGGGGTGCCCTGTGTGTGCCAGTGCTAAGCACTATTCTTGGCACTGAGATGTAAAGATGACTAACGCATAGTCCTTAACACCCCGAGGGGACTCAGCCCAGGACAAGAAGCACAAAGTATAAAACACAATGGGAAAATGCCACAGTGGAGATAAAATGCTGTGGGAATACAGGTGAAGGAACAAGTAATTAAACAGGATGTGAGGGGGAAAAGGTGAGGTCAGAGAATCTGTAGAAATGAAATTCCAGCTCCTTCCACCCTCTGTACACACTCAGACTCCCTTTAAAACTGTATTTGAACAACAGAAGCATGATCAAGTTATATCTGCAAATAAGCCTTCATGGGTCTGAAACAGGTGAAAGCTCATTGCCAACAGCAATACAAAGCCCACAGACACCATCATCACCTGCATTTACTGGGCACCTGCTGTGTGCCAGATGCTGTTGCAAGCATTTTATAAGAATTCACCTATTTAATCCTTACAATAATCTGACAAGACCAGTTACTATCATCATTTGTGTGCTCTAGATGAGGCACAGAGATTTAAAAACAAAACAAAACAAAAACCATGTCCTAGTTATCAGACATGGCTATACAAATGAGAGACCAAAATATATATTCCAGTTCTGATACCAGAGGCCCACCACCTTGTGTGGGGGGAGAGGTGGGGTGGCACTGGGAATTTAACCTAGGGTTGTTCTATCAATGAGCTACATCCCTAATCCTTGTTTATTATGAGATAGTCTCGCTAAATTGCTGAGACTGGCCTTCAACTTGTGATCCTCCTGCTCAGTTTCCTGAGTGGTTGGGATTACAGGCCTGTGCCACCATGTCCAGTTTCTGCAGCCCCTTCTAAACCATCCACCTCTCCACCTCATTTTCTACCTCTGGGCTCCTTGCATTATAATATCAGTAATACCAAATACTTGAAATTCTGGAAACTGAAGCCAAACTGTTTTAAACCTCCATACTTCTGCACAGAAAGCACTCAGACACCCATTACCAAACCCCTTCCAGTGTATGGCAAATAAAAACCCTATTTATATGCCAGGTCCAGTGGCACGCACCTGTAATCCCAGCTACTCAAGAGGCTGCAGCAGGAAGATTGAAAGTTCCAGGCCAGCCTTGGCAACTTAACAAGACAAAGACTCAAAAATTAAAAGGGCTGGGGATCTGGGGATGTTGCTCAGTGGCAGAGCACCCCTAGGTTTTAATCCCCGATACAGGGCAGGGTGGGGGAGCAACAAAAACATATTTTTGTCATTGACTGTCCCTTCTTTGTTACACCTTTCCAGCACTGAATATATCACACTATATAACTCCTCATTTACATTTCTTCTCCTAGGTCTCATACTTCCCCTATGATAGCCAGCCACTCTTATACTTAACTCTAAGTACTAGTTTAAATGTCTTTTAAATAATGCTACCTGCTTGCAGAGGCCTATCCTGACCCTGGTGGTTTTAGGGACTGAATCCAGTACTTCACACATGCTAGGCAAGTATCTTACCACTGAACTATATACCCTTAGCATTCATAGGTCAATTTTTAAATTGTGATTTCCACCTCTCCCACTAGACCATGTACTTCACTGAGCAGGAAGTATAAGTACCTATTTTATTTGCCATTGCATTTCCAACACCTAATCTTAGTACATAGAAAAACTATTAATAAATAGGCTGGGGGTAGCAGGAGGCCGTTGGTTCAAACCCTATCACTAAAAAAAAAAAAAAAAAAAAAGAATTTCCCCAAGAAAACAGAGTAGTGTTGAAAAGCAGCATGGACTTTGGGAGAAAATAATAAAAAATGAAGTGTGCACAAAAGAGAAGAGGAGAAAACTCTAAAGAGGTGAGTATACACTGGGTTGCAATCTTGCAGTATTTTTCTTTAGGCAGCAAAGATGTGGGATTTTTTTGTTGTTTTTTTTGTTTTGTGGTGCTGATGATTTGAACCCAGGGCCTTGTGCTTGCGAGGCAAACACTCTACCAACAGAGCTATATCCCCAGCCCTGATGTGAGTTTTTTAAGCAGGTTTGGTTTTATACCAATCATTCAGGCTGACACAAAGAGCTGGAAGAGAACACAGTTAACTGGAGATGCAGACAACCACAGCCTGTTACAAAAGTCCAGGCAGTATGGTCAGTGGACTCAGGAGGAAAGAAGGCCTAGAATCAGAGGCCAGAAAGAAAGACAGAACATCCTACACCAAAACCCAACAGCTTGTTTTCCGTATGACAACCTCTGATTTAGCTAGCCACAAAAGTTCTCAGAATTTAACTTGTGGGGCCAAAATGGGATTCTTACCAGAAAAATCTTATGCATGATACTTCATTGCCTTCTGTGATCCCATAACCTTCCCTTTCTCCTCTATGAGAGCATTTATCACATTGTTTCTCTCTCTCCCTGGATAAGTAGAACAGGGATCCCATTTTTATTATCTTCAAGACTCAGATTTGAACACATCACCTAACACAGATGTTCAAGAGAATTTGTTCAATGAATGGATCAATAAAAGCATTAGTTCTCAAAAAGGAAAGTCCTCCTTATAAAACCTTCGTTCTTGTTGTTATTTTCTGTGCTGGGGAATCAAACTTGGGGCCTCACATATTTCATGCAAGCACTATACATAAACTAAGCTATACCCTCCAGTCTTTTTTCTTTTTTTCTTTTTTTTTTTTTTTTAATTTTGAGACACTGTCTCGATAAGTTGCCCAACTGGCCTGGAACTTTCCATCCTCCTGCCTTAGCCTCCTGAATAGCTGAGATTACAGGCATGTGCCACCATACCTGGCTAGCTGCCATTCTGATTCTAGGAAATAAAGCTTAGCAATTTGTTATTCAGATACTTCCTTTCTCTTTACCCAATCAATCTGCTTCCAGAAATAATAAGGCAAAAGATAAGGTGTTATACCAATCTCAATGTAATACATTAAAAACTTTTGACCACACCATAATTTGCACATTTTTCTTCCTTACTATAAATGATGCAGTAATTTAAGGGGGAAAAATTAGAGACTGACTGAGGCAGAAGTGGGAATACTAAAGTAAATTTCAGCATAAACTTTAAAGCACTTCTGTAAATTATATCTATTGTGCACCCAGAAGCCAAATTCTCCTGCTACCCTCTCCAAGAGTTGCAGCAACCAGGTGTGATGGGACCCAACCTAACTGGTTTCCCCACCTCCAGATTTTGCCAGCATTAATCCACACCATGGTTTGCTGCCATGTTCAGCTCCTACAGTACAGCCTGTGATGAACAAGTACCCCATGAAATCATTATTATCCTTCACCCTTCAGTGCCTCCATGAAGCAGCACTCCTTCAAGCTGATTGCAACACCAAGGTCAGGAGCCTGGGAGGTTCCCCTCCCACAGCACCTTGTGTAAGTCCCAGAGATTCTCCTACACAGTTTTTCCTATTCCTTTCCTTTTTTCCACTTTTTCTATTCACTCTGCTTTCAATTCCTCTTCTAGGGTTACTAGCCCTAACCTAAATTAGGTTACCAACAGAAACATAATAGGGGCTATTAATGTCATTTTAAATTTGCAAGCAGCCACATTAAAAAGGGAAAGAAGCCAGTGCAATCAATTTTAATAATGTTTTATTTAAAATGAATCTATTAATAACAGAATGAGACATCATTACCCTATGTACATGTATGATTACACAAATGGTACAACTCTATTTCATGTACAACCAGAGAAACAACAGTTGTACCCCATTTGTGTACAATGAATCAAAACAAATAAATAATAAAATCAATCTATTGCAAAAGTGTCTTCATTCTAACTTGTAATTAAAGTTATAGATGACTTCTTTGCATGTTTCCTCCAGATTCATCTTTTGAAATCTGTGTGCATTATATCCTGACAGGACATCTCAGTTCTGCCCAGCCACATTTCAATTGCTCAACAGGCATGTGTGGCCTGGTGAGGACCACAGTAGACAGTTCAGGCTTAGATGGAGTGGTCGCAGGTACTTTTCCATCCTCTCCTATTGCATCCAAACCTTAATCTCAGCTGTAATCAACCATTCTTTTAATAGAAGAAAATGTAATAGACCCATCTCCTTCTATGTCACCAAATTAGCTCTCCAACATCATGAAATGCCTTTTTTGCTCCTCTCCAAATTTCACTACTTATTTATTTATGTATGTATGTATGGATGTATGTAGTTTGGTGCTGGGGATTGAACCAAGGGCCTTGTGCTTGCAAGGCAAGCACTCTACCAACTGAGCTCTATCCCCAGCCCTCCAAATTTCAATACCCAGTTCAAATGCTGCCCTAGTCATGAAGTCTTTCCTATACTCTGCAATCAAAATTCATCTCTACCTCCTTTGCACTTTCATCTTGCAACTCTATGACAACATTAGTGTTTTTGCCTGTTGTGCCCAACAGATTATAAACTCCTTAAAGATATAGTATTGCTATTCACCTTACAGCTGTCAAAAAATATAGCAGAGTGCTCTGTATACAGAAAACCATTGAAAACTTCTGATGAGGTGAATTTTTTTTTTTTTTTTAATTTACCAGCCTTATAACAGAAAACTGTACACTTAACATGAATGCACAACCAGGGAACAGCTGGTTCCAAGATAAGCTAACTGCTTCTTAATTAATACCTGCTGGCAACCCAGGAACTGAAAGTGTGGGTGCATCCTCACCCTGTCATGGAAAAAGTGACACTAACTCATACTCTGACCCAGAATTCTAGAAAATATCAGATTTTTAGAAGCATCACCTTTGTGCAAGAATAGGACTAAAGCCAGAACTCCTGGTGTTCTATATACCATCATGGGCAATATTTACAATAATTGATCATTAACCTAAATATTAAAAATAACACGTTAAAGTGGCATGCTACAAAAAGTTCTAAAATTAGATTCCTTTTTCTGAATAATAGATTGCTGAAGTGGTCCCCAGTAAAGCTCAGAACCTGGTCCTTGTTCAGTGATATTTTTTGTTTCTGCACCAAACATTTGACTTTCTCTACTTATGAAATAAGAGGGAAGGATAATTCCCATCCACTACAGAGATAGTTCTCCCCAAAACTGTATTCCCCAGGTCCACCACAATACAAACTGCAAAATATCCCAAGTTATCCTCTTAAAAGGACATTTAAGGGTTAGGATGTAGCTCAGTGGTAGAACATTTGCCTAGTATGCATGTGGCCTTAGGTTCAATCCCCAGCACCCTAGGGGGGGGGGGGGGAAACAAAAAGGAAACCCTCTGGAAACCCTCCAAACAAATTTCCAGTGACCTACAAGCCCTCTCCAATTGGCCTCCTGCAAATACCAGACTTCATCCCAACCACTCTGACCCTCTTCACTCTGCTCCAGCCTCACGGGCGACCTTGCTGTTTTTCACACACACCAAGCACACATCACCTCGGGGGCTTCATATGTGCTCCCTTTGCCTGCAATGTTCTCTCCTGCCCCAGCGCCAGTCATCTGCCTGGCTCACTCCCTCAGGTCTCTGCTTGAAGATTACCTTATTAGAGGTGCTTTTCCCAAAGAGTGATATAAATAGCATTCCCTCCCTCATGTGCCTGACACTCTTTATCCCCCTTGACCCTGCTTTGTAATCCCAGAATGACACATTTACCCTCTGTCTGTCTGTATGCCAGGACATAAACTCTGGGAAAGTCAGCCCTTTTGTCTTGTTTGCTGCAATACCTTGTGTATAGAACAATGCCTGCTGTACAACACACTCACATATTTATTGACTGAATAGGCGAACGCTATCAGTTCAGGTATGAACTGGTCCCCAAAGACCTATATATTAAAAACTTGGTCCACAGTCTTTGGTGCTATTGGAAGTGGGTGGAACCTCTAAGAGAAGAGTCCTAGTGAAAGGAAGTTAAGTCACTGGGTTTGTGCCCTTGAAGGGGATAGCAGGACACCAGCCCCCTCTTTTCGCTCCCTTTCCTTTTGCTTCCCATCAGCCATGAGGTGAGCAGCCTCCTCTACCACACCATGATGTACTGTGCTGCCACAGGCCCTAAGCAACAGGACCAAGTAAGCATGGACTGAAATGTCTACAATCATGAGCCCAAATACAACTGTTTCCTTATTAAGTTGATGATCTCAGGCATTTCGTCAACAGTGACGGAAAGCTACAACACAGTGAATAAGAAACATTTTAATTTTGTTAATGAAGTAGCAGAATGAATGTTTATTTCTTCACTTATTCAAATAAAATCTCTCTGTGTATCTCTGTGTGTTTGCATTGATAGAGATGGAACCCAGGGTCAAATAACATTTTAGTGTCTCACTGTAATCATAACTTAATCAAAACTTATCTATGCACATCACTAAAAATATACAACTATTACTTTTAAGTCTATAAATAAAATTCATATTATTAAGAAACCTGAATAGTTCTATTCCCAGACTGGTTTTGTATACATTTATCTAGACAAATGAAATTATCTTCCTACCCATAAATAGGATATCATTGATTCTATTCTGTAATGTGTACACTATATCACATCACCTTAGAGATTCATATAACAATCAAATCCTTTTTAAAATCTATTTAATTGCCTATTTTATAGTACATCCTAATGTAGAATTCAATCCCCTATTGATGGATTGATTGAAGTGTTCATTTGAAAAGGAAAAAAAATTTTTTTTCAAACCAGTGCAGCCTCTGGATAAGGTATTAGTATTTTACCTAAACATCCTGCACTGAGCAAAAACTGGTGCAGATTATGAAAGTAACAAGGAGGCTCTCCATGAGGAGGGTCCCACCTAGGACCTGGGACAATCTTCCACTCCTTACCAGTTGGCTCTCTCCCACCCACCCTTCTTTTGTCTTCACAATTTGTAGCAAGTGACTCTAAAACTAAAGGTGACTCTGGGTCCACTGTGCCATCTCTCATTCTTCTTCTGCAACTTTTTCCCTCTAGGATGATCCCAACCCAGCACCATCCCCACATGGACTTTAAGAGTAGTACCTATTGGTCCTTCTTCACCCATGTGTTATGCAAAAGATCTCTACACGCACCCCCCACAGCCCTTCTATGACAGACTTTATTTCCGGAGCTGCTTTCATGATTTATACAGCCATTTCTCCCCCTCCTCTGTCCCTAGCAGTGATTCCAGAACAGGATGTTGCTCATAAATCTTTTCCTTCAGTTCACCTACCACCCACTGGCCAGGTTATTTTTACAAGAGGTGCCATTTCCCATACTCCCTTAGTGTAAGCCCCCATGAAAGGTCACCACAGTTTTTTCCTGCCCATCATAAGAACCAGGCACAGTAAAAAATGCCATACTTTTGACATTGTGAGTGCAGATAATTCTACGAAGGGCTATAAAGGAATGTTAAGATAGTTTTTTCTTGATGGCAGAGGCCAATTCTATCTTTATGTATTTTTTATTATTGTATTGAGTATCCACCATATCCAGGTAGGACATCAATGCTTAGAGACACAGATGAGAGCTCTTCATCACCAGTCCTATCACAGAATCTTATGAGGAAGTAAAACACAAAAAAGCAATTTAGGAAAATATGTGCCATAATTAAAAAGTCATATCTTTGAAAAGCAGGGAGAAGGGAGATTTTAACTGAAGAGGGGAGTGAACCAGGAGTTCAACAGCATTTAATGCTCTAAACCTCTCTTTCTTTCACTCTCTTCCCTTTGCTCCAGGACAGGATTCTTTCACTTTCCCTCCCGCTTTCCACCCCCAAGTACCTCCTATTTCTTTGGCAGTGCCTTCTCAACCTCTTGAGCTTTCTTGCTACTTAGTTGCCACCAAATTGCTACTTAGTTTACTCTTTCTGGGCATTCTTATCTTCTCATTCCCCTGGGGATATCTCATGTACAATAGATTCATTTTCTACTGAATAAATGGATATCCCAGACCTTCCCCAATGAACTCCAGACTTGGATAACAAATTTCCCACTTGGCATCTCTACCTGAAAGGATTTTCATAGGCATTTCAAACTTAGATTACCCGAAAAGGTATCTCAGACTGGGGTTGTAAGCTCAGTGGTAGAGTACTTGCCTTAATATGCAGGAGGCACTGGGTTCCATTCCCAGTCCCCCCCCCCCCCAAAAAAAAAGAATCAAACCACAAACTACCCAGACTTCCCTATCTTGATGACACAGCATCTCCCAGTGACAAAGTCAAATGATTAGAAATTGTTCTTGACCCTTTGTTTTTTACATCAAATGTACCAACAAATTATCTCCATTATTTTGAAATTTTGCAGAACCCATTGGTCTTCTACATCTCTTCCACAGACTACTTAATTAATTCCCTTGCAGGGTGCTCTGCTTCCACTTATGTCCCACTAAATACCACCTTCCACTTGTCAAATGACCTTTTAAAATCATATCAAACCCCTAACCCACTTAAAATTCTCTGATGGCTTTCCATGCTTCTAAATATAAAGTCATATTTCTAAGTGTGGCTCGCCAAATCATTTCCCAATGTCCTAGTCTCTTTTCCCATTCTACATCAAACATCATTCATTTCCTCCAAAGCTGCCTATTATTTGGTAGGGTCTTGTTTGTTTCCTTTTTACCCAAGTTTTCATTTAAAAGTATTTTCCCCATTCTACCATGCAATTTCTTCAACTCCTAAGTGTCTATCAATTTTCTGCCAAATCACCTCTTCCACCAGAAGTCTTTCCTGATTATCCCCACTTCTGCATCCAGGTACCCCTCCTATTTGTTCCTGTAAAGCCATGTACTTCCCTGCTAGCACTTACAGATGAAACAGGGATGGGAGGAGTGGTACATGCCAAAGTATGGAACTTGAAAAACAAAAGTTGGCATCTGGAATTGTGAGACCTTCTATAAAGCTTGGCACCAGGGTTGGTGGAAGGACAACAGTGATGGGAGATGATAAGTCTTGAGAAACAGAATTAGGCCCAGGGAATGAAGGGTTTGAATGCCACACAAAGGGGATCAAATTCTATATATATATAAATTTTTTTTGGGTGGTACCAGGGATCGAACCCAGGGCAAGCACTCTACCAACTGAGTTATCTCCCCAGGCCCTCAAATTCTAAATGGTAGTCTGTAGGGAGCCCTGGGAGTTTCTTTAGGGAGAGGAGCAAAAGCCGCGGAAACCTCCGAGTGTAATGAAGTTTCTCCTACTCAGGAAAAGAAAAGGAAGAGGAAAGAAATTAGGATAGGGAAACAATGACTTACATTTAGGTGGGTAGAGAAGAGGCAGAGGGAGAGGATAGTACTCTGAAGCAGTTCTGGTTTAGAAATCCAGATGTGGGAACCACCCATTGGATGGGTAAAGCCACTTTGAAAGATGATGGTACATATGAGGAAGATGAGTGGAGTAGCAAAGGAGATTGAGAGAGAGGGAGGAGGAACAAGAAAGGGGGAATGTAGACTAAATATAACAAAATTACACCATGTGCATGTATAAATACACCACAGCGTCATCTACCTTTAACTATATCTATGAAGCATGAATTAAAAAAATTAACAAATAAGAAAGAAAAGATGATTGTACAGAGAAATCTGTAGCATAAGAAGCAAGCGATAGTTATTTGAGGATGATGACTTATATCAAACAGGATGAAAAGAAGTATGGTAAGAAATTAGGAAGGCCTGATCAGAAGAGTGATATTCATGAGTCAAGAAGTGTTTCAGAAATCAGAGGAAGAGGGAAGGATCAACCACATTATATGCAAAATTAAGTTGGTGTGGAGCATTTGTTGAAGTGCAAAATACGCTACAGCACCTGTATCTGCGAAGTGCTGTACTTCAGAGAAGCTACATAGTTTTTAGATTTTCGAGTCATTATTACAAAAATTGTTCCCTTGGGCAGGAAGGAACATACAGAAAAACCATACCCAACTCAAGGATGTTAGCGTGAGTCCTGAAAAGAAAAAAAGTTTGCTTTCATTCATATAAATTGGAGAGTTTAATGCATCTTCATAAAGGAAAGAAACCTTGCAGAAGTGTGAAGGGTTACGTGACGTGATTCGGCGTGAGTCGGGTAGGGGTGTGAAGGAAAGGCTGGTGGAGGTGAGGGTCTTGGCAGAAGGGAAGGCATACTCAGATGCCCTGGCTGTCAGCAAATCTTAACAGGTCAGTCAGCAGAACCTAAAATGCCCATTAGCCTAATAGTGATACTGCCAGTGTTTCCTTCCTGTGAGCCATCATGAAGTAAATATATTCAAAATGCAAATAATATTCTTGGATGTTTGGCCACAGCACTTTCCTAGATAGAGGCTTAGCAGGCCAAATGAAGTGGGGAAATCCCCCAGCATAGTATCCCTTCATTTCTTTTTGAGTTGGTGAAAAGACTTAGCGAGTATGTGCAATTCTGAATATTAACACAAGCCCAATACCCTGACTAAAACAGACAAAAACTCTGCTGTGAGATGACACTGACAAATTAGCCTGAAAAGTGAAATACAGGTAACGTTCAGGCATGACTGGCTATGAGGCTTGCCTGTACTTTATAGCAATTTGTTTTTAAAAGGTCAATGAAGACAAATAGGTAGCAGTAAATCACTGTTCACACAATTCTGAAGACTTTATATACAGGCTGCAAAATGTAGTTTTCAACAGCTGGGTCAACAAAAGTAATTGTCTCAACAGTTACAGGCTTTCACAGAAACATTAGTAATAAAGCAAGAACTTTGGGTTGTTTTCTCAAGAAAGGTCAAATAAATACACATTATAGTCATTCTTCACATCAACCCTCTTCCATTTCTCTATGATAGCAGTTGATTCCAATATCAGTAAACTTAGCCACTCAGTAATTGCTAGTTATCTGAAAAGCCTAGAGACACTGTTGAAGGATTAACCGTCCTCTAGAATACAAGTCATTTACAATTTACATAGATATGTGACATTGAAGAAAATAACTACCAGGGGTTATATTAGTTTGGGATTACTCAGAAAAGAGAAGCCACACAATAATGTGAATAAAATTTTAATATTTTTAAAATGTGAATCTGTGTTGGGCGAATAATTATTAAAAATGTAAAGAAAATTCTAAAATTTACCCTAAGGTGAGAGAAGGTACCCAAAGGACAACTTGAAGGAGGCTTCCTTCCCCCAAAGTGGAGTTGAGATTTTATTGGAAAGGACAGGATTACAGTCTGCTGGATGGCAGAGAGGTTCACTGAAACAGGTTCACAACAGCAAAGTAACAAGAAATACCCATTTGGAGTACAGGTGAGCTATAGCTGATAGGCAGGTGCACAGAAGAAGCTGGATACTTCTGTCCAAGGAACTCCATGCTCTGGGGCACCTGGCTGGGCCAAGCACCATTGAACGTAAGTGTGTACACACTCCTATGCACATGGGACACGCATACTTGCACAAACAGAACCAGGAAGAGTATCTTCCTCATTTCAGCAGTGCCCCACCGGCACCCTCTACTGACCAAGTATTACACAGTGCTCACTGTGAAGGAGAAATGTTGAGTCCATTATCACACAGTGGGGCTGAAGGGAGAACTGGGAACAGAGACATGTTAAATTAAAATATGGCAGAGTACAGGCAAATTGAGGCATGCACCAGAAGAACGATGAGTTTCTTGGGTGACTAGAGTCTTGAAAGAGGTGGTGTTTCAGCTGAATGTGAAGGAGGAGGAAATTTTTGATAGACTGGGGGTCTGGGAAAGGGAGAGAACACCACTCCTGGCTGAGAAGAGTTTTATTATTAACCCTGAGATCATGATCAAATCACTTAACCTCTTTAAGCCTCCACAGAAATACTGGTCTGACCCACCTTGTAAGATTCCTATGAGGTTAAATTGCATCATTAGACTAAGTATAAGCTTTGAAAATTTTTAAAGCATTAGGTGAAAAATACTTGATGGTGATACCTTAACCCAGCAACTGGGAGGCAAGCTCTAGCTAGTATGAGCTCTAAAGGGGACTAATCTACGCCTGCTCTAGCCCCTTCCCTCCCACCAGCTTCTAGTAGACACATTAGATATCGAAGGCTCTCCACAAATCTCTGCTGAAAGAATGAGTGAATTTTGGATTACCATGAGAACAAAGACCTCCATGTAAAATCAAAGTGGACTGAGGTAAATATATGTTTTCTGTTTTCTCAAAGTAAAAGGGTAAAAAAAAAATAGGGCTGGGGTGTAGCTCTGCAGTAGAGTGCTTTTGCCTGGCTTCTACAGGATCCTGGGTTTGATTCCCAGTACACACCTCTCCCCCAGCACACATGCAAAGGTAAAAAGTATTATCAAGGGGCAGGAGTGGGCTGGGGAGACAGCTTAGTTGGTAGAGTGCTTGCCTCACAAGCCCAAGGCCCTGGGTTCAATCCCTAGCACCGCAAAAAAAAAAAAAAAAAAAAAAAAAGGGGGGGGTGGTGGCTGGGGTTGTGTCTCAGTAGTAGAGCACTATGCCTAGCATATGTGAGGCACTGGGTTTAACTCTCAGCACCATATATAAATAAATGAATAAAATAAAGGACTATCAATATCTTTTAAAAAAAAGTATTGCTGAGTACATATCTACTCTCTGTACATGATTTTCCACATTTATCCATAGCTTTATGTAATATTTCAGTAGGAAGTAAGAATTTTATTGAGACATTGATTCATAGTCACCTACCACTTTAAATTATCCAAATATTTCAAGAGTTCCAAACCAACAACAAAAAATTGGTCTCATAATCGGCTGAACCTACCCATAGTTGGCAGGAACATGTGATTAAACAGTTCACACACACTGCCAGATCCTGGATGCTTCAGAGCTTAGGTCTTGAAGCGTGGGAAAGCTGCTTTCCCTACACTGCCCAATGGAACCCTAACTTTTAAAAACTCTCAGGCATTTAAGGAACATTATAAAATTCAAATTCCCCTGGCCCTAAATACTAAAATTATTAAAAGCAGGTCAACAGGGCTGGGGTTGTAGCTCAGTGGTAGAGTGCTTGCCTAGCATTGTGACGCACTGGGTTCGATTCTCAGAACCGCATATTAAGTAAAATAAAGGTCCATTGGCAACTAAAAAATATTAAAAAAAAAAAAAAAAAAGCAGACGAAGAAACTATATATTAAACATCATCAACTCCGGGTTTGGAGTACCCTACCAGGTTTTTAAAAAGATACATTTAATGCTCATTATTATTCTTACTTTACAGATAAGGGAAATGAAGTCTGGAGAGGATAAGTTAAATGCCAGCATTATATACCTAATGGGGCTAGAATTCAAAAGCAGAGGTAACTGGTTTCAAAGCAAACTCTCCCTTGGCCATAGGCTGCCTCTCATGGGGAAAGTGGTAGGGCCCCAGGGAGCCCAGAGTCACTAGTAGAGGTAGATGCAGGGACTGAAGGCAAAAGTAACAAGGAGGTCAAGAACTGGTCCAAATGTCCTCTCAACCCCTCCACTCATTCCCTTTGCTCTTAGCTCTTTGGTTTTGACCTTTACAAGCTACTAAGGAACACATATTTTTAAATAGGATTTTTAGACAAATAAGGTATTTTCTCCACTCTCACTTATGAAATACCATAGTCTTATTTGAAAGCCAGTACCTCCATTCTTAAAGATGATTTCCTATCTCAGTCACCAAGTGCTCACCAGGGGAAAGTAAGTCTCTGCCGGATGTTGAAAGATAATCTAAAAACGAAAACTGCTACAACTTCCAACCGTTGAGAGGTTGATTTATCAACAGGGCCACCACCTGACATCTGTGCAGTGCTGTACAGACCACATAGTGCTCGTTCAGAGAGAGCACACATCATCACGTGGGCAGGGGATGAAAACATTTCTGAGAGAGGCAACCTGGGGAGGTTTTGACTTAGGAGGGGCACCACCTCCGTGCTTCAATTTTTAAAATTAACTGATCTTTTCAACTTTGTCCTGCCACATAGCTCCCCACCTACCTCCCATATTAATCAGCTTTGTTCCTTCACTGGAAAAGGTACAAGTTTCTCTGATGACTGTGGCCACACTGCAACTCTCTCCCAGGAACAATCTTTTATCTAATAATACTCACTTATGGTGTGAGGAAAGCTACAGAAAATCTCTGGCCCAGGCTTCAGAGAGTCAAATCAGAGCTCAAAAAGTATTTCCCTGCCACCAGCTTCTAAGGGGACAGTGTGGAAGAAAGCTTGAGAATTTGGGGTCTGGTGACAGAGAGAAGCTAGACTCTCTGCCACTGATAAATCAGTTACCCTTTCCTTTCCTTCTTTCATCTGTAAAATGTAACCGCAATAGGAGCTGTGAGATTGAAATTAAAGCATGTGTATCAGATGCTTAGCACATGCTTAGTACAGTGAGTCTGCTCACTGTACTCATTAAATATCATTTCCTCTACGACTGGGAGTATAGTTCTGAGCTGAGGTAAAGCACTTGGCTAGCATGTACAAAGGCTCAATCCCCAGCACTAAAAGGAAAAAAAAAAAAAAAAAGTTGCTTTATTCTTGTAGCATCTCAAAAGCACTAACCGGTAGTTAACCGGTAGTATCTTCACATCCTCACCATTCTGGTATCAAGTAAGAGTATTCTCTTAACTGTAGTTGAAAACACTTAAGCTGGTGGATGGCTTTTCCCTGCCAACCATCCAGGGACTTTCAGTGTCTCAAGTCTTGCACTTGTGTGGAAGACAGACTCAGAAGGCAATCACTAAACATCTGGAAAGTCAGTAAATACATTAGAACTATTGTGTGCTCTGTACCTTACTAGTTTTACTCAGGTTACAGAGGGCAGTCTCTGACTTCCCTCTGGTTAGGACTTGGACTGGGAAAAGAAAAAAAAAAAAAAAAAAAAAAAAGCAGTGCAATAACCCTGGTGGGGAGCTGAGTTCACAAGGAAAGGATTTTACTGCAGGTGGACCTTCAACTGCAGGGTTGAATTTGGACAGCCATTCCCAAGTCCTAATTCCATAAAATGCATATTATTTTAATAGTATTGCTTTCAATACAGTACACTGTTTAATACTATAGTTTTAGCTAAAGGTTTTGCTCATGTGCAAAACCCTATAACTACACAAATAAAAAATATTATCTTTAAACTTTAAATGAAAACTTTACAACTGCCTTTGAACTCCTTTTATAAAGGGCAAGGTTTTTCCTGAAGCCTGAACTCTTTATATGACACAGAAGTAAATGTTTTCCTCCTGATGTTCGGTGGGAAAAAAGTAGAGGAAGGGTCTAAACCCTTAAATCGTCCCAGGAGAGCAGGGTTGAACCTAGACTCCTCTGCTTCTCAACACAGGAAGGCTACCTGCAAGGCTGCCCTGGGCATGGAGCATTTTTCAAGAATTTGAGAATCAAGGCAGGCCCAAGGCGACAGGGACTGCTTCCTTCCCTGTAACCTTAACAAAGATCTTCTCCAGTGCGGAACAGTCAAAATTCAAACGAAGAGCAGCCCCAGGCTCACCACTAGGAAACCCTGTTTTCTTTTAATTAAAAAAAATTTAGAGGTCATCCCTCAGCTTTGTTTACAAGTAATGAGTCCAGCAGCCCCCATTTATCACCCCTGGAGATTCTTTTACACTTTGATGTGAAAAGAGTCAGGGCCCATTGTGATTTCAACTACTCCAACAGCAGTCCTTTCATTTGCAAACGAAGCCCTGGCCCCTAGTATGAACCAACTGTCAGAAAAAAATTCATTGCCTTTCCTTCCAATTATTTATCAGAGACAGGGGAGAGAAACTGGCTTTAAGGCATCTCTCAAGAAAAGGTTCCCAGCACACCCCTAATGCATTCCCTATCTTCACTGATCCTTTCTGCCAAGAATGTTCCTTTCCAAAATCCCACCATGCATGAAAGGCAAACTCCTGTCTTAAACCATTCCATCTGGAATGACTTTCTCTTTCCTTTCTTCTTCATAGACAGCCCAAGTGGCCTACCATTACTTATGGTTTAAGTATTCCTCTCTTAAGGCAACTCTACAATTTTCTCCTTAGCAAGGAATGAGCCAGCACCTTAACTTGGCCATGACGCTCGCCCATTCTAACAATGAGGCCAGAAGTATCCACTTTCCCCTTCTCTACTAGTCAATCTCTCATATTCAAAGGAACTGAATACTGAGGATGTTTAAAAAAGAAACAGGATCTAAAGATATTTTGAAGTATCTAAGAATCTGAGGTGGTAATCAAAAAGAGGAAAGTACATAGCATGAAGTGTTTTTTGTTTGTTTTAGTAAATGTTTTATTTATTTTATCTTTTTTATTTGTAGATAGTCATGATATCTTTATTTATTTATGTGGTGCTGAGGATCAAACCCAGTACCTCACACATGATAGGCAAGCATTCTACCATTCTACCACTGAGCTATAACCCCAGCACCTTAGTAAATGTTTTAAATTAAATGTCACGTACTTTTTTTTTTTTTTTTGGACTGGGGATTGAACCCAGGGGAGCTTTACCACTGAGTTACAGACCCAGTCCTTTTTAGTTTTATTTTGAGACAGGGTCTCACCGAGTTGCTGAGGCTGACCTCAAATGTGTAATCCTCCAATCTCAGTCTCCTGAATTGCTGCTGGGATTACAGGTATCAGCTACCATACCCAGTTTATTTTATTTTTTTAAATAAGATTTTTTAAGTAAACATTTTAAATTAAAATACAACATACACTTTAGAAAGTACACAGCGCTAAGGGGTGTAGCACAGCGGCACAGCACATAACCTAGTATGCACAAGGGACTGGGTTCCACCCTGGAACATAAAAAAAAAAAAAAAGAAAAAAAAAAAAAAAGCACAATTCACATGAATTTCCACAAAGTGCCCTTGTAACAAGCATCCAGATCAAGACGCAGAACACTCCAGGACCACTAAGCTATTTTAAGCAAAAACACTTATCTTGACTGTAACCAAGCTTTAGAGTTAACTTTCATTCCTCAGGGATAGAACCACAGGGTTTCTCAACCTCAACACTTTGGACTTTTGAAGCCAGAAAAGCCTTTGTGTCAGGAACTGTCTGGTACATTGTAGGATGTTTAGCAGCATCTCTGACTTTTCCCCCACTAGACTGTGGACTAAAAATCTCTCCAGACATTGCCAAATGACTCCTGGGGGAGGGGAAGCAAAATTATCCCCAGTTGAGAACCACTGGCATGTAGGAGCAAGTTAAGTACATTCACAGGAAGCAAACAGACAAATCCAAAAACTGTGACGTATACTCAGCTCAGCTACTTCAACCAGCCAATACCCCCCACCCTCCAAATAAGTAGGGTAAATGCTACAAATAAAAAAATTGAGAAAAAATAATGCAACGTGTGAATGTTGGTTTGCTAAAATCAGGATATAAACAATTTCCAAAGACATTTAAAAGGCATCTGTAAAGTCGGAACTAGATAGATATAAAATGTTAATTTTGAACTAGGCAAGATGGCTCATGCCTGTAATCCCAGCTACTGTGGAGACTGACACCAGAGGCTCACAAGTTTGAGGTCAGCCTGGGCAAGTCAGGGAGACCCTGTCTCAAAATAAATAAGGCTGGGATGTGGCTCAGTGAGAGTGCTTGCCTAGCATGCACAAAACCCTAGATATAATCCCTAGTGCCACCAAAATATAAAAATAAAATAAAAACAAAATGTTAATTTTATTAAGTTTGAGATTGGTATGTAATCACACAGGGAAATAGCCATATATTTTTTAGATGAACATAAAGTATACAGGAGTAAAAGAAGAGATGTCTGGGATTTGTTTAAAATATTTTGGCAGGAAAAAAGTAAAATACTTCAGCAGAGAAAGGATAGATATTTTTAAAGTGTGGCAAATTCTTGAGAAATGTCATGTCTGAGAAAAGGATATGTGAAAATTAAAAAGTCTTTGTATTTCTACTAATGTCTGAATATTTCCAAAATAAAAATTTTTGTTTACAGTGATGAATAGAGAAGTGCACTTAAGTCTAAATTAGGTTATTATGACTAATTGCAGACAATATTTTATTTATTTGTTTATAGATGGTGCTGGGAATTGAACCCAAGGCCTAGGAAAGCACTCTACCACAGAACCACATTCCCAGTCCAAATTCTTTATTGTCACTATAATGTATGAGATATTTTTTATTTCTTTCATAGTCTTTAGACTCGCTAAGAAGAAATCTTGGATGATTTCTTATCTTTGGTAGATTTTAAAAGACCTGTTCACTTAACAATATCCAAGAGAAAAAAAATTGGAGGAGTACTGAGGATTGAATCCATAGGTGCTCAACCGCCAAGTTACATACCCCTAGCCTTTTATTTTGAAAGCAGGGTCTCACTAAAGTTGCCCAGGCTGGGCTTGAACTTGCGATTCTCCTGTCTCCACCTCCTGAGTAGCTGGGATTACAGGTATGCACCATCTCATCCAGCCAAATAACATCTTACCTCGGTAAATACATACAATTACTTTGTACCATGTTTTAGTTCTTTTTAAGGCAACAAAAATGGTGTCCTTCTGCATTGCAGGTTGGGAAAAAGATATCATCTGATGAAGGCATCAGGACTTGTTGGTCAAAAGCAGAAATGAAACTGCACAGTGCCTCATGTATATTTTAGTATAGAAATCAAAATTTTTTCCCAACCAATAACAAGCTACTCACCCAGATTCCTCAGTCTAACTTGCATATTTAGCAACAAGCTTCTCTAGGTCTTTGCTGCTTTTTAGTAACATGAGACTACTAATCTGAGTCCTTTACAGGGTGATTTATCATGAGGTACAGAAAACAAAACTCAGGGTTTGAAATATTGTCTCTCAAAGTTCTGAAACCTGAGGGAACTGGAACTGAAATTCTCTTTCTAACCCGGTTTCACAAATTCCAAAGGAGGATGGCTACCACAACTTCAGAGGAAAAGGATTATTATAGCTGAAGATCTCCAAAAAAGAAGAGAAAGGGTGTTCCCCACATGAAGATAGTATAAAATTAGTGTTTTTTTTTTTTTTTTTTGCGGTGCTGGGGATTGAACCCAGGGCCTTGTGCATGCAAGGCAAGCACTCTACCAACTGAGCTATATCCCCAGCCCAGTATAAAATTAATATTCACACAAAGATAATATAATCCTAAGCAACTCAATGTCCATTTTTTAAAACAAAATTTTTGGTTGAAGATGGCCACAATGTCTTTATTTTTTAAATTTATTTTTATGCGGTGCTAAGGATCAAACCCAGTTCCTCACACCTGCAAGGCAAGTACTGTACCACTGAGCTACAACCCCAGCCCTCAATATCCATTTTTTAAAAATACTTTTTTTAGTTGTAGATGGATACAATGCCTTTATTTTATTTATTTTTGTGTGGTGCTGAGGATCAAACCCAGTGCCTTACATGTGTCAGGCAAGCACTCAACCACTGAGCTACAACCCCAGCCCCTCAATGTCCATTTTATCTACCATCTGAACCAAGATCTCACCTAAAATGGTACAATGTCAAATGTCTAGATAGCCTCCGTTATACTAAAGGCCTGAATGGACATTAATTCATTCTTGCCAATTGTCTGTGTTAGCAGAAAGTTCAGGCTGAAGACTGAGAGAAAAGCTACATGGAAGTGAATTTGAAACTGCTTCATAGGTCCATTAACTTGTAAGCTTAGGAAAATGTAAAGATGACTCTAAACATATATACCTTATAAGTAAGCAATCCCCCTCCTAAATATCTACCCAAAAGAAATAAAAATATATGTGCAACATTATTCATAATAGAAAATAGAAGGAGATATAACCTAAATGTCTACCAACTGGTAAAGAATACACAAAAAGATGATATATCCATACAATGGCATATTTTTCGACAATAAAAAGGAATGAAAGCCAGGTGCTATGGTGCACAGCTGTAATCCCAGCAACTTGACTCTGGAGGCTGATGCAATCATAAGTCTGAGGCCAGTCTGGGCAACACAGCAAGACCCTATCTTATAATAAAAAATAAAGGGCTGAGGCTATCCCTTAGTGAAAGAGTTCTTGCCTAGTATACATGAGACCCCTTGATTCAAAATCCAGTATCAGAAAAAAACAAAACAAAACATAAAAAACCTGATCTGTGATAAAATATGAATAGAGCTTCAAAATCTTCTGCTAAGTAAACAGGTAGTTCTATCTACTGGGTTGCAGAAAATGTTCTTAAAATTGGATGGTCATAATGGCTGCACAACTCAGTAAATTTACTAAAAATGATTATATTTAAAACAACTTGTAAAATCATACTCAATTAAATTTCTGTTGTTTTTTAAAGAAGACTATGCCACTTGTAAAAGAGTAAATGGTGTGTGGCAGAATTTTCTTATAGTTCTTTGTGTGTGATTTAGGATAATCCCGTAGCCAATATTAAATGTAAAATAGACCAAAGTCAAACCTTTTAAGTGAATCCATATGCCCTGCAAATCACTGTACTTTATGTCTCCTTTTGAAAGTTTTGTTTCTCCTTCATTCTCTGTCCTATCAGTGCTATTCTTGGAGCAGCTCATAAAGAAAACCCTTCATTCCAAAGAGTTGCTTCTAAACAAAGCCCTTTTCCTTGAAGGAGAATTAACAGAGCTACTGACTCCCCTGAAGCCCACCATTCCACCACCATCACCTGAGAGGAAAGTTAATCATTTACTGAGGATTGATGTTGTTCCAGATACTGTGATGGCACTTCACATCATTATTCTTCTTATTCCTATTGTAATGAGGTTTTAAAAGTTAGCTGGGCATGGTGGCACACGCCTGTAATCTCAGTGACTCGGGAGGTTCACAAGTTAGAGACTAACCTCAGCATCTTAGCAAGGCTCTAAGCAACTTAGTGAGGCTCTAAGCAACTTAATGAGACCCTGTCTCAAAGTAAAATACCAAAAAGGGCTGGAGATGTGGCTCAGTGGTTAAACACCCTGGGTTCAATCCCTAGTACAAAAAAAAAAAAGTTAAGTCAATTTACCCACCTAATCCCTGTCAGAGAAGAGGTTTCAACACAAACTGGCTTCAGATTCTCACATACAACTGTGCTACAATCTGACATGTGATTGAAGGTTTTACTGGAAAATTACTATTTCTATAGTTTAATCTTTTCTCCCCCCAAATTTTAACTGTCTCTTTGGAAAATACCTAATTTCAAATATGATTTCCTCAGATCTGAGATAAGCCTAAAACCAAACTTCTAAATCTATCAAACTGAGTGTCTCATCTGAAGCTGCACAAGGCAACAACACATACCTGCCAATCGGCAACTCTTTCCAAAATAAAGAAAACACACATTCTGTATAAGAAGCATGACTGTGATTGTAACTCACATCTGAAACTCCTTCACTTGGAAAATACAGGAAACCTGATTTCCCCATTTCACAATTCCAGGTGCGGATTATTTACAATGCCCAAGCCAATCACTATTTCAGGAAAACATGGTCTTTAGCCATTAATCTCCTTGGTAAGCATCTGGAAATTTAGTCCCTGATTTACTCACACAAAGGAAATCTGTCCATATAATAGGTGTTAATCTGTTTAACGCCTTGTAGCTTCCTCACTAATTGAAGACTCCTCTCAATTAGGAGAGTTAAACATTATTTCAGACTCTCCTAGGTAAAGAAGGCTTCTAAGGGTGCCATAGTACAAAGTCAGTCATGCTTCACAAAATTCAGTCCTTCAGTTCTCCCCAAATACTGACAAGCATATCAGCAGATCTCCTACAACATTTATAAGAAGTACCCACACTGATGGCAGAAGACGAAGCATATCCGGTAGTACATGCTTACTGAAATTTCCTTCATTCTCTTGTTTCACCTCAACATGTTTTCTCCCAGTCACCCTGCAAGCACTTCCCAGAACATAGTCTTGCCTTATGTTGGTTTTGAGGACCTAGGCCCAATTTCAGAAGGTAATTTAACACATACTTTAAAAAAATTTTTTTTAAATTTAAGATTTGAAGAAGAAAATGAGAGATTTCAAGCAATTGATACAGAAGGGTGAGATGTTAAACATGTTACTAAAATGGCAAAAAAGGCATGCTCTGTTCAATAAAGCAAAAGCAAATTAGAAACTCCAGAAATACAGACACCGTTAAAAGATGAAGTGGTTTAAAACAAGGCATAAATTTGAACCATTTACTCAACAATTCATTTGTCCTTATCAATATGAACCTTCTCTGTCAAGTGATACTTGGGTTGACTTTAAACACAGACACATGAAATCCTAAGACACTATTTTGCTTCCTGTGTGGGGGTTGGTGGTGCTGCGTGCCAGGGATTGAACCCAAGGCCTGCGCATGCTCTACCACTGAGCTACATGCCCAGCTCCCTCCTTTAAAATATTTTTATTTTGAGACACAGGCTCACTAAGTTGTCCAGGCTGTCGCTGAACTTGTGATCTTCCTGCCTCAGCCTCCCTAGTAGCTGGGATTACAGATGTGCACCACCATGCCTGGCTACTATTTTGCTTTTTGATTAAAACAGTGTAAGTAATGGTTACAGGCTTTCCAACTTTTGTACGAATTTAAAGACAAAATTTGCAAGGATATAAATAATTATAAAAAATACGTCATCAATCTGAGCAATTTAAAACTGAAAGTTGAATAGTTTGAAGGTAGAAGAGAATGAGGTAGAAGACAGTAGGGATTATTATATTGTCAGATTAGACTGACAAGTTGATGAAAAGAGGATATTAAAAATATTTAACTTTGATTATAAAAGTATTGTATTAATAAAAAATGTATCATTATGAAGATATTTAAACGTACTGAATAAATGGAATAAAAATAATGTTGAACTTATGGAAAAACAAAAGCATACATAGTATGATTTTTTTTAAAGAAAATTTCTCCAGGTGCAATGGTGCACACCTATAATCCCAGAGGCTCAGGAGGTTGAGGCAGAAGGATCTTAAGTTCAAAGCCAGCCTCAGCAATTTAGCAAACCCTAAGAAACTCAGTGAAAACCCATCTCTAAAAAAAATATAAAGAAGGCTGGGGGTGTGGCTTAGTGGTTGAGCACCCCTGGGTTCAATCACGGGTACCAAAGAAAAAAAATTCCCAAAGCAGGCAAAACAAGTACATGAAACTGGAGGTCAGAATAGTAGTGACTTTTGAGGGAGGAAGCGCTGAAAAAGAGGCGAGAGGAGTCTAAAGAGCTGGTATCTGTTTTCTGAATCTGTTACCCAACTGTGTTCACTTTGTGAAAATGCATCGAACGCTACTAAAAATGTCTGCTCTTTTCAACCTGTTATACTCCAATAACAATTTTCAAAAAAGAATTAAAGAGAGATGAGGAGAAGGAAGGTGCAGGAAATTTAAGTGGGCTCATATTCAATGGTATCTAATGCTGATAAATCTGAAAATCAGAATATGTCTGTGCTATTATTTATAAGAACTAAATCAAGTTGGGTGTCGTGGTGCACACATGTAATCCCAGCAACTTGGGAGGCTGAGGCAGGAGGATAGCAGGTTGAAAGCCAGAGCAACTTAGTGAGACCCTGTCTGAGGAAAAAAAAAAAAAAAGGTTGGGGATGTGGCTCAGTGGTAAAGCACCTCTGGATTCAATATCTGATACAAAAAAAAAAAAGAACTAAAACAAAACAAAATTATCTTTGCACATTACATTTGTACTGTTCATGCTTATGATTTTTTATAGCCCTGAGCAATGTAGGGTTCACACTCAGACTTACATTTACTTTGCGTTATTAGAGCTGCTTACTCCATACACATTTGTTTTCTTTGCAAATACGTCCCAGTTGTGGATCCGTTCCACATGAATTCTATGATTTTATTTGCTCTGGACTATTTAATGATTCGATACCTATCATGGTTAAACATTTACATAATTGAGCTACTGATATATATTAAAAATAGACCTCTATTTAGGATTTCCCCTAGCTTATTACTTGTACTAAGTATTAAAATTAAAAGGACCATAGCAGGGAGATAAGGATCTGGGAAAATAAATATAACATAAAAGAAAAATAACTGCAATTGTTAGAATGTTACTACGAAGGGCAGTTACTCATTCAAACTTAATGAGCAAGGATAGCTACAAAAAAGAATGAGCAACAACAGAAAATATATGTAATGCAAAACACCTTTTAAATCTTTCCACTGATAATACTCTTAACTAATTATTAAAAATAATTGATATTTTTGTACCAGAAAAGACAATGGATGCAATTTGAATAACTAGAAATTTTTGAAAAATCAAACCTCTACAAAAATCTTATAACTGAAAGGTAAAATGTCTTCATTCTCTTAAATTCTCATCCATCTGGGCTGGAGATGTGGTTCTGTGGTAGAGTGCTTGCCCAGCATGCACGAGGCCCTGGGTTCAATCACCAGACTCCAATTCACCCCCCAAAAAAGTTTTCACCAATCAGATATCTAGGTACTTCCATAGAAAGACCCAGATATAATATTCTATGGAAGTCTACTCTGTCATAGATGAATTCAAAGGGATCCAATCCAAATGCCAAGAATGGAGCTGGGATATGGCTTGGTGGCAGACCATTTGCCTTGAATGCATAAAGGCCTGAGTTAGATTCCCAGCACTGGGGGAAAAAACAGTGAATAATTTTTCTAGAATAATTTTTCAAGGCTTGTGATTTGAAGAGAATGCCTGGAAATATAATAAGATGTGACAAGCTATGAAAAAGTATTGATAAAGAATCTGTCTGAATATTAAGCTATATAACAATGAACAGTATGCCAATTGTCAGCAGACACAACGTATGGAACAAAAGAGACTCCAACAATGGATCAAAGAATGAGACAGAATTTAAACACAGTATTCAATTAAATGGAGGAAAGAGACGATTTGATAAATTATGTTGAAATGATTGTCTAGCTTTTCACTTTAACAATGAAAAAAGTGCCTGATGCAGTGGTGCATGTCTGTAATCCCAGGGGCTCTGGAGGCTGAGGCAGGAGGATCGCGAGTTCAAAGCCAGCCTCAGCAAAAGTGAGGTGCTAAGCAACTAAGTGAGACCCTGTCTCTAAATAAAATACAAAATAGGGTTGGGGATGTGTCTCAGTGGTTGAGTGCCCCCGAGTTCAATCCCTGGTACCCTCCCCCGTCAACAACAACAACAACAACAAAAAAGCTCCTTAATATCCCTCATCTTTTAATTTTCTTATTATTAAGAAAATTTACAACATATACTTAAGACTTTAATGACAGGAGTCAGGGAGGTAGCTCTGTGGTGGAGCACTTGCCTAGCATGCTCAAGACCCAGGTTTAATCCCCAGCACTGAAGAGGTGGGGGTGGGGAGAAGAGGGAGAGAAAAATACAAGACTTTAATTAAAAATTTACAGAAGGAGCAAAATAGTAAAAAGTCCAAAATGTAAAGTAAGTTGCAAGTTAAGAAAGCCAAGAACTCGATGTATGAATCTGGTTGTGCAGGAATTGTAATGCACTGGCAAATATCAGTGTAGCTTTCCCAACTTTTTGTTTCTTGCAACATCAAGTCTCTCTGGGCAAACTGATAAAGCAGCTGTCCATAGGAGGAAATCATGTGGGAGTTCTGGTCCATCTGTAGGCTGAAGGGAATCACCTGGCACAACTGATAAGAACTGATGGCAAGCTCAGAATCAGAAAGCTTATGTACTACCGAAAAGAGCTACAGCTATTTAATTCTGAGCATTGCTGTATGGTAATCCAGGCCCTGCGTTGCTAAATCTTAAAAATTTTCAAGAGAAGATAGAAGTATAACTTGTTATATAAAAACACTGGCAGATAATTTCTTTCAGAATGTTGTGAAGGGCTAACCAAAACCCATATGCTGACCAGATTCATCCCACAGGCTACCAGCTTACAAGTTCTGATTTAAATGCAAAAAAAATGAAATCACACAAATGCCAGCAAAGAACACATGCCATTATTTTCACAATCTTGGAGTAGGAAAGACCTTTGTAAACACAATCAAAACCAGAATCCATAAAGGACAAGACATTTAACTACATAAGAATTTAAAACTTATGTGTAACTGAATATTATGAACAAACCTAAAGGCAAATGACGACAGTGTTTTCCAGGCTCCAGGGGGATGTGGAATGGCAGCCTGGGTCACATGCCTTCCCTGGGGTGGGGGAAGAGAATACACAGTTCCACAGCAGTCCCATCAGAACCCCCTGAAACTGAAGGATTTCCCAGAAGGGAAATCACCAGGACAGTTCAAAATTATAGGCACCAAAAATCTACCAATAAGCTGGGTGCAGTGGCACAGGCCAGTAATCCCAGCAGCTTGTGAGGTTGAGGCAGGAGGATCACAAGTTCAAAGTCAGCCTCAGCAACTTGTCCAGGCCCCATCCCCCCACACCACCTCACCCCCCCAAAAAAAGAAAAAAAATTAAAATGGCTGGAGAGACGGGCATGTGGCTCAGTGGTTAAATGCCCCTGGGTTCAATATTAGTACCCCCACTCCCCAAAAAAAGACCAACAAACCAAAGGACTTAAAATCAGCACACTGCAGTGCAGTGATATAATCACTCAGTGTTTATAGCAGCTCAATTCGCAGTAGCCAAGCTACGGAACCAAACTAGGTGCCCTAAAACAGATGAATGGATAAAGAAAATGTCATATATAAACATAGTAGAATATTACTCAGTCATAAAGAAGAATGAAATTGCCAGTAAAAGGATGGAAGTGGAGAATATCATGCTAAGTGAAATAAACCATTCCCAAAAAACTAAAGGCAGAATAGAATGTTCTCTCTGATATGTGGATGCTAACCCATTACAAGGGAGGGAATGATTAGAAATTCATCGGACTAGACAAATCAAAACAATTAACTGAGCAAGTTTGTGTCTCCATTTCCTATGCTTTGATACTTCTTTCGGTGGGGAGTAGTAGGGATTGAACAAAGTGGTGCTTTAATCACTGAGCTATATGCCAGTCCTTTTTATTTTATTTTGACAGGATCTCACTAAATTGTTTATGGTCTTGAAAATTGCTAGGCTGACCTAGAACTTGCTACCTGCCTCAGGCTCCCAAATGGTTGGTATCATAGGTGAGCACACCTATTGTTTTTGAACAATTAATAGCTGGAATAAAAACTTAATTGGTGATACTCTGAATTCTGTACATCAATTGAGTTATTCTTTTTTTTTTAATTGAGTTATTCTTGAAAACTGCTTCAGAATGACAGTTTTCTCTCCAGAGTCTACACTCAGGACACATCCAAGAAGGCTCTGAAGTCAGTGTGCAGAGCATAAGGGAGAGAGGTGAAAAGGGCAAGATAAAATACAAATAAAATTACAGGGTCCCTGCCCTTCAAGCTGTCATGAGGTGGATTTATCGAATTTGTTTCTTCAGATGCTAAATGTGTTCATTTTCCCAAATCAGTGCAATGTGGACTAGTATCTTGAACACAGAATTAGAATGTTGAGCTAATTGTTCACATTTTAAATAAATGAATGAAGGTACACAAGAAATTGCTAGCTTTAAAGAAAATGTGGGGGGCTGAGGTCATAGCTCAGTGGTAAAGCACTTGCCTAGCATGTGTGAGGCATTGGGTTTGATTCTCAGCACCACGTATAAATAAATAAATAAATAAATAAATAAATAAATAAAAAAATATCCATCGACTACTAAAAAAAATAAATAAAATTTTTAAAAAAGAGAGAGAAAGAAAATATGGGGCTGGGAGAGTAAGACAGCAGCAGGGCTTGCCTAGAGCCCAATCCTCAGCACCACCCCCAAACAAAAACAAAAACAAAACAAACAAAAAGAAACAGGAGCACAAAGATGCACACCTATAATCCCAGCTACTCAAGAGGCTGAGGCAGAATGATCACAAGTTAAGGCCCAACTCATCAACTTAGTGAGGCCCTGTCGCAAAATAAAAGACAAAAAGGACTGAGGATGCAGCTCAGTGGTACAGCATCCCTGGGGTTCAATCCCCAGTACCACCCGCAACCCCCTGCACCCTCACCAATAAAGGGCAGGGGTAGGCAGTCTAACAGATTTGACCCAAGGAGAGAAAACTGATATTTTCATACACTTTCCTGTACCAGAGAGTTCTGAAGTTGCAAAAAAAATGAAAAAGAACAATCGTCTTTTTTAAAAATGGAATCTAAGTTTAAATATCATCATGTCTTTGAATCACAGATTTCACACTTACCTGCTGCCACTGCTTTTGACTCTTTCAGTGAATGCCATGGCTACCGGTCAGTGGAAAGTGGCTGGTCTGTTCATCTGAAGGAGAAACAGCAGCTTGTGAATATATGAACTGTAAGAAACCTTCTTGGAGACAGAATTCAAAGTTCTCATTTGAATTAGAAAATGGTTCCTTGCCAACTCCCAAGCTGCAGGAACAAACTGCTTATATCAAAGGCCAAATACATTTTTAATTGAGGCCACTACTCAAAACCATTTCCAAAAATAAATAAATAAATAAGTGTGTAGAAGTTTATCATGAGGAAGAAAGAAAATAACATCTCCTGTTCTCTGCCAAACATTGTGTTAAGCCCTTTTAGAAATTATTTTTCATGTAAACACTATAATAAACTTGCAAGATAAATACTAACATCCCATTTTATAGATAGAATTAGTCTTGAGTAATTAGCCTGAGGTTACAGGTGTGTGAGCATCCTCATTAAAATTAAGAAGAAAGGTAAGAATGTTGATTGTACAAGAGAGAGGAAATCAAGAGTTAATTTGCGTGTGCACGCAAGAGAGAGAGAGAGAGAGAGAGAGAGAGAGAGAGAGAGAGAGAGAGAGAGAGAAACAGAGCAGAGAGACAGAGAGACAGAGAGAGAGAAAAGGTAAATCAGCCAGGTAAGGGTGCACACATGTAATCCCAACTACTGTGGAGGATGAGGAGGGAGGATCACAAGTTCAAGGCCAGTCTGCATAAAAAATTGAATGGGTTGGGTGTGTCATGCAGTGGGTCAATCTCCAGTACTGCAAAATCAAAACAAACAAAACCCAAAACACTTCGGACAAAGTAACAATCTATTTTAAGATTTTATTTCCACTCATAAGAGGTACTTAATAATACTAAATACATAAATTTTTGAACTTTCTCTCAAAACAAGACTAGATTTTGGAAAAAGAAATTTGTTGTCCAATTTGGGCAGATGGTCCCCTTACTCTTATGTACCTCTAGAAGCAACTCTTTCAACAGCTGTTTCCTTCTCCCCTCATTATCTATTTGTAAACCTACTGCACTTATCCTAACTTGCTTTACATAATTTCTTTATTTTTCCCTCAAACATTCTTAAAGCAAAGGTATATTGCCAAAATATCTCAATACAGATTTAACAAATTGATACAAATGGCAATACTACATGAAAGCTGTAATGATTTTACAGATTTACAGCCTTCTAGGGTTAAAAAGCTAACTGTTAAAATTTCGTTTAAGGACAAAACACTGCATACAGCCCTGCAGAGCTCCCTTCTGACTTCCGATAACGTCTATATCTCCTTCTCCCCATGACATTTTTAAGTTGGTAAATTGCTATCTACAATGCTTCCACTCTGGTAGATAGCATTTGTTACTGTATTTCCTCTCCCAAGAGACTGCAACATGAATGTTACAAATATCTACAGAAATTCACAGCTAGCAGAGTTCTTTACTTTTTCAGGGTCAACCACGGTTTGGAGTCAATCCTGCAAACAGCTCTAGTGGCCCTAGGCAACTTCCCTAAATTCTCCAACTCAGTCCCTACTCATCTTCTCTTTCCTTCCCCCAACACTTACTCTTTTTTTCTCTTTCTCCATCTCTTTACCTTACCTCTTTTATTTTATTACTTATGCATTTGCTTTGCTGGGGATCCAACCCAGGACCTCACACATGCTAAGCAAATGCTCTACCACTGAGCTATATTCCCAGGCCCTCCCCATCCCCTTTCTTCCTGGCTAATAGCTTACTTTGTCTTCCCCACCTCCTTAGTTGCTCTAACTTGCTGGCACAGAGTAAGCAATCAATAATACACTATTGCATTTGTGTTGGCGTTATTCTTCATAATACTTTTGTAAAGACATCGAAGAGTCCCCAATGGCAGTCCCCCACCTGACCCTCCCAATGAAGATGTCCAACCTGTTTAAAACCAAACAGCATCCACCCTTAGAGCTCCTTGGCGAGAGTAAGAACAGACAGGAAGGAGGCAGGTTGTGTTATTTGTGGGTGCCAATGTGAGTGAGGGGCCCTGAACTCACGTGTGTATTCATTTACTCACTGAACCCACAAACATTTCCTGAACATCTGCTCTAAACCAGGTACTAAGAGTGAAGAAAACTGCTTGCCACACAGAGCTTACAATATACATTTGATTTCAAAAGATGTCATGGAGAAAAACAAACCAGAGTACAGAATGCCAGAGAGAAATTGAGGTAGTGCATTGAAATCTTATTTAAGGTGGTTGATTAAAAAAAAAAAAAATCTGAACAAAGATTTAAAGGAAGTGCTGGGCACCACGGTACACACCTATAATCTCAGTAACTGGGAAGGTTGAGGCAGGAGGATCACAAGTTTGAGGTCAGCCTCAGAAATGTAGTGAGAACCTGTCTCAAAGTAAAAAATGAAAAGGACTGGGATGTAGCTCAGTGATAGAACTCTTCTGGGTTTTATTCTCAGTATTCACCCCCTACCACCACCAAACCCCAAACAGAACAAAACACTTAAAGCAAGTGAGCAGCAAGTCATGTATCTGTAGTAAGACGATTCTAGAGGGACTGATAAGTAGAAGACCAAAGGAGTGAGCACACCTCTGGGTCTCACCATTCAGGAGGTCCACAGCTTCTTAGGTAGATGGTTGGGATACAAATTGAAAGAGACCATGGTCTCTGAAGGGCCTGTCTGTTCAACTCAAATCCCTAATTTGGCTGGGAGGCAGGAGCCTTCCCCACAAAGGCAGGTTAGCAGGCTGTATCACCAGATTATTGAATCTTATCTCACAGGAAGGACCAAATTCAGCCTATGAAAAGCTGTTAAGGGACTGAAGCAAGATTTGCACAGCTCTAAGGGGGTGGCCATGCAAATCTGATATAAGGTTAGGTTAGAAGAGGCCAATCATAGCAGGAAATTGTTCTTCTACACTACCACTAAGAAATGTATGTAGCAATCCCAACACTGTAAAAAATAAAAACAAAAACCTAAGAAAGAAATTTAGCATATGGTTCAGTTTAACAATTCTTTTTCAAAGGATCCTTCTTTAAAAATACAGTTGCATGCTGAATATGGTAGTGAACACCTATAATCCCAGCTATTTCAGAGGCTGAGGCAGGAGAATCAGAAGTTTCAGATCAGCCTGGACAACTTAGAGAAACCCTGTCTCAAAATATGAGAAGGGCTGGGGATGTAGCTCAGGGGGAAAAAAGAAAAAGACACAGTCATACAGTATCTAATGGGGTGGGTATAGTAAAACATTGTTTATGATAGAAAAAAAACTAGAAACAATCTAATGCTTATCACAGAAACAGCTAAATCAATTATGGTGCATCATAATGAGGTATAAATGTGACATCAAAAAGAATCGGGTGCAGGCTTATCTAAACAAGATCTGAATAAAATGTACAATGTAAGCTCACTTGTTTAAAAAGAAAATGTTTAATTTTTAAGCTTATGCACAACTACACACCAAGGTTGGAATAACATACAACAAACTGTTAATAGTAGCTTCTCTAGAAGAGATTTGAGTGAGGAGGCCAGAGCAGGAAATGTGAAAGGCCATTTTCATTTTTTATGCTGTAAATGCTATAAATCTTTTATTATAACCTATAAATTCATTAATTTATAAGGCTTTAAATTTTTTCTTTAAATATGGGGGTGCTGAAAAAATTATGGGGGTACTGGCCTACAAATACTGAAATCAGAAGATCTTCTTGAAATCACATTAATTTTACTAGATTATACAGAAAAAAAATAACTGAGTGGTGAGTAGGACAGTTACAAATCCTATTAAGAAAGCAGGAAAATTACTGACTTGGTTCTATTTAATAATAGAGTGGTGTTGTACAGCAGAAGAAAAAATCCCAAGACCACCAGGGGAAGGTCAGGCTCTGTTGGCCTCACTGCTCCCATCTGTGAAATGGGAATGAGTTCCCAGTCTCGCAGTTACTGAGAAGAGTAAATTTATATCACTCAGTTAACATGTCTAGCATACCCACACAGCATAGATATTCAAAAAATAGTGGATCTTATTATTTAAGTCATCAATATCCACATTCAACTTTATGTAAATGATGCAGATTATATTTCATTTAGGGATATACTCTGCCAGGTCTTCTTAGGACACCCTTCTGTCATCCTTTCACCCCTGTGCAGTACAAATTTGCTTGGAAATTAAAACATCATGTGCACCAAACTGCTTTTCTTCCCAAAACAGCAGGTAAAACAAAGTATATAACAAAGTATTTTGTATGTATATACATACGCATATATATGTACAATAAAGACTCGCATGACATACATAAATAAACAAAAGGAAAGAAAAAGAAGGGAGAATACAAAAAAAAAAAAAAAGATTCAGGATACTGTTGTCAAATATTCTGCCCCAGGTCATTAAGTACTTCCAAAATCTAGGATGTTCTGTGGAGCCTACTCTCAGGAATCTTTGTGTCATGCTGGTAAAAAAACTGATTTGCAACTCAGGATGTCAGAAAATTATTATTCTTCACTAAGGTTTCAGCTTTCTCATCAGTTTATGGGACTTCATGGGATTCGTGTTGGTTTTCACAAAATAATGTTTGTAAATTTTGTAGCACAATGACTGGCTCATGGAAAGTACTCAATAAATGGTTGTTGTTGTTCTAGCTATTTTTAGCCAACCAAATCACATGCCCAGGAGATTCCATACACCAGTGAAGCTTTCAATGGGATAAACAGAGCTAGCTAGGTAGGTCTCAAAGTTCCATAACCATGACCTAGTTTCCAAAGTAGAATGAGGAAAACTACTCTGTCCAGAGGCCAGAGAACTCTAGGACTGGTCAGTTTCTGGTATTATTTACTTCCCCTTTATCCAAACATACCTTCCATAAATAACATTCTCTTGGTAACAGGCAATGTGTCAGGGCGAGTCATGAGTCATACATTCTGTTTTAGTCTCATTCTCCAGAATTCTACCCCAAGCAGACTGTAATCTCCCAAGATCTCAAACTGACTTAACCACTTACAGATCCTCCAGCTCTCCTATACTACATAGGCCACACAAACTTAGAAATCCATAATGGAAAACAATTTCCCCCAACGATGACTTTTTCATTTCTGTTATGGTTTAGATATGGAGATGTCCCCCAAAAGGCTCATGTGTGAAACAATGCAAGAAAGTTTAGAGGTGAAATGATTGGGCTGAGAGCACTGATCTAAATCAGTGCATTTATCCACTTCAATGGATTAACTGGGTGGTAATGTAGGCATGGAGGGTGTGGCTGGAAGAGGTGCGTCACTGGGGGTGTTCCTTGGGGGTTTACATTTTGTCTGTGGTGAGGGGAACATTCTCTTTCTCTGCTTCCTGATGCCATGTCCTTAGCTGCTTTCCTCTACTACACTCTTCTGCCATGATGTTCTGTCTCACCTCAGGACAAGGAAATGGCATTGGCCATCTATGGACTGAGATCTCTGAAACTATGAGCCCCCAAATAAACTTTTCCTCCTCTAGTTGTTCTTGTCAGGTCTTTTTGTCCCAGCAGTGAAAAAACTGACTAAAATAACTTCAAAGCCCATTCAATGGGATTCTGGTGCTGCCCACATTCATATACACTCAGTATACATTCCATATTTTGTTGACTTCCTCTCTCACCTTTTGGTTCTCATTTCAAAGACACATTCTCAGAGAGGCATTCCTAGATTATTGAACCTAATGTAGCCTGGAATGTTACTTCAACCACACTTCCCCACCGACCAACTCTCCCTTCCACTATACCCACTGTGTGGGTTGGGAATGTGTTTGGCTGCAGGTAGCAACAGTTTAATACAAGTTTAGGTTTCTCCTATAGCAAATTACAAGAGGGTGGCTCCTGGTGTGCCAATCAATGACAGCATTGGGTACTCTGGCTCTTTCTACTCTGCCATGTCATCTGCTTGCCTGTCATCTAAGGTACAAACGACTGCTGCCATTCAGAAATCCCATTCATGTACAAGGCAAAAAAAAAAAAAAAAAAAAAAAAAAAAAAAAGAAGGGAGGTGTGTGGCTGTGTTGTCCATATTTGTTTCCTTTTATCAGGAAAGAAAAGTTCTTCCCCTTGGCTACCCAAATGGCATGGTGATGGTGATGTACATCTGTTATGGTTTAGGTATGAGGGGTCTGCCAAAAGCTCATGTGTGAGACAGTGCAAGAAAATTTAGATGAACTGAGGCGGTTATAAGAAATCTAACCTAATCAGTGCATTAATCCCCTGATAGGGATTAACTTGGTGACAACTGCAGACAAGTAGGATATGGCTGGAGGAAGTGGGTCATTGGGGTCATTCTTGTGGGGTATGTATTTTGTCTCTGAAGTACAGAACATTCACTCTGATTCTTGGTGGTCATGTCCTGACCTGCTTTCCTCCACCATGATGTGCCTTATCTCAGGCCCTGAGCAATGGAGCCGGCCATCCAGGGACTAAGATCTGTGAAATCATGATCCCCCAAATAATTGTTTTCTTTTCTGATTGTTCTTGTCAGGTCTTTTGTTCACAGCAGCAAAAAAATCTGACTAAAACAACATCTGAAGTCCTAGCTAATCCTGAAGCTGAGGCAGGACTACGTGAGCTCATGAGTTCAAGAGCAGGCTGAGCAACAATGCAAGACCCTGTCTTGAAAAAACCTTGGAAATTAAAAAAACAGAACTAGGTAATCTGGTATTTTCTAGCTTCAAAGGAAGCAGGAAATCAGGATACAAATCATTATTGGCTGAGAGCAAAAATGATCAATCATCTAAGGCTGAATAAATATGGTACCATACAAAATTAAGATTACCTTAACAATGAAAGAAAACAAAATGGATATTATGTAGAAAAACTACAGTGTTGACCCACTGAGCTATATCCCCAGCTCTTTTCTTCTTCTTCTTCTTTTCTCTGTCATTTTTAGACAGGGTCTCACTAAATTACCTAGACTAGCCTCAAACTTTCAATCCTCCTGCCTCAGTTTCTTGAGCAGCTGAGGTTACAGGTGTGCACCCCTGCACACAGCTTCCATATCCAACTTTTACACATATATCCCTAGAGCCTATATTTTTTGAATGAACGACCATTAACTTTCCTATGTACATAGGCCCTGTGGACACTGGAATGTAGTGAGAATAGTCTAGGGTATGCTATAAATGCAAATCTCTGGAGCTTGATAGAACAAAGGTTTATTCCATGTTCCTATGTCTATTACATATTGATGTGTTGGGGTAGGGAGGAAAGAAGGGAGATTTGTTCCACACTGAGAACTCAATCTGTTGGAAGATCCTATGACAGTCAGTTAAAGGGCTGGGGATGTAGTTCAGTGTTACACGGCTTGCCTTGTATGCACAAAGCCTGTTCAATCCTTAATGTCAGTGAGGCAGGGGAACTAGTTAAATGGTTCAGAAGTAAAGTGACATGTTGTTCCCACTTTGCAAGATTAGTCACTTGGTTCTGAGTAACAATGAAGTAGCTGAGAAACAAAGAAAAGCACATGAATATTAGTAGAAAATTTCTTGACCTCATTTCTCATAGGCTGGTAAAATATCATACAATGCATTATACCCATTTTAAAATTTGAAGACTTTAAAGAAATTTCTTGGAATAAACTCATCTTTAACAGGAACTTTACAGCCCTGGAAAATAGTGTCTCCTAGAGCAAAGTGCAATATGTTTACTATATGGCACAATCAAGGTATCTGCCTCTGGAATAGGGAGACATACTTATTGCCAATTGTAAAAGATGGGATTCCCTAGGCTAGGAGTTCCTTTCCTATAATGCAATACCCCAGTGAAGGAAACCAGTGTAAAAACTTGTTGATCCTCTGGATATAGATATTCTGAGTGACAAAGTCATTCCTCTTTAACCAAGAAGTTCTCAAAACTGTGGCAGGTTAACTTGCTTACTTGCAAGTAGGGTAAAACTTTAGCCTTCACAGTTCTTGATGAGAAGTAATTTGCCTAAATTCTGACAGCTAGCAAGTAGCATGTTAAAAATTAAAATTCGAGCTGTCCATTCAGAAAACCATACTTTTAAACTCTCTGTACTATAGTATACTCTCTATATTGTAGTGATGCTCAAAGTGTGGTTTCAGAAATAGCAGCAGGCATAGCACCTGAGTATATGATACAAACGCAAATTCCTGGGCTCTGCCCCAGACATACTGAATCAGAAACTCTGGTGGTGGCAGAGCACATCTGTGTTTTAAGAAGCCTTCCAGAATATTCTAATGTACACTTTAAGTGTGAGTGTCTTCACTGCACATGTCACTGTATCTATAAGATTGAACGAAATGGTATGAAAATATCTGATTTACACAGGAATGTGCTCTTTAGAGTCTATAATCTGAGCTTTTATAAGACTAATGAATTTCTTGCACTAAAGGAGCCAGTTTGTAAGTCCCTGTGTGTTTAATTTTTAGGAAGGTAAGAATGTTCAGTGAAAAAAAATATATCTATCTATGTCATATGTCTGTTAAATAGATTTGCATAATATTTTCCTTTGGGAATACAAATATATATCCAGAATGCAAAACAAAAAAATACTTTTTTCATTCTCATAATGATCAGAAAGAATTACTTAACCAAGGAGAAACTATTTATATTTTAAAGTCAAGCTGTAATTCTTGAAAAACAGGAAACCACATATCAACATAGCCAACATAGTGTACCATGGTAGAAAGGGCACCAGGCTTTGAGTCACAGAGTCAAGTAACTTAACTTCAACTCAATTTCCTGATTTTAAAATGGAAAATGAGCTTCAACTTCAGAGTTACAATTAGGCTTAAATGATATGTCACAGGAAAGCTGAAGTGAAGTAAACACTGAAGTGCTTTGAAATTTATGCTCTACCTGCCTGAGTCCTTGCTCTTTCTTGATCATGGTACTATCAGAATTTCTCCAATGTTTAGAGTACTGTTAGTCACAAAGAAGACGCTCCGTACTCATGACATATCAGGAATGAATATGAGATATTTTATTAATGATATAACTGTTCTTCAGGCTCTACTTGCTACAATAATCTCAGTCATCTAATAGGAAAAAGTCATTCTAACAAGAAATCCTTAGTCATGTTTAAAATGGGCCAGATAATTTAAGAAAATCAGCTGATTTTCTTGCCCTAGAGAATACTACTAAAGGAGTTCTGTCCTAAGGCATATGACAGAAACTCCTAGTAGCAACCCTGACGGCCTTAGTGCCTCATAGTATCTATAACAATCTGTTGTGCACATATAAACAGTTAATTACTAACAAAGGATGTGTACCTACAAAGAACCATATATTTTACATTTACTTCTACACTGTGATAGAATTTTCATTATCAGATTATAGGGTTTATATAACCTATATTTTATGTAGTCTATTTTAATAAATTCTGAGATTCAAGTCTCTAATATTAAATAAGTTCCTATTGCATATAAAAGAGGGACTATTAAAAAGTCATTGCCAATTAAATATTATTTGGGAAGAGAAACCATGGTTGAATTTATATTTTAATGAGGAAAATATGATTTATTTCCAAAACTTTTGTGTACTTATGGTAAGTGCAGTTCCTAAATTTGTGTTCTAACATACTTTCTCAATCTCCTGAAAAATGAGTCAACAGTCTAGAGCCTTATAATAGGGGAACTTTGGGTTTTTATCTTCAACAGATATATCTACAATACACATGAGTTCAGTACCGAGACAGCTTTTTATGTGGGACTTCAATAGTAAGGACAAAATCCAGTCATGTTGCCATACCTTAAAAGAGACATCTTCAGGGTATATCATCCCAGTATATGTCTTATAACTATCCAAATATCTATAAATTAACTTTAACTTTAAAAAGTGAAAGTATAAGGCAATCTCAAGATATAACTCAACTAATGTTAAAAGGTTTGTGCAAATTTGTTCAATGAAAACATACATTACAGAGCTGAGCATGAAATTCTTTCTACTTGCTTTTCAAAAAACATTGAAAACAAGTTTGCCTCTCTTTCTTTCTTTCTTACACTGAGAATTGAATGTAGGGCCCTGTGCATGCTAGGAAAGTTTGTTTTTCTAAGCTTTTTATTGTTTTCCCCACTCATTTTTTTCTAGTCCCAAGACAATAAGTAGCTTTGAACAAATACATGGCTAAAATCTGTAGAGGTGTCTAATAAAAATGCAATTCATATATACACCTGTATTGAAAAGTCTCTTTTCCAAATTTAATTCAAACACAAATTAAGCAAGTATCTTAGCCAATTGAAAAAGTAACTGTTGGCTCAACCAACAATTTACAAAATTCGGTTAAACCAAATAGGAAATGGGAGAGACAGCCAGTTTTGATATGGTCTGATTGCCCACATAGTGGAACAGTGACTTCTGGTGGCAAAAAAGATACGCATGTTCTGCATACTGCAGAAGAAAACCATATTTAAAATAATCTAGACTTGATTTTGTCATTTTTCTTAATCCTTGGGTTACCTTTGTATTCTAATTGAATACATTATGATTTGTCAAAATTGTATATTTGTAAAGTTGAAGAGTTAAACAAATGATAGATACTAACAATGGAAATTCAATTGCTACAGTGAATGGATAAGACATATTAGCTCTAACATGTCATAGTATGCTTTTTATCAAGATAAGAAGCAAAGAATTCAAAGCAATATATCTGCAAGTCCCACATGATCACCAGCCTCATTGTCCATGTAAGTTATATTTGAAAAATGAAAAGTCCCTAAGCTTATTTTCTCCCCCAAAGTCCCATTCTTTAATCCCTTTTTGCCTCACAGTGACCAAATCTATCCCAGTTTCTTCCCTTGGTTTTTTCATTCCTTAAAAATAGCTAAATACAAATGGGGTTTTCCTAGTTTTAATTACTACTTATCTATTCTCTTGAATTCTCTGCTTGTCTCCTGGGATCATTATCCTTTAGTTCCCTCCATTCCTTTTCTGTATACTTATCTTCAAATACAACACTTTCAAACACTGGCAAGAGACAACACCTTTAAATTAAAGCAGGCGAACCATCCAGAACTTTCAATTCTCCTATGAATCTATTTCCAGAATATCCACTCAAGGAATCCTTTCCACTAAAGATGAAAGGCAAGCTGAGGAAATACATTAGACAGAGGAAGTAAATATTGAAACAGGGCCATGCCTAGGTTCTTAAGCCTCAGAGAACTTGACTCTTGAGTTCAAAGATCATTTTCCTTTTTTGTGCCTCTTTTCTGGGGAGTCTGACACCTTGTAGGTCGAAGACAGGTATCCTGCTACGTTCTATGCGTTCTGCATGACCTTGCTCTAAAATAATCTTGCACAAGCAAAATCCCCATACCTCTTTGACTCCTCTGCCTGATGTTTCTGTGCCTCCATTACTGAGCTCTTCTCACTTCGCGACCGTCCCAGAGAACACTGGGTTTTCGACTTAAATTTACGGTTTCTCACTAAAGGTTTTAAATCTGTCTGGTTCCACGGCAGTATGTCAATAATACCCGCCCTCCCCCCCCCGCCGCCGCCACCATCCTACACCAACAGGATTAAAATCACCCTCACCCTACCCTTAAAGGAAAACATAACAAAACAAGGCGAATCCAATCACCGGCAGCAAGGACTTTCCCCTAACAGAGACTGAAGATTAGGACACATCTCCAACCTACAAAGCCAAGGGGCCTTTCTAAGACCATTTGCAAAGGAATTTGGGGGTTGGGAGGGGGGAGAATTGAGACGCTCGAAGGTCTCACAGCATTAATGTAACTACCATTAAGGTGAGGTATGATTCACACAGCGCTCAATGCCCCCCCACCTTCGCGGATTTCGGCTCTTGAGCCGTCGGAGGGCAAGCAGTGCGACAGTCACAGAGGATCAGACACTTGAGGGGAAAAAATCAAGAGAAATTAACCAGTTCCATATTCTTAAGACGCAGTCTCCCTCTGCCCCAGGAAGTCAGTCTCAGAAGATGCCTCCAACTTTCCCCGTCGCTTTCTAGAGGGTGCAGCCCACCGACCCACGCCTCCCCCTTAATCACGATTTGATGGAATCGGTACCACTAATCTCTCCCTACCAGATGCATAGGGGAGGGGTTTCGAAGTGGAAAAAAGAAGAGCCTCGCTTTTACTCCTTGAGAAACTTCTGGGACTCGTCTATTACGCAACTAAGGGACCAAGTTCCAACAACGGGACAACCTTCCGCAAGACGCGGGGAGCAAGAGCAGATGTTGGATTTGTGGACGATGAGGAAGGTGAACGGGTTTCTTCCTAAGTCCCCATCCAGTTTTTCCTGGACGCTACCTGCTTGCGGATTTGCAACAAGAGGTGCGAGGGTTGCGTTTCCTTCACTCGTTCACCCCGAAGGGTTCCCACCGGAAAAGTGGGAACGCCAGGGACTTGAGTCACGGTGCTGGGAAGTAGGCAGTGAGGCAGCGAGCGTCTCTGCTTCCGAGTTAGTCCATGGCTGCGGCTTTTGGGGCCAATGGGTTTCCCGGCCCCGGGGACGCCGGGCTCCGCTTACCTTTCAGACCTCTTCTTTCTCGCGTCCCAGGTCAAGCACCCTCGTCACCTCCCCTGACCTGTGCGGAGGGAAGGGGCGCGGGTGTAGACAGCACAGGAGAGCTCGTCCTACCCGGGCTGAGCAGCCGCAAGCGCAGGGGTTGGCTCCGGAGCAGCCGAGGCAAAGAAGCAGCTCCGACCGAGATGCGCACAGAAGACGGCCGAGTGCGCAGGGACCGCGCGCGATAGCCTGCTCGCTCGCTCGCTAGCCAGATCCGCGCGCCGGCAGCCCCAGGAAGGCAGGGAGGCCGAGACCACGCCCTCCGCGGGAGGCCCCGCCCCGCCCCTTATCCCTGGAGCTGCGGTACCCTGCTCCTCCCCGGCCCACGCCCTCTAGCTGGCGCCACCCAAATGGCGAGGAACGTCGCGGCTCTACCCAAGAGACTGGTGGGAGGATCGTGGGGAAATTGCAGCTCCGGATGGAACACTGCAGTGACCGCACCAACTGCGTGGGTGACCCTGCCCCAGGCTCTTGTGGGACACAAGAACCCTGGCTTGACAGCGAGATTAAGCTCAGGGTCAAGTTCTGACTAAAAGTGTCAAGGAGGCTTTTTGCAATCTTCTATACAATTGGAACAGATTCTGTGCCCTTTAAAGGAGATAATAACTAACATCTGGGGAGCGTTTTACAACTTAAAAAGGCTTTTCACACACGGGCCCGTTTCATCTTCACAACAACCTTATAAAACAGATATATTGTTCCCATTTCCCAAATAATGACAACGAAGTGCTGAAAAATAAATACTGTGCTTAATGTCACAAGTTGGTGTGGGAAACTGAATCCATCCTCCACTAACCCAACCCCAGGGACTTCTAATGGGCATAGGGGTATTTGGCAAATAGACCCAAAGGAAGAAAGAAAAACTTGAAGTTTAGGTAAGTTGCTGCCAATTCCTGCTATGAACATAACCAAGGAAAGCAAAAGCGGTCTTTGCTTCATCTCATCTTCCTCCCTGAAAGAGATGAGAAAAGATTACATCAAATGATTAGCTGCTCCCCGCGCCTCACAGCTTAATGATTTAAATGAGTGAAATCATTTGGATGAAGAAAATCACCTTACTTAAATGTAATAAAATATATGTGAATTAATATATGTATGAAAAATAAATCCCTCCATGCACTCTGTGTTCTTTCCTATTTTCTTTGGAGGGGGGAGGAGGGTAACTATTGCTTTGCCCTTCATGAGTCCTTCATTGTTCACATACTTGAAAACATAATTTTGCATTTCCAAATGAAACCCTGGGATACTTCACTTAATTTCCCATAGATTGTTTCCCCTTTGCTCCCTATGCCCCCATAGTGAGACTGGTTTAATTTATCTTAACAGCTAAACTAATTAAGGTATCCCTGATGAAATTTCGTGGTGTCTTAAGTTGAAAACATTGGAGGTCATCTCTGAGCCAGGGTGGGACAGGAGTCACCTCTAACAGATGGGTGTTTGTAACGTTCTTACAGTTTTCTAACAGGTTGATATCTATTCTTATCAATAACAAATATTTTAACCTTTTTACTATATAACTAATGCATTTCATTGTAAAATATGAAGCATAGTAATATTCTATAATCTCAAAATTTTCACCACTTCTATTAAAAATGTTTTCCTTTCTTCTTTCTGCATCATTCCATAATATGGTCTATAGTGCTTTTTCAATTGTACTGTACTGTACTGAATATAGAAAATGAGCTAGACACAGTGCTATGTGCTTGTGGTCCCAGCTGAGGCAGAAGGATTGGTTGAGCCCAGGAGTTTGGGGCCAATCTGGGCAACACACTGAGACACCCAACTCTTAAAGTGGGGGGGGGGAGAGAAGTTTGAAAGAAAGGAAGGAAATTATATTGATATTGAAATGGAAGTTGGAAGTTTGATAATATTTTCTTCCTGCCTGTGGAGTTGCAAATTTTGTTGAAGATGCAACTTTGGTTCAGAGTGTGGTTGCTTCCACTTATATGAATGTACATTTTTTTTTTTTTTTTTTTTTTTGAGACTGGGTCTCTCTATGTTGCCCAGACAGGTCTTAAACTCCTGGACTCAAGCTACCCACTGGCCTCAGCCTCCCCAGTAACAAGGGCTACGTGCACACACAACTGCTATTAGCTTTATATGAATATTCTTAAGGCAATGTGCCAAGTGATGTGCCACATCAGTGACAAAGATAGAACTGTTTACATCAGATTCCAGTATGGGGGAACAAGCAAGTAAATGAGCAATTCCAATGCACTTTTATTGATTTGCTTCCTGAATGGTGACAGGTTATTTAAAAATGAATAAGAATTAATTTTCTCATAATAAATAAAGAAAAAGCAGGAATTGGAGGTGTGCCTAACTTGCATTTGACATCCTGGATTTGATCTCCAACCTGCAGCATAAAAAAAATAAAAATAAAAAAAATTATAAAAGCAGGAGAGCCATTCTAAGGAGCATTTTACCACTGAGATACCAGTCCTTTTTTAAAATTTTGTTTTAAGACAGGGTCTCTCTTAAGTTGTGGAGGGTCTTGTTAAGTTACTCAGTTTGTCCTGGAACTTGCATACTCCTGCCTCAGTCTCCTGAGTAGCTGGGATTAGACCTGAGCCATCACACCTGGTTCCAGAGAGTTTATTTTAAAAAATTACTTTTCTCCAGATCATATTATCTAAATGGTTCATAAGCAGGGTATTTTTAAAGGTAGTTACACTGTATCTAAATTTTTAAATTTGTGACAAATGAAAGAAAAGCAAATATGCAACAGAGCTGCAGATACTTAGCTTCATTATCTACTCTTCGTCTTCACTATAGGAATCCTTCAATTACATTTTTAGCATAGTCAGTAAAATTCTTGTTTTTTCTTGACCTTGACAACCTAGTCACACACATAAATTTATTGCTGATTATATTTCTGCTAAGGTGAAGCTTGTCTGTTTGGTTTTTAGTTTTTTGTTTGTTTTTCTTTTTTAGCAGTAATGAAAAAAAAAAATCCTTCCTTTTAATTCAGTGATGATTCTTTTTAGCTGGTACTTCATGTGAGACTCCTGGGATGTTTCCTAACAATTTTTAACTATGATTTTACTGAAGATTGTAAAATAAACAAGAAAACCCCCTGGGACTTAGAGGATCTCATAGGCTGTATCCCCAGAACACCTGAATAGTCCAGGGATGAGAACTTAATGTTTAGAGACTAGTGTGCCCAGGTGACTGCTAAAGATGGTGGAAGAGCAGGTGCTAGTGCTGAGCAGCCAAGGCCATCTCCTGGGCCACCTGGTGGTCATCATGACCAAGCAGGTACTGCTGGATCCGAAGGTAATGGTCTTGAGCTATAAGGGCTCCAACATTTATGGTAATTTCTACAGAAACAAGTAGACAAATGCCCACCACCCTACTTTTGGATGACAGGACAAGGCCATGCTGCCCTGGAGAGTGTTCCATGGGATCCCACTGCCCTCGAGGTAGTGTGTCTGAATCCTACCAGAAAGTCTTCCTATTTGGGGCTCCTGGCTCACAAGGTCACTGGAAATATCACGCAGTGATACAGCCACCCTGGAGAAGAGAAACGAAAAGGCCAAGATCCATTGCCAGAAGAAAAAACAGCTTATAAGGCTATGTAGACAGGCAGGAGAGAACGTGAAGAGGACAATTAACCAATTCACAGAGGCCCTCAGGACCCAAGGACTCCTGGTCTGAGCCCAGTAAAGACTGTTTATGTCTCACATTTAGACAGACCTGCCCATTCTTCATCACTGTTCTGGGATGTGGGGGACCCAGGGGTAGCTGTTCGAGTGCTACATGCAGCCTGGGGTCAGATGAAGTCACTGCTTTCGTTTAAGAAGGTTTTCCCATGAGGTTATTTTAAGACAGCTCTAAGAGTTGAGCTGATGCAACTTATGACCTGCTTGTTCATGAGAGTTTTGGAGAACAGATATAACCACCCGATATTTTGGTCACAGTATTAGAAAAAGTGACCTGGAACACAAATGGGAGGGGCGTCCTGCACCCCTGTGCCAGTTCCCTCTTCCCACTTGGCTGTATGCCACACTTTGCAGCTATCAGAATGGCAGAAGACACCTGCTATGTAGCAAGGAGTAGAGGTGAGTAGGCTGGGAGGATGTGCAACCAAGGGCTTACAGCCGGCATCCTCACTTTTTCCCTCTATTTTACAATCAAAGACATATAAATTCTTTTTGAATGGGGTGGGGGTGAGGGAGACTGGCATGAAATGTGCCGAGCATCACAAGATGGACAATTGTTTTCATGGCAAACCTGAAGGACTCCAAACTGTCATCAGTAAGATCCAAGCATTATTTATTTATTTTTATTAATTTGCAGGACTGGGATTGAACCCAGGGGTACTCTACCCTTGAGGTACACCCCAGCCCTTTAACTTTTTAATTTTTAATTTATTTATTTTTAATTTTGAGACTGGATCTCTCTAAGTTGCTGAGACTGGCCTGGAACTTGTGATCTTCCTGTCTCAGGCTCCCAATTCGTCAGGATTACAAGTGTTTACCACCTTGCCCAACCAGATCCAAGCCCTTTAAACCAGCCATTTAAATTATGTTACTCCAACAGGACTGCATGTATATCTCAAAGGGTATTACTTTCTTTCCAAAAAAATGTAAATGAACCATGATTAAATTGAGAGTTGAGCATATATTTATGACAGGAAAACAACCAACCCAGACTTGGGGGAAGGTGGTATAGATGAGGACAGGGATGCTGTCACTGAGTGGGAAGGAGGAAGGATTAGTTTAAACCAGGTAAAAGGCAGTAGAGGAAGAGCCGGTTCCCTACACCCCAAAATACACAAACTAAGAGGGAGCACAGAACTCAAGGCAAAGATTATGAGGCTATAGACATATGATTGTGATAGAAATAAGACAGGGGCTGGGCGTGTAGTTCAGTTGTATACTGTGATTAGCATGCTTGATGCCCTGGGTTCAGTCCCCAGCACCACCAGAAAAAAAAGAGATAGAAGAAAGAAAAGAAAGGTCAACTGGAAACTGATGGTGAAGAGTCCTACATGTCAACCTATGAAATTTTCCTTTTATCCTAAATGTAGTGGGTAGGCAATTGATTTGACCATGTTGCATTTAAGAAAGGTTATAGTGGTTCCCCTGAGAAAATGGATTGGAGACAGTGAGGCTGCAACATAATCCCTGAAGCCATGGAAGAAAATGTATAGAATGCCAGGCATAGATTGTGGGCAGATAGAGAAATGCCTAGTTATATGACTCTACCTGGAAGTCAGAAATGCGAACGTAACCCTGCTGTAAGAGCCAGGTGCACAATCATTATAATTAAAATAACTATTTTTCATGAATGCTCTGCAGAAAACCTGGGTCTTGGTGATCTGACTGCCCTTTTTTTCTATAAAGTATGAGTTTCATAATGCATTGGAGTTTTTAACTTGTTGCTACACACCTTTCTTCAACCCCAGTGTCTTCTATCTCTTCTCTCTAATCTGTCCTTCACAGTGCTACCAGACAGATCCTCCTTAAGCATGTCTCTGATCATGTGACACATCTAGCACTTGCAAAGAGAATGAAGTATCAACTCCTCATTCTAGACTGAAGATCTTGCCGACTCTTTCTTAAATTTGTCTTTTTGACTTCACTTTTGATAGACAGTTCACTGGAAAGCTACCTTGGATTTTTATTTCTCTGTCTTTGCTTAATTCTGTTCCCTTAAAGGAGAATGCTGTATTACTACCTTTTGAAATAACGTCTCAGTTCTACCTTTTGAAACAGTATCTGTCCTTCAAAGCTTGTTTATTTATTCACTCATTCAATGAACCTGGGCAAGGTTAGTGAAGGCCCTCAGGAAAGAAAGAAGAGCAAGATTTTTCCTGTTCTCTAGAATAGAGATTATCAAACATTTTTTTGAAAAGGGCTGGGTAGTAAACATTTTAAACATCATGTGTCATGTAGTCTCTGTAGCAACTGTATACTCTGCTGTTCTAGCACCAGAACAGCCTTAGACAGTCCATAAAGCATAAGTATGTCTATGACAATAAAACACTATTTACCAAAACAGGTGGCAGGTTGTAGTTTGCTGATTTCTCCTTTAAAAACTTACAGCTAAACAGATGGGAAGGCAGCATGAAATGATAATGAATAAAACATACCCAAGAGCTACGGAGGATAGAAGGATCAAAGTGCCAGCATTCATGTAAGATGAGCTCTAAAAGGTAAAATTAAAAACAAGAGGACATATTTGAAGAAATAAAGTTAAATTTCGTATAATTAAAGGTGAACAATTTCAGATTGAAAAGGTTCAAATGTGTCAAAGAGATAAGGGGAAAAAAATCCACATTAGACACATTATGTTAAAATTTAAAATTTATTTATTCTTGCAGTTTTGAGTCTCAAATTCAGGGCCTCAAGCAAGGTAAGCAAGCAATCACTGGGTCACACAATCACATCTCCAGGCCCAAGTTTAAGAAATAAATAAGGAGATATACCACATTTTCTTTATCTATTCATCTGCTGAAGGGCACCTAAGCTGGTTCCATAGTTTAGCTATTGTGAATTGAGCTGCTGTAAACATTGAAGTGGCTCTGTCACAATTGTATAATATGTCAAAATACATTCTACTGTCATGTTTAATTAAAAAGAACAAATAAAAAAATTTTAAAAGGAAATAAATGGGAGAAAGCAAATGGTATGGTTGTATCAGTCAGGAGACAGGAATTATATCAATAATTTAACAGGGAAATTTAATATAAAGTTTATTAACTAATAAAACCTGGTTAATTATTAAGGGAAATCAAAGGTAACTATGGAATGGCAAATATAAGCAATTTTGCTCCATTTAAGGTTGAGGGAAATACCTAGGGGAGGAACAAAGTTAGAGGAGACATCACCCCAAAGGCTGAGATTCAGACCTCCTGGGAGGGGGTGAGGCATAGCCCACTTAATGGCAGAGAAATTCACCAGTCTGATGCAACCCCAAATTGGTATGTGGGAATGGTAAACTGGCAGTCATCCACTGAAGTGATGGTGGAAGGTTGGCAGAGGTTGTGGTTGTCTACACAGGAGAAAGGCCCAGAACAAGCCTCTTAAGAAACATCCCCTGTGCTGTGCCTTGTAGTGTCCTTCTAGTGCCCCCTGCTGATATGATATACATAACATTGAACCAGACGCAAACAATGTTCACAGGATTGGGATCCAGATTATTAACTCAAAGCAAGATAAAGAAAAATGACTTTGGAGCTGGGTAGCAAAAAATTGATAACTGGAACAGCGCCCCCTGCAACTCTCCTCTCCTGAGTACTACATTGTCAATATTTATCCATGTTCCATGTGTATGGTTACTGGATATTCTGTCTTGAGCATATTCCTTGGTTATCTTTTCCTTTCCTTACTTTTGAGCTATTTTACAGCAGTGTAAATTGTAGAAAACTACTAATAATGCAAATTATTTTATCCCATATTGATTTAAAAGTTGAAATAACAACATCATACTTGAACGCTGACTATATTGTATTTAGAGAAATACAATGGCTTACTTCCTTTTGATCAGATTATTTTGCACATTTTATAGGAAATTCATTCTAGAACTCCTTGTTGCCTATGTATGTATGGTTCCCTGATTTCCTTTTTTAAAAATCTACTTGTAATATCTTACTGGTTCCTCCATTAATTAATGAGATAATAAAATATCTGACATTTATTTTATGTTGCCTTAAGAGCTATTATTTTACCTTTAAAAATTGTACCTTAGGGGTTAGGGCTGTAGCTCAGTGGCAGAGTACTTGCCTAGCATGTGCGAGGCACTGGGTTGATTCCTAGCACTGCATTAAAAAAAATAAATAAATAAAGGCATGATTTCCATCTATAGCTATAAAAAATTTTTAAAAATTATACCCTAAATAATCCAGTTACAAAAAGGTAAATATTATATGATTGCACTTTTATGAGGTACCCAGAGTCGTCAGTGTCATAGAGATGGAAAGTAGAGTGGTAGTTGCCAGAGCCCAGAAGGGGAAAACGGGAAAATGGGTACAGAACGTTATTTGGGGAAGATGAGAAAATCCAGGAGATAGATGGTGGTGATGGTTGCACAAAATCTGAATGTACCTTGTGCCAATGAACTTTTTACTTAGAAATGGTTAAAGTCTAGGAGGGGGTTACTTAGTGACAGTGCACATGCCTACTATATGTAGGACCCTGGTTTCAATCCCTAGTACCAAAAAAAAAAAAGAAAAAAAAAAAGAAAAAGAAAAAGGTTAAAATGATAATTTTTATATTATGGATATTTCACCATAATTTTTTAAATTATAATTTTAAAAAATCACATTTTACCACTGACTGTATTAATTGTTTTTAAAGTTCAGTCAGAACTCTACTAAATATTGTTACCTGAAGTCTAAATTGTAGCTGGGTGTAGGGATGCACACCTGTAATCCCAGTGATTCTGAAGACTGAGGAGGACTGCAAGTTCAAGGCCAGCCTTAGCAACTTAACAAGGCCCTAAGTAACTTAGTCTGATATTTTCTCAAAATGAAAAAGGGCTGAGGATGTAACTCGCTTGGGGTTTAATCCCCAGTGCCAAAAATATAAAAAACAAATAAAGTCTTAATAGTAAAGTTAACCTCCAAAACATTTATAAGGGGATAAAAGGAAATGGCTCATACTTACAAATTAAACCAAAACATACATATAACAAGCAAAGAGAAAAATACATAAAGCTACTATAGTCCTTGTTTTATAACTGGTCCTGAGACCAGAGTTGATACATATGACTTCTTTTTTCCACTACCTATTCTGTATTTCCTTTATTTTCAGCCAGAAGCTCAAATGGTCAGGTGTCCTAGTGAAGTGACCTGAACCTTCATTTATAAAGTACGAGAGTCTTCAATGTTCTTGCCTGTTTTTGATAGTTTTTAATAATGTTTACTGTTGGACATGGAAGCATGAAGACAGGTCCCCGGAAATCCCCTATACTGGGGATTCCCAATTCACAGCTGGCACTGCTGTGGTCTAAATGTACATATCTTTCCCAAAATTTGTATGTTGAAACTTTCACCCCCTAGATTATAGTGTGTAGAGGTTAGGCATTTGTGAGGTGAGCAGGTTGTGGGAGCAGAGCCTTCATGAATGGAATTAGTTCTTTACAAATAAAAGAGGAATCAGAGAGCTCCCTTCACCCCTTTCACTATGAGACTGGAGTGAAAAGGAGGGGTGGAAGAGAGGAAGAGTGGAATGTCCAGTTCTTATGGCATCTTGATCTTGAGCTTCCCTGCTTCTAGAACTGAGTGTAGTAAATTTCTGTTGTTCATGAGCCACTTCATCTGTAGTATTTTGTTAGAGCGCTCTGAATAGAGTGACAGTCGACCAAAAATGAGTTGTTTTTTTTTTTTGGGAGGGAGCTGGGGATCGAACCCAGGACCATGTGCTTACAAGGCAAGCACTCTACAGACTGAGCTATCTCTCCAGCCCCCATAAATGAGTTTTAAGTAAGTGATTCTACCTTTAATTTAGGGTAGCTGCTAATAAATGATAGAGTATCTAAATTCTAGAGGTATGAGTTCATTGCTGCATTCCCATTACTGCGGAATGGATTTCCTGATGTATATGAATATGAATATGTATATATATACAAATATGAATATGGATGTGTACATGTACACGAATAGGTGTATGAATATGAATATGTACATATACATGAAAAGTGCATGAATAGGAATATGAATATGTACATATACATGAAAAGTGCATGAATAGGAATATGAATATGCACATGTACATGTACATGAATATGATTATGAAAAGGTACTTTAATATGCATATGAATATCAACATGAATATACCTCCATCTGATGAGAACCTACTTGAGAATGTTCTAGTTCAAACCCTAAAAGGATGAAACTGGGGTAGATACTGGGGCAGACGTTACGAATCTATAGCTGAATCTATTGTTCAGAAGTAGAGTTGTGTGGAATACCATGATGCCGAATAAGGCATTCTGTGAGTTTGGGAGGTTCCATATCATCATGGGTAAAGAAAGCATCTATATACAGAGTGTGTTCATTCTAATGAGGGTGATTTCTGACCTGTGAGCAATGGGATATTCAATGTAATCAACTCACTACCAGGTGGCTGCTGATCACTGGCAATGGTGCCATATCAGGGAGTCCTCGCTTGTGTCTGCTGTCAGCTGATAAGGCCCCAATAGCGTTAGTCTGGTCAGCCTTGGTAAGAAGTCCATGTGGCTGTGCCTGTGCCTAGCCTCCACTCCTGCCTTCATGTCCACTTTATTTATTGACCCATTGAGCAAGTGTTGAGTGTCTGGCAAAGGGATCGTTTGACATCCACAGAGGATGTCATTTTTTTCCACTTGGTTATTAAGAGCTTCCTCTGCAGTGAATCTCCTTTGGTGAGCATTCATGTAGACATAAATATCTTTGCAGTCTGCGTCCTTTCCAAGAGAAACCTATTGTTATACCTCTTCCTTGAACTTCTTTGTCATCAATCTTTCAGTCTTCGTTCTCTGACCATCTTGTCAGATTGTTTGCAACTGCACATGAATCAGTGGTATAAAACAATAGAAATTTATTGTTTCACAGTACTGGAGGCTAGAAGTCTACATTTGCCTTTTTTTTTTTTTTTTTTTTTTTTTTTTTTGAGGTGCTGGGGATTGAACCCAGGGCCTTGAAGGCAAGCACTGTACCACTGAGTTAGCCCTGTTATAAGTCTAAAACCAGAGTCAGCAGGGCCATGCTCTCTCTGAAGACTCTAGGGAAGACTCATTCTTTGCCTCTTCCTAGCTTCTAGCTGTTACTGGAGATCCTTGGTGTTCCTTGGCTTGAAGACATTTCACTTCAATTTCTGCCTCCATCATCACATGACATTTTCCTTAGTTTCTGTGTCCAAATTTCTCTCTTTTAAGAGTATCAGTCATTGGATTAGGCCCCACCCTAATCCAATATGGTCTCATTTTAACTTGATTCCATCTGCAAAGACAATTGCTAAATAAGGTCACATTCACAGTTTCTGGGTAGACATGAATTTTGGGGGGACACCAAGTGCAGTAGGTTATTGTATTGGAAGAATTTTCCTCCCTTGTCAGTTAAGGTCATTCTGAGTAGAGCTTTGTCTGAGCATATTGCAAAGCAAGTAAAGTTTAATTATAAAATAATAGACACAGTTTCACGTACTTGAAAATTTAGTTACATATTACTAAACTTTATATTAAAAAGGAAAGTAAATTGATCCTTAGAGATTAATAATAATGAAAATACTATATATAGAAACTTGTAGGTCCAGCTAGAGGAATTCTTAAGAAAAAAATAAAGTTTGTATATATTTATTAAGAAACATGATCAATTTTAAACAAAGAGTCTAAACATTTAACTATGATACGTGAAGAAAAATAATAACAAAAGAAACAAAAAACGATAGTAAAAATACAGGAAGGGCTGGGAATATAGTTCAATGGTGAAGCACTTGCCTAGCATGTATGGGGCCCAGTTTGATCTCCAGTATCACATACACACACACACACACACACACCAAAAAAAAAAAAAAAAAAAAATTAAAAAAAAAGAAAGAAATACACCATTTATAAACTGGGGTACGTTCAGTGGGAGACCACTTGCCTAACATGTGTGAGGCTCTGGGTTTTACCCTCAGCACTGCAAAAACAAAAACAAAAACAAACGAAAAAACAAGCCAACAAAAAAACACCATTTACAACAGCAAAAATAATTTCATGGAGAAAAATTTAAAATCACAATAAAGAGAGCAGAAGATCTGAATAAATTAGAAGAAAAAAGAGAGAAAAATAAAAATGAATAAGTGAGAAGATATTCTATGTTTTTGAGTGAGATGACTTAATATTATAAAGAGAATCAAATCTCCCTGAAATAATCTATAAATTTCAAATAAACTGAATCAAAATTTTATTTAAAATTTTAAGGAAACTGGTAAACTTACACAAAGGAGTAAGTACTAAATAGTTCAACCTTGGAAACAGAATCTTGTAGGTCTTGCCCTCCCAGCTATTAGAATACAGTACAAAGATATATTAATAATTATTGGGTGTTGTTGGCACAGAAATAGATAAATGGGAAACTGGGTCATCAAATGGAAATAATAAAACAGGGGCTCTTCCTCACATTATGTACAAGATAGACTACAGATGACTAAGTGCATAAATGTGGAAGACAAAACAATATATAGTCATCCCTCAGTATTCTAGGGGGACTGAGTGCAGGCTGACCACCCATACTAAAATCCACAAATGCAGGCCAGGCTCAGTGGTACATACCTATAATCCTAGCCTCTCAGGAGACTGAGACAGGAGGATTGTGAGTTCAAAGTCAGCCTCAGTCACTTACTGAGGCCCTGTCTCTAAATAAAATATAAAAAGGGATGGGGATGTGGTTCAATGTTTAAGCAACCCTGGTTTCAATCCACAATACCAAAACAAACAAACAAACAAAAAACAAAAACAACACCCCAAAAGTAAATTTAAAAAATTCACAGATGCTCAAGTCCTTACGTAGAATTATATAGTATTTAAATATTATTTATGCACAACCTCTCATATACTTTATGCCATCTCTAGTTTACTTATAATACCTAATACAGTGTAAATGCTATGGAAATAGTTGCTATACCGTACCAATTAGGCAATAATAACAAGAAAAATCTGTACGTGTTTATACAGTTGCAATTTTTTCCCAAGTATTTATTTTCTTCCCATGCTGAGAGTTGAACATATAAAGCAGGTTACAACCCAGCCCTTTTCCAAGTCTTGCTGTTGTTGTTTTTCAAATGTTTTCCATCTGCTTTTTATTAAATCCATGGATATGATACCCAAGGATATGGAGAGCCTGAAGAAAATGTTAGAAAAAAAATTTAAAAACTGGGATGGGTAAGAGCATCTTAAATGAAACTAGAAAAGTCCAAAGAATAAGGCAAAATAATGATACTTTACACCCAAATCAAGGGTTTCTTGCAGTCCATGATAGCATGGGCAAAATTTACCGAGAGAACAGGGAAAGGTATTGTAACATCTAAAATGAATAGGGAACTAATATACTAGAATATGCAAGGGGATTAGATTGAGTCAATAAGAAAGAGAAAGGAACAGCCTGCCACCCCCCCCCCCAAAAAAAATGGACAAGTTAAATGTGATGAATTAAAAATCTGAGAGGCAAAGAGATGCTCAAACTTAGGAGTAATAATAAATGTTAATTAAAACAACAAAAATAACATTTTACACATATTAAATTGGCAAAAAGGAGAAAAATGAAAAAGAAAAGAAAAAAGAAATTATACCTACAACTGTAGTCATCTCTATGCTCAGCAGATGAGAGTGTTGATTCACAGTCTTTCTAGAGAGCAAGTTCCTAGTAACAAAGGCTGTCTCCCTGACCAAACTTCAGTCAAGTTCCCCTAAATCTTCCCAAGTAGTTGTGACTTTTGGGTGCTTAACAACTGGGCAATATCCCTAGCCCTTTTTTCAAGTATTTATTTTGAGACAGTATCTCACTAGGTTGCTTAGGGTGTTACTAAGTTGCTAAGGCTGGCCTGGAACTTGTGATCCTGCTGACTCAGCCTGCTGAATTGCTGGGATTACAGACCTGTACCACCATGCCTGGCTTGGGTTTCCAATTTTTTCTTTGCGTTGCCTGACCAATTTTTAGCAAGAATCCTAATAAGTCAGTTTAGCTAGAACCACCTGAACTCAATCTCTGACCACTCTGTATCTGACTCAATTCCTCTTCTCCCACAGTTTTGCATATGATGTCTGCTCAATAGCCAGTCATTAGCAAGACACCTATTAGATCAGTTGAGCAAAATTGTTGCCCTCCTTGTAATTTCCCATGCCCTGACACCTCCCCTCCCTCACGAGGCTGTAAATCCCATTATCTTTGTTGCATTCAGAATCCATCCCCCGTTCTACACTGAGATCTCTTCTTCTATTGCAGTAAACCTGAATAAAGTTGCTTTCATCACTTCACCTACTGTCCAGCTACAGTTCTTTTTAACACTACATTAAAAATAAGCATTCCCCAAGACCCAGCAATTGAGGTATTGTTTATAAACATTGTAATTTCTCACATTGACCTATAAGGGGACATTTGTAATAAGGTTGTTCATTACATACTGTTTGTGATGGAGTGTTGGAGGAAATTAGAATCAATATCCCCGCCCCCCCCGCAACTACCAGAGTAATACCTTTAAAACATAAGAAAGTTCATGCCTCTTCTCAGCTCCAAATTCTTAATTGACTCCCTATTTTACTCTGAGTGAAAGTTGAGTCTTAGGCTGGGGATACAGCTCAGTGACAGTGCTTGCTTGCCCAGCATGTGTGAGGGTGTGGGTGTCATCCCTAACACTCTCAGCCCCAAAGTCAAAGTCATTAAAGTGCTTTGGGTCCAACACATTCTGCTGGTGCTTCCCCTCTCTGTTCACTCTCTTTTATTCTCCCCTACTCCCTGCACTTGAGCTTGAGGACCTCCATGCTCTTCTTTGAATGTGCAAGTTAGCACCTCACAGTGTCCTCAAGGTGACCTTCCTTTGCCTGGACATGGAGTCTCCTGCTAGCTTCTTAGCTGTCTGCTTCACATCTTTTGATTCTTTGCTAAAATTGTCACCTTCCCTGTGAAACCAATCCTGAACACATTATTTTAACCTGTGACTTGTCCCCACCTCATCCCCTTTGGCATTCTTACACATTCTAATATAATGGTAGGTACTCTTGTTTTTTTTTTTCTGCCTGCCTACCCCAACTAGAATGTAAACTCAATGAAGGCAGGTTTTTTTCCTCCCCCCCCCCCCCTGTTTTCTTTACTGAAACTAGTAAATTTCTAGTAACCCAACTTCCTAGAAATGCCTGGGATATGGTAACTGTTCCATAAATGTTGAATGAATATCTGTCTTGGGGTGAAGGGTAGATAGATAAAATTTTATCACACCATGGAGTACCAAATAGCAATTAGAAGTAATGGCTCATACACATAGAACATGGTTGGGTCTTGAAAATACAGCCCTGAGCCTGAAATCCCAGCTACCTGAATAAAAACAACAACAAATTGCATATATATCATATTATCATTATATAAGTTTTTCCAAATCCTCATAAAAACACATTTTTAGAGGGACATTTAAATAAAGGAATACATATTAATACATTAAAATGGTTATCCAGGATGAATGTGGCTCAGTAACAGAACACTTGCCTAAGTGGATGTGGCCCTGGGTTCAATCCCCAACACAGTAAAATAAAACAAACCATTGTTCATGTGAGGAGAAATGGACAGGTAATGTGGAAGGAAAAAAACTGTATGAACAGAGTAGGCTTGCAGATATCTGTCATAATATTCAGTCATGAACTGGCATGAGAAACATGATGAATTTTAAATTTTTACTTATTGTTATTATTAATGATACTGGGAATTCTGCCCCTAAGCTACATCCCCAGTCCTTTTATCTTTTTATTTTAAGAAAATAATCTCTCGTGGGCTGGGGATATAGCTCAGTTGGTAGAGTCCAGTTCTTTTTTTTTTAAGAAAAATCTCCCATGGGCTGGGGATATAGTTCAGTCGGTAGACTGCTTGCCTTGCATGCACAAGGCCCTGGGGTTCAATCCTCAGCACAAAAAAAAAAAAAAAAAAAAAAAAAAAAAAAAAAAAAAAAAAAGAATTCTCTCACTAAGTTGCTGAGGTTGACCTAACTTATGATCTTCCTGTCTTGGCCTCCCAAGTCACTGGGATAAGGCATGTGCACCACACTGGGCAGCCTTAAATAGTTTAATTAAGAACATAATACTGAAGGAAAAAAAAAAAAAAAAAAAAGAACACAAAACACTGGCTGAACTTTGGGGGACAGAGTGATACTTGGAATGAAAGGGTCAGATGGAATACATTGAGGAATTTCATAGTGACAGACTTCCATCTATTTGATTTTCCCTTAGGTTACAATGTCAAAGTTTAGAGGAGACAGCCAAGGTGGGGTATAAAATATACACATGTTGTTTTAGAGTGCAGTTACGAATAATGGCTTTGTGGCAAAATATTATATAGGGAATAAAAATTGGGGTCACAAGGCCTAAGGTTAAGTTGTGACTCTTTCACTTAACTACATGTCACTATGAACTCTAGCTTTCTTATACATATAAGATGGATGGGCAACAAAGACAACATTTGCAACATACTAACAATAGAATTCAACCCTATCCAGCCATTTTTTCTTTTCTCCTTTGTGGTGCTGAGGATTAAATCCAGGGGCACTCTATTACTAAACTGCATCTCCAATTCTTTTTATTTTTTATTTTGAATCAGAGTCTTGCCCAGGATGTCCTTGAATTTGCCTGAGCCTCCCTAGTTGCTAGGATTACAGGTGCATGCCATCAATGCATTTTTCCCACTTGGACATTCTCCTGCTGTTATTGTTGATCTTTTATGTCCTTTTATACCTTGGAGTATTCTATCATTTAGAAGTCACAAACAGCCCACTTCAAGTGAGACTTTTTTAAATGGATAGGGAAGACTTTTGTCCTGTGTTTTGTTTTTTTTTTTCAATACTGTGAATTGAACCCAGGGCCTTGTGCTTGCAAGGCAAGCGCTCTACCAACTGAGCTATATCCCCAGCCCGATTTTCATCTTTTGAAGCTGTAAAGTTCGTGGGTTGATTTAGCTTCTAGCCTGACTGGATTCACATGCTCAAAATCTATTTCAGGAAGGGATCTCTCATCTCTGAGTCAGTTTTGTCCTGTCTAGTGTCCCCAGAACCTTCAGGCTTATATGTTTGTAGTTCCAAAAGGGAGAGATCTTCTTTTACCATAAACTCTCACAAAAGTTCTGGGAATGATGCTGGTTGGATTAATGTGATTCCTGTTTTTTTTTTTTTTTTTTTTTTTTTTTTTTTTTTATTGTTTTAGTTGTAGGTGGACACAATACCTTTATTTTTTATGTGGTGCTGAGGATCAAACCCAGGGTCTCACAAATGCTAGGTGAGTGCTCTACCACTGAACCACAACCCCAGCCCGGTGATTCCTTTTTTCACTTGTGAACCTGTCACTGTGGCCAGGCAGATGGCATGTACAGTGATTACTTTAGGCCAGTGCCAGAGAATCATCCCTGGGATTTGTTGTGAAGCCAGTTGCACCCAATCCATGGGTACCAAAAGTGGTAATGGGTAGTTTCCCAAGGAAACCCAGGGTTCTGTAATTTAAACAAGGCAGGGTCTTGCTTGGTAGAAAAAATAATAGGTATTTATGATGGTGTGCCTTCTCTTGTCTTTATTGCTTCACAATAAATTATATGAAAATATTACAGGTAATTAGCCATTGGGGAAGAGCTGGACTTGAATTCAAGGATGACATGTCTCAGCATCAGATGTTCTCACTGGGAACACGGGGCAGGCACAAGCAGAACCAAAATCAATCAAGAAATACACACCTCCCCAAACCCTGTAAAACTTTCCACACTCTTCATCTCAGCTCAGAAGGACAGAGATTTGGTGAAGTTCCAGGGGTTTTCCTGTCTCAGACAACGGACATGAAATTAATATGCAGCACTTTTATGTTAATGAAGTCTATTAAGGTTTGAGGTAAGAGATCTGACCTGCGTGTTGGATATTCCCAAGAGTGGGCGCAAAGGGCGAGGGTGGTGTGAGAGGAATTATGCCAGTCTGATTTTATTCCACCGAAGTAATGAGGTGGGGAAATTCCTATGAAGAGGCACTGCTACTGGGCTCTTCGGGCTGCTCAAACCAGAACCTTCGAAGACTCCTTCCTCCCCAGTGGTGCTTGTGTTTAAGCAGTTGCCACATTTCCACTTCACTTTCCCCAAGTTGTTCTGCTTCTCAGACCCTCTGCAAGCATTTCTTGTTTCCAGCCCTCAATTCTGACTTGGTTAATTTATGCAAAACTTTCTACCTGATCATTCTGCCTAGTTTTTATGTCTTCCAAAACATTTTCCACCCTGCACAGAGTGGTTTTCTTTTTTCCCCCAAGCATAAATCTTGTATGTAACACCCACAATGACTCAAATTCTACTTCTTCCAAGATAAATTTCACACCCTCAGATGGCACTTAAGGGCCTCCTGACATAATCTGCTACAACCAATAGGGGCTTTTCATGCCTCTCCTTTGGGATGATATTTTCACACTTCCTCATAAAATACTCGTCTTCCTTCCTTTTTCCCTTTTGCAATGACGGTTTCTCTTTATATCCTGCCATTAATTTTTTAAAAAAAAATCACAGTTGATTCTATTTTTCAGTGCTAGGAATTGAACCCAGGACCTGGAGTGCACTAGGCAAGTACTCTACCACTGGACCACATCCCCAGCCTTGGAAAAAAAACATATACTGTAGAAAAACAAAGAGTTTCAAAAGATTATTATATGAAAAGAAGTCCCCTGCTCCCTGCCCATCACAATTTCCTTCTCCTTATAGGGTACCACTTTCATTCTTGTTAGGTGAGAATTTTTGTATTTCCTTTCATATCTCTATATAAAATGCTTTTATTGCTACTTAGTTTTAAAATTTTAGGCATTATCTACTCACTCTCTACTACTGAAGATTTCTCAACTCTCTCTTTCTCTCTTTCTTACACACACACTCTCTCTCTCTCTTCCTATCCAGTCATCCTGCCTATAAAATTATATCAAATTTTTGCTAAATCAATATTCATTCAAGTTGAGTTAGGTAATATATTATTGACAAGTTTTCTGCATAATTCTCCCATTTCCTCAAATTCTGACAGGTCTGTAAAACTTCTGTCATCTCCAGATTCATCAGATTTTTTTTTTTTTTTTTTTTTTTTTTAATCATTTCACTTTCTTGAAGACACCTTCTCTGGGGCATTGTACCTTACACAAAGACTGGCCCACTTCTATGGCCTCTTTATACTTCTCATGATGGAGGTCTTTTTTACTGGATCCCCATTATTCTTACTCCTTCATTTTGGAGTTTCCTGGAAAGAAATCGATGTAGATGTTTTTTTTGTTTGTTTTGAGACTGCATGTTAAAATTTTCCTTTGTGTGTGTGTGCGTGTGTTGCTAAGGATTGAACCCAGGGTCTAATGCATGTTAAGCAAGCACTCTACAACTGAGCTACATCCCCAGCCTTTTTATATTATTTTAAGACAGGGTCCAGCTAAATTACCAGGCTTATCTTGAACTTGTGATTCTCCTGCCTCAGCCTCCAGAGTGGCTGGGATTACAGGTGTGTGTCACTGCACCTGGCTGAAACATTCTTATTCTTATAATACTGTAAATTATTGTAATTGCATAATAATTTGGTTGGGCAGAAATTCTTTTTTTTTTTTTTTTTTTTTTGTACTAGGGTTTGAACCCAGGTGTGAGCTACTGCACCTGGTATCCTTTATCATTTTGTCAGCCAGCTTCCAGAGTTGTTGCTGACTCAGTACAGGGCATCTGCTTTGCTTTCTTTTTAGCTTATTTCTTTCCATACCCCCAGCTTTAGTTAGGATGAATTCAGCATCAAGTGAATGAAAACAAAACAAAACAAAAAAACAAAAAATTCAAAGTGTCTTTAAAAATAATTTATCTCACATAAGAAATTCAAATCTAGGATGCCTCCCAAGATGGTAATTCATTGAGAAATGACATTATCATCAGTGGGAATAGTTGCATTTCCAGGTGTACCCAATAACCAGACAGAGAAGATGGAGTGGAAGAAAGATAGTCTCTATATCTGTATCTTTTGGGGGAGGAGGAAAGTTTTCCTAGAAATTTCTGTCTGATTTTATTTCCTGTAAGGCACAGGCCTAACCCAATGAGGGACAAGGGGAACGATACCATCTTGACTGGCTTAGCCTAATCAGGGGTCACCCTTAAGGGTTGGAAGGTCACCAGCATCCCCACCAGCTTGTGGCCAAGTAGAGAAGGGAGGAGGGTAGATACCTGAATAAAACTAGAGCTGTGTAACAAGGAAGAAATGGTTTGGGCAAGGCAACTAACAATACCTATACATTCCTGGAAATACTTTGCTTAGTTATTGATCCTGACTCAATTACACTACACTTTTCCCAAACTCATATCTTTAGGCCTCTGGCTTTTTTTTTTTTTTTTCATTGTTGGGGGTAGAACCTAATGGTGCTCTACTGCTCATCCACAGTCCTTTTTATTTTTTAAAATCTTGAGAGAGGGCTGGGGAGATAGCTCAGTTGGTAGAGCCTTTGCCTTGCAAGCACAAAGTCCTGGGTTCGATCCCCAGCACCACAAAAAAAAAAAAAAAAAAAAAAAAAAAAATCTTGAGAGAAGGTCTTGCTAAATTTCCCAGGCTGGCCTGAACTTGCCTCAGCCTTCAGAATAGCTGGGACTACCAGCATGTGCCACTGCACCTGGCTAGGCCTCTGATTTTGCACTGACTCCTGCTGTTTTTGCTACCTTTGTAGGAAGCTGAAAAATGAGCTTGATGTTCGGAGTCTCTCTAGGATATTAGTTATCTCTGGGTGCTTGCTTGACATTAGATTAACCTTATATCCTCTGTAAGTCAAGAAAGAGTGTTCGTAGCTTAGGAAATGTTTGCCAAGTCTGAGACTCCCCTTTCCCCTTATCTCTGAATGGATCCTTGTCATCCACAGGGATGGGCCCTTGACTATAGTTGTGTATTGAAGCTTTTTCCTACTCCCTCCATCACCCCCACCTCCCCAAGGCTGACTGGTTTAGGTGAAAGCATTGAACCCAAGTTTAACCAATTATATTCTCTCTCTGCGGTATTAGGATTGAAAGTTAGTTTTCATGTGCTTCAAACTCAAAAGAGTAACTGTATTCCATCTTGTGCTTTGAAGTACACATAATTTCAATTTGCAGGAGGAAGGAGCAAGAGCTCAGAGATAAATGCATTGCGAGAAAACGAAGTGAGGTGGAGTTGGGTGTTCCTGGCTTTCCTGGCATTCCACCTCTTGGTTTCAGCCCTGCCTAAGGACTGGCTGCATTCCTATGTTCCTTTTCCATGAGATAAGCCAATATTCTTATTATAAGTCCACCTTTGGTTTAATCTAGTTCCCTGGAAGTTCTGCTGTTTTTAGCAAAATCACCTTATTTAAAGAGTTTATAACTGCATGCGGTGTGCATGCCTATAATTCAGCTACTCCAGAGGCTAAGGCAGGAAGATCATAAGTTTGAGCCTAGCCTGGTCAATTTAGTGAGAACCTGTCCCAAAACAAAATATAAAAAGGGCTGGTATGTAGCAGAGTGGTAAAGTGCCCCTGGGTTTAATCCCCAGTAACACACACACACACACACACACACACACACACACACACCTTAGAACTTAAGATTTTATTATGTGGCTCAGGTCCTCTTTCTCTCCCCCTTATCATCAAGTTTTTTTTTTTTTAATTTATTTTTATTGTAAACAAATGGGATACATATTGTTTCTGTTTGTACATGGAGTAACAGCATACCATTTGCATATTCATAAATTTCTCTCCCCCTTATCATCAAGTTTTTTTTTTTTAATTTATTTTTATTGTAAACAAATGGGATACATATTGTTTCTGTTTGTACATGGAGTAACAGCATACCATTTGCATATTCATAAATTTACATAGAGTAATGATGTTTGATTCAATCCATTATTTTTTCCTTCCCCCCCACCCCTCCCACCTCTCTTTTCCCTCTATACAGTCCCTCCTTCCTCCATTCTTGTCCCACTCCCACCCCCCATTAAGTGTCATCATCCGCTTATCAGTGAAATCATTCCTCTTTTGGACTTTTGAGATTGGCTTATCTCACTTAACATGATATTCTCCAATTTCATCCATTTGCCTGCAAATGCCATAATTTTATTATTTTTTATAGCTGAGTAATATTCCATTGTATATACATATACCACAGTTTCTTTATCCATTCATCAATTGAAGGGCATCTAGGTTGGTTCCACAATCTGGCTATTGTGAATTGAGCCGCTATGAACATTGATGTAGCTGTATCTCTGTAGTGTGCTGATTTTAAGTCTTTGGGTATAGGCCGAGGAGTGGGATAACTGGGTCAAATGGTAGGTCCATTCCAAGTTTTCTAAGGAATCTCCACACTGCTTTCCAGAGTGGCTGCACTAATTTGCAGTCCCACTAGCAATGTATGGGTGTACCCTTTTCCCCACAACCTCTCCAACACCTATGGTTGCTTGTGTTCTTTTTTTTTTTTTATTGTAAACAAAAGGGATACATGTTGTTTCTCTGCTTGTACATGGCATAAAGGCATACCATTTGTGTAATCATAAATTTACATAGGGTAATGTTGTTTGATTCATTCTGTTATTTTTTCCCTTCACCCCACCCCTCCCACCCCTCTTTACCCTCTATACAGTACTTCCTTCCTCCATACTTGCCCCCCTCCCTAACCCTAACTCTAACCCTAACACTAACCCTTCCCTCCCCCCCATTATGTGTCATCCTCCACTTATTAGCGATATCATTCGTCCTTTGGCTTTTTGAGATTGGCTTATCTCACTTAGCATGATATTCTCCAATTTCATCCATTTGCCTGCAAATGCCATAATTTTATCATTCTTTATGGCTGAGTAATATTCCATTGTATATATATACCACAGTTTCTTTATCCACTCATCAATTGAAGGGCATCTAGGTTGGTTCCACAGTCTGGCTATTGTGAATTGAGCAGCTATGAACATTGATGTGGCTGTATCTCTGTAGTATGCTGATTTTAAGTCCTTTGGGTATAGACCAAGGAGTGGGATAGCTGGGTCAAATGGAGGGTCCATTCCAAGTTTTCTAAGGAATCTCCACACTGCTTTCCAGAGTGGCTGCACTAATTTGCAGCTCCACCAGCAATGTATGAGTGTACCTTTCTCCCCACATCCTCGCCAACACCTGTTGTTGCTCGTATTCTTGATAATTGCCATTCTAATTGGGGTGAGATGGAATCTTAGGGTGGTTTTGATTTGCATTTCTCTTATTACTAGAGATGTTGCACATTTTTCCATATGTTTGTTGATTGCTTGTAGATCTTCTTCTGTGAAGTGTCTATTCATTTCCTTAGCCCATTTGTCGACTGGATTATTTGAATTCTTGGAGTAGAGTTTTTTGAGTTCTTTATAGATTCTGGAGATTAGTGCTCTATCTGAAGTATGATTGGCAAAGATATTCTCCCACTCTGTAGGCTCTTTCTTCGCATTGCTGATAGTTTCCTTTGCTGAGAGAAAGCTTTTTAGTTTGAATCTATCCCAGTGGTTGATTCTAGCTTTTATTTCTTGTGCTATGGGAGTCCTGTTAAGGAAGTCTGATCCTAGACCAACAAGGTGAAGATTTGGACCTACTTTTTCTTCTATAATCTGCAGGGTCTCTGGTCTGATTCCGAGGTCCTTAATCCATTTTGAGTTTAGTTTCGTGCATGGTGAGAGACATGGGTTTAGTTTCATTCTGTTGCATATGGATTTCCAGTTTTCCCAGCACCATTTGTTGAAGAGGCTATCTTTTCTCCATTGCATAGTTGCATTTATTTGGGTTTGTGTCCTTGTCCTCTATTCCGTACCATTGATCTACCTTTCTATTTTGGTACCAATACCATGCCGTTTTTGTTACTATTGCTTTGTAGTAGAGTTGAAGATCTGGTATTGCAATACCCCCTGTTTCACTCTTCCTGCTAAGGATTGCTTTAGCTATTCTGGGTTTCTTATTCTTCCAGATGAATTTCATAATTGCTTGCTCTATTTCTGTAAGGTACATCATTGGGATTTTAATTGGAATTGCATTGAATTTGTATAGCACTTTAGGTAGTATGGCCATTTTGACAATATTAATTCTTCCTATCCAAGAACATGGAAGATCTTTCCATCTTCTAAGGTGTTCTTTAATTTCTTTCTTTAGTGTTGTATAGTTCTCATTGTAGAGGTCTTTCACCTCTTTTGTGAGATTGATTCCCAAGTATTTTATTTTTTTCGAGGCTATTGTGAATGGGGTAGTTTTCCTAATTTCTCTTTCTGAAGATTCATCACTTATGTATAAAAATGCGTTGGATTTATGAGCATTGATCTTGTAACCTGCTACTTTACTGAATTCACTTATGAGTTCTAAGAGTTTTCTGGTGGAATTTCCAAGTTCCTCTAAATATATAATCATGTCATCAGCGAACAGGGATAGTTTGAGTTCTTCTTTCCCAATTCGTATCCCTTTAATTTCTTTGGTTTGTCTAATTGCTCTGGCCAGAGTCTCAAGAACGATGTTGAATAGAAGTGGTGAAAGAGGGCATCCCTGCCTTGTTCCAGTTTTTAGGGGGAATGCTTTCAGTTTTTCACCATTTAGAATGATATTAGCCATGGGCTTAGCATAAATGGCCTTTACAATGTTAAGGAATGTTCCCACTATCCCTATTTTTTCTAGTGTTTTGAGCATGAAGGGGTGCTGTATTTTATCAAATGCTTTTTCTGCATCTATTGAAAATAATCATGTGATTCTTGACTTTAAGTCTATTAATATGGTGAATTACGTTTATTGATTTCCTGATGTTGAACCAACCTTGCATCTGGGATGAAACCCACTTGATCATGGTGCACTATCTTTTTAATATGTTTTTGTATGCGATTTGCTAAAATTTTGTTGAGAATTTTTGCGTCGATGTTCATTAAGGATATTGGTCTGAAATTTTCTTTCCTTGATGAGTCTCTGTCTGGTTTAGGTATCAGTGTGATATTGGCCTCATAGAATGAATTTGGGAGGGTTCCCTCGTCTTCTATTTTATGGAATACTTTGAGAAGTATTGGAATGAGCTCTTCTTTAAAGGTTTTGTAGAACTCGGCTGAGAACCCATCTGGTCCCGGACTTTTCTTTGTTGGTAGGCTTTTGATGACTTCTTCTATTTCAGTACTTGAAATTGGTCTATTTAAATTGTGTATGTCCTCCTCGTTCAGTTTAGGCAATTCATATGTCTCTAGAAACCTGTTGATGTCTTCGAAATTTTCTATTTTGTTGGAGTATAGATTTTCAAAATAGCTTCTAATTATGTTTTGTATTTCAATCCTGTCTGTTGTGATATTTCCTTGTTCATTCCGAATTTTAGTGATTTGGGTTTTCTCTCGTCTGCTCTTTGTTAGTGTGGCTAAAGGTTTATCAATTTTGTTTATTTTTTCGAAGAACCAACTATTTATTTTGTCAATTTTTTGGATTGTTTCTTTTGTTTCAGTTTCCTTGATTTCAGCTCTGAGTTTAACTATTTCCTGTCTTCTACTACTTTTGGTGCTGTTCTGTTCTTCTTTTTCTAGGGCTTTGAGCTGTAGTGTTAGGTCATTTATTTGTTGAGTTTTACTTCTTTTATTAAATGTGCTCCAGGAAATAAATTTCCCTCTAAGTACTGCTTTCATAGTGTCCCAGAGATTTTGATATGATGTTTCTTTGTTCTCATTTACCTCTAAGAATTTTTTAATTTCCTTCCTAATATCTTCTGTTATCCATTCATCATATAATAGCATATTGTTTAATCTCCAGATGTTGGAATAGTTTCTGTGTTTTACTCTTTCATTTATTTCTAACTTCAATCCATTATGATCTGATAGAATACATGGTAGTGTCTCTATCTTCTTGTATTTGCTAACATTAGCTTTATGGCATAATATATGGTCTATTTTAGAGAAGGATCCATGTGCTGCTGAGAAGAAAGTGTATTCGCTCTTGGTTGGATGGTATATTCTATAAATGTCCGTTAAGTCTAAATTATTGATTGTGTTATTGAGATCTATGGTTTCTTTGTTCAATTTTTGTCTGGAAGCTCTGTCCAGTGGTGAGAGAGGCGTGTTAAAATCACCTAGTATTATTGTGTTATGGTGTATTTGGTTTCTGAAATTGAGAAGGATTTGTTTGACATACATGGATGAGCCACTGTTTGGGGCATAGATGTTTATGATTGTTATATCTTGCTGATTAATGCTTCACTTAAGCAGTATGAAATAACCTTCTTTATCCCTTCTGACTAACTTTGGCTTGAAGTCCACATTATCGGAAATGAGGATGGATACTCCAGCTTTTTTGCTGAGTCCATGTGCATGGTATGTTTTTCCCCATCCTTTCACCTTTAGTCTATGGGTATCTTTTTCTATGAGGTGAGTCTCTTGCAGGCAACATATTGTTGGATCTTTCTTTTTAATCCAATCTGCCAGTCTATGTCTTTTGATTGATGAATTCAGGCCATTAACATTCAGGGTTATTATAGAGATATGATTTGGTTTCCCGGTCATTTGGTTCATTTTTTAAATTTTATTTATTTATTTGTTTGACACAACTTGTTTCCTCCTTTATTTGACAATTCCGTTAGGATAATTCCTCCCTTTGCTGATTTGCTTCTTTGTTTTTCATCTCTTCCTCAGGGAATATTTTGCTGAGAATGTTCTGTAATGCTGGCTTTCTTTTTATAAATTCTTTTAGCTTTTGTTTATCATGGAAGGATTTTATTTCATCGTCAAATTTGAAGGTAAGTTTTGCTGGGTATAAGATTCTTGGTTGGCATCCATTTTCTTTCAGGGCTTGAAAAATGTTGTTCCAGGCCCTTCTAGCTTTTAGGGTCTGGATTGAAAAATCTGCTGATATGCGTATTGGTTTCCCCCTGAATGTAATTTGGTTCTTTTCTCTCACAGCCTTTAAAATTCTGTCTTTATTTTGTATGTTAGGTGTTTTCATTATAATGTACCTTGGTGTGGGTCTGTTGTAATTTTGTGTATTTGGAGTCCTATAAGCCTCTTGAACTTGATTTTCCATTTCATTCTTCAGATTTGGGAAATTTTCTGATAGTATTTCATTGAATAGGTTGTTCATTCCTTTGGCTTGTTTCTCTAGGCCTTCCTCAATCCCAATAATTCTTAAATTTGGCCTTTTCATGATATCCCATAATTCTTGTAGATTCTGTTCATGATTTCTTACCATCTTCTCTGTTTGTTCAACTTTGTTTTCAAGGTTAAATATTTTGTCTTCAATGTCTGAGGTTCTGTCTTCCAGGTGTTCTATCCTATTGGATATGCTTTCTATGGAGTTCTTAATTTGGTTTATTGTTTCCTTCATGTCAAGGATTTCTGTTTGGTTTTTTTTCAATATCTCTAACTCTTTATTGAAATGATCTTTTGCTTCCTGTATTTGCTCTTTTAATTGTCGATTGGTGCGATCATTCAATGCCTGCATTTGCTCTTTCATCTCATCATTCAGTGCGTGCATTTGCTTTTTCATCTCATCGTTTGCTTCTCTGATCATTTTAATTATGTACATTCTGAACTCCTTTTCTGTCATTTCTTCTGCCATGCTGTCATTGTGTTTTATTGATGTAACATCTAGATTTGTTTGCAGCATTTTCTTTCCTTGTTTTCTCATATTGTTCAGGTATCAGTGGACCGCTGAGATATTGCAGATTTCCTCTATTGACTTACAATGTCCCTGAAGATTTCTATATATATCCCCCCTTAGCCTTCAGTAGGCTGAAGTCTTGGAGGAAGTTGATAATGTGGTGCTCCACAAGGAAGCTGCCTCTCTAGGAGTGGTGGCCTTCAGGTGGGGTATAATCCCTGCTAGTGGGCAGAGGTGCCTCCACTTGTTGACCAATGGTCATCCAAAGGGGACCTAGGCTGCAGGCTGAGGCAAGGCCTGTTTGGGCCTGAGTTTCTGGTTTTACTGTCCTTGTGGGGAAACCTCTCCTGGCAGGGAAGACTCACCCGGTGGGGAGGTGTCGCTGGTCAGTTCCCTCCTAGAGGTTCCCCGCAATTTACAGCTACCGCCTGGGCTGGGCTGCCTTCCTCTGCAAAGTTCCCAGGGGCCCGGCCCTACCTCCTGGGTCTGGGAGCCTCACCCTTCGCAGATGAATCTCCTTAGGCTGTCCCTCCTCAGAGAATCTGCCCGCAGGCCTGGAACCTTCGCTCCGCCCTAAGCCTGTCTCTGTGCGGCTCTTCCACCAAGAAGCCTCCTAGATCCTGGGACCCTGCTCTGCACCTAATCGCCTGGCTATGTGGCTCCTCCTCTGAACAGCCACCTGGGGCCCCGTATAATCGCTCTGTGTCCCAGAGACCTGCCACATGCCTCTTCCTCCAGACTGCCGCCCAGTATTCCGGTGCGGTCACTAGGAGTCCAAGAAACTCACTGTGTGCCTCCCCCTCCCACCAACCACCCTTAGCCCTGGGCAATCAATCACTCCGAGTCGAAGTGACCCTCCCGTTCCTCCTCCTTCTCCAGATAACCCCCCGGGTGTTCAGGAGCAGTCGCTCTGAGTGGCTCTGAATCCACGTGACCCACTGCACGGGTCCTCTGGGCAACCGCCCGGAGGTCTGGTGTGGCCACTCAAGACCAAGGGACCCACCACGCTTCTCCTCCAGGCAGCCCCCCTGTGTTCAGGAGCTGTCACTTTAAGTCCAAACAACTCACCACTCGCCTTCTCCTCTGAGCAGCCGCCTGGAGCGCTAATGCAGTCACTGCGAGTCCAAACAATCCGCCGCGCTCCTCCTCCTCCTCCTCCTACTCCTCCGGGCAGGCCCCGGGGTTCAGAAGCAGTCGTTCTGAGTCCAAACTGCTCGCCACGCGGCTTCTCCTCTGGCAACCACCTGTAGCTCTGGTGCAGTCACTCCGAATCCAAGTGGCCACGCTCCTCCTCCTCCTCCTCAGGGCAGGCCCCGGTGTTCTGAGTCCACACAGCTCTACTCGCCACTCCTCCCCTGGGCAGCCGCCGGAGCCCCAGTGGTTGCTCCGAGTCCCAGCGCTGTGCTGAGCGGCCTCCTTTACGGCGCTCCCAGTTGTCTGCGTTCACTGCTCCAGCGGGGGGAGGGGTGTCTCGCCGGCAGCTCTACTTCACAAAATTCCCTGCGTTCCGGGACCACCGTCCCATCCGGGACGTCTCCCCAATGGGAGAGAGTCACCCGGCTGCTTTGAGTTGGTCCCAAGCGTCTCAACATCTCCTCTTTTGAATCCTGAGTCCTGGGTCAACATGAAATGCAGCCACCCTCTAGGCCGCCATCTTGAAACCCGCTTGTGTTCTTGATAATCGCCATTCTAATTGGGGTGAGATGGAATCTTAGGGTAGTTTTGATTTGGATTTCTCTTATTACTAAAGATGTTGAACATTTTTTCATATATCTGTTGATTGCTTGTACATCTCCTTCTGTGAAGTGTCTGTTCATTTCCTTAGCTCATTTGTTGATTGGGTTAATTGTATTCTTGGTGTAGAGTTTTTTGAATTCTTTATATATTCTGGAAATTAGTGCTCTATCTGAAGTGTGAGTGGCAAAGATATTCTCCCACTCTGTAGGCTCTCTCTTCACATTACTGATAGTTTCCTTTGCTGAGAGAAAGCTTTTTAGTTTGAATCTATCCCAGTTATTGATTTTTGCTTTTATTTCTTGTGCTATGGGAGTCCTGTTAAGGAAGTCTGATCCTAGACCAACAAGGTGAAGATTTGGACCTACTTTTTCTTCTATAAGATGCAGGGTCTCTGGTCTGATTTCAAGGTCCTTGATCCATTGTGAGTTGAGTTTTGTGCAGGGTGAGACATAGGGGTTTAGTTTCATTCTGTTGCATATGGATTTCCAGTTTTCCCAGCACCATTTGTTGAAGAGGCTATCTTTTCTCCATTGCATATTTTTGGCACCTTTGTCTAGTATTAGAAAATTGTATTTATTTGGGTTTGTGTCCGTGTCCTCTATTCTGTACCATTGATCTATCTGTCTATTTTGGTGCCAATACCATGCTGTTTTTGTTACTATTGCTTTGTCGTATAGTTGAAGTTCTGGTATTGTGATATCCCCTGTTTCATTCTTCCTGCTAAGGATTGCTTTCGCTATTCTGGGTTTCTTATTCTTCCAGATGAATTTCATGATTGCTTACTCTATTTCTGTGAGGTATGTCATTGGGATTTTAATTAGAATTGCATTGAATCTGTATAGCACTTTAGGTAGTATGGCCATTTTGACAATGTTAATTCTGCCTATCCAAGAACATGGGAGATCTTTCCATCTTCTAAGGTCTTCCTTAATTTCTTTCTTCAGTGTTTTGTAGTTTTCATTGTAGAGATCTTTTACCTCTTTGGTTAGATTGATACCCAAATATTTTATTTTTTTTGAGGCTATTGCAAATGGAGTTGTTTTCCTCATTTCCCTTTCAGCTGTTTCATCGCTCGCGTATAAAAATGCTGTAGATTTATGTGTGTTGATTTTATAGCCTGCTATTTTGCTGAATTCATTGATGAGGTCTAGAAGTTTTCTGGAGGAGGTTTTTGGATCCTCTAAATATAGAATCATGTCATCCACAAATAGTGACAGCTTAAGTTCCTCTTTTCCTATTCGTATCCCTTTAATTTCTTTAGTCTGCCTAATTGCTCTGGCTAGAGTTTCGAGGACAATGTTGAATAGAAGTGGTAAAAGAGGACATCCCTGTCTTGTTCCCGTTTTTAAAGGGAATGGTTTCAGTTTTTCTCCATTAAGAATGATGTTGGCCATGGGCTTAGCATAAATAGCCTTTACAATGTTCAGGTATGTTCCTACTATCCCTATTTTTTCTAGTGTTTTCAGCATGAAGGGGTGTTGTATATTGTCAAATGCTTTTTCTGCGTCAATTGAAATAACCATGTGATTCTTATACTTAAGTCTATTGACATGATGGATTACATTGATTGATTTACGGATGTTAAACCATCCTTGCATTCCAGGAATGAACCCCACTTGATCGTGGTGCACAATTTTCTTAATATGTTTTTGGATACGGTTTGCCAATATTTTGTTAAGGATCTTAGCATCTATATTCATCAAGGATATTGGTCTAAAATTTTCTTTCCTTGATGTGTCTTTTCCTGGTTTGGGTATGAGGGTGATATTAGCTTCATAGAATGAGTTCGGTAGGGTACCCTCCTTTTCTATTTCCTGGAATACTTTGAGAAGTATTGGAATGAGTTCTTCTTTGAAGGTCTTGTAGAACTCGGCTGAGAATCCGTCTGGTCCTGGGCTTTTCTTGGATGGTAGATTTTTAATGGCTTCTTCTATTTCATTGCTTGATATTGATCTGTTTAAATTGTGTATGTCCTCCTGGTTCAGTTTGGGAGGAGCATATGTCTCTAGAAATTTGTCAATGTCTTCGGTACTTTCTATTTTGTTGGAATACAGATTTTCAAAGTAGCTTCTCATTATGTTCTGTATCTCAGTGGTGTCTGTTGTGATATTTCCTTTTGCATCATGTATTTTAGTAATTTGAGTCTTCTCTCTCCTCTTTGTTAGTGTGGCTAAGGGTTTATCTATTTTGTTTACTTTCTCAAAGAACCAACTTTTTGTTATGTCAATTTTTTGAATAGTTTCTTTTGTTTCAATTTCATTGATTTCAGCTCTGATTTTAATTATTTCCTGTCTTCTACTACTTTTGCTGTTATTCTGTTCTTCTTTTTCTAGGGCTTTGAGCTGTAATGTTAGGTCATTTAATTGTTGACTTTTCATTCTTTTCTGGAATGAGCTCCATGCAATGAATTTTCCTCTTAGTACCACTTTCGTAGTGTCCCAGAGATTTTGATATGTTGTATCATCATTCTCATTGACCTCTAAGAATTTTTTAATTCTGGGCGACTTTAACACAATAATTCTGGGCAACTTTAACACACCGCTGTCACCACTAGATAGATCTTCCAAACAAAATCTAACCAAAGAAACCATAGAACTCAATAACACAATCAATAACCTAGACTTAATAGACATATATAGAATATTCCATCTATCAACGAGCAGATACACTTTCTTCTCAGCAGCACATAGAACATTCTCGAAAATAGACCATATGTTATGCCACAAAGCAGCCCTTAGGAAATGCAAAAAAATAGAGATACTGCCTTGTGTTCTATCAGATCATAATGGACTGAGAGTAGAAATCAATGACAAAGTAAAAAAAGGAAATTACTCCAACACTTGGAGACTAAATAATATGCTATTGAATGAAACATGGATAACAAAAAACATCAGGGAGGAGATTAAAAAATTCTTATAGGTCAATGAGAATGATGATACAACATATCAAGTTTTATTTATTTTAAATCTTTTGGGGAATCCGTTGGGAAGGGGATTTGAAGTATTATAAAAAAGGACTGGTAGGAAGGTGTGTATTTGGTTTGTGCAAGATGTTTCACTTTGCTGTGGCATATAGTGAGCGCTAACACCTATTTGAACAGATGAGCATTCCATGCCACATACATCTGAATCTGAGAACAAATTAAAATTTTAAGTGAGTCTTAATAGCTGTTGTGTTACACTGAGATATGGAAATTCAGTGATCATCCTTAATTATTGTACCTGTGGTCTATCAGTCTTACATTTTTTGAAACCAGGTATCTTCTGCCTCCATGTAACCAGTTTGCTGTGGGTAGATCATGTGTAGTGCTGACATAAAAGACCACCCAGAGAAACTTTTGAGTAGTTGCAAACAGCTTGGAACTGTTCCTCAGACTCTTTGATTTTGCCACCCTCAGGCATGTATTAGCTTCTTGGGAATTATCTTCAACATAGTTTGCCCCAACTCCTGATGAATGTCATGTTAGCTTGGTCAAGGGGGATCTGCAGTGCCTAGAGGCCCTTCCCTGTATTATTTATGTTAGAGTTAGAAATTGAAAATCTTACATGGATTTGGTAGTTAGAAGTGACAAAGAGGCTGAAGTATCCCAATGTGTCCCTGCTCTCTGCCATATTGAAAGACAAATATGGTGGGGGGATCCATATGTCCTTGCTCTCATTGCTTCATACCCAGCTCTTCTTTCCAAGCACAGACCCTGTTGACCAAGAGTGAGGTTAAGGCTGCAGGCCTACTCTGACAGCTGGAAGTGCTTGACTTCCCAGAGTGGACCCTGTCCCCCCTATACCAGTGTTTTTTTTTTTTTTTTTTCCGGCACCAGGGATTGAACCCAGGGGCACTTAACTACTGAATCCCAATCCCAGTCCTTTTTTATGTTTTATTTTGAGACAGGACCTCACTGAGTTGCTTAGGGTGTCGCTAAGTTGCTGAGGCTGGCTTTGAATTCACGATCCTCCTGCCTCAGCCGCCCAAGCCACTGGTATTGTAGGCATGTGCCACTGTGCCCAGCTGTGCTTTTTAAAAGGGCTAGTCAGTGACTCTTCTTTGATCCCCTAACCTCTGCCTTTGGATCCTGAGTTCTGAGGCTTCTCCAACAACAGTGTGTAGTAACTGTCTTGTTTGCTATCCCAGAAGTCATCAGAGCTTCTAGCACATAATGAATTCTTTGAGAATTTTACTAAACTAATGATCTGTAGTTTACAGAAAGGAAGGAGGGTGACAGGAAGAGGGAGAGGAGAGAAGAGGGAGGGAGAGAGGAGAGGAGAAAGATAAGACAAGACAAGAAAACTTCATTGAACTGGCTCAGATGATGGAAATTCTCTTCTGTGCATTTTTGGCTAAGAGGAAAAGGTACTTTCCAATCTCTTATTACTGATTTCTTAAAATAATTCCACAAGGCATTTTCCTTTGGAAAAAAAAAAAAATGAAAGAGGCATGGTTGAAATAGAGAAATGAAAGTAGCTTGCTTAACATGCCAGGATAGGAGAGGAAGTAAAACAAAATTGAACTTGTAGTTATACTTTTTCTCTAACTACTACTAAAGTCTATGGAATTTTATCTTCCTTTCCTTATCAAACCCACTCCCTTTCACCTTCACCACCACCACCACCACTACCACCACCACCTATTCTGCCCCTGTCCTTATACACACGTATGCTTGTTTAGGTTCCACCAATAATGTGTGTGTGTACAGATTGAACATATGGCTCTCCAAAGGGGAATGTATTAATCGATTCAGCAGATTTTTATTGAACATCTACATGTAAAATAAATTGTGTGCAGGCAAAACGAGTTGAGTAGAGGGTAAACATGTATTGTACTCTTCCTGGAGAAACTTTATACAAATTCTTTTATGAGTTTCCATCTTGATTTTTGCCTAATTCATATTCATACCCTGTCTCTGTCTCATTCCTCACTTGAGTCTTGGGGTTGTAGTTTTCTCATGAATATACCCCTGAAGTTGCTGAATGGAATTAAGCAGAAGTATATCCTCCAGGTCATGACCCACCCAAAAGAATGTTTAATTATTTATTCCCTGGTAGCTGGTTGTTAAAGATTTCTAGTGAGCCTTTTGTTTGCGGGGGTGCTGGGGATTGAACCCACAGCCTTGTGCACGTGAGGCAAGCACTCTACCAGCTGAGCTATATCCCCAGCTCCAAATTTTTTTTTTTTTTGTGGGGGGGGGGGTGCTGGGGATCAAAGCCAGGGCCTTGTGCTTACAAGGCAAGCACTCTACCAGCTGAGCTATATCCCCAGCTCCAAATTTTTTTTTTTTTTTGGGGGGGTGGGGGGTGCTGGGGATCAAAGCCAGGGCCTTGTGCTTACAAGGCAAGCACTCTACCAACTGAGCTATCTCCCCAGTCTCTAGTGAGCCTTTAACTGGAAGCCTTCTTGGAAATCCAGAATCCTGAGTTTCCTTCCTCTAGTCTCAGTTGCAGAAATTTTCTAGGAAATTTTAATTTTCCCAAGACTCCCTGTGATCATCTCAGACCAGTGGTCTCTTCAGGCCATTCTTGGAGAAATATCCAGAAACATTTCAGGGAATCACAGGGGCACTTAAAAAAATCTGGTCCTTGATCTCTACCCCAGACCAGCTGAACCAGACTATTAGGCAGCAGGGTCCAGGAAAATATATTTAAAAATTAATTTCCTGGGCTGAGGTTGTAGCTCAGTGGTAGAGCGCTTGCCTGGGATATGTGAGGAACTGGGTTCGATCCTTAGCACCACATATAAATAAATAAAACAAAAAATCTGTTGACAACTGAAAAAAATATATATATTTAAAAAAAAATAATTTCCTTTTGGCTCTCATGGCATCCAGAGACCCCTGTTTGAGAAGTATTGTATCTCCTGCTGTATGGTAGAGTCACAGAAGTCCTCTGGAGAGATAAAAAGAGGAAAGTGAGACCCTCTTCTCTAATAAACATTGATTTAAAAATCACCCCTTCCTACCCCTCAGGATATGTTGCCAGTTTATTGCTGACCTGAGAATTTCCTGGGAGACAGCTTATTCTCAAGGTCAGCCAACTGCACTGTGAGGTGATCAGGACTGTGGATGGGCCTAAGAGAGCCCTGATTTGCCAACTAAACATTATCTTTGGGCCTAACCAACAGTAATCGGAAGCCCAGAAGCCTGAGCAGTGTTAGGGATTGTCTTTTGGGTGATGGTGCTCTTTCTGGGGCCAATCTCAGGTCACCAGGCTGCTTCCCCACCCCACCCCAAAATCTTGCCTAACATTTCATACCAGACACCTTTTCTGTAAAAAATAACTGTCATTCAGACCATTCAAAGGGCACACTGTGGCTGTGTGGAATGAAATAGAACCCTGGGATGGATATGGATTTGAATCTTGGCCTCACCCTGATAAAGCTCGAGTTTGGACGAACTCCCCAGGTTAAGTCCACAGTGATGACACTGTTGGCAGGAGAGGCCCTGTGAGGTCAAGAGAGCATTGAAGAGACTCATTCAGTGTGGAGGCTTTCCTTTCTTCTTGACTCCACCCTTCCTTTTACTTTCTTTTCCTTTCTTTTTCTTTTATGGTATTGGGTATTGAACCCAGGGATGCTCTACCACTGGGTCACATTCCCAGTCCTTTTTAAAAAAGATATTATATTTTGAGACAGGGCTTGCTAAGTTGCCTAAGCAGGTCTCCAATATGTGAATCTCCTGCCTCAGCCTCTTGAGAAGCTGGGATTACAGGAATGAGCCACCATACCCAGGTTTTCCATTTAATGTCTGTCCTTCCTTTTCATTCTTCCTCCCTGTTGCAACACTCAGACTATTTTCAAATTTGGGAAGGACTTCTTTAGTGTCCCCAGCCTTCCTTTGTGAACTCTGCCCTATAAAGCACTTCCTCCTGTCACCAGCCTCTCTCTCTTAACTAGGATGCTGCTCCTTGTCACCTCTACCACTGTAAAACCTGCTTTTAGACTGGAGGGAACATTTGCTGAGCACTAAGCAAGGGCCAAGTGCCAAGGACTAAACAAAGTATTATAGGAAAAGTACTCAGGGCTGGCGCTCGCTTGCTTAGTAAATTTTAGCTATTATTCACCATTGTTATGCTTTTTATTTCTTGTGACCTTATAGTGTGGGTCAGGTCTGCAGATGGCTTCTCTTTGCAGGTGAAAAAAATGAGGGCTCAAAGAAGGTAACTTGCTCCCTGTCACATAATAGAAAGCACTGAAATCAGAATTTTTTACCCAGTCTAAACAACCCCAAAACCCATGCATTTCCAACCACAATTATTAAGACTTTAGTCTGAGATCTTATATTTAGAATACATAAGATGAAAGGGCTAGGGATGTAGCTCAGTTGTGGAGTGCTAGCCTAGTGTGCACAAAGCCCTGGGTTCAATCCTTAGTACAAAAAGAAAAGAAAAGAAAAGAAAAAAGAACTGGAGGTATAAAAGGAAAATTCTTTTTAAAAAGTTGATCTGGAGAGATCTATGTATATATAAACATATTTACTTTTTAAAATGAAATTAAAGTGACATGGATAATCAATGAATTTTTAAAAGTTACCCAGTATTTGTGGACAAAGTGACAGACTAAATAAGATTGGAAATGTATTGATAGTGACTGACACTGGGTGATGGGTAGATGGAGATTCATCATATGAATCTCTTTGTTTTTGAAACTGTTTAATATTTTCTTCACGAAAGAGTTAAAAATAAATCTACATTTCTCCTTGTGACCTAGTGATTATAGTAGCAGATTATTTGCAAAATCTACATCTATAGTTAACAGACTTCATATCTTTGTGAGAATCCTGCTACCTTTGAAGGCTTTTTTGTTTGCTTGCTGCTGGGGATTCAACCCAGGGCCTTACTCATACTAAGCCTGTGTTCTACCACTGAGCTATACCTCTCTACCCTTTGAAGATTTCTGAATTCTATGTTTTTACTTTTTAAACTCTCAAAATAATGACAATTTGTATTTGTTACATTTGTTATTTCAGTTTTTTGTCACTGTAACCATAATACCTGACAAGAAGAACTTAGAGAAAGAAAAGTTTGGGGTAACAGTTTTCAGAAGTTCAGCCCATGGTTAGTGTTTTAGTCAGCTTCTTCACTGCTGTGACTAACTGATCTGACCAGCACAATTATAGTGGAGGAAAGGTTTATTTGAGGGCTCATGGTTTCAGAGGTCTTAGTTTGTAGAAGGCCGGCTCCATTCCTCAGGGTTCGAGGTGAGGCTGAACATCATGGCAGGAGAGGGTGGCAGAGGGAAGCAGCTCACATCATGGTGATCAGAAAACAGAGAAAGACCCCACTCTCCACATACAAAATATATACCACATGTCCCCTGTGATGTGCTTCCTCCAGCCATGCCCCACCTGCCTACAGTTACCAATCACTAGTCCATTCAAACTACTACTCATCAAATGGATTGATCCACTGATTAGAAGGTAGTGTTTATAATCTACAATTTTACTTCCGAACATTTCAGCATTGCCTAACACATGAACTCTTCAGGGGACACCTCATATCCAAACTATAACATTACATAATGCTGGAAAGGCACTCTTTTAGGTCTTTATATGCATTTTAATTAATGACCACAAAAGTCCTATGATGTAAATACAATTATCCCTGTCGTGCAGGTGAGAAACTGAGGCATAGAGGTAACTTACTGGTTGGAGGTCTCCAATCTGAAGGAGAATTCAAACTCTGGCAGTGTGTCTCAGGTCAATATAAATCACGTTGCCCCACTTGAGAGACTACTTTAACTGAATATTGATCTTAAGTATCAGTTAGGAATGGTTCTACCACAAATAACAGAAAATCATACTATGATTTATTGCTTAAGTGGTAGAAGCAATAAAGACTGTTTATTACCCTCTTAACAAGGAGGGTGCCTTGAGCCAACCCAGGTTTGTTACAACAGCTCAGTGATGTCTCCAGGGGCCCAGATGCTTTCTATCCTGCTCAGCCATCCCCTGCTTGAGACCTTTCCCTCTTACACTTCTCATCAGCACACGACCACAACCTCTCAGTAGAATTCACCTTGTGTGTTTCTCTACTCCACAGGAAAAAAAAATTCCCAGAAGCTCCCAGCAGGCTTCCTCTGAAGTCTCATTGACCAGATCTTTGTCTAGGGCTTCCCTGGCTATGAGAAAAACCAGAGACTGGGTATCTAGTAAAGGATGATGAGATGACCCTGGGTGACTTAAACAAGAGGGTCATCAACCACAGCACAGGTTAAAGGACTGGGACATGTTGGATTATTACTATTACTAAAGAACAATAGAAGTTAGGCAGGAAGGTGAACGCCTTACAGTCCCAGCAATTCCCCGCTACTCAGGAGGCTGAGGCAGGAGGATGGTGAGTTTGAGGCTAGTCTGGGTGACACAGCAAGATCCTGTCTCAAAATAAAAAGCAAAGAGGGCTGGGGATGTAGCTCAGTGGTAGAGTATTTTGCCTAGCATAGGTGAGGCCTTAGGTTCAATCCTCTATCCTGCAAAAAACAAAACCCACCACAATATAGATTTTTATTTAAAATTTCTCAGGAACAGGTTTATAGCACAGACGAGAGCAAACATCTTTCTATCTTCCAAGTTCCACTTCTTACATCAGTTGCCCCAGACTCATCCTGTTTTTCGGAGAGGGAAAGCCTTTGGATTCACCTCACTCCATCTTCTCCCATCTCTTCTCACAACTCCTCTTCATTCCCCTATCTTTCTTTCTGTCTCCTTATCTCTTTCTTGTGTAAGAGTAACCTAGTAGATTATGTCCCTTATCTGTGGCAATAACAAATTAGTCCAATTTAGTGACTTAAAATAGCCATCTTATCTCCCTGTTTCTATAGGTGAGGAATTTGAGAGCAGTTTTGCTGGGCCGATGTTTCTGGCCCAGGGTCCACATGAAGTTGCAGTCAAGATGTTGGCTAAGGCTGTAGCCATCTGAAGCTTGACTCCGGCTGGGGGTTTTACTCCTAAGATGGCTCACTCATATGGTTGTTGGCTAGAGGAATTTTCTCGTCCTATGACTTTTTTTATAGTGCTTCTCAACACAACAGCTGGAATCCCACAAAGTGAGTAATCAGAGAACACATGGGTAGCCACAGTATTTTTTTTTTTTTTTTCCCAGTGCTGTGGATTGTACTCAGGGCCTCTAAATGCTGGCTTTATCCCTAAGCCACCCCTATCCCCTCAGAGTGAGACTTTCTATTAGAGCACATGACTCTTATCTGGGCTCTCCCTCCTCAAGAAGTGTTCAGTTAAATATATTTGAAAAGTCAATAAAATATGACTCATTTAAAAATATTTGATTAATAACCACAGTTCTCTCAACTTAATTAACTTATAATTTAGCATGAAAATAAAATTTCAAATGTACTGAAGCATATAAATCCTTGAATTTGTACTTTTCGGGCAATATTGTAAGACCTCAAAGGCCTCATATATTCAGATGTGTAAAGATAGACCTGTCTTCCTATTTTTAGAACTAATGCTAAGAATAGGAAATGGAAGAATTCAAATCTGGTGGTCAGCTTAAGCCTTTCCCTGGTAGATACAAGTTTTGGGTAGTGCTGGCTTGAGAGAAGCCAGGGATCCTTATCACTGCTGATGGTGTTTTGGGAAGAATTCTAGGCTATAAATCAAACACCATATTCATTATCTCAGCATAATGGATTCTGACTGGTTTTGCCTCCCAAGGAAGGGCTTCTGGGAGAGGTCTGGACAATAGCAGGGTCATTATTCTCTTCTTATCAGATAGTAATATGGTTAAGGTAGAGAGACCCATTTTGTCTGGTGAAAACACAATGGGTGGGTGGGTGAGTATTATTTTAAGAATGCAATGGGATCTCATGGCTGGGGAATCCAAAGATCCTACAGTAGGCAGCTTAGGAATTAGTTCAAATTCGACTCTGTAATATACTAATTGTGTAATGATAAACAAGTCATTTTATAGCCCTTTAAACTCTTTTTTTCTTTACTAGGAAAACTATCACCTTCTTTTCTCCTAATCTGTGAGGACCAGATGTCATGTGAAGAGGGAAGAATGATTGCTGACATGGAGTAGATACTGGCAATATGCTTTTAAAATGACTCCAACACTCTAAGCCTGGTTCATAGAAGACTCATGGGCTGTTCTCAGATAAGGAAAGATAGAGGTGATGGCTTGGGGCCTAGGAGATGACTTATATTTTGGTGATGTTGAAATTTTCATCAGAACAGGATAGTCAGGTAGGAAGTTTCCTCAAACTGATGGAAATGAAGGATATGAGTTCAGGAACGAAGCCAAGACTGGCTAAGAGAATCAGATTGGGACTGATCCAAAGAGAAGTGAGTTACATTTGTGAGAACAGAGCCACTGAAGCACCGAGATAGAGTGAATAGAGGAAGAAGAGACTCATGCCATTACAATAGGCACAAATCTAAGGGAAGGGAAGAGAGGAAACAAGTGAAGGAATGGCCAGAGAGGTGAAAGCATCAAAGATGCTAATAGAGAAGGACTGAGAACATTTAGGGCTTTCAGTGCTGTTATTTGATGATTTTGAAGTTTTTGCAGATGTATTGCTTTGTCTTAATCTTAGAGAGTTGGTGTTATTACTAGAATAATTTTGGAAGGAGCCATGAAACAAGTGTAAGCTGCATCTGTGATTTGCACACCAAGTTCAAAGATATAAACAGTGCTCTTTAAAAGTAGACAAACTATTCATATTCATCAGAATAGTTGAAAAGGGAAGTTTCAAAATCATTCATAAGAAAATCATCATCCTTGGAGAATGTATAGTGTAGTGGGGTGGAGAGAACACAAAAATCAGAATTGGGTAGTTTTGGGTTCAAATCAAGTGACATTGAAAAAATCATTAATGCTTAAGATTCCTCAGTTTTTTCTTCTTGTAACCCCATAACTAAGTTATTTGTAGCATTTATTATGCAATAATTAAGTAAGATAATGATTATGAAACACATTGAACAGCACCCCAAATAGTCAAAGTTATCATACTTAGGTTTTTGTTGTTTCTTTGTAGTCTTCTTTGAACCTTAGTTTTAACACTAGGTGGCAGCAATGCTCCTTTAACCAATTCAAATGACAGATGGTAACTTTTTGAAATGGATGAAACCAGTGAATAAAGCCTCATCTAATAGGAAGATGTGTGTAGGGTCAGCAAAGTAAGAGGAGAGACATGGATGGAGACAGAGATGGAAATGGAGACAGACATAGAGATAGAAAAGGAGGGAAGGAGGAAAAGGTGAGGAAGGGAAAGAAGGTGGGGAGAGGGAATTTTTAGATTTATTATTTCAAAAGAAAATACTGGAATAGTCATTATGGGGGGAAATTAGACTTTTATTGAATACCCTTTCATCATCTACAAAATTTATTGCATTTTTCTTTGTCATTACTTGTGGGGGAGTGGTAGATACTTTTCATGTTGATAATATTTAAGGATGTTAAGCGATCCTGGATGAGATTTAGCAAAATTAGCTACATAGTCATTGTCCATAATAATGTGGTTTACTGTTAATTTTTATTGTACTATTAATCTCAATTATAAATAAGGAATGTAAAATATTCCTTCTATTATAAGACATTTAATGGTATATTAAATGTTATCTATTGTGTAACAATTCCCCCAAAAGTTGGTACCTTAAAACAATGAACATTTATTAATCTTGTATTATCTGAGGGCCAGGAATCCTGGAACTGCTCAGCTGGATGTTTCTGACTCAGGATCTTTCATGAACTGCATAACTGCAGCTGGGGCTGTGGTTATCTGAAGCTTGACTGAGCCTTGAAGTATCTGCTGCCAGCATGGTTTACTCACAAGTTGGTGGCAAAAGACCTGAAAATACCTTTGCACATTAATTTCTCCGAAAGACAGTTTGTGGGTCCTCCCAGCATGGCAGCTGGTCTCTCCCAGAGTGATCCAGGAAGCCACAGTACCTTTTATGACCTCGTCTCAGAAGTCATATATTGTAACTTCCATCATATTTGTCCAAAGTGAGTCACAAAGGAAATAACTGAACACAATTTCAGTGATCTTACACGTTTACAGGGAACAGTTCCCACATAGAAAGATCACAAACTGATTTCTTTCAGTGTGGCTATGAACCTATCACATCATTTCCACGGACTTAGATTTCTTCATCCATGAAGGGGAATAGTCCAGGTATTCATGAAGCACTTTCACTCTAAGGAGGCATTTTCTGTTCTATCTGGGTGTGTCTCCAGAAATCTCTTTCTCTCTCTCGCTTTATCTCTAAGATCACCTTAGAGAGTTTTCAATTTTTAGACTCACTCTAAAAACTATATTTTATATTGTAACACAACACACAAATATATTCATGTATGTGCATGTATACACGTGAATGAACACATATGTGTATGTATAATGTACATATATGACGAAATGAAATCTCCCCAGTGCTTTCTTCCGATGTTTGTATGATGTACACTCATTTTATTCCCCACTTTATGCTCCTTCTTTTGAATGAATCTACTATTTTGGTTTTACACTCCATAAGGGCTTCACCATTTATTGTGTTAAAAATCAAGACCTGAGCTGAGCATGTTGGCACATGCCTGTAATCCCAGCAACTGAGGAGGCTGAGGAAGGAGATCCCAAGTTTAAGGCCAGCCTCAGCAACTTTAGAGGCCCTAAGCAATTTATGAGATCCTGTCTCAAAATTAAAACAAACAAACAAACAAACAAATAAATAATAGGACTGTGGATGTAGCTCAGTGGTAGAGTAGCCCTGGGTTCAATTCCCAATATTAAAACACACACACACACACACACACACACACACACACATACACACACTTTCACTCCTTAGTGCTCATTTTCCATTGGAACTAAAAAAAATGCTGAAGAGGTGATTTCTGACTGGTAGGAAATCACCTTCTAAAGATCAATCAACCCTTTGAGCCTCCTAATCAGGCAGGAAGGAGGATCAAGAGCAGCCTATCAGGTAGACAGGTTGCTCTGTTTAACTTCAAAAGTTGGCTCTGGAGCTTGGTATGTAACTGCTCAGTTCTCTAACCTCTCCTAGCTCATTCCTCCTGTGTACAATTGGAATAAAATGTAGTGTCCCCTTTGCCTATTTCATAGAGTTGCTCCTAGGCTCACAATTACACCCTTATGTGGCAGAGAATTTAAAGGCATGATCTTTAATCCTCACAACTCCCTAAGGTATACAGTAGGATCCCCTTTTTATGGGTGAAGAAATTGAGGCTTAGAGAGTGACTTAAACATCTTAAAATTAGCAAGTGGAAGAGCTAGAACTCCAACCCGGCTCTGACCCCAAACCCTCACGCAGAATGACAGTGTAAGCTATTTTCATATGAACTTATTTGCTGACTACCTGATGAATTAAAATATGAACTCATACTAATTTCTAATGACTTGACTGTCGACTCTCTCAACAGGAACATGTAAGATTCCATGTGAGCCTCGAGCTTTTAGCGCGTAAAACTGCCTTTATCCACTAGAGCGTGTGAACATTATCATCAAGGGTCACCAGTGACGACTGCCCACAGTGAACATGTCTGAACTAGGTACATTTTTTTTCCCCGTTGGTGCTCACCAACGTAAGCCCCAACTGCAAATAGCTTCGGTACATCCCCTGACGTTTGAAAGCGTCGTTTCCAGGGAAAGACCTAGCTGCTCGCAGGTTGTTTCGTGGAGAGCCTCACCTCGGCGCGGTAACCCTAGGACCCCGCCGGAGCCAACCCCGGGGGCGGGGCGGGCACCACAAAGCCCTTTATCGAGGCCTCCGTGTGACGCAGAGCTGCCTGGCCTCGGCCCTGGTTGGGGTCCGCAGCTCTGGCCCGCGAGCAGGAAAGGAGTCGTGTGCCCGCGGCGCGGGCCCGCGGCGTGTGCGCCGCCATGTGCGCCTAGCCCGCGCGCGCTCCGCCCTCGGTCCGCGGGGGACGGCGACCGCGGAGACCCACGAGCCCGGGTAAAGAGGCTGCCGGGGCCGGCTCGCTGGGACCCGCCTTGCCGCGCCCGCTGAGAGTTCGGGGCGAGGCGGAGGAAGGGCGGGGCCCAGGCGTGGGAAGATGCGAGGTCCTGCCCGCCTCTTGCCTCCTTGTCCGGGCCCCGCGGCTGCAGAGGCCTCCACCCCTCCCGGGAACCGGTTCCTACCAGGAACTGCAAGTCCAGGGAAGGGAAGGAGACTTGCCCGAATGCGTGCGCAAGGGCGGGACCCAGCAATGGTGCTAAGAGTTGGCTACATTTTAAACTCAGATTTTGGTTCGTTTAGGGTGCTGGGGATTGAACCCAGGGCCTTGAGCAAGTTGGGCAATCGACTGTATAATTGAGCGACATCCTAGCCCTTTTTATTTTTTGATCTTAACATAGGGTCTCTCTGAATTGCCTCGGCTGTCCTGGAATCTCCAGCCTTGGTCTCTCGAGTAGCTGGGATTCGGCTACCTGGTTTAGATTCAGATTTTTGATTGAGGAAAAATTTGAAAAGGGTTGCTTGGTTTACAGGTCTCGGGCTGATGGCAAGAAGTTCTGGGCCAGCAGAGCCATTCATGGTTTAGTACTGCTGTAAGCACACACATTGTGTGATGCGGGGATTGTCATGATTTGGTATGCTCAGGCAATGACAAAATGTCATGACAAAACATTGATGCAGTTAAAGAAATTTCCACTTAGGACAGCAAATCTTGCCTGGCATTTTCTCCTAAAGCGGAGGCAAGAGCCGTGCTTGGTGACGCATGCCTGTAACACCAGCGGTTCGGGAGGCTGATGTCAGCCTTAGCAACTTAGTGAGGCCCCAAGCAACTTAGCGAGACCCTGTCTCAAAATAAGAAATAAAAAGGGCTGGGGATGTGGCTTAGTGGTTAAAATTCTGTGTTCCCCTGGGTTCAATCTCCAAAACCAAAAAAAAAAAAAAAAAAAAAAAGGAGGCAAGAATTGATGAGTTCATAGAAAATAAAAAGCTTTTACATTTGGGGTTCCAGTTCAGTGAACGTTTGTTAAAGGCCTTCTGAATTCAGAAACACTTTCTCTGAATATTTATTATTTTGCTGTAAAAATATTCAAGTGAGGACTGAGGATTAGCATAGTGATAGAGCTCTTGCTTAGCATGCAGAAGACTTGGGTTCCATCCTCAGCACTGAAGGAAAAAATTCAAATGAAAGCCATTAATTAGGTATGTTTCAATCTTCAGGCAAGGTGAACAGAACACCTGTGACTTTACATCAGACACCTATGTAAGGAAATTGGACTGTGGACCACCATGGCTTATGGCTTACCAAGAAAGAACACAGTGAAAACCATTTTGCAAGGCAGTTGTTATAAAGTGTAAGTATTTTTATCATAGTAAGCATCCTCTGGGGTGGGGAGTCTTTGTTAAAGTAAAGATACTGGATACCCCTGTATTCCTTATGTGATACTGGACTATATGAGGTATTTTCCCGTGTATGGTGCTGATTTTATTTTTAAAGGCAACTGCTTTTATAAGAATATGCAAATGATCTTACTTGCTCTTTACCCCAAAGTAACACAAATAAGAAAATGTAGGTTCAGAGAAGTTTGACCAAATCATTGACCTGTGTTAGCAAAGTACAGGACTAGAGATCTGAGGCTTTTAATTCCAAAACAACACTTTTTTCTATTACCCACCATCTTAAAATACCTTTTTAGAGAGTTCAGATCTACTTAAAAATATCCCTGTGCCAGATGTTACCTTAGAGCAGTTCGTTAGTTGGCACAAAGGGTGAGTTCAGCAACTTACATGCTTGGTAGGAAGTGGACAACCTAGGCTTTGCAAACAAGATCTAGGAGCTGGGTGTGGTGATGCAAACAAGACCTGGGAGCTGTATGTAATTCCAGCAACTGGGTAGGCTGAGGCAAGAGGATTGAAAGTTCAAGAGCAATCTGGGCAATTTAATGAGACCCTATCTCAAACAAATAAACAAACAAACAACAAACACCCAAGCAAACAAACAACAAAATGGGGTAGGGATGGAAATAGTTAGTAACTAAGTTAGTAACTAAGTGGTAGATAACTGTCCTAGTATGCATGAGGCCCTGAGTTCAATCCCTAGTATTGCAGTACTGAAACAAAACGAAACAAACAAAACAAAACAAAAAGAGGACCTGGGTTCTGACTCCCTCTTCAAACCTCCTCAGGGCCTTGGCCTTGACTATCACATCTGTAAAATGATATGAAAGTGCCTATCCATGTGGTGTGAATTGTGAATGAAGGAATGTGTGTCAAGTACTTGCAGGTTGTCTGGAATATAGAGAACATATAATGAACACATGTTGCCAACACAGTAATTTTACTCTGGTATTATAGTGCTGCATATTTATTACACATTTTTTGGATTTGTATTTTTAACCCCTCTGCTTATCATACATTTACTATTAGTCAAGTGAATTTTTCTTGTTAATATTGTAAGAAGTAAATGGGGATTTTCTATAAGGTTATAAAACCAGAGCAATAGGAAAATCAGAGAAAACTCACAATTACATTTTGTTCAGTTAGGTGGTGTTGTAGTTTAGATATGAGGTGTCCCCCAAAAGCTCATGTATAAGATAATGTAAGCAAGTTTAGAGATGAATTAATTGGGTTTTGAAGAACCTTTAACCTAAGTGGGGCATTCATCCATTTGAATGGATTAACTGAGTGGTAACTACCTACTAGGTAGGTAGGGTGTGGCTAGAGGAGGTAGGTCTCAGGGCATGACTTTGGGCTATATATTTTGTCCCTGGTGAGCAGATCAATCTTTCTTCTTCCTGGTCCCATGTTCTGAGCTGCTTTCTTCTTCCATACCTTTCTGCCTCATCTTAGGCCCACAGCAATGGAGTTGGCTGTTTATGGACTGAGACCTCTGAAACTGTGAACCCCAAATAAATTTTTCCTCCTCTAAAATTGTTCTTGTCAGGTCTTTTGGCCACAGAGGTGCAAAACCTGTCTGAAACAGGTGTGTAACACTGGTGCTTCTCCTACTCAGACCCAAGCAAGTCTTTCCATTTTTTCATGGGCTTAACCCACATAGTCTGTAGTGAGAAACATGTAGCAGATTTTTAATGTCAGTATTAAGCTAAATAAAATAATTCATTTAGGGTTCATGCAATTATTATTATTGTTATTTGTACTGGGATTGATCCCTAGGGTATTTTACCACTGAACTACCTCCCCAACCCTTCTTTGTTTTTCATTTTAAGTCAGGGTCTCACTAAGTTGCTGAGGTAGGCCTTGAACATGAGATCCTTCAGTCTTAGTCTCCTAAGTTGCTGGGATTACAGGCAAGCACCGCTGTGCCCAGCTCATAGTGTAAGATTGGGGGCACGGCTAGTGGCCAAATAAATTGGACAGAAAGCAGCCGAAGCAAGCTTTATTGGAATTTGGCTCTCGGGCGAAATTCCTAGTACCCTCCAACACCCCCAGTACAGGTCAGGGTAGGGAGCCAGAGAAAATCGCACATGGCTCTGGCTGCCAAGGGTCTTTATAGGCCAGAATGGGCCGGGGGTCCTGCTGAGTGACAGGTGGAGGTAAGGGTTGGTGTTTTTCTGCCCCTGTTTGATTGGTCACCAAGTGGTACGCTGCCCTTTGCCTCAGTGGCTCGGCTATCCCTCATACAGTTGCTCAAATTCCGACCTAACACATATGATTATTTTTAATGCGGTAGTTTGGAGTTTCATTCTTCCCCAGATCACACACCTAAAGCCTTAGAGTATGCCACCAATGCATGATGATGATCCTCTATACTTCCTTAATTTGACAATATTTTAATTTAACTAGCCATAAAAGACTTTGGAGCCCACAGTTCTTATCTATATTCATTTACATGGAAGATTGAATTGATTCCAGGGAGGATGCACTATAAACAAAAGTTCCTGAAATTGTAATTTTCTGGTCATTTTTTCAATAGGTCTCTGCATTATTTAATGTAAGACTTCTTCTCCAGGCTAGAGAACTGGAAAATCCTTACAATACCTTCCCATGGAATCCAAATGTGGCAAATAGGACTCAGGGCCACCAAGATATCTTCTGTATTCCTTACAGTGTGTGTGTTTTAAGTGTTTCTTAAATGAATCAATGAATTTTGCCCCAGACAGGAACCTTGGGATCTTGCAGTGCTTACAAGGACTTGGTACCAGAACCTAGCCGACCTCAAATTGCCTTTCTTAGAACAAATTACACTTGGTCGTCCTATAAAACTCACAAAATGCAAAACCAAGAAAGGTCTGCTCCCCTTCGGCAGAAGGTAAGCTTCTTAAAATCAGCTTTAAAAATTATAATCATGTGTATCAGTTGCTTATTATCAGAGAAATGTTTAAATATGTGTATATACCCCCAGACCTCCTGTCTTTCTTATGCCATACTTCCTTTTTTCCACACCTTCTATCTGTAGCCTTGTCATATTTTTAATTATTCAGCAATGTGAAGCTATCAACATAACTTTTATGATATTGTTTTGACTAAATGGTGCCCGTTGAAAATGCCTCTGGGATTGCTTCATGTGTTTTTTTCTTTAGCCATCAACTTGAAAGGGATTATGAAATGAAGCGCCTAACTGCACTTAAATGCCAAGAACAAGCATCTGAGGAAATTGAGCTTTCCCTCAAGGAAACAGAAAGTTGGCTTGAGAAGACCTCTTCCACCCAAGTGGCAAGCATCTCATAATCGAGTCTGTGCTCTATTTCCTATACCCAGAGTGGGACGAAGAACTCTCTCACTGTGTAAAGATGCAGATGCATGAATGCCCACTGGTGGATGAGCCAGTGCACATTGGCGTGGGTTAGTGAACAGCTCTGGCAGATCATCTGGGTCCCTGCCACACTCTTTTTCCTTGGTATCACAAAGCAACAGCACTGTAAGTACATGACAATGCATCTGGGGTTGAATCATTTGTGCTGTTGTTTTTGATTTTTGTAAAACTGCACTACGGAATGAGCAAACTCATTGTCAGAGGTATTATTTTGAAGAAACATTTTGAATTGGCATCTTTGAGATCCTAAGGAAGTACCAAAAAGAAGGTGAGAGAGAAATTCTCTTAAAAAGGATAAACTGTGGAAATTTTTGTTAAGAAAAATGGTAGACTTCATTTTGGTAACTCTCTAGTTTCCAATTTTTAGAGAATCATCACTCAGTACTCTCACATGGTGTTTTACATTAGCAAGTCGAACTTATTTTGTTTTTGTTTCCTAAAAAATAGTCTTTTTTTTTTTTTTTTGCTCAATTTCACTCTTTCTCTCTGGAATGACCTAGGAGCATGTGGAACACACATGCGTATATAAAAGTGACATGAAAGTACACAGAATGTCTTGTTATGAGGAACACTCATATTGTAGAGTGGTTAGGGAACACGGAATTGACTGGAAAGTACTAGATGTGGATGAACTAGTTTTTCTAGAATTCGAACCCAATAAAATATACTTGACATTAATATTATGTAAGCATAGTTTAATGCTTTTTAGGTGATTCAGTAGGCATTTCAGGAACTTCTCATATTCTTATCCTTATTACAAAAGGCACTATGACGTAGAGTTTAGAAGTACAGATGGGCTGGTGCAGTGCCACACTCCTGTGATCCCACCTACTCCAGGGAGGCAGAGGAGGAAAGACCTCAGTTTGAGGTCAGCATGGGCAACTTGTGAGACCCCCATCTCAAGCTAAAAGATAAGAAGGGCTGGGGATGCAGCTCAGTGGTTGAGCTCCCCTGGGGTTAACCTAGTATGAGGGGTGGGGAGAGTGTAGAAGAGTCTGGAGATGTGGCTCAGTGATAGAGCACTTGCCCAGAATGCAAGAGGCCTTGATTTCCATCCCCAGCACTGGAAGAAAAAAAAAGTACAGACTTTGACCTACCTGCCTTTCTTTAAATTCAAGCTCAGTTGCTTATGTGATGTGATTTTGGGATAATTGACTTTGTCTCTGAGTCTGTGTTCTTATGTGTAAAGTGGGGATAGTAATGGCACCTAATTCATAAGGTTGTCATGGTGATTAAATGAAAATTTTCCTGGAGCACAGTGAAAATTTACTCTGGTTTTAGCTGAAACTGGAGCATCAGTACCCTGCACCACTGTAATCTAGGTATCAACATGTATAATATTTGGATGACTCTGTTGACCTTTTGGAAACCTGAAATCTTGAATTTTCAAAAATTTGGTTTTGTTCTTGTCAATGTATGTTCTCAGATCAGATGACCCTAATTTTTTAGTTCAGTACATTGACCCCTATAGCTATGGCAATTCCTGATCATATCTGTTTAAAACAATAATCCCCTTGATAATCAACTTTTCACTTATATCTTCCTTTTAAAAGTAATATGGACACTAGGCATGGTGCATACCTGTTTTCCTAGCTACTTGGGAGTTGAAAGCAGGAGGAGGATCACAAAGTCAGCCTGGGAACCATAGCAACACCCAGCCTCGAAAAAAAAAAAAAAAAAAAAAAACAACAAAAACTGGTAGCATGGAAACTGTGTGGAAAAGGCCACATCCTGATGTCCCCAATGTGTCAGTTTATGGTCTGTCTCAGTAGCCATCAGGGAACCTTAAACATTTCACACCTATCTCAGACTAGGCATATGAGTCTTATGCTTCCATCCTTCTTCAGTACGGCTTTGAGAATGAATGAAGCATGTTTATGTTTGCAAAAAGCTTTCCAGAGTAAAACATTTCAATAGTCCTTGAGGAAAATAAATTTGAGTAAAAATGCATCAAAAGTGGTCCTTCTCTTGAAATGACTCCAGAGCAGGAATGCTATCTTATGTCAGTACTCCAGTGCCTAGTCCCAATGCTTAACTCAGGCAGGCACTCAGTATATACTTACTTCACTTTTGCATGTGTGTGTGTGTTGTGTGTGTGTGTGTTGCTGGTGATTAGGCCCCAGGCCTTGTGCATGTTAGGCAAGCACTCTACTTCCAAGCCACATCCCAGAACTCAATATACATGTATGGATGGAAATTTTCTAAATGACAAGAGTTCCATAATAGAAAGTACTTTGTAGTTATATCCTTGCTTTTGTACTGGAATAGTTTTACTGGATTATGGCATGAAGATTGACTATGGGACCTCAAATAGCTTAAGATGGAAATTAACAAATACACAATTTTTACATGAACATCTTTGTATTTACCATCTAAGTAGAATGATAGCATCTTAACTTCAAGGGCACACAACAAACTCCTTTACATCTCTGCTCTTGCACGTTTTGTCATGATGTCCCAAATTGCTCTTTTTATGTAGTATATCCATTTATATAAACTTATACTGGGGATTGAATCCAGCGGCATTTTGTCACTGAGTACCTCTCCAGCCCTTTTTATTTTTTTTAATTTTGAAACAGGATCTCACTAGTTAGGGCTTACTAGGTTGCTGAGGCTGGCCTCAAACTGCATCCTCCTGTCTCAGCCTCCAGAGTTGCTAGATTACAGGTTGTGTGCTACCACACCCAGTCTCGCTGCACTTCCTACATGCGTGAGGGAAGGTGTTCCTGTAGAGGGATGGACTGGCCTGTGAATAATCTCTAAGGAATTTATTTTATCATGACAGAAGAACAGAAATTTATCTTGAAGCAGGGGTACTGACTGATTTAGCAGTCCATAAGGGACTGGCTCTAACCAACGTAGGAGTGGGGGTTGGTTATTTACAGCGGTACAGATCAAAAGTGGTCGGTAGGAGCTTCTTCCCTGAAAAACTGGATGGGTGTGGAGTTAAAAACAAGCCTTTTGGCTCTAGCGGGACATTCCCACATCTGGGGCTTGCATTTGAACTTCAGCAGTGAACCAATGGGAGGGTAACGCATACTACAGGCAATCCCCGAACAATTTTCCATAATTGTGAGTTCCGGAAGCCAGATTCCCCTAATAATTCTTTTGCAGATCATGGATGGTTACCCTGCAACCAGCAATTTATAGTTATTTTTGTGCTTTTGGTATTTAGATTCTATACCAAGTTTGATTCATAAGGCTGGATACGGTGGTGCACACCACTAGTCCTGGCTACTTAGAAGTTGAGGCAGGAGGATCACTTGAGCCCGAGAGTTTGAAAACTAGCTGGGCAAGGACAGTAAGACACTGTCTTCATGGGGAAAAAAAAGTGATTTTCACACCAACATTACAATACTATGGAAGCCTATGCTTTGACTGTATATTTACTTGTTCTAATAGAGCTTTATATTTTTGTATGATTATGTGTTATTGTCTAGTGTTCTTTTGTTTCAACTTAAAGCGCTCTCTTTAGCATTTCTTGTCTACTGGTAATGAACCTCACTCAGCTTTTGTTTGTCTGGGAAAGTTTAATTTCTTAATTATCGAAGGACAGCTTTGCTAGATACAGTATTGTGGTTGGCAGTATTTTCCTTCAGTACTTAGAATATACTATCCCACTCCCTTATGGCCTGCGAGGTTTCTTCTGAGAAATTTGCTGATAGCTTAATAAGAACTATCACTTTTGGAGGTTTCAAGATGACGGCCTAGAGGGTGGCTGCATTTCATGTTGCTCCAGGACTCAGGATTCAAAAGAGGAGATATTGAGACGCTTGGGACCAACTCAAAGCAGCCGGGTGACTCTCACCCCCTGGGGGGGCATCCCGGATGGGACGGTGGTCCCAGAACGCAGGAAACTTTGTGAAGTAGAACTGCCGGCGAGACGCCCCTCCCCCCGCTGGAGCAGTGAACTCGGACAGCTGGGGAGCACCATAAAGGAGGCCGCTCGGCACAGCGCTGGGACTCGGAGCAACCACTGGGGCTCCAGCGGTCTGCCCAGGGGAAGAGTGGCGAGTAGAGCTGTGTGGACTCAGGACACCGGGGCCTGCACTGAGGAGGAGGAGGAGGAGTGTGGCCACTTGGATTCGGGGTGACTACACCAGAGCTACAGGCGGTTGCCAGAGGAGAAGCTGCGCGGCGAGCTGTTAGGACTCAGAACGACGCTTCTGAACACCCGGCGCCTGCCCTGAGGACGAGGAGGAGGAAGAGGAGCGCGGCCGCTTGGATTCGGGGGACTACACCAGAGCTCCAGGCGGGTTGCCAGAGGAAGGGGCGGCGTGGTGAGCTGTTTGGACTCAGACCACTTCTGAACACCGGGCCTGCCCAGAGGAGTAGGAGGAGGAGGAGAGGAGCGCGGCGGGTCTTTGGACTCGCAGTGACGCATTAGCGCTCCAGGCGGTGCTCAGAGGAGAAGGCGATGTGGGTGAGTTGTTTGGACTTAAAGTGACAGCTCCTGAACAAGGGGGGCTGCCTGGAGGAGAAGATGGTGGGTCGCTTGGTCTTGAGTGGCCGCACCAGAGCTCCGGGCGGTGCCCAGAGGACCCGTGCATAGGGAGTCACGTGGATTCAGAGCCACTCACAGCGACCTGCTCCTGAAACCCCGGGGGTTATCTGGAGAAGAGGAGGAACGGGGAGGGTCACTTAGACTCTGAGTTGATTGATTGCCAGGGCTACTGGTGGTTGGTGGAGGTGGAGGCATGCAGTGAGTTTCTTGGACTCCTAGTGACCGCACCGGAATACTGTGCGGCTGTCTGGAGGAAGAGGCGTGTGGGGGGGTCTCTGGGATTCAGAGCGATTGTACGGGGCCCCAGGTGGCTGCTCAGAGGAGGGGCCGCATAGCCAGGCGATTAGGTGCAGAGCAGGGTCCCAGGATCTAGGAGGCTTCTTGGTGGAAGAGCCGCACAGAGACAGGCTTAGGGCGGAGCGAAGGTTCCAGGCCTGCGGGCAGATTCTCTGAGGAAGGGCAGCCTAAGGAGAGTCATCTGCAAAGGGTGAGGGCTCCCAGGCCCAGGAGGTAGGGCCGGGCCCCTGGGAACTTTGCAGAGGAAGGCATCCCAGCCCAGGCGGTAGCTGTAAATTGAGGGGAACCTCTAGGAGGGAACTGACCAGCGAGATCTCCCCACTGGGTGAGTCTTCCCTGCTGGGTGAGGTTTCCCCACAAGGACGGTAAAACCAGAGACTCAGGCCCAAACAGGCCTTGCCTCAGCCCACAGCCTAGGTCCCCTTTGGATGACCATTGGTCAACAAGTGGAGGCACCTCTGCCCACTAGCAGGGATTATACCCCACCTGAAGGCCACCACTCTTAGAGAGGCAGCTTCCTTGTGGAGCACCGCATTATCAACTTCTTCCAAGACTTAAGCCTACTGAAGGCTAAGGGGGGATATATATAGAAATCTTCAGGGACATTGTAAGTCAATAGAGGAAATCTGAAATATCTCAGCGGTCCTCTGATACCTGAACAATATGAGAAAACAAGGAAAGAAAATGCTGCAAACAAATCTAGATGTTACATCAATAAAACCCAGTGACAGCATGGCAGAAGAAATGACAGAAAAGGAGTTCAGAATGTACATAATTAAAATGATCAGAGAAGCAAACGATGAGATGAAAGAGCAAATGCACGCACTGAATGATGAGATGAAAGAGCAAATGCAGGCATTGATTGATCGCACCAATCGACAGTTAAAAGAGCAAATACAGGAAGCAAAAGATCATTTCAATAAAGAGTTAGAGATATTGAAAAAAAACCAAACAGAAATCCTTGACATGAAGGAAACAATAAACCAAATTAAGAACTCCATAGAAAGCATATCCAATAGGATAGAACACCTGGAAGACAGAACCTCAGACATTGAAGACAAAATATTTAACCTTGAAAACAAAGTTGAACAAACAGAGAAGATGGTAAGAAATCATGAACAGAATCTACAAGAACTATGGGATATCATGAAAAGACCAAATTTAAGAATTATTGGGATTGAGGAAGGCCTAGAGAAACAAGCCAAAGGAATGAACAACCTATTCAATGAAATAATATCAGAAAATTTCCCAAATCTGAAGAATGAAATGGAAAATCAAGTTCAAGAGGCTTATAGGACTCCAAATACACAAAATTACAACAGACCCACACCAAGGCACATTATAATGAAAATACCTAACATACAAAATAAAGACAGAATTTTAAAGGCTGTGAGAGAAAAGAACCAAATTACATTCAGGGGGAAACCAATACGCATATCAGCAGATTTTTCAATCCAGACCCTAAAAGCTAGAAGGGCCTGGAACAACATTTTTCAAGCCCTGAAAGAAAATGGATGCAACCAAGAATCTTATACCCAGCAAAACTTACCTTCAAATTTGACGATGAAATAAAATCCTTCCATGATAAACAAAAGCTAAAAGAATTTACAAAAAGAAAGCCAGCATTACAGAACATTCTCAGCAAAATATTCCTGAGGAAGAGATGAAAAACAAAGAAGCTAATCAGCAAAGGGAGGAATTATCCTAAAGGAATTGTCAAATAAAGGAGGGAAACAAGTTGTGTCAAACAAATAAATAAATAAAATTTGAAAAATGAACCAAATGACCGGGAAACCAAATCATATCTCTATAATAACCCTGAATGTTAATGGCCTGAATTCATCAATCAAAAGACATAGACTGGCAGATTGGATTAAAAAGAAAGATCCAACAATATGTTGCCTGCAAGAGACTCACCTCATAGAAAAAGATACCCATAGACTAAAGGTGAAAGGATGGGGAAAAACATACCATGCACATGGACTCAGCAAAAAAGCTGGAGTATCCATCCTCATTTCCGATAATGTGGACTTCAAGCCAAAGTTAGTCAGAAGGGATAAAGAAGGTCATTTCATACTGCTTAAGGGAAGCATAAATCAGCAAGATATAACAATCATAAACATCTATGCCCCAAACAGTGGCTCATCCATGTATGTCAAATAAATCCTTCTCAATTTCAGAAACCAAATAGACCATAACACAATAATACTAGGTGATTTTAACATGCCTCTCTCACCACTGGACAGATCTTCCAGACAAAAATTGAACAAAGAAACCATAGATCTCAATAACACAATCAATAATTTAGACTTAACGGACATTTATAGAATATACCATCCAACCAAGAGCGAATACACTTTCTTCTCAGCAGCACATGGATCCTTCTCTAAAATAGACCATATATTATGCCACAAAGCTAATGTTAGCAAATACAAGAAGATAGAGACACTAGCATGTATTCTATCAGATCATAATGGATTGAAGTTAGAAATAAATGAAAGAGTAAAACACAGAAACTATTCCAACATCTGAAGATTAAACAATATGCTTTTATATGATGAATGGATAACAGAAGATATTAGGAAGGAAATTAAACAATTCTTAGAGGTAAATGAGAACAAAGAAACATCATATCAAAATCTCTGGGACACTATGAAAGCAGTACTTAGAGGGAAATTTATTTCCTGGAGCGCATTTAATAAAAGAAGTAAAACTCAACAAATAAACGACCTAACACTACAGCTCAAGGCCCTAGAAAAAGAAGAACAGAACAGCACCAAAAGTAGTAGAAGACAGGAAATAGTTAAACTCAGAGCTGAAATCAATGAAATTGAAACAAAGAAACAATACAAAAATTGACAAAATAAATAGTTGGTTCTTCGAAAAAATAAACAAAATTGATAAACCTTTAGCCACACTAACAAAGAGCAGACGAGAGAAAACCCAAATCACTAAAATTCGGAATGAACAAGGAAATATCACAACAGACAGGATTGAAATACAAAACATAATTAGAAGCTATTTTGAAAATCTATACTCCAACAAAATAGAAAATTTTGAAGGCATCAACAGGTTTCTAGAGACATATGAATTGCCTAAACTGAACGAGGAGGACATAAACAATTTAAATAGACCAATTTCAAGTACTGAAATAGAAGAAGTCATCAAAAGCCTACCAAGAAAGAAAAGTCCGGGACCAGATGGGTTCTCAGCCGAGTTCTACAAAACCTTTAAAGAAGAGCTCATTCCAATACTTCTCAAAGTATTCCATAAAATAGAAGACGAGGGAACCCTCCCAAACTCATTCTGTGAAGCCAATATCACCCTGATACCTAAACCAGACAGAGACTCATCAAGGAAAGAAAATTTCAGACCAATATCCTTAATGAACATCGACGCAAAAATTCTCAACAAAATTTTAGCAAATCGCATACAAAAACATATTAAAAAGATAGTGCACCATGATCAAGTGGGTTTCATCCCAGGGATGCAAGGTTGGTTCAACATCAGGAAATCAATCAACGTAATTCACCATATTAATAGACTTAAAGTCAAGAATCACATGATTATTTCAATAGATGCAGAAAAAGCATTTGATAAAATACAGCACCCCTTCATGCTCAAAACACTAGAAAAAATAGGGATAGTGGGAACATTCCTTAAAATTGTAAAGGCCATTTATGCTAAACCCATGGCTAATATCATTCTAAATGGTGAAAAACTGAAAGCATTCCCCCTAAAAACTGGAACAAGGCAGGGATGCCCTCTTTCACCACTTCTATTCAACATCGTTCTTGAGACTCTGGCCAGAGCAATTAGACAAACCAAAGAGATTAAAGGGATATGAATTGGGAAAGAAGAACTCAAACTATCCCTGTTCGCTGATGACATGATTATATATTTAGAGGAACCTGGAAATTCCACCAGAAAACTCTTAGAACTCATAAGTGAATTCAGTAAAGTAGCAGGTTACAAGATCAATGCCCATAAATCCAACGCATTTTTATACATAAGTGATGAATCTTCAGAAAGAGAAATTAGGAAAACTACCCCATTCACAATAGCCTCAAAAAAATAAAATACTTGGGAATCAATCTCACAAAAGAGGTGAAAGACCTCTACAATGAGAACTATACAACACTAAAGAAAGAAATTAAAGAACACCTTAGAAGATGGAAAGATCTTCCATGTTCTTGGATAGGAAGAATTAATATTGTCAAAATGGCCATACTACCTAAAGTGCTATACAAATTCAATGCAATTCCAATTAAAATCCCAATGATGTACCTTACAGAAATAGAGCAAGCAATTATGAAATTCATCTGGAAGAATAAGAAACCCAGAATAGCTAAAGCAATACTTAGCAGGAAGAGTGAAACAGGGGGTATTGCAATACCAGATCTTCAACTCTACTACAAAGCAATAGTAACAAAAACTGCATGGTATTGGTACCAAAATAGAAAGGTAGATCAATGGTATAGAATAGAGGACACGGACACAAACCCAAATAAATACAATTTTCTCATACTAGACAAAGGTGCCAAAAATATGCAATGGAGAAAAGATAGCCTCTTCAACAAATGGTGCTGGGAGAATTGGAAATCCATATGCAACAGAATGAAACTAAACCCATATCTCTCACCATGCACGAAACTAAACTCAAAATGGATTAAGGACCTCGGAATCAGACCAGAGACCCTGCAGATTATAGAAGAAAAAGTAGGTCCAAATCTTCACCTTGTTGGTCTAGGATCAGACTTCCTTAACAGGACTCCCATAGCACAAGAAATAAAAGCTAGAATCAACCACTGGGATAGATTCAAACTAAAAAGCTTTCTCTCAGCAAAGGAAACTATCAGCAATGCGAAGAAAGAGCCTACAGAATGGGAGAATATCTTTGCCAATCATACTTCAGATAGAGCACTAATCTCCAGAATCTATAAAGAACTCAAAAAACTTTACTCCAAGAATTCAAATAATCCAGTCGACAAATGGGCTAAGGAAATGAATAGACACTTCACAGAAGAAGATCTACAAGCAATCAACAAACATATGGAAAAATGTTCAACATCTCTAGTAATAAGAGAAATGCAAATCAAAACCACCCTAAGATTCCATCTCACCCCAATTAGAATGGCGATTATCAAGAATACGAGCAACAACAGGTGTTGGCGAGGATGTGGGGAGAAAGGTACACTCATACATTGCTGGTGGGGCTGCAAATTAGTACAGCCACTCTGGAAAGCAGTGTGGAGATTCCTTAGAAAACTTGGAATGGACCCTCCATTTGACCCAGCTATCCCACTCCTTGGCCTATACCCAAAGGACTTAAAATCAGCATACTACAGAGACACAGCCCCATCAATGTTCATAGCTGCTCAATTCACAATAGCCAGACTGTGGAACCAACCCAGATGCCCTTCAATTGATGAGTGGATAAAGAAACTGTGGTATATATATACAATGGAATATTACTCAGCCATAAAGAATGATAAAATTATGGCGTTTGCAGGCAAATGGATGAAATTGGAGAATATCATGCTAAGTGAGATAAGCCAATCTCAAAAAGCCAAAGGACGAATGATATCGCTAATAAGTGGAGGATGACACATAATGGGGGGGGAGGGAAGGGTTAGTGTTAGGGTTAGAGTTAGGGTTAGGGAGGGGGGCAAGTATGGAGGAAGGAAGTACTGTATAGAGGGTAAAGAGGGGTGGGAGGGGTGGGGGGAAGGGAAAAAATAACAGAATGAATCAAACAACATTCCTCTATGTAAATTTATGATGCACAAATGGTATGCCTTTACGCCATGTACAAACAGAGAGACAACATGTATCCCATTTGTTTACAATAAAAATAAAAAAAAAAAAAAGAACTATCACTTTTGTTTTGTGACTGGTGATTCAACTCAGGGGTGCTCTATCACTCAGCTGCATTCCCGGCATTTTTTAAAAAATTTCAGACAGTCTGGCTAATTGTGCAGGCAGATTTTAAACTTGAGATCCTCCTGCCTAAGACTCCCAAGTAGAGGGATTACAGGAGTGTACCATTACACCCGAATGTCTGACCTTTTTTTTTTTTTTTTTAGTAGATGAACATAATACCTTTATTTATTTATTTTTATGTGGTGCTGAGGATTGAACCCGGTGCCTCACATGTGCTAGGCAAGCACTCTACCACTGAGCTACAACCCCACCCCCCTGAATGTCTGACTTTGGACAGTTGGAGTATAATGTGTTTCGGTGTGTGTCACTTTGGTTTATCCTAGTTCATTGAGTTGCTTTTTTTTTTTTTTGCTACCAGGGATTGAACCCAGGGGCACTTTACCACTGAGCCACATCCCCAGCAGTTTTAAATATTTTATTTAGAGACAGTGTCTGAGTGAGTTGCTTAGAGCCTTGCTAAGTTGTTGAGGCTGGCTTTGAATTCACAATTTTCCTGCCTTAGACTCCTGAGCCGCTGAGATGAGAGGTGTGTGCCTCTGTACTTGACCCCAGCCCTTCTAATTTTTTTATTTGGAGACAGGGTCTCTCTAAGTTGCTCAGGGCCTCGCTAAGTTGCTGAGGTTGGCTTTGAACTTGTGATCTTCCTGCCTCAGACTTTCGAGCTGCTGGAATTACAGGTGTTCACCGCCAAGCCTGGCTTCATTGAGCTTCTTGAATTTGTATGTCCATTGTCTTCCTCAACTATGGGAAGTTTTTTGGCTATTATTTCTTTTCCTTTTGGTACTTGGGGTTGAACCCAGTGGCTTTTTACTATTGAGCCTACATCTGCAGTCTTTTATTTTGAGACAGATTGTTGCTAAGTGTCTTACTTTTATTTTGAGACAGATTGTTGCTAAGTGTCTTACTAATTTATTGAAGCTGGCTTCAAATTTACAATCCTCCTGCCTCAACCTCCTGAGTTACTGGAATTATATGTGTGTACCATTGCACCTCGACATTATTTCTTTAAGTAGGTCATCTTTATCTTTATTTGTTTTTCTTTTTGTTCCTCTGATTTGTTAATTTCAAATGACCTGCTTTCTAGTTCACTGACTCTGGATGTTTCCTGCTTGATCAAGTGTGCTGTTGAACCCCTCTAGTGCATATTTCAATTTAGTTATTGGATTCTTCAGCTCTAGATTTTGATTTTTTAATAATTATTATCACTTTGTGGATATTCTCATTTTGTTCATGCATGATTTTCCTGATCTTGTGTGGTTGTTTATCTATGTTCCCTGTTAGCTTACTGATCATTTTTTAAAAGGGTTATTTTGAAATCTTTGTCAGAGAGTATGCATTGTTTAGGGTTGATTTCTGGAGATTTATTTTGTTTCTTTAGTTAGGCCATGTGTCCCTTTTTCTTTGTATGCCTTGCCAACTTTTGTTGAGATTTGAGCATTGAAAGAACAGTGCTCCAGTGTTGAATACACTGGGGTGTTTGCCTTCCTTCTCAGTAGCTCTCAACCTGGTATTTAAGCCACGATTCTTTTAAGAACCATTTTCCAGACTGGTGATGTAGTTCAGTTGTACAGCAACTGCTTAGCATAGCAAGACCCCGAGTTCAATTCCTAGCACTGGAAAAAAAGAAAAAAGAAAGTAAAAACCACACAAAAAAACCCAAACCATTTTCTAATTCATAATTCTATGATACAGCATTCCAAATCAGGCAAAAAAAAAAAAAATATATATATATATATATATAGTTCCTTGAAGAGCCCACTGAAAAACCAGAATGTTAGGTGCATAGTTCACTTTTCTCTTTCCTTCTGAGGGAGAAGCTAAGGTTGGGGTTTTTCTCCTGACTGTGCTGCCCTGTGCAGTGAAGGGGAAGTAGCTAGGCAAGTAAATTGCCATGAGTTTTCCTTCCCACTTCATTGCATCTCTTCTTGGCTTTGCACTTGCCTGAGCTGCTGCAACCTCTTAACAGGTTTCTGGAATGCTTACAAAAGTGATTCGATTTATATTTAGTTATTATGTTGGTGTCTTCTTGGGGAATGGGAGCCTGGGCCTTCCTATTTGGTCATTGTGCTGATATCACTCAACAATAGATAGTTTTTGTTTTGTTTTGTGTTTGTGGTGCTAGGGATTGAATCCAGGGCCTCATGCATGCTAGGCTAGTGCTCCACTGAGCCATATCCCTATCCCAAATATACAATTTTATTTTTGGTCCTGGGACTTGAACCCAGAATATCATGCATGCTAGGCAAATGTTCTGTCACTGAACTGCATTCCTATTCCTTTTTAATTTTTATTTTGAGTCAGGGGCTTGGTAAGTTGCCAAGGCTAGCCTTGAACTTGTGATTCTCCTGCCTCAGATTCCTGAGTAGCTGGGATTACAGTTGTGCACCATGATGTCTGATAATATACATTTTTTGATATATTGGTATCACTGTGGAATTTTAGGATTATGGATAAGATTAATGTTGCAAACCCATACATCTTAGTATCAAGTAGGTAAAATATATATCAACAAAGTGGGTCAGTGAAGACATAAAAGAGATTGGAGAAGTGACAAACATGTGCCTCCTCCTAAGGGTCAGCAGCCTTTCAGCTCTAGCCTGTTCATGCTCGACTAGAGTGACATCAGTTTTTTCAAAGTGGAACATCTTCCAGTTTTTCCAAAGAAATTGGTAATAAAGATGAAAGAAAGAATACAACTTATTATTGTGAGAAATTTCAAACACACAAGACAAGTAAGAATAAGTAAGTGAACCTCAGTTTCCATTACCCAACTACGGCACTTAACTCATGGCCAATCCATGTTACTTATGCTGACTCATTTTCCATACCCCAGTTCTCACCACTGGATTATTTTGATATAAATTATAGAAGTTATATCAGTTCATTATAATGATAGAAATGCAGATTTTATAAATATTTCCTATTCTGTAAAGATGTGGACCCATAAAAGCATACCTAGGTAAACATAATCCATGGGAGCTCATAGTGTAACCTCAGTTAAGAGGTTCTATCTGGTATTTGCTTCTCTAAAAGATTTAGATGCCATTACCTGAATTCTCTTGATAATTTCTTCCACTTCTCACATAATGACTCAAAGGAAGATCACTTGCTCTCAGGCATTTTCATGGGATTAACTCATTTGATTTAGTGATACTTAGCCCTGTAAAGTGCTGTCAGGAATGCAGTCTTTGTATGTTGCCTTGGCTGCATGACTTTGAGAAGGTGGGATTTCCACATTCCGAGTCCATGTTTGCCTCATGAAATTCAAATGTGCTTTGTGTAAGATGTTTATCTGCCAACCAGAAATACTCCCACTTCTTTTGGCAGAAAGTATAGGGAGCTAGACTTTCGCTTTGTTACCCTGATCTACTGCTTTTTCTCTGTTCCTTTACACATCTGTCCTCTACTTTGTTTTTTTTACTGCCATTTTGACTGTGTTTTTCCTCTACCTAGATTATTATCATAAATATGACAGCTGGGTTGTTAAGTCTGGGAAAGTACCATTTTATGATTACTCAGCCAAAGATCAGTCTTTAGTAAAATTCGGCATGTTTCTATTTCTTTGGAAATCAAAACCAATTCATTGTTTTCTTGAAAACTTTAATACTATCCAGCTGTAGCAATATGTTTTGAATTGTGATGAGATTAATGCTATATGCTTATTTTTGTAGTTCATGGTCCACTGAGCAGACGCTTCCCTTTTAGTGTCACTGTCACTGATCCATCAAGTTCCAGGAATAATATAGCCAACTGTTTATTTGGAAATTCTGTATATTTCCTAAGATAAAGTCCATAAATCTACTATACAATGTATCTGACAATTTAAATATTACATGTGATTTCTTAAAAATCAGATTTAGGTAAGATGGTAATGGAAAGAAAACTCTAGGCTTTTAGTTAATAGATTTGGGTTTTAGACACCCCCTTTACTCTATTAGTTATATTTCCTTGAGAAAAATTTCTGCATTGCAATGGAAATCAGTTTTTTTTAATTAAAAAAATGTGTTTTTAAAGGATCAAATAAAGATTTATTTATTTTATTTTATTTTATTTTTGGAGCTGGGGATTGAACCCAGGGCTTTGTGCATGTAAGGCAATCGCTCTACCAACTGAGCTATACCCCCAGCCCCCAAGACTTATTTTTAAAAACAATAATTCCTTACATCCCATCCCTACTTTCATTTTTCTTTTTTTTTGGTGCTGGGGATTGAACTCAGGGGCACTTAACCACTGAACCACATCCTCGACTCCCCTCCCCTTTTATTAAAATATTTTTTTTTGTTGTCAGTGGACATTTATTTAATTAATTAATTAATTTATTTATATGTGGTGATAAGAATCAAACTCGGGGCCTCACACATGCCAGGCAAGTGCTCTACCACTGAGCCACAACCCCCCAGCTCTTTTTAATATTTTATTTAGAGGGGTCTCACTGAGTTTCTTAGGACTTTGATGAATTGCTGAGGCTGGCTTTGAACTTGTGATCCTCCTGCTTCAGCCTCCCAAGTTGCTGGGATTACAGGTGTGTGCCACCTCTACTTTCATTTTCATCTCTACAGAGACAGCTAATTTTGTTTCTTCCACCTACTTTGTTATTTACCTCCATGTCTCTGAATAACAAGTTGTTACTGCTACCTATTTTTTTTAATGAATTTTTTTCTTTTTCTTTTTTTTTTTTTTTGCGGTGCTGGGGATCGAACCCAGGGCCTTGTGCTTGCAAGGCGAGTACTCTACCGACTGAGCTATCTCGCCAGCCCACTGCTACCTATTGATTTTTCCTTTTTAGGTACAATATATTGATTTACCAGTATAGAACAGAATATTATTTTCTTCCCCAATTGCATCCCACATGCATAATACTTTATCACCCTTTAAATATAGTTAGATTGTATTTTAATTTGCTTAGATCAATACTGAATGTTAACCATTTTTTGTGATTATATGTCTTATTCCATTTGGGCTGCTAAACAAAATATAAACAACAGAAATTTATTTCTCCCAGTTCTGGAGGTGGAGAAGTCTGAGAGCAAAGATAATCTTGGTGTCTGGTGAGGCCTGCTTTCTGGCCAATAGAAGGCACTTCTGCTGTGTTCTCATAATGATATAAGGTACTAGCTAGCTCTTGGGGTATCTTTTATAAGTGCCCTAGTCCTATTCATGACCTAATTACCTACTAAATGGACCCACCTCTTCATGTCATTACCTCAAGTTTAGGATTTCAATGTATGAATTTTGGCACACAACATTCAGACCATACCAATTATGTAAATAGTTACATATTTTGAATCATGTAGTAAATTAAGATTAATTTCCACCTCTTTTGGGTACGATTTATTAGTTGGATTGGTAATTCCTTAATTTTTAGTATTTATCATAATAAATACATTATTAATACCCCTGGTTGTCAGTTTTTCTCAAAATATCATGGCATATTCTCTCATTTCACCTTCTTAAGAAGTCCCTGAAAAGTCTTTTCTTGCTGTAACTAACCTGGCCAATTTCCCTACTCAAGAGTAAGCTCTGATTCTGATTCTATGTCATCATACTGGGGATTTATTTTGTATTCTTCTATGTATGTGCCCCTGTTTCTTATGTGTCTGATTATTCTTTCTTGATTTACTCCTTATTTTACTGGAGTATATTCTCTAGTAGTTACTTGAGAAAGGGTGTGCAAAAGGGAAATTTTTTAAGGTATTATGGTCTAATGTCTTATTTTAATCTCAGATGTCACTGTTAGCTTGGCTAGGTATAGAATTCTAGGTTGTAACCAATGTTCCTTCAAAACTGCAAGTCTTTGTACCTCCTTTTCCTCCTTCTCTCCTGTCCCTCCTCCTTCACCTTCTCCTTTTTCTCCTTCTGTTTATTATTGTTACCTTCCATTTTTCCTTGAGACCTGCTTTTTCTGTCTAGAAGTTGAAGGCATCTTCTCTTAGCCCCCAGTGTACTAACAGGAATCTTGGTGGAAGACTGTTCACAGCCAGGGGAGCACAGTGATTTGTGGCCTTGAATGCAGAGCATGGGCACTTGGAATTGATACCATTTCTGTCACTTTCTGCCTTGGTCCTCTTGGACAAGATATTTAATGTTTTCCAGAGTTTAGTTTTCTATATCTGCAAGAAATGGGTAATAATGGTTGTGACAAGTAAGTGAGTAAATACGTAAAGCAGTTGGAACAGTGGCTGGCACAGAGTAAATCCCAACACCGATTGTGTTAGCCAGTCTACCAGAATCCCTTGCAATTGGTGCCCCTCAGATCTTACGGTTTGGAAAATCACATCCCACAGTTCTAGGAAATTATCTTGAACTATTTTTGTGGATATTTCCATGTTTTTACTTTCTCTAATCTTTGTAGAGGTATTATTATTCCTGTATTAGACCTTCTGTACTAGTCTAATTTTTAAATCTTTTCTCTCCTCTTTTCCATTTTTCCTCTTTGCTCTAATTTCTAGGATTTCCTCTGTTTTCTCGCTAACCATCATCTGGTTTTCATTTTTTCCCTCTAAATTCTTGCCATTTTTCCTGTTCTATCCACAATTGCTGAAATTTTATCCATTTGATGATTCAAACTAGATTTCTTCTCTCTGTGACTGTATGTGTTTCTTCAAAGCTGTTTTTTTATTTATTACTTATCTCTGTGTTGTTTTAAAAGGTTTCACATTAATTCAGGTGTGACAAAGTATAGGGCTTAAGGAAGTGAAGGTAGACTCCGTAATACAGCTGCAACTCAGAGGTCCTGGAAGAAGTAGAAATTATAGGATGTCTGAATGAAAAAGACATGCACAAAAAGGAGGAATCTAGGATGACTTTCAAATTGTGGGCTTGGGACACAGGGCAAATTGTGTTATTACATAATAATTTAGAGAATGAGAAAGGAAGAATCATCTTGGGCATATTGAAGGTACATTTCATTTCAAACACATCGATGTTTGAAGCTCTTGGGAAACACTTGGTGGAAATCTCCAGTAATAGTGGGCTTCCAGATGTGCTGCCTCAGGAGGAGAGAGGGTAGAATGAAGGCTTGAAAACCATGGATGTTTCTGAGTTCATCCAGGGAGAGTGCACAGAAAAAAAGAACACTGAACATCCTAAAACCTGTTGACTACAGAGGAGAGGCAGACCTTTAGGAAAAAAATGGACTGGATACCTAAATTTCAGGTGAATATCTGCTATAGTTTTCTTTTTAAGGTGAACAATATTTCAGGACAGAAATTACTAGTGATAATTGGAATGAGAAGAATTTTTTCATTTTAAGTTGACAAAGTGTATCAAGTGATTTTCAGTAAAACATTTATGTGGAAACAGAGGAAGAAAAAAGGAAAGAAAAAAATGAGTAAGAATTTGCTACATGGTAGAAAACTCTTCTGGGTGCTCTGTTTGTATCCTCACAGTACTCCCGCCAGGGAGAAAAGGGAAGAACAAAGTAGAGCAGACTTCTAACCTCGGGGAAGGAAAGTCTGTGGCTGGGCGCTGGCTCAGTCTGTTGCTGCAGTACTCAGCTAGCAATGCACAGGAGAAGAAGCCCCTCCCTGGCTCACTGTAAGTGTCTATGGTCCTGCTTTCAGTACCGTCTCTGTCCTCATTTCTTCACTACTCTATCTCAAGAACAGGTATCTTCCTTCCCATCCACTAAACAGCGCACCGTTTCTACTTCATTGCTAGGCTACAAACTTAGTGGAGACATCTGGATTTCTCTGTATTTCTCACCTTTTCTTCAATCAGTTCATTAGTGGCTCTTCCAGGTTCTTCTCTTGAATGTATTCCAAATGAATCCCTTTTTTCCTCCATCTTCATCACCCTTTGTCCAAGCCCCATCATCTTGTTTGGATTACAGAGGTAGGCTTTGCTGACCTCCTACTTCTGTTTTTGACGTTCCTATAGCCCTATTCTATAGTGGCATTTTAGAAATGACCATGTCACATCACTGCAGAAGATTCCCCCCTGAGAAAACGCTGCCTCATGGCCTCTGAGGCCCTGTGCCTCTGCCTCTGGCCTTCCTCTGTGATCTTTCCTCCACATGTCATCCAGCTCACTGGGTTTGCCCACGGGGCCTATTTCTGTTCTCTGACACATCGGGCTTGTTCCTGCCTTGGAGCCTTTGCATTTGCTGTTTCATTTTTTCTCCCAGGGTTCTCTGCCCTCAGTTTTCCACACTGCTGCCTCCTAATATTGGAGATTTGTTAAATAGCACCTGTTGAGGAGTCCTTCTGTGACTAACCTAGATCAACTGACCTTTATTCACCAAGTAACTTGTAGTGATAACACCCTGGTTTAAACATTTTTTTAAAATTAAAAATATTTTTTGTGATGCTGCAGATCAAAACCAGTGCCTCACTATGCTAGCCAAGTTGTTCTACCACTGAGCTACAACCCCCAGCTCCTACATTAAAGGACTTTTTATTTCTACTTTTTGTGTATTTATTTTTTGAGATGAGAGGTTCACTATGTTGCTCAGGCTGGCTTGAATTCTTGGGTTTAAGTGATTCTTGTGCCACAGTCACACGAATAGCTGGGCCTATAGGCTCACACCACTGTGCCCACGTAAGTAGCTCTGCTTAATTCTTCATAGCACTCAAGTCCACCATCTGCCAGTGACTTATTGGACTATATGACTTACCCATGGTCTCCAGCATCTATATTAGTACTTACCCAAAGTAGACACTCTGTCAGTATTTTTTGAATGACTGTATCACCTTAAAAGTATTGAAAGGTGCACTTTTGAAAAGAGTGGCTCACAGATTTGATTCTTGCTGCGTCCCTCCTTACATGTTTTCTGACACTTATTTTCAGCTTTATTGAGGGTAGTTGACTACTGCATAAACTGCACCTGTTTAAGGTGTGCACTTTGATGAGTTTTGGCGTATGTCCACCCCATGGGACCATCCTCATAGTCAGGCTAATGAACATGCCCATTTTGCCAACAGTTTTCTTTGTCCTTCATAATCCATCCCTTACTGCGTACTTCATTCCCGGACTCAGACAACTCAACTATCTGTTTTCTGGCACAATAAATTATTTTGAATTTTTGAGTATTTTATATAAATAGAATTATTTATTATGTACATTTTTTTAAAAGTCTGGCTTCTTAGCATAATTATTTTGAAATTATGCATGTTGTGCATTTTTTTCCTTGCCTAGTGGTATTCCATTCTATGGATATACTACCCATTGTTACTGTGAATTACTGATAAATATTTGGGTTGTTGCCAGTTCTGAGTGCTTACAAGTAAAGCTGCTGTAAGCACTGTGTGGGCATAGCCTTCATTTCTTTTGTTTGGGGTATATAGGCACATGTTAATCCTGGCAGATTTTCACATCCCCATTTTAGTTCTGAAGGAATTGGGGGATCAGTGAGGGAGTTGTAACACATCCAGTGTGACATGGCTTTTACAGGAGTGGAACCGAGAGGAAATTGTAGATCCCTATGAGTTCCAAGGGATCTTTTTCCAGAAGCATATTCTCTTAAGCCGCCTACTTTGTCCACCTTTGACCTGGCTGCATGTGTGACTTATTTCTTCTGCTGAAGTCCTGCCTGGATGATTTGCTGTTGTTAAGGCTCCCAGGCACCTGCCAATGCCACGTGTGCTGCTTGCTAGGACCAGTAAATGTTGCTTACTTAGTACTTATGCAATCAGTGTTTGCTGAAGACCCTTTCCACAAGCATTTTAGTAAGTAAGGCCCTTGCTAGTCCACATGCATGGTAAATAACTTAATTTTACTACATTGATGAAAGTCTGTATGCTTCTTGCTTTGGACCCAGTGATTGCATCCTCCTCTCTTTAAAAATGGTACTCAAAAAACTTCCAGAGCTTTAGTGACTGGCAAGATGAGGACTCATGTGATCAGTGTCTTCGGCTACAGCTGCTTGCCCAGGTCACAATAGTTAATCTAAGGGCAAAATTCTAAAGGCTAGTCTCATTAATAGGAGTAATCTATGGAAATTTTCAAGGTCAAAATGTTTTGTCCTCTTAATTCCAAGGCCCAAAGCCCTGGCCCCAACAAAATTTTGATGTTTTGGTCTCCAAATTTGACTCTAATTTTCAACATTTCTGGTTAAGTGTAATGGATGGTAGAGGTTTGAGGGGGCACCAAAAAATGATACCCTTGCTCCCTATCCCAGATCTGAACCGAGTGGACTAAGACAAAAGAGAAAACAGGAATCTCAAATATCAGCTGTATTACGGAGAAAGCAAATACTGAAGAACATGGCTGGTTTGGGGCAAAAAAGTTCCATACTAAAATTTAGTATAAGATGGATTTCCCTATCCAATGCCTGGAAGTGCTGAGCCATGGCAAGCCAGCGCCGGTTCTAATAAGTGTACTGAAACCCACGAAAGAACCTAATGACCTCGGCCTACTTTATTTGTGACAGTGGGCATAATTTATTAGTCTTAATTGATCTGTAGAGAAGGGAACGGTTGTCTGAACCATCCTACCAGGAGCCTCAGGCTCTATTTTGTGATTTTCTAGTACTAGGTCCCTATCTCCCATTCAAATGCACTGTTTAGTGTTAATTCCTTTGTTTTTACCAATCTGCTTCACTCTAAAAACTTGTGATTACTTTGAAACTTACTCAGCATTGGAATGTGGCAGGAGAGGCCCTGTGAGGTCAAGAGAGCATTGAAGAGACTCATTCAGTGTGGAGGCTTTCCTTTCTTCTTGACTCCACCCTTCCTTTTACTTTCTTTTCCTTTCTTTTTCTTTTATGGTATTGGGTATTGAACCCAGGGATGCTCTACCACTGGGTCACATTCCCAGTCCTTTTTAAAAAAGATATTATATTTTGAGACAGGGCTTGCTAAGTTGCCTAAGCAGGTCTCCAATATGTGAATCTCCTGCCTCAGCCTCTTGAGAAGCTGGGATTACAGGAATGAGCCACCATACCCAGGTTTTCCATTTAATGTCTGTCCTTCCTTTTCATTCTTCCTCCCTGTTGCAACACTCAGACTATTTTCAAATTTGGGAAGGACTTCTTTAGTGTCCCCAGCCTTCCTTTGTGAACTCTGCCCTATAAAGCACTTCCTCCTGTCACCAGCCTCTCTCTCTTAACTAGGATGCTGCTCCTTGTCACCTCTACCACTGTAAAACCTGCTTTTAGACTGGAGGGAACATTTGCTGAGCACTAAGCAAGGGCCAAGTGCCAAGGACTAAACAAAGTATTATAGGAAAAGTACTCAGGGCTGGCGCTCGCTTGCTTAGTAAATTTTAGCTATTATTCACCATTGTTATGCTTTTTATTTCTTGTGACCTTATAGTGTGGGTCAGGTCTGCAGATGGCTTCTCTTTGCAGGTGAAAAAAATGAGGGCTCAAAGAAGGTAACTTGCTCCCTGTCACATAATAGAAAGCACTGAAATCAGAATTTTTTACCCAGTCTAAACAACCCCAAAACCCATGCATTTCCAACCACAATTATTAAGACTTTAGTCTGAGATCTTATATTTAGAATACATAAGATGAAAGGGCTAGGGATGTAGCTCAGTTGTGGAGTGCTAGCCTAGTGTGCACAAAGCCCTGGGTTCAATCCTTAGTACAAAAAGAAAAGAAAAGAAAAGAAAAAGAACTGGAGGTATAAAAGGAAAATTCTTTTTAAAAAGTTGATCTGGAGAGATCTATGTATATATAAACATATTTACTTTTTAAAATGAAATTAAAGTGACATGGATAATCAATGAATTTTTAAAAGTTACCCAGTATTTGTGGACAAAGTGACAGACTAAATAAGATTGGAAATGTATTGATAGTGACTGACACTGGGTGATGGGTAGATGGAGATTCATCATATGAATCTCTTTGTTTTTGAAACTGTTTAATATTTTCTTCACGAAAGAGTTAAAAATAAATCTACATTTCTCCTTGTGACCTAGTGATTATAGTAGCAGATTATTTGCAAAATCTACATCTATAGTTAACAGACTTCATATCTTTGTGAGAATCCTGCTACCTTTGAAGGCTTTTTTGTTTGCTTGCTGCTGGGGATTCAACCCAGGGCCTTACTCATACTAAGCCTGTGTTCTACCACTGAGCTATACCTCTCTACCCTTTGAAGATTTCTGAATTCTATGTTTTTACTTTTTAAACTCTCAAAATAATGACAATTTGTATTTGTTACATTTGTTATTTCAGTTTTTTGTCACTGTAACCATAATACCTGACAAGAAGAACTTAGAGAAAGAAAAGTTTGGGGTAACAGTTTTCAGAAGTTCAGCCCATGGTTAGTGTTTTAGTCAGCTTCTTCACTGCTGTGACTAACTGATCTGACCAGCACAATTATAGTGGAGGAAAGGTTTATTTGAGGGCTCATGGTTTCAGAGGTCTTAGTTTGTAGAAGGCCGGCTCCATTCCTCAGGGTTCGAGGTGAGGCTGAACATCATGGCAGGAGAGGGTGGCAGAGGGAAGCAGCTCACATCATGGTGATCAGAAAACAGAGAAAGACCCCACTCTCCACATACAAAATATATACCACATGTCCCCTGTGATGTGCTTCCTCCAGCCATGCCCCACCTGCCTACAGTTACCAATCACTAGTCCATTCAAACTACTACTCATCAAATGGATTGATCCACTGATTAGAAGGTAGTGTTTATAATCTACAATTTTACTTCCGAACATTTCAGCATTGCCTAACACATGAACTCTTCAGGGGACACCTCATATCCAAACTATAACATTACATAATGCTGGAAAGGCACTCTTTTAGGTCTTTATATGCATTTTAATTAATGACCACAAAAGTCCTATGATGTAAATACAATTATCCCTGTCGTGCAGGTGAGAAACTGAGGCATAGAGGTAACTTACTGGTTGGAGGTCTCCAATCTGAAGGAGAATTCAAACTCTGGCAGTGTGTCTCAGGTCAATATAAATCACGTTGCCCCACTTGAGAGACTACTTTAACTGAATATTGATCTTAAGTATCAGTTAGGAATGGTTCTACCACAAATAACAGAAAATCATACTATGATTTATTGCTTAAGTGGTAGAAGCAATAAAGACTGTTTATTACCCTCTTAACAAGGAGGGTGCCTTGAGCCAACCCAGGTTTGTTACAACAGCTCAGTGATGTCTCCAGGGGCCCAGATGCTTTCTATCCTGCTCAGCCATCCCCTGCTTGAGACCTTTCCCTCTTACACTTCTCATCAGCACACGACCACAACCTCTCAGTAGAATTCACCTTGTGTGTTTCTCTACTCCACAGGAAAAAAAATTCCCAGAAGCTCCCAGCAGGCTTCCTCTGAAGTCTCATTGACCAGATCTTTGTCTAGGGCTTCCCTGGCTATGAGAAAAACCAGAGACTGGGTATCTAGTAAAGGATGATGAGATGACCCTGGGTGACTTAAACAAGAGGGTCATCAACCACAGCACAGGTTAAAGGACTGGGACATGTTGGATTATTACTATTACTAAAGAACAATAGAAGTTAGGCAGGAAGGTGAACGCCTTACAGTCCCAGCAATTCCCCGCTACTCAGGAGGCTGAGGCAGGAGGATGGTGAGTTTGAGGCTAGTCTGGGTGACACAGCAAGATCCTGTCTCAAAATAAAAAGCAAAGAGGGCTGGGGATGTAGCTCAGTGGTAGAGTATTTTGCCTAGCATAGGTGAGGCCTTAGGTTCAATCCTCTATCCTGCAAAAAAAAAACCCACCACAATATAGATTTTTATTTAAAATTTCTCAGGAACAGGTTTATAGCACAGACGAGAGCAAACATCTTTCTATCTTCCAAGTTCCACTTCTTACATCAGTTGCCCCAGACTCATCCTGTTTTTCGGAGAGGGAAAGCCTTTGGATTCACCTCACTCCATCTTCTCCCATCTCTTCTCACAACTCCTCTTCATTCCCCTATCTTTCTTTCTGTCTCCTTATCTCTTTCTTGTGTAAGAGTAACCTAGTAGATTATGTCCCTTATCTGTGGCAATAACAAATTAGTCCAATTTAGTGACTTAAAATAGCCATCTTATCTCCCTGTTTCTATAGGTGAGGAATTTGAGAGCAGTTTTGCTGGGCCGATGTTTCTGGCCCAGGGTCCACATGAAGTTGCAGTCAAGATGTTGGCTAAGGCTGTAGCCATCTGAAGCTTGACTCCGGCTGGGGGTTTTACTCCTAAGATGGCTCACTCATATGGTTGTTGGCTAGAGGAATTTTCTCGTCCTATGACTTTTTTTATAGTGCTTCTCAACACAACAGCTGGAATCCCACAAAGTGAGTAATCAGAGAACACATGGGTAGCCACAGTATTTTTTTTTTTTTTTCCCAGTGCTGTGGATTGTACTCAGGGCCTCTAAATGCTGGCTTTATCCCTAAGCCACCCCTATCCCCTCAGAGTGAGACTTTCTATTAGAGCACATGACTCTTATCTGGGCTCTCCCTCCTCAAGAAGTGTTCAGTTAAATATATTTGAAAAGTCAATAAAATATGACTCATTTAAAAATATTTGATTAATAACCACAGTTCTCTCAACTTAATTAACTTATAATTTAGCATGAAAATAAAATTTCAAATGTACTGAAGCATATAAATCCTTGAATTTGTACTTTTCGGGCAATATTGTAAGACCTCAAAGGCCTCATATATTCAGATGTGTAAAGATAGACCTGTCTTCCTATTTTTAGAACTAATGCTAAGAATAGGAAATGGAAGAATTCAAATCTGGTGGTCAGCTTAAGCCTTTCCCTGGTAGATACAAGTTTTGGGTAGTGCTGGCTTGAGAGAAGCCAGGGATCCTTATCACTGCTGATGGTGTTTTGGGAAGAATTCTAGGCTATAAATCAAACACCATATTCATTATCTCAGCATAATGGATTCTGACTGGTTTTGCCTCCCAAGGAAGGGCTTCTGGGAGAGGTCTGGACAATAGCAGGGTCATTATTCTCTTCTTATCAGATAGTAATATGGTTAAGGTAGAGAGACCCATTTTGTCTGGTGAAAACACAATGGGTGGGTGGGTGAGTATTATTTTAAGAATGCAATGGGATCTCATGGCTGGGGAATCCAAAGATCCTACAGTAGGCAGCTTAGGAATTAGTTCAAATTCGACTCTGTAATATACTAATTGTGTAATGATAAACAAGTCATTTTATAGCCCTTTAAACTCTTTTTTTCTTTACTAGGAAAACTATCACCTTCTTTTCTCCTAATCTGTGAGGACCAGATGTCATGTGAAGAGGGAAGAATGATTGCTGACATGGAGTAGATACTGGCAATATGCTTTTAAAATGACTCCAACACTCTAAGCCTGGTTCATAGAAGACTCATGGGCTGTTCTCAGATAAGGAAAGATAGAGGTGATGGCTTGGGGCCTAGGAGATGACTTATATTTTGGTGATGTTGAAATTTTCATCAGAACAGGATAGTCAGGTAGGAAGTTTCCTCAAACTGATGGAAATGAAGGATATGAGTTCAGGAACGAAGCCAAGACTGGCTAAGAGAATCAGATTGGGACTGATCCAAAGAGAAGTGAGTTACATTTGTGAGAACAGAGCCACTGAAGCACCGAGATAGAGTGAATAGAGGAAGAAGAGACTCATGCCATTACAATAGGCACAAATCTAAGGGAAGGGAAGAGAGGAAACAAGTGAAGGAATGGCCAGAGAGGTGAAAGCATCAAAGATGCTAATAGAGAAGGACTGAGAACATTTAGGGCTTTCAGTGCTGTTATTTGATGATTTTGAAGTTTTTGCAGATGTATTGCTTTGTCTTAATCTTAGAGAGTTGGTGTTATTACTAGAATAATTTTGGAAGGAGCCATGAAACAAGTGTAAGCTGCATCTGTGATTTGCACACCAAGTTCAAAGATATAAACAGTGCTCTTTAAAAGTAGACAAACTATTCATATTCATCAGAATAGTTGAAAAGGGAAGTTTCAAAATCATTCATAAGAAAATCATCATCCTTGGAGAATGTATAGTGTAGTGGGGTGGAGAGAACACAAAAATCAGAATTGGGTAGTTTTGGGTTCAAATCAAGTGACATTGAAAAAATCATTAATGCTTAAGATTCCTCAGTTTTTTCTTCTTGTAACCCCATAACTAAGTTATTTGTAGCATTTATTATGCAATAATTAAGTAAGATAATGATTATGAAACACATTGAACAGCACCCCAAATAGTCAAAGTTATCATACTTAGGTTTTTGTTGTTTCTTTGTAGTCTTCTTTGAACCTTAGTTTTAACACTAGGTGGCAGCAATGCTCCTTTAACCAATTCAAATGACAGATGGTAACTTTTTGAAATGGATGAAACCAGTGAATAAAGCCTCATCTAATAGGAAGATGTGTGTAGGGTCAGCAAAGTAAGAGGAGAGACATGGATGGAGACAGAGATGGAAATGGAGACAGACATAGAGATAAAAGGAGGGAAGGAGGAAAAGGTGAGGAAGGGAAAGAAGGTGGGGAGAGGGAATTTTTAGATTTATTATTTCAAAAGAAAATACTGGAATAGTCATTATGGGGGGAAATTAGACTTTTATTGAATACCCTTTCATCATCTACAAAATTTATTGCATTTTTCTTTGTCATTACTTGTGGGGGAGTGGTAGATACTTTTCATGTTGATAATATTTAAGGATGTTAAGCGATCCTGGATGAGATTTAGCAAAATTAGCTACATAGTCATTGTCCATAATAATGTGGTTTACTGTTAATTTTTATTGTACTATTAATCTCAATTATAAATAAGGAATGTAAAATATTCCTTCTATTATAAGACATTTAATGGTATATTAAATGTTATCTATTGTGTAACAATTCCCCCAAAAGTTGGTACCTTAAAACAATGAACATTTATTAATCTTGTATTATCTGAGGGCCAGGAATCCTGGAACTGCTCAGCTGGATGTTTCTGACTCAGGATCTTTCATGAACTGCATAACTGCAGCTGGGGCTGTGGTTATCTGAAGCTTGACTGAGCCTTGAAGTATCTGCTGCCAGCATGGTTTACTCACAAGTTGGTGGCAAAAGACCTGAAAATACCTTTGCACATTAATTTCTCCGAAAGCAGTTTGTGGGTCCTCCCAGCATGGCAGCTGGTCTCTCCCAGAGTGATCCAGGAAGCCACAGTACCTTTTATGACCTCGTCTCAGAAGTCATATATTGTAACTTCCATCATATTTGTCCAAAGTGAGTCACAAAGGAAATAACTGAACACAATTTCAGTGATCTTACACGTTTACAGGGAACAGTTCCCACATAGAAAGATCACAAACTGATTTCTTTCAGTGTGGCTATGAACCTATCACATCATTTCCACGGACTTAGATTTCTTCATCCATGAAGGGGAATAGTCCAGGTATTCATGAAGCACTTTCACTCTAAGGAGGCATTTTCTGTTCTATCTGGGTGTGTCTCCAGAAATCTCTTTCTCTCTCTCGCTTTATCTCTAAGATCACCTTAGAGAGTTTTCAATTTTTAGACTCACTCTAAAAACTATATTTTATATTGTAACACAACACACAAATATATTCATGTATGTGCATGTATACACGTGAATGAACACATATGTGTATGTATAATGTACATATATGACGAAATGAAATCTCCCCAGTGCTTTCTTCCGATGTTTGTATGATGTACACTCATTTTATTCCCCACTTTATGCTCCTTCTTTTGAATGAATCTACTATTTTGGTTTTACACTCCATAAGGGCTTCACCATTTATTGTGTTAAAAATCAAGACCTGAGCTGAGCATGTTGGCACATGCCTGTAATCCCAGCAACTGAGGAGGCTGAGGAAGGAGATCCCAAGTTTAAGGCCAGCCTCAGCAACTTTAGAGGCCCTAAGCAATTTATGAGATCCTGTCTCAAAATTAAAACAAACAAACAAACAAACAAATAAATAATAGGACTGTGGATGTAGCTCAGTGGTAGAGTAGCCCTGGGTTCAATTCCCAATATTAAAACACACACACACACACACACACACACACACACATACACACACACTTTCACTCCTTAGTGCTCATTTTCCATTGGAACTAAAAAAAATGCTGAAGAGGTGATTTCTGACTGGTAGGAAATCACCTTCTAAAGATCAATCAACCCTTTGAGCCTCCTAATCAGGCAGGAAGGAGGATCAAGAGCAGCCTATCAGGTAGACAGGTTGCTCTGTTTAACCTTCAAAAGTTGGCTCTGGAGCTTGGTATGTAAACTGCTCAGTTCTCCTAACCTCTCCTAGCTCATATCCTCCTGTGTACCATTGGAATAAAATGTAGTGTCCCCTTTGCCTATTTCATAGAGTTGCTCTAGGCTCACAATTACACCCCTATGTGGCAGAGAATTAAAGGCATGATCTTTAATCCTCACCAACTCCCTAAGTATACAGTAGGATCCCCCTTTTTATGGTGAAGAAATTGAGGCTTAGAGAGTGACTTAAACATCTTAAAATAGCAAGTGGAAAGCTAGAACTCACAACCCCGGCTCTGACCCAAACCCTCACGCAGAATGACAGTTGTAAGCTATTTTCATATGAACTTATTTGCTGACTACCTGATGAATTAAAATATGAACTCATACTAATTTCTAATGACTTGACTGTCGACTCTCTCAACAGGAACATGTAAGATTCCATGTGAGCCCTCGAGCTTTTAGCGCGTAAAACTGCCTTATCCACTAGAGCGTGTGAACATTATCATCAAGGGTCACCAGTGACGACTGCCCACAGTGAACATGTCTGAACTAGGTACATTTTTTTTCCCCGTTGGTGCTCACCAACGTAAGCCCCAACTGCAAATAGCTTCGGTACATCCCCTGACGTTTGAAAGCGTCGTTTCCATGGAAAGACCTAGCTGCTCGCAGGTTGTTTCGTGGAGAGCCTCACCTCGGCGCGGTAACCCTATGACCCCGCCGGAGCCAACCCCGGGTGGCGTGGGCGGCACCACAAAGCCCTTTATCGAGGCCTCCGTGTGACGCAGAGCTGCCTGGCCTCGGCCCTGGTTGGGGTCCGCAGCTCTGGCCCGCGAGCAGGAAAGGAGTCGTGTTGCCCGCGGCGCGGGCCCGCGGCGTGTGCGCCGCCATAGTGCGCCTAGCCCGCGCGCGCTCCGCCCTCGGTCCGCGGGGGACGGCGACCGCGGAGACCCACGAGCCCGGGGTAAAGAGGCTGCCGGGGCCGGCTCGCTGGGACACCGCCTTGCCGCGCCCCGCTGAGAGTTCGGGCGAGGCGGAGGAAGGGCGGGGCCCAGGCGTGGGAAGATGCGAGGTCCTGCCCGCCTTGCCTCCTTGTCCGGGGCCCCGCGGCTGCAGAGGCCTCCACCCCTCCCGGGAACCGGTTTCCTACCAGGAACTGCAAGTCCAGGGAAGGGAAGGAGACTTGCCCGAATGCGTGCGCAATGGGCGGGACCCAGCAATGGTGCTAAGAGTTGGCTACATTTTAACTCAGATTTTGGTTCGTTTAGGGTGCTGGGGATTGAACCCAGGGCCTTGAGCAAGTTGGGCAATCGACTGTATAATTGAGCGACATCCTAGCCCTTTTTTATTTTTTGATCTTAACATAGGGTCTCTCTGAATTGCCTCGGCTGTCCTGGAATCTCCAGCCTTGGTCTCTCGAGTAGCTGGGATTCGGCTACCTGGTTTAGATTCAGATTTTTGATTGAGGAAAAATTTGAAAAGGGTTTGCTTGGTTTACAGGTCTCGGGCTGATGGCAAGAAGTTCTGGGCCAGCAGAGCCATTCATGGTTTAGTACTGCTGTAAGCACACACATTGTGTGATGCGGGGATTGTCATGATTTGGTATGCTCAGGCAATGACAAAATGTCATGACAAAACATTGATGCAGTTAAAGAAATTTCCACTTAGGACAGCAAATCTGCCTGGCATTTTCTCCTAAAGCGGAGGCAAGAGCCGTGCTTGGTGACGCTATGCCTGTAACACCAGCGGTTCGGGAGGCTGATGTCAGCCTTAGCAACTTAGTGAGGCCCCAAGCAAACTTAGCGAGACCCTGTCCTCAAAATAAGAAATAAAAAGGGCTGGGGATGTGGCTTAGTGGTTAAAATTCTGTGTTCCCCTGGGTTCAATCTCCAATACCAAAAAAAAAAAAAAAAAAAAAAGGAGGCAAGAATTGATTGAGTTCATAGAAAATAAAAAGCTTTTACATTTGGGGTTCCAGTTCAGTGAACGTTTGTTAAAGGCCTTCTGAATTCAGAAACACTTTCTCTGAATATTTATTATTTTGCTGTAAAATATTCAAGTGAGGACTGAGGATTAGCATAGTGATAGAGCTCTTGCTTAGCATGCAGAAGACTTGGGTTCCATCCTCAGCACTGAAGGAAAAAAATTCAAATGAAAGCCATTAATTAGGTATGTTTCAATCTTCAGGCAAGGTGAAACAGAACACCTGTGACTTTACATCAGACACCTATGTAAGGAAATTGGACTGTGGACCACCATGGCTTATGGCCTTACCTAGAAAGAACACAGTGAAAACCATTTTGCAAGGCAGTTGTTATAAAGTTGTAAGTATTTTTATCATAGTAAGCATCCTCTGGGGTGGGGAGTCTTTGTTAAAGTAAAGATACTGGATACCCCTGTATTCCTTATGTGATACTGGACTATATGAGGTATTTTCCCGTGTATGGTGCTGATTTTATTTTTAAAGGCAACTGCTTTTATAAGAATATGCAAATGTCTTACTTGCTCTTTACCCCAAGTAACACAAATAAGAAAAATGTAGGTTCAGAGAAGTTTGACCAAATCATTGACCTGTGTTAGCAAAGTACAGGACTAGAGATCTGAGGCTTTTAATTCCAAAACAACACTTTTTTCTATTACCCACCATCTTAAAATACCTTTTTAGAGAGTTCAGATCTACTTAAAAATATCCCTGTGCCAGATGTTACCTTAGAGCAGTTCGTTAGTTGGCACAAAGGGTGAGTTCAGCAACTTACATGCTTGGTAGGAAGTGGACAACCTAGGCTTTGCAAACAAGATCTAGGAGCTGGGTGTGGTGATGCAAACAAGACCTGGGAGCTGTATGTAATTCCAGCAACTGGGTAGGCTGAGGCAAGAGGATTGAAAGTTCAAGAGCAATCTGGGCAATTTAATGAGACCCTATCTCAAACAAATAAACAAACAAACAACAAACACCCAAGCAAACAAACAACAAAATGGGGTAGGGATGGAAATAGTTAGTAACTAAGTTAGTAACTAAGTGGTAGATAACTGTCCTAGTATGCATGAGGCCCTGAGTTCAATCCCTAGTATTGCAGTACTGAAACAAAACGAAACAAAACAAAACAAAACAAAAAGAGGACCTGGGTTCTGACTCCCTCTTCAAACCTCCTCAGGGCCTTGGCCTTGACTATCACATCTGTAAAATGATATGAAAGTGCCTATCCATGTGGTGTGAATTGTGAATGAAGGAATGTGTGTCAAGTACTTGCAGGTTGTCTGGAATATAGAGAACATATAATGAACACATGTTGCCAACACAGTAATTTTACTCTGGTATTATAGTGCTGCATATTTATTACACATTTTTTGGATTTGTATTTTTAACCCCTCTGCTTATCATACATTTACTATTAGTCAAGTGAATTTTTCTTGTTAATATTGTAAGAAGTAAATGGGGATTTTCTATAAGGTTATAAAACCAGAGCAATAGGAAAATCAGAGAAAACTCACAATTACATTTTGTTCAGTTAGGTGGTGTTGTAGTTTAGATATGAGGTGTCCCCCAAAAGCTCATGTATAAGATAATGTAAGCAAGTTTAGAGATGAATTAATTGGGTTTTGAAGAACCTTTAACCTAAGTGGGGCATTCATCCATTTGAATGGATTAACTGAGTGGTAACTACCTACTAGGTAGGTAGGGTGTGGCTAGAGGAGGTAGGTCTCAGGGCATGACTTTGGGCTATATATTTTGTCCCTGGTGAGCAGATCAATCTTTCTTCTTCCTGGTCCCATGTTCTGAGCTGCTTTCTTCTTCCATACCTTTCTGCCTCATCTTAGGCCCACAGCAATGGAGTTGGCTGTTTATGGACTGAGACCTCTGAAACTGTGAACCCCAAATAAATTTTTCCTCCTCTAAAATTGTTCTTGTCAGGTCTTTTGGCCACAGAGGTGCAAAACCTGTCTGAAACAGGTGTGTAACACTGGTGCTTCTCCTACTCAGACCAAGCAAGTCTTTCCATTTTTTCATGGGCTTAACCCACATAGTCTGTAGTGAGAAACATGTAGCAGATTTTTAATGTCAGTATTAAGCTAAATAAAATAATTCATTTAGGGTTCATGCAATTATTATTATTGTTATTTGTACTGGGATTGATCCCTAGGGTATTTTACCACTGAACTACCTCCCCAACCCTTCTTTGTTTTTCATTTTAAGTCAGGGTCTCACTAAGTTGCTGAGGTAGGCCTTGAACATGAGATCCTTCAGTCTTAGTCTCCTAAGTTGCTGGGATTACAGGCAAGCACCGCTGTGCCCAGCTCATAGTGTAAGATTGGGGGCACGGCTAGTGGCCAAATAAAATTGGACAGAAAGCAGCCGAAGCAAGCTTTATTGGAATTTGGCTCTCGGGCGAAATTCCTAGTACCCTCCAACACCCCCAGTACAGGTCAGGGTAGGGAGCCAGAGAAAATCGCACATGGCTCTGGCTGCCAAGGGTCTTTATAGGCCAGAATGGGCCGGGGGTCCTGCTGAGTGACAGGTGGAGGTAAGGGTTGGTGTTTTTCTGCCCCTGTTTGATTGGTCACCAAGTGGTACGCTGCCCTTTGCCTCAGTGGCTCGGCTATCCCTCATACAGTTGCTCAAATTCCGACCTAACACATAGTGATTATTTTTAATGCGGTAGTTTGGAGTTTCATTCTTCCCCAGATCACACACCTAAAGCCTTAGAGTATGCCACCAATGCATGATGATGATCCTCTATACTTCCTTAATTTGACAATATTTTAATTTAACTAGCCATAAAAGACTTTGGAGCCCACAGTTCTTATCTATATTCATTTACATGGAAAGATTGAATTGATTCCAGGGAGGATGCACTATAAACAAAAGTTCCTGAAATTGTAATTTCTGGTCATTTTTCAATAGGTCTCTGCATTAGTTAATGTAAGACTTCTTCTCCAGGCTAGAGAACTGGAAAATCCTAAATACCTCCATGGAAATCCAAATGTGGCAAATAGGACTCAGGGCCACCAAGATATCTTCTGTATTCCTTACAGTGTGTGTGTTTTTAAGTGTTTCTTAAATGAATCAATGAATTTTTGCCCCAGACAGGAACCTTGGGATCTTGCAGTGCTTACAAGGACTTGGTACCAGAACCTAGCCGACCTCAAATTGCCTTTCTTAGAACAAATTACACTTGGTCGTCCTATAAAACTCACAAAATGCAAAACCAAGAAAGGTCTGCTCCCTTCGGCAGAAGGTAAGCTTCTTAAAATCAGCTTTAAAAATTATAATCATGTGTATCAGTTGCTTATTATCAGAGAAATGTTTAAATATGTGTATATACCCCCAGACCTCCTGTCTTTCTTATGCCATACTTCCTTTTTTCCCACACCTTCTATCTGTAGCCTTGTCATATTTTTAATTATTCAGCAATGTGAAGCTATCAACATAACTTTATGATATTGTTTTGACTAAATGGTGCCCGTTGAAAAATGCCTCTGGGATTGCTTCATGTGTTTTTTTCTTTTAGCCATCAAACTTGAAAGGGATTATGAAATGAAGCGCCTAACTGCACTTAAATGCCAAGAACAAGCATCTGAGGAAATTGAGCTTTCCCTCAAGGAAAAGAAAGTTGGCTTGAGAAGACCTCTTCCACCCAAGTGGCAAGCATCTCATAATCGAGTCTGTGCTCTATTTCCTATACCCAGAGGGGACGAAGAACTCTCTCACTGTGTAAAGATGCAGATGCATGAATGCCCACTGGTGGATGAGCCAGTGCACATTGGCGTGGGTTAGTGAACAGCTCTGGCAGATCATCTGGGTCCCTGCCACACTCTTTTTCCTTGGTATCACAAACAACAGCACTGTAAGTACATGACAATGCATCTGGGGTTGAATCATTTGTGCTGTTTGTTTTGATTTTTGTAAAACTGCACTACGGAATGAGCAAACTCATTGTCAGAGGTATTATTTTGAAGAAACATTTTGAATTGGCATCTTTGAGATCCTAAGGAAGTACCAAAAAGAAGGTGAGAGAGAAATTCTCTTAAAAAGGATAAACTGTGGAAATTTTTGTTAAGAAAAATGGTAGACTTCATTTTGGTAACTCTCTAGTTTCCAATTTTTAGAGAATCATCACTCAGTACTCTCACATGGTGTTTTACATTAGCAAGTCGAACTTATTTTGTTTTTGTTTTCCTAAAAAATAGTCTTTTTTTTTTTTTTTTGCTCAATTTCACTCTTTCTCTCTGGAATGACCTAGGAGCATGTGGAACACACATGCGTATATAAAAGTGACATGAAAGTACACAGAATGTCTTGTTATGAGGAACACTCATATTGTAGAGTGGTTAGGGAACACGGAATTGACTGGAAAGTACTAGATGTGGATGAACTAGTTTTTCTAGAATTCGAACCCAATAAAATATACTTGACATTAATATTATGTAAGCATAGTTTAATGCTTTTTAGGTGATTCAGTAGGCATTTCAGGAACTTCTCATATTCTTATCCTTATTACAAAAGGCACTATGACGTAGAGTTTAGAAGTACAGATGGGCTGGTGCAGTGCCACACTCCTGTGATCCCACCTACTCCAGGGAGGCAGAGGAGGAAAGACCTCAGTTTGAGGTCAGCATGGGCAACTTGTGAGACCCCCATCTCAAGCTAAAAGATAAGAAGGGCTGGGGATGCAGCTCAGTGGTTGAGCTCCCCTGGGGTTAAACCTAGTATAGGGGTGGGGAGAGTGTAGAGAGTCTGGAGATGTGGCTCAGTGATAGAGCACTTGCCCAGAATGCAAGAGGCCTTGATTTCCATCCCCAGCACTGGAAGAAAAAAAAAAGTACAGACTTTTGACCTACCTGCCTTTCTTTAAATTCAAGCTCAGTTGCTTATGTGATGTGATTTTGGGATAATTGACTTTGTCTCTGAGTCTGTGTTCTTATGTGTAAAGTGGGGATAGTAATGGCACCTAATTCATAAGGTTGTCATGGTGATTAAATGAAAATTTCCTGGAGCACAGTGAAAATTACTCTGGTTTTAGCTGAAACTGGAGCATCAGTACCCTGCACCACTGTAATCTAGGTATCAAACATGTATAATATTTGGATGACTCTGTTGACCTTTTGGAAACCTGAAATCTTGAATTTTCAAAAATTTGGTTTTGTTCTTGTCAATGTATGTTCTCAGATCAGATGACCTAATTTTTTAGTTCAGTACATGACCCCTATAGCTATGGCAATTCCTGATCATATCTGTTTAAAAACAATAATCCCTTGATAATCAACTTTTCACTTATATCTTCCTTTTAAAAGTAATATGGACACTAGGCATGGTGCATACCTGTTTTCCTAGCTACTTGGGAGGTTGAAGCAGGAGAGGATCACAAAGTCAGCCTGGGAACCATAGCAACACCCAGCCTCGAAAAAAAAAAAAAAAAAAAAACAACAAAAACTGGTAGCATGGAAACTGTGTGGAAAAGGCCACATCCTGATGTCCCCAATGTGTCAGTTTATGGTCTGTCTCAGTAGCCATCAGGGAACCTTAAACATTTCACACCTATCTCAGACTAGGCATATGAGTCTTATGCTTCCATCCTTCTTCAGTACGGCTTTGAGAATGAATGAAGCATGTTTATGTTTGCAAAAAGCTTTCCAGAGTAAAACATTTCAATAGTCCTTGAGGAAAATAAATTTGAGTAAAAATGCATCAAAAGTGGTCTTCTCTTGAAATGACTCCAGAGCAGGAATGCTATCTTATGTCAGTACTCCAGTGCCTAGTCCAATGCTTAACTCAGGCAGGCACTCAGTATATACTTACTTCACTTTTGCATGTGTGTGTGTGTGTGTGTGTGTGTGTTGCTGGTGATTAGGCCCCAGGCCTTGTGCATGTTAGGCAAGCACTCTACTTCCAAGCCACATCCCCAGAACTCAATATACATGTATGGATGGAAATTTTCTAAATGACCAAGAGTTCCATAATAGAAAGTACTTTTTAGTTATATCCTTGCTTTTTGTACTGGAATAGTTTTTACTGGATTATGGCCATGATATGATTGACTATGGGACTCAAATAGCTTAAGATGGAAATTAACAAATACACAATTTTTACATGAAACATCTTTGTTATTACCATCTAAGTAGAACTGATAGCATCTTAACTTCAAGGGCACACACAAACTCCTTTACATCTCTGCTCTTGCCCGTTTTGTCATTGATGTCCCAAATTGCATCTTTTTATGTAGTATATCCATTTATATAAACTTATACTGGGGATTGAATCCAGCGGCATTTTGTCACTGAGCTACCTCTCCAGCCCTTTTTATTTTTTTAATTTTGAAACAGGATCTCACTAGTTAGGGCTTTACTAGGTTGCTGAGGCTGGCCTCAAACTTGCAATCCTCCTGTCTCAGCCTCCAGAGTTGCTAGATTACAGGTGTGTGCTACCACACCCAGTCTCGCTGCACTTCCTACATGCGTGAGGGAAGGGGTTCCTGTAGAAGGGATGGACTGGCTGTGAAATAATATCTAAGGAATTTATTTATCATGACAGAAGACAGAATTTATCTTTGAAGCAGGGGTATGACTGATTTAGCAGTCCATAAGGGACTGGCTCTAACCAACGTAGGAGTGGGGGTTGGTTTATTTACAGCGGTACAGATCAAAAGTGGTCGGTAGGAGCTTCTTCCCTGAAAAACTGGATGGGGTGGAGTAAAACAAGCCTTTTGGCTCTAGCGGGACATTCCCACATCTGGGGCTTGCATTTGAACTTCAGCAGTGAACCAATGGGAGGGTAACCGCATACTACAGGCAATCCCGAACAATTTTCCATAATTGTGAGTTCCGGAAGCCAGATTCCCTAATAATTCTTTTGCAGATCATGGATGGTACCCTGCAACCCAGCAATTTATAGTTATTTTTGTGCTTTTGGTATTTTAGATTCTATACCAAGTTTGATTCATAAGGCTGGATACGGTGGTGCACACCACTAGTCCTGGCTACTTAGAAGTTGAGGCAGGAGGATCACTTGAGCCCGAGAGTTTGAAACTAGCTGGGCAAGACAGTAAGACACTGTCTTCATGGGGAAAAAAAGTGATTTTCACACCAACATTACAATACTATGGAAGCCTATGCTTTGACTGTATATTTACTTGTTCTATAGAGCTTTATATTTTTGTATGATTATGTGTTATTGTCTAGTGTTCTTTTGTTTCAACTTAAAGCGCTCTCTTTAGCATTTCTTGTCTACTGGTAATGAACTCACTCAGCTTTTGTTTGTCTGGGAAAGTTTTAATTTCTTAATTATCGAAGGACAGCTTTGCTAGATACAGTATTTGTGGTTGGCAGTATTTTCCTTCAGTACTTAGAATATACTATCCCACTCCCTTATGGCCTGCGAGGTTTCTTCTGAGAAATTTGCTGATAGCTTAATAAGAACTATCACTTTTGGAGGTTTCAAGATGACGGCCTAGAGGGTGGCTGCATTTCATGTTGCTCCAGGACTCAGGATTCAAAAGAGGAGATATTGAGACGCTTGGGACCAACTCAAAGCAGCCGGGTGACTCTCACCCCCTGGGGGGGCATCCCGGATGGGACGGTGGTCCCAGAACGCAGGAAACTTTGTGAAGTAGAACTGCCGGCGAGACGCCCCTCCCCCCGCTGGAGCAGTGAACTCGGACAGCTGGGAGCACCATAAAGGAGGCCGCTCGGCACAGCGCTGGGACTCGGAGCAACCACTGGGGCTCCAGCGGCTGCCCAGGGGAAGAGTGGCGAGTAGAGCTGTGTGGACTCAGGACACCGGGGCCTGCCCTGAGGAGGAGGAGGAGGAGTGTGGCCACTTGGATTCGGGGTGACTACACCAGAGCTACAGGCGGTTGCCAGAGGAGAAGCTGCGCGGCGAGCTGTTAGGACTCAGAACGACGCTTCTGAACACCGGCGCCTGCCCTGAGGACGAGGAGGAGGAAGAGGAGCGCGGCCGCTTGGATTCGGGGTGACTACACCAGAGCTACAGGCGGTTGCCAGAGAAGGGGCGGCGTGGTGAGCTGTTTGGACTCAGACCACTTCTGAACCCCGGGGCCTGCCCAGAGGAGTAGGAGGAGGAGGAGGAGGAGCGCGGCGGGTCCTTTGGACTCGCAGTGACTGCATTAGCGCTCCAGGCGGCTGCTCAGAGGAGAAGGCGAGTGGTGAGTTGTTTGGACTTAAAGTGACAGCTCCTGAACACAGGGGGGCTGCCTGGAGGAGAAGCATGGTGGGTCGCTTGGTCTTGAGTGGCCGCACCAGAGCTCCGGGCGGTGCCCAGAGGACCCGTGCAGCGGGTCACGTGGATTCAGAGCCACTCACAGCGACTGCTCCTGAACACCCCGGGGGTTATCTGGAGAAGGAGGAGGAACGGGGAGGGTCACTTCGACTCGGAGTGATTGATTGCCCAGGGCTACTGGTGGTTGGTGGAGGTGGAGGCATGCAGTGAGTTTCTTGGACTCCTAGTGACCGCACCGGAATACTGTGCGGCTGTCTGGAGGAAGAGGCGTGTGGGGGGTCTCTGGGATTCAGAGCGATTGTACGGGGCCCCAGGTGGCTGCTCAGAGGAGGGGCCGCATAGCCAGGCGATTAGGTGCAGAGCAGGGTCCCAGGATCTAGGAGGCTTCTTGGTGGAAGAGCCGCACAGAGACAGGCTTAGGGCGGAGCGAAGGTTCCAGGCCTGCGGGCAGATTCTCTGAGGAAGGGCAGCCTAAGGAGAGTCATCTGCAAAGGGTGAGGCTCCCAGGCCCAGGAGGTAGGGCCGGGCCCCTGGGAACTTTGCAGAGGAAGGCATCCCAGCCCAGGCGGTAGCTGTAAATTGAGGGGAACCTCTAGGAGGGAACTGACCAGCGAGATCTCCCCACTGGGTGAGTCTTCCCTGCTGGGTGAGGTTTCCCCACAAGGACGGTAAAACCAGAGACTCAGGCCCAAACAGGCCTTGCCTCAGCCCACAGCCTAGGTCCCCTTTGGATGACCATTGGTCAACAAGTGGAGGCACCTCTGCCCACTAGCAGGGATTATACCCCACCTGAAGGCCACCACTCTTAGAGAGGCAGCTTCCTTGTGGAGCACCGCATTATCAACTTCTTCCAAGACTTAAGCCTACTGAAGGCTAAGGGGGGATATATATAGAAATCTTCAGGGACATTGTAAGTCAATAGAGGAAATCTGAAATATCTCAGCGGTCCTCTGATACCTGAACAATATGAGAAAACAAGGAAAGAAAATGCTGCAAACAAATCTAGATGTTACATCAATAAAACCCAGTGACAGCATGGCAGAAGAAATGACAGAAAAGGAGTTCAGAATGTACATAATTAAAATGATCAGAGAAGCAAACGATGAGATGAAAGAGCAAATGCACGCACTGAATGATGAGATGAAAGAGCAAATGCAGGCATTGATTGATCGCACCAATCGACAGTTAAAAGAGCAAATACAGGAAGCAAAAGATCATTTCAATAAAGAGTTAGAGATATTGAAAAAAAAACCAAACAGAAATCCTTGACATGAAGGAAACAATAAACCAAATTAAGAACTCCATAGAAAGCATATCCAATAGGATAGAACACCTGGAAGACAGAACCTCAGACATTGAAGACAAAATATTTAACCTTGAAAACAAAGTTGAACAAACAGAGAAGATGGTAAGAAATCATGAACAGAATCTACAAGAACTATGGGATATCATGAAAAGACCAAATTTAAGAATTATTGGGATTGAGGAAGGCCTAGAGAAACAAGCCAAAGGAATGAACAACCTATTCAATGAAATAATATCAGAAAATTTCCCAAATCTGAAGAATGAAATGGAAAATCAAGTTCAAGAGGCTTATAGGACTCCAAATACACAAAATTACAACAGACCCACACCAAGGCACATTATAATGAAAATACCTAACATACAAAATAAAGACAGAATTTTAAAGGCTGTGAGAGAAAAGAACCAAATTACATTCAGGGGGAAACCAATACGCATATCAGCAGATTTTTCAATCCAGACCCTAAAAGCTAGAAGGGCCTGGAACAACATTTTTCAAGCCCTGAAAGAAAATGGATGCCAACCAAGAATCTTATACCCAGCAAAACTTACCTTCAAATTTGACGATGAAATAAAATCCTTCCATGATAAACAAAAGCTAAAAGAATTTACAAAAAGAAAGCCAGCATTACAGAACATTCTCAGCAAAATATTCCCTGAGGAAGAGATGAAAAACAAAGAAGCTAATCAGCAAAGGGAGGAATTATCCTAAAGGAATTGTCAAATAAAGGAGGAAACAAGTTGTGTCAAACAAATAAATAAATAAAATTTGAAAAATGAACCAAATGACCGGGAAACCAAATCATATCTCTATAATAACCCTGAATGTTAATGGCCTGAATTCATCAATCAAAAGACATAGACTGGCAGATTGGATTAAAAAGAAAGATCCAACAATATGTTGCCTGCAAGAGACTCACCTCATAGAAAAAGATACCCATAGACTAAAGGTGAAAGGATGGGGAAAAACATACCATGCACATGGACTCAGCAAAAAAGCTGGAGTATCCATCCTCATTTCCGATAATGTGGACTTCAAGCCAAAGTTAGTCAGAAGGGATAAAGAAGGTCATTTCATACTGCTTAAGGGAAGCATAAATCAGCAAGATATAACAATCATAAACATCTATGCCCCAAACAGTGGCTCATCCATGTATGTCAAATAAATCCTTCTCAATTTCAGAAACCAAATAGACCATAACACAATAATACTAGGTGATTTTAACATGCCTCTCTCACCACTGGACAGATCTTCCAGACAAAAATTGAACAAAGAAACCATAGATCTCAATAACACAATCAATAATTTAGACTTAACGGACATTTATAGAATATACCATCCAACCAAGAGCGAATACACTTTCTTCTCAGCAGCACATGGATCCTTCTCTAAAATAGACCATATATTATGCCACAAAGCTAATGTTAGCAAATACAAGAAGATAGAGACACTAGCATGTATTCTATCAGATCATAATGGATTGAAGTTAGAAATAAATGAAAGAGTAAAACACAGAAACTATTCCAACATCTGAAGATTAAACAATATGCTTTTATATGATGAATGGATAACAGAAGATATTAGGAAGGAAATTAAACAATTCTTAGAGGTAAATGAGAACAAAGAAACATCATATCAAAATCTCTGGGACACTATGAAAGCAGTACTTAGAGGGAAATTTATTTCCTGGAGCGCATTTAATAAAAGAAGTAAAACTCAACAAATAAACGACCTAACACTACAGCTCAAGGCCCTAGAAAAAGAAGAACAGAACAGCACCAAAAGTAGTAGAAGACAGGAAATAGTTAAACTCAGAGCTGAAATCAATGAAATTGAAACAAAAGAAACAATACAAAAAATTGACAAAATAAATAGTTGGTTCTTCGAAAAAATAAACAAAATTGATAAACCTTTAGCCACACTAACAAAGAGCAGACGAGAGAAAACCCAAATCACTAAAATTCGGAATGAACAAGGAAATATCACAACAGACAGGATTGAAATACAAAACATAATTAGAAGCTATTTTGAAAATCTATACTCCAACAAAATAGAAAATTTTGAAGGCATCAACAGGTTTCTAGAGACATATGAATTGCCTAAACTGAACGAGGAGGACATAAACAATTTAAATAGACCAATTTCAAGTACTGAAATAGAAGAAGTCATCAAAAGCCTACCAAGAAAGAAAAGTCCGGGACCAGATGGGTTCTCAGCCGAGTTCTACAAAACCTTTAAAGAAGAGCTCATTCCAATACTTCTCAAAGTATTCCATAAAATAGAAGACGAGGGAACCCTCCCAAACTCATTCTGTGAAGCCAATATCACCCTGATACCTAAACCAGACAGAGACTCATCAAGGAAAGAAAATTTCAGACCAATATCCTTAATGAACATCGACGCAAAAATTCTCAACAAAATTTTAGCAAATCGCATACAAAAACATATTAAAAAGATAGTGCACCATGATCAAGTGGGTTTCATCCCAGGGATGCAAGGTTGGTTCAACATCAGGAAATCAATCAACGTAATTCACCATATTAATAGACTTAAAGTCAAGAATCACATGATTATTTCAATAGATGCAGAAAAAGCATTTGATAAAATACAGCACCCCTTCATGCTCAAAACACTAGAAAAAATAGGGATAGTGGGAACATTCCTTAAAATTGTAAAGGCCATTTATGCTAAACCCATGGCTAATATCATTCTAAATGGTGAAAAACTGAAAGCATTCCCCCTAAAAACTGGAACAAGGCAGGGATGCCCTCTTTCACCACTTCTATTCAACATCGTTCTTGAGACTCTGGCCAGAGCAATTAGACAAACCAAAGAGATTAAAGGGATATGAATTGGGAAAGAAGAACTCAAACTATCCCTGTTCGCTGATGACATGATTATATATTTAGAGGAACCTGGAAATTCCACCAGAAAACTCTTAGAACTCATAAGTGAATTCAGTAAAGTAGCAGGTTACAAGATCAATGCCCATAAATCCAACGCATTTTTATACATAAGTGATGAATCTTCAGAAAGAGAAATTAGGAAAACTACCCCATTCACAATAGCCTCAAAAAAAATAAAATACTTGGGAATCAATCTCACAAAAGAGGTGAAAGACCTCTACAATGAGAACTATACAACACTAAAGAAAGAAATTAAAGAACACCTTAGAAGATGGAAAGATCTTCCATGTTCTTGGATAGGAAGAATTAATATTGTCAAAATGGCCATACTACCTAAAGTGCTATACAAATTCAATGCAATTCCAATTAAAATCCCAATGATGTACCTTACAGAAATAGAGCAAGCAATTATGAAATTCATCTGGAAGAATAAGAAACCCAGAATAGCTAAAGCAATACTTAGCAGGAAGAGTGAAACAGGGGGTATTGCAATACCAGATCTTCAACTCTACTACAAAGCAATAGTAACAAAAACTGCATGGTATTGGTACCAAAATAGAAAGGTAGATCAATGGTATAGAATAGAGGACACGGACACAAACCCAAATAAATACAATTTTCTCATACTAGACAAAGGTGCCAAAAATATGCAATGGAGAAAAGATAGCCTCTTCAACAAATGGTGCTGGGAGAATTGGAAATCCATATGCAACAGAATGAAACTAAACCCATATCTCTCACCATGCACGAAACTAAACTCAAAATGGATTAAGGACCTCGGAATCAGACCAGAGACCCTGCAGATTATAGAAGAAAAAGTAGGTCCAAATCTTCACCTTGTTGGTCTAGGATCAGACTTCCTTAACAGGACTCCCATAGCACAAGAAATAAAAGCTAGAATCAACCACTGGGATAGATTCAAACTAAAAAGCTTTCTCTCAGCAAAGGAAACTATCAGCAATGCGAAGAAAGAGCCTACAGAATGGGAGAATATCTTTGCCAATCATACTTCAGATAGAGCACTAATCTCCAGAATCTATAAAGAACTCAAAAAACTTTACTCCAAGAATTCAAATAATCCAGTCGACAAATGGGCTAAGGAAATGAATAGACACTTCACAGAAGAAGATCTACAAGCAATCAACAAACATATGGAAAAATGTTCAACATCTCTAGTAATAAGAGAAATGCAAATCAAAACCACCCTAAGATTCCATCTCACCCCAATTAGAATGGCGATTATCAAGAATACGAGCAACAACAGGTGTTGGCGAGGATGTGGGGAGAAAGGTACACTCATACATTGCTGGTGGGGCTGCAAATTAGTACAGCCACTCTGGAAAGCAGTGTGGAGATTCCTTAGAAAACTTGGAATGGACCCTCCATTTGACCCAGCTATCCCACTCCTTGGCCTATACCCAAAGGACTTAAAATCAGCATACTACAGAGACACAGCCCCATCAATGTTCATAGCTGCTCAATTCACAATAGCCAGACTGTGGAACCAACCTAGATGCCCTTCAATTGATGAGTGGATAAAGAAACTGTGGTATATATATACAATGGAATATTACTCAGCCATAAAGAATGATAAAATTATGGCGTTTGCAGGCAAATGGATGAAATTGGAGAATATCATGCTAAGTGAGATAAGCCAATCTCAAAAAGCCAAAGGACGAATGATATCGCTAATAAGTGGAGGATGACACATAATGGGGGGGGGGGGAAGGGTTAGTGTTAGGGTTAGAGTTAGGGTTAGGGAGGGGGGCAAGTATGGAGGAAGGAAGTACTGTATAGAGGGTAAAGAGGGGTGGGAGGGGTGGGGGGAAGGGAAAAAATAACAGAATGAATCAAACAACATTCCTCTATGTAAATTTATGATGCACAAATGGTATGCCTTTACGCCATGTACAAACAGAGAGACAACATGTATCCCATTTGTTTACAATAAAAATAAAAAAAAAAAAAAAGAACTATCACTTTTGTTTTGTGACTGGTGATTCAACTCAGGGGTGCTCTATCACTCAGCTGCATTCCCGGCATTTTTTAAAAAATTTCAGACAGTCTGGCTAATTGTGCAGGCAGATTTTAAACTTGAGATCCTCCTGCCTAAGACTCCCAAGTAGAGGGATTACAGGAGTGTACCATTACACCCGAATGTCTGACCTTTTTTTTTTTTTTTTTTAGTAGATGAACATAATACCTTTATTTATTTATTTTTATGTGGTGCTGAGGATTGAACCCGGTGCCTCACATGTGCTAGGCAAGCACTCTACCACTGAGCTACAACCCCACCCCCCTGAATGTCTGACTTTGGACAGTTGGAGTATAATGTGTTTCGGTGTGTGTCACTTTGGTTTATCCTAGTTCATTGAGTTGCTTTTTTTTTTTTTGCTACCAGGGATTGAACCCAGGGGCACTTTACCACTGAGCCACATCCCCAGCAGTTTTAAATATTTTATTTAGAGACAGTGTCTGAGTGAGTTGCTTAGAGCCTTGCTAAGTTGTTGAGGCTGGCTTTGAATTCACAATTTTCCTGCCTTAGACTCCTGAGCCGCTGAGATGAGAGGTGTGTGCCTCTGTACTTGACCCCAGCCCTTCTAATTTTTTTATTTGGAGACAGGGTCTCTCTAAGTTGCTCAGGGCCTCGCTAAGTTGCTGAGGTTGGCTTTGAACTTGTGATCTTCCTGCCTCAGACTTTCGAGCTGCTGGAATTACAGGTGTTCACCGCCAAGCCTGGCTTCATTGAGCTTCTTGAATTTGTATGTCCATTGTCTTCCTCAACTATGGGAAGTTTTTTGGCTATTATTTCTTTTCCTTTTGGTACTTGGGGTTGAACCCAGTGGCTTTTTACTATTGAGCCTACATCTGCAGTCTTTTATTTTGAGACAGATTGTTGCTAAGTGTCTTACTTTTATTTTGAGACAGATTGTTGCTAAGTGTCTTACTAATTTATTGAAGCTGGCTTCAAATTTACAATCCTCCTGCCTCAACCTCCTGAGTTACTGGAATTATATGTGTGTACCATTGCACCTCGACATTATTTCTTTAAGTAGGTCATCTTTATCTTTATTTGTTTTTCTTTTTGTTCCTCTGATTTGTTAATTTCAAATGACCTGCTTTCTAGTTCACTGACTCTGGATGTTTCCTGCTTGATCAAGTGTGCTGTTGAACCCCTCTAGTGCATATTTCAATTTAGTTATTGGATTCTTCAGCTCTAGATTTTGATTTTTTAATAATTATTATCACTTTGTGGATATTCTCATTTTGTTCATGCATGATTTTCCTGATCTTGTGTGGTTGTTTATCTATGTTCCCTGTTAGCTTACTGATCATTTTTTAAAAGGGTTATTTTGAAATCTTTGTCAGAGAGTATGCATTGTTTAGGGTTGATTTCTGGAGATTTATTTTGTTTCTTTAGTTAGGCCATGTGTCCCTTTTTCTTTGTATGCCTTGCCAACTTTTGTTGAGATTTGAGCATTGAAAGAACAGTGCTCCAGTGTTGAAATACACTGGGGTGTTTGCCTTCCTTCTCAGTAGCTCTCAACCTGGTATTTAAGCCACGATTCTTTTAAGAACCATTTTCCAGACTGGTGATGTAGTTCAGTTGTACAGCAACTGCTTAGCATAGCAAGACCCCGAGTTCAATTCCTAGCACTGGAAAAAAAGAAAAAAGAAAGTAAAAACCACACAAAAAAACCCAAACCATTTTCTAATTCATAATTCTATGATACAGCATTCCAAATCAGGCAAAAAAAAAAAAAAATATATATATATATATATAGTTCCTTGAAGAGCCCACTGAAAAACCAGAATGTTAGGTGCATAGTTCACTTTTCTCTTTTCCTTCTGAGGGAGAAGCTAAGGTTGGGGTTTTTCTCCTGACTGTGCTGCCCTGTGCAGTGAAGGGGAAGTAGCTAGGCAAGTAAATTGCCATGAGTTTTCCTTCCCACTTCATTGCATCTCTTCTTGGCTTTGCACTTGCCTGAGCTGCTGCAACCTCTTAACAGGTTTCTGGAATGCTTACAAAAGTGATTCGATTTATATTTAGTTATTATGTTGGTGTCTTCTTGGGGAATGGGAGCCTGGGCCTTCCTATTTGGTCATTGTGCTGATATCACTCAACAATAGATAGTTTTTGTTTTGTTTTGTGTTTGTGGTGCTAGGGATTGAATCCAGGGCCTCATGCATGCTAGGCTAGTGCTCCACTGAGCCATATCCCTATCCCAAATATACAATTTTATTTTTGGTCCTGGGACTTGAACCCAGAATATCATGCATGCTAGGCAAATGTTCTGTCACTGAACTGCATTCCTATTCCTTTTTAATTTTTATTTTGAGTCAGGGGCTTGGTAAGTTGCCAAGGCTAGCCTTGAACTTGTGATTCTCCTGCCTCAGATTCCTGAGTAGCTGGGATTACAGTTGTGCACCATGATGTCTGATAATATACATTTTTTGATATATTGGTATCACTGTGGAATTTTAGGATTATGGATAAGATTAATGTTGCAAACCCATACATCTTAGTATCAAGTAGGTAAAATATATATCAACAAAGTGGGTCAGTGAAGACATAAAAGAGATTGGAGAAGTGACAAACATGTGCCTCCTCCTAAGGGTCAGCAGCCTTTCAGCTCTAGCCTGTTCATGCTCGACTAGAGTGACATCAGTTTTTTCAAAGTGGAACATCTTCCAGTTTTTCCAAAGAAATTGGTAATAAAGATGAAAGAAAGAATACAACTTATTATTGTGAGAAATTTCAAACACACAAGACAAGTAAGAATAAGTAAGTGAACCTCAGTTTCCATTACCCAACTACGGCACTTAACTCATGGCCAATCCATGTTACTTATGCTGACTCATTTTCCATACCCCAGTTCTCACCACTGGATTATTTTGATATAAATTATAGAAGTTATATCAGTTCATTATAATGATAGAAATGCAGATTTTATAAATATTTCCTATTCTGTAAAGATGTGGACCCATAAAAGCATACCTAGGTAAACATAATCCATGGGAGCTCATAGTGTAACCTCAGTTAAGAGGTTCTATCTGGTATTTGCTTCTCTAAAAGATTTAGATGCCATTACCTGAATTCTCTTGATAATTTCTTCCACTTCTCACATAATGACTCAAAGGAAGATCACTTGCTCTCAGGCATTTTCATGGGATTAACTCATTTGATTTAGTGATACTTAGCCCTGTAAAGTGCTGTCAGGAATGCAGTCTTTGTATGTTGCCTTGGCTGCATGACTTTGAGAAGGTGGGATTTCCACATTCCGAGTCCATGTTTGCCTCATGAAATTCAAATGTGCTTTGTGTAAGATGTTTATCTGCCAACCAGAAATACTCCCACTTCTTTTGGCAGAAAGTATAGGGAGCTAGACTTTCGCTTTGTTACCCTGATCTACTGCTTTTTCTCTGTTCCTTTACACATCTGTCCTCTACTTTGTTTTTTTTACTGCCATTTTGACTGTGTTTTTCCTCTACCTAGATTATTATCATAAATATGACAGCTGGGTTGTTAAGTCTGGGAAAGTACCATTTTATGATTACTCAGCCAAAGATCAGTCTTTAGTAAAAATTCGGCATGTTTCTATTTCTTTGGAAATCAAAACCAATTCATTGTTTTCTTGAAAACTTTAATACTATCCAGCTGTAGCAATATGTTTTGAATTGTGATGAGATTAATGCTATATGCTTATTTTTGTAGTTCATGGTCCACTGAGCAGACGCTTCCCTTTTAGTGTCACTGTCACTGATCCATCAAGTTCCAGGAATAATATAGCCAACTGTTTATTTGGAAATTCTGTATATTTCCTAAGATAAAGTCCATAAATCTACTATACAATGTATCTGACAATTTAAATATTACATGTGATTTCTTAAAAATCAGATTTAGGTAAGATGGTAATGGAAAGAAAACTCTAGGCTTTTAGTTAATAGATTTGGGTTTTAGACACCCCCTTTACTCTATTAGTTATATTTCCTTGAGAAAAATTTCTGCATTGCAATGGAAATCAGTTTTTTTAATTAAAAAAATGTGTTTTAAAGGATCAAATAAAGATTTATTTATTTTATTTTATTTTATTTTTGGAGCTGGGGATTGAACCCAGGGCTTTGTGCATGTAAGGCAATCGCTCTACCAACTGAGCTATACCCCCAGCCCCCAAGACTTATTTTTAAAAACAATAATTCCTTACATCCCATCCCTACTTTCATTTTCTTTTTTTTGGTGCTGGGGATTGAACTCAGGGGCACTTAACCACTGAACCACATCCTCGACTCCCCTCCCCTTTTATTAAAATATTTTTTTTTGTTGTCAGTGGACATTTATTTAATTAATTAATTAATTTATTTATATGTGGTGATAAGAATCAAACTCGGGGCCTCACACATGCCAGGCAAGTGCTCTACCACTGAGCCACAACCCCCCAGCTCTTTTTAATATTTTATTTAGAGGGGTCTCACTGAGTTTCTTAGGACTTTGATGAATTGCTGAGGCTGGCTTTGAACTTGTGATCCTCCTGCTTCAGCCTCCCAAGTTGCTGGGATTACAGGTGTGTGCCACCTCTACTTTCATTTTCATCTCTACAGAGACAGCTAATTTTGTTTCTTCCACCTACTTTGTTATTTACCTCCATGTCTCTGAATAACAAGTTGTTACTGCTACCTATTTTTTTTTAATGAATTTTTTTCTTTTTCTTTTTTTTTTTTTTTTGCGGTGCTGGGGATCGAACCCAGGGCCTTGTGCTTGCAAGGCGAGTACTCTACCGACTGAGCTATCTCGCCAGCCCACTGCTACCTATTGATTTTTCCTTTTTAGGTACAATATATTGATTTACCAGTATAGAACAGAATATTATTTTCTTCCCCAATTGCATCCCACATGCATAATACTTTTATCACCCTTTAAATATAGTTAGATTGTATTTTAATTTTGCTTAGATCAATACTGAATGTTAACATTTTTGTGATTATATGTCTTATTCCATTTGGGCTGCTAAAACAAAATATAAACAACAGAAATTTATTTCTCCCAGTTCTGGAGGTGGAGAAGTCTGAGAGCAAAGATAATCTTGGTGTCTGGTGAGGCCTGCTTTCTGGCCAATAGAAGGCACTTCTTGCTGTGTTCTCATAATGATATAAGGTACTAGCTAGCTCTTGGGGTATCTTTTATAAGTGCCCTAGTCCTATTCATGACCTAATTACCTACTAAATGGACCCACCTCTTCATGTCATTACCTCAAGGTTTAGGATTTCAATGTATGAATTTTGGCACACAAACATTCAGACCATACCATTATGTAAATAGTTACATATTTTGAATCATGTAGTAAATTAAGATTAAATTTCCACTCTTTTGGGTAAGATTTATTAGTTGGATTTGGTAATTCCTTAATTTTTAGTATTTATCATTAAATAAATACATTATTTAATAACCCCTGTTGTCAGTTTTCTCAAAATATCATGGCATATTCTCTCATTTCACCTTCTTAAGAAGTCCCTGAAAAGTCTTTTCTTGCTGTAACTAACCTGGCCAATTTCCCTACTCAAGAGTAAGCTCTGATTCTGATTCTATGTCATCATACTGGGGATTTATTTTGTATTCTTCTATGTATGTGCCCCTGTTTCTTATGTGTCTGATTATTCTTTCTTGATTTACTCCTTATTTTACTGGAGTATATTCTCTAGTAGTTACTTGAGAAAGGGTGTGCAAAAGGGAAATTTTTTAAGGTATTATGGTCTAATGTCTTATTTTAATCTCAGATGTCACTGTTAGCTTGGCTAGGTATAGAATTCTAGGTTGTAACCAATGTTCCTTCAAAACTGCAAGTCTTTGTACCTCCTTTTCCTCCTTCTCTCCTGTCCCTCCTCCTTCACCTTCTCCTTTTTCTCCTTCTGTTTATTATTGTTACCTTCCATTTTCCTTGAGACCTGCTTTTTCTGTCTAGAAGTTGAAGGCATCTTCTCTTAGCCCCCAGTGTACTAACAGGAATCTTGGTGGAAGACTGTTCACAGCCAGGGGAGCACAGTGATTTGTGGCCTTGAATGCAGAGCATGGGCACTTGGAATTGATACCATTTCTGTCACTTTCTGCCTTGGTCCTCTTGGACAAGATATTTAATGTTTCCAGAGTTTAGTTTCTATATCTGCAAGAAATGGGTAATAATGGTTGTGACAAGTAAGTGAGTAAATACGTAAAGCAGTTGGAACAGTGGCTGGCACAGAGTAAATCCCAACACCGATTGTGTTAGCCAGTCTACCAGAATCCCTTGCAATTGGTGCCCCTCAGATCTTACGGTTTGGAAAATCACATCCCACAGTTCTAGGAAATTATCTTGAACTATTTTGTGGATATTTCCATGTTTTTACTTTCTCTAATCTTTGTAGAGGTATTATTATTCCTGTATTAGACCTTCTGTACTAGTCTAATTTTTAAAATCTTTTCTCTCCTCTTTTCCATTTTTCCTCTTTTGCTCTAATTTCTAGGATTTCCTCTGTTTTCTCTTCTAACCATCATCTGGTTTTCATTTTTTCCTCTAAATTCTTGCCATTTTCCTGTTCTATCCACAATTGCTGAAATTTTATCCATTTGATGATTCAAACTAGATTTCTTCTCTCTGTACTGTATGTGTTTCTTCAAAGCTGTTTTTTATTTATTTACTTATCTCTGTGTTGTTTTAAAAGGTTTCACATTAATTCAGGTGTGACAAAGTATAGGGCTTAAGGAAGTGAAGGTAGACTCCGTAATACAGCTGCAACTCAGAGGTCCTGGAAGAAGTAGAAATTATAGGATGTCTGAATGAAAAAGACATGCACAAAAAGGAGGAATCTAGGATGACTTTCAAATTGTGGGCTTGGGACACAGGGCAAATTGTGTTATTACATAATAATTTAGAGAATGAGAAAGGAAGAATCATCTTGGGCATATTGAAGGTACATTTCATTTCAAACACATCGATGTTTGAAGCTCTTGGGAAACACTTGGTGGAAATCTCCAGTAATAGTGGGCTTCCAGATGTGCTGCTCAGGAGGGAGAGAGTGTAGAAATGAAGGCTGAAACCATGGATGTTTCTGAGTTCATCCAGGGAGAGTGCACAGAAAAAAAGAACACTGAACATCCTAAAACCTGTTGACTACAGAGGAGAGGCAGACCTTTAGGAAAAAAATGGACTGGATACCTAAATTTCAGGTGAATTATCTGCTATAGTTTTCTTTTTAAGTGAACAATATTTCAGGACAGAAATTTACTAGTGAATAATTGGAATTGAGAAGAATTTTTTCATTTTAAGTTGACAAAGTGTATCAAGTGATTTTCAGTAAAAACATTTTATGTGGAAACAGAGGAAGAAAAAAGGAAAGAAAAAAATGAGTAAGAATTTGCTACATGGTAGAAACTCTTCTGGGTGCTCTGTTTGTATCCTCACAGTAATCCCGCCAGGGAGAAAGGGAAGAACAAAGTAGAGCAGACTTCTAACATCCGGGGAAGAAAGTCTGTGGCTTGGGCCTGGCTCAGTCTTGTTGCTGCAGTACTCAAGCTAGCAATGCACAGGGAGAAGAAGCCCCTCCCCTGGCTCACTGTAAGTGTCTTAGGGTCCTGCTTTCAGTACCGTTCTCTGTCCTCATTTCTTCACTACTCTATCTCAAGAACAGGTATCTTCCTTCCCATCCACTAAACAGCGCACCGTTTCTACTTCATTGCTAGGCTACAAACTTAGTGGAGACCATCTGTGATTTCTCTGTATTTCTCACCTTTTCTTCAATTCAGTTCATTAGTGGCTCTTCCAGGTTCTTCCTCTTGAATGTATTCCAAATGAATCCCTTTTTTCCTCCATCTTCATCACCCTTGTCCAAGCCCCATCATCTTGTTTGGATTACAGAGGTAGGCTTTGCTGACCTCCTACTTCTGTTTTTGACGTTCCTATAGCCTATTCTATAGTGGCATTTTAGAAATGACCATGTCACATCACTGCAGAAAGATTCCCTCCCTGAGAAACACGCTGCCTCATGGCCTCTGAGGCCCTGTGCCTCTGCCTCTGGCCTTCCTCTGTGATCTTTCCTCCACATGTCATCCAGCTCACTGGGTTTGCCACGGTGGCCTATTTTCTGTTCTCTGACACATCGGGCTTGTTCCTGCCTTGGAGCCTTTGCATTTGCTGTTTTCATTTTTTCTCCCAGGGTTCTCTGCCCTCAGTTTTCCACACTGCTGCCTCCTAATTATTGGAGATTTTGTTAAATAGCACCTGTTGAGGGAGTCCTTCTGTGACTAACCTAGATCAACTGACCTTTATTTCACCAAGTAACTTGTAGTGATAACACCCTGGTTTAAACATTTTTTTAAAATTAAAAATATTTTTTGTGATGCTGCAGATCAAAACCAGTGCCTCACTCATGCTAGCCAAGTGTTCTACCACTGAGCTACAACCCCAGCTCCTACATTAAAGGACTTTTTATTTCTACTTTTTGTGTATTTATTTTTTGAGATGAGAGTTTCACTATGTTGCTCAGGCTGGGCTTGAATTCTTGGGTTTAAGTGATTCTTGTGCCACAGTCACACGAATAGCTGGGCCTATAGGCTCACACCACTGTGCCCAGTAAGTAGCTCTGCTTTAATTCTTTCATAGCACTCAAGTCACCATCTGCAGTGACTTATTGGACTATATGACTTACCCATGGTCTCCAGCATCTATATTAGTACTTACCCAAAGTAGACACTCTGTCAGTATTTTTTGAATGACTGTATCACCTTAAAAAGTATTGAAAAGGTGCACTTTTGAAAAGAGTGGCTCACAGATTTGATTCTTGCTGCGTCCCTCCTTACATGTTTTCTGACACTTATTTTCAGCTTTATTGAGGGTAGTTGACTACTGCATAAACTGCACCTGTTTAAGGTGTGCACTTTGATGAGTTTTGGCGTATGTCCACCCCATGGGACCATCCTCATAGTCAGGCTAATGAACATGCCCATTTTGCCAACAGTTTTCTTTGTCCTTCATAATCCATCCCTTACTGCGCTTACTTCATTCCCGGACTCAGACAACTCAACTATCTGTTTTCTGGCACAATAAATTATTTTGAATTTTTGAGTATTTTATATAAATAGAATTATTTATTATGTACATTTTTTTAAAAGTCTGGCTTCTTAGCATAATTATTTTGAAATTATGCATGTTGTGCATTTTTTTTCCTTGCCTAGTGGTATTCCATTCTATGGATATACTACCCATTGTTTATCTGTGAACTTACTGATAAATATTTGGGTTGTTGCCAGTTCTGAGTGCTTACAAGTAAAGCTGCTGTAAGCACTGTGTGGGCATAGCCTTCATTTCTTTTGTTTGGGGTATATAGGCACATGTTAATCCTGGCAGATTTTCACATCCCCATTTTAGTTCTGAAGGAATTGGGGGATCAGTGAGGGAGTTGTAACACATCCAGTGTGACATGGCTTTTACAGGAGTGGAACCGAGAGGAAATTGTAGATCCCTATGAGTTCCAAGGGATCTTTTTCCAGAAGCATATTCTCTTAAGCCGCCTACTTTGTCCACCTTTGACCTGGCTGCATGTGTGACTTATTTCTTCTGCTGAAGTCCTGCCTGGATGATTTGCTGTTGTTAAGGCTCCCAGGCACCTGCCAATGCCACGTGTGCTGCTTGCTAGGACCAGTAAATGTTGCTTACTTAGTACTTATGCAATCAGTGTTTGCTGAAGACCCTTTCCACAAGCATTTTAGTAAGTAAGGCCCTTGCTAGTCCACATGCATGGTAAATAACTTAATTTTACTACATTGATGAAAGTCTGTATGCTTCTTGCTTTGGACCCAGTGATTGCATCCTCCTCTCTTTAAAAATGGTACTCAAAAAACTTCCAGAGCTTTAGTGACTGGCAAGATGAGGACTCATGTGATCAGTGTCTTCGGCTACAGCTGCTTGCCCAGGTCACAATAGTTAATCTAAGGGCAAAATTCTAAAGGCTAGTCTCATTAATAGGAGTAATCTATGGAAATTTTCAAGGTCAAAATGTTTTGTCCTCTTAATTCCAAGGCCCAAAGCCCTGGCCCCAACAAAATTTTTGATGTTTTGGTCTCCAAATTTGACTCTAATTTTCAACATTTCTGGTTAAGTGTAATGGATGGTAGAGGTTTGAGGGGGCACCAAAAAAATGATACCCTTGCTCCCTATCCCAGATCTGAACCGAGTGGACTAAGACAAAAGAGAAAACAGGAATCTCAAATATCAGCTGTATTACGGAGAAAGCAAATACTGAAGAACATGGCTGGTTTGGGGCAAAAAAGTTCCATACTAAAATTTAGTATAAGATGGATTTCCCTATCCAATGCCTGGAAGTGCTGAGCCATGGCAAGCCAGCGCCGGTTCTAATAAGTGTACTGAAACCCACGAAAGAACCTAATGACCTCGGCCTACTTTATTTGTGACAGTGGGCATAATTTATTAGTCTTAATTGATCTGTAGAGAAGGGAACGGTTGTCTGAACCATCCTACCAGGAGCCTCAGGCTCTATTTTGTGATTTTCTAGTACTAGGTCCCTATCTCCCATTCAAATGCACTGTTTAGTGTTAATTCCTTTGTTTTTACCAATCTGCTTTCACTCTAAAAACTTGTGATTTACTTTGAAACTTACTCAGCATTGGAATGTGGGTAGGTGTAATCTCCTTTGTAGACTTCAGTTTGCAGGTACCATTTTTTCCTACATCAGATGAACTCTCTGTCAAAGCAACTTCTTCCAAGTGCCAAAAGCAGACTCCCTCTCATTGTTTTAGAGGTTGCTCAACATATGGTTATTTCCAGTTGTAATTTAGTTTGCTGCTCTCACCAACTATGCAGACAGGTATGACAAGCATACCCTGAACCCAACAAATGACCAAACATTGCCTGGCACGGGTTACATACACCACCTCCTTTCCCAGGTGCTGGGTTCCATCAATACTCAGATGTCTCCAGGCGAGTGACTCTCAGAATTCTAGCTCGGCAATTTAACAATATTAAAAGAAATATTAAACATTAAAATAAATTATTTTAAGCAAGTAGTGGAAATAACTGAGATAATTTCTTTCAGAATAAGAGAAGAATTATTTTCTAGTGGTGGTCTTCTTTCTTCATGGGACCAACTGAAGGGTGGGTGGATATATATTTATATATATATATATATGTACATATAAACATACATGGTATATATACATGTGTATATATATATATATAAATTATACATACATTTATAATATAGTGTTACAGAGTGCACGAGAATTACAAACCACCATGCATACTGATCCAATTGAAAGAGAAGAAAGGGTTCTTTAATGAGCAGGCCAGACAAGTGGTGGCTGGGAGCAGGCTAACGCCTCAAAGAACTTCCAGCACCTGAATTTTGGAAGTACAGAGTTTATAAAGGCAAAAACCACAAGAACAATTGAGGCACATGTGGGTCAGAAAGATCACATAGAGACAGATATTTCGATTACATGAGAAAATTGTTTTGATTACACATTTCAGAGTCATTTTGTTATACATCAGGGCCATTGTCAGGGACAAAGGAATGTCCTACTATACTGTCAACATAGATGCAGATTCGAGGGGCTGAAAGGAAAACATTGTAAGCAAGCACACAATGGAGTCAGGTCAGAAGGAAATGGTGTTACTTTGATTCCTTTCCATTTCCATAGAAACAATATATATATATATATATTTTTTTTTTCTCATGACCTTTTTGGTATTTGAAAGACATTTCTAAGTTTTATTAACATAGGACTTTGAGAAGCAAATTAGAAAATTGGAAGACAGAGCAAAGGAAAATTTATTTTTTTGAAATTGTGACATTATTGTTTTTCTGGGTTAGATGCAACAGATGTATTCTTAATAGCAGCCACCACAATAGCTAATATTTATTGTGCTTTCAACATCCCCCAGGGATAATAACTAAAAATGGTCAAATCAGAAGGATGGAAGTTTCTACCAAATGCCTGAGAATCAGCCCTGATTTTCCTATCAATTTTGAGGCTCAGCAACACATTATTCTAATTAATTTTTGCTATAGTACTAGGTGCATGTCCTCTTAGCCTAGAAATTGAGGGTGGCCAAAAATAATTCTGAAACTTTGTAGCCATGGCTTTAGGGTTTAACTTCTGGTTGAAAGTGTATAAGGAAGTTGGAGGGGTGGAGCGTGCTTATAATCCCAGCAACTCTAGACTGAGGCAGGAGCATCACAAATTGGAGGTCAGACAAATCAGCAAGGTACTGTCTGCTAAAGGGCTTGCTAAAAAGCTCAGTGTTAGAGGGCTCCAGTACCCCCAAAAAAGTGTAAATGAGAGAAGGAAGAGCCTGGCATGGTGTCATATGCCTGAGATAGGAGGATTGCAAGTTCAAAGTCAGCCTCAGCAACTTAGTGAGGCCCTAAGTAACTTAGCAAGACCCTGTCTCAAAATAAAATATAAAAGGACTGGGGGATTTGACCCAGTGTTTAAGTGCCCCTGAGTTCAATCTCCGGTCCCAAAATAAATAAATAAATAAATAAATGAAATAAGAAAAGGATGGACAGTCACTTTCATAATTTACATTGTAAAATGTCTGACTTGTTCTGGTTCCACCCCCTTTGGAAGGGCAGGGTAAGTTGGCTGGCATAATAAAGGAAATGTTTGGCTTACATATTCCTTTAGAGCGATTGCTATAAAGTAGTTTAGGACTTATGATGATTGCTAGAAAATATTTTTTGTCATGAATGTTTGAATCAGGAAATTACTTCAGAATAAAAGTTATTTAGACATGTACATTAGGACATTATCCTTTTTGGCATGAAAATTATTCTTTCAGAATACCAGCATATTTACTGTGCATATCAGCACTGTGTACAGCATACAAATCAAAGGTTAAATGAGGTGAACAACAGTGATCTAGGATATAATGTTAGGTTGAGGAACAAGAATAATATTTTGTATAAGTGAAACTCATGAACATTTATTTTATTTATTTTTATAGTATAGCCTTTGAGTCATCTTTGTCATCTTGCTTTGCTGTTCACCAACTTAGCCCATGGCAAGTTATTTAATATCCATAAGCCTCTCTGCAGTCACTGTGAGTGAGGGTACTAAGGATACCTGCTTGTTAGGGTTGTTGGGAGGATTAAATGAGATACATGAGGAATCTATCCTAGGGTTGGAATATAGGAAGGACTCCATAATTGGTCGTTGTTATCAAAATGTATGAAAAAATATTCAACATTGTTAGCAATGCTTATAATCCCAGCCACTCCAGAGGCTGAGGCAGGAGAATCATGAATTCAAACCCAGCCTCAGCAACTTAGGAAGGCCCTAAGCAACTCAGTGAGACCCTGTCTCTAAATAAAATATAAAAAAGGGCTCAGGATGTGGCTCAGTGGTTAAGTGCCCTTGGCTTCAATACCTGGTCAAAAAAAAAAAAAAGACTAGGAATGGAACCACCATGAACCACCATATAATCCAGTTATATACCACTCCTTGGTATTCACCCAGAAGAATTAAAGTCAGCATACATACATATCCATGTTTATAGCAGCACAATTCACAAAGCCAAACTATGGAATCAGCCTAGGTGTCCATCAGTGGATGAATGGATAAAGAAAATGTGGTATATATACACAATGGGTTTTAGTCAACTATAAAGAATGAAATTATGTCATTTGTAGGGAAATGGATGAAACTAGAGACCATTATGTTAAGCCAAACTCAGAAGCTCAAGGGTTGTATGTTTTCTCTCATGTGGAAGCTAGAGAGGAAAAAGGGAAAGTAAGAGAAAGAAAGGTGAGGAGAGGATCTGATGAAAATGGAAGGGAGATAGTAGAGCAGAGAAAAGGGACGAGGGAAGGGAGGAGAAGAGGGAAGAGGGGACATACTGGGGAATAATATTGGCCAAATTGTATTGCTATATTGTGTGCGTATACAAATATGTAGCTTTGAATCCCACCACACTAACCCAATCCCAATTCCACTACAATGTACTAATAAAAATATGGGGTGGGGGAAGAAAAAAAAATGGTAGTTGTTATTATAGAAAATTCATATCATGATGTGCTTTCATGACTGAAAAACCCAGTTCATCTCATTTATTACAATTTGTGATAAAATTTCTTCCTCTAGGAATCCGTAATTCTAGGATTTAAACAGGCTCTGAGGTTGTATGGTTATAATCTTACTAACATGTGATCTGGTGAGCTGAGACCAGAAAAGGTTGTGGGAAGAGGACCACAAATGCTATTAGAAGTAGTGTGCTCTCAGTGTGGGGTGAACGGGCTGGTTTTGTTGGCAGGTGCTTCGTCTGCCCTTCTGGTTATTTTATCTTGGAGGTGGAGCAGGTGCTGTTGCAGGGGAAACACCTGGTGATTCCATTTACCCCCTGCTCAGGTCCGACCTGGCCCATCAGTCCTCCTCGTTCACTTGCATTCCATTTTCTGCAGGTGTCTCTTACCTGAAAGCTTTGGTATTTGTTGGGCTCCCTTATAAAAACCTAAGAACAAGGACAACAACTGAGTCATTTCAACAGTCTGGCTTCTCATGACTGTAAGTCATCAAGTTGTTATCAACCTCTTGGGAGCTACTTGAAATAACCACAACATCCTCTATTTTCACTCCATTTCCTTCAGTTCCTTTTTTTCTTGATTATAAAAAAAAAAAACCCACATAATTTACAGCCCTTTCAAAGAAGGTAAATAGTATAAAAATACAAAGAAGAAAAACATCCATAATCCTTTGTGTAGAAGCAATTGCCTGGAAAAATTTGGAGTCATTTTTTGTATTTGCTTTCTGTTCATTACTGTTACTATTGTTATTGTTGTTGTTATTGCTATTGTGTGTGTAGTGCTGGGAATTGAACCCAGGGCCTTGCATAAATTAAACATGTGCTCTACCATTGAACTGCACTCCAGCGCAAGGTGTATTTATTTTTCTAACATAGCTGGGAACATTCTGTCCATACCATTTTATCTCGTTTTTCTTTTTTTTTGGTTTGTTTGTTTTGTTTTTTCAGTACTAGGGATTGAACCCAGGGGTGCTTTATTATTGAAATATATCCCCAGACTTTTTTTTTATTTTGAGGAAGAATCTCACTGAGTTGCCCAGTCTGGCCTTAAACTTGTGAACCTCCTGCCTTAGCCTCCTGAGCAGCTGGACTTATAGGTGTATGCCACTGTACCTGGTTTAATCTTTTTACCTTCTATCAAACATTTCTCCTTGTTAAAATGGTGTTTATGTTTTAAATAGCTCTATAGTTTCTCCCCATGGGGTTTCAGTTGCTATTTTGTTGCACTGGTCCCCTCAATCTATAGGACCCACCAGGCCCCTTCTGGTCCCATCCTCACACACTTCCTGGTGGTGCTCAAGTTGGCTCTCCAAGCTACTTCTTTTCAGGTTACATCCACATACTCAGTCTTGTGTCCTGTATCACTCTGACATCTGTGCCAGGGTGACTAAGTCCAGTGGAAACTCTTACCAGTCAGAATACTCCTTTCATTCTTGGTGGGTAATAGGACCTTGGTATCCTTTCCTGAGAACAGGCCTCAGTTGGATCCATTCTAATTCATTTGAGATTTTTTGATGACACCACATTTCCAAAGGTAAGTGGCCAAAGTCACCGCCTCCCATAAGATCCCTAGGCAAATTTATTCCCCTCCACTTAGCTATTAACACTGAATACTCAGCACATCACAGAAGTTCCTGCCACACCAGCCTCTGCAGGAATGGGGGTGCCTACTAAACCTAAACTTGTATACAAAGAAGGGCCATTCAAATGAGGCTGGGGGCGCGGCGGGGGGGCGGATAAAGAAAGGTCAGTTAGCTCAGGGACTTTTAGACATTATACAGAAAGAAACATCTGACTCCTCTTTCTAAATTAGGAAATTTTAAAAAATAAGATTCTTCTTTACCACACACAGCCACACCTGGGTAAGGCACCTAGGACACCCCTGTCACCCAGAAGTGCTCAGAAAATGTTTGTTCTTTCCCTCCTTCATTCCTTCTCAGCCTGATCATACTTCTGCATCATTTCAAGCTGGGAACACAGAGCTTTCCAGAAACCTAGCTCATTCCTCAGAGTCTATTCTCTGATTGGCTCTCTGTGAATCCACCCTTGTGTTGACCTCTGATGGCCTCCAGTGAGGTTCTTTGCCAGAGTTGCTTTCAGGATGTATTTCATCTTTTCTTTAAATGGTTAGAATTTATTTTACATTTATATGGAATTTGCATTTTTATGCAGCCAACATGTCCTGAGCATTTTGTCATGGAAAAGAATTTGTAAAATCCAGAAGCCAACAATGCACAACAACCTCTTGAGACAGGTTGAGGCATTGATTAAGTGTGCCTTGTTGCTAACCTGTGCCTCACAAATAAACTGCTGTCTGTGGGGAAGGGCATGGCACCTGCCTTTTGGAAGTTTAGTTTCAAGGAACCACATTATCTAATTTGGTTTCACCAACATGCCTGTTATAAAGCACAGAGGGGCACACCTGGGGCATTGTGGTCAAAGGCTGTCTGTCCTTAGACCCCATCTCCAGATTCCACACTAAACTCTTTAATAGATTCCCTTGCAGGATTCCCAGGTTTCCTCTAGTGGCCCAGGGGTGTGGCATCTCAAAGCAGATTTGAATTTCTAAAAGCAAATGACAGCTCTCTTGAATTATTTTGTGTACCAAGACGAGTTTCCACATGTTTCATGGGACACAATCAGGTGCTTAAAACCATATTATCCTTTCAGGTGTTTCCTTATTGGCATTAGATACAAATTTCATTAAAATAGAAACTGAGAAAATTCAAACTGAGGCCAGTTTGAAAGATCTCTTGGAATTATTCTTAGTCCCTCACATTTCCTTAACTGGCCTCATTTTGCTTTAATCTTTCCGACAGAAATGCTTTGCTAATGCTCTGAGGCGTGGCTCTGGCACAGCAGCCTTTGTTTTCCCCCGGTCAGGCTTCTCGCACATAACATTGCATCCTGGCTTCTTGAAATCCCTACTGAATTTGGAGAACTTGTCTCTTGGCGTCTGACGTGCTTTCCTGGAACACAGTATGATGTTGACGACATAACCGGGTCACTCCACTTGACAATAAGTTTGCTTGTCTCATTTCACTTGAATATTCAGTGGTGAGTAAGAACAGAAGTGGAAAGCCTTTCTTACCACAGTTTATTATATGTTTCATGCCTAGGTTCTTTACTTTTATAATGCCACTTGTGAATAAATTGATCAGATTAGCATGAATCACCTGGCTGGCCAATAGAGATTGGAATGATTCTCCACGCGTGACTTGGTTGCATTATTACAAAATGTGACAGGATAGACCTGCCTGCCCAGCCATCGTTGCCGATGTTCATTTGTAATGCTGTCTTAAGGAGATGAGGACATGAGAGCAAATTGTTCCAGCAGCTCAGCCTGCCCTGCCAACAGTTCGGAGGAGGAGCTGACTGTGGGACCGGAGACACATGGGAGCCTGGAACTTGTTTTCACAGTGGTGTCAGCTGTTATGATGGGTCTGCTCATGTTCTCTCTGGGATGCTCTGTGGACATTCGAAAGCTCTGGTTGCACATCAGGAGACCATGGGGCATCGCTGTGGGACTGCTCTGCCAATTTGGGCTCATGCCTTTAACAGCCTATCTCCTGGCCATCAGCTTCTCTCTGAAGCCAGTCCACGCTATTGCTGTTCTCATCATGGGGTGCTGTCCAGGGGGAACCATCTCGAACATTTTCACCTTCTGGGTTGATGGAGATATGGATCTCAGGTAAGCTACACTAGAGAAGCTCAGTAATCCTTCCCTGATCCCACCTGGAGGGGACTTTAGTGTTAAAAACTCTTCCAATTTTTTGGTAGAGATTCCAGTGGGAGACATTACAAAGATTATGGAGCCTTGAGCAGACATGGAAAAGAGCTTTCTGAGCTCCAGGTTGGCTTTGCTGTGATCTTCAGACATGGAAAGGACTCTCCTTTCTGAATTCCAGGTTGGCTTTGCTGTGATCTTCCTCTGCTTTATTGGCAACTACTGTTCTGAATAGTGGGATTTGATTCACATGTAACAGGCTGGTCTCCACCTACCTGATGACCTTTCTCAAGCATGCGTTTAATCTCACTCACACTGGCATCTTCACACTTTTAGTGGTGCTGGGGATTGAACCCAGGACCTCATACATGATAGACACACACTCCACATTTCAGCTACACCCCCACCCTCTCACATGCTAGCATCTTTAATGACAATTTCCCAGGACGTAGCTGAGAATTCCTAGATGCTAATGGCAGTGATTTGGTAGTAGTCATAATGATGATGATGGTGGTGACAAGTGGCTTAACCAGAACGAAGCCCTCAAAGTTCAAACCAGTTTCCTGAGCACCTACTTTGCAAAATAATATTTGGGGGGATTACATAAAAGAGCTTTAGGGGCACCTGGTAGACGTGTTCTGCTTTAAGTGCCTGTGTTGCTCTGTTGATTTGATTTAGGGAGAAGTATGAAGGCTCCCCAGATTAAAATTGTTCTTTCCTTTTACTTTGCAGATGCTTAGCATTCCTCAGTAGACTTGAATTCTTTTTTTAAGCCTGTGACCTTATTCCTGGTTATGGTATAGATAAATACCTCTTGGAGACATTAAACTTTACCATCTATTTATGCTTTACCAAGGATGAATTAATCACTTACTTGTTGAACATGTTGAATGGGGGGCGGGGTGGGAGAGTATTTGAAGAAAGAATAGACATTGAAAAAAAAAAGAAGAGCTAAAAACAATGGTCTTTCTAGAATGTTTGCTTACTAATAAACACTGTTTTACCTTCCACCCAGGGAGAGGACTACATATGAATTTAAATCTTTGTTCCACATGTATGCCACTTAGATTTACAATAGGATGAATGACTGAATCAGAGGTGATGACCGAGTTGGAAGTTGACATCAGTGAGTCAGCTATGGGCTGGGGTTTCCAGTTTCCTGCATGTGCTGAATGTGTGGTGTATCACCTGTACATTTTAATGTGTTCATACCACTTAGACTAGTAATTAACTTTCATACAGCACTCACTGACTTTTAGTTACCCGCCTATAAGAGATTTGAAGAAAAAAAAACTACTTGATGAATTTTGTATCTTACTATTAAGCTGGTAATGTTTCATCAATTCAAATTAATGAAGTTAATCATTAACTGGAAAATGATAAATATTTTTTGCCTGAAGTTTACACGTCAGTGATAAATTCCAAGATCTGAAAGGTTTTGGAAGGAAAGTACTAACTGTTAAGTACCTCATAGATATGGAATAGTCCTGTTCATGCATGTTCTTCTCTTGGTCCTCATAATAACCTTGTGAATGACCTTTTATTATCCTGAATTTTACAGCTGAGAAAATTGTATTTTGAATTGGTTAAGTAGCTTGCCAACAGAGAATGGCAGAACGCATATTTAAATTCACATCTGTTTTACATCAGTCTGCAATTTGGGCACTTTTTTCCATGATATTTAGCAGCATAACTGGATCTTCTGTTTTGAGTGGAAGCATAAATCTTTAAACAGTGTTTTTAAACACTTCTGTTCTGGGAAGGAGAACATTTATTACCTTCATTTCTTATTAGTCAGCAATGTCATAAAAATACCAGTGAATAGGAAGTCTATGAAAGATAAAGCTCATTTTACTTCCCTTTTCCAACTCTGGTCAAATTATTTAACCAGGTAAATATACACATGCACACATATACATAAACACAGGGTGCCAGGCACATCATGGGTATGAAATAAATATTAGCCAATTTTCTCCTTTTCTTTCTGAATTGAGGTTTTAAGGTTCACACACAACACACACACACATACACACACACCAAAAAAAAAAAAAAAAAAAGCAAAAAATAAGCTGTAGAAAGTGAAAATTTAAAGTGGGGACTAAAAATTAGACTTTTTTGAAAATTAGATTTTCAAAAGCTTATAGATACAAGACTAATAAAATCTTTGTTCTCAGCAAAAGTTTCAAATAGGAAAAAATTCAGTGCTGTTCAGTAAAACAATATCCAAGTTCAATGCATGTCTTTGCAATTGACTACCAATAAAAATCACATTTAAGGGGCTGGGGAGATAGCTCGGTCGGTAGAGTGCTTGCCTTGTAAGCACAAGGCCCTGGGTTTGATCCCCAGCACCCCCCCCAAAAAAAAAAAAAATCACATTTAAGTAAAACTCAGAATCCCAAAGTATTTTTTAAAAAAATTTTTAGTGCTTATTTTATTTTATTGAACCTAAAGTATTCAATGCCACATTTTACTTTTACAAACAAGAAAACTGGGATGAAGCTCCCTGTAGATGACCTCAAACATGCTTCTCAGGCCTTCATTCTCTTTTAGTTCAATCCACCTGCTATTCTCCATGTATTCACCCCAAACAGGCATTTTAGAATCAATAGGCTTGAACTGGAGTCAGATGATGACACCAGTCACTTTCCTGGGGCCCTGGGCCGGTCACCTTAGCATCCTGCTGCGACTCCCCGTCCTTCCTCTTGTTTGCTCAATCCACTGCCCAGCCCTGTAGCCCCACTTCCTGCAGTCCATCTTGTTTCCTATCTATCTCCATGGCCACTTCCTCAGGTCAGACCCTGACTGTTTCTCTCCTCAACTACTGTACGTTCACAGCCATCCTCTGTATCTTCAGTCTCCCACAGATGGTTTTGTACCAGGACAAAGCAGGCCCTGGGGTCAGATTTCCTATGTTCAAATTCTGACCATGGGCTTCTTTTCTGTAATTGGAAATTATGGCACGTCCCTCATGGCATGGTGAGGAGAAAATGAACATGTTATACACGTCCAGGCCTCTCAACACCTAGTAAACTGGGCAGCAATTACAAAGCCCTTCTACCCTGCTGCTTCCCATTGTTTATCATTTGCCCCTTGAGCACAACCTGTCTTATCAAAATATCCACTTATCGTTCTCTAAACATACTCACACTTTTCTGACTTTCATTCACCCATGTTGTTCCCGTAGCCTGGAATGTCGACTAACATTATTCTGTTTCCTCCAATTATAATATGATTCTCCCTAATGATTGTTCTAGAAAACGATTGGTCAATATGTTTGAAGAGCCTTAGACATTATCCTGCTCCTAGGCTGTTCTCGAATGGGTTCTTCTGCGTGTTTGGGGATTGGTTAAAAGTAGAGTGGTCTTGGACGGCCTCAGCTGGTACAACTGGGTTCTTTTCCATATGGGCTTTCATTTTCTAGCAGGTTAGCTGAAACCAAATCACAGGTTGGTTTTTTTTTTTTTTTTTGTATTGAGGATTGAACCAAGGGGCACTTTAACACTGAGCCATATCTCATCCCAAATCCTTTTTATTTTGAGACAGGGTCTCACTAAAATGCTGAGGCTGGCCTCAGACTTTTTAGTTGCTGGGATTATAGGCGTGCCCTAATCCCAGGCTCTGAGAAAAGGGAAGCTTGGAAGGTTTCTTGAGGCTTGAGTTTGAATCACTTCCACCACATCCCATTGGTCAATGTAAACTGTAAGCCCAGCCCATATTCAGGGAATGGGGAAGTAGATTTTCATGGGTTGTGCTGCAAAGTAACATTGTAGAGGGCATGGGTAGGGAAGGGCTAAAGAAATGGAAATGTTTTTGCCATATACCATTTGACAGATGGACAGGATTGAGGAAAGGACATGAAAATTCAGATCTGGCAGGGCAGAGTAGTGGCTAAATGCACCATTCTGGAAACAATAAGCCGATGTGTCACTTACTGACTGGCCACCTAGGCAGATTATGTAAATTCTCTATGCTTCAGTTTTCTCACTTTTTCTATCCCCCAGTACTCAGGATTTAACCCAGGGTCACTCTACCACTGAGCTACATCCATAGCTCTTTTACTTCTTATTTTGAGACAGGGTCTTACTAAATTACCTAGGTTGGCCTCAAACCTTGTGATCTTCCTGCCTCAGCCTCCAGAGTCTCTGGGATTACAGGTGTGTGCCACCATGCCTGACCAGATCTGTGTTTTAGTCTTTGCTCTTGAAGCTGTGTGCCTTTGAGCAATTTAATTTACTTCTCCGAATTTCATTCAGCTTCTTTTTTGTAAAGGGTGCTCTGAGGTCCTTTAAAATATTTTCTGTAAAATTTACTATTGTGACAATTTTTTTAGTGTGTGTGATTTGGTAGTGTTAGATACTGTCCGTCACACAGTTGTGCAACCTCGCCACTGCCCATGTGCCTCCAGAGGTTTTCCTCTTCCCACTGATAATAACTGCCCTGACAACCACTATTCTGCTTTCTGTCTCGTGAATCTGACTAACCCAGACATCTTCTAGAAGTGGACTCATGCAAGATGTGTCTTTTTGTGTCTGGCTCATTTAACTTAGTATACCGTCTTCAAGGTTCATGCATGTCTTAGCATTCTGTCAAGATTTCCTTCTCTTTTTTTTTTTTGACTTTTCAAAATCACTTTATTACACCTGTTTTGATCTGGGCCTAGGCACTGCATGTGGAAGATTCCTTCTTTTTGAGGCTGAATAATATTTCATTGTATGTATATATCATTATTTATTTATCCCTCAATGGACACTTGGAGTGCTCCCACCTTTTGGCGATTGTGAATAATGCTGTCGTGAACATGGGTATACAAATGATTGTATGTCTGCTCTCAGGAGTGGATCTGAGGCTCTTTTGAATATTAAGTATTTGTGACTATAGGAAAAGAAAATAAATGATAAAATCCAAGTTTCCCCCTTCTCCTACCCCAGTTTATTTATGTATTTACTTATTTATTTTTGGTACTGGGAATTGAACCCAGGGGTACTTAACCTCTGAGCCACATCCCCATCCCTTTTTATATTTTATTTAGAGACAGGGTCTCATTAAGTTGCTCAGGGCTTTGCTAAATTGCTGAGACAGGCTTTGAACTTGTGATCTTCCTGCCTCAGCCTCCCAGGCTGCTGAGATTATAGGTGCCACTGTGTCTGGCTTTTACCCCAGTTTTTAATGTTTCATCTGGAACTGTTCTGCAGAGCTACCTCTTCTGTCACCATAATGCCAAATATGAAGCTTTTTCTTGTCTGTTGGAAGTTAATGCAATCGCTATGCAACTTACGTGTCTCTTCCACGAGGTCTGAAAGCTACATGGTTGTTTTGCATGCTCGGTGTCAGCCTGGTGGTGGTAGGCACTTGATGAATATGAGTGAATGACTGAAAGGCAGTTTCTGATTGCCAGGGCATTCGACCAAAACTATTCCTAACATGCAGTCCATTTATTAGTGCAGCTGTGGACAGCTTCAGTTGGACAGCTTTTGCTCTCTCTGAGGTAGGTTCATTCTTTCCTGAGGATGTATTTATACCCTTCACTGGAGAGAAAAGATTCTGTCCATGGTGGTGGTGGAACCTGTTGGAGTTCAGTGGCCCAACACTGCCCACTGAACTTTAAGAAAGTCCTTGGGCATCAGCAGAGACCTGGGAAACAGACTTCAGATTTTTTAGATCTGTCTGACATGGTAAGGTGGACAACTGAAAGATTTCTGAGCTTAGGGCACTGGGGATAGACTGAGAATGAATCCATGGGAGTTCATGAATTCTCCAATCACACTCTAAACCATAGTTTCTTTGTCAATAAAATGGAAATAATACCTACACACACAGTTATTGTGTAGATGAAAAGAGAAAATGTATATATATATCCACATGAAGTACAGTACTTGATAAAAGTTCATTATTATTACAAGGCAGCACATATTAGTATTCGGCTCTGGAAGACTAGGCCTTAAGCTATTTTCTAGGGTCAATTCTATTGATATATATAATTTTTTTCTTTTTTAGTACTGGGGATGGAACCCAGGGCCTCGAGCATGCTATGCAAATACCTTACCGCTGAACTACATCCCAATCCCACACCTCCTTTTAAATTTTCTTTTGAGATAGGGTCTCACTAAGTTGCCCAGGTCAGTCTTGAACTTGAAATTCTCCTGTCTAAGCCTCCTGAATAGCTGGGATTACAGGTGTGTGCCCCTCGCTATGTGATCTTATAGTACTCTCCATGTCCATCTGGTTAGTGAGATACTGTTTTCTTTCTTTTAGGGGGGAAGTGTGTGTGCTTTTGATTTGAGTTAGAGTTCCTGATTTTATGGGTTTGAAATTAAAACAACATTTGAATATTTTAAGTTCTATTTGCAAAATGTTAATTGACACTATCTTTTAATGGAATGTATATATATGTAATTTCCCTATTTTAAGGAGATTCAGGACTTACCTGTTTGTCAAGACTTGCTGAATCTGTCTCATTATTCTCTGCAATAGTTTGGGGATGATGATGCCATTCTACTTAATGCAAGTGGAAACTTGTTCTAGAAAAGTCTGATAGTGCCAACAGTTTTCCTCCTTGTGAACAAAAGATCCAGTTAGCCACATCCTCTGTTCATGCTGCATTGGAATTTCATGGCAGTAAAATGAAAGGTGTGACTTCCCAGTGCACTCACACACATTCACCATGTGCTTTTCCAGCTTGGTTGGTATTCATAACAAGTGGCAAAGTACCAGGATCATCTACTGCCACCTTTGGCCATTATCCTGAGTATCATGGGCTTGAACAAATGTATAAAGGATGGAAGTGATAACTGAGGGAATCAAGAATACAGTTTGGCACAAATCTCACACTTCCCTACCCACAAGAATGAAGTTTACCTTTCTGCTGAGCCAAAGCCATGGGGTGGGACAGGGAGAAGGCAATGTTGTGCTCCAGCTCCAGAAGCTCAAGATTAAAATGATGTAATATGGAATGCCTTCCAGTACTTGGTATTTGGAGAGCCAAGGAATGCAGCAATGTCACAGGCCAAGAATTTGGAAAGACTTCCCAGACACTCTCTCCATGGAGACAGAGGTTGGGAAGTTGGGGAAAAATGCTTTTCTTTCTTTAATCGAGCCAGGAAGAAGTCTGGTTAGCATTCCTAATAGGATAAGATAATTTTAGATTTTATTTGGAGTAAAAGTTATGTAAAAACTGCTAAGAAAGTTTAAAAAGGAAAATTTATGGGAAGGTATTGGCCCTCCCATATATGGAGACACTATAATTTAAAACACTTGTATTTATTCAGGAAAAAACAAAATTATTTAATGGACTTGAATGGAGTTTTCAGAAAACATTTTGAATAAACTTAGACATTTAATGCATGATAAAGTTGGCACTTCACTTTAGTGGCATATGATTTATTTGATAAATTATATTCACATGCTTCTTAATACCTTACACTATATAAAATATGAATTTTAGGTGAGTTGAAAGTATAAAGTATCGAGTTATAAAAAAGTACAAATGTGTGTGTTGGGGGAATATGTGAATACCCTTAGGATGGGGGAAGATCTTTAGCAAGACAAGAAACTCAGAAGCCATTAAAAAAAAAAAATAGCTTTTGACTATATAAATGTTAATTATGGCAAAAGTCATAAGCAAAGTCAAAGATATACAATGAGTTTGACAAAAATAATCACATTATACCTAATGATGTGTATTATAATTTTAAAGAGTCCAGACTAGCTGAGAAGAAAACGTCAGATCAGCAAGACTGTTTAGAAAGGAGAAAACAGAAGAGACCAAAAATACAAAAGAAAGCTTAGCTTTCAGAGTCAAGTGTGTAATAACAAAAGTGAGACATTTTTCAGTGTTCTCATGAGAATTAAAAGGAGTTGATCACATCCAGAGTAGGCAAGATTGTGAAATACAAAAATCTTTTGGGAAATTAATCTGGCAATGTCTATTAAAACAAAAAAGAATATTTTTGAAACAGTATTTGGGTGTAATGATTTTACTTCAGGAAATCTACAGAAATAAAAAAAATCATTTCAAGTGAAATATGTACAAGAAAGATTATAACATTATTTAGAATGGCAAAAGACTAAAAACAACTTATCTGTCATTAAATAAGCAATTGAAGATTAAACAATTAGATTAGATTGTGAAGTACTCTGCAGTATTAATTACTTAATTAATGATGCTGGGATCAAATCCAGGGCCTTGCACATACTAAGTCAGTGCTGTACCACTGAGCAACACCCCAGCCCATCTTTAAAATGGGTCCATTCTTTAAAATAATGAGTTTAAATGTATTGATCTGAGAATGCTTGTGATACATTAAGTAGGGGGAGGGGTAAAAGCAAATGTTGCATCATGTGGTTCTTTTAAAAAGAAAAAAGTAATGAAAAAAGTCCTAGTAATTGAACAACTAAGTGTGGACTAGAAAATGAAAAGAGAAGAGATTTATACAAATACTTGTGTTATCCAAGTCTGAATTTATGAATGGAACACGAACCAGCTAAATATTTGCTCCACAAAAATCTTAACTTTTATCTGGGCTGGGATGTAGCTCAGTGGTAAAGTGCTTGCCTAGCATGTGTCCTCGTCCTAGGTTAAACCCCCTGTACTGCAAAAATAAATAAATAAATAAATAAAAAAGACAAAAATAACTTTAACAAAATCTTTTTAAGAGTATAATTTCATAGAAAGTCTCTTTTTGGATTGCAGTTGGGATGTCAACAATTTGAATTATGGTGAAGGGGTCATTTCACTAGGAGGAATGCAGAGAGCACATTGAACAGCGCAGTGTATAGACACACTGGTTTATGATTCTAATCATATGTTTATTCCATAAGCATTTAAGTGCCACAGCCTTAGATTACACTGGGTCCGAGGGACAGAGAGAAAAGTAAGGCCTTGGGCCTCAGGCTGCTCCCTGGCACAGGTGAGAGGTATGTGTGCCCTCGAGTAGCATGCAGTAAGTGTGCATGTTGCTCAGGAGGTACCATCATTACTAGTGTCCGGAGGGCAACAGATGCAGAATTCCAGGAGTGGGACGACTAATTCTGCCTGGCATTGCCAATTTCTCTCCATAGGTGTGCCATTTTCACCAGCAGACCAAAAGAACGCAGAAGTACTGTTAATTATCAGTGACGTATTTTGTCAGTGCTACTTTGTCAAAGAGTATATTCTTCTGGCAGAAATAAAAAAGTAATCACAGACACAGTGTTGAATACACAGAATTGATTGGAAATATTGGTGGTATATATTATGGAGAAGAATGAAATGGGAATCATGGGCTCAAAGTGCTAGAGGACTCTTGCTATCTCTTCAGAAGGTCTTATACCCACAAAAGATCCCTTCTCTTCTTTTTGGAGCAGAAGGATTGTCTACCTCTTGACATGTCCAACACTTGTGCCACAAGCATAGATGGAACATATCCTATGTGGAGGGTGGTTTGCTGTGAGAACTTTACTTATTGCCGTTCTGGGGATTGAATCTAGGGGCTCTCTACCACTGAGCTACATCCCAGCATTTTCTTTTCCCACATTTTTTTTTTTTTTAACTTTGAAACAGAGACTCTCTAAGTCACTCAGGCTGGCCTGGAGTGTGTACAGTCCTCCTGCCTCAGCCTCCAGAATTCCTGGGATTGCAGGCATGCACTCCCATGACCAACTGGTGTGAGAATTTTAAGCAATGATTATTAAAAAGTTCCCCAGAATTTCTAGACCTGTAGTCTAGGTGAATTAACTCTTGCTTTTCATGCTGGGTTTGTGTGATGTTGCATCTGCTTTCATTTGCTTTACCCAACTTTGTAGAATAGTTTTAATATAGTCTATAGACAATTTTTATGTACTTAAACTAGTTGTGTAATTTTTTTCCAGCAATTGGAAGATAAAACATTATACTGAGCTGAAGGGTATCTCAATTCCATTGATCTTATTTCCTCTAATTTTACTCTTTCACTGCTTCTGTCACCTGTGTAGGTATAAATTTCAGAACCTGTGCTTGGAAATTGGGAGTTGGGGTGAGAGAGGGACAAAATAGATTTGGGGTGGAAGGCACAAAGAAATGGGGGGTGGTTAAAAGGCACTGAGTCTACCTCTTGTCCTCCCTGATCTTTGGTCACTACTTAGTCATCATTTGGAAACTCTCTTTTCTTAGTTCATGAAATGTAAACTCCCAGTTTCTTAATAACTTCTTTTTTAAAATTTATTTTTAATTGATAGTTAAAATTATGTTTATGGTGTACAACATGATTTGCCAACTCTTTTGCATCACTGGCTGTTTTTCCTTTCTCCATTTTAGAGCAGGAGGAACCTTTGCAATGTTCTGTTACCCAATTTATATATTTTAATATATTAAATATATTAAATATTAAATATATTATTTAATATTAAATATTAAATATAAGTTAAATATAATTTAATATTAAATATAATATTTAAATATATTAAATATTAAATATATTAAATATTAAAATATGACAAAACTGGGTATGGTAGCCTGTGCCTGCAGTTCTAGCTGCTTGAGAGGACCAGGTGGGGAGGATTGTTCAAGCTCAGGAGTTAGGAGTCAGCCTGGGCAGCATAAAGAGATCCCATCTCATAAACAATCCAACCCCCCAAAAACAAAAAAACAAAAGCAAAGACTTAAAACTATATATTTATCTCATTTTTTTCCTCTTTTTTTCCAGTACTGGAAATTGAACCCAGGCCTTTAGTTACTGGGCAAGTACTCTGCTACTGAGTTACATACCTTAAAAACTATATATTTGGAAAAAATAAAACAGGATATATCCTGGTGCAATGGCACACACCTATAATCCCAGCTACTCAGGAGACTGAGGCAGGAGAATTGCAAGTTCTAGACCAGCCTCAGCAACTTAGTGAGAAAAACTGTCTCAAAAAACAAAACAAAATGCCCAAAACAAAACAACAGCAAACCCAACCTAACAAAAACAAACAAAAAACCCAGGGCACATTACAAATTTATAAAGCAATAACTTAGTTCATATAGTGCAATAAAGATAGAATAATTGTTGTGGTCTGTTCCATGTTGCTATAACAAAACACCTGAAACTGAGTAATTTATGAAGAACAGAATTTTACTTCCTCACAGTTTTGAAGGTTGGGAAGTCCAAGGCAAAGGTACCATCATCTGTTGTTGGTGGGGGCTTTCTTGCTGCATCCTTACATTGTGGAAGGTGAGAAGGCAAAAAGAGCTGTACTCACTATGTGGAGCCCTTACAGCATTAATCCATCAAGGAGAGCAGAGACCTCATTACCTAGACACCTCCCCAGCATTGCTTGTGTTGGGGATTAAGTTTCCAACATGAATTTTGGACCAAAACAGTAATAAAGATACACAGTCTTTGAAGATTGGACACCAAAGGATTCTCCTCCCCACAGACATTATTTACTTCCAAATCTTTATCTGATCTGTGGCACTTGAAATTTGTTAGCCTTTTAACTCAGAGACAATTAAGCTCCATAATGATGAAGATAAACAAACTGATATTCTATTAGAAATCATTCCAGGTTTGTTCAGCAAAGACCAAGACTCTGTTCTGATACTCTCATTTGTTTTCCTGGTAAGGCTATGTTACACGGTCATCGATGGGATTATTTTGCTTTGGTCAATCTAGCTTATGAACCACATTTCACTTCACGAGGTGGCCAGATGTGTGTCTGTGGTAATGGTGGTGGCTATAGTACTGAGCTTTCCTTTGTCTACAAAAGAGAATTCTACTGGATGTCCCACTACTTCTAACTTAAATGTGTCATTTCAAATTGATGCTAACAGACAGGTGCAGTGACACACCCTTATAGTCCAGCTACTGGGGAAACTTAGGCAGGAGGATTACAAATTCAAGGCCAGTCTGGGCAAATTAGCAAGACCCTGTCAAAAATTAAAAACAAAACAAAACAAAACAAAACAAAAAACAACAACAAAAAAGAAGGGTTTATCTCAGTGGTTAGCGTATCCCTGGGATCAATACCTAGTATTGCCAATAATAAATACACAAATAAATAAATAATTTTTTTCCTGGTACTAATTGACTCAGCATTATTCTGAAGCCTAGAGATTTTACTTTTTACTCTGACTCATCACTCGACTTCAATTTCTATTTCTAATAATAAGCTTATACAATATCAGAATTGGAAGAGACTTTTCAATTCAGCCCACCCTCTCACATGGATTTCCTTTCTCTATACTTCCATACTTTCCTGTGCTCGTTCCTGCTTGCTCTGTTTGAGGGGCAGTGACCCTAAGGTCTGCTGCATCCAGTGGGAATCCTACGGCATATATTGTTGGGTGACTTCTTGGAATTTAATAATATTTCACACTGGGCATGTGCTTAGTCAGCCTTTTGGCATTTTAACTTGAACTCTTCCAGTCTCCCTGGTACCAGAACTAAATAAACATGTCACAAGAAGGGAAAACTACAGACCAATATTCCTTATGAATGTATATGCAAAAATCCTCAACAAAATACCAGCAAACTGAATCTATCAACATCAAAAAGAATTGTACACCATGTCCAAGGGGGATTTATCTTAATATTCAAGGTTGATTTCATACACAAAAATCAATGCAACACACCAGAAGGACAAGAATCCATAAAAAGAAATGAGCTTCTGATATGTGCTAAAACATGGGTTCTGTTAGGTGAAGGAAGACTGACTCACCAAAAGGCCAGAGATCGTATGTTCCGTTCATATGAAATGTCTGGAATAGGCCATCCTTCAGTCCATGAATCCCAAGGTAGAGCAGTGATTTCCAGGAGCTGGTGAAAGGAAGGAATGAAGATAACTGCTATAGGGATGAGGTTTCTTTTTGGGGTCATTAAAATGTTCTGGAAATAGTGCTATTGTTACACAATCTTGTGACTGTACTAAACACTGCTGAATTGTAACTTTAAAGTGATGAATTCTATGGTGTGAGAAAAATATCTTAATAAAGAAGAATTGTATAAGGAGACAGCAAATAATCCTGCAGCACCTAGCACAACATTTAGAGCAAGCAGATGCTCAAATAAATGAATTAGTGAATGATAAGAACTGCAGGAAATCTTTTTCTAGACCACGAAAGAAGCCATTATTTGTTGAATAATGGGAAAGAAGTGAGCTCCAAGTGTCTAACCCCATATACTCTAAGAAATTGTGTCTCGGCAATTGCTGTTGGTGAAGACTAAGTGCTCAGAGTTGGTTAAGACTGGATTCTGTTTCCAGCTCTTCTTCCTAAGCTCTCGTTTTACTTTTCAGCATCAGTATGACAGCCTGTTCTACAGTGGCCGCCCTGGGAATGATGCCGCTCTGCCTTTACCTCTACACCTGGTCCTGGGATCTTGCGCAGAACCTCACCATTCCCTATCAGAACATAGGTCTGTACTGGGCTTGTGGAATGCAGCGGTCATGGTTAAGGTGATAGTGCTAGGAATAACTGTTTCTGCAGGGAATTTTTTGGTATTACTTAATTTAATTCCCTATATAATCCTATAGTATAGACTCTATTACTAGTTTGAATTACTAGATTTTCAGGTTTAGAGAGGTTAAGTAACTTAACCTCTGATAAGTGCAGACCTGGAATTTTTTCTTTCTTTTTCTTTTTCCTTTCTTCCTTTCTTTTCTTTTTTCTTTTTCTTTTCTTTTTTTTTTTTTTTTTTTTTTTTTTTTTTTTTTTTTTTTTTTTTTTTTGAGAGACTGGGCCTCACTAAGTTGCAAGGTTGACTTGAACTTGTAATCTTCCTGCCTCAGCCCACTGAATAAACTGAGACTGTAGGTGTGGCACTACTGTACCTGGCTTAGAACTGGAATTCTAACTCAGGAATCTGACTATAAAGTGTAAGCTCCTCCCCCTTATACACTAATACACCCTTATGATGTATTAGTCAACATTTGTTTTTAAAAATAAACAGCAATGCACAGGTTCTCATAATGTCCTCTGGTCCCACTCTGGGTCAGCCTCATGGCAGAGAGAAAGATGGAAGTGAGCAGGAGCAAGCAATTGCACCCTCATCAGGAAGCCAGAGAGAGCTATCTGGGGCCAGGCTCAGGCTTTTATAAACACTTCTGGGGAGAACCCACCTCTTAAAGTTTCCATCTCCAGATATATCCACTCATCCAAGCTCTGGCAGAAAAAACAGTATTTGAACTCCTGTAAGCAGACTATAAGAGTTCATTTTTGAAGGAATGAAAGCCAGAGATCTTAACTTTAAAAGAAAGCACAACTCTTAGGTAATTAGACTATAAAGCAATTGGACTGTTTATGATTTAAAGTTTACCTGAAACTAGAGGCTCCAATTAGATCTTAATGTCCCATGATTTCACCCTTCATGTTGCCTGTGAGTCTTGATTTTTTTCTTACAGACTGAATGTAAATTATTTGTACTGATTATTAAAGCCCATCTGCATGCCACAATCACATCCAGATCTCATTAGCTCCTCTCTGGAATGTTATTTTTCATTAAGCTCTGATCTTTTTCTAAAGATCTCTGTAGACTTACTAGGCTTAGAAAAGTGTGGTGAAATGATCTTCCTGTTCTAGTTTGGTCAGAGTCTTTGGAAGAGATAGAAACTATGATTCTCAGAACTTTGAAGTGTCATCTGGAGTCTCATATAAGCATTTTGAGGGCTTCAGTCCATGGTCCATAGTTCAAAACCATAAACAGAGCCATCTCCTGATAAGAGGAGCCCACTAAATGTGTAAAATTTGACATTCATATTTAGGAACCATGGTATTACGTGCAACTTTTCTGATCAGTAAATTATTTAATATATTGTTTTGATAATACATTCTGAAAGGCACTCATAAAAAACTAAAACCCAAAATGTCATGAATAACTCATATAACTTTGGAGCCAGTATTGTAGGTTGTTAGCATATTTGGAAAGTGGCACTGGAAAATGTCAGTGCATGGATCCTAATGGCAGGTGGACAATCACCTGTGCTTTACTGAACCTGCCTTCAATGACTTATTCCCTCGAGCTTATTACAAAGACATTTTTTTCTACCCATATTGGGTCACCTGGCGAATATGAGAAATTGCTGTGGTGGTGTAGCAAATGATGTTTTTAATGTCTACAATAGGTATTCTTTAATTGTGAAGCAAATGACCCACTGACCTCAAATAAGAAAGTAATAGCTATGATTATAGAGGGGTAAAACTCGTATGTAGTGACCGAAGAATTTCATGGACTTAAAATGGTCTTCCTGTTTTTGAATCTTTGTATTTCCTGTTGTCTCTAACACTTTATGTGATTGTCAGAAGGATTCTGAGAAGGAAGTGATGACCCAGGTCTGGTGGCATTCATTAGTATCATATGCCCTTCAAAGACTGTCTCTCAAAGATTGTTTTTAGTTTTGGAGATGGATACAAAAATAAAATGCAGCTTCCATTAAAATATGTTATCTAATTAAAATAGAAATGTTCAGAAAGGATTGGGTAGTTAGGGTAGAGGGGATAAGTTCTGATGGATTTTTCTTCTCTTTAGGAATTACCCTTGTGTGCCTGACCATTCCTGTCACCTTTGGTATCTATGTGAATTATAGGTGGCCAAAACAATCAAAAATCATTCTCAAGGTAAGCAAGTGCACATCACAGCATATCCTCAGATTCAGACACTTGAAAGATGGAATTGGAACAAATGAGCTGATTGAACACAGTTCCACACTCTGCAATTCAATTTTGCTTTTTTAATTTTATTTATTAATTTTTGCTACTGGGGATTGAACCCAGGAGCACTCTACCACTGAGCTACATCCCCAGCAGTTTTAATTTTGAATTAGGGTCTCACTAAAGTTGCCCAGGCTGGCCTCACACTTGTGATACTTCTGCCTTCAAATCACTGGGATTATAGGCTTGCGCTACCTTGCCGGGTGCTTCCTTATATGTCCTGCGGTTTGGAATGCAACCCTTGTATTTCCTGTACTTCTTGAAGTCTCACTCTCGCTCCCACAGGTCAAATGAAGACTTGAAACACCTTGAAAAACATGGACTTCTTAGTGACAGAAAAGCTAAGGCCTGGATGTGGACAGAGAAAACCCAAGACCTGTCCATTCATGAAGCTTCATCCAGGTGCTTTCAAGGCAAAAATTGTTCAAGTGTTCATGAAGTGGAACCCCAGGGTTTAGGAACATGGCTGGTTCTTGGAACAGTAGGATGAAGGACAGTCTTGCGGGAGCATTCATGGGGACGCCACTAACATGTGGTTTGTACGTGAGCAAGGATGTGATGGATTTTTCTTCATGCAGACAGCATTAATTAAGACTATTTAAGTGCAATCATTCAGAAAGCATTGAGGAGACCTCCCATGGAATGAAAGTAACTAGAACTTCCTGCCCTGTCTTTGCAGCATTGTCCTTTGTCTGTTGGAGAAATGAGCAAGCATCCTTGTTAAATGACTCTCAATAATACCTAGCTAAAGAGAGGCATTGTTAATAATGAAATCTCTAACCTGGGGTAGTTTCCATTTTCTAAATGATGTACCATTTTAGAGGATGTAAGAATGTAATGTCAGGCTGGGGGTGTAGCTCAATGGTTGAACACTTGTCTGGCAAGCGTGAGGCCCTGGATTCAATCCTCAGCACTGGGAAAAAAAAAAAAAAAAAAGAGAATGTAATGTAGCCAGGTGTGGCAGTTCATGCCTGTTGCTTAGCTACCTGAGAGGCTGAGGCAGGAAGATCATAAGTTCAAAGCCAGTCTAGGCAATTTAGTGAGAACCTCTCTCAAAATTTTGAAAGATGGGCTGGGATGTAGCTCAGTGGCAGAGTGCTTGCCTAGCACATGCGAGACCCTGGGTTCAATTCCCAGGACAAAAACAAAACAAAACAAAACAAAACAGCAGCAACAACAACAAATATATATATAAAATATAAAATAAAATAAAATATAAAAAAGTAAAATAAAATAATACTGATTCATGAAGATTCGAAAAGATTTTTAGTCGCATTATACATTATAAATATATAGACTTGGGGTTAATCAGAGGTTTGGCAAGTAAGTCTCAGTTAATTTAGTTTGGGGTTTATGGTTTAGTTCAGTTTAAGCTGCTGCTGTTGGCTCTACTGACAAAGGTTTGCTGCTTCCCCAATTTCATGTAAGACCCAATAACTCCCATGGTTCCTCAAACAACATGAACAAGCAAGAGGGGCCAACAGCAGACCAGTCATGGGGTTGCAGACCACCGGAGGAAGGCTCAAATGCGGGGCGCTGGGATTGCACAGGGTGGCTAGCATCGGCAGGCCTGATTTCACTCTTTCAGTTGTGGTCTTGGAACAGAGTCCCCTCCTGTCCACATTTACTATCATCATTTCAGTGGGAGAAAATTTCTAGTGGTCAGTGTTTGTTTCTGATTTTGTTTATATAATAAGAGGAGTGACTATGACTGGAAACTTCTTCCTTTTCAAGAAACTCTCTCTTTGATTTCTTTTCTTAAAGGGCCCTTCACAGCAACAGAACAACCCTGATTCTGGTGTTTCCATATCCTCTATTAGTCCATCAGGGTCACTGGAAAAGCAAGAAACATTTTCCATATGCCCGTTTTATTATCTGTAAAGAGCAGGTTTAAAACACGTTCCCTTGGCAATTTCATAGGATTTGTGGCAAATAAATTGAATAATGTGTTTGAATAGATATCTGAGAGGACCTTAGGTTCATTTAATCATAATTTTAGGATACCTTCATCTCTGTCCTTTGTCCTATTTTAATTTTATATCTGACTCATTTTCCAAATAGCCTGTTTTCCTAATTTTGTCCTGGTGGGTTTCAAACTTTGAAATCCCTTTTTGGTAAATTAGGAAGAAGAGATTTTCCAATTAGAGGCTTTCTTCATGTCTTTTAGCATCTTCCTATTAGGCAGGGGTTTGTGTGTCCCTGTGTCTGGACAGTAAGGATGACCCCAGAGCTCACCCATGGTACATTAGGGGTTCTGTTTGTTCCTTGCTTTGGTTCTCCATGGCCCCGTCAAGACCTCGAAACCTTTTGAATGAAGATTGATGCTGTCAGTAGAAGCATAGTTTGTCTTCCACGTAAGATGAACTTGACCAGACCTGACTGTCCCCAAACACTCTGGGCCACACTTCCTTCCTGTCTCATTTAAGACTCAAACTATTAGAGTTTTTTGGTTTTGTTGTTGTTGTTAACATTATTATTATTTTTGCTTTTGTTTATGTTAATAAAAATAAGAGATGGGAGGGTTGGGGATGTAGCTCAGTGGTAGAGCAGTTGACTGGCATGTGTGAGGTGCTGGGTTCCACCAACAGAACACCCCCCTCCCCCAACAAAAAAAAGACAGTACTTGCATGGGAGAGGATAGAGTATTTCTCCTATTACATTAATCTGAGCACAGATTGTCTTGTGAAGAATGGTGGTATTTCATTTGGGAGACAGAAAGGCAGAGATCAAGGCAGGAGGAAGCTGTTGGTTGTTGAAAAGGGTGGTGGGAAATGAGGTGGATGGTCAGGCAGGGCTGACCACAGATAGTAGGTTACCAGAGGTGGGTCTTAGGTGTGTTTGGGAATATTGGATCCTGCTATGCTTTGTTCCCCTGTGACAGGCTTGGTCTCTAGTGTGCCTGTGTTGAGAGATTGGAACCTTTAAGAGGTGGGGCCTCATGGAAGGTAATTGGGCCCTGAGACCTGACCCTGGAAGGGATAATGCAGGTCTTGAGGGACTGGGTTGTTCCTGTGAGAGCAGAGTTGCTAGTGCCTCCCCTGAACCCTTCCTGCACATATGCTATTCACTACTCTTGCAGGAGTTCTTACTGTGTTTGTCAGCTTTTTGTTGTTGGACAAAATGCTTGAAAAGAAAAACAACTTAAAGGAGAAAAGATGTATTTTGGCTTATGGTTTCAGACATTTTTTAGTCCATGGTCAGCTGACTCTGTTGCTTTGGGCTCTAAGTGAAGTGGAACATCATGGCAGAAGGGCATTGGGAAGGAAAGCTGCTCAGTACATAGCAGCCTGGAGGGAGAGAGAGGGAAAGAGAGAAGAGAGAGAATTGTGCTAGGTTCAGGAAATACCCTTCTAGGGCATGCCCCTAATGGCCTACTTCCTTAGACCAGGTCCCACTGCCACAGCCTCTACTGCCTCCCGTAAGTCCATTCAACTAATAATGACTTGTTGAGATCAGAACTCCTGTGATACAGTAACTTCTCCAAAGCCCCACCTTTGAACATTGCTGCACTGGGGACCAAACCTTGAACACATAAACCTTGGGGGAACATTCCAGATCCAAAGCATAGCATTCAACATTATGAATACCATCTGTCATAGGACCCTCACTAGAGCCAAACACATGTGAATGCCATAGTCTTAAAACTCCAGAACTGTGAACTAAATGAACCTCTTTTCTTTATAAAGGATCCAGAGCCTTACGTACTTTGTTATAGCATTTAAAAATGAACTAAGACTTATTGTCTGAATCTATTTATTTCATCATTTTGTCCAATCCATAAAAAAACTCTACTACAAAATTCTGGTCAGATCCTCCACTTGAGTGGAAAAGATATTGGTCATTAAATAAGAAGACTCAGATTTGTGTCAAACTCCACCCATTTCTAACTTAGCTAAGTCACTAGAACACTTTGGAATTAGGATTTTTCCACTATACAGTAAGCACCCCCTTATCCCAAAGTTTTGCCTTCTGTCAGGTCAGTTATCTGCAGTTAACTACAGTGTAAAAATATTAGATGGAAAATTCCAGAAATAATCAATGCATATGTTTCAAATTGGTCACTGTTTTAGATAGTGTGATGAAACCTTGTACTGTCCTGCTGGAGACATGAAGCATCCTTTGTCTGTCGTGTCCACACAGTATTCATTGAGATGACACAGCATCCAATTCAAGTTCTAAAGACATCCAGGGAGACTTTCCTGAGGCCTTCAGCTCTAGGGTCCTCCCTCTTGCCACCAGAAAGCGTTAGATCGTCATTATCCTTAGCACTCTTGATTTTCAGTCTGGAGTTTCCCAGTATATCTCTTTTTGTTGTTTGTATTATTGACTTACTATATATATTATTTGTTACTTTATATACCACCCATGGTCAGGAGAAACTAATTTGTTCTCTTTTATTATTAGTTTCGTTAATCTCTTATTGTGTCTCATTTATAAATTAAACTTTATTATAGGCGTGTGTATATATATATAGGCAAAAACAGAAAACATAGGATTCAATATAGTCTCTGTTTTCAGCTATCTTCGGGGGTCTTGGAACATATCTCCCAGTGGTTATGGAAGGACTACTATGAAATAAAATTGCATTCAGTGGTCTCTAAGTTCCTTCTTTATTCTAAAACTGCTAAGTTTCAAACTTTTAAAAAAAAGGTTTTAAAAATTATTTTAAAACAGCATTTCTTAAATTTTTAGTTGCAGATAGACACAATACCTTTATTTTATTTATTCATTTATTTATATGTGGTGCTGAGAATTGAACCTGCTGCCTCATACATGTTAGGCAAGTGCGCTACCACTGAGCCACAACCTCAGCCCAGTTTTAAGCCTTTTGAGAGCCTTGATAGCCTTTGTATTATACAGAAAACAAACAAAAAACCAACCCATGATGCTTACCTGTAATTATTTTATTGGTTTGCTTTAGGTTGGGGCCGTGGTTGGTGGGGTCCTCCTTCTGGTGGTCACGGTTGCTGGTGTGGTGCTAGCGAAGGGATCGTGGAATTCAGATACCACCCTTCTGACCATCAGTTTCATCTTTCCTTTGATCGGCCATGTCACAGGCTTTCTGCTGGCACTCCTTACCCATCAGTCTTGGCAAAGGTACAGTTACATTATCCTTCAGCTTTTTTGAGGCAGTTAAGTTAAACAAATTACCACTGACAGCTTTGCTGCCTGACTGCCTTGGGAGCTAGGAAGAGTTTCAATGTACGTGGGCAGGTGGGACAGGACAGTTCAGCACAGAGAGAGTTGAGAGATCATGGTGATTTTTAATGTTAACTACAGTAAAGGACAAATTGATAGGATGTGGTAATTTGTAAAATTAATGTCGGGGATGCTAGTGCCATTTGTTGAGGTCTGGGCATTTCTTTTCATATTCAAAAAATTAAATAGGAGGAATGAGGTCATTTCACAAATATAGGATTACTTTAGGGCATGAACAAGTTTCAAGGGATTATATCCTTATCTGTTGTTTGTGCCAAATTTTTAAGAATTGCTAATTATGATACACAAGAGGAAAAAGGACATAAACTGAGATATAAGATAGGAATTCCATTTAAATATCATTATACTTTGAGGTATATGGTTTATAAATATTGCTGCAAAATATTAAAAATGATAATCTTGCATGTTGTCATTCCTATAATAAAATGCACATCATCATACAGTGATGGAAGGGATAAAAATTGGAATAAATTCTCTGGAAGAAAAGTTAGTGTCATAGCAACAGCCTTATAAATATGTATGATTGTTAACGCCACAATTTTACTTTTAAAAATCCGTTTTGAAGCTAGCTCTATCAGATATGTACATGAATACTGATATGCTAAGAAGTTAATTGCAGGATTATTTATAAAAATAAAAATGGAAGCAATTTAAATATCTAACAAAGGGGAGATACTTAATTTGTGCTGCATCCATATTATAGATATGATGCATCAATTTTAATGAATTTGGAAAAATGAGAGATAAATTTTAGTTAAAAAGGAATAGAGGGTTGGGGTATAGCTCTGTGACATCTGAGCTGAGGTACAATTCCCAGGACATCCCCCCCAAAAAAACCAGAAAAAGAATAGAAAATAATATTTATTTTGATTCCCACATTGTGAAAGAAATCAAGAAGAATTCTATGCTTGAAGAAAATATTGAAAGAAATGCACTGCATGGTAATTTTGAGTCATGAGATTAATTTTAGTTCTTCAATATTTTCTTGGTTTATTTTCTAAGTTTCAAAAGTAAACTTTATTTACATTTAAATCAAGAAAAGAATTATTAAAGAAAAGTAAATTATGCAGTTGAATTCCAAAGGTGAGAGTTGGGAAATTTTTAATTGGCATTGTGCCATCCTCACTGGGGAACTGAGCACTGAGATAGGAGTGGGCGTGGCCCTTTCAGGAGGCATTGCCTCACAGTCAGTCTACATGGATAGGAGGGTTGGGGGAGATAAGAAGGACAGTTGAGCTATATTTGAATCAGCACAAACTAAGTACTTGAAAACAAACAGGAAAACCTTAAATGAAAACCAATGTCAAAAATGGTTGTCTTAGGTGAAAGGATTCAGTAAATTTTTTTTTCTATCCTGTCCCCACATTAAATGCCTCTTCCACTCTTTCCATTCTGTAGTCTCTCTGTGAAGTCTCTATACAATTCTGCAACTTGTCTCAGTTGCTACAGCCTCTTCCACATTCTTGATTTTGCTTTGTCATGTGCTTTTACGGAACTTTTCCTCTGTGCGTATCTGGTCTTTCCACCCAGGTTACTAGGGCAGGGTTCACAAGGTCCTATTCCACAGTGCCTTTTGGAAAACCTCTCTATAGTGTAGGCACCCAGCAAACAACTGTTGAATGAACAAACACTTTTAGTTAACTGAGCTCTCACAGTTTATCACTTTACATAAGAGCAAATGTTAGAATAGTGCTTATTGATAATATGTAACTCTTGAAAAATTTTTTTATTGTCAGGTGCAGGACAATTTCCTTAGAAACTGGAGCTCAGAATATTCAGATGTGCATCACCATGCTCCAGTTATCTTTCACAGCGGAGCACTTGGTCCAGATGTTTAACTTCCCATTGGCCTATGGACTCTTCCAACTGGTGGATGGTGTTCTCATTGTTGCAGGTGAATGGACTTTCATTGGGTAGATTTGATTAACAATTAGTCAATCTAATTTACCAGCTCTTTTTTGTCATTGGAACTTGCATGTACTGCCTGCCTCCTTGTTATATTTTTAGCATGACATTTTGGGGGACAATAAGGTACATAAACAGGATACATTTGTATAGTGGGAGTTTCACATATTCATATTTTAAAAAACACCTGAATTTATAACTAGGCCCAAATATGCTTCATAAAAACTAAGGCATTATCAGCATTTAAATTCCAAGACTTGTCAGTCAGGATAAGCTCTCCATGAGCAATCATCAATCTCGAAAATGACATTGACTGAACATAAGCATTTATTTGTTATGTCTCATTAGAGCCTTGAGGTTTCCCAAATGTCAAGTTACTTCAATGTTTCTGTATGATTTATGCCAAATGACTGTGAAATATTTTTCAAATATAAAATGTAATACATATACAAGCATATTCACAAACATTAAAAATTTATACAAACACATACTACACCTCTCTATATAGCTAAAAGCACATTATTTTGGAGTCAATCAATTTGTAGGTTCATAGAAGGTAAATTAAAAAAATCAAATACATATACATATATATTTTGATCTGGGGCCATTATAAATTTTTACTGTTCTCAGGGAACAGGTTCTAAGTAAGATTTAATGATTACTAGTATAATTGATTATATACTGATAACCAATAATCAATATAACAGCCAATGCTATCAGAATAAAACTCCCAGTCTGAGATCAAGGTTTTGGGGAGGCATCATGTCTGGCTCATTCCCAGATACAGCCTAGCACCCAGGAGAGTGTGTGACTCAGTAAGCCCTTGACAGACCAACTGACTGATGGACTGAATGAATGAGTGATCAAGCTTTCAGCAGTCTGAAGAATGAGTCTCAATTCCAGACAGAACCATTCTGACACACTGAATCATTTCATTCCGTAGTTTTCCCTCTCCCCCTCTTTTTCCAGTGTATTTATACTTACATGATGCAAAGCAAACTTCCAAAGTATAGGATAATAATAGAGTGTCTCTGAACTGCACTCTTTGTTTAATCTCGTAGCATATCAGATATACAAGAGGAGATTGAAGAACAGACCCAGAAAAAGGAACCCAGATTGTGCAGAAGTCTGCCATGACAAAAATTCCAGAGAGACCAGTGCTTTCTTGGAGGTGAATGAAGAAGCTGCTGGAACCCCTGCACCATCAGGGCCAGCGGATCACCACAGGGCTCTGGAGCCCATTAGTCACATCGTTTCATGTGAATAGTGGGGACTTGCTAGCCAGACTGGTCCTCCGTCTTCCTCAGTGATTGGTAATGATGGGGTGGAGCTGATGCAGTCTCCTTGGTTGGTAGGACCAGTGTGAATAGTTAAGTGTCAAATGTTAGAATACTTATATTTTTGTGGATTGTGAAATGTCATAGGATCACTTTTTGGGAACATACTCTGCCCATTTTAGGGAGTTCTTTTGGGGGCTTACACTGTGCTTTTCTTAGCTGCTGTGTGTGCTCTTGTTGTCCCATGAGGTGAATAGTGCCACCTGGCAGTAGGTAATGCCCTTCATTACGTGAAGTTCTCTTGTTTGGATTTTAATCTAATAGGAGTTAGGACTCTGTGTAGAGGCAATGTCACCTCTGCAGGGAAAGGTAGGGTCTGGATCCACATATTTTCCTGACTTTGGGCAGGTCCTTGTGAGTACTAGGGAGGAAACAGTTGTAAAAAACGGGGCCCTTTTCTCAAATGATAGTTTTTTAAGGGCTTGAATACCTTTTTGATTATAGATGTAATACAAGCTTAGAGGGAATTTCAAGTAAATGGGAGGTTAAAAAGTGAGTTAATCCCTCATATTTTCACTCCCGAGAGATAGACATATGTCTTTCTAATCTCCATGTACATATACTGAGTCATTCAAAAAATGTTCAGTATATTCTGTTTTGACAGTCATTTGATGACATATTACAGAACATCTTTACACTTCAGTTTGTGAAAACCTACCTCATTCTTTAGAACAGTGGCTGCATAGATCCATTGCATTGTATAGAAGGAATATAATTTATTTAACCCATCTTTATTCACCCTAGCCTGTGTGCAAGCACTTCAGTAAACTCCATTCTTGTGATTGGAATGGGCAGGCCCCATGTTGCCCATTGAAATATTGGACAGATTGCTTCTTGGCAATATGGCACAGTAGTCCCAAGAGGGCCTGGTTTCCCATGATTTCAGTAGTTTAAGGAAGTTTTTTTTTTTTTTTTGGTACTGAGGATTGACTCGAGGGATGTTCTGCCACTTAAGATACATCCCTAGCTGTTTTGTTTTTTTTTTTATTTTGAGACAGGATTTCATTAAGTTGCCAAGGCTGGCTTCAAACTTGTGCTCCATGGAAGGAGATTTGATCACTTGATTTGTGAAAATGTCTACTTAAAATCACACATTCAAAATTATGAGCAAAGTAGAGCATTTTTCATGATCATTTGCCTATTCATGTCATTTGCCTGCTTTTCTGTTATATTTTTACATTATTGATTTATAGATTTTAACACATGATAGTGACTATGTATTTGTCCTATGTACTGTCAACGTTTTACCTACTTTATATTTTATTTCAATTTTCCAGTAATGTCTTTTGATGTACAGTTTTGTATTTTTTACATATGCAGCTTTATTAAACTTTTAAAAAAGTTTCAAGTTGGGCCTGGTGGCACACACCTGTAATTCAAGCTACTTGGGAGGATGAAGCAGGAGGATCACAAGTTCAAGGAAGCTTAGTGAGACCCTGTCTCAAATAAAATAAAATTTAAAAAGGGCTGGGATGTAGCACATGCCTAACATGTGTGAGGCCCTGGGTTCCATCCCCATCAATGCACAAAAAATAAAATAAAATAAAAATAAACAATCAGATACTTCTGGATTCAGGAAGATTTTAAAAGATTGATATGGGGTTGAGGATATAGCTCAGTGGTAGAGCACTCGCCTAGTAATATGCACAATGCCTTAGGTTCAATCCCCAGCACTGTGCCACCCCCCCCCCCAAAAAAAAAAAAAAAAAAAAAAACCAAGACACAGTGTTAGGTACTACGAAATAGTGGAAACTGAGGCAGAAATGGAAAGGCACACACTGCTTGCTGCCAACCATTGTGCACTGTTTTCTTTGTCCTTATTAACAGTACTTTTTGTTCAGTACTGAAAAATGCGAGCTAAAAATATTTTTTCTTGAAGTGAGAGGTGTGCATGTGACAAAGTTCTTGCTAATAAGATTGAAGCAGAAGTCTGCCTAGGGTTCCTGGGAAATCTTGCTTTCTTGCCCTAGGCACAGACTGACCCTTTCTCCTTGTCAGTTCCTATATCCTTTTTGGAACATAGATGTAATAGTGGAGCTGCAGCAGCCATTTCCAGATCATGAAGGAAAGGTCAGGATAATTACAGAACTCTTGATTTTTTTTTTTTTTTTTTTTTTCAATACTGGGGATTGAACTGAAGGTCTCATGTATGCTAGGCAAGTGCTCTCTAGCTGAGGTCCACCTCCAGCCCTTTTAAATCTCGAGATAGTGTCTTGCTAGGTTGCTTGGACTGCCTCTAACTTGTGTTCCTTCTGCCTCATCCTCCTGAGTAGCTGGGATTACAAGCATGTGTCTTAGTGCCTGGCAAGCTACTGACATTCTTGAGTTATAGAATCAATCCTAGCAACAGCCAACTTGTGGACTTGTTTTCTTAAGGAAAGGAAATAAATCATTTGTGTAAGCACATTTTATATATATATATTTGCATTCAAATACATTCCCAAATTAGTGTATTAAAATTTTATTGGTTTAAAAATTTTATGTGGGCTAGCCTTTAATTTGTCACTCTTATCTGCACCATAACAAGGTATCTTGAATATTTCTGGATTAAGAAAAGTAGGAATCTTTTCTTTCACTATCAATAAGGATGACTGTGGTAAGCTGTTCTTTTACTCTTTTGGATTTATCACATTACATTTCAATAACTAGTCATTTTAAAACCAAGAGATCTGGCAGGCTGATCTGGAGCCACAGATTTAGAAAAACAGTCTGATCTTTCCTTAACACACATTTTTCTCCTGTTTATCATAATAATTCAGAAACACCTATACTAATGACATGTACCAAAGTTTTGATTTTGAGATAAAATTATGTTTTTAATTCTCTAATTCTTTAATGATACTAAGATACCATTTGATTTTTAATTAACACACATTCCTTTCACATTATTAACGGGATTCAGTGTGATATTTCTATATAAACATATAGTATGCCCTGATCCTATCCATCCGCCCTTGCCCTCACCCCTTTCCCAGTCCTTAGTAAGCACCATTCTTTAAGGTTGACCTTTTTTCCTTCCTTTTTAGTTTTCACACGAGAGGGAAATCACAGTACTTGTTTTTATGTCTGGGGTTATTTATTTATTTATCATTTTATTTTCTCAACACGATGCTCTCCGGTTCCATCCCATTTTGCTGCAAATGACAGGATTTCACTCTTCTTTGTAGCTGAATTATACTCCGTGGCGTATATAATACCTTGTTTTCTTTATCCACTGGTTGATGAACACCAAGGCTGATTCTATATTCTAGCTATTGTGAATAGTGCTGCAATAAACATGGGCACGCAGATGTCCCTTTTTATGTAAACTTCATTTTCTTTGGACATCTACCCAGGATTAGGATACCTGGATCATGTGGTGGTTCTATTTTTAGTTTGTGGAATCACTGTGCTGTTCTCCATGGTGGCTATCCAAATTTATGGCCTATAAACAGTTTATAAGAGTTCTTTTTTTTTTTTTAATATCCTGCTCAGCATTTGTTGTTTTAGTATGTACAACTTTAGTTCACTTTTATGCATATCTTCTATTTAAGACTTGTACTTTCCCTTCTATAGCAGGGTTGTCACAGGGAAACAGCTGTTCGGCCAACTACATTTTCCAGCTTCCTGGTACTTGGGGGCCATCAATCAGCCAGTTCTTGCTGATGGAATGAGTGGCCATGATGTACTTCACTTCCAGTTCTGGCCTGGCTCATAGAACCCTCTCCACATGTGTTCTTTCTCCTTCTGGCTCTATGGATGGAGATTCACAGGATGACGTTGGAAGCACATTTTTTAATCACAGAACTTCCATCAGCGTGGGTTCTTAAAAATGGAGGAAGGAGAACTGCCCTGTTGGGCTGTTTGCCTGCCCAGATTTGTTATATAAACTAGAAATAAACTATTATGCTTGATCCATTAAAGTTTTGTGTTTATGTTTTATAATACTTAGCTAATACAAGGTCTGTGAGGAGCCAGGCTCTTTATACATTAATGTGATGTTTGAGTTTTTCCATGTGCCTGGCTCTGTGGCCTCATCTTTCTAAACAGAGTGGTCTTAACAAGTGGCTTATACTATTCCATGGTGGTGGAGCCAGATCCCAAGATTCAGGAAGTAACCGGTTTATTATAATAAAGTTTCCATTCAGGGGTCATAAACCTAAACCTGCATTTTCTTCTCAGTTTCCATTTCCTATCTACATTCTTTCCAGACAAAGTATCCTCCAGCTCTGCCTGCTCCCATCTGTGCTGTCTTCTGATGGTAGCTAATTGCCCTCAGCTGTACTGGCTCTTGGCACTCTGCCTGTGTGGCTCCACATGCCCAGGAAAACAAGGCCTCCCGATTCCAGCTCACACAGAGCAGGGATTTCTAAATGTTTTTAAAGTAACAGAAACCTTTTAAAAAAATTTTTTTCCTTTCCCAAATGATAATTTTGTTTACAACTTAGTCTATAAAAGAACTCTTTTGATTGAAATGGGAACGGTGGTGGTGAAGCTTCTTGTGCCAGATTCAGAGCCCATTCTGAGGTAGGAGCCAAACCTGTTACCTGGCAGGGAGTCAGGAGATCACCAGGGAGCTTTGTATATTTACTGATATTGTCTTCTACCTTCAAATAGCCTTAACTCCTTAGGAACAGGTCCTAGTAAATCGCTGCACTTGGTTAAGATCTGAAATTCAAGTCAACTTGCTCAGAATTGGTACAGTCTTCTGAGGATGAGCCAGGCAGTGTCCTGGGTCTTGGAATGGCATCAAGGCTGAATGGAAGGAGACAGGATTTAGCAAAACAAAGTTCAGTACTGAGAATCACCAAACCACTGAAGCAGGCTCTCTGAAGCTGATCTGTTTTCCTTCCTATTTGGCAAAACCAAATATAAACCTCTCAGGCAGTACGGTATTGTTCTCCTTGATTACTCCTTGGTCAGCTGAATATTCTGAGTATTACTTCAGCTAGGACTTGAAAATACTGATTTACAGGTCAACTAAGGAAGGGAGACATTCTGAATTTCTTAGCTACTGTTAAGCTACACATGACCTTCATGTCAGTGCTTAATGATGATCTACAGGAGTATGACAAACTCCCATTCCCTGTTGACTGGACTGACTGGGACCAGCTGAGGAGATGGCAAGTTGGGGTTCAGAGGTCATTGGCTTCCCAGAGGCCTGTGTGTTGTGAAAAAATAACACACTGAAAATAGCACACAGTTTTGGCTGTTCATGTTTTAAGGTGTATTTTTATTTACAAAGTGAGATGATACATTAAAAACAGATGACACAGTTACAAACATATCTGATAACTCCATTTTCATGAAAAAGTATATAAATATATTACAGGAAATTCTATATAGTAAACATTAGAAATTGATACAGTAAACATTTGCTACCTTTTTTTCTATGCCAATATTACTGTCATTTAAAGCTTAAATACTGGTTTCAAGTATCCCCTATAAAATAACTCTACTTTTTTAAAATACTGGAAAAAATTTTTTTGCTATAAACAAGATTGGTACATTAAAAATAGACTCAGCATATCCTTGTAACAATGTGCACTATAATCAAATGCTGCCTCTAGCATTGTTCACGTAGTGTTAAACATTTTTTAATAATTATCATGGGTTATGGCAGCTGTAAAAATACAGCATTTCAACACTATTTATTGTTATAAAGAAATGCCCCTCGAAGGTAGAGGAGAATAAGCATAATATGGCATGGCCTTGCTGCTCTATAACTCTTATTTTAAGTAGAGAGCAGGGGTCTGTTGGAGGTTCAGCAGAGATTCAGAGATATCCAGAAGGCTGTTCTTTCCATGTCATTTTGGAAGCTAAGGCTGCTCTTTTTGCTCTTCTTCAGCTTGAAGCCGTGTCAGGACATAGAGGATGACTTGATAGCAGAAAATATATTGATCCTATAGTCAACAAAACAAAACAACAATGAATATATAGAGAGAACACTTTCAATGTGTCATGAATATCATTTTTACCTACACCCTTAATAGAAGTAATGTTTGAGGAGTTTTGAAAATATGGAAAAATTTTGTTTAAATGTTAAATATCAGAAACATTAAAAAGCAGGGTACAGAATTGTGTGCTATCATAGAAATTATAAAAAACAGAAGCTGGATTAACAAAATGAGGGGAAAAACTTAGGGGTTGGAGGTGGTACTATCCAGAGCACTAAGTGAATTTGTCTCTGATTGGCAGCCATTTCTATTTTTGTGCTTTGATAATAGTTCATGGAAAAATAAATTTCTTACACAAATTCTTCTAGGCTTATTGAACTCATCTTGATGTTCAAAATACCAAAAAAATTAATAGAAAGGAGCTATTAAAATGATTTTCTTAAAATAATTTAGAACAAAAGAGTATAGAAAAATACTGACATCAAAGTTTGGGGGAAATATAATTGATGATATTTACATATTCTTTAAACATGAAATCTTTTATTTCAATATTTTGGAACAAAAAATATGAAAATCAAAGATATTTGCAAATGAACCCTTGTGGGTCTCAAAATTATTCTCTACTAAGTTGATGGTGTAGGTATATGAGTATTTTTTGTTGTTGTTGTTGTTGTTATTTGGCAAGGAGTTAATGAGCCTAAAAATAAATAGAAAAATTACAATATATTAAATGGGAAAAAATAAAACAACTACAGTTGAATCTCACTTAAAACAGTTGCACATCTGTACATATGAGTATGAACCTGTGTGCATTTATGTTCAGGCAAAGTCTGTAAGAATACCTCCCAAAACATTAATAACGCTCTGAAAACAGGAATATAAGTGGCCTTTTAATTTTCTTTTTGCTTACCTGTATTTCAGCTTTTCCACATTTGCCACATCATCTGTGACTCTTTCTCTTATATGGCCTACACACTTAGGCAAATTCAATTCATACAATGTTCTCCTTCTGTCCACACCCACCACTCTGGCTACAGTCCTGTGACAGCTCCCGTATCACTCAGAGGAAAGCCCAGTCCTGGCTTCCATCACCTCCCCTCTGACTTTACGTTCTCCCACCCTCCTCCGTGCTCTGGTCATGAACATTCTTGAACATGCACTTAGACATGGTCCACTCCCACATGAACTTCCATGGAGGCAGTCCACTCTGTCAGAAGACTCCCCCAAATGGCTTCGTGACACCCTCCTTCAAATCTTGCTTAAGTGTAACTTTTCCAGTTGTAACACTATTTAAAATTATATCCACAATCTGCCATGACTGATTCCCTTATTCTTTTTTCTAAAGTACTTATCATTTTCTTAGATCCTATATAATTTATTATACATAGTTAACATATTTATGACCTGCCATCCTTATCACCAATCCTGCTAGAATACCTTTATTATTCTAGCAGGGATCTGACTAAGTTGGTATGACTGGTTGAGCCCAGGAATTCCAGGCTAGCCTGGACAGACCAAGGAAATTAAAGGGATATGAATTGGAAAAGAAGAACTCAAACTATCCCTATTTGCTGATGACATGATTATATATTTAGAGGAACCAGGAAATTCCACCAGAAAACTTTTAGAACTCATAAATGAATTCAGTAAAGTAGCAGGATATAAGGTCAATGCTCACAAATCCAAAGCATTTTTATATACAAGTGATTAATCTTCAGAAAGAGAAGTTAGGAAAACTACCCCATTCACAATAGCCTTAAAAAAAAAAAATAAAATGCTTGTGAATCAATCTAACAAAAGAGGTGAAAGACCTCTACAATGAGAACTACAGAACACTAAAGAAAGAAATTAAAGAAAACCTTAGAAGATGTAAAGATCTCCCATGTTCTTGGATAGGCAGAACTAATATTGTCAAAATGGCACTACTACCAAAACTGCTATACAGATTCAATGCAATTCCAATTAAAATCCCAATGACATACCTCACAGAAATGGAGCAAGCAATCGTGAAATTCATCTGGAAGAATAAGAAACCCAGAATAGCGAAAGCAATCCTTAACAGGAAGAGTGAAACAGGGGGTATTGCAATATCAGAACTTCAACTATACTACAAAGCAATAGTAACAAAAACGGCATGGTATTGGTACCAAAATAGACAGGTGGATCAGTGTTACAGAATACAGGACATGGACACAAACCCAAATAAATACAATTTTCTAATACTAGACAAAGGTGCCAAAAATATGCAATGGAGAAAAGACAGCCTATTCAACAAATGGTGCTGGGAAAACTGGAAATCCATATGCAACAGAATAAAACTAAACCCCTATCTCTCACCCTTCACAAAAATCAACTCACAATGGATCAAGGACCTTGAAATAAGACCAGAGACCCTTCATCTTATAGAAGAAAAAGTAGGTCCAAATCTTCACCTTGTTGGCTTAGGACCAGACTTCCTTAACAGGACTCCCATAGCACAAGAAATAAAAGCGAGAATCAATAACTGGGATAGATTCAAACTAAATAGCTTTCTCTCAGCAAAGGAAACTATCAGCAATGCAAGGAGAGAGCCTACAGAGTGGGAGAAAATCTTTGCCACGCATACTTCAGATAGAGCACTAATTTCCAGAATATAAAAATAATAAAGAACTCAAAAAACTCTACACCAAGAATACAAATAACCCAATCAACAAATGGGCTAAGGAAATGGATACTTCACAGAAGAAGATCTACAAGCAATCAACAGATATATGAAAAAATGTTCAACATTTCTAGTAATAAGAGAAATGCAAATCAAAACTACCCTAAGATTCCATCTCACCCCAATTAGAATGACGATTATCAAGAATACTAGCAACAATAGGTGTTGGCGAGGATGTGGAGAAAAAGGTACACTCATACATTGCTGGTGGGGCTGCAAATTAGTGCAGCCACTCTGGAAAGCAGTGTGGAGATTCCTTAGAAAACTTGGAATGGAACCACCATTTGACCCAGCTATCCCACTCCTTGGCCTATACCCAAAGGACTTAAAATCAGCACACTACAGAGATACAGCCACAACAATATTCATAGCTGCTCAATTCACAATAGCCAGATTGTGGAACCAACCTAGATGCCCTTCAATGGATGAATGGATAAAGAAACTGTGGTGTGGAATATTACAATGGAATATTACTCAGCCATAAAAAATTATAAAATTATGGCATTTGTAGGCAAATGGATGAAATTGGAGAATATCATGCTAAGTGAGATAAGCCAATCTCAAAAAACTAAAGAACGAATGATCTTGCTGATAAGCGGATGATGACACACAATGGAGGGGGGGAGGGGAGCAAGAATGGAGGAAGGAGGGACTGTATAGAGGGATAAGAGGGGTAGGAGGGGTGGGGGAAAAATAACAGAATGAATCATAAACTATTACCCTAGGTAAATGTATGATTACACAAATGGTATGCCTCTACTTCATGTACAAACAGAGAAACAAAATGTATCCCATTTGTTTACAATAAAAATGAATTTAAAAAAAAGTTTAGTAAGAACTTTTAAAATACTAGAATCTTTACAAATTCCTTCTTCAAATAGGTGAAGACTCACCTCTGTCTGAACCATTCCATGTCTTTGTAGTCTCATGCAGCGCACTAAATCAGAGATGTCAAACTGCCCAAGAAAACAGAATGTACATGTTAGATAAGAAAGGTAACCGAATTTGAATCCTGAGAAGATCACAGAGGCTTATGTAGAATTCTGCACCCTACCCTTCTAGTAGTTTTGAGAAACTGTCTTAGACAAAATGAGTTAGTGAACTGACTTTGTCATCATTTTGTATTCTTATTTATGATCTTTCTTAGAATTAGAGCAGGTTATTATCCTAACTAAAAATCTGCAACAGAAATTCTCTTTCCTAAAATTTGGCTAACTTCTTATAATTAAAAAATATAAACTATTTTCCTTAAATATTGTTTTTCTGAATAAAATTCTATATCTTTTGATTTTAGCTGACATTTAATGGTTTGCAATAAGGAATAAATAGACTATTTGGTTTTGTCTTACTTAAATTATTACTGTTGATTTAAGAGTGTGTGAAGTGCAAAATAGAACTGCTTTTAACAAATTCTTTAAAATACAATTATTAGCTTGGGAGGCTGAGGTAAGGAGGGTCTCGAGTCTAAAGCCAGCCTCAGCAACTTAGTGAGACCCTAAGCAACTTAGTGAGACCCTGTCTCTAAATAACATATAAGAAGGGATAGGGATGTGGCTCAGTGGTTAAGTGCCCCTGAGTTCAATCCCTGGAAAAAAAAAAAAAAAAAAAAAGAAAAGAAAAAGATAATTATATGAATTACACATTATATATAGTAAGGTTCTTCATTTTAAGTAAGTTTATACTAATTTAGATTCAAAAGTAAGATTATACTCATTTGCTTGGCTTCTTTAGTAATAATTTTTAAAATTTGGAGTAACTATTTAGAAAGAGACAATTTAGCATTTATTTGTATAACAAAATGTATATTTCTTACCCATAGGTAACAGCAAAAAAATCCTGGAAATTTTTCATTTTAAAATATATTTTCGTTTGTACTTTAATATTTCTATCCCCAAAGTGTGATGACAATTCTGACTTTAATCTTATACAAGCCTAAAAGGCTAAAAATGCAACACTGTATATGGGGCTTTAAAATATTAAAATATTTTAATATTAAAATATTTAAAATATTAAAATACACATTATTGAACAGAGTCCATTATAATTTCTGATCACATGAGCATCCAGCATATATCTTGTACTCACCTCAAGATCTTGACTGATTAATCCCAGAACCACATCTATGCATATCAGGGTCCCTGAACGTCCAATGCCAGCACTGCAGTGTGTAATGATCGGGCCTGACCTATGGACGTGTCTCATGTAAGAGATAAATGTGAGCAGATCATCTGGCTGAGAAGGTGTATCATGGTCTGGCCAGGCAGTAAAATTCAGATGAGAAATATGTCGCACCTCTCCTGTCTGAAATTATAAAAAACTTAATACATAATGTCATGCAATATTATTCATTCGTAAATAGAATTAAGAACTTGGTATTATTTTGTCCTTTGAAATTTGAATTGTGTATTGGATCAGATCAAAAGAATGGAAGAGACAAAAAAATTCCATTAAGAAACTTATGGATGCAAAGCCCTGGGTGTGACCCCAGTACTGCAAAAAACAAACAAACAAAAAAAAAATAGAATAAAAAAGTCACAAAAAACACATGGAAATTGCTTTCAGTAAGAAAGCTACTAGATCCACTTGTTTTTCTTTTTCTTTTCTTTTTTTTTTTTTTTTCAGTGATAGGGATTGATCCAGGCCTTGTGCATGCTAGGCAAGTGTACTGCTACTGACCTACATCCCCAGACCCTGTATGATCCTTTAAATACACTGGACACAGTTTAGTCTAGGGCTCTAGAGTCTGTGACTGGAATGTCCTCCCTCCTCCTGCCCCTAGTTATACCTCTGTGGCTCGCTCAACAACTTCACAGTTTTTCTCAGATGCCATTTCTCAGGCCTTCCTCCACTACTGAAAATGCAACATGCTTCTCCTTCTCGCTCATCCATTTGTCCTTCCCTGCTTTATTCTTTCCATAGCTCTATCAATACCAGTATCTCCTCGTTAGGAAGTAAACTCCATGAAGTGTGGAATTTTTTTCTCTGCATTGTTAACTGCTCAATCACTAGGACCCATTACGGATTCTGAGCTCTTTAAACCTGTGTGGATTAAATGACCAAATCACTTGAGGGATACTGAACTGTGCTATCCTCTGTGATAGGTAAGCTAGTGTATGTGAAGGAAGAGGTATATATCATGTGGTATCCATTAATATGCACAATTTTTAAGTCAATTAAACATTTTTAAAAGTTAAACAATAAGTATAATTTTTAATTCTTTGTAAAACAACACATCATAGGCTACCATTTGCATGACAACCACAAAATTGCACTGATATACTTCACTTCTGTGAAAGTAAAATCATCTTGTTTCTTTAAGAAAGCTAACTATCTAGGTCTGGAGTGTAGGTCACTGGTAGAGTACTTGCCTATCGTGGATGTGGCCCTGGGTTTGACCCCCCATACTGCAAAAACAAAACAAACAAACACAACCCACAGAAGTTTCTAGCCTGTACTGTCTGAGCCATTTTGTGCTATCACTAAGCAATGGATGACAAATAATCACATTTTAATTTTCAATTTAATATAGCACTTACTGGAGGAAATTCACAATGAAGAGGGTCACATTTAAATCATGCTTGATAAGAAAGAAGCAAGAGTCAGTGGTTTTTATCTAAAAATACAATGACGTAACCATGGCAAGAGTTCAGGCCTGGTTTCCAATGAGGAGATGAGTTTGACCACGTGGAAACCTTCAATTCACTTACCTGAATGTCTTCTAGGGTCAATGCCCTCACTACAAAGCCCTTCAGTGCCTGCATTCTCACGAGAGCCAGCCGAAGTCTGTCGTTGGCCATTGTCGTTTTGCCTAGGACGTTAGGCCAATAGCGCTGGCATTTGATTTTTTCTCCTTCTACTTCTTGTGTCATCATGGCTATCACTGTGGACTTTTGTTCCCAGATCATCTGCCAGAAATCTCCAACAGTGGTAGGGAGGGGTCCCTGGCAGGCAATGTAAAGAAACTCTTCCTTCCCCACCGGTATCTTGATGAAACTGGCATTAATATATCCACCTTCATCTCCAAGAGGCACTCTTGTGGCATCATCTGTGAAGTTCATACCATTTATATTATATATTAATACGTAATACAGATCTTTATAGTATACATTGTTAAGAGTGAGCATGAGTCAAATGTCGTGGGAAATTCCTATGACGATAGCTACAATCAAAAACACACATTTTAATGTAGGTATAATTTCAAAATGTAGCACAACCAAATGATTTTATATCTACCCCTTTCACTTATGTTACAAGTATATCTAAAATGTCAGTTTGGTGAGTTTATCATACATGAAATTTGGTATTTATTATTTACATAAATTTGGTTAAAGAAATAAAAATAAACGCACCTTGAACTTCATAATAACTAACTAGAGGGGCTGGGGTTGTATAGCTCAGTGGTAGAGTGCTTGCCTAGCACATGTGAAACACTGGGTTTGAGCCTCAGCACCACACAAAAATAAATAAATAAAAGTATTAAAAAATATTAAGAAAACAAACAAAAACAACTAGAGAAACAAGCAAAAACTACTTTGCTACTTCTACTCATCAATATTTTAATGCTGACAACAATAATAATAGTGCTAAGTAACAATGCCAAACACTTTTTAATAGCACAAAAGTTGATATTACTATGACAATAAATAAATGATCACATATACCTCTGGCATAATTAACCCTTGTTGCTTATTTAAATCATATAATTTTTATTAGGCAGCCCAAACAATAACAGTAAATAAAAAGGCAACTCATTTGCATATAGACTTTGTCTAATTATAACTTTGTATATTCAAAATATAATCTTTAAAACTAGGCTGCCCTGATGAAAAGTGTGCATAAGCTTTCTCTTATTGACGTTACATAGTCGATGATTTATTAAGAGAATAAACTTGCATGTATGTGTATATGTGGAGTCATTTTTAGTTCAAAGTCTATAAATTTAACTAGTAATTTTGGTGATAATAAATTAAAACTTTTTTTTTTTTTTTTTGGTACTGGTGATTGAACTCGGGGGTGCTTTACTACTGAATTGCATCTCAGACTTTTAATTTTTTTTCTCTTGAGACAGGGTCTTCTTAAGTTGCCCAAGCTGGACTGGGACTTGTGATCTTCCTGCCTTAGCCTCCAGAGTCCCTGGGATTACAGGAGTGAACCACCACACCTGGCTTAATTTAATACCTTTTAAAGATAGGTTTCAAAATTCCCTTTGTTATTTGACTTCTATCTCTTAGGCCATCCTGGCTATTTGTTTCATGGAATGAGTTCACTAATTAGTTTTGTATTTATGACTTATCCCCTTCTGACTTTGACATTCTCACCTGGGCAATTTTTTTTTTTTCCTTAAAATAATTCCCATCTACTTTATGACCTAGTCCATTTTTAATATGCCAAGATTCACTTTTTATAGGAAGTTTTTCAAAATAAACTTTGTATCTTCCATCATGATTGAAAAAAACTCAAGTGTATTATTATTGATTGTATTATTTGTCACTGTTGGGTTTAGATAAAGATAGGGTCAAGTGTGTTCTATACTGTAATCCAAAGTGCTAATATACAAAAGTTTGGCTGATAATAACTAAAAGAAGTTGCTAGAGCTTAATTTCCTTTCCCTTCCCTTCCTTTCTCTTCCCTTCCCTTCATGCTGGGGACTGAACCCAGAACCTTGCTCATGCTAAAGCAAATTATCATTGAGTCACATCCTCATCCCTTACAGCTCAATATTTTGGTTATGTACATGTACTTATGCAAAATTTAAAAAAAAAAACTATTGATTGGTGAAATGGGGCAAAACCTAGGTTAAAATAATAGCTTTTATTTTCTTCTGGTATTGAAATGATTCAAAGATTAATGTGACTTTTTTTTTTTTTTTTTGGTGCTGGGGATCAAACACAGGGTCTGTGTATGCTCAACAAACTACCACTGAGCCGCATCCCCAGCCCTCAAAGTCTGGTAGTATCACTGTAGTCATGTGCATGTACATAGCTACTAACACCATTGACATGTCTGTAAACTTAAAGTAGGTGGAATAAATTGATGGTGGTAGTGACACATGAATCCAAAAAAGTGCTCATCCAAAAGCCAATTCATATTTTTAAAAAGACGTTAAGATCTTTCTAATTGAATTTAGAATACATAGATAATTTTAAAAGGAAATCACATTGTATATCTAAATTTTCTATGATGCAAATCTCTGAGTGTATGTATGTACATGCTTATGTGATGGACAGATAGCTAAACTAGCACACAGACTTTAGATCAATTTAAATTAGAATGAACATACATTCAATGTAAAGCCAAATTGGAACTTACAGGGAAGTATATTTTTGTATCTGTTCTTCCTTCTGTTTTCCTTGGTTTGTCCAATTAGGCACTGATCCAAAGGTTTTAATTCTTGAAGATTCTATAAGCCAAGTTGCAAATAAAGTTAAATATGTTGAGAAAAAAAAAACAGTAATTCAGCAATTGAAAATGTTTTCAATGTGTTCAGTACAAAATTAGTTGATTGGGTTGACTAGGTGTTAAGAAATAGAAATGTCCTAAAATAAACCTAAAATTAATACTGACTTGATAAACCAGTGTTGAAATATATTATTACAAAGAAACTTTAAATATATTGCTGTCATTAACTTTATGAAATAGTACCTTATGTCATAAGTTTTAAATCCAGTTTTAGAATGTCTGCAATTATTTTTTAGAAAAGCATACACCTTATAAAAATAACTTTAATGTAATGATGTAGAATACAATTTCTTTTTTAAAAATTTTTTGTTTGTTCTTTTTAGTTATACATGACAGTAGAATGTATTTTGACATATTATACATACATGGAATATAACTTTCCATTCTTGCGGTTATCATGCTGTGGAGTTATACTGGTTGTGTGTTCATATATGAACATAGGAAAGTTATGTCTGATTCATTCTACTCTCTTTCCTATTCCCATCCCTGCTTTCTTCCCTTCATTCCCTCTGGTCTAATCCAATGAACTTCTATCCTCTCACCCCACTTTAGTATCCATCTATCAGAGAGAACATTCAGCCTTTGGTTTTTTGGGGTTGACTTATTTCACTTAGCATGACTGATAGTCTAGTTCCATCCATTTACTGGCAAATGCCATAATTTCATAGAATACAACTGTTTGACAGCATTGCCTGTGGGGTCATAGACTAATCCATGCCTGGTATTGTTATGATCAGATAGTCCACTATTGTAAAATCAACTCTCACTTTTCATTCATTCCCTTACTCAAAAAAATACGTATTCAATGTCCATTATAGGCAAGGTATTATGGTAAGTGCTGGGAACACAGTAGTGAGCAAAAAGATATGATTCTGGTTCTCATGGAGTTTACAGGTTATTATGAGAAGGAGGCAATTAAGAGGTAAACAAACAGGTACTGTAATATGGGCCGTGGAGATAATAAAAAGTTGCTGTGATGGAGTTCTCTAATGATGATCTTTAAATGTAACAACTTAAGATTTTATTTCCACAAAAGAGATTTAGGGAAAGAAGGGACATACCTTAATTCCTGTGAGCTTCATTTCTAAATCTTTACAATAAAGTAAGTCTTTCGAGGAATGTATACAAAGCAACAAGCACAGGAGATGCGCTCAATGAAAGTTAGCTCCCTTTAGGGGCACTAAAGCTCAGGAAGTGGTCAAATAAGCAGACAGTCTGAGTGAGAGGGGCAAGGTAAACCCCTAAACCACAGTGGTGCCCCTTTTCTCTCACCTAGTGGTAAAGATGGATGGTGCCACAAGACCACAGGGGCTAGAGCTCTGAACCTTTGCTGCTTTGAAATGGGGTGCACATTTCTGGAAATGTTACAAACTGCTGTGAATAATTAACCATATCATATGAAGTTTAGTGAATAGTTGGGATTTTAAAAAAACCAACTTTTTATATTTATATATGAGAGAGAGAATAATCTTTAGAGAAATTTACCAAGTTCTGAGTAGTTAATATAATCTCTTTTAATCAACACTATTAGGGTCCTGCTTAGAAAAATTTATTTATTGCCAGAGATGACAAGATGGTGTGTCTATAGTTGGAAATAAGTTAACTACAGGTAGAGTTGGAAAGTAATAGGCATTTTCAAAATTTCTCCTCACCTTGGGCTAGTAAGGACACCTTTTCCTTATACATCATGTAATGGTTCTTCCTAAAGAAAAGAACCATTGGCACTTGGCACTTACCTCCAGCTCCTTAGAAGGAATTCCTTGATCAAGTAAACCCCGCAACATTCGGATGACAGATTTTAACTTGGTCCCAGTGTATTTGCCAGAGGGAGCCACTTTGACCACAGGGAATGCAGCTAGCTCCTCATTCGTCAGAAAGAGATGATTATGCGGGACTGCAGCAGATGATTCTTAAAAAAAAAAGTTTTCCCCAGAATTTATTTAACCCATAAGTGAATTAATTCAATCCTATTTTCACCTCATCTATTTTTACAAAAGGGAGGATCTTTAAATATAAGAGAATTAGTAAGGCAACAGAATTAACAATAGGCTGATAACTACAATCAGCCCAAGAAGTCTTTGCCACAGCTTGGCTCTGGTACCTGATCTTTAAGGAGATATCCACAATTGCTCAAAAGTGCATACAGCTCCTGACTCTACATTATTTATACTTACAAAGTAGTTTATATTCTTTTTGCTTCTCTTAACTTAAAAAAAAAAATCTTTTTTTCTTTTCTTTTTGTGGTACTGGGATTGAACTCAAGGCCTCCAGCACACTGGGCAAGTACTTTACCACTGAACTACATCCTCAGCCCCTTCTCTTGACTTTAATTACACTGTTTTTATGAGGAAAATTTAAATTTGTTTCTAAGCACATTAGAAAAGATGAAAAAAGACACTTCAGAAATTCGTACAATGGAAGATTGTTCTAGGAAATGATTTTTCTCTTCACTAGCCACTCTTGGGCACTTATTGGTAATATCCTATCACTTGATTATTTTCTCCAAGCAGAGGAAGAATTCCCTTGGGTTCATCAAAGAGTTGAGTCAGCCAAGTATGTCAGAACAGCTATGGGACTAATTTGTACCTGTTCCATGGAAAATTACTTATTATAAAAGGCCACTATTTACCTACAAAAAAGTAGGAGAGACTTCTTGCTATAGCCTGCACAAGTGTAGCTTTAATTAACCCCATCACTTGATTAAAGCATATTTTTGATAACAGCTAATATGTATGCAACAATATTGCTGGGCACTAAAAGGGCTGCAAAGTTGGATGAGGTACCTCAGGAGGAGCAACATCTGGCTGGGGCATGGCTAAGGGAACTATAAAATTCACTCACATGAAACAATAAACTTTTTCAGAACTGTGTGAGAATGCAACAGGAGTCAAAGGCTGGGAAGGTAAGTGCAGGCTACTGGAGACAACAAAGCACTGTGCACACAACAGTCTAAGTCAAAGAAGTGTTAATTTGATGCCACCGATTTCTTAAAAAAAACAAAACTAAGACTGCAAATGATAAAACCATGTTTTTTCATTATGTAACATTTTTAAAATATGAAATAAGGGAAATGAAACACTGGTTAGAATTCTGTTTTCCCACTGGTTCAGTTATCAAATGCAAAGGAAATAATAGTGAGAACAGACCAAGTAATTCTTCCTCTTAAAAGATGAGGTTGGGAGTCAAGGACAAAATTCCCTACCTTTCAGCTATTCTACCTATTTCCCCATAAGTAAAATGCATTCCTTAACATCTCATTCCACCATGGCAAAACTGTGACTTTGTGTTTCTATTTACAGTATTAACAGATTTTTCTGTATGCTTTACTATGAAAACTATAACTGTGGGAATAATTTGGTTATATAACTGAATGTTGACATTTGTCTATGTGATTTAAATATATGTGTGAAACCAAATAACATACATATACGGTGAAATAACATATCCATATATTCTGAAAATTTTCATTTTAAACACTTATTTTTCTATTCATTGTTTTGAATGAAAAAACTGCTAATAAAACTCTTGCCTTTATCAGAATCTTCATGGTTTGTTGTCTCTATTGGCAATTCATCACTTCCCCATGTTATTTCATCTTCTTCGGACTTCGCTTCTTGTGATTTCTGAGTTAAGCTACACCAACAAAACACATTTGTAATATTTTATTTTTGTCCACAAAACAAATTTAAGTATTATGGTCCCTAACCACTTATTTGTACTATGATTATTACAGTATTTTAAAATAGATCATCTGATTAGAAAAGTCAAATCCATAATTCTTAAAATTTATTAGCAGAAAGAAATTAAATTAAGGTGCAGAATTAGTTGAACACAGTTTAAATTTTTTTTCAAACAGATCCCAAGACTTTGAACCTTACTCTGAAGGAGTCTCCTTGAAGGATGGAGAAAGTGGTGATTCAATTCTACCCTTCAGCATGGATGAATAATCACAATTGGGTATAGCTTTCTCTCCTTTTTTTCAGCACCTGCCCACTATTGCATCATATGGAAGCTCCTTTATTTAAAGAAGTCCCTATTGATGGAACTAGTCTTTTGTTACAACTGGAGGTCAGGAGGACATTCCTGTATCTGGGCACTCGATGTAATGAAACTCAGTACGAGTTCTTATTATTCTAGGGGTGCACGGCAGATGGCATCCCTGGAAAGATGGATGGCCAGAAAGGAGAAACTAGGTAGAAGAACAGGGAGTAGGGCTAAGAGGAGATGAGAAAGGATTCTGTAAAAGTCTGAATCCATTTCTCACTTTCTGATAAAGTGACAAAGCAGAGTACTTATGTCTTGATGACAAAAGTACACATGATTGCTTAAAGCAGGACATGGACTAAAGCTCCAAAATGTCAATAACAGGGTAACAGTTATTTTGCTTTTATGTTCCGATTCATTGTGGGCTGCAATTAGTACTTCATTCACAAGCTCTGTATTCATGAGGTTGATTTTGTCCTCTAGATATAAACTTTGTAAGATGTATTTTGAGAGTCTTCCATCAGGTTTTCCTTTCCTTCTCATTCTTTTGACTAGCTGCTCAGTATTTCATTGAATGAGTACATCCTAACTTACGGTTTCAGTATTTTGCTATTACAAATAAAATTACAGTTATATTTTCCATGTAATATTATAAACGAATATTCTTCCTGTAGAAATGTCTTTGCACATATATGGCAGTGGGCCTGATTCTTAGAAATAAAATTCCTTGGTTGAAGGGTATCACATTTCTTTATCTATTATTACCCTAATCTACAGATACATTTTTGTTTTACACTAAGAAATAAATAATATTAATGACTATAATCACAAGATCCCTCATGATTTTAGAGATGTTAAAACAAAAACATGTCCATGTAAGAATTAGCAATATGCAAAAAATTTATATTTTAATAGTATTTCCAATTACCTCTCCAAGAGATTACTAATTTACTGTTTTTCTCCCCTTCTCCTGATCCAACAAAACATAAGAGGTGCCTGTGTACTGACACTCTCCTTTTGAATACTTGCTAACCATTAGATATAAAACTCTATGCATTACTTCATTAATAATATGACAGTAAAAACTTTACTGTCAATTTTCCTTTTTAAGAAAAAGCAAACAGCTCCTTTTGACTTTCTGATCATTTAATATAAAGCAAAATTCTATATAATCCCTTTGTTAATCAATAATACATACAGCTCTTAGATAGTGTTAAAAAAATCTTACCTATATTAGAAACTATTTTCTGAGAAAACTTTTGTGGGATTTCAAAAAGTTTCTTACCTCCTTTGTTTTAACTAATGAAAATTGAAATCTTTGGAAGTACAGAAAAATAGAGGAAAGTAAATTACCCATAATCCTAGCAGGAAAAGAAAATAACTACCAATACTGTTAACATGTTTCCCTTTTATTTATTTTTTGATGGTGCCAGGGATTGAACCCAGGGCCTCATGTGTTCCAAGCAAATGCTCTATTGCTAGGCTATATTTGCCACCTTCTCTTTTCATTTTGAGACAGAGGTCTAAGTTGCCCAGTTAGCCTCAAACTTCAGATCCATCTGCTTCAGCCTCTGGAATAGCTGGGATTACAGGCACGTGCCACCAAGGGCTGCAACACGTATCTTTTTAGACCACTCTTTCATTTTTTTATTTTTGTAGAAATACCAGTTTTAATAATGTGTCATTTGTTTTTCCCCCAAAGGTTAAGAGATTGCTTTTTGGAGCAACTATATAGTAAGCACATTTTCACAAGCTAATAGAACTTCCTTAAAATAAAAATTTCAAAACATTCTTAATATTCAACCATAGTTTTATAATTTACTCAACAACATTCATTTCAGTGGAAAACAAAGGGAAATCTTCAGAGCATTTCTTGGGAAAAAAAAAGAGAAAGAAAAAAGAAGTGTTATACTGACAACTTTTCTTACCTTTCACTGTTTATTTTTTCTTCACAGCCATTCATTTTAGTAGACTACAATAAAGAAAAAGAGAAAATCAAATTAGGCTCTTATAACAAAAATAAAACATTTCCTTCATTAGTTTTTTTTGGTACTGGGGATTGAACTCAGAAGTAGTTTACCATTGAGCCACTTCCCAGCCCTTCTTATTTTTTATTTTAAAACAGGGTTTCATTAAGTTGCTTACGGTCTTAATAAATTGCCCAGGCTGGCCTCAAACTTGGGATCCTCCTGTCTTCAGTCTCCCAAGTTGCTGGGATTACAGGTGTGTGCCACTGCACCTGGCTTCCTTCATTCTTTTTTTTGGGGGGTGGGGTGGGGTACTGGGGATTGAACTCAGGGGCACTTGACCTCTGAGCCACATCCCCAGTCCTATTTTGTAATTTATTTAGGGACAGGGTCTCATTAAGTAGCTTAGCAGCTCGCCATTGCTGAGGCTGGCTTTGAACTCATGATCCTCCTGTCTCAGCCTTCTGAGCTGAGCCAGTGGGATTACAGGTGTGTGCTGCCACCATGCCTGGCTTCCTTCATTCTTTATTACCCTTTTTGAAATCCACATCAACATTTAACTGCACATGTACTTTACTAAAGCTCTTAAAAAACTGCATTTACTTATTTAAATGTGTACATTTCCCAAGTTGATTACTAGATTCCATCAGCAAATGTAGGACAGAAACCATGATATCTCTTCCTATTCTGTTATCCCAGCAAAATCAAGGTCTCAGACAAGATTAGTATTAGCTGAAAAATTAGTTTGAAACTTTGAACAATAACTTACAATAATGTATATGATTAGCATTCATTCTTTCATTCATAAATAAGATATAGGCATTGACCTATTTCAATGAGGCGAAACATATATGTATACACACCTGCATAAATGTATACACTTGTGTGTGTATGTGTACATGTATGTACACATATTTTTTTTCAGTGCTGGGAAGTCAACCCAGGGCCTCATGCTGCTGGGCTAGTGCCCACATGAACTGTATCTTTAGCTACAGACAATTACAATACACAATGATCAATACAATGACTTAGCACAAGTAACTTCCAGAGGATAATCTTTCCTTTTTAAAGACATTGCTATATATTTATAATGCCAATGTTCAGCATCTTAATTTTTGGCATAGGGTTATAGAATAAACTATTAGAACTGATTCAGCGAATAATCTACAATTTACTTAGAGTGATCCCCAAGTGAGGTACTTATCAAAGATTATATTCTTAGACATTCTTCAGAACTCTTATAACTAGCCAGTACTAAAATATGAGCAAAGTTCTTATATAAGAAATATAAGACAAAACAGCCATGATATGAGCTCAGCCCTCCTTTCAGGTATGCTTCTTTTGAAACTATCTCTCTCTATTTTTTTTTTTTTAAGTTGTAGATGGACACAATATCTTTATTGATTTGTTTATTTTTATGTGGTGCTGAGGATTGAACCCAGTGCCTCACATGTGTGAGGCAAGTGCTCTACTGCTGAGTCACAACCCCAGCCCTTGAACCTGTCTGTTAAGGACATAATTTTTATAGTGACTTAACCATGTGTAGAGTTTGATACAAATGAAACTTTTTATGTTTTTATCTGAGTACCTTGTTTTTCCTTTCCTAAGTTTATTTTATTTTCTTTGTTTTGCTTATCATTCATAAAATCAATTCTAAAACAGAAGTTCCTATCTAAGAAGGATAAAATTATTACTTTTAATGATGGACCGGCCCCAAGCATATGTGTGTTTGGTGCTGGGGGTTTAACCCAGGGGCACTTTACCACTGAGTACATTCCAGCTCTTTTTATTTTGAGACAGGGTCTTGCTGAGTTGCTTAGGGCCTCACTAGGTTTCTGGCTTTGAACTTGTGATCCTCCTGTCTCAACCTCTCAAGCTACTGGGATTACAGGCATGTACCACTGTACTTGGCCCCAAGTGTTTGGTCTTTAAAATAATGTATTTTCAATGTACAAACATATAGGATCTATCTGTACTTTGTTAGAAAGATAAATTATATGATATTTCTTAATAACCAGTAGAAACATTCTTCCTCTATGAACCTTAATTTTTAGATTTGTCTTAGATGGTTTCATATGACGGTTCTACTATGTGAACTTTAGAATCATTTTACTTAATGACTACATCTCTCAAAAATTTATATATATATTTTATAGGACCATATTTAAATTATGGTGAATCTAGGGAAAATTTAAATTTTAGGTTTTTCTAGTAAAGAACAATTTTTTTAAATACTTCTTTTATGTTCCTTTGTGGCATCTACATTTTCATAATGTAGATAGATCTTAAACATTTTTGGTTGAATCTTAACCTAGAACTTTTGTTTTTAACTATTGTGAATTGAAATTTTATTTGATCATATTTTACAACTGGTTTAGCAAAGATTTTGTTATGGCCAATTAATAGTTTGAAACCCTAACTCTCATGGTGACTGCATTTGAATAGAGGACTTTAAAGGGGGAATTATGTTTAAACAAGGTCATAAAAGTGGACCTTTCATCCAATAAGACTGGTGTCTTTAAAAGAGGGAGAGATACCAGGAGTTTGCCCATGGAGAAGGAAGGCCACATTGAGGACATAGCAAAAAAAAAAAAAAAAAAAAGGGGGTGACAATAGAGGCCTAGTTGGAAACCAACTTGCTGGTACCCTGAACTTCGAGTTTTCAGAACTTTGAGAAAATACATTTCTGTTGTTTCAAGACACCTAGACTATGGTATTTGTATGGCAACCTGAGCAGATTAAAACAACCTGCAAAGTCAAATGTCAGCAGAGATCAGACAAATAATAGAAATCTATGGAATGCTTAGTTAGGTTGGGTGGTGTAGGACAATAGGAAATTGTGCAATTCATGGAAAATGTGACAGCATGCAAGCCATTTAAATTTTGTAAAATTAATTCTGCTTTGTGAGACCTGAGAGTTTACATTACAAAGATAGGAACCTTTAATGCACTGTTTCTAAGAAATAATAAATTTAAAATTCACCAGTAGATGGTCAATTTAGTTATCTATGATATGTTCACACAACAGAATAAGAAAGCAATAGAAAGTATGGAGCAAATTTATATGTATTTATATGGAAAGAGGACAGCAATTGTTAAATGAAAATCAAGTTCTGAACAATGTGATAGATTTATACTAAAAATCAAACATATGCAGTATCTATGCTTGTTCCAATATGCATTATGGGAGTTAAAGATTTAACAAAAACTGCCTCATGAATGAGAAATGAATAAAAAATAAATTTATATTTTTTTAAATCAGTGAATGTCTTTGCTTTATTTTATATATATATATATTTTAATTTATTTATTTTGATTCATTGTGCACAAATGGGGTACAACTTGTTTCTCTGTAGAGTACCACCATTTGTGTAATCATTCATGTACATAGGGTAATGATGTTTGTCTCATTCTGTAATTTTTCCTCCCCCGACCCCCTCCCCACCCCTCAGAAATTTATATTTTTAACTAATTCTGTGAAATGTTTTTATAATGAAGATATATTTTTAAAATCAAAACAACAAAAATGATAACTTGAAGTTTTCTGCCATAAACTTATGTTATTATACCTTAGTTATAAATGAGAATCTATATAAGTTAACAAGTTTTTTCCTTTTTTCATAAAAGGCATTTGATATGACATTTTTGAAATGGCAAGATTTCTTTGTACTTCCTTAGTTAAAAGAGACTTCAGAACATACGTTTCAAGTGGCACTCTTAGTAGTAGTAAAAATGTAATTTAAGTTATTATGACTTAATATGTTCAGAAAACCTTTTTCAAAGAACCCATTAATGTTATAATTACTAATATTCTGGTAATAAAAGAATATATGAAATAAAATCACAAAAAGTATTATATTTTGAGATATTCAATATTTATAATCATTTTTATAGTTTAAGAAATATTCAACAGACATAAGCTTCCTTGGATATGCACATATTAAATATTTATAAATGTTTAATGGATATAATCATGTGCATGAGATTGTTAAGTACATGCATGGATGGTTAACTATTTTAAGAACTCATCAGCAAGTTTTGACAATTTGAAGATGTGGCATAGGGAGACTAAGAATGATAGAAAAGTTGAGTTTTAGAATACTAAGCAAGATCAGATTTGTATAAAGAGGATGATGCTGAGTTTGAGGAACCTTAAATATGATTTGTGTACTATTTTATACTTTTCTTGGCCAAATGTTCCAAAAGATCTGAAGGTTTTAAATTTTAAGAATTTGAAAAGTTACATTTTTGAAAACTAGTTGTTTCTTTTCTTTTTTGAGGGAACTGATAATGATCCTTTTTGAATGAGTAATGACTAATCCAAATGATACTTCAATGTAACAAAAAAAACTGACCTCCATTTTTCCTCTAAATGTAATTTGTTGGTAAAACAAGCAACAATCAAACAACATTACCCTATGTAAATTTATGATTACACAAATGGTATGCCTTTACGCCATGTACAAACAGAGAAACAACATGTATCCCATTTGTTTACAATAAAAAAAAAAACAAAAACAAAAACAAGCAACAATCAGATTATTTCACCTTTTTGGTTAAAACACATAATTCTAAAGAAATGTAGTATTTTAGGCTGTTTATCTAGGTATTCTTATCCTTACCTCAGTAAAATCTTCAGGTAAAGGTGAGCCATCACAGTCTGTATCTTCTGCTCTCTCATCTGGTAACTTCCCATTTGTCTTTAATGTACCTGGGAGAGAAATATAAAGGCCAAGAGAAACTAATAGAACTATTGAGGAAATAGGAAAGTTTTCATTAGTCTTCAAAAGAAGGACATAAATAAACCAATATCCACAAAAATTTCAGTGTTCTAATTGTAACTATTAGAAACAAATGGCATGGTACATGTCAGTATAAAACTTCTGGTTAAAATTATCTACATAGTAAAGCATGTGCTTAGCAAGCACAATCTACTGAGTTTAATCCTCAAAACACACAAACAAAAATTTGCATGCATTCATAATGGCTTAGTATCAACTGGGGGAAAATGTTTAGACTACCACTTCTGAAAGTAAAAGCCATAATATTAATTGTACAGTTTTAGATCTCATTAATAAGGTAATCTGCCCACAAATATGGAAAAGAAAAAATAGGAAATAAAATCTTTTATTTCTGAAATATTTCTCAACAATGAGGAATAGCAGAATACGCTAATGTATTTCATATTTACTCAAAAAGTGTTCCCTAGAGATTTCCTTGTACTCCTTAGAGTATCAATTTATTCATCTGGTTCATTTACCTGGAACAGAGGCATCTCTTGTAGCATAATTTTGGTTTAGAAGATTCTGGGCTTCCTCATCCACAACATCCAGCAGAGACTGGATAACTTCAGCCTCTTGAGGATCATCATAAATGTCGTCATCCTGTATACTGGATTCTTGAAAAACAGTAATTTTCATGAGATTTTACTTTAAAAATACTGACATAAGAAAGGGACAACATGCTATGTCTTTTTAAACTGAATGCATCTACTTTGAAAGGCACCTGGGGTGACTAATGGGACTGAAACTACTCTGGTGGCTCAAAAAATAAGCCAAAACCAATGTCAGTGATATAACTTTCCACGAGACATTAGTAATTTAAAGTTTATATCCTTAAATTAATCTCAAATTATTAATTTTGGAAAGAAACACAAAAAAAGTTATGATACAAAGGTTATGGATATAACAGGTCACACAAAATATCCTCAAAGATAAATTTTCTAAATTATTAGGTAGTGTGTGAAGTGATATTTCATAGAGTATAAGAAACACTAGCAAACAAAACAGCTTATCTTTTCAATCATTTAAAAGCTGTTTTAGTCTCAGAGATGAAACTAATATATATACAATGGAATATTACTCAGCTATAAAGAATAATAAAATTATGGCATTTGCAGGCAAATAGATGAAATTGGAGAATATCATGTTAAGTGAGATAAGCCAATCTCAAAAATCCAAAAGAGAAATGATCTCACTGATAAGCGGATGATGACACTTAATGGGGGGTGGGAGTGGGACAAGAATGGAGGAAGGAGGGATTGTATAGAGGGAAAAGAGAGGTGGGAGGGGTGGGGGGGAAGGAAAAAAATAATGGAATGAATCAAACATCATTACTCTATGTAAATTTATGAATATACAAATGATATGCTGTTACTCCATGTACAAACAGAAACAACATGTATCCCATTTGTTTACAATAAAAATAAATTAAAAAAAAAACAGATGAAACTAGATGGTAGACATTTGTATGCTAATGCTGTTAACAATATCAGTTTTATGTTCTTTTATTTTTTTGAACAACCATCTTTCCTTTCAAAGCTATAGCAACATGGAAGGCAATAACGTGGAAAGGATATCTAATATTTTTTTGTTATCTAAAATTTTAGGGTATTTAGAATAATTGGATGACTACCTTTGGACCTGGTTAAGTTTGTTGATTCCTTCATCTGAGAAGTAGAATAATTTCCTTCAGGGTGCAAAACTTGAATTATTTCTTCCCCATTAACCTAAAGTATAAAACCAAATCACATCATTGGATTATTATGTTGCCAACTTTCAGAATTAGGGAGGGAGGCACATTGCCCCTCTCTTCTTCCTTAGTACAAAATTCATTTTATGTATTCCCATTTTAGATCTGTGTTTCTAGGAAATCTCAGTGCAATTAAATGTGCAAAGGGGACGAAGTTTTCCATCATCAAATATATCTGAAAACACTAGACTAAATAACATTAAATTAATATTTTTATTCCAAGAATTCTTACAATAATAATATATATTTTGAGTTGCTAAAAAAGAAATATATTATGCAATATTAAACTTAAACTGAAGAAATATCTTGCTTGAGGCATAATTTCTGGAATCTGTCTTCCAAAGAATATATTAGAAAGCTTAAAAATTGGGAAAAAGGGGAAAAATCAACTTTTTAATTATTTATGAGGTTGTTACATGGATATACATTCCAACTTAGTGACCTGATCATCTCTTAGGCTAAAACATTTTCAAATTTAGTCTATATGTCATGTGAATTTATGAAAAACAACAATGGATTCACAACAAGATAATAATGTAACTTCCTAATGCAATGGTAAACCATGAAGCATTTCATAGAGCATAGCTAGTAGAAAGAAAAATGGGGCTGAGGCAGTGGTGGAGTGTTTGCTTAGCATGTGTGAGGTCTTGGTTTTGATCCCCAGCAACACATACAGAAAAAAAAAGAAGAAAAAATATTTGAGCAAAGATACAATATTAAATGATTAGACTAAATTAAAATAATTTCGTACAAATTAAAGCTTGTGGTTTGCTCTGAAGGTCTTACTCTTTATACTAAGATTAAAAAGGACATGTGTTAGATGCAATACAATTATTTCTTCATAAAGAATGGTGATATACATTGTTGGTGAGACTGCAAATTAGTACAACCATTCTGGAAAGCAGTATGGGAGAGTCCTCAAAAAATAAGGAATAGAACCACTGTATGACCAACCTACCCGACTCCTGTTTTTATTCAAAAGAACTAAAACCAGCATGCTATAGTGATATGGTCACATCAATGTTTATAGCAGTACAATTCTCAGTAACTAATTATGGACCCAGTCCAGATGCCAGTCAATAGGTGAATGGATTAAGAAAACAGAAACTTTTAGTCAGCCATAAAGAAGAATGAAATTATGAGATTTGCTGGTAAATGGATGGAACTGGAAAACAGCATGCTAGGTAAAATAAAACAAACTCGGATAGTCAAGGGTCAAATATTTTCTCTCACAAGTAGAAGCTAGAGCAAAATAAGGGAAAAAGGTGAGAGAGGGTGGATATCATAAAGATAGAGGGAAGGTCAGTGGAATAGAAGAAAGGGATGGAGAAGGAGGGAGGAAGTACGGGAAAGGGGAGGAAATGCAGAATTAATTTGACAAAATTACACTGTATGCATGTATAACTATACCACAGTGAATATCATCTTTATGTATATCTATAAAACACCAATCGAAAATAAATAAACGAGCAAAAGGAAGACCAGTAGAGGAAGGAGAACAGGGGGTGGGAGGAGAGGTGGGAAAGGAGAGCCACTGTGGACTAAAACGGAATAAATTAAATTCCATGCATGTATGATTGTGTCAAAATGAGCCAAACTATTATGCACAACTATAATGCACTAATAAAAGGAAAAAAGGAATGGCAATATAATGATGTCAAAAAGCTTCATTGGGAAAGTTTCACTGGATTGTGAAATCCATTTTTCATCAGAAATTTTTTATTACAGACATTAGCATTAGTATTCAAGGACAGAACATTGTCAGGGAGGCTTCCTTGAAGACTTTTTTAACTCTAACAATAACAACAAAAAAGGCCTGATTTTAGGGTTTTATGCTAATTTAACAGAAATGCTACCCTTCTCTCTTTCAACAACCTGCTGATGTTTAAAAAGAAAATAAACACTATACGGCATGAATAATGGTAGAAATACAAGAAAATTCTGTTGCTTCAGCTATGTGAAATTGAAGACCTTCTGAGTTAACAGAGAATAGTGAGTATTTTTATAGCTCAATCTATACATATGCATATACCAAGAAATTTTTTTGTGTGTGTCAGTCATTTCTGCTGCAGTATCTTTTCAGGACTTGCAAAACTAAGTCATAAGTGTGAGATAACAGTGAGATGAAAGTCACAGAATTTTGGGCTTGTGGTTGCTAAGCTAATTTTCTCTTCCTACATTAAATAAAGCTCATATCCAGAATCCTATTGAAATGATAAAATTTTCAGATTACTAGAAGAACAAAAAAGCATTTTACATGGGAAGACATTATGCATTTTACATTACATGAAAAGACATTTGAGTAGTGAGGTTCAGAACAGATTGCATGGGATGAATGTAGGATAAAACAATCCAACTAAATGAAGATTGGTGCAAATGAAGATCAGCTGTGATTATTTTAGAAATGTATATTACATGCCAGAAGGAAAATCATAAAAATAAATGCTAGCCGAAATGGCACAAATGTAGACTTAAGGAAAGAGCATGAAATGAAATTTATTATGTGTTAAAATAGTTTTGCAAGATTACTCCCAGGTTTCTTTGTGTTAATCTTTTCTTTTTTTTTTTTTTGTGGTACTAATGATTGAACCAAGGAGTGCTCTACCACTGAACTACATCCCTAGTCCTTTTTATTTTTAATTTTTTGAGATAGGATTTCATCAAGTTGCCAAGACTGACCTTGAACTTGTGATTCTCCTGTCTTAGCCTCCTCAGTTCCTGAGGTTACAAGTGTGCTAATCTTAAAATGATTTAAGCTCTCATTTTATTATGTGATAAATTATTTCCTAAATCTTTTTTAAAAGCAAATAAACTTATTTCTTTGGCCATTACTATTTTTCCTTACTTGGAGTACAAGTTTAACATTTGCATGTGTTAATGGAGCAATTCTATTTTTATTTGCATTCTTTTCTCTTCCTGTGGTCTACAAGGAGAACAAAAGAATTGTGCATGTTAATCAAAAGAAAAAAAAAAGAAAAAGAAAAAAGAGAAAAACTTCCAACACTAAAGTAATCTTTAAATTACTCTTTAAGTAATTAGCTTATTTAAGAGCCATGTGTGTGCCAAAGGGTTACTTGTGTGAGAGTTTCAATGTTGTGTGCTTTACTCAGCAAAGCCTATTATTTTACCAAAATATATCCTTACTACCAATGCATATATCTGGAAAAGACAAATATTTAAATATAAAATCACTTCGCTTCAAAACACAAGTTGGTTATTTAGATTAAAAAGTATGATATGAAAGAATATGGCTCTTACTTACCTTGGAGAATGAATTCTTAGGAGTGAGGGGATGTTGGCCAGAAGGTTCCACACTGTGATGGCCTGAAAGGAATAACTCAGAAAGTAAGGGAATGAGCCAGTCAAAACAATAATTAAAGATATATGAAGATGTAAATCTCTGCTGCACAAAGTAGATATGTAAATATATGACTTAAATTCAAAATCCTGGGGCTGAGGCTATTGCTTAGTGGTAAAGCACTTGCCCAGAAGGCACAGGCCCTAGGTTCCCTCCCCAGTATGCTAAATAAATAAATGAAAAAAAAAAAAAAGTGAATATCTGATACATATGAAATAATTAAAGAAAACCCACCTTTCTGAGGTTATTATTTTCTTAATATACTAAAATAGATCACATCACAAAGTGATAAAACCAAGTAAAAAGTCAATTTCTTAAAATGGTTCACATAAAAATTTAATTGGGGCTGAATGATTCAAGTGTGAGACATCAAAGAGAAATTGCCCATGGAATGGGCGAGGCATCACAGTTGTTGTATTATATTCAATTTAGTATTTAAGGGAAGAAAACAAGCATTCATCTCATTTTATGATTAATATCACTTTAATATAGGAGGAGATGTTATGGATACAACCGAAAAGGACTTTAAATATATTTCCAAACCAAATACTAAGTTTAGTTTTTATACTATCGGTATAAAAATTTAATATATATAATAAAAATGAGTGGATTCTCTTTTTCTTATGGTTAAAATCCACAAACTTATAATTCGATCCATTAAATTATATTTTCAAGAGATTTATATTGATATGATAGAATTTGGAAAAATTAAAACAACAAACACAGGTAAATGAATCCAAGGACATCTATTTGAAAATGACCTAAAATTAATCCTACCTGGGAAGATGAAGCTTGAGATGGAATTTTTATGGATAAATCTCTATAATTTTGTGCCTGATATTATAAAAAGCCTACAAATATCTTTCAATATTACTTGAAAGCAATATGTCCTATTAGATTTCAGGAAAAATAAGAACAAAGCATACTGATAATAAACCACTGTTTCAAAAATCATACTGGAAGAGTATAATACATTCTGATATATTATTTATAATATTTCCCTTCTGTTTCCTAACTGCCTCCTCCTCCCCTCTTTCTCCTCAGGTAACCATTGACTTGTTTTCTGTCTCTCAAATTTGCACTCTCTATTGTGTATAAACAGAATTGTACAGTATAAATTCTTTTTTTGTCTGGTTTATTTCACTCAGTGTACTTATGTTGACATTATTTTAATATTTTAATTGTGTTGTTGCATGTATCAATGGTCCACACTTTTTTACTGTTGAGTTTTAGTATTCCATTATTTGGATACACAATTGGTTTATTCATTCAACAGTTTTTGGACATTTGAGTCTTGCAATTTGGGCTGTTACAAGAAAAGCTGCTGAAAAGATTTCTTTCCTTCTCTTTTTTCTCTCTTCTCTTTCTCTTGTTTTTCTTTTTCTTTTTTTCCTGTACTGGGGATTGAGCTCAGGGACCCATGTATGCTCAATAAGTGTTCTACCACTGAGCTACATTCCCAGCTTTTTAAAATCTTAAGTTTTGAGCTAGGTCTCACTAAATTGACCAGGCTGGCCTTGAGCTTGCAATCCTTCTGCTGCAACCTCACAAATAGCTAGAATTACAGACATGAATCACTGTACCTTGCTGCTAATGAGATTTCTGTTCAAGTTTTTGTGTATGGCCATATGATTAAAAACAAAAAACAAAAAAAACTAGGAATGTGCTGAGCTGAGCGTGGTGGTGCATGCCTGTAGTCCCAGCTCTTCAGCAGGCTGAGGCATGAGGACCACAAGTTTGAGGCCAGTCTTAGCAATTTAGCAAGACCCTAAGCAATTCACTGAACCCTGCCTCAAAATAAAAAATAAAAAGAAGGTGGGGATGTAGCTCAGTGTCCCTGGGTTCCATCCCCAGTACCAAAAAAAAAAAAAAAAAAAAAAAAAAAGAAACCCCCCAAAACCTGCTAGGAATGGAATGACTGGATCACATTATAAGCATATGTTTAAGTTTTCAAGAAATTGTTAAGCTGTTTTGCAGAATAGATGTACCATTTTACATACTGGTGACTATGGAAAGTTCCTATTATTGACACAGTATCAGTTTTAAAAATGAGCAAGGGATATAGCTCAGTGGAAAAAGCATCCCTGGGTTTAATCCCCAGTATCTCAAAACAACAAAAAGCAACTGCTGCCCAAACAATTATGACTACTGTTTTCCTGATTGTGCTAGAATGTAAGGTAGACACTTTGCACATTGCTATACCTATGATGCCAAGAACAATATGCACAGAGGAGAAATTCAGTAAATTTCTGAATAAATTACCCTGTGGCAAGCATTGATGGTACATGTTTAATGTGTACTAATATATTTATGTCTAATTATAACCTTACAAGGCAAATACTAATAACGTTTATTTTACTGACAGGAAATAGAAGCCTATTTATGGATCTTAGTAACTTACTAAGATCACACAGAACTTAAATGCTCACATCCATTGGGCTATGAATTTCATGGTCTACTCTGTTTTCTAGTTTTTTATTATAAATTGAATTTCAGAGATGATTTCATTTAAGTATAATATCTTTTCTTAGATCCTGCAAAACATTCTGAAAGGGCAATAAAACCATTTTAGTTATAACATTCAAACTTGTTGTTCAGAAAAAAAAAAAAAAAACTACTCCCTAACTACTTGTGTCAGAGAATGAATATGCCCTTACCATTGGCTTGGGTTGATTTTGGAAGTGAAATTCCAGACATCACTGAACTAGGGACCACTGGATGACCATCTCTGTATGTGGAAAAAAAAAAAAAGACAGACAATTGCAAAGATTAAAGATAATTTGTTTAAATATTCTTTGAACCTTCTGTTGACTACTTTTAGAAATTTCATTCTGGATGGGCTTCAGGGGGCCTAACTACCCTCTGAAGCTGCAGACAAAATTTTATGAGAGTCTTCATCTACGTATTTTCTGAACAGAGATATTCCCAACCTTCAAAAGATTAAGAATAACTTTATTATGTAATGTTCCTTTGGGTTTCAGGTCAATACATCACTCTATTTCCCTTTCATTTAAAACACTGGTAATATTTATCGTAATAAAAACTTAGTTCACTATTACTCAGTAGATATATCTAGATAAACAATAACAAAAGTAAATAAAAATAGTTAACTTAGAAGTCATAAATCATAAAGTTCTTTTATTTATTTATTTTTTATTTTTACAGGCTGCATTTTGATTCATTGTACACAAATGGGCTACACCATTTCGTTTCCATGGTTGTACATGATGCAGATTTACACCATTCGTGTAATCATACATGTACATAGGGTAATGATGTCTGTCTCACTCCACCATTTTTCATACCCCGCCCCTCATTTCCTTTTACATAAGCTAAAGTCCCTCCATTCTTCTCTCATTCCCCCAATCTCCCACCCCCATTATGTATCATCATCCACTTATCAGGGAAAACATTAGGCCTTTGTTAATATCTGAATCCCTTGTTATGTGTTCTCTCTTTTATATTAAAGTGAAAATCTAGATGAAATATCTATATTCAAAGAATTGTAACAGTAGCACCCAAAATGAAAAGCAGTAAAAAAGATAGCACGTTGGGCACAGGGGATTAGTATGCAATCTTATTGTTGCTGATACTTGAAGGAAAAGGAAGGTGGCCTAGGTGTGTACAGTGTTAATACAGGCATCATGCCACAGGCCCTAAGCATCCATGTATGTTCTTGCTGGGTAGCCCCCAAATGCAAGACCCTAGTGTTTTCTATCTAGGTCATTTCTCAAAGTCTTATTTGTAGGAAGCAACCTTGAGGGATGAAGTAACAACCCGCCTCCCCACAAAAAATCCAAACTCCAAACAAACAGGCTTTCTTTGGCTGCTAAGAAATGGTGGGTTGTCCAGGCTCTTCTTATGCTGTTCCTCTCCTATAACCACAACCCACTGCCTGTGCAGTAATCCTATTAGACCCACGTACGTCATCTCCATGACACCCACACTATGTTCATGCTGCTTGTCGTACTGTTAGTAATAAAGTATTACCGATTATGGTTTTATGTCTACTGTTAGAAACCATGAAACAAAAATGGGCTAATTTGTTAGCTTATAAGTAGGGTAAAATCCCAGACCCTGTATAGTTCCTGACATACAAAAAATTGCTCCAAATATACATTCCTCCATTATTGCTTTAAAGAGAGGACATACACCATACCACATACAAAACACAATGGAGAGAAAGCTGGAAGAAGAATAAAAAAGAAAGAGATCGTGATGACTACTAGAGTAGAAAAGTAAAAGAAAGTGACTTCAGGGCTGGGTGAAGACGCTCTGCTAGCTGGGTGCAGTGGCACACACCTGTAATCCCATCCCAGCTCCAGGCTGAGTCAGGGGGATCACAAGTTGGAGGCCAGAGTGGGGTAACTTAGTGAGACCCTGTCTCAGAAATAAGTGGGGGCTGGGGATGTAGATCAGTGGTACAGCACTTGCCTTGTATTTATGAGACTTGGGTTCCATCTAGTACCATTAGAGAGAGAGAGAGAGAGAGAGAGAGAGAGAGAGAGAGAGAGAGAGGGAGAGTACTAATTACTAATTTGGGGGCAAAACATTCAGCTAGACCCTAAGGCTTGTAGCAATGTAAATTTTCACAAAAAACATTTTCTAGTTTGTTTGAAGACTTCCCTCTGACTACTATTCAGTTAGACCTACGAAAATGACTGTATGCCAATTAAAGTTTTAGAAACATAAAGGATGCAGGTCAGGAATTACATTCAAGGAAAAATAGTATCTAATCTAACTTTAAGATTCAGAAGGAAGAAACAAGTTTATTAATGATTTGATTCATATGTTTCCATCTTTTGGAAAAAAACATGGATTCACAGAAAAAACAGTGAATATCTCCCTTTAGATAACTTGGCTTAGTCTGTGTTATGGTTTGGATCTGGAATGTTTTCCAAAGACTCATGTTCTGAAGTCTTGGTCCTTGATGCAGTGATATTCAGAAGTGGGGCTTTTGGGAAGTGATTTGATCATAAGGGCTCTGACCTCATCAGTGGATTAATCTATTGATGGATTAATAAACTGATAGATTTAATGGGAGGTAGTGGAAGCAGACAAGGCAAGGAAATAGATTTTCTCTTAGAACCTGTGGAAGGAATGTAGCTCTGAAGACACCTTATTTTTCTCCCAGTGAGATGCATTTTATATTTTCTATGCTTCAGAACTGTTAAGATAATAATCTTATATTATCTTAAGCCACTAAATTTACGAAAAAATTTAACAAGTAATAGGCAACTCATACATACTGTTTTTCTATTTATGTCCAATCTAAGGTACAAGAATTGTTATTAGCACTTTTTAATATTGTGAAACTGTAATGAGATAGTGGATATGGAAGTTCTATGTCTCATTAGTAGTAGATGTAGTTCTAGAGCCAAGACCTCATCATAGCTCTAGGAATTGCCATGACTGGCCAAACCAATCAATTTGTTTTTAATCCCTTTGCCTCAGTTCAGGGACTGACAATTTAGGCCTAAGGCAACTGGTGAATATTACCTGCTTTACTAGGTAATATTGAAGATTGCTCTAGATGGTGTGGTACACACGTGTGAGGTATAAAACCAATGTGGTCATTTGATTATCATAAAGGAAACTAATATAAAGAGAAAGGAATAACCGAAAATAGCAAATAAATGGAACCAAAAGCCTGATCAAATTTTATCTGATGACCATGCTATCTTTAGTCTTTTAAAACAATGTAAGTCAATAACTTTCCTATCTTATTTAAGAAAAGTTGAGTTGTATCTTTTGTTATTGGCAATGTGAAAATATCCTGATAAATGTGCCAACCACCTTATTAACTGGATACATGTATTCAAACACTTATCCTCTTTGTTCTTAGAATCTCCTACTGGGAAGTCTATTCTAACTGTTCAGTCCTGCCAGTTTAGTATGTGAATCACCAATTCAGTACTATTTTGTAAGAGTACATAAGTATAATAAAAAACCTGAAATGCATGCATGCACGTAAACAGAGCTCATGAATTATTGCACAGTACCTTGTTGCTTTCAGCACCACCGAAGGAAGTGACATGTCCAACGTTCTGTTAGCTTCTTCTAAGGTCATTCCTTGTGTGCTGATTCCATTCACGTAATGAATGATGTCTAACAGCTGGAGATTACCCTCAATGGCTGCAACTGACCTTGGATTAATATCACTAATATATATGACTTGATGAAGACTGTTGTGACCTCCAGACAAGGAAAAACCTTCAAAGAATAGAAATTGTCTTCTTAGTCATAGGAGTACTTATTCTTAATCTAGCCAAGAAAATTATACTGCACAAAACTCGACTTTTTATTACCCAACTCTTCTTTATTGCAAGTTAATGTAATGTCAGGTAGCAAATGAAGCAACACTGGCATCCTGGGTAATTCTAGAACTCGTCCCAGAACTAATCTGACTGTCTTGGGTGCAGCTCGGAGCATGTTCACTGCATCAGTGTGAGTCATGTTTGTAACATCTGTATCATTAACCTATAAAGATGAGAAAGAGGTAAGTTAGGATTACAATTTTAAGAACAGAAAAGCTAAATTGTCAAGAAAATACAATAATCCTAAGTTCTTACATATTAGTAAGACATTTACAATAAACCATGATCTCTAATTTATTAGAATTCCCTTTATTATAGAAATCATAAACATAGTGGTCAAGCGATTATGAATGAAATAATAATGTCAAATCCCTTAAGAAATGCATCATTACTTTGCTAACATGGAAAATTTATTCTCTTAGTAATTTAAGAAACATTTTGTCTCTGAGATTTGTGGTAGCTTATTTCATGCCTTGAGAATAAAGGAACTTTCAAATTAAAAATGAAACTTGAAGCATTTCCCAAGCACTTAACTATATAAAGGCCTTTACTTTTAAGTAGTGAAGAAGGAAAACATAAGCCAAACAGAAACACAGGGTTACGTTAATTAAAACTTCCATTTCTGGTCCTGGCTTGTTCATTGGTCACTGCTATGGTTTGAATATGGTTTAAATTTGTTCCACTGAAGTTCATGTGTTGGAAGCTTGGTCCTCAGTGTGACAGTGGAACCTTTAAGAGGTGGAGCCTAGTGGGAGATCAGTAGGTCCCTGGGAGCATGCCCTTAGAAGGAACTGTAGGATCCCAGCTTCTCTGGCTTCCCATTTTGAAATGTGATCTCCTTTCCACATGCGTTCCGACCACCATATCATGAGGTCCTTACTAGAGCTAAGTTGATGCCATTGCCATGCCCTTAAAGCTCCTAAACTATGAGCTGAAGGAATCATTTTTAAAAATAAAGTTGTCTAGCCTTGGGTGTTTTACTATAGTAACAAAAAATGGACCACAACAGTCACATTTGCACAAATCTCTCATCCCTCTCCAATGTCTTTACCTTTATGAGCCGGTCTCCAGGCTTTAGCCTTCCATCACTTTTGGCTGGATCCTGTATGACATCATGAACATAACAACCAATACTCTGATTGCCTTTGGTTACTGTAAAACCGAGGCTTCCTTTCTCTGATTTAATGAGGGTAATGAGGAGTTCTACCTCCTAGAGAAAGAAAACAATGATTCCTCTAAAGCTGACTGTTTTGCCCCATAGACAAACAGAAAGATGACTACTATTTCTCTTGATTAACCGAGGAGGAAATCAAATCTTGAAAGTTTACTTAACTTGACCAAGTGAAGAAGCCAAGTCTTTCTAACTCTGGATAGAATGCCCCTTCCCCTGAGTATCAGAGTTTAAATATAACATTACATGTTTGTCTAGAGATAGCAGGAACAGAACTTAACCGTGCTTTCATTCTTACATATTAAGGATGAACAAGATAAACAAGGACACAAGAGTGGATATACTTTGAGATCAGAGAACACATTTTTGGAGGGAAGTTTCAGAAAAATTCTTCACATATTTCTAAACAACCAAGTTAGATGCTAAGAGTCTCCAAAGAAAGCTTTGTTTTTGTTTTTGGTAAAAACAAGACATCTTTGGATGGTTATACATCACAACTTTGTTAAAATGTATAAACAACAACAACAAAAATAGATGAAAAGATTTCAACTGAGATAGGCTGTTTATGTGACTGATAACAAATTTCTAAGGAAACTATTTGCACTGTATTGCTAAGAATGTTTGATTTGCAACTGTTAATTCAAGACTGAAGCTAATGTTATGAGAGGCCTAGTGTGTAAGAATAATATTGGAGATGTAGATGCTACATAAACACACACACACACACACAATTTCAAGCAACCAAAACATAGAGAAGATTAACGCCAAAATATTTGTTGTTTTGGGGTGGTAAGATTATAGGTGACTTTAATGTTCTTTTTCTTTGTTTTATGATTTTTCTAAGCATTTATTATTTGGATAATAAATACTGAAACAGATTGACTTTCAACCCACATGAAGGATATTGCACTTGGAAGTTTGGTTTCCAAGCTTGATTTGTAGGTTTAGAAGTTACAAGGCTATTAATACAATGTAAAAACTCCAGTTGGGCATACAAGAAAAATGTGAAGAGAAAAAAAAATTACATTTGAACTTTAAAAATCTGATACACAATGCAATGGAATTTGAGAAATGAACAAACAGATTTACTAAGTGGCCATTCTGAAGCAGTGTCTAAGCACCAGACTAGGTGTTTTCATATGGTATTTCATTTAATTCTCAGGACAATCCTAGGAGGTGACTAGCTCCATTGTACAGCCAAAGCTACTATGGGAATCTGAAGAATTAAGAGATATGCCCACAGGTGCGTGCCCAGTGGCAGCTAGTTAGTGATAAGAGTCAGGATTTGTACCCAAATCTTTTTGTCTTTTTCCCTCATTCCTTAGAAGAAAAACATGTGTTATGCATTTATTAGACAGGTTTGAAGCTACTCTAAAAGATAGCTTTTTGCCCAACTAAAGGAAACCTGTATACATAGACATTTTCACTGAGAAATTTTTTTTTTTTTTTTAATGCTAAGGAAGCATCTCACCAGTTCAAAGTCTTCGAGGTGGTTTTCCAAGTCATTTTTCAAAGTTGTCACGTTTTCTTGTCTAGTTGGTTCAGAAGAGTGATATATATGATATTTACCCATGGAATTAGAGGAAGCAGATTCTGATTGCAGTTGACAACTCTGAACAGTAGTCACATCCAGTGGGAGAGGGGAAGGAGGATTACTACAGAGACAAAGAAGGAAGACTATTTTCAAGTACATTTCAATGTTAATATAGTAACTTTGTGCCACAACAGAAACTGCTTGACAAATATTCCTCTCTGACTTTGATTGAGATTCTAGCTACTTTTTGTCTGATTTATTCTTTGTTCCAGTTCTATTTTGAAACAGCTCTTTAAGCTGCATGAAGACAGAAGTACAAGTCGGAAAGTTGTATGTTTGATTTGCAACTTTTAATTCAAGGCTGAAACTAATGTTATCAGAAGCCTAGTGTGTATTTCAACCTAATTAAAAAAAAAAAAAAAAAAAAAACAACAAGAATGAAAGTATTGCTTCTGAGGTTATTTTGGATGACAGAATAGAAAGAAAGAATAAAAAAAAAGCTTGAATAATTATGGTTGGATCTGGATATACAAAAAGATACAACCAAACAGTAAAATTTAGAAATAACTATAAGATGGATAGATGTAGTTTCTTTTGTACACTTCTATGTTTTCTGTTATTTCTTCTTTCCCTGTCTTCCGTGTTCTACCATTTGCAAACTCTTCTCCCCACTCACTTTCTTTTGTAACTCTCTCTAATCTCCCACTGTATCATTACCTAAATAAATCTCTTCTCTTTATGACTAATACTGAGAAACAACTTTTTCAACTATTAGTAAATATGCTCGAGAGAGGCTCTGGTTGAATGGCTAGAGAGTTTACTGGTTTTGTAATTAAAACTGTCAGTCATAATAGCTGGACATCTGATAGAGTCATCAAATGCCTTATTATTGCCCAGTTTATAGATGTATTCCATTCTTAGAGAAATCTGTGTAGCTTAGACTACTACTAACAACAACCAGTTACCTTGAATGCTGCATGTAATATTGACTATACCTGTCCTCAAATTCTGGTTTATTGAGTATTTTCTGAGGATGGTAAAACATGGTACAAAAGGTGTCTTCTTGACTCTTGGGTGCTTCGTATTGACTCTGTGTCTGTGAAACTATATTGCTCAGAGTTTGATGCAAAGTTGAACTCCAGGTTGGATTTGGTATCTTTGCAGGAGCTCTCACTAAGTCATCTTCTCCACTTCCACTGCTGTCACTGTAACTGTCTTTCCTGGATGGGGACTTGCATTGTTTCCTATTTTTGTCAGAAACTTCATTATCATCTGAGTTGGTGCCTTGCTCCAAACATGATGGCTGAGAAGGGTCTTTACTGCTGTTTGGAAGCACTTGTGCTGGAGAGTGCAGTGGAGTCTGTAATGAACACATTTAAAGAGATCATAGGGTGACAACTTATATTAACCTCAGAAGTACATGAACGAACCTATTGAATAACAGCACTTTCTCCTAAAATAATCAATTTTCTGATAATAAAATTAATTTATGCTCATTAAAGAAAAGATACATAAAACAACTGCTAACATTGTATGACATCTTTTAAATCAGAATTAGAATTACATATTGAACTTTGAATCCTACTTTCAAAATTTAGGTTCCTACCATGAGTATTATCTGAAGTGCTTAAATGTGCTTTGAAAATAAGTTTAGTAACTGCATAATAGTCCTATAGATGGCTTTTATGTATTTTAACCTTATCCTTTTACTGGATATAGAGTTGTTTTAGGTCTTCACTATTAACAGATAGTGACGAAATGCTATTTCTAATGTATCTTATAGAAAAGTCACATTCCTATGTCTTCCTCACATTTTCCCTCTCCCCAGTATGAGGGTTAACACTTCTGATCCAGATACTCCTGCCTTCCAGACCAAGGAGTCACCATTCACTGGGGCAGAACTATTTTAAGAAGACAGGTCAAAAGCAGATTTTCTTTTATTATGTTAGTGTTCATCTGTTTGGAGTCCTACCTGTCCATCTGAACTTGATCTTGGATCCTTTAGTTATTCCTTGACGTAAGAAAATAAAATTATCATATCTCTTTCTCTGATTTCTAGTGTTAAAAAAAGCTAAAAATCTTAACTCTCATTTTTATCCAAATTACCTGAGAATCAGAATGACTGTTGCTGGTTGGTTTGGTGAAGAAAGGACATACAGTTTTTGTAAGGTTTTATGTCTTTTCCATTTATGCTTAGAAAACACATTTCTAAAATCCTAGCATTCTAGGCTTTCAGATTAGAAAGAGAAAAAATAGAAAGTGAATCGATTACTTTATATTACAAATATGGAACATACTCAAAAAGGTTAAGTGACACACACAAGATAGATAGTACCTCAAAGGCAAAGAAGTAGCAAGTATGAAACCCAGTAGACCAATCCATGATGAAACTACTACAGCGGCCCTGGCACATCCCTAAGTTGATATTCTACAAAATCATAAGTACTTTTCAGAGAACTTACCAAAAGAGCCGTATCAATTTCTGGTAGCACACCAGGCAGAGGTCTACAGAGAAGCAAGGACACTTCTGGAGCTGTTCCCCTGAGAGCAGATATGACTTCCTGGTGGGGTACCGTGAATGACAAATGAAGATACAGTTAGGCCAGCATTATAAAACCATCCCAAAGTCCAATCCATCCATCTTGTCATTAAAAATGCCACACTCCACATGTTGGGGGCTCACCTGCTGAGACAGTCCTTTCAAAGAGGCTCCATTCACTTTTAAGATAACATCTCCCACATCAATTTTTCCACTTTCTGCTGCTGGCTGTCCAGGGAAGAGCTTTTTAACCCTTACTATGCTGGCATTCATTTGCTCGGGTATAAGATTATCTTCTCGAGAAAAACTAAATCCCAGGCCTGAGCTATTTTTAAATAGTTTTACCTCAAATGTATTTTCTGGAGGAAAAAAAGACACACACACACACACACACACACAAACAACAACAACAACAACAAAAAAAACCAAATATTTTTAAGCTGTGTATACATATGAACATACAGACTTTAGAACACATTTTAAAAAGCCCATTTTCTATGGATATTTACAGCTTTCTAAGCACTTACCACATCCTTATACTAACTTCAAATTCTATTTCTCACTATCATTAATAAAACTTAATGAACTAACCACATGAACTAAGCTGTTTGAACATAACTGAGTTTTGAAAGCAGTGTTCTGAAAATAAAACTATGCTTCAATCTCATGTTTTAAAAGACAGTATAAGAGCTGAGAGTGATAGCACATGGCTGTAATCACAGATACTCCTGAAGCTGAAGCAGGAGGAACACAAGTAGAGGCCATCCTGGGCAAGTCAGCAAGTTCTTGTCTCAAAATAAAAACTAAAGAAGGGCTGGGGATATATTGCTGTGGTAAAATATCCCTGGGTTCAAAACCAGTAGCATAAGATAAAATAAAATACAGTATAAGAACAGAAAAATTTTAAAAAGTCTGGGGGGGGGGGGCGGTATGCAGGCAAAGAGAAGTACAAATGAAATTCAGGTATATAATGGAAAGATATGGTAGGAATATAAAATAAATGTCAGCCAAGTATATGGAAAAATAAGTTGACATTACATTATTTTGTGAAGTCTACTTTAATCCGGATAAATTGCAATGACATTCCAATGACATTCCAATTAAATTATTACTAGCAAAATAAATGAAAAGGATCAAAACCAGAAAAAAAAAAAACTTTTAAAGAATGATAGAAAAGAGCAGTGTGATAAAGTATGTATATTAATTTTATTTTCATAATGAGGAAAAATTATATAGGTTGGGCTGTATATTTTTTACCTTTATTTTTGGGACTGATTTGGAATTGCTAACATTTATGTAATCTAATAGAGATTTAAAATAAAAGACAAAATAATGACTGTATATCACCACCATTATTTATAAAGCAAAGAGCAGGTAAGTTCCTTAAAAGGCAGATAGTTGGAATCTCAGAATAAAGGGCACTCTAGTATAAGGAGAACATTAGGCTTATAAGGAACTCACTACTACATCTTTCTTCATTTTAAAATTTTACTACCAATTAGAGATATGTCCATGGGTTGGAAGTTTTTGTAAGAAAACCAGTATTTGGGAACTTCTAGGTAGATTTATTCCCAGTGTTACCTTCATAAGTCCATAATATTTAATAGAAATATAGAAAATCTAAGGATCAAGGTTTCACATGAATTTGAAGTCACTCTCAGCAATCATTTATACTTATTATTTTCTTTACCAAATTTTATTTTAAATTCTACAACTGTTTAAGACATAATTAAATGACTATAGTCAGGCATAATTTCATTATCCAAAGACTTTCAGACTCAATGAACGGCAAGTGTTTTTTTTTTTTTTTTTTTTTTTTTTTTAATTTAGCAATGGTGCTGCATCAGATTATTATTTATGCTTGATAAGAATAAAGAGACTAGGACATGAATTGTAATCTATCATGTAACATTCATATTTTATTTTTATTTTTTTTTGTGGTGCTGGGGATTGAACCCAGGGCCTTGTGCTTGTGAGGCAAGCACTCTACCAACTGAGCTATCTCTCCACTGTGTCATTCACATTTTAAATAAGCTAGGAGTAATTTCATAGAGACATGATGGTCTCCTAAGGCCTGACCTTCAGTGACAAAGCTGTAGTCTTTGACATGAGTTGTTTTCTTCATCATTTTTTCTGGGGCTTGACCTTGGACATCCTGATAGGGAAGAGTGCACTGCGGGGTTACAGGAACATGTTCTTTGGATGCTGATGACTGTCCCTTTTCTAATAATAGGTGAACCACCTGGACAAATGGAACAGAACTTCTTAGTTAAGACAAATGATAAGAAAATAGATAAACTTTCAGGACTTTGTATAGTTGTTGCATAAAATCAAAATATAGAGGTGGGGGCAATAGAGGGACAAAAGGATAGAATGCTTAAAAATCAAGTTTTTATTACTTTCTATGTAAAAGGATAAATGATTAAAAAGAAAAAAAAATCTATTATAAAACCTGTTAAAATTCTATGATAATACCATAAGCATTTTATAGAAAATTTGGGTATTGGTGAAATAGCACCACCATTCTGTAAAATAAAAACCATTATAAATACTTTGGTAAACTACCTGACCCAAAATAAATTTAAACAAAATATATTGAGCTTTTGAGCTCAAGAATGACTAGCAGTAAAAATCACTAGAAATTAGAAAATGTTTATAAAACATTTTAAAAATGCAATTTTCATCCTTTCTTCTGTCAGGCCTCTTTGGTAATATCAGTGCTAAATGTGACACAGAAAGCCAGTTTTCTCAGTAAGAAACCTCTTGTCATAATGCTTGTTTCTCATTTTGAAAGGTAGGAAAAAAAAAAGAAAGAAAGAAAGAAAGAAAAGAAAAGAAAAGGAAGAAAAAACTCAAAGACCAGAATGGTTCCATAAATCAGGTTTAGTTTCTTGACAAACAAATTTAGTGGTTTCAATGAGATTGATGTTCACACATTGTGATGCTCTTCTAAGGGATCTTACCAGCTTGGTATACTATCCTTTACCTGTCCTGTATTTCTCAATGTTTCCACAGCTTGCTTATGGGTAGCTCCTTCCAGACTTACTCCATTGACAGCTAGCACACGATCACCTATAATTGGGGGAAAAAATCACAAAATAAAGATTCTATATGCTTTTTAATACCTAATGGGTATATTTCTTAGTAATTTGAAGAGAAACTCGGGCAAATTCTGAAAAAAATTGTATTGCATAATTTCTTTAATGTGTTGTTTAATTGCTCGTTTGATTCTATAGCAAATCTTAGTTACATTTTAGAATAATATCTTTACAAAAATCAATTTAAATCATGAGAAAAGATAAGCTGAGCCACAAACATAGAAAGACTGGAGGCAAGACCCTAGTGAGTTCTTAGAAATGTAAATGTCAAGTGTTTTTACAACACTCCATTCTCCAATCTCTGGCACTTTGCTTGTAAATAGCAGATATGAAATAGGCATTAAAGCACTGCCTAGATATTTTCTGACACTAAGGAATAAGCTAGAAGAAGAGTTATTGTAGTGGCATTGAAGAATTTCCTAATTCTTTAATGTTGTAGTTTGTAACTGAGTATGCTCTTATTTCATATTATGAATTGAAATAGCTACACCAACTTTGTGATTTCTTATCTATGTATTGTGATACTCATTTACATAATTCCTTATATATACAAACATACCTTTGTGAATTCTACCATCAGACTCTGCTGCTCCCTTGGGAATAACAGCTTTCACATAAATGCCGCCATGTCTGACACTGGTATTCACACCTCCCTAAACACAAAAAGACAAAATAACATTTGGTAGTATGAAAAATTTTGCACTCTCTTATGAGCCCTAGAAAGGATTCAGTTCACCAGACAAAGCAGTAGCATTATTTCAGCGTGCGCAATTATTTCAATACCCAAGAATATTGTTAGCTAAGTTTTCCAAATATCAAAGTACTTTCTCTACAATAGAACTTTATTCAATTCAGCAAGTAACCTAGATCTTGACTACATGAGGAACTTCCTTTCTGTCTACATCATGCATTATGAGCAAAGCAGAAAGCAAAATCAGTCTATGCAAAATTAGTGTGAGAAAATAATTATCAGAAAAAATGGCAAATAGAATAATATACTTCAGATTGTATATTCAAATCTGAAAGCAAATCCCATGAGTCAAGGGGGAAAAGGTTTATTTCATTTTTATTTTAAAAGAATTTGTTACAGTTTTTTTTTTATGATATACATGAGATCTAGTGAATCAGTTTTCTCTCTTATAAACATTCAGCTTTTATCTCCCTTTACCTTAAAAAGACAATAAAACTTTAAAGAAATTAAGAACAAAAGAGAAAATGTTACATATATTTTTCTATGGGGTCTTTTATTTATCTTTTCTACCTTTTTTATTATAACATTTTAAAATGTGCTAGAAAATTAGGTTTTCTTTTTTGATTGCAATGTATTTATAGTGCTTTTCTATATTTTAAATGTTTATAGTGATTTTCCTATTCTATTTTGTATATTTTTATGTAAATATCCATAATCTTTAATTATTCATGATACAATTAAAGATGTATCATCTCATTATTTTATTCCATGCTCATTCAGAAACTTTCAAATGCAAATACAAAGCATATGTATTAATTTTAAATTTGGCATGTCTTATATTCAGATTAAGCAAGTATGAACTCTAGGGGGGAAAAGGCAACATCTGTTTAATTTTTTTAAAACCACAGGAAAAAGTGGGTAACAATTTTTTTAAAAGTTTTAAGATATTCATTTTATAAATTTTGGAAATATTTGACAAGTGTTCTACTCGAAGCTAAATGACTAATTCGTTGGCATACAACAGGCTGTTGGAAATGAAGAAGAGAAAATATTTGAAAACCTTGTCAAACAGTACCGTGACACTTATTCCCAAGCTGTTATCATTTTTAGCCAGTTCAACCTCAAAGATATCTCCAGGTTTAGGAGGTGACGAAGAAAAAGTTTTAAAATTCATTTTGTTGGATGTATTCATTGAGGAGGAAGATTCCTTAATAAAGAAAAACAGACAAACAAAAAAAGGATTTCTTGTTAGAGTCTAAATGAATTACTACTGGAAGACAAATAAGTGTTGCCTGGAAAAAATTTTCAGAAGCAAAATATTAAGAAACAGAGTAGAGTGTATGTAAAAAAGCTAATGGTTGGAAGACTCTTAAGAGAATGCACTCCAGTGCATTCATATTGAGGAAACTGATGCCCAGAGTTTGAAGGGCTTATTTCAGGTGAAACAGCTAGATATATCAGAGGGAAATCTAGAACCCAGTTAGAACTGAGCTTCTATATAATACTTGTTTAATGCTTTTTATATTCTCAAGTTTATTATATATTTTCACTTTCTTTAAAAATCAATATACACCAAGGGGTAGGTTTAACTTAAGCCTCGAAGACGAGTAGGCTTCATGTTTACTTTCCTTATATGGACAACTTCAATATTAACACTGGAACAACAGCTAAGTGGTATGTATAAGGGCATAACCCTCTTGTGAGAATTACTGATTTTTTTTAGTGAATATAAGGCATGATTGATGCTCTTCTCTAAAACTGTTTGTGAATGCTAGCTTTCCTTTTTAGAAATGAGCAGCTATTTCACTGTTATTATTATCATCATACATTTAGTACTTCAGAAAAGTTAGATTATAAGTAAAAATTCAATTGCCCATTATATGGACAGGAACAATTTAAGATATTAAAGTTTTCTTATTAACATAAATGTAATATGTAAGAGACAAACAACTTGTAAAAATTCAATCAAAATGTAAGTTTAGTCATATTAGAGTTAGTATTCAAAGCTTCTAATTTCTCTGAAAGTTAGCATCATATGCAGTAGCAGTTAGTAGCAGGAGATATGAGCTATTCTTCCTTTCCAGAATCATGTAAGCACCTTTTGCTAGATTATACTTCTCTGAAATACATTTGCTTTTGTTTTGCTAAATAAAACAAAAACAAAAAATTAAAATTAAAATATGCCTTTTTGGGTGTTTGATGATCCTGACTGCTGGAATAAGTAGCTTCATCCATGTCTGAATCTCCACGGTCAGAACAATCTGTTGCATCAGAAATGCCTGGCTTTTTAGCTTTGCTTCGGTTACTGTCAGAGGAAGTCCTCTTTTTCACAGTGGCTTTGGTTATTACAGATGGGGAAGGGCTGACATGTTGTGATCCCTGCCAGGTGCGGTCACCTAAATGGCTGGCCAAAAAACCATTGACTTGGCTCTGGGACAAGCTGGCACTCTCAGTCCTGGAATCTTGAGAACTAAGGCTTCCTTCTCGAAGGCCCCCTGTCAATCCAAAGGAAGTTTCTGCGATGCGCCTTAGGGTACCATGTGACCAGTGGTGATCCTCGGAAGAAGAATCTATAGCACTGTCTTGCATGTAGGAAGGTTTCTTCATGAAGTTTTTCATTCCATTGGCAAAATGCACAGGAGTAGAAGGCACTAAAAGTCAAGATTCAAGAATGAGAATAACAAGTTAGTGACGTGCAGGTCAAGCCTGTACTTACACACATACACAAGCTGCCTGGAGATCGTTGGGAGAATTATACAAAGATAACACACACAAAACAGTTGACCTAGGCCTAGGAATCACTGAAGGGTCCCAGAAAATAGTACATTCTTTTCGTTCCCTTTGTTCCCTCCTTTGGTTGTTCTTGTAACAATCTCTATTAATAATCTCTACCTTTATTGCCTTAACTTCTCATCCCTTTTCTATTCTCTAAGACTCAATTCAAATCAGTCTCCTCTGTGAAGACTTTTCTGATTTCAGAGATAATTTAAACTTTCTTTGAGTCTCCAACATTCTTGGTCTATTTTTTCCCCCATTGCTGGGAATCAAACCCAGGACCTTATACATACTAAGCAAGCAATCTATTACTGAGTTATATCTGTACCCACCATGGTCCTTGTTTATTCAATACTTATTTGTATACTTGTTTTATATTGTCTTACTGGACTACACTTTTTGGACTACAAAAAACTATCAAGGAACTCTAAATTCCTTATATATAGCTCTTATCAAAAGACACATAAACTTTTCTGAAGTGAGACAAAACAGGAGACATGAGGGAAAGAATTATAAATGTGAATTTATAAAAAATTTACATGGCAAGTGACAACAATGAAAAATTAAAATAATGTGAAACTGTAGAGCAATAATTTGCAACAGTGAAATATAATCAGATTTAATATCCCAAAGTACAAACAATATCTACGATCCAATAAAAAAGATTTTAAAAACTCCTTTGGAATAGGGGTATAAGACATAGACTGGAAATTTGAAGTAAATATAAATACGTAACAAATACATGAAAAAAATTCCTTATTGCTCAGGGGATATACAGTATTCTACCTATTTCATCAACAAAAATGGAAATGACTGATAATTTTAGTATCATTGAAGTTATAAAGCTGTCATCTGCCAGGATAGGCAATAAATTGTAAAATTTTTGGAGGGTATCTGGTAGCACTTGTCAAAACTTTAATGTATATACTTTTTATATAGTTCCAGGTGTCTAACCTCCAAAAATATATACGTTTACAATGTCATAAGTGTATTTGTTGGAGCAACATTTGTAACAGAATTATTGTTCACCTGAATATGTTCATGAATGTCCAGAATGTATTGCATAAGCAAGTTCAAGAACAATATGTGGAGTACAAGAAATTGTATTTTTAATAAAAATCAAACAAAGAAAGCATATGTATTCTTTTGTTTACATACACACACATTATAGCTCATATACACGTATAAGTCAAAATACACAGAAGACTACACACACACACCAGATAGTTTCCTAAGGAAATGGGGTGAGAGGATTTTTAGTTCTTATTTCATGGGTTTAGTATAAATTAGATTCACTTAATAAGCTATATGCATCCTATAACTTAAAAGAAGTTAGCAAACAGAAGAAAAATTAAAAACTGCTTTGATTGAATGTGTCTCCCAAAGTTAATATGTTAGAAACTTAACCCCAAATATAACACTATTGGAAGGTACCCAAATATAACAGTATTGGGAGGTATATCCTAATAGGAGGTGGTGAGGTCATGAATCCCCACCCTCATGAATGAAATAATGCTACTTTTAAGAGAGCTCAAAGCTGTGATTTCAACCTCTTTCCTGTGTGTGCTATACTGCCTTTCTGCCTTTGAATGACCTAGAAAATTATCAGTGTGTACACCAGGTATTGATTAATCTATTTTGTGCTGCTGTAACAGAACACCCAACATCGGGTAAGTTATAAGGAACAGAGACATATTTCTTACTGTTCTGAAGGCTGGGAAATCAAAATCAAGGGACTGCATGTACTTAGGACCTTTTTGTTTAGTCATCCAGTGTTCGAAGGCAATTTTCTATAAAACATCTACTTAAAACTAAAATGGAAATCCTTTAGATGGGGATCCAGGTGGAAATGAACTTATTCTGAATTCATGTTTCTTTTGCTAAATTATGGTGAATAATGGAACCCAGTGTTCTTCTCTTTAAAAAAATTTTGGTCTTGACTGCTTGAAACTCAGAAGTATGCTACATTTCTAACTATAACTGTTCTCCTTTGCCTAAGATGACAGTTTTAGTTAGGGTAGAAGGCTCTTACAGGAGGTGGGATGTCTTTATTTCCCATCCATCTGTTGTGTTTGCTCACAGTAAACAAATGCTTAACATGTTGTTTATATATGTATATATTATATACATATATATACATGTAACATATATAATATTTAATGAATAAAAGAGTCAGATGACTAATATATATAAAATTTAAGAAATTTTATGGCATTTTTATGTCAAAATTTTATGAAATGCTTGTTTTCCACCTTTTAATTTATCATAATCATCAGAAGCTATGCCTGAAATTCATTATCTAAATTGTTTTTTTCAGATAATTTTTACTTAATTCTTTAATATACTTCCCAGGATTTGGGGGATGAAAGTATCCACATATATCTAACACTTCACTATATTTGAAAATACTATTAAGTGACAGTTAAAACCCCTTTAAGTGCTTAATATGTAGCAGGAATGTACAGATTCTTTACATGCATTATGTCAATTGATTTTGATATTCTATAAAATATGGCACCATTTGATCTCTGAGCATAGTTCAAAGGATTTGCTCAAGGTATACAATTTTAAGTGGTGGAGACAGAATCTGACCCTGGGCTCTGGAGCCTCTTTGTCTACTGCATTGTCCAGCTCCACATGGGCTGTGTGCATTTCTTCCACAAGCAATCACCTACCACCTGATCCTGTTGACAACTCTGCACAAGGCAGACAAGACAGGGCGGAGATCACTGTCTCCTCTTTAAATAATAATAACAGAGGATTTAATTTATACAGCTAATAAGTAGCATAGGCAAAGCTCAAGCTCAGGATTCTTGTTCTTCCTCATCTGCCTTTTCTCCCACAACATGCTATTGGCAGATATTATAAGCCAAAATGACATGGTCTTGTTTGAAAATTTCTTATTTATTCTTATATAAAATTTCTTATTTATTCTTATTCTTATTTATTCTTATAAAAAAGATTTTGGACATACTTCATAGATAACTATTATATAGCCATATTAATTACACAATGTTAAAAAGTTCTATTTTTCACTGACTCAAGAAGAGATGCAACATACAAAATAACCAGGAATTACTTAAGTGATATTGAAACAGAATATCTTAGAACTGATGAATGAAAAAGTTACATATATGCATAAAATTAAAACAATTAGTTCAAGAAAGGAAATAAACAGTTTAAATCCAATTTATTGGGTCAAAGCATTGAAGTGCTTGTGAGAAGTGAAACAGAACACATAACTAAGAGACATTCACATTACCTTTGGATATTTTTTCTTTTGGCTGGGAAATAACAAGTGTCACATCCTCTGGTGCGTTTTGCAAAATTTCAACTGCAGCATGGTGGCTGACCCCCTCCAGACTCACGCTATTCACAGATATCAAACGGTCTCCTGTAAAAATAGAAACCCAGTATTTTCAACGACAAAGAAAAAAATCATTTCAAATCTTAGAAATGTCAACCCTTCTCCAGTATTTTTGTTTTGCCTAAGTTCCCCTTTTGCTCTCTGCAAATTCATGCCTATTTTAAGAAAGTACCTAAGAAATGAACAAAATGTGGAGTACCTGGCTTTAAGCATCCATCCAAGTCAGCTGGTCCTCCAGGAGTAATTGAACTGATGAATACACCTAGATCCAGTCTTCCCATTTTCTCCCCACCAATAATTTGAAATCCTGTAAAAGAGCACATTTTAAAAAGATCTTCATGATACTGATGTTCCCAATGTCTAATGATTAGCCATCTTGAAATACAAAAATGTGAAGACTGAGATCAAATGATTAATACATAACATGTAGAAGACAGAACCTCTGTTAAACATGGTGGAAGTATCTTGCAGTCTCTTTGTCTTTGGTAATTTGTGATTTGGTGGGAGAGGTGATGGATTGTGGGTGAACAGCCAGTATCTTGATCATAACCAGCTCAATGTCAATACTATGCTTTAGATTTCTTTTCTTTGAACACTCACAGGCCTTCAAGAATCTCATGGTGACTTACCTAAGCCATAATTTGCATCTTTTTTCAGGTTCACCAATGTGATCTCTCTTTCTGGTGAAGATACAATGCTCCATCTTTTGTGTAGCACATCTAAAGGGTATTTATAATTTTAAGAGAATATAAATAAAACATGCTCAGGCATTAAAATTGTCAGTTTGTTCCAATTTAAGTGCTAACAAAGACTGTTAGTACATTATTCAGTCACTTTAAAAATACATTTTAACATTACTGGCATTGCTACCAAATATATATATCCCCATCTCCCTTGCTCCCTGGAATAGAATCCAGGGCCTTGGGCATGCTAAACAAGCACTCTACCACTGAGCCACACCCCAAGCCCTATTATATATTTTAAAATTTGTTTTAATTAGTTATACATGACAGTAGAATGCACTTTGATACATCATATATAATGGAGTATAATTTCTCATTCTTCTGGTTATACATGATGTAGAATACCACTGGACATGGGGTAATAATGTCTGATTCATTCTATTATCCTTCCTATCCCCATACTCCTCCCCTCCCTTCACTCCCCTCTACCTAATCTGTATGATATTTTTATAGTAATTTATAGTTCACAAAATGATTACACAACATTTGTTCTTCATACAACTATTCATTTTGAAATGGTGTAGTTCATTTAAAAATGAGTAAATAAGAGGATAAATGATTTGAGTAAGTTTAGTAAGAAAGCACAGAAAAGAGCTGACTTTTCGACTTCAGTTTTCTATCTCTAAGTTACATCACAGTTGACTGTCTGAGTATGATAACATTCAATATACTAAAAACTTCCCTCTACCTGGGTAAGACAGAATATGGAGACCTGTAATCCCAGCAACTCAGGAAACTGAGGCAGGGGGATTATAAATTTGAGGCCAGCCTAGGCAATTTACAGAGATCTATCTCAAAATATATATATATCCCAGGCCCTGGGATATAGCTCAGTGGTAGAGCACTTGCCACTTGCCTAACATGCAAGGCCCTGGGTTCAATCCCCCATACCACAACCACAGCACCTTCACACACACACACCCAACATTTCCTTCTAATTTAATGGTTGACTTTTTTTTATAATTAATAAAGTACTATTATTAAGTTCTTGAGTAAAACAGCACTAAGAAGTAACTGAATCTTTTTTAAAAATCCCACTAATAATGACATGTCTAGCGCATTTAGTCTCCAAAGATTTTCAACTACCGTTTTAGAGGTAAGGAATAACTGACTTCTTTAACAATATAGCTGGCATCACTGCCCCCCCAAATGCTTTAAGTCAATATTTAGTAAATGCTAGCAAAATAAATTATTTAAATGAATGTCAGCATCAAAACTAGAATTTACTCTGATTTCCACTTACTTTTTATTTAAATAGGCTAAACACTCACAAATACCTTCTTAATGAAATCAATAAATATAAAACTTCATTGCCATTTTAATCAAGTTAATTCATCTATTTAGTAATTAAAGCATTTGAACACACAGAGTTCTTAACATCAATTGCAACTCGATAGTGCAAACTGGTCTGTGTATGAAAATGGTAGTGGTGATGAGTTAAACACATTCAGAATGGTAGTTTTGTAAACTGAATCTTCAAATTCAAACTCTACCTAGTTCTCAAGCATAATGAAGCTTTTTGAAAAGTAGAGAGTTTGAATTCATTAACTCATAAACCAGAATTTCCTTAAATCTTCATATGCATTTTTGCAACAAATCACTATAACCATAGATCTTTTTATCTTATTTATAAATGTTCCAATTTAAGATCATCCATGGACTTAAAACTTTGTTAAAGTTACAAAACAACTAGTAATTTTGTTACACAATAGATAAATTGATGCCTAAGTGATGTAAATGTGATACTTCATATTCTAGAAGCAAATCCCTTTAGTTTGAGAAAACAATAACAATAATTTTCTCTTATGAGATAATTAATTTTTTTTTGTACTACTGGAGATTCTACTCAGGACTTCTACATGCTAGGCAAGTGTGCTACTACTGAACCACACCTCCAGTCCTTTTTAAATTGCATTTTGAAACAGGGTCTCACTAAATTGACTAGGCTGGCCTCAAAATTGCCATCCTCCTGCCTCAGCCTCCCAAGTAGATGGGATTACAGTGTGTGTCCCCAACTACCCTTGTATCCTAAGCACCATTTTAGTAAAAGTTTCTTGGCTCCCAGTAGTGTATGTGCTATTATTCTGTTGTTTCTTTTTGGCTAAAACTTAGTTACAATCAATGAGTAACATTAATTAAGTATTTGTAATGATTTTGCTAATGAAATTCCAAAAAAATTCCTGGACAATGGTTTGAAGAACTTTGCATATTAGGGAGTCCTAAGCAAAAGCCCATCCATTACTTAAGGCCTACTTTAAAAATATTTTCTAAATATCCAAGATTCCTTTGTCCTAAAATAGGCAATTACTTTTAGTTTTCAGTTAGAACAAACATGAAATAACACAAAACAAAACTAATAAAATAAAATAAAACAAATAAAAAGCAAGGCCACATTAAGAATTGAAACAAGCAAATGTTTAAGTGACCACCTTGGTGAAGTAGTAAGAGACAAGTACAAAATCAATTGCTTTGTAAAGTGATTAACTGATAATGGTTGCTTTGAATTTCCATTTTCCCTTCAAGTTTCAGATTTAAACACTTGCTGCCCAAGAATTAGGACACTTGGAAACTGAAATGAAATTCATTACTCTATGGTACGTGATAAGTCCAAGTGCATGCAGTTTCCAGAAAAGCAAATTCCAAGAAGTATAAACAGAATAAAATGAAAAAAATAAAGAGAAACAAGAGGTGTGTTTGGGGGAGGGGCTGGTTTGAGGTGGATGATGCCTTCCGAGTTACTCTGTTCCTTATCCTAATCAAGCAAGAAAAGTATTGGGCTGGGGTTATGGCTCAGTGGTAGAACAATTGCCTAGCATGTGTAAGGCACTGGGTTTGATCCTCAGCACCACATAAAAATAAATAAAATAAAGGCATAAAAAAGAAAGAAAGAAAGGTACTTAACCTAGCCAGTTTTTAAATGTAAATATTTGTCACCATTGTAAAGATGAAATCAGCTCATGTTATAGTGTTTCTGCCTTTGAATAATACTATGAACGTTCCTATGGAATATCTGTTTTGTCATATATTCATTCAAAGAATAAAAATGTCATTTTGTTTTATTTTCACTTCCAACATACATGATAACAGGATTGGTTATTAATATTACTCATTTGGCTAATAGGTATGTGTGTGTGCATATTTGTATAGTTATCTTACCTCCCTAACTAAAAGCAACAGAGATCTCTATATTATTTAAGGACTTACTACTGAGATTTCAGCATCCATTAATTCAATTAGTCTATCTTCAAATGTTTTCTGAACAACTTTCCTGTCAAAGTCTTTCACTAGGCTTTTTTGGGAAATAAAATGAGGTAATGTACATGAAAACTGCTAGCACAGTAAATGTAAGGAAAGCAAACTAACTTTACTATGAAATAGAATGCTTTCGGTACTGTCAATAAGTAGCTGCATTAAAAAGGCATGCGTTAGACCTAGAGAGAGATCGTAAGGAGTACTGCAGCAGTTTGGAGAGACTAGAGGCTTCTTCTTGCAGGAGTTAGAGAGGTAGATATCAAGGAAGTGGGGTAGGATTTTAAGAAGTTGAATATATAGATGGTTATACCACAACAAGTAAGACATTCGCAAAAGCTGAAATTTGAAGAAGTGTGAAAGTGTTATTGGGAAATATTTGGAGAATGAGATTTGAGTAGGTGGGAGTTGAATGAATATTTGATTAGAAATGGAAACTTTGCTAACCCACTTTTTAAAAATGGGACATTCTTTCTCCCCCACTCAGTCTTGGTAATACACAAAGTGACATATCAATGTGGAGGGCAGAGGATGTCAGTGTAGTAGTTGCATGTTACTAAACAATATTGTACACATGCTGGGTGCCAATTTATCAACTCTTTTCATATAGCTGATGTTCAAAATACTTTTAATTTTTGTTAAATTGGGGGACACAGCTTACGAGGCTATATAGGAGTCTGCAAAGTTTCTTTTCTCCTTAATAGGCATCACATCAAATTTTACAAATATTATGAAGTGGAAAAGAACTTCAACCTGAAAATTCCAGTTCTTTAAGTAATACATGCTGGTGTCATTTCCAGTAATGTTCACCTGGGAAATAAGCTGAGAAGAACTGACCAGCATGTAATTCAGAAATTGTATGCACACTCTGCTTTAGGGACTGTTGTTCTAGTGCTGCCTGCTCATCTCTCATGATATTCATGGACGTATACAGTCCTCAATTAAAATAAGTCAAGTAACACTGTTGACAGGTATGTCTATGAGTAAACTAAATTGTCTAGTAAAACAATGTTAAAACTATAATGGAATAGGAGAAGACTTCAAGGAAGTAGGGTAGGATTTTAATAAGTGAAAAATGGAGATGGCTATAAAAACTGAATCAATCTAAAAATAAGTCAACCATTACTTTAGCAAGAAAAATTAATTTAATTTTATGACCATTTGTGATTTAATCTGGAAAAATGTGTCAATATCATTGGTGCCATGCCATTAATTGAAAGAGTTAAAAGAGGAAACTGATAGAGAACTTAGTAGAGAAGGCTCTGGGTAAATCTATCACTCACTCTGAGGGGGAAAAAGACCTATTTCACCTCTTGGGGATGATGGGTCAGCAGTACCATAGTGGTATAAAAACTAAGAGAAGTATTTTTCATTGTTATGTTACTTACTGCTATATATGCCAGTGGTAAAGTGGATCATAACTGAAATTTGGGGTTTTTACTTCTGAGTCAGCGCTTATTAGCTAAGTCAATTAAGATCATGTAACATCTTTGGGACTCATTTAAATGATCTATAGAATAAAAAGACTTGAACTGGATAACCTTTAAAGTTCCCTTCAGTTTTCAGTTTAGTTGACCATCTTTTACATTTGTTTAATTCTACTCTCTGTTCTATTCTTTATCTGTACTTTAGATGTTCAATTTTAAATATAATTTTCAAATTGCAGGCATTTAAATTAAGCCTTCGTGGGAGGAAAACTAGCACTTGAAACTACAATGGTTCTTGACACCTGAGTAAAAAAAATGTACTTTAAAATCTTATTTCTATTTGTATAACACTTTATTACTTGGGAGTTAAGATTGCTCATAAAAAGATAATAATTAGTTTTAACACTGGAAAAAGTTTATATCAGTGTTTGTACCATGTTACTATGTCCCAGAATAACCTACTTTATAGGAGTTTTTTTGTTTTTTGCATTTTGTATTTGTTATGAGTCCTGTGTGCAACCCCATAAAATACTAGCATGCATTTTGTCGTTTGGATATTTCAGGAAACAACATGAAAAACTCAGCTAAAAGGGTCTGAAATCTTTTACATATGTCTGTTTCAAAGTGTGAATTTAGAACACTCATGACTTTTTAATTTATTTTTTAGTTTTTTACATTCTTAAAGGATTTCTGGAGGCCATAAAAGATAATGCATTCATTCTTATTTTAAGTGACAAATAATTCAGTATTAGATAATGCTTTCTTTATAATTCTCATCTAATAATCTTGGTCAGCAGGAAAAGCACTGATATGAGAAGAAGAAGCCCTATATTCAACTTGTGGGCAATTAATTTAATTTTATGACCATTTGTAATTTTATCTGGAAAAATGGGTTTGCCATGCTTTAGGTGTGAAAATTTCACTCTCAACAGAGCACTAATCCAGCCCACTTAGGTAGGTTCAAAAAGAATTCTGAGAAAAGTATGGACTAGTTTGCAAGTTGACTGGGGAATACCTATAAGAAGATGAATTAGCCCTTCTGTAAGGGTGGGGTGGAAAGATAAAGCTTCTAATGTTCCAGCAGAAAAATTATTTAAACCTGCCCATGCTTATTGGATATCTAGTATAATAGCCCTCAGATAGTAGATTAAAACATATTGCAAGTTCTCATTCTTGAAGAGATTATTGTCTTGTTTCTTTCAAAGTTTAGCAGGGAGATATAAAATTATAGATAGGCATTATTATGCTGGGAGGTAATCTAAAAAGTAGATTAGAGCATGGGCTCTGGAAACAGACTGCCTATGTTCAGAGATCATGTTCTGCTAAACGCTAGTTCTGCAACCTGCACAACTGAACTTCTTTATGCTATGGTTTCTCATTTGTGAAGAGGAAATAACATTTTGCATCCATTTCATAGGGTTGTTGTGGAAATAAAGAGAAAAATAATGTAAAGTGCTTAAAACCTTAAAATAGTGCTTAGGACATAGCAAGCACTCAATAACTATTAGTCAATAATTATTACCATTATGGACATGTTAAAAGAAAAACTATTTTAGGTATGCAAGTGATGTAGATTTCATTCTAATGTAGGAATTTTGATCATCAGAAAACTATATATTAGTAACTTAGGGCCAAGTATATGCTCAGGATTTTTTTCTTTAATTATATGCCCTTAGTTTTTCTGAGGATTAACTAATCCAAAATAGAGTTGACAAAAAACACTTCCTCATTTACTATAAGTACTTAAGACAGTGTATGTATTTTATATTATAAACAATTTACTTCCAAGAAAGATTTTCCTCTCTTGAAGAATAACTATGTGTATTTCTGTTAAGGGAATGACAATGGTATGAAGAAGCACTTTGGTGTTTGACAGTTTTGCCTACAAAAACTTCAATTCCACATGATTCAATAATTTTTTTTTTAACTCTTCCTTTTTTGCCTTTGCTATCAGGAAAATTAGAACTAAACTTATATCTTCATCAAGTTTAGCTGTATCAATCATTTTGATTAGCATATTTACTTCTTTGTCATCAGGCTTTTTAGTTTGATTTTCAGAGTCTGAGGGGAAGACTGAAAGACTTTTGGAGAAAAGCAATACATGGGGAGTAACAAAACACTTTTTCTACCCATAAAATTGTTAGAGAGATCAAAAAAGATAATACATATTAAAATACTTTCAAAATTCTAAAAATTTGAATACACTGACTCAAGTCACTGCACATTTCTAGTCTTCTTCCTACAACTTTGTTTCTAAGATTCCTTCTAAACTGTAAATCTCAATATTATAAGTCTCCAAATTCTCCCCATAATACTTAGGATAAGACTGAAAACTGATTCCTACTTAGTACTCAAGCTTTGTCCTGACTGTCACATGCCTCCATACTGATACTTACTGTTTCCAGATCATGTCTTTCTAATCATGTTGTTCCCTTGATCTGGAATGCTTATCTCCACTATTCTAGCTGAGCAAATCCTCCTCTGAAGATTCAGCTCAAGCATCTTTTCTTTCTTTCTTTCTTTCTTTTTTTTTTTTTTGGCGGTGCTGGGGATTGAACCCAGGGCCTTGTGCATGTGAGGCAAGCATTCTACCAACTGAGCTACATCCCCAGCCCCTCAAGCATCTTTTTAAAATATCTTTTTAGTCAAAATTATCTCCCACCTGAAATACTACCTTAGTTTTCAGTTAGTGTTCTTATCTCCAATTTGTCATGCATTTACTTCATCAATAGTAGCTTAATTTTTGTCCCATTACAAAACTATAATGCTGAAAAATACAACTCTCCTTTGACTCCAATTTAAGGCCTAAATCCTTGGCATAGAATTAAAGAATTTCATATCCTATCATATGGGGTATAAGAAAAGAGAAAGGATGGTAAAAATGAGGGGAAAAACATTTTGTAAACCTACCATTTTCTTTTAAAGGTACCTGGGATGAAGAATTTCCAGAACTATGCATACTCATTCCTGTGGTATAAATTAAATTATTAGACATTTATAAGATGGTCAGATACTATAGAAGTAATTTCTTCTGACAAATTTATAAAAATCAATAAAACATTAAGGCAGCAACATTTTAATTTACACTGACAAAAATATGTATTCCCACAATGGGCATGCTATTTTTAAATAGTAGTCAAGCATATTAACTTGTTTTACAGAATAAATTTAAACACAAATGTGTTGTTTCTGACAATGACATTTTGATATGTCAAATATGAAATGATGAAATTGAGCTTTAAAAGCATTTGTTCACATGTTAAAAGAAAATTCAATATTCAATAAGAAAGAATGATTTCAATAGAAAACAAATGCAGAAAATAAATTTCCTTTTATAGGTGAGTTTTATTTTATCTCTTTTACTATGCAATACTACTACTTGCCTGATATATGTGAAAAATTTATGTATGACAAAGCCTTATTAATAAAAATAGATTAGAATCTATGAAACCTCATTATATGTGAGTATACTCTGAAATTTTTTCCCCCAAAGGATTCTTCTTACACTGTTTTCAACAACACAGGGTTACCTGTAGGATTAAATCTTGTCTTTCATCTACTTTAATTTTTTAATTTGATTCAACTTAAAAGGACAATATAATCTCTGAAAGTTGTGGATGTCTATATTAATAATGTCGCTTTTCAAAAATATTTAACAAATATAACATAAAATATTTTTCTGACTTCATTTACTCAACATGCTCTACTCCAATTACAAAAATAAAAAAAAGAAAACTACATTTAACTTTAGGTAATTTGGGTAAAATGCTGGGCCCAAGGAGAGTTAAGCACTAGGATTTGGTGAAACAACTGAAGTGGGTATCCTTCTTCCTTTCTTTCTCTTCAGCTGCTTCATATTTTGAGTAGTAGTTCTGATCTCTGTGCTAAGATATGGACTCCTCCGAAAGACTGACTTCACTGCATTTCCCTTCAAAGACACGTGAGGCAAAGGCATCCTAAACTATATATCATATAAGGTAACGTGTGAGGATGTATTTGGGGGCATACGTGTATATATGCACACGTGCACACATGCATTCCTGTAGACACACAACTTCTACATTTAAATAATTAATAGGTCCCTAAAAGCTAGCTAAGAGACTTTGAAGAAACTTAAAATCAACTAAGAATTTCCACCTATCAACCATTGCATATTTCATAAAATTATTTAAGTTTTTTAGAGACAATTCTATTCATGCTAAGTTGAAAGAAGCCTAAATAAACATTTTGAAAAGTGTAGTAGTATCATATTCCACTCACACAGGCTTGTAATGAAAAGCCAAGGGAAGGCAATCCAAAGCAAGAGCACAAAATGGGTTCTCTCAGTAGGACTATCATGACTACTGTGACCAAGAGGAAGCTAAGGAATAGTGCCATGAAGCGATTTTGTGTTCGATCAATTTTTTTTTTTTTTACTTTATTTGGTAAATTTTAAGTAGATAGTCACTGTTTTGGCAATTAGGACATGGAACCCAAAATAATTTCTTGGTAATCAACATGATCCTGTTCACTTCACTATGAGCATGAAGTATGGGAGAAAGAAGGTAAGCTTGTTTATGCTGACCTATGACATATGCTTGACCAGGGTCTTCAGTGGTTGAGTCTGATTCATGTTTTCTCCTTTCAGGGCTTCTATTTAAACTTGCAACAGACTTTGAACTAAAGAGGGAAAAGGAAGGTAGGAGGGGAAGTGTCAATGTAAAAAAAAAAATGGTGAAAATAATAAAATGTCTAAACAAAAACAAATGTATGAAATGTAGAATTTACAAATATGTACTTTGGGTTAATTAATCATGTTCTTACTTAAGTTTTGTGAGTCCTGCCAAAGATTCTGTATCAGATCTTGCCATCTGGTGAAAGGGTTTTCCCACTAACTCCACAACCGTCTGAGGTGGGGATTCCATGTTAACAATGACATTTTTCCGATGAGGATAGAGAGAGGCCTGACTGAGATCATGGTATGATTTACTCATCCCTCTAGGCTTTTCCTCCCATGAAGCTTTGTCACTCTTCTCTTTTGAATTGTTTTGCAATGGCTGGTAAAGCGACAGCTCTGAGCAGGATAGCCTCTTCAGAATCTCAGCTTGAACTGATAAAGGTCGAACCGCAAGTTTGTTCAGGGTGCTGCTGGCCAGACTGCCAGTGCTGATTGCGCGTCCCATATTAAATCCTCTAACGGAATCTGCTTGGAGATTCAGGCTCCTAAACGAAGCTCTCTCTACAAGGAAATAGGATTTCTTTACGTGATGGAAACACCGCAGTACCTTGGTGAGAAGAGTTATTTTAATAAGTAAAATATAGCATGCAGTTTTTAACCATTTTGATTGCCAGCATAAGTAGACAGAGCTCTCACAGTGTGGCAATCAAGTTTTAAAAAAGAAGTTTGAAGATCCTGGTTTTCATACCATCTCTCCATCCTTTTAGCTCTATTCAATGTTTTACACAGCCACAGCCTATTCAATGTTTTACACTTCATCTCATAATTCTTAGATCCAAAAATGTTTGCAATTTAGGCCTGCTGACCCAGATTTTTTTATAGCTTTCACTTAGAAATGAGAGTGTCATTTAAAAGAGAAATTTTCAGCTCTAGCAGCATTTCTGCTAAAGTATCAGAAAACCAAGGATGGGGAGAGGGAAAGGTGAAACCCGGATGGGCTAACATGCCTGAAAAAGAAGCTGCACAGAGAAAAGTTTTGCCCAGAGAAAAAGCTCTCGATTATTGTATTTTTAAAAGCTTAATGCAGATTGTAGTGATGGTGTACCACTGTGAATGTACTAAAAACCACTGAATCATACACTGTACAATGACATATTATGTACATTATAGTTCAATGATGCTGTTACCAAAAAAAAAATAAAAATAAAAAAGGTTTTAAGGCACAAAAATTTTTTGTTATTTCACTATTAGGCCAATTCCCACCTTCCCACCTTGCTGACCTCATGATTTAATTGAGGCACGGGAGCCATGGGAGAATCAAATAGTACTAATCTTCTCTCTTTTGGTATCTGTAAATTAACATGATCAGTGAGCTGGAAATCTAAAGACATATCTAAAATCATCTTTTACATTCTAAATTTAGAAATACTAGAAAACAGGTGCTTGGCTATTCTATTCAATAGGAACTAATATCATAGCAGTTTTTTAACATTTAAGACCACTAACAAAAAAACACTACATCATTGATAAATAAAGGACTAGGAGCATAAAATTTCAAATGATTTAGTTATTCATGAATTAATCCACATCACAAGGCACTGTTTGTTCCCTCTTGGAAAGTAGTAACCCTGTGTTACACTCTATTTGGAATAATAGTGTTGACTACTATGTAAAACAGTTAGGAAAAATGTCTTTTAAAAAGAAAAATGTCAAATAATTAGTGATTAGATCCTTAAATTGTTTCACTTATCTTCTAATTTCTAAGAAGTTTCATAATATTTCATCTCAGGTAGAAAAAAGGTAGGAAAACATTGGAGATTTTTTAATATCTAAGCATCAAAGTGAAGTTTAAATAAACATGTCTCATTGTCACCAGGAAAATTCAATGTTCTTTCTTCTAAAGTAGAAGCAGACATCAGGTTAAAATAAGACCTCCATAGACTTTTAGTTTAAAAATTCCCATAAAATATGGAATTTTGTTAGAACAGATAACACTATTCTATTTTCTTTTACTTTGAGAGCAGCCTTTATCAAACAAGGAAAATGAAGCCTTATTCAGATTCAATTGTTATGTAATTTCAAAGTAATGTAATTGTATTCAGTATGTAAAAGAAAATGACTTTATATTCAGAAGAATTCTTCATTTTTAAGGAGAATATAAACCAAACTTTGGTAATAAGGGCAGCCAGTTCAGTTTAGATTTTGTCGGTTTTGTGAACACAACAGGGATTATGGATATTCAAATACATTCATTACCTACTCTTGGATAGAGCTTAAAACAGTATACTTATTCATGGGATAGGAGCATAAACCAACTACTTATCTCATCTGTTGCACTGTCTTCCAACTGGAAAGAACTCCAACATGGTCCATTAGTATAGGAAAGAACATTAGAATGAGCCTGTATCCTAATACTAAATATGTAAATTTTAACTCAAAAGTTTGCTAGTTCCACACTCAGTCTGCAATGTATACCTTCTACTGTTTCTGTCATTGTTCAGTCCCTTATATCATTTTATATTTCTCTATATTGTCAACTTAAGCTCTTTTGAAGAGAGCGACTTCATTTCTTCTGTTATTTCATAGTGCTTGCCACTTATAAATAGTAAGTGCTCAGTAAGTGATTTTTTAAAATTTATTTTCATGTAAATTATTTATAAAATTCTTCAAATATTAAAAGTACTGCATTAGGAATTAAGAGATCAGCATTCAACCCTAGTTTGATTTCTTATTATTTGAGATTAGGTGAGATACTGTCTTCTCTGAACCTATTCCCTCATTAGTAAAATTTTAGACTTAGAGGCCTGTAAGGTCCTTTCTAGCACCAATATTCTACCCTAATAAGGAAGTAGCACACATTTTTTAGCTCATCAACCTCCTAGGGATTATAGCAGTAATTTCACTTGTTTGGTATGGACAGCTAAATAGGTAGATACCTAATTCTATCCCAATTCCAAGCAGGAAAGAGTTCCTTTGAAGGTTTAGCGAAATCTAGGAAAATAGAGAGATCATACCATCTTAAAATGCTTTTACCATCCAAGTTTAAGGATGGATAGCCATTTGGTTCCTAGGGGCTTATCCATGTGATATGAAGAGGATTTCCCCTTCATGGATGAAAACAATGAATAACTAAAAATTCAGTTACTTGCCTAAGGTCATTCATCTACTACTGCTGCTGCTCCTACATGGTGTATAGTACACAGCAGAGTAGTACACAGAACTGCAGTAGGATCTCCTACTGTTGCTAATATGCTGTTACTAGAACTACTACCCAATAGTAAAGTAGTAAAGGTAATAGTGGTAAAACAATGTTGATGATGGTATGGTAAAAATAATAATGAATATTTACTGAATCCTCATTTCATTCTGCTCCTTCCTTCCTTCCTTCCTTCCTTCCTTCCTTCCTTCCTTCCTTCCTTCCTTCCTTCCTTCCCTCCTTCCCTCCTTCCCTCCTTTCTTTCTCTTTTTCCTTCTTTTGATGTCTCCCTCCCTCCCCTCCCCCCTTTCTTTCTTTTTTACTTTGATGCTGAGGATCAAACCCAGGAACTCATCCAAGGTAGGCAAACACTCTGCCACTGAGCTTCATCCCCAGACTGGTTTGCTGGGCACTTTTTAAGTGCTCTACATATATGAATTGATTTCTACTTTGCAAAGACCTTATGATGTAGGTATTACCAATGTGATAATCAAAATGCTCCAAGCTCTGAAACTTATGGCGTACTGATAGGATACTGCAAGTGGAAAAGTCAATACCTAATCTCAAGTGAAAGATAATGGTTGAAATGCAGGAAATACTAAAAATACTGTATAAAATCACCTTCAGGCTATGTATATAAGGTATATGAAACATAAATGAATTTTGCATTTAAATTTGGGACATCTTCCCAATCTCATTATGTATATGTAAACATTTCAAAATCTGCAATCACTTTCCTCACCATTTTTTTTTTTTTTTGGGTACTGTGGTTATTCATCTCAGTCTCCCAACAGGGATGCACCCAAGTAAAACTAATAGGTGGTAAATCTGCCACTACAAACTGTATGTCTGTTTCTTTACTATTCTGGGTGTATACTCCCCTGTCCCCTGCTGTTTCCCATGTTGTTTCTTTCATCCTTCAATTTATCCCCTTACAACTTTAATTATTTTTTCCTTTAAATCCAATTCAAGTGTCAGCTCTCCAGTCCTCTAGTTTCTGATTATCCTCTTCTCTGTAATATGGATCATAGAGTCTGAATGATATAATCTTAAAATCTTGAACCTTACTGTGTATTATTGTTTCATGCATGTTGGTCTAAAACTTCCCAAATAGTGTGGAATAGTACTGTGGGTAGAGAACATGGCCCAAACTTTTCAATAATATTTACATCGAATAGCTTATTGCTAAGTACAAAATAGACAATTTGACAGGTTCTCCCTGACTTATCTAGGGGTGCTATTTTCAAAATGAACATAAAATTGAAATCTTGGCTTCATTTGTGATATCTTTATAGTTTCAATTTAGTCATTTAATAGATATATATGCCTTGTAAGTTTTCAATCCTAAACATGGCAGTTCTAAAATTTGTGACAAAAGTCAAGCATATGCTCTGAGATCTCCTGAAACAATCTGCTTCGTCTTACCAATATCTTGGGCATCCTGGTTGCTCTGTCTTGCTCTCATCTGTAGCTGGAACTTATGCTGAGAAGAGCAAAGGTGTAGCAGGTACTGGCACACCTTACTGTTGTCTGTCTGGAAGGCATGTTTTATCCCATCTGATGTATTCTGCAACGTGATTTTCTTTTTCTACAATATTAATCAGGGGTATTCAGAGTTAGGATGCTTTCCTATGATTTCTTATTTGCCAAAATACCCTATAATTAACAAGAAGAAATATTATGAGGCATGGGTATTCCTTCACCTATACCTAATGTAAATATAGAAAACAAAATTCTATATTATTATAAACAAATTCAGGAAATAAATTAACACTTTTTGCCCATTTCAGAAATTGTAGCCTAAATCAGATTGTATACCAGCCATCAGCAAGGGAAACAGTTTCTTTTAATGATATTTTTAATCAATATTTTGAGTTGATGACTATGTTTACAATATTGAGACTGTTTAAATAAAAAATGACAAGGAATATATGCTTTGTTCCCTTGGGTAAAGAAACTGAAGTTTGATAAAAATTGTTTTTTAAAATTAATATATGACAATAACAGCTGTGATTCGGTTAGGCAGAATCTGGGTACCATGAAGGCTGGATTAGAATACAACAGAAGTTAAAGAAGCTGTGGGAATGGAATGGTACTGAATAACATAGCAGCTGGGTTGAGAGATGAAATGCTTTGATATTCAGAGATGGCGATTCTCACCTAATTCAGGAAAAGTAGAATAGTGACAAATCAGTTTTATTTCCCTGATGTTTTAAAAAATGAATGTCTCTTGTGGAGGAGGGCTTTCCAAAATTTGTGACCTTTCAGGTAATCCATATGCCTTACAAAATGAGCATTCAACATGCCAGGAATCTAAGACTAATGTCTTTACAGAATTACTTAAAATACAGTTAGATTCTATTCTAGCTCTTGCCTCTGTTCAAATTATTCTATTTCATGTCCATTATCTTTATTTCAAATGCAAAAATAGGCACAGAAAAATCAAATTTAATAGTATCACAAAAGATAAAATAATAGAATATTATTCAAATGCCAATTATAATTTCTGGCTTATTATTTATGCTTATTTATGCTTTTTTTTTTTTTTGGTATTAGGAATTGAACCCAGGGGTGCTTAACCATCGAGCCACATCCCCACCACTTTATATATATATATATATATATATATATATATATATATGTATATGTACGTGCACACACACACACACACACACACATAATTTGTTCTAATTAGTTACACATGACAGCAGAATGCATTTTGACACATTGTACACAAATGGAGCACAACTTCTTATTCCTCTGGCTGAACACGGTACAGAGTCACACAAGTAGTAGAGTCATATGTGAATATAGGGTAATAATGTCCGTCTTATTCCACTGTCCTTCCCACCCTAACTTCTACTCTCCTCCTCTCACTCCCCTCTGCCCAATTCAAGTTCCTTCATTCTTCCCTACCTGTCCCCACCTTGCTCTCCATTATTTAGAGACAGGTCTTGCTAAGTTGTTAGGGCCTCACTAAGTTGATAAGGCTGGCTTTGAACTTGTAATTCTCTTGCTCCAGCCTCCCCAGCTGCTGGGACTATAGGAATATGCCACCGCACCCAGCTATTTATAAATTTTAAAATTTACTTTTCTCATATATTTTCACATTAAAGACACTTAATATCACAACTCTAAATAGAAAACTAGTACCCTTGCCAAAAATAGAATTCAGCTATACGAATAAATTATAATGAATGAAATAAGAACAAATGAACATTGTTAAATTCTAACTAGATATTGTTGCCAATTGTTAAAAATGGAAATGAGCAAGTGATAGAGCAGCATGATAACAAAAAACTAATAATTTGATTATTGATAATATAACCAAACTTTTCAAATAGGGAACTTTATTTCCTAACAAACATACCACTTAACTACTGTCAAGTAATCTGCAAGGACAGTGAATTCCATCACTGTAAAGTTCTCTCACTGATTGAAGCATTAATATAAATGACAGAATGTCAGTCTATCAGTCAAAAGAGCTATACAAATGATATCTATTATAAAACACCCAAAGGTAACAAGGGGGAAAGGACAAAAAACCTCACCAAATATAGGTTAAGAGGTTCAAAATAATTAGGAAAAGTATTATTATAGTTGATTTAATATCTAAATAAAATGTGGTTTGAAATGAGTTATTTGGTTCTAAGAGTTAATTGATGGGGTGGATAAAAATTGTGCCTGAGGGAACTGAGAGATGAGAAGGCCAAAGGATGACTATTCCATCTTCCCACCAGAGATGGAAGTCAGTAGCAGGAAAAAGGGAGAATTAAAAAAGAGAGTTCAGTGTTAGAGGAAAAAGCTTCAGGGTAAATGAGTGCTCTTAAGTACAGGAAGAGTTTGCATGAGAATGTGTTCTATTCTTCGCTGTTGCAGATCTGTAAAAATGAGCTCATCATGGCTATATATAGGGCTCTGTACATAGGGGCTGCTGTGATAGCTTGGCAAGTGACATACAGCTGAATGCTATATGATGATTTCATTGTTAACTTTTGAAAACTGATTCAAATTAGAATTGTATTTAATCAATCTAAGGTTTCCTTCAGATACTTGCTCTGTCAGAAATTCCATTCAAGGAAGGTAAATAATGCCCAGGTAGTCTAGTCTTGGGAAGATGAACATGGTCTGGGTTTTCCTGAGAGAACAAATTATTATCTAGTAATCTTAGTGTTATCTCCTGGTTTCACGGGAAATTAACCATTAGGTCTAGAACAGATTTCAAATCAATTAACCATTAGGTTTAGAACTGATTAGGTTGACTATTATCCAGAGTCCAGCATGACCTTGATATCCTGAACTCCTGGTGAGAATGTAGTTCAGCCCAAATAAAAACTAAAGTTTTCAGTAATACCTGAATAACATTAGAAAAATAAATACCTGTGTATATTATTTTATTGACCTCTGGGGTTTGCCAGTGGCACCAGAATGTTCAGATACCCTATATTCAATATCAAAATGTGCTTTTAGAGCTCACTTTCTTCCATAAACATATTTTCTAACAATCATTAAATCTAAAATTGCAGAAAGTTATAGGACCAATTTATAAAATCCAACAAATCTCTGGACCTTTGAAATTCCCATAACAGTTGCTATTAGGAATCCATTGAGTTACAAAAGTTTTTTTGCGGATTAATCTAATTATGTATCTTTAAAACATTTGGAGAGTTTCTCCATGTGAGAAGTTATTACTCAAATAAGTTTGACTTAACTGAGAATTCCACCTAGTTGTAATTTAACTAAAAAGTTAATTGAGCATGTAACCAGCTAGGAATGTATCTTAAGCTTTGAAAAATCACCTCCTGAGAAAACAAGAAACAAAATCTCAGTCATACTTCCTACAACTAAGAAGGAAGAGTTAAATAGTAATGAAATATAGTAGCCTGACTGAATGGTAGGGTCTAAAGTTTACTTAAAGTTAATGTGTTACATTGGAAATTGGTAACATTCATTTTAAAATATAATAAAAACAGGTTAAAAGGGACATACAGAAAAAGAAATCTTCTTGGTTTCCCTCCATGGAAAACGAAGGACCAATGTGCGAACTCCATTGTGAACTTCGAACACAAGAACGCCTTTAGAACAGACTCCAAGCAATATTCCTGTTTGTGACTTTTTCTCAGGGTGCACTCGGTGAAAATGAACTCCATATTCTGTTAATCTTTGGCAGACCTGTTGGAACAATACAATACTACTTTGATAAATGATGACATATAATTATAGAAGTTGTACTTGTGCCAATGTAGTTTAATGTGGAAAAGATAGTTTTTCAACAAATGTGGCTGGAATAATTTGAATTCACATACCAAAAAATAAATCTCACAACTTACTTCACCAGATGTATGAAAATTAATCCAAAATGGATCACAGGCCTAAATACAGAAACTAAATGTGTAAGTTTTAAAAAATCTTTATAGCCTTGGGTTAGGCAAAGATTTCTTAGATGGGACATAAAAAGCATGAATCATAGAAGAAAAAATTGATAAATGAAAACTTCACTGGGTTTAATCCCTAGCATCATAAAAAAACAAAACCAAAAATTCCCTTAGCAACAAGTCACTTAAGCAACATTAAAATCTTGCTCAAGAGTCATATAAAGGCAAACACAGACTGAGAAATAAATATACATAAAACACATATCTAACAAAGGAATTGTATTCAGAATACATAAAGAACATGTGCTTTTTAGCAGTAAGGAGACATCAAACCAAATAGAAAAATGGGCAAAAGGCTTTTATTAGACACATCAACAAATAAGATAAGCTGGGGATATAGCTCAGTTGGTAGAGTGCTTGCCTTGCAAGCACAAGGCCCCGGGTTCAATCCCCAGCACCACAAAGGTAAAAAAAAAAGATAAGTGGTAAATAAAAAGTAAATAAAAACATAAAAAGATGCTCAGTGTAAATTAGGGAGATATAAATTAAAACTATAATGATATACCGCTAGTTACCTATTTCTAGGGTGGAAATGAAAAAGACTGAAAATATCAAGTGTTGTTGAGGACAAGGAACAACTGGAATTCTCATACACTGCTGACAGGAGGACTACAAAATTGTACAGCCATTTTGGAAAACAGTTTGACAGTTTCTAACAAAGTGAAACATACTTCCAATAGGTTCTAGCAATGCAATTGTTGGTATTCACTCAAGGGAAATAAAAACTATGTTCACGCAAAAATATGTATTGGGATCTTTCCAACCATTATTAACTAAGGAAAGAATAAACAAATTTTAATTCTGTATATAGTAAAATTACTCAGAAAAAATAATTTTTTAAAAACCACCTAATGTTACATACCACACAATGGATGAATCTCAAAAGTATTACTTGAAGTTAAAAAGCCAGAAACAAAAGATTGCATACTATAACATTTTTTTAAAAATATGAAATTCTAGAAAAGAAAAAAATTAGGGTAATAGCAGATAGTAGTTGCCAGGCGATAGGCCTAGTGGAAGGGGACTCACAGTGAAGGGACACAAAGGAGCTTTTTTGTGTATTGGAAATAGGTTTTATCAGTGTTTGGAACATTTTCTCTATAAAGAGCTGGGCAATAAATACTTTAGGCTTTATGGGCTGTAAGCTTGCTGCTGTTTAACTACTCAATGCTGCTGCTGTACTGTGAAAGTAGATACAGACAATGTGTAAACAAATGAACATGGTCAATTTCTAAAAGAACTTTATTTACAAAATCGGTAGGCCATGGTTTGGTAAACCTTGTTCTTTTAACTTTTAAAAAATGTTTTATTAGTGCATCAGAGTTATACATAGTAGTGTGGTTCATCTGACATAATCATACATGCATGGCATATAATTTGCTCCATTACAAGTCCCCAGTATTTCTTACTCCCTCCCACCCCACCATTCTCCTTCCTTTACTGGTCTTCCTTCTATTTATTTACTGTTTTTTTACTGATGCTTTATAGATATACATAAAGGTGGAATTCACTGTGGTATATACATATATGTACATAGCATAATTTGTAAACTGTTCTTTATCATGATTGCAGAGGTGGTTGCTCAACTGCATATATTTTTGGAAACTCATGGAAATGAACACTGAAAAGTGATATATTTTATTTTATGTAAATTATACCTTGACAAAGTAGATTAGCAAAAAGATACAGATGTCTTTCAAAGACAATGTGATATAAAGCAGAACACTAATCTTTTAAGGTTGTGTTAATAAGATAAAAAATTTAGAAAGATGCTAAAGTTAAAGAGAAAAGGAGTAGCAGGATATACTACCAAAAAGAGTAGGGTAATGTAATATGCATTAGGCATGCTATTTATAGGAGGAAAACTGAAACTCAGAGAGGTTGAGTATATTGTCCAAGGTCACCAGACTAGTTGAAACAAGAATTGAAATTCAAGACTATCTGCCTACAAATCTCAAGGTAAATTCTTTTTACTGTGAGCATTGGCCTTTGTTGGTAAAAATATAATTTGATAACTCACTTCCTACAAGTATAAAATGCACTACTATCTTTAAATGTGGACTCAGACAAAACAAATCACGTTGGCTTTCTTACCATGAATCCTAGTTTAAAGGTGGTATATTTCTGTGAATGAAGCGCCTTCATAGATTTTTATAGGTTTGAGACACCTGACTCTCTATAATACAGATCAGCAAATAGAAGTCATACTGTTACAGCCTAGGGAGCTGAAACAGGAGAACATTTTCAAAATTTCTTTTATCAATAAAACACGTTGCTATTTGCATTGAAAGCTTATATGGTATTATCTTTTTTGATCACAAATGCATTACTATTTGTCTGCAGTCTCACAGAAAACTTGGCAGAACTCAAACCAAAGCCAATTTTTCTAACTCTATCCCTGTATGAATTAGTTACCATTCAGTGAAAATAGAATTTTTAAAAGGATGTTACTGAATTTTAGGCTTATTAGGAAAAAACTAAACAATTCTAGAATGAGTATGAACTTGCTTCTTATATCCATTCAACAAATTCAATGGTTTCCTCTTTATAATGTACCTTGATTTTGAGAGTATTGGATAGGAAAAAAACATAGAATTACCAGATATAGGTTCAAACAGTAATTTTGCTTCACACTGTAGTTACTGACCTTGGGAAAATTACGTGTCTTTTTTGAACTTTAGTACCCTCTTTTATAAAGCAAGAACTGAAATACCACAGTTTTAGTCAGTAATAAGTGAGATAAGATGATGCACAGTATTAGTTATTGGTACCTAAGGTTTTAGATGTGTATCCTCTAACACTTCTTGCTTATTTTGAAAGAGTTGCAGTATTTATCATTTGTAGTCTTGCACGCTTACCTTTAAAAATTCTAACTCTGTCTCTTTTTCAGAAGCTCCCACATAGGTATTATGCAGTTTGGGTAACTCTTCTTTAATATAGGATAAATCAAGTTTCTCCATCACTCTGGCAGGCAAATAATGTTCCAGTCTAAAGTAAGACACACCATGAACCTAGAAAGGAGATTGGTTTTGTTAAGTGGTTCTATTTGCTTTTCATTGGAGTGAACCCTCTTCCTCTTCTCTTAAAGCTCTTGCCTTGGCTAAGACATGAAATATTTCTATTTCTAATTGTCTCTCCGAGGAATGAGTTTTAGAGAAAGTGCATCAGTATTTCTTTTCTATTCAGTGAGGGAGACTAAATGAATTCATTGGCAAACTTCAGGAGAGTGACATTCAAGGGCCTCATGCCACTACAGTTAATTAATGCTGTGAAGTATATTAATCTGGTGACACAGTCTTTTATATAGTTCACATTTAGGAATATCAGGCTTTGTCCCAGACCACCATTGGGTGAATCCATGTTGAAGATAGAAGATCCCTTTAATCCATATTTGAATAATAACTCCTATGTTTAGTCTCTATTAGTTAGAACTTGGGAAAAGGAGGACTAAGTGCTAGATATCCCTGAACTCCAAGGCAGAACAATTTTAAACAGAAAAATAAATACCATTTGCACAATTGTACATAGTTACTGTATATGGGGAATTAGGCACCAAACTAGCCTGTAAGTCTTTGGATCCAAACATCAAACATTTCAATGGGGCTTAGTCCTTAATAACACTAAGAATAAGAACACCAAAAGAGGTTTTGGGGAAAAAAATAAATCCTACCTCTGGTTGGTAATCCCCATACTCAGCCTGGAGAGCCAAGGATGCCAGCAATAAAGAAGTCTCATCATCACAGTGCATCCTCTCCTCCAAAATATCTCTTCGCAGCTGAAGGTAATACTGATGACAGGTTAGAGTATGCCTAAAGAAAATAAACAGAAACATCTTGGCATTTGATCTTGAATCTTGGGGTAATTTTTTATTATAGACATAGAAAGTCAGTTTCTCAGATAGTTTATTATTAAGTCTCCTATTAAGCTTTTAAAAGGTACAAGAAGTAAATAAATCATGATGAAGGAAATAATGAAGACTCCTTTATCTGTGGTGGGTATGTTCTAAGACCCAAGTGGATGCCTGAAACCATGTATAACACTGACCTTACATATGCTGTTTTTTCTTAAATATACATAGCTATGATGAAGTTTATAAACTAGGCTCAGTTTCCTTTGCTGAGAGAAAGCATTTTAGTGTGAATCTGTCCCAGTTACTGATTCTTGCTTTTATTTCTTGTGCTATGGGAGTCCTGTTAAGAAGTCTGATCCTAAGCCCATGTGTTGAAGATTTGGACCTACTTTTTCTTCTATAAGATGTAGGGTCTCTGGTCTGATTCTAAGGTACTTGATCCATTTTGAGTTGATTTTTGTGCAGGGTGAGAGATAGGGGTTTAGTTTCATTCTGCTGCATATGGATTTCCAGTTTTCCCAGCACCATTTGTTGAAGAGGCTGATTAAAGATAACTTACCGTAGATATCAGCAACATCAGCATATGATTTTTTTCCTTTCCTTATTGAGAACTTTCACCTTTTACTTAAAGGAAGTACTGTACCTCTTCCCTTTGGCAAGTCCAAATTGCCAGTATCCCTGTTCTTATGCTTCGGGGCCACTATTAAATAAAGGTTACCTGAACACAAGTACTGTGATGCCACAACAACTGATCTGATCACCAAAGTAGTCACTACATTACTAACAGGCAGGTAGTACATATGGGGTGGATGGACTAAAACAGAGGATGATTCACACCCTGTGCAGGGCAAAGCAAGTTGGTACCAGTCTCCATTATGCTACTTGGAAGGCAGTACAAATTAAAATGTTTCAACTGTTTATTTCTGGATTTCATTTAAGATTTTCTGATCATGGTTCACCATGGGTAACTGAAATTGTAGAAACAAAATCATGAAAAGGAGGGAACCTGTGCTGTTTCTTTTACAACAAAGAAGAAATGATCAATGATCAGAATCAATTTAGTATCAGTAAGCTAAAGAGTCAAAACAATAGGGGCCAAAAGGAGCAAATGAGAAATTCTTGTGTACTCACTGTATTAGACTAACATCATCCATGAAAAATTTGATTCGGAAAAACAAAGTGAAATTAACAGTGGCTTTGCTCTTTTTCTTTGGTTCTTCTTTCCATCCTTCTGGGGCCACTTTGGTTAATTTTAAATCAGAATCAACAAAGAAATACTCATTATCTAAAACAGAATGAGAAAAACATTCAGATAAAATGAGAAGTTTCTCTTTGATTTCTTCGTTTTTCAGTCTGACTTGCACAAAATAGTATCAGACAAGAATAAAACAAGACAATTATGAAGTATGGCAGGGAGCTCTAAGGTACTCCATGGGTAGAGGCAATATGGTTCTTGTTTTGTTTTGTTTTGTTGCTGGGGTTGAACCCAGGGGCACTTTGCCACAAAGCTACTTTCCCAGACCTTCTTATATTTTATTTTGAAACAGGGTCTCACTAAGTTGTTGAAGGTAGTCTTGAACTTGTGATCCTCCAGCCTCAGCCTCTAAATTGCTGGGATTACGGGCATGCATCACTGTACCTGGCAGTACAATTCAATTTTTTTTTTAATAGTGGCTTCTAAAGACAAAAACACCTGGATTCAACTGTTGGTCACACTTTTTACTACTTGTGTAATATTGAAAACATTATTTTAGCTCTCTGGACATCAATTTTCTTGTCCATAGGTAAGGAGAATGCCAGTTCCTGCTTTATGGCAATGTTGTAAGGATCAAATGACAAAATGAATATAGAACACTTGGTAAAGCAAGTAACACATGGCACTACTTCAACAAATACTATTATTACTGAGCTATCATCTGAAACCTAGTAGGAATGAAAATCAACAGTTTATTTTTATATTTTAATGTCGTCATTTAACTATTATTGACTCTAACTAAAAGGATTAGTCAATAATATCATTTGTAAAGAATGTTTAAACCCTCCCAACACATACACACACAGACACATAAACAAATATATGCAATTAACATATGTAATGGTCCTAAAATGTAACAGCTAAAATTTTACATTTTATTTTATTTTTAGTGAGTGTGGTGGTGCATGTCTACAGCCCCAGCTACTAGGGAGGCTGAAGTAGTAGGACTGTGTGAGCCCCGCCGTGTGAGAAGAGACTGAGCAACTGTAGCAAGACCCTGTTTCAAAACACAAAACCAAAAAACAAAAAACAAAACTACATTTATACAATGATAGTACTTCTACTTCTTAGTGCTGACTTGTTTATTAAGTTAGTATTTCCAAAATGAAGTGAGGCCTTATAGGTATAGGAAGTCAGCCTGTTGCCAAGTTTCCATTCTGTGTTGTGGATTTAAAATATATTGGTACCTTTGAGGGTAGCTAAAGCAAACAAATGATGCTCCACTAAGCCAATATGGGCTACAACCATATCAAACACATCTTTACATATAGTTTTGGTATCACAGGTCAGTTCCAATCTCTGTCCATTCAGAAGCATTATGTTTACTTTTCTCCGGTTATCCTCATTCTTCCCTTTCTTGGTCTATAATTGAGAAAAATAAATGGCATTTATTAAAGTAAATATATAAGCATTTAAGCCAGTTCTTACAAACAAAATTACCCAAATTATTTCCTAAGAGTGACTGGAATTGGTTTTATTACTTACAAGGATAGACCGTGGCAAATCCAAAGATATAAATGGTTCAATCGTCATTTTCACAAACTCAGGGCCAAAGAAGTTCTGCAAATCACATAAGTACAATCAATAATTTTTAGCATTTATTCTAGCTCTTTCCTTGAAAAAAAAATTAACAATAATAAATTACATATAAAGACACTGCATCAGAACTAGGTGGTATAAAACAAATGCAGAAACTTTCAGTGAAGAAGTGTACTGGAAGTATGCTGGAATTTGCCAAATACAGGAATGAGGTAGGCCTCCTTACACAAAGTTCCAATATCAGTTTTCCCTCATGTTTGTTTTCTACCAGGGATGTCATAAAATGCTGAGATTTTTACCGTCTTTTATTAGTTTTTATTATTTGGCCTTCAGAAAGTCTTTAAAAAAAAAAAAAGGTGATCTTGGGCTGGGAGTGTACAGTGGTAGGTAGTACATCCTTATCATGCTTAAAGTACTCAGTTTGATCCCCCATGCCAAAATAAATAATAAATAAATAAATAAATAAATAAAAAGTAAAATAAGTAATACTGATTTATTGGAGCAATACAAAGTTATCAAGCTCATATAAAGATTTAGTTTAATAATTGTTAGTGTATGAAGTGAGAGAATTGTTTTAGAGAATGATATTCAACCTATATACAATGTGTCACAGTTAATGGACATTTAATTTGTGACTACAAAATATAGTTTTTACTGTCTTCATCATGTTGTTGGAACCTTGCAATGCTGCACTTGTTTGTTTTAAATAGTGACAGGGACAATATGGAGATCGCATTGTCTCTGACCCTCATAGATGCCCCCAACAAGAAAATATCTGAGGAAATGGGGGGCTCAAAGGAAGGGGAAAGTAGAGCCTACACTCTGAACTTCCTCAATCTACTGTTCCCTCTCTCCTCTTATACAGCCAGGACTTTAGCCAACAGGGGAACACTGGTTTAGGAGATAACTTAAAAGAAGTTAAACTCCAGGTGGAAGCAGAATTGAAACTAGTCTGAAAGATTATGTCCCAAAGGGCAAAAGGCAAAGGAAAGTAGGGCCTAGAGGTTGAATATAGGAGGTGCATGGGTGCATACATGCATCTGTTTGAACTAATAGAGGTACTGGAGTTTTGTTTGTCTTGGCTTCTTTGCATTTTGTTTTACAGCTCATTTGGTTGCTTGGTATGGGAATTCTCTCCAATTAACAGTGTGGAACATATGACAGATACCATTTAAGTAAAAGTTTAACATTAAGGGATCACCAATAGTCATGAAACATTAGTATACCTTTTAAAGAAAAGAAGTACAGTAGAACAAATGAAAATGGTATGCCACGGGAAACACAGACTCTATTAAAGATCAACTAGGGCAATAAGGTGTAAGCTAGTTACAATGTTTCTGCACCAAAAGGTGAATAGAAAAAAAAATTAAATGTATGTTTTGGGAGAGAATACTAATTCAACTGCAAAATTTTTGTTCCACATGCTGTATTCCTTTTCAGTCTCAAAAAAATATAACCTATGCTTTTTTCAGAGTAAAAACACTATGTGGTTCTTTAATAACCAGTAGTTCAAATTATCTAATCCTTGATATAGTGTGCCCCTCATGAAGATACATTTGCTTTCAAAATAATGAGAAATTGATCACCTTAAAAGAAAATAGATTTTTCAATAATACATAATAGCGGCATACTGTAAAGACAGGATTTATAGTTTCTGAGTTGTTAATGAACCAACTTTCTAAATTAGCTCTCTAAAACCATGGTTTAGGAAAGTTATGTACATTGTGTGTCTTTTAAGCTGCTGACTAAATTATCAGATTGGAAGCACACACTATTTTATATGGTGTCCTACTTTAACCTAATTATGGATATTGCTTATATGATAAATTAATAAAGCCTTATTGGGTTTCTTCCTTTCAGCTTAAATTCAGTTATTTCTTATTGGAACCTAAAAACTTTAAAATAAGATGTCTTAATTACAACTCAATTCCACATTAAAAAAAAATTAGGACTGGATCTGGGGACGTGGTTCAGTGGTAGAGTCTCTGCCTAGTATGTGCAAGGCTCTGGGTTCAATTCTCAGAACTGAAGGGGGAAGAAAAAAAAAAAAAAACTAAAAAATTAGAACAATGAGGCACAAAAAAGTTTGACTTTTTACATAAAGTTTTATAACAGCATCATAAAGAATATATTTCAAGTTTTCTAATCTGTAATTCAAAGTGATTTTCACCACCCAATATTATTTTTACTCCTTAGAATACTATACAGGAAATCTGAATTCTATCCACTTAAATGTGCTTTTAAGATAATTCTTTGGGGAAAAAAAGACAAATTTATGAAGCAATCAATAACACCAACAAAAAAGAAAACCAAAAACCAAAAAACAGAATACAGTAACAGACTTTTTTAGTACAGAACTAAGAACAGAAAAAAAAATCATTATTAATTATATCATCTTACTTTTATTAATATTTAATTTGGTTTTAAAAAATTATTTTAAAAATAACATGAATGAGATACTACCTTACTCATCAAATTGGTGGCTGATAGAATAATAAAATTGAATAGATAAGAATATGGTGAAAGAGGAATGATGGTAAGAAGCATAAATTGGTACAAGAATTTTGAAGAGAAATGATAATATATATCAAATATTTTAAAAGATGTCTGTCTTTGACTTGGCTATTCTACTTGCAGGAAGTTATCTATAAAGATTTAGCTAGATGGATTTTAAACACAGCAATGACAAGTTAGAAACAAAATGTCCAACAATTGAAAATGTACTTGAGAAATTATAACATCCAGTAAAGACACGGGATGGAGTACTTTACAGCACTAACAATATTATTGAAGTTACAAAATGTCCAAAATATCTTATATGAGAAAAGAAGATGATGTTCATTTTGAGCTCATGTTTATAAAAATATATTTAAGGGCATATGTTTAAAGAAAAATATCCCAAATTGAAGAATACACACCTTTAAAAAATCCCCCCAATGAGATAGTAGATGCAGACTTGTTTCCTCCTTCCTTTGAATTTAATGTGAGGATATGAATGCTTGCAAGTTAATGTGGTTTTATCTTTTGATCAAAACTGAAATATTGCCAAAATTAGTAATCCCAATGGAAACTAATGAAAGTTTAATTTCATTCATAGGCAACTTTAGGTTACCTATTGCAATTTTTATTTTTTGTATTTATACATGACAGTGGAATCCATTTTGATATAATTATAAAAGCATGGGATATATCATATAGCAATTTTTGAAGTATTTCCCTAACAGTTCCCCAAGAGCAAGTTTAGATGCAATAACCTGAGAATCAACATACCCTCAGTTTTCTCTGGGTCATGGCTGTTTCTAAGGCAATTTCTCTTAATGGATCCCTGGTGATGTCTAGCATGGAAGCTTTGATTGTGTCTCCTGGATACAGGCTCAATCGAGACTGTCTAAGGGCCATTCTGGCTTGCAGCTGCATCATTTCTTCTTCTTGCCGTTTTAACATGATCTCTTGATTAATTAAGTTGCCTTCAAGGGGTGTTTCATATTGTCTGCTATACAGAAGAGAGAAGAAAATAAAAGTAATGCTTAGGAAGAAAACAATTGTTTTAAGGTTAATAAAAAAAAAAACCTTCATGTTAAGTAAGATATCAAGAATTTAAAAGAATTTTATTGTTTTCATCTTGGAAGAGTCTCTGCACTACATAGTGTAACATAACATGTGTAGTTTTGTGTGTGTGTATGTATATGTGTGTGTACACAGAAAAAGAGTCTGCTTCCTGACAAAGTGCTCCTAAATCCTTTGTAATTTCTTAAGCATTTGGGGTTATCAAAGAATCTTTTGTTCTAATATTTGGTCTTTGACCCTGGTTCTTGTTACATACCTTCTAAAATCCTCATAATTTCCTGGGTGATAGGATTGTCTTTGGTTTCTAACACAGAGTTCTTAAATCCCTTGGAATTTCCGAGGTGATGAAGCATTGTTCTAATGAAAAAATTCTCAGTAGGACCTTAGCTTCAGTTAGGGATTGGTCTCCAGAAAGAGCAAGTCTCAATCAGAAACCTAGAACTTTCAGTCACATTCCCCACCAGCCTCTTTGGAAAGCAGACAACCTGGAGACTGAGTTAATAATCAGTCATGCCTATTTAATGAAATCTCCAAAAAGTCCCTTAGTCATTCCAGCAAAATATCAAACCTGAGGAGGTGGCTATGGGAAACCCATATTTACAGTTGGTCAGTCAGAAGTACAGGAAGCCCAAGACTTGCACCTGTCATCTGAAGTGGGGCTGTGAGCTGAGCCTTTAACTTGTGGGATCTTATGCTAACACCAAGGACTTAGTGTTGAGGTTGAATTAAACGGTAGGACACTCCGCTAGTGTTTGGAGAGTTGGAGAACTCGTAGTTGATGTGAAGAAAATCCCCACATACTTGTTGTCAGAAATGTTCTGTGGGTAGAAACAGATTATAGCAGACAGTAACACTCAGTTGTACTTTTATGCATTGCTATACTGCTCTTTTTTTGGGTAGATCTATATCTTCCACCTCTTCTCTTAACATTCCAGCATACTCTGAAGACTGCTTCCCCTGTAGTTCCCCCATTTAATTCTTACAGGCCTATATAATCAAGACTTGGAAGTGGAAAGAGATTCTCCTGAATTCTTATTTTAGCTTTCATACTTTTGTTGACTCTTCCTCCATTAACCCTAGCTCCCCTCAGGTGCATACTGTGAAATCATAACAGCTTCTACTCTGCTGTATCAAGATATTAATTGTGTTATTGGCTATCCCTCTTTATTAATCAGAGTTAAGTGCCTGACTCAGTCTTTTTCTGAATCACTACCCCTATCATTATTCTTGGTGGTGATATATAGATTTAAAAGTCTTCCAACATTTTGGCCTCTTCCCTCTCTCAGTTGGCAATCTACACCTGTGGTCATGCTGGCTATTAACAATAACCAAGCTACCTCCAAAATTTCCTATTTCTTATCTCCCATATACTATATAAGCTTATTTTTCTAGTACATTTCATCTAATAACCTCCTTCATATATTCATGACTGTCAATAATTTTAATTTACTAATTATACCACTCTCTTTCTGGCTATTACTTTTCTCTTGCTCTTATGTTGCCTGAATTCTAAGGTTCAATGTTAAAAATCACTGATTTGCATACAACCTCAATACTCGTTTAACTGTAGAACCAAGCTGATATCCTGTGCCCTGATGACACTCTGGTGACTCATTTTCTTAAAGAACTATGTTATATCTTGTTTCATCTCTTTTTTCAAAGCTCCATATCCTCTTCTTCCTCTCTCAATTGATGTCTTTTCCTCACTTTTATTTGAAATGAAAATCAGCAAGCGTGTTCTACTTGGATGTTAATATGCACCTTAAGCCTAACATTTCTAAAACCAAGTTCTTGATACATTTCCCCCATATTTATCCACTTCTCAATCATTCACTAATTGCTTGGACTGTAACTTGGCACCATTCATGTTTCTTCTTATAAATTCCAAATCTAATTGAGCAGCACTCCTGAAGTCAGAACCTGGAAGATATCCATATCTGACTTTTCACTAACAACCACATCTGCACTGTACCCATCTCAAACAGTTTAACTGTCTCTGGACAGGTCTTTTACTCCTACAGTCTGTTCTACAGAGTAATCACGTTATAATGTAAATTAGACCACGGCCCTGCATGTTTTTAATCACCCAATAACTTCCTGTTACACTTGAAACATAAGTACTCAACTTAGTGTCCACAGTCTGATCTGATTTGGGTCCTGACTACTTGGTTACCCCTGACCTTGGTTATAATGTCCTTCATGCATTCTGTTGTACCCACACTGCTTTTTTTGCTATTCTTTTAACATGTGGTACACATCCCGTATCTTAGAGCCCCTGTACTTCCTGTTCCTTTTGTCTTGAACATTCTTCCTGCTAGTATCTGCATGGATCACTTCTGTACTTCAGTTTTCTAATCAGTCACTCCTCGAGAGAAACATTCTCTGACCATACCATTTTTGTAAAATAGAATTCAAGTATCACATTCCTATATTCCCTATTCCATTAGTCTACTTTATGTTTCTTCAAAGTACTATCACTAAATTATGGTGCATTACTTACTTGATTTTTATGGTTTATTGGCTATCTCTCATCTCTGGAACATCTATCTGAGGGAATTTTTCTGTGTTGTTCACAACTCTGTCTTCAGTACCTAAAAGCATCTAGTGTGTGATGAGTACTGGATAATTATTGCTGAGTGAATGAGTATAATCTTATGGTTCACCCCCACTTGGGGGTCAAAAATAATAAAAACTTGAATTCATATATTTGGACTCAAACTTGGTATTTACATAAAATATATTGACTTCTTTCAATCAAATTATTTTACACCAGAAAGACTCACAGTTAGAAAAAAATGATTATCATTTTATCTCTTCCAACATAATATCTGATAGAAGTGTTCATAAGGACTGAAATGTTTGAGATACAAAAAACAAAAACCAAAAAACAAATAATCCAAAAAATCCAGAAAATCCGTTTTGGTGAAGAATGAATAAGTAGGTTATTTGAAATCAGAAGAAAAGTCACCACAACAAGAAGATAGGCACAGAAGCAGTGGGAATGTTCTACTTATGAATTGTACTTCAAAAGTTAACACATAAAAAGGCTTAGAGATGCTCTTCAGAAACAGCTTTAAATAACTTTTTGGGTCACTGAAAGGCACTTTTGATAGCTTGGAATCCAAAAATTCTCATCTGCTGCATCTGACTCATAATTTCCTGCTAATCCCCCCCCCATCCCTGTGATAGAAGCCAGTAACACTGTCTGAATCTGTTTTGCCATTTCTTTCTAGCTAAAGGGAATGGAATTTTTTAAAAAGAGTTCACATGCAACATGTATAAATACTGTACTGTTTGTAGATCTTACAGATATGTGACCTCAAGAACAAAACAGGAGCTCCAGCTTGTGTACCGGCATGTTGAGGATATTTATCAGAACCCTTTGTACACATTCAGGAAATTGTGCACTTGTATAGGGAATTTAGACAGTATTTTAGTTAATGTGTACTTTTGTGGGCAGGAAAAGGACAAAATTAGTTAAAAGAAATAGAGTTTGGCAAATGACATGAGACCACACACACACACACACACACACGCACACACATACACCAATACACTTGTCTTATAACTAGTTTTCTTTTACCTGGAGCTCAATCTAACTCAGATGCTATGAACACCACATGGTTCTCCTCCATGAGTCATGAAACAAAAGAGAGCCTCTCTAAAACATGAATCTGGCAAGCTAAGATAGACTTAATGTTAAGGTTTTCTTAAATAAAATCTGGAAATAGTCAAAACTAAGATTCTTTCATAATCTTGACACTTCTGAGATTCTTTTTTTTTTTTTTTTGGTGCTGGGGATTGAACCCAGGGCCTTGTGCTTGCAAGGCAGGCACTCTACCAACTGAGCCATATCCCCAGCCCTGAGATTCTTAAGAAAAATAAAATATTCACAAAATGATTTAATTTTGTTTTGAAGAAATATCTCTTTAACAAATGAAAAACAAATCATTAACACATGATCTCAATAATTTTTCCAGTTTTAATCTCTACTCTTTCTTTCAATCAAGCTAAAAAGGGCATAACCACTATTTATAAGTTTTCTCCAAGTCAGAAATAGAAAAGAGTAAATTCTAAAAAAGATTCTTGCTCAACACTGAGCTTAGTGCAGTTCAGTTTGACTTTTTATGTCTGTTCATCCCCAAATGCTTTTGTTACATTAAGAAAATATGTGCTATCCATTGGGCATGGTGGCACACACCTTAAATACCTTAAATACAGCCTCTCAGGAGAATGAGGCAGGAGAATCCCAGGTTCAAAGTTAACCTGGGCAACTTAGTGAGGCCCTGTCTCAAAATAAAAGGGCTGGGGATGTAGGTCAGTGGTAGAGCACTTGCCTAGCATGCATGAGGACCAGCGTGACCCAAAAATAAAGGGTGGGGGGAGTAGGGTGGAAGAAAAGTGGAATATCAAGATATCAAGTACAGATCTTTGTTTCTTACCCCTTAGTTCGAAATCATCAAAATGAGTTTGTCACAACAGTAATATAAAATGCTATTATCCAAGCATAACATTACTTTAGATAAATAAATACGTATTAGAGCGCTCCTCAAAGAAAATAAGATATTAGACATTTTTTTTGGCTAGGGGTGGGGGGGTGACTGGGGATTGAACTCAGGGGTGCTTTATCACCAGACTACATTCCAAGCCCTGTAAATTTTTTTAATTTTAAGACAGGTCTCATTAAGTTGCTTTGGGCCTTGCTAATTTACTAAGCCTGTCCTTCAACCTGGCAATCCTCTTGTCTCAGCCTCCCAAGTCATGGGGGGTACAGGTGTGTGCCACTGTATAGAACTATTATAGAATAACTTTTAAAAAAGGCACACAAAATATAGAAAAAGAAATAAATTTAATAAATACTGGAACATTAATTTAGGGATAATTTTAATGTAGTGAATTTAATAACAAACTAAAAACTGTGGATTAATTGTTTTAATCAACATGGCTAGGGTTACCTTATCTAGTATTAGTTTACAGCTATGAATCTATCTCAAAGAATTAAAGGGCAAAGGGGCAAGTTTTTGTTAACTTCCAAATGATTCTCTTCTTATATTTGATAGCACTGGAGCCTAAAAGGATTTTTATACTTTAAGAGTAAATTCTGGCCAGGCATAGTGGAGCAAGCCTGTGATCCCAGTAGCTTGGGAAACAGACAGGTGGATCACAAATTCAAAGCCTGATTCAGCAACTCAGTGAGACCCTAAGTAACTCTGCAAGACACTCTCTAAAAATAAAAATTATAAAGGGCTGGGGATGTTGGTGGTTAAGTGCCCCTGGGCTCAATCCCCGGTACCAAAAAAAAAAAAAAAAAAAAAAAAGAAAGAAAAAGTAAATAAATTCTGAAGCAATTTCTTGATCTCTAATATCATATTATAAATTTGAAATTAATGCCTACCATTAACAACATCTTTTCTTTCTGCATACACATGACAGTGATACATAGCAACATGTTTACTACTGACTTCTTTCGGTTCAAACAAAGCAAACTATTACATAGCTATAATATGACCATCTTAAGCCTACCACAAATAACACTAGAACTTGTAAGAAATTCATCAAGTATTTCAGCATGAAAATAAACTCCAAACAGCCCAAATCAGGTTTTTAAAAATATAGCCTCTTAACATGTATCCCATTTGTTTACAATAAAAAAAAAAAAAGCCTCTTTTAAGCCAGACAGTGAATAATGAACTTTTTATATAATAGGCAACTTAGTAGTACTCTACTCATTATTCATTCAACTGATTCTCATTGAAAGCCTGCTGGTGGAGCCTATTACAACCTTTCAAAAGAAGTATATCCTTTTAGAAATGAAGATTCATTATCTTCTTACAGATTTTTTTTTCAATGCTGAGGGTTGAAATCAGAGGTGCTCAACCACTGAGCTACATCCTTAGTCCTTTTTACTTCTATTTTGAGAGAGGGTTTCAGTAAGTTGACCCAGGCTGGTGCCGGACTTATGATCCTCCTGCCTCAGCCTTCTGAGCAGCTGGGATTTCAGGCATGTGACAGCACCTCTCAACGATTTTTAATGTCACACCTTCACTTTTTTGACTATTTTGTACTCATAAAGATGACTTAAAAAATCAAAAATTGTAACTGATCAGAGCCAACCCGATTCTAAAAGATTCCAACGCCCTATCTTTTATAGAATTGGATGAATTCTTGAGACCTTACAGAGAAGGGAACCTAAGGGAAAAGAACAGAGGAAAATGGACAAAAATAAAGAGGATAATAATTAAAAAAAAAAAAAAAAGCCTACTTGATTCTAAGAAAGGAAAAGAAGACAATAATAAAAAATACTGGGGCTGGGGAGACAGCTTAGTCGGTAGAGTGCTGGCCTTGCAAGCACAGGGCCTGGGTTCGATCCCCAGCACCGCAAAAAAAAAAAAAAAAAACCAGACAAAAAACCGGTTACTGGAAATCTATTATTACTAGTTTTTTTGTTTGTTTTTTTCTGGCATACCTTGGTCTCTGTGACTGGCCTTGACTTGGCGTTTCATCTACTCCAGGGAGACCACTGCTGGATTCAAACCTCTTTGAAGCTTCACTTCTTCTCACTAGTTGTGGGTAAAAATAATAATAATAATAATAATAATAACAATGGCTTAAGTGATAAAAATATGAAAGCAAACTTATCTAAAACTCAAGCATTAAGCAGACATATATGATAATTTGTATAAATCATGAAATTGTAATCACATTAATGACATGGTATTTTTTGGATTATGTTTTATTAAAAAAATGATTTCCCCTGTGTGGTGAAAATGAATGCACTATTGTTTGATGGAACTACTACCAAGCTCCTATAAATACTATTAAAATGAGTAAATGGCAAAATTTTATAATTTTGAATTTTTGACAAGTTTTATTTCAACATTACCAAAAAAGATTCATGACTGCAATTTATTAAAAACATTTTGCTTGTTTCAGACACCTCTTACCTTGCCTGAAATCTGACTCGGAGGATATAATAGATGGACTTTCACTGGAGGTATTAAAGATATCACTGTGGTAAGTTTTGTATCTTCGAATTGGTTCTAAATGAATTAAAACAAAAACATTATAAAGCAAATTTGTGAGCAGTACCACGGGGGGGGGGGGGGGGCTTAATTTTGTGGGACTAGAACATGTATGCCTTCTTTAAATTCACCAATGGCAGGACTGCATTCGCACACTTTGAGATGGTTTGGCATACCGGTTAAGAGCATGGACTCCAGAGCCAGACTGGGTTTGAATCTTGGGAGAGTAATTTAACTTCCCAGTGACACTTTTCACTCCCCAAAAAAGGTGTACCACAATATTGTGCATCTCCCAGGTTTTGTTGTGAGAACTGAATGAACATATGTAAAGCTAGAGCAAGTACTATATAAACATCTCAACAGGCAGTTTTTAGAGTGCTATGTATGATTCTGTTAGGTGCTACAAAGGGACTGAAAACCCAAAGACTCAATCCCAGAGAAGCCAATTACACAAATATGTAATTTGAGACAGATGTTTAGTTCCATTAGAAGCACTAGGGCTAGGGGTACTGCAGAGGGTGTGTAGATTATGCCCTGTATAAAGAGGAAGGGCTCAGGGGCAAGTGTAAACTAAAATCTAAATCCTACCTTCTAAATATCCATCCCTTCTTCATCATCCCCACTGCTTCTGTGATTATTATTCATCTCATGCCTGGACTATTGTATGTCTCCCAAATCCCCTTTTTGCAGTCTTGCTCCTCTCATGATAATTCACATTACAAAGAATGAACTTTACAGAACTGAAAATCTGAGCATACCACTGTATTTCTTAAACTCCTTCAAACTAGAGTCCTTCAAGACACTGTTTAAAAATTCCTTAGCTTGGTATAAAGCCTTTCATGACCTGCTACCCACCTACTTTATAGTACAGGCACTTTATATTTTGAAGCCACAGATTTATTTGTGGTAAAAAGTATAGACTTCTTCCATTTCCCTTCTTCACCTGTATTCCTTCTCTTTTTCCTTTGAGAAGCCTCACCTTCTCCGTAAAAGCCTTGATTAGACATTGTTTCTCTTACTTCTGTATTACCTTATACTTAACTAATTACAACTGTACCACTACCTAGTAGTTCTCTCTTTACTTGTTTGCTTCCCTTACCTAAATTATAAGCTCTCTGACAAAAGGATTTTGTCTTTTTCAGATGAACCATTAGTATCTACCATGCTCCTGGTGCATGGCAAGCACAAAATATTTTCTGAGTGAATATTTGAAGGTCATAAAAGGTCAAAGGACTAGAGAGTATATCCTTTAAGGAAAATGAGTATATCCTTTAAGTTTGAGGGTTTGAAAAAGGAAAGGCAAAAACACAGAAAGTTATTGGAGTCTCTTTTGGCACAGAGAAATGTTTGTGCATGATTTCAGGCAGTGGAAAAATAATCTTGTTGGGGAGGGGGTTGAAGTTGCAAATGGCAGCAGGAAAAAATGTGCTAAAACAGGAGATGGAAAAAAGAGCATAATTGGGATGGTTAGTTTAGCAAGGAGGAAAAACTTTTTCTTCTTGAAAGAAATAAATGGATAAGGGAAAGGGTAAAACACAGAGGAAAGCCCCAGATATTCATGTCAGAAAATTGCCTGGTAATAAAAAGTGAATCACTTCCTTAGAGTATAATTCGGTCGAAACTTGAAAAGAGTAAAGAAATAGTGTTGTGAAGAATGGACAAAGGGTCAGCAAAAACCACATGAAATCTTTCATGTGGCCCTAAGAATTTAGGTAGACCAGAATGCATGAATTTTAGTGGAACTGATCAGAATTGTTTTGTGGCCTTTACTTGGTGTTGTAAAAAATAGCCGATGGGAAACACCTAGAACTGAGGACATAGGAAGTATGGCAGCAGAAAACCAAGTTAGGTGAGGAATTCTTTTTGGTAGTCTGCAAACTTGAGCACAGGACTTCACACAATGAGTTATTTCCTTGTGCTAGAAGGTGTTTGATGTAGAGAGTTAAATGAAGAATGAATTAATGAATAAATGAAATGGTCAAAAGACACCACAGGAACCAGGTTTGTGGAACTAGGATGGGGATGATGGACTGGGAGAATTGAGAGGTCATGCTGAGACAAGAATAGGAGTCTTGCTGAGACAAAGCTTTAAAGAAATGGGAAGAGAAGGATGGATGACTGGCAGTGGACTTGAAGGAAAGGGGAAGTTGTACATCTTGCCTATAATAATGTTTACCTGGAGGACTAGGCATAATAAAGCAAGCTGGTACTTTGTCCAGCTCTATGTACAGTGAACATGAGTATCAAGCAATATTATAATTAATGGAAAGAGTTTTAGAACTGAAAAATCTAGGTATTTACCAGTACTTTTTTTCTAAATAATACATTCTACCACAGAGTAGATTGATGGTAAAATGAGTCATTTTTCAAATCCTCTGGTTTACTATGAATGTGACTTGAAAGAATTGTGAATGACAGTTTCATCTAATACCACTTTATATTTAACAGCATAATACATGATACACAAGTTAAATAGTTACTTCTCAAGAACTGTTGTTTTCAAAGGGGACCAAAGTACTTTACTTTTATTGTTATAGAACCCCCATGCTACTGTTTTGTGGGAGTTTTCAAAGGAAACAACCAAACTACAAACACAGAATTGCAATTTTAGGACAGTAAAGCCAACAAGGTCAGGAGAAAACCCAAATTTCAAGATGCAATGTTTTCAATACTATATAAGGAAAATAGGAAGTCATAATAAGCCCATTCAGTTAACTGAGTACAGTTGCTTAGATGTTATGCCTTGTGATAACAATTTCACACTCCATATTAAGCAGTAATCTAATTTACTATTTTGTAACTATTTTGGCAAAGCACTATAAGATCATAAATAATTTTTAATCTGATTCCCATTCTTTGGTGGTATTCTATAATTGTCCTTATAGTGTTTAATGTGTCCATATTTTCTTTCTCTTACTAGTCTATGTTTTCTCTTTTTCTTCAGTTTGCCGACACTATTGGCAACTTTTTTCAATCTCTGGGTTCTTTCTGTAAGACAAATAAATATAACTTTGGTAAATCCCTCTTAAAAATTTGACAGTAAATCATCATCCCTTGATGAATATTAGTCTGTAAGTGTTCTCAGTATACACCTCAGGGGAAGGAAGCATTACATTATGAGGTTTTATAGTTTTATTCTCATAGAGGACTGGCACTCTAAAACATGAAATAGAGGACTAGTTTTGCCTATTAGGAGTAGGAAACCTTTCTTCTTCTTCTTCTAAGATTAGGGAAGGGTAGAAGTATCTATTTTAATTAAAGTAGTAAGAATCTTCTTTGTGAGCTTCTTATATTCTGGAGCCTATCTTTTGAAATGCTGTTAGCCATGTTCCTTTCATGTAATGGGATGGCAGATATAACTAGATTAAAATTCCCAGGCAATATTTATTATTCAGTCATGCTAACAAAAATGTTATAATAAGATTAGAGTTCTAAGTCATGCTTACAAAAAAGATTAGCCCTTGTAAGCATGGGGTTTCTGTTATTTTAACTAAATAATAAATTTAGCTTTTCCAGGAATTATTATAAAATTATGTCTTTTACCAATATCATCTTGTACTAGTATATATTGAGAAGTACACTTCCCAGACTTCCAGATCATTTGGGCAGGAACATTTCTTGGTTCTGAGATGACCTACATACAGAAAGACTTCCAGTAGGCACTAACCAGATAGAAGTGGTTTTCTTTCTCTGTTCTTGCAGAAGAAAGGTAAAACCTAATTTTTAATGAAGTATCCTAACATTATTAGCAACTTTACTTTTCAGAGGATCCAGACACCTCAAATAAATTTTCTGTCTATATTTGAATGTATAATCTTAGCACTTTGGATTTGATTTGGATCCCAGGAATGTGGTATAAACTCGGTGCTTTAAAAATTGATTATTATGAAAACTTCCAAACAGAGACAAAAACACAAATAGTATCATAAATCTTCTTGTACCCATTTCCTAGTATCAACAAAATGGTTATTTTAGCTGAAAAGTGTTGGACTACTTTTTTAAACCAAAAAGATACATTTACATACTTACAGAATATTAGAAAGTTTTCTGAATGCTAATTTAAAAAAATCATATGCAATGGATTTGCTAATAATATCCAAATACACATTATACAATATGCACATATAAGACTACCTTCATTGCAACGTTACAACCATACTAGGAAATTCTTTTAGTTTCACCATTAGAATTGCAGAACTAAATGTGTTTGTCTTTTGTAGAATACAATTAGCATCAATATCTAATTCACTGGCTTACAAACTATGTGTGTGTGTGTTGCTGAGAACTGAACCTAGGTACACACTCTACCACTGAGTTACACCCCCTGCCCTGGTTAGTTCCTTTAGTACATTACTATGTACAAATCATTACACTAGTGTCTGTTTGTCATGATTATTCCTCATTCCATTAGACAACTTCCTTCTTTTTAACTTCTTAGGAGTACTTAGTTTTCAAACACAAAAAACTAAGTTTTAAGAAAGAATCAAAGAGTTAGAAAACTAATGATTTTAAAAGAACAAATGGGAGAGTAAAAATCAGCCTAGATATGTTACCAAAAAAGAAGCACCAAATTGGGTCTGCATGATTATATAAACACATAAAACATACATGAGTATATATTCTATAAAAAAGCATTTTGTAGAATAGTCATGAGCAAATGAAAAGAATATTAAAGACTAGCTTAAAGAATTAAGGTTTGGATAGAAATCTATTTATAGCGATTCTGAAATCAGGCATACTTCTTGGAAAATTAAAGAGATTCTTTAATTTCTAGTATTATTTTATCATAATTAAGAACTTTTTTTTGTAAGAATATAAGGTATAGAAACTGACAAATATTTTGATTCTTTAATTATAACCTTATCCTCTGAACAAAACTCACATCGACTCTACTATCATATTGACTTAATTTATATGTTAACAATAAAAAAATAGTTTTCAGTAGGGTAAAATGCTTTTGTCAAAAGTTCTTGACAAATAAGAGTCACAGTTTCCATTACCATATAAATACACTTAGCATTCTGAACAGTAAAATTGTGGCATGTGATCATGAACATAATGCTTGCTTTTTCTGTGTGTGTGTGTGCTAGGTTTGAACGGGCCTTGGGCTTGCTAGGCAAGTGTTCCACCAATGAGCTACATCCCCCGCCCTTTTTAAAAATTTTGTTTTGAGACAAGGTCTTGCTAAGTTCAATTGCCAGTCTGGCACTGAACTTGGGATCCTTCTATCTCAGCCTTCAGAGAAGCTGGGTGTGGGAATGTACACCACCACACCCGGCTAAGAGCACTATATTTTAAAAGTTTAGGACATTGGGCTCCCATTGTGAAGATCTGCAAAATATTCTGGGCTTACATAGAGCTATTTCAATGGACAATCTTCACATTAAAATTAATATGAATCAGCACAAACTCTAATCTAAAAATACCATTTACAAGTGACACATATTCAAGCTTAGACAAGTAATATGCAGAGTGCAACTCAGTCAATTGCAACAACAGGAATTAAATAACCACTTTAAGCTTGTCATGACTCAAATGACAGATACAGGTTTCAAAGACAATTGAATTAAAATAACTATTTTAGTAGCTTAGAACTATAAAACACATGTAAAATCTCACACTTTAAAGAATATGGACCCTATTAAATAAAATACTTCAATTTTCAAGGAAAGCAGAGAAATATGTGATATCACCATGTATTCATATGTTAAATGTTCTCTCTACTTCCTTTTCAGGGGATTAACTTCTGAAGATTTGAGATTGCACCTTTTATGTGTTCTCTAAAGCCCAATATATTCTATGTTAATTATGTTGTAATTAATAGAATATGTTCTCAAATCCCCTGAGAGCTAGATATTGTGAATATAACTTTTAAGTTGGAGGAACAGAGTATGCAAGTATGAATATGCAAGTATGAATATATACAAGTGAGGAAGGGGATATGGAGAAACTCTATTAACTACAAATCACTTTATATGTGTAAAACTGTGTAGATACAGGAACAGCAAACAGCATAAACCGCTGCCATTTCCCCCAATGAGGGTCTTTTGTGACACAGCAGCAACATACTTGGGTTATGACTTCAATCAAGGCTTACTGAACCACCCTTTTAATATCCTCCAGGATTCTCTGTTGTTCTGATGGCCCCATCTCTTCTAAAACTTTTAAGGCTACCGAGTTCAATAGGAAATTGATTACATTTGTTGTGGGTTGTTCAGTTTTTAATTGACAAGAATGTTATTTTACTCTCAGAGTTGAACAAAATGGGAAAGTAAGAGGTGGGATTTCTCCTAACTATATGTATAAATGACCTGAAAATATTATTGCATCCCATATCTGAAATAGCACCACTGAGTAAGTTCTTTAGTAGCTATATAATACTTAGATTATATTGTAATATAATAGCATAGTAGCAGATGCTAGGGATACAGTTATGAAGTAGACCATACCAAATTTCCAAGATCTGTAGGAGAGATTAACTCTTCAAAAGAAATAATTTCAATGACAAAACATAGGCCATCATTCTAAAGTGGGAAGATGAGAAAAAGATTCCTGAATCCAGCAAGACCTGACAGCTTTAATAGTTTCAAGGATGGATGGCTACATGAATAAAAGCACGAAAATATAAAATGGCCTTTAAATAGGTAGATAGGTAGGAAGGTAGACATGTATTTCTTTAAACATTCTACCTACCTACATACATTTATTTATTTCTCTGTACACACATACAAAGAGGTGGGGGAGAGGGATTGAGGGAGAATAAGAAGTGGGGAGGGGGTGAGAATGACAGATGCAGAAGGATGAGTCTAGAGAGATACTCTCATGGAGAATCTTAAGTATGATGATTTAAGGAGCTGGGATCGTAGCTTACTCAGGTGATGGAACATTAAATGGCTGGCAGTAGAGAAATGTACTCAGGTTTGCATGGCAGACAGATAAATTGTTATCAGAGACACAGAAGGGACTGGGATGAAATAAGGAAATTTTTTTTTTTTTTTTTGGGGGTGCTGGGGATTGAACCCAGGGCCTTGTGCTTACAAGGCAAGCACTCTACCGACTGAGCTATCTCCCCAGCCCAGGAAATGTTTTTGTGGGTTAAAATTGTTGGGTCTTAAGAATTGTGATGGCATCCATTGCTAGTACGATCCACTTACAATTTTTCTTAAGACATAGCGATCTATACTTCCCACAAGACAGCTATGTCAAAGCCAAACTGGATCTATGTGAATAATGCTACAAGAGGATTTAAATTAGGTCCTTACTTTCCAACAAAGTAGGATATTATTTCTGTGGGTCTAAAATCCATCATTATGTTGCTATGAATATAAATATTACAAAGTTTGCACTGGTTTCACCTTTAATTTTCCTTAATGTTTAAAATGCAAGGTTACCTTTTCCATCTGGAAAAATTAAGAGGAGTAAATGTCTATCGTCAGTTGAATTCTTTTTAAAACTAAAGAACAAATTACTGCTTACCTCTTCTCAGATGCTTCTAAAACCCATCTTTCCTCAATTTAGTGTTGGTATTTTATTCTGAACTATAAAAACTATATTTTATTTCTGAACTAGGAATCAGCACTATCTAATATTTGGTTAGTAGCCAATTTAGCTGTGTAAATTTAAAATAAAAATTTAAAGTAAAATATTTCCTCAGTTATTCTAGCCGCACTGCAATTGTTTAATAACTACAAGTGGCTAGTAGCTACTGAATCAGACTGTGCAGATACAGAACATTTCCTGCATTGAATTAGTTCTATGACAGTGCTGATCTAAAATATAAATCTCATTACTATCACCCTGGAAATTACAGGACACTGATTTTTTTTTTCTGACCAAGATGTTGATTCTAACAGTGGTTCTTCAAATATACAAAATGTCTTCAAATTTAGTGGTTTAATTGTCATTAATACCTAAAATGCATTTAGTATTTGACTACCAATAACACATAAAATCCCTGCTTATTGGTACTTACTTCTTTGGAACTAATATGAATGAAATAGAAAGTGAATGATAAAATTATTTATTTTTGCTCATGGAGTAATCTAAATAACCAAATCACATTTCTTTTCTTTTCCTTTCTTTTCTCTCTCTTTGTGTGCTGCTCAAAGGGAAATAAGGTAAAGAAATAAAATTGAACTGGGTCACCTTTAACACTTTTGGGTTTAAAAAAATGATAATTTTGGACAAAATGTATCTATCTTCATGGAAAATATATAGCATTTATCAATTTTTCCCCTTTTCTTAAATGTAACTTCTGTCTTTTCAAAATGAAACATTAAAGTGCCTTGGTAATAGGAACAAGCTCGACATACTTAAGTGTTTACATATTCTAGTTGCGTAACACAGACTTCAAGCTTTATTTACAGGATTGTCACAGGACAGCAAAGTTAGGCTTAGGCAAGATGTCACAGCATTTGAAAGAGTGAAAACTATTTAATTTTGAGGTGAAGTAGATTGACTAACATCTCCTTATATAAGTAATATTTAACCTAGTCACTTTTGTATAAAATAATTTTATCTGTTCTTCACAATTTCCTTTATGGTACTGTATTGTGCAGAATGCAGAGCAGTTTCAACTGTTGGAAGCCAAAATGCTATTCAAGGTCCCCACCCAGGGTGTGGGAGAACTGTTCATACTATACTCACAGTACTGGTTCCAACTCTCATAATGAAAAATCTACTCCCAACCACAATGAGTAGGGCGTGCAAAGTAATTACATCACAAGAGAGACAGGGACATTTGTCAGACAATCCTATGGGAAAACAGATAATTTCTCAGGTCTTAAAATGGCAGTAGAATGAGGTAGAAGAGAAAATGCTGGCAATAAGGAAGAAAGGAAAAAAGTAGAAGAGTCCTATGCTGAGGTGGAAAAAAAAAGTGAAATTAAAAGAGTAAAGCAAAGAGAGAAATGATATCATTTTAAAACTTACTTACACAAGAGAAACCAAAAGTTATATTTTTCCCACCCTTTCCCTACTGCTTTATATAGAGATCTGAATGTTTGTTAATTTAATAATTATTATAACAAATAATAACCATAAATCCCAAATTTCTAATATTCTAACATCAAATACAAGTTCTTTCTTGGGATCTTTCTTTTTGACTTTCTCATTCTGTTCCCAAGGAAGTCAGAGCTCAATATCAATCACTGCTTTTTGATAGTTTACTCCCTTATCTCATCAGCCATGGAATTAACCACTCTCAAGATACTACCATGAGCTAGATGAGGTGGCACACACTTGTAATCCCAGTGACTCAGAAGCTAGAGGCAGGAGGATGGAAAGTTCAAAGCCAGCCTCAGCAACTTAGTAAAACCATAAGCAATTTAATTGAAGATAAAATATAAAAGCAGCTGGAGATGTAGTTCAGTGGTAAAGATCCTACCATGGTAGAAATCCACTAAAAACAATCACAATAGAGTATGCAACATAATGGATCACCATCTTAACCCTCTGTACAGTTTGGTTTACTAACGAAAGAACCAAAGGTGTCTCATTTTTAGCCTTTGTTTTATAACACTACTTGTTTCACTGTATTAAAATTATATAATTTTACCCAGGAGAGACGTAGGGGCTTGTTTGGTGGTTAGGTGAATGTTCAGTTTCCCAAGCAGAAAAATGGTCTTCCCAAAAAACTATCTGACATGCCTTTGATCTCTTCTTGGAATCAGGATGGCAGAGTGAAGAATTTTATAACAGGGCTCAAGAGACATGGATTCAAAATACAGCTCTGATATGAATTATGAATTATGTATCTCCTTGGCAAACTAGTCTACTTTTCTGAGCTCTTTGGCTTAAATTGTAGTCAGATTCCTTTCAGTTCCATACTCCATGATTTTAAGGTCTGGTCTCCCCTGTGCCAGTTGGTTGGTTGATGTCAGCTGAGAAGATGCTGTAGAGGTGATTTAGGTAAAGATTCCTTTCAAAAGGGTAGGTCTTGGGCTAGGAAAGGAAACCTTATACATTTAAGGTTGAAGGAGACATCTCCTTGAGCATTCAAGAGAACACACTGATACGCAGTAAATTCTTTTCTTCTGATTGTTATATTAACTCAGTGAACAACAGAACACATGTCTTTTTTAAAAAACTTAAAATGACATGTAGTAGGAAATCTTCAGACTGGAACTCTGAAAGTGCATGATGAAAATCTACAATCATTCAAATGATGGAAACTCTATCATTAACTACTTATGTGGTCTTCAGTACACTATTAAATCTTCACGAGTTCAAAAATATGTTTAGGTAACATATGCTCTTAGCCATCATCTAATTCTAAAATTACTGAAATCCATTAGCAACTGTCAAATTTAAAAATCACAAAAAAATAGAGAATTTCTTTTAAAATGCTTAAAAATATGAGTATTTAAAAAGAAATGTGTAAAATGTGTTAGTGACATCTACTGTTCTGCATGATTTATCACACACAAAAGTAATCTGTAGAGGCTACTTTCTATGAGAATTAAATTAGATGAATGAGTTATTTTCTATTTTCTTTTCTTCTTTGTATATTAGTTAAAATCTTCATAGTAACAATCTGTACTATTTATAGAGCTAACATAAATTACTTTACCTTTAGAAAAAGTACAGTATAAAGCCAGCAAATTACTCAACTAAATAACTAATAAGAATGATTGCTTTTGAATTCCAAACCTCAAACATTCTTTTCAAATAATGCTTTTAGTCTAAAGCAAACATAATATATGACTATTTGCAAATATAATAAAGGGGGTTTATTTAGAGTAATGTAAGTGTTTTCTCAATAAACCAACATTTTAGGTTTTGTTTGTTTAATTGGGTTTTAAAATATCCTCTGAAAAAACATGGGTTGTGTGTGTGTGTGTGTGTGTGTGTGTGTGTGTGTGTGTGTGTGTATGACAGAAATGCTTTTAACAATAAAGGAAGATTTCAAAATAGAAGTCACCCTGTATCAAAAAATTCTAAGGAGATTTTATTTTTAAAAAGAAAGCTCTTCCTTTGCTTGCATTCCCTGAAACAAATCTAAAATTTCTAAATCTGGAAATGATGTATCATAACTAATTATCTTTCCAACAAATAAGAATTTGTAACAAATAAGGATTATGCAACACCTTTGCAGATATGTAAGCATTTGTAAACAAGTTGGTTTGAGTTTCCTTAAGGCTTACACATACGTGTATACACATTACCTGAAAAACTAATAGGATAATATGCTACAATAGTCTAATATATTTTGTCATAGGTAATCAAAATCACCTTTTCAAACAAAGTACATCCAATAGACTATCATAGTATGATTTACCAAATTAAATATCTTTTCATTAATTGGTTGTTTTCCATTATTGAGGAATGAACCAAGGGCCTTGGGCATGCTGGGCAAATAATTTTCCACTGAGTCCCCGTATAAGAAAATTTTATTTTTATTCACTAAGTTGCTCAGGCTGGCCTTAAATTTGTGATCTTCCTGCCTCAGCCACCTGAGTAGCTGGGATTTCAGTAGTATACCACTACACTTGGCTTTCCATTAATGTTTGATTTCTTTCCTGTTTAACTTTCCAAACTAAGATTTGAGAATTAAAATATTTCTCAAATTTCCCTAAACAACAGTACTATTAATATACCAAACATTAAGGCAAATAATTTTCTGAAACTAAACCACATGAGATCACCAGATATTATTATTTTATTTTTAATATTCAAATTAAAAAAATATTACTCAACCTTCTAAGTGTTAGAAATATTCATCTAGGTTGATATGTACCTTCACTATTTGTAGTTTCAGACTGCAATGGTTCTCTATTTGAATCATTGAGGACTATCTTTTTTCACAATGGACAAGAGTTCTTTATATAAATGTCTCCATGGGGAGACAAACGAAAGCCAGGCTAAATTATTGTTCACATGCTAACTGCTGTGCAACACTAATCAGGCATAAAGTATAAATTATGAAATGTGAGTTTTTTTTTTAAGATATAAGAAATGTCTACGCCTTGCCATCACTATTTCACTATTTATTTAGCTTCCAAAAGCTAAAGAGTGAAATTATGAATAAATTTCTAAATTTTTATTTTCTGCCTTTGACTTTTAATATTTTCAGATCAAAAATACATAAAACCAATTTCTAAAAAAATAGCTAATGCTTTCCAAAATGCATTTTATGTACAAACCCACAATATCCGTTAACTATTCAATAATTTTCTCCATAATTTCCAATTCTTTACTAATTTGCAATTTCTGAATTTAAAAAATTGCAAAGTTCCCAGCGACTTGGGAGGCTGAGGCAAGAACATTGCTAAATCAAAACCAGCCTTAGCAATGGTGAGGCATTAAGCAACTCAGTGAGACCCTGTCTCTAAATAAATTGCAAAATAAGGATGGGATGTGGCTCAGTGGTCCAGTGCCACTGAGTTTAATCCCTGGTTACCAGCCCCCTGCCCTACCTTCCCCCAAAATTGCAAAGTTTCTTTTACTAGAAGGAAAGCACAACTCTGAGAGTATGTTCAGCTCCAGAACTGTGTTTACACTTACATAACAGAGGAATAGACCTTTAGCAGATAATTTAAAAGCAGTCTAAAAATTGAAAATGGTATATTGGATCAATGACCTTAAAGATGACTACAACTCAATTATGTCACTTTTCTCTTTGAACTAGAAAGCATCTAAAATTTCCTCTATTAAGCTACATCACAGAGTTCTTCTAGGAGGCAAGATCAGTTATAAAACTTCCATCTTTAAAAAAATATAAGGGCTAACTGAATTGTGCATCTATTTATACTAATGGTAGTCTATACCCATCTGTCTAGAACATGATTTTATTTCCTTCAAAGTGCTGATTTGTTTGTGTGTATGAATCAGATATTTTTAAGAAATAGAGCTTTACCCTGGAATAATAAATTACCATTTACATAGAGTTGATTTTATTCTCACAATAAAAATGTAACACTTTGTTTTATCACTTTACATTCATTACCTTATTAATTTTTGGCAGGCCCATTTTTATAGATGGAATAACCTAGACATGGGGAGGTATCCCCCAATTGCTGAAGTAAATGTCACATAGATGGTAAATAGAGTAATTCAAATCTAGGTTGTCTGACTCTAAATCTACAATCCAAATTACTATGATTCTAGAAGTACAGATTCAAAACTTTATTTCAGAATGAACAGATCAAAATCTCCTGGAGCGTGCCCTAAAATTTGCTTTCTGAAACGAGTGGTTTGGGAGGCACTGCCTCACTGTCATGCCATTCTGTCTCTCTGAAATTGCTGATTTTGATTTGCTGCTTTGCATCTCTATGAAGCAGCCATTTATTGAAGTCTCCCATAAGATAGTGCACAAAGTAGAAAGCACACCTCTTGCCCTTGAGAATCTTATAACCTAATACACAACCAAAAATACTGAGAGACTGCAAAGTGGCTGAACGGGGCATGTTTTGGATAGATGTCTCTATAGAGGCAGTATACTTTGATTAGGATTTTGACGGAAGGCAGAACAGAAATGGAGAAGTAACCTGGGTACAAAAACTTAGCAGTGGAAATAAGACGTATAGAATGGTTTAATAACCCTCCTTTATTTCGAAACATAATTTTAAATATTTTAAATCAAATCTCTTTCAGACACACACAAAGTTACTAACCTTCTACATTCATGGCTTCTCTCAGAACCTGAAGTTTCTTTTGTCTCTCTCGAATTCGGTCCAAAGCACTTGATATTGCCGAGGAGGTGGACAATTCTCGAGTGTGATGTGCTGGATCCATTTTCTGAGGGCCAAAGATATCCAAGGCTATGCTTCCATCAGAGTATCTTGCCTCCTTTTTTCTAGGAGTAGTTAAAGTCCGCCCTGCTACTGTATCAGGGTGACAATGTTGGTATCTGCCAGTCTCTCCAGAAGAGTCTCTGTCAGTGGCACAAAGCAAGTCCATGGATGAAGCCCAAATCTTCTTCTTGGGAAGCACATCGATGCCAGGGATAACTTTTTCATGTGGGCCACTACTTTTAAACTGATAAGGGGAACAGGTATTTTCAGAATCTTCATGACCAGAATTATTATCTGATGAAATGTCCTTGAAATAATCTTCTTCATCTTTTGTATCTCTGATGGACAGAAATCCCATAGATTTACTAAGCCCTTTGTTAAGAAAGGTCTGATGAGAGAACGGAGCCTTGTGTATGTCTAGTACATCAGAAGTAGAGCTTCTTCCTGGAATGATAAGAATCTATCATGTATGCACAGAAGTTTTAGAAAATAAACTGGAATGTGATCCCCTAATGACAATGAATACAGGGGCAACTTCCTAAATTTTCCAAGTGCAAGGTCAGAGATGAAATGAAATGATGGTTATAGTGAGAGTGCGGGTGGAGAGAGATGCTATGTGTTTGTGTAACCTTTCAAGGTTCAATGTATCCCCCACCCCCAATGCTCTTTTTGCAGTGCTGGGATAAAATTCAGGGCCTTGCACATGCCTGGCAAGTGCTCTACCACTGAGCTACACCCACAGCCCAATGTTTCTTATATAGTAAGTAATATACTGAACTTACTTTTTTTGAGTAGCATTATTTTATTTAACGTCAAAGGTGAAATTTTTAGTTCTAAAACTGACAAAAAAAGTTGTTGATACTATCCGGTTTGGTAGAACACTGATTATGCATGAAAGAACTTGAGGTAATAATAGAACAGCACACTCCTTTACTTTCTAAAGATATAACTTAAATATATATTACTTGAGTCTAAGGTCATGATATATTCAGATTTTTAAAATGAATATATTTAAAGGAGAAACAATGAATTCTTGCTACATTCTAGGTAAGAACAAGACTGTAGCACTTGGAATTCTTAAATTCAAGATTTTATTAAAATTAGACATATTTCAGAAATTTTTAGTGTTTGAAACCCAGATAATTTGATAACATTTAAATTATGACTAAAACCTAATTTTTTTCATAAATCAAGTACTAAAACATTTTTCCCTCTAGAGAATATTAATATTTATCAATTAGAATTAAATTCTTATTCTTTAGTCTTGATATCGTTAAAACCCATCCCACTTGCCCTTTAAGCCAGTTGTCTATAAATGCACACCAAAAATGCACATTCAGTCTGTGGGTTTTGGGAATCCATGGATTCACAACAAAAGATCATATATTTGTCCACTACTGGAAAAAATGTAGAACAATACTTTATAGTTACTAATACCATGGCCCATAGACACTGATTATTTCCTGTGTTATCTTCTGTGATTTCTCTTTGATAACTTAGCTGCTATACCATATGAAATAATGACTAAGCTTTTGCAGTAACAATAAATTGTTTAGCAATTCATTTGAAGATGTCAATTGCCTCTTCAGAGTAATAACTATAAACTTAATTGATTTTTTTTTTTTTTTTTTTTTTTTTGTGGTGCTGGGAATTGAACCCAGGGCCTTGTGCATGAGAGGCAAGCACTCTATCAACTCAGCCCAATTTTATTGATTTGACCACAAAAATGTATCTTTTTTATCTCTTCTTCCTCTCAACATGGATCGACTTAAGTAAAAATATGAAAAACACCCATAGTTGGGGTATGTAATACAAAGAATGCTAAGAAATATACCACATCCAAACACAGATAGTCATAGGCTCTAGCTTCTAATCTAAATTAACCTGAAAACTGATTAAAAAAAAAAAAAAGTCTGTGTTATAGTATGTTAGGGGTAAACTGCATTCTTAAACTATATTTTGAAATTCATTAATTTAAAATTTTATTGAATAGAGAACAGAGATATCTTTTGAAAACAATTCATTATTAGATTCAAGAAAGTAAGAACTAGGATTCAAGAATCATGTCACAGATGAATGCAGCTATCTTCTGCCTTTTACTAACAAGAATTCAAAACCCTAAAAAATTTAACAAGTGGGTATTTTGGCAGCACCATAAATTTCTGGTCAATCTCTGTGGATACTCAATGTGTTAACATTTAAGTTTACTCCATTTCCACCATGACTGTTTCTTCTTTCTTCAAATTTCCTACCTTAATTTTCTATTCTTTTAGCTGGTTTCCTATCTCACATTTCACCAAGAAAACAGAAGCTGAGAGGAAGGCTTTCTTATCTTTCCTTGACTAATTTTACATATCTACCTTGTGCCTGCAGATCTTTTCCCTGTTGTCTCAAAGGAAGTTGGAGGCCAATTCCCAATATGCATTCTGGACTTCTTTCTCTTTTTATTTTATCATAGGTTTTTCTTCTTTGGTTAACTTCTCAGCTATCTGTTTGTATCTTCATTGTTCCCCTTTTTATCACCATTTTCATAAGTATACAAACATAATCTAATATCACCAATGAACTAACCAACTCAAGTAAAACTCCTTACCCATTACCACATTTCCATCTACCATTGTCTCAAATTTCTTACTTCCCACTCATTACTTTACCAACTTTAGTCAGCTTCCAACTACTCCATACCTTGGCAACCCTAAATACATATCACCAATGACCTCCACATTACCATATCCCATGGACACATTTTTCTCCATGTCTGACTTGTCAGTGACAACCGATATTGATGATTATCTCTTACCAAATCACTTTCAACTCTTTATAAGCCTTCCTTCTACATCTCAAACTGCTCATTCTTATTATTTGCTTTTTCCTTCTCCTCTCTTGGAATCCAAATGTTGGGTTTTCTCAGGTATCAGTTTTAGAACTTTATTCCCCCCCCCCCCGACTTTTTCCTTTTAACTTCATGAACAGGTTTTAAGTGTTGTCTATCCCCTGACAGCTCCCCAATTTGTATTCTTAGTATCAACTCTTCTGGGAGCTCCAGTCTTTATAATCAGTACTTCTGCTAGGGTATTTCAGAAGTACCTCAAATGAAACATACTTAAAATTCATCTTTTGCTTCCCACATCCAGAGCTACCCATTCTTCTTCAGTCTTTACTATTATAATAGCACTATCACTCAACTGTTTGCTCAAAACAGAAATATGGGTACCATACTGAACAGGATTCATTGTTTCATCTCCCTTTGTCCCCATATCAAATCCATCAGTAAATGTTGGTACTTTATGGGATTATCTTCCATTGCCATCAACTTATTCCCAATTAAGGTTATTGCTTGGCGAGATTACTGCAGTGACCTCCAAATAGGCCTCCTGCTGTTTCTACTTTCCTTGCCCAGCAATCTTCCATGTAGCAGACAGATCTATCTTTTTAAAATGCAAATTCCATGATGATACTACCCTGTTTAATGAGGCAAATTAAAGTGTTTTAAATAAAGTCTAACCTCCTTTCAGGTCTGCCACTTGAATCTTCTTTAGTTGCATGTCTTTTTCCCTTATTCTACCCAGGCCAAAGGTTTTTCTCTATTAAGCTCTCCTATACATAAGTGCCTTTGCACAGACAGACCTTCCCTTTGCTTTCCACACTGCTCCAAACTTTTCTCAAGATTAGTTGCTTCTCATCCTATAGTTTTTATTTTAAATATGACTTCCTCAAAGAAGTCTACCCTAACTTCATTGTAATATGAACAGATCACCTTAAATGTATTCCTCTTGTATTAGGTAAAGGTGTGATGCTCTTTATGTCATTGGTATTTATTGACAGTACATTAATGGGCCATAGTGTCTTTAAAAAATTTTTTTTGTAGTTGTAGATAAACAGCATGCCTTTATTTTACCTATTTATTTATTTTACTGTGGTGCTAAGGATTGAACCCAGTGCCTCATGTATGCTAGGCAATCCCTCTTCCACTGGGCTACAGCCCTGGGGCCGTAGTTTCTTCCGAGAGCTGTGTCTTCTCACCAGCTGTGTAAGGCCTAAAACTAAATGCTATTTAGATGGTTCTTGGATAACTATTGTTTTGTAGATGCTAGGATTTTATTGTCTTAATGCAAATTAATTTGCTATGAAAATATTTCAGTACATGCTTATTGAAAGTTCAAGAGGTCATCATTTTAAATTCTATAAAGCAGTACAAATGAAAATGGGAATAATTCATTTAAAAGTTTGCAATACCTTTCTGCTGTTTCTACAAACTGTCAAACTTAACTATGGTTCAATTTGCTTTCTAAGTTTGAAAATCATATTACAGTAGCTAACTTAAAATCTCAAGACTATTCTTCACAAAAGATGATTCTGAGTCATAATTAAGTTCTTTTCTGGTGGTCAACAGATCCAAGAGAAAGACTGGTGAAATGTGAAGAGAAACTAAAGAAAAGAAACAGGTGGAAAGTATGACAATCCTGAGAAAACCAGGCAAAAATTTGAGGAAGTATGAAATAAGATTCAAAGTGATGTCTATCAAAGATGGTCTAAACAAAATTTTAAGAGCTACCAGATAGGAAAGCATTAAAGGAAGAAACTGAATAGATGCAAGAAGAAAAAGGAAGTAGTAGGAAAGAGATGGTTTCAGAGTAGTTTCTCTACTAGATCTATTAGCCTACGACTGCTTTTCCTTGCTTTGTGGAGGAAAAGAAGACACCTCTTTAGGTAAACACATAGGGGCACATTAGAGAGGTAGATTTCAGCTGTTACAAACATACCATTCTTAAATCAAATATTCCTTTCTGGCAAAATTAGCACTGCCTTTTTGTCATGTTGATGATATGTATTACTAATAATAATTTAGTGCTAACAATTACAAATCTTATTAAATAAAGTGATTGTATTATATAGTACCATAGTTGCTTTATGTTGCTAAAGCATTAGGGAAAAAATTTCCACTAACCTAGGAATTTAAATACAGAACCTGGACATACATAAGGGAGGAGAAACATGGGATCTCTAAGTTTATGTTAGATGTTTAAGTCTGCTGCACCAGAGAGAATCATGTATTGTTGTTAACACTACTGCCACTTAATTTATATTGAGACTTCATATAACTTACTCAACTGCTTTCCAAATCTTTCTGAGTATTTGTCCAGGTTATTAAAAATATTTTACCTAAATAAACAGTTATGCTCATTATATATATTTGAGCACAAGAAATTATGCTAATGTTTTTGCTGACAGCAATGCCACTGGAGCTATTCTTGAATTATTTCATGTAGAAGGAACATTCCTTGATGTTTACCCATCCTGACATAGGTGCTTCTTCCTATACACACAGAGTGTGTTGGACCTATGTTAAACCCTTGCTTCACTATATAAAAATTATTCATTATACTATGTGTCTGCCATCATTCTCTCTAGCTTTCCCCACTCTACTATGAAGTAGAAAAATCACATAGACTGTGTTGTACTTGTTCTGTATTTCCAGTTCCTAATAAAAATGATTCTAAAAGAATACAGTAGAATGGATTGATTGTGCAACTTTTAAAAACCCTTATAATCCAATTTAGGTAGCCTTATCAATCAGAAAGATTACTATCAAAGGCATGATGGCCAATGCCTGTAATCCCAATTGTGTGGGAGGCTGAGGCAGAAGGATCACAAGTTCAAGGTCAGCCTCAGCAATTTAGTAAGTCCCTAAACAACTCAGTGAGACCCTGTCTCAAAATAAGAAATAAAAAGGGCCGGGGGTATAGCTCAGTGGTAAATTGACTCTGGGTTAAATCCCCAGTTAAAAAAAAAAAAAAAAGATTACTATCAACAGATCCGGGTTTTAAATCTAGCTTTCCATTCACTCCATGAGTTTGGGCAAGCCATTCAATTTCCATGTTTCTCATTTCCTTTATCTATATAATATGTATTTAATTTATCATACCTTCTATGTAGAGATGACAGGATAGATTGAACTAATCCATATGAACTATTTTGAGCTCTTCTAAACAAGAATAACATAAAATTCTAAATATTGCCTCCCTTTTCTATTTCTGTTTTATTTTCCTAAGCATATAATTATCTACTGAGAGGGGATTTCAAAATTCTTTTGAGAGAAAATAATGAATCCAAAGATCAGGATATTTCTCATAAAAACTGCAGAATTTTTTACTTTATAAAAAGTCTCACATTGTTTAAAATAGGATAAATGATGACTACAACTCTATTTTTCATCTTCTGGGGGAGGCTCTGAGTTCAGAAAGAGTTTACAACCAACATTAGACTATACAAAATTATCAGCATCCAAATTTAAACTTAAACCATAAATACTTTCCTTTTGGAGAAGGCACAGCTTGCTAAAATCAAAACAGGGAACAATAAACGTATATTGAAGAACTATAAGAACTAAAAACAGAAGATTTTAAGAACAAAAAAGTCTTCATGATAGAACACATTCCATTTATTTTAAATTGGAAAAAATCTTCTTTATAAGATACACTGTGTTTTAACTATTTTTGTTATATGTGATTAACATTATCCCTAATTGGATATCATTATTCACCTTTTTCCTCACAGATTCAAAGATTCATAGCATCTTTTAGAAATGAACATTGAAATTACATTTAAATATTAAAAGAGGCTCCTCATTCCCCATTTCCTCACAACTGTGTTCAAGTACATAAAAAAAGAAACATGATATTATCAATATACCCAAGTCTGAAGCACTACCATGCTGATATGATCATGGTGTAGGTTTCTACCTTAAGCTTGGCAGGAAACATTTGATTTCTTTCTGCTTAGTGGGGCCATTTCATCAGCACTAGCACTATTAAGTAACAGAGTAGGGGCAGACAGCCCACTGGTGTAGGCCCTAGCTTTTGTGATGGATTTCTGAGGTAAGGCAGAAGGAGACACCTCTGAAGGTCATTTTTCATAAGTGAAAATTTTTATTTAAATATTAGATGAACAATTAGGTCACTAGGTATAAGGCACTATTCCTAGATTTGCTTACTACTTTTACTCTAATCTATATCTCACTGCCCATCTTGACATTTTCTTTATTGAATATAAGGTTAGAAGCCTAAAACACAAAGAATATCCCTATATAAACATTTCAGATTGGTACACATTGAAGAAAATGCTTTACTACCAAACTGGGATGACAAGGTTGTTTTGGTGCAAGTGATCACTGAGAGTTAACTAGCAGTGCCCAACAGTAATGTCAATGTCCTAGAAGAATATTTCTTCTTCAAAAGGTAATTCTTTTTTCAATTTTAAACTTTAAAAATTAGTATATACCATTGACTATTATCCACTAATTGCTTCTATGTAGTAATAGCTATAATTAGTATATTTATGTTGACTTTGTACTTGAAATAGGTTTTTATAACTTTGTAAAAAGTAAATTAAAAGATCTTCTGTTTAACACTATTATGGAAAGCAATGGCTAAGATGGTCTGAGAATCCTCTTCTGTTACACTTGATCTAAACAAGGCTATTTATTATTTAGGGTTAAGGACCTTTAATTCTACCCAAAAATATGAACTTAAACAAAATTTGGTTTATCCTGAGTGTCTAATTGTAATTCCTTAGACATTCTTTTGAGTTGTGATATAGGGGAGATTCTATTCTCCAATAAAGATTTTATTCTCTGATATGATTATTAGAGAATAAAATCAATGGATAGCCTGTTAAGCAGCCTTCTACATGGTTATAAATTTGTTATAGCTATCCCTTCATCCCCTGCATTTGCATAGTCTGCTGATCATAAGAATTCCAAAGAGATTTAAGACAACAACAGTAAATCTTTCTTAGTATATAAACAAAGCTGCAAATAAAAGGCATTAAAAATTGGTTTAATATAGTTAACAGTTCTGGGTTGCACACATAAAATTGAGTTAAGAGGGTAGATCTCGGGTTAAGTGTTTTTACTGCAATAAAACCAATTAAATATCTGATTGGAATTTTAATTAAAAATTTAGTTTAAAACTTCTGATGTTTTTATTGTTATAATAAGAAAATGGTCTAATAATATGAACCAAGACACTGAACTAGTTAATTTTTCTTTTTACTTGCATATAACCTAACGTTTAAAATTGGTTAAATCAATCCATCATAGTCTCACATATTTCTTTATGAAACTATTAAATAATTATATTACAAATGTAATTATGTGTAATGTTTTTTATAAAATCTCATTTCCATTTAATGAATAAATATTCACTGAACACGTATAAAAATTAATGTATTTAATACACCAGGCTTTTCATATTCCTAGCATCTGCATGTCCAGAAAGCTTAACTTCTAATAAATATCTTTTATTAAAAAATATATGTGTAGGGCTGGGGAGATAGCTCAGTGGGTAGAGTGCTTGCCTTGCAAGCACAAGGCCCTGGGTTCGATTCCCAGCACCAAAAAAAAAAAAAAAAAGTGTATATATATATATATATATATATATATATATATATATATATAAAACCTGCTATTAAAGGTATATGATGGAGTAAGTATAGATCTCTAATTATTAACTCTAAAATACTAAATAACAATTAATGTCTATAAAATTAAGATTCTGAATCACAGCTGGGCACAGTATTATCCACCAGTAACCCCAGCTACTTGGGAAGCTGCAGCAGGAGAATCACAAGTCTGAGGGCAGCGTGGGCAATTTAGCAAGACCTGATCTCAAAATAAAAAAAAATTTTTAAAGGGCTAACCATGTAGTTTAGTGGCAAAACAGTTGCCAAGCATTTACGAGGCCCTAGGTTTAATGCTCAGTAATGCAAAAAAGAGAAGAAAAAAAAAAGATTCTGAATCACCAAAAGCAACATAATCTAAACTACATTAACATATGATAATATTTAAAGTTTGGTTAACTAAATATGGCAGAAGTGATTTTTTTTTTCTATAGACCTATGATGGATGGGGAATAGGAGATAAACACAAACACATACATACAATTATATAGGTGTATGTATGTATATATGAACAGTTTTTATTCTTAGCAAAAATGTATAAACTACCTATAAAATTAATCATTCATAATATAAAATTATATTTGCTAAATCAACAAATAACAAACAAACTTCAATTCTATAACATGGTCACTTAAGTGGCAGTAGCAGATGATGGTATAGAACTCCAGAAAGAGATTAGAGAAAGAACAGGAAAGGGAAATAATGACGTAGGGAGGATAGGCAGGAGTGAGGGCAAGGGGTGGGAGGTGTCATGAGGGGGAGAAAGGGAGAAAGAGAGAAAGGATAAAAAAGAGAAACAATCTATGTTTCATTTATTTAAGTGTTCATTATGCCTCCTTGAAAAAAGGTTCTTCTACCTTGCTCTTGCCATTTGTCTATAATTTTCTATTGTTAGTTCTAAAACAGGAGAGTGACTGAAAATTTGGTGGATTATCCAATTGGTGTTATTCTTGGCACTGAGGTTCATATTATATCCTATTTTGAATCCTATTATAGCATAAAGGGAAATAGATTCTTACCTATAAGAAAATTTGTCCATATATACAGAGACTATAGTAAACACTTGTAAGAAGTGATTAAAATGATTAAATGATTAAAAATGTTTGACTTGCTATTAAAACATTGTAAAGCAAAGTGCGCCCTGTATTTTTACCCACATGTAAACTAATAGTACATGAATCAGAAAAGAAGCTTGACCTAACCAGAAATAAATTATCTTGATGTGAAAATTATAATACATTTTCAGAAAAATAATCCTTATTCACAATAAGTAAATGAAGTATGAAAACAGACAATTAGCTGCACCAGTACAGAATCTCTCCACTAGAAACAATTTTACTTCTTTTCTTTGGCTTCTCAAGATAAGCAATACCCTTGCTCAGGACACACTCTTTTCTCTCAGAGATGAGTGTGCTGAATGAACTCTGCAAAACATTTGGTCCAGATTATCTATCTAATTTTCATGTGGAGTGCTTCTCACAGTTTGTAAGATAGGTATGTGCTGATAACCTGATTAAATTAAAAAACAGATATGCTAATTTTAAAATATTTTATTAGCAAATATTTAAGCTGTCTTTACTTGTCTCTTGCGCCAAGATCTAAGAAAAAAAATTTCACCCCAAAAATATTTTTCTAACGATTAGAAATCATAGATTACTATAATTTCCAGTATTGCTTGATGAGAAGAAAAAAAGGCAAAGACAATCAGCAAAATCAAAAGTTTGTTTCACAAATAAGCCAAGTCTGAGATTTAACACTGAAAAATAAATTATCATAAAAAAATTTATTTCTTCCAGTTTTATTTCAGGTGTTTAGAATTTCTATGCATTTCTTTTAAAAAAATCTACATACTAATTATTATAGGACCCATAATTATATAATGCTATTAGCAAATAACAAAACCACTATTCATCGTTTGTTTTTATTTACTATGCATACAACCTATTGCAGTATTGATAACTACAAGTCACGAAATTAGACATGAAATCAATTTAAGGGACTGTGACTAGCATTAAAAAAAGGAAAATAGAGTTGGGCACAGTGGCATACCTGTAATCCCAGTTACTGGTGAGGCTGAGGCATGAGGATTGCAAGTTCAAGGCAATATGGTAAGACCCTATCTGGAAATTTAAAAAATAAAAAAATTCTTGGGGATGAACCTTACTGGCAGAGGTGCTCCTGGGCTCAATCTCCAGTACAAGAGGCAAAAATAGAACACAAAATATCAGAGTGTAGTAAGAATGATGCTGCTTTCTGAAATTTTTGCTTCAGTAATGTTTATAGTCATAAATATGTATTCATTTGGTCATGCTTTATATTTTTAACATAAAATGCTATGATAAACAAATGATAATATTATCAATAACACAATATTGGAAAGGTAAATAATTTGTTGTAGGAGTCCTGACTGTATTAATGTTTTCTGCATAATTTTAGTGGATTTATGTATCAATAAAGCTAGTGTTTCTGTCTGCTTTCTGCCTCCACTTTGCATTCTGATAGTCCAACCAATCGTAACCACAATTATTAAATTTCCAAGTCAGATAAGAATAATTTCATAAAAGAAACAGTAGACTAAAGCTAAAGTCTAGAAATTTCCTATTAATATACTCTTACCTGTTGGTAATCCTTTTCCTCTCAATCGGTCTCGAATAGCCTGGCTCCGATCAGGCTTTTGTTCACTGTTACAGGAAAGCTGATCCGTCTGTATATAGGTAATCAAAAATCAAGTTTGACAAAAGAATCTCCCTTTTATTTTTGTGGTAATTGTCTACAGAATAACACTAGTTAAGACAATCTGAGAAATTCTAGGTCTTTAAATTAAATGGACATATTGGCAGATGACAGATTTTAATCAGTGCTCCTTTGGATCTCCTGTATAACAAAATGTTTTAGTAGTCTCAAACATCAGTAATTTTAACCAAAGATATTTGTTTAAAATAAAGCATGTCAAATCAGGTCAAACTCCGCATTATGAGGAATGAAAAGCTAGAAAGTCAGTTTACTCAGATGACCAAATAGAAGAGAAACATGGAGATACAAAATGGAAGGAAAGAAAATGGTGAAGAGAAGTTAAAGTTAGCACTGAACATAGTGCTCACACACACACACACATACATACCATATGAATTTTAATATTCCTCCATTACTGAAATTTGTTTGATTATGAATTAAAAACCTGTCTACGGTACTATTTTCAGGGATCTATTATGTTTGCTAACTAAAAGAAGAATTACATGCAAATGTTTCTGAAATAATATTATCCTTTAAATTACATAAATCATGTTAATGCAGAGTACATTGTGCTGTGGGTGACAGAAAAGACAGTGAATATTCTACATACGTGGAAATTCCTACATTGAGGCAACCATTAGTAACAGCTGTTGTTAACTGAACAGTTACTATATGCAACCATTAATAACACCTGTTGTTAATTGAACAGCTGTTGTATGTAGCACCAGGCATAATTCATCTTAAACGAATGCTATGCTATATTAATCTGATTTAAGATTATTAAATCAGAATTTTGATCACTTCAAATGAATTTCACAGTAGTGAACGCCTAACTCATTCTATGAGTTACTAGAGGCAGTAACAGTTTCAGAGGAAGATAATAGCTAAAAGCATTGGCTTAGGGGTCAGAGACCCAGGTTCCAACTGTTTCTCTGTAATTTATCATATATGTGACCATGGGCAAATTACATAATCCTTCTGAGTCTTAGTTTCATTATCACTAAAATAAGGATAAAGGTATCTCTTTTACGGTGGGTATGTTATGAAAAAAAAATGTGATAATGCTGGTAAAACGCGTAGCACACTTGTGTGACACAAAGTAAACACAATTATTGCAGTTATTCTGTGCAGGAGACTAAGAACAATGGAAAGGTGGGGTACATTAGAATACTTCGCAGCAATCTGCCTTCATGTAAAGGCAGGTTCTCTCCATGCTGATTCCAAATGACTCTTTTGTTCTTTTCTTCCACTAAAATACTCCCCAGCATACCTCATGCCAGACTTATTACTATTCCCCAAATATACTCTTTCCCATTTCACATCATTTATCTAGGTTTATTCCTCTGCTGAGATTACTCTTTCTATGGAGCCTATAGAATCTATTTCAAAATGCTACTTTTTCTAAGTGCTATTTTTATTACAGTTATGACTTGTATCTTTTCCCCTCAGATCTCATAGTTTTAACATTTTTGCTGTTGCTTTTCATAGTCTTATTTGTATTTTATAATCAAGCACATAATTATAGGACTTAAGAGTTCTTAAATCAACCACTTTGTTTAAAACATATCTCTTACAAGTCTCTAGCACAGGTTTCATAATTAGATATTAGAAGAAACTGAATTAAATGCTAAACCTTCAAGGAATAGAAAGCTTTTCTGTAACACAGGCAAAGATAATAGAATATTGGATAAGGTTTTAGAATTTCTATGGGGGAATACTTCTTCATGGAAAGACATTTCAGCCATTTTACTATACAAGTAAAATCAGCAAAGGGCACAAATGTGTCATAGAAGATGTGGTATAATAAAAGACTCCTGGACTGACTACTGGGAAACTTAAACACTAAAACTGTTCAGGTTTCAATTTCCTCATCTATAAAGGGAAGAAGTTTTATAGAATATTAGTGTTATCAAAGGATTTATGGTTAATTAACAAAATTATAAAATTTATTTTAAAATAAATAAATAAATAAACAACTCCACCCCCACCCCCAAAATCTATGATAAAAAGAACCACAGGAATAAAATAAGTTTGGGAAATATTTCATCTATATGCTTATTCTTAAAGGTATATTCTAACAGTATAGTATATTAAAGTCTAAGAAGTTCTGCAATGGAAATACCTTTAATTTACTTTAAGCAGTTTTTTCTCAAGCTTATCAGATCACAGAATTTTTTAAACAAAAATATATTTGCAACAATGTGGGAAACTTTGGTCTGGATAGAGGATTTTCATATATTTTTTGTAGCTTCACTTTTGTTCAAAAGCAAAACAATAAAAGAAAAGGAACATGCAGAAATAAAACAGATTAAATAAAACAGGAGCTGACCTAGTTAAAGAGGGGAAAAGGGCAGCCAAGAATGCCTTTACTATCTATCTACATTTCCCTCCACCACAGAAACACAAAAGTTTAATGGGAAATAGTTTATGAACTGCTTGTCTAGAAGCTCTGTTTCTCATCAGTAGGCAGAATATATGGAATTTGGATATATCCTGTCAGCCATACAATATCCTAGGTAAGATGAGAAAAATAAACCTCTAGAGATGAAGAATTAAGAGAAGCCAGGGAGAACACCATGTGACAGCAACAAATTTGTAGCCCAAGTGAAAAAAAGACCACCACCAAGGGACCATAACACTAAAGGAGATGAGCTGACAGAGCTTAGATACAAATCAGATGTCAGAGACCAAGGAGTATCTAAACTAGGACTAACAGGATAGAAGAGTTTAAGAGATGCCGATCAGAGGTAGTATGATTAAATAAAGAGTCTGTTATTCTTGGGATTCCTCTATTCAAGACAAGAGAAAATGGAAAAGCCCAAGTCTTAGGGCAGTAAGACAGTGATACAAGCATGGATCCTTCCTACACTCCCTATGCCAGTGTCCAAAGAGGATTGGAAAGGTTGGGGAATACACAAGTGATCCAGACAAATGAGCGGACAAAAAAGAAGTATTAAGAAATAGCAAGTGCATTTAAATATTTCTGAAACCCATTTTGCATGTTAATGTCCTTTTCTATAGGTATTCACAATGGTAGAATCACTTCATGGGCTCGAAAAGGAAAATATATAAGAAAGGAGGCAAGAGCAGACATTTCCAGTTTGAATATGTTATGATTCTATGATATTTTCTAGAATAAAGTACTAAAAAAACAAAACATCAGTTCTCACAAAATGCCAGAGACTAAGTACCTGCAAAGAGCTTCTAAATGTTAAGTATTATTTCAAGAAAGCAATTAATATTAGAACAAGAAATTCAACTTCCTATTCCTAATCTTCACTGAGAAAATGCTACCTACATCATAACTTCAAAGAAAATTCTGTGATATGCTATTAATTTTAAAATATGACTATATTGGTCAGTTGGAACTGTAGCTTACCCCAGGAAGATTCCCCAGAACGAGTTTTACCAACTGTTTCACATAGGAAAATGAAGGTGCACAGTTGCTATTCCTAATGTGGGCGCTGCAAGCATCCAGGACGGTCCGAACAGAAACTCGAGCATAAATAACATCCTCACACATTCCAAGGAGTATGCTATTGAGATGATCTCCAAGCTTGATAGGCTAAAAATGAAGAAAGAAAAACATTTTAATTAATATGTGTAAATCCTCTAATATAAGAAAAGCCATTCTAACAATCTCAGGAATCACAGCAAATGCACTTCACATACTTGGAGGAATGAATTTTTCTCCATTTGTAAATATCTTGCTTATTCTACCTTTTTCTATTATAAAACAATTTATTAACAGAATATGGTTAATATACATCTTCCCAAATAGGAAGTATTACAGAAAACACTTTTTTTTTATTTGATAAACAAGTGGAATTCTTCAGTTATTCAAATATTTTGAAAACAGCTGTTACATATACACCATTTGGGTAGAACAAACTATTTTCTAATATTCATAATAATGTAATACATTCTTTTTATGAATATAATTTGACATTTACACAATAAGGTAGAATATTTCAGATGCTACAATTACTGAAGGTCCTTTAAATATAAGTTCTCATTACCTGATGAAACAAAGAACCCATAATGTGTGATTATTTTTACTTGTTAACATAATGTGTGAAATATTATATCCAAATGATCAATAAGCATATGAAAGGGTGGTCTACATCATTATTCACTAAGAAGTGTAAATAAAACCATAGCAAAAGTCACCACAGGCTGGAGCTGCAGCTCAGTGGCACTCACTGTGTGTGCTTGGCATGTGGGAGACCCTGGGTTCAATCTGCAATGCCATCAAAAGAAGAGAGAGAGAGAAAGAGAGAGAGAGAGAGAGAGAGAGAGAGAGAGAGAGAGAGAGAGAGAGAGAGAGAGAGAGAGAGAGAGAGAGAGAGAGAAGAAAGAAAAAAAGAAAAAAAATCTACTCACAAACAAATAAATAAAAAGACTCATAATAAAAAGCACTGGTAAGGAGTAGAGCAACTGGAGTGCTCATCCATTGCTGACAGGAGTTGAAATTTTTACATCCCCTTTGGTTTAAACAAACATTTTCCCTGTGACCATTTCACTTCTCAACTACTTAGGCATTATTTCCTGTAGGTCCCAGCTTAGATGCATTTTTCTTTAAGAAACTTGCCCTAACCCTTCAAGTCTAATCAGAAGTCCCAACTCTATTTTCCACAGCACCCTCCACTTCCCCTAACACAGCATTCATTATGTCATGTTGTAGTTAGCCATCTAACTGTACCTTCTAATAGATTCCTCAGGCCTGAGTATCCACAGTACTAATGTCTAGCACTGTGTCTGATACAACTTACACACTTAGTAAGTACTTTTAAATTAATATTTCCCAAATGATCAAGATTTCTGATTATAAAGTATACATTTATCTTTCTCCTCTAATGTATGCATTGTTGATATTTATTTTAGTTATCAGAAAAGAGTATAATGGTACAACCACTTCAAGGACTATGATCATATTTTACATATAAGTTCTAGGGATCTTGATAAACAACATTAACATTTCCAGTAATAATTTAGCTTCTCATTTTTATTTACAGAATTGAAGTTGAGGAGGGAAAGAAAGTATACAGTATTTTTCCTGCTATAAAATTAAATCAAACCAAGTTGAAGAACATCATTTATCTTTCAAGAATTTTAAGATGTTAAAATTTTAGGATAAAAGTCAAACATTGTTATTGCTAATATTTAATAATAAAAACGTATCTAGTTATTTTGGTTTTGATGTCAAAATACCTAAAATAAAACCTAATTCTAAATATTATATCTTAGCTTTATTGAAATAAGGGTATTTCTAAATTTTTAATTACTACTTACTACTATGTTTATGTTCAATCTTCAGGAATCAGAAGCATTTTATTTTATTTTATTTTTTTGAGTACTGGGGATTGAACCCAGGGCCTTGTGCTTGCAAAGCAACTGAGCTATCTCTCTAGCCCCAGAAGTATTTTAGAAAATAAAGACTAGAGGTAGCCCAATAGTTATCAAAGCCCAAGACCTGGGAAAGTGTTAATATCTGTGCCTGCTATTGCAGAGGTAGCCAAGTATGATTCTGCAGTGAGAAGAGAAAAAGTAATGAAGCTCCACTGAGACAGAGAGCTACTATTCTACTTTTTGTTTTTTCTGTGGTAACAGGCTAAGCTATATGCCCAACCTTTTTTTTTTTTAATGATTCTTTAAGACAGTCTTGCTAAATTGCCCAGGCTGATTCTAAACTTCTGATACTCCTGCTCTAGAATCCCAAGTACTCCAGATTAGAGGCTCCAATTTTTTCATCTAAAGGATACTACTAGACAGTCTCTGTGGTGCTCACCTGTAATCCCAGCAACTTGGAAGCCTGAGGCAGAATGATCACAAGTTTGAGGACAGCCTTGGCAACTTAGTGAGGCCCTAAGCAAATTAAAAGTAGTAAAAGGGCTGGGGAATGTGTCTCAGTGGTTAAATCTGATTCAGTCCCTGGTTACCTGCCCTCATCAAAAAAAGGGTATGACTTTCAGTGCAAGAATGAATCATCAGAGATATTTACAATCTCTCTTATCAGTCATTAAATTAGAAGAAATAAAATATACTCCCACTTTATCTTGCTATGATTTTGAAGAGGCTAACTCCATATGATGGACTAAATTATTGAAACCTAGGTGGTAATTATTAAGATTCTAAGAATATTTGAAAATAATTTCATTTGTACTTATATTGTTAGTTCATTCTGAAAGTACAACCAACATTTTCAACATGAACAAACAGTACAGAAAAGCTGTACAAATGTAAAAACTTGACTTACTTGGCTCTGAGGTACTTCATGATCAGCCCCCCAATACAATGTCATTCCAAGAGAATAAATATGGATCTAGAAATAGAATTTTAAAAATTATGGTAAAATAAAATTTAAAAATACAGAAAGTACTATATATTTTTTGTTCCAGAGAGATTACAACATGTAATTTGAGAAAAACGTTTCACAGGAGGAAAGAAGTATACATAAAAGTATGTGGGAGCATAAAACAGAAAATAAGACTGGAAATTATTAAAACAGATTTTTTTCTAATAATGAGTCTAAAGTTTCTTCATGCAAAGTCAAGTAAATATGAATATATATTATTATATCCTCCTTCTTTTACAAAATTTAAAAGTTACTCAGGATCAAATTATATTGTTATATCAGGTGCATGTACAAATATGTAACAATGAATTCCACTATTTGGTATAATCATAATGCACTTATAAAAAAGTTACTCAGCAGCCTGCATTTTAAATTTACCAACAGACATTTCTATATCAATGATTGGAGACTGTATTATTTTTTATTGCCACACAGAATTTCATTGTATAAAATAGCATTATTTTATTGATCTGTTATTAATGGGTAAATAAGATTTTTCCAAATGTTTGCTGTTATAAACAATGTTTCAATGGACAGTCTTGTCATATGTCAGTTTGTACATGTAGGTGTTTCTCTTGAAATGACTCTGAAATTATGAATGTAGTTTTCATATATATTGTCACATTCCCCTACATAGAAGTTTTATAATTTTGCATTTCAACCATCAACGTGTAAGAGTTTTCTCACAAGAAGATTTGGATTACTATTCTTCTCACTATGAATATGTGTGGTTGCATAAGACAAAGGACACAAATGTTCAACATCTTTAGTAATAAGAGAAATGCAAATCAAAACTACATAAGATTCCATCTCACCCGAATTAGAATGGCGATTATCAAGAACACGAGCAACAATAGGTGTTGGAGAGGATGTGGGGAAAAAGGTACACTCATACATTGCTGGTGGGACTGCAAATTAGTGCAGCCACTCTGGAAAGCAGTGTGGAGATTCCTTAGAAACTTGGAATGGACCTACCATTTGACCCAGCTATCGCACTCCTCGGCCTATACCCAAAGGACTTAAAATCAGCACACTACAGAGATACAGCCACATCAATGTTCATAGGGGCTCAATTCACAATAGCCAGACTATGGAATCAACCTAGATGCCCTTCAATTGATGAATGGATAAAGAAACTGTGGTATATATATATATACAATGGAATATTACTCAGCTATAAAGAATAATAAAATTATGGCATTTGCAGGCAAATGGATGAAATTGGAGAATATCATGTTAAGTGAGATAAGCCAATCTCAAAAATCCAAAAGAGGAATGATCTCACTGATAAGCAGATGATGACACTTAATGGGGGGTGGGAGTGGGACAAGAATGGAGGAAGGAGGGACTGTATAGAGGGAAAAGAGAAGTGGGAGGGGTGGGGTGAAGGAAAAAAATAATGGAATGAATCAAACATCATTACTCTATGTAAATTTATGAATATGCAAATGGTTTGCTGTTACTCCATGTACAAACAGAAACAATATGTATCCCATTTGTTTACAATAAAAATAAATTTAAAAAAAATAAAAAAAAAAAAAAAGACAAAAGACACAAGATCGAAAGAGTTTTTTGTTTGCCTCTAAACGATTGGACGTTTCAGGGTAGCACATATTTTTAGGCTAACAGGAATGATCCAATGGGGAAAACTGGAAATACAGGAGAGGAGACTGCTGGAGGAAAAGGAGATGGAAGCTAATGTACAAATGGAAGAATTAGCTTTACAGCGGAGCAGACAGTTGCCTGTAGTAGGAAGGCAGAGAAAATGGGGATATATGTGGGTACACTGGTAAATGGATCCTCAGGAAAGTCTCTCTCCATTGCTGGTATTTTTTTTTTTTTTTTTTTTTTTTCTGTGAAACAAGGAGCAAAAGTATCATTTGAGATGGAGGATGGTTAATCCTGGAAGTAACCATCTTTTGTTTTGCCTTCTGTTAAGAGATTCAGAATTAAATTTTTAATCTGTACTATCAAACCTGAATAATTACCACATGCTTTTGTTCCTTCAACTCTCCCCCAGTTTCATCTTATTTTCTTGCCTTTATTTCACTTTGCTCCTATTTTCTCACCTTTATTGTTTAATCCTATAAACTGTCTCAAATTCTCTTTAGAAACTGTTGCAATATATAAATAAAAATGGGTACCACTATTAAAATCTCACAGAATTTTAATCTGTACCTTATATTGCCACCCAAATTTATCACTAAATTACCAGTTAGAAAAATTGATCCACTTTTCAAATATTTTCATCACTGCCAATTTTTAAAAACTCTAAACTGTGACTTTCAAGGCTTACTGATCTGCCTCCACTTCCATGTTATATTCTAAACACTTTAGCATTACTAGATAATTCTATGATGAAAAAATATATCCTTTTCTTCCCCACCTTTCTTAAGCTCTTTTTTTTTCCACCAAAAATGTTTTCTTTATCTTTGTTAATGACAGTTTTACCCAAAGATGTTTTCCACTATACATGTCATGTGAATCCTTTAAACAGGGTAGGGTACTTTCTCTCAGATGACAGTTACATTTTCTTTGTAGTTCTAATGAAGTGGTTGTTTAATACTGTCTTGCATTATAGTTGGATCCTTTTTTGTCTTCCTTGTGGGAAAGAGCTTTGGTTTGGCACCTTTTTTTTTTTTCTTTTTTCTCTCTCACTTTCTTTTTTCTGGTATTGGGAATCGAACCCAGGGATACTCTACCTCTGAGTCACATCCCCAGCTCTTTTTTATTTTGAGACAAGTCTTGCTAAGTTGCCTAGGCTGACCTCAAACTTGCGATCCTTCTGCCCCAGCCTCCAGAGTAGCTAGGCTTATAGGTGTGCACCACTGTTCCCAACTTTTAACACATCTTAGTATCTCTTTAGGTAACTAACACAGAACTTGCATATAGTAGATATTTAATGCGTATCTGCTAAGTTTAATTAAATGTTCATGAAGTTCATGACAGTATAATGCAGTTGATCTATATCTTCTCTAGGTTTAATTTCAAAGAGCCTCCTATGTTAACACTTTTGCAAAATGACTCACATGAAAACCATTTTTTACAAATATGAAAAATACTTTTATAATATTAGCATAAAACATTAATTGCATACTCAATTACATTAATTTTGATTTATCATTTTTTCAGATATGGCCAGTGCTTTAAGATTCTTTATTATATTTACTTCTCAGTATGTCAAAAGAATAATTACATGTTAATAATTTTTATACATCATTGTATGGAATTGATAAAAATAATACTTAAAACTAGTTTGTGAAACTGTATGCTTGCAGATCACCAATGTATACAGTGTAATGTTTAACTGTATATGCCAACTTGAATGGGACATGAGGTGCCTGGATGTTTGAACAAACATTATTCTTGGTGTTTCTATAGAGGTATTTTGTATGAGACTAACATTAAATCAGTAGGTTGAGTAAAGCAGATTTCCCTTCTTTAACCTGAGCAGGTCTCTTCGAATCTTCTGAAAGCCTAAAAAGAGCTCAAAAGGCTTATTCTTGGAAGTAAGAAAGAATTCTTTATGCCTGATTGCCTTCAAATTGGGACATCAACTTTTTCCTCCTTGGGACTTGACTTAAACAGCTCTTCCTGGCTCTCAGGCCTGCCAGTCTTTGGGCTGGAACTTTACCATCAGTCCTGTGGTTTTCTGACCTTTGAACTCAGCCTGAAGCTTCACCATCAGTTCTCCTGAGTATTTAGCTTAAAAACTTGCCCTGAATATCTTGGGGCTTATCAGTCTGCATAACTGGATTATACAAAGAGTCGTCTCCCTAGAATAAATCTTTTATATACACAGATACATGACATATGTATACACGAATACACATATTCTGTTAGTTCTGTTTCCTGGGAGAATCCTTACCAATACATAGTGATATGAGATTCTATATAGAGAAATACAATATGCAAAATGGCAGTTGCTACTTTATTAGGATGACATTTGATGGGTTTTTTTTTGTTTGTTTGTTTATTTTGTTTTGTTTTTTCAGTACTGGGGACTGACCCAGGGGCACTCTATCACTGAACTATATCCCCAACGCTTTTAATTTTGAGAAGGGTCTCACTAAGTTGTCCAGGCTGACCTCAAGCTATCAGTCTTCCGCCACAGTCTCCAGAAAGCTGGGATTGCATGTGTGCACCACCACATCTGGTTGTATTCCAAATTTTTAACAATATTTTCAAATTATTTAAATTTTGCTAAAGAAATAATTCCAGGTATGTCAGATCTTAAAATAATCTATAATAACAACACCTAGTATCTAATATTCATGCAACATTTCTTATAGAATACAAATTCTACTATTTTATTATAAGCAACTTATATAGTCAAATAGGATGACACTTCCATACACATTATTAATAAACAGGATTTCTACTGTTGGTGCAACCCAAAAAAGACACAAGCATAAAGAAGAACACTGACACCAAGAGTAATTAAATTAATACAGTAATGCTTATATCACTGAGAGCTCTTGGTTCATCAGGTGCTATATAGCAGCAGTAGATGGATACAGACAATGGGAAGAATGGAGGGAAGTTGTGCACAGGAAGAATTGTTCAAAAACAAGCCAAGTATTTGGTTCACCTATTTTTTTTTTCTATTGAGAAAAATAGGAGAATACAAGGGCTCACATATCAAGAACAATTAACTTGAATTAACAATATAGCAAGCCCAGGGCCTAAAAGAAATTAAGCAGACACTTAAAAAGTGGTCTTGATCTGCTTCTCACTTGTATCACTTATTTAATTTCTCAGGGAATTTGTGATTCTGTGATCTTTGATTGGTTCTTATCTGTCTCGAAGCTCTAGTCACCTATCTGTACCTAACCAACAGCACAGAGATGGTCTTTTTTCCTTCTTAGTGTAGTAGTTGAGCAAGCCAGGACCATTTCCTATAGAGGTGGGTACTTTTTTTTTTTTTTTTTTTATTGTAAACAAATGGGATACATGTTGTTCCTCTGTTTGTCCATGGCGTAAAGGCATACCATTTGTGTAATCATAAATTTACATAGAGTAATGTTGTTTGATTCATTCTGTTATTTTTTCCCTTCCCCCCACCCCTCCCACCCCTCTTTACCCTCTATACAGTACTTCCTTCCTCCATACTTGCCCCCCTCCCTAACCCTAACTCTAACCCTAACACTAACCCTTCCCTCCCCCCCATTATGTGTCATCTTCCACTTATTAGCGATATCATTCGTCCTTTGGCTTTTTGAGATTGGCTTATCTCACTTAGCATGATATTCTCCAATTTCATCCATTTGCCTGCAAATGCCATAATTTTATCATTCTTTATGGCTGAGTAATATTCCATTGTATATATATACCACAGCTTCTTTATCCACTCATCAATTGAAGGGCATCTAGGTTGGTTCCACAGTCTGGCTATTGTGAATTGAGCAGCTATGAACATTGATGTGGCTGTATCTCTGTAGTATGCTGATTTTAAGTCCTTTGGGTATAGGCCAAGGAGTGGGATAGCTGGGTCAAATGGAGGGTCCATTCCAAGTTTTCTAAGGAATCTCCACACTGCTTTCCAGAGTGTCTGCACTAATTTGCAGCCCCACCAGCAATGTATGAGTGTACCTTTCTCCCCACATCCTCGCCAACACCTGTTGTTGCTCGTATTCTTGATAATCGCCATTCTAATTGGGGTGAGATGGAATCTTAGGGTGGTTTTGATTTGCATTTCTCTTATTACTAGAGATGTTGAACATTTTTCCATATGTTTGTTGATTGCTTGTAGATCTTCTTCTGTGAAGTGTCTATTCATTTCCTTAGCCCATTTGTCGACTGGATTATTTGAATTCTTGGAGTAAAGTTTTTTGAGTTCTTTATAGATTCTGGAGATTAGTGCTCTATCTGAAGTATGATTGGCAAAGATATTCTCCCATTCTGTAGGCTCTTTCTTCATATTGCTGATAGTTTCCTTTGCTGAGAGAAAGCTTTTTAGTTTGAATCTATCCCAGTGGTTGATTCTAGCTTTTATTTCTTGTGCTATGGGAGTCCTGTTAAGGAAGTCTGATCCTAGACCAACAAGGTGAAGATTTGGACCTACTTTTTCTTCTATAATCTGCAGGGTCTCTGGTCTGATTCCGAGGTCCTTAATCCATTTTGAGTTTAGTTTCGTGCATGGTGAGAGATATGGGTTTAGTTTCATTCTGTTGCATATGGATTTCGAATTCTCCCAGCACCATTTGTTGAAGAGGCTATCTTTTCTCCATTGCATATTTTTGGCACCTTTGTCTAGTATGAGAAAATTGTATTTATTTGGGTTTGTGTCCATGTCCTCTATTCTGTACCATTGATCTACCTTTCTATTTTGGTACCAATACCATGCCGTTTTTGTTACTATTGCTTTGTAGTAGAGTTGAAGATCTGGTATTGCAATACGAGGTGGGTACTTTTGACAGCGATGATTCATATATACCAAGGTTCAACAAGAAGACAGAAGAGCTGATTCTAGAAGATATGCATTTATAAAAGAGCTAGTCATATACATTTGACAAATGCATTTCTTATATTCTAGGACTTTGAGTCACTGAAGGAAAAAAAATAGGATTTTCTAATAGTAGCATCCAACATGTAATCATATAATTAAATTGAAGTTTCAAATGCTGGGGTTGTGGAGATACCCCTGTAATCCATTAAGATGGCCTCTATCAATAGAAACAACCACTGTTGGTGAGGAAGCACAGAAATTGGAACCCTTGTACATGATTGATGGGAATCATTATGGAAAATAGCACAGAGGTTCACACTTTTGAGTCTATATCCAGAAGAATTCAAAGAAGGACCTCAGAGTAAATCTCAGAGACACTTGTAGACTCACGTTCATTGCAGTTTATTTGCAGTAGCCAAGAACTGGAAGCAATTCAGTGTTTGAATGGATAAAGAAAATGTGGTACACACATACAATGATTAGTATGCAACCATTTAAAAAAAAAAAAGGAAATGTGTTACATGCTGCAATATGGCTAAATATTGAGAATATTATGCCAATTGAAATAAGCCAATCACAAAAAGACAAGAATACTATGAGATTCTACTCAAAAGAAGTATCAGAAATAATCAAAATCTCAGAAACAGAAACTAAAAGGGCAACTACACTAGTAGATGATGTGGTAAAAACAAACATGTGACATTAACCATTTTTAAGTGTATATTTCATTACTGGTAAATATATTTGCATTGTTGTGCAATAGAACTCTGAAACCTTTTCATTTTGCAAAACTAAAACTGTATGCCAGTAAACAACAATTTCCTCTTCTATTTTTATATGCTAAAGCTTTTCTCTCCTGTGTGCTTGTTGCTTCCTATAAATGAATGGACCATCATTTCTCCAATTCCCAAGGAAAACTCTAAGGTGTCATTTGAAATTTTTCATTCACCTCACACCATCTCTCCTAAACCTCAATCTGTGGTTAACTCCTGTGATTGTTAAAAACTTTTGTACCAGGGATTAAACCCAGGGGTACTTAACCACGGAGACACATCCCTAGCCCCTTTTTAATATTTTATTTTGAGACAGGGTCTCACTGAATTGCTCAGGGCCTCGCTAAGTTGCTGAGGCTGGCTTTGAACTTGCAATCCTCCTGCCTCAGCCTCCCAAGTAGCTGGGATTACAGGCATGCACCACTGCACCCTGCAAACTCCTGTTATTCTCTCATCTGTGCTCTTCTGTTAGTTTTCACATCTTCTATTTTAATTCAGTTCATCAAAAATGACCAGTGTCATAAACAATTTCTAGAATTCCCTGCCTCCAATCTTGCCCCTGCCCATCCTTCTTTAAACTGGGATCAGTGCACTTTTGTTTTGTTTTGTTTTGGTACTGGGGATTGCTATTTCTATGGCACCACCTTCCCCAACCCGGCCTTTTTTTTTTTTTTTTTTTCAGAATTTCACTGGAATTTTTCCGATGAGAGGTGAACTGGAAGGTCCTATTACATGAAAAAAGAAATCAACTTTAACACAGTAATAGCAACATTTCTATACCATCTTGTCCCTAACACTTGCTCCTAAACACTTAGCACTTAATAGAGTCTAACTGTTGTTCCTAACTATGGTTTACTCTTTGTGGATCTTGACATCACAGGTCAAATTGGGAAACTTAGCAAATCTGAAAAACACCTGTGCACCTGAAACTTTCCCAAGGACTTTTTTTTCTTTTATTGTGGATTTTAAACACCTTACAGAAAGAATTCACAGGTAGCTACCAGTAATTATTAAGAATTAGAGAATGAGATTCTACTGTAACTCAGCAGAAGTTTTTAAAACTAAGATAGCCAAGACTTTACTATAGTGCAGTGGTTCTTTTTCTGAGGTCACCACACGTGACATTATGAGCACCCTCTCTCAAAAATGCTCGCACACACAAAACTCAGTATGCCATTTCACTGGTTTGCAAACACCCTGAAGCTTTATTCTTATTCAGAAATCTCAAGGATTACATACTTTGCACAAACACTATGTCTATTCCTAAAATTCTAATCATCCTTTTAAAAGTATTATTAAAGAATCACACAACATACAAAAGGAATGTATGCTGGTTAAATAACAATAAAAATGAATAATTATGTCTATTATATCTATTCAGCTTAATAAAACAGTACCCACTACATCTGAATGCCTTTATGAGATGCTAACAATGACCAAGACTGTATATACTCTATAGTATACAAAGTTCTTTTCAAATACCTCATCTCATGTAATGGGAATTTTCTTAGGGCTAATGCATTAAATATCGGCTCCACCTCATAGCTATTGTCTTCTCTGATGGGTTGCCTGTACCTCCCAAATGTCTTAAGTACTTCAAGGAATACAAAAGATAAACTTTTGCTGGATTTGCCCTAGCAAATACAATTGATGGCCCAAATCAAGGGGCCTTCCTCCCCCTTAATCACCATGTATTTCCTACCGTCTCACATACATATAAGGGAAATATGATTATCAATAGAAAGATAAATGATTACAATTCCTTCAGGTGGTAATGAGGTAAAGTGTATGAAAATGTAAAACATGCATACTTTTTGATTTGGCAATTTTACTATTAGGAAATTATTAAGTTGTTCTTTACACTTATGTGGAGTGATGTATGATAAAGGATGTTGATAGCAAATTCTGAATTTTTCAGAGTTCCATATCTAAATTACTCACAGTCTGCTGTATAACCCAAAACATATTTGCCACCCAATCTTTTTCATGACTTTTAACAAAATTAGATCTTGTTCTAAGCTGATGATAACATCATAGTCAGAGTAGATATTTTCACCACAGGCTTTCTTTCTTCTTTATTGTTTCATCAAATAAATTGTCAAACTCTGTCCATTTTGCCTCCACTATATTCCCTTCATTCACAGATTTATATTCTGAAGGCATTACAGTATTTTCAATTATTTTCTCCAGGTTATTAAAACATTTCAATTAGATTTCCATGAAATCATGGATCACCCTAAGCTACCCCTTTTGTCAAGCTTAACTCACAAAACCGCAAATCTCATCATGTAACAGCCCTTAAAATATGATTCCTACTGCCTCAGAAGGAAGGCTCAAGCCCTGGCATTCAAAATCTTCCTCATGTTGACCTACGGTCGTCTCCCTTTCTTTACCCACAGCCATCTAGATAGTTAATGCTCTGGCCTAGTTGTTCTGATCAACTATTCCCAGTCATAGTGGACGATTTATTGTCACAGTACATACTAATAGCCTTGAATGGAATGTCCTTTTTACCTGTTTTCACTTATCAAAATTCTTACTCTTCATAGCCAAATGCTACCTTCTCTGTAATATCATTCTACATTAAAAATTAACTATTTTTCTTGCAAACTCTCAAAACACTCTATTCCCCTATACAACATTTATTTCAGCCTGCCATACATTATAGGTTGTTCTATACACATTAATCATAGTCCATTTTCTATTTATTTTTGTATTTTTTTCATGAGCTGTGTTTTCTACACAGAAGGCATTTAATATTTATGAACATGAATTAATAATGGCTCATGTTTTAAAAGCATTATTGTCTATAAAAATTCACAAATCATTATTTTTAATTTTTAAGTAAAATAAATACAAACCTCTTGGAATAGATGATAAATAAAATTCAGTGGACTTTTTTCAGGGGACTGAAATAGGGTAGCCCATTGCCTTAACTTGCCCTTCTCCCACCAAAAGAAAGAACAAACAGCAACAACAAATATTTAACAGTTACCTTTTCAACATCTGAGAGAGAAGTTAGAGATTGATTTTGAAGAACTTCTGGTGCAGTGAATGCTCGAAGATCCTGATTGGAAATGTTTTCATCCGTAAATGACACACTACCAGATGGCAGCAACAGTAGAGACCATGGAGAAATAATGAAGCCAAGGGCAGCAGGATCAGTAATGCTTACTGGTTTGTAATTGCATGAAATGAAAAGGAAGAAAAAAAGAAAAGATAATTGCTTAAAATTATAATGAGAGGAACTATAGATCACTTCATTGTACATTCCAGTCTATTATGACAGATATTAATGTACAGTTACAGATACCAAATTAATGAGCTACACAAAAAAAGTGCTACCATTGTTAATAACAACGGCTACCGTTGTTAATAACAATGCCTTGATTGGCTTAACCTTTCAAAATCTGGATGGCAGATTCTACAAACTAGAAACAGAATTTTTTAAAATATTTTTTTAGTTGTAGATGGACACAATATCTTTATTTTATTTATTTATTTCATGTGGTGCTGAGGATCGAACTGAGGGCCTCACATAGTCAAGCACTCTGCCACTGAGCCACAACCCCAGCCCAGAAATAGAAAATTTTTATGACGAGTCATAAGAATTATACTTGGTTTGGTATTTTATTATAGTGATAAACAGAAGTGAATAAGAATCAATAGTTCTTTAATTTTTTTTTAAATCATGGGTTTCTTAGAGAAATTGGTTAAAGCTCTCTTTCAAGGACACTGCCCATAAATATAAGACTCTGTACAAAAATATTATGGCTCATAGATCTGCATACAGCCCATTTATAGACCCCAAATTAAGATTTCTTGATTTTAGACTATGAAGTTCTGACTGATAGAAAACCATTTCTTCGAGAATTCCCTAGATTTAGAAATAGTAATGTCTCCAACTCAATGACTTTTTTTTTGAGTAAGATGTATTTGCTTGAATTTGAATTTTGTCTTATTTGTGTTTCTTCATAATTTCACAAAATTTCTCAGGTAGCTAGTTTTATACTACCAATGTGAGCAATGAAGTCTCTGAATTTTTTGTTTTTAATGTCTGCCTGTATAGATGCTTAAGAGCTGATATTTAAGACTTTTTGAAGCATTAATTTCTTTGACTATGGCAGGCCTCCTTCTAAAAGTAAAGCCAGACATTAAGTTCAACAAAACAGAATCATTAGAAGGAACTTAGTTTTGTCCTCCCAAATCAAAAGGAAGTTAATATAAGTTTTAAGATAATTACTAGGTGAACTGGGTCATAGACTCAAGAAATTGCCATAGAGAAGTAACAAAAGGCCGGTGACTACCAACTCCATTATTCAGTTTGAATGCATTATACTGATAACCCTCTACTTCAGATGATTAAAAACTGACAGAAATCCATTGGGATAGTTTATCCAAGTATCTGTGCTTTATAGGAAACAACTTGTTTTTTCCTTTTGGCAGTACTGGGTATTGAACCCAAGGGTACTCTACCACTGAATTATATCCAGTCCATTTTAATTTTGAGACAGGTCTCCCTAGAGGAGCCTAGCTTTGAACTTTTGATCCTCCTGTCCAGCCTCAAGTAGCTGGATTACAGGTGTGTGCCACTGCAACAGGCTTGAAAACAATTTATGAGAAATAAATCATCCTGTGACTTAACCTCAACCTATTGTCAGATCATCAGAATTGACTTATGTAAAAAAATGAACCAAAAAACTAATAAAATTCATTCTGCTTTTGAAGATAAAAATGTCCCTGCATTTTTTAAATAACTATGTTGAGGAATGCATGCTTGAATGCATCTTTTAACTAGTAAGCACATCTTACACTGAGCTGATGCAGAGTTACAGATTAATGGTCTTCATAGCCTTAATTAACCATGCATCAGACTGTTGAAACATGGCTCACAATTCTTATGGCAAAATACATTTCAATATGTCATTGCAGTCGGGAATTCTAGGTATATTGCTATCTTTCACAGCCACTCTGCACATTTTCTGCTAAAAGCTGCTTTTTTGGTAGTTCATGAATCATCAACATACAGCACAGCTAGAAAAGAACTCTAATGAGGTAAAGCTGCTATTCAATATCTTGAGATTTTATATAAGGTGGGTCATGATTTTGCGTTTTAAAAAACACACAGAACATGATTTTAGATTGTTAGAACATGATTGTTATAAAACAATCTAAAATCAACTCCTTTCAGATTATCCACTAAGGGGGAATGAATACTAGTAGACTAATTAGGAAGCCAAGGAACTAATATCTGGTACAAGATGATGATGGCCTGCAACTGGAGTCATAGTAATAGAGGTGGTGAGAATCCCCTGGAAACTGAACATAGTTTAGAGGTAGTGATAATAGAATTTCCCAAAAGATTGAATGAGGAGCAAGAGGAAGACAGGAATCTGGATGACTCCAAGGTTTTGATCTGAGTAACTAGAAAGATAGGAGTACTATCAACTGAGAAGACAGAGAAGATGGAGATGACTATAGATAGTATGAGTTGCCAAAATGGGTACTGGGGCAGGAATAGGAATTAGAATTTTACTCTGTGACTTAATAAATTTAATGTATTTTTTAGACCTTGAGATGGAGATGTCAAGTTGACAGCTGGATCTAGAATGTGGAATGAAGGTCAGGAATGGAGATATATTTTAGGAGTTGCTGGCTTAATAGATGGTATTTGAAGTCATGTGACTGATCTCCAATAAAATGACTTTAAGATAGAAAAGAACTGGAAATCAAGGATAGCCCTGCTATACTCCCAACATGAAGACTGTTCCTTCTCAGTCTCTTATCTAGGTTCTTCCTTCTCTTGGGAATCCACAAAAGTATATTGCTGTAACTGCCCGTAACACTTCATTCACTATTGACGATCTCCACCCACTATTTTATTTTATTTTATTTTTATTTTTATTTTAATTGAAAATCATAAATTTACATAGGGCAATATTGTTTGACTTACTTAGTTCTTCTATTAGCCTTTCTGTCCAGTTCCCCGGTTCCTAGACCTGAACCTAAGGTAAGAGGCTAGGATTCTAATTCACACATTCAATTCTTGACAGTCCTTATTTTGGGCACAATCTTTATAATTTCAGGTATGCCTGTTACCAGAAATTATAAATTATAATTTATAATTTATAAATTATTTGGGGTCACAGTTATCACAAAGACTTGAATGTCACCGAAATCTAAATACTATGTTCTATTTTGCTATCCTGGATGTTCATGTCCACACAGACTAGAAAAGGGCTTGCTACACTCTTCCTCCTCATCCTTGGCCACAGACCAACTCTATGACTTCACCAATATACAACTGTGATGGTGAAAGCAATTCACTATTGCTTATCATTATGAAGTTATTAAGAGATTTATTCACTTACCAGCACAAGGTCAGTAAAACTAGTATTACGTTAGCAAAAACTGCATAATTCAACCTGCTTTATATAATACATTTAATTTTTTTTCCTGAACATGTAATATGTATCATGACTCTAAGCACTATGTGTATTAATATAATGTTCTTGACATTATAGGTCATCACTAATAAAGTCTAAAGTGCTACTTGGGGGGACATAAAATATGGACATAAACAAATGTAAGATGGAAAGTATAAAGTAAGAAAGAATACAAAAGGAAGTTTCAAGAACAGCAAAATTACTTCAACTATAATGCAGAGAGAATTTTCTCTTTCTTCCTCTCTCCCCCTCTCTCCCTTTCCTCTTTTCGGAGGGTTAACACTTGATCATGGCTTAAGATATGATTCCAGATTCCAAAGAGAAGAAACAGCCAAAGCAAAAGCATGTGGTCAGGAAATTATTACATTTGGGCAAAGAACAGCAAAAATTTTAGGCAGAGAAAAATGGTGGGCAGCACTGGGAAACAGAATTATCAAGGTGGGTCATGATTTTGCATTTTAAAAAATACACAGAAATGACACAAAAGTTTTCAAAGGTCCTGTAATAAAGCTAAAGAAACTGTCACAAACTACATTGCTGTCAAATTTCCAAAACACACATGTGACATTTAAATATTGGATTCTTCAGAAAATAGAGTCAAACCACAAAATATATTTTTAAATAATTGTAAGGAGTTATACAAACTTACAAGTCAAGGAATTTAGAGTTGTGGCTGGAATTGGTCTTTAATTCACCCTTTTTGAGGAAGGAATTTAAAGCAAATGTTTTCAAAATGCTTCAAAGAATGCTAACAAAAGAATATTTTAAGATGAGAGTTCAGAATCTTACAATTTTATGTCCTATGTTTTAGTTGTGTGCTGAATGCACTCAAGAATGCTATTGTGAAAGATTAAATCTGATATGCACTGATTCCAGTAGTCAAGTGATTCTATTTAGAGACTTGTACCAACATTCCCCAGGAAAAGCTCCTTAAACAGAATTTCAAGTAGCTAGAGACAAAGTTAGCAATAAACAGAAATTTGATATGCAGAGAAGCTTTTTGTTGTTGTTGTTGGAGGTACTAAGGATTGAACCCAGTGGCTCTCTACCACTGAACTACATCTTTAAAAAACATTGGAACTATTCTAAACTTTTTTTTTTTCTTGTTTGTACCTTAAATTATACCAGATGATTAATTTGCAATGTGTATTCATATGCACACATGAACTGAATTTTTGAGAGAATTCTGTATTACAGAATTCTCCCCTGCCTCCCTTTAAAAAAAAAAAAAATATATATATATATATATATTTATTATTTGACACTGTCTCTCCCTAAGTAGTGGAGGCTGGCCTCAAGCTTGTGATCCTCCTGCCTCAGCCTCCCTAGTGATTGGGATTATAGGCATGCACCACCAAACCTGACTGCAAAGAAACATCTTGAAGTTTCTTTACAATATTTTCTTAAACTTAAAATCTATGGACCACTTAACATTTATATTCTCTTCCTGAGGGATCTTGCCATTTCCTTTGGATTCCCTCTTAATTTTTATGCCCCCATCTGTCATATAAAAATTTAGAAAATGATCATAACTGGGTAACAAACATAGTAAAGAAACACTAATCAAAAGCATCAGCAAATAATGTAAAGACTCAGAACAGCAACAACACGATTTTGAACTCAAAAATCCCTTTCTTAGCTTATTCAATTACAAGTAAAGAACTGTCATCCTCCTATTTTATATGTTCTATGAGGCAAAAATCTATGCAAAAGCCTTTGCTCCAAACCCTGAAGGATTTGGTGAAGTCATTCTATAATACAAAATTCTCTCAAAAATTCAATTCGTATATGCATATGAATATACATTGTAAATCTCAATCACCTGGTATACTTTAATGCACAAACAAGAAAAAAGGGTTTAGAATAGTTCTCCTATATTTTAGCATTTTTTGATATTACTGTTTTTGTGATAAATTATGTAAGATTCATTGAATTTATTAATTCCTCCTAAGTTTTGTTACTGCTTTTTAAAACTTCACCTTCTCTAATATGAAACATGATAGAACAGCAATCTCTTGAAAATAAAGTTGTATAAATGATTGAAACTGACTTCTATAACGATGCAAATTGATAGTGATAGACTCTTTAAAGACATTTTATATCACGTAAGTATTTCTGGAACAGCCAATCACTCAACAGCATTTAATAAACTCCCACAAGGCTTTGGTTCTCAGGAGTTCATATTCTGGTATTCTAGGTCCCAGACCTTGCTAATTATACAAATCTCTAAGTTCATCTAGGAGATTTGGAAACATCAGAAACTGTCAGTTTCATCTTATTCTTTTTAATATCTAACTTCATTAATTTAGCATGTAGTTTCACTAAAGAAAGATGGTAGGTGCAGTGTTTAGGAGTACAGATTAAGCAAGAAGCCCTGTGTTCAAATCCTAGGTTTGACATTTATAGCTTACCACTGTGATCTTAAACAGCCTCTCTGTCCCTCAATTTCCTTCTCTGTAAAGACAGTTCTTATCTCAAAGATAAGGCTGGTGAGGATTAATGGGGGGAGAGGGGGACACCACTTAGAACAATTCCACTATGACTATTTAACAAAACCTCTCTAAATATACCAGATATCAACAACCCATCTAAGAAAAACCACTATTCAAATTCAAACTCAACCACTTCATGTTTTCCCCCAGTGGAAGACAAGGAGTGCATCATCCATAATAAGTATCAGTTTCAGAAAAACAGATCAAAATCTCAAACTGCTCTATTCTAGATGTTTGAGAATTTTTTTGGCACCTCTCACCTATAAGTCGTATTAGAAATACAGGTGATTTAAGTGATAAAGTACTCTAAAATACTACTTTTAAAATTAGAATTAATCCCTTGGGGAACAACCCTTCAATAAGTATTCTATTTATTACATGTCATTCCAAGTTAGTATAGTTCTCTAATTTGTAACATTTGGCTTAAGATTTGACAATCAAGCCAACGAGCATTTATTAAGTAACTATAGTTTGTCAAATCGATGTTTTACTGTACCTAATTGTTATCTTTAGGAATACAGCATGAATTATTAAATAAAAATATTTATTTTAATATATATCACTATCATATCAGTGTATAATTTTAGAGAAAATATTTGTAATAGAAGTTGAAGTTAATTCTGATAACACAAAATTATGCAAAGTTGTCACTCCAAACTGATTATTTTATGAGTTTGTCTTCCTTAGAATAGAAAATAAAAGATATTTTTATTTCTTAATGACAGTCCTCCTCCACCCCCAACACACATTTTCTTTCTGTTTGATTTTGAATGACTAAACAGATGCAAGCTGCTTGCCCAAACCACAACCACTGGAATCTTGGTATGGCTTATGATCAATTAGGCTTCTGGTAATTTTGTTTTGTTAAGCACTTGGAAGATTCTTGAGGTAATTCTAGAAATATGCAACTTGCTAATAACAAAACACTAGTGAGATCTGAGCTTAATAAGTAATATATGGACAATATATATGGGTAAAACCAAATTGGTTATTATTGTTAAAAATGACAGGGCTCTAAATGATTGATCAACATGGATAGAGGGAAGTAGGTCTCTTAGGAATTTGCTTTCTTCTTCAGTAAGCTTCCTTGGGCACATGATCAAATAGCATGAAATAAATATTAGCAGTTCCTTTCATTTCCATCTTCCATTTTTAACATACTCTGAGAAACCTGCTCACATTAGTCCTTTGATATACTAAGTTCTTCCTTTTTGATTTTCCTTTGGTTTCCAACATTTCCAATCTTCTTTATCCTCATGATCAATAAAATATTACATCCGCAGGGGTGGAATCGTGGTTCAGTGGTAGAGAGCTCTCCTAGCATGTGTGAGGCACTGGGTTTGATCCTCAGCACCACATAAAAATAAACAAATCAATAAAGATATTGTGTCCATCTACAACTAAAAAAAAATTTTAAAAAAAGATCACATCCACAAAAATTATGCCCAAGTAATAAGGAAAATGCTTTTGTAATTGTTTTCACACATTTCTTCCAGATTGTAAATTAAAGATAGAAATTATGAATTTTCTAAAGATCCTACAATGTCATTACACTAATGTAAATGAAATATAATTAACCCCCAGTATTCTTAAGGTGTTGGTTCCAGAACCCTTCATGGATACCAAATTCTGCAGATGCTCACGTTCCTTATATAAAACATCATAGTATTTGCCTAAAATCTATGCAAGTCCTCCCATATACATTAAGCCATCCTAGATTGTTTATAATACACAAAACAATGTAAATGCTATGTAAATGGTTGTTACACTGTATAACAATTAGGGAATAACAACAAGAAAAAAGTCTGTACCTGTTTAGTACTGACACGATCATCACAGGTCTAATCGCCTTGTCAATCTGTGGTTGGTGGAATACACAGATACAGAACCCATGCATGCAGTCTACTGTACTTGGATAGTGGTGGGGAAGAATTTATTTACAATTCTAACTCTACAGCACTGATCCACAAGTTTTAAAGGTGCTCTTCTGTCTAGCTCTACTGTGACAATAATTTATCAATTTAGACTATGCTGGTTACACATACACAAATACACACATATAAAGTTATTTTGGAGTTCTGTTGTGAAGAAAAAATTTCTTTCAATTTCCAAATATCAGAAACTCTAAATTATTCATCCAGAGAACATTCTGGATCTGTAGTCTATTCTCCAAACCAGTTTCGTTGTCTTTTCAAGTATGAGTCAGCTTTCAAGTATCAGTTTTGTTAACCTGGATATTGAAACAAACACACTTACACAGTTTTTGATTTGGGGGCTTGAGATAATTTTTAAAAAACCACACAGACCTTCCGTCTCCTAAGCCACAGTGAATTTTTATGTGAATTTTGAAGACTGGGCACAGAATTCTGCACAGTACTTTTAAAAAGCTTCCTGGGGATTCAGATGCTCAGACCAACTGACCCCACATGCATATTATTTGGGGGTATTAAATGGTATCATTAAAAAAATGGTGCTGTAGCTCAATTAAGTTGCTTCCAATTCTATGTTAAAATGGAATATGTTTAAAGCATATTTATAATATATAATATATATTTACATATATATTTGACTTTATATACTTTCATAAAGCTGCAAGTGAGAAAAAAGATATGAGAGGCAAAAACAAGCTATAAGTGAGGAAAAACAAGGGATGCGGCAAGTCAGAAAATGTTACAAGTAACTATTTTATCCAAATTACAAAATAGTCATTGTATTAGGCCAAATACCTATCAGAAATAATTTAGACTAGAAGTGAAATCTAAAATGCTCCTCTTTGTTTACAAGGAGGAAGTTGATTAAATGGTACCCAACTGAGGATGCTAGTGACATTTAAAAATAAACTGCCTTATCCACAAACATGGATCAGGATTTGCTACCTCCAAATATCATACATGGGCATTTGAGAAAACTGAGGAAGCATAAAGGCCATGCTCTGATCTTTTCTTAACCTTCTCCTCTGAAAGAGGTCATAAGACCATCTTTTCAAGAAGTACCCTCTCTCTACCTGGAGGAAAGGATCATCCTTCTCTCTGAAGATATAGAGAAGCTCAACAAACAGGCCTTCTGAGTTCCCCCCAGTTCATTACCATTAGAACAAACTTCATTATACAATCATGCTTCTTTACAACTATTCATTTCTACACCAAATATAGCATAAAAATTATACAGGTTGGCATGGGGGTGTGGCTCCACGGTAGAGCATGTGCTTAGACTGCATAAGGCCCTGGGTTCAATATCAAGCACCAAAACCAAAACAAAAGAATATCTATACAGAAATAGATTCACCCATTTCTTTGGGTCTTCATTTCTAAAGATTCCTATGTTACCTAAAACTTACTTTAAATAAATACTTATGCTTTCACTTTTTAATCTGTCTTTTGTGATAGGGGCCTCTACTGTGAATTAGTGATGGAGAAGAAATATTTTTCCCCCCTACACCACCTAATAACATTATATTCATTTGGTAATGTTACAAAACTAAAACAAACTACGAAAGAACTTCCTATGTATTTTGTTTCTTCTCCAACACTTTCTATAAATTCAATAAATATATTGTACCTGTTCAAGCCTTGTAGTGAGCACTTTTGATCTCTTCCACCCTAATAAATGAAAGGGTTATTAGGCATACAACCAGTACCTAGAAAGGGTCCTTAGATTAATAATGATTTTTATTTCCCTGAGGAGAATCCAAACTCTGAGAGAAATACTATTCAATATATGTAATATTTAGGCTGCATACTTCTAAAAACGTTTGCTTAAGGGTGGTTTCTTTTTAAGAATACAACCATCATGTCTTTTTTGGCCACCCTAGTTAAGCAGTTATAAAAATGTCAATTGTGAATGGTAAAGGGTCTATTTATAAACAATTTTACTGCTACCTTTTAACTGTTTTGTCTAAGCAATTCTGGGATAGGGTGCTAACCCTCTCAAAGCATTGACATTTCTGTTGCATCCTCAGAACTCCATGATAGCCTCTGTAGATCATAAAACTATCACATTATATTTGACCAAACAATAACAAATAATTACCAACAGAAATAAGTTTTATGGTAAAGATCTTTTTAAAAATCAGCTTTTTTCTCTCCCAAGTGTACTTCTAAGTTTAAAGAGATTTTTGTTCTCTTCTAACCTAAGGGGAAAATTGCAAAATTTAAAGACTGGCGTGAGTGACTTCGTTTTACCTTCAAGAGTCTGGAATTTTTACAGAGTGAAAAACCAATAGTATCAACAGGGATTGGCATTTGTCTTATTTTTGGAGAACTGGATGAAAGGTCAATGAAGACTAGTGTATATTTTCAATTTCCAGAAGAAGAAAATATACTTTTCCAGAGAGAAACCAGTTTCGTTTTGTAACAAAATGATCCCACATATGAAAAATATTTTTCTTGTTACTAATTCCATTCATTCTCTGCTCTCTTCAGACATCATTCCCTTGCTTATATTATAAAAACCTTTTCCTTCTCAAAACCAAAAGAGGCGAGCAGGATCACGTGAAAGGTCAACTATTCTATTTTTTTTTAAAAGAAATATTAGTTATATATTTTTGTAAGACTGTTAATTATAACCAATACACATCATCCCAGGAAAGAGAAAAATCTTAACTAAATGATACAAGGCATAAAAAATCCTTTAATTTCTATATTGAACAAAATTGGCAAAACATCTTTTTTTAAAACTTAGCTATTAAAAAAAAAAAGAGGAAAAAGAAAAGGAAAAACCTTAGTTATATAATACTAAGAATGTTTTCCAAGGTCAATTTTTGGAATGCAATCGCTAACTGACCAGAATAATTCTGGAGTCTAGAAATATAAGAAAGTTAATTAATCTGAAGGGAAAAACAAAAAAACAAAACAACAAAAAACATGGTTAGAATGCTGAGTAAAAAAACTTGGACAAAAAGAGCAGAAACTGTGTGATTCTCTTATTCTACTGTTCAAAACTAGACCAAGCTTTTCTATGTGATATGTCATAGTAATGATTAGCTGTGGTGGCAAAGAATTGGCTGATAAGGAACTTGAGGGAATCTTCTGGGTTCTGGAAATGTTCTGTACCTTGATTTGGGTGTGCATACATTCATAAAATTCATCAGGCTGCACAACCAAGAATAGTGCTATTTACTGTACATGTTATGTATGCCTCAGCATTAAAAAAGTTCCTATAAAGGGCTGGGGTTGTGGCTCAGTGATAGAGAGCTTGCCTAGCACACATGAGGCTCTGGGTTCAATCCTCAGTATCACATAAAAATAAAATAAAGGTACTGTGTCCACCTACAACCAAAAAATATATATATATATGTAAATATATATATATATATATATTTTAAAAGTTCCCATAAGCATACACATTAAAACAAATACATTGAGTAGTTAAAAATTACCTTTATCACCAAGAATGAGATAAGACAGGATGACAAGTTGCAACTTTTCCCTCTAACTATACGACTCTTTAAATTTATAAAAATTGTCTGTTCAAAACATCTATAGTCAAAATAATTTCAAATTAAAACAGTGTAATGCCTATGTGTTCATAGGGAAAGAAAGGGATGTTCATTATGAGTGCTTCATACACTTGTCAAACCACATACATTATTCATTTTAAGAATGCCAGATATTAAATTTAATCTCGAGTTTTATGGTTTGTTTCCAAGGAACAAATGGGGTAATTTTATCTGGTTCAAACACATTTAACTAGATAGACCTGTTCGTTTTGGCCCTTACCAATGCACAGCAAGATGTAGCATGTCAAAGACAACTGATACGCCCTCTTAATCAACAAAATTATAAGTGTAGATAATTAGGAACATAAAAGGGGAGTAGTTAGGATCTTGTCCTTTAAAAGCTGCATATACTATGTAAAGATTTACTCAAAAACTTTTAATCCATAAAAGCTCTCTACATACAGTCTCTGTGGCACACATCTGTATCCCAGCTACTCAGGAGATGAGGCAGGAGTATCACAAGTTTGAGGTTAGCCTCAGTAACTCAGTAAGACCCCATCTCAAAAATAAAAAAGGGCTGGGGGGTTGTAGTTCAGTGGTGGAACACTTGCCGAGCATGCATAAAGCCATAAAGCTCTGGATTCAATATGCAGTACCACAAACAAAACAAAAAAATTTTTTTTTATATTTCATATAAAGGCTTTAACAATAACAACAATAAATCCCAGGAAGTCAGTTTGAAGTTCGGTGTGTGTTTGAAGGTTAGTGTAAATGTGAGTTTATTTCTAAACGCTATTATGTGCCATTGATCTATTTGTCTATTTTGGTTACTATAGGTTTATAATAAGTTTTTGTTGGTGTTGTTTGTTTGTTTGTTGTTTTGTTTTTTGGCAATGCTGGAGACTGAACCCACAGTCTCATGTATGCCAGGCAAGCACTATACCACTGAGCTACATGCTTAGTTCTTATAATAAGTTTTGAAAATTAGGTATTGTGAGTCTTCTTCATTCTTTTTTAAAGTTCTTTTGGGTACTCTAAGTCCACTGAATTTCCATATGAATTTTAGAATAAACTTCTTGAATTCTAGAAAAATAAATCTTGTTAGGACTGAATTGAATCTATCTGTTTAGACAAAATTAACATCTTTAAGGCATTGAGTCTTCTGACCCAGGAACAAACATAGCTCTCCATTTATTTAGGCCAGCATTTAATTTCTTTCAGCATTTTTTAAAAGTTTTATAGGCTTTCACATCTTTTGTCAGATTCATCTCTAGTTTTTTCATATTTTGAAATTCCATTTTATGTTTTTTATCATTTTCACATAATATTTGAAAATTTCAATTTCTGGTTGTTCACTGATATTATGTAAAGATACAATTGATTTTTAAATATTGACCTTGTATCCTTCAACTTGCCAAACACATTAGTTCTAGTGGCTTTCTTTGTAGTTTCTATCAAATGTTCTATATATGATGATATTATTTTCAAATAAATACAATTTTACTTTCTAATGTGGATGCCCTTTCTTTTTTTTTTTTTTTTTTTTGTGCCTTACTTACTAATGCATTGGTTTGAACTGTAAATACAATGTTGAAAATAAATAATGAGAGCAGACATCCTTGATGTATTCCTGATCTGAGGGAAAGAGTCAATGTTTCACCATTTAAGTATGATATTAGTTGTAAGTTTTTGTACATGCTTTCTATCAGGTTGAGGTAGTTCCTTTCTATTCCTAGTTGAGAGTATTTTAAAAACCAGGAATGAATATTGAATATTTTAACAACTTTGTTCACAATTTTCCCTTATTACTTTTTGAATATTTATAAAATCTGGAGATGTCATCTGATATTGTTTTTGAAACACATTACTGGTATCTATGGTCATAAAAGAACTATTAATTTTTAGGTATTGCTTCTAATGACTTGCTTTAAAATAGTTGTTTCTGTTCTGCCAGTTTGAACACTTCTGAGTTATTTAAACTAGAACTTGTTTCTTCATCTCTAAAATGTAGACAGAATGGAGATCTCTCTAGCTCTAAAAGTTTTATTCCATAAGTAAAAATGTATGTGTAAGTATTCTGAGCTTATGTAGGCATTTCTTCTACTTTTTTTTTTCTTTCAGTATCAGGAGAGTCTCTGAAATTATTTGTATAACATGGAATTTTATATATTATAAAACATTAATATATCACTGGATTTGCTGATAAAAAGCAGATTTTTTTCATTCTCTAATAAGACTTTTTTAAAAAGTACCCATAAATTCTGATTTTTAAATACTTTTTAGGGAATGAAGAAAAGTTTGATATTTGTCCCAGATATCTGTACTAATTTATCATTTTTCGCTCTTGTATGTAAAAAGCAAGAATTTATAATGAAATACAGCCAAAGGATTCTATATGCCCTGTTCTCTGTTACCTTGCCCAAATTTGTTTTCTAAAGATGACAAGAAATATAACATGATCTTGTTCGTATTCCAAAAATGCCTGCTAGTAGTTCTTTGAATTTTTTTATTTTGATAGTAAATCATGTATGCTTTTGGTACTTCTTTTGTTTTATTCTATTACCTTTTTAACCTCAAATTGCTCATTTCATTATTATTTTATTTATTAAGCAAGGAACCAGAAGTAACCACATATAAACAGATTTGTATAAGACTTAAATCCTTTTCTGGAAATCCTTTTCTAATCAACTACTCTAACAACTTAAAATGCCATAGTTTCAAAAGAGCTCTTTTCTGCAGAGGGCAACAGCTTCACAACTAAAATAATTACTATTTGGGGCAATTTACATAATGGTAAGCTAAGCTTTCTAAGACAGCAATAATCTCACTTATAAAGATTATCCAGAAAAAGCAAAAGAATAGCATTTTAAAAATATTATTTAGAACCACTGAATACCTATGTGAATTCACCTAAGATGCAAAAACTAAATTCTTAAAGATGTATTCTAAAATGTAGGAAAAACAAACAATCTCAGTTTCTACCTGCTATGCTCTTACAATATGCTTCTGTTACCAAATATGTAAGATTCTTCTTCACACAACCAACCAAAATTATCAACTATACAGTGAGCACCAACTGGGTGTTCTCTAATTCAATTCCACTCTGACACTATCTACCTGCAGACAGCTCCCATTTCAGACTCCAACTGCAATAGGTTGTCACCTATATTTCTGTCTGATGGACTACAAACTGAGGTTCCTACTACTCCCCTCCTCAGGTTCAGTGAATTTGATAAGAGCTTCCCACTGAACTCAGAGAACTAGAACTCAGAGAACTATCTTACTTACATTTACTGCTTTATTGTAAAGAATATTTTTAAATGATACAAAAATGGAAAAGATGCACAGGACAAGGTTTGTGGGAGGCGTGTGGAGCTTCCCTGCTCTCTCTGGGCACAACACTCTTCAGGAATCTCTATATTCAGCTATCTGAAGCTCTCCTGAAGTCTCAATATATAAACAAGATGACAAAATCATCAACCACAGGGATCTCCTTAACCTTCAGTCCCACATTCCTCTGTGTGTACTGGGGCAGGAAGGTGGCATTAAGAGGAAGTGGGGCTGAAAGGCCCCAACCCTCTAATTCTGCCTGAGGTTTTCAATGACCAAATCCCCACCACCAACAACTACCTAACTACCAGGGGACTTCCAGTCACCAGTCAACATATTAGCAACAAAAAGACACTTATCACTTTAGATTCCAAGGATTTTAGGAGCTGTATGTAAGAAACAGGGATAAAAACTGCATATATATTTCACAGTATCAATCCACCCCTAGACTTGGGACATGGATTCCTTGCATGGAAAGGATACAGAACTCAAAAGACACTGGTATGTTAATAGAATCCCAGTGGTCATTAATAATTAGTCCAGTCTATTATCATATGGCATGAAAATGTCCCCCAAGGGGAGGTCACTCAGATTTGCAAGCTTGCTTACATTTTTGATCTTGTCAAAAAACAGGAGTGGTCTTGGAAAGCATATGTGTTAAGCTATCTATCAGGCAATTTTTATAACTGAGCTAAGAGACAAGGTCATCTCTTAGTCTGAGCTTCTTTTAAGATGTTATGTAATACTGCATTTCCTAAATTATGTAACCCATTTAGTCATTTCTTTACCCTTCTCTTCATCAATACTCAACTTCTTTCACTTCTGTAAGGGACATTAACATTGACAAGAACTTAGGGACTCTTCACTTGGGTTTGCAAACATTTAATAGGTATAAATAAAACCAGATTTAAAACTTGGCATCTTTCTTTCTCTCTCTCTCTCTCTTTTTTTTTTTTTGGTGTGTTTGTGTAGAAGATAACCAGTGAGACGCCATCTCTGGAGAAAGCATCCTTTTCCTTTTTGAATAGAGTGGTGGACCGTTTAAGAATCTGGTAAAACCAAGAGTCCTGTATCTTCTCTTCCATCCGCCCATCCAAAAATGTCCATGTTCTGATTGCTCACTGTCAGGCGCCTATCATCCGCCATTTGCCTGCCTCTCGCCTGTCCATTGCCTGCCTTACACCTATCCATCACCCAACCCAGGAGGTTCACCTACCAATCTTCCGACAACAGTCAGCAAACTGATCACCAACCACCAGTGGAGAGCACCAGCTGCCTGCTGTTGCCTGGAAGTTCACTGTTACAGTACCTGCAGGTTTGAATACACAGGGCTGCCGCCATTTTGAGACAACAGCCAGGCCCCATAGGACCCCTGGCCGGACTGACTGAGCCCCGTCTCCAGGATCCCTCAGCCCAACCGATCACTCCCTGCCTCTGGGGCCCTCACATCGACTGACCGCTCCATGCCGCCAGGACCCCCAGACCAACTGACTGTGCCCTATCACCAGGACCCCAGACCAAATGATTGCACCCGGCCTCCAGGATCCCACAATCACACCAAACACACCTGACCTCCAGGACCCCTGCCTGACCAACTGCATCCTGCCTTCAGGACCTCCTGCTGACCATGGACACACCCTGAGCTGCAGCTCCCCGTTTGCCAATACATTTGGAAGCCAGAGTGGCCATCTTGGATAATCCTGGAAGCTAGCTCCAATCTTTAGGTGGGGCAAAACCCATCCTGAGATGCCTGCTGGAAGCTTGAAGCTCATTGTCAGGTACCTCTCCTGCATCAGGCTACTGAACTCTGGGAGGTTTCATTACTATATGACTGTTATACTGTAGATTTTCTTTTTTCTCCTTATTGAAAAAATTTAAGTTTTTATTTCTTTACTTTCCTTGCTCTCTTTTCCTTTTGTTTACCTGTTCTCTCAGAGTCTCTTTCTCCCTTCTTTGCATGGTGTGTATTGGGGATTGAATCCAAAACACCTTGCACATGCTACACAAAAGCACTCTACCACTAAGTTACATTCCCTTTCTTTTTCAAAAATTTTATTTTCAGAGAGGGTCTTGCTAAATTACCCAGGTTGACTTTGAACTTGTGATCCTTTTTCCTCGGTCCTGAGTAGCTTGGATTACAGGCGTGTGCCACCATGCCCTGCTTTTGGCTTCATTTGCGTCTGTCTCCTTTGCTCTGAATCAGTCACTGTGGATTTCAAGAAGAACAGGTCTGATCTATAAACCTCTTGTGATGAGTGAAAACTAGCTCCCTGGCAATAGCAACTTTCTTATCTCTAACAAGGCCTCTGCCTGACCAATCCTCAGATAATGATCAAACAGGCCACAGTTTGAGCATAACTGCTTGACTCTGCATATTTCTGGTGCCCTTGTCTATATAATCTGGAAGCTTATGCTAGTACCCTGAAGACAGGGCTGGAAAAGCTGGTCTCCTCTGTTCTTCTGGTGCAGTTATACTGATTAAAGTTCCTTTCCTGCTTTTCACAACACACACACACACACACACACACACACACACACACAGTTTTTTTCCCCTGTTTGGTTTTTGGGGCAAGTAGCTGAACCTGATTTGTTGGGATTTCTAGAACTGGGCTTCTAACTAGGACTTTAGTATATCATTCTAGTCTAGACAGCAATATTAGTCTAGCAAGTGCCTCCTTCTCAGTCAACCCCTCAGCCTCCTGGGAAGATAGGGAGCATTATGTTGATCACTAGTAGCCAGTGAATTAGTGAATTACGCCTACACAACGAAGCTTCCATAAATGCCCAAAGAACTAAGCTCAGACTGCTTCCTGAGGGAGAACACCCAGAGAGCACGGAAACTCCACAGCCTTTCCTGTGTACCCTGCCTTATGCATTTTTCATCTTTAACCTTTGCAATATCCTTTATAATAAGCCAGTAAGCATGCTTTCTTGAGTTTTGTGAGCTGCTCTAGCAAATTAATTGAACCTTAATTTATAACCATCGACAGAAGCACAGGTAAAACAATGCAGGGCTTGTGATTGGGGTCTAAAATGAGAGGGCAAACTCAGAGGACTGAGTCCTCAAGCTGTGATCAGGATTGAACTGGAGAGCACCCAAGGTGGGGTCTGATGCAGAACCATAACAGGGGCTCCCTTGAAATTGTCCTTTGCTCCCCCTTCCCTTCTTCTCTCCTACCCTCCCTAATCTTTTGGCTAGAGAGAAGCCCCACCTAGATGTTAACTGCTAAACCTTTGGATGCACAGAACCCAGAAGGCCTTTTAAACACTCTCAGAAACCAGATGTAGAAGACTGAAATCCATTGTGATGTCCTGGTGAAGACACACCCCTCACTGATGAAGACCCTACTCAGCTTGCAGTCTGTCTTTTTCCCTTCCCATAATAACCTTTCCCTGGGCCAGAAAGGATAGAGGTTTATAGGAGCCAGATGCTCTATCTTCTTCAAAACTGGCTATAATTAAGTAAACTTGATTCTTCCCTACCAATACCCATCTCCTGAATATTGGTATTAAAGCAGAGGACAGGCTGGACATCAACTATTATCATCACCGTCAAAGTGTTTGGAATTGCATGGTTTCTTAAAAGATTAAAATTTTTTCTTCCTCTGAAGAAAAACTCATTTGAAGATGGGATCTTTTAATAAGGTCCTGCTTAGGTATCATGATTCTATGAAGAATACTTATAAAAACTTGTTTTAAGAAATGCTAGAAGTCTTAAATTGTTGGGAGGCGCAAAAAAGATGAAGAAACATATTATTTTCTTGACCTTTATTCAAAAATCCCCCAGAGGACATGCTTATTTCCATCTTTCTCTTATAGGAATAGCATGCTTGTACTCACATACTGAAAAAAACCACAAAAGCAACAAACAAGTTCAAGATGATAGGAGAAAAAGACATTGACGAGAACCAAAACAAAGGTTTATGTAGCACACCCAGAAAGACCAAGAAGACCAAGGAAGGAAAACACATTTTAGAAAAACTTCAAGAAGGCTCATGTATTATAGTAATACATTCCCAGTATTACTCATAGTATCTCTAATAGAGAATTAAGACACCTACGATTCATCCAAAAAATAACAAATTAATGATTATTTTATTTCAATTGGTATGAGAGTCAGGAAAACTTATAGTAAAATGACACTGAATTATCAAATATAAAGAATAAAAGATCATAGATTTCAGGTAAATCAAATAAGCATTTGTTTCCTCCAAATAAAATTTCCAGGTAGCAGTCATAATAATAGGTAATCTCCCAACTACCAGAGAAGCCAAATTTAATTTCTCTGTATTACTGATACTACTCTGAGAATCAGACTGGGGGCCTCATGGTAACAAACTCCCACTGGACAATATATAAGACACAGTTGCCTCACAATTTTATAATATATCCAATGAGTCTCTATTGTAATGTGCCAATATATTATGCAATAATTGCCTCTCAATAACAAGAACTGTAAATTTAAACATTCAGTCTCTATTAACATTATGAAATTTGAAAGAAAGAAAAACCCTTAGGTACTTACAGAGTGCAAGATGTTTTATACTCTGTGAGTCATGACCTGGGCAGTGATCCTACCTTTTGTATAATAAAAAGAGGTATTCGCTCTCTCTCTCTCCTCTGAACATCTGTAGTACTCATTGGCTCTGTCATTCATTTGGCATATTGTTTTGAAGTGGTAAACTTCTCACATGCATCTTTTTGATCTGAAAAAATCCCTTAAGGGCAACAGTGACACCCTTCTATTCATTTGGATCTTCCACACAATACCTCACAAGTAGATGTTTCTTAAATATTAATCAACTGACTCTCATTAATTGTTAACTAAGTAATACCACCAACATGTCTTTCCTTCAACAATACCTTTGGAGTGTGGCTACCTGCTCTAGACTCTGGAGTGCCTACGCTTTTGGATTTTCTAAGAATTTCCTGAAAATTAAAATGAAGCAAGCAAAGGAACAGGGATTATTTAAAATAGCCAGATTTTTGGCAAGTGATTTCAGATAAAAAGAATAAATTTTCCTTAGGTTAATCCTAACTCTAACTGAAGACCTTCAAACTCTTAGGAAATAGGTGTCTCAAATATAAAGGTAATAAGCAGTAATATGAGTGGGCCTTAACACAGTTTTGTTCAACTTCTTATCCCTGGATTGGAAAACAACAATACAGCTTTACCACCTTTCTCCAAATCCCTGTGCTCTATACTTTCCTGTACTCAATCAGTGGCTATTCCTACACTATTACAAAAGTTTCCCTTGGCTCCTGGTTTTTAGCAATTCTGTCCTATGGATGGTTCTCGCAGGGTAGCATGCATCAGAATGTCCTTGAGTGCTTTTTAAAACACAAATTGCCAGGCTCCACCCCCAGAGTGTCTTATTTAGTGGATCTTTAATGTAGACCTTCATGTTCACGTTCTAATAAGCTTTTAGGTGACATCAATACTGTTGGTCCAGGTACCACACTTCAAGGACTACCAGTATCCTCAATCCTCACCTATTTCTGTCATGTTTATTAGGTATCATTATTATTATTATTATTAATTCAGCTCAATTTTAAGACCAATTCTATTAGATGAAGCTTGGCTTATTTACTTAGGAAACACATGCTGCCATGTGATATGAATGACAAACTTGATCTTCATGTGGAGCTTTTCAGTATAATATCAAATAGTTTTGGACAACCAAAAGGTGACTATTCAATCTCTGAAGTGTCACATAACCATTTGGACCAAGTGAGCAAGTACAAGGAAGCACCAGGGTACTTATTCAGCCTCCATTACCTAATTTAGAATAAAGGGGATGCACATATTTTTCTTTTTGCCAGGACTGGTTTTTTACCCTCCCTCTCATCTAGTTAACATCAACTTTTCTTTCAGGTGTTAATTCAGGGGTGACTTATGCAGGGAGGCCTTCCTTTTCCTTGCCATGATCAAGTCAGATACTATTATGTGCTCTCAGAGACTCACTGAACCCTCTCCTTTCTAACCCCTGTCATGGTTGCACTTTTTATGTTTGTTTGTATAATTATTATATTAATAGTTACTTCTCACACAGGAGTATAAGTTCCAAGCAGTAAAGGAAAGTGATTTATTTTGATAACCATTACATCATCAATGTCTGATGTAGTATCAGGTGCTTAGAATATGTTCAAATTAATGTAGACAGATTTGACCATTTTTAGACCTAAGAGAGATAAGATTAAGTAGTCCTTCACGTGCTTGACCCGAAACACAGAAATACAAAATCAAAAGTCAAATTTCTTGCCAAGCTCAGTGGTGCACACTAGTAATCCCAGTGATTCAGGAGGGTCACAAGTTTGAGGCTAGCTTCAGGAACTTAGAAAGATGTTAATAACTTAGAAAGACTCTGCCTCAAAATAAAAAATAAAAAGATTGGGGATAAAGTTCAGTAGAAAAGCATCCTTGGGTTCAATTCCCAGTCCCCTCCCCACCCCAAAAATCTAACTTCTTACCCTGTACCGGCTTTTCAACTACCCAATAAACAAAATGAATTAAAAAAAAAAAAAAAAAAAAAAGTCATACCTTTTCTGAATAATTCTTGGAGACTTTCAGCACTTTGGTTTAATACAGCCCATATTTCTTCCTCCTGCAGTGATCCGCCCCGAACCTCCAGGGCCTCAGCTAGTGACACATGCATATTACTAGAAAAAAAAGGTAACAGATGGTCTGGCATTAGCAACTTAACTACACTTATAGTAGCAAAAAGTCTACATATGATGAGAGACTATGAACCCTTGTGTACCTAATTTCTCAATACAGCCTTCAGTATAATTCTATAGTCTATAGTCTTAAAACTCACAGAGTAAAGGAATTGGAAGGAAATCCCTCAAAACAAATAATTGCTCTTGCCTGACAGGGTTCTCAGAGACAGAACTGGATAAGAGTAGTGATGCCTATTTCATGAGAGAAGACAGAGAATCCAGGGTACCAGGAGACACCCAAATACAGATGATGAGACCAAAGCAGCCAGACTAAACTGCAAGCCTCTTGGATTTTAGTTCCAAGTTTCATAAGTTTCATCTTATGCATCCCAGGTATAAAGAGTAGAGCGGAAAAGAGACTTTAGCCATTGTAGGGGAAGCTGGGAATCAAGTAGAACACATTTCTTTCACTTATTAACTGATTCTATTATCTCTAATAAGTATACACTATAATTGTAAACTTTTTTCTAAATGAAATTATCTATTTCTAGCCCCAACTTTGCTGCCAACTTATCATTTGCTTCCAGAATAGTCATTTTACCTCTAAACTGTTTCCTATCTGTGAACTGGGAATAACAGCAACAACAACAATAAGATTTTGGGTTGGAAAGAAGTTATACCTGTAAGTATGCTTTGTCCACTAGGACTCCACAGAAGTTGAATTAATAAAAGATCAGAAAAGAGTCTTTGTAGTGAAATGTTTATAGAATAAATATTTTGAATGTTGTTCAGTTAAGTAGGTGATATTTTGATAAAACTTAAGATTCTTTATGGGACTCAATGATTCTATTTTTATTTTGGAAGGGGAAAATGCAGCTATTTGAAATCCTCCCATATAAACTTTTCTCAATTGGCATACCTTGAAAATTGTTCTTTATAGTATCACTAAGACTTCTACCCAAACCAAATGGATTTAAGCATAATATATAATATATGTCCATTAGTTGGGCTCAGTGGCATACATAATCCCAGTGACTGGGGTGCTGAAGAAAGAGGATTGCCAAGTTCGAGGTCAATCTCAGCAACTTAGTAAGACCCTAAGAAACTTAGTGAGACCATGTCATCACAAAATAAAAAATAGAAGGTGCTGGGCTTGGTGGAAAAGCACAAATGGGTTCAATTCCTGGTACCAAAAAAAAAAAAAAAAATTAAAAAGTATATCTATTAGTACACAGCAGCAGATGGGTTTAGGAAAGAAGCTAAAAGGTATTTAAAATGTTTAATAGCGCACTTAATTATATTTTTTGTAACTAAGTTTCTCATTAAATTTTAAAATGAACCTATAAAAACATCTGATTTGGACAAAAGTTGACTTTGATTACAAACTAATAAGAAAAGCAACCGTTTTCTTTTAATTTACATTTATGGTAGTTTAATCCACTTGAACAAAAGCAATTTCAGCTCCAGGGAGGCCAGCCTTGTCCTTTCACTTTTTTTTAAAAACGTTTACTATGACATTTTATGCTCAAAGACTACCTCTGAGGGGTGTCTTCTATCATGCATAATGTGGTAGTTAAAAGGAAAGATAAAAGATATTGTTTTGAAAAAGCCAAAGGGTTTTTATTTAGCTTGTACAATTGTTATTATTTAGAACTCTTGCCCACAGCAAAAGTCTCTAGGTTTTAACATACTTTATTATAACCATAGAATCTTAATTCAAGAGTAAAAAATAGAAGTTGTGTTTCTTTGAGATGTGTGAGCTATTATCTTCTCATAATATTCATAAACTGGAAGTTTCAACAGAGGCATCAAGATACTGTTAGCAATCAGATACCAACATGATCTGTGGGAAAGAGTACCCTGTAGCAAATTTTCAAAGTGTTACATCTGAGAACCGGTTAGATGGCTCCAAAGCCTACACCCGGGTTATAAAGACAGAAGATTGCACAAGATTTCTTTGAAGAAATTTGTCTCCCTTAAAGCAGAAGGGGTGTAGGAAGGGGCCTTACTTTCACCTCAAGTCAATTAAAGAGGCTTCATGGGGATCCCTTGGAGTGTTTGATAATGTGTTCCCTGGAGTTGGAGGTGATATGGCAGACTGGTATCCGATACAGGAATCTAATGGCACTGGCAATTACCCAAGTTAGCACAAAGAGGGAGAAAGGAGGAGAGCACACACAAGAGTGAGGCAGCAGGCTGCGTCAGGAGACAGCTACACTTGCACAACTCGGGAGGAGAGAGGCAAGGAAGCAGGCTGCACAGAGGACAAGCCTGGAGCTATCTCAAGTCCTGCCCAGAGGATGAAAACATCCTAATATTTAGATAGTAGTGATGGTTGCACAACTCTGTAGATACAAAAAACACCCAAGGTATGTAGGTATGTGCTAAATTGAATGGCATGTGACTTATAGTTCAAAATATGCATCAAAATAGTTTTCATTCCCAGCACTGCATATAAACCTACACATACACATGCATGTCTACCCAAAGCAAGGGAAGGAGGAGAAGAGGAAGAGAGAAGAGGAGGAAGAAGAATTCAAATTATTAGTACTGAAAAATGGTCTAGGAGGAAAGCAGGTTGAGGACCAGAAGAGTTAAAGGGTACTGGCTAAGTGGAGGAAAATTTTTCTGGATTATCACAGGAAGTACGGTTCCAGCAGACTCTTAAAAAACAAACAAACAAACAAACACCAAATACACACAAGAGAAAGGGCCACCTTTAAACAAAAATGGATGAAGTGGAGAATACTGTGGTAAGTGAAATTTGCCAAACTCAGAAATTCAAAGGTCGAATGTTTTCTCTTTTGTGTGGAAGCTAGAGTAAAATAAAAGATCCCAACGACTATGATAACCATATAGCTCTAAAAGAAACAAGACAAAGCAGACCAAACGAATGAAGCTCTTTACTACAGAAGTCAGGAAAAACTGATTTTCGACTTCTCTTCCTGTAGTTTAAATTCTGATGAGGTCAGAGATAGCAACTTGCCAGAAGGTGAGGGGATAAGCAATAAAATGTAGAGTTAAATACACTACAGGCTAACTGCAGTTAGGGAATGGAAAAGTTTAAGCTTTCAATGGAAATAGAAATATCGGTTAATATACTGAGTAGGCACTTTTAATTATGGAACTGTCTTTTAAACTAAAGTGACTATACTATCAAAGAGTAAGGAGAAAATCATGGACCTGAGTCTTTATATAGATGCAGGGGAAGAACTCCTGGAGGCGGGGGAAAAAAAGAAAGAGAAGTGAAGTGAGGGACAAAGTAAATTGCTTATGATTCTGTCTTTCTTTTTGGGGGGAGGAGGGAAAGTCCTCGTGAAATTGCCTAGGCTAGCCTCAAACTTGTGATCATCTTGCATCAGCCTCCTGGTAGCTGGATTACAAGTATGTGCCACCATGCCTGGTTCTAAATTTTATTTTACATTTTTTTTCCTAGGCAATGTGTGACTCTACAACCCCTTGGCTCTCAGTTTCAAATCTTAAAATACTGGTTCTTATGTACCTTTTTAAAGAAATTGGTTTTTAAAATACAATTACTCCTGGGGCTAGGGTAGAGTACTCCTGGGGCTCAGTGGTAGAGTGCTCGCCTAGCATGTGTGAGGCACTGGGTTCAATCCTCAGCACCACAAAAAAAGAATAAATAAATAAAATAAAGATATTGTGTTCATCTACAACTAAAAAATATTTATAGATATGTAATTACTCCCTATAAATAATAAAATAAAAAAGCAAAATTAACTTCTCCTATAATGGCTTTTTTTATGCTTGATCTTTCTATCTAAATATTATTAATTATGCCAATGTTGCTTGATGTAATCAATTCTAAATTATATTTGATCAATCCTCCATTAATTTTCATTTAAAATACTTTTTTGTTTTTTCAGTATCTGATTTCTATACACAGTTATGATGGCACTTAAGGACTCCAAAACACAGAAGAAACATTGGATATGGCTAGGAAATAAATTAAGAAAAAATTTCAGTTTATGGTTGCAATTGTTTCCTTTAGATACAATGTAACTTGGGGTACAAACATGTGACTGGAATTATTTTACTTTTGCAAAGGCTCTGCTGTACAATAAAAATCACCATATTACTTACTTGAAACTTGTGTGCTACATAACTATAAAATTATTGGAAAAAAATTGAAATAAGAAAAATTATTCATGCTATATAATTACAATCATTATTACATTTTTAGTTAACATAAGAATTACTGGCATGACCGTAAAACTGGGTCCATAGAGTCAGACAGGGCCACAAAAGGATACCCACAGATGTTACTGTAATCCTGAAGGAGTGTGACACTCAAGAATAGAAAACATAGAAAAGTGATTCAGATTAGAAAAGTAAACAGATTAACTGAATCCAATCCAGTAACATAATAACCTGTCTGGTGGTAGATTAATTATGAATGCTTAACTGGAACCTAGGGAAACAGGGCTGTAAGAGCACCCTATTTCAAGAACAAAGCAGCTATAAATTAGAGCTCTGTGTATGCAACTAGTTTTGAGCAAGAATCCAGTCAGCATCCTGCCTGAGGGTCTTTTTAGTCATTAAGAAACCACAGTGGGGAAAAAAAAGAAAAAAGAAAGAAAAGAAAAGAAACCATGGCAAGAACCAGGGACTTGTGGAGCCTTTGCCTGGCCTAGGCAAGACCATCAGTTTGATCAGTGCCACTGCAACACCAAACAACTCATGGTTTCTTTGTTTTTATTTAGTATTGCAGTGCAGGAGATCAAACTGAGGGCCTCAAAGAAACCACAGTGAGTTGAGGAAGCAACCCCCTAAAACGTAAGCATCTTCTAACCCAGGAAGATTCAGAATTAAGTTATAAAACTTTACGAGAAGCAAGTTTACATATCGGGAGTTTTTAAATTAACAAATCTGTACATACATAACCAAGAAATATAGACCAGTTAGGATAACTGGTTAGATTAGATTTGTGGGTCCAATTTAAAGTGTAATTCTGAAAATGCTTAAGACTTGTATTTTAAAATGGACGAAATGCCATTTGAACATAGAAGAGAAATTAATGTCTTGCAATACATAAATCTTTTCAGATAAATCCTCACTCATTAGAAAATGTAAGTATTGGGGAAGGTTTGTTTTTTGTCAGACTCACAAAACGTGTTTAAAAATTGGCATTTAAGCCAGGCACAGTGGCACATGCCTATAATCCCAGCAGCTAGGGAGGCTGAGGTAGGAGGATCAAGAGTTCAAAGCCAGCCTCAGCAACAGCCAAGGCAATAAGCAGTTCAGTGAGACTCTGTCTCTAAATAAAATACAAAAAAGAGCTGGGGATATGGCCTAGTGGTTGAGTGCCTCTGTGTTCAATCCTCAGTACCAAAAATAAGGGAAAAACAAAAAACAAAAAAGACATCTAATTATATAAATGTTGTTTAAAATATATGAGATTTTAATTAACTAGATTTGAAAATGGGATTATACAACTCTATCAAAATGTACCTTAAAAATTGCTATGAAACTTTCCTAATTAACCCCAGGTAGAATGTCTATTATCAAAAAGATAACAAAAATAAATAAATAAATGCTCACAAGGATGTTGAAGAAAGGGAAATTCTCCTACACTGTTGGTGGGGATTGCAAATTTGTACAGCTACAATGGAAATAGTATGGAAGGTCTTCAAAAAAACTAGAAATAGAAGTATCATATGACCCAGGAATTCCACTACTGAGTCAAATTCAAAGGAATTGAAATTAGTCTGTCGAAGAGACATCTGCATCTGCATGCTTACTGCAGCCCTATTCACAATAGCCAAGATATGGAATCAACCTAGGTGTCCAAGGACAGAGGAAAGGATAGAGAAAATATGGTATTTATACACAATGAAATATTATTCAGTCATAAAAAAGAAAGGAACTCTTATCATTTGTGACAAAATGGATGGAACTGAGGATGTTACTTAAGTGAAATACTCCATTTTCTGACAAATATTACATATTCTCCCTTATATATAGAAGCTAAAAAGTGTTTCCAAGGAAGTAGAGAATGGAATAGTGTTTACCAGAGCCTCGGAAGAACATGGATGTTTTAGTCAGCTTTGTCACCATTATGAGTAAAAGACCTAACCAGAACAATTGTAGAGAAGGGAAAGTTTATTTGAGGGCTCACTGTTTCAGAGGTCTTAGTCTACAGAAGGCCAGCTCCATTCCTCAGGACTCAAGGTGAGGCAGAACAATATGGTGGGAGAGTATGGCGGAGGGAAGCTGCTTGCATGATGATCAGGAAGCCAAGGGACAGAGGCTCCACTCATCAGATACAAAACATATACCTCACAGTGCTGCCCCCAGTGAACTACTTTCTCTAGCCACGCCCCACCTGCCTTCAGTCACCACTCAGTTAATCCCATCAGGGATTAATCCACTAATTAGGTTAAGGTCATAACCCAATCATTTCTCCTCCAAAGCTTCTTGCATGGTCTCACCTATGAGTTTTTTGGGGAACACCTCACATCCAAACCATAACCATGGGGAAAGGGAAGGAAAAAGAATGGGTAACGGGTATAGGAATGCAATAGGACAGTAGGTGGTTGGTTGGTTTTTTTAATAGCTGGGGATTAAATCCAGGACACCTTACCACTGAGCTCCATCCCAAGTACTTTTTAAAATTTGAGTCAGGGTCTCACTGAATTGCCCACACTGGCCTCAAACTTGCACTTCTCCTGCCTCAGTGTCCTGAGCAGCTGGGATTATAGTTGTGTGCCAATGAGCCTGGTATCTATACCTTGGTTTAGTTACTGATGTCTTACTTAAAGATTAATTTAGTATAAACTATACTCCATCTATTTCATACTTCTGAATTAGCAATTCTAAATCTGTCATCTCTTCTTATAGACATCATTTAAGGCCACACTAATCACCAGATAAACTCTAAGCATATTCAAAAATTCCTTATCTTGATACTTGGATATTCATTGAATACCCCATATATGGTAAATTTTATAATGAATCTGGAGCAAAAAGAAACTGAACAAGAATAGAATCTGGGGAAAAAACCTCAATTAGAAGGTGAAGGGCTAAATCAGTAATTACACAGTGAATATGGAGACTTCTAAGTGGATAGGAGAAAGGTAGATACAAAAGCGTTATAATTAAGACCTTCCTGACAGAAGAAATAATCTATTTGAAATATGAATATCAGATACAAAACATATACCCCACAGTGCTATGAAATATGAAATATGAAACAGTAGAAGATGCTCAAATTCCATAGATTATTTAGAGATAATATAGAATCTATTTAAGTGATAAAGTCACTTAGATGGATTTGGATAAAGTCCATTTGGAAGAGCACACACATATATACACAGAGGTGGATAAAGAGATAGATGAAAAATAAAGACAAATACAGAAACCATGAGGAGATTAGCATTTAAAAGTTAGAAGAAAAATGAAGCCTGCAAAGGTATCTGCAGTGAAACAGAGCCAGACATGGTGGCACTGCCAATGATCTCAGCTACTTGGGAGGCGAGACAGGAACTGTTAATAACTTGTTTTGAGAAGAAAACTGAACCTGGAAATATTAAATACTTTGCCAAAAGTTACAGAGGCAGTGATTTGAACCCAGATGACCAGGTACTAAAATACATGCTTAATGTTATGTTCTGCTGATACACTCTTTGGAATGTCTTTCATCCTCTCTAACATAATGATCATCTGATTTTCTTATTTTTCTGTCTATTTCTTCCTCTTCCTCCTCCTCCTCCTCCTCTTCTTCTTCTCCTCTCTCTCTTCCTTCCTCCTCCTTCTTTGTACTGGGGATAAAACTCAGGGGCATTCTACCACTTAGCCATAACCTCATCCCTTTTATTTTTTATTTTGGGACAGGGTCTCTCCAAGTTGCCCTGACTGGCATTGAACTTAATTCTCCTGCCTATAATAAATGAGCAAAGGGCTATTTTTAATGGTATCCTTTCTATCTATAAAACTAGAAAATTAACCAAAGCAAAAGGACTGCTGGTGTTGCAGTGCTCAGGAACTTCAGAACCATCTATCATCCCTTAAGGAAAGCACTGTCCATTAGTATTCTCTTTCTCGGTCCCCAATGTCCCTAAAGCCAGAGGTCAGGTCCTCATCTTTATCCTCACTGCACTTAGCAATCAATAAGTAAGAAAAGAGAAGCCAAAGGTTTCCTTGGTGGATATGACAGCAAGAGAATTGAGAGTTGTGGCAAGAGATTCTGAGGGAATGGACCAGAGGGTCTAAGGTGAATAAAAAGAAAAATAAAGATAGAAGAAAGTCAAACAGACTGGGAAAGAATAGGATGATTCCTAGTGAAAGACAGTGAAAGATTACTTAATATTTCACTCATTTAAATATCCATCAGAGGTGTTGTGTGCTAGACATTAGTTGGTGCTAACGTTTTATTCCACAATCAACAAATATTCATTGAATAACTGCTATGAACCAGACACTCTTTTAGGCACTGAGGATACAGCAGGGAGCCGACGTGATAAACACACCCCATCCTTCGGAATTTACATTCTATTAGAGAAAACAGTAATAAATACAATGAATACAAAATCACATGTGATAAATACTGTGGATGAAAACAACTGGAGAAGGAGGCTAGGGAATACCAGAGAAGTTAGAAGGGGAATATTTAAAATAAATAAACAAGGAAGGCCACATTGAAAATTTCTCAATGTAAATATCTGAAGGAGTGAGAGAGTGAGCCACAGCTGTCTGGGAAAAATGTTCTGGAAAGAAAAGTGAAAAGGTGTGGGAAGATGTCCCAAAAATAATGAGAAAAATCATCAGTAAAGAGAGGAGCAGTAGTAGATAGGGTCTTCTAGAATCCTGAAAATACTCATACTTCCTACACTGAAATGGAAAGTTTACTGGAAAGTTTTGAGGAGAGATGTAATTTATCTGCTTTAAAAAGATCACTCGGGCTGGGCATGGTGGCATATACCTCTAATCCCAGTGGCTCCGGAGGCTGAGGCAGGAGGATCGAGTTTCAGGCAGCCTCAGCAACAGGGAGGCACTAAGCAACTCAGTGAGATCCAATCTCTAAATAAAATACAAAATAAGGCTAGGGATGCAGCTCAGTGGTTCAGTGCCCCTGAGTCCAATCTCCAGTCACTGTGTTATATTTACATATATATACATAAGAAAGTCATGTCAGATTCATTCTACTATCTTTCCCATTCTTATCCCTCTCCCTTCCCTTCATTCCCCTTTGTTCTCATCCACTAAACTTCTATTGTTTCCCTGTACCTTGCTGTAGGTTAGCATCTGTATATAAGAGAAAATATTTGACCTTTGGTGTTTAGAGGATTGTCGTATTTCACTTAGCCTGATAGTTTACAGATCCATCTATTTACCAGCAAATGTCAAAGTCATTCTTCTTTATGGCTGAGTAATATTCCTTTGAGTATACATACCACAATTTCTTTATCCATTCATCTGTTAATGGACATCTAGGTTGGTTCCATAGCTTAGTTATTATGAATTGTGCTGCTATAAACATTGACGTGGCTGTGTCACTATAGTATGCTGATTTTAAATCCTTTGGCTATATACCAAGGAGCAGAATAACTGGGTCAAACGGTGGGTCCATTCCTAGTTTTTTGAGGAATCTCCATACTGCTTTTCAGAGTGATTGCATTAATTTGCAGTCCCACCAATAATGTATGAGTGTACCTTTTCCTACATCCTCATCAATATTTATTGTTACTTGTATTCTTGATAATTGCCATTCTGGTTGGAGCAAAATGAAATCTCAGTGTAGTTTTAATTTGTATTTCTCTAATTGCTAAAGATGTTGAACATTTTTTCATGTATTTGTTGACCATTCATATTTCTTTTGAGAAGTGCCGGTTTAGTTCCTTTGCCCATTTATTGACTGGATTGTTTTTTTGGTGTTAAGCTTGTTAAGTTCTATATACATCCTGGAAATTAACGCCTCATCTGAAGCACAGGTGGCAAAGATTTTCTCCCATTCTGTAGGCTCTCCATGTTCTTGATTGTTTCCTTTGCTGTGAAGAAGTTTTTCAGTTTGATGCCATCTCATATACTGATTTTGTATTTTACTTCTTGCACTTTAGGAGTCTTGTTGAGGAAGTCGGTTCCTAAGCCAACATGATGGAGAGTTGGGCCTACATTTCTTCTAGTAGGGGAAGGGTATCTCGTCTAATGCCTTGAGTCTGATCCATTGAATGGAGTTTCATGCAGGGTGAGAGATAAGGGTTAAACTTCATTCTGCTATATGGATTTCCAGTTTTTCTGGCATCATTTGTTGAAGAGGCTATCTCTTCCCCATTGTATGTTTATGGTGCCTTTGTCTAGTATGACATAACTGTATTTGTGTGGGTTTGTCTTCTGTGTCTTCTATTCTATTCCATTGGTCTTCATGCCCATTTTGGTGCTGATACCCTGCTGTTTTTGTTACTATAGCTCTGTAGCATAATTTAACATCTGGTATTGTGATGCCTCCTGCTTCACTTTTCTCTCTAAGGATTGTTTTGTCTTTTCTGAGTTTCTTATTTTTTCAAATGAATTTCATGACTGCTTTTTTTATTCTATGAAGAACAGTGGAATTTTAATAGGAGTTGCTTTAAATCTGTATAGCACTAGAATCTAGAAATATTTTGAAGTGAGAATCAAAAGGATTTGTTGATATGTATATTCTTTGAACTGAGAAACTGGCAGGATGGAGAAACTATTAGCTAAGATGGGCAAGACTGTGAGAGGAACTAATTTGGAGCAAAAATTCTATGTGATTTTTTTTTTTTTTTTTCAGAGTTTCAAGTTTGTTTTGCTTTTGGTATGTTAGACATTCAAGTGAAGAATGAAGATGCTAAGTATAGATCTGGTTATATGAGATGGAGATAAACATTTAGATGTAGGCAGCATATATATGGTCTTTCAAAGCCCTGATATTTCATGAGATCACTCAGTTAGTATATGCAGATAGAGTAGAAATCAAAAGACAGAGGGATGAAGACTAACAAGAAAAAGAGATTAAGTAGGGGTGGCTTTCCCCCAAACCCATCTCTTCCACAGGTCCCTTGATTATGCACTTTGCCATGAATTTAAGGACTTGAGGGTAGACTTGTACCCAATTAAAACTTATATGGTAGAGACAAGAGTACATTAAAAGGTTGTCTTTTTGATGGAGATAACAATTCAATATTCCCTTGCCTATCGTGACTGCAGAGTTTTTGATCCTCTAATTATCAAAATGATCACACCACAACAAAGGATCTCTGTCTACATACCCAGCCTGAAGTGTGATACCCTTATGTGTATCCCAAGACCAGGCTTTTTTCTGCTTTTTGAGTGTACAGAATTCAATAAGCCAGTGAGAAAATGGAAGCACAAGATCTATTAGAAGTATTAGTAGCCTATATAACAAAGGGTTACATCCAAAATCTGTGTTTTATGGAGAACAGGAGAGGCTTCAAGAAAAACAGAGAAGAGACTGCTAGAGAATAAATACCTAAAATAAAAAATAAATCTTTAGCCCAGATCAATTAGATGTAATCACTCAGGTAGTAAGAAACAGATAGGGCTACAAAATGGTAATTGTTGCCTGACATGTATTTCTAAAATCACCTCCAGTGCAATGACTTTTCTATTTGAGAATGGCTAAGGGTATCTGCACATTCTAGATGACTTAAACATTGGTATTTGAGTAATGAACATTGTGGTGATTTAATTTATATTCTGTGTTCACTAATCAAGAAGAAATGTGACCCAATACATATGAACATTATGATTGAAAGACTACTTCTGTTTTATTGACATTATCTTACATGTAACGAGTGATATTTCATAGTCAAAGGATGAAATACCCTCAAAACATCTCCATATTCATGTAAAAAATGATTTTAGGCATCTTAATGGGGATAAATGTTTGTTGAGTCATGTTCTTAACTTTCAGTAAGGAAAAATATGCAAATTCTCTAAGAAACACATCTACTAAAAGGCTCAAGACATATAGTTTGCTTTTAAAGACTGACAGATCGGCCAGGCGCAATGGCGCTGTCTGTAATCCCAGTGGCTCAGGAGGCTGAGACAGGAGGATGGAGAGTTCAAAGTCAACCTCAGGCGGTCTGGGGATGTAGTTCAGTTGGTAGAGCATTTGCCTCGTATACACAAGTTTAAGGGGGAAGGGGAAAAAAAAAAAGGTTGAGAGGTAGGCGAAGTCAGCCTCAGCAACAATGAGGTGCTAAGCGACTCAATGAGACCCTGTCTCTAAATAAAATACAAAATAGGGCTGAGAATGTGGTTCAGTGATTGAGTGCCCCTGAGTTCAATCCCTGGTTCTGAAAAAAAAAGATCGATCAATTGATATTAGGAATTTAACCCAGGGGTACTTTACCACTGAACTACACCCCCAGTCCTTTTAATTTTTTATTTTAAGACAGGTTCTCACTGAGTTGCTGAGAGTCTTGCTAAATTGCTGACACTGGCCTGGAACTTGTGATCCTCCTGCCTCAGCCTCCTGAGTTACTGGGATAATATGCATGTGCCTCTATGGTAGACCTTTTTAAAGATCTTTACTTCCCAGCTATTTGTTTGGAGTTGGAATTTAGTCTAAGTCTTAATTTTGTCATATGCTTTATCCAGGAACACATACAAAATTACTGACACTGCTTTTTGTTTTTTAAAAAATAGGCTGAATGTTTTCTCCGATATGTTGATGAAGATATATAATGGGGAGGGGGAGAAGAATGAAGGAACTTTGGATGGGGTAGAGGAAAATGGGGTGGGAGGGGTTGGGGGATGGAAAGATAGTAGAATGAAGCAGACAGTATTACCCTATGTATACGTATGATTACACGAATGGTGTGAATCTACATTGTGCACAACCACAGAAATGAAAAGTTGTACCCCATTTGTGTACAATGAATCAAAATGCAGTCTGTAAAAATTAAAAAAAAATTTAATAATAAAAAAATAAATTATCTCAAAAAAGTTATATAAAAAAATAATCACTAGATTTTGTGCTTGGTACTAGTAATTTTACAGAAAAAGGAACCTGTCAAAATGACCCGTGAGTAATTTCTTCCTAATGTCTCCAAAAACAGGGAAAAGTAGTCCTTTTATTCACTTCAGTCCTGTAATAAGATTCTGCAAGTTACAGAATTTTTGTTTTTTCTCTAATGCCAACTGCAAAAATAAAAGGTTTGATTTTTAAACTAAGTTTTTTGCAGACTAAATATACTAAGCAAGAGATGCTGACATTTTCTTGGATAGCACAGAAAAATAGTCTGTCATCTCAACCATTTCCTGAGATAGGTACTATAATTATTCCACGACAGATGAGGAACTAAGGCACAGAAATAATCTACTTGAGATTATAGATCTAGAAAATCGTGGAGCTGGAATACAAATTTGAGCGCTATAGATTTCTTCATTTTATAAAATGGGAGTTCTTGAGTTAATACATAAGCTATTCTTTGAGCAAGTACCTAGTATATAATGATTGGTTAATAAATGCAATTATTAAAAATTAGGACATCCGTGAGAGGTATCAATAGAGAAATTTTTAAAAAACATTTTTCAGTTTTCAGAAAAATGGAAATTTGATAAAGAGGAGAATGTAGGCTGCATTTGCAAGTACACTAGCCTGAGAGGGGTTAACCTACAGATGCATAAAGAAAATTCAAGTTCTTTTATCTTTTACATATCTAATATATTTTCTTAAATTTAAAAACAAAAAAGGGCACTGCTAGCTGTTTTAGTAAGTAAACATGCTGAAATTACATTAAAATCCAGAAAGAGATGAGAGAAAATTCTGAAGTCCTCCACATCTTGAAGCCTATAGTTTCTTATGGGGAGTGGAAAAGAGGGAAGAGTCCAAATTTCAATTCCTATTGTCGTATCACATTTCCTTATTTCTGTCTTTTCTAACGTTTCTGATTATTACGTTTGGCTTAAAGCGGGGCTTTTCTAAGAGTCACACTAGTGGTAAGAGAGATCATTTCTGTAGCTAAATTTTATAAAAGGTTGCCAACAATAAGCACATTATTCCCTTTTAATTCTTTTTCAATACTTTTGACTAAGTCATCAAGAAAGTCCCGGTTTGGGGCTAGTTTGTTTGACTTTCCAGTCTCCCTTCTAAACAAATAGAGACATGTCTCAAGGTGGGAGTGTCGTTACACAGGCAAGTATCCTCCCATAGCTCAGATTTAATCACATTACTGTGTTTTCATGTATCATATTGATATTGGCTTTATACTTACCTAATACTTAAAGAATGTTTTACTGGTTTTCCATTCAAGGAAATAACAATTGATCTAAGATTTCCTTTTTAAATAAATAATTTCAAATATATAAATAAAATTGTTTAAAAATATTAAGTAAATGACATTTGATATGGCAAAGATTATGGAAGGTAGGAAATACAGCTGAAGAAAATTCTATTAAGAGAAAATGACCAGACATGGTGGTGCAAACCTGTAATGCCAGCTATTTGGGAGGCGGAGGCAGGAAGATCTCAAGTTTGAGGCCAGCCTCAGCAACTTAGTGAGGCCCGAAGTAACTTAATGAAACCCTGTCTAAAAATAAAAAATAAAAAGGGCTTGGGATGTGGCTCAGTGGCTAAATGTCTCTGGGTTCAAGAAAGAAAAAAATGGAGGACTTAACAAGATGGTTCATTAATGCAGTACGTATATGGAACATTATAGAAACTTTCTCCAAATTTCAAGATCCAGAACTATAAATCAAAATCTCATAACTCAATAGCCAACATTACTGATATAATGAAGCCCATTTGCTACACCTCAGTTCCACGTAAATTTCAAATTACTTCATAAAATGTGCTTATGTATATACATTTTATATTTTCCCATTTAATGAAAGAAATGTATTGTTTCAAGATGTTTCCCCCTAAATCAATGCCTAATCAAGGTCTAATTTTAGGTTAGCCACACGGTTTTATGAGAATTATAGAGAGAACGCCAGGAAAACAAACAAACAAACAAAAAACAGTGAAGTAATAGATTTAATTGTATGGAATTTGCCACATCTGATACCTAAAAGACAATTTTTCCTAATTTCCTCTGTTTGAGGCAAAGGGTAAGAAATGGGAAAGGAATAACTGAAAATGGCTCTTTCATATTTAATATTCCACTGTCATTCCTCCTACCCCTTCTAATTAGGCCATGTGAGACACATATCTGCCCCCGCCCAGCCATTGCCAAAATTAGAGATCAACTGGGATTCAATATACAATAAGCACATAGTCAAGGCATGGAGTTTCTTGCACATTTGTTTAATGTTTCGAAAAGTATAAGATAAAAACCATGTATAAGGGCTGGGGATATAGCTCAGTTAGTTGAGTGCTTGCCTTGCAAGCACAAGGCCCTGGGTTCAAATCCCCAGTACCGCAAAAAACAAAACAAAACAAAACAAAAAAACCATGTATAGTTTAAAACTTCATTGATATTAAAATGTAAAAATAATTTAATTGAATTTTGAAAAATAAAAACAAGCATAAATACACTTGATACATATTAAATCTTTGAACTCACATTCTCATTACCAATAGCACGTCTCACTACTGCTCCCCTTCATACCTAATTTTTTAATCCTATGTCTCATCAAGATTTGTGGGACAAAATAGGCCTATTCTTTTTCTCTCATTCTGTGCATTTTTTGTACTTGATTTCCTCCACTTTGCTTTCTCAGCTACCTTTGTGCCTTGGGAGCTTTTGGAATTTCTAGAAACAGGTAGTCCCTCATCATTTTACTTTTTTATTGTGAGTTTGTAGATCTTAATTTCTATACTATCATTTAAGCAGAGTTAGAAAACTGGGTTGATAAATCTGTCCAACCTTCTTACATCAGAAGTCTGGGTTTTTTTCTGATGCATTTATACACTAAACAATTGTATCCTTATTTATAGTTCATTGTATATAGACAAGATGTATGATGGGGCAGATAGTAAGTCGAAAAATTAGTAATTTAAAAATTTAAAAAATAATAACAAACTTGATTTTGTTAAATAACTGATCCTCATCTTATAATCAATTTAATAAGCAGGCCATTTATTAAATCTAAAACTGCCTCCCACCCACCCTCCAGTACTGGGAATTGAAGGTAGGGGCACTTTACCACTGAGATACAACCCCAGCTCTTTTTATTTTGAGACAGAGTTTCTGTATATAGTATAGCGTGGCCTTGAACCTGTGATTCTCCTGCCTCAGGCTCCCATGTAGCTGGAATTACAGGCATGTGCCTGGATCCAAAACTGAATTCTGGATTTCAACTACTAAACTTCTTCACTGTTCCCACTTTGAAATGGAACTGATGTCATTTTATTCAGGCCACAAACTTTGGATTAACCTGACTGCTATTTTATCCTTACTTCCTACATCCAATCTATTGGAAAATTCTGTTGGCTCTACCTTCAAAGTCTGTATCAAATATATCTGATTAGTCTCATGACCTCTATTGCTACCCTACAATCTTTAATACTCTATATTTTCTAGAACAGAGCTGCCTAATGAACTTTTGTGATGTTGTATATATCCTGTATCTGCATTGTTCAGAGTAGTAAAGTCACTAAATACTTGTGGCCACTAAACCCTTGAAATGTGGCTACTGCAACAGAGGAACTTAATTTTAAATTTAGTTTTAATTAATTTAAATTTAAATGGCTTACTTAACATACTGGACAGTGGAGGTCTGGAACACTTTAGATGATAGGCTTATAATAGGTCACTTTCTTCCCTCTCTTGTTCCCTTATAGTATATTCCATAGAAATCCTTTTTAAATATAGGTCCAGCCCTGTCACTCCTCTGCTCCATGGCTTCACATCACATTTAGAATAAAGTCTCAAATCCTTATCAGCTTACAGTTTCCTATATGATCTTTCCCCGGGCTCTTCCCACCTCAACTACTTAAACTATCTCCCCTTTCAGTCCCAACATACTCTACTCCAGCCACTGTGACTCTTAAGATCTTGCATTACTCTAGAACACTTCTGTCCCAAATAGTCACATGGCAGAGACTCCTCACTTCATTCTTTGATCAATTGGTACTTCATAGAGAGGCTTGTCTTAACCATCTCAACTCAAAACTGTTACCACCATCCAATTCCTCACTCTCTCATACCATTATCCAATTATTCAATAATTCATAATATTTATAATACCTGAAAATACATTATGAATCTTTATTGAATGTTGTTCACAACAAAATGTAAAAGTCACAAGGACAGGAAATTTGTCTCCTTTTTTAAATGGTGTATCCCCACATGTCTAGGACAGTTTCTGGCACATAGTGATTCTAATGTTATTTATTAAATTACAGTAAACTCAAATCTCATAATCCTTCAGTCTTACATTCATGTAACATGTATTCATTCAGTGCTAATTTTTACATGGCACTGCATCAGACAACGTGCAGAATTCAAGTTGAAAGTAGCTTAGACCTTGTAAATCAGATTACCACTGAAATAATCCTTAAAGTCCTTTGAATCCTAAAACTTTGACCCAATGAATTCAATGAGAAATAGCTGGAACTGTTTCTCTTAGAGAAGAGACCAGGAGATATGTCTGTCTTTAAATGTTAAAACATTTGCCTTCTGGAAAGAGTAGTCTTTTTATGGTATTCCTAACAGAAGGTAGAACTGAGACCAGTGAGTGAAAAGTTAGGTACTTTTTCAGTTCAGTATTAAGCCTTTTTAATAATATTGAAAAACTCTTCAGAAAATGTCTTAAAGTGGTTAAGTAGTAGGAAATAATCATCTGTATAAGTGTCAGAGAGATTTTCCTGTATTAGTAAAGTAGCCTTAGAAGACTTCTAACAGGTTTTCCACTTGAGATTGTCTGCAAAATGCTATAATGAATGCAACTTAATAAATTAGCTATTTTCTGACAAGTTGCTTCCTGCTTGTTACAAGTAATAATTCTGAAGGTTGACAGCAAGAAACAGAAAATGAGAACCAAAACAGAATTAACACATAAATATTCAACTGAATAATTAAGAACACTTTGTACCTGTGCCTATAGAAATACACCCATAATAATAACATCAGGTTATCCATATGAAACTAACAATATTTGACTCTTTTCATGGTTCGAATTAGAAATGAACTGACAAATTTTATAAATATAGTCACTATGTAATTTCTGTATTTGTATTATTAGAGGGTCAGTCAGTCTTAAAAGAATTTAATTAAAGAAAAAGAAAAAAAAAAAAAAACTGGGTGTGGAGATGCATATCTGTAATGCCAGCAACTCAGGAAGCTGAAGCAGGAGGGATCACAAGTTCAAGGCCAGTCTCAGCAACTTAGCAAGGTCCTAAGCAACTTAGCCAGATCTTGCCTAAAAATAAAAAGGGCTGGGGATGTGGTTCTCAGTATTAAGAGCACTCAAGCACTCCTGGGTTTAATCCACAGTACAAAAAAAAAAAAAAGCGAAAGAAAACAAAACTCGATTCAATAGCATAGGTCTTCTGAAATTTCACTTAGCCCAACCAAACAGTAGACCATGAGAGAGTCGCTCTTTATTTTTAATTTATTTTTTTTTAGTTGTCAATGGACCTTTATTTTTTATTTATTTATATGTGTTACTGAGGATGGAACCCAGGGCCTCATATATGCCAGGCAAGCGCTCTACCACTGAGCCACAACCCTAGCTCTGAGTCACTCTTAATCTCCACAACTAACAGTTCAATAAATTCTTAGGATCTTGAAAAATCAGCTAAAAACAAATTAAATAGTAAAATATATATGTCCATACTAGACAAGTAATTTAGTAGCAGATGTAAACTTTTTGTTAGCCAATAATCAGAATCTGAGTGATAATCCCTTACTTCAGTTAGATATTACATTTTAGAGCTGGGCATGGTGGCACACACCAGTAATCCCAGCAGCTGGAGAGGCTGAGGAAGGAGGATTGCAAGTTTAAAGCCAGCTTCAGCTACTTAGCAAGGCTGTAAGCAACTTAGTGAGACTCTGTCTGAAAAATAAAAATAAAAAGCGCCAGGGATGTGGCTCAGTGGTTAAGTGCCACTGGGTTTAATCACTGATACCCACCCCCCCAAAAAAAAAGAAATTACATTTTAGGTAATGAATGAAATTATATTTCTAACAGTTTTTTTTTTTTTTTTCTCAATTCAAAATCAAGTACAATTTTTAGGTCTATTGTTACATGAAGGGCTTTTTAATTTTCTTAAACCTAAATCTAAATATTTGAAGTCTAATGTTAGAAGTATTTCCAGGGCTGGGGAGATAGCTCAGTTGGTAGAGTGCTTGCTTTGCAAGCACAAGGCCCTGGGTTCGATCTATTTCCAAAACAAGTTATACCTTACAGGTATTAATAGTGTTCCTTCGGTACTGAGATTTTTATATTCTTCATTATAGAAATGTTTTGCTTTAAATCATGAACAACACAACACAGCTTTCATATCAGGAAAAGTATCTTGACAGTTTGCACTTCACTTTAAATGCCCATTTTACATTTATCTCACAATTCCAACTGGTCTGGGGCTTAAATTAACTACCTGTTTAAAATATTGTTAGAAGTATAGGAAATTCCTAAAAGTGAAATCAAGAAACAATAATATTGTTGAGAGATGATAAAAATTCTCATGGTAAAAAAAGTGATCCTTTTTCAAGAATAGTGTAGACAAAAACTCTTGTGTGAGAAAAATTGCAATATTACAGTTCTAATAAGAGCAATTTCTTTTTAATGAATCAACTAGGAGGAAATTTAGAGTGGGGTTACCTTGTTCTGTTGATAAAAGGGGATTGTTTGGAATTTTATTTTGTTGTTCAGTTCACTGATAAATATTTGTCTTCATTGGGCATGGTGGTGCTCACCTGTAATCCCAACTACCTGGGAAGCTGAGGCAGGATGACCAGGAGTTCAAGGCCAACCTGAACAACGTAGCAAAACCCTTTCGAAATAAAAAGGGCTGGAAACACAGCTCCATGGCAGTATGAGCAAAGCCCTGGTTCTGCTCAACAGCAAAGAAAAGATTTTGTCTTAATTTGTCTACAAATTTATTTTGTATACTTTAAAATTCAACAAATCTACTCTAAATAACTGAAAAATTGATAATACATTCTATAATTTTTCTTCTTTTTCCTCCTCTTCCCCCTCCTCTTATCCCTTTTTTTCCTTCTTCCTCTTGTGGTACTGATGGTACCCAGGAATTTGAGTACGCTAAGCACAAACAACATCTACCACTGAGTTACATCCCCAGTCCCAATATTATCTTTTGCTTAAAAAATAAATTGTTGTTTATTTTTCCTAACCATGAATCTCTTAGCACTTTATCCTTAATAACACTAGTTTTGACAGTGAACTTGAAAAATATTCAACTTCCTAAAATAAATGCTCCCCCACTCCCATGTTCTTCCTTCTTATTGGCAATCTGTCTTCTAATATAGAAGCGAGAAATGTCAGATATTTAACTTCCCAGCATCACTGCCGTTAGTATGTAAGTTAACAACCCATGCCCATTATCTAGCTAATGGTACTGAGACAGATTTATTAAGAGGGTAACCATGAAAGATTTTTCATCCTATAAAAAAGATACATGAGCTGGGTACGGTGGCACATACCTGTAATCCTAGTGATTCCTGAGGCTGGGGCAGGAGGACCACAATTTCAAAGTCAGCCCCAGCAACTTAGTGAGACACTGTCTCAAAAATAAATAATAAATAAATAAATAAATAAATAAATAAATAAATAGGGCTGGGGGTATGGCTCAGTGATTAAGCAACCCTGGGTTCAATTCCTGGTACTAAAGCTAAAAAGTAAAAAGATGCATAAGAGGAAATGTCTACTGTTCCTCTAGATATGCAGGAAAGGATTAAAATAGCAGGATTGCTTGCAAGGTCTGCTTTTGGTTGGCATTTGGGAACTACAGGAGGGTTCCCACCACTTCCAGAACTCTTATGAGTGACTGTGTCTAAACTTTTTGTGCAAACCCTGTGGTTTATGCAGGACACCTGCTTTTCTTCTGGAAATCTGGAATTTAATATTTGGTAGGCAGAGAGTGCCCACTTGATGAACCTTCAGTAAAAACCTTGTACTGAACCTCTAAAGAGCTTTCCTGGTAGATGATATTTCACTTACGTTGTCATAACTCATTGTTGAGGGAATTTAGTACATTCTGTATGACTACTGGGAGAAGACTCTTGGAAGTTTGTGCCTGGATTTCTCCAGATTTTGCCCCATTGTCTTTTCCCTTTGCTGTTCTGTTGTATCCTTTGTGTAATAAATCTGTTGAGCTGAGTCCTCCGGGCAAATAGTGGAATCTAAGGGTGATCTTGGGGATCCTTGACTCTAGGTAGAGGAATGTCTACAGGCAACACCTGTAACTGTGGCAGCCATATCTACTGCAACTACTGGAGACTAAGAACTCAAGATCATTTTCAGAACAGCAGCATCGGGGTGGGGAGAGGAGAAACAAGCAAGAAAGAGGAACCAAGGGACCTTACGAAGTATATGAACAAATCTTTGAACTAACTTCCTCCAGACTGCTTATGTTCAACATTTTTAAATAAAATAAGCTATTACTTGCAATGAAATGGATACTTAGACTGTCTAAAAAACCAATGATGTGAAGATCAAACAGGATCATCTGAAGACATTATTCTTCGGGGTTTTAAAGAAATTATATATTAATTTTTCCATGGAAATAAATATATAAAGAAAATATGCTCAAAATGTTCTATTTCTTTCCTTTTTTCTTTCTTTAATGGTACTAGGTATTGAATCCAGGAGCACTCTACCACTGAGCTACATTCCCAGCACTTCTTATTTTTTAAGTTTGAGACAGAGTCTCACTAAGTTGCTGAGACTGGTCTCAAGCTTGCAATCCTTCTGTCTCAACCTCCTGGGTAACCGGGATTACAAATGTACTCCATTGCATCCAGCAAAATGTTTCATTTCATAACATCTCTTTAGTTATATCTAAGATTGAAAAATACCTCTATTTTAGTAGGTTATTTAGAACTAAAGTGTCAAATTTATTGCTATAAAGTCACCCATAATATTTCTTATTCTTTTTTGTTTGGATTTTTGATTTTTTGGTTCTGGGGATTAAACTCAAGGCTTCATGCAGGCTAACCATAAGCTCTACCCTCTATCCCAGTCCTCCTCATTATTATTTTAATAAGTGCAGACTCTAGTAATATCACCTCTCTCATTCCTGATACTGAATTTCCCTTTTCTGATCAATCTGTTTAGAGCTTTATTGAATTAATTGCTCTCCTTAAAGACTATCCTTTAGGTTTCATTGATCTTCATATTTCTTCCTGTTTTCCTATTTTATTGATTTCTTCTTTCATCTTTATTCTATTCTATTTACTTTTCTACTGCATACTACTTTGCTTCTTTTTCTAGACAAAAGCTGATATTAGCTTGGGACATTTTTTCTTTCCTTTTATAGGTATTTAGTGCTATAAATTAAAGTCTTGCTTTAGAAGCTTGCAACACACGTTTTTCATAAATTGCATTTTCACTTATATTCCATACAGTACACTTTCTCATTTCTTCTTTATGCTGAGGGTTGTTGACAAAAGCATTATTTAGTTTCCAAATATTTAAGGATTTTTCATAGATGATTTATATCACTTGGAGACTTTCAAATATAACAATGAGTTTTGTGAACTATTTTGTTAAATGTTCTGTGTGCATTTGAAAAAAGCATACATTAAGCTGTATAATTGACTACAGCATCCTATAAATGTCAGTTAGGTCAAATTAACTGATATGCTATTAAAGCCTTCTATATGTTACTGATTTTCTGTTTACTTGTCTGTCGATTCTTGACAAAGGTATATTAAAAGCCCTAAATACAACTGTGAATTTGTCCATTTTCCCCTCAGTTTTATCTGGTTTTGTTTCATGTATTTTGAAGCTTTGTCATTAGGTACATAAATGTTAAGATTTCCTATGTTTTCTTAATGAATTGACTCCACTATCATTTCAAAATGATATATATTTTTTAATCCTGGTAATATTCTTAGTCCTGAGATCTACTTTGTCAGGTATTACCATAACCAGTTTTCTTTTGATTAGTGTTAGCATGGTATATTTTCCCATAGTTTATTTTTAACCAAGTCTCTTAGTCCTTTTGGGTTACTATAACAAAATTCCATAAGCTGGGAAACATAAACAGAAATTTATTTCTCTCAGTTCTAGAGGCTGTGAAGTCCAAGATCAAGGTGCTGGCAGACTTGATGTCTATTAAGAGCCTGCTTACTTATCGATGGCTGTATTCTTCTATTCTTCTAGCTATATTCTCACATGGTAGAAGGGTCTAGCTATCTCTCTGAGGTTCGTTTTTTAAGAGCACTACTCTCAATCATGAGGGCTCTACTTTCATGACCTAAATCACCTCCTATTGCCACCTTTGGGGTTACGACTTTTTTTTCCCTTCCTTCTTCTTTTTTTTTTTTTTGTACCAAGGATTGAACCCAGGGGCCCTTAACCACCGAGCTGTGTACCCAGCCCTTTTTTTATATTTTATTAGAGACACAGGGTCTCACTGAGTTGCTTAGTGCCTTGCTAAGTTGCTGAGGCAGGGTTTGAACTCAAAATCTTCCTGCTTCAGCCTCTGGAGTCCTGGGATTACAGGCGTGTGCCAACACGCCCAGTTTGGGGTTACAATTTCAATGTACGAATTTTGGAAGACATCAACATTCAAACCACAGTACCAGACAGCATATAGTTTGGTCTCAATTTCTTTGAAAATCAGTCTGACAATGTTCCTACTTCATTTAATTAGTTACATTAAATGTGATTATTGCTATAGTTAGGTTTAAATTTATCATTTTACTCTTTTTTTTTATTGTTCCTATCTGTTTTCCCTCTTTTCTTGTCTGACTTCTCCTTTTTTATTATGAATAATAGAAAGTATTTTACACATCTGTCCCAGTCATTAGCATTTCCAGTTGTTCTTCATTTTGTTGCATAGATCATATGGTATCACTACCCTTTTGCCTAAACAACTTCTGTTAACATTTATGGTAGTGCATAACTGTTAGTGGTGATTATTTAAGCTATTGTATCTTTAAAAATTCTTTCTTTCACCTTTGCTTTGGGAAGAGATATTCTTTAGGTAGAATTTCTTGGTTGACATTTTCTTTCAACATTTTAAAGGTATCGCTATATGGTTGTCTTCTTTGTTTTGGTCTTGACAAGAAATATACTGTAATCTGTCTTTGTACCTCTGTACAGAACATGCTTTTTTCCTTCAGTGACCTTTAAGATTTTCTCTTTATCACAGTTTTTGAACAGTTTAAATATAATGTTCACTGGTATATTTTTCTTCATCTTTCATATACGTGGGGCTCACAGAGATTCTGAATCTGTGTGCTTATTGATTATATAATATTTGGAAAAATTTCAGCTATTATTAATTCCATTTTTATTTTCTGTCATGCCTTTCCTCTAAGCACTCAAATTTTACATACATTATTTCACTTAAAGATATCATACAACTCAATGATGCTCTTTTATAGTCCAATGTATGGAGGTTCACTGTGTTCCGACTTAATTTTTGAACATAAAATACACAATTATAAAAACTATTTTAAATCAGGCATAGTGGCACATGCCTGTAATCCCAGCTACTTGAGAGACTGAGGCAGGTGGATGTCAAGTTCAAGGACATCCAGGTTAACCCATCTCAAATTTGAAAAAAAACAAAAACAAAAACAAAAAAAAATAGGGATGTATCTTCGTGACAAAGCACTGTGTAAAGCTCTGGGTTCAATCCCTAGTCCTGCCAATTAAAGAAAGAAAGAAAGAAAGAAAGAAAGAAAACAAACACTATTTTAATGTACAAGTCTGCTGATTTTAACCCTTATGCCTGTTTTAAGTCAGTTTTGAGTACTGATTTATCTTCTCATTATAGATCATATTATTCTGCTTCTTCGTATTTCTGGGAATTTTTTTTCCTGGAAATGTTTGAATGATGCTATACACTATGAATTTTATCATTTTATCATACCAAATGATTGTAAATACTCTTTTTAAAAATTTTTGTTTTCTTTAGTTATACATGACAGTAGAATCTATTTTGATATATTTCTACAAACATGGAATCTTTTTTATTCTAATTAGGATTCCAGTCATGTGGAAGATGATGGTGAGATTCACTGTGATGTATGCATATATGTACATAGGAAAGTTATGTCAGATTAATTCCACTGTCTTTCCCATTCCTATCCCCACTCCTTTCCTTCATTCTTCTTTGTCTAATCCACTGAATTTCTATTTTTCCCTTTCTACCTGCCTTATGGTGGGTTAGCATCCACATATCAGATAGAATAGTTGACCCTTGGTTTTTGGGGATTGTAAATATTCTTGAGTTCTGCTCAGTATGAAATTAAATTATTTGAAATTTTGGAAATTTTAGCCATTCAGGTCATATTTTAAAGTTTGTTAGGCTGGTTTAGAACAAGGCTCGTTCCAAGGTCAGTTATTCTCCTCTGTCGGGCAAGATTCTTCTGGGTCCTCTACCCAGTGCCTCTTGAATCTTTAGGTTTTCCAGTCTACCTGTGGGAATGAGTGATACTCTGGCCCTGTGGGAGTACTAGTACTGTTTCCTTTCATCCTTTTGTGAGGTTCCTTTTCAAGCCTATGGTAGATTCCTCACATGCATGTGATACTGATTACTTAGTTGAAGAGCTGAACTGGACTCTCTGAAGATTTCCAGGGTTTTCTTTCTGCATTTCTTATCTCTTCAACATTCTGCACTCTTCAGTCTAGGTGCCTTGGTCTCCCCAGACTTTCAGTTCCATCTTCTGTATTTAGAAAGACCAGTATTCTCCCCCAAGTTTCCCCTACCATAGGACACACCCTGGAAATTCAGGGCCGTAAGCTGGGGCAGTCATAGGTTCAACTTGTTTCTATCTCTTAAGAGATCATTGTCTTTTATTACTTGATGTTTACTATCTTGAAAATTGTTTCAGATATGCTATCCATATTTCACTTGCTTTAGGTAGGAGGGTAAATTTCATTTTGGCAAGAAACACAAGTTTTACTCAATTATTATATTTATTTCTCTCTACTAAACCACAGTAAATGGCATCTCAGTTCAATCATCCCTGATGGATTGGGGTCAAATCTTAAATGGGAGGTTGCCTCTCTAGATTATTTCTGTGGATCTTTTCACTAACAGCCTTAAGAGCAGGCATTATTCTGTTTAAAAAGCACATTTGAAAGAAATAGCAGTAAGGCTAAGGAATTTTAATGCTAGGGGGAAGAATGGAAGTTTGTGCAGCTAAGTAAGTCACAAAGTGTTTTTCCTTCTATAGAGTTTCTCTAAGAAGGATTTTTTCTTTTATAATTCTTGCAAATGAAAAGAACATTCATGGGAGGAGCAGGGATATAATGAATATGACGGCAGGAAAAAGGAAGAATGGCAAGCCTTGAGAAGGAAAGGCTGAGAATAAAATTTTTCTAAGAAAAATCATGAAGACCACGTATCTGATATATTTACACGAAACACATCATCTTCTATACATTTTGGGATCTAGTCTTTTGTTCTCTTTCTACACAAAAATCTAATGTTTATCTAATATGTTTAAGATGATATATTAATCAAAATAGACATCTTGCATCATGATTATCACCATTACCCCTCAACAAATGTCAAAACCCAATATGGCAAATTCATGCAAGTAGAAGGCTAAAATAGTGTAATGCATAGGTTGCTCACTGATGGCCAATGGTCTTCATTTGATTTACAGACGTGTTTTGTTTGGCTTGCAGAGTGATGGTCCACACCACAATTTGTAAAAGTGTGCAACTTCAACCAACATTTAAAAATGAGAAGATTTTACAAATTAGATTTCATGTCAAAATCTTGGGGAAAATTTTAGGAGATGTGACAGTGTTCAGGTGGGTTGCAGATAACCCCGGTAACTATAGTCTGAGCTCTTAAGTTCACTACCCCCAAAATATCTAATTTCTTTAAAGGAAAAACAAGATTCCTAGAGAGAGAGTTGGGGATGGAGCTCTGTGGTACAGCACCCGCCTAGGGTGCACAAGGTCCTGGGTTTAATCCCCACCCCCTGGGGGGCAGGGGCTGTCTTTGGGAATCAAAACCCAGGGCTTCATGTACCATAGGCTCTACCATGGACCTACAAACCCAGTCCTTTCTATTTTTAATTTTGAGTCAGGGTCTCACTAAATTGCCCAGGTTGGCTTCGAACGTCACTTGCGATCCTTCTTCCTCAGCTGCCCTACTAGTTAGGAATACAGGCATATGAAAACACAGCCTGCTACATTTCAGTACACGCTTTCAAATTTGTAAAATGTATAACCATTACCTATGGTAAAAAATAAGATACTTAAGAATAATAAACGTTATCTGCTCTAATTACCCAAGTTTACCCAACTCATGCTCTTTAGAAGACAATGAAACTGTTAATAAAAGACTAAAGACATGTGATTATCTAAACCATTTGCATGTGGACAGTGATACATAACTCTTAAGTACAAAGAAACAAAAAAAGGATATGAACAGAATCAGTTGATGGAAAGAGTGATTCTAATTTTTTTGTCTCAAAGAACTCTAGGGTACAAATTCCACTTCTCTAAATAAGAGCAAATGTCAACAGTCAACTACATTGTGAATGAATTTTAAAACCATATGATAAAACCAAAATTTAGAAACTTTTGCCGGTCTCCCATCAGACTCTTTTTATACTACCACAATCAAAGCATCCAAGTCTGCTGAAAGAATTGATTCAAAGGAGAAGAAAAGATACTTTGTTTGCAGTCACCAACAGTTTGGAGCTCTGTAAATAACAGCTGTCCTCCAAACCAAAGAACAATTTTTAAATGCACTTAGCACCAAATGGAGACTTGGTGATGCATTATTCTTAGCCAACACACTTTAGTAAGTTTATTACTTTTAACCCTGAACCAAAAGTTAGAAATAATTATCGCTATTAGTATATCTAGTGTGCGGTGTTTAAGTGCACAGGCTTGGAACCAGATTGCCTAGATGCAGAATGCTGGTTTCTCACTTACCATCTATGTTACTTTGGGTAAATTAACTAATTAATTTATTAATAGGTCATTTCAATTTCCATATCTGTAAAAATAGATACAGAGGAGCATCTATGTTAAGATTGTTTTGAAGAATAAAAATTTTAACACATTAAATGGTATATTTTGCAAATATATACTATCTTTATTATTACCTGAATATCTTTGTAAAACAGTAACCCAGCCTCAAATAATATCTACTAGTTTGTCTAAAGAAAGAATTGGCTAAAATAATATAATACATGAGAATCGGTAAGTCTTCTTCATATTTAGCCAAAAAAAAAACAAACCCCAAAAAAACTTCCAGTTAAATACTACAGTCTGTTTCTCAACATATTCTATACCTATAAACTCTTCAGAATTTAATATTCTACTCCTAAAATAGGTGTGTTTTCCCTTACAAATTACCATTTGGGGCATTTTTTGTCTCTTTCTGGCCTTGTTAAATGAAAGTTTTCATTTAAAAAACAATAAACCAAAAGCAAGAACTATGGTTACAATCATGTGTTATTTACTAAGTTTAACCTTTTTAAGTTGAATATTTTATTTCCATGTTACAAGCTCCAAATCAACCCCCCCCCCCCAATACTAGGGATTAAACGCAGGGCCTCACATACACTAGGTAAAAGTGCTCTACCACTGAGCTACACCCCAGTTTTTTTTGTTTACTATTTTGAGATCAGGTTTCATTAAACTGCCCATCCTAGCATCAAACTTGGAAACCTCCTGCCTCAGTCTCCAGAGTAATTGGGATTACAACTATGTGCCACTACACCTGTTTTAACAACCTAAACTTTGATGATCACAAAATTCCACTATAAGAATTTAGAATACCTTAAGTCATTCCTCTTCTGTAAGCTACTTTTATTGTTTCTAGTCTTATATCACTACAAACAATGCTGTGATGACCATCTAAATGTTTTATGATTTTCGAAATGACACTCTGTTATCTTTTCTTTACTCAACACTTTATATGAATTCAATGCTGTGAAGGACAAAAGTGACAGGTTAGTAGAGAAAGACCTTGGGGAAGAGATAAACTGAAAGGAAAGTACATCAGTGAAAGAACAAACTATTTAAAAGCTAATGAATGATCTCATAAATTTGGATTCTAAATTAAAGTGACAACATCTCTTTCATCTTTTCCAAGTAAACTGAGGTAATTTTTTCCCACCTTGATACTGTTCACTTTAAAAGATACTATTTACACAAGAAGTTATGGTTAAGATAATTGGCTGTAGTCAGACAGACTTGGATTCAGATGTCTGCTCCACTACCAACTAGTTGTGTGACCTATGGCAACTCATTAAGCCTCTCTCAACTTGTTTTCTCTTCTGGAAAGAAGGAATAATAACATGTACTTCATAGGACTGTGAAAGATTAATAATATCCTACATGTCAAATTTTTGAGAGTGCTTAGAACACACAGTATCTGAAGAGAACCTTACCAATGTAACCATTTTCAGTGTTAATTTAGGTGGTTTGAAAAAAAATATAAATATTTAGATATATGATTTGTATGTAAATTGGCTTAATCTGATGGCACAGAATCATATTTATAGTCTTCCATATCATAGATAGCTTAAAAAATACTTTTCATGCAACATGGAAAGCTAATTGTAAAAGTATGGATGGAGATACAAAAAAAAAAATGTTATAATGCCCCTTATTATGGCAGTATGGCTATTTAAATATTAAGTTTTTAAAAAGATTAAGCCTGGGAATGTAGCCCAGTGGAAGAGTACTGGCCTAGGCCTTGGGTTTGAGCCTAAGTACCACAACACAAAGCAATTAAAATACCAGATTAAATAGTAGTTTTAAACAACTCATAAACATAATTTTTGCTCCTTATAGCATATTCCACTGTAATTGTTTATCTTGAAACAAACTAAGGAATTATTTCCCCCACACACAGCATTAACAAGCCTAATATATTTAAAAGGATGCTAAGTGAACCAAGAGTTACTTTACATACTAGAATAACATTATTCCTTCTTGAGGTTTTTTTTTCCCCCCTTAGAAATATTTGGTAACATAAAAAGCAAGATAAAAGAATAATGCATTGGCCACCATATCTACACCTTGTTAATTCAGGAAATGACAACCACTCAGATGATTTGGCTATAGAAGACACTATTTTAAATACTATTCTAAACTTTGCTGTTAAATTTAACAATCAACTTGGTGACTTTAGACAATCAACTAAGTATTTATAAACAGTCAAGGATGTTGTTTCTGGAATTTAGAATGTATACATCAAGTACTGATTGGGTAAAATACTAAATATATTTATTGGAATTGCATTACACTTGATGGCATACCAGATAAAACGTTTATCTGACTAACAAGGAAAGCTGGGATTCATTTCAAAACTTTTCAGTAAATATCTGACAAGTATAATGCTGATTTCTAAAGAGAAAATAGAAAATTTTTTTGTAGTCAACACAATTTGCAGAAAACATTTCCCAATTAATTTCAAATTTTGAATCCTAGTGATTATCATAATAAATGAGTAAGCATAAAGGCTGAGAGGAAAGTCATACTACTGGAAAATTAAAAACCCAGTTATGATAGTATAATAACAAACAACAGAAATTTTTGATTTAAAGTTTTTCTGAACTTATAATTTAGATGGTTCATTTTAAATACAATCCCCAATCCCAGATTATATGCAGCCAAGCAGCAATAAAATACTATGATCCACACAGTATTTTCAATTAAACAAACATCACATATATTTTATTAAGAGACAAGATCTTTTGTCCCTTATTAACAATTAACAAATAGCAGAAAATGATAAATATCTTTAACTCTATAATAATTGGCTGAATGGGCAAATCAAGAGGTGTTAAGCAAAATCACTTTCCACTTAACCCAATCGTCCCAGCCTCAGTGGGATTTCCTAATTATGCCAAGCCCCAAATTTTACTTGACCATCACAGGTTGGTATTATATCTACATTTTACTCTTTATTTTCTATAGATGTAGACTGAGGCCATTGCTGCTCAAATTATTGAACTTCAAACTGATAAGCCCTCTATAAGCCCTTTATCAATCTTTCATTACTTTCTCAGCAATGATTCCCAAATTTTACCTCTCTCCTTCCAATTCTTTCCCACCACCCAAATTATACTTGAAAGGAGATAGTTCTGCCTCCTCTGACAGTATTTTCTGTAAGATAATAGCATTTAGTACAAATTCTTTTATAGAATTTCATTTTCATTTCTGCTCATCAGTAGGCCCACTGACCCAGCTTGGTAGCCTTCCCTTCATTCTTGTCATAAAAAGTTGCTCTCTTCATGATTAAAAGTGACAAGTCTACCTACATCTCATTCCTTTGCATCCAGACAGAGCTTCATAAAAGGAGATGATTCTTTCTTATTCTTTTTGTCATCTGAAACTCTCTCTCTCCCCCCACCCCCCTTTTTTTAAATTTATTTTTATTTTTTTGGTACTGGGGACTGAACCCAGGGATGCTTTACCACTCAATTACATTCCCAGATCTTTTTATTTTGAGACAGGGTCTCACTAAGTTGTTGAGGGTCTGCTAAGATGCTGAGGCTGTCTGCAAACTTGGAATCCTCTTGCCTGAACCTACCAAGTCTCTGGGATTCCAGGTGTGTGCTACCATGCTTGGCTAAAAATCACTTAAACTTACAGAATATGTTTTCTTGCCATCTTCAAAAGTAAAAAGAAGTTTTCTGACCTTATGAAACCTCCCAGCTCATCTAACTCTCATTCACTTTGCCACCAAATATCAATCCTCATTTCCATTTCCCTCTGTTTCTCTACATATCAGGGTAGTAAAATGGCTTTTTTTTGAAGGTAACAACACTCGACAGATCATACTGTTCTTTTTCTTCTACTTCTCTTAGTCTTGTTTCACTAGCTCCCTGTGGAATCTGGAACTGCAAGTCATATACTCTTTTTTTTTTTTTTTTAATATGGAACACTTCACAAATTTGCATGTCATCCTTACACAGGGGCCATGCTAATCTTCTCTGTATTGTACCAATTTTAGTATATGTGCTGCCAAAGTGAGCACAGGTCATACACTCTTGACTCTCCTAATGCACTTCCTTTAATAAGGCATTTCCCTATTTCCTTTTACTCTTTAGACACTCCCTTCTCACTTTCGCATGCCATCTCCAGCACTTCTTTTTAAACACTTCCTTTCTCTTGAATTCACTTTCTCATATCTTTTGTTTCGCTCTAGGACATTGCATGCTCATTCCCAGACTTCTAATAATGTCTTTAAGGCTCAGTTAGCTCAACAAGCTCTGCTTCCCAAGTGAATGTTCAGATTATATCAGAGTACACTTTCTTCCTTAAAACTTTTATTGTACGTATTCATTGCTTTACAATCTACAATGGCTTCCTATCTCTTGTGTGTGTGTGTGTGTGTGTGTGTGTGTGTGTGTGTGTGTGTTTGGTAGTGGGGGTTGAACCCAGGGGTGCTTTTCCACTGGGCTACATCCCCAGTCATTTTTATTTTTCACTTTGGGAGAGGGTCTCACTAAGTTGCTTAGGACCTCTCTAAGTCTCTGAGGCTGACCTTGAACTTGCTATCCTCCTGCCTCAATTTCCCCAGCTGCTGGGATTATAAGTGTGCACCAGCATGCCTTCCTCATGTGTTTTCACAAGAATGTGTTTTTAACCCAGATTTTAAATTTTTTTGGTAGGAAACCTTTTTTTCCTTTGTCGACATTCCTCAAAATACTGAAAACAATTATGAGTACAGTAATATAATTAGTTTATATAAGAAACAAAAGACATTCAAAACAAAATTAAATTTCTATTATTTGTAAATCATTTGTAATTGTTGCTATAGCTATAGTCAAAAAATGTTGTGGGTATTTTTCTGACAATTTCCAAATTTTTTACATATTCAAGGACATATGGGAGATTTACACTTTTCATTTTCTCTAAATATTTACTCTTTCAGTCCTAAAGTCTTATATATACTCTGCCTTAAAAAAAAAAAAAAATACAATAATCAAAGCATAGTCAGTGAGAGGCCTATTCAAAACAATTTAAACTAGAAAGGGTAAAATCTAAGTGATAAAAAGATATGCCATACTTTCGTTTAGAATTATTAATCAGATTTCTCAGGTTATTATTTCCCCCAGTAATACAGCAGAAGACAGAAGTGAAAGGTAAAGACTTCTTGTAAACTGAATTGATGGACTGTGGCCAATCATTTTACATATTTATAAAATATATTACATATTTATACATATATTACATATTTATACATATTCAAAACCAAAGGTTACAAAATCTTATCAAATAGATAACATTTCCATTTTACAGAACAGACCCTAAATTTTATTTATCCAAACAAATTTTGTTTATCCAAAATCACTGTACTAAAAGGACCAAGTTTCAAATTGAGGACTGCCTAAATTCAAAGTCTGAACTCTTAACCACACTGTGCTTCCTAATTTCATGTCTGAATGTGATTAATTCAGACAAAATCATGACATTATCTGGATTGAATTTTCACAAAAACAAAACATTTATGAAGGGATATAAATAGACAAATTTTGTTTTGTTAAAGGGTTAACACTGACTCAATTTAGTATTTTGATGGTAAGCCAAATACTGATATTTTAAATGATAAGAAGTAGTAATATTATTAAAAGGAATTATCAAATAATGTAAAGAACAAAAGTACTAATTATCTTAACAGCTGTGAAACAGACTCTGGAAAAGTAAATCCAGAGTGTTTGATATCTACTAGGTCAAGCCCCTTTACTATCATTTGGGTCTAGATATCAAGTTTTAAGTTCACAAGCCCTCCCCAAAGAAACCTAGCACAAACTACATATAATTTTTTCTATATTTCTTTATTTACTACAACCAAATTCCACTAAACCTAAAGTAAACAGGACCAGATACAGGAAATCTAAAGGGAACAATAATTGGATCCCCAATATGCACTTGCTTCAACTGGCTTTGGGATGTCCAAATGTGCAGCAAAAACTACAATTCTAAGCTTCCTTTACAAGAAGGAGTGGACCAATAGAAAAGGAAGTTATTGGGTAAGGCTTTCAAGAAAATTCTTTAAAAGAATCTGACCCAGCTGGAAGGCACTCTTACCTGTGCGGTTTCCCCACTTCCATGTTCTTTCTGCCTGGAAGGGTAGTTTGAACAGAATGCTAGAAGTCATTTGTCACCCTGAGGCCATTTTGATGAAAGCCATACATTACAGAAATGGAGAGAAAAAAACAGATGTATGGATTCACAGCTCTGGATAATTATGCTTGGACTCTTAAGAGAAAATCCCAGCCTTCTTTGTGCTAAGTCTCTTACATTAGCTACTTATTCCAATTTCTAACTGACACAGGAAGCAGCACAAATAATTCACTGTAGTTTTCTTAAGAGTGATTACAATGAATATCTCAAGAAGCATGGAAATGTGTCCTCACTGTGTAGCATCAGTGGCAATTTAATCTTAGCATCTCAATATAACTTCAAAATTCCTCTGAAGTTAAGAGAAGGCTTGATGTACTAACATAAACACTGAAAAAGATTCAGATGAAACAGCTCAGTGTAGTCTTCAGTCACAAATTTAATGGGATATTTTATGTGTCCACATCAAAATATTTTCTTTTGTTTAAAAGTAAATTCTTACTAAATCTTCATACTGGAGAATAAAATATTCTAAATTTTTTATTGTGACTAAGAATTATATAAAATAAGCTATGAAAATAGAATTTAATTGACTTGAGTTATAACTACAGTTAGAGTATTATGAGGTACTATTCAATAACACATACGCTGGTTTTCATTTCTATAATCCTTAAAGTAGTGCCAGAGTTTCAAAGTTCCAACTGAACACAGTGAATGGTATATATCTACAGTAAAGTTTTTCTAGTGTAGATTCAATAACTGAACATTCCTGAAGGTTCCTTTGTTTATTGTATTGATTTTTTTTTATTCTCAAATCTGAAAATAAAAAAAAAGATATTCCAGCTTTTTATGAAGTACAGCTCAATTTATACTTTTTGGCCTCAACAAATTTTCAAACAGTACTTACAAAATTGAGATTTTTATACATGAATCATTATCATAAACTCATTCCTTGAATTGAGCATAGAAAACAGCATCAGAATAAAACTAAAACAGATTGTGTAAAGAATAAACTTAATATTATATTTAATTGCATGAAATTACACATCAGCTTAGGTAATTAGGAAAATAAAAGATACTGAGGAAGTTATTAATCTATCATTCAAAACTGAAATTCCAGTTCCAAAATACGTATTGTTTTCTTTCTTCAAAAACAGACTTAGGCCAGGCATGATGGTGCACACCTATAATCCACACCTATAATCCAGGCTGAGGCAGTAGATTCACAAATACAAAGCCAGCCTCAGCAACTTAACCAAGTCTTAAGCAACTTAGTGAGAACATGTCTCGAAATTTTAAAATTAAAAAAAAAATTTAAAAGGACTAGGGATGTGACTCAGTAGTAAAAAAAAAAAAAAAAAAACCACTGAGTTCAATCCCCATATCAAACAAACAAAAAACTGACATGTTTTGTGTGTGTGTATCCTTTTGTTTTTTGTAGTACTGGGAATTAAATCCATACATGCTAACAAAAGCACTCAGCCACTAAGCTACATACCCAGTCCTACATTTTATTTTTCCAAAGAAATATTTAACTATAATGAGAATTAAAATAATTAACCATCCTTAAATAGTTTAAAAAAACTTTTTTTTGTTGTAGATGGACACTGTACCTTTATTTTATTTATTTATTTTTATGTGGTGCTGAGGATTGGATCCAGTGCCTCACACATGCTAGGCTCTATCACTAAGCCACAACCTTAGGCCCTAACTGTTAATTTTTAAAGCTATACTTTTCTAGAAGCAAAAGTAATACATAGTGCTAAGAGAAACTAAATTTCTTAAAAGGATTCTCTTATTTTTTAAAAAAATCATCAGACTATATTTCTTCAAAACAAAACAAAATACAACTCTGAATATCTCTACTACAAATTTGGGTTACATAATTATTCTAACCTCAATTTAGGTTATTCAACAAGAGTGCTTCATTTTTGTTCCATGGACTCCATGGTATGTTACAAATGATGATAAACATAAGATATGAGAATGACATTATACACAAAACATTCCATCAAGCATCCTTTCAACAACTTAATTCCCAATGTTCTATATGCAAATTTACCTGAACTGAATAGGCAGAAAAAAGAGGCATGTATTTATCTTAAAAAAAAAAAACAAACAAAAGTAACACCTACCAAGAAAGAATATTTCAGTAGAAATTAATTTCTGTTCTCATTTAAACTCAGAACACACTAAGCCAATAAAACTTTGATTAAAGTGATTAAAGGATATCTTTTTAGGTGTTTTCAGAAGGGGGTGTAGGTGGGATGAACTACACAGTACAGTTTCTTCTAAGCTGTGTATCAGTAGCTAAAAAGTAACAATCACCATTAAATTCAGTGACAGTGTGAGTTTCTGACTATCTGAAATTCTTTAGGAACCTCATTTTTCCCCTCATAGGAATAACTTTCACATTGGAAAAAAAAATGATCTCTCCTATAAATTCATGTTAAAACCAATAAGACACTTTTCTTGGAAAATTTGGTCATATCATGTGATAACTGTTTCCACATATAAAGGAAAAGATGATCTTCATCAAAAAAGAAAGTCTTTAATTAAATCCCAACACTTGAGTTGGGAAGATGACTATTTCTATTTTCAGAGTTTGGGAACATAACATTTTCAGACTGGCATAACTGGCATTTAAGCCAGTTAGTTAGATTGAGAGCATGCTGATATAAGTAACAAGAATTACTAACACTAAATTTCCTCTTCTCAGATATTCCTGAAAAGAAAAAATTTATAAGTAGCTACAACAGAGTGAGGAAAGAGATAATGTAAATTTTTAAAAATGTGGTATTCCTCTTCACCTAAAAAAAAAAAAAACTGTACATATTTTAAATTATAAATCTGAAAGAAATGACCTGGAGGAAACATATTCCCTTTCAGATGTAAGAAACTAGTATACAAATTTCAAAGCCCTAATCAGAAAGTAAATAACGTTGTGCAGTGAGGAAATGTTCCATATCTGAGTTGTTTGATACAGTAACTACTAGCTGCAAGTGGCTACCAAGCAACTTAAAATGTGGCCAATGGCAGGATGTGGTGGCGCATGCCTGTAATCACAGTGATTTGGGAGGCTGAGGCAGGAGGATTTGCCAGCCTGGCCAACTTAGTGAGAGCTCTTGTCTCAAAATTAAAAGAAAAGGATGTGGGCTGGGGATATAGCTCAGTTGGTAGAGTGCTCACCTCACAAGCGCAAGGCCCTGGGTTCAATCCCTAGCACCACAAAAGAAACAAGAAAAGGAATGGGGATAAAGCTCAGTGGTAGAACACTGAGCCGAGCATGTGTGAGGTCCTGGGTTAGACGCTAATACCACCAAAAAAAAAAAAAAAAAAGTGGCTAGTGGAAATGAAAAACTGTACCTAATTTTAACTAATTCAAATATAAACTTAAATAGCCTCACACAGGTAGGGACACTACATTGGACAGTATAGCTCTAGAGTATTGAAGAGAAATATTTGTACCTTAAATTCTGATTTAAATAGTAAAGAATCCTGTAGATGGACATAGATGCTTCTAAATTTTCTTTTTAAAATGTGTGTGACTTATAAGGAGGGAAGGACTATAATACAGCATAACAATGTTGCTGTATTTGTGGGAACCAAATTTTCTATACTGACTTCCTTACATTGGTCTGGCTCTGTTGTAATGTCCTGAGTTTTGAGAAATGTAGCTATCTATCTCTCTCGAAAGGTTTCTGGTTTAATTGGTCAGGGTTGTTGCCTGAGCATAAAAATTTCTTAAAGCTATCAAAGTGATTCTAAGGTAGAACCAGAGTTGGGTACCTCTAAACTAGAATATTAAAAACTGTTCATTAAGTACAGATGCAGTATGAAACCTAAGGCTTTTTTATTTTTTTCCTTCAGGAATTGAACCCAGGGCACTTTACCACTGAACTACATCCCCAGCACTTCATACTTTTTATTTTAAGACAGAGTCTCACTAAGTTGCAAAAGGCCTTGCTAAGTTGCTGAGGCTGCCCTCAAACTTGTGATCCTCCTGCCTCAGCCTCCTGAGTCACTGGGATTGCAGGTGTACACCACTGTGCTCAGCTAAGACATTCCTTTGATGGCACGTGAAGAAGGCCTTTGGACAACCCAATTCAAGCCAAAACCCCACAGACTAAACATGAGTTACACATTCTAGATATTCAGGAATGACTTGGGTAGACAGTCATAAGTTTTTATAATTACTGAATGTTATTTAATTTTGCCAAAGAGATTAGAAAGCAAGCTGGATAGAACTGATTGTCAACTTGTACTTGCAATTTTTGCATATGCTATTTAATTTCATCCTCAAAATACCCTGGAGGTAGATATTGTCCCATTATTTACACATGAGAAAGTAAACTTAAAGAAATATTCTAGAATTTGTATATGTTTGTCACACAGTGAAGACCTTTACACTCTAATGCAGAAGCATTCTCTTTGAGGCAGCTTGTTTCAGAAAAATTTCACTTTTCTAGTGTGAAAAGAAAGCAAGAAAAAGAAAAAGTAGAATTCAATGGTGGAGCACAAGATAAGGCAAACACGTTGAAACAAGTATTTGAACCAGTCCCCATTCCTATAATTCCTGTGCATCTGATAACAAACTCTGGGAGAAATAAATTAGGTTTATGATTCAAATCTACAACAGTCTCTATACTAGCTCATTTAGGAGTTGCTATTTTTTTTTTTTTTTTAATCCTGAGAAGATAAACAATTGGTCTACTGCTTCACAAGTGATTATTAATGGTCTCATATTTGGGAACAGGATAGAACAAGATGCTTATTCACAAATGGAATAGGAGAAGGATTATTAAACATGTTTTCATTTTTTCCCCAGACTCAGAAGATTATTGGATTCTCCCAAGACAGTTTACAGACCACAGTCTTGATATGACATATTTACAATAAGTATGGAAATTATAACTTTAACTTAGGCCACTGAAAGTCATATATTAGTTTACTTATTAAAAGCTATCTTTAAAAAAAAATCCAGTTCCTGAACTGTTAACCCATCTCAATTTTCCAACTAAGAGAAAAAGGTTTTCAGGGAAAGAAAGGAGAGAGAGAGAGGAGAGAGAGAGAGAGAGAGAGAGAGGAGAGAGAGAGAGGAGAGAGATGAGAGGGAGAGAGAGAGAGAGAGAGAGAAGGAAGAAAAGAAAGAAGGAAAGAAAAAAAGAAAGAAAAGAAGAAAAGAAGAAAAGATAAGAAAAGAAAAGAAAGAAAGAAAGAAAGAAAATGAAGAAAGAAAGATAAGAAAGGAAGGAAGGAAGGAAGGAAAAGAAAAGAAAGAGTGGAGGAAATAACAGAACAGATTCCCCACCACTCCCATCAACTCTGACCTTTTTATCCTTAGACCCAATATCTTTTCTCCTTTCTCAGGCTCATACCTTTGAAAGTGACATTAATGCAACTGAGTCAAACCTGGTTACATCAGAGATCTGATAGGAGAATACTTTCAATTAGCTATTCTAATTAATGGAACAGATTTTTCCCCAAACCTATTTCAAGCCCCATATGATGGCACACGCCTGTCATCCCAGCTACTTGGGAGACTGAGGCAGAAGTTCAAGGTCAGTCCAGGAAATTAAGGGAGAACCTAAGTCAAAAATAAAACATAAAAAGATCTGGGGGTATAGTTCAGTGGTAGAGTGCTTGTCTAGCATACATAAAAGATCCTGTGTTTAATCCCCGCAGGGTGGGGGGAGGCATGTTAAAAAATAAGAGTATATTGACAAGGAATTAACTTCTAAATTCAATGGCTTGGATTATGGTTGTGTTTCTTTTCAATTTCAATAAGTTTTAAAAATCATTATTTGATTATACTGTAGAAATATTTTGTAGTTTATTTAAAAATTATATTTGTAGTTTATTTAAAAATTATACATAGTCAGAATAAGAGAAAGAAATTTCACTTTATCCTTTATAATCCTTTTCTTCAGGACACTTGGGGCTGAATAAACTGAGAAAATATACACCCAATTGATATGGAAGAAGCTACAGTGTTTCCCCATACAATCCTTAATCTATTAACAGTGGGGCAGAGCAAGTTTTTCTTAATAATAAGTAAAGAATACATCAATTCCATTCCTTTAAAGATGAACACCTAGCATCCAAAAGAACAGATATTCAATTATTTCACATTCAAGCCCTACATTTAAGAAGCACCCCTCCAGAGAGAGAGAGAGAGAGAGAGAGAGAGAGAGAGAGAGAGGATGTTAGCTAAGATTTACAACCTTTGATCCCTACCACAGTATTAAAATCCACCCTTCAAATTGACTTTGGTTTGTTAGCCACAGTGGTGCATGCCTGTAAGCCCAGCGACTCAGAAGGCTAGGGTAGGAAGAAGTTTGAAGCCAGCCTCAGCAATTTAGTGAGACCCTAAGCAACTTAGCAAGACCCCCAAAATAAAAATTAAAAAAGGAGTGGTGATGTAGCTCAGTGGTTAAATGACCCCTGGGTTCAATCCCCCAAACACAAAGGTGGGGTGGGGTAGGATTGACACTGGTTTTAATGGTGTGTGTGTGTGTGTGTGTTAACATAATAGGTCATTTATATTTTTGGATGCTGGGAATCATCTTTAAAAAAATGTAGGCTTTACACACTAGTAAAACTTTTGGTAGGATAAATGTAAATTCAAAATAAACATACATAATGGAAAAGGAAGTCATAATTCTCTAATCGCACAAGTGAAAGACACTATAAAATTAGTCCCTTTTCTTAATAATTAACCCTAAATATATTTTTTTAATTCTAGTTTCCATCCTACCCTTTCCAGACATACACTCCCACAAAGCCTCCGGAACATTAAAGTTAGAACACAATGTTATGAAAAAAATTATAATAAATTTAGGATTAGATGATAAAATAGGTAATGTGCTTCTGTATGAATTACTGAATCAATATATGCATGAACTTAGTAAAAAATGCTTCTAGTTATATTTTAAAAAGAAATAATTTGTAGCATAGCACCACACAAGCAACCAATAAGCATGAAGCAAGTTTTCACCTTGATCCGACCAACCCAGTCATCAAAAATTTGGGAAAATATCAACACCTGTTTCATAATAAGAAAACTTAATCTCTCCCTCACTCTTTAGTAAAATCTATAGATATAGATTTTTAAATCTTGCTAATTAGTTACCAGAGTCCTTTAACCCACAGATCAGGTGTCCTACATTTTGTTTAGGTCCCGCCTTGAAAACAAACCCGATTGCCCCATTTTCTGAGAGATAAACTCAGCTCCAGGCAGCTCCCTATGAAGTCACCGCGTTTGTTGTTTCAAAGATGCAATTAAACGAAAATGACACAAGTCTGTAGAAGAGATTACCTGAAAGTGTGTGGAGGTGTAGATTTCTATATGTGCAAGACTAATGAAAACTGTATTGCTGCAAATTTTGGGAACTATGTTTTTAGCCATCCTCCCTTCTCCGATACATTCACAACAAAAGGAAGTTCAACTTCGTAAGAATTTTCTTGATTTGGGTTTAACTTCAGCTTTCCAGTTCTCTGCACTTACAGTACCAGGTAATGAGGAAGGGCGCGGGAGAGAGAGGGTGCGGGGGAGAAAGAGTTTTAACTTGAGCAAGAAAAAAAGCAATAAAAGAGCTTGCATCAGACAGAGTCTCCCTCTGTCCCCTTCCTCTTTCCCCACCCCCTCTTCTTCGAGCCCTTACACATACACATTCTTCTGGGCGGCCTCTAACCACACCATCTCCACAATCATTTACAGAAATTAGAAACAGACTCCGGGAGCCTTCTCTTAGCACGCACTGAGTAGAGCTGTCTGTACAAGTATGATGGGGCAATGTCACTCCCTATTACCCCACAATCTCTCACTCCCTGTTTGGGGTTTTATTCCCAAGAATCTGGCTTTCTTCCGCAGAGGAGATGGCTCTGCCTAAATGAAATTTCATCTCATCCTTTCCCACTCCAGTCGCCCTAACTCCGCTCTTAACATACAAACACACCCGACCAGCAAAACCAAAGAAAAGTTTCTTTCACCAGGGCAACAGAGGAATTGGGCTTAGGGGCTGGAGCAAAAGCAGAGAGACAGAAAAGGGCGAATGAGGGGTACTTTGGTTCTAGCACATCCCGTCCAGCGCCCAGGGCTGCCCTAGTCCTCACCCGCTCGTCTGGAGACCCGTTCCTGCTGCTGGAGCTCGAGGCAAGGATTGCGGGAACGCGACGTCCGGGCTGGCCGCCGGCAGCCGCCGCGGGTGCGGAGAGCCACCACCTCTTCTCCCCCGAGCTGCTGCAGGCGTGGGCTGAAGGAGCTGAGGAAGAAGCCTGGGAGCGGGAGAGGAGAAGCAGCATCTCCTCCTCCTCGACGCCTTGGAAACGCCCCTCCGGAGGCGACCCCCGCCGACTGCCTGACCCCAGAGCGTTAGCGCACTCGCTGCCCTACTGTGCTCTGCGTCCCTTCAAGAACTTCGCCAAACCTTTTGGCGAGAGCGCCTCAACTTCTGCAGCAGGCTCCGAGCGCTGCCGAGGCGGCCGAGGCGGACCGAGGAGCCAGGGAGTGCTGCTCCGCGGCACGGCGGTCTTCAGGGGCCGTGATCATGGTGTGTCACCCTCGCCTCGGCGCGGCCGCCTGAGCTACTGGCACTACGGGAGCTCCACCTCAGGCGGCCGCGCCGGCCCCGCCCCTCAGTCCTGTCACTCAACTCTTCCCGGGCTCCAGGAGGACAAGCGGATCTCCGACCCTGAGCTCCACTCGACCTCATTGGCCCGTCTGGTTCCAGCTCCGCCCCCTCCCAAGGGACGAGGTCGCCGGGGAGACCGGCGCCCGAGTTCCCATGACAACCGGTGCCTTGGGCCTGGCTTTTAGTGTTCCTCTGACTAGCCTGACGCTTAGGTTGATGGCGGAGCCGCAAAGTTCTAAGAGCCCGCGTTCTGGACACCTACTGTCAGCTAAGTTGAAAATGCATCCGCGGGCCGCACACTTCCAGCTTCAGAAACAACTTTGTGGCCTGGGGAGTGCGTAGCCCGGAGGGTAAAAAGTGCGTAACTGCTAGCTGTTCCCCTGGCGACCTAAATTACCCCTCCCCCCCTTGCGCTCCCCTGCCTCAGCCTTGTTTCCATATTCTCACCGGGAGATTTGGGCTTTGAAAGGATGAGGAGAAAGTGGAAGAGAAAGACCAGAGCTGTGCCAGCTCCCTGGAGCAATAAAGCAAGTTAGAAATGGCGGGGTTAAAGAAAACAGCTCCGTGAGTTTTCCCACAGTTGTAAAGTGATCTTCAAAGGTGTGGAGGTAACACAATTCAGAATGCCCTCGGGAAAACTCAAATACTAAAAATTTTCAGAAGTATGTAAATGCTAGTCTTGATATTTTCTCTTTGAAAATAAGATAGTCCTAAAGTTTAAAAATTTAAATAAGAAGTTTAACATAAAATAATTCCATTTTTCTATACGTCCTACAACTTGATAAAGGTATATCGTGTAGTTATTCCTCTCATAGAAACTAAAGGATTTAAGTTTTAATATTTTACAAGAAAGTCTTGAAGAATTTACGATCAAATAGTATTTTGCTGTTTGAGTTTTGAAAGTTTTGGTTTATCCTAGAGGTACAAGGTAACCTGTTCCACTCAGGGAAGGAGATCCCCTGCCTCTGCTCCCCACCCCGAGATAATTTAGTCTAAAACCCCTAGTATTGAGCCCTTGGTAAATTGTTATTTCATGCCTGGCTCCAAAATGGAGAGATCCGAGGCTTATCCGGCTTCCCCAAGAAAACTGCAATCCTAGGTTCCCCAGCCCCTGAGGCTGCTGTACGTGTATGATGAATGAGGGAATTAATAGTAATGATTTACCTTTGGCTAGCACTTTTCATTATCTCATTTACTAAATGAATAACTGTGATGGATGTCTTCAGTCAGATGTGCCTTCCAAATATGCATTGAATGTGATTACTCACAGTGCTAAACACAATGGAAAATATACAGCAGAATTTTAAGATAAGGTCCCTGCCCTCAAGGAGCTAACCATGGAGCTAAGAAAGCAAGCTAGCACTCCTGAAGCAATTTTGAAAACAATTATAGCTAAAACTTTCAGGCACGTTGGAGTATCCAAGTAGATAAAAGAAATTTATGAAGGAAGAGAATTTAATTTGGGCTTTGAAGGGTAAGTAGTGGAATGAATGAAGCAAAAGATGAGGAAGGGAATGGAGGGAAAAAACATCAGACTAAAGAGCAGCAGGAGGAATGAGAGAGGAAAGTAAATAGCAGTGAGAAGACCAGGGTAGTTAGAGTGAAGACAGAAATGAATGACTGGGGCCCTTTTCCCAGCTTTTCCTCTAGTTTTAAATATTCTGGTTCATGTATCAGGGAGGTAAAATAAGAGAGAGAGGCAGATTTTGGAAGAACAAAAGGCTTCACGGAACATCTGCCTCTGTTTGCCAGTGAAAGAAAGTTTATACATTTATCAGAAAGAAAAGCAGTATTCATAATACCTGCTAAAGCTTGTGCAGTCATGTCAAAAAGAAGGTGCAGAGAGAATGGTGCTGTAAATTTTCAAAAAATTAGAGAAACCACAGTGTTGTAAGCATTTTCTTTCTTTGTTTTGCATTGAGACCATTTCAGGTGGTTACCCTCAGGCCTTTTCACCAGTAATCCCTCTGTTTGGGATGAGCTGAAAGGCTGTTTTAAAAATAAAACCAGATAAAAAATACACAAAAGGGAAATCTGCAGGTTAATCTCCTTTTAGATGTAATATAAAAATCCAAATTAAATATTACTAAATAGAACTCATTACTAAACTCATATGCTAAAATGAAGAGGAATTATTCCAGGTATATAAGAATCATTCAATAACAGAAAAAAATTTTCATATAGTTGACTATATTAATAGATTAAAGGAGAAAAACAGTATGTCTCAATTAAGGCTGAAAATATTTTATAAAATCCTACGGCATCATTCCTAATAAAAAATATTTCAAGAATTTGGATTTAAAAATAGGTATGTCGTACTGAAACCAGCAACTTGCTTTATAATAAAGCACTGTAATTATTCCTATTGAACCCAGGAACAAGGCACGAACACTTACTATCAGATCCTTTAACAATGGAACTGATAGTCAATGCAATTAAATATGAAATAGAAATAGATTAAATGTTGAACTGCATATACATATGGAGGATTATCATTTATATGCAAATGATATGAAAACCCAAGGGAATCAACTAAAAAGCATTAAAAGCAATGAAAGATGAGCAATGAAAGATGAAGTAACTAGTTATAAAATTGACATACAAAAATCAAGTTTTCCTGTGTTTAAACCATAAGCAATTGAAAAATAAAACATAAGAGGAGTGAGTTCTTTTTATAATAATCACCAAAAATCAAATATCTAAAAATAAAAGAAATTTATAAAATAATTTAAAATGACAAACTTACATAAGAATTTTAGGAAGAGAGAGGTACTTTAAATATCAAGAATCAAACATTGTATGATTATAATGCTTTTAAAAAAATCTATATATCTAGTATAATTCTAATCAGCTAACATATACTTTGGGGATTTGATAAAATAACTTAAAAATTTATTTGGAAGAGTATAACAAAAAATAATCAAGAAGACAATGAGGGCTAGGATTGTGGTAGAGCAACTTGCCTAGCACACATGAGGCACTGGGTTTGATCCTCAGCACCACATATAAAACTCAATAAAAAATAAAGGTATTATTTACTAAAAAAAGAAGATGATGAGCGGAGGAATTACACTGGAAAAATATTAAATTAAATTATAAATTACAGTGATTATCAGCAGACTAAAAAATGGTCAACTAGATGTAATATCAGTAAAAGAAGGATGTATATCATTCAATATACAGTGTTGAGAAAACTATTTCTTGTGTATCTTTTCAGACTCGCACCTATATATCCTTTTTCAAAGGTTGTTACATATCTAATATCTTGATTTTTAACTTTATTTCTTTGATCTCTATACCAGATGCTTTAGATGAACTTAACTCTTGTGAGGCTGTACAATATCCTTTTATTTAGATGTAGCATAGTTTACTGAACTCTTCCCTTTTCAATGGACACATAGATTATTCCCAAACTTTTGCTATGCCTTACAAATTGAAATACATTTCTTTGTATTTGGTTCTGGATTACATATGGTATAGATTTGTAGGCTTAGCTTCTAGAAGTATAACTGCTAAATTAAAGAATAGGTATATTCGATACTTTAATGGACAAAATCAATTTGCCCTTTAGGAGGATGGGACAAATTCTGGTCATACTAACAAAAATAGAAAATTTTATGGCATATCATTTCCCTACATCCTTATTAATACAGTGTTACCAAATTTTTTTGATCTCTGCCAGTCTGATAGTTACAAAATGATGTCTCATTGTAGGTATAATTTTCATTTCTCTTATGAGCATCTTTTCATATGAATAAGCCATATTCTTTCCTATCACTGAGAATATTCTCCATGTTTTCTTCTAGAACTTTTAAGTGCTTATTTTTCTTTTTTCTTTTTCTTTTTCTTCATCCATATGGAATCTACTTTGGTGGTAGAAACAGCTGCCCAGTTGTCCCCACATCATTACCTAATAATTTAGTTTTCCTCCCTCTAGAATGAAATGCTTTCCATATATTTTAGAGTCTACTTCTAAGCTCTATTTGTTCAATAATATTTAGATTTCAATGTAAAAACATGAACTCATAAACTAGAAGGAAATAGAAGTGAATTTATTAAAACTTTTGAGAAAATATGGTCTTTCTACATGTGCTGAAACCCAGTAATACTAAAGAAAATAATTTGTGGGAATACAAAGTTTCTGTAGTACAATGGAAAACAACAAATGAAATACCATAGAGTTTTTTTTTTTTAAATACTCTTAGATAGTATTTATAGTCTATACAACTGGCAGAGAGCCAATACCTTGAATTAAAAAAAAAAAAAAAGAATTTACAAGCTCCAAGTGATGGTGAATGCCTGTAATCCTGTAATCCTGGCTACTCAGGAGACTGAGGCAGGAGGATTGCAAATTCAAGGCCAACCTTAGCAATTTACGGAGGCCCTCAGCAACTTATTGAGAACATGTCTCACAAAAACAAGTAAATAAAAAGGACTGGGGATGTAGCTCAGTGGTGAAGCTACCCTGGGTTCAATACCCTGTACCAAAAACAAACAAACAAACTTAAAAATCAGTGAGAATAACTTAAAAATCAGTGAGTTATGACTGAGGGCTGTGGGTAATAGGAGAAAGACATGAAGAGAAAATTTACAAAAGGATACATACAGAGAAGCAGTAAATATTTGGAAACAACTGCACTACAGAAAGAAAAATTAAGAGAGAAATTTCATTTGTAACTATCAAGTTGGGAATATTTTAAAGACCTAATATCTAATATTAGTGAAAATAAGTGAAATAGATAATGTCCCATGAAGGTAGCATTATAGATTGCCTTATTCATTTGTGAATTCAATTTCAATATGTTTCACAATTTATAATGTTTATAAACACAAATACACATCCTGGGAATATAGTCTTGGGGGTCTGGTGTCCATTATAGGATGATCCTGGAGTCCCACATAAAATATTACAGACTTAATATGTCACAAGAATGGTCCCTAAGTGGGGTGCATCCTGAGATCCATATGCCACTCTGTGCCCAATTAATTTTTTTCCGAGAGAAAGCATCCATACATTTCAGTAAGTTCACAAAAGGGTTTTTATCCCTCCAGAATGTTAAGATTGCATACTTTAAATAATATCGATTTTAAAACTTCACTTTTTACCTTAAAGGCTGAAATTGATTCTGGGGTAATCCAAATCTGTAATCTGCAGTGTTTTCCCAGCTGGCTTCTTGTGTTGTTCTCAATGTGAAATAGTTGCATTCTGCCTGGGACTAGCTATGTTAGTGTTTTGTTTTGTTTTGTTTTGTTTTTAAGTCCAGAAACATATTATCCTTTCTTGCTTACAGGGTGAGGACTGTGATTGGAACTTTGCCCAGGTGAGAAGCAGAAGCAAGATAAGTAATCCACCAAAACATGAGCAGGTAATTGGAGCACAAACTCTGACAGTGCTTAAGGAAGACTTTGTGAAGCAGTACTAACACTTCCAAGTGAACCAAGAATTAACTGGGGGGAAAATGCAGTGATGGAAACCAGATAGGACTACAATTACCCTGGGGTCCACTGAATAAACAGGTTAGTTTCTTTTTGTCGAAGCTGAACCCTCTTAAATTTGAGAATTCCCTTAGGATGTAGAGTTACATGACAGCAGTGGCATAGATAACTCTAATTGTTGGGAGGCAGCCTAGTAGCTCAGCACATTGAAAAGAGCACTGCATTTACACTCAGAAGACCTAAGGACAAATCTTTTCAACTTCTTTGATCCTCATTTTCCTCATTTACAAAGTAAATGAAATAAGAATAGCTAATATGTCCCACACATGATAGCCTGTAAATATTCAGCAGGAGCAAATGAACTAGGTGCACAAGAAGTGTTTGTAAACTGTAAATCACAATTTTAAAAAATAAAAAACAATGACAAGTTATGTACGTTTTTGAAATTAGTGGAGGTTTAGACGAGATAATTTTTGAAAATAATCTTATTTTGAAGCAAAATTTTGGAAAATGTTTATTAGGTACTAGAACTAGGTAGCCCTATGAAAGACAAAGTCAGAATTTTGTTTGTTTGTTTGTTTGTTTGTTTATTATACTGGGAGTTGAATCCAAGGCACTTTACTACTAAGCTACAACCCCAGCCCTTTTTCATTTTTCATTTCGAGATGGTCTTGCTCAATTGATTAGGGCCTCACTAAATTGCTGAGGCTGGCCTTGTACTTTCGATCCTCTTACCTCAGCCTCGCTAGTCACCAGGATTACAGGGGTGTGCCACCATATCCAGCTAAGGCAGAAAATTTAATTGTGGTACTCCTGTAATTTACACTTTTCCTTGTCAACCAACTTCTTTAATTCTTCACTTTTCCAGTTGCCCCTCACTAGCCCCAAACTGACTGGGGTGACAGAATTAGGGCTGGTTGCATGTTAGGCTAAGTGCAATCATATATCCCTACTTGATTTGCCTGGTGCTTTAAGACTGTACCTGAACCAAAATCTTTTCCTTAGATTCTTTGGCCAGAAATTCTCACATTCAGTTACTAATGAGTTAAACTGGAAAGGTGTTATCTTCAGAAGGTCATAGTTAAAACTCCCTTTACCTTGTAGCTTTCTCTCTTCACACATTAGTGTGGATTGGTTTATCAGATTAGGTAGTTGTCACTTTAAACGCTGAGGGAGAGAGATACTGAAGCAGTAAATTTTAATTAATGAAGGGGAAGGAGGAAAGAGGGAAAGAAGGGAAGCCAGTTTCGGGGTGTGTGCGTGCGTGCATGCGTGCGTGCGTGCGTGCGTGTGTGTGTGTGTATGTGTGAGAGTGAGAAAGAGAAAGAAGGAGAGAGAGAGAGAGAGAGAAGGAAAGAGAGAGGAGAGAGAAAGAGAGAGAGAGGAGAGAGAGAGAGAGAAGGAAAGAGAGAGGAGAGAGAGAGAGAGGAGAGAGAGAGAGAGAGAGAGAGAGAGAGAGAGAGAGAGAGAGAGAGAGAGAGAGAGAGAGAGAGAGAGAGATTTGGTGCTGGGAGAGAAGAGAAATCTATAGTATTTGGGTGACCCTTAGGGCTGATGATACCAAGGGAGGGGATCAGGGAACTATAAGTAGTACTAAAGGGGTGTGGCACTGAAGTCAAACTGCCTAATTTACAATTTTTATTAGGGTTGGTCCTGTCTGACTCACTTTTACTACTTGTCCTGGCAAGTTATGTAACCGCCTATTCAGTTTGGTTGAAGGGAGAATGGCAAATAAACGTAACCCTTCTGTTTTTTGAAACTTAGCTGTCAGAACATACAGTAGACAATGTAATAAGAATAAACGATCATCTAAACCTGACCCAGAGGGACTTGCCTTATGGTTCTTGACTGCTAATCATGATGATGATGATGATGATGATGATGATGATGATGATGATGATGATGATGATTTTTAGTATTCCCTCAAATGGAGACCAAGAGAGAAGTTAAGCTTTCTAGGTTACGTTCTCTTTTAAAGTGGTGATTTAACATTGTGATGTGAGTAAGCTGCTAAGCAAGAAAGTTGATCATTAAAGACTTTGTTAGGTGGAGTAGGAGTTTTTAATAAAACAAGACATCACTTCAGTTAAAAAAATTTTTTTTTAAAGTTAATTGCCTTGATTTTTACATTTCCCCCTGTAATGTCTAATGGAAAACTTAAAGGAAAATGGTCTTACATACAGAGACTAGTTATCATTTTGGAACCCAATCCAGACTTAATGATACTCATATAAAAGGAGGAAGTGCTGAACCTGCTATATTTGATAATATGAGAAGAAATTTGTCTTAGAAAGCTGAAACTGTTAGGGTGTATAGTTCTTCAGCAAAAACAAGAAAACTATAAAACATTATACATAAATAACTTAAGCATTTTATTTTTACTAGAAACCTGTCATTACATTCATTAGCCAATCTTTAGATGCTGGTCCAAGGCCCTTTGACCATAGATTTGCTGTTGAGAGGCCTAAGTTATCTTTTTTTTTTTTTTTAAACAAACTGTTCCCATATGCATTCTATTTTAGTTTTTGTTAAAAGGAATGTAAAACTTAAGGACACTTATGAAACAATATGAATTTGAAATACTTGTATATTTGTGTAGTATATTCCAGTTTTCTTTCCCATACTAATTCATGGCAGTACCTTGTCTTTTCGCAGCATTCAACTTTATTATTTTTTAAATTGTAGTAAAATATACATAACATAAACTTTGTCATTTTAACCTTTTTTAAAGTATCAATTTCATTTTAATAGGAAAAACATCTTTTTCACTTACATTTAGTATATTATATAAAAATTAAATTACATATTTATGTTAGCAAGAATAAGTCATGAACAATTTGGGACACTCACTAGAAACAATTTATTTTTATGTAAGCTTCATAAGGACAGGGATTTTGTCTGTTTTGTAGACCACTGTATCCCAATCTCCTAAAACAGTGCCTAGTTGCATAGTGTAGGCATTGATGTTACTGAGGGAAGGAATGAAGGGTTCCCCATAGTGATAACTTAGCTGGAGGAATCATACATATGTAGGCATATTATAATATAGACCATTTGTAAACAATCAGAGACCACTGATTCTGGCATTATTCTAGGTGTTTTATACAAGGAATGAAGAATATTAGATAATGGTTTAAGTGGAAGTTATATAATAGAGCTATTAATTTTGAAAAATATCTGCATATAATGTTTAGCACAGTATCTTACATGCAATAAGTGTTCAGCAAATGTAGTCTTTGTGAGTTTATCTCTTTATTCTTGGAGAGAGAAAAGGGAAGGGCAAAAAGAAGAGACAGTAACAGTACATACAGTAGCTCAACAATGTCTGAACTAGGTCCACTGCAATTCTCCTTGCCTTTCTCTTGCAAGTAAAAAATGAAAGAAAGAAAAAAAAAAAAAACTGCTATAATTCTAGGCATCCAATCCTCTTTGAAGATTAGAAGGATGGAAAACTGTGGGACCAGCCTTGGCGGTTTCATTTTCTATATAGAAAATTTAACAACTTAGCCAAAAAGACTTCTCTCCAATACTTTTTCACCCTCGAATTATCCAGAACTTATATGACCACTTTGACTGCAAGAAGAGCAAAAAATCAAGTACTTAGCTTTTCTACCTTTTGTGAAGGCAGACATTGGGAAATGGGGATTGGAAACAGCTATTGGTTTATTTAGACCATCATCAGTCTCAGCTATTTTCATATCCATAGTGTGGAGATAACTATATGCCGAGTTAACCTTCAGTAGGTAGTGAGGGTAGGGTAAATAGGTTATTTAGACATTAAGTTTTTCTATGAAGCTTAAGTAAACAAGCAAGATCTTATGTGTCTGTGATTTCAATTTTAAACAATTTTAAATGAATTGTTTGGATCTTGAATAGTTTGTTAGTATCTTCATAAAATAATGATTTTCTTTACATCATCTCAAATGTTATATCATGTTCAGACTATAACCATAGTTATAATATAAATATACAAATATAAATTAAAATGCAAAAATCTTATAAAGAGATTACATTTTATGTAAAGTATCATTGGTTTCTCAGCTACCATAGAAAGTTTCCTATCAAATTACTGGTCTTGCAGGGTCCATCAGTTTAGTTTTCAATTTCTATTTGATGGTCATCAGTGTCAGGCCACTGACTCTTCTCCCACAATGTAATTTGTATAGGTGTGTTTCTTTTAGATGACACAGATGATTATTTTAGTCTTATCCTAGTTAATGGATTAATCTACCTAAAATGTGATCACTCTAAGGCACTAAGAAGCCTCTTTTGAGAGTGAAAACAAAAAAGTAGTTATTTGATATATTCATGGAGAAAGTTTGATTTCAGATAGCTTTGATAAAACTAAAGTTTTGAATTTATATTTCCATGATATATGCAAAAACCCTTGCTTGACTTTGGGTTTTATACTACTATTGTTAATTTTCTCTGAGCATGTTTTCGTCCTAATAATATGGTGTCCGGTCCTTGAAAATAATACAAATTTTATACTGTATTTCTGACAAAGTATACAAAAATGCATTCATTTGCCTTGGACTTTTAAATAAATTTCTCCCCAAAGGGACTATTTTTTACTTTAAAAGATCTAGAGAGTATTTTCGGCTAACTTTTTAAATTCTTTCCTAAATGAATTTTATATTTATTATTATTTTCATTTTTATAGATGATAAATGGTGAAATATTTTTGTGCTTTTGAAGACCAAAAGAATTTCTTTTTAAAGAGAGAGAGAAATAAAGAAAGGAAAATGCTTATTGATTCACTTTGAAGCACCCAAGTATTCCTAATTGACACCTAATAGTAAGTGATATTTTAACAAAAAATGAATTCCTGGGTTGCAGGTGTAGCTCAGCGTTAGGGCACTTGAATAGCATGTGTGAAGCTCTGGGTTTGATCCCAAGCACCACAGTAAATAAATAAATAAATAAATAATAAACAAATAAATACATTTATTTATATTTGGACATCAGTTGTTCAAACCACTTGATTCATATGTCACCTCAATGAAGACAAAAAAATTTAAAAAAATTGATAATTGCCATGTGGCACATGCCTGTAATTCCAGCAATTTAGTGACAGCCTAAGCAACTTAGTAAGACCCTGACTCAGAATAAAAGATAAAGAAGTCTGGGAATGTAGCTCAGTGTTAAAGTGCTCCTGGGTTCAATCCCTAGTACCCCCTCCCCCCCCCAAAAAAAAGAATCTGTTCACAAATGCATGGATAGAGGTTGTATAGAGAATTTAGAGTTCTTATACTCTAAATTCTTCACCATACATATATACAATGATAAACTACTCAAAGAATCTTTCTGAACAAGGATGAACATAACAAATTTGTTCAGAGTGAACACCAAATGGGAATATTTGGTGTGATTTAAACTTTGTCAATTGAATTTTGCCAAAGTGCTTACCATTTTACTTTGGTTTTTATTTTCATGCTTGTGAGCATACAGAATTTTCATGGAAGAATCTTGATTTAATTTTCTTTATTTGAGAGATGATATTTAACTGGCATTTTAAAACCATATTTTAATAACATTATTATTTACCAACCTCTAGTAAGTTTAAAGGGGATTCTGTCTTCTTTGTGGTTGTTTTCAATAGATAACTGAATTCCTTCTAATTATTTTACTCCCTATTTTTGGCATGAAGGTGCTATTTCATTTCTTTCTATAGATTTTATTTTAGATAAGGGTATGCCTTTATGCCTGAAAAAAATGGGAAAATCAGAGGGTTTGATGTCTCTGATTGATTGCTGGTTCATCTCCCTGTGTTCTGGGACATAAGTTGAATCCATAGGAGACACAAAAATTTCCTTTCTCTCTTGAAATGTAAAAGGGCCAACTGTTTTAATATGTACCCCCCAAATAATAATAATTTGAACTGGGGCAGAAGACCATTCATTCAAAGACCATTTAGCAATGCAAAACCACAGAAAAATTCTCACCTGCCTTTGATTTCACAGTTCTAGGACAAATTAACTTGACTGAGAAGCCCTAAGACAAAGGTTATATTGGTGTGTGGTTGTCATGTGCTGCATTTTTCTTTATCTCCTCTACCAAATCCCACATTCTGAGCTCTACTCAAATATGTTTCCTTTTGAGTTGTCCATGTTGCAGGGTGTAGGGAGAGGGTTTAATTACCTACACAATCCAAAGCACCTTGGCTCCTATTAAAATCTTGCTAAAAAAAGGCTTGAAAAAAAAAAAAAAAACAATTTCACTATGATTACTTAGTCTTTTAACATTTGTTTTATGATCTTTGACTATATCGGGTATATACTTATATATATGTATGACATATATATACATGTGATATCAAAATATTTGATAAAGCTGAATATTATTTAAAATTTACATACTTATTACTAACAAGTATGGAAAATAACAAAATCGAGCCAAATTAACACCTTTTTACTTTTATACAAAGGACATTTTAAGGTAATGTTAAGTATTTGTTTCCAAATCTACTACTTGTTAAACTATGAAGTTTCTTTAGTTTCACTTAATTAGTAACTTTTAAAAAATCCTAAAAAACATAGAAAATATATACCTGATTTAAAAACTATATTTTTCTCAGTGTATCTGAGAACAGAAAAAATCTGTTAAATGACTATTATTATCTTTTGATGATAAATGATTAAATGGTGATGAAACTTCAACTAATATGTTAAAGTTTATTCCAAAATATTGTATGAAATAAAACAAGATATAGAAGAGTATATGGGAAATATAAGAATATATTTCTATATGCATTTCTGTATTTCTTATATTTATATAAAGGAGCATCAAGAAGTTCTTATTTTTAAAAATGGTTATTTATAGGGGACTGGGAAGAATGCAGTGAATGCAGACAGTAGCAGGTGCAAGAATTCCTACTATATATATTTTGATATCTATTAGCTTTTTAAAACATGTGAAATGACCTAGTAAGAACATAAGAGAATCCATAGAGAACTTTAAACACCTGAGAAAATTAAGATGAGGGGAAAGAAATAGAGATGGGGAAGATTTGTGCAGTTGGCTTTTGCTTTGTCTGAGTATAAAAGGTGAGATAACCTTCGGATTTAGTGTATTGCTGCAGTAGTGGCATAAACTTGGTATCTTTCTTTCTCTTCTCTGCTCAGTATCCTGTTAGTGGTAGAAGATATTGAGGGTGCATTTCTAAATTAGAGTTGTATTTTCCATTTGAATTTTTAAAAATTATACCTATGAATGTAAAAGTAGTTATTAAGAGTAAAGGTATCATCCTTATTTTACTTGCTTTCAGGGTTAAAAAAAAAAAAAACCAGCTTCATTGTTCCTCTAATGTAAATGTTTCTATGTATGTAATGATAGAGTTGGTAATCTATCATTATCTCATAAAGCTATTTTTTGTTTGCTTATAAGGTCTGAATAGCTTTCCATAACAAATCTGGATCTTCTGGATTTTCTGTCTGAAATGCTTAATTATGTTGCAAGTTGGAACTTGATGTGCAAGATGTCAATCAAGACAAACGTTTTTCTTTCTGTGTATTTTCTTTTCCATGAACATTTTTTTCCCCTTTGAGTACATTATAAAGATTTACTGAGAGACAACTCTTACAAACTGCATTTTAATAAAAACTGGAAATAAGAAATGGTGATTAAGCTGAAAATAGTCTATCATTTCAATGTTCACAATTATTTTAACTAATAAAAAGAAGCATGTTATAACTCAAATAGTTCTTCTTCAGGTCTTTTAAGAGAACAACAGAAACAACAGAAACCACAAAATAGTAATAGTCCAGTGGTTTTTATTCCCCATTGCCAGGTCAAAGGCAATCACTTCCAATTCTGTCAGCTCTTTCTTTATATTTCTAAATAGTATCCCTTTTTTTTTTTATTTTTATTTTTTTTGCAGTACTGGTGATTAAACCCAGTGTACTCTACCACTGCACCACAACCCAAGCCCTTTTTAAAATTTTATTTATGTATTTATTTGACATAGGATTTCCCTAAATTTCTCAGGCTGACCTCAAACTTGTGATCCTTCTGTCCCAGTCTCCCAAGTAGCAGGGATCATAGGCATGCACATGCACCCATCTAAGTAGTATTCTTAAACCACTATTGATTTTGTTTTGTTTGAGATGTAGCAGGGGAAGGGGGTGGGTGGGTAAATTGCGCAGTGTGGCCTTGGACTCAATCCTCTCACCTCAGCCTCTTGAGTAGCTAGGATTAAGGCCTGTGCTACTGCACTAAGTTTAAACTGCTATTGAAAGGCAACAGAGTAGAGTCCTCAAGAGCTGTTAGGATTAAATCTGCTGGGTCACTCACCATTTCTTTTCATTTTAGATATTGTTTCTTAACCATGGCAGAATTAATATTCATTTTAGAAAGCTGTCTTATATGTGTCAGAATGTTTAACGGAGTCCCTGGTTTCTATCTGCTAAAAGCTAGTAGCACCCCTACTAACAATTTTGAAGATCTCTAGTAAAATCACCTCCAGTTGCTCTTTAGGGAAGTTGATTCAGTTTTCTATATTTTTACTCTCTCATCAGAAAACTGGAATTAATACCAATATCTACCTCATAGAGCCAATAATATGTGTGATCCTCTTATTTCCTGACATACAGTATGCAGTCTGTAAATGTTTTCACAATAACATACTCTTTTAAATTCTTCAGCTCTTTGTTTTGTTAATAATATCCTCCTCATTTTCCTAATATAATCATTATTATTTGTTTCTGTCAATATTCAGCCTTTATAATGATTATGACCAAGCAATAATTTTTTCATGCTATTCTTTTCTCCTAAAGTAAATAATTGCCCCCTTTTGTTCGCTTATTTAGTTTTCTATGTACCTAAATCTCCTTAAATTCTCTATCAGAAATGTAAATACTCTCTCACTAAGACTGGGCACATTTGGCAAACAATTTTTCCCCTGTGAGGATATTTTTACTAGAGCTTTGCATTCTCCTGTTCCAATATGGGCCTGTTACTCTCCAGGCCTGACACACAGATCTCATCATGTTACCATCTAGGGGTCTTAGGTTCATTGTCTCTACTCAGCAAAGAATTGAACAGGACACAGAGACAGCAAAAAAGCAGCAGGTTTATTGCAAAAGTGACAAAGACAGATTTGTCAGAAGACAAGGGGCCCCAGAGCCAGGAGTCCCATGGGGAAGTTTTGGCTTTTTTTTTTTTTTTAAATGGTCTCTGGAATTTCCTCCTTCCCTTATCTCCACCCCTGTCCATTGGTGTCCCCCATGTACACGTGTCTATTTTAATTTTTCTTTTGGATCCCTCACTTAAGGGCATAAGTACAAAAGTGGCTGTCTGATTGGACCCTCTGCTTGGATACATGAGCACTTTTGTCACCTGGGAAGCTGACCTCATTAGAAGACCCTCTCCATGATCCTTTGTTGTGGACCTGCCTCTGACTTCCTCACTTGCCATCTTGCACTGGCTGCCTGTGTCCTTCTGCATCTCTCTCAATCTTGGAATTTCGCTGTACCATTGCCCTGGGGATTCCCTCTATCCTTATTGTGTGTTTGGTCCCTTATTTCTGGATCTTATGCCTCTATTCTTCTAGTTTGTTTCCCTATTTTAATGGAATACAATTTCCAGTAAATCTATTGAATGTCTAAAAATATATTTATTCTAAATATAGTGTTGGAAATTATTTTCCCTCTAAATATTAAAGGCATTGCTCCATTGTTTTTTTTTTTTTTTTTTTTTTTTTTTTTTGGTGACACTGGGATTGAACCCAGGGACTTGTGCATGCTAGGTAAGTCCATTGTCTTTTGACTTTCAGGATTGATGTTGAAAAATTTGCCATTCTAGTTTGAGTTTTTGTATGTAAAATGTTTTTCCTCAGTAGAGGATTCAGAATCTTTGTCTACACTGCTTAGAAATTTCACATAATGAGCTTTATATATGTCTTTTTAAATCATTATGATGAGCACTGAAAATTCAGACCTTTTGATTTAGGAATATAATTGCTGTTCTTGTAACGTAACTACATTAATTCCCCTTCCTGAGACCCCCAGCCCAATCTCCAATTTCTTTGAGGAGCTGCCATTAAAGAGATGCTTAAATTTTAATTTTCTTTCTTTTATTCTCTCCTGCAAATTTTCTTCTTTTTGTCCTTTCCCCCCTTTTTTTTCTGGGAAATTTGTTTTTTTATTCCCTACTCCATTAAAATCATCTCCTTCCCCCTCCTCCTCTTCCTCCTTCTTCTTCCTCTTCTTCCTCCTCCTCCTCCTCCTTCTTCTTGTTCCCTCCCAGGGGTGCTTTACTTCTGAGTTACATCCCCATATTTTATTGTATTTTGTTTTAAGACAGGGTTTCACTTAAGTGGCCTAGGTTGGCCTTGAACTTGAGATCCTCCTGCCTTGGTTTCCCAGGTTGCCACCATTGAATTTTTATGTCCTATGTTTTAAAATCATAGCAGCTTTTTATGCTCTTTCTTTGAATGATCCTTTTAAAAATATACAATGTTAACCAGGTAGAGTGTCACACACCTATAATCCTAGCAACTTGGGAGGCTGAGGCAGAAGGATTGCAAGTTTAAAGTTCAGTAACTTCGTGAGACCCTATCTCAAAATAAAAAAATAAAAATAAAAAGGGCTGAGGACTGTAGCACCCCTGAGTTCAATTCCCAGTACCACAAATAAATATATACATACATAAAATTACATACATAAATAAAAATTAAAATATATAGTACCGTTAGCTTTCTTTACATGTAGTATCTTGGTATCTCTTTGAAGGCAACAATATTCTTAAATATTTTCTCTGCTTATTGTACTGCTTACCCCAACTTCCTATTTATTTTGATCTTGTCTTTCATGTTAGAGGTTTCCTTCAAATGTTTTGTGATCCTAGTGTACCTTCTCATGTTTAATGGTGAATTACTTAAATCATAACCAAGTGGGATTTATTACAAGAATGTGAAGTTGGTTTGCTGTTAGAAAAGCAATGTAATTCATCATATCAATAAAAAAAAAAAAGATCAGCAGTATATAAAAAAGCTTTTGAAAACAATTTATTATCTATTGATAATTTTTAAAAATTCAGCAAATTAAAAGTAGAAGATAACATCCTCAACCTGATAAAAAACATTGCTATGGTTTGGATATGATTTGAGCATGTCCCTCAAGGGTCCAAGGCTTGGACCTTAGTACAGTGATATTGGAAAGTAGTGTGGACCTCTAAGAGGTGGAGCCAGTGTGGACCTCTAAGAGGTGGAGCCAGTGTGGACCTCTAAGAGGTGGGGCCTAGTGGGAGGTCCTTAGGTTGGTTAGGGGCATGCCCTTGGAAGAGATTGTGGGGCATCAGTTTCCCTCTGCCCAAGTGATTTCTCCCTCATAGGTGCTCTCGCTGTGATGTTGTCCATGGTTAGGCCTTCACCAGGGTTGAACCAATGGTGCTACCTGATCTTGGACTTTCAGCCTCTATAGCTTTGGGCCTTCTAAACCTCTTTTCTTTTTATTTCTATGGTGTTGGAAATGGAACATAGGGCCTCAGGAATGCTAAGTATATGTTCTATAGCTGAGCTACATCACCAGCCCCAATAAACCCTTTAAAAAAATAAGTTGTCTGCCTCAGGTATTTCATTACAGTAATGAAAAATGAACTAATACAGACACCTACAAAAATACTAGGGCTAAAATCATGTTTAATGATGAAAGATATTGACTGGGGTTATAGCTCAGATGGTAGAGTGCTTGCCTAGTATGCACAAGGCCCTGGATTCAATCCCCAGCACCACCAAAAAGGAAAAAAAAAAAAAAAAAAAGAGAGAGACTTTTCAAGTAATGATGAAAGATTTTTACATTCTTCCTTAAATCAGAAAAAAGAAAAGACCTCTGTTCTAACTACTTCTGTGTGTTACTTTGGGTTCTCCACAAAATAGAACTAATAGGATGGAGCTTTCTCTTTAAACTTTTGATGAGAGATATTTATTATGGGGAATTGGCCCATGTAATTATTGATATTGAGAAGTGTAAATTGTAATCCAAGGGCAGAAGAAGACCAATGTCCCTGTTTTTCCACTTTTATCTTGTAGTCAGTCCTAAATACAGCCATACTGAGGAAGGCCATCTACTTTACTAAACTCACTGATTCAAATGCTAATCTCATCCAGACATACCCTCATATACACACCCAGAAATAATGTTTAACTTGGGTACCCTGTGGTATAATTAATTGACACATAAAATTAATCATTGTGTTTCATTAAACATATGTTTAATGGTTTGTTGGTGAATCCAGGAAAGGACCAAAGTGATTTCACTGAAATAAACTCGTTTTTGTTTTTGTTTCAGGACCTGTTTTGTTTTCCATAGGTTCATTATTATCATCATATCAACATTACTCTTTTTTTAATATTGTGGATTGAACCCAGGAGTGCTTTATCATAGAACTATATCCCCAGCCCCTTTTTATTTTGAGACAGTCTTGCGACGTTGCCCAGACTGGCCATGAACTTGTGATCCTCCCACCTCTGCCTCCCGAGTCACTGGGATTATAGGCAAGAGCCACTACTACCAGCTTCAACATTACTTTTTATTAGCAACAGTATTTATTGAGTTCTTTTTGGTTCTAGTTTCTTGGGATAAAAATAGTGTACGTTATCTCTGACCTTAAGTGGAGGATCATACAGTAAATATATACAGTAATACCAATGAATAGATGGAGAAACAAAGTGAATAGCAAATATTAGTACAGACAACAGTTGCCCCAAGAGCACAGGGAAGAAAATGTTTCACAAGGATGTGAAAGTGTGTCATTCTTTTAGTGGGGAGATGGTTGGGAAGTGTTCCTGAAGAGGCAGCAGTTAAACTACATATTTAAGAAAGGGTACAACCTTGCAGTGAAGTTATAAAACACATGAGGAAGAGGAAAAGCATGAAACTATAAAGAATGTGAATTTGTGTTCAAGAAACCATAAATAGACTAGTTCACTTGGGGCAGAGGTTTCATGTAAGGAAGAAGTTGGAGCTGCATTTGGAATGTTGATAGGAATGTGATGAGAAAGGCCAAGTAAATGAGTTTAAAAAGTTTTTATTAGTTTTGTTTATTTTATTTTATTTTTTTGTGGTATTGGGGGGTCAAACACAAGGCCTAAGGCATGATAGAAAGTGCTTTGCCACTGAGCTACATCCCCTGCCCAAATTTAAAATGTTAATGCAGGAGGTGATTAGCTGTCAAAGATGAGGATGGGGGAGGAGACAAGTATTCTAGGCAAGCTAAGTCTTATCTATTTCTGGGCCAAAGCATTGAATACTGTTAATTATTTTTGCTACATAAAAATGCTACATCTATTTACTTTTTCCATTGTGCATTATTTCCTTTAGAGTTGACTTTCAAAAGGCTAAATACAGTTTTATCACTAGTGATTCAGAAGAACCTTGAAGAGCTTCCTGTGCCTCAACTAAGTGTTCCTTTTAAAATTTTTGATCAATTATATTTTTAATCAACTGAATACTAACTTTTAGAAAAAAAATTATGTGTTTGAGAGCATCTTTGAAGTCAACCGTAGTGTTAGGAAATATTTCACTTTTTAAATATCTTATTCATTGAAGATTTGTATCCTATGTACACTTCTAAAATCATTACAAAGTAATACATATGTTGGGATTTAAATCTGGTAGTTCATCTTAACATGGATTTGTTTCTTTTGAGAAAAGGGAGAAATAAGGGTATATGTTATTTAAAAATATACTCTGGATTTCATCAATAAAATATGTAATGCTCTGAGCTATTAAAAAGCAAATTCATGTGTAGTTCGATTCAACTAATATGATGTCAGTATGCAATAGGAGGCAGACACATCTTCTCTCCTATCTCTACCACCCCATGTCCTGAGTGAACACGTGGGCCATCTGGCTGTCATATGTGCAGCCAGCTGTACTCTCAACAGGAGTGCCCTGTGGTTGGAGAATTCTTACAGAAGCACATTTGTAGGTTACACTTCCCCCTGCTAGTCTGGATAAGTTCTCAGGATGCCAAATCTTTAAGCACAGTTTCCAGTGTGGGAGGCCCTTGAACCTCCCCCATCAGCTCTGGCATGAATGAATGCAGTTTGTTCCACAAGCCTCGGCAAATCCTTTATTGTGTTACTTTCCAGAGTAGTTTGACCTTGAACACTTGAAAAATTCCTCACTAAGATTGTCTTGCCCTACCGGAAATGCACCCTTTCCAGGACTTCGAGGCCTAAATACAACTTAAAGAATATCTGCTTGTTTTGTCTCCTTAGAGTGCTGGTGGAAGAGGGGCAGGGGTCTCTCTTCATGGTGTCATACCTGCTTGGGATCACACAGACTTTCTCACCTACAAAGTGGGGAGTGGGAGAATAGGATTCATTAGGAGGTGTCTCAGCATTGCTTCTTTCCTGGGCAAATAAATGTTTTACATAACTCCTTCTTATTTTCTTTCTGTGGTCTACTTTGCATTCCTTTTCAATCTTATGCTATATTTTAGAGGAGGAAAGGAAGAGAGACTACAAGGGGGAAGAGGCTCTGAGTCAAGTTGCTTTAAGGGAGGCAAATCTTATACTACTAACACTTTCAAGCATTTTCTTCTTCTTTCCTTGTGTTTCTTTTTCAAAACATCATACTTCCAAGATCTTTCAGTGACCAGAAGACTGTTCACCTCAAAGTTATACAAGCCAGAAATAGGTAGGTTAGATGTATCAAGTAATCAAAAAAGCGATTCCAATCCTAATATGGACCTAGCTATCATACAAATAGAGGACAAATGAAAAAAAATTAAAATAAAAAGAATAGATATTTCAACACATAAATCTGGTCATTTAACTGGGTACAAATAATACTGCTACTTTTTAAATATTTTATTTTATTTTTAACCGATACATAAAAGCATAATGAACAAGTTCTGGTTTGGATAGTCTGATTTTGTTTCTCTCCTGGAATTTTAACAATGATTTTACCCATTGACCACAACATTGTTTTTTTTTTTTTTTTTTTCTTATTTTTTAAATTTTTTTAAATATATATATATATATATATATATTTTTTTTTTTTTTTTTTGGTGCTGGGGATCGAACCCAGGGCCTTATGCTTACAAGGCAAGCACCCTACCAACTGAGCTATCTCCCCAGCCCCCCCATATTTTTTAAATGAATGAAATATTTATGTAAGAAATTGAAAGTTTCTTATAAGGAGACTATAAATCAAGATAATATTATGAATAAAATTACTTTCTGTAACTGAAATTTCAGCCCCATGTCTTTCGTTTTTACCAAGGTTTCCACGTCTTTTATTTCCACCTACACATTTGCTCTCATCTCCTGTGCACTGCTTGTTCCTCTCATTGTATTTCATTCACACCTCACGAATATTTACTAAGTGCTCAATATATATAATAAGACACATACCAAAGACTATTTGGGGGCTTTTATATGCTTGTAAGGGAGGAAGAAATGAGCATAACAATACAAGGCAGTGTTTGACTGGCACCATAGGAGTGATACAAAGAAGGAACTTAGAGCATTTGGATGAGAGACACAGCAGTTTCAGCTGATGGGATTTCAGATAGGCTTTATGGAGGAAGTGATATATGAGGTTGACCTTAAATAGGTAGGATTTTAACAAAGGGCATTCTAAACAGGAAACAGAGTAATCCAAAGAAGAAATATGGGAAATATGTTTCATAGGTAGGGAATTATTTGCTGTAGAGTTTAACTTAGTGTTGGGGGGCTATTGCTACAGACTAAGTTGAGCAGCGTGGCGTCTGATTTTAGATTCATGGAGGTTGAGGCGAGATTAAGAATTAAAACTTTACCCTAACATCATTAATTCTTGAATCTTTTGAACAGGATAGTCATGCAGTAAAAGAATGTAGAAATGAAAAGGAAGAATCAATCCAGGAAGGATCAACTGGGGGATTTACTAGACTGAATGACCTTAGAGGGAAGAATTCTAGTGATCCAAGAATGAAGTGGTAAATGCCCAAACTAGTATGATTAAAAATTTAGAAGGAGGAAGAGAGAATAATTTGATAAGAATTGTAAAGAAAGATGCGGTTTTGTTTTCTTCCAACTAGAATGTCCATTTTCTGAGATCAAGGACTATGTTTATTTGTCTCCCCAGGACATATTACATTGCTTGGTATAGAGAAGTATTTTATGATGAAAAAAATATTCTATTTATTTTCTATTTTATCCACTTTCATGTTGTCTACTTTCAAATAATTATGACTTGCATAGAAAATGAATCTACCTTCTTTTCTTATCCTCCCCTCTTTCTATATAGCCAGTGCAGCTACTTTTCCATAAAAATGCAGACTTCAATAACACCAAGGCAGTTTTTCATTCACTGCTAATCAACGAGGAAAGCAACAAAGAAGAGGTGATTGTGAATAAGAGGGAGGAGGTTTTGGCGAATTGCTCTCAGTAAAAAATGAAAGAGCTTTTGAAAGCAAGTTTAAATAATGCCAGAGCACATGAGAGTCTGGACTAAGGCACGATAGAATGATTGTTGGAAATGCTACCACTACTACTGTCAAGCATTATATTATTCACATTTTATCATAAAAGCTCATGCTAAACAACTGACAGAGTCTCCTAGGAAGTTGAACAAGGCTTGTACTACATGTGAACACAATTTCAGGTGTTTTGCTCTAATAGCAGCAAAAAGACTGCTTTCTTTGCACAGCTCATTAAATATATTCTGTTATGTCCTACGACTGCATAGGAAAGAATCTACTAATTGTATGAAAATGATTTTAAGGCTCTTAATTTTGAACTGAGAATAATTTCCCAAGATTTCTACCCCAAAGTCAGTAAGAATTATTGCACAATTTCTTCCTGATTTTGCAATGCTACCTTTACAGCTTGCGGCATTGGTTAAAAAGGGGAATGCCAATGTATAACTACTTAAGTACTTCAGATTAGCTGTTGGGAAGATAAGGGTGATGAATGGTGCTTAGCCCCAAATGGTGAAATTGGCCTAATTTTAAACTTACAGATAGAACCAGCAGGTTTATCAACTACCCCTTAAAGTAAATATTTGTGAGTATATAACAAAAGAGTGTAGCTGATTTTATCCAAAACTTTGAACAAGAATTCCATTATAAGTATAATAAATATTGAAAGAAGATGGGTCTTTCTTTTGAAAACTCTTGAGAAGAATAGAAATTACTTCCATTTTGAAGGGAAAATGTGATTTTGTAAAATGTACAAACGTTATGGGCACACACTGGTCGACTTCGGAAAACGTTTAAAATTTCCAGCAGTTGAGGTTTGCTAACAACAGGTTTTAATCTGCCTCTGATCCTGAAACTTTGAGTTTAGCCATAGACTATTTACCTAGCGTGCATAGGGCCCTAGGTTCAATTCCTAGTAACACACACACACACACACACACACACACACACACACACACACATACACACAATGCATTTTTATTAATACATATTGAAAATCTTGTCATTTCTCCTAAAGTATGCATATTTATATGACTCTTTACACTCACAATGATTTGATTTAGCAGAACTTTAAAACCAATATTTTCTGCTGAAATCTTGACTTTTAACATTCTAAATAAAAATTGGCTAGTTTTTGTAAGAAAGGTGAATGGGTATGAGGGATGAAACTTACAATATATGAACAGTGTAGTTTCAAAACTAAAATGTTGTGTTTTTACCTTTTCTCCCTTTTCCTTTTCTTCAAAGAAAGGTTTTGCATTTTATTTTATTCAAATTATACAAAGTAGAACAGAGGAAAGAAGAGATGTCATTGGAAAGAAAAGAAAAGAGCGAGAGAGAGAGGGAGAGGCAATTTGCTAGTATCATGACTGGATACAATTTAGAGGAGTAGGGCATCATAAGAAAACCAAATAGCATAAGGAATCCAAGTTGGGATAAATCCTGTCATAGAAATGCTTCCCAAACAAGCATTCATCTAGACAAGGCAAATTAATTTTTTTTTTTTTTTTTTTTTTTTTTTTTTTTTTTTGGTGTTGAGGATTGAACCTAGGGCCTTGTGGAAGCTAAACATGCATTCTACCACAGTCTTCCAGACTCCTAAATGTTTTTTAAATTCTGTGATTTTGGATGATTTCTTTGGAAAGACAGCATTATCTCTGAAAAAGAGTTGCTAGTCATGTTGGGGGTGGGTGTGAAACAGTAAAGCAAACGGATTTGGCTAAGCTTAAAAAATGAACTTTTGGCGGTGCTTCACCAAAAAGGAGAATGATAGAAAAAAAGGGCAACGTGAGGCTGAAGGTGTAGCTCAGGGATACAGTGCGTAGTTGGCGATCGCTCGTGGGGTCCCGAGTTCCATCCCCAGCACCATCAAAAACAAACACTAACAACAAAAAGTGTCTTTTAAATTTCGCTTCATAGAAGACATTTGTCACTGAACTCTAATAGAAAAAAGGATATGCAGATTTACTTTAGTAGTCAATGTGAGGCATAATGCAAAAGAAGAGAAACTAGTTGTAACTGGGTTTACAGCAGGTCTTCAGTTCACAGGAACACAAGCCTGAACAAGCCAATATGAGTCACTTCATGAGGTTCTATCATAATATTACCATGAAGATTTCTAGGCAAATGGTCGCTGTAGGCCCTAAAATGTTCTTATAAATGACCTGAGACTGTATGTTGCACATTTCCTGAAAGTGTTATGTCTAATCATAAGTAGTGCATATTCTAATGTCCTCAGGATACTCATCTGCATATTTGATTTCAACATGTTAAAATCATGTCAAAAATCCATTTTGTAGCAAAGAGCAACAAAATAAATCTTCAAAGAGGAAATTAAAAATTTTCGAAGTGAAAAAGTAATTAACTATGTAGCTAAGTGAGAAACATTTTCTATTAAGGATGTTAAAACATTCTTACTGATAGGAAAGAGAAACGAAGAGGTCAACAGCATGTTTATCTGTGAGCAGTTTTGCAGCTCACACTGAATGAGTCTCTGATTTATTCTATGTCACTGAGCAAATCTCTTTCTAATCTCTTTTTGTCTCCATTTCCGCAACTCTAAAGAGGGGATGATAATACCAACTTGTCTCAGAGGGGTGTGGTGAGAATTAATTAAGGACCATAAAGGGTTTCAGAAAGCTAAAGATGAAAGATGCCATACTAAGTACAAAGCCCTACCATTAACACTGAAGTTGATGGAATATAAGAGTTTGTTTATTAGTGGAAATATTCTGAAACATCAAATACAAATTTATATTCCTTGGATTTATGTGAGTTAAATTTATGAATTGGTTCATGAATGTGTTTTGTTTATTTATACTACTTTAAGTTTTCAACCTAGGCTAGTAGATGAATTAAAGGAGCAGTAATTTATTTGAAAATCAAATTATAACCAGTAAGGCTGGGGTATAAGCTCAGTGGTAGCATCTTGCCTAGTATGCTTAAGGCCTAGGGTCAAATTCCCGGCACTGCAAAAAGAAAAAAGCAACAACAGCAAAAATTATGACTAGGTAGAATTTAAAATACATATTTTATTTACTTTTTGTCTCACCTCTGTGTGTCAGTAAGATAATTAAGTGTTCCAAACAAACGACAGTGTACAGAACTTCTTGGGGGTACATGAAATGAACATTTAATTTGTTGTAACCATTTAACATCGTAAAGATGTTATCAAATTATACCTGAGTTAGGGCATTGAATCAAGGGAAGTATGTTTCTCTAAAGTGCCTGAATTTAGGAGCCAACAGAAGGAGTGTATGAAAACAGCAATTTCGTTTTCAGAAATGTGATTCCTATTGCACCGTCCCTGTACCCTGTGTTATATTGTTTCTTCGATGCCAGATGACTAATATGAAAAAAAAATGTTCTGATGAATCAGTCACCTTTATGTTCTATAATAAGAAAAATACTAGTTGCCTACGTCTAGCTGAACCTAAATAGCTTTTTAATTTCATTCACTATAGCATTGTGTTAAGTGAATGAACTATTTTATCTTTTGAAATATATTAAACTTTTCAGTAGTTTGTGAATGATCACAACTACAGCCAATAAGATTCTTGAGATATTATTTTCTTATGAATTGATTGCTCAGTTGGGCAAAGTCTTAGATGACATAAGTTAGCAATGAAATTCTTGCATCTCTAGAGTTCTACCTTTCTTTGTTTTTTAAAAAGTGTACTACTTTTTAGTGACAATCAATAGACTTTCCTTATGTCAGTTCGTGGGAACAATTCATTACTGATGTTTATTTTGTGATGGGTTGGGCTATAAAACTGGTCTACAATAACATAACTTGGGAGGCTGTTATTTTAGAATTATTATATCCTATAGTGGTTGTGGTCAAGAAAAAGACAGACTGGAAAACAAGTAGTAATACATCTTTAAAACATTTACTATTGCCATTAAAAGAAAAAGAAGAAGGAAAGATTTGGTTTCACTTAGGATTTCATTAATGGTCCACTTCACATTTCATTTGTTAAAAATGCATTTATCCTTTATCCTAAATTTTGAATGTCAACATTAACTGTCAAGGTTGACAGCCATGCAATTAACCAGCTTAATTTTGGTTAGAAGATGAATGATTCACTGCTTTCTTGTGTCTGATGAGTAGGAAGAGCACTGTATTTAAAATGGCTCTGTCCCAGAGGGCAATTCTTATGGGTTTCACTGCCCAACCTACTCAGAAAAATAAGGCAGGGAGGTTACAGCAGAGTTCAAGCTGAGCATGACATTTTAAAGACATCTTATAACCTGACTTTCTTGCCAGTGTTGTGAAAGTGGTTCTCATTTTCCACATTGTTAAATTTAAAGTTTAAGAGATTTTAAGACTCTGGGAGAGATATTTTCCAAGTTATCTTTGGTTTAGTTACTCTTTTTTGCCTCCCAGACTTGAAAGGGCTCCATGAATAAATAAACATATTTTTGCTTTGCTCAGCATCTAATTCCTTGCAATTGCAGCTTTCTGTTCTGAGAAACAAAAATATTTCTCCTTTCTCTAGTGTCTGTTTTATGTATTATCTCTTTCACTTGACAGAAATAAACTGTCTTTATCCCCGAAGACTGAATGGGCAATTACTTTGCAGGTTCTTCTCTCCAGGATTGTCTAGAAATATTTCCCTATTTTTGCTAAATATTACATAAAGGTAAAAGTAAGCATTTTTGTTCTTTTAGGTGCACATGTGTTATATTATATTATATCAATGATAATCAATGAGTAAGGTTTATTATAACCTCATTTAGAATTTTGTAAAGTAAGAGTAAAGCATTCCATTTAATTCAGTTCAACAAAGGTGTATTCAGAATGTTTTACCTAGAGAAGAGGAGGGATCAATAAAAGCTCTCTGTCAAGCCCTGTGCAAGTGACACAGGCTGTAATCCCAGCGCCCAAAGGATGAGACAGGAGGATTCCAAGTTTGAGGCCAGCCTCAGCAACTTAGTGAGGCCCTATCTCAAAATAAAAAATAAAGACTGGGAATAGAGTGACTCTGGGTTCATTCCCAATACTGAAAAAAAAAAAAAAAAAATGACAGATGTTTGAGATGCTAAGATATGTTTACCTAGATATAAACAGTATGTAATGTTTATTTGTATTGAAACATTGTATGGTACCATATTAATGTGTAGACATTTTGTGTTTTCTTTCATTTATTTATTTTTTTATTAAAAATCATAAATTTACATAGAGCAATGTTGCTTGATTCATTCTGTTACATTTTTTCCCTTCCCCCACCTTTCCCACCCCTCTTGTCCCTCTATACAGTCCTTCCTTCCTCTATTCTCACCACCTTCCTTATCCCTAACCCTAAACCTAACCCTAACCCTAATGCTAACCCCTCCTGCACCCATTATATGTCCTCATCCGTTTATCAGCAAGATCATTCGTCCTTTAATTTTTTCAGATTGGCTTATCTCACTTAGCATGATATTCTCCAATTTCATCCATTTGCCTGTGAATGCCATAATTTTATCATTCTTCATGGCAGAGTAATATTCCATTGTGTATATATGCCACAGTTTCTTTACCCATTCATCAACTGAAGGGCATCTAGGTTGGTTCCACAATCTGGCTATTGTGAATTGAGCAGCTATGAACATTGATGTGGCTGTATCTCTGTAGTATGCTGATTTTAAGTCCTTTGGGTATAGGCTAAGGAGTGGGATAGCTGGGTCAAATGGTAGTTCCATTCCACGCTTTCTGAGGAATCTCCATACTGCTTTCCAGAGTGGCTGCACTAATTTGCAACCCCACCAGCAATGAATGAGTGTACCTTTTTCCCCACATCTCGCCAACACCTATTGTTGCTTGTGTTCTTGATGATCGCCATTCTAATTGGGGTGAGATGAAATCTTAGGGTAGTTTTGATTTGCATTTCTCTTATTACTAGAGATGTTGAACATTTTTTCATATATCTGTTGATTGCTTATACATCTTCTTCTGTGAAGTGTCTGTTCATTTCCTTAGCCCATTTGTTGATTGGATTATTTGTATTCTTGGTGTAGAGTTTTTTGAGTTCTTTATAGATTCGGGATATTAGTGCTCTATCTGAAGTATGAGTGGCAAAGATATTCTCCCACTCTGTAGGCTCTCTCTTCACATTACTGATAGTTTCCTTTGCTGAGAGAAAGCTTTTTAGTTTGAATCTATCCCAGTTGTTGATTCTTGCTTTTATTTCTTGTGCTATGGGAGTCCTGTTAAGGAAGTCTGATCCTAAGCCAACAAGTTGAAGGTTCAGACCTACTTTTTCTTCTATAAGATGCAGGATCTCTGGTCTGATTCCGAGGTCCTTGTTCCATTTTGAGTTGAGATTCGTGCAGGGTGAGAGATAGGGGTTTAATTTCATTCTGTTGCATATGGTTTTCCAGTTTTCCCAGCACCATTTGTTGAGAGGCTATCTTTTCTCCATTGCATATTTTTGGCCCCTTTGTCTAGTATGAGAAAATTGTATTTATTTGGATTTGTGTTCATGTCTTCTATTCTGTACCATTGATCTACCTGTCTATTTTGGTACCAATATCATGCCGTTTTTGTTACTATTGCTTTGTAATAGAGTTGAAGATCTGGTATTGCGATACCCCCTGCTTCGCTCTTTCTACTGAGGATTGCTTTAGCTATTCTGGGTTTCTTATTCTTCCAGATGAATTTCATAATTGCTTGCTCTATTTCTGTAAGGTACATCATTGGGATTTTAATTGGTATTGCATTGAATCTGTATAGCACTTTTGGTAGTATGGCCATTTTGACAATATTAATTCTGCCTATCCCAAGAACATGGGAGATCTTTCCATCTTCTAAGGTTTTCTTTAATTTCTTTCTTTAGTGTTCTGTAGTTCTCATTGTGAAGTCTTTCACCTCTTAGTGAGATTGATTCCCAAGTATTTTATTTTTTTGATGCTATTGTGAATGGGGTAGTTTTCCTAATTTCTCTTTCTGAAGATTCATCACTTATGTATAAAAATGTGTTGGATTTATGAGCATTGAAATTGTAACCTGCTACATTACTGAATTCACTTATGAGTTCTAAGAGTTTTCTGGTGGAATTTCCAGGTTCCTCTAAATATATAATCATGTCATCAGCAAACAGGGATAGTTTGAGTTTTTCTTTTCCAATTCGTATCCCTTTAATTTCTTTGGTTTGTCTAATTGCTCTGGCTAGACTCTCAAGGACGATGTTGAATAGAAGTGGTGAAAAAGGGCATCCCTGTCTTGTTCCAGTTTTTAGGGGGAATGCTTTCAGTTTTTCACCATTTAGAATGATATTGGCCATGGGCTTAGCGTAGATGGCCTTTACAATGTTAAGGAATGTTCCCACTACCCCAATTTTTTCTAGTGTTTTGAGCATGAAGGGCTGCTGTATTTTATCAAATGCTCTTTCTGCATCTATTGAAATAATCATGTGATTCTTAACTTTAAGTCTGTTGATATGGTGAAAGACATTTATTGATTTCCGGATGTAGAACCAATCTTGCATCCCTGGGATAAAACCCACTTGATTGTGGTGCACTATCTTTTTAATATATTTTTGCATGTGATTTGTTAAAATTTTGTTGAGAATTTTTGCATCAATGTTCATTAAGGATATTGGTCTGAAATTTTCTTTCCTCGATGTATCTCTGTCTGGTTTAGGTATCAGGGTGATATTGGCTTCATAGAATGAGTTTGGGAGGGTTCCCTCCTCTTCTATTTCATGGAATACTTTGAGAAATATTGGAATGAGCTCTTCTTTAAAGGTTTTGTAGAACTCGGCTGAGAACACATCTGGTCCTGGACTTTTCTTTGTTGGTAGGCTTTTGATGACCTCTTCTATTTCATTGCTTGAAATTGATTTATTTAAGTCGTGTACGTCCTCCTCCTTCAGTTTAGGTATTTCATAAGTCACTAGAAACTTGTTGATGTCTTCAAGGTTTTCTGTTTTGTTGGAGTATAGATTTTCAAAATAGCTTCTAATTATGTTTTGTATTTCACTCGTGTCTGTTGTGATATTTCCTTGTTCATTCCAAATTTTAGTAATTTGAGTTTTCTCCCTCTTTCTCTTTGTTAGTGTGGCTAGGGGCTTATCAATTTTGTTTATTTTTTCACAGAACCAACTCTTTATTTTGTTAATTTTTCCGATTGTTTCTTTTGTTTCAATTTCGTTGATTTCGGCTCTGATTTTAACTATTTCCTGTCTTCTACTACTTTTGGTGCTGGTCTGCTCTTCTTTTTCTAGGGCTTTGAGCTGTAGTGTTAAGTCATTTATTTGTTGATTTCTACTTCTTTTGTTGAATGCGCCCCATGAAATAAATCTTCCTCTAAGTACTGCTTTCATAGTGTCCCAGAGATTTTGATATGATGTGTCTTTGTTCTCGTTTACTTCTAAGAATTTTTTTATTTCCCTCCTGATGTCTTCTGTTATCCATTCATCATATAATAGTGTATTATTTAATCTCCAGGTATTGGAGAAGTTTCTGTTTTTTATTCTGTCATTTATTTCTAATTTCAATCCATTATGATCTGATAGAGTACAAGGTAGTATCTCTATCTTCTTGTACTTGCTAACAGTAGCTTTGTGGCATAAAACATGGTCCATTTTAGAGAAGGATCCATGTGCTGCTGAGAAGAAAGTGTATTCGTTCTTTGTTCGATGGTATATTCTATATAAGTCGGTTAAGTCTAAATTGTTGATTGTGTTATTGAGATCTATGGTTTCTTTATTCAATTTTTGTTTGGACGATCTATCCAGCGGTGAGAGAGGTGTGTTAAAATCACCTATTATTATTGTGTTGTGGTCTATTTGATTTCTGGAATTGAGAAGGATTTGTTTGACGTACATGGATGAGCCAATGTTCAGGGCATAGATATTTATGATTGTTATGTCTTGCTGATTTATGCTTCCCTTAAGCAGTATGTAATGTCCTTCTTTATCCCTTCTGGCTAGTTTTGGCTTATAGTCCACATTATGTGAAATGAGGATGGATACTCCAGCTTTTTTGCTGTGTCCGTGTGCATGGTATGTTTTTTCCCATTCTTTCACCTTTAGTCTATGGGTATCTCTTTCTATGAGATGAGTCTCTTGCAGGCAGCATATTGTTGGATTATTCTTTTTAATCCAATCTGCCAGTCTATGTCTTTTGATTGATGAGTTCAGGCCATTAACATTCAGGGTTATTATTGTGATATGATTTGTATTCCCAGTCATTTGACTCATTTTTTGTTTTTTGACATGATTTGGTTTCTCCTTTATTTGGCTATTCCTTTAGGCTAGTTCCTCCCGTTGCTGATTTGCATCATTGTTTTTCATGTCTTCCTCATGGAATATTTAGCTGACAATGTTCTGCAATGCTGGCTTTCTTTTTGTAAATTCCTTTAGCTTTTGTTTATCATGGAAGCATCTTATTTCATCGTCAAATCTGAATGTAAGTTCTGCTGGGTATAAGATTCTTGGTTGGCATCCGTTTTCTTTCAGGGCTTGGTAAATGTTGTCCCAGGCCCTTCTAGCTTTTAGAGTCTGGATTGAAAAATCTGCTGATATTCTTATTGGTTTCCCCCGAATTTAATTTGATTCTTTTCTCTTGCGGCCTTTAAAATTCTGTCTTTATGTTGTATGTTAGTTATTTTCATAATATTGTGCCTTGTTGTGGGTCTGTTGTAATTTAGTATATTTGGAGTCCTATAAGGCTCTTGTACTTGGTTTTCCATTTCATTCTTCAGATTTGGGAAATTTTCTGATATTATTTCATTGATTAGATTGTTCATTCCTTTGGTTTGTTTCTCTAAGCCTTCCTCAATCCCAATAATTCTTAAATTTGGGCTTTTCATGATATCACATAATTCTTGTAGATTCTGTTCATGATTTCTTGCCATCTTCTCTGTTTGGCCAACTTTGTTTTCAAGATTAAATATTTTGTCTTCAATGTCTGAGGTTCTGTCTTCCAGGTGTTCTGTCCTATTGTTTATGCTTTCTATGGAGTTTTTAACTTGGTTTATTGTTTCCTTCATTTCCAGGATTTCTGTTTGTTTGTTTTTTTCAGTATCTGTAACTCCTTATTGAAATGATCTCTTGCTTCCCGTATTTGTTCTTTTAACTGTTGATTGGTGAGATCATTTAATGCCTGCATTTGCTCTTTCATCTCCTCCTTCAATGCCTGCATTTTCTCTTTCATCTCCTCATTTGCTTCCCTGATTGTTTTAATTATGTACATTCTGAGCTCCCTTTCTGACATTTCTTCTGCTGTGCCGTCATTGGGTTTTATTGATATAGTATGTAGGTTTGTTTGGGACATTTTCTTCCCTTGTTTTCTCATATTGGTCAGATGTCAGTGGGACTCTGTGATAATGCAGATTTCCTCTATTGGCTTATAGTGTCCCTGTAGATTTCCAGTGTATCACCTCCCAGCCTTCAGTAGCCTGAAGTCTTGGAGTAACTTGATAATGCAGTGCTTGCAATGAAAGCTGTCCCTAGCCTGCAACTGGTTCTGCGGCTTGGAGCTGGCTCTGTGTGGAAAGGCTCTCACTGGGGTGCCTGCTCCGAGAAGCTGGCCCTGTGGGATGAGTCCACCTCTGGAGTGCCCAGGGCTGCCTGGAGAAGACTCTAGCTGACCTGCCCTACTCTAATAAGCTGCCTGAATCCGGGCCTGCCGCCTGGGCCGAACTTCACCAGGTGGGGGAGACTCACCCCGTGTTTCTATTTTAGTCTGAGTCTCTCAATGCCTCCCCTTCTTGAACCCTGGGTTCTGGAGCGACTGGAGATGCAGTCACCCTCTAGTCCGCCATCTTGGATCCCATTTTGTGTTTTAATGTCAGTTAAAAAAGAAATTTAAGTTTAAAAAATTTTAAATAAAAAGAGAAACAAAAATGAAAGACATATTTCATTACCTTTTCTCATCCCTTTGCCTGCATTGTTCCTTGCCCCTCATTCCCCACCTAAGTGTTTTTGAGATAGCACAGGAATTATTTCTGTTTGATAAAATGACCAAAAAAATGTATTAGGCTCTAAAATACTATGGCTCTAAAATACTATGGCTCAAACTACTGGAGTCCACATTTTGAGCAGAATGTAATCTTAGCAGCTGGAATAATCTCTTAGGATCTTCAAATTAAAATCCTTAATTTTAGACTGGGATATCATCAGTGGTAGAGCAATTGCCTATCATATGTAAGACCCTGGATTCAATTCCCAGCACCACACATACCACACACACACACACACACACACACACACACACACACACAAAAAAAAAAAAGAACAAAAAAAACACCTTTATTAATTAATGGAGTTTCCTGATATTATAAGGCATAATGTAATAACATTCGTATCTAGCCAAATGGTCACAAGGGGTGCAAGGATAATTCATAGATTTTTAAACCTTAATTTGCTAATAGTTTCCTATTCTCTCTTTTTGCACTTTTAATAAGGAACAAATTTTGTTTTCTTTCTTATATAACAGTTCATTTATGTATTTAAATAACCAAAATGAAGGTAGTGAAGAAATGAAGAATGAAAATATTAAAATTTATGTAATATAGATAATTCAAATATAAAATACCAGCATTTTGTGGCTCAAGAATTACTTTCAGGCTAAGGCATTCATTGAGTCTGTCTTTGTTTTTGTACCGAGAATAGAACTCAGGGGCACATGACCACTGAGCCACATCCCCAGCCCTATTTTGTATTTTATTTAGAGACAGGATCTCACTGATTTGTTTAGGGCAACTCAATTGCTGAGGCTGGTTTTGAATTCATGATCCAACTGCCTCAGCCTCTTGAGCCACAGGGATTATAGGTGTGCGCCACTGCACCCGGCCAATTCATTGAGCCTTGACTTAGCATCAGACATTAAGTTACTAAGCCAATAAAGCATTTATTCAGCCATATTCAAGACATTCTCTTTGGCACCTAGGATACAAAAATGAAAAATTTATGATTTGTACTCAACAGAGGCAAATGCATGAAAAAATGGATACACAGAAATAAGTGCAGTGGTAGACCATTGGAAAATTCAGGATGGCTTGATGTGGGGCTGGGGGTGATGGTGATTATTGAATTGTCTTTAAAATTTTTTTTTACTTGTAGATGGACACAATACCTTTATTTTTGTTTTATTTGTATGTGGTGCTAAGGATCGAACCCAGTGCTCCACACATTCGAGGGAAGCGCTTCACCATTGAGCCACAATCGCAGCCCTCTTTGAGTAGTCTTGATGGGAATTAGCTATATACAGAAGAGGATAAAGGGCGTTTCAGGCAAAGAGAACAAAATGTGCAAAGGCATGGAATTTTGAAAAGATATGTGAGAAGTTCATTGTGGTTTGGAGCTTAGGGTTGTGGTGAAATGTGGAAGGAAATGAAATTGGAGTAGTATATTGGGGTTGTGTCAGGAAGGGCACTGTACTTAGACAAGACTTTGTAAGACAGCTAGTGGGAAATCAGGGTAAATCATTAAACAAAGGGAAGTGTATAATCACATTTATTTGATAAGAAAATAAATATGACAGGCATGTAAAAAGATAAATTGCTGTCGATATTGATGGAGAAGAGACCAGATATGGCAGTAGTCAAGGACAGAAATTTCTAAGAGACTGAACTGAATTAGTAGCTATAAAAAGGAAGAAAATGGTCAGACTTTTTATATATGTCTGAAATAATATTGATAGAATTTGAATATATGTACATGAAGAGGAACCACTTCAGAATCAGTCTCTTTTTTGGGAGAGCTGAGGATGTTGATTCCTTTGACTGTGATAGGAAGATTTAAGGAAAAATATGATCATTTCCATTTTTTAAAATCTTGTATTAGGGACAGAGCATGGTGGCATACACTTGTAATCTCAGCTACTTGGGTAGGAGTATTAAAAGTTTGAGGCCAACCTCTGCAACTTAGTGAGAACTTGTCTCAGAATAAAATGAAATGGATCTAGCTCAGTGGTAGAATGCTTTTTTAGCATGCACAGGGTCCTGGGTTCAATCCCCAGTGTTGCAAAAAAGATACAGGTATAGTGGCACATTCCTGTATCCCCAGGGGCTCAGGAGGATTTTGAGTTCAAAACAAGCCTCAGCAACAGTGAGGTGCTAAGCAACTCAGTGAGACACTGTTTCTAAGTAAAATACAAAATAGGACTTGGGGATGTGGCTCAGTGGTTGAGTGCCCCTAAATTCAATCCATAGTACCAAAAATAAATAAATAAATAAATAAGGAAAGTGTAGGGGATGTACCTCAGTGGTAGAGCGGTCCTGGGTTCAATTCTCTGGACCAGGGGGGAGAAAGTATATTAGGATGAAATATCTATAGGGTAATCAAATTCACAAGCATTTGAAAAGTTGGTCTAGAACTTGAATATAGACAAGATAAAAGTGGAGATACAGATTTGGGAACCTTACACATATAAATAGCTTCTAGAATGTGAACAAAATTATGTATCTAAAAATAAAGAAGGAACAGAGATCAAAGGATGAAACCCAGGAAGACTTAAGAACTTAGGACAGTGACCCTCTTTCATTTTCAACCAATCTCCTTTTGAAAATATGAAAATCTCAGGCTATCTCTAATTGTGGTAGTCCATTTCCCCTTAACGACTCATCACTACCCACCCCATTCTGGCTTCCTCCATTCTTCCCCCCTCTATTTCTTTTAAAAATTCCTATTTTAAGGGAGGAAACAATTTTTTAAAAACTGAGGGAAAATCAGGAGTGGATGACATCCCAGAAGATAAGGTAGCATGACATCACTACTGCAAACCCTGACCAAATTGTATCAGTTGAATTTGGACATTTCTTCCTTTCACGAAACTGAGTAGAATGGGCCAATCCCATGATTTCTTGAAGCTCAACCAATATTTTTGGATTAATCAAGCTCATTATCAGCTTTGGGGTCTCCTTGGTCCCTTCTCAGTCTTTCCAGTAGAGAGCATGCAACAACTAAAACATTTCTTAGGTGAGTTTTCTCAACCTTATCTCTTGCCTCTCAGACACTATAAACATTCATGAACAGGTAGGACAATGGGAGATCTTTCCTCTTCTCATTGGTCTTTGCCTAACCACCATTGAGATATGTTTGTTTGTTTGTTTGTTTTTTGAGTACTGGGGATTGAACTCAGGGGCACATGACCACTGAGCCACATCTCCAGTCCTATTTTGTATTTTATTTAGAGACAGGATCTCACCGTGTTGCTTAGCACGTTGCTGATTTTGAACTTGTGATCCTCCTGCCTCAGCCTCCCCAGCTGCTGGAATTAAGGTGAGTGCCACCTTGCCTGGCCACCATTGAGTATTTACAGCTTTTAGGGAGTCTTCTCAAAAGTCCTAACTCAAGCTGGGCATGATGGTACATTCCTGTAATCCCAGTGACTTGGGAGGCTGAGGAATGAGAATCACAAGTTTGAGGCCAGCCTCAACAACTTAGTAAGACCTTGTCACAAAATAAAAAATAAAAAAATAAAAAGGAATGGGTTAAGCTTCTCTGGGTTCAGTCCCTGGTGCCAATAATAATAATAATAATAATATTAATAATAATAATAAAATAAAAAAGTAAGTACTAATTTAGTCCTTAGGATCTTCTGTCCTTTTGTCTCCCAGAAGGCCATGACTGTCAGCATTCCATTCTTGTTACTAAACCCTGTCAAGTTAGCTTGCCACAGTTTTGTGGATACTGGCAAAGGATGTGAGACTTCAGGGTCAGAGGACTTTACTCATAGCATATCAGGCAGCATACACTTCATGTTCACACCATCCATTCCCTTAAACGTTTCAGGGATGTGATGTGCAGCAGTCAAGGTGAATGTTGTACCCTCAGTGGGTTTGCATCACTGAGGGACTCTGAGCATAGGAAACTCCAGTGCCTTAAAAAAGGGCTGCAAGCAAACCTACCCAATCTTTGCCTTGGAAGGAAACATTATCTTTATATTGGGGAACAAACAAACCTGCCCTTTGCTCTTCTTCCAAGATTGTTCTCTATGCAAAAATTCTTGAAAAGATAGATAATCCAGGGGAAAAAGTCAGTTCCTCTTCTCATAGGCCTTTCAAAAATGCAACAGACCCATGAAGAATTATCTGCCAACAAGGAGATTCTGAGTGTTTTTTCTTTTTCCCTCTTTTAAGTCCTCTTCTTTTATGGTTTTAATTTTTCTTTGTTCTGTTTTAAGGTGTAACTTAATGCATTCAGATTATTTTTAATAAATCAATATCCTTTAATGACAAAATTCGGGAGAAATAAATATCTACATTTAAACATATGAAAACATTATTCAGGCCCAAATTGTCATGGCAACAAAGTGGAAAGGGAACATTTTGGAAAAGGAAAACTCATGCTATATTTTGAAAGGTATATTTTACCAACTTTAATAAAAATTTAAAATCAGGAATGATCTTTTTGACAAAATTCTATTTGTAAGGTAAGCCTCACTACAATTATGCATAAAGGCTATTCTTAAAATGACAACCAAAGTTCTTTCATCAGGTTTGCCTGGTTAAATTAATTAACAGGTAAAAAGCATAACACAATTGAGAAATTCACATTATTACATTCAGCAAATATGCAATCATTAAACAATAAAAAACACAAATTTTTATGAAATAATATTAACGATGGGGCTGGAGACGTAGCTCAGTGATAGAGCATGTGCTGTGCACACAGGAGGACCGGGTTCAATCCCCAGTACCTGTATTATAATAATAATCACAACATTAATGAAATGGTTTGATTTAGTGGGCTAGATATGCAGTTTGGTTAATTATCCATTCTTTTTATCATAAGCATTAGATGAACAAATTTAAACTATAAAAATTGCCACAAATATGAATAATTGTAATACTCTAAAGGTAATGTTAATGTATTTACAAAATTCTCTATTGTTATGTAGACAAGAGGATTGTATTTACCTGCCTTCTTGAAGTTTGTCCAGTTACTAAGATGAAATGTGTGCACAAGTGATGCATGCAACTCTCAAAAGGAAGAATTTATTACCAGTGTTTACCTGCTCTGTCCATTCTACCCCTGCCAGGGCACTAGTGGAAGCATGCACTGATAAAGAAGTATCATAATACCAAAGCAGCCTGGAAAGCACAACTCACAGAGCAATGTTAGCTGCAGGGAACTTTATAGGAACAAGAACTAAACTTCAATGGTGTTAAGCTCCTGACATTGAGAGATCTGCTTTAAAAAAAAAAAAAAAAAATTTTTTTTTTTTGTAACTTAATCTCCACTTAGCCCCTCACAACTAATATAATGCTGCTGTTGCATTTTTAAAAATTGAATTCTGATGCATATTGAATGCTAAATTGTTCTTGTAAATCTAGCACACCCAAAAGAGACAACTATCCATTTCCATGCTTTAATGCTATTGGATCTCCTTGTGAGATCTAGCCTCCTCCAGGGTTATGATAGTAGTTCTATCTGTGTGTGCTCTTCAGTTTTAAGTGGACTAGTTCATCTTGGGTATAATCACTGAATGTTTATGAGAAAGATGTTCAATATAAATTTGCAAGGAGAAGTTTTTCATCCTTGAAGTAGATGGTAAATGTATGTCAGGCAGTCCAGGTGACTTGAAAGCTATTCCTGAAAGGTATTCATACATAATAATTAGTAAGATTTATTTATTTAATTCCATGAAAAGCTCTTAGAGGTCTCACTTTTAGAATATAATGTGTCTTATGTATTTTTTTAAATTTCCCTTTTTGTTTAACATGCTCTTCTTCAGTGGGGATATGATTTTGAGGAACTATCACATCTAAAGAAACTTAAAATGTTTTATACTGGGCATGGTGGCACATGCCTGTAATCTTGGCTACTCAGGAAGTTGAGGCAGGAAGACTACAAGTTGGAAACCAGCCTTTGCAATTCAGTGAGATCCTGTCTCAAAATAAAATTTAAAAGGGCTAAGATCTAACTCAGTGATAAAGTATCCTTAGTTTCCATAGCCAGTACTGAAAATAAGTAAATAAAGAAAAAAGAAAAAAAAAGTCATATTATAATGATCATGCTTGATTCTTTTTTATTGTACTTAAAATAGAATATTTATAAATGAAAATAAAAATGAATGTTCATTAATGCTTATTTCTTCTGAAGAACTGTGCTAAGCACTGAGAATACACTACAGAACAAAAACAGATACAGTCCCAATTTTCGCAGACACACAAATAAGCATAAAAATGAATATATAATTATAAACAGATCATAGTTTAAAAGAAAGAAACATAATTTCTGTGAGTATATATAAGAAAGGAAACTAGATAGGAGGGCAGAATACGTGTTCTGGATTTTCAAATGTAAATGGGAGTCCACTAGGCAAACAGGACTGGAGGAAAAGGGTGGAAACTATTTTCCAGACTGGGAGAAGAGCATATATGCAAAGACCCCCTGGCAAGAGGGAGTATGACACCTTTCCATGTGGTAGGAATATGTACAGAGTAAGGGGAAAGTGAGTCATGCATGTCAAATTTTAATAGTCCTTTTAAAGCGTCCCCCCCACCTTGAAGAGTAATAAGAAGCCATTGAAAGAAAGGTTTTAAGTAATGAAGGCCAATGTGACCAAATTAGGTGCTTGAAAAGAACATTCTGGTAACAGCATAAAGAATGAATTGAGGGGTTGGGGAGATAGCTCAGTCGGTTGAGTGCTTGCCTTGTAAACACAAGGCCCTGGGTTCGATCCCCAGCACCTGCCCCCCCCCCCCCAAAAAAAAAGAATGAATTGAAATGGGCCATACTGTATATTTAGGAGATCAGTTAAGATACAGTTTCATTAGACCAGAGAAGAAGTGAAGATGCCTGAGATTGGTAGCAGTGGGAGAGAAATGAAGTGTATAAATAGGTAGTTTTAATTTGATTTCTAGGACTTCATGGTAGATTGGGTATGCTGAGTTGAAGGACTGGTACTTGTATAGGAAGACTCCTAGCTCTCTGCCTTGTAAAACTGGACAAATGGTGTGATTTTTATTGAGGTTATTGAGGAGAAAAGCTGGTTTAAATGGAAGTGAATGTAGGAAAAGATCACGAATTTGCTAGAGACTTATAAGATTGAAATATCTCTGAAATATCCAAAACGAAATGGAGACTTTTGGGTATATAAATCTGGGTTCTGATGAGAGGTTTGAGACTTGATATGAAGTTTTTAACAACATATTTGTTGGAGCCAGATCTGATTCCAGATACATAGGAAACTGAGGCAAGGGAATTGAAAATTCCAGATCAGCCTGGGCAATGTAGTGAGACACTGTTTCAAAAATAAAATAAAGAATGTAATGTAGCTCAGTGGTAGAAAGCTTGCTTGTATAGCATGTGTCAAGTCTTGGGTTCAATCTCTAGTACCATACACACACTCACAAAAGTATTTTGTAGATACTTTATTATGATTAGGTTCAACTGTGGGTAACAAAAATTCCAAAATAATAAGAGTTCAAGAAAGACTGTTCTCACATGAAAGTCTAGAACAGAGCTATTCAAAAGAAATAAAATGTAAGTCTTATATATAATTTTATATGTTCCAGTAGCAGCATCAAAAAAATGAAAAGAAACAGTTGAAATTAATTGTACAATAATTTTATTTCACCTCATATAACCAAAATTCCATAATCTCAACATGTTTGACATGAAATTAATGAGATAATGAGGTAGTTTACATTTTTTCCTATTAGCAGTCTTTAAAATCTGATATATGTGTTGTACAGCTCAGTTTAGAATAGCCATTTTTTAAGTGCTCAATACCACATCTGGTTAAGGGCCGTTGTACAGAATAGCATAGATCTAGATATAATTTTATATGTAGGAGATCTGGGGCTGACACACATTGCACCCAGGCTTCTTCTGTGTGACCTCCATTTACAAGGCTACTGCTTAGTCTGGAATTGCTAATTCAGCTCCATTCATGAAATCTGCATTCCAGATAGCACAAAGCAGGAGACAAGGAAAGAGAAAGGTGACTACTTCCTGGAAGTACATATGCCACTTGTATCTACTAAATCAAAATTTTGTCATGTGACTTGAAGATTGTGTACTTAATTGCAACAGAGGTTGAGAAATATAGTTTTTATTTCAGATGGCCATGTGTATAAATGAAAATTGAGAATTCTATTGCTACAGAACCAACTGGCATATAATTGCCAGTCTTTGCCAGTGTATGTTCCTTAAGCCACCTGATATGTTTATACACTCTTCTCCTATAAAAATAGTACATTCATTACTATCTTTCTGAGAGACATAACTCCAAAATCTCAGTCAGTCAGATCAAATTCTGAAAGTCTAAGACCTGAATGATATACAATCTTTTCCACTCAGTCCACGTGTAGCTTCTCTTGGTTTAGTGGCCCACAAATTAAAGAGGTTATTTGCTTCCCTTTTCTTATACAGTGGTGGTATAGGAATAGGGAAACCAAAACAGAAACACCCATTTGAAAAAGGGAGAATGGATAACAACCAGCCTCAGTGTGCAGTAGGGATGGCTGTCTTCTGTGGGAGGGGAGTAAGCCTCTGGGTCAGTCTCCCCACTCCCAACTTCACCTCACCTCCATTGGAGGCCCTGGTTCTGCTTCCTGAGAGAAAGTCTCTTACTCATAACCCTGTAACTCCCATCATTGTCCTCTGGGAGATTCTTTCTGGTCTCTTATCTTCCATGGTCACAACTGAGACAGATATTGGAAGGTATACCACACCATGTTCATTATTTTCTGTGGTTCAGATTTTGCTGTGCATTGTGCTTCTGGAATTGAACAATCACAACCCTTTGCAGGCTACACTTTTGGGAATTCTTTGCCAATAAATTTCTGTTAAAAATGTGGTAGACATTCAGTCTGTTTGTTACTGGTTTTGTTTCATAGGCAAGTAATGACAGCCAGTATACTTATCTAGATATAATTCTTTACATAAAGTTTTGGGTCTGTTTTGGTAGACTGAATTTTGCTCACGCATATTATTCAGCCTAAGCGTTGTTATAAAAACAACTAAAGCAAAAAGCTGGTTAGAGAATGCAAAATCTTAAATCTTTCCCTTTGGGCATCCTTGATAAGGTAGGCTATCTATCCTGCTAAGATTGTACTCTCTAAGCCATCACTTAAAACTGCTTCTGTTGGGGGAGAGAAGGCTTAGCTTTTAAATCTTGGGAGGCTCTACTTTATCAGATTTTAGTTTTCATCCATTGTAGGCTATAGAATGTCTTAGCACATCTGTATTTTTTCATCTTTGCTTTAAGTCTGGCTAGCTCTAACCAAACTTCTAAGAATTGTTTGCAGCCAATAAGTACCAATATTCTGATTTTTTAAAAAAAATTTCCTAAGTACTACATCCTTTGTTAGTAAGTGGTCTGCCTTCCAAGTTATTATAGATAACATTTTGTTAAATGTTTTGCTGAGACATTGGAAGGGTTGCCACCTTTCTAGCTCTTAGGAAAGTATTCCAACTACTTTCATTAAGCTGGTGCCACGTATTTCAGATTTCAGTTTGAAATAGTTCACTTTGTACATGGACTTTTCATTAGTTAGTATTAGATGTGAATCTAACAGATATGAATGCTAGTAAACCACAACCATAGGCAATAGTTTTTTCTTACTTGTACCTATACTGAAATAGTTACCATCAGGCTGATTTTGCACTCCATCATGTCAGGTAATCATGGTCCTTCTATCTTGTTCCACTCTATGTGAACCTTTTCCCACTATCACCTCATGGTCCAAGCTGATTGCTGTCAAAGAATGAAAAATGAAAAATAGTTGTTTATGTTATGTTCTTTGTCACATTTTGTCTCTCTTTCTTTAAATTTTTCTCAAATTGGCTTTCTTTTTTTTTATTAAAATTTTTTTTTTTTTTACTTTTACAGGCTGCATTTTGATTCATCATACACAAATGGGGTACAACTTTTCATTTCTATGATTGTACACCATGTAGATTCATTTTGTCTCTTTTAAAATGAAAATATTTATTAATTGCTCAGTGATCTGAGAATTCATTACTGATAATTCTTTGAAGGGTTATGGAAAATAATATTCCTACAAGACACCTCCCCAAGAAAAACGGAGGGACAGTGTGGCTGGGGAGGAGGGAGGAGAAATTGGCCAAACATTAAACCTCTCCCTTTCCCAATAACAATGGACCCTGAGGGGGAAAAAGCAAACTTTCATCCCTTCCCAGGTTCATCCCCAGCATCTCCACCAAAAGCAAACATTTACCCCTTCCCAACCCCAGTGCATCTTGAAGGAAGGAAGGAAATACTGAAAGGCTGGGCCCTGGACTTTGACCTTCCCCCATTGCAAATTAAATGGAGGCACAGCAAGTATTCAAACTCTGGGAAACAATGGATCCCAGAGAAAATAAAACAGTGGGCAAGATTCGAGTACTTATCCCTCATGATCTGGACAGAGTTTCAACCTTTTTACAACTACCTCCCTAAGTTAAAGTTCTAACCTGTACAACTAGCCCCTGACTGTCCAAACTGCACGTCCGCAGTCTCCAATGAAACTACAAAAACCAGACACCTTCTGTAACGGGGGTGGGGGTGGGGGGCAGCTCCATACCCAGAAAATGGGCCCTCCCATCCCTGATCCATGGACCTCACTGCAGAATAAAGGAAAGCTTGCTGATCCGAGGTTTGCGTCCTGTCTCCTGCCTCCTTCATTTGTGGGCCATGAACTTAACATTCTTACCTTAAGTTTTTGATTCCGCAGAATATTTCCACTTCACTCAAGTGCAACCTTGAAATTCTCAAAATCACATTAACTTCTTTGCATTATATGAGGTGTTGGATTACAAAAACAATTGAACCATAATAATGGCTGCAAAATGGGTGTTTGGTAACCTACTATTTTTCTGTTGCTTAAATAACTTTTTAGAAATGTAATACCATTGTTTTGTTATTTAAAAAGTTGAGGGATTGGGAGTGTAACTCAGTGATAGAGTGCATACTTAGCATTGTATGGACATCATAGATTATTCATACACAAACTAAAACAGCTATGAAGTCACTAGGCAATGTATCTTATGGAACCACCCTCTTATATGCTGTTTCTCATTGACTGAAACATTAATGTGATACGTAACTGTTATTTTACAATATCATAGGACCCATCTTCAGAAGGACTCCTTGCTTGGCTTAGTGCTCTGTTCTTGCTGTCTTGAAATTCTTAATAATTTTGAGCAATGAGTGCTGTATTTTTATTTTTCACTGAGCCCTTCAAATTGTGTAGTGAATTCTATTGCAAGGGTTTGCTTTTACTTTCATACTCTCTAATGCATATCCAATGATGATTAATTTTTTAAAATGTGAACTTGTTGCTTATTGTCTGTGGATATATTTAGGCACTAATGCACAATGCTCCTGTTTGGCGTTGAAGCTAAACAACATTTGAAGTACTGAAACGTATTCCTTCTTTCCATTATCCTTTCTCCTCTTCCTTTCCAGTAGGGTCTTCGTGCTGCTTCCTGGACTTCCCTCAATTCTTCTCTCTGAGGTTCCACTGTTTGCCCACCATGGAAAATGTAGCAAGCATCCTAATTTTTCATTTAAAGACATCCATAGGACATCATATCTGTTTTGTCTTTTATTTAAGAGTCCTGCCCTGTACTGTCAGATAGCAACCTGAGTTGCTATTTTACTAATTCCTCTGGAGTTTCTTCATGGTGGCCTAAAACACCATGGACGCATACCTGCCTCAGCCTTCCCTCTTCCTCTCTGAAACGCCTTCTTTATTCAGTCTTATCAAAGATCCCCTCCAGGGCTGGGGTTGTGGCTCAGTGGAAGAGCACTTGCCTAGCATGTGAGAGGCAATGGGTTCAGTATGCAGCATCACATATAAATAAATAAAATAAAGGTCCATTGACAACTAAAATATATTAAAAAAAAAAAAAAAAAAAAAAAAAGATCCCGTCCACACCAAGAATGAAGGGAAAGAAAGAATGGACACCAGGGAGAAAGTATCTCATTTCAGGTACTTACCTCAGGATTTTGTTCTTTAACATGATACACTGATTGATTCTATTCCTTTAGACCTTTTCAGATGGGCTGGGGACACAGCTCAGTGGTAAAGTGCTTACTCAATGCACCAGGCCCTTGGTTTATCCCTGGCACTGTGAATATATAAATAAATAAATAACAAAGAAAAAAGTTTTCAGGTAAACAATATTCCTGCACTTATTTTAAAACCCTGTATCCTTGTATTTTTGACTGATGATACACACATGGGACTTGTAACACTTTTTGACTCCTTTATTATCCACTGTCTTAATATGTTGTAATAGGAGATAGGCAACATTCAGGATCATGACTATTCTATTACTTGCTTGCTTCCTTTCTTCTTGCTTCTCCTTCCCTTTCTTCCATCCATTTTTTTCCCCTTCCTTTCAAACTTCTTAGGAAACAAGTCTAAAGATCTTGTTTCCTCTTGAAATAGTGAAATGAAAAAAACAAAAACCCAAAAACCAAAAAATCAACTAACCAACTTTCAATTTTGAAATATCAGGGTATTGCCAGCTTGTGTCCATAACCATGAAGTTGTTATGTCAGCAAAAGCCCTTTCTTTGTTCACCACAGGAAGCTATCTGGTCATAACAACTTCCTTTCAATAGTTCAATAGAATTATTGTTTCTGAAGCTTATCAGATAGACTCACTACCAGAAATCCCCATTGGCAACAAAATATAAATGATCTCTTTTTATAATCACTAAACTTTACTTCTCTCAAAGTGACATTTATTTGTATTTTCTTCGTTTATTAAATGAGCTTGCATTGTTCACTAATTATGGTGAAAGATTTGAAAGTAGAGAGTGCAACTGGAGAGATGCTTTGAAGTCACTGAGTTAAAATTACATTTGTGACTTGAAACCACTGGTAAGAGGGGGGGGAAGAGAGAGAGAGAGAGAGAGAGAAATGACTAGTTAGATGATGTCTGTGGCTTCATATATTGTCACATTTCCAGTAAGAATAGTTGGTAGTCAGTGACTATTATAATCTGTGATGACAGTCTCATCTGTACTCCCTGAAAAATGTTTTTTTTTAAACCACACCCTATTTAATTATCTTTTGTTTTAAATTTGAGAGATCTTTTTTTTTTTTTTTTTTTTTTTTTGGGTGCTGGGGATCGAACCCAGGGCCTTATGCTTACAAGGCAAGCACTCTACCAACTGAGCTATCTCCCCAGCCCCAAATTTGAGAGATCTTTATCCTTTTCATGTTATCTCCCTTCTACTCTCCTATTTCATATTAGAAAATTGTTTTCTGCTCAGAGATTAAAATAAGAAGCACTAGGATGACAATCCATGATCTCTTGGGTTAGGAATAATGATTTAGGGCTGGGGATGTAGCTCAGTATTAGAGAGCTTGCCTAGCATACATGAGACCCTGGGTTCGATTCCCAGTTCAATGAAACAAAACAAAACAAAACCCCCCTAATCTGAAAAAGAGCCTCCTCAGGCATTTTTGAAGGTGACAGCCTTCTAATTAGAATTCCTCTATCCCTCCCTCCCACATCCCCCAATCCCTCCCTCCCCATCAGCAATACAAATCCCCACTTCTACTTTTCTGGTTTTCTTCAGTCTTAAATGACATTTCTATTGAAGGAATCTAGTATACCACTGTGGATTTTATTTATTCTCCACTTTATTTTTTCCTTCTCTGAATTTCCCCACTGCTAGTTACGGGTTTTTGTTTGTTTGTTTGTTTTCTTTCTTCAGTGGTATGACTTTTTCTTCTGGTGTTTTCTGTTCTCCTTTCCCTTCTTCACTTAGTGACTCACTTCATCTCTTTAGATCCCATCTTGAAGCACTCCTGTTCCTGTTTTCTTTGGACTGGGCTTGACTCCCACACAGTCTTATTCCCTTACACTCCCCTTAGTGTACTTGCCAAGGTTGCAAGTGTGCTTAATTGTACTTTTTTGTATTTAAATGTTAGTTCTTTTTTTAGTGTTTTAAAATTCAAATTTTTTTCTTGGAATAGATTATCCAGTCCATTTCCATTCTATTTCTCCTCCTTAGATTAGAAGTGAAGATGAACAGAATAAAGAGCAGTAGATTTTTATGACACAGAATTAAAGGGCTTAGGGCTCATGTTTTCCTTACAGCCCTGTGATTAGGTGTCTCTTCAGACATGGGGTAGAGTTTCACATCTGGTGCATGGGGAATTTGTCTTCAGTAAGCCAGGAAGGACTTTCAGACATTATGTATTATGGGGAGAGGAACAAAATTCCCAGAGGAAGTTGCAAGGCATGGATACAAGAATAGAAGAAAAAGGTACATCTGAGAAATTAGTTTGATAATGTCATGATTAGTTTTGAACACACGTAAGAGTTGCTAGTAGTCATTATTTCCACAGCTCCAGCCCTGCTTCACCCTTATATGTGTACCTATTTTTCCAGGACTCCGTCTAGGTCTCCTACTTAGTCTGAGCATGTGCTGTGAGATTGCACCAGACTGCTTTGGGCTTGTTTGGCTTTGTGACTAAAACTCCTCCACAAGCCCTTTCCTGCCCTCTGTGTTTCTGATGACCAACTGTGGGAAGAGGCAGTATGCTCAGGGTAACTGGAGCCAGGGTGCCATCCAGCATGGTAGTATTTGGGTTCTTAGGCTGGATCTGGGACTGATGTCAAGGCTAAGCACTAAGTGCACTCTCTTTTTGTTAACAGGCAATGCTAGCTTGTAACACATTCCTTCTGACAGAGATGGCATGAAGTTAAGATGGAGAACATAGAAGTGATATTATGTTTTGGTCTCAGAAGTAAAACAAGCAGTGTCTATAGTTTTTACCTGGAAGTTCTCTGAAAGTTAAGATTTTCACTGGCATAACTGGGACATTTTGTCCTGTCACATATGTATCTGAGAAATGTTGGGAGTTGGAAACTGAGCGAGGTTGTGGTTATGGGTCAGTAACAGCAGTGATATCACAGGAAGTTTAACCCTTCATCTTATAGATGAAAGAAAATTGGGGTTTAAAGAATTTGAAAGACTTAAGAAGTATTGTGTAGCTTCTCAGTGTCCAAAGCTAAACTCAGGTGTCCAGGCTCTCTAATATTCTTTACGGTATACCACACTGGTCTATAATACTTGCATCTGTTATTTGTACTAGAATCTGCTGTCATTGAAATGACAAATGAGGGTGGGTTGTGGCTCAGTGGTAGAGCGCTTGCCTAGCATGCATGAGGCTCTGGGTTTGATCCTCAGCATCACATAAAAATAAAATAAAGGTATTGTGTCCACCTCCAACTAAGAAAAAATAGTCAAAAAAATGACATGTCATTTTAATGTAATTGGATCTCCTAATGTTATTTTTTTTTCTCTCTCTCTCCACATTCTAATTAAAAATATAATGTATAGACCTTATGGAGAATAGGAAATTTAGAAACATGGGCTGGGAATATGGTTCAGTGGTATAGCCCACTACCTACCTGTGAGAGACCCTGGATTTGATTCCTAGCACAACAAAAGTTTAAAAAAATTGTTGGATGTGAGAAAATTTAAAAATATAGAAGAAAACAAGACTTTGTAGTTCTATTATCCAGATAAAATTATCGTTAATATTTTATTCTTTTTTTCCAGATCATTTTCCACCTGTGCATATGTGTGTGAAAGTGTGTGTGTGTGTGTTTGTGTGCATGTGCCAGTGTACGCAAGTGCATTTATGAAACTGGGATTATATAGTTCATGTCAGCTGGGCTTCTTTAGTGAAAATAGCAGAAACTGACCCAGTTTCAAACTTACAGAAGGAAAGGAATTTCTTGGCAGACTGCAGAATTAAAAAAACATCCAGGCCTTCGAAAAAAAGAACCCAGGAAACTTCAGGGAACTCTGTAGTAGGAACTTAGAGATGCTTTACTCAGAAGAGAAATTAAATGCAAGATAGGTAAAAATTGCATTATATAGAGAGGTCCTACTTTTGTAATTTATCATCACATCTTGGATGAATAAAGAGTAACTTAAAATTTTTCTGTAGCTGAAGTCAGTTTGTTGGCAGTTCAGTGTAACTCTGTCTCTTCTAGGTTATCATTACGGTCAAAGTTTAGACTCCACAGGGCTGTTTTTCTCTCTCAAGGTTTCTCCTTTCCATCGAAACTCCCTCCCTCCCTGTGGTGTCTCTGGGAACGTAGAGGGCTTATTCTACCACCCTGCCAACAAGGGAGAGGTATCTAGTCTTTTGTGCTCCCTGAGTCCTTCCTGGCTATGAAGTCTTACCTTGCCTGGATTTTGCTTGTGGGTTTGTTCTGGGCACTGAGCAGAGCGCATAGTACCAGTTTGGTTATCTTTCTCTCTTCTGCCGAGAACCAGCTGCTTCTGGTTTTACCATGGGGCCTTCTTAACCTCTACTGTGTTCTTCCCCTACTTTTCCCTCCCCAGTAAGCTGGCTGTCTCATTGTTCCTAATTTCTTTCCATTCCCATTTCAAAGATCATGGGGATTGTGGGGGTGTGTGGGTGACTCTCTGGCCCTCTCTCTTCAGTCCTCTCTAGTCCTGATTCACTGTCATTTATATCCTTCTTCAGTGACCCTGTGTGATCTGTAGGCATTCTGAAAGTGGTTCCTCACTGGTTTTATGGAAGAAGTCTAACAAAAGAACCTTCTTTTCTCATATTATGAGAAAGGGAAAGGGGTCAGAACATTTCAACCCAGGAAGGATGGACAGGAAGGAAGACAGTCCCCTCAGGGACTCTTCCTATGTCTCATTTTCTTTTCTTCTTTCCCTCTTTCTCCAGGCTCTTCCCTGTAGCATAGAGATTCCCAGGGAGGGAATTTTTCAGGCAGGAAATTGATCTTATGTTGAATACTGTACATTTTATTCTGTGATTAACTTTTGTAATCTCTAAATTCTGGTCTTCTAGATACTGCCTGAATTTTCTAATCATGTTCTTTTTTATTAATTCAAAATAAAGTCATTTTTCTCTAAATGGTCCACCATGTTTGTATCAAAGGTTCTTTGCTTCAGGGTGCTAAGCCTCCTATGAGTTAAAAAAGCATTCAAACTTGCAATGAATTTCTACTCTTCTGAAGATAATGACTCTGGTTGAGCCAATGGGTACTCAGCTAGCTACAGGGCAACAATATAATTTTGGGAAAGAAAAAATTCCTTTAGTTAAAGTTTTCCAACCATGAATTTATCTTTCTATATTCAGTTCAATATCCTGTGTGTTTCACTATCAAGAGATTCTAAGCTCTGTCTGATGGCACATGCCTGTAATTTCAGTGACCCAAGAGACTGAGGCAGGAGGATCTCAATAACTTAGGTCAGTCTCAACAACTCAGTGAGACCCTCAGCAACTTAGCGAGACCCTGTCTCAAAATAAAAAGGACTGGAGAAGTAGCTCAGTGGGTTGAATCTCCAGTATGAGACAGAGAGAGAGAGAGAGAGAAGAAAAGAAAAAGAGATTGTGTGTGGGGAGAGAGGGAGAAATCGTGTGAAAAAATGGTTAAACTGGATGTGATAATTGCATACTCGAAGTCCCATCTCCTAGGGAAGCTGAGGAAGGAAGATAACTTGAGCCCATGAGCAACAAGGGGAGACCTGATCTTAAAAGCAACAGAAAAATTAAAATTTAAAAATTCTCGAGATAGATTTTGCAAAATAGTTTTCTGAAACACTTGTTCTCATTTTGCTTCTTACCAACCGTGTAGGAGGCTTTGAAACTTGCTGCACTATCACTGCCATTAGATAGGATTTAACTTCTCCCAGCCCTCACTAGCTTATGGGAACAGAAAGGGGTCATATTAACAACTGCTGGTTTCAACATTGCCTTTTGTTCCCCTTGCTAGCTGATTTGAGACCTTAGTCATTTTGGAATTTCTCCCTAAGCTCCATCACCAAGTGTTTCTAAGTATGCGGGGACTTTCACTCTAGTGCTTATATGCTGACTTCCTTCTGATTGACTTTGCCTAGTCCATCAGCTAAGATTTGAAGCTTTAGAATATTCCATGAAAACTGTAGGAGATGCCTTTTCTCCCAGTGTATCACTCTAACAGGCCTGAAGCTATTTTTATTTTTGAAATAAGTGGTAGATAGATATTCCTAGGAACATGAAAACTAATTTGTTTGAGATTTCTTCTACAAGAAAAATAAACTTGAATTTAACAAGGCTAAAATTTTCTTTTAAAAAGACAATGTGTAATGTTCAGCTTAGCAGAGTTTTAAAATTAAATGGGGTAAGTTATTAAAATGTGAACCCTCAGGATGAATAAATGCAATTGTCTCTGAGCTCTGTGACTGCAATACGTTAGCTGTGCATGAAAGATTGTTTTCTGTACACATCTGTTTCTATCTAGAAAAATAAACAACAAAAAAGTCCTTTCTTACCCTTGGCTCCACTTCTTTGAATTATGTCAAGTAAAATTAAACATTGAAAACTAAAACTGTCCAAAAACAGCATGGCTTAATATGGTCATATTTACTACTACAAGCATCATGTAAGAAGACTGCCTGCTGAGCATTTAAGACATCTTTATATTATAGACTACACTTTTCTGGGCATTACTCAATTATTTAGTAGATACTATTATTTCCTCAATCTTTATTTAACCCAGACTCTCTCCTCAGTTTTTCCATATCAATTTTCAATTGGTAAGAAAATCTCCCAGTTATCAGACTCTGGGAGCATGAAGAGAGGAAATGTCCCTATTATATTTCTTCCTATTCCAGTGCTAAAGGCTTACTGCGAACTGCTTCTGGGATACATCTTATGATTCTCCTGGGTCTACTTTATTCCCTAAGAGCATAATGGCCACGATCTTGATAGAAATATGGAATTATCTCTATCACATTTGATAAAATATTTTGAAGTATCTTGTACTTTTTACTATAGGCAAGCAAAACATTTTGAAATTTCAACTTGGGGAATTGGGTAGATCAAATTTTTTTTTAGCTCAATTTGTTTCGTGTCGTTTCTGTTGAGAATTGTTGAGTTATCGTCTTAAACTAAGGAGTATGTGGAGACATAGATGTATCATAACTTTTGAATTCTTGGTTTAATTAAATATATTATTAATAAAAGGGAATATAAAGTTAAGCTATGTCTTCATCCATAATGTTTGGATTATATATTTTAAAGAAATGGTTAAATTTATTTAAGCAGTAATTAGTTTTATTATTTTTTAGTAACTCGAATTTTGTAAACTTTTTCTGGAACTCTGGCTTTAGCATGAGAATCTTAGGTGACTACTTCTTGGAAATAAATTTTAAGGGACCATTTATTTCCTGTTACCTGAAAAACTCAAAATGGGTCTAAAAACCCAGTATGATAGGCTAGAATAAGAACTTTTTTTGTTTTTTTTTTCAGTGCTGGGGATTAAACCCAAGGTCTCTTGCATGTTAGGCAAACACTCTACCACTGAGCTACACTCCCAGCCCAGAATGAGAATATTAAGCCATACATACAGATGGGCATGGGTGTGGAACATGTGGTATTGGTTTTATAAGTCCCAGGTTAGAACAGTGCCTCTACCAGAAACAGGATTAGATACTTTATCCTTTGCTTCTTAATGATAACTGGGGAAGTATGAATCTTTTTTTATTTTTAAAATTTTTTACACAGTATCAGGGATTAAACCCATAGTGCCTTACCATTGAATACATCCCCTTAACATTTTTTTAAATTTTGAGACAAGGTTTGGCTAAGTTGTCCGGGCTAGCCTTGAATTTGTGATACTCCTGCTTCAATTGGGATTATAGCATGTGATGCTGCACCCAGTGTTATGGATCAATTTTTTCAAAAATCATTTTTTAATTTTGAAATTATTTTAGATTTATGGAGAGTTTGCAAAGATAGTTCAGAGTTACCATATATATGGTACTCTGTTAACCTTCATGATAATATCTTCAAATACCATGTGCATTTGTCAAAACTTAGAAGCTGCTGGGGCTTTAACTCAGTGGTAGAGTACTTGGCTAGCATGTGTGAGGCCTGAAATTCAGTCTCCTGAACTGTAACAAACAAGTGAATACACACTAAGAAGCCCACACTGGTATATCACTATTGATTAAACTTCAGACTTCATTCAGTTTTCATTAGTTATTCTGACTAGTGTACTTTTTTCTGTTCCAGGATCCAACCTGGGATACCATATTACATTAAGTTGTCGTTTCTTTTACCCTCCCCTGGACTGTGGCAGTTTCTTAGTCTATTCTTGTTTTTCATGACCTGGATAGTTTTGTGGTGTGGTAGTCAGGTTTTTGTAGAAAAATCCCCTAATTTTGGTGTACCTGATGTTTTTCTCATGTTTAGATTGAAGTTACAGAGTTTTAGAAAGAAGTACCTTCTCATCACATCATATCAGGAGTACATGTGCTCAACATGACTAATACTGGTGATGTTAATCTTATCAATTGTTGTTTGTCTGATTTCTCCATTGTAAAGTTACTATTTTTCTGTTTCTGAATTCTGTTCTTTAGAAGCAAGTCACTATCTCTAGCTTATACTCAAGGGGGAGGGAGCATGTGGGAAATTGATCTTTATCCTGTTGAAGGGATAAAGGGATATATTATTTGGAATTCATCTTCTTCCTTATTTACCCATTCATTTATTCCTTTACTCATTTATATTGGTATGAACTCATCAGTATTTATTTTATACATTGGGTTATAATTCAGTTATTTGTTTTATTGCTCAAACTGTTCAGCTTTAGCCATTGAAAATTCTTTCAGGTGGGCGTATCTGTACCTTTGTCATACTCCTATACTTTTGTGTTCTGAACTTTTTGCTACTATAGGAAGTACTGGGTTCATTTTATATTTGTCCTGCTCTAGCCACATAATCAGCATTTCTCTGAGAAATCCTGGTTCCTTCAATTAGAGAATGAACTTCAGATGCATTTTATAATGGATTATAGCCTAGATAGATTTGGGCAAGCAGAACTCAGACAATTTTCACAATAGTGATCAATAGTATGACCCAAAGTCTAGGAATTTCACAGGAAACTACCCTATGGGGAGTTTTATAAATATTTCATCAGCAGTATTTAATTGAATTATAGGATTAAAGAATAATACTTAGATGATATCATCTTGGAATTTTTCATTAGAGCGAGCAAGATTTATCAAACTGACAGCACATTAAGTCATAATGATTCATACCTGAAAGATGCTGCAATGGAATTCAGTGAACTCTGAGAATTACCTTGTATATAATTTTTTGGAACTCAGGCAACAGGATAAAAATATGAAAATAATAAATTCATGCTGAAAGAAATTTGCATTTAGTTTAAAAACTAAGGTTTTTTTTTTCTAGATTGGTAATTAGAATATAATTCCTGAAAATGTCTCAGTGATATCTAGTTATATCTCAAAAAACAAACAAACAAACAAAAAGTGGGATGCATAGTTAAAGTCATTGAAAACAGTATAAAGATATGTAATACAGCATCTTCACTTCTTGGTAGATACATAATACAAGGAAACATTATATGGTGTGGGGGAAAAGTATTAACGAAGAGCCTTGGGAGCTGTAAGGTAAATAAATTCAGTGGCTATGGCAATAGTATCCCTGGAGAGGCATTAGAGGGCTGTATCTTTGGAGGTGCCAAGGACCTACAATTCTAAGCTGTGTGATGTTTCTTCTGTGAAATGGGGTGGGTAGCAGGGCAGGAAAGGGGACACTTTCTTTCTCATGGGAAGAACATGTTCACTAGTCAGCAAATAAGATTGAGTCCTTGGGGTATGAAGTCCATAGAGGTGGGAAAACCAAACAGAACTGTGAGTAGGCAGTAATACTTTGGTAAAATATGTTTGCTCAATAATTCTTGGCTCTAAACTGTTTATATACTTGATTTTAAAGAAACATAACTTACAGTCAGACCACAAAGTGGCCTAGAATAAACCAAGGCCAAGAACTAGAAAGAACAAAGGTACATACAATGTAAATATTCAGTCTTAAGAAATCACAGTGGGGAAGATATTAGCCAGCTAGACAAGAAGAACAAGTGCTGGTGGAGATCTCCACTTTGGATTTCAACCAAACCCTGTAGTGTACTTTTGAATGTTTCATTTAAGACTTAATATTTATTTACTTCGTTATGATTAAATATATAAATGATCAAAATTTATAATTTAAATAATTTTAAGTGTATGGTTCAATGGCATTAAATATATTCACATCTTTTTGCCATCATTAATACTATCCATATCCAGAATTTTTTTCAACCCATATGGATAATCTGTATTTATTAAACAACTGTCCATTTGTCTCCCTCCAGTGTCTGATGGCCACTGTTCTATTTTCTGTCTCTGTGTCTTTGACTACTCTAAGTATCTCATATAATTGGAATCATACCATATTTTTTTGTATTTTTTATTGTTTAATGTTTTAATTTGAAACTACCTAGTAAATCAGTTAAATTTTAAAATTTGTTCTAATTAGTAATACATGACAGTGGAATGCATTTATGCACTTTGATACATTATACATATATGGCATATATTTTCTCATTTTTCTCATTGTACATGATGTAGAATCATACTGGTCGTGTAGTCATGTATGTACATAGGGTAATAATGTCTATTTTATTCTACTATCCTTCCTACCCCAAAACCCCCTCCTCTCCCATTACTTCCCTCTACCTAATCTAAGGTAACTCTTTTCTTTCCTAGGCATTCCCCCTCATTGTGAATTAATATCTGCATATCAGAGAAAACATTTGGCCTTTGTTTTTTTGGGATTGTCTTATTTCACTTAGCATAATGTTCTCCAACTCCATCCATTTACCTGCAAATGCCATAATTTCATTCTTCTTTAAAGCTGAGTAATATTCGATTGTGTGTGTATAAATACATATATATACATTTATACCACATTTTCTTTATGCATTTGTCTGTTGAAGGGCATCTAGGTAGGTTCTATAGTTCAGCTATTGTGAGTTGAGCTGCTATAAACATTAATGTGGCTGCATCACTATAGTATGCTGACTTTAAGTCCTTTGGTTATAAACTGAGGAGTGGGATAACTGGGTCAAATGGTGGTTCCATTCCAAGTTTTCTAAGAAATCTCCATACTGCTATCCATAATGGTTGCACCAATTTGTATTCCCACCACCCATATATGACTGCACTTTTTTCCCCACATCGCTTGTATTCTTGATAATTGCTATTCTGACTGGAGTGAAATGAAATCTTAGTTTTGATTTGCATTTCTATAATTGCTAGAGATGTTGGACATTTTTTTCATATATTGGTTGCTTCACTTGTATTTCTTCTGTTAAGTGTTGGTTCAGTTTCTTAATGTGGAGAGCCACTGCTGTTTGCCGCTGGGCTGCTTCAAGCGGCTCCCGCAGCTCTTAGGAAAGACGGGGGCTTCTTTGCCTGGTGGCTCCAAGCGGCTCCGCTAAAGCCGCTTCTCAGCTTTCTGCCTGACCAGCGGGACGTACTCTTTAGAAGTTCATGAAGCAGCTTCCTGTTTATTCCAATACCACCCTCAATATATATATATGCAGTCTCATGCATAAGCAATTGTAACCAGATATGTCCATCCAATCCTGTTAAAGGTCAAGCAGTCACTCGCTGGAGCATACATACAAAGTATATCTGTCCACGTGCTAGGCAGCTGAACTGATTATCATACAGCCAATTGTAAATGCGTTCTGCCTTTCTCCATGCATATTCAGAACGCCTTTGCTGTCTGCCAGTCGCCATCTTTGGATGCACGTGGCATAACCCTGGGCCCCGGTTCCGCCCACCACACCTTAACCCATTTTTTGACTGGGTTATTTGTTTTTTGGGTGTTAGGTTTTTTGAGTTCTTTATATAGCCTGGAGATTAATGCTCTATCTGAAGTGCATGCAGTAAAGATTTTCTCCCATTCTGTAGGCTCTTTTTTCACATTATTGATTATTTTTCTTGCTGAAAAGATGCTTTATAGTTTGAATCCAACCCATTTATTGAGTTTTGATTTTATTTCTTGCACTTTAGGAGTCTTGTTAAGGAAGTCAGATCATAGACTGACATGGTGAAGATTTGGGCCTACTTTATCCTCTATTAGGCTCAGGGTCTCTGTTCTAGTACCTAAGTCTTTGATCCACTTTGAGTTGATGTTTGTGCAGGGTGAGAGATAGGGGTTAAATTTCATTTCGTTACATATTTATTTCCAATTTTCCCAGCACCATTTGTTGAATAGGTTATCTTTTCTCCAGTGAATGTTTTTGGTGCGTTTGTCTAGCACGAGATAACGATATTTATGTGAATTTGTCTCTGTGTCTTCTATTTGGTACCATTGGTCTACGTGTCTGTTTTGGTGCCAGTACCATGTTTGGTTACTATGACTTGGTAGTGTAGTTTAAGGTCTGGTGTTCTGATGCCTCCTGCTTCACTTTTCTTGCTAAGAATTGCTTTGGCTATTCTGGGTCTCTTATTCTTCCTGATGAATTTCATGGTTGCTTTCCTTATTTCTATGAGGAATGTATTGGGATTTTAGTAGGAATTGCATTAAATCTGTATAATGTTTTTGGTAGTATGGTCATTTTGACAATATTAATTCTGCCTACCCAAGAGCATGGGAGATCTTTCTATCTTCTAAGGTCTTCTTCAGTTCCTTTCTGTGGTGTTATGTAATTTTCATTATAGAAGTCTTTTGCTTCTTTTGTTAGATTGATTCCCAAGTTTTTGGGTTTTTTTGTTTTGTTTTGTTTTGTTTTTGAGGCTACTGTGAATGGGTTAGCTTTCTAATCTCTCTTTCAGTAGATTTATCACTGATGTATGGGAACGTGTTTGATTTATGGGCATTGATTTTATATCCTGCTACATTGTTGAATTCATTGATTAGTTCTAGAAGTTTTCTGGTAGGAGTTTTTGAATCTTCTAAATATAGAGTCATGTCATCAGTAAATAGTGATAGCTTGATTCTTCTTTTCCTATTCATATCCCTTTAATTTCTTTCATCTGTCTGATTGCTCTGGCTAGAACAAGGAGTATGTTGAATAGAAGTGGTGAAAGAGGGCATCCCTGCCTTGTTCCAGTTTTCAGAGGGAATGCTTTCAGTTTTTCACCATTTAGAATAATGTTGGCCTTGGGCTTAGCATAGAAAGCTTTTACAATGTTAAGATATGTTCTTACTATCCCTATTTTCTAGTATTTTGAACATGAAGAGGTGCTGTATTTTGTCAAATGCTTTTTCTGTATCTACTGAGATGATCATATGATTTTTGGTTGTTAGTCTATTGATATGATGAATGATGTTTATTTGATTTCCGTATGTTGAACCAACCTTGCATCCCTGAGATGAACCCCACTTGATTGTGGTGCACTCTTTTTAATATGCTTTTGTATGCAATTTGCCAGAATTTTATTGAGAATTTTTGCATCTATGTTCATCAGGGATATTGGTCTGAAGTTTTCTCGCCTTGATGTGTCTGTGTCTGGTTTGGGTATCAGGGTGATACTAGCCTCATAAAATGAGTCTTGAAGGGTTCCCTCCTTTTCTAGTTCATTGACTACTTGGAGGAGTATTGATGTTAATTCTTCTTTGAAGGTCTTGTAGAGCTTGACTGAGACTCCATCTGGTTCCAGGCTTTTCTTGGTTAGTAGGCTTTTGATGTCTTCTTCTATTTCATTGCTTGAAACTGATCTGTTTAAATTGTGTATGTCCTCCTGCTTCAGTTTGGGTAGATCATAAGTCTCTAGAAATTTGTTATGTCTTCAAGATTTTCTATTTTATTTGAGTATAAATTTTCAAAATAGTTTCTAATTATCTTCTGTATTTCAGTAGTATCTGTTGTGCTATTTCCTTTTCCATCATGAATTTTAGTAATTTGAATTTGCTTTTTCTCTTTGTTAGGGTCACTAAAGGTTTATTAAGTTTATTTATTTTTTCAAAGAACTAACTTTTTGGGGATTCAAGATGGCGGACTAGAGGGTGGCTGCGTTTTGTGTTGCTCCAGGACTCAGGACTCAAGAAGAGGAGATATAGAGAGACTTGGGACCAACTCAAAGCAGCCGGGTGAGTCTCTCCCGTTGGGGAGGCGTATCGGACGGGGCGGTAGCCCCAAACGCAGGAATCTTTGTGAAGTAGAGCTGCCCGGGGAGAAGCCCCTCCCCCTGCTGGAGCAGTGAACTCGGACAACTGGGAGCATTGGAGAGGTGGCTGCTCAGCACAGCGCTTGGACTCGGCGCAACCCACCTGGGATCTGGGAGGCTGCTCAAAGGAGAGGGTGCGCGGTGAGCTGTTTGGACTGAAAGCGAACACCCCTGAACACAGGGGGCTGCCCAGAGGAGAAGGAGAAATACGGGCTCGGCACGTCGCTTGGACTTGGAGCAGCTGCGCCAGGGCTCCGGGCGGCTATCCGGTGGAGCAGCGTGGTGAGTGGTTTGGACTCAGAGCAGGCGCTCCTAAACACAGGGGTATTGTCTGGAGAAGGAGGAGGAGCGCGGCGGGGTGCTTGGTCTCGAAGTGACTACACCAGGGCTACGGGTGGCAGTCGGGACGAGGAGGTGCACAGTGTGTTCCTGGGACTCGTGACGAACGCACCAGATCTCTGGGTGACTGCCTGGTGGAGAAGGAGGTGCGTGGTGGGTCACTTGGACTTAGAGTGAAAGCACGGAACACCAGGTAGCTGCCGGAGGAAAAGGAGTGTGGCGGGTCACTGGGACTCGGAGCGACTGTAAGGGGCTCCAGGTGGCTGCTCAGAGGAGGGGCCGCATAGCCAGGCGATTAAGTGCAGAGCAGGGTCCCAGGGCCTAGGCAGCTTCTTGGTGGAAGAGCCACACAGACAAACTGAGGGGCGGAGCGAAGGCTCCAGGACTGCAGGCAGCTTCTCTGAGGAGAGGCTGCCTAAGGGGATTCATCTGCGAAGGGCGAGGCCTCCAGGCCCAGGAGGTAGGTCCGGGCCCTGGGAACATTGCAGAAGAAGGCTGTCCAGCCCAGGCGGTAGTTGTGAATTGAACGGAACCTATAGGAGGGGAACTGACCAGTGAGACCTCCCCACCAGGTGAGTCCTCCCTGCCGGGTGAGGTTCTCCCAAAAGGACTGTAAAACCAGAGACACAGGCCCAAACTGGCCTTGCATCAGCCCACATCCTACTTCCCATTTATGACCATTCGTCAGCAAGTGAAGGTACCTCTGCCCACTAGCAGGGAATATACCCCACCGAAAGGCCACCACCCCTAGGGAGTCAGCTTCCTTGTGGAGCACCGCATTATCAACTTCCTCCAAGACTTCAGGCTACTGAAGGCTAAGAGAGGATATACTAGAAATCTTCAGGGATATTATAAGTCAATAGAGGAAATCTCCAATATCACAGCGGTCAACTGATACCTGAACAATATGAGAAAACAAGGAAAGAAAATGCTGCAAACAAATCTAGATGTTACATCAATGAAACCCAACGAGAGCATGGCAGAAGAAATGACAGAAAGGGAGTTCAGAATGTACATAATTAAAATGATCAGGGAAGCAAATGACGAGATGCAAAAGCAAATGCAGGCACTAAATGATCGCACCAATCGACAGTTAAAAGAGCAAATACAGGAAGCAAAAGATCATTTCAATAAAGAGTTAGAGATATTGAAAAAAACCAAACAGAAATCCTTGAAATGAAGGAAACAATAAACCAAATTAAGAACTCCATAGAAAGCATATCCAATAGGATACAACACCTGGAAGACAGAACCTCAGACATTGAAGACAAAATATTTAACCTTGAAAACAAAGTGGACCAAACAGAGAAGATGGTAAGAAATCATGAACAGAATCTCCAAGAACTATGGGATATCATGAAAAGGCCAAATTAAGAATTATTGGGATTGAGGAAGGCTTAGAGAAACAGACCAAAGGAATGAACAATCTATTCAATGAAATACTATCAGAAAATTTCCCAAATCTGAAGAATGAAATGGAAGATCAAGTACAAGAGACTTATAGGACTCCAAATATACAAAATTACAACAGACCCACACCAAGGCACATTATAATGAAAATACCTAACATACAAAATAAAGACAGAATTTTAAAGGCCACAAGAGAGAGGAATCAAATTACATTCATGGGGAAACCAATAAGAATATCAGCAGATTTTTCAATCCAGACCCTAAAAGCTAGAAGGGCCTGGAACAACATTTTTCAAGCCCTGAAAGAAAATGGATGCCAACCAAGAATCTTACACCCAGCAAAACTTACCTTCAAATTTGATGATGAAATAAAATCCTTCCATGATAAACAAAAGCTAAAAGAATTTACAAAAAGAAAGCCAGCATTACAGAACATTCTCAACAAAATATTCCATGAGGAAGAGATGAAAAACAAAGAAGCAAATCAGCAATGGGAGGAACTATCCTAAAGGTATTGTCAAATAAAGGAAGAACCAAGTCGTGTCAAAATAAATAAATAAATAAATAAATAAAATGAACCAAATGACCGGGAATACTAATCATATCTCAATAATAACCCTGAATATTAATGGCCTGAACTCACCAATCAAAAGACATAGACTGGCAGATTGGATCAAAAAGAAAGATCCAACAATATGTTGCCTGCAAGAGACTCACCTCATAGAAAGAGATACCCATAGACTAAAGGTGAAAGGATGGGGAAAAACATACCATGCACACGGACACAACAAAAAAGCTGGGGTATCCATCCTCATTTCAAATAATATGGACTTCAAGTCAAAGTTAGTCAGAAGGGACAAAGAAGGACATTACATATTGCTTAAGGGAAACATAAATCAGCAAGACATAACAATCATAAACATCTATGCCCCAAACAGTGGCTCATCCATTTATGTCAAACAAATCCTTCTCAATTTCAGAAACCAAATGGACCATAACACAATAATACTAGGTGATTTTAATACACCTCTCTCACCACTGGACAGATCTTCCAAACAAAAATTGAACAAAGAAACCATAGACCTCAATAACGCAATCAATAATTTAGACTTAACGGACATTTATAGAATATAGTATCCAACCAAGAGCGAATACACTTTCTTCTCAGCAGCACATGGATCCTTCTCTAAAATAGACCATATATTATGCCACAAAGGTAATGTAAGCAAATACAAGAAGATAGAGACACTACCTTGTATTCTATCAGATCATAATGGATTGAAATTAGAAATAAATGAAAGAGTAAAAAACAGAAGCTACTCCAACACCTGGAGATTAAACAATATGCCATTATATGATGAATGGGTAACAGAAGATATTAGGAAGGAAATTAAAAAATTCTTAGAGGTAAATGAGAACAATGAAACATCATATTAAAATCTTTGGGACACTATGAAAGCAGTTCTTAGAGGAAAATTTATTTCATGGAGCTCATTCAATAAAAGAAGTAAAACTCAACAAATAAACGACCTAACACTACAGCTCAAAGCCCTAGAAAAAGAAGAACAGACCAACACCAAAAGTAGTAGAAGACAGGAAATAGTTAAACTCAGAGCTGAAATCAACGAAATTGAAACAAAAGAAACAATACAAAAAATTGACAAAATAAATAGTTGGATCTTTGAAAAAATAAACAAAATTGATAAACCCTTAGCCACTCTAACAAAGAGAAGACAAGAGAAAACCCAAATCACTAAAATTCGGAATGAACAAGGAAATATCACAACAGACACGAGTGAAATACAAAACATAATTAGAAGCTATTTTGAAAATCTATATTTCACCAAAATAGAAAATTTTGAAGACATCAACAGGTTTCTAGAGACATATGAATTGCCTAAATTGAACGAGGAGGACATACACAATTTAAATAGAACAATTTCAAGTAATGAAGTAGAAGAGGTCATCAAAAGCCTACCAACAAAGAAAAGTCCGGGACCAGATGGGTTCTCAGCCGAGTTCTACAAAACCTTTAAAGAAGAGCTCATTCCAATACTTCTCAAAGTATTCCATAAAATAGAAGAGGAGGGAACCCTCCCAAACTCATTCTATGAAGCCAATATTACCCTGATACCCAAACCAGACAGAGACACATCGAGGAAAGAAAATTTCAGACCGATATCATTAATGAACATTGATGCAAAAATTCTCAATAAAATCTTAGCAAATCGCATCCAAAAATATATTAAAAAGATAGTGCACCACGATCAAGTGGGTTTTATCCCAGGGATGCCAGGTTGGTTCAACATTAGGAAATCAATAAATGTCATTCACCATATCAATAGACTTAAAGTCAAGAATCACATGATTATTTCAATAGATGCAGAAAAAGCATTTGATAAAATACAGCACCCCTTCATGCTCAAAACACTAGAAAAAATAGGGATAGTGGGAACATTCCTTAACATTGTGAAGGCCATCTATGCTAAGCCCATGGCTAATATCATTCTAAATGGTGAAAAACTGAAAGCATTCCCCCTAAAAACTGGAACAAGGCAACAAGGCAGGGATGCCCTCTTTCACCACTCCTATTCAATATCGTTCTTGAGACTCTAGCCAGAGCAATTAGACAGACCAAGGAAATTAAAGGAATACGAATTGGAAAAGAAGAACTCAAACTATCCCTATTTGCAGATGATATGATTATATACTTAGAGCAACCAGGAAATTCCACCAGAAAACTCTTAGAACTCATAAGTGAATTCAGTAAAGTAGCAGGTTACAAGATCAATGCTCATAAATCCAATGCATTTTTATACATATGTGATGAATACTCAGAAAGAGAAATTATGAAAACTACCCCATTCACGATAGCATCGAAAAAAATAAAATACTTGGGAATCAATCTCACAAAAGAGGTGAAAGACCTCTACAATGAGAACTACAGAACACTAAAGAAAGAAATTAAAGAAAACCTTAGAAGATGGAAAGATCTCCCATGTTCTTGGATAGGCAGAATTAATATTGTCAAAATGGCCATACTACCCAAAGTGCTATACAGATTCAATGCAATTCCAATTAAAATCCCAATGATGTACCTTACAGAAATAGAGCAAGCAATTATGAAATTCATCTGGAAGAATAAAAATCCCAGAATAGCTAAAGCAATCCTCAGTAGAAAGAGCAAAGCAGGGGTATCGCAATACCAGATCTTCAACTCTATTACAAAGCACAGTAACAAAAACGGCATTGGTACCAAAATAGACAGGTAGATCAATGGTACAGAATAGAGGACAGGGACACAAACCCAAATAAACACAGTTTTCTCATACTAGACAAAGGGGCCAGAAATATGCAATGGAGAAAAGATAGCCTCTTCAACAAATGGTGCTGGGAAAACTGGAAAACCATATGCAACAGAATGAAATTAAACCCCTATCTCTCACCCTGCACGAAAGTCAACTCAAAATGGATCAAGGACCTTGGAATCAGACCAGAGACCCTGCATCTTATAGAAGAAAAAGTAGATCCGAACCTTCAACTTGTTGGCTTAGGATCAGACTTCCTTAACAGACTCCCATAGCACAAGAAATTAAAGCAAGAATCAACAACTGGGATAGATTCAAACTAAAAAGCTTTCTCTCAGCAAAGGAAACTATCATTAATGTGAAGAGAGAGCTACAGAGTGGGAGGATATCTTTGCCACTCATACTTCAGATAGAGCACTAATTTCCAGAATGTATAAAGAACTCAAAAAACTCTACACCATGAATACAAGTAATCCAATCAACAAATGGGCTAAGGAAATGAACAGACAGTTCATAGAAGAAGATGTACAAGCAATCAACAGATATATGAAAAAATGTTCAACACCTCTAGTAATAAGAGAAATGCAAATCCAAACTACCCTAAGATTTCATCTCACCCCAATTAGAACGGCGATCATCAAGAACACAAGCAACAATAGGTGTTAGCGAGATGTGGGGAAAAAGGTACACTCATTCATTGCTGGTGGGGTTGCAAATTAGTGCAGCCACTCTGGAAAGCAGTATGGAGATTCCTCAGAAAGCTTGGAATGGAACCACCATTTGACCCAGCTATCCCACTCCTCAGCCTATACCCAAAGGACTTAAAATCAGCATACTACAGAGATACAGCCACATCAATGTTCATAGCGGCTCAATTCACCATAGCCAGATTGTGGAACCAACCTAGATGTCCTTCAATTGATGAATGGATAAAAAAACCGTGGCATATATATATACAATGGAATAGTACTCCACCATGAAGAATGATAAAATTATGGCATTTGCAGGCAAATGGATGAAATTGGAGAATATCATGCTAAGTGAGATAAGCCAATCTCAAAAAACTAAAGGACGCATGATCTCGCTGATAAGCCGATGAGGACATATAATGGGGGGTGGGAGGGGTTAGCGTTAGGGTAGGTTTAGGGTTAGGGTTAAGGAGGGTGGTAAGAATGGAGGAATGAAGGACTGTATAGAGGGAAAAGAGAGGTGGGAGGGGTGGGGGGGAAGGGAAAAAAAAACCAGAATGAATCAAACAACATTACCCTAGGTAAATTTATGATTACACAAATGGTATGCCTTGACTCCATGTACAAACAGAGAAACAACATGTATCCCATTTGTTTACAATAATAAAAAAAATAAAGTACAGCTGTCAAGAATTGATTCATATTATTTTGTAATAATGGACACGAATAGAAAATGAATGTGCTTTATTTTTTTCCTTTTTCTCAACTCCCTTAGACTTAACCTTGACCTTAATTAGAACAATTAGCATTCTTTGCCTTAGAGTATAGTGGGAAACATCTGTATCTTCTAGGAGAATGCCAACTGTCTGAAGACAGACTGTATTATTCAAGTTAGTGTCCCTTACCATTAAGCACAATGTTTTGAATTGCTTAGTCCCTCATTAAACATTCTTTGAATTGAGTGGTTTTAGATTATGAAGTTTTGAGGGCGTATGGGGTAAAATGGTCAAAGTTATAACTTAGAAAGGCTAATCCCAATAGAACATATAGGGAAAGTAGAGGCAGACTAATCATAAGGGATGGTATTTCAATAATGAAGCAGTGAGGTAAATGAAAGCATATCTCCACTGGGTCTTAACAAGAAGGGATTTTTTGAGGAAAAATCTAAAAACAGATCACAGTCTTTATGTACCAATAATTGTTCAGTAGAAGCTGGAAACAGAAGTTAAGAAGAAAGAAAGCAAAAAGCTAAGGAAGGAACCATCAGTTACTCCTGCATATTTTCTTCTGTGGAATCCCCCCCAAAATTACCTAATATACACCCAACAAATATAATTTCTTTCTTTCTGAAATCACAGAAGCAGATTCTTCTCTAGAAAATGCAGTCAACATGAGTCAGAAAATTCTCTTAATTTGTTAGAAAGTAAAATTAATCTAACTGTTTTCATTTTTTTATTGGGATTGTTTGAGTAGTTGGGGGCTCTGTGAGTTTCTATAAATGTAGTACAGTCTGTGAACACTAGGAAATAATATATTTGTCACAGAAGCACAGTGAAGTGTTTTCTAGCTGTACAGAAATAAGATTACTCTTTGAGAGTTAAGCCTATAAAATTCACCCCCAAGCATTTGATCAGCCACTTGTGCAAGTAAACCATAAGAGATTGCCTGTAAATCAGGGTCTAAAGAGTTTGGGCAGTCTTTGAGGGATACTGATTTGACTGCAATGCTTTGGCTCAATAAAAATCATAATGCTTCATTTTTTTTCAAATCATATGAAATCCAACTCTGAGCTCTCACTTATGAGGGGGCTGGCATTGAAATACCAAATGTGTCACTGAAGGTTCCTTATCCCTTCCCCCTTGGGTTTTACCTCCAGTGACTGCCCAGGAGCAGTTCCCATCTAAGCTGATGGTCTATTTGGAAGACAAGTGGCTCCTCTCACTCTCCCATTGGTCTGTGGGGTCTTTTGCTGGAACTCTCTGACCTGGTGGCTGGCCTTCTCATGCCACTCCACCCTCCTCTTGTCCTGGAAGCTTTTTTTTTTTTTTTTTTTTTTTTAATGGTGCTGGGGATTTGAACCCAGGGCCTTGTGCTTGCAGTCCTGGAAGCTTTGAGTCGGGAGAAACCCCAACTTGCCATTTGTGATAATTCCAAATCCTGTCCCTTTTCTGTATTGGAAATGTTTCCTCTCTGGTGACAACTTCCACTGTCTCTCTTCCACATCACCTCAGTTGGGGGATTAAGTTTAATCTCCTCCAATCTATCTCAAACATAAAAGCTATTTAATTACTTCCCTCCTGATGAGAAAGTCAGAGGATCACCCTTTAAAAAATAAGCATTTCCTCTTTACTAAATGTGACTGGGAAAAGAGATAACTTCTCCTTGGTGAGTCTAAAAGCAATGAAACAATATCAACTCCAATAGCAAAATAATCCATTAATAATACCCACTATCACTTCAAAATAACCCCAAAGTACCTGTTAGTTATTCTTGTTAATTCATCTGATTACATATCATACACTCTAATCAAGGGAATGTAAATGAATTCTCAGAGTGAGTGTGGGTCTTTGTCATAATGCAATAGGTTCTCAAATACAATCAACTACTCTGTGACTTGTTTGGACAAAGACTGGTTAACCTTATGGTTTGATAAACAGAATGGAATCTGGAGAAAAGGTAGCCTGTGATACAGAATTTCTTATTACATCTCCAGCATTCTTCAATCAAAATGGTCTGGCTACATTGGTAGGTCTATTTTTATGATGGAAAAGAATGATGCCAAGTGATCCATAGCTTGGGAATCATGATGTTCATTCAGTTCCCCAGCTTTATTACAATTTCTTTTCTTTTGGTCAGTTCCAGATCCTGCATGGTCAAAATCTCATCATGGTGGAGAGACGGTCCTTAGAAGTCCTACTCGTGTGACAAGTGAGCCTCTCTAAGTTGCATTCTTATTTCACTTATTTAGTTTTATCTAAGTTCAGAAAAAATCTATTTACATTAAAATGACTACAGAAAAAGTACATCTATTTTTGGTGGATGCTATGGTCTGAAAGTATCTCCTCCAAATTCAGATGTTGAAACTTAATCATCAGTATGATGGTACTGGGAGGTAGAGCCTTTGGAGGTAATTAGGTCATTAGGGCAGAGCCCTAATGAGTAGTGCTAGTGCCCTCCTAAAAGAGCCTCCACAAAACTCTTTTGCTCCTTTTTACCATGGGCCCTTACCAGACACCAAACCTACCAGGGCCTTGAACTTGACCTTCTCAGCCTCCAAAACTGTAAAAATAACTTTCTATTATTTATAAACCTCCCAATCTATGATATTCTGTTATAATAGCCCAAAAGACTGAGACAGAATATTGTTTTCCCACTGTTGGTGAGATGGGTAGTTGATTGACTCACAGAATGGAAATGTTCCACTTACCCATTCATTCATGCAGTATTTATCTTTTTGTGGTTCTGAGGATCGAACCCAGACCCTGCACATTCTGGTGCTCTACTACTGAGTTGTATCTCCCCTCTTAATTTTTGCTCTGAGACCGGGTCTTGCTAAATTGACCAGGCTAGCCTTGAACTTGTGATCTTCCAGCTTCAACTCCCAAGTAGCCACCTTGTATTCACTGTGATAATTAATTTATTGAACATCTACTTTATGATAGGTACTGGTCTAAGTGTTGGAGCTACACAAATGAATAAGCTCATATGGCTTCTGTTTTTGTTCACTGGGCTTATGTATTAACCCAAGTAATTTTCTGATCTTTCATCCAAATCATTCCTTTTTTAAAATTGAATTTTCACCCAGAGTTTCCTAAATGCCAAGCTGTCACTATTTATTTATACCATACTGGGGATGAAACCCAGGGGCACTCTACCACTGAGCTACATTCCAAGCCTTTTTTTACTTTTTATGACAGGGTCTTGCTAAGTTGCCCAGTCTGGCCTTGAACTTGCCTCCTCCTGCCTTACCCTCCAGAGTAGCTGAAATTACAGGGGAGTGCCGCCATACCTGGTACTGCTTATATTTATTCATTCATTTATTTGTTTTTCCTTGTATGTGGGATTGAGCCCATGGTCTCACTAAGTTATAATCCCCACGTTCAAGCGCTTTATTTGATCATTTACAGATTTCCTTGTTTTTACCTTGGAAATTCTAATTGAGTAAATCTGGTTTGGAGCTAGGAACTCTTTATTTTAATAAAAAAAAAAAAAATCCTCTAGTTCAATGTGCAGTTTGGTTTGAGAACCATAATTTCCAAAAACATTCTTATTTAAAACTGAAATTGTGGGGTGCCTGAATCATGCATGGATGATGGGAACCAAGCACACAGACAAGCATTATAGAATGTCAAATAGAAACTTTCTTTTTGTCATGTAATTACTTGCCCATACCCAAACTCAGAATAAAAGCCATAGTATGTTCTATATTCTAAACCTACAGTGGGGTCAGGATGAGCCACCCTCCTGCAGGGCTTGCTGAGAGGTCCCCAGTTAGGGAACTCAACAAACACAGACACTGTCCCCACAGTGAGGGAGGGTGGGAGGAAGGAAGCCAACCTCTTGGGGAATGGGTTGTAGACTCTATTTTTCTTTCAAGTTAAGCATGTGGGTGAAGGGAGCTCAAGAAAATCACTTGAAAAGAAAAATAAACAGACATCATGTTCCCTGGGTTTATGACCTTCTGAAGGAGCATAGTTGTTGACGTGCTCTGTGAGCTACTTGGATGTGGAAAAAGAGAATACTGCGAAGATGGCGAGTGGAGCCAGTCTAGGCAGAGAGGGTTCTCCTTCAAAGCCAGCCATGGTGTTCTCATATGACTGCAGACTTGAGATGTGGCTCTCATAATAAATGAGATTGGAAGTCACAATTATCCCAAGATTGGTGCAGTTTGAGGGGCAAAGAGGTGCTCACACGTGGGAATGCCATCAGGTCAGCATCTGCCAAAGGAGGTAACTAAATCTCTCATCAAAATGGAATGGTGGAGCCATGACTGGTCTTCACTGAGCCCACAGGCCATAAGCTAGACTCATGCTTACCAGTCAGCTGTGCAGAGGGCCACAGCCCTGCTCAGTCATATGTGGAGAGGTCATGTTTCTTTCTCCTTCCTCCTTGTCTTCATCCTAGATAAGCCTGCACAAAGAAGGAGGGGTAGAGGTGATCAAGAGCTAGAACTCCTTCTCACCTAGCCTTGTTCCTTAACCCTGCCAAACTCCCTGGGGCTTTTGATCTAAAACTGAAGGCCTAAGCTCTTCTGGGTCATGGGATGAGTAGAGTTTTGATTAACTATAAAATAGAAGTGTTAAAATAGGAATGAATCTGAAATACTTGAGTGACATTGCCCTAATACCTATATTTGGTTGAAAAGCATGAATGTAGACAAGATGTATTTGGGGATATGCTATTCAGCAGGAAAATAGTGGTGATGGGGACACTTGACAGAAAACCATTATGTGTCCATAGTGAGTTGAGATTCTTTAATAAACGTTTCCTTCCTTTCTTCCCCTTCCTCCTTCCTTCTTTCCCCTTCCTTCCTTCCTCTTTTTCTCTCCTGCAGTGGTGGGGATGGAACCTAACCTCGTAAACAAGCACTCTATCTCTGAGATACATTCCCAACAAGAATTAAAAATTTTGATTACAGATTTTAAAATAATTATGTGTGCACATTACAGAATTCAAAAGACATGTCAAAGGGTAAAAGTAAACATTTTATTTCCTTCTTCTCTCCCTTAACCATGAACTTTTCTTCATGGAAAGTTTTCTTTCTGGAAGTAGCACAGAATTGCTTTATATTAAAGCTTTTATATGGTCATATAATTCTCTATCAATTCTACAGCATTGATGAACATGTACAAGAAATACATAGGTTAGATACATTTCCATGTACTAAGGTTACTGTTTGAAAGCTGTTGCCAGACTGCATCATCTCATCATCATTATTTTCTGTGACCCTATGAATCACATTGTTTGAAATTCCCCAGAAGCAGATATTCAGGAAATCCTCAAATTTTTGCTTTTTAATTTTGAGATTAGAAATGACTATTCCTATATTATGTCTTATGCTTTGCTTCTTCCTTGTATTTTGCTCATTTGAATAAACTTGGTTTATTTGTTGAAGGTTTTGGAAAACTATTCAGAGATGTGTTTACTTCAGAAAGAACACTGAGGAGTCTTGGAACCTTTTTCTGGCTCTAGTTATTTAGGATTCTGTGAAAGTCGTGCAAGATCTATACTGACTTTCCTCAGCTCTAAAACTTACAGCCAAGGGTGGAGGCTGAGAAGTTGATTTGTTTTAGTGACTGTTTTTTAGGATGAGGGCATGGGTGAGTTAAAAAACTTTTCCAATCGCCTCAGTCCAAATTAAAATCCAGGTAATATGTTTATACACCTGGGAACTTTTCCACTCTCATCTCAACCCTAAACTGGATTTTACCACTCTGTTTTGCTTATTTCTTTATGTTGGTGACCATTCTTTTTTGTTTGTTTGTTTTTTTGGTACCGGGGATTGAACCCAGGGTTGCTTAACCACCGAGTCACATCTCCAGCCCTTTTTTTTATATTTTATTAAAGACAGGGTCTGCTGAGTTGCTTAGGGCCTCCATAAATTGCTGAGACTGGATTTGAACTCATGATCCTCCTGCCTCAGCCTCCCAAGTTAGTGGGATTACACTGTGCCTGGCTTGCCAGTGACCATTCTTTGACTTGCAAGCTCTGTAAGGACACAGGCTATAAATAAATGAATGATTTATTTATTTATATATTTATTTTTGCATTCCACAAAACATCAGAGTGTTGTATATAAGGCAGATAAAAGATGATACTTTTGTTGAGTGACTAGGCTAAGGATTTTAGGATTAATTCAGTAATGGCTAGAAAACTAAAATAACACCACCTTACAAAAACATATTCAGTAATAGGAAAGTGAGAAAGTTTATATTGAAGCATTATATGACTAGAAATGTGTTTAGAAAGCTGAAAATGATGAAGGACTGCTTATTTATCAACAAAATTTCAGGGGGCTAGGGAGATAGCTCAGTCGGTAGAGTGCTTGCCTTGTAAGCACAAGGCCCTGGGTTCGATCCCCAGCACCCCCCAAAAAAATTCAGAATACCCTGTTTTTATCTGGCAAAAATAGTACGGTGTTAATGTAGGTAGTATAGGAGACTTGAGGAGGAGAGTGGAAATAACTAAGAAACTAATGAAATTATTGCGGGAGAGAAGAGTTTCTGACATATGCAGGTTCCAGGACTGAACTCCAGTCACCTAGTGGAGGTAGATTGGGCAGGACTTGCAGACTTGATGTGGGAGGTGAAGTAGAAGTGAAATCAAAAGTGATTGCTAAAGGTTTTAAATTTACATTACTGAGTAGATGATTGCAGGAAAATGATCTTTATTCTGGAAACTGAAAGAAAACTAGGTTTGTGTAGGGCAGGAAAAGAATAGAAGTAAAAGAAATTCAGTTTAAACCTTTTTGAATTTACCAGTTGAAATACCGAGTATATTTAGATATACATGTTTAAAGTCTGGGAGAAGTTTGCTAGATATAGACATATGAATCTTTTAAGAAGGGTCTGGGAAGCAGGAAGTAGAAAAATTTTGCTGGAATACCTGATAAGTTGATCCAGGGTGAAAAAGTATTATATCTTGATGCTGAATTTGGATCAAGAAACACGAGTCAACTGTATATAAATGTGCCCTTAAACATGGTATATATTTATTGCTAGGTGATGTAAGCCTGAGTGTGAGTGCTAGGTTATAGTGAGATAGGAACAAGAATTTCTATTTACTATTCACAGTAAGGTGATTGTAGATAGTGATAATGTACCCTACATTTCAAAAAATTAAAGTTTTCATTATAAAGAAATGACAATTTTTTTTTTTTTTTTGGTTTTGGTCCTGGAACCCAGGGCCTTATACATGTTAACCAAGTGCTCTACAATTCCATCCCTGACAAATGTTTGAAGGGATACATATGTTTAGCCTGATCTGAACATTACACAATGTATACATGTATCTGAACAACACATTAACCTGTATAGTTTTTAATGTCTTGTGTATCATTTGAAAAATAAGTTTAATTTTAAAAAGTCAGCAAACACCTAAAAACAAAACAAAACACAAACTAAAACACATGAGGAAAATGAAGCAAGATTTCTCCTTTAATTTTCACTGACAGCTTTGTCCTCTGCTTAGGAAATGAAGGGCAAGGGAAAAATCTTTTCCTATGCTGCTGCTTCTTGAGTCCCCCCCGACCCCCATTCTCTTAGGTTATGTATTCTTGGATAACTATTATTGATTAACCACAGTACAAGTGTGTGTGTGTGTTTGTGTGTGTCTATGTGTGTATTCCACCAATCCATAACCCTCCTGCAACGTTTTGGTAGCCCTCAGTAAATATTTAGTGAGGAAAAAAAGGAATGAATAGATGAATCAGTGTTGAACAAATGACTTGACATATGGCCATATCAATATTATTAACATTAAGTTAATAGAGCATATGTTATGGAAATTTAGAAAAATCATCATTTCCCATGAGTCTTCAGAGTTTTTTTTTTTTTTTTTGGCAGGGGTGGGGATTGAACCCAGGGCCTTATACTTGCAAGGCAAGCACTCTACCAACTGAGCTATCTCCCCAGTCCTGAGTCTTCAGAGTTTTGAGGAAGAATTTTGTTGGTAGAAAACTCATGAGGGGAGAACAGTCCAAAATATACATTCCCAGCTCTGTCACATTCTCTTCCCAGGATACATGTTTCTGCCTGGGCCTAGTGATAAAGTCCATGTGTAGTAGGTTGGAATTTTCCCTCCCAGGAGAACTTATGGGATGTCAGCAGGAAAATACTGCCTGTATGGGGGCACTTACTGGAAAAATAAAACCATTTACATGTCCATAATGAGTTGAGATTCCTTAATTGGTTTACATTTTTTTCTTAGAAGATTTACATTTATGATTCTATGTGCACATGTCTCAGAACTCAAAAGACATAAAAGAGTAGAAGTAAAAAATTAGCTTTTTTCCCCTCCTCCTCTTACAGTGGTCTTTTCCATTGTGGGAGGGAACAAAGTGGGAAAAGTTAGGTAAAAATCAGTTATCAACCAATGCATGAAACAGGAAGTAGCAAAATCAGACTCTAGGTGTGGCTTCTCCTATAGGTCACTCCACTGTTCTGCACTTAGCAATTAGATTTTGATAATCTGAGAATCAAACGAAGGGTTTAGATGGGGAAGTGAAAGAACCATAACTGAAGAAATAAAACAACAACTTCTACCAAGACTACAAGACAGAAGTGGGTGGGAGCAAAGTTTAAATGTTCGGAGCTCCATCTTCTGGTCATCGAACAGGATAGAACTGGAAAGAGGTATTTATCATGACTAAATTTATCTACAGAAACTGTGTTAAATGTATCATTTCATTTAACTGCTCTTTCTTGCCAAATAAGCTACAAAACTCTTGAACTTGAAAATTAAAGCCCTTCAAAATCTGGCTCCAGTCTCGTTTTTTAAAAATAACAATTCATTCATCCATTTTAACAAGTATTTGTTAACCTACCTGAAAGACAGACCCATCAGCCTGCTCTTAAGAGCAACTCTTTAACTCTCATGTCATCAAAAAACAAGTGATTATTTTACATTTAGTATAAACTATACAAATAATACATGACCAATACTCCTCTCCCCAAATTGAAACTTAGCAAGGAAATGGCTAAATTTTCCTTTAACTAGAACCTCAGTCAATCCATCCCTTCTTCCACCCAGCAGTAACTGTAATTTTGGGTTTGTGGATGCTTCTGGATATTATTTAAACTGTTATATGTGAACATACATACAGAAATTGATACTTCTTATAAACTTGAATAGGGGTGAATTATGTGTATGTTTTACACCAATAACATAATACTGTATGCAATTTCTTTTTACACTTAGCAATACATCTTGGGAATTTACCCACTTTATTACATATCTTTCTAGATCATTCTCTTTTTAAATTTTTCTTTCTTTCTTTTCTTTTTTTTTTTTTTTTTTTTTTTTTGGTACCAGGGATTGAACTCAGGGGTACTTGACCCCTGAATCACACCCCAGCCCTTTCTTGTATTTTATTTTGGGACAGGGTCTTGCTGAGTTGCTGAGGGCCTCTCTGAGCTGCTGAAGCTGATTTGAACTCGAGATCCTCCTGCCTCAGCCTCCTGAGTGACTGGGATTACAGGTGTACACATGGCTAGGTTGTTCTTTATAAGTGAGATAGTATTCCAAAATATTGAAACTATCTCCTTTTTAGCTTGTTTGCCTAATTACAAACAATGCTGAATGAATGTTCCCGTGAACGTAAGAATTTCAGTGAAGTGGAACTGCTGGACATAGGGTCTGTATATTTTTGGTTGACAGATACTATTACCCTCTGAAGGGGCAGTTGCACTGAAAGGGCATTTTCTCCACACTTATTTCTCCACACATCTACTAACACTTGATATATTGAACTTAATTTTGGGAGTCAATCTAATGGTTAAGAACTGATATTTTATTTATTTTTTTGTTTTTATTTCTACTTTTACTCCCATTTTGTACATTCTTTCATGTTCATTGACCATTTCACCTATTGTATTGGGAATTGATTCTTATTATTTACATATTTATATATTTTATGTTGGGCAGTTTTATTTATGTTTGGTCTGTAGCAATTCTTTTATGATCAGGATAATAATTTGTTATACATGCATAATTTTTTTTTCCTGGATTTTGTTCCTTGTAAGTTTTAATTTTATCTAATTTATCAGTTATTCCTTAAAATCCCCTTGTATAAATAACCCCACATTTTTATGCATATTGCAGCAGTGTGTTCAGAGCCTTACTCATATCCCTTAAGCCTTACTGCTCTTATTTATTTATTGGTGCTGGAGATGGAGCCCAGGGCCTCATGCATGCTAGGCAAGGGCTCTATCATTGAACTACATCACAAGCCCCAAACAGGAATATTTTATTGTAAGCCATGTGTCTTTGCTGGAGAGCTTCTCCTGTCATACTGAAGATTGATTTTCATCCCTTACCCTGGGAGCAGTTCAAGTCTTAATTGTTTTGATTGGTGTTAATTTCCATGTTTCCTTGCCATTTGGGTGGACACTGGTTCCCCTGGTTTCCAGCTGGATCAAGTCCCAGTTTTTACAATGGTAATTTGCTTAATAATATACCCTTTGTGTGCTGATTTACCTTCCCTGACTCCTTTCCTCACTTTCCTTCCAGTGGTTCCTGTGGTCATCCTTGGACCTGTTTCACTCGGACCTTTGCCTCACCATATGCTTCTGGGGAAACCCAAATTAAATGGTGTCTTAGTGAGCCCTTACTCTGTGTCAGGCAGGCAACTAAGAGTTTGTGCCAAGAGTCCTATTATGAAATGTGTAATTGTGTTATCTTCATTTTTATGTTATCTTCATATTTACATTATCTTCATTCTTCCTTCATAAGAAGGAACCAAAGTTTAAATTTAAAAAGGTACTTAGGGATGCTCAACAAGTGAATGACAAAACTATAACTTGAACCAAGGCGTTGTGGCCTTCAGAACACACATTTGTGACCATTGTATTGAGAATAGTTCTTCACTCATTTTCTCATGAAATTTCCCCTATTTTTAGTGGTCCTGTTCAAAGGACAGCTCCTCAATATAGAATTCCTTGATGTTATGTTCCAGGTCAGAATTAATTTCTCCTTTTCCTGATTCTCATATAATGTAATGCCTCTCTTACAGAATTTATTACTTTGTCTTTTATCGGTGGGCATGTGTCATTTTTTTTTTTTTTTTTTTTTTTGTGCTGCACAGAATACTTTGTGAGTGCCTAATATATATCAGGTCTTTGTAAGTTCTTTTATTTTTATTTTTTTCCCCTTTGTGGTGTTGGGGATGGAACTCAAGACCTTGTGATTGCTAGACAAGAGTTCTATCATTGCCGTACACCCCTGCCCTGATTTTTTTTTTTTTGTGGGGGGGTGAAGAGGTGAAGGAGAGATTATAAATTTCTTGAAGGAAAGGATCATGTCTCCATCTTGCCTAGCTCATGTCGTACATTAAGGAGGAGTTCAATGAGGGCTCACTGAATCAAATTTTAGATATAGTATATGCTTGAGAAAGGACAGGGGAATGAATTGGGAATTAATTAATAGATACACAATGAATAGACTATTTCATGACTATTTCAAATTTAAAGAAATTTGAAAACCAGTACAATTTGGATAGGTCAATTAAGTAACATGCTACTCCAGAGTTCATAGAATGTTTTTTGGTATTTCTTTTCTAGTATAGTACGAGGCATTATGATATAATGGGAAGACACCTATAAATGAAAAGAAATGCCCAAGACTCTTCCATCTTAGGCAAGGAATTCACATTTAGCAGAATGAATGAGAAAAGGAAACTTTAAAAACAAATTATCACGTTGGCAGAGTTCTGGTCTAGCATGTGCAAAGCCCTGGGTTTGATTCCCTAGTACCACAAAATAAAATAAAAAGTTATCAAAAAATATGTGAAAATGCTGATGGCCATGGAAGGAAAACAAATGTAGTTTTGGTTAGCTAGAAAAAACTCCCAGAGTAGTAAAGTTTGAATTAAAATGAAGATGCAATAAGTACTATTTGGGGGAGAGTAGTAGTCAGAACCTTTTGGCTAGTATGGAAAAACAGTGCAGGTTAAGAGTTGCATGTGGTCTTTGTGGGGGATACAGACCGATGAGTTTTGCTGGTTTGGGGGACATATCACACCCCTCTAAACCCAAAGAGGGTCTAGGCGAACTAGGAGGCAGGTGAAGTTGGATTGGGAGTTCTACCTGCTGAGTCTTTCAGCACCTCTTTTCCTTCTCTGGCACTTCCTTCCTTCCCATCCCTCACCCCAGGCACTCATCTTGTTTCGCCAGCTCTCACTCTGAGACGTGCTCACTCAGGTGTAGATGATAATGATTTTGGATTCGGAAAGGCAAAGCAATTGGTGGGTGGGGTGGGAAGAGGAGGAGGAAGAAAGGGTTTTGTTAGTTAAGATAAAAATGTGAGCAAAGGTAGAGATGTAAGTTTATGGACAACTTGCTGAAAAGATGGTGTTTTACTTGGTTAAGGCAGTGCAATTCCTAATGTTTTTGAATATGAGAGTTCTTTTAATAAGAAAAGAATTGGTAGGTCCCTACATAGTTGTGACTGTACTCTTAGTATCCTTTGAGAAAATACGTGATGATGAAATTTACTAAAAGCTAATAAATAGTGTATACAGTAGAATTTTATTTAGTTTATAGACACTGGAAGAATGACAATTCACAAATCCATTTACAACCTTTCAGTGCCCCCCCAGATCTTTGGCACACAGGTGGAGTTCCCCAGGGCTAGCATATAATTTCTGTAGAGAGGTTCATTTTGTGAAACTCACCAATTCATTCAACAAATATTCGTTGAACATCTACTAAGTGAAATGTACACAATGCTCTTTTAGGTTCTGGGAAAACAACTGTAAAAGAAACAGAGACCCTGCTGTCAGGGAGCATTATATGCCAGGGAAAGAGACAGATGAAAACCACGAATAACTAAGCTATTTCAAATGGTGTCATAGGGATTGTCTATATAGGCTGGGGAGAATGTTGCTTAAAAAGACAGAGAGGCAACTTTCTAGTACAGTGATACTCAAGGTAGACATTTTAACAAGTCTGAGAGAGTCCTGCAGTTTGCAGGGAGAAGAGTTCTTGGTCAAGCAAACTACTACTGTAAAGCCCAAGAAGTGGGAGCATGTTTATTGTCCTGGGCAACAGCAGGAAGATCAGTGCGCTAGAGCAGGGTTGAAGAAATGGAGGATTGTAGCAGAGGATGAAGTCCGGCAGCAGGTAGTGAAATTATGTAGGGCCTTGCAGGCCATTGTAAGCACTTTGAATTTTACCTTAAGTGAGATAGGAAAAAGCTATTGGAAGATTTTAATCAGAATAGTGACATAATCTAATTTATGTTTTAAAAGCATCACCCTGGCTGTTGGTGAAATAGATTGTTAGGTAAGTGTTGAAGCAGGAGACTAATTGTAGAGATCCAGGCTAGAGATTAATTGTCAAATGCTTCTGGGTGTTGAATAAGATGAGCCCTGAGAACTGACCCTTGAGTTTTGCAATTACTAAGGAGGTAATAAAAAGACTTTGAAGATTTTATAGGGAAGTGATATCATTAGTGTTACACTTTACAAAAATTTGTCTACTAGAAGTAGCAGATGGGGCAAATTAGATTAGATGAAGAAAAATAGATATTTTAGGTGCTCATTGTAAAACTCTAACTGGGAGGATTATGGAAGCAGGAAGTAGGGCAGCAAAGGTGGGAATGGAAACGACATTTCAGAATCTGAATTGAAGAGCCAGACAATTTCATAGAATATTAGAGAGACAGAAGAGAAAAAGCTAAATTTTTGAAATTGTTTGACTAGGAAAATTGTGTTTGCATTAAGAACTGGCTAATATTCCATTGTGTATATATACCACAGTTTCTTTATCCATTCGTCTGTTGAAGGGCATCTAGGTTGGTTCCACAATCTAGCTATTGTGAATTAAACTGCTATAAACATTGATGTGGCTGCATCACTGTAGTATGCTGATTTTAAGTCCTTTGGGTATAAACTGAAGAGTGGGATAACTGGCTCAAAAGTTGGGTCCATTCTAAATTTTCTGAGAATTCTCTACACTGCTTTCCAGAGTGGCTACACCAATTTGCAACTCTACCAGCAAAGTAAAAGTATGCCTTTTCCCCCATATCCATGCCAACATCTATTATTGTGTTCTTAATAGTAGTCATTCTAATTGGAGTTAAGATGAAATCTTGGAGTTTTCTTAGTTTGCATTTTTCTAATTATTAGAGATGTTGAACACTTTTTCATATATTTATTAATTGCCTGTATATCTTCTTCTATAAAGTGTCCAGTTCCTTGGCCCATTTATTGATTGGGTTCTTTGTATTTTTGGTGTAAAGTTTTGTAAGTCAACAGATGAATGGATAAACTGTGGTATATATACACAATGGAATATTATTCATCCATAAAGAATAATAATGTTATGGCATTTGCAAATAAATGGATGGAATTGGAGAACATCATGCTAAGTGAAATAAGCCAATCCCCAAAACCAAAGGCCAAATGTTTTCCCTGATAAATGGATGATGATATACAATGGGGATGGGGGTATGGGGGTGAGAGAAGAATGGAAGAACTTTAGATTACATAGAGGGAAATGAGAGGAGGTGGAGTATGAAAAATGGTGGAATGAGACAGACATCATTACCCTATGTACACGTATGATTATACGAATGGTATGAATCTACATCGTGCACAACCATAAAAATGAAATGATGTACCCCGTTTGTGTACAATGAATCAAAATGAAGTCTATAAAAAATAAAAAATAATAAATAATTAAATTTAAAAAAGAATTGGAAAAGGAACAGACTGAGTTTGTTTGGGGAAGATGATGCTTTTAACTTTGGATGTCGTGACTTTGAAGTCCTAGACATTTAGATTGAACTCAAAACTCACCTTTAAATTATTATTCTCCACTTTTCTCGCACCAGTTCCTCTTTTGATATTCCAGAGGCATCTGATAAATGGTGATTTCCTGTGCTCTGCCAGAAGTCACATCCTCAGGGGCCTTGGTACCTGAATCCCACTCTTGTTCCTGTGATGAGCCTTTGCTAATTTATGTGTAGTCTGTACTGATGACTCACATAGAACAAGAGCCTCACAAAAAGTCACTTCTTTTCTTTTTTTACATGCTGAGTTTCAGGTGTTTGTGATGAATTTTGATGAAAATGTCTTTCAGAATGGAAATATAAGTCCAGAATACAAAACATAAAATTTAAGACTGTAATGTGGGAGTCACTTGTTATCAAACTGGATAAGAAGTCCAAGGGAAAGAATGTAAAAAGAGAAGAATATTAACTATAGGTGCTGGAGAATTCTATATAATGGAAAGTTAATTTAAAAAATGGAGGGGAGGGGATACACATTCAAAATCTATCAAGAAAATTCCTCAAAAAGAAAACTTTGTGATTAGCCAGTCACCTCGATGGGCCATATTGCAGTGGAAGAAAGAGCAGTCTTGGAGCAGGGTGTGGATGGTCTATGGAGTGATATAAAAGAGAAATAAACAGGAATTTTTTATGAGTTTTGAAAGAGTCTGGAGGAAGCCTGGGAACTGGAAGAAACTTGGAGATGAAAAAATAGGAAGGGAAGGAGTGGGATGTTGGGGTGGAATTGAGATAGGAGCTAGGACTACCAAAGGAGGTGACCAGGGCAAAGTTCTTGGTAGTACATATGATTTGGACTTTAAAGAATATAGTTTTTTTAAAAAAATCAACTCTCTTTGATTTTAGGATGCAATGGATAATGTGGCATACTTGTAATTTAACAAAAGTTTTTCAGGAAAAAATATGATAATGTATTAAATATGCATATTGTTTGAAAGATATATCAAAACTCCAAAATATGGGTTAGTGTATTTTAGACTAGCATAAATACTGAATTCATTTCTAAATCTTTTGTCTTGCTGTAGTGTAATATAACATAACTTTAACCCCCTGTTGTCATTGAAACTTCAATAAAGATAAGGACAACAGTTACATTGGGGTTAGATATTGAGATCAGTGTTTTGGGAGAAATGACTGAAGTGGAATGTATCCACGTTGAATCAATATGGAGTAAAGTCAAGGGAAAATGCAGAAGAAATGACACTGGAAAATTCAGCAAAAGCAAGAAATCTGAGGAAGAAGTGACCTAGCGTAAAATATAATCTTTAGAATTCATGAAGATATATAGGGAGTGAGGTGGAGTATGCTGTTTCTTTTAATCATATACTGTATTGGATTCTTACCATTTTAATTCACATAATATAGATGAAATAGAGCAATGAAGGTGGATGGTGACTCTTTTGGGGACATCCATGTTGTAAACATGTGTGTCACAACACACTTAGAGGAAGAAAAGAAATGGAGGCAGAGAACAGTAATCATCAATGAGGTAGAAGAAAATGGGTTCAGATTATTTCCAACATTTGGATGACTTTATATCTGGAAAGGTAAAACTAGCATCAAATTCATTGACCTTCAAAAGTCCCTACAGTCCTATAATACACTATCCTACCTGTTTTTTTTAATTTTATTTTTCTTTGTGATACTGGTGATTAAATCTAGGACTTCATGAATGCTAACAAGTGTTCTCTCACTGATCTACATCCTCAGACCTATATCTGTCTGATGTTTTTTTTTTTTTTAAGTAAGAGATTAATAAAATTTAATAACAATCTTTACTTTCATTCAACTTATGAAAATATTAACTTTGTACTTTTGGGGTAATAAAATGCATGAGAATCTCCTTTAACTTCCATGTAAAATTGAGAAGACTGCAGGTTCCCAAACTGACCAAATTGTGTGGAAGTTGGAAGGAAATTTCAACTATGTACTTTCTGAATAAAGAACAGTAATCACTTTTTCTCTGTCATAGTAAAATGATTCCAATTGGTATGTCTGTTTCAGAACTGCCATGGAGTACATTCTTTGACTATATGGTGTGTGTGCATGTGTGTTTGTCTGTGTGTGATGTCTTTGAATCTGTATACTGGGGGAAGTTATGAAAGGACAGTGTGGATTTACTCCAAGTCATTTCAGGAGAATGAGCCATTCTTTCCAATTATGCCTTTTCTATGTAGTAATATCTGTTACACAAGGAGGGGTCTTAACATATAGAGTTGTTTGAGTTTGAAAAGGAGTTCTGTGTCACACAATAAAATGTTATTTTATATACAGTGTAAATGATTCCTTGTTTAAGAAATATATAAAATCTTAATATGTATTAATCACATAAATTTAATTGTATATTTAGTGGAAGTTTTTTTTTTGCCTTTTTTTAAGGTAAAAAAATGGAATACATGTTGTTTCTCTACTTGTACATGGAGTCAAGGCATACCATTTGTGTAATCATAAATTTACATAGGGTAATGTTGTTTGATTCATTCTGTTTTTTTTTCCCTTCCCCCCCACCCCTCCCACCTCTCTTTTCCCTCTATACAGTCCCTCCTTCCTCCATTCTTACCACCCTCCTTAACCTTAACCCTAAACCTAACCCTACCGCTAACCCCTCCCACCCTTCCCATTATATGTCCACATTGGCTTATCAGCGAGATCATGCGTCCTTTAGTTTTTTCAGATTGGCTTATCTCACTTACCATGATATTCTCCAATTTCATCCATTTGCCAGCAAATGCCATAATTTTATCATTCTTCATGGCAGAGTAATATTCCATTGTATATATATGCCACAGTTTTTTTTATCCATTCATCAATTGAAGGACATCTAGGTTGATTCCACAATCTGGCTATGGTGAATTGAGCCGCTATGAACATTGATGTGGCTGTATCTCTGTAGTATGCTGATTTTTAGTCCTTTGGGTATAGGCCAAGGAGTGGGATAGCTGGGTCAAATGGTGGTTCCATTCCAAGCTTTCTGAGGAATCTCCATACTGCTTTCCAGAGTGGCTGCACTAATTTGCAACCCCACCAGCAATATATGAGTGTACCTTTCTCCCCACATCTCGCCAACACCTATTGTTGCTTGTATTCTTGATAATCGCCATTCTAATTGGGGTGAGATGGAATCATAGGGTAGTTTGGATTTGCATTTCTCTTATTACTAGAGATGTTGAACATTTTTTCATATATCTGTTGATTGCTTATACATCTTCTTCTGTGAAGTGTCTGTTCATTTCCTTAGCCCATTTGTTGATTGGATTACTTGTATTCTTGGTGTAGAGTTTTTTGAGTTCTTTATAGATTCTGGAAATTAGCGCTCTATCTGAAGTATGAGTGGCAAAGATATTCTCCCACTCTGTAGGCTCTCTCTTCACATTACTGATAGTTTCCTTTGCTGAGAGAAAGCTTTTTAGTTTGAATCTCTCCCAGTTATTGATTCCAGCTTTTATTTCTTGTGCTATGGGAGTCCTGTTAAGGAAGTCTGATCCTAAGCCAACAAGTTGAAGGTTCAGACCTACTTTTTCTTCTATAATCTGCAGGGTCTCTGGTCTGATTCCAAGGTCCTTGATCCATTTTGAGTTGACTTTCGTGCAGGGTGAGAGATAGGGGTTTAATTTCATTCTGTTGCATATGGTTTTCCAGTTTTCCCAGCACCATTTGTTGAAGAGGCTATCTTTTCTCCATTGCATATTTTTGGCCCCTTTGTCTAGTGTGAGAAAATTGTATTTATTTGGGTTTGTGTCCCTGTCCTCTATTCTGTACCATTGATCTACCTGTCTATTTTGGTACCAATACCATGCCGTTTTTGTTACTGTGCTTTGTAATAGAATTGAAGATCTGGTATTGCGATACTCTCTGTTTCCCACTTTCTACTGAGGATTGCTTTAGCTATCCTGGGATTGTTGAATAGAAGTGATGAAAGAGGGCATCCCTGCCTTGTTCCAGTTTTTAGGGGGAATGCTTTCAGTTTTTCACCATTTAGAATGATATTGGCCATGGGCTTAGCATAGATGGCCTTCACAATGTTAAGGAATGATCCCACTACCCCAATTTTTTCTAGTGTTTTGAGCATGAAGGGATGCTGTATTTTATCAAATGCTTTTTCTGCATCTATTGAAATAATCATGTGATTCTTAACTTTAAGTCTGTTGATATGGTGAATGACATTTATTGATTTCCGGATGTTGAACCAACCTGGCATCCCTGGGATAAAACTCACTTGATTGTGGTGCACTATCTTTTTAATATATTTTTGTATGTGATTTGCTAAAATTTTGTTGAGAATTTTTGCGTCGATGTTCATTAAGGATATTGGTCTGAAATTTTCTTTCCTCGATGTGTCTCTGTCTGGTTTAGGTATCAGGGTGATAATGGCTTCATAGAATGAGTTTGGGAGGGTTCCCTCCTATTTTATGGAATACTTTGAGGAGTATTGGAATGAGCTCTTCTTTAAAGGTTTTGTAGAACTCGGCAGAGAACCCATCTGGCCCCGGACTTTTCTTTGTTGGTAGGCTTTTGATGACCTCTTCTATTTCATTGCTTGAAATTGATTTATTTAAGTTGTGTATGTCTTCCTCGTTCAGTTTAGGTAATTCATATATCTCTAGAAACTTGTTGATGTCTTCAAGGTTTTCTGTTTTGTTGGAGTATAGATTTTCAAAATAGCTTCTAATTATGTTTTGTATTTCACTCGTGTCTGTTGTGATATTTCCTTGTTCATTCCAAATTTTAGTAATTTGAGTTTTCTCCCTCTTTCTCTTTGTTAGTGTGGCTAAGGGTTTATCAATTTTGTTTATTTTTTCAGAGAACCAACTTTATTTTGTTAATTTTTCCGATTGTTTCTTTTGTTTCAATTTCGTTGATTTCGGCTCTGATTTTAACTATTTCCTGTCTTCTATTACTTTTGGTGTTGGTCTGCTCTTCTTTTTCTAGGGCTTTGAGCTGTAGTTTTAAGTCCTTTATTTGTTGATTTCTACTTCTTTTGTTGAATGCGCCCCATGAATTAAATCTTCCTCTCATTACTGCTTTCATAGTGTCCCAGAGATTTTGATATGATGTGTCTTTGTTCTCATTTACTTCTAAGAATTTTTAAATTTCCCTCCTGATGTCTTCTGTTATGCATTCATCGTATAATAGTGTATTATTTAATCTCCAGGCATTGGAGAAGTTTCTGCTTTTTATTCTGTCATTTATTTCTAATTTCAGTCCATTATGATCTGATAGAGTACAAGGTAGTATCTCTATCTTCTTGTATTTGCTAACAGTAGCTTTGTGGCATAAAATATGGTCTATTTTAGAGAAGGATCCATGTGCTGCTGAGAATAAAGTGTATTCATTCTTTGTTGGATGGTATATTCTATATAATTCAGTTAAGTCTAAATTGTTGATTGTGTTATTGAGATCTATGGTTTCTTCATTCAATTTTTGTTTGTACGATCTATCCAGTGGTGAGAGAGGTGTGTTAAAATCACCTATTATTATTGTGTTGTGGTCTATTTGATTTCTGGAATTGAGAAGGATTTGTTTGACGTACATGGATGAGCCAATGTTCGGGGCATAGATATTTATAGTAGTTATGTCTTGCTGATTTATGGTTCCCTTAAGCAGTATGTAATGTCCTTCTTTATCCCTTCTGACTAGTTTTGGCTTGAAGTCCACATTATCTGAAATGAGGATGGATACTCCAGCTTTTTTGCTGTGTCCGTGTGCATGGTATGTTTTTTCCCATCCTTTCACCTTTAGTCTATGGGTATCTCTTTCTATGAGATGGGTCTCTTGCAGGCGGCATATTGTTGGATTTTTCTTTTTAATCCAATCTGCCAGTCTATGTCTTTTGATTGATGAGTTCAGGCCATTAACATTCAGGGTTATTATTGTGATATGATTTGTATTCCCAGTCATTTGACTCATTTTTTGTTTTTTGACATGATTTGGTTTCTCCTTTATTTGGCTATTCCTTTAGGCTAGTTCCTCCCGTTGCTGATTTACATCATTGTTTTTCATCTCTTCCTCATGGAATATTTTGCTGAGAATGTTCTGTAATGCCGGCTTTCTTTTAGTAAATTCCTTTAGCTTTTGTTTATCATGGAAGCATTTTATCTCATCATGAAATCTGAAAGTAAGTTTTGCTGGGTATAAAATTCTTGGTTGGCATCCATTTTCTTTCAGGTCTTGGTAAATGTTGTTCCAGGCCCTTCTAGCTTTTAGGGTCTGAATTGATAAATCTGCTGATATTCTTATTGGGTTCCCCCTGAATGTAATTTGATTCTTTTCTCTCGCGACCTTTAAAATTCTGTCTTTATTTTGAATGTTAGGTATTTTCATAATAATGTGCCTTGTAGTAGGTCTGTTGTAATTTTGCATATTTGGAGTCCTATAAGCCTCTTGTACTTGGTTTTCCATTTCATTCTTCAGATTTGGAAAATTTTCTGATATTATTTCATTGAATAGATTGTTCATTCCTTTGATTTGTTTCTCTAAGTCTTCCTCAATCCCAATAATTCTTAAATTTGGCCTCTTCATGATATCCCATAATTCTTGTAGATTCTGTTCATGATTTCTTACCATCTTTTCTGTTTGATCAACCTTGTTTCAAGATTAAATATTTTTTCTTCAATATATGAGGTTCTGTCCTCCAGGTGTTCTATCCTATTGTTTATGCTTTCTATGGCGTTTTTAACTTGGTTTATTATTTCCTTCATTTCAAGGATTTCCGTTTGGTTTTTTTTCAGTATCTGTTACTCTTTATTGAAATGATCTCTTGCTTCCCTTATTTGCTCTTTTAACTGTTGATTGGTGCGATCATTCAATGCCTGCATTTGTTCTTTCATCTCCTCGTTTGCTTCCCTGATTGTTTTAATTATGTACATTCTGAACTCCCTTTCGGACATTTCTTCTGCTGTGCTGTCATTGGGTTTTATTGATATAGTATCTAGGTTTGTTTTGGACATTTTCTTGCCTTGTTTTCTCATATTGGTCAGATGTCAATGGGACTCTGTGATATTGTAGATTTCCTCTATTGGCTTATAGTGACCCTGTAGATTTCCAGTGCATCACCTACCAGCCTTCAGTAGCCAGAAGTCTTGGATTAATTTGATAATGCAGTGCTTCCGAAGAACGCTGCCCCTAGCCCGCTACTGGTTCCAGGGAGAGAGACCTGGAGAGGTCTCTTGTTGCCCAGCCCTGGTCCCAGAGGCTGGTTGTAGGTCGGAGGTCTCCACTGGCTTGGGGAGTTGTGGCTGGCTCTGTGTAGACAGGCTCTCGCTGGGCGGTTTACCCCGAGAAGCTAGCCTAGAGAGGTGCTTCTCGCTGGAGCGGGGCTGGGCTGCTTGGGGAAGTCCCTGGCACCCTGTGCTGGTCACTGAAGCAACCTGTGGGCAGGCCGGAGCTGGCAGCGGGGCGGGCCGGAGCTGGCCGGGGCGGGCCGGAGCTGGCCAGGGCGGGCCGGAGCTGGCCGCACTGCTTCTGTGCAGAAGGGCTCTCACTGGGGGGCCTGTTCCGAGAGGCTGGAGGATCTGTCCCTGTGGGAGGAGCCCACCGCCAGACTGCACAGAGCTGCCTGGGGGAGATGCTATCTGCCCTGACCTACTCTAATAAACCACTCGAATCCTGGCCTGCCACCCAGCTGAGTTTCACTGGGTGGGGGAGACTCACCCCATGGTTCTATCTTAGTCTAAGTCTCTCTCTCAATGCCTCCCCTTCTTGAATCCTGGGTTCTGGGGCAACTGGAGATGCAGTCACCCTCTATTCCGCCATCTTGGTTCGCCCCGTGGAAAAAGCCTGCAGCTGGAGGGGGACGATGCTGCCTGGAGAGGTCTCTGGCTGCCCAGCCCTGGTCCCAGAAGCTGCTTGCATGTTGAATGTCTCCGCTGGCTTGGGGACTTGTGGCTGGCTCTGCGTCAAGAGGCTCTCACTGGGCGGTCTGCCCTGGGAAGCTAGCCTAGAGGGGCGCTTCCTGCCGGAGGGGGCTGGGCTGCTTGGGGGAGTCCCTGGCGCCCTGTGCTGGTCTCTGAAGGAACCTGTGGGTGGGCCGGAGCTGGCCGCGCTGCTTCTGTGCAGAAGGGCTCTCACTGGGGGGGCCTGCTCTGTGAGGCTGGAGGATCTGTCCCTGTGGGCGGAGCCCACCGCCAGACTGCACAGAGCTGCCTGGGGGAGATGCTATCTGCCCTGTCCCACTCTAATAAGCCACTCGAATCCGGGCCTGCCGCCCAGCTGAGCTTCGCTGGGTGGGGGAGACTCACCCCGTGGTTCTATTTTAGTCCGAGTCTCTCAATGCCTCCCCTTCTTGAATCCTGGGTTCTGGGGCGACTGGAGATGCAGTCACCCTCTAGTCCGCCATCTTGGATCACCCCATGGAAAAAGCCTGCAGCTGGAGGGGGACAATGCTGCCTGGAGAGGTCTCTGGCTGCCCAGCCCTGGTCCCAGAAGCCGCTTGTGTATTGGATGTCTCCGCTGGCTTCCTAAGAATTTTTTTATTTCCCTCCTGATGTCTTCTGTTATCCATTCATCATATAATAGTGTATTATTTAATCTCCAGGTATTGGAGAAGTTTCTGTTTTTTATTCTGTCATTTATTTCTAATTTCAATCCATTATGATCTGATAGAGTACAAGGTAGTATCTCTATCTTCTTGTATTTGCTAACAGTAGCTTTGTGGCATAAAACATGCTCTATTTTAGAGAAGGATCCATGTGCTGCTGAGAAGAAAGTGTATTCGTTCTTTGTTGGATGGTATATTCTATATAAGTCGGTTAAGTCTAAATTGTTGATTGTGTTATTGAGATCTATGGTTTCTTTATTCAATTTTTGTTTGGAATATCTATCCAGTGGTGAGAGAGGTGTGTTAAAATCGCCTATTATTATTGTGTTGTGGTCTATTTGATTTCTGGAATTGAGAAGGATTTGTTTGACGTACATGGATGAGCCAATGTTCGGGGCATAGATATTTATGATTGTTATGTCTTGCTGATTTATGGTTCCCTTAAGCAGTATGAAATGTTCTTCTTTATCCCTTCTGACTAGTTTTGGCTTGAAGTCCACATTATCTGAAATGAGGATGGATACTCCAGCTTTTTTGCTGTGTCCATGTGCATGGTATGTTTTTTCCCATCCTTTCACCTTTAGTCTATGGGTATCTCTTTCTATGAGATGGGTCTATTGCAGGCGGCATATTGTTGGATTTTTCTTTTTAATCCAATCTGCCAGTCTATGTCTTTTGATTGATGAGTTCAGGCCATTAACATTCAGGGTTATTATTGTGATATGATTTGTATTCCCAGTCATTTGACTCATTTTTTTTTTTTTTTTTTGACATGATTTGGTTTCTCCTTTATTTGGCTATTCCTTTAGGCTAGTTCCTCCCGTTGCTGATTTGCATCATTGTTTTTCATCTCTTCCTCATGGAATATTTTGCTGAGAATGTTCTGTAATGCCGGCTTTCTTTTTGTAAATTCCTTTAGCTTTTGTTTATCATAGAAGGATCTTATTTCATCATCAAATCTGAAAGTAAGTTTTGCGGGATATAAGCTTCTTGGTTGGCATCTGTTTTCTTTCAGGGCTTGGTAATTGTTGTTCCAGGCCCTTCTAGCTTTTAGAGTCTGGATTGAAAAATCTGCTGATATTCTTATTGGTTTCCCCCTGAATGTAATTTGATTCTTTTCTCTAGCAGCCTTTAAAATTCTGTCTTTATTTTGTATGTTAGGTATTTTCATAATAATGTGCCTTGGTGTGGGTCTGTTGTAATTTAGTATATTTGGAGTCCTATAAGCCTCTTGTACTTGGTTTTCCATTTCATTCTTCAGATTTGGAAAATTTCCTGATATTATTTCATTGAATAGATTGTTCATTCCTTTGGTTTGTTTCTCTAAGCCTTCCTCAATCCCAATAATTCTTAAATTTGGCCTTTTCATGATATCCCATAATTCTTGTAGATTCTGTTCATGATTTCTTACCATCTTCTCTGTTTGTTCAACTTTGTTTTCAAGATTAAATATTTTGTCTTCAATGTCTGAGGTTCTGTCTTCCAGGTGTTCTATCCTATTGGTTATGCTTTCTATGGAGTTTTTAACTTGGTTTATTGTTTCCTTCATTTCAAGGATTTCTGTGTGTTTTTTTTTTCAGTATCTCTAACTCTTTATTGAAATGATCTCTTGCTTTCCGTATTTGCTCTTTTAACTGTTGATTGGTGTGATCATTCAATGCCTGCATTTGCTCTTTCATCTCCTCATTTGCTTCCCTGATTGTTTTAATTATGTACATTCTGAACTCCCTTTCTGACCTTTCTTCTGCTGTGCTGTCTTTGGATTTTAGTGATATAGTATGTAGGTTTGTTTCGGACATTTTCTTGCCTTGTTTTCTCCTATAGGTCATATGTCAGTGGGACTCTGAGATATTGCAGATTTCCTCTATTGGCTTATGGTGACCCTGTAGATTTCCAGTGTATCACCTCCCAGCCTTCAGTAGCCTGAAGTCTTGGATGAACTTGATAATGCAGTGCTTCCGAAGAAGCCTGTCCCTAGCCCGCAACTGGTTCCAGGGCTTGGAGCTGGCTCTGTTCGGAAAGGCTCTCACTGGGCGGTCTGCTGTGAGAAGCTGGCCTTGAACGGAGCCTGCCGCTGGAGGGAGCAGGGCTGCTTGGGGAAGTCCCTGGCTGCCCTGTCCTTGTCCCTTAAGCTGCCTGCGGGCTGGACCTCGCTGCTGCCTCTGGGACTTGGAGCTGGTTCTGTGCAGAAAGGCTCTCACTGGGGGGCCTGCTCCAAGAAGCTGGCCCTGTTGGAGGAGCCCACCGCTGGAGTGAGCAGGGCTACCTGGGGAAGACTCTAGCTGCCGTGCCCTGGTCTGACAAGCCACCCCTATCAGGGCCTGCTGCCCAGGCCGAGTTTCACCCGGTGGGGGAGACTCACCCCGTGGCTGTATTTTAGTCCGAGTCTCTTAATGCCTCCCCTTCTTGAATCCTGGGTTCTGGAGTGACAGGAGATGCAGTCACCCTCTAGTCCACCATCTTGGACTAGAATCACTTTAAACTGCTCTGGAAGCTTTCTGCTTAAAGCTCCCTGCTTTCATTCAGTGCACTGTCTCTCCAGTTTTTTGAACCATTTCCTGGTGCCTAGGACACAGGCCTGTCCCTAGGGATCTTCAGCTCCTGCACAGTAGAGTAAACAGAGACTCCAAGGGATGAGGGTGAAGCCTGAAGCCAAATGGCAAAAATGGCGGACTCAGTTGAAGTATTGACTGTGCATAAAGTAGCATGTACTTTAACATGGGGCACATAGAAACTGAGGAAATGACAGTTAAATTAAAATTTTTTTTTGATTCTGGGAATTGAACTCTCAAGGTATCCTGTATGCTAAGCATGTGCTCTAACATTGAGCTATATTCCTACCCCCAAATTAAGCTTTTAAAATCATCCTTTTATTGTTTTAGTTTCCTATGAAATTCATGTCACTATTGTTTCAATTGCAAAAGAATAAGATAGAATTTCTTTTTTTTTAAGTTGTACAGAGTATCACATCACTGTAAACCTTCATCTACCTATTTAAATGTAAAGAACTTTACATGTTTCTCAAAGGTATCATGTTTCTACCATTATTCTAACCTCCTAATCGATTTATATTTTTTAAATGTTAATGAATTTCAAATATGTATTATATGAAAAAAGTATATTATTCTAATAAGTAGAATCAGGGATTTATTTGCAGATGCAGCATATAGATCTAAGTTGTTCTGGGATTTATATTTGACCTAATATGTATCCATAACTAGTATAGTAACAACAGGGCTTTCATTTTGCATAACTAATAAGGGTAACTGATGAGTCAGACTAATGATATTTCTTTATGCTTCTTTAGCATCTTTCATCTGCAGCTTGCTAAATACTTTGTAAACATTAATTAAATAACACATCACAACACAGCTTGGAGGAAAGGTTAGTATTATTATCCATTTATGGGGAGACAGATAGAGAGGGCTGAGGTAAGACAAAAATTAAATATATAGAACTGAGTTCTATAGGATAAAGGTGCTAATAGTGCTTCTTCCTGGGGAAAGAAGAAGCATGGGTATAATTACTACAAAATACCCAAAGTTTATAGGGAATGTGAATTTCAGGAAATGCAGAACATTCTGTAAAATTCAGAGATCAGGCATTAAAATGAAGTTCCTGGTTAGAAGAGGGTATTATCATTCAGTATTCAAATTCATTTTTTTTTTCAGATAAAATCAGAGGAAATCAGGTCAGGATTACTATAATGTGCTTAAATTTAGTAGTTCAAATGGAATCATATGATCAGGGTGTTCTAGCGTAGTCCTTATTTCAATAAGTTAATCTGCTTCTCTTGTAAGTGGATTCAGATTGTTCTTATTATGTGACCTAATTTTTGGTTTTGTGAGCCAAATCACCATAACTATTATAGCTAATCTTAGAGCTTTTTTTCTCTATCCCCAAATGAAGTAGGTATTGAGCAATAGTCAGGCAGTCTGGGTGATTCAGATAGCTGACAGATCAATTATAAGTTTCAACTACCAGTAACACAGATCAGAATTCAGTAAGATGGACTTTTATTTTACTTTATTTTCATAAAGAAAAATTGAAGAAAGAAACTTTAAGTTGGTATGGCAGTTCTGAAGTGATCTCAAGGACTCGGCCTCTTTACCATTCATAGTATGTGGTTTCCTTTCCCAAGGTTGTCTTATGATCTGAGATAATTACTAGGGTCTCAGATGTCACAAGCTTGTTCCAAAAAGAAAGCAGGAAGGACAAAAAGGCATACTCCAGTTGTCTGTCTTAAGGAAATTTCTTTAAAGGTTCATTTACCATTCATCAACCATCACTACCTATAGGAGCGGTTAATAAATGCAGTCATTTAGCTGTATACATCACTACTTGGAATAAAATCAAAGTTCTCTTATTCAGTAAAAAGAATAGCTATTGAGTAGGTGACTAGTGGGTCTTAGCTATAGCAAGAAACCAAAATCACCAATTAAAGAAGATAAACAAACAGAAAGCTCTCTTGGGAAAGGGAATTTTATGGTTTGGCTTTTGTATTGCTGATATTGACTGAGCAACTGACACATTTCCACTCATTTCATGATCTGTAGGCACCGCCTATGGGTGTGCATGGGTGGCCTGGGCAAGAAAATAACTGAACCAACAAGTGCATCAGCAGAATTATCTGGGAGTTTTTTTTTTTTTTTTTTTTGCTGTGCTCCTCCCCACCTTGGCTTTAGTCATGCACTTAAGTTGAGGTTCTTGATGTGCTTGTAACTCATCTGCTGCCAGTTAATAAGGCAGCACCAAGACAGTGTAAATCTCTTCAATGTTTGACTAATATAAGGTGGAATGTAGAACCATTTTCTTTTTGCACAACTTTGCCTGTAGGAGTGTTATCATGAGATTTGCCTCCCCCTTACTCATCACTCAGACCTGAAGTAGGAAGAAGTTTCAAACATAGGCAGTTCTTATTTTCTTGGAAAGAGTACTCATTTAAAAATTACTTTTGGGGAGCTTCTTCAGCCCCTGGCCCACCCATGTCCCATGTGGACCTGGTGCCTGCACTGTGGTTCCCCATCTACCAATGTGGTCGGAAGCCAGTTCAGTCAACTTGGATTATCCCCGAAGTAGAAACTGCCATCTTTAGGAGGAGCAGCTCCCATCCTGAGACACCTGCTGGAGACTTGAAACTCATTGTCAGGTACCTCTCATGCATCAGGTTACTGAAGACTGGAAGGTTTGAATAGTATATGACTCTCATATGTAGATTTTATTTTCTATTTAATTTTCAATTTTTAATTTTTCTCACTCTCATTTTCCTTTTATTTACCTATTTCCTCAGAGTCTCTTTCTCTCTTTTCTCATGCTAACAACCAACTTACCTTGATTCTGCTTTCACTCTTCATATGATCTAGTACCTCTATATATTCTCTTTTTATCCCATTAACAGTTACATCCTATACCCCTCCCTATTCTCTTTGACTACCATTAGAAATTGTAGACCTCATTGCAAACCTACTGGTTATACTGTAGATAAGAAACTCATCCTCTCCATTTGTTATGACAATACTTCATAGGGGCTATATGGTTTATGGCCACATATTGTCTGTACTGGATGCTGCTAATATTGATCCCCACCTAAAGGTGAAATATTGGAAACCTGCAGCATCACTATAAGCCTATGGGGGGAAACTGCAATACCTCAGATCCACACTGCTAGAGGGGAAGGTACATGAACAACATGAAAAAACAAGGGAAGAAAGTGTTCCAAATAAGGCTGGAGAGATAGCTCAGCTGGTAGAGTGCTTGCCTAGCAAGCCCAAGGCCCTGGGTTCAATCCCCAGCACCGCCAAAGAAAGAAAGTGTCCCAAACAAACCAAAATTCTATATTAATAGAATCCAATGACAGTGTGGTAGATGAAGTGTCAGAAAAGGAATTTAGAATGTACATAATTAAAATGATCCATGAAACAAAGGGTGAGATAAGAGAGCAAATGCAGGCAATGAATGATCACTCCAATAAACAGTTAAAAGAGCAAATGAAGGAAGTAAAAGATCATTTCAATAAAGAGATAGAGATTCTGAAAGACAACCAAACAGATGTCCTTGAAATGAAAGCATGAATGAAGCCTCCAAGAACTATGGGATATCCTGAACAGACCAAATTTAAGAATTATTGGGATTGAGGAAGGCACAGAGACACAATCTATTCAATGAAATAATATCAGAAAATTTCCAAAACCTGAAGGATGAAATGGAAAATCAACTACAAGAGGCTTATAGAACACCAAATGCACAAAATTACAACAGATCCACACCAAGGCACATTATGATGAAAATGCCTAACATCCAGAATAAAGATAGAATTTTAAAGGATGCCAAAGGATGGGAAAAAAACATACTATGCACACAGACTCAGTAAAAAAGTGGGGATTTCCATCCTTATCTCAGATAGAGTGGACTTCAAGCCAAAGTTAGAAGGGATAAAGAAGGACATTACATACTGCTTAAGGGAACCATAAATCAGCAAGACATAACTACTATAAATATTTATGCCCCAAACAATGGCACATCCATGTACGTCAAACAGATTCTTCTCAATTCCAGGAACCAAATAGACCACAACACAATAATACTGGGTAACTTTAACACACCTCTCTCACCATTGGATAGATCTTCCAAACAAAAACTAAGCAAAAAAACCGATAAAACTAAACAATACAATTAATAATTTAGACTAAGCAGACATATATAGAATATTCCATTCATCAGCGAGCAAATACACTTTCTTTTCAGCAGCATGTGGATCCTTCTCTAAAAAAGACCATGTGTTATGCCACAAAGCAACTCTTAGCAAATACAAAAAAAAAAAAAAAAAAAAAAAAAATACTACCATGCATTCTATCAGATCATAATGGAATGAAACTAGAAATCAATGATAAAATAAAAAATAAAAGCCACTCCAACACCTGAAGACCAAATAGTATACTATTGAATGATGAATGAATGGCAGAAGAAATCAGGGAGGAAATAAAAAAAAAATACTTAGAGGTAAATAAGAACTCTGATACAACATATCAAAATCTCTGGGACACTATGAAGACAGTGCTAAGAGGAAAGTTCTTTGCATTGAGCTCATTCATTAAAAGAATAAAAGGTCAACAAGTAAATGACCTAACATTACATCTCAAAGTTCTAGAAAAAGAAGTACAAATCAACACCAAAAGCAGAAGATAGGAAATAATTAAAGTCAGAGCTGAAATCAATGAAATTGAAATAAAATAATTAGAAAAATTGACAAAACAAAAAGTTGGTTCTTTGAAAAAAATAAATAAAATTGATAAACCCTTAGCTACACTAACAAAGAGAGAGAGCAAATTCAAATTACTACAATTCATGATGAAAAAGGAAATAGCACGACAGATACTACTGAAATACAGAAGATAATTAGAAACTATTTTGAAAACTTATACTCAAATAAAACAAAAAATCTTGAAGACATAACAAATTTCTAGAAACTTATGATCTACCCAAACTGAGCAGGAGGACATACACAATTTAAACAGATCAGTTTCAAGCAATGAAATAGAAGAAGACATCAAAAGCCTACCAACCAAGAAAAGCCTGGAACCAGATGGAGTCTCAGTCAAGCTCTACAAGACCTTCAAAGAAGAATTAACATCAATACTCCTCCAAGTAGTCAATGAACTAGAAAAGGAGGGAACCCTTCAAGACTCATTTTATGAGGCTAGTATCACCCTGATACCCAAACCAGACACAGACACATCAAGGCGAGAAAACTTCAGACCAATATCCCTGATGAACATAGATGCAAAAATTCTCAATAAAATTCTGGCAAATTGCATACAAAAGCATATTAAAAAGAGTGCACCACAATCAAGTGGGGTTCATCTCAGGGATGCAAGGTTGGTTCAACATACGGAAATCAAATAAACATCATTCATCATATCAATAGACTAACAACCAAAAATCATATGATCATCTCAGTAGATACAGAAAAAGCATTTGACAAAATACAGCACCTCTTCATGTTCAAAATACTAGAAAATAGGGATAGTAAGAACATATCTTAACATTGTAAAAGCTTTCTATGCTAAGCCCAAGGCCAACATTATTCTAAATGGTGAAAAACTGAAAGCATTCCCTCTGAAAACTGGAACAAGGTAGGGATGCTCTCTTTCACCACTTCTATTCAACATACTCCTTGTTCTAGCCAGAGCAATCAGACAGATGAAAGAAATTAAAGGGATATGAATAGGAAAAGAAGAATCAAGCTTTCACTATTTACTGATGACATGACTCTATATTTAGAAGATTCAAAAACTCCTACCAGAAAACTTCTAGAACTAATCAATGAATTCAACAATGTAGCAGGATATAAAATCAATGCCCATAAATCAAACACGTTCCCATACATCAGTGATAAATCTACTGAAAGAGAGATTAGAAAGCTAACCCATTCATAGTAGCCTCAAAAACAAAACAAAACAAACAAAAAAAAAACCCAAAACTTGGGAATCAATCTAACAAAAGAGATGAAAGACCTCTACAATGAAAACTACAGAACACTAAAGAAAGAAATTAAAGAAAACCTTAGAAGTTCTGTGGAAAGATCTCCCATGTTCTTAGATAGGCAGAATTAACATCAAAATGGTCATACTGCCAAGGGTGCTATACAAATTCAATGCAATTCCAATTAAAATCCCAATGACATTCCTCATGGAAATAAAGAAAGCAATCATGAACTTCACCTGGAAGAATAAGAGACCCAGAATAGCCAAAGCAATCCTGAGCAGGAAGAATGATGCAGGAATCATCACAATATGAGACCTATACTACAGAGTAATTGTAACAAAAATGCTGTGGTAGTGGCACCAAAATAGACAGGCAGACCAATGGTACAGAATAGAAGACACACAGACAAACCCAGGTAAGTACAGTCACCTCATACTAGACAAAGGTGCCAAAAACATACAATGGAGAAAAGACAACCTCTTCAACAAATGGTGTTGGGAAAACTGGAAATCCATATGCAGCAAAATGAAATTAAACCTTTATCTCTCACCCTGCACAAAACTGAAATCGAAATGGATCAAGGACCTAGGAATTAGATCAGAGACCCTGCACCAAAGAGAAGAAAGAGTGGGCCCAAGTCTTTATCATGTTGGCTTAGGACCAAACTTCCTTAACAGAACTGCCAGAGTGTAAGAAGTGAAAGCAAAAATAAATGGAATGAATTCAAACTAAAAAGCTTTTTCTCAGCAAACAATCAATAATGTGAAGAGAGAGCCTACAGAGTGGGAGAAAATCTTTTTCCCATGCACTTCAGATAGAGAACTTATCTCAAAAATTTATAAAGAACTTAAAAAACTTTATACCAAAAATACAAATAACCCAATCAATAAATTGGCTAAGGAACTAGACAGATACTTCACAGAAGATATACAGGAAATCAACAAATATATGAAAAAGTGTTCAACATCTCTGGTGATCAGAGAAATGCAAACCAAAACGACCCTAAGATTTCATCTCCCTCCAATTAGAATGGCTATTATCAAGAATACAAGCAATAATAGGTATTGGTGTGGATGTGGGAAAAAGGCACACTTTTACATTGCTGGTGGAGTTGGAAATTGGTGCAGACACTCTGGAAAGTGCTTGATTTCATATCCTGGTTGCTATGGATAGTGGTGCAATAAACATATGTGTACAGGTATCTCTTTGAAATAATGATTTTATTTCTGTTGGTAGTAGTAGGATTGCTGAATCATATGGTAATTCTATTTCAATATTTTGAGGTATCTTCATACTGTTTTCCATAATGGCTGTAGTAACTTACTTTCCCACCAATTATGTACAAGAGTTCCTGTTTCTCCATATCCTTGTCAGCATTTATTTATTTATTTATTTTGTCTGTCTGGTAATAGCCAATTCAACTGGGTGAGATGATTGCTCATTGATTTTCTCAAGTCAATATCTGAAAAATGTTGAGCACGTTCTCATATACGTTTTAGCCAATTTTATGTCTTTAAAGAAATGTGTATTCAAATCATTTGCCCATTTTTATTGGATTATTATTATTATTGGTATTGAGTTGTTTGAGTTCCTTACATATTCTGAATATTAACTCTTGAATAGTTTGCAAAAATTTTCTCCCATTCTAATAGATCAAATTTGAACTAGGTTTATTGTTTCCTTTGCTGTGCAGAAGCTTCTTAGTTAGATATAATCCCATTATTTAGTTTTGTTTGCTTTTTGCTTGTGCCTTTGGGATTTATCCAAAAAAATCTACCTATCACCAATGTCTTAAAGTGTTCTATGTTTTCTTCTGGGAGGTTCACAGTTTTTGATCATACATTTAAGTCCTTATTAATTCTTTTGAATTGAATTTTATATATGGGAGAGACAGGTGTTTAGGTTCATTCTTCTGTGTATGTATATCCAGTTTTCCAGGCACAATTTGTTGAAGAGACTAACTTTTCTCTGACATATGTTCTTGGTTCCTTTGCTGAAAATATGTTGACTGCAAATAGGTGGATTAATTTTTGGATTTTTCTCTTCTGTTTCATTGGTCTCGTGTGTTTTTATGCGATACCCTGCTGTTTTGATTACTATAGTTTTGTAGCATGTTTTGAAGGCAGGTATTGTGATACTTCCAACTTTGTCCCCTCCCTCCCTCAGGACTGTTTTGAGTATTCTGAGTCTTTTGTTGTTCCATATGAATTTCACAATCATTTTTTCAAATTTTGTGAATAATGCCATTGGAATTTTGATGGGGATCATATGAATCTGTAGATTACTTTAGGTAGCATGGGCATTTTAATACAAATTCTTCAATCCATGAGCATGGGATATCTTTCCAGTTTTTGTGTCCTCTATGATTTCCTTCATTAGTGTTTTGTAATCTTCACTTTCTTTCATTAGTGTTTCATAATCTTCACTTTAAATTATTCCAAAGTATTTTATTTTTGTATGTGGATATTTTGAATGGAACTGCTTTTTAAATTTCTTTTCAGTTAGTTCATTTTATAAATGTACCAGTTTTTTTGGTATTAATTTTGTATGCTGCAATTTTGCTAAATTAATTTATCAGTTCCAACAGATTTCTGGTAGAGTTTTAGGTTTTGCTGCATATAAGATCAGGCCATCTGCAAACAGGGATAATTGGGCTTCTTTTCCAATCTGAATGCCTCTTTCTTTCTTTTCTTTCTCCAGCTCTGGCTAAGCCTTTCATTAGTATGTTGAATGGGAGTGGTAAGTGGTGAAAGTGATCATCCTTGTTTTATTCTAAATCTTAGAGGAAATGCCTTTTGCATTTTTTCATTAGGCATGATGTTGGCTGTGGGTCTGTCATTTATAGACTTTATTGTGTTGAGGTATGTAGTTCCTTCTATACCTAATTTGTTGATTTTTTTTTTAAATCATAGAGGGATTTGGAATTTTATTGAAAGATTTTTCTGTGTTTATTGAGATGATCATCTGATTTTTGTCTTTCAATTGGTTAATGTGCTGTATTATGTTTATTGATATGTATATGATGGAACATCTTTGCAACCCTGGGATAAATACCACTTGAACAGAGTATATAATCTTTTGATGTGCTGTTGGAGTTAGTTTGCTGTATTTTGTTGAAAATGTTTGCATCTATTGAAATCAGGGATATTGGTCTATAATTTTCTTTTTTGTTTTATCTTTAGTTTTGAGGTCAGGATAATGATAGCTTTATAGAATGAATTTGGCAGAGTTCCCTTCTTTTTAATATTTTGGAATAGTTTGAAAATAATTGGCATTAGGTATTCTTTAAATGTTTTGTATTCAGCAGTAAAGCCATTAGGTCCTGAGCTTTTCTTTGTTGGGAGACTTTTTATTGCTGCTGAAATCTCTTAGTTTGTTATTGGTCTGTTCAGGAATTCATTTCTTCATGAATGTGTTATATGTGTCCAGAAATTTGCCCATTTCTTCTAGATATTCCAACTTGTTGGCTTATTGGGTCTAAGGCTTAAGGGTTTAAGGTCTTTATATTTCTGTGGTTTTAGTTGAAATAACTCCTTTTTCATCTATCTTTGATTTATTTATTTGGGTCTTTTTTTTTTTTTTTTCTTCTTCTTGGTTTGCCTGACAAATGTATTTTGTTGAGTTTGTTTATCTTTGCAGAAAACAACTTTTCATTTTATTGATCTTTTATACTGTTTTTGGACTCTATGTATTTCTACTCTAATCTTTATTATTTCTTGTCCAAGAAATTTTTAAATTTTCCTTTTGATTTCTTCATTGACCCAATGGTACTTCAAGAATATGTGATTTAGTTCCATATATTTGTATAATTTCTAAAGTTATTTTTGGAGCTGGATGTAGCTTAAGGGTAGAGCACTTGCCTAGCATGGTCAAGGCCCTGGGTTTGATCCTTAGTACGACAAAAAAAAAAAAAAAAAAAAAAAAAAGAAAAAAAAAAAAAAAAAGAATTCTTACTGCTCTCTAGTTTTTATTCCATTTGGTCAGAGATGACACATGATAAGCATGATATAATATTGAATTTTTAATTTTTGCGGCTTATTTCGTGGCATAATATATGGTCTATGCTGGAGAAAGTCTCATATGCTGATGATAAAATGTATATTCTGCTGTTGGGTAAAATGTTCTATAAATATGTTATGTCCAGTGGTCTGTGGTATAGTTTAACTCTGATGTTACTTCATTGAGCTTTTGTCTGGATGGTCTATGCATTGATGAAAATGGACTTAAATATTCCAAGGAATATTTAACAAAATTGTAACTGCAAAAAGACGTAGACTTAATTCTAATTGAATGTGGCCTTTGAAAAGCAAATGTTTAAAATGAAATTATATCATTTGCAGGAAAATAAATGGAACTTGAGAGCATTATGTTAAGTTAAATAAGTTAAACTCAGAAGGTCAAAGGTCATATACTTTCATATGTAGAAGCTGGAGAGGAGGTGTAGGATCTGATGAAAATTGAAGGCAGGGCTGGGGATATAACTCAGTTGGTAGAGTGCCTATCTTGCATGCACAAGGCCCTCGGTTCAATCCCCAGCACCAAAACAAAAACAAAAACAACAAAAAAAATTGAAGGCAGATCAGTAGAGGAGAGAAAGGAAACCAGGAGGAGGGAAAGGGGAAATACTGGGCAATGATATTGGCCAAATTATATTGTTATTTTGTATGCATGTATAAATATGTAACAAGAAGTCCCGCCATTATGTACAACTATAATGTGCAAATAAAAAATATGGAATAAAATAAAATAATATAAAATGCCTCCTGCCCAAAAGTTCAGTTCTCTATTTGAATTAAGCATATGGTCAAGTGGGCTTTGATTGAAGATGAGAGGGTAGTTTGTGGATACATTTTGAAAGAATACATAAATTCAGTGTTTCACAAATGTTACGTGTTTTGTGATTTTGCTTTCTCTGAGTACGACTTAGGTCATCCACAGCTTCATCTCTATAGATACACATAAAATGGGCTTAGAAAGTTTGGACTTTTTTCATAGGACAAGAGGGAGAGTGCTTGCCTAGCATACACCACAGACCTTGAGTTAGATCCTCAGCACTACTAAAAAAAAAAAAAAAAAAAAAAAAAAAAAAGTGAGGTCACAGGGTCCCTCTACTGGTAGCTAGTATAAATACAATTATGACAAGTGGTGTTTCCTACATGTTTGTGGTAATTACTTAGTTTGACAAGTCATGTACAACAAATTATAACAAATTAAAAAATAATTCAAAATTAAAAAAATAAAGTCATCCAAATTTAATGCTAAAATTTTGACATGGCAGGATTGTTTATGGAATACTTTCCACTAAAATACTGAAAAATTTGTTTTCAGTTACTTAATATATATTTGGGAGCTGTGGATTATTGAACAAATAAATGTTTCCCTCTACCTGTACACATGGACTTCCATTGTTTTCCGGTTCAGAAGCCACAACTGGTCAGTTTTCTTGACTTTCATTGGTGTTAAGGGTTCCTAAAAATAATGCCTGTGTTGTTACTTCCTGGGCTTGGAACATAATTAGAAATAAATCAAAGAGTTAAGCAGATGGAAATCTAAGTGTCAGTTTTATTACAAATAAAAGTGATAATTGGAGAATGTGACCAGTTTTCAGTAAGAGCAGTTTTCTAGGACTGCCCCTAGAAATAGGTAGCCCTTCTCCTAGTTGCTTTCAAACCAGTCCATATAGTTTGTTTATAGTTTGGTGGCATATAGTTTGTTGTCTAAACCAAGAAACATTTAAGAGTCAAATGGACATGCTATTAGGACAAAATATTAGGACTGTCCTGGGCAAACTGTGCCATAAGGTCATTGCCTTTTATCTCATGATAGAAGTCAAAGCAGAAAGCACATCCTCTTTAGGCAGGACACTCTACCAGAAAAAAAGGGAGGAAAGGGGTTAACCTAGCACATTCAGTTCCTTATCTCTAAAATACCAAACAGATAAATCTGTTCTTCACCATTGGGGAGAAGGCAAGGATGGGCCAAGAAACTAACTGTGCACATGAAAAAAGTTCATCCTCATGAACTCCAGAGGAATGCAGAAAGAGAGTTTTACATCAGGTTGGCCTCTAATATTTGCAGTCAGAAAAGGGCCATAGTGAGCTGCTCTCAGTATAGATCCTGAGGAGTAGTGTGCAAGAGTCCACATTTAATGATATGATGCTTGGTAGATTGAAATTGGCCATGGTGGGAGTGTTGAGAGTGTGGGAATTGGCAAACTAGAAATTAGGGCCTTCCTTTCTCCTTCTTTGGTAGAACTGGTTGTTAAAAATTCACCAGTATACCACTTGACCCTAGACCCAAATTTTATTTGCCACAGGTTTATGGTTTTTGCTTTTCCCCGTCCTCATCTAGTGAAGATATTCATGATTAGCATTATAGAAACATTTATTATTACCATTTAAAAACCCCAAGCTCTGCACCATATGTATACCTCTTAAGGATGCATCCTATGGGGCTTTTACTCTGGGGCCTAAAGAGCTACAGTGGTCTGTACTTGAAGTCCTCTGTCCTGGCAGAGCCAAGGAGCCTGAGAATGGGTTTTCCATTTGGCACTAAGACTAGCTGTTCAGTGCGTGGTTGCAGAGTTCCTTGCCAAGTCTACTGAGATGGAAAGGATAAGTGTCACTTTGATGCTTTTAGACTCTTATAGACCTTGATAATGAGAAACAGGATTATTCATAGGGGAACTGAAGTTTCTGGCAATAGCATTGTTAGCATATTCACAAAATATTTGAGTTTTAGAAGTTAGAATCTTCAAGATTTGAAGTTAGAATCTTCAAGATTTGATTACTATTTATGTGGTAAAAAGATTTTTTACTTGCAATAAAACTTTTTGCTACTTGGGGTTTTTTTTTTTTTTTTTTCTTCTCATTTGAGAGGCCTGGGATTCGAACCGCGGTCCTTTCGCATGCTAGGCAAACGCTCTCCAAAAGGAGCTATTTCTTCAGGTGCTACCTGGAATTAGTTTTCTTAAAAATGGGAACAATATTCTCCCATAAAGAAAAAAAAAAAAAAAGTTTTGAAGATAAAATGACATAACATGTGAAATGGATATAAATCTTTAAAGAGTTACCTTAATGTAAAGCATAAGAATTATAAGGACAGTGCGTATTTTGTGGCAAATGGAGAGAGTTGTTAACTCTGACATTTTAGCCAATAATTTGCAGGACAGAAAGCAGTGCTGGATTATCCATAAGGTTATTCAAACATGTGCTTAATTCTCCAGCAAAGGAGTATAACTTATTTTGGAGGAAAGAGGGAAAAATTAGGCATTTCTCCCTCAATCTCCCAGAATGTATTATCATCTTTGGAAAAATAGAATTTTCTTGGATTACTTTATGCTTATTTTACAGTTTATTGTTTTAAAATTATAATTTGGAAGGAAGTTGTGATATTAATATAATTTTTTTCTTAAAAAGTACTTAGAATGTCTAAAAATACTTAATTCAACAATCATGAAATAATTTCTGCTTGTGCCTTTCAATGTCTTGTAAAGGGCTAGATGAAGAAGTCATGTTTTGTATCATGTACTTTGTTCAGAACACACAAAACCTGTTTTCTCCTTCACATTACAGGCAGATCCTAGATATCTTGTATATGTTTTATTATAAAACACCAAATGAATGATTTTTTATTTTGAATGGCAGCTATGTTTGAGATTATAAAAGAACATTAAAATTTAAAACTTTCAAGGCCTGTTAAATGTTTTTAGATGTATCTTTGTCTCCCTCTGGTGGTATCTGAGGCAAATTAAATCAAAACCTGGTGCACACAGCTTATTTCTTTGAATAAACAACAGGTTTTGAACACCCAAGTCTCTATTTCAATGGCTGGAAAATATGTAGTATATAATCTATATTTTTCCTTATTTGCATCCTAATTAAGATAAGTCATATGAAAAAATACCTATTTCTAAGATTTATGAGATTTGAAATGTGACGTTAGATGATTATATTATTAAGGAATCATTTTTAGGTGTGATAATCGTATTTTAGTTAGGTTTTGGCATTCCTTAGATACCCAGGTTATTTTGCATTTGTTATTGCTATGGTTTTAAGATTTTTTTCATTACTTGAATGTGTGTTTAATTTTTGTAATAGTGGCGTGTATTGAATTTTTGTAATGTCTGTGTGTGTTCTTTTCCACACAAAATACAGCCCTGTGTTCAGTTGTAAATTTTCAAACTTTGATACTTTATGCCATTTTTTCTGGTATGAATTATGGAAAAAAATATAGAAATATGAAAAAAAGAATTGTTTAATAAGTTGTTTGTTGGTGGACACTGAGATTACTCTGGTGAGATTTTTCTCAAAAAAAAATTATAAATTCTATAGATCCAATCATAAATTTTCAGGGAATCCTGAAGACAGAACATGGTAGAATATACCAAGTAGATATAATCAGTTAAACACAATGAGGTTTTTTTTCTGTGTGTGTGTGTGTGTGTGTGTGTGTGTGTGTGGTGTGATGCCAGTCATCATTGTTGAAGGAAAAAAAGAAACTCTGAAACTTTCTTCTTCTTCTTTTTTTTTTTTTTTTTTTTTTTCTCGTGGTGCTGAGAATTGAATCCACGGCTTTGTGCTTGCAAGGCAAGCACTTTAGTGACTGAGCTATCTCCCCAGCCCACTGAAAGTTTCTTCTTGAAATAGAATTTAGGGTGTTTGGGTTGTGATTAAGAAAACATTTCAAGAATAATTGGATCTAGCACTTCACCAACATTTCCTATTTACAAGGTCCTGAAAAAAATATTCATGAAGGAAATAGCAAGAAAATATGCCACATCTCCATTGGTGTGTCTCCAGCAAAGAATTCAGTGAATTAGATCTAATGCCACTGGAGATTTCGTAGCACAAGCTATGTTAGCCTGAGCAGTTTAGGACCAATGAGGGCTAAATACCTGCTTCACCTCTTTTCTCTCCATAGCATGATCTAAGTCATCATTCTTCTATTTTATTGTTGTTGCTGTTCTTCTTCTATTCTTTATCTGTCAAACAGATACTGGAAAGCGGATGACATAGGGAACGAGCTAGAAAGACTCTATCTGAAAACCTAGCGGAGAACTGGTGTAGGCTGGACACCACATGGAGAAAGAAGAACCAGCCCATGCCAGTGGGAAGCAGGTAGGGTGGGAGATGACTGGGCTGTCTCTGAAGGAACAGTCTCAAAACTATACTTATTTTCCTTGGAAGCTGGAGGAAGAAAGGTAGAAAGGGCTACAAACACATACATATGCTGCCTTTTTAGCAATTTAAAAATCTTCAACCAGTCAGGGCAGCCGTTTGTGTCTTCTTTAAATAAAACAACCACTCAGGTCCACACTAAGAATGAAAGTAAAAATCCTGAGAAAATGAAGTGTCCTAAGCAGGAGGCTTTGGCTAGGCAGAGTTAGAAGTAAACGAGGGAGTTATCTGGGCTCTGGTAAAGGGATTATTCTCCCTCACCACTGGGTAACAATGATCTTAAATTGAAGTGTGTAGGTCAATGAAGTTAATAATCTTTTATTTCATAGTAGGAAGTTCTGTCCTTTTACAGCTTGAACTTTAAAAAGCCATTAGTTGTTATTTATGTTGAGTTCTTACGATTTTACTCTATAGCTTTTTAAAGCATGTGTAGGTATTTTTACTTTTTCTTCGCAGCAGGAGAACTGCTCTATTTTGTTTTTAGTTTGCACGTATAGTGTGGTTAGGGACTATGGATAGGTGTGACTGTCCTCCCAAGTTTCTAATTTGGTTCCCTCACCTCTCTTACTTTTCAGTAAGGATTCTTTCTCCTCCCCAAAAGGTAGACCCAATAAGTAGGTTATTTTATTTTATTTTATTTTTTGCAAATAGTGGTTTGTTAACATTTAGCACCTCCTTTTTTAAAAATAATGGTGGAAAATTTGATTTACACATTTAGATATGAATTGACTAAATTAGTTCACGAAATTATGTTTTGTGAGCTTTCTTTCTGGGGGTGACAAAAGGAAGAATACTGTCTTCAGATTTGGGTTGTCATTGCTAGAATGTTAGAGATGGGCATGAAAATTCCCCTGAAGGCAAATCTTGAGAAGGGAGGATAACAGCTGACACACCAACAGGCAGTGCAGTCATAGGGAGAGTACAGTTTTAAGGAAGCATTTAACTCAGCTGTGGCCAATTCTTTCCTTTTCCCCTTCTCTTTTCTAAGTAAACACCCAAGTCCTGGCATCATATGAGAGTAAAATACACATGCTGTATACCTCTTGCCAAATAAAAACAACATCTCCCCATCCTTCTTAATAACTCTTTAATGAAGTTGGTAGTTCAGTGTCTGGGTTTGGGGACCAGACTTCATGAGTTCAAATTCTTCCACCCCAATATATATGAACTAAGTGACCTTGGCAAGTCATTTGATTTCATTAGGTCTCTTATTTGTAAAGTGAGAATAGCCAGTAGAATTAATAGGCCTGTAAGGTGGTACTTTCCTATAATCCCCGCTACTTGTGAGGCTGAGGCAGGAAGATTGCAGCTTTGAGGCCAACCTGTGCAATTTAGAGGGACTTAAAATAAAAGATAAAAAGGGGTAGAGTTGTGTAACTCAGTGATAGAGTACTTCCTCAGTCTTTGTGAGACCTGGATAGAGGCCCAGTATTGCAAAACAAACAAACAAACAAACAAACAAATAAATATACTTTTTCTTACTTCCTAGTGAGGAGATTAAATGAGATGAATAATGTAAAATGTTTAACAGAATGCCAGGAAAAATGTAGGTGCTCAATAATGGTGTGCATTCTCTGTGCATCTAAAATTACTATGGGAATGTTCTTGGATAAGCAGAATTAACATTGTCAAAATGCCATACTACTGGAAGTGTTATACAGATATAATGAAATTCCTATTAAAATTCCAAAGATCCTCTTTATAGAAATAAAAAAAAAGAAGTCATGAAATCAGGAAATTCATTTGGAAAAATAAGAGGCTGAGAACAGACAAAGCAATCCTTAGTGAGAAAATTGAAGCAGGAGGCACCACAATACCAGACCTTAAATTATATTACAGAGCTGTAATAACAAAAACAGCATGATATTGGCACCAAAACAAACATGAAGACCAATGGAACAGAATAGAAGACACAGAGACAAATCCACATATATGCAGTTACCTTATACTAGACAAAGGCATCAAAAACATACCTTGGAGGAAAGATAGCCTCTTCAACAAATGGTACTGGAAGAACTGGAAATCCATAAGTAGCAAAATGAAATTTAACCCCTATCTCTCACCTTGCATGAAACTCAACTCAAAGTGAATCAAAGACCTAGGCATTAGACCAGAAACCCTGCACCTGCTAGAAGAAAATGTAGGCCCAACCCTCCATCACATCAACTTAGGAACTGACTTCCTCAACAAGACTCCTAAAGCACAAGAAATAAAATAAATATTAAATGGAATGGTATTAAACTATAAAGCTTCTTTATAGCAAAGGAAACAATCAAGAACATGAAGAAACAACCTACACAATGGGAAAAAATCTTTGCCACCTGCACCTCAGATAGAGCATTAATCTCCAGGATATATAAATAACTCAGAAAACCCCACAAATAATCCAATCAATAAATGGGCAAAGGAACCGAACAGACACTTTTCAGAAGAAGAAATACAAATGGTCCACAAATATGAAAAAATGTTCATAATTTCTAACAAGTAGAGAAATGCAAATTAAAACTACACTGAAAATTCACCTCACTTCAGTTAGAATGGCAACAATTAAGAAGATAAGTAACAATAAATGTTGGTGAGGATGAGAGGAAAGGATACACTCATACATTGCTGGTGAGACTGCAAATTGGTGCAATCATTGTTGAAAGCAGTATGGAGATTTCTCAAAAAACCATGAATGGAACCACCATTTGACCTAGTTATACCAGACCTTGGTATATATCCAAAGGAGTTAAAATTAGCATACTACAGTGATGCAGCCATGTCAATGTTTATAGCAGAACAATTCATAATGGCTAGGCTATGGAACCAATCTAGGTGCCTTTCAACAGATGAATGGATTAAAAAAATACACAATGGAATATTACTCATCCATAAATAAGAATGGATTCATGACATTTGCCAGTAAGTGGATGGATCTGGAGACTATCACGCTAAGTGAAATAATCCAGTCCCTAAAAACCAAATGTCAAATGTTCTTTCTAACATGTGGATGCTAACACACAACAAGAGGGTGTAAGAGTCAAAGAATAGAAGTTCATTGGATTAGACAAAAGGGAATGAAAGGAAGGGATGGGGAATGGGAATAGGAATAGGAAAGACAGTGGAATGAATCTGACTCAATTTTCTGATATATGAATACAGTGCAATGAATCGCCACATCATGTACAACCACAAGACTGGGATCTGAATTAGAATAAGATATACTGCATGTTTGTATAATATGTCAAAATACACTATACTGTCAAGTATACCTAAGAAGAACAAATTTAAAAAATTACTGTGGAAGGATTAAGATATAGTTCAGTGATATAGTATGTGCTTAGCATGTTTGAGACCCTGGCTTAATACCCAGCACCAAAACAATCAGTCAATCAATCAATCAAAAACATGGTTATAGCAGATGAAATTTCCGAAGGTGATTTGGTTTTTAAGTAATTTGGATCCACTCTAAGAATGTATGTAATTTGGACCCAGTATAAGAATGTATATTTTACTTTTTGGTTCAGGAAATAGGTCAACAATACCTCTTGCTTCTAATAATTAAGGTACCTGAAAACTGCATAATGAAAATGAATGTTGATTTTCCAGTTGTTCCATAACTTAGGATTCAAGCAGCAGGAGTACTGTTTTTCAGCAAATTGGGTTAAAGAGGGAATTCACTGAAGTTCAATATTGGAAAGTCAGAGTCTCTTAGAGTTTCACATGCATTGAAGAAAGAACATGAACGACTACATTGAAGCCAAGTGGGTTGAGGCAATGGCAGTGGTGTTGGTTAACTACAGGAGGGATAATAAAAACACAGAAACGCAGTGAACAAATTTGGCACGTAAAAACTTGTAGATCACAAAAGCAGCCTGAACTTAGCTGATCCAGAGGCTGCACAACAAACTGCTCTCTTAAATGTGCTCTCTATTTCTTAACTGGCAAGCAGAGACCTGAGGTGGGAACCATCTTGAGGCGGCCCTGTTGCAGCTTGCTACTGAGAGAACCTGGGAGAGCATAGCAAACATTGTAATAATGTCCTGGCAGGCACCTACCATATGGCCTAGGGCGTACCTAGCAGAACATTAGTGAACCAGGCATAGGGATGACTGAACCAAGGGGTGTTTAAGTTAGAAAAATGGAGAAGAATCAACTTTCTTTATTTTTTCTTTTTTAAAATTTGTTCTAATTAGTTACACATGACAGTAGAATGCATTTTGACACATTGTACACACATGGAGTACAACTTCTCATTACTCTGGCTGTACCTGGTGCAGAGTAACACTGGTCATGTAATCATACACTTATATAGGGTAATAATGTCCATCTCATTCCACCCTCCTTCCCCCCCCCCCCACTGCCCCCTTTCCCCTCATTCCCCTCTGCCCAATCTAAAGTTCCTCCATTCTTCCTTATGCTCCCCCTTCTCCTTATGGATCAGCATCTGCTTATCAGAAAACATTTGGCCTTTGGCTTTTTGGATTTGACTTATTTCACTTAGCATGATATTCTCCAACTCTATCCGTTTACCTGCAAATGCCACAATTTCATTCTTCTTTAGGCTGAGTAATATTCCATTGTGTATATATACCACATTTGCAACTTTCTTTACCTTTGAGTCTGGTGGCTCACATGGCCAGTTGAAGAGGATTGGAAAACTGAAGAGGTGGGCATGAATACACTCTGGGACTAAGTGCGTGAGATTTGTGGGAGGGTTGGCTCCCATACCCCTTGAGTAGAATTCTTGGGAGTTTCCAGAGATCCAGACTCCCAGCAGAGGTTGGGATCTGCCTGGCTATAGGTATGCTGATCTAATCTCTCCAGAGGAGAGTCCACCCAACAAAGTTCCTAAAGCATGATTAGACCTAAACCCTGACCACTGGAACTCCTCTCTTAGCACTCCGAAGCAGTCCCATCCTTGGAGTGCATCAATCTGCTCTGTCTGGACAAAACTGCAATTGACAGTATTTCTTATTCCATCCTACCTTATACTGGTAAGAAGGAAAGCTGAGAGCTATTTCTACCAACTTCAGTTTCAGGCCATTCCAGCTGGCAGTTCAGTGAGCAACACAAAAAGAGAAGGGGTTAACAACTCCAAATTCTTTCTGTCACTCTCTCTTTCAATGTAAAGTCCAAGACAAAATGGAAAGAAGGACATTCAGGCATAAGCACTGATCAATCATGGCTATTGTTTTTGCTGTTGGCAATTTCTGACCTTGCCATTCCTGTTTTTGTGGTAATTAGTGTTTTAGAAGTCATAGTAGGCACTGGGTATTTATTTTAATGCTGTATATTATTTGATTTGGTTGTGCTATTGTTTCTCTCTTCTGTGAAGAGCTGGGAATCTATAGAGACACTACGAATTCACAAGATAGAGACTGCTACTGAACTAAACCTAGCTAAGAGACAGCGTATCTTGCTCCACAAATTAACTGCACTCAAACTTCAGTGATACTTCAATACAAAGAGAAGAGACAAAAAAATTCCAAACTAATGATCAGGCTCTAACTAGGAGTGTCTGTATGTTTAGGGGTGGTAGTGGTGGTGGTGGTAGTGGTGAGGTTCTATTCATGAACATCCATTCCTACAGTAAAAGCAGAGAGAATTAACAAAAAGACTGTGGATACCACATCCACAAGGCTTCTCAATCTAGTCATTCTAGGACACTTTGGCAAGTGAAAATAAATCTATCTCAACATATGCATAAAGTTCAACACAGAAATACAAGAAATATGAATATGAAAAAATGAGGTTATATGATGCCTCCTAGAGTTTTTAATTTATCTGTAACTGACTTAAAAGATATTGATGTGAATGAAATATCAGATAAAAAATGATTATGAAAATGATGAATGAAATCCAAGACAACACAGAAAAATAACCAAATGAATTAAGGAAGTCAGTACAGGATATGAATGATAAATTCAATAAGGAGATAGAGATGTTGAAAAAGAACTAAATCCATCTTGGAAATGAAATACATAATAAATCAAATAAAAATGTTCAGTAGAAAGTTTCTCTAATAGAGTAGACCATGCTGGAGATAGAATCTCAGAGCTGGAAGACAAAGTGATCAGCCTTAATCATTCAGATATATTAAAGAAAAGAAAATAAGTAACCTTGACTAAAATATACAAGAACCCTGGAAAAAATGTTAAGAGAACACATTAAGAATCATTGTAATGAAAAGGGTTGTGAGATGCAGGCTAATAGATGGACAATCTCTTCAGGGAAATAATACCAGAAAAAATTTCAAACTTTGAGAATGAAATGGACATTCAGATACAGGATGCATTAAGAATTCCAAATAGTCAAGATCAAAAAATAACCTCCCATGACACATTATAATTAAAATACCTAACATACAGAATAATCGTAGAAATTTAAAAGCCTCAAGAGAAAAACATCATGTCACATTTAGAGGCAAGACAGTGATAATTTCTTCTGATTTCATATCACAAACTCTAAAACCAAGGAGGACTTGGAGTGATACATTCCAAGGACTAAAAGAAAGTAACTCTCAATCAAGATTCCTATAGCCAGAAAACTGTCCTTCAGAATCAAAGAAAAAACAAAAACCTTCCAAGATAAGCAGATACTAAATAATTCATGACTACTAAGCTGGCACTACAAAAATTACTTATAGTAATACTTCACATAATAGAAATTAGACAACAATCTCCAGAGCTCACAAATCTCATTTGAAGAGTAGTTGAACAAATGAGAAACAGGACCAAATTTAACATTAAAAATAAGTAAAAGTGGCAGTAACTAATAAATATCTATAATAATATCATAAAGGTTTCAATTCTCCAATTAAGACATAGACTTGCGGAATGGATTAGAAAACCAGACCCAACTATATGTTGTTTGCAGGCGACTCACCTTACAGGCAAAGATAGCCACAGACTGAAAGGGGAAAAATGGAAATAGGTATAACATGTGAAGGGAGCCTGAAAACAAGCAGGAGTAGCTATTCTCATATCCAACAAAGAAGACTTAAAGCCAAACTTAATCAGAAGAGGACAAAGAAGATCACATCATACTGTTAGAGATAACAGTCCAACAAGAAGATATAATTATGGTAAATATTTTTGACTCAAACATTGATGTACCTATTTATATAAAATGGACACTGTTCAAATTAAAGACTCAGATAGACCACAGTACAATAATACTGGATGATTTCAACACACCTCTTGCACCAATATGTAGGTCATTTGAAGGTAAAGACTCTGGACCTAAAAATATTATAAATCAAATGGACTTAACAGACATCTCTAGAATATTTCAGCCAGTAACACTTTAATCCAACCAAATACATTTTCTTCTCAGCTTTTCATGAAACTTTCTCCAAAATTGACCCTATTTCAGGCCACAAAGAAACTCTTAGCAAATACAAAACAACTGATATCATTCTTTGTATCTTATCTGATCACAATGAAATTAAATTAGAAATCAACACTAAAAAAACCTACAAAAACTATGTACACATGGAGATTTAACAATATACTTTTGAATGATGAATGGGTGATAGGAGAAATTTAAAAATATTCTTAGAATCAAATGAGAACAGTGGTACAACATACAAGAACTTCTGGGACACTACAAAGGCAGTTCTGAGAGGAAAGTTCATAGCTATGAGTGCCAAAATAAGAGAATCAGAAAGATCCCAAATAAACAATTGAATGGTGTGTCTTAAGTCGCTTGGAAAATAATTAAGATCAGAGTTAAAATCAATGAAATTGAGAATAAAAGAATAAAGGATCAATGAAACAAAGAGTTGGTTCTTTGAAAAGATAAACAAGCCCTTGACCAAGCTAACCAAAATAACAAAAACAAACAAACAAACAAAATAAAACAAAAAGAAGGAGAGAGAAGACCCAAATTAATACATACCCCCATTTGTAGCAGCACAACTCACAATAGCCAAACTATGAAACCAGTTTAGGTCATCAATGAATGAATTGATAAAGAAAAATATGGTACATGTACACAGCGATGTTTTATTTAGTCATGAACAATAATGAAATTATGTCATTTATTGATAAATGAATGGAACTTGAGAACATAATGTTAAGTGGAATGAACTGAACTCACAAGGTCAAGTGTCCTATGTTTTCTTTCATACATATGTGGAAGTAAGTGTGGGGGAATCTCATGAAAATTGAAGGGAAGTCTGTAGAGTAGAGAAATAGGACCAGGAAAAGGGAGGAGGGGAGGAAAGTGACATTGGAGAATGATGTTGGCTGAATTATAATTATATTTTGTGCATATACATATACATAATAACAAATCCCAGCATTATGTACCACTGTCATGCACCAGTAAAATATGGAAAAATATTATACACACTCAAAAAATTAAAGAAAAGCTAGGATGATTGTTAATAAGTGTTTGCCAATGGATTTGTGTATAACAAAAATGGCCACAGAATGTTATTAAGTGAGGTGTTGTGACAAATACCTGTAGCCCTAGTTACAAAAATCTGAGACAGAAGAATCTCTTGAGGCTAAAATTTTGTATGCAGCCTAGGCAGTCATACCCGGTCTCAAAAAGAAAAAAAATAAAAGATGTCTATGGGGATGTGCTATTGTATTCATTCTAAGTTATTCTTTGTTCAGTTGATTTTCTCAACTTATACTAGATCAATTTATCTGCATAAGAAAGGAAATTTAAAAAGATATATAATATTATCTAATATATTCTAGGTAGTTACTCAGAATTTTCTTTCTTTCATTGCCCTTTCCCCATTCATTTATTCCTAGATTTTAGTTTGGTCTGTGTTTTATCTGGTACTGGATTCTAGGATTCTATTCCACGTTGTAATTTCTTGTGGCTGCTTCAGATTCGGTAACCTTAGAATGATAGTCTTTCTGCTGTATTCAGTTTTACTCCATCCTCCTGTACTACAGTTCTTCTTATCTCCTTCTTTTAGAGCTCTTCCTACCTGGGAAGAAGTAGACTCAGGCAACTCTGAAGCCGGAGTTATTGGAAGAGAATATCCTGGGAAACTGATCTTTGATAGCCTTGCAGTTGACAGGAATGTCTGGTAGTTTTTAATGCTGATGGGTATGTAGATTCATAGAATCTTGGGGTTGGGAGGATAGAACACAGGGAACTTCTCCAAGGGCAAGGCAGAAGCTAACCTGGAGCAGGTACCATGCTGGACCATGTGATGTCTTCGTTGGGCAGGTGTGCTCTTCCCTCACTCTAGGAGTGCCACCATCCTTCCAGCCTTGTGCAGCTGTCCATATAAAAAGCAGACTTCATTGCACCAATAGTTGAGGAACTTATGCCCTTTGCCTGTGGTTATGGAATGTTTTAATCTATCACAGCACTGTCAGCCTTGTGACCGTCATGCTCTACTCTAGTTCCTGGACCACACAACTCAACCCATATCCAAGAATGCCCTCAACACCTCGTAAGGAGAGCCAAGAATTTAGATACTTCCAGGTAGTGGTCCACACCTTTCTATACAAAACCCTAAACAAAGGAGCTAACAGTTGTTCTGAGGACTTAGGGAATTTAGCTGGACAACAAGTTTTTTAAGTCAAGGACTTTGTCCTACTGCCCCTCACCCCCAATTCCTAGCACAATATCTGATCTATAGTAGTGTTGGAATTTTATGAACTAGATAAATGATTTTCTGCTTTCATTTTTAAAGTGGGTACCATTTGAGAGATAGACATAGGAGTTAGGTGTTGGAAATTAACAGGCCACTATTAGCACATACATTGCCTTGTTTGGATTAATAAATGTATCTTGTTTTCTTCCTTTGGGTCTATGAATTAGAAGAAAACACCCACTCTCTTGGAAGATGATCGCAAAGACTGACTGCTTCTGGGTAGATGAAGTAGAAGAAAATTCCCAGCATGCTGGGTTGGTGTGTGGAAGCTGAGCTGGATTTAATCTCTTCTTGTCCCCTAGGCCGTGACTTTTATGTGGGGTGACTCTGGAGATAAGGAGAAGAGTTTTCTTTTCTTTTCTTTCTTTCTTTCTTTCTTTCTTTCTTTCTTTCTTTCTTTCTTTCTTTCTTTCTTTCTTTCTTTCTTTCTTTCTTTCTTTTTTTAAATGAAAATTGAATTAGAATTAGAATATATTGCTTTGATGTGCCAACATAATGGGCTTTCTGATGATCTTTCATTAATTATTTTTCAATATAATAGTGTTCTCCTTGTAGGGTGTATTTATTAGCTTTTCATCCATGTGACCAAAATACCAATGAAAACAAGTTAGAGGAGGGAAAGTTTATTTTGGCTCAGTGTTCCAGAGGTTTAGTCCATTGGTTGGCTGAGTCCATTGCTCTGAAGATGAGGCAGTACATCATCGGGGAAGGATCCAGTGGATGAAAACTATTCAGCTCATGTCTGCTAGGAAGTAGGTGGGGAGCGGGAGAAGGAGTTGCAGAGAAGAGGAATCCTATCAAGGCATGCCCACAGGAACCTGCTCCCTTTATTCACACCCCACCTGCCCAGTTACCACCTAGACAGTCCTTCCCATCTAGGATGGACTGTTTAGGTTGCAGCTTTCACAATTTAATCATTTTATCTCTGAATATTCCTGCATGAACACAGAGCTTTGGGGGAATATTTTCTATCTAAACCATAACAATAGGAATAGAACCTAACCCACTGTGCTCACGCCATTGTTGAGAGTCAAGTAGGATGTCGCCCTCCCTAGACTAGCATGTATGATTAAATCAGGCCCAGAGGAGACCCTGCCAAACTGGCTCATTTTTTTCTCCCAAAGTTCATAATAATATAATTCATTCCTTTCCCTTGGAAGGAATAAGTAAGGAGGTAGGGAGAGAGGACAGGGGTTTTACTCTTGCAGATGTTCTCAATTTATGAACTTTTTGGGGACACATTCAAATTATATCCAAACCATAGCATTCAACCCTGAGATTCATGCCCTTTTTATAATGCAAAAGCATTCATTCTATTTGCTTAGTCCCTATATCTTAACCCCTTCCAGCATTGCTCAAAAGTCCAAGTTCCAAGTCTCATCTTAAAATTCCACATCTGGCATCCTGTGCACACAGTAGTGGGAGAGGGCCTCCATGGCTTTGCTGGTCACAGCCCACATGGTTGCTCTCTGGCTGCACGCTTATGTCTGCAGCTTTCCAAAGGTGTCACCACGTAACTGCTGATTGCTCAGCCTGTCTGGGATCCCATCTGGGGCTCCACTCCCATGGCTCCACTAGGCATCAGACCCATTGGGGCATCTCTGTTGTGGTTCTGCTCCTGCAGCAAACTTCTGCCTGGCTTCCCAAACTTTTCTTTGAAACACCTGTGGAAACTGTCATGACCCATAACCCTTGCATTTTCCATACCTGCAGAACAAGTATGGGACAGATGCCACCAAAAGTTTGATATCTGCACACTGGTGCCTGGGCCAGCTTGAACCATGGTTGTAGGAGCAGAGACTTTAGTGGAAAGCAGGGGATAGAATTCTGAGGTGGCCCTGGATAGCTAGCTCTATGGAGTGAAAGTTGGGGCTCTTCCCTGAAATGATTTTGCTGTTTTAGGCCTCTAAACCTATGATGAGAGGGACAATTTTGAAGTTTTCTGAAATGCTCATATGATCCTTTTCCAATTGTCCTGATGATTGGCTTCAGAGCTGATCTCTTTAGCAAGTGCTTGGTTGCTTTGCTCCACCCTTACATGCTTTTTCTTGCTCTTTCTCTGGTCAGGCTGAAAATTTTCTTTTTTTTTTTTTCAGGTGCTGGTGATCGAATCCAGGGCCTTGTGCTTGCGAGGCAAGCACTCTACCGACTGAGCTATCTCCCCAGCCCTGAAAATTTTCCAAATCTTTCTTTTTTGTTTCCTTTTGTTCCTAATTTGAGAAAAAACAATTAAAAAGTAACCAAGCAGTAATCTACGTATTCTGTTGTTCAGAAGTTTCTTTTATCAGTTTTTATCCTTTTAAATTTGGCCTTTTGTATAGCTCTAGGACATGCATACAGTTCAGCAAAGTTGTTTGCTACTTCATAATAAGGATGGCCTTTACTCCAACTTCCCATAGGATCCTTATTTCCATTTGAGACTAATTCACTTGTCTTCTAGTTTCTCCCAAGAATCACCCTTAATACCCCACTTATAGCTTTGCAGGTATTTCCTAGCCTCTTCCTCCAAACTCTTCTAACCTCTGTTCATAACAAGAAAAAAAAAAAAAAAAGTCCACATTTTTACCTTTTCTTACAGCAACTACTTCATTCCTGTTAGCAATTTTTTATATTAGTCTGTTTTCTGTTACTATCACAAAATATTTAAAGCTGGGAATTTACAAAGAAAATAGTTTTATTTGGCTTACAGTTTTCTTTAGCTTATAGTTTTGGAGGCTTTGAAGTCCAAGATTGGTCAGCTCTATTGGTTCAGCTCTTGTGAGGGTTTGCTTTTCTGTGTCATATCATGGCAGATGGCAACATAATGGGAGAGTGTGCAGGAGGGAGAGATCATATAGACAGGAGGCCAGAGGAGCAAATACATTATAAGAACAAGAATATAAACTGTTTAGGAAAGAACAGTGATAGAATAGCCAAGGGTCAAGTGTTGTGGGCTAAATAAATGGTTTGCAACATATAGGGAATATGTAAACTGTAGATTTCAGTTTGTTTTTTGGACTTTGTTATACTTTGATTTTGGAGGTGGCAGGAATGACTGCTTATAGATTAACAGGAAAAGGACCATTTTAAGGATGTAAGTGTTCAGAGAGCAAGTTGGAAAGCACCCAAGCTACGATTTGGTGGAGAAAGGTTAGTCAACTCACTTGGAAACCCTTCAAAATTGACTACAAAGAGGGAGAAGAGACTGGCAGGAGGTAGAGCTGCGATTTCTTATCTTGAATACATTTGAATAGACTCTAATCTCTGGTGGATATAATGAAGATTACATTTTATTCCTTGAGAGGAGAAAAAGGGGAACAAGTTCAAAAATTCTCAAAATGCTACTTATTGAGAAATCATTCTTTTTCTCTTTAGTATCACTCAGAACATTGCAGCAGAGAAAGAGAAAGTGAGAAGGCTTAACTTTGGGTCTTTCTGAGTGAGAAGGAATCTATGCTTTTGTTGTCTTATTTATTACACCTTAATTACATTACTAATTCATATTAGTTTAGCAAGTTAGTCAAGTATTTTAAGGTCCTAAAACACATGGAACAAATGAGTTTAAATTTTTTTTTCATTTGTTTTAATTGTAAATTATTTTAGATCTGCATTGGAATTACTCAAAATATCCTTTTAAGTAATACTATCTAGGACTTTAACAAAAACTAAAAGAAAAATGAGTTTTGATGGTGGACAAAAGATCAGTCATTAGGCTGTAGTTGGTAACAATGGAGTGAAGATGGATAACTGGGAGGTAGGAGGAGAATGGAACCTACTTTAAAGAATAAATCAGTTTCCTAATGCTGCATGGTTAGTTACCCTGAGGTTTATTTTCTTAGAACAAGAGTCATTCTTTAGCCTCTGGTTAAGGTGTGAGATCAGCTTGGTAGTCTTAATGTTGGTCATAACTGGTTTTACTCAAGAGTCTGTAGTTTTTTGTCTTTTTGGGACAATTTGATGGGTTGGCTGGGGACTCACGGGTCCCAGTGGCTTCCCTCATATATGTGGTGTTGGGTGGCTATTGTGTATCTTGGTTGCCTCGAGGGGGCTTTCATCCTCTAACAGGTTAGGGCTGATCTGAAAAGTGCTGGTCTCAGCTTTCCAGGCAGCAAGAGAGCAAGCCCCGAGGTGTGAGCACTTTTCCAAGTCTTTTATTTTCTAATGTCTTGTTTGGCAGGTCATGTGGTCAACCCCAGATTCAGAAGTTAGAGAACTAGAATCTATTCCTCAATGAGAGGAGCCTCAAAGCCACAGAGAGAGAAAGAATCTGAGGTTGTCTTTACCATCTACTATAGGATTTTAGGTTGAGGTGAGATGGCTGGTTGGAGAGGATGGGTGAGAGACAGAGAAGAGGAAGGGTGGGTAGTAAACATGACTTTGTCTACTTTGCCTTTTCCTGGGGTTGCCCCTGACTGGCTCGAAGTGCCATTTTGTAGTATAAGAAACACTGGTGGTATTTTAACCAGATTCAGAAACCAAAGTTAGCACCGAAAATTACTGGGAAATGGGAAACTAACAGAAGAAAAGAGTACAGGTGATTAAAGCATATATACTGTAAGAATATTTCTAAAAGTTTTATAAGGCAGTCCTAGATATTATTTTAGCTCAGTCTAGTAATCTTGGTGTGGTATTACCCTCCCATTATCTGCATTGGAAAGCTTGGTAAGGGGATTTTATGTAGTTCATAGAATTGTGTGCAAGGAGTGTAAGAAAACCAAGAACCATACTTATTAAAGCTGAGATTATACTTGGGTGAGAACATATCGTATACCTATGGTTGTGGAAAACTGTGGCAAGAGTAGATATTTTACCATAGGTTCTTTTTCATCAGCCGTTTCAAAAGAATAAAGGGACAATGTCTATGGTCTTTATTACTGAATTGAGCAGGATGGAACCTTAATGAGATGATTAATGATCTAAATAGGTATTATATCTGATATGGGAGGAGGGAAAATGGTGTGAGGGAGCTGCTTTCTCATCGGTGAGCTCAACTATCGAGGGACTAAATTAAGATGGCAAGTGGAGCCAAGCAAAAACTTGCCTCACTGTTGCATCTGGGTCTCCACCCACTTCTCTACTTCCCTCCTCTCCCTCCCCTCCCTTCTCTTTTTCTCTAGGCAACCTCAGATCTTGAGGTCTCTGAGTCACAATTTTTTCTCAGTAAAATGAGGACAGTAATGTATTATTTCTCAGACTACTTAACCATCTACCTCAAGATCAAGCCTGGGCTTTACATCACCCAGCACTCCTTTACCTTTCTTGTTTTTGCTTATTTGATGTATATATATATTTTAAATCAAAATGTGTCATCTTTATTCAATTTACAAGTTACACACAGAAATGCATACAAACGCACACATAAAAATTTTTCTCTTTTACATACATAGAATCACACTATTACAGTATTTTGTAAATTTCTTATCTCTTTCAATGTTTAATTTTTTATATCAAGTATTCTTACACTATATAATTTTAATGATTCCATAGTAAACTACTAGGTAATGGTATTATAATAATATATGGCCAGTCACCTATTAGTCTATTTGGGTTTCCAATTTATTATCATATAAATATGCTGCACTAAATATTCTGGTAGCTGACTAATATGCAACTATAACTAGTTCTTTTTATTCTTTCGAAGACTCAAGGTATTTTATTAACAGCTAGTACGAACTGTAAGATAGCTCAATTAGATTACGAAGTACAAAATTGACACACAAAAGTCTGTAGTTTACATATATTCAAACAATCTTTTGGAAGATCTAATGGAAGAATATGTTTGTCAATAAAAATGTGAGACCTATTAAAAATAAAAAATTAAAATACCACTGAAGGAAAAAAAATAGCTTTTCTACAAACAGAAGGATCAAATTATTGTGTAAATTAACTAGTAAATTTAACAAAATCTCAATGAAAATTTAACAGTTTTAAGCTATATCACCTGATGCTAAATTTAGTGGGGAAAAAAAAAAAAAAAACATGGAAGTGGGACCAGCAGTAGAACATACTAAGGCATTTTTAAAAGCCTAAATTATTTAAGAGTATCATACTGGTCTATTAGCAAAACAGAATGCCCAGAAAGAAGTAAGCACACCAGATACATAAAGAAATTGAATGTGCAAAGATGACATGATCTCAAATCACTGGGAAAAAGAAATCATCAATAAATGTTATAGGAATAAGTAAAGTAATATCCCTGTCTTACTTCATATACCATGATAAATTCCACATGTACGAAAGGTATTTTTTAAATAACATAACCATTAAATAATAATAAGAAAACTTGAAATTTTTTTCTTTACAAAGCTGTAGTTAGCAAGAATTATCTAACTTTTCATGACTCAAACTCCCCAAGTCATAAATTGTTTCACTGGTACTTATTGTTATATAAAAATCAAATTTTTATGGAAAGAAGCACAAACTTTTAAAAAAGACAACTAAGGAAGATATTTACAGCTCGTAACACAAAGAGCTATCTTTCCTAACATGTAAATTGATAATATCATAACCCTTTCAAAACACAAAAAAAGGAAATAAAATTTGCTATTAATAAACAAGATAGTTAACTCATTAAAAAAGAGAAATGTAAATTGAAACTACAGATGAAAGACCATTTTCTCTCTCTCCATTGGCAAAAATCCAAAGTTAGCTAACACACTCTATTGATAAGACTCTGGAGGGGAAAGCATTTTCTCATGCATTCTGACAGCAGTGTATTAAATTCACCCAGAATTATTGTGCTGTGGTCTATTTGATTCCTGGAATTGAGAAGGATTTGTTTGACGTACATGGATGTGCTATTGTTTGGGGCATTAATATTTACTATTATTGTGTCTTCCTGATTTATGTTTCCCTTAAGCAGTATGAAATGTCCTTCTTTATCTCTTCTGAAATTTTGGCTTGAAGTCCACTTTATCTGATATAAGGATGGAAACCCCTGCTTTTTTTACTGAGTCTTTGTGTGTGGTATGTTTTTTCCCATCCTTTCACCTTTACTTTTTTTTATTTTTTATTTTATTGTAAACAAATGGGATACATGTTGTTTCTCTGTTTGTACATGGCGTAAAGGCATACCATTTGTGTAATCATAAATTTACATAGAATAATGTTTGATTCATTCTGTTATTTTTTCCCTTCCCCCCACCTCTCCCACCCCTCTTTACCCTCTATACAGTACTTCCTTCCTCCATACTTGCCCCCCTCCTTAACCCTAACTCTAACCCTAACACTAACCCTTCCCTCCCCCCCATTATGTGTCATCCTCCACTTATTAGCGATATCATTCGTCCTTTGGCTTTTTGAGATTGGCTTATCTCACTTAGCATGATATTCTCCAATTTCATCCATTTGCCTGCAAATGCCATAATTTTATCATTCTTTATGGCTGAGTAATATTCCATTGTATATATATACCACAGTTTCTTTATCCACTCATCAATTGAAGGGCATCTAGGTTGGTTCCACAGTCTGGCTATTGTGAATTGAGCAGCTATGAACATTGATGTGGCTGTATCTCTGTAGTATGCTGATTTTAAGTCCTTTGGGTATAGGCCAAGGAGTGGGATAGCTGGGTCAAATGGAGGGTCCATTCCAAGATTTCTAAGGAATCTCCACACTGCTTTCCAGAGTGGCTGCACTAATTTGCAGCCCCACCAGCAATGTATGAGTGTACCTTTCTCCCCACATCCTCGCCAACACCTGTTGTTGCTCGTATTCTTGATAATCGCCATTCTAAATGGGGTGAGATGGAATCTTAGGGTGGTTTTGATTTGCATTTCTCTTATTACTAGAGATGTTGAACATTTTTCCATATGTTTGTTGATTGCTTGTAGATCTTCTTCTGTGAAGTGTCTATTCATTTCCTTAGCCCATTTGTCGACTGGATTATTTGAATTCTTGGAGTAGAGTTTTTTGAGTTCTTTATAGATTCTGGAGATTAGTGCTCTATCTGAAGTATGATTGGCAAAGATATTCTCCCACTCTGTAGGCTCTTTCTTCGCATTGCTGATAGTTTCCTTTGCTGAGAGAAAGCTTTTTAGTTTGAATCTATCCCAGTGGTTGATTCTAGCTTTTATTTCTTGTGCTATGGGAGTCCTGTTAAGGAAGTCTGATCCTAGACCAACAAGGTGAAGATTTGGACCTACTTTTTCTTCTATAATCTGCAGGGTCTCTGGTCTGATTCCAAGGTCCTTAATCCATTTTGAGTTTAGTTTTGTGCATGGTGAGAGATATGGGTTTAGTTTCATTATGTTGCATATGGATTTCCAATTCTCCCAGCACCATTTGTTGAAAAGGCTATCTTTTCTCCATTGCATATTTTTGGCACCTTTGTATAGTATGAGAAAATTGTATTTATTTGGGTTTGTGTCTGTGTCCTCTATTCTGTACCATTGATCTACCTTTCTATTTTGGTACCAATACCATGCCGTTTTTGTTACTATTGCTTTGTAGTAGAGTTGAAGATCTGGTATTGCAATACCCCCTGTTTCACTCTTCCTGCTAAGGATTGCTTTAGCTATTCTGGGTTTCTTATTCTTCCAGATGAATTTCATAATTGCTTGCTCTATTTCTGTAAGGTACGTCATTGGGATTTTAATTGGAATTGCATTGAATTTGTATAGCACTTTAGGTAGTATGGCCATTTTGACAATATTAAGTCTTCCTATCCAAAACATGGAAGATCTTTCCATCTTCTAAGGTGTTCTTTAATTTCTTTCTTTAGTGTTGTATAGTTCTCCTTGTAGAGGTCTTTCACCTCTTTTGTGAGATTGATTCCCAAGTATTTTATTTTTTTCGAGGGTATTGTGAATGGGGTAGTTTTCCTAATTTCTCTTTCTGAAGATTCATCACTTATGTATAAAAATGCGTTGGATTTATGGGCATTGATCTTGTAACCTGCTACTTTACTGAATTCACTTATGAGTTCTAAGAGTTTTCTGGTGGAATTTCCAGGTTCCTCTAAATATATAATCATGTCATCAGTGAACAGGGATAGTTTGAGTTCTTCTTTTCCAATTCGTATCCCTTTAATTTCTTTGGTTTGTCTAATTGCTCTGGCCAGAGTCTCAAGAACGATGTTGAATAGAAGTGGTGAAAGAGGGCATCCCTGCCTTGTTCCAGTTTTTAGGGGGAATGCTTTCAGTTTTTCACCATTTAGAATGATATTAGCCATGGGTTTAGCATAAATGGCCTTTACAATGTTAAGGAATGTTCCCACTATTCCTATTTTTTCTAGTGTTTTGAGCATGAAGGGGTGCTGTATTTTATCAAATGCTTTTTCTGCATCTATTGAAATAATCATGTGATTCTTGACTTTAAGTCTATTAATATATAGTCTATTAATATATAATATATATGATGAATTACGTTTATTGATTTCCTGATGTTGAACCAACCTTGCATACCTGGGATGAAGCCCACTTGATCATGGTGCACTATCTTTTTAATATGTTTTTGTATGCGATTTGCTAAAATTTTGTTGAGAATTTTTGCGTCGATGTTCATTAAGGATATTGGTCTGAAATTTTCTTTCCTTGATGAGTCTCTGTCTGGTTTAGGTATCAGTGTGATATTGGCTTCATAGAATGAGTTTGGGAGGGTTCCCTCCTCTTCTATTTTATGGAATACTCTGAGAAGTATTGGAATGAGCTCTTCTTTAAAGGTTTTGTAGAACTCGGCTGAGAACCCATCTGGTCCCGGACTTTTCTTTGTTGGTAGGCTTTTGATGACTTCTTCTATTTCAGTACTTGAAATTGGTCTATTTAAATTGTTTATGTCCTCCTCATTCAGTTTAGGCAATTCATATGTCTCTAGAAACCTGTTGATGTCTTCGAAATTTTCTATTTTGTTGGAGTATAGATTTTCAAAATAGCTTCTAATTATGTTTTGTATTTCAATCGTGTCTGTTGTGATATTTCCTTGTTGATTCCGAATTTTAGTGATTTGGGTTTTCTCTCGTCTTCTCTTTGTTAGTGTGGCTAAAGGTTTATCAATTTTGTTTATTTTTTCAAAGAACCAACTATTTATTTTGTCAATTTTTTGTATTGTTTCTTTTGTTTCAATTTCATTGATTTCAGCTCTGAGTTTAACTATTTCCTGTCTTCTCCTACTTTTGGTGCTGTTCTGTTCTTTTTCTAGGGCTTTGAGCTGTAGTGTTAGGTCGTTTATTTGTTGAGTTTTACTTCTTTTATTAAATGCGCTCCATGAAATAAATTTCCCTCTAAGTACTGCTTTCATAGTGTCCCAGAGATTTTGATATGATGTTTCTTTGTTCTCATTTACCTCTAAGAATTTTTTAATTTCCTTCCTAATATCTTCTGTTATCCATTCATCATATAATAGCATATTGTTTAATCTCCAGATGTTGGAATAGTTTCTGTGTTTACTCTTTCATTTATTTCTAACTTCAATCCATTATGATCTGATAGAATTCATGGTAGTGTCTCTATCTTCTTGTATTTGCTAACATTATCTTTGGCATAATATATGGTCTATTTTAGAGAAGGATCCATGTGCTGCTGAGAAGAAAGTGTATTCGCTCTTGGTTGGATGGTATATTCTATAAATGTCCGTTAAGTCTAAATTATTGATTGTGTTATTGAGATCTATGGTTTCTTTGTTCAATTTTTGTCTGGAAGATCTGTCCAGTGGTGGGAGAGGCGTGTTAAAGTCACCTAGTATTATTGTGTTATGGTCTATTTGGTTTCTGAAATTGAGAAGGATTTGTTTGACATACATGGATGAGCCACTGTTTGGGGCATAGATGTTTATGATTGTTATATCTTGCTGATTTATGCTTCCCTTAAGCAGTGTGAAATGACCTTCTTTATTCCTTCTGACTAACTTTGGCTTGAAGTCCACATTATCGGAAATGAGGATGGATACTCCAGCTTTTTTGCTGAGTCCATGTGCATGGTATGTTTTTCCCCATCCTTTCACCTTTAATCTATGGGTATCTTTTTCTATGAGGTGAGTCTCTTGCAGGCAACATATTGTTGGATCTTTCTTTTTAATCCAATCTGCCAGTCTATGTCTTTTGATTGATGAATTCAGGCCATTAACTTTCAGGGTTATTATAGAGAGATGATTTGGTTTCCCGGTCATTTGGTTCATTTGTTAAATTTTATTTATTTATTTGTTTGACACAACTTGTTTCCTCCTTTATTTGACAATTCCTTTAGGATAATTCCTCCCTTTGCTGATTTGCTTCTTTGTTTTTCATCTCTTCCTCATGGAATATTTTGCTGAGAATGTTCTGTAATGCTGGCTTTCTTTTTGTAAATTCTTTTAGCTTTTGTTTATCATGGAAGGATTTTATTTCATCGTCAAATTTGAAGGTACGTTTTGCTGGGTATAAGATTCTTGGTTGGCATCCATTTTCTTTCAGGGCTTGAAAAATGTTGTTCCAGGCCCTTCTAGCTTTTAGGGTCTGGATTGAAAAATCTGCTGATATCCGTATTGGTTTCCCCCTGAATGTAATTTGGTTCTTTTCTCTCACAGCCTTTAAAATTCTGTCTTTATTTTGTATGTTCGCTATTTTCATTATAATGTGCCTTGGTGTGGGTCTGTTGTAATTTTGTGTATTTGGAGTCCTATAAGCCTCTTGAACTTGATTTTCCATTTCATTCTTCAGATTTGGGAAAATTTCTGATAGTATTTCATTGAATAAATTGTTCATTCCTTTGGCTTGTTTCTCTAGGCCTTCCTCAATCCCAGTAATTCTTAAATTTGGCCTTTTCATGATATCCCATAGTTCTTGTAGATTCTGTTCATGATTTCTAACCATCTTCTCTGTTTGTTCAACTTTGTTTTCAAGGTTAAATATTTTGTCTTCAATATCTGAGGTTCTGTCTTCCAGGTGTTCTATCCTATTGGATATGCTTTCTATGGAGTTCTTAATTTGGTTTATTGTTTCCTTCATGTCAAGGATTTCTGTTTGGTTTTTTTTTCAATATCTCTAACTCTTTATTGAAATGATCTTTTGCTTCCTGTATTTGCTCTTTTAACTGTCGATTGGTGCGATCATTCAATGCTTGCATTTGCTCTTTCATCTCATCATTCAGTGCATGCATTTGCTCTTTCATCTCATCGTTTGCTTCTCTGATCATTTTAATTATGTACATTCTGAACTCCTTTTCTGTCCTTTCTTCTGCCATGCTGTCATTGGGTTTTATTGATGTAACATCTAGATTTGTTTGCAGCATTTTCTTTCCTTGTTTTCTCATATTGCTCAGGTATCAGTGGACCGCTGAGATATTGCAGATTTCCTCTATTGACTTACAATGTCCCTGAAGATTTCTATATATATCCCCCCTTAGCCTTCAGTAGCCTGAAGTCTTGGAGGAAGTTGATAATGCAGTGCTCCACAAGGAAGCTGCCTCTCTAGGAGTGGTGGCCTTCAGGTGGGGTATAATCCCTGCTAGTGGGCAGAGGTGCCTGCACTTGTTGACCAATCGTCATCCAAAGGGGACCTAGGCTGCGGGCTGAGGCAAGGCCTGTTTGGGCCTGAGTCTCTGGTTTTACCATCCTTGTGGGGAAACCTCACCCAGCAGGGCAGACTCACCCGGTGGGGAGGTGTCGCTGGTCAGTTCCCTCCTAGAGGTTCCCCTCAATTTACAGCTACCGCCTGGGCTGGGCTGCCTTCCTCTGCAAAGTTCCCAGGGGCCCGGCCCTACCTCCTGGGCCTGGGAGCCTCACCCTTCGCAGATGAATCTCCTTAGGCTGCCCCTCCTCAGAGAATCTGCCCGCAGGCCTGGAACCTTCGCTCCGCCCTAAGCCTGTCTCTGTGCGGCTCTTCCACCAAGAAGCCTCCTAGATCCTGGGACCCTGCTCTGCACCTAATCGCCTGGCTATGCGGCCCCTCCTCTGAGCAGCCACCTGGGGCCCCGTACAATCACTCTGAGTCCCAGAGACCCGCCACACGCCTCTTCCTCCAGATAGCTGCCCAGTATTCCGGTGCGGTCACTAGGAGTCCAAGAAACTCACTGCGTGCCTCCACCTCCCACCAACTACCCGTAGCCCTGGGCAATCAATCACTCCGAGTCGAAGTGACCCTCCCCGTTCCTCCTCCTTCTCCAGATAACCCCCCGGGTGTTCAGGAGCGGTCGCTCTGAGTGGCTCTGAATCCACGTGACCTACTGCACGGGTCCTCTGGGCAACCGCCTGGAGCTCTGGTGCGGCCACTCAAGACCAAGCGACCCACCACGCTTCTCCTCCAGGCAGCCCCCCTGTGTTCAGGAGCTGTCGCTTTAAGTCCAAACAACTCACCACTCGCCTTCTCCTCTGAGCAGCCGCCTGGAGCGCTAATGCAGTCACTGCGAGTCCAAACAACCCGCCGCGCTCCTCCTCCTCCTCCTCCTACTCCTCTGGGCAGGCCCCAGTGTTCAGAAGTGGTCTGAGTCCAAACAGCTCGCCGCGCGGCCTCTCCTCTGGCAACCGCCTGTGGCTCTGGTGCAGTCACTCCGAATCCAAGTGGCCACGTTCCTCCTCCTCCTCCTCAGGGCATGCCCCAGTGTCCTGAGTCCACACAGCTCTCCTCGCCACTCCTCCCCTGGGCAGCCGCTGGAGCCCCAGTGATTGCTCCGAGTCCCAGCGCTGTGCTGAGCGGCCTCCTTTACGGCGCTCCCAGTTGTCCGCGTTCACTGCTCCAGTGGGGGGAGGGGTGTCTCGCCGGCAGCTCTACTTCACAAAGTTCCCTGCGTTCCGGGACCACCGTCCCATCCGGGATGCCTTCCCAACGCGTGAGAGTCACCCGGCTGCTTTGAGTTGGTCCCAAGTGTCTCAATATCTCCTCTTTTGAATCCTGAGTCCTGGAGCAACATGAAATGCAGCCACCCTCTAGGCCACCGTCTTGAAACCTCCTCCTTTCACCTTTAGTGTGTGGATGTCTTTTTATATAAGATGATTCTCTTGAAGGTGGCATATTGTTGGATCTTTCTTTTTAATCCAATCTGCTAGTCTATCTCTTTTGATTGATGAGTTTAGTTCATTAACATTCAGGGTTATTATTGAGGAATGATTTGTATTCCCAGTCATTTTGTGTTATTTTTGGTTTTTAACTTGACTTGGTTTCTCCTTTGATAGACTTTTCATTTAGGGTGGTTCCTCCCTTTGCTGACCTACATTGTTTTTTATTTTCTCCTCAAGGAATATTTTGCTGAGAATGTTCTGTAGCTCAGGGTTTCTATTTGTAAATTTTTTAAAATTTTGTTTCTCATGGAAGGATTTTATTTCATCTTCAAATCTGAAGGTTAGTTTTGCTAGGTATAAGATTCTTGGTTGGCAACCTTGTTCTTTCAGAGCTTGAAATATGTTGTTCCAGGTCCTTCTAGCTTTTAGGGTCTGGGCTGAGAAATCTGCTGATATTTGTATTGGTTTCCCCCTATATGTAATCTGATGCTTTTCCCTTGCAGCTTTTAAAATTCTACCTTTATTTTGTATGTTAGGCATTTTCATCATAATGTGGCTTGGTGTGGATCTGTTGTGATTTTGTGCATTTGGTGTTCTGTAAGCCTCTTGTAGTTGATTTTACATTTCATTCTTCAAGTTTGGGAAATTTTCTGATATTATTTGATTGAATAGGTTGTTCATTCCTTTGGTTTGTATCTCTGTGCCTTCCTCAATCCTGATAGTTCTTAAATTTGGTCTTTTCATGATATCCCATAGTTCTTGGGGGTTCAGGTTCATGATTTCTTACCATCTTCTCTGTGTGGTCAACTTTATTTTTAAATAAAGTTGATTAAATATTAAATATTAAATTTAAATTAAATATTAATATTAAATTTAAATATTAAATATTAAATTTTAAAAGTTGATTAAATATTTTGTCTTCTTTGCCTGATGTTCTGTCTTCCAAGTGATCTAGTCTGTTGGTCATGCTTTCCTTTGAGCGTTTTATTTGGTTTATTGTTTCCTTCATTTCAAGGATTTCTGCTTTTTTTTTTTTTTTTCCAGAATCTCTATGTCGTTGTTGAAATGATCTTTTGTTTCCTGCAGTTGTTTTTTCAACTGCTTATTGGAGTGATCATTCATTGCCTGCATTTATTCTCTTATCTCATCCTTTGCTTCATGAATCATTTTAATTAAATATATTCCGAAATCCTTTTCTGACATTTCTTCTACCATCCTGTCATTGGATTCTGTTAACACAGAATCTTGGTTTTTTTTGGAACAGTTTCTTCCCTTGTTTTTTCATGTTGTCTACATATCTTCCCCTCTAGCTATGCAGATCTGGGGTGTTGTAGTTTCCCCCCTATAGGTTTATAGTCACCCTGCAGGTTTCTAAAACCTCTTCTTTAAGGGGGAGATCAATATTAGCAGCATCCAGTACAGATGATATGCAGCCCTAAATCAAATAGCTCCTATGAAGATGTTAACAATATTGTCCTAATAAACAGAGAGGATGAGTTCAATTATTATCTTCAGTATAACACATAGATTTGAAATGAGGTCTACAATTTCTAATGGTGGACAAAGAGGATGGGGAGGGGTGTAGGATGTAACTGTTAATGGGATAAGAAAAGAGTATATAGAAGTACTAGATCTTAGAAACAGTGAAAACAAAATCAAAAGACGTTGGTTGTCTGCATGGGAAAAGGGAGAAAAGATACTCTGAGGAAACAGGTAAACAAAAGGAAAATAGAGTGAGAAAAATAAAACAAACATTTTCAAAAAGGAGAAAAAAAACTACACTATAACAGTCATCTACTATTCAAACCTCCCAGTTTTCAGTAGCCTGATGTGTGAGAGTTACCTGACAATGAGTTTCCAGTCTCCAGCAGGCATCTCAGGATGGGATTGGCCCCACCTAAAAATAGCAGCTTCCACTTCCAGGATAATCCAAGATGACTACAATGGCTTCCAAACACGTTGGGAAATGGGGAACTGCAGCTTGGGGTGTGGGTGCCAAGTCTTTGTGGGGTGTGGTTGGTGGGATCAGGAGTCCTGCAGGTCCTGGCTGTTGTCCCAAAATGGCGGCAGCCATGTGTAACCAAACCTGTGAGTTCTGTGACAGTGGACTTCCAGGCAACAGTAGGCAGCTGGTGATCCTTTGGTGGTCTGCTGGTGGATAATCAGCAGGTGGACCTCAGGTGATCAGTGATAGGTAGGTGAAAGGAAGGTAAGGGGCAGGCAAGAAGAAGGCATATGGGCAAATGGCAGATAATAGGCGGCAGTCAGTGAATGATTTGCATTCAAAAAGTAGTCCATATACTGGCAGACTGCAGGTGATCGAGGTGGACAAATGGGATAAAGGGCAGGGGATCCATGAGCAGCAAAGACTGCCTCACAGAGAAAAAGATTTTCCTATGCTCGAAACTCCCATTATGGATTAAACAAGGAACACAGCTTCCCTCTAGTTCACCATCTTGGATCTATTTAAATAGAGAGTCTTGGATCTATCTAAATAGAGAGTCTATTTGATATTTTTTGAAAAAAAATGAAAATATGCTATATATATTGATTTATATATATAAACTTTTGTGTTTTTGTTTGGTGGGACCGGTGGTATTGGGGATTTAACCCAGGGCACACTACCACTAAGCTATATCTCTAGTTTAAGTTGCCCAGACTGTCCTTGAACTTGCAACCCTCCTGCCTCAGCCTCCCAAATAGCTGTAATTATAGGTGTGACACACCAAGCTCTAATTTCCATTATTCTTTATCTAATCATTTAACAATTTTTAATATTTGACACATTTGCTTTTTTATATTTCTTCTCTCTTCCTCTGCATGTACACACATATACAAACACACCTTCATACATATTTTTATTTTATGAACATTTGAAAGCAGCTTGCTGCATCATTCCCTCTTACCTCTTAGTACTTCATTGTGTATTTTCTTAAAAAATAAATAGGTATTCTCTTAAATTTCCAGGGTGTGATTGTCAAGTGAAAAATTTTTTTACATAGAAGTTATACTTTAAAAAAATATAAAAAAAATATTTTTAGCTGTAAATGAACATAATTCCTTTATCTTATTTATCTTTATTAGGTGCAAACCCAGTGCCTCACACATGCTAGACAAGCACTCTACCACTGAGCCACAACCCCAGCCCAGAAGCTATGCTTTATCCAATTTATAGATCATACTCCAACTTGTCAATTGTTCTAATAATGTCTATGTTTTCCCGCTCCAATACAGTATCCATGTCAGGTCATATATCATAATTTGTTATCTCATGTCATCAGTCAAAATCTGGAAGAATTTTTCACTTTTTTTTTTTGTCTTTCATGACATCAATATTTTATTTAAAATAAAGGCAGCTATTTTATAGAATGTTTGTCACTTTGGGTTTATCTGATATTTCATGATATAGACTCAGACCATGACTTCCTAGCTGTATATGACTTCACCAATGTTTTTAGTCAGCTTCTCATTGCTGTGATAAAATACTCATTGCTTCTCATTGCTGTGAAAAAATCAACTTAGAGAAGGAAAGATTTATTTGGGGCCATGGTTTCAGAGAATTCTGTACATGATAAGCTGGCTTCATTGTTTCTGGGTCTGGGCTGAGACACTAATACATCCTGGTAAAAGGGCATGATGGGGTAAAGCCACTTAAACTCATGGCAGACAGGAATCAGAGAGAAGGTGAGGAAGGAATCAGGGACAATCTGTATCCTTAGGAGAATCCAAAGTGACATACTAGAGGGAGGCTGCATACTTGTCACTATGTGACTTAGGATTCAAGCAGATGAAATACTGTTTCTCTGTGAGGTAGCTGTTGCTGCCCACAGATCCACTGCTGTTTAACCCCCCAATTCGTTTGCTGCAATATCCTGCTGTCTGCCAGCATATCACCTGCTTTTTGAGCACAGATTCCTTGCTGACTGCTGCCTTTCATCCCGTTTGCCCACCTCTTGCCAGCCCATTGCCCACCATTCACCTACCCATTGCCTGCTGCCCAGTGCTCACCTGCCAATCACCCACTGTTAGCCTGCAGTCTGCCCGCAGACTACGAGCAGATTGTTTGCTGCTGCCTGGAAGTCCATTGTCACAGTACCCACAGAGTTGGTTACACAAGACCTCTGACATCTTGAGACGTTGACCAGGGCCTGCAAGTGTGTCACCACAGCCACCACCATCTTGGGACCTCAGTCTGGGAACACCAGGCAGGGCCTGGATATATATTAATGGGGTGCCTGCTGGTCTGGTTGCACCTGAGGTCTTTCTGTTCAGTATGGTAATGGTTGCCATCTGGCTGCCTTTTTGCAGGGTTGCTCCTTTACATGAGCACATCCCTGATGGTCTCCTTGCCAGTTGAAAGGGCATTGAGATCTTGGGACTGCAGCAAGACAGGACCTGGGGAAGCTGAAACCCAGGTCCATCAGATTGCAGTTGGGTTTGTGTGAGCCAGTCTGGGTCTGGCAAACCTGTAGAAAGTCAGAGACTAGGGGCAGTTCCCTGTGGGGGGAGCACAGGTTGGAGAAACTAGAGAACACCAGGTTCTCTCCAGTGCAGTCCTAAAAAGGCATGGGGACAGAAGGGGGCAAACTACAATGGGTGGGAAGACTGGAAGAAGGTGTGAGGGTATCTTCTATTGTTGTGCCCACTCAACCAGTCTGGTACCCACTGGAATTGAGCAAACATCACTTCAGACAGCCCCGCCTATCAGCAGAGAAGGGAAGGGAAGCTGAGAAAATTTTTGAAAGCCAGAGGAAGCAATCATTCAGTTTTCCATTGAAATTTTCCTTTTTTTTTATTTTTTAACCTTGTCTATCACACCTCTACCATCTTTGAATCCAAATATTTTTCTTGCATCAATTTATTGAGAAATGGAATGTCTGAATAGTATATTACAGTTTTGTTGTGTGTTCTTATACTTCTACTTAAAAATACTGTATATATATTTTTTCTTACCTATCTGTCTCCCTGGATTCTCTTTCTCACTTCTCTCATACTAACAGCAACCTCTATTAATTCCTCCCTTGATCTTACAATACATTTTTACCTCCATCTTCTCTCCCTCTGCCTCATAAACATCACATCTTACACTACTTCTGTTCCTTCACTGTCCATCATTTGAAACAGTAAACCCTTTTATCAAACTTACTGTTTATATTGTAGACAAGAATTGAACACATCATTTCTGTTTATTGTGACACAACTTTAGATGCCTTAATAGGAACTATTTAGTTTAAGGTTGCATATTGTTTGCATTGGGTGTAGTTAATATTGGTCTCCTCCTTAAAGGTGAGGTACTGGAAGTCTTTAAGGACACTATAAGACTACAGGGTAGAAACTGTATTGCCTCAGATTCATATTACTAGATGGGAGGACACACAAACAATATGAAAAATCAAGAGAAACCAGAGAAACCAAAATGTTCCAACAATAGAATCCATAGACAACACAGTAGAAGAAATGTCAGAGAAGGAGTTTAGAAGTACATAGTCAGACTGATCTTCAAAATAAAGGATGGTATCACAGAGAAAATACAGAAAGTGAAAAATCACATCAATAAAGAGGCAAAGATTATAAAAAGGGATCAAGCAGAAATCCTTGAAATGAAGGAAACAATAAACCAAATTAAAAATTCAATGGAAAGTATCAACAGTCTAGACCACTTAGAAGATAGAACATCAGACAATGAAGAAAAATATACTCTTGAAAATAAAGTTAACTGCACAGAGAAGATGGTAAGGAACCATGAACAGAACTTCCAAGAAATATGGGATAACATGAAAAGACCAAATTTAAAATTTATAAGAATAGATGAAGGCATGGAGATACAAACCAAAAGAATCCCGGTCTTTTCAATGATGTAATTGCAGAAAATTTACCAAATCTAAAGAATGAAATGGAAACTCAAACACTGTAAGAGGCTTATAGGACCCCAAATGTACAGAATTACAGAAGACCCACACCAAGACACATTATAATGAGAAAGACTTACAGAATAAAAATAGAATTTTTAAGTCTGTGTGAGATAAAAAATCAAACTACATATAGGAGGAAACCAATTCAGATTTAAGCTGATTTCTCAACATAGACCCTCAATGCCAGGAGGTCCTAGAATAACATATATCAAACTCTGAAAGAAAATGGATGCCAACTGAATTTTATACTCAGCAAAGTTAAGCTTTAGATTTACAGATGAGATAAAAATCTTCCATGATAAATAAAAATTAAAAGAATTCACAACTAGAAAGCCTGCAATATGGAACATACTCAGCAAAATATTCCATGAGGAGGAAATGAAAAAAGAAGAAAAGAAAAAAAAAAAAAAAAAAAAAAAAAAAAAAAAACAACGAACACCAGCAGAGGGAGGAACCACACTAATGGAAATCAAAGGAGAAACTAAGTGAAGCCAAAAACCCAGAAAGAAACCAAAATAACTAGGAATACAAATCATATTGCAATAATAACCCTGAATGTTAATGGCCTAAACTCATTAATCAAAAGACACAGACTGTCAGATTGGATTTTAAAAAATGACCCCAAAATATGCTGTCTTCAAGAGACTCACCTCCTAGGAAAAGACATTCACAGACTGAAGATGAAAGATTGGGAAAAAACATATCACTCACAGGGACCCCATAAAAATCCTCTGAGATTTCCATCCTCATGTCAGACAAAGTGGACTTAAAACCAAAGTTAGTCAGAAAGAATAAAGAAGGTCATTTCATACTGCTGAAGGGAAGCATCCATCAAAAAGACATAACAATCGTAAATATATATGTCCCAAACAATGGAGCATTTATGCACATCAAATAAACCCTTCTCAATTTCAAAACCAAATAGAACACAACACAATAATACTGGGTGATTTTAACATGTCTCTCTCACAACTGGATAGATCTTCCAAACAAAAACTAAACAAAGAAACTATAGAACTAAAAAATACATTCAATGATGTAGACTTTTTTTTTTTTTTTGTAGTTGCAGTGCATTTATTTTCATTACTGTGATATTTGCTCCAGTGAATCATACCAAGGTTTATTTTGCTGTTTCTGGTATTTTGTTCTTTTTTTTTAAATTTTAATTAAAAATCATAAATTTACATAGGGCAATGTTGTTTGATTCATTCTGTTATTTTTTTCCCTTCCCCCCCACCCCTCCCACCCCTCTTTTCCCTCTATATAGTCCTTCCTTCCTCCATTCTTACCACCTTCCTTATCCCTAATCCTAAACCTAACCCTAACCCTAACACTAACCCCTCCTACCCCCCTTATATGTCCTCATCCGCTTATCAGCGAGATCATTTGCCCTTTAGTTTTTAGAGATTGGCTTATCTCAATAGCAAAATATCCTCCAATTTCATCCATTTGCCTGCAAATGCCATAATTTTATCATTCTTCATGGAGGAGTAATATTCCATTGTGTATATTTGCCACAGTTTCTTTATCCATTCATCAACTGAAGGGCATCTAGGTTGGTTCCACAATCTGGCTATGGTGAATTGAGCAGCTATGAACATTGATGTGGCTGTATCTCTGTAGTATGCTGATTTTAAGTCCTTTGGGTATAGGCCAAGCAGTGGCATAGCTGGGTCAAATGGTGGTTCCATTCCAAGCTTTCTGAGGAATCTCCATACTGCTTTCCAGAGTGGCTGCATTAATTTGCAATCCCACCAGCAAAGTATGAGTGAACCTCTTCCCCCACACCTCACTAACACCTATTGTTGTTTGTGTTCTTGATAATCACCATTCTAATTGGGGTGAGATGAAATCTTAGGGTAGTTTTGATTTGCATTTCTCTTAGTACTAGAGATGTTGAACGATTTTTCATATATCTGTTGATTGCTTGTAGATCTTCTTCTGTGAAGTGTCTGTTCATTTCCTTAGCCCATTTGTTGATTGGATTATTTGTATTCTTGGTGTAGAGATTTTTGAGTTCTGTATAGGTTCTGGAAATTAGCGCTCCATCTGAAGTATGGGTGGCAAAGATATTCTCCCACTCTGTAGGCTCTCTCTTCACATTACTGATAGTTTCCTTTGCTGAGAGAAAGCTTTTTAGTTTGAATCTATCCCAGTTATTGATTCTTGCTTTTATTTCTTGTGCTATGGGAGTCCTATTAAGGAAGTCTGATCCTAAGCCAACAAGTTGAAGCTTTGGACCTACTTTTTCTTCTATAAGATGCAGGGTCTTTGGTCTGATTCCCAGGTCCTTGATCCATTTTGAGTTGAGTATTGTGCATGGTGAGAGATATGGGTTTAGTTTCATTCTGTTGCATATGGTTTTCCAGTTTTCCCAGCACCATTTGTTGAAGAGGCTATCTTTTCTCCATTGCATATTTTTGGCCCCTTTGTCTAGTATGAGAAAATTGTATTTATTTGGGTTTGTGTCCGTGTCCTCTATTCTGTACCATTACTCTATCTTTCTATTTTGGTACCAATACCATGCCGTTTTTGTTACTATTGCTTTGTAATAGAGTTGAAGATCTGGTATTGTGATACCCCCTGCTTCGCTCTTTCTACTGAGGATTGCTTTACCTATTCTGGGTTTCTTATTCTTCCAGATGAATTTCATAATTGCTTGCTCTATTTCTGTAAGGTACGTCATTGGGATTTTAAATGGATTTGCATTGAATCTGTATAGCACTTTAGGTAGTATGGTCATTTTGACAATATTAATTCTGCCTATCCAAGAACATGGGAGATCTTTCCATCTTCTAAGGTTTTCTTTAATTTCTTTCTTTAGTGTTCTGTAGTTCTCATTGTAGAGGTCTTTCACCTCTTTTGTGAGATTGATTCCCAAGTATTTTATTTTTTTCGAGGGTATTGTGAATGGGGTAGTTTTCCTAATTTCTCTTTCCAGAGATTCATCACTTATGTATAAAAATGCATTGGATTTATGAGCATTGATCTTGTAACCTACTTTACTGAATTCACTTATGAATTCTAAAAGTTTTCTGGTGGAATTTCCAGGTTCCTCTAAATATATAATCATGTCATCAGCGAACAGGGATAGTTTGAGTTCCTCTTTTCCAATTCGTATCCATTTAATTTCTTTGGTTTGTCTAATTGCTCTGGCTAGAGTCTCAAGGACGATGTTGAATAGAAGTGGTGAAAGAGGGCATCCCTGCCTTGTTCCAGTTTTTAGGGGGAATGCTTTCAGTTTTTCACCATTTAGAATGATATTGGCCATGGGCTTAGCGTAGATGGCCTTTACAATGTTAAGGAATGTTCCCACTATTCCTATTTTTTCTAGTGTTTTGAGCATGAAGGGGTGCTGTATTTTATCAAATGCTTTTTCTGCATCTATTGAAATAATCATGTGATTCTTTACTTTAAGTCTATTAATATATAATATATATGGTGAATTACGTTTATTGATTTCCTGATGTTGAACCAACCTTGCATCCCTGGGATGAAGCCCACTTGATCATGGTGCACTATCTTTTTAATGTGTTTTTGTATGCGATTTGCTAAAATTTTGTTGAGAATTTTTGCGTCGATGTTCATTAAGGATATTGGTCTGAAATTTTCTTTCCTCGATGTGTCTCTGTGTGGTTTAGGTATCAGGGTGATATTGGCTTCATAGAATGAGTTTTGGAGCGTTCCCTCCTCTTCTATTTCATGGAATACTTTGAGAAGTATTGGAATGAGCTCTTCTTTAAAGGTTTTGTAGAACTCGGCTGAGAACCTATCTGGCCCCGGACTTTTCTTTGTTGGTAGGCTTTTGATGACCTCTTCTATTTCATTGCTTGAAATTGATTTATTTAAGTTGTGTATGTCCTCCTCGTTCAGTTTAGGTAATTCATATTTCTCTAGAAACTTGTTGATGTCTTCGAGGTTTTCTGTTTTGTTGGAGTATAGATTTTCAAAATAGCTTCGAATTATGTTTTGTATTTCACTCGTGTCTGTTGTGATATTTCTTTGTTCATTCCGAATTTTAGTAATTTGAGTTTTCTCCCTCTTTCTCTTTGTTACTGTGGCTAAGGGTTTATCAATTTTGTTTATATTTTCAAAGAACCAACTATTTATTTTGTTAATTTTTCCGATTGTTTCTTTTGTTTCAATTTCGTTGATTTCGGCTCTGATTTTAACTATTTCCTGTCTTCTATTACTTTTGGTGTTGGTCTGCTCTTCTTTTTCTAGGGCTTTGAGCTGTAGTGTTAAGCCGTTTTTTTTTTTTTTTTTTTTTTTTTATTGTAAACAAATGGGATACATGTTGTTTCTCTGTTTGTACATGGCGTAAAGGCATACCATTTGTGTAATCATAAATTTACATAGGGTAATGTTGTTTGATTCATTCTGTTATTTTTTCCCTTCCCCCCACCCCTCCCACCCCTCTTTACCCTCTATACAGTAGTTCCTTCCTCCATACTTGCCCCCCTCCCTAACCCTAACTCTAACCCTTCCCTCCCCCCCATTATGTGTCAACCTCCACTTATTAGCGATATCATTTGTCCTTTGGCTTTTTGAGATTGGCTTATCTCACTTAGCATGATATTCTCCAATTTCATCCATTTGCCTGCAAATGCCATAATTTTATCATTCTTTATGGCTGAGTAATATTCCATTGTATATATATACCACAGTTTCTTTATCCACTCATCAATTGAAGGGCATCTAGGTTGGTTCCACAGTCTGGCTATTGTGAATTGAGCAGCTATGAACATTGATGTGGCTGTATTTCTGTAGTATGCAGATTTTAAGTCCTTTGGGTATAGGCCAAGGAGTGGGATAGCTGGGTCAAATGGTGGTTCCATTCCAAGTTTTCTAAGGAATCTCCACACTGCTTTCCATAGTGGCTGCACTAATTTGCAGCCCCACCAGCAGTGTATGAGTGTACCTTTCTCCCCACATCCTCGCCAACACCTGTTGTTGCTCGTATTCTTGATAATCGCCATTCTAATTGGGGTGAGATGGAATCTTAGGGTGGTTTTGATTTGCATTTCTCTTATTACTAGAGATGTTGAACATTTTTCCATATGTTTGTTGATTGCTTGTAGATCTTCTTCTGTGAAGTATCTATTCATTTCCTTAGCCCATTTGTTGACTGGACTGTTTGAATTCTTGGAGTAGAGTTTTTTGAGTTCTTTATAGATTCTGGAGATTAGTGCTCTATCTGAAGTATGATTGGCAAAGATATTCTCCCACTCTGTAGGCTCTTTCTTCGCATTGCTGATAGTTTCCTTTGCTGAGAGAAAGCTTTTTAGTTTGAATCTATCCCAGTTGTTGATTCTTGCTTTTATTTCTTGTGCTATGGGAGTCCTGTTAAGGAAGTCTGGTCCTAGACCAACAAGGTGAAGATTTGGACCTACTTTTTCTTCTATAATCTGCAGGGTCTCTGGTCTGATTCCGAGGTCCTTAATCCATTTTGAGTTTAGTTTCGTGCATGGTGAGAGATATGGGTTTAGTTTCATTCTGTTGCATATGGATTTCGAATTCTCCCAGCACCATTTGTTGAAGAGGCTATCTTTTCTCCATTGCATATTTTTGGCCCCTTTGTCTAGTATGAGAAAATTGTATTTATTTGGGTTTGTGTCCGTGTCCTCTATTCTGTACCATTGATCTACCTTTCTATTTTGGTACCAATACCATGCCGTTTTTGTTACTATTGCTTTGTAGTAGAGTTGAAGATCTGGTATTGCAATACCCCCTGTTTCACTCTTCCTGCTAAGGATTGCTTTAGCTATTCTGGGTTTCTTATTCTTCCAGATGAATTTCATAATTGCCTGCTCTATTTCTGTAAGGTACGTCATTGGGATTTTAATTGGAATTGCATTGAATTTGTATAGCACTTTAGGTAGTATGGCCATTTTGACAATATTAAGTCTTCCTATCCAAAACATGGAAGATCTTTCCATCTTCTAAGGTGTTCTTTAATTTCTTTCTTTAGTGTTGTATAGTTCTCATTGTAGAGGTCTTTCACCTCTTTTGTGAGATTGATTCCCAAGTATTTTATTTTTTTCGAGGCTATTGTGAATGGGGTAGTTTTCCTAATTTCTCTTTCTGAAGATTCATCACTTATGTATAAAAATGCGTTGGATTTATGGGCATTGATCTGTAACCTGCTACTTTACTGAAATCACTTATGAGTTCTAAGAGTTTTCTGGTGGAATTTCCAGGTTCCTCTAAATATATAATCATGTCATCAGCGAACAGGGATAGTTTGAGTTCTTCTTTTCCAATTCGTATCCCTTTAATTTCTTTGGTTTGTCTAATTGCTCTGGCCAGAGTCTCAAGAATGATGTTGAATAGAAGTGGTGAAAGAGGGCATCCCTGCCTTGTTCCAGTTTTTAGGGGGAATGCTTTCAGTTTTTCACCATTTAGAATGATATTAGCCATGGGCTTAGCATAAATGGCCTTTACAATATTAAGGAATGTTCCCACTATCCCTATTTTTTCTAGTGTTTTGAGCATGAAGGGGTGCTGTATTTTATCAAATGCTTTTTCTGCATCTATTGAAATAATCATGTGATTCTTGACTTTAAGTCTATTAATATGGTGAATTACGTTTATTGATTTCCTGATGTTGAACCAACCTTGCATCCCTGGGATGAAACCCACTTGATCATGGTGCACTATCTTTTTAATATGTTTTTGTATGCGATTTGCTAAAATTTTGTTGAGAATTTTTGCGTCGATGTTCATTAAGGATGTTGGTCTGAAATTTTCTTTCCTTGATGAGTCTCTGTCTGGTTTAGGTATCAGTGTGATATTGGCATCATAGAATGAGTTTGGGAGGGTTCCCTCCTCTTCTATTTTATGGAATACTTTGAGAAGTATTGGAATGAGCTCTTCCTTAAAGGTTTTGTAGAACTCGGCTGAGAACCCATCTGGCCCCGGACTTTTCTTTGTTGGTAGGCTTTTGATGACTTCTTCTATTTCAGTACTTGAAATTGGTCTATTTAAATTGTTTATGTCCTCCTCATTCAGTTTAGGCAATTCATATGTCTCTAGAAACCTGTTGATGTCTTCGAAATTTTCTATTTTGTTGGAGTATAGATTTTCAAAATAGCTTCTAATTATGTTTTGTATTTCCATCCTGTCTGTTGTGATATTTCCTTGTTCATTCCGAATTTTAGTGATTTGGGTTTTCTCTCGTCTTCTCTTTGTTAGTGTGGCTAAAGGTTTATCAATTTTGTTTATTTTTTCGAAGAACCAACTATTTATTTTGTCAATTTTTTGTATTGTTTCTTTTGTTTCAATTTCATTGATTTCAGCTCTGAGTTTAACTATTTCCTGTCTTCTCCTACTTTTGGTGCTGTTCTGTTCTTCTTTTTCTAAGGCTTTGAGCTGTAGTGTTAGGTCGTTTATTTGTTGAGTTTTACTTCTTTTATTAAATGCGCTCCATGAAATAAATTTCCCTGTAAGTACTGCTTTCATAGTGTCCCAGAGATTTTGATATGATGTTTCTTTGTTCTCATTTACCTCTAAGAATTTTTTAATTTCCTTCCTAATATCTTCTGTTATCCATTCATCATATAATAGCATATTGTTTAATCTCCAGATGTTGGAATAGTTTCTGTGTTTTACTCTTTCATTTATTTCTAACTTCAATCCATTATGATCTGATAGAATACATGCTAGTGTCTCTATCTTCTTGTATTTGCTAACATTAGCTTTGTGGCATAATATATGGTCTATTTTAGAGAAGGATCCATGTGCTGCTGAGAAGAAAGTGTATTCACTCTTGGTTGGATGGAATATTCTATAAATGTCCGTTAAGTCTAAATTATTGATTGTGTTGTTGAGGTCTATGGTTTCTTCGCTCAATTTTTGTCTGGAAGATCTGTCCAGTGGTGAGAGCGGCGTGTTAAAATCACCTAGTATTATTGTGTTGTGGTCTATTTGGTTTCTGAAATTGAGAAAGATTTGTTTGACATACATAGATGAGCCACTGTTTGGGGCATAGATGTTTATGATTGTTATATCTTGCTGATTTATGCTTTTCTTAAGCAGTGTGAAATGACCTTCTTTATCCCTTCTGACTAACTTTGGCTTGAAGTCCACATTATCGGAAATGAGGATGGATACTCCAGCTTTTTTGCTGAGTCCATGTGCATGGTATGTTTTTCCCCATCCTTTCACCTTTAATCTATGGGTATCTTTTTCTATGAGGTGAGTCTCTTGCAGGCAACATATTGTTGGATCTTTCTTTTTAATCCAGTCTGCCAGTCTATGTCTTTTGATTGATGAATTCAGGCCATTAACATTCAGGGTTATTATAGAGAGATGATTTGGTTTCCCGGTCATTTGGTTCATTTTTAAAATTTTGTTTATTTATTTGTTTGACACAACTTGTTTCCTCCTTTATTTGACAATTCCTTTAGGATAATTCCTCCCTTTGCTGATTTGCTTCTTTGTTTTTCATCTCTTCCTCATGGAATATTTTGTTGAGAATGTTCTGTAATGCTGGCTTTCTTTTTGTAAATTCTTTTATCTTTTGTTTATCATGAAAGGATTTTATTTCATCGTCAAATTTGAAGGTAAGTTTTGCTGGGTATAAGATTCTTGGTTGGCATCCATTTTCTTTCAGGGCTTGAAAAATGTTGTTCCAGGACCTTCTAGCTTTTAGGGTCTGGATTGAAAAATCTGCTGATATGCGTATTGGTTTCCCCCTGAATGTAATTTGGTTCTTTTCTCTCACAGCCTTTAAAATTCTGTCTTTATTTTGTATGTTAGGTATTTTCATTATAATGTGCCTTGGTGTGGGTCTGTTGTAATTTTGTGTATTTGGAGTCCTGTAAGCCTCTTGAACTTGATTTTCCATTTCATTCTTCAGATTTGGGAAATTTTCTGATATTATTTCATTGAATAGGTTGTTCATTCCTTTGGCTTGTTTCTCTAGGCCTTCCTCAATCCCAATAATTCTTAAATTTGGCCTTTTCATGATATCCCATAGTTCTTGTAGATTCTGTTCATGATTTCTTACCATCTTCTCTGTTCAGCTTTGTTTTCAAGGTTAAATATTTTGTCTTCAATGTCTGAGGTTCTGTCTTCCAGGTGTTCTATCCTATTGGATATGCTTTCTATGGAGTTCTTAATTTGGTTTATTGTTTCCTTCATGTCAAGGATTTCTGTTTGGTTTTTTTTCAATATCTCTAACTCTTTATTGAAATGATCTTTTGCTTCCTGTATTTGCTCTTTTAACTGTCGATTGGTGCGATCAATCAATGCTTGCATTTGCTCTTTCATCTCATCATTCAATGCTTGCATTTGCTCTTTCATCTCTTCGTTTGCTTCTCTGATCATTTTAATTATGTACATTCTGAACTCCTTTTCTGTCATTTCTTCTGCCATGCTGTCATTGGGTTTTATTGATGTAACATCTAGATTTGTTTGCAGCATTTTCTTTCCTTGTTTTCTCATGTTGTTCAGATATCAGTGGACTGCTGAGATATTGCAGATTTCCTCTGTTGATTTACAATGACCCTGAAGATTTCTATATATATCCCCTCTTAGCCTTCAGTAGGCTGAAGTCTTGGAGGAAGTTGATAATGCGGTGCTCCACAAGGAAGCTGCCTCTCTAGGAGTGGTGGCCTTCAGGTGGGGTATATTCCCTGCTAGTGGGCAGAGGTGCCTCCACTTGTTGACCAATGGTCATCCAAAGGGGACCTAGGCTGCAGGCTGAGGCAAGGCCTGTTTGGGCCTGTGTCTCTGGTTTTACCGTCCTTGTGGGGAAACCTCACCAGGCAGGGAAGACTCACCCAGTGGGGAGGTCTCGCTGGTCAGTTTCCTCCTAGAGGTTCCCCTCAATTTACAGCTACTGCCTGGGCTGGGCTGCCTTCCTCTGCAAAGTTTCCTGGGGCCCGTCCCTACCTCCTGGGCCTGGGAGCCTCACCCTTCGCAGATGAATCTCCTTAGGCTGCCCCTCCTCAGAGAATTTGCCCATAGGCCTGGAACCTTCGCTCTGCCCTAAGCCTGTCTCTGTGCGGCTCTTCCACCCAGAAGCCTCCTAGATCCTGGGACCCTGTTCTGCACCTAATCGCCTGGCTGCGTGGCCCCTCCTCTGAGCAGCCACCTGTGGCCCCGAACAATCGCTCTGAGTCCCAGAGACCCGCCACAGGCCTCTTTCTCCAGACAGCCACCCAGTATGCCGGTGCGGTCACTAGGAGTCCAAGAAACTCACTTCGTGCCTCCTCCTCCCACCAACCACCCGTAGCCCGGGGCAATCAATCACTCCGAGTCGAAGTGACCCTCCCCGTTCCTCCTCCTTCTCCAGATAACCCCCCGGGTGTTCAGGAGCAGTCCCTCTGAGTGGCTCTGAATCCACGTGACCCGCTGCACAGGTCCTCTGGGTACCGCCCGGAGCTCTGGTGTGGCCCCTCAAGACCAAGCGTCCCACCACGCTTCTCCTCCAGGCAGCCCCCCTGTGTTCAGGAGCTGTCACTTTAAGACCAAACAACTCACCACTCGCCTTCTCCTCTGAGCAGCCGCCTGGAGCGCTAATGCAGTCACTGCGAGTCCAAAGGACCCGCCGCGCTCCTTCTCCTCCTTCTCCTACTCCTCCGGGCAGGCCCCGGGGTTCAGAAGTGGTCAGAGTCCAAACAGCTCGCCACGCAGCCCCTTCTCTGGCAACCGCCTGTAGTTCCCGTGTAGTCACCCGAATCCAAGCGGCCGCTCCTCTTCCTCCTTGTCCTCAGGGCAGGCCCCGGTGTTCAGAAGCGTCGTTCTGATTCCAAACAGCTCGCCGCGCGGCTTCTCCTCTGGCAACCGCCTGCAGCTCTGGTGCAGTCTCTCCGAATCCAAGTGGCCACGCTCCTCTCCTCCTCCTCAGGGCAGGCCCCGGTGTCCTGAGTCCACACAGTTCTCCCCGCCACTCCTCCCCCGGGCAGCCGCCGGAGCCCCAGTGGCTGCTCCGAGTCCCAGCGCTGTGCCGAGCAGCCTTCTCTATGGCGCTCCAGCGGGGGGAGGGGCGTCTCGCCGGCAGTTCTACTTCACAAAGTTTCCTGCGTTCCGGGACCCCCGTCCCATCCGGGATGCCCCCCCATGGGGTGAGAGTCACCCGGCTACTTTGAGTTGGTCCCAAGCGTCTCAATATCTCCTCTCTTGAATCCTGAGTTCTGGAGCAACACGTAATGCAGCCACCCTCTAGGCCGCCATCTTGAAAAACCCGTGTTAAGCCGTTTATTTGTTGACTTCTACTTCTTTTGTTGAATGCACCCCATGAAATAAATCTTCCTCTAAGTACAGCTTTCATAGTGTCCCAGAGATTTTGATATGATGTGTCTTTGTTCTTGTTTACTTCTAAGAATTTTTTTTTTCCCTCCTGATGTCTTCTGTTATCCATTCATCATATAATAGTGTAGTATTTAATCTCCAGGTATTGGAGAAGTTTCTGTTTTTTATTCTGTCATTTATTTCTAATTTCAATCCATTATGATCTGATAGAGTACAAGGTAGTATCTCTATCTTCTTGTATTTGCTAACAGTAGCTTTGCGGCATAAAACATGGTCTATTTTAGAGAAGGATCCATGTGTTGCTGAGAAGAAAGTGTATTCATTCTTTGTTGGATCGTATATTCTATATAATTTGGTTAAGTCTAAATTGTTGATTGTGTTATTGAGATCTCTGATTTCTTTTTTCAATTTTTGTTTGGATGATCTATCCAGCGGTGAGAGAGTTGTGTTAAAATCGCCTAGTATTATTGTGTTGTGGTTTATTTGATTTCTGGAATTGAGAAGGATTTGTTTGACATTCATGGATGAGCCAATGTTCAGGGCATAGATATTTATGATTGTTATGTCTTGCTGATTCATGCTTCCCTTAAGCAGTATGTAATGTCCTTCTTTATCCCTTCTGGCTAGTTTTGGCTTAAAGTCCACATTATCTGAAATGAGGATGGATACTCCAGCTTTTTTGCTGTATCCGTGTGCATGGTATGTGTTTTCCCATCCTTTCACCTTTAGTCTATGGGTATCTCTTTCTATGAGATGAGTCTCTTGCAGGCAGCAAATTGTTGGATTTTTCTTTTTAATCCAATATGCCAGTCTATGTCTTTTGATTGATGAGTTCAGGCCATTAACATTCAGGGTTATTATTGTGATATGATTTGTATTCCCAGTCATTTGACTCGTTTTTGTTTTTTGACATGATTTGGTTTCCCCTTTATTTGGCTATTTCTTTAGGCTAGTTCCTCCCGTTGCTGATTTGCATCATTGTTTTTCATCTCTTCCTCATCGAATATTTTGCTGAGAATGTTCTGTAATGCTGGCTTTGTTTTTGTAAATTCCTTTAGCCTTTGTTTATCATGGAAGGATCTTATTTCATCGTCAAATCTGAAAGTAAGTTTTGCTGGGTATAAGATTCTGGGTTGGCATCCGTTTTCTTCAGGGCTTGGTAAATGTTGTTCCAGGCCCTTCTAGCTTTTAGGGTCTGGATTGAAAAATCTGCTGATATTCTTATTGATTTCCCCCTGAATGTCATTTGATTATTTTCTTTCGTGGCCTTTAAAATTCTGTCTTTATTTTGTATGTTAGGTATTTTCATAATAATGTGCCTTGGTGTGGGTCTGTTGTAATTTTGTATATTTGGAGTCCTATAAGCCTCTTGTACTTGGTTTTCCATTTCATTCTTCAGATTTGGAAAATTTTCTGATATTATTTCATTGAATAGATTGTTCATTCCTTTGGTTTGTTTCTCTAAGCCTTCCTTAATCCCAATAATTCTTAAATTTGGCCTTTTCATGATATCCCATAATTCTTGTAGATTCTGTTCATGATTTCTTACCATCTTTTCTGTTTGGTCAACTTTGTTTTCAAGATTAAATATTTGTCTTCAATATCTGAGGTTCTGTCTTCCAGGTGTTCTATCCTATTGGTTATGATTTCTATGGAGTTTTTAACTTGGTTTATTGTTTCCTTCATTTCCAGGATTTCTGTTTTGTTTTTTTCAATATCTCTAACTCTTTATGGAAGTGATCTCTTGCTTCCCGTATTTGCTCCTTTAACTGTTGATTGGTGGGATCATTTAATGCCTGCATTTGCTCTTTCATCTCTTGTTTGCTTTCCTGATTTTTTAAATTATGTACATTCTGAACTCCCTTTCTGACATTTCTTCTGCTGTGCTGTCATTAGGTTTTATTGATATAGTATCTAGGTTTGTTTGGGACATCTTCTTTCCTTGTTTTCTCATATTGGTCAGATATCAGTGGGACTTTGTGATATTGCAGAATTCTTGTATTGGCTTATAGTGTCCCTGTAGATTTCTAGTGTATCACCTTCCTGCCTTCAGTAGCCTGAAGTCTTGGAATAACTTGATAATGCAGTGCTACCAAGGAAAGCTGCCCCTAGCCCGCTACTGGTTCCAGGACTTGGAGCTGGCTCTGTGTGGAAAGGCTCTCACTGGGGGGCCTGCTCCGAGAAGCTAGCCTGGAAGGGTGCTTCCTGCCGGAGGGTGCCGGGCTGCAGGCTGCTTCGGAAGTCCCTGGCTGCCCTGTCCTGGTCCCTGAAGCAATCTGCGGGCAGGAACTCACCGCCCTGGTTCAGGGACTTGAAGCTTGGTTCTGTGCAGGACGGCTCTCACTGGGGGGCCTGTTGGAGAATCTGGCCCTGTGGAAGGAGCCCACCGCCAGAGTGCGCAGGGTTGCCTGGGGAGGACTCTAGCTGCCCTACCCTACTCTAATAAGCCACCCGAATCCGGGCCTGCCGCCCGGGCAGTTCTTCACCAGGTGGGGAAGACTCATCCCGAGGCTCTATTTTAGTCCAAGTCTCTCAATGCCTCCCCTTCTTGAATCCTGTGTTCTGGAGCAACTGGAGATGCAGTCACCTTCTAGTCCGCCATCTTGGATTGCCCCGAATGATGTAGACTTAACAGACATTTACAGAGTATTTCATCCACCAATGAGTGAATACACTTTCTTCTCAACATCAGATGAATCCTTCTCTAAAATAGACCATATGTTATACCACAAAGCAACTCTCAGTAAGTATGAAAGAATAGAAATACTATGATGATTTAATCAGATCATAATGGAATGAAACTAGAAATTGATAAAATAAAATTAGAAGCTACTCCAACACCTGCATGCTATTGAATGATGAATGGATACCAGAAGAAATCATGAAGGAAATAAAAAAATACCTAGAGGTAAATGAGAACCCTGATATTACATAGCAAAATCTCTGGGACATATGAAGGCAGTGCTAAGAGGAAAGTTCATCGCACTGAGCTCATTCATTTAAAGAATAAAAAGTCAACAAATAAATGACAGAACATTACATCTCAAAGCTCTGGAAAAAGAAGAACAAATTAATACCAATAGGAAATAATTAAAATCAGAGTTGAAATCAATGAAGTTGAAACAAAAGAAACAATTCAAAAAACTGACAAAAATAAAGTTGGTTCTTTGAAAACAACAAAAGTGATAAGCGTTTAGCTACACTAATTAAAAGAAAGAGAGAGAAAACTCAAATTACTAAAATTTGTGATGAAAAAGGAAATATCATGATGGACACTACTGAAATACAGAGGATAATTAGAAACTTTTGAAAATTTATACTCAATTAAAATAGAAAATCTTGAAGACATAACAAATTTCTAGAGACATATGATCTACCCAACTGAAGTAGGAGGATGTACACAATTTAAACAGATCAATTTCAAGCAATGAAATAGAAGAAGCTATCAAAAGCCTACCAACCAAGAAAAGCCCAGGGTCAGATGGATTCTCAGTCAATTATAAGACCTTCAAAGAATTAACACCAATACTCCTCAAACTATTCCATGAAATAGAAAAGGAGGGAACCCTACCAAACTCATGCTGAGGCTAGTATCACCCTGATACTCAAACCAGACAAAGATGTATCAAGGAAAGAAAACTTCAGACCAATATCCCCTGATGGACATAGATGCAAAAATTCTCAGTAAAATTCTGGAAAATTGCATACAAAACATATTAAAAATATAGTACAGAAAAAGCATTTGACAAAATATAGCACCTCTTCATGTTCAAAATACTAGAAAACTAGGGATAGTAGGAACAAACCTCAACATTGTAAAAGCTATCTATGCTAACCCCAAGGCCAACATCATTCTAAATGAAGAAAAACTCTAAGCATTCCCTCTAAAAACTGGAACAAGACAGGGATGCCCTCTTTCACCACTTCTATTCAACATACTCCTTGAAACTCTAACTAGAGTAATTAGATGAAAGAAATTAAAGGGATATGAATAGGAAAAGAAGAACTCAAACTATCACTATTTGCTAATAACATGATTATATATTTAGAAGATCCAAAAACTTCCACCAGAAAACTTCTAGAACTAATAAATGAATTCAACAATATAGTAGGATATAAAATCAATGCCCATAAATCAAATGTATTTCTATATATAAGTGATAAATCCACTGCCCAAGAAATTTGGAAAACTACCACATTCACAATAGCCTTAAAAAAATAAAATACTTGGGAGTCAATCTAACAAAAGAGGTAAAATACCTCTACAATGAAAATTACAGAACACTAAAGAAAGAAATTGAAGAAAACCTTAGAAGAGGGACAGATCTCCCATGCTCTTGGTTAGGCAGAATTAATATTGTCAAAATGACCATACTAGCAAAAGTGTTATACAGGTTTTTTGCAATTCCTATTAAAATCCCAAAGACAATCTTCATAGAAATGGAAAAAAGCAGTCATGAAATTCATTTGGAAAAATAAGAGTCCCAGAATAGTCAAACAATCCCTAACAAGAAGAGTGAAGTAGGAGGCATCACAATACCAAACCTTAAACTATACACAGATTTTTAGTAACAAAAATGCCATGGTATTGGCACCAAAACAGATGTTGACCAATGGTACAAAATAGAAGACACAAAGACAAACCCACATAAATATGGCCATCTCATACTAGATGAAGGTACCAAAAACATACATTGGTGAAAAGATAACCTATTCAACAAATGATCCTGGGAAAAATGGAAATCCATATGTAATGAAATGAAATTAAACCTCTATCTCTCACCCTGCACAAAAATCAACTAAGTGGATGAAAGGCACTAGAACAGAGACCCTGAGCCGAGAAGAAAACCTAGGCCCAAATCTTCATCAGGTCAGCTTAGAACCTGACTTCCTTAACAGGAGTCCTAAAGCACAAGAATCAATAAATTAGATGGATTTAAACTAAAAAGCTTATTCTCAGCAAAGGAAACAATTAATAACATGAAGAGAGCCTACATAATGGGGGAAAATCTTTACCACATGCACTGCAGATAGAGCACTGATCTCCAGGACATATAAAGAACTCAAAAATCCTAAAACTCAAAAACAAATAACCCAATCAATAAATGGGCTAAGGAACTGAACAGACGTTTCACAGAAGAAGAACTACAATCGATTCACAAACATATGAAAAAATGTTCAACATCTTTAGTGATTAGAGAAATGCAAATCAAAATTAGTCTAAGATTTCATCTTGCCCCAGTCAGAATGGCAATTTTCAAGGTACAAGTAACAATAAATGATGGCAAGGATGTGGGGAAAAGGCACATTCATACATTGCTGGTGGGACTACAAATTGGTGCAAGCAATATGAAAAGTAGTATGGAGAGTCCTCAGAAAACTTGGAATGGAACCACCATTTGACCCAGCTATCCCACCCCTCGGCCTATACCCAAAGGACTTAAAATCAGCACACTACAGAGATACAGCCACATCAATGAGCAGCTCAGTTTACAATAGCTAAACTATGGAACCAAACTAAATTTCCTCCAACAGATGAATAGATAAATCAAATGTGGTACATAATACACAATGGAATCTTAAAGAAGAATAAAATCATGGCATTTGCAGGTAAATGAATGGAACTAGAGAATATCATGCTAAGTGAAATAAGCCAATCTCAAAAAAACAAAGTCTGAATGTTTTCTCTAATAAGTAGATGCTGAGCCACAGTGGGGGGGCAGTAGGGAAGAATGAAAGACTTCGGGTTGTGCAGAGGGGAGTGGAGGGAGCGTTGGAGCGGTGGGAATGGGCAGGACTGCAGAATGAGACAGACACTATCACTTCATGTACACGTATGATCACACTACAGATGTGACTCAGCACCACGTGCAGCCAGAGGAACTAGGAGTCATGCTCCATTTGTGTACATGTGTCAAAATGCATTCTACTATCATGTATAACTAATTAGAAAAAACTGATAAGAATATAGGGGTATAAGCATAGGGGGATTTGCTAGGGCAGGTTAAGGGCTTCCAAATTTATTGATAAATACAAATAGGCAAGATGTTAATTTCAGTTTCATAAGAAAAGAGTTAAGAGATATTCAAGATGAAATAAAAAAGATGTACCTTCCCCATGCACAACCCAGTGACCTCCTTCCCTTAATTAGGCCGTCATGCCTCAAGTTTCCACCACCTCCTATCAGCATTTACTTCCTTTTTTACCTGTTCGATTATTTATTCTTTGACAATTTATCCAATCACTCATTAATTTACTTACTCAAAAACTACTCATTGGGGCTGGGATATATCTCAGTGGTAATGTGCTTATCTTATAGGCACAAAACCCTGGGTTGGATTTTCAGCAACAAAAAGGAAAACAAACAAACAAACAAACAAAAAAACAAAAGAAAAACCAAAAACAAAATGAGAGTTATTTACCTATTGAACACCTAGTAGGAAAAAGAAACTTTATTAGATATAGGAGATGTAATGTTGAGGAGGAAAACAGATATATTCCTAGAGCTTGTAGTCAACTGGGTAGTCTGAGATTAGTCACGGAATTACTCAAATAAAAATTATAAATTAAATTTTTAAACATGAAAAATTACAATGCAATTTTGTTCCAAAAGTTATGTATAAAAAAGTATAAGGAGAAAGGAATTCACCTTGTTGGAGTAGTTGGGGAAGTTTTCTCCACTAAAATGATATTCATGGGGAGTAAGAGAAGAATGGAGGGACTTTAGCTTATGTAGAGGAAATGAGAGGGAGCAGGGGTATGAAAAATGGTGGAATGAGACACACATCATTACCCTATGCACATGTATGATTACATGAATGGTGTCAGTCTACATCATGTACAACCATAGAAATGAAAAGATGTACCCCATTTGTGTACAATGAATCAAAATGCAGTCTGTAAAAAATAAAAAAAAATAATTAAAAAATGATATTCATGCTGGGATCTAATGTTAAGGCCAAGAATTAACTGGAAGAGAATGGGAGATGGTGGTAATAGGAAAATGATGGTACTCAGCATTGAGGGAAGGGAACACCCTATGGATTATCATTTTAATAACCTACTCCAGTGCCATCAATATTTCTGCTACAGATCCTGCACTATTCACTTTTCACATTGCCAACAGGATATTCCTTCGGTCACCTACATCTCTGTTCTTAGGACAATGTTGCTATAGGTCACTGCTTTATGTGAATTAATTCCATTGTAGATTCATCACCTCCACGTCAGTTGTCTGCTTGCTGATGTTTCTGTGTTTCTGGGCACCTCTCTTTCTACTGCTATTGCTCACAGCTATTTAAAACCTGACGTATTTTCCTTGAGCAGTCTGGTTCATTTCTTCTTTCTATGCACAAATTTGCCAAACACATAGCAAATAGAAGCTATTATGTACGAACATCCTAAATACTAATTGTCTTAGTTGGTGCTATCTTTCCAGTCTCTTCACATCCAGCACAAAATATATCTGAGTCCTCTCTCAGTTTTTCTCTATTCTCCTATTACCTCTATTAAAACACTTGGATTTTTATTTTTATTTTGTATTTCTAATGTAATTCTGTAGTGGATAAGTGAAGCAGAGGCAGAGGTGAGGGTCTGGACTGAATGTCCTTTGAAGTCAAGGATTTGTATATAGTCTGAGTCTGAAATAGTGGGAAGAAGTGCTGGCTTGAAAAGCTAGAAAGGAGTTCATGATGGTTGTTAACCCAATGAGGAGGACTGGTTTGGAGAATTGTATTATGGATACAAGAAATTAAAAAGACTCAAATTATAGCAAGGTAATTTTGTTGAATGAATTTCTGTGTTGAGTTTGTTGCATGTGGCTTGTCTTTATATACTTTACTTGATATCAGTTAGCTATTGTGTAGTAAACCACCATAAAATTTAGTGACTTGGGATTATAACCACTTACCATTCCTCAGAGGCTGAAGGTGGCTGGGCTGGGCTGATCTTGCTCAGGTGTTGGTGATCAGCTTTTAATTGCCTCTAGGCTGGTTGGTCAAGGATGGCTTTGGCTGGGCAACTCAACTTGATTTCACAAGGATGATTTTCACATCCTTCTAGCTGGACTAGCCTGGGCATGCTCCTAGTATGGTAAGAAGAATCCAAGAGGGAAAACTAAAATATGAAATCACTTTTTCAGGTCTCTGCTTGCATCAGTTTTCCTGCTATCTCTTGGCTGAATCAAATTGTATGATTAGACTGAGACTCTCTTGGGGGTGGTATTACCCAAGAGCATGCATATAAGAAGGCATGCAAAAATCTGGTCCATTTATGTGATCTATCTGCTATACTTTCCATAGTATAATGTTCGTAACCGTATTATTACCTTGAAACTGTTCCCAATTCCCAGATTCAGTGTCCAGTGGACTTTTTTTTTTTTATATTTCTGGTCTTCACAGCATTTGATGCAATTATTCAGTCCTATAAAATTTAAATTGAGCTATTTTATAGATGTTTTATATCATTTTTTAGGTTTCAATAAATCTATAATGTAGGATGATGGGACAAAATGGGTTGACCTTGATAAACATGCTCTTTCCTGGTTTACGTCCTGCATTCCCGATTCCTTCTAGATTTTTTCATAAATTCCTTTTCTTTTTCCTGGTGCTTAATTGTTGGCTTTCTCAGATGTGTGGGTTGTAGACAGTCCACAAATAGTGCCTTTTCTTTTCCTAAGTTTCAAAGCAATTGAGGAAGACAACACACACAACTCAACTTTAAATCATTGATAAAACTAATTAGAAAATGCTACCAAATTCCAGGGCATTTATAATGGGATACCAAATAGTTAACCGTTAACTAAACTTCTTCTCCTGGTCGTAGCTTGAGATACTTGAGAGTAAGAACTGAGTGTCCTGTAGAAAAACTGATAGTGAGAGAAAGGAAGGTGTACGTTCTCTGTTCCTCCTCTAAAACTCCCAAGTGGGATACAAAAGATGGGGAAATAGGTCAGTAACGCTTTTCTAGTGGAATTTCTCTACATTACTAACTTGAGACCAGTGGGAAAAGGTTCTTTCTTAATTCTAGTGTTCCATCATTGTTCTACTTTCATCCCAATTTCTCTAGTAATGCCATTTATGTGCATGATTTTAGTTACTATGTATATTGCCTTTTTTTTTTTTAATAAATCTCTTTCTAAAGTCTAGGGCACCTATTTGCTGATGATATGATTATATACTTAGAGGAACCAGGAAATTCCACCAGAAAACTTTTAGAACTCATAAGTGAATTCAGTAAAGTAGCAGGATATAAGATCAATGCTCATAAATCTAATGCATTTTTATACATAAGTGATGAATCTCTGGAAAGAACAATCAGGAAAACTACCCCATTCACAATAGCCTCGAAAAAAATAAAATACTTGGGAATCAATCTCACAAAAGAGGTGAAAGACCTCTACAATGAGAACTACAGAACACTAAAGAAAGAAATTAAAGAAAACCTTAGAAGATGGAAAGATCTCCCATGTTCTTGGATAGGAAGAATTAATATTGTCACAATGACCATACTACCTAAAGTGCTATACAGATTCAATGCAATTCCAATTAAAATCCCAATGATGTACCTTACAGAAATAGAGCAAGCAATTATGAAATTCATCTGGAAGAATAAGAAACCCAGAATAGGTAAAGCAATCCTCAGTAGAAAGAGCGAAGCAGGGGGTATCACAATACCAGATCTTCTACTCTACTACAAAGCAATAGTAACAAAAACGGCATGGTATTGGTACCAAAATAGAAAGATAGATCAATGGTACAGAATAGAGGACAGGGACACAAACCCAAATAAATACAATTTTCTCATACTAGACAAAGGTGCCAAAAATATGCAATGGAGAAAAGATAGCCTCTTCAACAAATGGTGCTGGGAAAACTGGAAATCCATATGCAACAGAATGAAACTAAACCCATATCTCTCACCATGCACAATACTCAACTCAAAATGGATTAAGGACCTTGGAATCAGACCAGAGACCCTGCAAATTATAGAAGAAAAAGTGGGTCCAGATCTTCAACATGTCAGCTTAGGACCAGACTTCCTCAACAGGACTCCCATAGCACAAGAAATAAAAGCAAGAATCAATAACTGGGGATAGATTCAAACTAAAAAGCTTTCTCTCAGCAAAGGAAACTATCAGTAATGTGAAGAGAGAGCCTACAGAGTGGGAGAATATCTTTGCCACCCATACTTCAGATGGAGCGCTAATTTCCAGAACCTATACAGAACTCAAAAATCTCTACACCAATAATACAAATAATCCAATCAACAAATGGGCTAAGGAAATGAACAGACACTTCACAGAAGAAGATCTACAAGCAATCAACAGACATATGAAAAAATGTTCAACATCTCTAGTACTAAGAGAAATGCAAATCAAAACCACCCTAAGATTCCATCTCACCCCAATTAGAATGGCGATTATCAAGAATACAAGCAACAACAGGTGTTGGCGAGGATGTGGGGAGAAAGGTACACTCATACATTGCTGGTGGGGCTGCAAATTAGTGCAGCCACTCTGGAAAGCAGTGTGGAGATTCCTTAGAAAACTTGGAATGGAACCACCATTTGACCCAGCTATCCCACTCCTTGGCCTATACCCAAAGGACTTAAAAATCAGCATACTACAGAAAAACAGCCACATCAATGTTCATAGCTGCTCAATTCACAATAGCCAGATTGTGGAACCAACCTAGATGTCCTTCAATTGATGAATGGATAAAGAAACTGTGGTATATATATACAATGGAATATTACTCAGCCATAAAGAATGATAAAATTATGGCATTTGCAGGCAAATGGATGAAATTGGAGAATATCATGCTAAGTGAGATAAGCCAATCTCAAAAAACCAAAGGTCGAATGATATCGCTAATAAGTGGATGAGGACACATAATGGGGGGAGGGAGGTGTCAGTGTTAGGGTTAGAGTTAGGGTTAGGGAGGGGGGCAAGAATGGAGGAAGGAAGGACTGTATAGAGGGAAAAGAGGGGTGGGAGGGGTGGGGGAAGGGAAAAAATAACAATGAATCAAACAACATTACCCTATGTAAATTTATGATTACACAAATGGTATGCCTTTATGCCATGTACAAACAGAGAAACAACATGTATCCCATTTGTTTACAATAAAAATAAATAAATAAATAAAGTCTAGGGCAGTATTTCCTAGAATAATGGATATCTATTTTGTATGTTGAACAGAGTCCATGAATTTGTTATATCCCTAATTGAAATAGACAATTATTTGTTCATTAGTCAATAAACGTCATCTGAGACATTCCCTATTTTGATTTTTCCATTCTGTTCTTTTACTCAGAACAGAATGCCTAGTCATCTAAATCCCAAACCAGAAAGCTCTCCTGAGCTCTTTCCCTTACTTCCCATTATTGAATCTGCCACCACAGCTATTTATGTGTAGGAAAATTAAAATTGGTTTCCCTTTGAAGGTTTAATACTTTTAGTCTATGAAATAAACTTCAGATTATATGCAGATTGATGGGGGAAAAGTACAGATTTATTAATGTGCAGAAACATAGGAGCCAAATATGGGACTAAAATAAAAAGTCAGATAGTTGAAGTTTACTTACCATCTTCGTAGAGGAAAGGGATATGGGAGTATAGGCAATTTTAAAGGGCTAGTGAATGATTTTTAGGGCAGATGAACAGATCCAGAACACACAATGGTCTGAGACAAAGTTCCTCTGAACTCTAGATGGAATGTTTGGTTTTTAATCTTCCTTCCTGAATGTGAATTTTATCTTCTCTGGTTAATGAAATTTCAGTAAGAAGACTGAGGCAATTGTATTCCTTGTTTGTCAGATCCAGTGAGGTTGCTAAGGGAAATTGGAAGAAAGTCTTTGCTTGTACCAAGGGCAAGGGATTGGCAGAAACAAAGGAAGGTCAGGGGGACCTTGAATCTGAGGCAGGTCTCAAGGTATCCCAGTATGTCAAAGTGCTGGTCTTTGGTATATTATATTCTGACACCCCAAACTTCACCCTTGTAAATATCTCATACAACTTCTTTTATTCCACATAATTACTTATTGGACTCTTGGCAACTCTTTCTTAGATTTCTACAAAAATTTTTATATATACTACCCCATACTTCCTGTCTGTATTATTCCATTTTTGTAACTGTAATACAATAGACAGGTAAACCTTATGAAGAAAAGAGTTTTATTTAACTCTTAGTTTTGGTGACTAAAGTCCAGGTAAAACAGTGTAGGCTCTGTTTTACCTAATGGTAGAAGGCAATGAAGGGAGCATATGTGGAAAGAAGAGATCGGATCACCAAACAGGAAGCCAAAGAGACTGAGTAGGGCTAGGCTCAGTATTTTACAGAACCCTCTGTGAGAACTAATCAGGGCCTCTCATGAGAAATGCCTGAATCTCTTCCAAGGGCAGTGAGGACCAAGCTCTTTGTACATAATGCTTTGGAGGTCCAACCCAGCTATAGCACTGTATTGCCTTCTAACAATTTATCCCATATAGTATACAAGTGACTGTGGTACTATATTCTGTGTTATAAGAAAGTGTGTGGGGGGACTGGGGATGTAGCCCCAGCATGTGTTTAGAATGCAGGAAGCCCTGGGTTCAATCCCTAATCTCATTCTCTCTCTCACACACACATACACACAACATAGGTTTTAAAGCAGAACTAGTTAGTATATGACTTTCTGTAAGTGACAGTTTCTCTAAGTTTCAGGGTTTTTTTTTCCTAACCATAAAATGAAGATCGTAATACAGTGTTGTCTAGTTCATATAAAGATTAGATGAATGTATAAACTTGCTCAAGCATAGTGCCTGGTCTAGCGTCATAATGGTTAGCATTTAAAGCATGTGTTGTATCATGCTAACTGCTTGATGTGCACTACTTCATTTATCTTTGGGTGAATTTTATTATCTTCATTTTCCAGATGATGAATTAAGACACAATTTTCATAGAGTAACAAAGCAAGTAAAGGGTCAGGGAATTAAAACCTAGTTAGTTGGCCTCTTTAGGGTAGAAATGGGCAATGATCTTTTTCCTGTCCATCATAAAGGGTTATGGCCAACACCCCTATAACAAGAGGGCTGTTTTCAGGCTAACAAGAGCAAAGAAGAACACATTTCTTCAGTTGTTTTATATGACACGGAAGTCTTCAGATTAAAGACCCCAATGACCCAAGGTGAACTGTTCATGTTTATATTTGGGTTCAATGAAACATAGGCAGCTGTATAGAACTGTGATTGGACAAAGAGGGTATGAGCTAATGTTATATCCTGTGTGGAGAAACCCAGTAATGTTTGTTCACATTCTTCTTGGCTTCTCAGTTGTATCATTTCTTCCTCCCACATACAGAGTAGGACCCTTCTGTAATGAGGGTCTTAATTTCTTGATACCAGCTTTTATACAAAATGGTGAGGAAAAGTAATATTTTTAGGTTGTATGGCTGGCTTTGGGGAGAAGGGCTTCTCTTTTCAATGACCCACCTTGGGGAAGAGAAATTCTAATTTCATGGCTTATCTTAGGGGAGAGTAAGCGATGAGAGGGATGAGAGACAGGCAGGAGAAGATCAGAAAGAAACTTTGCTTCTGAGCTTTCACTTTGAGGTATTATTTTCTGAGCCTCAACCCCTGCTCTTAGCCACACAACCATAACTACGATGGAGAGATAGGTTGGGAAAGTGAGAATATCACAAAACTTATCCTCAGATCTTAACAATGAGATGAGCTTGGACAAGTTACTTCAAGTTTTTGAGCATTTGTTATCTGTGAAATGAGACTAATAATAACCTGTTTGTAACATGTCATAAGAGTTAAATAAGAACGAATTATAAAAAGTGATGGCACATAATAGCCCTCCGTAAAGAATTATTGTTATTTCTAGATTGAAAATATAATCCTTTAGCCACCCTTCTTAAAAATCTTGTATCCCTCTGCCTCAGGGACAAGTCCCGCACTCTGTAGCATGGCATCCTAAGCCTTCTATCACTGGCCTCCTCTCCTCCCCTGAGCTTTAATAATACAGTCAGTGGTGGTTCCCTTAAAGGACGCTGCTCTCACGTACCTCTCTGCCTTTGTAAGCTTGCTTCCTTTGCCTGAACAGAGGCTCCTGCCCGAACATTTTGTCTTCTGACTGACTCTTTTTTTTACAAAGCCATGTTGGGTTAACATCCCCGACTCCCCCATTCGCAATTGGTTATTTCTAGATGCTTTTGTAAGTATATTCAAGTACATAATCTCATAAGTACAACCAAGTAGCTAATCTCGTTTTCACAAACATTTACTTGTCTTTTTTCCTTACCAGATTCTGAGCTGTCAGAAGGCAACTGTCATGTGGTTTTTATTGTTATTATAAGCCTTAACAATGAATGCCTGCTGTGAGGATTAAACGCATGGAGCTATGCAGAGTCTGGTTCTTGACCAGTGTACAATAAATATTTTCCAACACATTAGTAATGTTTGTATAAGATAATGTTATTTATTACATAGTATAATTCATTCATTTATTTATTCATCTATTTTATTCATTCATTTATTTTAATTATTTCTAATGGCAGGACCAACTTCGTTGTTTGGCACTCTACGCTGCCCCTTGTTCTGCTGTACACGTTAGAATTCCAGTAATATGTCTAGTGGAGTCTCTTTGCTACAGTTTATTTTTTATTTTTGCTTATCTACAATCTGCTTAATTTTCTTCATGGTCCAAACAAAATGGAAGAATTCACTTATGTAGATTTTTTAAAAAAACACAGTCATAACCATATGTAATGTCTTTTATTAAGTTATCAATTGACCTGAAATATGAGATTTTTTTTCATTAAATTAAACTGAAGAACATCAGCAAGGATTCTGCAAAAGAGACATAAAGAAATCAACATGACAATCAACACAAAGAAGGTTGGAAGCCCTTTTAGAAAGATACAGTTTGCTAATCTGACAATGTCTTCTCTTTTGACAAAGAATCAGTGTTAGGAGCTCCTGCTGGGGAGAGGGTAGAAGAGAAGGAAGAAAGGGAATGACAGGGACACAATTTAAATGTTTTGACAGCTAAGTCCAAGAAGCGAATTGCAGGAGGCATTTGCACATTTTAACCCCTGCTGTAACAGCTACAATTCTTTTTTGCACAGTCTAATTCTAAGAGTCAGCTTTTTGGAAAGCTGGACATCATATGCCTGACACATAAAATAAAATGAAAAAGCAAAGCAAAAAAAAAAAAAAATAGGTGAACAAGTAACTGAATATATTAAAATCTCTCTTAGGTAGAACTGATTTATGTTAATTTTCTTGCCCTCAAGGGACAGAGCACTGTGCCTTTTTCTCTTGAGCTCCAGGGGTAAAGTTTCAACACATTCTTGGAGGATTAGCAGATTTAATAGCGAGAATATGATCCTGATATGCTAAAATTTAGTATGGAAGTTACTGAGTTAGTTCATCGTAATCTGTAGGTGCTTCTGGTCATTTCTTCTATCAGAACAATTCTTATTGGAAGAGGCAAATCAACGATTCATTAGAACAAGGCATGATCTTTTAGGAATGGCAGGAGCTCCTTCTGTTTCCTCTTTGTGTCTTCCCTATTCCCTCTGCACTCTGCTCCTATCCTGCCTGCCCTTCAAACATGGCATAACCAGAGGGGGAGTAAGAAGAGTGAAAGAAAGAACGTAGCAGAGAAGTAAGAGGAGGGTGGCATTTGGCACCTGGACCTAATATGGCATTTCATTCTACAAACAGGATTTATGTTGGACTAACTACTGTTTGAAATGAAATCCAGTAACACTAAGCCTTGGGCAGCTTTAAAAACTTTCAACTTACAATTCCTAATCACCTGCTGTTATGCGAGGTACAGGGAATAATTGAAGAGATATATAACAACGCCTACATGCCCTGTCCCTCTGCAAATGAATTATGTAGGAGTATACCATTCATCAAATAAAATGTCTATTTTATAACTTATTAGTCCAGTACATTTTTTGATGAATGAACAATGCCAGTGTCAAATATTTTAAAGCGAACCCTATCCTTGAAATATTGTATTTACTTGTACTGTGAAAGAAATCCTCAATTTCTTGAAAAGTTTGATTTTTTTCTTTACTACTGTGCTTTCCTGTGGTTTTTCCTTTAGAATTACTAAACTTCATGATTTATTTTCAATTGACTTTAAATAGTAAAGGGAAAGAAAGTGCCACCAACTTAGAGAAATCAAGTAATCCAGAGTGGAACAGAAAGTACTTTTTGCTTTGTTTGTCAGATTGGTGGTTTCTAACAGATGGCTTCTTGGGGTTAATTTGGATTTCTCGCCTTCTTAAAATTGTAAGACAACTATACTCTTAGGCACCTGTTTCTAGCAGTATATACTGTCTTTAAATCCTTTTTTTCTCCTCTAATAGGCTCAGTGGCTGCTCAGTTTTAAGAAGGAATAAATCTCCTTAAGCACTTAACTCACTACTAGAGAGAGACTCTTGGGGGATTCATTATGTGTCACAGCTAGGGTCAACCCTCAAAACAGTTGATGACATTTTTAATGGAAACTAATTGGGAGGTAAGCCAAGAGGAAGTATTTGGCAACATGTTGTAGAAAAATAATTTTAAAAGGTCAGAATAATAGTTTTTTTTAAAAATTATTAAAAAGTTTCATTTTTCCACTTGCACAACTTTCTTTGGCCTGGAATCTGTCTCTGATAAATTGATCTCCTGCAGGAATTATGGGAATTAGATTTTAAAGTTCATGACTACAAATTTTATCACCTTTATTTTTAAATGTTTGTCTTCTTCATTTTGTGCTAGGCTGTTGCTAAGATTCTTGAAGAATGGTCAAAATGTGCCCATTCATTTCTTTCTTTTTTCATTGATATGGTCAGTCAAGCTTTGGAATGCTCACTCATGACAAGTGTTACCTTAGTCAATTCTTTGCCTTCAACACATTTTCTAGCTTTGTAAATTAAACTGCAAGGCTGTGTGATCAGGTCGTCAAGGATGATGATGAAGACAGAAAAGAAATATTTTTAGAAACTAGTTTGGTTCATGAAAATATTCTCAGTGTGCTTTGCCAGAGACAACATATAATGCAAAGTGTTGAATAATGTTTCAACATATCTGTGCTTTTGGAAAACAATTGTTAAGTCTTTATTAATAGTAACTTCAATTTAATATTCAATTTGGGCTTAATTTCATTATATAATAATAAGCAAATTAATTTTTTTGAAGCATTATATTAATTCCAACATGATTGAATACATTTATGTTATAAGCTATTTAACCCATTGATTTATTGCCAGAGATTAGTCCCACAAACCTTTAATACTTTCCATATTAACTAAAAAATAGCCAAGCATAGGTTGATAGATACTTCATTCATATGAAATAAAGCTTATGATATGCCAAAAGTATCCAAAGATGAATGAAACAGAGGTCCTAATGGAAATATAAGTATCATACACTGTACAGTTAAAAAACAGCAACTTAATAAATACTATGTAGTGTGTTGTCCCATTTATAAATAACAAAGTCCACATATATGCATCAAGATATGTGTAGGACCACATTGTTAATTGTTATTATCTCTGAAAGATAGCATTATTGGTTGTCCAAATTATCTCATTTCTCTGGGAACCTCCTTGTTTCAAATGAAGGACAGATTTCTGCAGTCATGGATGTATTACAAGTCTTTTGCCCTCTCTAACTTCAGTAGTGGGCAAGAGATGGACATCAGAACCAAGGAGAGCCAGTGTATACCCTGGGTTGAGCCAGTTTGAATCTTCTCTAATAGAAATCTGGAACTGGGACACGCAAACACAAATGAGTTGATTAATGTGCTGGAGCTGGGAGGCAGGGTGGTGGGGTGTGGGCCTGTGTGTGAGAAACAGAGTAAACTAGACAGTGGATGGAGGAAGGGAGGCTCTTTCCTGATTTCTTTCCAATTCTAAGATGCAGCTATGTGAATCTGACTGTACTTTCTACCTTTTAGTCCCTTGATATACTTCTATTTTTTCTTTTTAAATTAAAAAGAAAGCAAAACACATACATACAAAAACCTTCCTTATATTCAATCTAGTTTGAATGAAATTCTTATTAATTCAGAAAATCTTCACAGTAGGTCATTCATTTCCTTTTTTTGAAAAATGTGGTCCTGCTGCTCTGAGGTAACTTTCTCTAAGCCTGATATGTGATGTCTACTCAAATACAACCACTTTTGACTTCCAAATAGAAATGCAGTATTTGTAGTTTCAACATATAGAAGTAACATTTTCATTACCAAATAAGTCAGAAATAACATCATTTTTCATGAAAATGTCAGCTCCCTATATATTTTATTGTATAATGCCTTAGTACATTTAAAAATCTTACCATATATTTCCAGTCTGCAGTTTTATCTTTTTCCTATAGTCTGAAATTTTTTTCCCTCATTATGTGAGTGAAATACCAAAGCACTCATCTCAGATGTTCACAAATGGTTAATAAAACAAAGCATCAATGATAAAAATACTATAAATATTTGAAGATCTCTTGGAAAGAATCATAAATACTACTTAGAATTGCTTTTGCTAGTGTAAGATAGTGTGGAAAAATAAAACAATGGAAGACATAATATTAGTCTATTGAAAAAAATTATTTAGATGAACTAAAATGAACTCCTTTTATCAAGATAAGTTTGAGTACTTTTTAGAGTTATATTTTCAAAAAAGGAAACCTCTTTAACTTGGAATGTTCATTAAATTCTAAACCAGCTGAAATAATATTAGAATTTGAAATATGATGCACTCAGTCTTCTGCACTGTAACACAATTTAGTACATACAATACATTTATTACGACAATTGGTTTATTTCTGATGAATGTTTCTCTAAAATTTTCTCAATAACCACAACAAACCCTGAAACCCTAAAAAAAAGCAAATAATTGCACTTTTACCCATAGGGCAAAATTCTTGAATTACCTCTGAGTTCTATGTATTTTATTTACACTTTTAGTTTCTATAGTCATCCTTCTTGATTTCATATTCAAGGTACCCAGAAATCACCTGGGTTCATCTTTGTTTTTAAAAAAGCAAAACAGAGCAGATGCAGTTAGTAATTATATAACAATTTCTGCTGCAGGCAGAAACATTTTTCAGGCATTTTAATCAAGCCAGCTGTGTTCTCAGCAGGCTAGTAAATATACTCTGATAGTCACAAGATTTCTGATAGCATATATGATAACAAGAATAACATGGTAAAATGTTTACAATTTTGAGGAAACAAGCTTTTTCATACAATCAACTTTATTTAAAATTGTAAGTATATTTCTGCCTTTCAAACATAAACTCAGGAATAATTATGTATAATTTAAAGAAAACATTGGAGGCCCCATTTTTCCCCCTGTACTGGGAATACTGGGGATTGAACACTGTTCTACCACTGAGCTACATCCTCAGCCCTTTTTATATTGTGACAGGTTCTCTTTAAATTGCCAAGGCAGACCTGGAACTTGTGATCCTGAGTCATGAGGATTACAGGCATGCACACCACTGTGTCCTGCTGAGGTCATTTACTTTGAGAAGGGAAGCCATTAATTGTATGTTTCCACTAGATTCAGTTTCACAAGTTTCTTATTTTCTAAGAACAGATTAAACATTTATAAAATAATTTTTTCTAAATGATAACTTCTCCATAGTATCATATTTTTATTGCTATTTAAAAATAATAAATATTTTAGTTCTTAACTCATAATAAAATGTTAGTAGATATATTAGTGAGAATGGAACTTATAACTGGCTTATGTTATGATAAGTATAATGGTCACTATCTTAATTTCTAGATTTTGAGGTGCCTTAGATTATTTTGGGGTGTGTGTTTTGGGTGCTGGGGATAGAACTGAAACTCGTCTATGCAAAACGTGCTTTACCACTGAGCTATAGCCTCAATCCCATGAAGCCTGGCTTTTGCTTTGGTTTATTTTGGCATTCTTTCATTATTCATTTCACTACTTTTTAACTCTCTCAAATGATAAACACATTTTTAAAAAAATAGAAACTTCTTCCTAAAAGAGGGGTTTTCCCTCTATATGCATGAAACCCTTTCACCTAACATTCAATTCCTACTTTAAAAAAAAAAAAATTTTAGTTGTTGATGGATCTTTATTTTTATTTATTTATGCAGTGCTGAGAATGAACCCAGTGCCTCACACATGCGAGGCGAGTGCTCTACCACTGAGCCACAACCCCAGCAAATTCCTACCTTTTATATCAGACTGTTATGAATCCTTTTGGTTGCAAAGACAGAATAAAGGAAGAGAAAGAAGCAGGATGAAAAGAACAGGAAAGAAGGAATAAAAATGGGAGAGATAAAATGTCAACAAGGCAAAGAAATTTCATTTAACAGGAAGAAGTATAAGTAAAAAGATTAACTTTGAAGAAAATGAATGAATTAAAAACATAAGGAAATGGATAGATACTAAGGTAAAAAGATAGCATAGGGCAAAGCAAACTTTTTTTTATCTTAGTTAAATTAAATATAATTTCATGAATAGAAAGAAGTTAAATATTCTCAGATGTTAATACTGAAATATCTCTTCAGACATACCATACTTTAGATAAAAACAATCTTGCACTTTCTAATATTTCTAATATTTCAATCTTGAAAACTTTCTAATATTCTTATTTTCTCTCTAAATATAATTTTCTGGGACAGGAAACTCCAAATGACATCAACTTCATGTTTCAATAACAAACCAAATTAAAATTATTTTAGAATAAAAGTGGGATGCATCTTCATTTTAGAAGCCAGATGTCTTATTAAATAGAATTTCCTCTGTTGGCTGCTTTGTATTAAAGGCAGATTTAGAACAAGAACAGCTTCTATGAAATGTAATTATACCCCCTTATGTGACTTTCACAGGCATGGATGCTGGAATAGGAAAATAACTGAAAAACAAATCCTCAAAATAGTGTTTATTTATTTATTTTTTTGTCTCAAGAAGTTGCCTAAATCTTGTCAACTCTCATTTCCTTTTGATTTTCCAGAGCCTTGTATTGTCTAGACTATGTTGGATTGATTGGTATATCCATTCAGAATTTCCTGCTATGGCTTTTAGAAAAAGCCTGTCCTTGCCCTATCCAAAGTTCAGTCATCAAAAGACTGCCTTGGTGGAGAATTTGCATTTCTTACAATTTTCTTTCCTTTGTAGTCTCATAAAAGCTTTGAAATGGATGCAGTTATATCAAAGACAGAAACATAAACTATGTCTGCTGTTTGGGAGAAGTTTTTTCTTTCTTTCTGTGTACCCAATCTGGTGAAAGAATGGCTTCATTCTCTTATTGAAGATTTTGATTTTTGCTTTTTCATCTCCTTTTTAAAAAATTGTTACCACATATAAATCACAATGAGATGAATTTAATATTCATCACTTATGCTAAATCATATTAGAAATTGTTGTTAATTGGAAAATCTTGGAAATAAAACATTGCTTGGTTCTTGAACTTCTCTTAGGTACTGTCTGTATTTTCCAGTAGATAGAACCATAGAATCCACAAGCTGTCTGATTACTTGGTTCAACAACCTGCCCAATACTCTTGTTTTATGTGCAGACGGTGTCTGGAATACTGGTGCTTGTGAGAATTTGTGACTTGCCCATTTCAGCTTTGGGCAACATTAGAAAGTTCTTTGTTAGATTATACTGAAGTCTTCCTGAAGCTTTGGAATAGTTAAGATTGTCAGATAGTAAGACATAGGCAGGCAGTTAGGGAAATGGGCCCCCAAAAGAATTCTATAAGTAGATGGAAAATGCAGACTACTGCTGCACAGAAATGGATTGCATTTTAAAAATATTACAAACATTGCAACCACCAAAACCCTTTGACCCACAGAAATGGGAAAAGAGAAGGTAGAACAGACTTGAGTGGAAACTACAGAGAATTTCAAACTCAAAGGCTGGAAGGGCACAACCAATCAGGATGTTGTAGGCCTAATCAATGGACAAGTCACTTTCCAGATACCTAATTACCACACAAATTAGGACCAATATGCTTAGCATTCTTTTGATACCTGATTAGCATAGACACTGAGCAATGCCCTTATCCAGCAGCCATGTAAGCCCCTAGGTTAATAAATTTGAGTGGCAACCCTCTATTGGGACCACTCTTGCTTGGTGAGAGCTGTTTCTTTTCTTTGCACTTAAGGAAATCTTACTCTTTTATACTCACCTTTTATTGTCTGTGGATTTCATTATTTGAGTTTGGGAGACAAGAACCAGAGAGGTCTTCTGTGGAGCTGTAACAAAACAGGCCCTGCATGCCACGGTAATAACTGCAGAAAATCTGGTTTCACTTCCATTTATTGATCATAATCCTAATGGCAACCAATAGAAGTTTTCTATTCCATATAAGCAAATGCCCTAGCTGTTACTTTGTTTATTTCTTCCTCTTAATATCAGGACATTCTGGAAAAAACATGTTCTGTTTAAATGATTGTATTTCTATTCAATAAGAAAACTTTTAAAATTTATTTTGTATTATGAAATAGTTGAAAATGCAACTTATTATGGATAAGTCCATAATTTTTACTGTTTCTCTGTAAAATTTTCTGGCAGGCCTTATCTGAGATAAAAAATCAACTTTAGAAGTGGGTGTATGGTCATCTCAAGGAATTTCAGATTTTTCCTGCAAGTTTAGGTCAAAGAACTGGTTTAGTGGCTAACAGGAGATTCTTTTGCTCCCCATTTTAATAATACTTTGTATTATCAGACTAAAATTTTAGCCATGTTGGTGAACAGGAACTGGTATTTTTTTTTTTAGGATTGTACTTCCTAATTAGTAATGAAGTTGAGTTTATGTTAATATTTTTATAGATGATTTAGCTTTTCACTTCTGTGATACAGCTATTCATATTCTTTACTTATTTTTCTTTTGAGTCATTTTTCTTATTGATTTGTAGATGCTCTTCATGATTTTCATATATTAATTCTTTGTTTATTATATGCATGTCTTTTCCTGCTTGCTTGTGTTATCTACCATCTATTGACTTTTATATATCTACCATCTATTGTCTTTTTGTCAAAAGACAAAATTACAACAAATTTAGTTTCAGACACTAATTGTCTTTTGTTTATGAATCTAGACTCAAGGAATACCTGATTTTATAAAATATAATGACTGCACCAATAAGTTGACAGAGGAAGTTGGCCGTAAAGGCAGAAAAAGGACGAAAAAAGCAGAAATAGTGAATAAAAAGTGGGTTGGTTAAAACAGAAGGAACTTCATTATTCCAGTTCAGGTAAGCTGAAACCTTTCTGACTGATTGCTGTGAATCTCTTATTTTAAAGGAAAAATGGCCATTTCATACTTGTGCTTTATTAGGTGGCACTTAGCATGAGTGACTCTATTAAGGTCTACATTGAGTCTAGAACAGTAACCTCCCTTGACTTCTTAAATTTTTAAAAATTTATTATTATTATTATTATTATATTTGTTCTAATTAGTTATACATAACAATAGAATGTATTTTGATGCACTGTACACAAATGGAGCATAACTTCTCATTCCTCTGACTGTACATGGTGCTGAATCACACTAGTAGTGTAATCATACATATATATAGGGTAATAATGTCTGAGTCATTCTACATCCTTCCCATCCCCACTACTCACCCCTCTCCTCATTCCAATATGCACAATCCAATGTTGCTTAATTCTTCCCTACCTGCCTCCCCTACCCCCACTATGTATTAGCATCTGCTTATCAGAGAAAACATTTGGCTTTTGGTTTTTTGGGATTGGCTTATTTCACTTAGCATGATATTCTCTAGTTCCATCCATTTATCTGCAAATGCCATAATTTTATTCTTCTTTAAGGTTGAGTAATATTCCATTATGTATATGTACCACATTTTCTTTATCCATTCATCTGTTGAGGGGCATCTAGGCTGGTTTAATAGTTTAGCTATTGTGAATTGAGCTGCTATAAACATTGATGTGGCTGTGTCACTGCAGTATGCTGATTTTAAGTCCTTCGGGTATAGGCTGAGGAATGGGATAGCTGGGTCAAAAGGTGGTTCCATCCCAAGTTTTCTGAGGAATATCTATACTGCTTTCCATATTGGTTATACCAGTTTGCAGTTCCACCAGCAATGTATGAGTGTATCTTTTCCCCCACATCCTCACCAACATTTATTATTACTTGTTCTTGATTGTTGCTATTTCTCACTGGAGTGAGATGAAATCACAGTGTAGTTTTAATTTGCATTTCTCTAATTGCTAGGGATATTGAACATTTTTCCATATATTTTTTCATATATATATATTGACCATTCATATTTCTCCTGTAAAGTTCCTGTTCAGTTCCTTTGTCTATTTATTGATTGGGTTATTTGTGGTTTTGGTGTTAAGTTTTTTGAGTTCTTTATACATCCTGGGAATTAATGCCCTATCTGAGGTGAAGGTGGCCAAGATTTTCTCTCCCATTCTATAGGTTGTCTCTTCATGTTCTTTTTTTTTTTTTTTTTTTTTTGGTACTGGGGATCGAACCCAGGGCCTTGTGCTTGCGAGGCGAGCACTCTACCAACTGATCTATATCCCCAGCCCCTCTTCATGTTCTTGATTGTTTCCTTTGCTGTGAAGAAGGTTTCTAGTTTGATACCATTCCATTTATTGATCCTTGATTTTACTTCTTGCGCTTTAGGAGTCTTGTTGAGGAAGTCAGTTCAGAGGCAAGTTCTTAATGCTCTGTTTGCAAAGGACTCTTATCTCTTCATAGCTATATTTTGTTGGTTAAAACCAGCATGAGGTGAGGGTACATGATCTCCCACAGGTGAGCCTGATAAGTGGTAAATATTCTCCCAGTGGCATGATTTATCACACCAGGTTTCCCGGTCCCTCTCTTTGTGGTGTGCTCATTTTATTCCACGTTTAAGAAATAGTTCCCCAACTAAATGCCATAAAAATATTCTCCTACATGTTCTGTGGAAGACTTGACTTTTATGTTTGTATTTTTGAGTTATCTGGAATGTATTTTGGAAAGATGGTGTGAAAGAGAAATCTAAATTTATTATTATGTATTATTATTAAACAATTATTGTTATTTACTTTGATCAATCAGATACCCTGTCAGCATTCATGGACTTTCTGTTCCTTTTCCTTTGGTTTTTAAATGTGCTCTCTGTGACATACTTAGTTCCCATGTAGACAAGAACCACTGACCCTGATCCCCTGGACTCCTAGGAGAAGGCCTATTCCATCACTTAGTTTGATGTCTGCCATCTTTTTTGGACCTGCCCTCCAGATTCAAGGCATTGGCCTTTTTAGTTACATCTCTGGCTTTGAGTTCCAGTTTCATTTCTGGAAGTTGACATTTAGCTTTCTAGAATGTCATTATTACCCAGGTATGTATTTATGCTAATTTGGAGGACATATTTTATCCCTCCATTCTTTTTTCTTTTACCTTTTTTTATTTCACAGTGCTAGGGATCAAACCCTAGAGCCTTGTGCATACGAGGCAAGTACTCTACCACTGTTATAAATTCCCAGCCGTTTATCTATCATTTCCATATGGTGCTAATTGAGGAGAGTCTGTATCAGCCCATCTGTCCTATTGCTGAAACCCACAGGAGACTCTTTAAAAGTTTAGAATCTGCAACTCTCAAACGAAAGATTTAATGGTAGATTTAGAGGTACCTGGATTGACAAACCTTCCCAGGGAATCTCAAATTATGTACTGAAGCAACTAGTTTTTAAAACCAATTAAAAAACTTACCTATTATCCAAGCTATTTTACTAGGCATGCTTAGCTTATAAGAAACTCTCTTCTTGTTATGGTATGTTAAGTTTAATATCTCTGCCAATTTTTTCTAATTATTCTTAATAAATATCAGAAACAAACTGAAAGAAGCTTTCCAACTTGAGTGTGATTTTATGATATGTTTATGTTTGTTGAAGGGAAGAAGGAAGTAGAAATTAGGGAGGAAGAAAGAGGGGAAAGAGAAAGTTTTACTTTGAATTTGTTCTCTTCCTACAGTTACTTCTATGCTTAAATAATTTCTCTCCTTTGAAAGTTGAGAGTGAAAGGGAACATTATGTGTAACCCAAGTGCCTAATGCCTGGACTGGTGCTAATCACTGAAGAGAAAGATCTAATCGGATATACATACCCTCCCCCACTAAAAGTCGTGTTAATATATTTGGGCTTCTTAGGTCATTCCTGGTTATAGTCTGTACTTCCTGTACTTCTTAATCTTGGCTTTAATTCTGCCTTGGGCCTCTGCATGCTTTGTTCTGGCGCTTGATTTAATAATATGACAGATTAGTGTACAGACCTGGAGCCAGATGGTCTGGTTTCAAATCCTGTCTCTGATGATTATCAGTTATAGGATCTTGGGCATCTCATTCATTTATCTTTTTTTAACTTCATGTTCCTCACCTATAAAGTGGATATGAAACTACTAACTAGGTCATGGGTCATATATGGATGTTCTGTTCATATTTGCTCAGATTTATTTTCCATTTTTTATGCATACAGGCTCCATATGAGCTCTCTCTCCCAGGTTGGCACCTCGTGTCTTCTCTTGCCAACTGTCTTTGGCTGTCAAGACCTGTTTTGCACTCAAGACCCAAATTCATGAGAACTTATGTATCGCCCACATCCCCAACTTTTAATCAAGACTTACACTTGGAGAGTATAAATGGTCCACATCTCCTGCCCCTAAGGCATCAAATACCTGAATTACATCTAAAAATGTGGCTCCTGTGGGACTGAGTTATATGCCCTCTTATGAGCTCACATCTTCACTTTAGGGTCCTATTTCATCACTCCCTCTCCACCTGGAAACCCTTTTTATTAAATCACTTTCATAAAAATCCTTGACTTACAGTCTGGTCCTGAGTAAGCCAACCTAGAGCAGTTTACTTTAGTTACTATTTATACAAACTATGTTCTACATAGTATGTCATAAAAATATTGGCTGTTTTTATTTGTGCTGTTATGCTGGTCTAAGGCACAGCGATTTGGTGAAGTTTGCTTTTCTCACTGCCTCATCACTAGAATGTATATTTCATTCTATTTAATAAGTTACCATAGGACCGTTAATAAAGCTACTGTGTACTGACTTTCTGGAAGGCTTAGTGATGACAATGGGGATAAAAACTTAAAAAAGCCCAATGATGGTTTATAACTTATTTGTATTCCTTATTTCTCTCATTTGTAGTCTATGTTTGTCTCCGATCTTCAGTGGAGGAAGCTTCTTTGAGTCTTAGGGACTTTGTAAATCCCTACCCTCTTCAAAAAACCTTTGCCTACACCTTATAAGATCTCTCTAAAATTTGACTTTGGATATAAGCCCTTTCTTTGAGAGATTGAGGGTTTGGATTTACATCCAAATAGTATGTCAGACACTAATTTGGTAGCCTTTTATAAGATGTGGGAGAAGAAAGAATACTTTTACATCCTATGATTATAGGCATTAAAAGAATTTGGTCAGCCAAGATATTATTTTGTAAGCCAACATCTTAATGTTCTTTTTGAAAAAGACGGAACAGTTTGCTTTAAGATTGAGACACTAAATGTCAAATTTGAACCCATATGCTGGATTGCAAGTGTTTAAATAACTCCATTATGTGAAATTTCAGAACAAAAGTTTAGTCATGGAAATGTTATTGTTACCACAGTTTATTTTCTTGTTTATTTCTGAACTTAAAAAAAAAAAAAAAAAAAGAAGAAGAAAAGCACTGAAATTGAAGCCCCTGGGGTAACTGAAGAGGCAGAGGCAGAGATAAATGAAGCATTTCAATTATTTTAGAATAAGACTTTTCCCCAGTTTTTCAATTACATATTAATACTCTTCTTCTTTCAAATAGACTGTAGCATTTACCAGTAATTCTAATTTGGACAAATTCTGAATACTGATGAATAATATGTGGCTTAGATTTTGATATGTGTGGTTTGAGAGAGTGCTATAGTTTGTATATGAGGTGTCCCCCAGAAGCTCTTGTATTAACTCAGGGGGTGAAATGATTAGTTATAAGTAGGTGGAGGCATGGCTAGAGGAAATGGGTCACTGTGACATGCAATTGGGTTTACATCTTGTCTCTGGTGACTCTCTCTCTACTTCCTGGTTGCCCGGAGCTAAACATCTTTTCCTGTACTTCATCCTTTCTCCTGAGATTCTCCCTCATCTCAGACCCAGAGCAATGGGGTTGGCCAAACATGGACCAAACCTCTGAAGCCATGAGCCAAAATAAATGTTTTCTCCTCTAAGTTGTTCTTGTAGGACATTTTGGTCACAGCACTGCTGAGCTGACTAATACAGAGAATTATATCAAAGTTTTCAGCTTTGAGGTATTTGGGGGATATTCTCAAATTCTCTACCCCCAGCACCATAAATTTTAGAGACAGAATACAACAGTATTGTGCTGATATCTCACTCAGGACAAACCTCCACCATACATTTACTACATTTGTACTGTACATTTGTACAGATATTTACAGTTTGTACTTGAAATGTTCAGAGACAGGATTTGACTTAGTATATTAGTTTCTCTTGCTGCTAAATTACCACAAACTTAGAGGCTTAAAACAACATATTTATTATTTCACAGTTTTGGTGGATTGGGATTCCAGGCACAACTTCAGGGTTTTACAAGATCGCAATCAAAAGTTTACCTGGGATGCATTTTTTGGAAGCTGATGGCCCACTTTTGATCTCTTGCTAGTAGAATTCAGGTCTTTGAGGTAAAGTTACTGAGGTTCTCATTTTTTTTTCCTGGCTATTAGGCAGGGCAACTGAAGCTTCTAGAGTCTGCCTACAGTACTTTACACATAGCTGTCTTATGGCATGGCAGATTACTTCTCCCAGGCTAGCAGGAGATCCTTTCCCTTTAGTTTGATAGGACAGAGTCTTATATAATGCCACATAATCACAATAGTGACTGTGTCATCACTTTTGCCATATAACAACCTAATCTAGAATGCGATTAACTTAATACTTTTCCATATTATATTGGCTACTAACTAAGTCATAATTTCCTCCATACTGAAGGGGATTTGATAAAGGTATGCATGCATGACTTATTGGGGACCATGTTAGAGTGGGTCTACCACACTCGTTTTACTCAAAACTATGTAATTGGGTCATGTATCACTTCAGAACTGACTAGCATCAGGTCATTTTTTTCCATTTCATTTCATAGTATAGTAAGTTGAGATACAATCAAATAAATATATTAGGAGACACATTAGTCATTAAAATCATTGATGGTCTTGAATAAAGCATTCTTTGACTTGAACTTATGTTATAAGACTAAAATAAATGGGAAGTATGTGTTACCCTTATGATCATACAACATTTATAGTGTTTTCTGGTTAGTAGCTGTTGGATTTCAGAGCTTCAGATATTTTTGATGGATTGTGGGGATAGGAAATTTTCATACAGGAACAGATATGAACACAAGAAAATGGGACCCCAACAAGAAGGAATAAGGAACAATCCATTAAAAGATGAGTTTCCAGAAACTGTCCATTTGTAATGGTTAGAAAAGAAGAAATACCCAGGAATGAGAGCAGCAAAAAATAAAACCAATAAAAAAATCTACATAAAAGTTAAATTATTACTAAGGAACACAAAGAATCCATGGACAAATGGTAAGACACATCATGTTCTTGGATAGAAAAATCTTAATATTATAAAACTGATATTTTCCCTTAATACATAAATTCAAGCAAAATCAATAATAAGGAATTATAAAATTAGATAAGTTGATTCTAAGATTCATATGGAAAAATATTCAAGGAACAATTACCTGGAAAATTTTAACAAAAAAGGAGAAAATTTAAGGATGATTTGCCAGGCACATTTTAAGATATACGCTGCAACAAAACTACATTAATTGGAAGTGTTGTATTGATGTATGAATAGAAAGAACAGAAAATTATGAAATAAACTCAAATTATAAGCTATAATATAATATAAAAGTGGTATTTCAAATAAATGTTGTAATAGTGCTTTATATAAAAATTGTTAAGAGGGCTTAGGATGTAGCACCATGGTAGAATACTTGCCCAGTCTGCATGAGACCCTGAGTTAAATCCCTAGCACTGTGCAAAACCAAACCAAAACAACAAAACAAAGCAAAACAAAACACAAATTCTTAAGGGATAGTTGAATATCTTGACCCAAATAAATTCACATGAGTTGAACGCATAAATATTAAAATTGTAAACTATTATTGCACCAGAAAGAATCCTGGAAGATAGTTTTATAGTATGGGAAGTCTTTCTACAAATGACATAAAGCCCTGAAACCAATTAAAATGATTAAATTCAATTTTATGAAAATTTAAAACATTAGAAACATAAAAACCAGAAAAAAACTGGAAAAACATTTGAAATACACAAGAGTTATAAAAATGTAAACATATACAGTATCCTATAAAATTACTAACAAAAAGAATATGGACTAACATAAAAATAAGAAAATATTACCAAAAAGGAACTAAAAATGACTCAGATGAAAATACTTTATTCATAATTAGAGAAGGAGAAACCTAAAACTATAATACACATAAAACCACTTTTTCCACTGTATTAAATTGGCAAAGGTAAAAAGTTTGATTAATTCTTGATTAGTTGGATATGCGAAGGTTACTCATACATTACTTGTGGGAGTATAAATTGATGCAAGCTCTTTGGAGGGTAACAGCACTATGTAAATAAAAAATTCATATAGTCTTTTATCTTGCTATATTTTCTCCTATTCACTAATCCTATAGTATTCATATATATGCAAAATAATTGTATACAAAGATAGTCATGTCAACCTTATTTATATTAGAAACATTTGGAAGTAATTCAATGTCCTTTAATAGGGTATTGGTTAAATAAAATATAGTTTGTGAGAATAATGACAGCTAAACTTTGTTTATTGTGTCAAGTACTATGCTGAGTCTGTTTTCATATGTAATCTAATTTAACTCCCACTACAACTAGATGAGATAGGAACCATTATTATTCTCATTTTGCAAGTTGGAAAGTGAGACACAGAGAAGACAGCAAACTTGCTCCAAGGAGAGGAACTGGGACTTCTACTTAGTCATGATCTAGAGTTGACATGTTCTTACTCATTAGGCTACAGTTTTCCCCAGTACATATGGAATTTTAAACAGGTGTAAAAAAATAAAAAGGCAGTCACTCTGCATGTACTGTATTGATAAGGTGAATTATCCAGACATGCACATATGTATTTCTTATTTTTAGGTAAATATGTGATACATATGAGAATACTAAAAAAATAGAACAGTAGTATATTGCCATTTTTATAAAAAATAATATATTGATAAATGCTTATAAATACATAAATACATATTTCATCTTCACAGATACCAGAACAAACAAACAAAACAAAACAACAACAGCAAAAAGCCACGAGTTTTTGTATCAGGTAGAGGAACTGAGTGTCCTGGGGAAGAGAAAAAGAAGGAAGATTTACTAATTTATGTTTACCATTTTGTGCATTTCAATTTTGTGCTATGCACATATACTACTGATTAAGTAAATTAATAGTAACAAAAGCAGTATACACTGGGTATACTAGTTCAAGGGTCTGGCTTTTATGGCATAATTTTACAAGTAACTTGCTTCTACTTAATAAAGGCAGTTTATGTTTCCCGAAAATTTAACATGTACCATAAATAAGTGACAAAATGAGTTCCCCAAAATGAAAGAGATATTTATAATACATAGAACTAACGAATAATTATTATCTAGGATATAAAAAAGACTCCCAAACATAGGAAAAAAAGGCAAATAAAGGAATAGAAAAAAACGAACAAAGATATGGACAGGCAATTCATAGAAGAGGAAGCTTATACAAACCAGCACATGAAAAGATGATCAATTGCACTAATAATTACTAGGAGGTAAATTACAATGAGATATATAATTTCATACCTTTAAATTAAAAAGTTTATAAATAGGAGGTATCAATGAGAATGGGGAAAAACAGCAAAAATCATACTAGGAACTGAGTATAGAAGGGCAAACTATTTTGTTGTAAAACCACTTTTGCAAATAATTTGATAATGCCTATCAGAGTGGAACATCCTCTGCAGTTTCTAGGACCCAATGATGCCATTTACATGTGCTCAAGGATACAAATACAAGGATTTTCATAGTGATTTTTTTTTCTTTTTAATGAAAAAATTCATTGGATAGTTTAATGTAATTCTTCAATACTTTATCTTAGAATTTCTAAAGTACTTGGTATTTAATACTCATGGTATCTATGAAGTTGACAATTTTTGCTGTGCATTTTTGAAAAATCTTAGTGGTTGCGCTAGGATTTGCAATATACATTTAAAACTAATAGAAGTCTACTTTTAAATAATATTATATTACTTTACATGTACTGCAAGTGCCTTACAAAAGCCAAGAGTTCCTTTTTCCCTTCTGTCCTTGCTATCATTTCCTCAGTCTCTTATTCTGATTTGTTTCACTTATATAAACTATAATCACTAAATATATTGTTGCTATTGTTATTTTGAATAAATTGTTATTTGTGAGATTGAGAATTTAAAAAGTGTAACTTACCTTCACTTATTCCTTTTCTAATCCTTCATCTTTCTGTAGGCAGATCTGAGTTCAGAACCAAATCATTTTTCTTCTTTCTGAAGAAATTTTAACAAAGTCCCTTGATTTTTATTTGTGTAAGAAAGTTTTTATTTCTTCTTTACCTTTGAAGGAGAATTTTGCAAGATATAGCATTCTATGTTTGGGTGCCCACCCCTGCCCCACTAGTTTGCCTTTGTGATTTCTGAGGTGTCAGATGTAATTCTTTTCTTTGCTTCTCTATAGATAGTTTTCTTCCTACCTTCATTATTTCATTTGCTTCTTTCAAATTTCTTCCTTATCTTTGATTTTCTGCTGTTTGGACTATAATATGCCTACATATAATTCTTTTGAGCATGTATTCTTCCTGGTGTTCTCTGAGGTTCCTTTATCTGTTGTTTGGTGTCTGATATTAATTTGGGGGAATTCTCAATCATTATTGTTTCAGTTATTCTCTTTCTTTCTTTCCATTAGGCATATATTATACCTTTTGTGGTTGTCTGTTTTTTTGGACACACTGTTCTGTATTTTTTCCAGTGTCATTTTCTCTTCTCAGTTTCTGTTTATATACCCTCAATTTCAGAGAGTCTTTCCCTGGTCCATCATAAGCATTCTTTATGTCTGTTACAGTGCTTTTGATCTCTAGCATTTCTTGGATTCTTTTTTAAAATTTCCATATCTTACATTATTGATCTCCTGTTTTTCCATCAGATCTCTAAGCATGGTAGTCATAGTTGTTTTAAATTAATGATCTGATAAGTTCAATATTCATACTATATCTAAGTCTTGTTCCTGTGCTTGTCCAAACCCTTTTAACTCTGTTATACTCTTTTACCATGCTTAGTAGTGTTTATTTTTTCAAAGAAGTTTGGATCTGGAATGTCTTCCAAAGGCTCATGGGTTGAAGGCTAGGTCCCCAAAGCAACAATATTCAGAATTGGGGCTCTTGGGAAGTGATTGGATCAAGAGTACTCTGATCTCATCAATGGGTTGACCCACTGATGGATTCAGAACTGAATGAACTATTGGGAGGTGGTATAAGAGGTTGGATCTTGTTGAAAGGAGTGGTTCCTTGTGAATGTTGCCTTTGGGACTTTAACTTGTCCCTTTTCCCTCCTTATCTATTTCTCTACTTCCCAGTCACCATGAAGTGACCAGCTGTGCTCCACTCTCCTCCCATCCTGATAGTCTACCTCACCATAAGCCCCCAACAATGAGGTCAAGTGATTATGTACTGAAACCTCTGAAACTGCAAGCCAAAATAAACATTTGTTACTTTGAGTTGATTTTCCCTGATATTTTGTCACAGCAGTGGAAATCTGACTAACATAGAAAATTGGTATTGAGAAGTAGAATTGTTGTTATAACTACACCCGACCATGTAGTTCAGAAGCCTCTGGAACTGGCTTGCAGAAGGAATTTGGAAAAGTTTGGAGATGCAGGCTGGAGAAACCTTAAAAATGTTGTCATAAGCAGGGCTTCATGGGCAATTCTGGTGTGAACTCAGAAGACCAGAATGTTGATAGGAAGGTGGACAGTAAAGACTGTGCTCTTGAGGCTTTAGATGGGAACAAGGACTCTACTGTGAATTGGACTAGAGGCCAAAAGTTAAACTCTACAAAGAACATGTCTACGTTTTGTTCATGTCCTGAGACTACATGAAGATAAATCTAACAGCTAACTAACATAACTGGCAAAAGATAGAAAATAAAAAAAATTAAAAAATTTAAAAAGGGGAAAACACAGGTCTTTGGTGATGGGTAAGGCATTCATTGTATGTTGGAGGATGAGTGTGTGTGGGAATTCTTTATCTTCACTATGAGAACTTTGTATAATAACTGCAGGAAAAAATTTCCAAAGTCTCTCTAGGACTGCCCCCACCCCCTAGGGTTTTTAATTCACAAACTTATCTATTATGAGTCTTTGGACATTCATGACTTATAGTCTAGGTTTTCCTACTGTGTAACTAGTTTCCAAAGATGTTTCTGTTGGTTTATTTCTGTTCAGGTAAGTTGTGATTCTCTATATCTATCTTTTTGTCTCTCCAGGACAGTATTTTGCTTGGTGCCCCTACTTCCCAGACAGATCTGAAGAGTTGTTGATTTGCATCTTGTCCAGCATTTGACTTGTTAGAATAGAATGATGACTTCTAAGCTCCTCATATACCAGACAGAAACTAGAAGTCTGCTCAATCACATTGTTTTTAAGTACTGAAAAATTGGAAACATTCTAAATATCTTTTATTAGGATAATAAATAGTTGAATTACAGTGTATTCATATAATGGAGTACTTTAAATCAGTTAAATGAGTATACTAGGTTTATACAATTTGAAACAGCTAGATCACAAAAACAGTCAAAAAAGGAGATGCAGAATGATCTACACAAAACAGCACTGTTTTGTGTAATAGTGTGTTAAATACAAAAAGATAACAGAAAGATAAATACTATCTTTAGATAGTGATTTCTTCAGGAGATGTAGGGAGGAATTAAATCAGTGAGGAATAAAGCAGGAACTTCAAATATGTATGTAATATTTTGTTTCCAAAAAGAACCAAAGATATAAGACAGATACAACAAAATTATTAATACCTATTAAATATGTGCCTTACAAAAGCAAATTAACCTCCACATGCTTTAGTTTTCTTTGACATTAAGAACAGTAATATTGTTTCATAGTTATTGTGAAAGTAAACTTAACTAACATATATATTTAAAATTTTTATAATAAAAATATAAAGTTACTATGAAACAAGAATGAAAAATTTGAAGAATTTGGATGAGCTTGAAAAATGACATTATGTGGGTTATTATCATAACTAGTTCTACCATATTCAACTCAAAGTAGACCACATCTATCTGTTATCACTCCTTACTCTAGCTGTCATTTTATTTGAAATGTGCCATGAACACTTCTCTTTGTGATCAAAGATCAAAGGTAAAATGGAAAAACAAAACCTAAGATTTATTTGTTCTGAAAGAGTCAGAGGCCGATTTGGTTTCTATGAGCATTTCCCAGGGAATGTAACAATTTTTGCTGAGCCTCTTTGATTTTTGTCTCTATACTTTGCCAACTCACAAAGAAACTCCTCTTTTGTGTCCCTAGATTGAATTTAAAATCTTTTCAAGCTCCTAATGGAATTTACTACTGTTTCTATTCATTAATGAAATACCAGGAAGCAGCGGGAGAGCCTTCAGTGGGAACAATAGAGGGAATGAGAATACTCCTTGAATAGTCTGCTTGTCCATTCAGCTTCTTCTCTGTCCTCCACTGTGGGTGGTGTTTCTGATCTGATTGACACCCTAGTCCATGTTTTTTAAATCACTAGAGTCTTCAAGGCGTATCAGCTTGCTGTGACCTTGCTTGAGATTGATTTGAAAAGTACAGTGTTTTTGAATGACTTGGAAAATACCTTCTGTTTGGGAAATGCTTGCTGTTCTGTACTGTGGTTGTCAGTAAGGTTGAGATTATTAAAAAAGGATAAAGTCTTCTGGGCATCATCTTTCCAGCTTTAAGTGAAAAGAAATCCACACAAATAATATGAGCTATGAAAGCCACAGTTTGAAGTCTGAGATTTCTATTGTGAAATAGCGTGTCCCTAGGAAATGTGCTTTGTGACTAAAAGGTTCATATGGCTTTTGTAACTACGCAATTACAAAAGTAGGTCTCTTTGAGCCTAAATAGAGGGAAACTGTTGAAGCATGAGTTTCTCTGTGAACTCAACTCTGGCAGCAAAATAAGAATAAGGATATTTTAGCAATTTGGGCGCAGGCTTAGGGATGAATCAGAATTGCCCTCTAGGTCAAAAATTCTCTATGACTAAGTGATAAAGCTTAGACAGACTCAGGTGTACTTCATAGAACTAGACTGTCACATATACATCATGGCTTACACAGGCAAACATGCACTCAAAAATTTATCACATTGCCTTTATCTGACTTTGCTGAGAAATGAGGATTTCTCTGTGTAAATGAAATAATAAAGTGTGATATTTTATATGAATCTGCATTTTTAAATAAATATACCCAACACATTTGAACTTTTCCTTGATTCATGCATTACTATTGATCATTAATTTTTGGTGTTTTTCCTTCTCTGTAATGTTTTGCTTTTATTCCTTCCCTTTCCTTATTACTAAAGCAATCCTCATTCCAGGAAGTCAAAAAATACAAAGGACAACATCAATCATTACACTTATTACTCTTTATGTAAATATTTCCAAACATATCCACATGTACACACATTGTTAAATCAATAGGAACATATACAATACCTTTTGTGATTTGCATTTTTCTCTTAGTGATTTGTTAGTCAGCTGTTTGTCACTGTGGCCAAAATACCTGACATGAACTACTGAAAGGAAGAAAGATTTATTTTGGCTCGAGGTTTCAGAGGTTTCAGTTCAGGTCAGCCAGCTCAATTGCTTTGGGCCTGAGGTGAGGCAGAACATCAAAGAAGGGTTTGGTGGAGTAAGGATGCTCAGCTTATGGCAGCTGGGAAGCAGAGAAAATAAAAAGGTCCTGGGCCTTGGTATACTCCCTAAGGGCATGCCTGAAGGACTCACTCCTGTCAGTTTGCCTAGCCTCCTACAGTTCAAATTGTTAATTCATCAAATGAGTTAATTCACTGATGAGGTTAAGAGTCCTCATGATCTAATCTCCTATCAACCACACCTCTGAACATTATTGCATTGGGGACCAAATCTTCAGCACATGAGCCTTTGTAGAACATTCCAGATTGAAAACATACCTTGATTTATCATGAGTTAAATATCAGTTAGATCTGTATCTGAAATATAATTTTAAATAATCACATGATATTCCATTGTACAGATATATTATTCCAAAATTTTATGTTGTTGAACAGCTAGATGATGTTCAATTTTCTTATATCATAACACTGTTGAATGTACGTGTGTTGGTATGTATGTGCATAAATGCATCCTTTATTTTCCTTATTTCCTTATAATAAATTGATAAATTTAGAATTTAAAGTTCTAAGAACATACATATTTTCAAGAATTTTAATATGTTCTGTTAACGAGGGCTAATCTTCAGCTAATATGTCCTGTTGCGGCTGCACATTTAGTCAATAGCTGATATCCACTCTGGTCATTCAGTGCTTGTGCTTTACTGGTGGTTAAATATCTTGAAATATTTATTTTTGCAAACCATCCCATGAGAAAGTTATGTGAATTATATTCTCACTCAGATTTACATTTTGAGGAGAGATGAGGGAATTTTCCTTAAAGGGTTTTGTGTTTATTATCATATAAAAATGAACATCTGAAACTAAAAAAGACAATAGATTTTTCTCTTTTTTTGGTCTAGAAAGGTGATTTTTTGGTCATAAATTAAAATACACAATGCTTTAGAATAATAGAATAGGCACTTCACTGAAGAAGATATATGAATAGCAAGAAACACATATTCAAAGTGTTCCATATCATTAGTAATATAAATTAAACCCAAAATGGGGTAGTATGACATACCTGATAGAATGGCTAAAACAAAAAATAAAACATAAAAACTTGACAATTTCAAGTGCAGATGATAATGTGGGACATCTAGAACTCTCACATGTACTGATGGGAATGTAAAAATAGTATTGTCAAGGAAAACCTTTTGGCACTTTCTTTAACAATGAACATACACTTATAATAAGATCTAACAATTCTACTTCTAGGGACTTATCCAAGAGAAGGGAAAACTTTAGTCTGCACAAATACGTATATACAAATATTTATAGAAGACTTTTTTCTTCATAATTGCCTTAAACTGGAAACAACCCAAATGTTCTCATCTAATGAATGAATAAAAAATGTGGTATATCCATACAGTGGAATGCTACTCAGCAATAAAAGAGGAATCAACTATTGATGCATATGGGAATATGAATTAATGTCTCAGTGTTAATACTCAACAGGCTACATATCGTATATATGTATATGTTCATATATATGTATATATTCATATATATATATGAATGATTTCATTTATGTTACAGGACAGAAAAATTATATAGAGACAGAAAAGGATCAACGGTTGCCTGGGCTAGGGTAAGAGGTTGACTTTAAAGGTACACTATGAAAGAATTTTTAGGGTGAAGGAACATAAATATGTTGATTGCAGTTGTAACTATATGAGTATGTGCATTTGTCAAAACTTATAGCATTATATACCAAAAAGAGTTAATTTTATTATGTGTACACTTAAAAACACATAAAAGTAAAAAAGGACTTTATTTTAACAGGACAAATAAAATATTTCTTGGCAGCCATAAGAGTGTATATTGCATACCTCCAGACCCAGGAAGCTACTGTGCTTGAAATTCTTTGCTACTTTTTGTCAGTGACTAAGCATAGTACGGTACTAAGGCAGACCCATTTCTGGAGTGCTGGTACTTCTCAATGGCCTTGCTGAATCTTCCTTAGTTTTCACCATAACGTAGGGTTCTTCTATGCCAGCTCCCTTCCCTTCCTCTCTTAAGTCAGCCTTGCATGGTGGTCTGATGGTCCTCTTGGCCTTATTTTCTCCCTTCTCAATTTCTTTCACATAGGCATTTCTCTGATTAAAATCTTTGCATGTTTAACTTTATATTGACAGCTGCTTCTTGAAAGACCTGAACTGATAAAACCTGTAATCCTCCCTTTCATAAAAGTATTTGTTGAAATCTAACGTATAAAAAGAAAAACATACTAAATATAAAAGTACAACTCTGTGACTTTTCACAAAGTGAAAACTGTCACCCAGATCAAGAATGAGAACTTTATTAGTAATTCAAAAACCTCCCCTTCCCCCACTTATGCCCTCTCCCAGTGAGTAATTCCCTCTCAAAGGTAGCCAACGTCCTGAATTCCTGCCATCATAAACATGTTTTGTTTTTGAACAGTATGTATATATATTTTCTCTATATAAAACGTGTGTGTGTGACAGAGATAGAGATAGAGATATAGAGAGAGATATATAGAAAGAGAACTTACAATTTTTAGTTTGACTTCTTTAGGTCAATACCATGTTCATGAAAATTATTCATGATGGTGTGTATAGCAACATTTTTTTCCTTTTCATTATTGTAGAATATGCTCAATGTATGAGCATACCACAATTTATTTATCCATTCTACTATTCATGGGCATTGTTTTAAAAAAGTTTTGTGCTCTATAAATAATGTCATTATGAACATATTTGAGCATTTCTTCTGGTGCATGTATGTATTCATTCCTATTTGGCACCTCACTAGGAGTAGAATTGCTAGATAATAGGTTTGGTGATCATAGGTTACGATCAGCAAAAGAAGATAATGCCAAACAATTTTTCAAAGTGGTTATATTCCCAGCAGGTGTGTGTAGGTGTTCCATCTTCTCTGTAACCTCATCATTCATGCTTGAAAAAAATTGACAAAATATAATAGTAAAGAAAAGTAATAGGCTAATCTACCTCATAGATGAATATGCATAAGACTTAAATTACCATCAAATGGAATCTGGTAGCCCAAAAAAGATAATACATCACAACCCAATTCGGTTTATTCCATGATACAAGGTAGGCTTAACATTTGAAATATCAATTGATATAATTTTATACAATAACAGAATAAAAGAGAAAAATCATCTAGTTATTTAAATAGAAAGGAAAAAGTATTTGATAAAACTTCACACTCATTCATAGTGAAACAATCTCAGCAAACTGAAAAGAGGGGAACTTCCTTAATTTAAAGAAGAATATTTGGGAAAAAATTGTGAATTTTACCATTATAAACATCATTCATAATGGTAAAATTTTGAAAGTTCTTTTTATGATATAAGGAAAGAGTCAAGGAGATGCCCTGCCATCACCTCTATCTATTTTATTTTAATTTTATGGTGCTGGGGATTGAATCTAGGGCCTCATACATGCCAGGCAAGCACTCTACCACCAGCCACATCTTCAGTCCTCTATTTAATTCCTTTATGTTAGATCATAGCTAGGGAAATAAAGGTAAGAAAAAATGATTTATAATTTGGGAAGGAATAAATATATTGTATAGTGTGCACAAATCACATAATTGGTTTCGTAAGAAACTGATAGAACTTATTTAAGGATTTATAAATGAATTTATTTGTTGGATACAAAATCAATATATAAAAATAAATTTTATTTCTACATATAAGCAACAAATGAGTTGGAATATGAAATTTTAAGATAATAAAATGAAAATGTCATCTGAAAAGGCTACATTGGTGCTCATAGCAAATGACCACCTCTGCTATATGTTTGGTGTCTTGTTTGATAGTTTTCCTAACTCTTAACTCACTGGGTTGATATTTACCATGTCTAGGCTGTCATTATGCTTGCCTCTAACAGTAACTTATTTTAGTGCAAATGTGTTATGACTGGAAAATCAATAAAAACATAAAGCAAGCTAAAGTTATCTTACTGAAACTGAAAGAATTTTAGTGCCTGGATTTTGTGGCTTTCATCTGGGGCACCCAGGAGTTAAAGCCTTTTACACATATATTCAGAGTCAAAATGACTAAGAATGCCAGAAGTATAAATTTCAGGGGAGAGAGGATGCTATCTTCAGATAACAGAACGGAGTGGTCTCCAAGTTCCCTGTTTGAATAAGACATTCCTTAAAGTTTTCTATGAGGTTATTTCATCTTGAAAGGTAAAGAAAGAGGAAAATTGGTTTTAGTTTCAGTACAGGCATTTTAAGCAAAAATCATTATATGTCTATTGAACAAACAATTGGTATAAATCTAATCACTAGGTTTAAGGTCACTGACTTTGCTATGACTTAAAATGCACAATGATTCTTTGATAATATTGCATCAGCTTGTTTGTTCTGGTTTTAAGAAGGGTTTGTTTATAATATTAGTTGAATTTGACTCTGTTATGTAAGATTACAGTCAAATACTATTAACTAACAGCAATAATTATTAGGATCCCACTCCCAAAATTTAGATTTTAGACAGATGCAATCCAATGAGCATTGACCTTCCATAGCAAGAAAACAGCCCAAACAACAGGGACTAATGAAGAGCTAGCATTTTCTGGTTGACAGGAGCTGGTGTACCTACATTATAAAAAATTTGAGCTCTTGTCTTGCCCATAGGTGCTTTGATGGTATCATGTCTCATCTATTTAGATTGGTGACTAAAATTTGTCGACTATAACCCATTGTCAAAAGTCAATTTTACGTCATGACTCAGTACATAAACATAAATATACATAAATACAATTGAAATAACATTTTAATGGGAAAATGATGATCTTTACTCCAGGTTTTACACATGCCTATCTTCTATTTTATTGTGATTTCCTGCATTTAACTTAATAAATATGGGTAGTAGATCTCTAAAGTGGTTTTATTATTTACTAATGTGTCATGAGCTTTGGTTGAAAAGTACTGATTTAGATGACCTTTTAAATCAACCTTCTTGCTCTGATGCTCCCTTGAACTGGAGTTGTTGCACTGAGCCCAGCCTAGTCCAGTCATGGTCTAGCAGTTATTAATAACTCAATTTTATCAGTCATTTATCTTGAGGAAAAAATACCCAGACTATGAGAATATTTTGACCCCACACCACAGATGAAAAAATGAGATGATGTGTAATTAGTATTACAACTTTCTTTGCTCACAAAGCTTTATTTTTTAGTATATTTTCTACTTTAATGATTAATATAAAAGGGGTCAGTGTGCTTTAAATATATTCCTGGGCTAGAGGAGATTGTAACAAAATAATCTCTTAACAAAAATGAGAACCCAAATCTGATTCAGAGTTTATGTATTTTGAACTGGAACTGAAAATTCTTACCTTACACCACTGTAATGAGGCTAGATGACATAGGAATATATGTAAAATAGCTGCACAGAGCCTAGGGTGGATGATTATTTGCAAAAATAGCCAAAACAATTCCTCCTGCCCATGTGTTCATGCCTCACTCTAACATAACTTTGCTATTCATTCTGTCAAGAGGCTGGAGTCAGTTCTCATTCATTCACTCATCAAATCCACTGGTTCACACTGGAGTCTGAGTTGGCCTTTGAACTGTCTTTGGTTAATAGAATATGGTTGATGTGATATTGTGGTGCTTCTGCAATTAGGCATAATGAGGCCTTGAGCTTGTTCTTACCTTCTTGAAACATGTTGATTTCCATGCAAAGATGTCCTTTCGAGAATGAGATACCAGAGAAGTTCAAATGGCAGCCAACACCAATGACCAGACATGGAAAGGAGGTCATCTTAGCCCACACCCAGTTAAATTTATATCATCTTTTAGTTACAGAGTAATTCCATGTGAGAATAGTAGAAGAACTGCCTAGCTGAACTCAGCACAAATTGTTGATTCACAGAATCATAAACAAATAAAATGGGTGTTAAGATAATTTGATTTGGAATAGTGTATTACACAGTGTTATATAATTAATAAATTTGGCATATTTTAAGTGTTGAGGATATAAACCCTTGCCTTGTAAGGAAAGGGAAGATTTGATTTTGAGGTACAGTTTCAAAGTCATTCCTTTTTTGAGTACTAAAATGTATTTCTCAGGATTGAGTGGTTAGCATTACAGAATGTTGTTTGGTTTTTGCTTAGTGTTTATATCATTCCAGATCACCATACAAATACACTGAAATAAAAACTATTGAAAGTCTATAATTCAAGAGCAATCTTAGCCCTTGATTAGTTGGGATCCCTTATGGGAATGATGTTGGGTAAATAAGACACAAATATCACTTGTAGTATGTCTGTATTGAAAGTGGGAAGGATCAGGGAACACGAGCATTTTTTAACCCTCTTTGTGTGGAACCAACGAGTTAGTTTATTTGAGCCTAATAGGAGATTATTTCCTAATAAGGAATATGTCATAATGGATCACACTAAATTTTACAAGTGCAAATTTTTTTTCTATAAATTGTGGCATGTTCTAAACATTTTACAATACTTAATCCTCAATTTCCTTCTCTGTAATAAGAACATAATCATAATAGGTATAGATGAAAAAACTGAAGCACTATGACTCTGTTTGGTGTCTTTAAAAGCAGAACCTGAGATGGAGATCCTTATACAAGTGATGCATTGTAAGAGTACTCTCAGAAAAAAGGGAGCAAGGGAAGTATAATTACAGAGGGAAAACTGGCAAGCAAGAATATGGTCACAACTGAAGTCTAGCTTTAGGTTAAAACCTTTCACAGGGAGATTTTTGCACCAAAAATTTAACATGCCCTCAGGAAGGACTCCAAACTTGTATCCTTTTAAAATCTCTGTATCAAGCAGTAATTAGCTTCAGGATGACTCCCTCTGGGATTTTTGAGGTGCCTAATACTGGGGGTGGGGTTGGGGTGGAGTGAGGGGGTGGGGGTGGGGGGTGGACTAATCTGTTGTTCAAGGGCAATTCTAAAGAGAAAGGGGCAAATGTGAGCCATTAACTGAATTACAACAGCTAAGTCAAAGCTTTGAGCTTCAAATTCAGTAGAACTTTGTATCCCCTGGAGAAAGTGAATCACACTGAGAATCAACATCTCTAGATCCACCGAGCCTATAATTCAGAAATAGGAAGTGCAGATCCCAGGTGTCAGTGTCAGTTTAGACCCTGTGTACAACAATCCTCAAAAGATCTGGTTGTCCTCTATTTCCAGGGTATTGTTAACTGTTATAGTCCCTTGAGGGCAGGATTGGGAAATTAACACTACTGTATACTCTTGCTATGGTATTTCATAATCCTTCCTTAGGTAGGCCCAGCCTCTTCTTTAGTAAATGAATTCTGGGTCTGAGATTGCCTGAGGTTTGGAAATTGGGAGAGTATGATCTTCATTTGGGAAGTCAACCTTCTGCTCATCCATTCTTGATCTTTGTTGGTTACACAAGTTAAGGATTATCCTTGTTGGATGTCCATTTATCTTTCCCCTCAGAGTCCAGTATTTCATCTGCCATCTCCATAGAACCCTATGAGTCAAGTCCTGGGACTTTGCTTGCCATTAGGGTGATTATGCTTATCTAGCATCTGGGAATTAAGCGAACCACTTGGTTTTGCTGTTCTGGGTCCACTCATCCCCACTACAACTAGTGAGCGCAGTTCTGTAACAGCATCTCTTATCATTGGCTCCAGATATTAGGGGGCAGCCACTCCACAGTAGACTTCCTGTATGTAACTCTCCATCTTAGAATCTGTTTCCAGAGACTCCACCTGCAACAATGGGTTAGGCCAAATAAGTAATATTTTTTGACTGAAGAATTTTGTGTATCTTTTATGGACAAGTGCAATGTGAATTCCCATGAACAGAATGTAAAATATTGGGTTGGAAGCCTATTTAACTATTTTGTCAGGTTATATTTACTTAAACATCCAAACTGGCATTCAATTGGACTGTCAATATTGCCAATATTAGGGGAAATATAGCTCTATGTCAGTTTATTTTTCACATATTATCATAAATATCTTTTCACATGTTCATAACATTTGTGTTTATTTTTTTAATGAGCTCTTTGTTGTTATTTTCTCATTTAAAAATTGAGTTGGTAGTATTTTTATTATGGATTTGTAGAACTTCCTTATGTATTGTGGGAATTAGCTCTTTGCCTGGAATGAGTAGAAAATATTTTTTCTTGTCATTTGACTTTTGAAAATTGTAAGGATTTTCTTTTCTTTTTTCTTATCTTTTCTTCATTATTTCCTCCCTTGTCCTCCCTCTTTTCTTGCTTGTTTCCTCTCTTTCCTACCATCTTTTTTAGTCTGAGCTATTGCAACAGCCTTCTGATAGCAATAGACTAGTTTTAATTCCTGTTCATATCAGGTTTTTTTCCCCCATAGAGTCAGAATGATTTTTATAAAAAGCACCTGTGTGAATACTACTACTTCAAATACTTCAATGACTTTTCATTGTTCTTAAGGGAAGACCCCCAAAAGGGTTTACAAAGCTTTTCTCATTTGCCCCCACCCCACCACATCTACTTCTGTGGTCTAATTTCCAGTCATTTCTTGTACCAGGAACTTTTTTTTTTTCATTTCCTCTTATGTTTCAGGTTCCTTTCCCTCAGAGTCTTCACGTACACTGTTACCAGTCCATCTTCATTCCCCTGCAAGGTTGCCTGGGCAATTTCTTATTCTTTAGGTTTTATCTTAAATGGCACTTTATTAGGGTCAATTTTTCTATCCCATTAGGTTCTCTTTTATGTGCCCTATTGCATCCTGTAATAACCCTTGTAGTCCTTGATCTAACTATATAGCATACACAATTAACTATTTATCTAGTTAGATACCTATATTTCTAGCCCTAGACTAAATCATTCTCTCAGGAATTCTCTTTTTCCTTAACAAAGGGTCTAGAATACATAAATACAAAATAAATTATTGTTTAAAAAACACTTGTTTGCAGGGCATGTTGGCATGGGCCTGTAATTCCAGTGACTTGGGAGGCTGAGGCAGGAGGATTGCAAGTTTGAAGCCAGTCTTAGCAACTTAGGTAGGCTCTAAGCAACTTAGTGAGATTCTGTCTCAAAATAAAAATAAAAAGGGCTGGGGATGTGGCTCAGTGGTTAAGCCCCCTTGGTTTCAATCCCTTGTACCAAAACCAAAACCAAAACAATCAAACAAACAAACGAAAAAACAATGTGGCTGGGGATATAGCTCAGTTGGTAAAGTGCTTGCCTAGCATACACAAGTCCCCAGCACCAAAAAACAAAAACAAAAACAAACAAAAACACCCCCCAAAACCAAAACCAAAACAAACAAAAAACCCTCAAACCCTAAATCAAACAAATAAACTAACAAACAAAAAACCCATTTGTTTGAGCCCCACCTTAGCAACTTAGGAAGACTCTACTTCAAGATAAAAATAAAAAATAAAAAGGACTGGGAGTGGAGCTCAGTGGCACAGCACCCCTGGGTTCAGTTCTCAGTATTGCAAATACATATATACATACATACATACAAACCATTGATTGAAGGAAAGAATGATAAGTTTGAGAGTTTGCAATAGACAAAGTCTTTAGTATTATGCTGATGAATTTATTCTTTATTTTGTAGGAAATGAAGTCATTGAAGCACTTAATAGCTAGGGATAACCATATGTTTATCCTAATTCTTCCTTCTCTTCTTATCAAATGTTGGATTTCCAATCAATAATTATTTCTTGAGTATTCTTTTATGTGATCAGGAATGGACATGAATACATAGGGTGACAACTTAAATTCTTAATTTAAAAGGAGTGCATACTTTCTTTATTGGTCTTGGAGCTTAATTTTAAAAGTAAACTATATACATATCTGACTTTCAGTTTGTTTTAAGCAAATAATTCTTAAAAGAGGCTTTCCATTTTATCCTAATATACTCCCAATTGAAAATAATTTCAGTGATCCCTGAGGTATATCACAATATTTATGAAATAGATTAACATCACAGTACTAGGGAATCACAGATTTTAGTGGTAATATATATCCAAAGCTACTTTTTAAAAATGGTACCAAGGATTGAACCTAGGATGCTTACCACTGAGTCACATACCTATCCTTTGTATTTTTTATTTTGAGACAAGGTCTTGCTATGTTGCTTAGGGTCTTGCCAAGTTGCTGAGGCTGATTTTGAACTTGTGATCCTCTTGCCTTAGTCTCTGGAGCTGCTGGAATTATAGGCATGTGCTCCATACCTGGCTGCTACTTTTGTTAAGGAAGGAAAAAAATATATGTATCAGATCTTGGAAAAGAAAGTATACTACTTGTGTTACATATTTTAATCTAGAAAATTTTAGATAATAATTTAAAAATGAAAATAAGAGTAACAAAATAATAATAAACAGATATCTCTGTGCTCTGCAGAATGGCTCAATAATTTATTTTAATAATATTAGAACTTACCTTCATTTATGTAATGCTTTTATGTTCAAATTGCTTAACCAAAATTAAGTAATTAGTCCTCAGACTAAACCCTGCAAGGCAGATAAGAATTATCTTCATTTTACAGATTAAGTCAAATATACCATATTCCAAATGATTAATGCTTCAAAATCTCAAATACCAAATGGTCTATGTTCTTCTGGAAGCATGTGGAAATCCAAATTTACATAGTAATTATGTGTTCAATTGTACTGAGGAAGCAAGTGGCAGGCCCAGATAATCAGAGAGAGAGAGAGAGAGAGAGAGAGAGAGAGAGAGAGAGAGAGAGGGGGGAGAGAGAGAATTACTGGTAATATACATAAAAGAGGAAAGCAGCTGTTAAAATCCTTGTTGAATGATAATATTATTATTCATATATAGTGATTCTCTCTTCAAAAGTTCTTCTATGTTAAAACAAAACCAGGGGCTGGGGTTGTGGCTCAGCAGTAGAATATTTGCCTAGCAGGTCTGAAGCACTGGGTTTGATCCTCAGCACCACATAAAAATAAATAAATAATAATAAAAAAAAAACCCCACAAAACCAAAAAGCTCAAAAACCTTAGCAAATGCTGTTAATACATAGCATAGATTGGTGGAATTTGCATCTTGACAAGTGAAAAAGAAGCCATGCTAAAGATAACAGTGATGTACAGTTATTTTCTTATCATTTAGTACATGAATTCTAGTATTGAACTGCACTTTGCTTACTGTTAATATCTTCAGTGTCCCAAAAATTGTGTGAAAAGAATTAGTGCTAAAAAAAGAAATTATGAATTGTTAATAGGAATATAATTCCTTACCTTCACGTTTGTAGAAAGACTGACAAATATGCCATTTCTATTTTTGAGAAAACATAGCATTTTTCTTTTTTTTTCTCATAGCAGAAGAAAATCATAATTTTGAGTGAAAAAAAATGAGGAAAGTTGTACATTTACCTACCTACCTATCACATCACAGAACACTGTGTTCTGCTGTGTTCAGAAGAAAGATCCATTTCCATGCATGAGTAGAAAATTTGGGTTGTTGGAATTTTAGCTCAGTGACACAAACTTCTTCAACACTGCCTGATATTGTGCAGCTCAGTGAGAACAACTTTTTTAGCACTGCCTGACATTGCGCAGAAGTGTCAGAAATATCATTATTTAGAGATTCAGGGTCTTCTGCTTCTGATAATATTGTGGAATAAATATTTGGAATAACCCTTCTTGTAAAGAGTATTGTTAAGGTTTGTATGTGAGGTGTCTCCCAAAAGCTCATGTGTGAGATAATGCAAGAATGTTCAGAGGTAAAATGGGTAGATTATGAGAGCTCATACCTAATTAGTGGATTAACCCACTTGAATGATAATGGGTGGTAACGGTAGGCAGGTAAGATGCAGCTGGAGGAAGTAGATCTCTGGGGGTGCATCTTTGAAGTTGTATTGTTCCTGGTGAGTGGAGCTCTTTTTCTGCTTCCTGGCTGTCACGAGCACAGCAGCTTTCTTCCACCATGCTTTTCCGCCATGACGTGCCTCAGTTCTGGCTTGGAGCTATGGAGTTGGTTTGAAGATACACTGAACCTCTGAAACTGAACCAAACTAAACTTTCCTCCTCTAAGTTGTTCTTGTTGGGTCTTTTGGTCACAGTGATGCAAAGCTGACCAGAACCAGTATCTAGAAATATTTTTAAAAATATAATGCTTATATGAGCTATTAGGGAAAGAAGAGAACTTATTGAAGAAATGACCAGGGGTAAGAATTAGAAGAGCAGGAAACACTTTAACGAAACTTGTAAGGTGTATGGGAGACGAATATTAGGACTCTCAATGTGGAAGGATAGGCCATAAAGCTGAATCCTTCACATCCTTGGTGGGTGGGCCAGAAAAATCCCTGCTTCCTGGAGGGTGATATAGGGATTCTTGCCTGTCTCTACCTTGGCACTAAGTGGAAAAGGAAAAAAAAATGTGTTTCCTGAGAAGTCTTACATGAGATCTAGCATCACATAAAAGTTTTCAAACAAAATCCATTCTATCATGAATTGAAAAACCTTAAGCTGGAAACTAACGAGCTCTCAGGCTTTTGGTGTTCCAAGGTCACTAGAAAAATCAAAGCCAACTCTCTGGAGGAATTCATTATAAACTGAAGCCTCAAAGAAATCTCACACGTGAGCATAAAATAAAAAATAAAAAACCATAAACTATATGCAGAACCATGAGTGAGATCAGTGGAAACATCATATTACAGAATCAGACAAGTCAAGACTGTGGATATTGGAATTTATTAGATATCAAATATAAGTATAAATATTTAATGCTTTCAAAATGGATGTAGGATATTATCAAAAGTACCTTAAAGTATCCTAAAGGACAATACTAAATAGCAAAAGTAGATTTTAAAAAAAGAACAAGAAGAGTTTCTGGAAAAGAAATTTATAATAATTTGTGAGAAACCTAAAAGACTGTTTGCATAGCAGATTTAATATAGAAGAAAGGACCAGGGCTGTGGCTCAGTGGTAGAGCACGCGCCTAGCACGTGTGAGGCCCTGGGTTCAGTCTTCAGCACCGCATGAAAATAAAATAAAGGTATCGTCCACCTACAACACATATATATACATATATGAAGAAAGGATTAATGAGCTGTAACATCCCCTGACAAATGGAGGCATACGGTTTGAAAATAGAAAAGAGAAATGACATAGAATAGAGTAGGAAGGCATAAAATAGATATAATGAATTTCAAAGGAGACTAGAGAAAAGCAGGTGGAAGAAATAATAGCAGGATTATCCAAAGATGACTAAATTCAAATTCTAATTCTAAAAGTCCAGTAAATATCTAGAAGAATCTTTAAGATAAATCCACACTGAGATACATCCTGGTAAAACTGCAGAGCCCCAAAGACAACTGAAGATCTTAAAAGTTGCATGATAATTACTTACAGTTAATTTCTACATAGCAAAAATAGGGGCCAGAAGATATTGCAATAACCTTTAAAAGGCTGAGATAGGAAGATTGTTAAACTAGAATTGTATGCCATGCAAAACTCTCTTTCAAGAACAATTGCAAAATATATGAATACACAAGCAGTATAACCCCACATTACGGACAACCACAAGAATGGGATCCTAATTAGAATGGTTTTACTTCATGTGTGTATAATATGTCACAATACACTCTAGTGTTATGTATATCTAAGACAACAAATTTAATAGACAGAAAAAAAAGAACAATTGCATAGCATGTGCTCTTAGGGAAGATTCTTAATGTACTTCAAGAAACAGCAAAATAATCTCAGAAGAAAGATCTGAGAAGGAAAGTTGAACAAAAATGATGGTAAATATACAGATGAATCTAGAGAAATGTTGACAGTTATGACATTAAATATAAGACACATTGAATTTTCAAGATGGTTAAATGTGAAAGAACCAAGTTTTGGGACTGATTAAATGAAAAAAGTTCCCAGTTTGAGTAAAGATATTTTAAAACCATAAAATTGATTCCTGAATATTTTCTCCGAAAACTGCATCTTGATCTAGAATATTGACTTGAAATTTTCAATTATCAGAATTATTGTATTTTTAGTATTTCAGTTGAAGCCACCAATTTACCCAATTCTCTTCTCCTATACCCTTACTGCTTTTTCTTGAACCTTTCTCAAAGTTGTTACAGCTTGAATTCTACTAGGTTCTCTGTGTTTGTTTCTTAATTGTTAAATTTCTTTATTATTAAATATCAACAGTACAAACATCAAGTGTGCATCAGGCATATTACAGAAGGACACAGATACTTTGTTATATCATTTTATAGAGAAAATAAGTTACAGCAAATATAAAGAGATTATCTGCTCATTGGTTGATAAAAACTTCAATGTTAAAGAAATAATTTGGTAAACTAGTTCAAATATTTAAGTTACATCATTGATGTAACTTAACTCTCTGGAGGAATTCATTATAAACCGAAGCCTCAAACAACTTTTAATAAAACATTTTGAATTGTTTATCTAAGTTAATTCAGCTAATAATTGTTGCTCTTTTAGTATCATCCAACAATATAATTTGGTACTTTAAAACCATAATAAGTTTCAGACATATTTACATTGAGTGTTTATAACTATTTTCCAAATTTTAGGATTATCCACAGGGAAAGGCATGTATATAATAGAGAGAAAAAGGGCTTTGAAGTCAGGCAATGCTAGGTTGAATGTAGGTTCCACCAATTAATGGTGGTAAAATTATTTTAAGCATGCTTGAGCCTCAGCTACTTTTTCTATAAAATAAGATGTTACATACTTTGTTATAAAATAGGGAAGATTAAATAAAATAGTTTACATAAAATCCTAGCCTTTCTAGCACATAGCAGCCACCAAAAAAACACAAAAAACAAAAAAACCCCAAAATGGTACTTATTATTACCAAGAGGAAATGCAGAATTTGACCGGTTCTGGCCACATGTGCATCTCATTCTATAAGAGCCTTTGAAAGAGAAAGTGAGAATTAGTATGTTGGGGCAAAGTTCACACTTTACCTGCACTTGTACTCTGAAAATAACTTACAAAATCAATCCATAGTGGTAGAACAATTTTCTTAAACACTTCAAACATCATAATAAAAATTTAAAAAGGAAAATTCTGGCATTAGATTTGATAAATATTATAGTTGGCATTGTTGGCAATAACATGGTGCACCATAAATAGAAATAATGAAAGCATAGGAAATAACCACAGTTAATTTGTTCTTTTTGATTAATCAATAAGAAGTCAGGATACTGAAAAGAAAAGAAAGACTTTTTTAGAAATACAGATTTGGAATCAGGGGACCCTTAGCGTGACTTAAAAAAAGGATCTTAATTTACCTGAGACATATATTTATTTATCTTTAAAATTTTTTACTATTTATTTTTATTTATACACAGCAGTATAATTTATTTTGATATGCTTACGCAAGCGTGAAATACATCTTATTTTAATTAGGACCCCAGCCTTGTGGATGTACACAATGGTAAGATTCACTGTGGTGTATTCATATATTTACATGGGAAAGTTGTGACAGATTCATTACACTGATTTCTTTTTCCTAGCACCCCGTCCTTTCCCTTCATTCCCCTTTGTCTCATACACTAAACTTCCATTCTCCCCTCCTCCCCCTCCCCACCTTCTTGTGGATTAGCATCCACATATCAAAGAAAACATTCATCCTTTGGTTTTATGGGATAGGTTTATTTCCATTATCATGATAGTCTCCAGATCCATCAATTTATGGGCCAATGTCACTAAGTCATTCTTTATGGCTGAGTAATATTCCATTGTGGATATGTACTACATTTTCTTTATCTATTCATCTGTTGAAGGGGACCTAGGTTGGTTCCATAGCTTAGCAAATATAAATTGTGCTGCTATGAACATTGATGTGACTGTGTGTTGGGAGAAATCCTAAGTCTTGGCTAGCTGCTGTGAATGTCTCAAGCATGTAAAAGGACAATCTTCACACATTTACACCCATCAGGAATACCTACGGAGAGGAGTATTCTGCTCTGGTCATTTAGGAAAGTAAACAACTGTCCCCAAATTTACCTAGTGTTACCAAGGGAACCTGTATAGGGGCCTGGTGGTCTGATCCCCCGTGGCACATTGCGATTGGGTTAAAAGTCTATAAAATCTATGGTTTTTCCTGCAATAAACGAGTTTGCAGGTTGCTCGACACAAGCCTGCTTTTACCCAACTCCCGGGGTCTGGGTTATGACTCCGTTGGCTCTTACCTGTGCCTGAGCTAGCCTGGCACACCCTACAACTGTGTCACTGTAGTATGCTGATTTAAAGTCCTTTGGATATATACTGAGTAGTGGGATAGCTATGTCAAATGGTGGTTCCATTCCTAGTTTTTTGAGGAATCTCCATACTGCTTTCCAGAATGACTGCACTCATTTGCAGTTCCACCAAGAACATATGAGTATACCCTTTTCCCCACATCCTATCTAAACTTTGTTGTTACTTGTATTCTTGATTGTTGGCATTCTGACAGGAGTGAGAAGTAGTTTTAGTTTTCATTTCTCTAATGCTAGAGATATTTAACTCTTTTTCATATATTTGTTGACCATTTGTATTTCTTCTTTTGAGAACTGTTTAGTTATTAGCTTGGGTTATTTGGTTTTCTTTTGGTGTTAAGTTCTTTATATATCCTGAAAATTAATGCCCTGAGGAGCATCTGACAAAGATTTTCTCGCATTCTATAGGCTCTCTCTTCACACTTTTGACTGTTTCCTTTGCTGTGAAGAAGCCTTTCAGTTTGATTCCATCCCATTTGTTGATTTTTTTATTTTTACTTCTTGCACTCTAGGAGTCTTGCTAAGGTATTCAGTTCCTGAGCACATGTTGGGGTGTTGGGCCTACATTTTCTTCTAGTAGGTGAAGGATTTCTGTTCTAATTCCTAGATCTTCAATACATTTTGAGTTGAGTTTAGAGTGAGAATTAGAGGTTAAATTTAGTCCTACTACATCTGGATTTCCAGTTTTTCCAGTACCGTTAGTTGAAGAGGCTATCTTTTGAGACATGTATTTAGAATATGGCTGTTTGTGACATGGCTGTGTAAGAAATGAGTTTCAGTGGAGAAGGGAACTCACAGGTTGTGCATAGAAACTTACGTCATGGAAGCAGTGTGGATGGTGTGGGGAAGGTCTCAGGCAAATTAAAACAGGCTTGTAGTAGCTGAGTCAAACCACTAAAATCTAAATTTCTTTTTATATGGAAAAAGAGAAAGATATCTAAGTCATTTGAGTGTGTGTGTGTGTGTATATATATATATGCTGTATTGTATATATATATATATTGCTGTATATATATATATGCTCATGATATATATGCTGTATTGATATATATTGTGTATAATGTATATAATTATATATAATTACATATGTATATATTTGTATATAAATGTTATGTATATATAATTCATATTACATATGTATTCAAACTTTGTAAAATGTGTGAAACTATCATATGTAGTTTCCAGTGGAGACATATTTCAAAATGAGAAATAATGTTTGGATCAATATCTCTTTTTTTCTTTTTAAAAATTTTTTTTTTTAGTTTAAATATTTTTATACAGACGCAATACCTTTTTTTATTTTATGAGGTGCTGAGGAGTGAACTCAGTGCCTCCCATGTGCGAGCACTCTACCACTGAACTACAACCCCCGTTCCTCTCTTTTTATTCTAAGACAACTTTTTAATTATATACTGTTAAATCAATAAGTGCTGTTTTGAGAATCTATTAGGAAAAAATCCAGGATTTTGCCAATCTTTATTCTTGTTGACCTCTTCACTCTTGGTGGTGCCTCTAAGTTTTGATTCTTTCTTTCCTTGACTTTCATAAAATTAATTGCTTTCCTGTCACTTCTTTATGTCCTTCCTTTTTTTTTTTTTTTTTTTTTTAAGTGTAGGTGGACACAATACCTTTATTTTTTTTATGTAGTCCTGAGGATCAAATCCCAGGTCTCATGCATGCTAGGTGAGTACTCTACCACTGAGCCACAACCCTAGCCCAATGTCCTTCCTTTTTATATATGTCTCTGCTAACCTTGAACATGGGCTTAGTCCTAGACATTGCTGTTTCTTTACAAGTTTTTCCTTAGGAGCTTCACTGACATGCTCCTTGTGGTGGTTTGGATATAAAGTTTCCTCCAAAAGCTCTGTTAATGCAGCAATATTCAGAGGTGTAATGATTATAAGAGCTGTAACCTAATAAGTCCATTCTGATTTGATGAACTGAGTAGGAGGTAATTGTATGCAGGTGGAGCAGGGTTGGAGGAGGTGGGTCACTGAACAATCCTGGAAGGCCCTTCTCCTCCCTGCTCTCTGTTTCCTAACCCTGCTATGAACTGAACAGCTTTCCTCCAGTAGGCCCATCTCCAATAATGTGCTGCCTCATCTTGAGCCCAGAGCAATGGAGTTGGCAGTCTATGGACTGAGTCCTCTGAAACTGAGCCCCAAATAAACTTCCCTTCTGCCATTTTTTTCGTCTCAGATAGTTTGATCACATTGACTAAAAGCTAACTAAAACACTTCTCAAATCTACTCTGACTGTGACATTTTCTTCTGAGATTTATTTCCCTATCTCTCTCTGCCAGCTGAACATATTTCTCATGGTCAATTATGCTTGAATCACTGAAGTCAGTTTTAGCTTTTCCCACTCCTCTGTCTTCATGTTAAATTAGTCACAGTTTTGCTTTTCTGATTCATCCTCTCTGATTATCCAAAGCTCTGGACTCAGACTGAGTGCTTATATTCATGAGGGTAGGATGGGCTGGTGAGGGAGGCCAAGCATGCTTCAAGAGGTAGCTTCCTAGGGTGAAGCCCAAATTAAGAGCAGGTGGCCATCTTAACCAGGTTTTTTTTTTTTTTTTTTTTTTTTTTTTGTAAAAGGTCTACACAGAATGTGAGATCCTAAGTTGAGGCAAAATGATGGAAACAGGGGACTTAAAATTTGAAGAAATAGTTTAAAAGTAAAAATTGGGTAGTAAAGTCTGGTAGAATTCCTTGAGCTTTCAGAACATCACTACAGGTGTGTTTTTGGTTCATTGCAGTCTCATAAAGGGAAAAATCTCTTAGAGAGATGCTGTGTCATAAAAATATTACAACAGTCTCATTGGTTTGTTAATCTCTCAAGTCTTTAGCTTTTCAGTATATCATGTGTGCTACTTTTAGGTTACTTTCTTTAAAAAAATTCTTTATCCATGCCTGTTTTCTTACTCAAAATTGCTTTTACTCTTTCTCCCATTGGGGAATTATTTAGCTGCTAATGATGGAATCCTCCCAAACACATGACCCATCAATGACTTTATTTTTTTTTTTTGGTGGGGCTGGGATTGAACCCAGGGCCTTGTGCTTGCAAGGCAAGCACTCTACCAACTGATCTATATCCGCAGCCCACCCTCATCAATGATTTATATGAAGTCCTCAGTCCAGGAAAACCAGGCTACTTAGTACACAGCACACAACAGGTGACGCCTCACACTATTCTCACACAATGCCTATATTATATTCCTTCACACAAAAATGACATTCTTAATTTTTTTTTGCAAGTATACAGCCTTCAGATTTTCTAGACCATATTAAAAACTATGTGCGCTTTTCTCTGTTACTGACCACCTAACTGCCATTTCCATTAAGAATGACCACAAGAGCCACCACAACAGAGGCCAACATTTGTTGATCTTTATTAACTGCTAAGTACTTTACATACATTTTCTGGTTTAATTTCTTATTTAATCCTTATTTGTTGTTATTAAAATCTTCGTATCCTTAAAGCCTAGATATAGTGTATTGTGCATAATAGATGATTGGCTGTTATTTAGTACTATTTATATTGATGCTGCAGCATTTAAAGAATGGGAAGAGCATAGAGCATTAGCTACTTAAAGCCTTTCCCTTTCTCTCTCCCTTTCTTTCTACAGGAGATTGAGCCCAGGGGTGCTCTACTACTGAACTCCACCCCCAACCTTTTATATTTTTTAAATTTTTGAGACAGGGTCTCTTTAAGTTATCCAGGCTGGCCTCAAACTTGTGATCCTCCCGCCTCACCCTCCTGAGTAGGTGGGATTACAGGTGTGCACTGCTGCACCCCAATTTTTTGTGTTATTTTGTTCTACCTGGACCACCTGAATTTCTTTTTTGTAGAAATGTTTGTATCATAATACTGAAGAAAATTCTTAGATTGTTGCCATCCCATAATGGCTTTTATCCCCCATTATAGCTTCTGAGGATATTACATGTTGCACCCGAAGGCATTTTGACTTTACTATGATTCTAATGTGTATGTAAGAACCATAAAGGGAATATAACTATCATGTTCATTTTAGTTCTATAAATTTCTGAACTAAGGGCCAAAGAAAGGACAGAATTAATGTCTGCCAGTGGAAAATAATGAAGCTAATGAGAAAATAAACTTTAGTTTCAACAATCATAAAGTATATTAGCAAATAACAACAAAGGCTGGGAATTAAGATCATCCCAAATTTCTTATGTTCTCTTTAATGTGTTTTGCTTCCTAATATAATTCCTATTTGCTAGAATTTTCCAATTTTCATTATCTTAACAGGCTGTTCTCATTTTGATGGCACTCTCAGTTGAGTTTCACATACCCTTTTGTGTATCATTTAATCTTAAAAGTTTTCACCTTTTTGTTTGTATGCCTGCCAGTCTGTTTTCAATCTCAATATAGTGAGTATTTAAAATATCTTACCTTACATGGTACCCTATCGATAATTATGTTCTTATTGGCTTACAAAGTGCCAATGATGTTAATATATGTGAAGCTTAAAATTATGTATTATTTACCTCACAAAAGAGAAATAAGCTACTCTGCTTTCCTATTCTATTCTCCTAAGCACAACTAGAAGCAGAAATGCTGCCATTTCTTCTAGATTTCAATATCTAAGGTCTTTGGTTCTATCAGTGAAGTGAATGTAAGAGAAACAAACCATTTCCCCAAAGCACGTCTCTCTTTCTCACCTAAGCCTGTTAATTCAACATCAGGGAGCATTCCCACGTGTTAGGTGTTATATTCTATTTTTATCTTTTTTTATAAATGTAAGTGCTCTTAGAGGTGAAATACATACATTCAGTACGGTCCCTAAAACTTCATTCATTCAGTTAAAACCTACAATACACCTGTACGTTGTAGATTACTTTATTGATAGCAATAATATAGCTGTGAACTTGACAAATTAGGTTCTTGCCCTTAATGGCTGTCATTTATCAGATAACTGATAAACATATGATGTAAAAATTACATCATAACCAATGAGATGAAGCCACTCGGGAAATAGGCTGATGTGACAAATAATGCAGTGGCACTAGAGAGTAAGAAGTTCTGCTTTAGGCAGGAAAGTACCTTGCTTTTTGAGAAGTTGATATATATATATATATATATATATAAATATATATAAATATATATAAAATAAAATATATATATATATTTGATTTTTATTCATTATACCCAAATGGAGTACAACTATCATTTCTCTGGTTGTACACGAAGTAGAGTCATACCATTTGTGTCTTCATACATGTACATAGGGTAATGATGTTTGTCTCATTCTATTATCTTTCCTTCTCCCACTGGCTCCCCAGCCCTCATTTCTGTCTACACAATATCCTTCTTCCATTCTTCCCTTACCTCCCTCCCTGCTCCTGTTATGTATCATCAACCACTTATTAGAGAAATCATTTGGCCTTTGGTTTTTTGGGATTGGATTATTTCACTTAGCATGACATTCTCCAAGTCCATCCATTTACCTGCAAATGTCATAATTTTATTATTCTTTATGGCCAAATAATATTCCATTGTGTATATGTACCACAATTTCTTTATCCATTCATCTATTGAAGGGCATCTAGGTTGGTTCCACTCTAGCTATGGTGAATTGAGTTGCTATAAACATTGATGTGACTGCATCACTGTAGTATGCTGATTTTAAGTCCCTTGGGCATAGACCAAGAATGGGATAGCTGGGTCAAATGGTGATTCCATTCTAAGTTTTTTAAGGAATCTTCATACTGCTTTCCAGAGTGGGAGTGCCAATGTGCAAACCCATCAGCAATGTTTGAGTGTACCTTTTTCCTCACATCCTCACCAATACCCATTATTGCTTGTATTCTTGAAAACAGACATTCTAATTGAGGTGAGATGAAAACTTAGGATAGTTTTGATTTGCATTTCTTTTATTACTAGAGATGTTGAACATCTTTTCATATATCTGTTGATTGCTTGTAGATACTCTTCTGTGAAGTGTAAAGAAAGAAATTAAAGAAAACCTTAGAAGATGGAAAGATCTCCCATGTTCCCGGATAGGCAGAAATGACATTGTCAAAATGGCTATACTACCAAAAGTGCTATACAGATTCAATGCAATTCAAATTAAAATTCCAATGACATACCTCATAGAAATAGAGAAAGAAATCATGAAATTCATCTGGAAGAATAAGAGACCCAGAATAGCCAAAGCAATGGACGTTTATCAGAGGAATGGTATGATCTCATTTTGTTTTTAAAGCTCACCCTGGCTGTGATTTCCAGTAGATAGTGGTGGGCTAAGATCTGCCCACAGGCATTCTGCCCCAGGGCCCAGGCTCCTCCTGACTGCCCTTTTTCCATTTCCTTGCTTTGTACTTGGTATTCCCTCTTCCTGGAGCAGCTTCCTTCCTTCCTGAACCACCCATTCTCCAGCTGACAAACTCCTACTTCCTTTTCAAGCTCAGCTGCTACCTCCTTCATGAATAGGATGACCTTATAATCTGTCATCCACTCTGAAACACTTGTGAGTGTGCGAGGGGGTGCTGTTAAAAAGTCTGTTTGACACACGAGCATAAAACATAGACTATCCCACCCAAAGAGAGGTATGGACATCTCTGTTTTCTAGTTGCTTTTCCTTATATGCTAAACACATTCTGACACCATGGGCCCTGAACTCAGGCTAAGAGGGTGTAAATCTCAACTCTCTCCCTTACTTGTTTGGAGTTATGTGACCGAACTCACTTCCTCTCAAATGAAATGTAGCCCTTTACCAAAACTTTTTGGCATATTTATTGTAATCTTCTTTATAGCCCACTTCCCTTGGGGGCCTCTCAACTCAACAGAGGAAGGAACCAGGTCTCATTCTGTGCTATCCCAGTGGTTGGAACAACCGTTGGCACATATTCACTGGCATTTAGAATATTAGGGATTGAATGAGTGAGTGAATGCACCTTCAATGAGAGCAAGTTAAGAGATAGAGGAGCCACAGGGGTGACTATGACATAGTTACAAGTTCTCCGCTGGGTCCTTAAAGCTTTTGTTTTCGAGAGTTTCTTTAAAAATTCAGCTGCCTCTTAGAGAATCATACTCAAATTTATTATCATGGATATTAGCTGATGCCACAGAACAAGAGAGATTCCTAGATAGAAATATAAGAGAAAATAAATCAGAAGATTTAACACTGGAGGATGATTTGAAGTTTCATGAATTTTTTCTCTAATATCTATGAGTTGTCTTTTATGAATCATTATTTTTATGTTCATTTAAGAATTATCTATCCAAAATGGTGAGTTTGAAATCCAGGTCAAATATATAGAAAATCTGAATCCTAAGTGATTATTAATGCAACTCAGTTTTACTGGTGGAGAACATTGAATTATGGAAATGAGTTGATTTAAAACGTTCCTCTCCCTGAATCTGATGGTAATGTTCATTTAATTTGAATCCTAAGGTTTAATTTAGATGATATAAATTGATATGAATGTTATACTTTTTGGTATATTTGTATATACATACCATGCTGTAGAGATAAATTGTTAAATATGCACTTGTAGTACTATTTTTCAAATGGTATTTAATTTATAAAATTGATGTTTCAATTATCTAAATATACTCAAAGGGAGAAGGAAAGCAAAACCCATAAAGTTAGTAAAAACATATAAATATATGATAAAGAAATGCTGTGAAGCTAGTTAAAAGAGGCATTTTTTTTCAAATTTGAAGACTTCTTGAGTAAATTCTTGCAAATATGCTACCATTACTATTTTGTAATAAATGGGTTTAAGTGAGTTAGCTTTTAGGAAAGACTGTTAAAAACTGAGGAAGGAGAGGTATTTCACAGTACAAAGTCTTGAGTAGTCTGCAGTCGCTAATTTGATTTGTAATTTATTAAGTCTTCCTGGTGAGTCCCAAGACTTGTTTTGGTACATTTTATAGCACATGAGTTTGTTAAAGTCTTCCTTAAATGTATTATTTTAATTTTAATCTCTCTGATTGATGTGTGGAAATAGAACACTTTCTGTGACATTGGAAAAAAGTAAATAAAAGAAATAGTTTAAAGAGGTAAAGGCATTTTAGAGGGTGATTTAGGAATAGCAAAAAAAAAAAATATATATATATATATATAGAGAGAGAGAGAGGAAATAACTCCAGATTTTAAAAAAAATATTTATTTTTCTTAGGTATATATTCACAATTTACCAATAAGTTGATTTATTCAACAAGTGTTTATTGACTACTGTGTGTGCTTAATGTTCACACTATTGATCAGAATCTCCAGTAATGTTTGTTTAGTGTGTACTGTAGATGGATTACTGTGCTAGAGGGAGTAAATGGTTTGAAATGATTAATAGTTTGTTTATTTGCAGTAGAGGCAAGCTCTGTTTTGTGTTTTGGGGCTTGAAGACTTCCTTGTATAAGCTATAGCATAATTAAAGATAAAAGTTAGTTCAGATTATAATAAAATCATCTGAAGCAAGGGAAACTTTGAATCAAAAAACTTATACATTCCAAATTTTAGGAAAAAAGATAACTTGTATTTTTCCTAATTTTTTAAAACTCTACTTCTTTTTTAAGATTGTTTGCTCTCTTTAGTTATACATGACAGCAGAATGCATTTGGATTCATTGTAATGAAGTACAACTTTTCATTTCTCTGGTTGTTCACAACGTAGAATCACATGCCATTCATGTAATCATACATGTACACAGTGTAATAATGTCTGTCTCATTCCACTATCTTTCCTACTCCCTGTCCCTCCCCTCTCCTCACTTCCCTCTACACAATCCAAAGTTCCTCCATTCTTCCCTTATTCCCCCGCACTCCTGTTATGTATCAGCATCCACTTATCAGAGAAAACATTGGCCTTTGGTTTTAGGGAATGGCTCATTTACTTATCATGATATTCTTCAACTCCAACCATTTACCTGCAAATGCCACAATTTTATTCTTCTTTATGACTGAATAATATTCCATTGTGTATATATATATATATATATATATATATATATATATATATATACACCACTGTTTTTTTTTTTTTATCCCTTCATCTTTTGAAGGGCATCTAGGTTGATTTCACAATCTAGGTATTGTGAATTGAGCAGCTATGAACATTAATATGGCTGAATCACTGTAGTATGCTGATTTTAAGTCCTTTGGGTATAGGCCAAGGAGTGGGGTAGCTGGATTAAAAGATGGTTTCATTCCAAGTTAAAACTCTAATTCTTGGGGAGATTTCAAGATGGCGGCCTAGAGGGTGGCTGCATTTCATGTTGCTCCAGGACTCAGGATTCAAAAGAGGAGATATTGAGACACTTGGGATCAACTCAAAGCAGCCGGGTGACTCTCACCCGATGGGAAGGCGTCCCGGATGGGACGGTGGTCCCGGAACGCAGGAAACTTTGTGAAGTAGAGCTGCCGGCGAGACGCCCCTCCCCCCGCTGGAGCAGTGAATGCGGACAACTGGGAGCACCGTAAAGGAGGCCGCTCGGCACAGCGCTGGGACTCGGAGCAACCACTGGGGCTCTGGCGGCTGCCCAGGGGAGGAGTGGCGAGGAGAGCTGTGTGGACTCAGACCACCGGGGCCTGCCCTGAGGAGGAGGAGGAGCGTGGCCACTTGGATTCGGAGTGACTGCACCAGAGCTACAGGCGGTTGCCAGAGGAGAAGCCGCGCGGCGAGCAGTTTGGACTCAGAACGACTGCTTCTGAACACCGGCGCCTGCCCTGGGGACGACGAGGAGGAGGAGCGTGGCCACGTGGATTCGGAGTGACTACACCAGAGCTGCACGCGGTTGCCAGAGGAGGGGCTGCGCGGCGAGCTGTTTGGACTCAGACCACTTCTGAACACCGGGGCCAGCCCGGAGGAGAAGGAGGAGGAGGAGGAGGAGCGCGGCGGGTCGTTTGGACTCGCAGTGACTGCATTAGTGCTCCAGGCGGCTGCTCAGAGGAGAAGGCGAGTGGTGAGTTGTTTGGACTTAAAGCGACCGCTCCTGAACACAGGGGGGCTGCCTGGAGGAGAAGCGTGGTGGGTCGCTTGGTCTTGAGTGGCCGCACCAGAGCTCCAGGCGGTTGCCCAGAGGACCCGTGCAGTGGGTCACGTGGATTCAGAGCCACTCAGAGTGACCGCTCCTGAACACCCGGGGGGTTATCTGGAGAAGGAGGAGGAACGGGGAGGGTCACTTCGACTCGGAGTGATTGATTGCCCAGGGCTACGGGTGGTTGGTGGGAGGTGGAGGCACGAAGTGAGTTTCTTGGACTCCTAGTGACCGCACCGGAATACTGGGCGGCTGTCTGGAGGAAGAGGCGTGTGGCGGGTCTCTGGGACTCAGAGCGATTGTACGGGGCCCCAGGTGGCTGCTCAGAGGAGGGGCCGCATAGCCAGGCAATTGGGTGCAGAGCAGGGTCCCAGGATCTAGGAGGCTTCTTGGTGGAAGAGCCGCACAGAGACAGGCTTAGGGCGGAGCGAAGGTTCCAGAACTGCGGGCAGATTCTCTGAGGAGGGGCAGCCTAAGGAGATTCATCTGCGAAGGGTGAGGCTCCCAGGCCCAGGAGGTAGGGCCAGGCCCCTGGGAACTTTGCAGAGGAAGGCAGCCCAGCCCAGACGGTAGCTGTAAATTGAGGGGAACCTCTAGGAGGGAACTAACCAGTGAGACCTCCCCACCGGGTGAGTTTCCCTGCTGGGTGAGGTTTCCCCACAAAGACGGTAAAACCAGAGACTCAGGCCCAAACAGGCCTTGCCTCAGCCCGCAGCCTAGGTCCCCTTTGGATGACCATTGGTCAACAAGTGGAGGCACCTCTGCCCACTAGCAGGGATTATACCCCACCTGAAGGCCACCACTCCTAGAGAGGCAGCTTCCTTGTGGAGCACCGCATTATCAACTTCCTCCAAGACTTCAGGCTACTGAAGGCTAAGGGGGGATATATATAGAAATCTTCAGGGACATTGTAAGTCAATAGAGGAAATCTGCAATATCTCAGCAGTCCACTGAAACCTGAACAATATGAGAAAACAAGGAAAGAAAATGCTGCAAACAAATCTAGATGTTACATCAATAAAACCCAATGACAGCATGGCAGAAGACAGGACAGAAAAGGAGTTCAGAATGTACATAATTAAAATGATCAGAGAAGCAAACGATGAGATGAAAGAGCAAATGCATGCACTGAATGATGAGATGAAAGAGCAAATGCAAGCATTGAATGATCGCACCAATCGACAGTTAAAAGAGCAAATACAGGAAGCAAAAGATCATTTCAATAAAGAGTTAGAGATATTGAAAAAAAACCAAACAGAAATCCTTGACATGAAGGAAACAATAAACCAAATTAAGAACTCCATAGAAAGCATATCCAATAGGATAGAACACCTGGAAGACAGAACCTCAGACATTGAAGACAAAATATTTAACCTTGAAAACAAAGTTGAACAAACAGAGAAGATGGTTAGAAATCATGAACAGAATCTACAAGAACTATGGGATATCACGAAAAGGCCAAATTTAAGAATTACTGGGATTGAGGAAGGCCTAGAGAAACAAGCCAAAGGAATGAACAATTTATTCAATGAAATACTATCAGAAAATTTCCCAAATCTGAAGAATGAAATGGAAAATCAAGTTCAAGAGGCTTATAGGACTCCAAATACACAAAATTACAACAGACCCACACCAAGGCACATTATAATGAAAATAGCGAACATACAAAATAAAGACAGAATTTTAAAGGCTGTGAGAGAAAAGAACCAAATTACATTCAGGGGGAAACCAATACGCATATCAGCAGATTTTTCAATCCAGACCCTAAAAGCTAGAAGGGCCTGGAACAACATTTTTCAAGCCCTGAAAGAAAATGGATGCCAACCAAGAATCTTATACCCAGCAAAACTTACCTTCAAATTTGACGATGAAATAAAATCCTTCCATGATAAACAAAAGCTAAAAGAATTTACAAAAAGAAAGCCAGCATTACAGAACATTCTCAGCAAAATATTCCATGAGGAAGAGATGAAAAACAAAGAAGCAAATCAGCAAAGGGAGGAATTATCCTAAAGGAATTGTCAAATAAAGGAGGAAACAAGTTGTGTCAAACAAATAAATAAATAAAATTTAACAAATGAACCAAATGACCGGGAAACCAAATCATCTCTCTATAATAACCCTGAAAGTTAATGGCCTGAATTCATCAATCAAAAGACATAGACTGGCAGATTGGATTAAAAAGAAAGATCCAACAATATGTTGCCTGCAAGAGACTCACCTCATAGAAAAAGATACCCATAGATTAAAGGTGAAAGGATGAGGAAAAACATACCATGCACATGGACTCAGCAAAAAAGCTGGAGTATCCATCCTCATTTCCGATAATGTGGACTTCAAGCCAAAGTTAGTCAGAAGGGATAAAGAGGTCATTTCATACTGCTTAAGGGAAGCATAAATCAGCAAGATATAACAATCATAAACATCTATGCCCCAAACAGTGGCTCATCCATGTATGTCAAACAAATCCTTCTCAATTTCAGAAACCAAATAGACCATAACACAATAATACTAGTGATTTTAACATGCCTCTCTCACCACTGGACAGATCTTCCAGACAAAAATTGAGCAAAGAAACCATAGATCTCAATAACACAATCAATAATTTAGACTTAACGGACATTTATAGAATATACCATCCAACCAAGAGCGAATACACTTTCTTCTCAGCAGCTCATGGATCCTTCTCTAAAATAGACCATATATTATGCCACAAAGCTAATGTTAGCAAATACAAGAAGATAGAGACACTACCATGTATTCTATCAGATCATAATGGATTGAAATTAGAAATAAATGAAAGAGTAAAACACAGAAACTATTCCAACATCTGGAGATTAAACAATATGCTATTATATGATGAATGGATAACAGAAGATATTAGGAAGGAAATTAAAAAATTCTTAGAGGTAAATGAGAACAAAGAAACATCATATCAAAATCTCTGGGACACTATGAAAGCAGTACTTAGAGGGAAATTTATTTCATGGAGCGCATTTAATAAAAGAAGTAAAACTCAACAAATAAACGACCTAACACTACAGCTGAAAGCCCTAGAAAAAGAAGAACAGAACAGCACCAAAAGTAGGAGAAGACAGGAAATAGTTAAACTCAGAGCTGAAATCAATGAAATTGAAACAAAAGAAACAATACAAAAATTGACAAAATAAATAGTTGGTTCTTCGAAAAAATAAACAAAATTGATAAACCTTTAGCCACACTAACAAAGAGAAGACGAGAGAAAACCCAAATCACTAAAATTCGGAATCAACAAGGAAATATCACAACAGACACGATTGAAATACAAAACATAATTAGAAGCTATTTTGAAAATCTATACTCCAACAAAATAGAAAATTTCGAAGACATCAACAGGTTTCTAGAGACATATGAATTGCCTAAACTGAATGAGGAGGACATACACAATTTAAATAGACCAATTTCAAGTACTGAAATAGAAGAAGTCATCAAAAGCCTACCAACAAAGAAAAGTCCGGGACCAGATGGGTTCTCAGCCGAGTTCTACAAAACCTTTAAAGAAGAGCTCATTCCAATACTTCTCAGAGTATTCCATAAAATAGAAGAGGAGGGAACCCTCCCAAACTCATTCTATGAAGCCAATATCACACTGATACCTAAACCAGACAGAGACTCATCAAGGAAAGAAAATTTCAGACCAATATCCTTAATGAACATCGACGCAAAAATTCTCAACAAAATTTTAGCAAATCGCATACAAAAATATATTAAAAAGATAGTGCACCACGATCAAGTGAGTTTTATCCCAGGGATGCCAGGTTGGTTCAACATCCGGAAATCAATAAATGTCATTCACCATATCAACAGACTAAAAGTTAAGAATCACATGATTATTTCAATAGATGCAGAAAAAGCATTTGATAAAATACAGCACCCCTTCATGCTCAAAACACTAGAAAAAATCGGGGTAGTGGGAACATTCCTTAACATTGTAACGGCCATCTACGCTAAGCCCATGGCCAATATCATTCTAAATGGTGAAAAACTGAAAGCATTCCCCCTAAAAACTGGAACAAGGCAGGGATGCCCTCTTTCACCACTCTATTCAACATCGTTCTTGAGACTGTGGCCAGAGCAATTAGACAAACCAAAGAAATTAAAGGGATACGAATTGGAAAAGAAGAACTCAAACTATCCCTGTTCGCTGATGACATGATTATATATTTAGAGGAACCTGGAAATTCCACCAGAAAACTCTTAGAACTCATAAGTGAATTCAGCAAAGTAGCAGGTTACAAGATCAATGCTAATGAATCCAACGCATTTTTATACATAAGTGATGAATCTTCAGAAAGAGAAATTAGGAAAACTACCCCATTCACAATAGCCTCGAAAAAAATAAAATACTTGGGAATCAATCTCACAAAAGAGGTGAAAGACCTCTACAATGAGAACTATACAACACTAAAGAAAGAAATTAAAGAACACCTTAGAAGATGGAAAGATCTTCCATGTTCTTGGATAGGAAGAATTAATATTGTCAAAATGGCCATACTACCTAAAGTGCTATACAAATTCAATGCAATTCCAATTAAAATCCCAATGATGTACCTTACAGAAATAGAGCAAGCAATTATGAAATTCATCTGGAAGAATAAGAAACCCAGAATAGCTAAAGCAATCCTTAGCAGGAAGAGTGAAACAGGGGGTATTGCAATACCAGATCTTCAACTCTACTACAAAGCAATAGTAACAAAAACGGCATGGTATTGGTACCAAAATAGACAGGTAGATCAATGGTACAGAATAGAGGACACGGACACAAACCCAAATAAATACAATTTTCTCATACTAGACAAAGGTGCCAAAAATATGCAATGGAGAAAAGATAGCCTCTTCAACAAATGGTGCTGGGAGAATTGGAAATCCATATGCAACAGAATGAAACTAAACCCATATCTCTCACCATGCACGAAACTAAACTCAAAATGGATTAAGGACCTCGGAATCAGACTAAGAGACCCTGCAGATTATAGAAGAAAAAGTAGGTCCAAATCTTCACCTTGTTGGTCTAGGATCAGACTTCCTTAACAGGACTCCCATAGCACAAGAAATAAAAGCTAGAATCAACCACTGGGATAGATTCCAACTAAAAAGCTTTCTCTCAGCAAAGGAAACTATCAGCAATGCGAAGAAAGAGCCTACAGAGTGGGAGAATATCTTTGCCAATCATACTTCAGATAGAGCACTAATCTCCAGAATCTATAAAGAACTCAAAATACTCTACTCCAAGAATTCAAATAATCCAGTCGACAAATGGGCTAAGGAAATGAATAGACACTTCACAGAAGAAGATCTACAAGCAATCAACAAACATATGGAAAAATGTTCAACATCTCTAGTAATAAGAGAAATGCAAATCAAAACCACCCTAAGATTCCATCTCACCCCAATTAGAATGGCGATTATCAAGAATACGAGCAACAACAGGTGTTGGCGAGGATGTGGGGAGAAAGGTACACTCATACATTGCTGGTGGAGCTGCAAATTAGTGCAGCCACTCTGGAAAGCAGTGTGGAGATTCCTTCGAAAACTTGGAATGGACCCTCCATTTGACCCAGCTATCCCACTCCTTGGCCTATACCCAAAGGACTTAAAATCAGCATACTACAGAGATACAGCCCCATCAATGTTCATAGCTGCTCAATTCACAATAGCCAGACTGTGGAACCAACCTAGATGCCCTTCAATTGATGAGTGGATAAAGAAACTGTGGTATATATACACAATGGAATATTACTCAGCCATAAAGAATGATAAAATTATGGCATTTGCAGGCAAATGGATGAAATTGGAGAATATCATGCTAAGTGAGATAAGCCAATCTCAAAAAGCCAAAGGACGAATGATATCGCTAATAAGTGGAGAATGACACAGTGGGTGGGAGGGAAGGGTTAGTGTTAGGGTTAGAGTTAGGGTTAGGGAGGGGGGCAAGTATGGAGGAAGGAAGTACTGTATGGAGGGTAAAGAGGGGTGGGAGGGGTGGGGGGAAGGGAAAAAATAACAGAATGAATCAAACAACATTACTCTATGTAAATTTATGATTACACAAATGGTATGTCTTTATGGCATGTACAAGCAGAGAAACAACATGTATCCCATTTGTTTACAATAAAAGAAAAAAAAAACACCTCTAATTCTTAAGTAACCACTATGTACCTTACATACATATGCAAAGTATATATGCGAGTAAAAAGATTAATAAATCATAGCATCTGTATATAAAATGCACATATTACTTATCTTCCATTGGAATAATTCATGCCCTACAGTATGAATGATTTTATCACTTGCCCAGAAGAGTGAGAGCTTTATAGAATGAGACCCCTGTTATGGTTTAGGTATGAGATGTCTCCCAAAAGTTCATGTGTGAGACAATGTAAAAAGGTTTAGTGGTGAAATGATTGGGATATGAGAGACTTAACTTGATAAGTGCATTAATCCACCTGAATGGATTAACTGGGAGTTAAGTATAAGCAGGTAGGTTATGGTTGGAGGAGGTGGGTTGCTGGGGGTGTGACTTTGGGGCATGTATTTTGTTCCTGGTGAGTTTAGCATAGTCTCTCTCTGCTTCCTTGTACCATGTCCTGAGCTGCTTTCCTCTGCTACACGTTTGTGCTATGATTTTCTGCCTCATCCCAGCACAGAGCAATGGAGTCAGCTGTTTATGGACTGAGATGTCTGAAACCATGAGCACCAGATAAACTTCTCCTCCTCTACAATTGCTATTGTCAGATATTTTGGTTGTAGTAATGAAAAAGCTGACTAAAACAACCCCTGAACAAGATAAGTTTTAAGGGAGGGATGAGGGGTTTGGGAAAGGGCAGTAAGGACGAACCATATGGGTAGGGCAGCAGATAGTGTCTTGAGCTTGCTGGAACTCTAGTGGAGTCTCATAAGGGACAAGTAGATTTTCAAGGTGGCCTTAAACAATTCTAGAAATCACCACAAGTGAATATCAAACATAATACTTCAAAACATTCTTGTTCGACTTCATCCCAATGCAGTTTCTGTGGTTAAATGATTTATGCTGATTTAATTAGACCTTAGGCTGTAATTTCCAACATGTACAAATATTAATTTGAATCATATGCAGAAACATTTTAAAAAGATACATTTGGTCTACGTTTGCGGCAATTAAGAATTTAGGTTTTTAAAATTGTATTTTTCACACAAACTGCCATGGAGAATCATACTACTTAAAACATCAATTTAAAGTAGATAAACTATGAAACCAGCCTAGGAATCCATGAACAGATGAATAGATAAGAAAATGTGGTATATATACACAGTGGAGATTTATTCAGCCATAAAGAAAAATGAAATTTGCAAGAAAATGGATGAAACTTGAGGCAGGCCATTTGTTAAGTGAAATAAGCCAAATGCAGGAGATCAAGAGTTGTATCTTTTCTTTCATACGTGGACACTAGAGAGGAAAAAGGAAAAGAAAGGTGGGGGATGGGCAAGAATCTCATGCAAACCAAAGGGAGATCAGTAAAGGGAGGGAGGAGGAGAGAAGGGGGAAGTGCTAGGGAATAATATTGGCTGAATTATGTTATATTGTGTGCATGTACAAATATGTAACGATAAATTTCATGTATGTACAACTATAATGCACTGATAAAAATCTAGAAAGGGAAAAGAATAAAAAAAAGCATCAATAAAATACTTAATATGGAGGAAATTTTTTTCCAGGGGAATATATGAATTTTCTATTAAAACCTCTAGAACTTTAAAATTTGACTTCTAAAATAAGTCTAAACATTATGCAAATGCATAGATTTATATGACAGAATGAACAGATAAAATATATATAAGGAAGGGAAAAAATGAAGAAAGAAACTTTAATAATTCTATGAGTACCACAAAATCATTGCTCATATTTGATATATTTATATACTTATGTCTATTCATGTACCTACACCAAAGTAGATAAGGCAGTTTTCTTTTTGTTTAAGGACGTAAGAGGACAGGGGTATTTGGACATTGTTAACCCACATATGACCCACCTACATGAAAAATTCCACCAGGGGAGAGGGTGGAAGCAACAATTCCTCTCCTAGTCCTAACTTTCCATGTATCTTTCTTTGGGTTCCAGGTCTAAATATTTCTAGCAGTCAGGAATTCACCTTGAGAATAAATGTGGCTATTGGTGAATATGTGTAGGGAACTCCCTTTGGACCAAGATTTAGCTGCTACTGGGTCCTCATATCTGTTGCATTAGGGAAAACTAGGGCTGTAGTTTGAATCTCACTTGAAGGAGGAATGTGTGCACTGAGGTAGCTTCATGCACCAGGTTATTCCTCTTGGATTTCAAACCAGGCTAGGGTTTGACATCTATAGCAAGAACTTAATCTTCGTTGGCTAATTTTTCCAAGGGAATTTTGGGACAGATGATGAGGGAGGTAGGGAGCGTTCTTCTATTCTTTTCCAGCTGGTCTCTGGTGGTTATGAATTAATAACAACAACAGGAACAAACTGTAATTGAGCATGTACCTTGTGCCAGGCCCTGTATTCCTCACCAATGCATTCAGTCCTCAGAACAACCTATGAAATTTGTTTTATTAGTCTTCTCAGACTGCCATAACAAAATACCACAGATTGGGTCACTTAAACCTTAGGAGTTTATTTCTCACAGCTTTGGAGGCTGGAAGTTCAGGATAAAATTGGTTCCAGGGTTGATTTCTGATGAGTTCTCTTCGTGTCTTGCAGATGACTATCTTCTTGCTGTTATCTCACCTGGCTTTTTCTTTGTGCATGTACATCCCTGGTGTGTCCTCCTCTTCTAAGAACACCAGTCCTATTGAATTAGTACCCCACTATTATGACCTCACTTAATATTAATTACCTCTATAAAGGCCCTGTCTCCAAATCTAGTCACATTGGGGAACACATTGGGGTTTTTAGGAGAACATGATTCAGTTTATAACAGTGGTAGTGTTAGTATACCTATTTTATAGAAAAAAATATTTTAAAAAGATCATGTAGCTAGGTGAAGATGAAATTTAGATTTGGAGTGCAAATTATGGTCCACTCTGATATACTGCCATAAAGTGCAATTTGGGTGCATTTTTTTTAGTCTAAATCCACTGTACTCTATAACTACTATAAATTCCTCTAAGACTGTGGAGTTAGATTGTCCTTCAGGTTTAATTTTCAAGGTTGTTTTAAATTTTCATCACTTTTCTATGTCTCCTGAGAATTTTTATTTGTGAAAAGATGAGAGAAATTTTATAGTGACTTCTAAATGATTTTGAGCCATTTTGGTTAGCTAACTCTAGATATTAATTATATAAGTGAAGAAAATAATTGACCCTGTAATTGTGTCAAATCTATAACTTAATGTTTCTATCAGGCTGTAGAAGCAATATCCCCACAATGCTTGCTTGATATCTATTTCCTATTGATTGTAATAGCTCTTTATTGAAGAGGAAAAGCATTAGAAATTCACAATACCAATTTTTTTTCCTCAGAGCTATCAAAAGCTCTATTGTGTAATATTGCTGCTTTATGGGTTTTTAAAGCAGAATCATTTTTTCCTCAAAAGAATTCTGAAGTTACAGGCCAAAAGACAATGAAAACTAAACTGATTTTTCTGTGCTTACTTTCTTGTGTCATTAACAATATGGATCAGCCATGGGCTGTTGATAGCAATTTCCATTTCTGAACTGGCATGATCAAAGACCATAGGTTCTTGTCTATCACATATGAAAAATATACTAGGCATTTCCAGATACATATGCCTTAATGTAAGATCTTAATGTTAAAACTCTCTACTTCAAGAACAATTTAATAACTGAAACTGCTAGCCCTTGTTTTGGTGCCTTTTTCATCTGGTGCCCATTTTCAATTGGAGTCTTGCTTTGCAGAGAAATAAAGGAAGAATATCAAATATGTGGACCAAAGGATATTCATGTTATCATGACAAAATAATAACTCTCTTGGTCCTTTGTCTAGCAATGACTGGTACATAGAGAGTGGTCACTGAATGTTTGAGAAGGTGAATATGTTAACAAATGCCACCAACCAAATTGCTTAAGACTTCCATTGTAAGAAGCATATTATCATTGTCCAAATTGTCTTCACAAGTTGATGAAATTCTTTTCACAAATTTTTTTCCCCAGGGAAGTTGTTGCCTACCTATCCTTTTGTATCCAGGTCAATGACAATTTAATAAGTACCACTTAAAAGAAGACAGAGAAAAGTGCATCCCTGTCTTCTATCCTCATAATTTGGGGAGGAAACAAAACATACACACAAGAAACATTAAGAAAAATTTTAGAATCCAAAAAAATACAGGAGAATTTTTAGTTTATCTAATGCAGAAAAGTCTGAAGAAGTGCCAAAACTCTCTTTGGTTTTATAAGAGGCACTTTTAGGGATCTTTGTAAAGGTTGTAATACCTTAGTAACTGTTAGGATGATGTCAGACTTAGTAACATGTGACTGTTAGTAGCAGGCCAACAGGCACTGTATAGGGTAGAGAGGTAGGACCCAGAGCCCTAAAAGGATGTGGGTGGGAGAAATTATGGTCTTAATCAGTTCAAAAAAGGTGCAGGGATGACTGTGAAGTCACAGGGCATGGGATGTTAGTCAAGGACTCATTTTTCAGCAAAGGCAAAAGTTGAGATCAGAGCTGGACAACAAAGAATGACTTGTGCTGGATCATAAAAGATTGTGTTTAATTGTCTATTATGGTTTGGATGTGAGGTGTCCCCCAAAATCTCACATGTGAGATGAGGCAAGAAGGTTTGGGGGAGAAATGATTGGGGTATGGCCTTAACCTAATCAGTGGATTAATCCCTGATGAGATTAACAGAGTGGTAACTGGAGGCAGGTAGGGTGTGGCTGGAGGAAGAGGTTTATTGGGGGCATGACTTTGGGGTACATATTTTGAATCTGGAGAGTGGAGTCTCTCTCTCTGCTTCCTGATCATCATGTGAGCTTCTTTCCTCAGCCACACTCTTCTGCCATGATGTTCAACTTCACCTCAAACCCCAAGGAATGGAGCCATCTTTCTATGGATTAAGACCTCTGAAATTGTGAGCCCTCAAATAGACTTTTCTTCCCTAAAATTGTTCTGGTTAGATCTTTTAGTCACAGCAGAAAAAAAGCTGACTAAAACAATTGTCTAAGTCCATTTCATGCTGCTATAACAGAATACCTGAGACTGAGAACTTTTAAAAGAAGAGGGATTTATTTGTTACAGTTCTGGAAGTTGGGAAGTACAAGATTGAGAGACCACATATGCCAAACCCTTTGTGGTTTATCATCTTATGGAGGAAGGCAGAAAGTTGAGAGACCGTAGGAAAGCAAGATATCAAACTTACAGATTAAAGTCTTTTTATAATTGTTTTCAACCAATTCATGAGGGTGGAGCCCACCTGACTTAGGCTAGGCCCCACCTTCCAACACTGTTGCACTGAGAATTAAATTTCCAACACCTGTTTTTTGGGAGATATGTTCAAAGTATAGTAAAAGTAATTTTTTTTTTTTTGCTATTTAATATCTATTTTGCTAGAGTTCAAGAACTAAGGCAATAGTTAACATGCATGATTCTCACTATTGGAAGAGAGAGAATGTAATAATTGATCTTTCAAGAGTTCCACTGTATCTGCTAGGAAATATTAGCTTTTACTAAAGGAGAAAACCTGCACATACTGGTTACAACAAAATGGAATTTATATTAAAAATTGAGAAGTTCAGTAGTGATATGCACTTTAGCTATATTTTGATCAGGGAACTGAATCATTCCAAAATTATTTTGGTATTACACTTCTATGTGTTTTTGTTTCTTCCTCAGATGACTTTCTTCGGGGTAGCAAATTGCTAACAATAATTCTAGTAGTTGTACCTGCAAATCATATGCTTTTGAGAGAGAGATTATCTGTGTTCCAGAATTTCCAGCATGAGGACTAGGATTTTCTCAGATTTTACTAGACTAGATCATATACTCATGAATGAACCCACAGTAGAGCTAAAAGGGTGGAATGAAATGATTGACTTAGCTTAGGTTAAGTACTTCATTTTTGGAGCTGGAGGTAAAGTCAGATGTTCTGGAACATCATGAATCTTACATTGTAGATGAGAAGTGAAATAATTGTTAGAATGATAATCAAAACACCCAATTGTATTCATAAAACAATAGTTTTTTTAAGAAATTTGAACAAAAACTTAAGAATAAATGTTTATCAGGCCTAAAATTATAGCCAAATTTTTCTATAAATTAGAAACATGAAAATGAAACATATACATCCAATTGTAGATATATTTTACTTCATTTTAAGTCTATACTGATGGGATTGATGCCATCATGCATTTATTTATTCATTCACAAATTTCATAAAAATTAATTGAGTGCCTATTATATGCACAAATCTTGCTGGACTGAGGTTTAGAGATTAATTGCCAGAACTAATGGGGAAAACAGATAGATGAACAGGTAATTATAATTCAATATACTAAATGTTATTAGCAATATAATGCAGTGGGTGCCATCATGAATACTGCTGACAGACTGACTGGATTTAAATCCTAGCATTGCCTGTCATTCAATGATGACACTAATAGACAAAATCTGTGAACCTCTCCACTCTGCACTCATTTTCTTGTCTACTGTATGGGGAAGTGCCTTTTCTTCCATTAAACCAGACCATGTTTTCTCATTCATATTTTCTCTGTCCATCTTCTCAAGAACACTTATTGTTAAACCTCAGCTTCCTTCTAGCAAAATTTGGAGAATAAGGGTATTTTCTTAAAGGTATGCTCTAATTATTAAATGTAGTAATGCGTGTAAAAGGTTTAATACAACCCTTGGTAAGTAAAAAATTCTAAAAAATGTTAGTTATAACATTTATAGTGGAGCTGTGTTCAGTGTTCTGTGTTCAATGAAGAGAGTTGAAATTCAGTTTAGTCCTTTATTTCTCTTTCATCTTTCTGGCTTCCACTCATACCTGATTATTCATCTGAATCACTTCCTATGCTGGTTTGAGTTAAAGTGACCCTCTAGCACACTTGAGTAACTTCCTGGGACTAGCCATGTCATATGAAGGACTCATCATGGAAGGATTTATCTTTTTGTTCATTTCTCTGTCTTCCTAACTATATTATTAGTTAAGGTTTCTGAAACTTCAGCTTGTATCAACCCCATAGTTTCAAACTCAGTAGGTCTGGGATAGGACCTTGAGAACTTTGCATTGCTCACAAAATCCACAAAAGCTGGTACAGGGACCCCACTTTTAGAATCATTGCTTTAAGTCATTGGAGGGTTCATCTAACCAAACTTATTACAGTGAGAGCCAAGTGAATTCATGCTTCTTTTTTGTTGTCAACAATATAATGGGTCATATATAGTTCTCTCCTTTATCCTTATTCTGCTGAATGGTCTAGCACTCATATACCATCTTCATTCATCTTAGAAGTTAGTCTTATATCAATCATTTATACCACTATGAAATCATGATGGGCAACACTCAGGTGACTGAAGATTTTCTTTTTATGTTCACTACGTCTTCTGCTTAGCTAAAAAGATGCTTGCAATTATAAAGTATTACATGGATGTCAGTTACTGTAGTGTTTGGAAGAAGAAGATGACGATAGATACAAATATTTTTCCTTCTAGGGATTAAACTGAGAACATTAACTCTCAATTCTTACAAGACATCCTTACAGAGTTTATTATTTACTTCTTTCAAAGGAGGAAATTGATGCTTACCTTTGGTGACAGAGTTGATAATCTAGGTCTCTATTAACCAAGGACTGTGTTAGGACAAGAAAAAAGGGAGCAATTAAATGTGAAAAATAAGATGCTTCCATATTCTGTGGTTTGAAAAGTTGTATATGTCTACGATCTATGTTGAAAATTATCTTAAATTGCTTAGGTATTTGTATGTAGGATTTATATTATGTTATATTGAATATTTGGGAGCAAAGAGTGTGTTGTATCATGCCAGTGTGCAAATTTGCGTTTGGTTCTTTTAAAGCTGGTAAGAATTCTGGAAGTTTGAATTTTGGTACCTCTTTGGACTAAGCTAAAATATTTTAATTAGGAACATAATAGACATATTAACATTCAAAATAAAACCATCTACTTTGTTTTGAGCTGTTGAGATGAATTGTTATACATCACTCCATCTTAATATCATATCAAATAGAGAAATCCTTCAATTTCAGTATGTAGTCTATGTAAAAATTATATCAGTTGTGAAATAGAGAAGACCCAGAGGAGAATAATCCAATTAGAGGCATAGAACTCAGCTATGATTTGGAAATGTGGAAGGCAGGTATAAACAATTGAGTACAGCTACTGGTAAGAAAAGGTAATTTACCTCTGAATACTTACTAAGTGCTCATTATATTAGTAAGTAATATCACCATCCCCATTTCCTATTCAATTTAGCAAATAAATACTTGGGGATTTGAACAAGGCTGCCTTTCTTCAAATCAGGAACCATTCTTCAGTTCTTACTATCTGGTTATGAAGATAGAATTTGAATCCAAGACTTTCAACATCTGGGGCATAATGTGGCTGAACCTACAAGATACCCCCAAATGTTGTAAAACAAGATTTCTATGGATTTGCCCTGCTCTGCTTACTGACTTTTTTTTTTTCTCTAAAATATTCTTGCTTCTTTTCTTTTTAAAAGGGACTTAAAAGGATCAGATGGCCAGACTCAATTTAAAAAATGAACTTAAAGAGACCATATAAGGGTTTTAAACAGTAACAAACTGCTTTCCCCACGGTACATAAAATTAAGAAAATATCTCACCTGATCGATGATCTAAAACTGGCATAAAGTAGGCACTGGTGGATACATTAGCATAAAGAGAATCAATGAATCAAGAACTGTGAGTAATGCAAGTCTGGACTCAAGAAAACAATCCTAGAATCTGTGCTTTCAGCCTTAGGATGCAATTTTCACAGGAACAGTTAATTGTAAGAGGAGATTTGAAAGCACTTGCTGATATCTTTGCCTTTGCTTTCCTGCCTTAAATGTTGCACTACTCTCTCCCATGTCATTCAGATGCATAGTTATTAGACACCCACTGTGTGAAGAACAATTTCAGTGGAACATAAAGTATTCTTCAGGCTTTGGACTTCGATTTCTAAAACTTGACTTAGGAGTTCAAGAGAGTCATAAAAGAAATCTCTAATATGGGCTCTGATGTGGGGAGTTCACAACAGATTACAACTGAGAATTATATCTTTGGACCTGGTATCATGACACCCTGGTTTTTGGTATTAGGTATGTCACAGTGATGAGCTTTATCTTGAGAGGTAATTAAACTTGATCAAGAAGATTGGAAGGGGGAGAAGGTTGTTAAGTTTCCATCTTAAAAAGTTAGGCAAAGTCTCTAAATCTTACAACCAATTGTTCCATACTAGTCAGCATGAAGAGCCCATATGAAGCTATCACTATCTTATGTTTCTGAATTATCAGGAAAAAAAACTTAGTTACTGTCATTTTTTCACTGAGTTAGTGTCAATCACTTACTACCATAGTTACTGCTTCCTTAGCATTGCCCCTTCTGTGCCATAGGATCTCACTGTAGGTGTCAGTCAGTGATAATGTGGTTACAGAATTTCCAACTACAAGGAATGTAAATGCTGCTTTACTCAGAAATGTATTGTTGCATTTGAGCCCAGGCCACTTATTCATAGGCTACACCCAACTCATTCCCAACTGCAGCAGGGATGCTAAAGCAGGCCTATTCCTGAGAAACCTGGCCAATTTTGGTCTTGAGAATTCTCCAGTGGCCTGACTGAACCTGTGAAGGTATATAGTCCCGGATACCTTTATCCAACTTTCCCTCTCTTTCTCTTTCACTCAGGGTCAGACTTATATCACAGTTAAATGGCTAGTTTGTTGCCTGATTTCCTCCCATGTTCTCTTACGCAGAAGTTTCTCTCAGGGAAATCCTTGAGGATTTTATCCTATTATTATACCCAGGTCTAAAAACCTGGATCAATGCCTGTAAGTTTAAAGGAATTTCCCTCTCAAAATTGCAATATTTTTACCTATAGATGCTGACTTATTTTTTAAAATATCATGGTCTACAAATTCTTTTATATTGTCTATAGTGATTGAGCACATTAAAAAATAGTATTATAGGATGATTGAATAGCTTTCTGCTGCCCTGTGAATTTGCCTGAATTAAAATTGTGAATTACAATAGCCTAAAAACAAATAAAATTCTTGCGATTCCTCTAATAAAAGAGGTGAAAGACCTCTACAATGAAAACTACAGAACACTAAAGAAAGAAATTAAAGAAAACCTTAGAAGATGGAAAGATCTCCCATGTTCTTGGATAGGCAGAATTAATATTGTCAAAATGGTCATACTAACAAAAGCACTATACAGAATCAATGCAATTCCAATTAAAATCCCAATGACAGTCCTCATAGAAATAGACAAAGCACTTATGAAATTCATTTGGCAAAATAAGAGACTCAGAATAGCCAAAGCAATCCTTAGTAGAAAGAGTGATGCAGGAAGTATCCCAATACAAGATCTTAAATTATACTACAGAGCAATAGTAACAAAAATGGCATGATATTGGTAACAAAATAGACAGGCAGATCAATGGTACAGAATAGAAGACACAGAGACAAAACCATATAAATCCAGTTACCTCATACTAGACAAAGGAGCCAAAAACATACCATGGAGAAAAGATAGCCTGTTCAACAAATGTGCTGGGAAAACTGGAAATACATATGCAGTAAAATGAAATTAAACCTCTGTCTCTCACCCTGCACAAATCTCAGCTCAAAATGGATCAAGGACCTAGGAATTAGACTAGAGACCCTGCACCAAATACAAGACAAAGTAGGCCCGGATCTTCATCGTGCTGGTTTAGGGTCAGACTTCCTTAACAAGACTCCCAAAGCACAAGAAATGAAAGCAAGAATCAAAAATGGAATGGATTCAAACTAAAAAACTTTTTTCTCAGCGAAGAATACAATCAAGAATGTGAAGAGACAGCCAACAGAGTGGGAGAAAATTTTCCTCATACACTTCAGATAGAGCACTAATCTCCAAAATTTATAAACATATAAAACTTTACACCAAAACTACAAAGAACCCAATCAATAAATGGGTCAAGGAACTAGACGGACACTATACAGAAGAAGACATACAGGTGATTAATAAATATACAAAAAAGTGTTCAACATCTCCAGTAATTAGAGAAATGCAAATTAAAACAACTCTAAGATTTCATTTTACTCCAATCAGAATGGCTAGTATCAAGAACACAAACAATAATAGATGTTGATGTGGATGTGGGAAAAAAGGCACACTTTTACATTGTTGGTGGAGTTGCAAATTGGTGTAGCCATTCTGGAAAGCAGTGTGAAGAAATTCCTCAGAAAACTTGGAATAGACCCACCTTTTGACCAAGTTATCCCTCTCCTTGGTTTATGCCCAAAGGACTTAAAATCAGCATACTACAGTGATTCAGCCACTCGATGTTTACAGCAGCTCAATTCACCATAGTTAGGTTGTGGAACCAACCTAGATGCCCTTCAATAGATGAAGGGATATAGGAACTGTGGTATAAATACACAATGGAATATTATTCAGCCATAAAGAAGAATAATATTATGGCATTTTCAGGTAAATGGATGGAACTAGAGAATATCATGCTAAGTGAAATAAGCCAATCCCCCAAAAAACGAAGGCTGAATGTTTTTTCTGATAAGTGGATGATGATACATAATGTGGGGGAAACTGGTAAGGGAAGAATGGAGGAACTTTGGATTGAGTAGAGGGAATTGAGGGGTGGGGAGGTTGGGGAAGGAAAGATGGTGGAATGAGGCAAACATCATTACACTATGTACATGTATGCTTACACAAATGTTGTGACTCTACATTGTGTACAACTAGAGAAATAAAAAGTTATACACCATTTGTGTACAATAAATCAATAAAATAAAATAAACACATAAAGTTTAGTAAATACTAAAATAAGTTTTTAGTACTAGGCAGATGAGCAGGTGGCAAGAAAACCCAGTCTGGTACTAATATTCTAAGACTCTATGGTGTGTTGGTTAGGAGTTCAAGCTTTGGGAAGACTGCCCAGGTTTGAGTTTTAATTCTTCTACTTATGAACTATATAATCTTGGTAAGTTATTTAACTTTTTTATTTTTAATGCTTCAAATGGAAATGAGTTTTATGTTAAAGCTGTTATAGGGTTGTTGTGAGAATTGAATTAATACAGTTGTCTGCTATGCAGTGAGAATGCAATGGGTATTAATTACAACAATTGAAAAGGACTTTCTTTTCAATATTGAGCACCTATATTGTGTTTTGGGATACTATGAAGTAAAATATGAAAAGCATTTTTGACATAAAAATTGTGAATTAGAGATCCAGTGATGAGAAATCACAAAATTCTGTGTTTGGGGTAACGATGGCTTCAGACATGGTTGGGTCAAGGCACTCGAAGTATGTCAAAGTATCATCTCTTTTTCTCTCAATTTTGCTTTCTTTAGTGTTAGTTTAGTTTTATCCTAAAACATATTCTTCCTGTGAAGTGAAAAAAATGTGCTTGTAGGAACTTTAGACTTAGATCTTCTAAATGAGCAATTTCAGTTGGCAGTTTCTCAGCGGGAAATTTCAGTGAAGTGAAATGATCAATTTCCCTTTACTCCAGCAAAATCTTAGGTCTGATATTCCTTGTTTCAGCTTGGATCATGTACCCATATAGAACTAATCACTGTGACTGGGGACATGGATGCTTTCTTAGCCAGATCAACTCCCTGGAGCTGGACAGTACAGTAGGAGTCGGAGTAAATTTCCAGAAGAAAGTTTAAAGACATTCCAAAACAGTAGTAGATCTCCAATACTGAAAATTGTGGACTTAGTATGAATTTTAGTGGTGCTCTCTTTGAGCAGAAGTAAACCCTAATATTTGTAAAACAGTTTGAAATGCTATATAAATAATCTATTTTGAATTTCACAACCTGTGAAAATTATCTTTATTTTATAAATGAGAAAATAGATATTTAGAGATGAAGTGTTTTAGAGTCATGCTGACTCTAAAAAAAAAAGTATATATTAGTTTGTTAATTTATACCTAACTTTTGAGACATATGATAAAACAAAATGTTAATGAGTACAATTTGTAAAAGTGAGACAAAAATACTTGGGAATAGAAGGTGTGGAGTAGAACACGGGGATTAAAATGTCTTAAACAACCAACTTGTGTCTCACATTAAAGACTTATCTTCCAGGTAGCCAAAGTGAAAAGAGAAACAGAAAGAATAAGACACATCAGCTCCTAATGAAAGTGTTGCTTTCCTAACTTTAAGGTATTATATACATTCATCATGTAGCACTTCATATAGAGTGCACTAGTGGCTAACGATCCCAACAACACCCTTCTAGCAATTTTAATTTTAATGCTGCATCTTAAACATTGCCTTTCAGTGGAAGCCTAGTCTAAAGCCAAAGTACAAGTGAATGAAAGCTATTCCTGGTGAAGGACTGGATAACAAGGTTCATACCATTATTGCTGATGCATATATACATTTCATATTATATATTCACATATATGGCAATATATCATGTCTTGCATTTCTAGTCTGATGTTTAGCAGCTAATTATGAGTTCTTTGGATACTTCAGAGTTCGGTAACCATCAAGGTTTGTTTCCCATATGTGTACAATGAATCAAAATGCAGTCTGTAAAAATAAAAAAGATTTTAATACTAAAGAAAGTCAAATGAATATAAAAAAATTAGTTCCTTTAGTGCAGTACATTGCTTTAAACTTTTTTCTAATTCTGTTAAAGGATCAGAGGTAAATAGAAATTAAAAATTTCTTTTATAAAGCATGTACTCAAATAAACTCAGTCCATTGATTTGCAATTTTATGCTATGATTTATTAACTCAGAAAGTAGACCTAGTGACCCACATTTGATTTTGACATCTATTTTCACTATCCATGTTTATCTAAGTATATAATGAAAAACTCTTGTAATTATTGGATTTGATAAAATCCTTAAAAATAAGGACAAATAGCATGATATAGCTCACTAAAGATCTTCCTTCCTTTCTCTCCCCTTCCTTCCTTCCTTCCTTCCTTCCTTCCTTCCTTCCTTCCTTCCTTCCTTCCTTCCTTCCTTCCTCACTCCCTCTCCCTCTCCCTTCCCCTCTTTCCTCCATTTCTTTCTTTCTTTCCCTCCCTCCCTCCCTTCCTTCCTTCCTTCCTTCCTTCCTTCCTTCCTTCCTTCCTTCCTTCCTTCCTTCCTTCCTTCCTTCCTTCCTTCCTTCCTCACTCCCTCTCCCTCTCCCTTCCCCTCTTTTCCTTCCTCCTTCCTTCCTTCCTTCCCTTCCTTCCTTCCTTGCTTCCTTCCTTCCTTCCTTCCTTCTTTCCTTCCTTCCTTCCTTCCTTCCTTCCTTCCTTTCTTTCTTTCTTTCTTTCTTTCTTTCTTTCTTTCTTTCTTTCTTTCTTTCCTTTCTTTCTTCTTAGGCTGGAGACTGAACCCAGGGCTCACACCTCTTAGGTAGGCAAATGCTCTACCACTAAACTGGAGAATTTTATTTTATAAGTACATTTTATAGTTCAGCCTCTGAACTTTTGTTGTTAGGATTTAATTTAATTTAATTTAATCTATTTATTTATTTATTTTTTATATAACGTTTTTATTATAAACAAATGGGATACATGTTGTTTCTCTATTTGTACATGGAGTCAAGGCATATCATTTATGTAATCATAAATTTATATAGGGTAATGTTGTTTGATTCATTCTGTTATTTTTTCCCTTCCCCCCACCCCTCCCACCCCTCTTTTCCCTCTAAACAGTCCTTTCTACCTCCATTCTTACCACCTTCCTTATCCCTAACCCTAAACCTAACCCTAACCCTAATGCTAACCCCTCCCACCCCGCATTATATGTCCTCATCCGCTTATCAGCGAGATCATTCGTCCATTAGTTTTTGAGATTGGCTTATCTCACTTAGCATGATATTCTCCAATTTCATCCATTTGCCTGCAAATGCCACAATTTTATCATTCTTCATGGCGGAGTAATATTCCATTGTATATATATGCCACAGTTTCTTTATCCATTCAAAAACTGAAGGACATCTAGGTTGGTTCCACAATCTGGCTATGGTGAATTGAGCAGCAATGAACATTGATGTGGCTGTGTCTCTGTAGTATGCTGATTTTAAGTCCTTTGGGTATAGGCCAAGGAGTGGGATAGCCAGGTCAAATGGTGGTTCCATTCCAAGCTTTCTGAGGAATCTCCATACAGCTTTCCAGAGTGGCTACACTAATTTGCCACCCCACCAGCAATGTATGAGTGTACATTTTTCCCCACATCTCACTAACACCTATTGTTGCTTGTGTTCTTGATGATCGCCATTCTAATTGGGGTGAGACAGAATCTTAGGGTAGTTTTGATTTGCATTTCTCTTATTACTAGAGATGTTGAACATTTTTTCATATATCTGTTGATTGCTTGTACATCTTCTTCTGTGAAGTGTCTGTTCAATTCCTTAGCCCAATTGTTGATTGGATTATTTGTATTCTTGGTGTAGAGTTTTTTGAGTTCTTTATAGATTCTGGAAATTAGCGCTCTATCTGAAGTATGAGTGGCAAAGATAATCTCCCACTCTGTAGGCTCTCTCTTCACATTACTGATAGTTTCCTTTGCTGAGAGAAAGCTTCTTAGTTTGAATCTATCCCAGTTGTTGATTCTTGCTTTTATTTCTTCTGTTATGGGAGTCTTGTTAAGGAAGTCTGATCCTAAGCCAACAAGTTGAAGATTTGGACCTACTTTTTCTTCTATAAGATGCAGGGTCTCTGGTCTGATTCCCAGGTCCTTGATCCATTTTGAGTTGAGTTTTGTGCAGGGTGAGAGATAGGGGTTTAATTTCATTCTGTTGTATATGGATTTCCAGTTTTCCCAGCACCATTTGTTGAAGAGGCTATCTTTTCTCCATTGCATATTTTTGGCCCCTTTGTCTAGTATGAGAAAATTGTACTTATTTGGGTTTTTGTCCATGTCCTCTATTCTGTACCATTGATCTACCTGTCTATTTTGGTACCAATACCATGCCGTTTTTGTTACTATTGCTTTGTAATAGAGTTGAAGATCTGGTATTGCGATACCCCCTGCTTTGCTCTTTCTACTGAGGATTGCTTTAGCTATTCTGGGATTTTTATTCTTCCAGATGAATTTCATAATTGCTTGCTCTATTTCTGTGAGGTACATCATTGGGGTTTTAATTGGAATTGCATTGAATCTGTATAGCACTTTAGGTAGAATGGCCATTTTGACAATATTAATTCTTCCTATCCAAGAACATGGGAGATCTTCCCATCTTCTAAGGTTTTCTTTAATTTCTTTCTTTAGTGTTCTGTAGTTCTCATTGTAGAGGTCTTTCACCTCTTTTGTGAGATTGATTCCCAAGTATTTTATTTTTTTCGAGGCTATTGTGAATGGGGTAGTTTTCCTAACTTCTCTTTCTGAAGATTTATCACATGTATAAAAATGCATTGGATTTATGAACATTGATCTTGTAACCTGCTACTTCACTGAATTCACTTATGAGTTCTAAAAGTTTTCTGGTGGAATTTCCAGGTTCCTCTAAATATATAATCATGTCATCAGCGAACAGGGATAGTTTGAGTTCTTCTTTTCCAATTCGTATCCCTTTAATTTCTTTGGTTTGTCTAATTGCTCTAGCTAGAGTTTCAGGACAATGTTGAATAGAAGTGGTGAAAGAGGGCATCCCTGCCTTGTTCCAGTTTTTAGGGGGAATGCTTTCAGTTTTTCACCATTTAGAATGATATTGGCCATGGGCTTAGCGTAGATGGCCGTTACAATGTTAAGGAATGTTCCCACTGTCCCTATATTTTCTAGTGTTTTGAGCATGAAGGGATGCTGTATTTTATCGAATGCTTTTTCTGCATCTATTGAAATAATCATGTGATTCTTAACTTTTAGTCTGTTGATATGGTGAATGACATTTATTGATTTCCGGATGTTGAACCAACCTTGCATCCCTGGGATAAAACCCACTTGATCGTGGGGCACTATCTTTTTAATATATTTTTGTATGCGATTTGCTAAAATTTTGTTGAGAATTTTTGCATCGATGTTCATTAAGGATATTGGTCTGAAATTTTCTTTCCTTGATGTGTCTCTGTCTGGTTTAGGTATCAGGGTGATATTGGCTTCATAGAATGAGTTTTGGAGCATTCCCTCCTCTTCTATTTCATGGAATACTTTGCGGAGTATTGGAATGAGCTCTTCTTTAAAGGTTTTGTGGAACTCGGCAGATAACCCATCTGGTCCCGACTTTTCTTTGTTGGTAGGCTTTTGATGACCTCTTCTATTTCATTGCTTGAAATTGATTTATTTAAGTTGTGTATGTCCTCCTCGTCCAGTTTAGGTATTTCATATGTCTCTAGAAACTTGTTGATATCTTCGAGGTTTTCTGTTTGGGTGGAGTACAGATTTTCAAAATAGCTTCTAATTATGTTGTGTATTTCACTCGTGCCTGTTGTGATATTTCCTTGTTCATTCTGAATTTTAGTAATTTGCGTTTTCTCCCTCTTTCTCTTTGTTAGTGTGGCTAAGGGTTTATCAATTTTGTTTATATTTTCAAAGAACCAACTATTTATTTTGTTAATTTTTCCGATTGTTTCTTTTGTTTCAATTTCATTGATTTCGGCTCTGATTTTAACTATTTCCTGTCTTCTACTATTTTTGGTGTTGGTCTGCTCTTCTTTTTCTAGGGCTTTGAGCTATAGTGTTAAGTCGTTTATTTGTTGATTTCTACTTCTTTTGTTGAATGCACTCCATAAAATAAATCTTCCTCTAAATACTGCTTTCATAGTGTCCCAGATATTTTGGTATGATGTGTCTTTGTTCTCGTTTACTTCTAAGAATTTTTTTATTTCCCTCCTGATGTCTTCTGTTATCCATTCATCATATAATAGTGTATTATTTAATCTCCAGGTATTGGAGAAGTTTCTGTTTTTTATTCTGTCATTTATTTCTAATTTCAATCCATTATGATCTGATAGAGTACAAGGTAGTATCTCTATCTTCTTGTGTTTGCTAACAGTAGCTTTGTGGCATAAAACATGGTCTATTTTAGAGAAGGATCCATGTGCTGCTGAGAAGAAAGTGTATTCATTCTTTGTTGGATGGTATATTCTATATAAGTTGGTTAAGTCCAAATTGTTGAATGTGTTATTGAGATCTATGGTTTCTTTATTCAATTTTTGTTTGGAGGATCTATCCAGTGGTGAGAGAGGTGTGTAAAATCACCTAGTATTATTGTGTTGTGGTCTATTTGATTTCTGGAATTAAGAAGGGTTTGTTTGACGTACATGGATGAGCCAATGTTTGGGGCATAGATATTTGTAATTGTTATGTCTTGCTGATTTATGCTTCCCTTAAACAATATGTAATGTTCTTCTTTATCCCTTCTGACTAGTTTTGGCTTGAAGTCCATATTATGTGCAATGAGGATGGATACTCTAGCTTTTTTGTTGTGTCCATGTGCATGATATGTTTTTTCCCATCCTTTCATCTTTAGTCTATAGGTATCTCATTCTATGAGATGAGTCTCTTGCAGGCAGCATATTGTTGGGTTTTTCTTTTTAATCCAATGTGCCAGTCTATGTCTTTTGATTGATGAGTTCAGGCCATTAACATTCAGGGTTATTATTGTGATATGATTTGTATTCCCAGTCATTTGACTCATTTTTGTTTTTTGACATGATTTGGTTTCTCCTTTATTTGGCTATTCCTTTAGGCTAGTTCCTCCCATTGCTGATTTGCATCATTGTTTTCATCTCTTCCTCATGGAATGTTTTGCTGAGAATGTTCTGTAATGCCGGCTTTCTTTTTGTAAATTCCTTTAGCTTTTTTTATCATGGAAGGATCTTATTTCATAGTCAAATCTGAAAGTAAGTTTTGCTGGGTATAAATTTCTCGGTTGGCATCCATTTTCTTTCAGGGCTTGGTAAATGTTGTTCCAGGCCCTTCTAGCTTTTAGGGTCTGAATTGAAAAATCTGCTGATATTCTTATTGGTTTCCCCCTGAATATAATTTGATTCTTTTCTCTCGCGGCCTTTAAAATTCTGTCTTTATTTTGTATGTTAGGTATTTTCATAATAATGTGCCTTAGTGTGGGTCTGTTGTAATTTTGTATATTTGGAGTCCTATAAGCCTCTTGTACTTGGTTTTCCATTTCATTCTTCAGGTTTTGGAAATTTTCTGATATTATTTCATTGAATAGATTGTTCATTTTTTTGGTTTGTTTCTCTACGTCTTCCTCAATCCCAATAATTCTTAAATTTGGCCTTTCATGATATCCCATAGTTCTTGTAGATTCTGTTCATGATTTCTTACCGTCTTCTCTGTTTGGTCAACTTTGTTTTCAAGATTAAATATTTTGTCTTCAATGTCTGAGGTTCTGTCTTCCAAGTGTTCTCTCCTATTGGTTATGCTTTCTATGGAGTTTTTAACTTGATTTATTGTTTCCTTCATTTCAAGGATTTCTGTTTGTTTTTTTTTTTTTTTTTTCATTATCTCTCACTCTTCATTGAAATGATCTCTTGCTTCCCGTATTTGGTCTTTTAACTGTCGATTGGTGTGATCATTTAATGCCTGCATTTGCTCTTTCATCTCCTCCTTCAATGCCTCCATTTGCTCTTTCATCTCCTTGTTTGTTTTCCTGATTGTTTTAGTATTGTACATTCTGAACTCCCTTTCCGACATTTGTTCTGCTGTGCTGTCATTGGGTTTTATTGATATAGTATCTAGGTTTGTTTGGGACATTTTCTTCCCTTGTTTTCTCATATTGGTCAGATGTCAGTGGGACTCTGAGATATTGCAGATTTCCTCTATTGGCTTATAGTGTCCCTGTAGATTTCCAGTGTATCACCCTCCAGCCTTCAGTAGCCTGAAGTCTTGGAGTAACTTGAAAATGCTGTGCTTCCGAAGAACGCTGCCCCTAGCCCACTACTGGTTCCAGGGCTTGGAGCTGGCTCTGTGGAGAAAGGCTGCCACTGGGGGGCCTGCTCAAAGAAGCTGGCCCTGTGGGAGGAGCCCACTGCCAGAATGAGCAGGGCTACCTGGGGAAGACACTAGCTGCCCTGCCCTGCTCTGATAAGCCACCCCTATCCGGGCCTGCCACCCACGCCGAGCTTCAGCTGGTGGGGGAGACTCACCCCGTGAATCTATTTTAGTCCGAGTCTCTCAATGCCACCCCTTCTTGAATCCGGGGTTCTGGAGCGACTGGAGATGCAGTCACCCTCTAGTCCGCCATCTTGGATCGCCCTGTGGAAAGAGCCTGTGTCCAGAGGGGGCAGGGCTGCCTGAAGAAGTCTCTGGCTGCCCAGCCCTGGTCCCAGAGTCTGCCTGTGGGTCAGAGCTCTCTGCTGGCTCCGGGACTTGTGGCTGGCTCTCTGTAACATGTTGAGTAACATCTATATAATTAACTTATTTTAATGTTTGATTTTTGTGAAAAATATAAATTGGATTCAACCACATCTATTATAGAAAACAATTCAGCTGTCAACTGTATCCTGGTTTGTGTGAGATAACATGGGTTTGGGATTAAAAGTTGTGCTTTTATTTATTTTTGTAAGTGATTTCTAGATACTTAAAATTCCACATTATTTGAAAAGAAAGAAAAAGTGGTGGTGGGTGGAGGAGTTATTATTATTCCTTACTTATTTTCCATATACATTACTACAGTAATGTTCTCAGAGCTTGGGAGATGTCTGCTTCCCTTTAATATGATATTTGTCTTGGGAAAGTGTACTAAACATGGGCGTGGAGAGAATGCATTAGTAGAAGAGCAATATAAATAATGCTCTATAAATAAGAGGAAAAATTCAGCAAACAGTGTCAGAAAAGTGGTGAGCTTGTTTCACCCTAAAGTATATCATTAAGAAATTCAACACAGTGGCAAAATAATAATAGTTTAGTAGTAACCTTGTGTATATTTGATGGTAAGATGTGGGAAATGTATTTGTATGTGCATAGAATAAATGTATCATTTATATATATATATATTAGCAATATATACCACAACAGAATGTTTTGGTTATATTCTGCTTTCAAATCACCTCAACTAGGTGATTTTTTGTAGTAAGTGTATAATTTTATATGTATTGTGAGAAATTTTAAATTTTTTTAGTCATTATCAAGTTTTCATTCTTTTCTAATATTGTTAAACAGAATTAACTCTTCTCTTTATTCTCATTATGGTAGGTCAAACCACTAGTACAGCATTTGTCACATTTTATTACAGACAGTGAACCATCTTAAACTGTGTGGATACTAAGGTCAGAGATTGTCTTGCCCATTTATACTTCCCGTGACTCCCGTAGTGCTAATACATGTTAAGTACTTAGTAGTGAGTTGTTGAGGGAACCAATCAGTAGTCATATTGGGTGCAGATCACTGCTATGACTCTTGCCTTTAAACTACTCATCCTATAACAGTGGAAATTGTATTTTATTGATTAATAACAAGGGATATTAATATTATAAGAAAAAATTTGCTAAACAAGACTCTCGACTTACATTTAAATTCATCCTCAAGAGGGGTAGAATAGTACAGTAACTCTACAGACATATTATTTGTCTTTGGTCTCAGTTCTGCTATTTACTAGGAGCCTGATTGCAGGAAGCTGACATTGACTTAACTTTAGAACTTCAGTTTCTTCATCTTAAAGCAGGGATTGATGATAAGACTATTTGCCATCAGAGTTGTTATGAATTTAAAGGAGTTCTCAGAGTGGTGAAAATAGCATCTTTTGCAAATGGTACTCAGTTATAATTAGCTACAAGATCTTTAGGACTTTTTTTTTTCATTGTTTCTTGAGAGTCTTTAGAAATAATATGCTACAGACATTCCCCTGCACTGCCCAGCCTCTCCCCAGAAATTGAATCTTACTGTTTCTCCATTACCTAAAGGGCAAAGTTTTGTCCATCTGCCTCTGTCTTTGTCTTTCTCTTTCTAGAATGAATTGAAGACTAGAGTTAGGAGTGGTGATAGTTGGGGATATGTATAAAGAATGGGAGGTGAGTCGTGAGAAGGTTTCAGAGTACCTCGTGTTACCAATTCTTTATGCCCACTTCTTGAAAAGGAATCATATTCTGTACATAATTGGAATAGGAAAAAACTACAAGTTTATTTATTTTGGCATAGCAGATTTAGAACTTCTTTAATTTTCTGGGAAATTCATTTGGAAAACAAGCCACAAACTGGTTCCACCTTTTTTCCCTTATCATTGAATATCTGAATAAATTCAAATAGATGATGTAATTGAGCACAAAGGCTAAGAGTCAGATAAATGGCACTTAATATCAAGTTCTCTAAATAAAGAGAAAAAAATGGTATAAAAAACAAGCAGAAGGATGTTGCTCAAGGAGGACATTGTAGGTAGAGCTAGTCAGTGGAGAAAGAAGGTATCTCACACCCAGGAGCCCAGGGAAAGGTAGGCCAGGACACCTGAAATTATCAATGTCTTCAGAAGGTACAAAGAGTGAAGAACATTATGCTCTTCTTAAAAAATATTTGGAAATCTTTAAAATTGGATATTTAATCATCCATCTTGAGTAAGTAAATATTCATTGTCCCTGAAAACAGAGTTGAAGTAGTTGGCCTTGAAGTATCTTCCATACATTGGTAAGTTTGCATGAAATACATAGTTGTAATGTGACTATGTTTTCCTCACCTAAATGTTTTTGTAGCAGTTAGACTGCAAGGAAAAGAGATATCCATATATCCTAACAATACTTGAAAGAGGAATTTATTAAAGTGACAACAAAAGGTTTCTTTAAGAAGGATTAAAATACTCACTTATGGACTCTGAACTACACACTGTTAAGTTAGGGCAACCATACAAGGAGATTCTTGATTTATAGTTAATTTTCACTGAAGAATTAATAAACATTATAGGTGTGCTTAATGAAAATGTCTCTTTCCTGATCTATTTCTAAGCATCTTCTTTTTGTATTATGTTTGTTCATTTCATTTTTTCCTTCTTCTCTATACTGCTTATTCTTTCTAGCAGACCTTGTCCAATAAAAATATAATGTGAGCCACAAAGGCAAACTATATATGTAAAATTTAAAATTTTCTAGTAGTCACATTAAAAAGTAAATAAGTGAAATTAATTTTAATAGTATATTTTACTTAAGGAAAAATATCTAATGGATATAGTATCAAGTGCAAGAACTCCAGGACACAAATGTTGGAAGTGTCATGTACTCAGGTTTACAGTAAAAAAATTCTCCAATGCACAGATGTACTAGACCGTGATGAATTCTGTATGTTATGGAATAAATGTTGCAATAACATGTGGACTTTTACTGACTCATAATTGTGAACGGGTGTCCTTTGAACTGTTTTAAAGAAGTGATGGAAGATTTATATGGCCTTTCATTTTAGAAAGCAGTTTCCTCACAGACTGTGCAATAGTGGGCATAAGTGTTTAGAGACACTGATTTCTCTTAGCCACTAGAGCAACTGGGTTGTGTCTGGGTGTGGCCCAGAATCTTTGACTGTCATTTCAACTAGGAGCAACTTTATCCCTTATCCCAGAGCATAGAATAAACATCGTTTACTGTGTGAACCAAGATCTGGTAAAGGTTAAGAAACTTTGTCATAGGAGATCCAAACCTCATTCGCCTTTTAAAATCATTGACCTCCAAATAAAGATAGAGACATGCTAGAATGTTTAGTTAAATACAGTGTTACCCCCAAGCAATCCATTTGCATTGGTAATTGTGTTCTGAGTTTTCAGGTTTCCAAGTGAAGTCTGCTTTACCTTCATTTTCTCCTTAAGCCTCTCGGTTTCCCAATTTAAAAAGTCACATCCTCTTTAATGTAACTTGTAATAAAATCCAAAGATTTTGAAACTTAAAAAAAAAGTCCATCTCAACAAAGGATAAATAGTTATTTTCAAGCTGTTCATGTCTCTCAGTTTTGATATATCCCCAGGGATATCGCCTCTCACAAAAATCATTAACAAATGTTTTTGTTCTGAAATATTGATAAACCAAGTACAATATAATTATTATTTTTCCAAAGAGGATTAAGCTTTAATATCAATTTTTATTTCTTAATCTGATGTCCTCATACTTCACTAATGTGCTTTTAGTGTTGCTCTCAATGTTGCAACAATAGTGGGTTCTTAATACATTTAAAGAGATCCTTCATTTCATGTGTTTTTGAGACATAAATAAGGCAATGAAGACACTTGAGGCCACATAGAGAACTACTGTGGAGCTCAGAGTCATGTCTCTTTGTTGTCCTCAATGTCATAGTGAATCCCTCAGATTTGCATTCTTTTTCATAATTTTGCTAAAAGCCTTTGACCCACGGGTTTGATGCAGTGCCTTTCAGACTTCAAGTAAAGGATGCTCAGGTTGGCACCATAATAAAAATTGTTTTTTTTAAGCTAAAAATTCTTCGATTCCTTCAGAAAAAAAAAGTAATATTTCAATGGAACTAAAGCTATAGTGACAGTATTAAAATAGTTTGTCAAAGCTTGCTTAACAGTTGTTCTGTTGAAAACTTTGCTTTATGTCTGACCATGAACATTAAATTGTAGGTAATTGTGAATATTTTTCTAAATTTATGAAAGAACTGTTAAGGTCAAAGTATATAATAAGGAATCCTTAATGGATCTCGTTTGCTTTTTCATTGCAAAGGTTAGGGTTCTTAAAAAAGAGCTAGATTTGATAAAGAAGAGGAACTGCAAGAAATGAACTTAGATACCCCAAAATTTGAGTCGGATTTTACTGAAGTGAAATGCTCTTAACTTTCTAATCAAAGATATGCTTAAGGGGAAAAAGTCCCCTTATTTCCTTGATGAAAAGTCAAAATAAGCCTATTCTAACAACACATCTGAATTTCATTTTCACTTAAGGAATTTAGATACATATCAGTATCCTTATTAAGTCTGGTAAGTACTCTACTTTGTAGCCAACCTTTGCAAGAAGTCATTTTCAAAGATCTAAGTTTGAGTTAAAAAATATGAAAGAAAGTTCTTTAGAATTTTGGTTTCTTTGTGTAGGAAACCTATACACCTCTGACCATTCTTTTTACAATTTTCCCCATCTTCTCGAAGTTTCACATTCACAATAGCTGCTGGAAACTTCTGTCCTCAATCTCCTCACCAGCACAATGTCACCAATCATTTCCGTTTCGCACCTCTGTTCTTCTGAACCAATTTGTAGACCTTCCTATTGCTGATAGCAGTTATTCATTCTTTCAGCAAGTATTTGTTGAGTGCCCATTTTGTGCCTGACACCATTCTTAGTTCTGGAGAGATAGTGGAGAATCCCCCCCCCCCCACCTTTTTTCTTTCTTTCTTTTCTTTTTTGGAAAGGAAGAAGTTAGTTAATATTGAACTCAAAATGGATTTAATAATTATGAAAAAGTCTTCAACAGTATATATAACTGAGCAGGCAAACCTTAATTTTATGACTCAAACAATATATTCAGAGCCCAGTTTTCTATTCAGTATCCTCTTGAATGGCTCCATTTTCCTATTCTTCCTGCTGACTTGCAGAGCTTCAGGCTCACAGCATAATGCCCAATCCAGTATAAAGGGTACTCCACTTAGGGAAGTGGAGTATCTGATGGTGCAGAGAGAATTTAAGTTTGAACTTGTTGGTCTTGTTTGGCCTGCCTTATAGGTATGTTGCTCAACCCTGAAATTTTACTGTAACCAGGGAATGAAATGTGTTACTCAGTTTGTGGTAAGCTTTGATTCTGGATCTCAGAGGTGGAGTTAGTTTAACTGGAAGCACTTTACCTGAGAATGTAACAGGGGATGTTGTCCTAGAGGAAAATGAGAATGGATACATGCTGGGGAGTCAAAAGATGATGACCTGTTTACTACTTTTACTGTTTTTATTCCTCTACCAGACCCAATTTCCCCTTACCATGTTAATAAATAATATTATCTATCTTGTTGAATGTGAAATTTTATTTTCATCCAATCTAATTTCATGCCAGTGCAGGAATTTCATCTGCTATGTCCCCAAGAAATGCATGCCTTCACTTGAAGGCCACCAGAGATCTCACTGTCTCTAGATGTCTTTTGCCCATAGAATTAGGTCTCTGTCCCTTTTCTGACCACCACTTGGCTTGATATGGAATGGCATAAAATAAAAGTTTTGAATGCTAAGAGTAAATCATTCTTCAATCATTGTATATTTAAATGCTTGCACATAGACACATGCAAAACTAAAGATGGAACTTACCCTGTTTTATGTGACCAGAAGGCAAAAGTCTAAAGTATTAATGAATTTGTTTCTGTTTGCTTTTATATTAAAGGACAATTTTTCAAGCAGAGCTTTTTTCTATGATTAGAATGGTGATCTATTATAATATTTATAGAATAATGAATTATGGTGATATGCAAATTTGAGAAATTTAAATATAATTTTATGTACCAAACCTGTGTTTAAGGAAGAAGATGTTAAATACACAAATAGGATCGAATGCAAATTATGAATCTCTAGTTTCTTCCTCAATTTCATAGCTGATTTGTATGTAGGTTTTCATATCTGAGAATGAGTTCAAATATGGAGAAAATAAAAGGATCTTTCCTAAACATAATTCTGTCATTTTCAAAAAGGTTTAATGGCAATGAAAATAGGCTCTGGGGTCTAACCTCTCAATATCAAATATCAAGCATAGGAGGATACTAGACATGATACATGGACAGAGACTGAGAACTTGAGTTTCTGGCCGTTAAGTGTTTTGGGAAATACTAAATGTTGTACTGCCTGGGAGCTAAAAGGACCAATGTTCATGTACATCAAACAATGCTGGGTGCCCAGTACTCTTGGTTAACAAAATTGAACTGTTATAGTTACTAATTCCAGTTGGAATGAAGACTATATGATTTTCCTATGGTTTGATTGAAGTAGAAGGTGGAATCAATAATAGATGCAGGGGTTAATCAATGGGCAAAAGAACCAATAAGAAACGTTTCAAAAGAAGAGACACGAAAGGCCAATAAATATATGAAAAAATTTTCAACATCTTTAGCAATCAGGAAAATGCAAATCAAAACTATGGTGAGATTTCGTCTCACTCTGGTCAGAAAGGCAATGATCAAGAATATGAACAATAATAAATACTGGCGAGGTTGTCGGGGGAAAGGTAAACTTGTACATTGTTGGTGGTACTGCAGACTAGTACAATCACTCTGGAAAGCAGTAAGGAGATTCCTCAGAAAACTAGGGATTGAATTACTTTGGATTGGGTATGGGGGTAGGAAGGACAGCAGGATAAATCAGACATTTTTACTGTATGTACATATATGTCTACACAACCAGTGTGATTCTGTATCGCACACAACCAGAAGAATGAGAAATTCTATTCCCTTTATGTATGATGTGTCAAAGTGCATTCTACCATCATGTATAGCTAATTGGAACAAATAAATAACAAAACAAAACAAACAACTAGGGATTGAACCACCATATGACCCAGCTATGTCATTTCTTAGTATCTTCCCAAAAGGTCTAAAGTTGCTGTACTACAACATAGTCACCTCAGTGTTCACAGCAGCACAATTCACAATAGCTAAATTATAGAATAAACCCAGACACCCATCCACAGACGAATGGATTAATAAATTGTGACACGCACACACAGCCATGAGTTCTACTCAGTCATAAAAAAGAATGAAATTTTGTCATTTGCTGATAAATTTATAGAAATGAATACCATGCTAAGTGAAATTAGCCAAACTTGGAAACTCAAAGGTTGAATATTTTCTCCCACATGCAGAAGCTAAAGTAAAATAAAGAAAAGGGGAAGGGAATACTAAGATAACATAAAGAACCAATAAAATATAAATTAATAGACAAGTAAAAGGAAGTCAAGTAGAGTAGAAGAAACAGAATGGGAGAGAGGAGGAATGATGGAAAGGAAAATAGGGGATCATGAGCTGAAATTGAATTCCATGCACGTATGAACCCAACTACTATGTATAACTACAAAGCTCTAAAAAAATAGATGCAGGATTAACTTCATAGGAAAGTTTTAATTCTTGTTTTCATATTGGAGCAATTTATGTGAGGATAAATTTTATGGGGTTATATCTGTTTATCCATAATGCAGTTTCATGAAGGGTAGTTTATGTAAGTAGATTGTTGGAGAGAAGAACCCTTTAAGAGATGTACATCTGCTATTCTTACGATAGGCTACCAAGGATTTGCTAAAATTTTTTATTCTTTGGATGTCATTTAAACCATTCATCTATTGCACTTTGTTTTTCTGAATGGGAACCAATTGCATAAAGCAAGTACACCAGAATATGTATTTATCTACTAACAATAGGCACCACTGTTTATCAAGGTGTCTTTAGCTTTAAGCACCTTTAAAGCAACTAGCTTTAGCTAGTCATTGCATAGTCAAAGCTTATATTTGGAAGTCAGGTGCGGAAAATTTTAATACTTGAAAATTAATAGCACAGATATTATTAACAGAGATATTTAGCATTTGGGGTTGCTTTTGGTTGTAAAAGAATATTATTAAAGCATCATTTTATGTTTTTTTTTTTAAGTTGCTTTTCTCATTAATCTAATCATCCTCTTTGGTCCTTTAGAAAGTGTTTGAACAAAATTCAAGTAGGAAATCTAGTATATGTTAAGTAAGATGGCAACAATAAACATCTTGATTTAGCCTTAAACTTGGCAGCATTTAGTTATAATGAATTACCTACAAAAACCAATTGTGCTCTGAGTCAAGACCTTTCATTTTTCCTTTGTCCTTTTCAAAGGATTCTACACTTCTCTTTTTCTCCCATCAGGGTGTAACAGATAAAACATTTAAGTTTTGTCTTAGGCATCATGAGGGATAGATTAGTAATTCTCAATGGTAAGGAATACGGAAAACTCCTCCAAGTGATGTTTTGGAGATTTTTTCTTACAATAATCAGAGATTCAGTTGGTCTTTAGTGGACTGGGACCCAGGAGTTAAGATATTGTGCAATGTATGGGACATCTGCACACAATGGATAATTGTCCTAAGTTCTGTGCAACTTTCAAATATCCCACAAGTGACAAACCTCTATATTTTGTCACAGTGTTCATGTATACCACATTTCTAGAATATAACCATTGTATAAGTAGAGGAAATATTATATACCAACTTCTTTTATTTTAGGAGTTACTAGGAGTTGGTCAGACATTCAAAATATGTTAATAAAGACAGTATCACACATGGAATTTGAATTGCTAATATTTTAAATGGATGATTCTGCATTTATAACTGTTGAATCCATGTTGAAAGAACTTTTATCTCTCTTATTTAGCTCTTATTTTAAAATTTGAAATGCAGAGAAGGGTTGATAATATTTAATTGAATATTATTTTTTCTTAAATCTAAACTTACTCATTTCAACTAAGGGAAATCATCTGGCTCTTCCTTTTCTCTTCTAGTGAAGCCATGTCTAAGTTACTTAAGTACTGAAATGCATATTATTTAACTATGTGCATAAAATTTTATTTCTCTCTTATTTCATAGTTTAGGCATTTAAATTGTATATGCAGGCAGGTTGGATTACCTATGATTTTCACTCCATGGTAATAGAGGAAGATGATAAAAAGATGTTATTGAAAAGGGTGTGTTGAGTTGGCTAGTTCTGAAGACCACTGCAATAAATCCTGCTGATGGAAGCAAAATGCCAAACAAAATGCAAGACTTTCAGAGAAAGAAAGAATAATAAGTGTCACAATACATTTGACACCTTAAGGATTTAAAAGGAAACAATGTGGAGAGAAGAGATAAATTTATTTAAATTTTTTTTTTCTTTTTTAATGACTATATTCAAGTCTTTTCTAAGGACTGTAGTCTTTAGATTCCCAACCCCAGATGACTTGAGCTGGATGCTATCTCCCCTTTAGGCCTAGGGTGGGGGCTTCCATGAGACCATGTAGAAAACTTCGAAGGTATTTACTGCAGTTGGAGATATGTACACTTTCTCACATCTGAAAAAGCTAAAGGAGCTAAGGAGACCATCAGCAGGACAGAGGTGCCTGTGTTTTGATTTATTTGCACTCTGAGAATTGGTGAAATAATAGATATGTGCCCAGATGTAGGTACAAGGGAGATATAACAAAAAAAGCAACATTTTATGTCCCAGGCAGCCTGCAGAATCATGTAGGAGGATAGCAGGACTCCAATGGTGAGGGTCTGTGTGGAGTGGACCATGAATGCTAGCTAAGGCCTTAGGGGGATGAGCCCAAAGTAATGCATTTGTCTTTGTCACAGAAGCTCTATATAAGTCCACAACTGTGCCCAAGACAGAGGAAAAGTGTGCCTTAAAGAGATAGCAGCTAAGAGGGTGAGGGAACTATCTAAACAGGCAATGTCCTGACCCCTCTACTCACCTCCCACCCTTACTAAAACTGGGTCTTGAGATCAGGGATGTGGAGAAAGAGAACAGGAACCAAATTGTACTTCCTTCCTTGAAGACCAGTGGTTGTCTACCACAGGCTGCTGTTAGGGCACAGAAGAAGGAAAATATCACCTTGGAGTGGAGTGAATTTTTTTTTTTTAATTTATTTTTATTTTTATTTATTTTTTTATTCTAAACAAATGGGATACATGTTGTTACTCTATTTGTACATGGAGTCAAGGCATAACATTTGTATAATCATAAATTTACATAGAGTAATGTTGTTCGATTCATTCTGTTATTTGTTTCCCTTCCCTCCACCCCTCCCACCCCTCTTTTCCCTCTATACAGTCCTTTCTACCTCCATTCTTACCACCCTCCTTATCCCTAACCCTAAACCTAACCCTAACCCTAACGCTAACCCCTCCTACCCCCCATTATATGTCCTCATCCGCTTATCAGCGAGTTCATTCGTCCTTTAGTTTTTTGAGATTGGCTTATCTCACTTAGCATGATATTCTCCAATTTCATCCATTTGCCTGTGAATGCCATAATTTTATCATTCTTCATGGTGGAGTAATATTCCATTGTATATATATATGTCACAGTTTCTTTATCCATTCATCAACTGAAGGGCATCTAGGTTGGTTCCACAATCTGGCTATGGTGAATTGAGCAGCAATGAACATTGATGTGGCTCTGTCTCTGTAGTATGCTGATTTTAAGTCCTTTGGGTATAGGCCAAGGAGTGGGATAGCTGGGTCAAATGGTGGTTCCATTCCAAGCTTTCTGAGGAATCTCCATACTGCTTTCCAGAGTGGCTGCACTAATTTGCAACCTCACCAGCAATGAATGAGTGTACCTTTTTCCCCACATCTCGCCAACACCTATTGTTGCTTGTGTTCTTGATAATCGCCATTCTAATTGGGGTGAGACAGAATCTTAGCTAGTTTTGATTTGCATTTCTCTTACTACTAGAGATGTTGAACATTTTTTCATATATCTGTTGATTGCTTGTACATCTTCTTCTGTGAAGTGTCTGTTCAATTCCTTAGCCCAATTGTTGATTGGATTATTTGTATTCTTGGTGTAGAGTTTTTTGAGTTCTTTATAGATTCTGGAAATTAGCGCTCTATCTGAAGTATGAGTGGCAAAGATAATCTCCCACTCTGTAGGCTCTCTCTTCACATTACTGATAGTTTCCTTTGCTGAGAGAAAGCTTCTTAGTTTGAATCTATCCCAGTTGTTGATTCTTGCTTTTATTTCTTCTGTTATGGGAGTCTTGTTAAGGAAGTCTGATCCTAAGCCAACAAGTTGAAGATTTGGACCTACTTTTTCTTCTATAAGATGCAGGGTCTCTGGTCTGATTCCCAGGTCCTTGATCCATTTTGAGTTGAGTTTTGTGCAGGGTGAGAGATAGGGGTTTAATTTCATTCTGTTGTATATGGATTTCCAGTTTTCCCAGCACCATTTGTTGAAGAGGCTATCTTTTCTCCATTGCATATTTTTGGCCCCTTTGTCTAGTATGAGAAAATTGTACTTATTTGGGTTTTTGTCCATGTCCTCTATTCTGTACCATTGATCTACCTGTCTATTTTGGTACCAATACCATGCCGTTTTTGTTACTATTGCTTTGTAATAGAGTTGAAGATCTGGTATTGCGATACCCCCTGCTTTGCTCTTTCTACTGAGGATTGCTTTAGCTATTCTGGGATTTTTATTCTTCCAGATGAATTTCATAATTGCTTGCTCTATTTCTGTAAGGTACATCATTGGGATTTTAATTGGAATTGCATTGAATCTGCATAGCACTTTAGGTAGTGTGGCCATTTTGACAATATTAATTCTTCCTATCCAAGAACATGGGAGATCTTCCCATCTTCTAAGGTTTTCTTTAATTTCTTTCTTTAGTGTTCTGTAGTTCTCATTGTAGAGGTCTTTCACCTCTTTTGTGAGATTGATTCCCAAGTATTTTATTTTTTTCGAGGCTATTGTGAATGGGGTAGTTTTCCTAATTTCTCTTTCCAGAGATTCATCACTTATGTATAAAAATGCATTGGATTTATGAACATTGATCTTGTAACCTGCTACTTCACTGAATTCACTTATGAGTTCTAAAAAGTTTTCTGGTGGAATTTCCAGGTTCCTCTAAATATATAATCATGTCATCAGTGAACAGGGATAGTTTGAGTTCTTCTTTTCCAATTCGTATCCCTTTAATTTCTTTGGCTTGTCTACTTGCTCTGGCTAGAGTTTCAAGGACAATGTTGAATAGAAGTGGTGAAAGAGGGCATCCCTGCCTTGTTGCAGGTTTTAGGGGAAATGCTTTCAGTTTTTCACCATTTAGAATGATATTGGCCATGGGCTTAGCGTAGATGGCCTTTACAATGTTAGGGAATGTTTCCACTACCCCATTTTTTTCTAGTGTTTTGAGCATGAAGGGATGCTATATTTTATTGAATGCTTTTTCTGCATCTATTGAAATAATCATGGGATTCTTGACTTTATGTCTGTTGATATGGTGAATGACATTTATTGATTTCCGGATGTTGAACCAACCTTGCATCCCTGGGATAAAACCCACTTGATCGTGGTACACTATCTTTAAATATATTTTTGTATGTGATTTGCTAAAATTTTGTTGAGAATTTTTGCGTCGATGTTCATTAAGGATATTGGTCTGAAATTTTCTTTCCTCGATGTGTCTCTGTCTGGTTTAGGTATCAGGGTGATATTGGCTTCATAGAATGAGTTTTGGAGCATTCCCTTCTCTTCTATTTCATGGAATACTTTGAGGAGTATTGGAATGAGCTCTTCTTTAAAGGTTTTGTAGAACTCGGCAGATAACCCATCTGGTCCCGACTCTTCCTTGTTGGTAGGCTTTTGATGACCTCTTCTATTTCATTGCTTGAAATTGATTTATTTAAGTTGTGTATATCCTCCTCGTCCAGTTTAGGTAATTCATATGTCTCTAGAAACTTGTTGATTCTTTGAGGTTTTCTGTTTGGGTGGAATATAGATTTTCAAAATAGCCTCTAATTATGTTTTGTATTTCACTCAAGTCTGTTGTGATACTTCCTTGTTCATTCTGAATTTTAGTAATTTGAGTTTTCTCCCTCTTTCCCTTTGTTAGTGTGGCTAAGAGTTTATCAATTTTGTTTGTATTTTCAAAGAACCAACTATTTATTTTGTTAATTTTTCTGATTGTTTCTTTTGTTTCAATTTCATTGATTTCGGCTCTGATTTTAACTATTTCCTGTCTTCTACTACTTTTGATGTTGGTCTGCTCTTTTTCTAGGGCTTTGAGCTATAGTGTTAAGTCGTTTATTTGTTGATTTCTACTTCTTTTGTTGAATGCAGCCCATGAAATAAATCTTCCTCTAAGTACTGCTTTCATAGTGTCCCAGAGATTTTGATATGATGTGTCTTTGTTCTCGTTTACCTCTAAGAAGTTTTTTATTTCCCTCCTGATGTCTTCTGTTATCCATTCATCATATAATAGTGTATTATGTAATCTCACAGGTATTGAAGAAGTTTCTGTTTTTTATTCTGTCATTTATTTCTAATTTCAATCCATTATGATCTGATAGAGTACAAGGTAGTATCTCTATCTTCTTGTATTTGCTAACAGTAGCTTTGTGGCATAAAATATGGTCTATTTTAGAGAAGGATCCATGTGCTGCTGAGAAGAAAGTGTATTCGTTCTTTGTTGGGTGGTATATTCTATATATGTAGGTTAAGTCTAAATTATTGATTGTGTTTTGAGATCTATGGTTTCTTTATTCAATTTTTGTTTGGAGGATCTATCCAGTGGTGAGAGAGGTATGTTAAAATCGCCTAGTATTATTGTGTTGTGGTCTATTTGATTTCTGGAATTGAGAAGGATTTGTTTGACATACATGGATGAGCCAATGTTCGGGGCATAGGTATTTATGATTGTTATGTCTTGCTAATTTATGCTTACCTTATGCAGTATGTAATTTCCTTCTTTATCCCTTCTGACTTTTTTGTCTTGAAGTCCACATTATCTGATATGAGGATGGATACTCCAGCTTTTTTGCTGTGTCTATGTGCATGGTATGTTTTTTTCCATCCTTTCACCTTTAGTCTATGGGTATCTCGTTCTATGAGATGAGTGTCTTGCAGGCAGCATATTGTTGGATTTTTCTTTTTAATCCAATCTGCCAGTCTATGTCTTTTGATTGATGAGTTCAGGCCATTAACATTCCGGGTTATTATTGTGATATGATTTGTATTCCTAGTCATTTGACTCATTTTTTTTTTTTTTTGACATGATTTGGTTTCTCCTTTATTTGGCTATTCCTTTAGGCTCGTTCTTCCTGTTGCTGATTTGCATCGTTGTTTTTCATCTCTTCCTCATGGAATATTTTGCTGAGAATGTTCTGTAATGCCGGCTTTCTTTTTGTAAATTCCTTTAGCTTTTATTTATCATGGAAGGATCTTATTTCGTCGTCATTTCTGAAAGTACGTTTTGCTGGGTATAAGATTCTTGGTTGGCATCCGTTTTCTTTCAGGGCTTGGTAAATGTTGTTCCAGGCCCTTCTAGCATTTAGGGTATGGTTTGAAAAATCTGCTGATATTCTTATTGGTTTCCCCCTGAATGTAATTTGATTCCTTTCTCTCGCGGCCTTTGAAATTCTGTCTTTATTTTGTATGTTAGGTATTTTCATAATAATGTGCCTTGGTGTGAGTCTGTTGTAATTTTGTATATTTGGAGTCCTATAAGCCTCTTGTACTTGGTTTTCCATTTCATTCTTCAGACTTGGGAAATTTTCTGATATTATTTCATTGAATAGATTGTTCATTCCTTTGGTTTGTTTCTCTAAGCCTTCCTCAATCCCAATAATTCTTAAATTTGGCCTTTCATGATATCCCATAATTTTTGTAGATTCTGTTCATGATTTCTTACCGTTTTCTCTATTTGGTCAACTTTGTTTTCAAGATTAAATATTTTCTTCAATGTCTGAGGTTCTGTCTTCCAGGTGTTCTATCCTATTGGTTATGCTTTCTATGGAGTTTTTAACTTGGTTTATTGTTTCCTTCATTTCAAGGTTTTCTGTTTTTTTTTTTTTTTTTTTTTTTTTTTTCAGTACATCTAACTCTTTATTGAAATGATCTCTTGCTTCTCGTATTTGGTCTTTTAACTGTTGATTGGTGCGATCATTTAATGCCTGCATTTGCTCTTTCATCTCCTTGTTTGCTTCCCTGATTGTTTTAGTCATGTACATTCTGAAGTCCCTTTCTGGCATTTCTTCTGCTGTGCTGTCATTGGGTTTTATTGATATAGTATCTAGGTTTGTTTGGGCATTTTCTTCCCTTGTTTTCTCATATTGGTCAGATGTCAGTGGGACTCTGAGATATTGCAGATTTCCTCTATTGGCCTGGAGATGTCTCTGGCTGCCCTGCCCTGGTCCCAGAGGCTGCTTCAAGCTGGAGCTCTTCGCTGGCTCCAGGACTTGTGGCTGGCTCTGTGTAGAAAGGCTCTCACTGGGTGGTCTGCTCTGAGAAACTAGCCTTGAAAGGCACCTGCCTTTGGAGGGAGCAGGGCTGCTTGGGGAAGTCCCTGGCTGCCCTGTCCTGGTCCCTGAAGCTGCCTGTGGGCCGGAGCTCACCGCTGGCTCTGGAACTCGGAGCTGGTTCTGTGCAGAAAGGCCTGGAGTGAATTGTTGGTGCGTGGATAGGGTAGGCCCTTCCAATTTTGAACTCAGACTATCTTTTGCAATTAAAGTGACTGTACGGACTATTTCCTACCTAAAAGTGAGTCGATAAGGAATGGGGCCTGCTGGAGACTTAGGTTTCACTGACTCTCAGGGGGGCCCATAGGTAATGTAATAAATTAAGCAAAGTTCATACTCTAAGGGTAGTTCTTTCTTTTACTCTTATTCTTCCCAAAGGGAGCACCCTCATCTGCTACCTTTATCTTCTCTCAGAGGATGTCCTTATGTTCATCATTCATAGTATATCTTACTAGAATTACATCAGCAGGTTTGTGCTTTCAGTCTCTGTAGTTTTTTTTTTCTAAGCTTCTTAAAATTTTATTTGTTCTACTTAGTTATACATGACAGCAGAATGCATTTTGAATGCCTTGCTTCTTGTTGAAGGATTTTTAGGCTCTTTTTATGAAACGGAACTGTTTTAAAATAGGCTTACTCCATCTGTATATAAAAAAGGTTTTAATGATGAGAATTTATTATCTGTCCGTGACAAATAATGTATGTTTCAAAGCACTAGAAAGAATACAATTAATACTCATAATATGTTAATATCAGGTCTGATACAATAAAGAGATCTGGCTAAGCAATGAATGTAGAACCTCTATGATCTTTTGAAGAGAGCACAGCCAAATACATCAAGGTCTAGTATTAGTAAAATTTCACTTATAATAGTTTGAAGAATTTTCTCAGCAGTTGCGAAGCAACCTGATGGCTGAGTCAGGCCGGCTACCTCGTGGAAGTAAGTGGCAGGCAGATAACCCGCCCAGCCAGCAGGCCAAGGACAGATGTCATAACTGAGTGACCCCGCCTGAGCCCTTCACCTAGCTTGGTGCCATCACTGGTTGGTCACATTCACGGAGCGAGCTAGCAAGCGAGTCAGGCAGCTTGCATCGCAGAGGTAGCAGGCGGGCACCCAAACCATCTGCCTTGTGGAACTGGGCGGCGGGTAGCCAACCCCCCTACCACCAGGCCAAATACAGATGCCACCACTGAACAACCCCGCCTCACCACCACTCCTAGGTTTGTCGCCATCACGGAGTTAGCCAGAGGCTTCTTTATAGGCTGGTTCAGGCAGTTTGAATTACTCCCAAGGGCGTGGCCATCATCATTGGAAGGACAACTCCCTTCCTGAGACACCTACAGGAGGCTAGAGGACCTTTGACAAGACCCAGGAGCCAAGAAGAGGAGGTATTGAGAGACTCGGGACCAACTCAGAGCCAGCGGGAATGTACCCCACCTGAAGGCCACCACATGTAGAAGGCCAGCTTCCTAGTGGAGCACCACGTTATCAAGTTCCTCCAAGACTTCAGGCCACTGAAGGGTAAGAGGTGAGTTATTGGAAATCTACAGAGACAATATTAGTCAATAGAGGAAATCTGCAATATCCCAGAGTTTCACTATTAGAGGGGTAGATACCTGAACAATATGAGAAAACAAGGGAAGAAAATGTCCTAAACAAACGTAGATGGTATAGCAATAAAATCCAATGACAGCATGGCAGAAGAAATGTCAGAAAGGGAGTTCAGAATGTACATAATCAAAACCATCAGGGAAGCAAACGAGGAGATGAAAGAGCAAATGCAGGCATTGAAGGATGAGATGAAAGGGCAAATGCAGGCATTGAATGATCGTACCAATCAACAGTTAAAGTGCAAATACAAGAAGCAAAAGATCATTTCAATAAAGAGTTGGAGATATTGAAAAAAACCAAACAGAAATCCTTGAAATGAAGAAAACAATAAACCAAATTAAAAATTCCATAGAAAGCATAACCAATAGGATAGAACACCTGGAAGACAGAATCTCAGACACTGTAGACAAAATATTTAATCTTGAAAACAAAGTTGAACAAACAGAGAAGACGGTAAGAAATCATGAATAGAATCTACAAGAACTATGGGATATCATGAAAAGGCCAAATTTAAGAAATATTGGGATTGAGGAAGGCACAGAGATACAGCCAAAGGAATGAAAAATCTATTCAATGAAATAATATCAGAATTTCCCAAGTCTAAAGAATGAAATGGAAAATCAAGTACAAGAGGCTTATAGAACTCCAAATACACAAAATTATAACAGACCCACACCAAGGCACATTATAATGAAAATACCTAACATACAAAATAAAGACAGAATTTTAAAGGCTGCGAGAGAAAAGAATCAAATTACATTCTGGGGAAACCGATATCAGCAGATTTTTCAATCCAGACCCTAAAAGCTGGAAGGGCCTGAAACAACATTTACCAAGCTCTGAAAGAAAATGGATGCCAACCAAGAATATTATACCCAGCAAAACTTACCTTCAGATTTGACAATGAAATAAAATCCTTCCATGATGAACAAAAGCTAAAAGAATTTACAAATAGAAAGCCGGCATTACAGAACATTCTCAGCAAAATATTCCATGAGGAAGAGATGAAGAACAATGATGTAAATCAGCAAAGGGAGGAACTACCCTAAAGGAACAATCAATAAAGGAGAAATCAAGTTGTGTCCAAAAAAAAAAAATGAGCCAAATGATTGGGAAGACAAGTCATATCTCAGTAATAACACTGAATGTTAATGGCCTGAACTCATCAATCAAAAGACATAGACTGGCAGATTGGATTAAAAAGAAAGATCCAACAATTTGCTGCCTGCAAGAAACTCATCTCATAGAAAGAGATACCCATAGACTAAAGGTGAAAGGATGGGAAAAAACATACCATGCACAAGGACACAGCAAAAAAGCCTGAGTATCCATCCTCATATCAGATAATGTGGACTTCAAGCCAAAGTTAGTCAGAAGGGATAAAGAGGATATTTCATACTGCTTAAGGTAAGCATAAATCAGCAAGACATAACAATCATAAATATTATGCCCAAAACAAATCCTTCTCAATTTCAGAAATCAGATAGACCACAACACAATAATACTAGGTGATTTTAACACATCTCTTTCACCACTGGATAGATCCTCCAAACAAAAATTGAACAAAGAAACCATAGATCCCCAAAGCACAATCAATAATTTAGACTTAACAGACATTTATAGAATATACCATCCAACAAAGAGCGAATACACTTTCTTCTCAGCAGCACATGGATCCTTCTCTAAAATAGACTATATATTATGCCACAAAGCTACTACTGTTAGCAAATACAAGAAGATAGAGATAGTATCTTGTATTCTATCAGATCATAATGGATTGAAATTAGAAATAAATGACAGAGTAAAAAACAGAAACTACTGCAACACCTGGACATTAAATAATACGCTATTGTATGATGAATGGATAACAGAAGATATCAGGAAGGAAATTAAAAATTCTTAGAGGTAAATGAGAACAAAGAAACATCATATCAAAATCTCTGGGACACTATGAAAGCAGTTCTTAGAGGAAAATTTATTTCATGGAGTGCATTCAATAAAGAAGAAAAAGTCAACAAATCAACCACCTAACACTATGGCTCAAAGTCCTAGAAAAAGAACAGAGCCACACCAAAAGTAGTGGAAGACAGGAAATAGTTAAAATCATATCTGAAATCAATAAAATTGAAACAAAAGAAACAATACAAAAATTGACAAAATAAGTAGTTGGTTCTTTGAAAAAATAAACAAAATTGATAAACCCTTAGCCACACTAACAAAGAGAAGGAGAGAGAACACCCAAATCACTAAAATTCAGAATGAACAAGGAAATATCACAACAGACACCATTGAAACACAAAACATAATTAGAAGCTATTTTGAAAATCTGTACTCCAACAGAACAGAAAATCTCGAAGACATCAACAGGTTTCTAGAGACATATGAATTACCTAAACTGAACCAGGAGGACATACATAATTTAAATAGATCAATTTCAAGTAGTGAAATAGAAGAAGTCATCAAAAGCCTACCAACAAAGAAAAGTCCGGGACCAGATGGATTCTCAGCCGAGTTCTACAAAACCTTTAAAGAAGAGCTCATTCCAATTCTCCTCAAAGTATTTCATGAAATTGAAGAGGAGGGAACCCTCCCAAACTCATTCTATGAAGCCAATATCACCCTGATACCTAAACCAGACAGAGACACATCGAGGAAAGAAAATTTCAGACCAATATCCTTAATGAACATTGATGCAAATATTCTCAACAAAATCTTAGCAAATCGCATACAAAAGCATATTAAAAACATAGTGCACCACGATCAAGTGGGTTTTATCCCAGGGATGCAAGTTGAATCAACATTCAGAAATCAATAAATGTAATTCACCATATCAAAGAGACTTGTAAGTCAAGAATCACATGATTTTTTTGATAGATGCAGAAAAAGCGTTTGATAAAATACAGCATCCCTTCATGCTCAAAACACTGGAAAAAATAGGGATAGTTTCTTATTTTTCCAGATGAATTTCATGATTGCTTGCTCTATTTCTGTAAGGTACATCATTGGGATTTTAATTGGAATTGCATTGAATCTGTATAGCACTTTTGATATTATGGCCATTTTGACAATATTAATTCTGCCTATCCAAGAACATGAGAGATCTTTCCATCTTCTAAGGTTTTATTTAATTTCTTTCTTTAGTGTTCTTTAGTTCTCATTGTAGAGGTCTTTCACCTCTTTTGTGAGATTGATTCCCAAGTATTTTATATTTTTTTGAAGCTATTGAGAATGGGGTAGATTTACTAATTTCTCTTTCCAAAGATTCATCACTTATGTATAAAAATGCATTAGATTTGTGAGCATTGATCTTATATCCTGCTACTTTTAATTATGTGCATTCTGAACTCCCTTTTTAACATTTCTTCTGCCCTGCTGTCATTGGATTTTATTGATGTAGTATCTAGGTTTGTTTGGGACATTTTCTTCCCTTTTTCTCATATTGCTCATGTATCTTCCCCGCAGGAGTGCAAATTTGAAGTACTGCAGTTTCCCCACTGTAGACTTACAGTGTCCCTGCAGGTTTCCAATAACTCACCTGCTAGTCTTCAGTAGCCTGATGTCTTGGAGGAACTTCATAATTCAGTGACCCAAAAAGGATGCTGCCCCTCTAAGGATGATGGCCTCCAGGTGGGGTATAATCCCTGCTACTGGGAAGAGGCATCTGCACATGTTCACAAATGGTCAACTGCAGCACTGGCACTAGACTGCTGGATGAGGCCTAGCTGGTCTGGGCCTGGGTCTCTGGGTCTGCCTCCCTGGAGCAGAAGTTTCAGCTGGTGGCACTGGGCCCAGCTCCGGTATTAGTTCTTCTTTAAAGGTCTTGTAGAATTTGTCTGAGAATCCATTTGGTCCTGGGCTTTTTCTTGGTTGGTAGGCTTTGGATGTCTTCTTCTATATCAGTGCTTGAAATTGATCTGTTTACATTGTGTACGTCTTCCTGATTCAGTTTGGGAGGATCATATGTCTTTAAAAATTTGTCAATGTCTTTGATATTTTCTATTTTGTTGGCATATAGATTTTCAAAGTAGGTTCTAATTATGTATTTCAATGGTGTCTGTTGTGATTTTCCCTTTTTCATCATGAATTCTAGTAATTTGAATTTTCTCTCTCCTTCTCTTCATTAGTGTGGCTAGGGGTTCATCAATTTGGTTTACTTTTTCAAAGAACCAACTTTTTGTTTTGTCAGTTTTTGAATTGTTTCTCTCGTTTCAGTTTCATTCATTTCAACTCTGATTTTAATTATTTCCTGTCCTTCTACTATTTTTGGTGTTGATCTGGTCTTCTTTTTCTAGGGCTTTGAGATGTAATGTTAGGTCATTTAGTTGTTGACTTTTTATTTTTTTAATGTATGAGCTCAATATAATGAACTTTTCTCTTACTACTGCTTTTGAGTGTCCCAGAAATTTTGATATGTTGTGTTTTTGTTCCCATTTACCTCTAAGAATATTTTTATTTTCTCCCTGATGTCTTCTGTTATCATTGCATCATTCAATAACATGTTATCTAGTCTCCAGGTGTAGGAGTAGTTTTTTTTTTTTTTAATCTTACCATTGATTTCTAATTGCATTCCATTATGGTCTGATATTTGTGGATGACATGATTCTATATTTAGAGGACCCAGAAAACTCCAGTAGAAAATTTCTAGAACTAACAAATGAATTCAGCAGAGTAGCAGCATATAAAATCAATATGCATAAATATAATGCATTTCTACTCATAAGTGATGAATCCTCTGAAAGACAAATTAGGAAAACCACTCTATTCACAATAGCCTCAAAAAAAAAAAAAAAACTTGGGAATCAATCTAACAAAAGAGGTGAAAGACCTCTGCAATGAAAACTACAAATTACTAAGAAAGAAATTGAAGAAAACCTCAGAAGATGGAAAGATCTCCCAGATCTCCCATGTTCTTGGATAGGCTGAATTAATATTGTCAAAATGTCCATTCTACTAAAGGGGCTATGCAGATTCAATGCAATTACAATTAAAATCCCAATGGTGTTCCTCATAGAAATAGAACAAGCAATCATGAAATTCATCTGGAAGAATAAGAGACCTTGAATAGCCAAAACAATCCTGAGCAGGAAAAGTCAAATAGGGGGTATCACAATACCAGACCTTCAACTATACTACAGAACAATAGTAACAAAAATGGCATGGTATTGGCAACAAAATAGACAGGCAGACCAATGGTACAGAATAGAAGACACAGAGACAAAACCACATAAATACAGTCACCTTATACTAGACAAAAGAGCCAAAAACATACAATGGAGAAAAGATAGCCTCTTCAACAAATGTGCTGGGAAAACTGGAAATACATATGCAGTAAAATGAAATTAAACCTCTATTTCTCACCCTGCACAAAACTCAGCTCAAAATGGATCAAGGACTTAGGAATTAGACTAGAGACCCCGCACCAAATAGAAGACAAAATAGGCCCGATTGAATCTTCATCATGCTGGCTTAGGACCAGACTTCCTTAACACGTCTCCCAAAGCACAAGAAATGAAAGCAAGAATCAAAAATGGGATGGATTCAAACTAAAAAGCCTTTTCTCAGCAAAGGATACAATCAACAATGTGAAAAGAGAGCCTACAGAGTGGGAGAAAAATCTTTTCCACATACACTTCAGATAGAGCAGTAATCTCCAAAATTTATAAAGAACTACAATACTTTACACCAAAACCACAAAGAACCCAATCAATAAATGGGCTAAGGAACTGGACAGACACTTTCCAGAAGATGATACAGGTGATTAATATATATATGAAAAATGTTCAATATCTCTAGTAATTAGAGAAATGCAAATTAAAACAACTCTAAGATTTCATCTTACTCCAATCAGAATGGCTATTACCAAGAATATCATGCTAAGTGAAATAAGTCAATCCCCCAAAACTAAAGGCTGAATGTTTTCCCTGATAAGTGGAGAATGATATATAATGGGGGTAGGTGGTGTGGGGAGTGATAGATTGGAGGAACTTTATGTAGAAGGAAATGAGAGGGAGGGGGGTATGAAAATGATGGGATGAGACAGACATCATTACCCTATGTACATGTATGATTACATAAATGGTATGAATCTACTTCGCATACAACCATAGAAACAAAATGATGTACCCCATTTGTGTACGGTGAATCAAAATGCCGTCTGTAAAAAATTAAAAAATAAATAAATAATTAAATGTAAAAAAGAACACAAACAGTAGATGTTGGCATGGATGTGGGGAAAAAGGCACACTTTTACATTGTTGGTGGAGTTGCAAATTGGTGCAGCTATTCTGGAAAGCAGTGTGGAGAATCCTCAGAAAACTTCGAATGGACCCACCTTTTGACCCAGTTATCCCACTTCTTGGTTTATACCCAAAGGACTTAAAATCAGCATACTACAGTGATTCAGCCACATCAATGTTTATAGCAACTCTTCACAATAGCTAGATTTTGGAACCAACCTAGATGCCCTACAATAGATAAAGGGCTGAAGAAACTATGGTATATATACACAATGAAATATTATTCATAAAGAAGAATATTATGGCATTTGTAGATAAATGGATGGAATTGGAGAATATCATGCTACATGATACAAGCCAACTCCAAAAAACCAAAGGTCAAATGCTTTCCCTAATAAGTGGATGATGATATATAATGGGGGGAAGGGAGGGCAGGTGAAAGAAGAATGGAGGAAATTTAGATTAAGTAGAGGGAAATGAGAGGGGGGTATGAAAAATGGTGGAATGAGACAGACATCATCACCCTAAGTACATGTATGATTACACGAATGGTATGAATCTACAATGTGCACAACCATAGAAATGAAAAAATGTACCCCATTTGTGTACAATGAATCAAAATGTGGTCTGTAAAAATAATAATAAAAAAAAAAGACTAGAAATGGAACCACCATATGATCCAGATATATCACTCTTAGATATTACCCCCCAAAAAATAAGGTCAGCATACTATAGAGGTATGTGCCCACTCATGTTTATAACAGTATAATTCACAGTAGCCACAATATAGAATCAGTCTAGGTATTCATCAACAGATAAGTGAAGATGGAAAACGTGATATATATATACACAGTGGAGTTTTATTCAACCATAAAGACAAATGAAATTATATCAATTTAAGGAAAAATGGATGGATGGAACTGGAGAATATCTTGTTAAGTGCAATAAGTCAGATTCTGAAAGTCAAGGGTCATAAGTCTTCTCTTATATTTGGAATCTATACACTATTAGTTTTTTTTCATTTGTTCCAATTAGTTATACATGACAGCAGAATGCATTTCAACTCATTGTACACAAATGGAGCACAACTTCTCATTTCTCTGGCTGTGCACAGAGTCACACCATTCGTGCAATCATACATGCACATAGGGTAATAATATCTGTCTCTTCCATCATCCTCCCCCCTCACTTCCCTCTGTCCAATCCAAAGTTCCTCCATTTTTCCCTAGCCACCCACCTCAATCATGAATCAGAGAAAACATTTGACCTTTTGTGTTTTGGGATCGGCTTATTTCGCTTAGCATGATGTTCTCCAGCACCATCCATTTACCAGTGAATGCCATAATTTCATTCTTCTTTAAGGCTGAATAATATTCCATTGTGTATCTCTATCACATTTTCTTTATTCATTGATCTATTAGAGGGCATCTAGGTTAGTTCCATAGTTTAGCTATTGTGAATTGAGCTGCTGTAAACATTGACGTGGCTGTGTCACTGTAGTATGCTGATTTTAAGTCCTTCGGGTATATACTGAGGAGTGTTAATAGCTGGGTCAATCAGGGTGATACTAACTTCATAGAATGAGTTTGGAAGGCTTCCCTGTTTTTCTACCTTGTGGAATAATTTGAAGAGTATTGGTGTTAATTCTTCTTTGAAGCTCTTGTAGAACTCAGATGAGAATCTATCTGGTCCTGGGTTTTTCTTCAATGGTTGGTTTTGATGGTGTCTTCTATTCATTGCTTGAAATTAATCTGTTTAAATTGTGTATGTTCTTCTAATTCAGTTTCGGTAGGTCATATGTCTCTTTGTCAAGGTTGTCAAATTTATATGAGTTTTCTATTTTATATGAGTATAAATTTTCAAAATATTTTCTGATTATCTTATTTATTTCATTAGTGTTCATCATGATGTTTCTTTTATATCATGAATTTTAGTAATTTGAGTTTTCTCTCTCTTCTTCTTTGTTAATGTGGCTAAGGGTTTATCAATTTTATTTACTTTTTCAAAGAACCAACTTTTTGTTTTGTCAATTTTTTTCACTTGTTTCTTTTGTTTCAATTAATTGATTTCAACTCTTGATTTTAATTATTTCCTGTTTTCTACTGCTTTTAGTGTTGGTTTGTTCTTCTTTTTCTAGGGCTTTAAGATGTACTATTAGGTGATTTATTTGTTGCCTTTCAATTCTTTTAATGAATGAGCTCAAAGTAATGAATTTTCCTCTTAGCACTGCCTTGATAGTGTGCCAGAGATTTTGATACATTGTATCACTATTCTCACTTTATGGTATATAATTTTCTTACTCTGTTTTGGAATGCAGTTTGTTAATATTTTATTAAGGATTTTTGCTTCTATGTTCATTAGAGATACTGGTCTGTAGTTTTCTTTCCTTGATGTGTCTTTATCTGGCTTTAGTATCAGGATAATATTGAGTTTATAGAATGAGTTAAGGAGTGGTACCTTCCTTTCTATTCATGAAATAATTTGAAAAGCATTAGTGTTGGATTTTCTTTAAGGGTCTTGGTAAAATTCAGCTAAGAAACCTTCCAACGTTCCTGAGTTTTTCTTTGTTGGAAGGCTTTGTATTACTGCTCCATTCTCATTGCTTGAAATTGGTCTATTTAGATTTTCTATATTCTCTTTGTTCAATTTGGATAGGTCATAAGTGTCTAGGAATTTGTGAATGTCTTCTAGATTTTCCAATTTATTGGAATATAAATTTTCAAAATAGTCTCTATTAATCCTCAGAAATGTCTGTGATGATATATCCTTTTTAATCTGTAATTGTGTTGATCTGGGTCTTCTTTCTCATTCTTTTAATTAGTTTGGCTAAGGATTTGTAGACTGTTGCACTGATCCATCATAAATTTTTTAAATTCTCCGTTTTCAGCTATGATCTTAATTATTCATTGTCTTCTGGTTTTGGAGTTAGTTTGTTTCTGTTTTTCTAGGGCCTTGTTTTACTGGTTTTGGAGTTAGTTTGTTCCTGTTTTTGTAGGGCCTCGAGATGTATCATTAAATTGTTTATTTGGAATCTTTTTGTTTTTATTTTGTACATATTAATTGTGGTCACTTAATACTATGAACTTACTCTTAGTGCTGCTTTCATAGTGTCCCAGAGATTTTGGTATGTTGTATTACTGTTATTGTTTTGATTCTGGGATTTAAAAAAAAAAGTTCCTTATCATTTCTTCAATAGTCTTTTCCTTATTTAAAAGAATATTGCTCAACCTCCATGTTTATGTGGTTTCTATAAGTTTTCTTTCTGCCAATTTTTTATGTCAATTCATTATCTGATAAAATCTGCTAAAACTAGCTCTGTACTCTAAAAATTTGCTGTTTTGGAAAAGGTTCCGTGAACTAATGCAAAGAATGTGTATTCAGCTTTTGTGGGATGAAATATTCTATAGGTGTCTATTAGGTCCATTTGACCTATAACATCATTTAGGTCAGAAGTATCTTTACTGATTTTTATATCTGAATGACAAGTCTATTGTTAAGAGGAGTGTGTTGAAATCACCAAGTATTATTGTATTTGGGTCTATCTGGGATATGAAGTCAAAAAATGTTTTATTTAATAATGGTCATCACCTTTGGGGTTTATATATTTGCTATTGTTGTATCACCTGCCAAATTGTTCCTTTTAACATTCTGCAGTGATTTTCCTTGTCTCAGTCAAACTGTCAGATATGATAATAGTTTCTCCTGCTTGCTTTCAAACTCCATTTGCATGGACTATCTTTTTCCATCCTTTTACTTTCAGACTCTGGTTATCTTTGCCTGTAAGATGAATCTCTCACAAATAGCTTATTGTTGGGTCTTTTTAAAAAATTCATTCTTCTAGTCTGTGTCTTTTAATTGGTAAGTTGAGGTCATTTATATTCAGAGTTATTAAGGAGAGATTTTAAAAATAATTTCTAGTCATTTTGGCTATTTCATAGATTTAATTTATTCTTAATTTTCATTTGCTTAATTGCTCTTTGGAGAGTTTCATTCATTTGATGGCTCTAGGGTTTGTTTTTGAGCTTCGTTTTTGTGTTGTATTTAAAATTTTATGTAGTGTAGGTTTAATGGGTATGTTTCTTATCATGAACAGTGTTTATTTCTTCTTTGATTCTGTATGATAGCTTTTGCTAGATATAGCAACCAACCCTCTTAATTTTTTATTTTGTGATAGGGTCTCACTAAATTGCTTAGGACCTTGCTAAGTTTCTGAGGCTTGCTTTGAATTTGCAGTGAGAGGTTTGTTTTTTGATCTTGTCTATCTGGAGTTCTACATAGTCCAACAAGTGAGTATCCATCTTGTTCTTAAGGAAAATTTTTTGTTATTATTTTACTGAAAAGGTTCTTGATGTCATTAACTTATATTTATATGTCCTCTTCCATCCCAATAACTCTTAAGTTTCACCTCTTAATGTTGTCCTAGAGTTCTTATATATTCTGATCATAGTCTTTTATTTTTCTACTTAGTCTTCCAGTTCAAAGAAACTGTTTTTGAGAGTTCAGGTTCTGTTTGCTTTGTAATCTAGTCTGGTGGTGAAAATTTCAAGTGGTTTTTAAAATTTTATTTATTGTGTCTTTTATTTCCAGGAGTTCTGATTGGTTTCTTTTCAGAATCTTTTTTTTTTTTTTTAGTGAAATGTTCTTTTACTTCCTGTAGTTTCTCTTTTATTTCCTTCTTTAATTCATTTTCTAGGCTTAATTTTTAGCTCATTAATCATTTTAACAATCATTAAAAAAATCTTTAGGAATTACATCCCCTTCAATGTCTGCATGTTACTTTGATGAGGAATTCTAACTTTTGGAGGGAGATTTGTTTGCCTATTTCCTCATGTTTTCAGAGATCTTGGATTTATGCATCTGTCGAAATGAGTTCTTATTCCTTTTTTGTGGTTGTCTTTTTTTACATTTTTTGAAACAGGGTTTCAATAAGTTGTTCAGGCTGGCTTCAAACTTGTAATCCTCCTGCTTCAGCCTCCTGAGTCACTGGGATTACCAGTATGTACCACCATACCTGGCTACTATTATTTTCTTTTGGGGTGACTCCTGTTGCTATTGCAGCCTCCATATGCATCTCTTTAGCTTCCTTGCTTAACTAAGAATCTCACATTATCAAGGATGGAAGATACCTTACTAGTGATTGATTTAGATGGCAATATCCTTTAGAATGTTCTACAATGTTAAAAATGATAATAAATTTTGATAAAAAAAAATCTATATCTGTGCTGTTGAGTATAGTAGCTACTACCACTGAGTATTCTGTATTTAAAATTCTTGGAACCAGGTGGATTTTTAAAAAATAATATTTGCATGTAGGTAATATGCTATTTGGGAGATGGGATTCAAGTCTAAACATTAAATTCAAATATTTCACCTATACATAGCCTGAAGGTAACTTTATATAATATCTGAAATAATTTTGTGCAGAAAATAAAGACAGGGAGGGTCTTTCTTCCCTTGGGAATGTTGAAGAAACTGTGTGTTTATGCCTGCGTTTTGATTGCCACCCAACATATAAAATCAGATGTGCAATTTTCTACTTTTGGTGTCCTTCTGATGTTTCAAAAAGTTTTGGATTTTGGATGTCCAACCTGAAATGTGGTGAATGTCATTGAGAAATAGCACTTTCCATTGTATTTGAGTTAAAGTTCAAATTTATATAGCCACATGTAGTTCCAAACTACCATATTGGATAGCACAGTTCTAAACCAACCTATTCCCATCTCCCTCAGTAGACAAGGAACTGAGATCAGGAATAAAAGGGATTTATCTAATCCCCAGTTCTGAAAAGGGGTGAGAAGTGATGTATCCAAAGTTATAGGTTCCTAACCCCTCTTCCTAGTAGTTCCTGTTGATTACTCCCTGCTTTCCCTACCACCTTAATGTTTTCCTCAACCTTCTGAATTTTCTGATGGCTTTCTCTTTTTTATTGCTTCCATAAAATGACCACACTCCCTACTTTAAGATAAAGAAGGGATTAATAGTTTGGCCATTATATCAGTAATGATGGAAAACAAATAATTATTTACTTTAACTCAATTTCAAAAACAGTTTTTATCTATTTTAACTTGTCAAAATATAGCTGGTGGGCCTCTGTTATTATCTAGGGGAAATGAAGTTAGAGAAAAATGTGAATGTCTTGCCTAATGTTATACACTGAATGGGTAAGTAAAAAGGAACTAGAGTAAAGAGGTGGAAATCCCTTTTAATTACAATGTATTAGTCTTGGGCTACAGGTAACCAGTGTTGTCAATGGACAAGGCTTTCTGAAATAACTCAATTTCTCCCAAAAACTGAACTTAGAAATAAAGGATAATTTATACTGATATATTCTCTGGGTCCAGAGAAGCTCTTTAAATGATAATTGAAGCTTTGCCCACATTAAAGAAATTTATAAGATCTCTAAGGTATCATTCTCTGTAACTAATTATGTCTGAATATCTAAATAACTTTTGTTATTTCCATCATATTAATAGAGTTTATTTGCTATATTAATTCTTTGATGTCTAACAAGAGTTGAACTTACATAGAAGGGCCTTCCACACTCATCACACTCAGGGTTTTTCACCAGTGGGTATTCTCTGATGCTGAATAAGACCTGTGCACCCTCTGAAATCTTTTCCACAGTTTCAGTTATAGGGTTTCACGCCGAGGTGTACCATCTGATGGTCTATGAGATGTAAGCATTGAATGAAGGATTTTCCACACTCATCGCATGTATAGGACTTTTCTCCAGTGTGAATTCTGTGTTTACTCAGAGTTGAGCTTTGACTGAAACTTTTTCCACATTCATCACATTTATATTGTCTTTGTTCCCTTTGTTGACAGTCTAACCTACCTTCATTTTCAATTGCATCTCTGAATTCAGGTTGCTGAGGAAGATCTTTGCTAAATCTGTCATTTATCTCCCCAAGGAATTCCATATCTTTGGGCATATCTTCTTTCTGAGATAACCCTTCATTTTCAGTCTTGGTTTTGCCACCATTCCCATGTAACTTCCCAGATTCCTGCTCCAGCTGGGTCTTCTTGGGATAAAGCTGGACAGTCTGCAATTCATCTGGCATCCCAAAGGGGGCCAGCTTGTCCAAGAGTATATCCTATCTTTCTGAATTAGCTGGGACTTGTTTTGGGGGCTCATCAAGGTCTTTTTCTAGGTCCTCCAGCATAGTCATTGCCTCTTCTCCAGTCTCTGGATGGTGTGCCAGCACCCATTCTTGCAGGTCCGTAGGAAGAATACTCAGGAACTGTTCCAGTGCCAGCAGGTCTATAATTTGTTCCTTGGTGTGGCATTCTGGCCTTAACCACTGGTGGCAGAGCCTCCAGAGCTGGGTAAAAGTTTCACAGGATCCAGGCGCATCTTGATAGCAGAGCTTCCTGAAGTGCTGCCTGAAGAGTTCTCTCCTACAATGGCTAGGTTTTTGTGAGATGGAGTCCTGTTCCCAGTAATGGTTCTCTGCATTAACTTAAGAAGTCCTTTTTGTTCTTCAGGTTTCAGGGCTTCAGCCATTCTGTGCTTTATCAGGAGCTTAATCCTCTATCTGGGATTGATTCAAGGGCAATCTCTTAGGATCTTGCTTCAAAGACACTCCCAAGGCATAAAAAGTTGTTACCATATAGAAATGACAAAAGCTTGCATGTGGAGAGGTATAGGTGAGTTAGCTTTGTTTAGCCACCTGAACAAAGGCTACACTCAGACTAGTTAGCAACCTGTCACTGCCCTACTGTCTTTTCTTATTTTTTATTTTTAATAAGTCCTGTGTTGTTGCCATCTCTTAGCTTCAACCTGTTGGCCCAGCATAATCCAAATATTAGTTTCTACCACTGATTCCTCTCAGTTTCCACTGCTGAACTGGATTAATTCATTGTTATAGAAATACTATAACACTATGGGTTTTTTTTTTTGTGCCTTCTTTTCTTTTCGATATCTTTCTTTTTGCTGTAGGGATAGATGCCCAAAAGTGGGACCTAATGTCTCTCTTTAGTTGTTCTACTTGGGGCTTAGCTGTTTGGGGACTTTGTCCCCCCTATTCTATGTGTTTAATATCGTTGAAGCTTGAGCAAACTTGATTTGTGTATGGAGGAAGATGTGCTATCACTTTTCTGAGTTGTAGGTGTAGTTCAACCATACAGTTTCTACCCTGTGGATTCATGGTGTACCAGCTGCTTAGCCATCCCTCCCAGAAAAAGGGGGAAAAAAGCAACAGAAACTACTACAGTGATAAGTAGCATTAGATTAAATCTCCAGTGCCCACTATGGCATGTGCACTCTTACTACTACAAAAAGAGGAATGTTTGGGTCGGCATTTAACAGCAGCAGTAAAAGCAACGACAAATAGCTGTGAACTAGATGCAGTTTTCAGGTGAACAAGGGGTGTCAACTATGCCCTCTACAGCAGTGTTATCTGCCAAGGGTGAATGGTGGTGTGATAGTTATATAAACTAAGTCAGTAGAGAGAGTGAAATTGGAATTCATTAAGAGGAAGGAAAATGGTCTAGGAAGGTAAAAGAATTCCCTAGTTTCTGCTATAAGAAGCCATATCAGTAATCGCTGAATAGCCACCAATCCCAGATGCATCCCACATCAGCTCTCCACTCTCCAAGTGAGAAGCGAGCCACACTCTTACACAAATGCTCACTGTGTTGCCTCTGGTTCACTCAAGTTCAGACTGGTCCTCTGTTCCATGGGCTCCCCCATGCCAACTTTTCTTTGCCTCATTCTTTCTGCTTGGGTTGCCTTTCCCTTCCACAGTGGACTGATGTAGGACCTTACTGAATGGATTTTAGAAGCATTTTTTTCTTGTCTGATATTCACAGTGCTCACATTTATGTTTCTGTGATTCTGTTTTTGAAATCTGATGAATTTCCTCTGTCATCTACCTCTCTGGAATCCTGAGTCATGGAACAAGTGAAAGACTCACCTTTCCTTTACTCTGCCGTCTTTCTCTACTCTAAATTTAATAGCAATATCCACATGTATAAGTTTGTTCGTGTGTTCAAATTTTGTTAACAATGGAATTGAAGGGGGCTGGGTTGTGGCCCAGTGGTAGGGCACTTGCCTATCATATGTGAAGAACTGGGTTGGATCCTCAGCACCATATTAAAAAAGTAAATAAAATAAATGTGCTGTGTTCATATACAACTAAAAATACAGAAAAAAATAAAAAATAAAATAAAAGTAAAATGGAAGTAATTACTTCTTAAAATATTACTTCCAAAATTAAAAAAACAGACAATATAAAACAGTTTAATTAATCTCTACATTATGTTGAATTGTAAGAAACTGTAGTTTTTCCTTGTAGAACTTGAAAAGCCTCATAGTTGGAAAGAGCTAGCTGAAGAAGTGTTTCTATATCTAGGCAAAAATACTAATTTCCTAGGTCTCTGCTTTCCTACACCCAAAGTTTTCATCTCATTTCATGATGTCTCACATAATGAAAAATTAGAAGGCAAGCAAAAGTCAGGAAGATCGAGCCCAGTGTTAAGAGACAAAGGATTTCACAGTCTGAGATTCACAAATGACAAAAAAGGTGAAGATTTAAGACATGGATAGAGCTGGGTGATGCATGCCAATAATATTAGCAACTCAGGAGGATAAAGCAGGAAGATCACAAATTTGGAATGAATGTGGGAAACTTAGTGCAACCTTCACCAACTTAGGAAGACCCAGTCTCAAAATAAAGAAAATAAAAAGGACTGGGGATATGGCCCAGTGGTAAAGTGCCCCTGGGTTCAATCCACAGTACAAAATAGACATGGATAAATTGTACTTGGTGGCAACTAGTGAAAGTAATTTCTAAACATAATGATATAACCAATAAGCTTGGATATTTTGATGTAATCATGTAGTCACTAAAAGTATGTTGCTTACTTTGGCTGATATGGTAAATAATATAGTCCATGTCCAGAAAACACAAAAAATATTATAACTTCTTAGCTTAAGTACTTATGAAAAATTGAAGATCTTTGGGTTTTCTTTTGGACAACAGCTGAAGAATCTGAACTATTAACATTTCCTAATATGATGAATTAACACTGCAGGTAAATTGAAACTATTCATGTATGTATTAGTTTATTAGGTCTGCCATAGCAAAGTACGATAGACTGGATGACTTAACAAAAGAAATATTGTTTGCCACCATCCTCGAGGCTAGATATCTGCAAACAACACATTGCCAGGATTGGTTTCTTCTGAGGTCTCTCTGTCTTATAGATGACTGTCTTCTTCTACTGGTGTCTTCATATAGTATCCTTTCTGGGTATGCCTGTGTCCTAATCTTCTTTTCTCATAAGAATGTCAATCTTCTTGGACTTGGGCCAACGTAAAAATTTAATTTTAACTGTACCGTTTTAAAAGGCTTATCTCAAAATCAGTCACATTATGAGGTAATGGGAATTAAGACTTCAAACCAAATGTTTTGAGAGAATAAAATTTGACCCATGACAATTTTTAAACTAAAGAGTAACTTGACTGATCCAGTTCAGTGCCCACCTCCCACAGATCCAGCTTGGCCCAAGTCCTGTGCAGTGGCTCCCCTCTACCAATGCCTGGTAGATGACATCTCTGCTGCCATTGTGAATTACCTCCCCTGCTGCCGTCTTCAGTTGGAGAAGCTTCCATCTTGGGACACCTGCCAGAGAGTAGAAGCCCATTACCAAGGTACCTAGAGGTTAACCATCAACTAGGGATGTGGCCACTTCTATCTAGGATTAACAGCCAGGACCTGAAAGATCATCACTAAGGGCCCTTCAGTCTTGCTTACATCTGAGGTAGCCCTGCCAGCCGCTATCTTGCTGCAGAGGCAGAGAGAGCCTTGCAGGGGGTCATTAGATTGGAAAGGGTGTGAGGGAATCTTGATCCCAGTCCATTCAGTCAACCAGCCTGGCACCCAACAGTATCCCAGAGACAGCTTGAGCAGCACTTGCTGGAATCTGACATCAGCCTGGTCCATAACTTCCTCCCCAGTACAGCATCCACTGATCAGCTGGTCCCTTCAGTTTGGCAATCAACAGGACCCTCTGGCTCCTCAATCCCCAGTATCCTAACCACCCACTAGCCACCAACCTGGCCTAGTGCTTGCAGCTATGTGGCTGGCCCACAGCTCTCAATGCATGGTCCTGATTTTCCCAATACAGAACAGCTTTCCATGACAGGCACACAGGTCTTGGCGCTCAGCCCCTCAGGACCTCCAGAGAGAGAGGTTCTTGATTGGGAAATCAAAAGGGCAAGAGCAGGACAGATACAATTTAGAGACTGAATCAGAGACTAGGAATTGTGGGACCTACAAGAGAGGGAAGGGGCTAAGACCAGGCTCCTGTGTCACATGAGTGGACCCCAAAGAAGAGTCCTTAGGTGCACGCTTCCGGTGGGACTGGTAGTTGCTATACCCTGCCTCCAGGAGTCCTGCCTCTAAGTCTAATCCTCCCACCTTAGTAACTTTCATCATCTGGAGTTACCAGCAAACTGCAGAAAACCACTCCTATCAGAAGAAAAGGGAAGCAAAGAAGATATTGAACTCCAACAGAAACAATTGTTCAATTTCCCTTCAAGATTCTTTTATTTTTCCTCTAGTTTTTCTTGTTTTGTTTCCTGCTCTCACATCCCAACATCTTTGAAATCAAGTACTTTTCATGTATCAGGCTATTGAGGACTGAGAGGTTTGTGTATATTACAGTTTTGTTGCAATTCTTTTAATTTTTTTACATGTGTTTTTTTCTTTTTCTTTCTTTTTTTTTTAACTTGGTCTATTTTCCTCTTATTTATCTATTTTCTCAGTCTCTTTCTCTCTTTTCTCCTGCTAACAATCAACTTCTTTAGATTCTTCTTTCACTCTTCCTATGATCTAGTACCTCTGTATTCTCACCTCTTACCTCATTAATATCATATCCTGCACTCTCCCCCAGTATTTCTTTGTCTGCCATTAGAAATTGTAGAACTTATTACAAAAGTATTATTTATGTTTTAGATAATAATCGAACACATAATCTCTGTTTATTATGACAGAACTGTTAATGTCTTAAAGGGAGCTATTTGGTTTAAGGCTGCATGCTGTTTGCATTGGGTGCTGTTCATATTAGTCTCCACCTTAAAGGCAAGGTATTGGAAACCTGTAGGAACACTAAATCTATAGGATGGAAACTAATACCTTGGATCTGCACTGCTAAAGGGTAAGACACACGAACAACATGAGAAAACAAGGGAAGAAACCACCCCAAACAAATCAAAATGCTATATTAAAAGAATACAATGGCAACATGGTAGAAGAAATGTCAGAAAAGGAGTTCAGAATGTACATAATTATAATGATCTGCTAAGTAAAGGATGATATAAGAGAACAAATGCAGTCAACAAAAGATCACTTCAATAAAGAGTTAAAAGAGCAAATGCAGGAAGCAAAAGATCAATAAAGAGATAGAGATTCTAAAAAATAAAAACAAACAGAAATTCTTGAAATGAAGGAAACAAACCAAATTAAAAACTCAATAGAAAGCATCACCAACAGACTAGATCACTTGGAAGACAGAACCTCAGGCAAAGAAGACAAAATGTTTAATCTTGAAAATTAAGTTGACCACACAGAGAAGATGGTAAGAAATCATGAATAAAACTTCCAAGAACTATGGGACATCATGAAAAGATCAAATTTAAGAATTAGCAGGATTGAGGAAGGCACAGAGATACAAACCAAAGGAATGAATAATCTATTTAATGAAAGAATAGAAAATTTCCCAAACTTGAAGAATGAAATGGAAAATCAAATACGAGGGACTTACAGGACACCAAATGTACAAAATTAAAACAGATCCACACCAAGGCACATTATAAAGAAAATACCCAGTATACAAAATGAAGACAGAATTTTAAAGGCCATGAGAGAAAAGTACCAGATAACATATAGGCGGAACCAATACGGATATCAGCAGATTTCTCAATCCAGATGCTAAAAGCTACAACGGTATGGAGCAACATATTTCAAGCTCTGAAAGAAAATGGACGCCAACCAAGAACCTTAAATCCAGCAAAACTAACAAATTCGATGATGAAATTAAAACCTTCTTCCATAATAAAAAAAACTTAAAAGAATTAACAAATAGAAAGCCTGTACTAAAGAGCATTCTCAGAAAAACAGTCCATGAAGAGAAAATGAGAAATAACAATGAAAGTCAGTAAAGATGAGAACTACACTAAAGGAAAAACCAATCAAAGGAGAAACCAAGTCTAGTTAAAAACCAAAAATAAGCCAAAATGACTGGGAATACAAGTCACATCTCAATAATAACCCTGAATGTTAATGGCCTGAACTCATCAATCAAAACACACAGTCTGGCAGAATGGATTTTAAAAAATGACCACAAAATATGCTGTCTTCAAGAGACTCACCTCCTAGGAAAAGACATCCTAGACTGAAGATGAAAGATTGGGAAAAAATATGTCATGAACATGGACTCTGTAGAAAAGCAGGAGTTTCCATTCTCATATCAGAGAAAGTTGATTTCAAGTCAAAGTTAGTCAGAAGGAATAAAGAAGGACATTTCATACTGCTTAAGGGAATCATATATCAATAAGACATAATAATCATAAATATTTATGTCCCAAACATAAATATGGAGCATCCATGTACATCAAACAAATCCTTCTCAATTCCAGGACTCAAATAGACAACAACACAATAATAATGGGTGACTTTAACATACCTCTCTCACCACTGGATATGTCTTCCAAACAAAAACTGAACAAAGAAATCATAGAACTCAATAATACAACCAATAATTTAGACTTAGCAGACATATATAGAATATTCCATCCATCAACAAGTGAATACACTTTCTTCTCAGCAGCACATGAATCCTTCTCTAAAATAGACCAAATGTTATACCACAAAGCAACTCTTTCAAATAGGAAGAGAGATACTATCCTACATTCTATCAGATCATAATGGAATGAAATTAAAAATCAATGATAAAATAAAAAATAGAACAACACCTGGAGACTAAATAGTATGTTATTGAAGGATGCATGAATAGCAGAAGACTTCAGGGAGATTAAAAAATTCTTAGAGGTAAATGAGAACACTGATACGACATATCAAAATCTGTGGAACACTGTGAAAGCAGTACTAAGAGGAAAGTTTATTGCATTGAGATCATTCATTAAAAGAACAGAACTAAATGATCCAACACTACATCTCAAAGCCCTAGAAAAAGAAGAATTAATCAACATCAAAACCAGTAAAAGAGAGGAAATAATTAAAACTAGAGCTGAAATCAATGAAATTGAAACAAAAGAAACAATTCAAAAATTGACAACACAAAAAGTTGGTTCTTTGAAAAAATAAACAAATTAGTAAAACCTAAAAATAAAAAATGGTAAAACCTTAGCCACACCAGTGAGGAGAAGGAGAGAGAAAACTCGAATAAATAAAACTTGTGATGAAAAAGGATATATCATGATGGACCCTATTGAAATAAAAAAGATAATTAGAAGCTACTTTAAAAATCTATACTTCAACAAAATAGAAAATCTTGAAGACATCAATAAACTTCTAGAGATAGACAATCTACCTAAACTGAAGCAGGAGGATGTACACGATTTAAACATGTCAATTTCAAGCAATGAAATAGAAGACACCATCAAAAGTCTACCAACCAAGAAAAGCCCAGGACCAGACAGATTCTCAGCTAAGTTCTACAAGATCTTCAAAGAAACACTGATACCAATACTCCTCAAATTATTCCATGAAATAGAAAAGGAGGGAAGCCTTCCAAGCTCATTCTATGAAGCTAGCTAGGATCACCCTGATTCCAAAACCAGACAAAGACATGTCAACAAAAGAAAACTTCAGAACAAAATCCCTGATGGAACATAGATGCAACAATTATCAACAAAAATTATGGCAAATCATGTACAAAAACATATTAAAAAGATAGTGTGCCACGATCAAGTAGGGTTCATCCCAGGGATGCAAGGTTGGTTCAACATCCAGAAATCAATAAATGTAGTTCATCAATCAATAGACTTAAAGTTAAGAATCACATAATCATTTTGATAGATGCAGAAAAAGTGTTTGATAAAATACAGTACCACTTCATGTTCAAAACACTGGAGAAATTAGGGATAATAGGAACATACCTCAACATTGTAAAGGCTATCTATGCTAAGCCCAAGGCCAACATCATTCTAAATTTAGAAAACCTGAAAGCATTCCCTCTAAAAACTGGAACAAAAAAGGTATGCTCTCTTTCACCAATTTATTTAATATAGTCCTTGATACTCTACCCAGAGAAATTAGACAGATGAGAGAAATTACAGTGATACAAATAGGACAAGAAGAACTCAAACTATCACTCTGCTGATGGCATGATTCTATATATAAATGATCTAAAAAACTCCACCAGAAAACACCAAGAAGTCATAAATGAATTCAGGAAAGTAACAGGATTTAAAATGAACACTCATAAATCTAAAATATTTCTATTCATAAGTGATGAATCCTTTGAAAGAGAAGTTAGAAAAAACTACCCCATTCACAATAGCCTCAAAAACAACAACAACAACAACAAAAAAAAAAAAAAAAAAAAAAAAAACCAAAAAACCAAACTTGGGAGTCAATCTACCAAAAGAGGTGAGAGACCTCTACAATGAAAACTACAGAACACTAAAGAAAGAAATTAAAGAAAACCTTAGAAGATGGAATGATCTCCCATGTTCTTGGACAGGCAGAATTAAAATTGTAAAAATGGCCATACTATAAAAGCACTATATAGATTCAATGCAATTACAAATAAAATCCCAATGATGTTCCTCATAGAAATAGAGAAATTGATCATGAAATTTATTTGACAAAATAAGACCCAGAAAGCCAAGGCAATGCTTAGCAGGAAGAGTGAAAAGGGAGGCATCATAATAAGATAACTTAAACTGTATTTCAGAGCAATAACAGCAAAGACAGCATAGTATTGGCAACAAAATAGACAGGTAGATGAATGGTTCAGAGTAGAAGACACAGAAACAAACCCACATGAATACAATTATCTCTTACTAGACAAATGTGCCAAAAAACATACAATGGAGAAAAGATAGCCTCTTCAACAAATGGTGTTGGGAAAACTGGAAATACATATGCAGTAAAATGAAATTAAACCTCTATCTCTCACCCTGCACAAAACTCAACTCAAAATGGATCAAGAACTTAGGAATTAGATCAGAGATCCTGCACCAAATAGGAGAATAAGCAGGCCTAAATCTTCTTATGTCAGCTTAGGACCAGACTTCCTTAACAAGACACCTAGAGCACAAGAAATGAAAGCAAGAATCAATAACTGGGATGGACTCAGACTAAAAAGCTTTTTTCTCTGCAAAGGAAACCATCAAAAATGTGAAGAGAGAGCCTACAGAGTGGAAGAAAATCTTTACCACACACATTTCAAATGGAGCCCTAATCATCAGAATCTATTAATAACTCAAAAACCTTGATACCAAAAATACAAATAACCCAATCAATAAATGGGCTAAGGAAATGAGCAGGCACTTCACAGAAGATACAATCCAACAAGAAACAAATGAAAAGATGTTCAACATCTCTAGTTATTAGAGAAATGCAAATCAAAACTGCACTAAGATTTTCTCTCTCTCCAGTCAAGAATAGCAATTATCAAGAATACAAGCAAAATAAATTCGGTGTGGATGTAGGGAAAAGGTACATACATTGCTGGTGGGGTTGCAAATTGGTGCAACCACTCTGGAAAGCAGTATGGTGATTCCTTAGAAAACTTGCACTGGAACAACTATTTGACCCAGCTATCCCACTCCTTAACCTATACCCAAAGAACTTAAAATCAACATACTACAGTGATGCAGCCACATCAATGTTTATAGCAGCTCAATTTACAGTGACTAAGCTATGAGACCAACCTAGATGTCCTTTGAATAGATGAATTTATAAAGAAACTATGGTATATATACACAATGGGATATCATTTAGCCTTAAAGAAGAATAAGATTATGGAATGTGCAGGTAAATGGATAGAGTTGGAGAATATCATGTTAAGTGAAATAAGCCAATTCTGAAAAACAAAAGGCAAAATGTTTTGTCTGATAAGTGGATGCTGATAAACAATGGGGTGGGGGAGGGTAAAGGAAGGATAGAGGAATTTTGGATTATGCTGAAAGGGAATGAGGGGAGGGGAGGGAGCATGGGGTGGGAAAGATGGTGGAATTTGACAGACATAATTACAGTATATACAGTATGATTGCATGAATGGTGTGTCTCTACATCATGTACTAACAGAGAAATGAAAATTTGTATTCCATTTGTGTGCAGTGAATTGAAATGCATTTTGTTGTCATGTCTAACTAAATAGAACAAATCATTAAAAAAAAAAAAAAAGAGTAACCTGACTTAAATTTAGGGAGTTGAAAATGTTCTTATTTTTTTTTTTTGATTAATCTTGAAAAAAATCAAGATGTTTGTTTCCAGAGTACCTTCTGTTTTCTTCTTATAATACTTTTGATTTTTCTTGTTCTTTCACTATCATTGCATATCTGTTGTCTAAAACCTTAAATGCTTCTATGTAACTATTGTCTCATTAGATGATCCAAACATAAAACAAAAAAATAATTTTTGATACATTGCTATGGTTTGAATATGATCTAGTGGTGTTCTCCTAAAGATGGATGTACTAAAGTCTTGGTCCACAGGCTGGCACTACTGGGAGGTAGTGGAACTTGAGGAGGTGCCTATGGGAGTTCCTTGGGTCACAAAGGACATGCTCTCTAAAGGTACTTCTTTGGTGATTCCTTGAGTTGTAGAGAGGATTGTTATGAAAGAATGAGCCTGACCCTCCCATGTTCTCTCTGCTCCTGATATAAGATGATGTCCTCTCTAGAACTAAGCTATTGTAGGTTCCATCTCATTGAACCTCCAAAACTATAAACTAAATAAACCTCTTTTTCTTCATAAGTTGCCTGTGTCTGATATTTCATTGTAGTGACAAAGAGCTGATACATTCACCTTCAAACTGATGGTCACATCTCTACAAACAAAATATCTTCAAGGAGCATCAATAACAGCATGAAGATCCAGAAAATTTTTCTGCAGCTTTGGCTGATGAAGGACTAAAATGGAGGTTTGAGAATAACCATTTCCACACTCCCAGTTAAATGACTAACTGTTTATTAGCCATAGGAAAAATTAGTCACAGGGACTGGTTTTAGGCCAGTTTAATTAAGAAATGCTATTTCTATAGCCATAGTGACAACACCAGAACTAGTTTTAAACATTTTCAATGAATCAGTGACAAGTCACCTCAGTGAATATACTTCCAGAAACTAACCAGTGACAATCCTTTCCTTTTGAAAGTCAGTCAGCCTCACTCCTAAGACCATGCTCTTAAAACACCAAACTATTATTAACAGTTTAACCAGGAGCCATGATTCCACAGCTAGTGTCTACTTCTGCTGCTGCTGTAAATCTGAGACACTGAGCTTCATGCTTCTTCAAGTCTAAGGCTACATCAAAAATCTGTTCTGCTTGGGGAGTTTGGGCATTGGCGGCACAGTTCTTGCACATTCAAAAAGCAATAAATTTACCTTTGTGATTTGTTTTGAAAGGATTATGCATTGTGCATGTATATGTGAACATATATTCATTTTCATACATACATAATACATATATAACTGTCAATTTTGAAAGCATGTAGCTTGTCCTCAGAATATTTTGATAGGGGAATAAATATCTATTTGATATAATGCATACTTACAATAATGTAGCATTATTAATAAATAGTTGGATCTTTGTTACTAGAATAGCATAATGAGTGTTATATGCATTAATTCATTTGTTCATTTAATCATTTAAAAAATAATTATTATGGTCATGTTGAGTGAATTTCATATGTCTATTTCTTTTTGAAGTTGAAATATCATGGGTATAATTTTCATTATTTTTTACAACTTATAGATATATATTTTTTAAATTTATTTTTATTGTAAACAGATGGGATACATCTTGTTTCTCTGTACATGAAGTAGAGGCATACCATTTGCGTAATCATAATTTACATAGGGTAATTGTGTTTGATTCATTCTGTTATTTTTTCCTTCACCCCACACCTCCCACCCCTCTTTTCCCTCTATACAGTCCCTCCTTCCTCCATTCTTGCCCCCCTCCTACTCCCCATTATGTGTCATAATCTGCTTATCAGCGAGATCATTTGTCCTTTGGTTTTTTGATATTGGCTTATCTCACTTAGCATGATATTCTCTAATTTCATCCATTTGCCTGTGAATGCCATAATTTTATTCTTCTTTATGGCTGAGTAATATTTCATTGTATATATATATACCACAGTTTCTTTTTTTTTACTTTTTTTATTGTAAACAAATGGGATACATGTTGTTTCTCTGTTTGTACATGGCATAAAGGCATACCATTTGTGTAATCATAAATTTACATACAGTAATGTTGTTTGATTCATTCTGTTATTTTTTCCCTTCCCCCACCCCTCCCACCCCTCTTTTCCCTCTATATAGTCCTTCCTTCCTTCATTCTTGCCCCCCTCCCTAACCCTAACTCTAACCCTAACACTAACCCTTCCCTCCCCCCCATTATGTGTCATCATCCACTTATTAGTGATATCATTCATCCTTTGGCTTTTTGAGATTGGCTTATCTCACTTAGCATGATATTCTCCAATTTCATCCATTTGCCTGCAAATGCCATAATTTTATCATTCTTTATGGCTGAGTAATATTCCATTGTATATATATACCACAGTTTCTTTATCCATTCATCAATTGAGGGGCATTTAGGTTGGTTCCACAATCTGGCTATTGTGAATTGAGCAGCTATGAACATTGATGTGGCTGCATCACTGTAGTATGCTGATTTTAAGTCCTTTGGGTATAGGCCAACGAGTGGGATAGCTGGTTCAAATGATGCTTCCATTCCAAGTTTTCTAAGGAATCTCCACACTGCTTTCCAGAGTGGCTGCACTAATTTGCAACCCCACCAGCAATGTATGAGTGTACCTTTTCCCCCCACATCCTCTCCAACACCTATTGTTGCTTGTATTCTTGATAATCACCATTCTAATTGGGGTGAGATGGAATCTTAGTGTAATTTTGATTTGCATTTCTCTTATTACTAAAGATGTTGAACATTTTTCTATATATCTGTTGATTGCTTGTAGATCTTCTTCTGTGAAGTGTCTGTTCATTTCCTTAGCCCATTTGCTGATTGGGTTATTTGTATTCTTGGTGTAGTTTTTTGAGTTTTTTATATATTCTGGAAATTAGTGCTCTATCTGAAGTATGAGTGGCAAAGATATTCTCCCACTCTATAGGCTCTCTCTTCACATTGCTGATAGTGTCCTTTGCTGAGAGAAAGATATTTAGTTTGAATCTATCCCAGTTATTGATTCTTGCTTTTATTTCTTGTGCTAAGGGAGTCCTATTAAGGAAGTCTGATCCTAAGCCAACATGTTGAAGATTTGAATCTATTTTTTCTTCTATAAGATGCAGTGTCTCTGGTCTGATTTCAAGGTCCTTGATCCATTTTGAGTTGAGTTTTGTTCAGGGTGAGAGATAGGGGTTTAGTTTCATTCTGCTGCATATGGATTTCCAGTTTTCCCAGCACCATTTGTTGAAGAGGCTATCTTTTCTCATTGCATATTTTTGGCACCTTTGTCTAGTATGAGAAAATTGTATTTATTTGAGTTTGTGTCTGTGTCCTCTATTCTGAGCCACTGATCTACCTGTCTATTTTGGTATCAATACCATGCCGTTTTTGTTACTATTGCTCTGTAGTGTAGTTGGAGTTGTGGTATTGTGATACCCCCTGCTTCACTCTTCCTGCCAAGGATTGCTTTAGCTATTCTGGGTTTCTTATTCTTTGAGATAAATTTCATGATTGCTTTTGCTCTATTTCTGTGAGGTATGTCATTGGGATTTTAATTGGAATTGCATTGAATCTGTATAGCACTTTAGGTAGTATGGCCATTTTGACAATATTAATTCTGCCTATCCAAGAACATGGGAGATCTTTTCATATTCTAAGGTTTTCTTTAATTTCTTTCTTTAGTGTTCTGTAGTTCTCATTGTAGAGGTCTTTCATCTCTTTTGTTAGATTGATTCCCAAGTATTTTATTTTTTTCGATGCTATTGTGAATGGGGTAGTTTTCCTAACTTCTCTTTCTGAAGATTCATCACTTATATATAAAAATGCATTGGATTTATGAGTATTGATCTTATATCCTACTACTTTACTGAATTCACTTATGAGTTCTAAAAGTTTTCTGGTGGAATTTTCTGATTCCTCTAAATATATAATCATGTCATCAGCAAATAGGGGTAGTTTGAGTTCTTTTTTTCCCTATTCATATCCCTTTAATATCTTTGGCCTGTCTAATTGCTCTGGCTAGAGTTTCAAGGACAATGTTGAATAGAAGTGGTGAAAGAGGGCATCCCTGCCTTGTTCCAGTTTTTAGGGGGAATGCGTTCAGTTTTCACCATTTAGAATGATACTGGCCATGGGCTTAGTGTAGATGGCCTTTTACAATGTTAAGGAATGTTCCCACTATCCCAATTCTTTCCAGTGTTTTGAGCATGAAGGGATGCTGTATTTTATCGAATGCTTTTTCTGCATCTATTGAAATAATCATGTGATTCTTGACTTTAAGTCTCTTTGATATGATGAATGACATTTATTGATTTCTGGATGTTGAACCAACCTTGCATCCCTGGGATAAAACCCACTTGATTGTGGTACACTATCTTTTTAATATATTTTTGTATGCGATTTGCTAAGATTTTGTTGAGAATTTTTGCATCAATGTTCATTAAGGATATTGGTCTGAAATTTTCTTTCCTCAATGTGACTCTGTCTGGTTTAGGTATCAGGGTGATATTGGCTTCATAGAATGAGTTTGGGAGGGTTCCCTCCTTTTCTATTTCATGAAATACTTTGAGAAGTATTGGAATGAGCTCTTCTTTAAAGGTTTTGTAGAACTCGGCTGAGAACCCATCTGGTCCCGGATTTTTCTTTGTTGGTAGGCTTTTGATGACTTCTTCTATTTCATTACTTGAAATCGATCTATTTAAAATGTATGTCCTCCTGGTTCAGTTTAGGTAATTCATATGTCTCTAGAAACCTGTTGATGTTTTCAAGATTTTCTATTTTGTTGGAGTATAGATTTTCAAAGTAGCTTCTAATTATGTTTTGTATTTCAGGATGTCTATGGTGATATTTCCTTTTTCATCATGAATTTTAATTGAGTTTTCTCTCACCTTTTTTTTGTTAGTATGGCTAAGGGTTAATCAATTTTGTTTATTTTTTTCAAAGAACCAACTTTTTGTTTTGTCAATTTTTTCACTTGTGTCTTTTGTTTCCATTTCATTGATTTCAGCTCTGATTTTAATTATTTCCTGTGTTCTACTACTTTTGGTGTTGATTGGTTCTTCTTTTTCTAGGGGTTTGAGCTATAATGTTAGGTTGTTTATTTGTTGACTTTTTCTTCTTTATTGAATGTGCTCCATACAATGAATTTTCCTCTTAGTACTGCTTTCACAGTGTCTCAGAGATTTTGATATGTTGTATCATTGTTCTTGTTTACCTCTAAGAATTTTTTTATCTCCCCCTGATGTCTTCTCTTATCTATGAATCATTTGATTGTGTATTATTTAGTCTTCAGGTGTTGAAGTAGTTTCTACTTTTTATTTTATCATTGATTTCTAATTTCATTTCATTATGATCTGATAGAATACAAAGTATTATCTCTATTTTTGTATTTGCTAAGAGTAGCTTTGTGGCATAACATATGATCTATTTTAGAGAAGGATCCATGTGCTGCTGAGAAGAAAATGTATTTGCTTGTTGATGGATGGAATATTCTATATGTATCTGTTAAGTCTAAATTATTGATTGTGTTATTGATATCTATGGTTTCTTTGTTCAATTTTTGTTTGGAAGATCTGTCCATTGGTGATAGAGGTGTGTTAGAATCACCTAGTATTATTGTGTTGTGGTCTATTTGATTTTTGGAATTGAGAAAGATTTGTTTGACGTACATGGTTGTGCCACTGTTTGGGGCATAGATATTTATGATTGTTATGTCTTGCTGATTTATTCTTCCCTTAAGCAGTATGAAATGTCCTTGTTTATCCCTTCTGACTAACTTTGGCTCAAAGTCCATTTTATCTGATATAAGGATGGAAACCCCTGCTTTTTTACTGAGTCAGTGTGCATGGTATGTTTTTCCCCATCCTTTCAGCTTCAGTCTGTGGATGTCTTTTCCTATGAGATGAATCTCTTGAAGGCAACATATTGTTGGGTCTTTCTTTTTAAACCAATCTGCCAGTCTATGTCTTTTGATTGATGAGTTCAGACCATTAACATTCAGGGTTATTATTGAGATATGACTTGTATTCCTGGTCATTTTGGCTTATTTTTGGTTTTTAACTTGACTTGGTTTCTCCTTTAATTTGCTTTTCCTTTAGGGTAATTCCTCCCTTTGCTGACTTACATTGTTGTTTTTCATTTCTTCCACATGGAGCATTTTACTGATAATGTTCTGTAATGCAGGTTTTCTATTTGTAAATTCTTTTAGCTTTTTTTTTTTTTTTTATCATGGAAGGATTTTATTTCCCCGTCAAATCTGATGGTAAGTTTTGCAGAGTATGAGATTCTTGGTTTGCATCCATTTTCTTCCAGAGCTTGAAATATGTTGCTCCATACCATTGTAGCTTTTAGTATCTGGGTTGAGAAATCTGCTAATATCCGTATTGGTTCCCCCTATATGTAATCTGGTACTTTTCTCTCACGGCCTTTAAAATTCTGTCTTTATTTTGTATACTGGGTAATTTCTTTATAATGTGCCTTGGTGTGGATCTGTTGTAATTGTGTATATTTGGTGTCCTGTAAGCCTCTTGTATTTGATTTTCCATTTCATTCTTCAAGTTAGGGAAATTTTCTGATATTATTTCATTAAATAGATTATTCATTCCTTTATTTGTATCTCTGTGCCTTCCTCAATCCTGCTAATTCTTAAATTTGATCTATTCATGATGTTCCATAGTTCTTGAAGATTTCATTCATGATTTCTTACCATCTTCTCTGTTTGATCAACTTTGTTTTCAAGATTAAGTATTTTGTCTTCTTTATCTGAGGTTCTGTTTTCGAAGTGATCTAGTAGTCTGTTGGTGATGCTTTCTATTGAGTTTTTAATTTGGTTTGTTTCCTTCATTTCAAGGATTTCTTTTTTTTTCCCTGAATCTGTCTCTTTATTGAAATGATTTTTTGCTTCCTGCATTTGCTCTTTTAACCGTTTATTGGTGTGATCGTTCATTGCCTGAATTTGCTCTCTTATCTCATCCTTTGCTTCTTGAAACATTTTATTTATGTACATTCTGAATTCACTTTCTGTCATTTCTTCTACCATATTGTCATTGGATTCTATTGATATAGCATCTAGGTTTGTTTGGGACACTTTCTTCCTTTGTTTTTTTCATGTTGTTTGTGAATCTTCCCTCTACAGTGGGAATCTGAGGAATTACAATTTTCCACCTATAGACTTATAGTGACCCTGCAGGTTTCCAATACCTCACCTTAAAATGAGAGATCAATATTAGCAGCACACAATACAAACAATATGCATCCTGATCCCAAAAAGTCCCCATTATGATATTAACGATGTTGTCTTAATAAACAGATGATGAGTTTGATTATTTTCTATAGCATAATAATGACCACAATTTCTAATGGTGGACAAAGAGGATGGGGTGGGCTGTAGGATGTAATCTTAATGAGATAAGAAGTGAGTCTATAGAGGTACTACTAGGTCATAGGAATAGTGAAAGCAGAATGAAAAGAAATTGGTTGTTAGCACAAGAAAAGGGAGAAGGAGTCTAAGGAAACAGATAAGAGGAAAATAGAGAGAGTGAGAAAAATAATGAAGAAAAAAGAAAAGTAGGAATAATAATATGTATAATAGGAATAATCATAATACAACTACTAATAAAAAATTCTACAATAATACTATACTGTACTGTTCAAACCTCTTAGTCTTCAATAGCTTGATGTCTGAGAGGTACTTGATAATGTGGTATCCCAAGAAGGGAGCTGCCTGGCTAGGGATGGTGGCCTCTAGGTCAGGAATAATCCATGATAGATATCAGAGGTGACCCCACCTGTTGGTAGATGGTCAGCTGCAGCACAGGCGCTAGACCTCCTAAGGCACAGGCAGTACTGAAGACCCGTGGGTACTGGGCTGGGTCGCTGGGCCCCACATCTGACTTTTAGATCCACTAATTCAATCATTATTCATTAATTTGACAAAAATCATTAATTTGACAAAAAAGCATTGTATATTTAGAAAAGGTCCCTGCTGTCATGAAACTTGTGCTATAATGAGGGAAACGTGCCTGCTTTTAAAGGTGCTGTGTTTCTTTGATTCTGACAGGCTACTCTGGAGCACAGATCCCCACTGAGGGCCAGGAGGGTCCATAATGGGATTTTCTCTTATGAGGTTTGTCCTCCTGTGAATGCAAGGTTTAGGATGGAGTAATTTTTACTTAGTGATTCAATTTAGGAAAAGGTTATGTTGAATTTAAATTATTTCCTTTATTTTTCAAAAGACATACTATGTTTCTGTAAAATATTTATTTGATAGACTCTGAATTAGCCTTTGGAACGTGAATGACTGGTTCTTATACTAAATGTCAAGAAAATTTAAGCAACTTAAAATTGATATGATTAAATATATAAATCCTTGATAAATATTATTTCTTCCTATTTTTTCCACCAAGCACTATGTTAACTCTTGCAATAATGGCCACAGTTTCTAATGGTGAATAAAGAGGATGTAATGTTAACACATCAACAAGTCTGAGACATTAACAAGTTCTCTTTTACCAAGTCTAGTTGAGTATGTAAACTGTACTCAGCAATTAATGTACATATGCCATTTTAACAACAACAAAAAAATCTGTCTGTAATTCATAACTTCTTTTTCTTGAAGTCGTACTATGGTAAATTGGAGTCAGACTTTAGGAAACATTTTTATGGGTTTCAGAGTGTTTACTTAGACCAAGGCCTCAATTTCATGATGCCTGTATTTCCATCTATAAGAGTCAGAATATCAGTATGTTTTTCACTTAGCTAAAATAATGACTTACTTAGTATTGCTATACTTTTTGACATTTTGGAATATATTTTCACCAGATTTTGGACTAGGAGAAGAAATTAGTAGTACTAATTACTATTTAGTACCATCTGACCAGATTTAAAGATAAATCCTGAAAATAACCATTGAAAGAAAATAATAGAATACCTTCCTTTTCTTGGAAGCAAGTGATATTATTGGATGATTATTGGGGTTTGAGTGGGCATATCTTAGTTCTTCTTACAAACTGAGTGTGAATTATACTCAATGGGATAATATCCAGAATAGAATAATTGTTAAAAAGCATAGCACATTGCTTGGAATCTAGTAGATACTCAATTAGTGTTAAACTTGTGGAACTGAGGGAATTAATTTTTACTTATAAGTAAAAATTACATATAATCACTTTGTAAGAACAACAAATTCACAGAGTTCGTTATAGGAAACTGAATAGGTTCACATCACACCTAAGTTAAGGAGATACTGTATCGCCTGAGAGAGTGTTTCCTTTGTGACTGTTATATTTATTATAAACAGAATCTTATTTCCATTTAGTTTTTATGTGTTTGGGGAGTTGAACTACATTTCTGGTTTGTTTGTCTACTCCAGGTTCATCACTAGGAGCTTTGTAATCACTTGGTGTTCCTTGTGGTAGTGAGTAAGCTAGCTGATTTCTCTGTTTTGTAGATCTTTGGTTAGTGGTCTCTTCATTACCCTAGGCGGTTCCTTTTTTACATTCTTAGAAACTTCCCATGAAATATGTTGCTGATCAAGTTGTGTGTGCTTGCATGTGTGTGCGTGTGCATGTGTGAGAATTTCTGAATCATCTCTGATCATCCCAGTTAGAAATAATCTTTCTTTCAAACTTTCATTTTTTTTTGGCCACAATTAATGATTCCTTAATTTAAAAAAAATTGTTTTATGATCATTCGCATCCACATATAAAACACTGAGCTCTTTGAAAAAGCAGAAGCAATATCTGGACAAGTTTTTGTCGTTCTGATGCAAGGTACTCAATGCATATTTATTGACTGGAAGAATGCACGGCTGTGTGTTTGTATGCATACACATGCATTCATAACACTGCTGCGTTTCACTTCTATAGATGATGTCTCCAATCAAAATGCACAGCTGTTTGAAAAGACTGCTACCATTATCCTGTCTATATTGCATGTAAGAAGTATGTTTTCAGTTCAGGGACTGTGGCTATCTGAAGAGACTAAAATTTTGTCTCTTAAATTCACCGTTGGCCTAAAGTCTCTGCTCAAAAAAGTACAGTCACATCCCTTACAGTGGAACAGCAGGTGTTCCATTAGTCGCTGCTGTTTCTCAGCACTTTGCATCTAAGTCACATTTTAAAAAAGCTGTGTTACACCACATCCTTGAAGGGTTTCTTCTTTTCCTGTTTGGTGTTTCTCTGCTCCATTTCACAAGATTGTAGCTTCTCCAACTGCCAACTTTCCATATGTACCACAGAAGACTATAATAATAGTGGTAAATTGATCAGTGCTTCCCTTCTGAGCATGTGTGAACATCTTCAACTGGGGGATACAACTTTTACAACTTAAGTTTATTAGCAGTTTTCATTAACCTCTCTGAATGTAGGAATCTTAGTGAGGTATGCATGGATTCAAATCCTAGCTCATCTGGTGGCCATTTGTGATATTGAGCAAGTAAGTTAAACATCTCTCTTGGTTTTCTTGTATATTAAGTTAGGATGCTACCTACCTTCCAATCTAGTAGTGAGGATTGTAGTCAATTAGCATGGGCTCAAGCACATGTTGAAGGATCAATAAATGTTAGTGAGAAAATGATTAAGAAATGCTGAAGGATTAGAGCTGATGTTTATAAAACTAGCTTAGTGCCTGGTAGAGTATACTTTCAATAGTAGTTTATAATATTAATAATGATGCTTATGATGATATTCATGGTAATCATGAAAAAATGATAGTAACTATGACTTTATTTTGTAAGGTATCTTTTATTAAAAGGCTTACAAAACGATAGCTGTCTTCAGCAGTAGATCCTATTTTCACTGCCTTGCATTTTCATTTACAATGTAAATGTTTGGTTTGCATATTTTGCCTAGAAGACAATCTGGCCGAAGAATTTCCATTTCTGCCACTACTTTCCTACTTACTTCAACTAGGGAAGTATAATCTCTTTACTCTCATCTGAACATGCTTTCTTTCTTTTAAGTCTATTCTTTTTAAATCTCCAACTGTCCAAATTCTATTCATTGCTGAAGAATATTCTTAGGACTCTTTTTCCATTTTGGTACAGAACATAATTATCATGTTATTTAGACCTGATACATTGTAGATGCAGAAATTGAAAACTAGTGAACTATAAACCTGTCTGGCATCTCATGGGGAATTAGTCATAATGGAACTGAAACTTAAATCTCCATTTTTATTGGACTGTGCTGTTTCCCAAAATAAATACAGAGTTTGAGTACATATTTTCAGCGTGCGTGCACGTTGATTTCTCCTGTATCTAAACTAAAGACTTCATTGCTTTTATCCTTCTTTAAGGGACTTATTTATAGCTTTTTTTCTAAGGAGGGCAGTCTTGCGATAAGATTGTAAACTTGTTTTATGGGGACCATGTCTGATTTCTTTTCTAGATCTTCAGGATAGTGTTTTATACTTATATGCTACTCAGTGATTGACTGGTTGAATTCACTTTAATTAATGTATGTCACATATCTCTGACAGTTGTATTATTTTTGTTTAGATTTTTCCCTCCACTAAATTGGTTTAACATTTCTTGTAGAAGAGTATGTCTTTGAATATCTGGTGATCAAATAGCTGAATTTTCTCTGGGAAATTTCCAGTGAGAATTGCTGATGTCCTGAATAGTATCTCAAGGGTAGACTGGCAGGGAGATTCAAATTTCTTTAAGTTTATTATTAGTTCTGTGTAGTGCACCTTTGACTCTGCTAGGTAACATATGATCACCTACATCTTATTTTGTATATACACTTTAAGGGCATCAGCAAGCAACAGAAGGTGAATGCTTCTGAGTCAATGAACAATGTCTGTAGCTTAAAAAGTTGTACCAGAAAATTTAAATTTAAGTGTGGGATATATCTCTTTTATATCCAGTTAAATATTCAATATCTTTTGTGTGACTATCATATGCCAGGGTTATGCCAAGCATAGTTACAAACATTGTTTAATTTGTTTCTCATAAAAAGTCTGTGATGTAAATATTGTCATCATTATGCCAATGCCTAATTAGGGAAATAGAAAGGCTATGTGATTTACTCAGGTCATTGAAAAGGAAGCAGCATAGCTAGGAGGTAAGCAAAATCTGCTGATAAATCCAATACCCTTTTTGCTACCTATACATATTTCCAATTAAGCTTTTGTAGTATTTATACATTATTTTAAAATATTTTACTTCTTCACACATAGAAAACATGTTGAATTTAATCACTGTTTTTATGCTCCATCTTCATGAGTTTTTAAAATCACATTCCTATTTCCCTGTTTCTTCTTCTACATAACATTGTAATAAAGGTTAAATGGCATGGTCAGGATACTCTAAGGATTCCTTCCTTTCTCCCTTCCTCCCTTCCTCCCTTCCTCCCTTCCTCCCTTCCTCCCTTCCTCCCTTCCTCCCTTCCTCCCTTCCTCCCTTCCTCCCTTCCTCCCTTCCTCCCTTCCTCCCTTCCTCCCTTCCTCCCTTCCTCCCTTCCTCCCTTCCTCCCTTCCTTCCTTCCTTCCTTCCTTCCTTCCTTCCTTCCTTCCTTCCCTTTCCTTTGACACTGCTAGGTAACATATGATCACCTACATCTTATCCTATATGTTATCCTAGGTAACATATGATCACCTACATCCATCCTTCCTTCCTTCCTTCCTTCCTTCCTTCCTTCCTTCCTTCCTTCCTTCCTTCCTTCCTTCCTTCCTTTTCCCTTTCTTTCTTTCTTTCTTTCTTTCTTTCTTTCTTTCTTTCTTTCTTTCTTTCTTTCTTTCTTTCTTTCTTTCTTTCTTTCTTTCTTTCTTTCTTTCTTTCTTTCTTTCTTTCTTTCTTTCTCTATTGATTTTAAAATCCAGCAGATTTTCAGACCAAACATAAAGCTGTACATACAAGTTCATGCTGATGAGTATTTGGCTTAAAAATGTAAGACAAATTCTGCATTATATTATTACCTTTGATTATTACTCTTTTTTTTTTTTTTTTTTTTTTTTTTTTTTTTTTTTTTTTTTTTTTTTTTGTGGTGCTGGGGATCAAACCCAGGGCCTTGTGCTTGCAAGGCAAGCTCTCTACCGACTGAGCTATCTCCCCAGCCCTGATTATTCCTCTTTTGAGTATTTGGATACTATCATCATGTACTATCATTATTTGTGCTTTTATTCTATTTGACAGACCCAGAATTAGGTGATTGCTACATATTCTCATATCAATTATTGAAAACCAGCTCTTTAATATTAGGAAATCTCATTTAATGGTGATGGTGGGTACATATTTATAAAAGAAATATTACTAAATTTACCTAAATTTGGTTGCATGATTTTGGGTTCACAGGTTGTCTCTCAGCCTTCCTCAGTGACTATCTTTTGAGCACCAGGATGACAAATCGGTCAGAGGTACGGACTTTTTTTTTTTTTTCCTTTCAGTGGAGATAAGGAGTTGCTGCAAAGTGGTTAGAAGCTGAATTTCTAGACCAAACTCAAATGTAATCTATGGTGTCTTCATGCTTTTGTCATGCTTCTGGGACACTGCAAGGATAAGGAAAATTGGAATTGCTACAGATGTGCATGGATTGAAGTGTGGATAAACCTGAGGATGTCTGGCAAGAATCACTGCTTCTTTATCTCACAAACCAGCTTCTGCTGGGATCTAAGAAAAGACAACTTTCTATTAGCTTCCTTGTTCAAAAGACAAATACACTAATTAGTTTTTTAAGTCGTTGCTACCTGAGGAGACTTAAGCTTCTTTGGTATTATTTTCTCCCCATCATCATTTGTGAACTAAATATAGACTTTCAAAAGAAGGTTACCAAAATACTGAAAAACTGTGTGTAACTATTTTTAATTGAGGCCGATACTCTGCATTTAGAATCAAAGTATGTTTAACCACAAAAGGATATAATTTTGCTGGATATGGGAGTTCCCAGCAAAAAGAATCAAGGCTTTTATAAACTTAATAAAAGTTGGTTCAAAGTACATTTCTGTCATTGAATTCTAACATTCTGTCATTGAATTCTAGTGCTCTTTCCACTAGGAAAAACTTTCAGGAGACCAATTTTATCTACTTTTTTTTTTTTTTTGATGTGAACACAATTATTGTCTGGATGTAAAATTGACTCCTAAGCAAGAGGAAAATTAAAAGTGAGTGAAATGTGACATAACACATTTTTCAAAACCCATAGTACTGCAAAACATAAAAAAAGAACCCTAATGTAAATGATGGACTTGTGTTAATAATAATGAATCAATATTGGTTCCTCAATTATAATAAATGTACCACACTAATGCAAGAAATTTATCATAGGAAAAATTGTAGGGAGGGTAGCAAGATAGATAAAATTTCTATATATTTTTCTGCTTAATTTTATGGTAATCCTAACTGCCCTAAAAAGTAAAGTCTAGTTGTTAAAAAGAAAAATGAGTAAGTGAGTGCAGAGATTGATTCCTTCTTTTCTGGCATTGAAGGGTTATAAAATTTGCTCATATTAGGAACATTCATATATATACATAGTATTTAAAGGAGGAACATTGATCCTTTACAATTCTTGCATATTCAATCACCATTTTAGTCAACTCTTTTGCTACTGTGACTAAAGTACCTGACCAGAACAATTTTAGAAGAAAAAAAGTTTATTTGAGAACTCAGAGTTTCAGAGGTCTCAGTGCATAGATAGCTGGCTCCATTCGTCAAGGCTCAAGGTAAGGCAGACATCATGGTGGAAGAATGGTGGAAGGAAGCAGTCCACATGATAATCAGAAAGCAGAGAGAGATACTCCACTTGCTAGATACAAAATAAATATCCCAAAGGCACAACCCCAGGGACCCACCTCCTCCAGCCACACCTTAACTGGCTTTGGTCACCACTCAGCTAATCCCATCAGGGGATTATGAATTCACTGATGGGGTTAAGGCTTTCAAATCCCAGTCTTTTCTCCTCAAAAGCTTCTTGCATTGTGTTACACATGAGATTCTGGGGGATACCTCATATCCAAACCATAACAATCACTCATTGAAGTCTATTGATTTAAATTTTTTAAATTTTGCTTTCTTTTATCAAACTGCTTGCATCCTCTTACCACTATCCTAATTACAGGCTTACTAATCTGAATTTGAAATTATAGCTAGGTCACACTCTTCTTTAGTGACCTTGCTATCATGAAGAATGTGTAACTTCTTTTATTTATAACTCTTTTGATTTTGCCTGGGATTTACAGCAAAATCAGACACAGCTTTCACTCTAAAGCCCGAAAATTGCCTGGCAATGGAGATAAGTTGATCACCTGACTGTGGGACCAGTTTTAACATGACACTTCAAGGTAGTTGTTGGTTTCTACTGCTAGCCCAATTAATGCCCTTGAGATTTGCATTCAGAAACCGGATTCTTACTTGGCCCTCCTGTGTCACTGGTGATTCCTTTATGTTCATCTCTTCCTGAGTCCATTTACTGTTGAAAAGATAGTTCTTGAGCTCCTTCATTTCCTTCAGAATAGGGGTCCTAACACTGAATGAGAGTCCCTACAGCTGATTCTAGGAATCTGCTTATTGTCAGGTTTCTTAAAATCTGTTTTTTAAATGTCTGAATTCTCATCTCTTGTTTGTTATATAAACTACATCCATTGTCACCTTGGAGGTTTTGCTAAGTCTTTTAAGATCCTAGTGACCCTGAGTCTGGCTTTACTTGTTTCTGGGTCTGCTAGGGTCTAAAAAAATTAAGATGAGGGTTAGGGACTAGATTTTCAGGTTTTGGAACTCCTACCTTAAAATTGCCGGTTCACTCAGCAATTTTATTTTTGCAATTGACTTAATTTTTTTTTTCTTAAATGAATATTTAATTTACATAGCATGAGTTGCATAAATTTTAAGAATTACACTTCGAGGAGTTTTGACAAATCTATATCTATATAATAACCCACATCTCTATCAAGATGTAGAACATTTTCATTGCTACACAAATTTTCTTTGTGCTCTCAGCATAGTCCTTAACTGTCTGCCTCTCCCTTAAGAATATAATTCTGCTTTCTATCACCAGAGTAGTCTTGTCTGTTTTGGGATTTCATCTAAATGAATATATGCAGTATATGCTTTTATTGTCTCTTTTTTTCACTTATTATAGTGTTTTCGAGATTCGTCTATATCACTGCATGTTTTAGTAGTTCATTTTAAAAATGTACTATCTCAAAGCTTTTGTTTATAAGGGAAGGGAGAAGGGAGAGGAAGGGGAAATACCAGGGACTGAAGGAGAACAAATTATATTCCATGCTATTATCATTATATCATAGTTTATTCTATTGTCGTGTATAAGTAAAAAGAACCAACAAAACAATTAAAAAAAAAAGAGGGAAGGGAAATCTCTTTGCTTGAAGAACAAGAGATGTTCCTGAACATCTTTAGCCCTGTCATAAACTATACACATGCCACTAAATTTTTGGACTTGTATACAAAGGACACTGAATCCAGCACCGTGCTTTTGAAAATAAAAGAACTTATATTCATTTACTCATTTAAAACTCTTCTTTCAAAGCTCTCATTATTTATACTATCAGTAAAGTCCAAGACAGACATTTATAGTTTCATTTGAAAGAACTTGAAAAGTTTGAAATAGTAAGGTATTTTTGTACCTCAACACAAATCTCAAATATGTAATAATGTAACAGAGGTTACCTGCTTTAGCACTGAGTATCTCAAAACTCAACATTTCATCATAATATTTGAGATAAAAAGTTTTTTCAATGGGTGAAAAGATTTATAAGCCACAGATAATTATAATCAATCATAAATGTTTGCTGATAACCTATCATTGTAAGATCATATGTTCAGCTCCTGGAAGGGGGAGATTTCAGGGGAGACAATGAGAAATAAGAGGGATTAAATCACAGTTAAGTATAAGGTAAGATATTATATATTCATAAAGCTAGAGTAATACACAATACAGGATGATTGATATTAAACGAAAAGAGCTTTTGTGACAACTTATTTGTGGCCACCCACAGATACATTTCCCTCAGAATAATTAGGGTGAATGAGTTTTATATGCTTATGGACCATTTATAAATCTTCCTCTGTCATGTAACTGTTCAAATCATTTGCCTATGAAACAAAATGGTTTGTTCTTATTATTGAATACATTTATACATTTTTACACAATCTAGAATTTGTGTGTTTCAAGAAAATTTTCAGATGTGTGTCAAGAGTATTTCCTTCTTGTCTATAGCTTGTCTATTCATTTTGTTGATGTGACTTTGGATAAGTGTAAGCTTTTAATTTTGATAAATTCTACCTAAAAATTATTATTTTTAAAATTGGGGCGCTTTTTGTATTCTATGAAATCTTAGTCAAGTCCAAAGTCAGAAAGCTATTCTTTCTTCTAAGAGATATATTTTATTTCAATAACTTTATAGATTTTAACTGTAATGTTCAGGTGTACGACTTCTTTCGAATTAAGGTTTATGTTTATAACGTGAGGTAAGAGCTGAAGTACATTGTTCCTCACTGATGTTGAGTTATTGGGGATTGACTTTTGCTATCCAAACTTAGAATACAGGCTAGGGATATAGCTCAGTGGTAGAGAGCTTGCCTCACATGCCCTGGATTTGATTCCCAGCACCAGGAAAACAATGGACCGACCTCCCAAAACTTATAACGCAATAATTTCAAAGTTAGGATAACAATTTATTTCTGTTATAATTGTTTGACTCTCAATCCATATTTATGAATCAGATATTCATTATGTATAGGTAGACCCAGTGTACAGACTAAAAGTTAGTAGCCAATTGATTCTTATTGAATTTGAAATTTGCAAAGGGACATCCAAAAACATGTCCTTTGGGACTTCAGTGACAGAAAACTCATCAAAGTCTTTCATTTTCAAATTTTCTTTCTGAATAAAACAACAGTAGCAACAATGATACAAAACCAATAAAACCTTATGTGTCTCTTGGAATTCTATGATGTATTTCAGCGTCTACAATCACTGCTGAGTTTAAATCTTTTCCATGTCATATCTTTTCTGGAAAGGTGTGAAAGAAGCTCCTTATTCACATAAGTATATAAGTTCTAAAACATAATAGAAACCACCCGCCTAAAAGATGGGAGACAACAGGAGAGAAGGTAGGAAACAAAACAGGGAACTTTTAAGAGATTTTTGTTTTTTTAAACCAAATGTTTCATATAGGATGCAAAATGTTGTCATATTCTAAAAATATGAATGTGTAAACAACTGTGATTGTGCTTAGTTTGTAGTAATGGAAAGTGTATTTTACTTTGGTCAAATAAATAATGCTGCATATTCAATGTAACAACAAAAAAGAAAGAAAAGAAAGAAAGAAAGAAAAAGAGAAATTCACCTTAGAAGCGTTTAAGCAACAAAGGAATTGAATTCAGTTATGTAGTTTGAGAAGTCAAGGGCTAATCTTGGTTCAGGTAATCCATGCAGGTACTGAACATTTTCCTTATGAGAGAAAAAGTTAAAAATTTTGGTAAACAATTTCTTTTTAAATAGTGAAAGTAGTTAACAGACCTCATTCCACGAAACTATTATTTGTAGATATTAAAACTGTGTGGAGACTTAAAAATACCTGTATAATTGTCGATGGCAGAGAAACTACTTAAATAAAATTGAGATATTTGCCCCAATAGTAATAATGAAATCTACATCACTTTTCCAAATAATTATCTATCATTAGAAAAAAGAAACCTGATTGTTAATTCAAATTCTCAATATTTTCTTTCTACAATTAAAATGCAATCTAAGGCTCAGTCTGTTGGAGTTTTATTTATGTGGATATTCAGGATTTTTATGAAAATAAGGAAACAGAACAGAGAAATACTGTTGTGCAAATGACCTCTGTGGTCCAGGTGAGACTTAAATGCTTGCTTCTTCTCTGAGTTCACGATCATCTCTCATTTGTTTTGACATTTAGAAATACTGCATGTCTCTCTCTCTCTGTGCTGTTTGCAAAAAGCTGAGGTAGTTGAAAAACTGAGGTAGGCTGCATTTCCAAAGGTTTTTGTTTGTTTTGTTTTTTATCTGCTGATATTTGTTCCCGTGGTGCTATGCAAAGGACCAGAGCTGCATCGAGTGAATTGTTTCTCTGTGCTGTGCACACTGGCTCCCTGATGTAGTTGCTGATATCGGCAGTCTATGAACCCTACTCCTTTACATTTTGCCTGCTCCTTATTTCATCAGAAAACACAGAAGCTGTAGCTGCGCATAGACTTTTTCCTCTTTCTCTTTCCCCCTCTCACCCCTCCTTAGACCTCTCTGGGCTTTGACGTCATGTGTGCTCCTTTCAGTTACCATAGCAACCCCATTCCCCAAGCCCTCTGTCCGTCTCCTCTGGTAGGTTCCACAATGGTACAGGCAGCATCACGCTGCACAATGGTTTCCAGGCAGTGAAAGAGGGTGATTCAGCAAGCCACTCTCCTTCTTCTTTTTTTTAATCCTCCCCTTTTCTTTTTATTTGTATGGGGGTTGGTGGTTCCTGTTATATGCTTACCTTTTTCTTTTCCTTTTTCCTTTTTACAAATTTCCTTTTTTCTCCTCACCCCTCAATTCCTAGGGGCTTGAGTGAGTTTAAGATTGGGTCTTCTTGGAAATCACCTATCATTAATTTTAAATAACCTCTCCACCTCCAAAGAATATCTTCCTCATTACAGTTTGGAATGTGGTTAATGAAAACCAAGTAGGGAGGATTTCTGGGGCAAACACTGCTGGATCAGGATCGTAGTTCTCAGACACGGAATGGTAGGTGGCTCTTTGCTCGTTCTGGGTTCTAACCTGTTTTTGGAGGGTGGGGTGATGTCTATTCATTGCGCCTGGTGGAGTGGGAAAGGGAGCATGGGAAAGTGGAGAGAGATGGTGTGGAAGGCAGGTTAATCAAGTGAACTACCTCGGAAGCCATCGGCTTTTCTCTCTAGGCAGAACATTTCTTCCCAGACTTAGGCATGCTGAAATCTTTATGTTTGAAGTGAAGGGTGACAAAAGGTGGGAGGGAAGATTATTATTGTGACCAGGGGTTTTTAGATCAATGCAGAGTCACAGAAGGAAAGAGAGAAACATACACATATGGGGGGGGGGGGGGACAGCTATGCTTGACAGAAGTGCTGACCTCAGTTCTCTATCTGTGAAACACTATGGGTTCCACAAAACATTTTAAAATAATGTCCTTTATTATGCATTTATGTTTACTTCTTGACAGGTATAACTTAAATATCTTGAGACATTTTTACAGTTTAGTAAGGAATGCTGTGTGTATATATATATATATATATATATTTAGTTGTAAAACTAATGACATTCCTCTTGCAGGGAGACCCTGGGCTAAATTTGAACTGGGGAAGGATGATAGGACAGGGATCAGGTTAGAAATAAGAAACATTGGCACTGCAGTCAAATAGGTAAGGGGTCCCTTTAAGAAAGTGATCTCCTAGTCACAGCAGGCAGCAGTTTTTTTTTTTTTTTTTTTTTTTTAATGGCAAGGTTCCCAGTTATTCTATGCTGGGATACTGTGTCCCCTAGAAATGTCAGAGCTTTTACAGGAAAAAAAAAAAAGCTATATCATTAGAAATGAGCATCGCACTATATTTATCAGAACTTATGTATCTGTATCTTCAACAAAATAAATGTGATTTAAATGAAAATCTTCAAGCAAATCAGGTTATAGATATTCTAAGAACATTGAATATGTGTGTGTATACACACATATGTATATGTATATATATGTGTGTATATATATATATATATATATGATCCTCCTATGTTTAAATCTAGAGATTGAGGCTCTGCTTTTACTCCCTTAAACAGGCAACTTCCAAGGATACTGCAATTTAGCTACAGAAAAAGCCTGTCTTATCCCATGGCAGCGGGCTCGGAAGCAATCACAAGGTTGTTTACATGGGCTGCCTTTGCTGCAGAGCCTGACAGGGTCGTGCAGCAGTTCTGCCTGTTTCTGGTGTTGATGATAACTTTCATGAAACTGGGAGGAAGCAGGCTAAGTCATATGGGACAGGCCACAGTTGAGACTGAAATAAAATGGGTGTAAGTGCACCAGGCACTGCCTGCCCAAGGTCCAATTTCTCACTTTATCCCTAATTTGCTACTTGTCAGACCTTGGAAGATCTCCCAGAATGCTGATCAACATATTTAAAATGGTTGCAGTAAGGACCATCTCTCTCAGAGAGGCATCTGTAAATATTCTAGATGGGCATATATGTATGTAAATATAGATAGTGTGCTCATGAATGAGCTTACAAAGCTTCCAACTCCACTTTGCAACCATTGGATTTGGGGGGCTGGGCAATTTGGATGAAGCAGTTTTGCTGTCTCTGATATGTATTCCCTTATCTATCTTGACTTTACCCTTAAAATTGACTTCAAGTACTGGATTAGCTTATTTCACCACGTGGAGCAAACTCTGTTTTCTCTCGCCCACAATGGGACTAGAAAATGAGATGACAAAGGTGGTATGACCTTAAATATTAAAGACTCTTCATGCTTCTTCATTTGCATATCATTCCTTCCTGCTGTTGCAAAGTATCTTTAATTTGCGAGGCTCCTGTTCTTACCAAATCTTGGCAGTTTTGTTAAAAAAGATTCTTGGTGATGAGGCAGTAAGAAATTATATGTAGAGTGGAAAAATCAGCTGCCTACAGCTTCCTGCTTGCTTGCCCCAGCCCCAGAACAGCATCTGCTGCCGGGAGGAGTGTGTTTGCCATGCTGCAAGGGGATGTTTATGAACAGATCCCAGAGGGACTGAGTGTGTTTTGCTGTCATTGTCTGGTACGTCTGCAGCTACTAGTATTTAATGGCTAAATATGTGGTCATTATTTTTGAAGGTTAAAATGAACTGATACTTGATTGTGGATGTTATAAAATATAAATATTTTAAATTTACAGGAAAATTCATTTGTTATTAGTGTATCCTGTAGAAATAAAACAAGCAAAAGGAATTTGTCTGACCTAAGTAACCTGAAGAAGCCTCCCATATTTAAAGACATATTTATTTTTAAAGTTTTATTATGGCTTCATGTGAATGAATCTGTTTCTTTGGATGTAAGCTTAGCTACAAAGTATTTTTATACTGATGATAAAAGATAAAGAAAATTCGGGATTTTTTTTTTTTTTAAACATAGGGATAGGTGTTCTCCCTTGTTCTAGTTTTGATCTCAGGTCACATCAGTAGCTAAAGGACTTGGAGTGAAATTGGTATGTTCAAATAGAATGGTGGCTTGATTATTTATCAGAAAAGGGAACTCAAAGCAAGAGAGACTTCTTTCAATTAGAATAAGTAAAAGAATTGCTACTTTATTTCTTCTTTTTTCATCGCCCCTTCTATTTCATTTTGCAGTTTCTTTTAAGCTTTGTGTTGGCGTTGCAATGGTCATGCAAAAAGAAGCACAAAAGTATTCAGTAATGACAAGAATGGAGTGCAACACTCTATTTGCTGCGAGCTTTCTGAGAACCTTTTTCTTCCCCCTCATGCATTGATTATTGCACCTTCTTCTGGACACCAAGGACTTGTGGAGAAAGTTGGGCCTATAGACTATTGAGAGATATAATTATTGGCAAAGAACAGAATCCATTTGTTTCTTTAGCACATTAAATATATTTATTGCATTACATAAGTCTGAGATGAGACACGCTGCTGATTCAGATAAAAAAAATCATGCTGTATATTGATTGTTTGAAAGCAAATGTAATTTAGAATTGGAACTTGGGTTTTCAGAAATTCACCTATGTAATACATGTTTTCTTAGTGAAGTTGTAAGGTTTTGATGAGAGATTTTTCAGTTTGAGTACATTTTACTCTTATGAGCAAAGAAAGGGAAAACAAAAAGTATGTTTTGGGGACTAATTTTTCCTGCATTTATAGGAGAGAATCTTTATTTCTTATTGTGAATCTTCATAAGCAGTAACATCAGGTAATATTGACAATCCCTAAATAGAAAGAAACAGGTTTGAAAGTAGTACTCAAACATACTTATTTTGGGTGAAGGATTTTCTAGCTTAACTGGCATTTTGAACACTTATGAAGTCATGATGGCCTTTTTCAGTGTTTCTTATCCCTAGTGACTAAAGGTGGAAAACCCATAGATTTACAGAAATAATACTTGTAGGAATGGAAATCTAAGTTTTGAGTGGAAAAAGAAATGACTGAAGCCTCCTTTGGAAGCATTCCTAACTATAGCTGCTTTAAAAAATTAAAGCCCTGTTCAGTGTGCAGGGTTAAGGCCAAGCTCCCCTGTGGGGCCACCAGGCATTTGCAGAGTAGCCTACACAGTAATGCATGGAATTTCTTTCTTTTTTTTTTTTTTTTTTATTCTCCCTCTCCTCTTTCTCCTCTCTCCTCCTCCTCTGCCTTCTCCTTCTTGTTTTCTTCTTCTTCTCCTTCTTCTTCTTCTTCTTCTTCTTCTTCTTCTTCTTCCTCTCCTCCTCCTCCTCATCCTCCTCCTCTTCTTCCTCCTCCTCCTCCTCCTCCTTCTTCTTCTTCTTCTTGACTATAGGAGAAAAAAAAGCCCAAAACAGCAGTGACTGAAAATACTAGAAATTCATCTTAGTGGCTTTACCTCATAGAAATAAAACTAACTCCGGGTTTGTGAATGTTAACCTGATGTGTTTCCCAACAGTGAGTTTCTTATAGTAAATGTCTTCATCTTGTACATTGGAAATAAGATTTTAAACCACTTTAAACTAGGTCTGCTTATTTGGCAATGTTCATTGAGTGTCTGTAGGAGAGACTTCTCTCATAGCACTTATTGCACAATACAGCAATGGCCTCTTCCTGTATTATCTGTATTTTCTACTGTGGTATAATCTCTGTCAGGGACTGACTTTGGCATCTAGTAGGGACATAGTAAATATTTATTACATGAATATCTTCCATGTACAGCATTTCTACTAAGTGCTATGGGTGGAAGGAATTGGGAAACTATGACAGAAAGTTTCCATCATTTGGAGCTTATAGACGTTTGGGAAGATGAGGATTATGATTAAAGGACCCTGTAAGTGGGTTAACAATAAGTGCAATAAGAATTTAGATGAAAAAGAAATTCACCTCCTCTGAATGGTGGTAGGTGACAGTGGGGGCCACATTAGAACATTGGGGATGGATGAGAGGGTGGTTGTGTGGGAAGTATTCCTAGGAGTAGTTACAAGTACCTGGCAAGGAAAGAGACTCTTATTCGGGGCAAAGTTTATGTTGGGTATGGCGACCATACTTTCCAAACCAGAAATCAAAACTTATGGCTTGACAGTGGGGAGAACATTGGAAACTGGCACAGATCTGGAGCATCTGGTCCAGTACAGTGTTGGGAGTAACAGGCAATAAGGTTGAAATAGCTGTTTTTTTTTTTTTTTTTTTTTTTGCTATATCAGATAATGAAAGAACATAAATGCAGGTGTCTTTTCAGCTTCTGATAAGTTTCAGTCTAGTCTTTCTTTGTTTCACATACTTCAGAGGTTTTCAACATTTTCCTCCTTTTCTTGGTAACTGTGTAATCTGTTGTTCCAAGGAAATCTTATCTGAAAAGCAGAATATGTAAATATGTGTAACCTGGGAGCTATCTCAGGCAAGGTTCAATTGATGCTTTTTGTTACAAAACTAAGTTCATAATCATAAAACCAAATGATCAACCCACATAATAATTACTAACTAGATTTTTGTTAAGATATTAAAATATCTAACTGATCTGCTATTTATAATGTCAGTGTTTTGGTCTTGCAACAAATTCTGAACAGTTAACTACCTTGAAATGTTTTATTTCCTCCCCTTGCATCTTGCCACCTGGAAATGACTCATTGTCTTTGATGTTATTTTTTTGGTTTTCAGGTGCAGATAAAATTTCCTTTTAAATTCTAAAATCAAACTCACCTGTCTTTTGGCTTCAATTTTAGGCTAGTGTGAGAAACACCAACAGCAGGACCATCTTAGATCTTGGTTATGGCAACTCATGCAAGAAGCTGTTGAATTAGACCCATTTCCTATAGATGATAAACCATACAAAGCAGTGGTAAGTTGAAAATTTAAAAATGTTCTTTAGCAGGACATCTATGATCTAAATAACCAATTTACATATTACATGTGATTTAGGGTATGGATCCAGGGAAATACTACTCCAAATAATGCTATCTAAAGTGGAAATCAATAGTTTTTAAAAGTTAATTTTCTGTGCATAATTAGTTTATATACTTGAACTCCTCAATCTATTCATAATTGAATATGTTTGCACTTCCAGTTTTGGTCAGTTTTTTATATTTTAAAAAATTACCTTCTTATCTCATCTGAAATGTGTAGAATCTATTTTCTATAGAATGATTGCCTACTTTCCCAGTAGAATTAACTAAATTATGGCTATTCTTCAATTTTTTCTTATCAGGTTCATCATTAAATTTTCTGTATGTGATTAAAAAATAAAGTTTCTGTCCTCCCCAAACTAACTCTTAAAGACTTTTCAGTCCAGCCTATTTCTTTGTTCTTTTTGAAACTCTGATGACATAAATGTTTGTTCTTTTTATTTTGTCAGAATGTCCCTGAGACTGTGTTTACTTCTTTAAAAATAGGTTTCTTTCTAGTTTTCATATTGGGCAGATTCTATTGTTCTTCTGTTTTGCTATATTTTTATGTCATTTCCATTCTGCTGTTGAATTCACCGAGTTGTAAAAATTTTAATTACTATATTTTTCAGTTCTAAAATTCCCACATCATTTCTCTTTTATATTATTTTGCTAAAAGTTTTATTTGTTTCAAGTGTATTTGTTATTGCTCGCTGAAACAGTTTTGTGAGAGATGCTTTCAAGCATTTGTTAAATCTGTCATTTCAGTGTCAGCATCTGTTGGTCATCTTTTTTCATTCAGTTTGAGATCTTTCTGCTTCTTCGAGTAACAGATGATTTTTGGATCAAAATATGGGCATGTAGGGTTAAATGCTAAGAGACTGTGGATCTTATGTAAACCTTCTGCATTAGTTGACTTCCTGAAACAGTGGTTTTTTGGAGAAAGGAAGGCAGAATCCTTTTCCTGCTGGGTGGGGGTAGAGTCCAGGTTTTTCCACTTGGCAGTTATTGACATTTAAAGAGAGGGCTCCTTATTATGACTGATCAGAAGTGTGAATTCTGGCTCCCCCCTAGGCCTATACTGCTAGTTCAGCCTGTCTGGGAGGATAGCAATCTCTTACTACTACCTAGGTAGTCCCCACTGGTACTACAGGGAGACCATGGCGTCACCTACGCTGCTGGGCAGTGATGAAAATCCTGACTCATCAGTTGACCTCCTGTGACTCCACACCAGGGGGCAGTGTAGGGACTCATTCCTGGTCAGTGGGGTGAAAGTACAGGGTCTTGGTTTTCTCTTTTAGAATCCTGGCAGTGGGGCTAGGGTCCCCCAGAGCCTCATGGTTGTGGAAGTCTAAGCTTCTCATTTAGCCTTTGTTGGCACAGGTGGGATTAGAGCACAGATTTTTTGATGGTATTTGACTAGAGTACAACAGTTATTATCTTAAAGTTTTCTATGTTTCTTGGCTGCTTTTCTCAGCCCTTAGAATGTGTTTTTGTTGGAGTTGTTTAATCTGCACTTGATGCTTACTGGGTGGTTATTTTCTTTAATTCCTAGTCTGGTATATATGAAAAAATAGAAAATTCATGTCATTCCTTGAGTCCTGAGATCACTAACCAAAGTACGACTCTCTATGTATATGTATATACATATACACGTACATGTCAAAGTTATAGCTACTATTTTACTTCTTATTTATTATGTGAATTCTTTTTGAGGTTACAAGTTTTCCCTAAATGTCACTTGTAATTGTTGTATAATTGTTCAATTGGTCTTATTGAACTAATCCTGTATTTTTTTTAACATTGGGGCTACTTAAAAATTTTTAATAGAGTACATAACACTAAGGAATTATATTTATTCATAATTTTTGTCTAATTATATGATTATGTTCATAGACTGTATTTCTAGAAGGAGAGTTACTAGATGATCTATTATGAAAACATTGAAAGATCCATGATAAATATTTGTGTTTTCAGAAAAGTGGTATTGATTTTGACTCTTAAAGGCAGTGCATGACTTGGGTGCTGTGGTGCAAGCTTGTAATTCCAGTGATGACATATTTGACAAATTCTTGAAAGCATCCATCATAAGCTGAGGCAGGAGGATTGCAAGTTTGGGGCTAGCCTGGGAAACAGAAAAATTGTCTCAAAAAATAATAATTAAAAAAAAAGGAATGAAGCAGTGTATGAAGGAAAGACTTAGTGTACACTAAAGTTGGGTGTTATCATTTGGAAATCTTTGCTGATTTAAAAGGCAAAAAGAATATTTTTAAATTTTAAATAGGATTTCTTTGATAGTGAAGTTGAACTTCACTACAATTCTAATTCAATGTATTACCAACAACATGGAGTCTTAAAGAAATAAATTGTAATAGTCATGAAATATAAAGTTTGATGATATATAAATTTACATATGAGATAAAATTGCATAGAACTATATATACAAAAACACAGAAACATACAAATGAGTATGTAGAAACAGGTGAAAATTTGAATCAAGATTGTGCACCATAAAAAAATAATCAACAGGACAGAATGTTGAATTGATGGTGTGGTACTACTAATACCACATACAGTAGTACAAAATCTTGACCCCATGACACTACCACCATGGACCATACCAGCTTATGTAAGAGGTCCACAATTTACAATTTCATATGACAGGGTAACAGTTGAAGAACATTATTTTAAATTGGCTTATCTTATTTGCAGCATAATAGTATTTTTTAACAATTAAACAAACCCCTTTTGTAGAAAAGTTGGTTCTGAGATAAATTGTAATGCTCAATTCCATTCAGAAACATCCCTCACCATTTAAATCTTCAGAAAAAAAGGAAAAGAAATCACATCACCGTTTTATAAGGTACAATTTATGAACATTTTAGATTACAAATCCTCTTGCCTAAGAAAAAGAATATAAAAAATAGATTTGGTTGCTCTGCCTACTTGGAATAATTTTTAAAAAGCTTATTATTTTATAAAAAATATTAGCACACACAGGCAGGATACCTTTTTAAATCAAATTCTTGATGCTTCCTAGTCACCAAAGTCAATAATCAATACACTCAAGCAGAGATGAATGAGTTATAATCTGTCAAATAACATCTTTGAGAAATAGACTATGACAGTGGTGCTTGTAAGACTCCAATAGAAGCTGTTTTGAACTATTGGGTCAATCTCTCTCTCTTTCATTTGCCTAGTGGCTTATATAACTTTACATAGGCAGACTGTTCTATGAATTAATACATAATATTTAACTTCAGAAATCTGATGAAATCAATCGTATCGTTGTGTCACATTATCTCACATAATTTTTTATAGTATGCCTATATATTTTGTGAGAAAGTTTAATAGTCATATTGTTATGCTTGATCAAAATATATTCAATGAGTACTTGCTGGAAGAAGAAATCATATAATAATCAACTTTTTTTTGACCCAAAGTAAGGGCAGCATTATATGATTAAACTTAAAATGTTGAGTTATATGTAATTCCCAGTGATGCAGAAAACATATGTTGCCTCCATGCTAAACTTTTATTCATTGAACAAATATTTATTTAATTTGTGATTTATTTGTCATGCTTAGCTTTGGGAATAGATGAAAGTCTCTGCTTTAATAGAGTTTTCAGTCTAAAGAATGTCATGCATATAATAAAATGTGCTATTAGTGAGGTAGATACAAAGTCTACAGTACTTACCCAGGATTGTTACATAGGTAAACACAGGAAGTACAGTAGAGGAAAATCTAGCATGGGTGTGGTGAGAATTAGTCAAAGAAGGCTTCCCAGAGGAAGTGATATTTTAGTTGAATGTTAAGTGCAGTAAGAGGTTAGCTAGCTGAAGGAAAAAAGGGATCATTGCATGGTGGGAACATTTTTCAAAAGACGGAACTTGAGTGAGCATACTTGTTTGGAGGCACTAGATACCACTTACCATGCCAGTGGTAAATGGTAGTGACAGAGAAGTAAATGAAGAGGGATGTGGGAGACATCATGAAAGATCTTTTAGACAAAGGTAAGGAGTTTGGATTTTATCGCTAATGAAGATCTTTTTAAAAATTTTAAGTAGAAAAATGATATGATCAGTTTATTTTTAATTGTGAAATATACACACAGAAGAGTACATTAAACAAATATGTTAAAGAATAATTACAACCTACACTTTATGTACTACTCATACTATGAGATAAATTCCCAGTAAGCCCCTGGGTGTCCCTTTCAGATCACATACCTCTCCCCATCAAAGAAAACTACCCATGACTATACTACCTTTTGTTATGTTCATTTCCTGTTTTTCTTTGTAGGCTTCCTATCTACAATGTGTGAAGGTGTACACTATTCATCATAGTTTCCTTATGCTTCAACTCCATATAATATTTATAATCAGTGTGTGTGTATGTGTGTAAAATATTATTAATGCAGTGTATTGAAATATATTAATACATTAATATATGCAGTATATATATAAATACATTAATATGTATTATCAATCTCTTGATAATTGTGCTAAACATTATGAAATTCTTCCATGTTCATTCATGAAGCTTATTCATCCAAACTGTTGCTTAGTAGTCTACTTTAAGAATATGCCAAGAGTTAACTTATCTGTTCTACTGTTATTACTGTTATGGACATTTGACTATTTCTGTATTATTCATGTTAGTATAAAATATATAATATCTTTGTGGCTATTGTGAATGGAGTAGTTTTCCTAATTTCTCTTTTAGAGGATTCATCCCTTATGAAAAGAAATGCATTAGACTTATGTGTGTTGATTTTACTTCTTGCTACTTTGCTGAATTCATTTATTAGTTCTAGAAGTTTTCTGGTGGAGTTTTTTAGATCTATTGATGTGATGAATTACATTTATTGATTTCCAGATGTTGAACCAACCTTGCATCCCTGGAATAAACCCCACTTGATCATAGTGCACTATCTTTTTAATATATTTTTGTATGCAATTTGCCAGTGTTTTGTTAAGGATTTTTGTGCATCTATGTTCATCAGGGATATTGGTCTAAAGTTTTCTTTCCTTGATATGTCTTTGTCTGGTTTTGGTATCAGGGTGATGCTAGTTCATAGAATGAGTTTGGAAGGGTTCCCTCCTTCACTATTTCATGGAGTGCTTTGAGGAGTATTGGTATTCTTCTTTGAGGGTCTTGTAGAATTAGGCTGAGAATTCATCTGGTCCTGGGCTTTTCCTTGGTTGGTAGGCTTTTGATGGTTTCTTCTATTTCATTGCTTGAAATTGATCTGCTTAAATTGTGTATGTCCTCCTGATTCATCATGTACAACCATAAAAATGAAAAGTTGTACTGCATTTGTGTACAATGAATCAAAATGTGGTCTGTAAAAATAAAAAAAAGATTAGTAAATGTAAAAGACAGCATACACTAACTTTGTAACCCTTTTCTTCTCCAGAACGATTTGAAAAATAACTTCACAAAGCAGTAATTATAAAATGTGTTCAAATTTTGTTCATTGTCTCAGATGTTTGGAGTCCCAGGCATTTATATGAATTTTAGGATTACTTTGTCAATTTCTGCAGAGAGGCTGATGAGGGTTTTGCTGGAAACTGCTTTGAATATGTAGATTATTTGAAAGTAGTTCTGCCTTAACAACATTAAATCTTTTGTTTCAAGGGAAAAAATAAAATATATAATGTCACTTTTTATGTTTACATACATATTGTTGCTTATAGATTCTCTCACACACAGGTAAGAGCTTCTCTAGGCTAAATACCAAAAGAAGGAATTACTAAGTTTTGGGGTATGTACACCATTAATTTTACTAAATAATTCCAAAATATTTTTTTCCAGTTGGTTACATCCATTTTCACTCCCAGAAGTGGTATAGGAGAAACTCTACATTCCTGCCAACACTTGATTTACAAGTTTTAAGCTTTTCTAATCAGGTGGATACATAATTACACTCATTGAAGTATTCATTTGCATTTTTCTGATTGCTAATGAAGAGCATCTTTTCATTTTTTATTGGCCATTTGATCTTCTTCTTTTGTGAAGTGCCTGCTGAAATCTTTTCTGAGATTTGTTTTTCAAAATAATAAGTAACATTTTTGGTGTTCTTACTGTGTAATAGGCACTCTGCTAAGCACTTTATAAGCATTTAATCTTCCATCAGCTCTTGCTTTACAGATGAAGGAATTCAGGTTTTGAGAGGCTAAAAAACTTGCTACACAGTTAAGAAACAGTGGACTTAGCATCCAGCACTAGGTCTTTCTGATGCCAGGGTTCTTTAGTTTTGTGGAGTGCTTGGAAAGAGATTAGATTGGAACCAGAGAGACACTATAGTTGCTATTGCAAGAATTGTTAGAAAAATAATAAGGGTCTGAAGCAAAGAATTGTCAGTAGGGCATATGTACCACACAGCTAGAATTGGTAATGAATGTGGTGGGTGAATAAGAGGGAGGATTTTAAAAGTCTCAAGTTTTGATACCTTCCGTGTGGTAGATTCAATATTAGTCATATAATATATACTTATAGTCTTGGCATTATGGTAGATTTTAAGAATTATGATTAAGTGAGAGATGAGTTTAGTTTACAGGTTCATCAATTTTAGGGTTTAAAGAGACCACAGTGTTTATTTGGGTCAACTCTGCCTTTTAAAGATGTGGTATGAATTGCTAAACAAGGGTAAGTGACTTGTTCAGGATCGCATGTTACTAAGTGTCAGGCTAAGAATAGACACCAGGACAAAAAAAAAAAAAAAAAAAAAAAAATGTGAAGAAGTAACACCACCTGACTTTTAAATTAATGAGTGAAAATATAGTCAGCCTATTTTATTTCCAAAATGTTTCTTAGGTCAGTCCCCTTTGATCCTAGTGTATCATCACTGCCATGATTTAGGCCCTGATCATCATCTTCAGCAGGTTTATGTCAGGGACCTGACATGATTTCTTCTTCTCTGGTTCTACTAATGAAATCACAGATTTTTAAAATTTGATTTGCAGTTACCATACAATTGCCCAGCTTCAAGTTTCTTTGATATGCTTCATCCCTCTAAGTAATAATTTCCCTTCTCTCTAAAATACAGCATACTCCTGTCCACCCCCATTTTAGAGACAAATGCCCTCTTAAATTGCCTGGGGACATCAACATGCTTTAGTTTCATCACATGCACACTCAGGTATTTCTTAGCTCTGTTATTTGCTTCATAGTGTCTATTCTGACTGTCTTCACTGCATCCATCCCTTACAGATACGCCCAACTTATCATGCTTTGACTAATGACTTTTGATTGCACAATGGTTCAAAAGTGATATGCATTCAGTTGTAACTATATTTCAAATTTTGAATTTTGATTTTCTTTTCCCTAGTGAGATATGCTGTATGGGTGCTCTTTTGTGACGTTAGGTAGCAGCAGCAAGTTGTCAGTCAAATGAGACATACAACACTTCATTGTAAAATAGGATTTGTGGTGGATGATTTTTCCTCACTGTAAGCTAGTATAAGTGTTCTGAGCATAAGTGTTCTAGTAAGCTACGATGTTTGGTAGTTTAGGTATATTAAGTGCATTATCTGTTTAGGATATTTTCAATTTCCAATAGGTTCATTGGGGACATAACTCCATAGTAAATTGAGAAGCATCTGTACTTAGACCTTGTTATCCTTTGAGACATTTGCTACTCTAAGATGATCTAAGGCCCAGCAGCAGGGGCCTCTTCTGAACTTGATAGAAATGCAGCATCTCAGGTTCTTAGGAGACTCACTGATTCAGAATATGCATTTTAACAGGACCCTTAGGTTTTTGTGCACATTATGGTTTGAGAGGTACTGTGTAAATTTGCTTTAGATTTCATCAGATGGCTTCTCCTGAAAATCTTTCCTGATTTGCATCAGATGGCTTCTCCTGAAAATTTCCCCTTCCATTTAGCATCTCTTCTCAGGGCTCTCAGTAACCTGTGCATATCTACTCACTGAGTTACCACAATGGCCTATTATCTATCTGCTTATGCATCTGCGTTGCCACTCCACCTTAGCCAGGGAGTAATTTAGCCAGATTGATTTATCTTTTGATTTTCTCTCCACATAGCACAATGCCTCATACTCTACTTACTAGACACTGCATAAATATTTGCTGAATGACAGCTTAATGAAAGAAGGGAGAATGAGAAAGAGATAGATATGCAGAATGACAGAAGCAGAGGCAGGACAAAGGTAAACACAGGAGAAAAAAAGCACAAGAGGCTTCCATAGAGAAATAACTAGATTATACAAGGACACCAAAAATCGTACCTCTGGATGTAGTCTGGAAACCTTTTAAACATGTTAGGTTAAAACTATATTGTATGACAAATTTTTCAAAAGAAAACATTGCCTTAATTTCTAACTTAAAAGCTTTGCGCCATGGTTGTCATTGTTAAGTAGTTTTGCCGACATTCATTTTACTTTCTTAAACGAAGTATCCTACTACTCTTTTTACTATTTGGAGACTATTTGGTATATCGTGTGTAGCTTTAAGTGCCTTCAATTACAAGGGACATTTGCAAAATGAAGTGAGTTCTAATGATGGTGGCAAGGGCGGTGAGGGCACAGGAGACATCTTGTGATGGATAGTCAAAAGAAATTAGAGTGTATTGCCTAGAGCATAGAAATGGGGAATAGGGAGGGAGAATGAGCAAGGAGCTGCCTTAAAATACGTACGTTAAGGACTTTCATGTGAACGAGGTTAGAGGATGAGTGATTATTTTTAAGTTGCAAAGAGGACAGAATTAAGAGTACAGTGAGAAGATAGTATCATGCATTGGACAACTTCTGGATTATTAAAACTGTTAAGCCTGGAAGTATTTAATCATGTTCATGGTTAACCAAATTTGAAGTTTGTTAGAGATGACAGTGCTTTGTGTGGGAGATTGAACTAAATGACCTTTAGGGTTTAGGGATTTTACAGCTTATGAATCCATAGTTACTCAAAGAAACACAGGAAGAATGAGAACTATAATAGAGAAGAAAGTTAGCAGCTAACCTTTATTGAGGGACTACCTCATGCCAGGCACTATCCAAAATGCTTTGCATGTGCTAATTCATTTAATCCTCCCACCTATCCTACTGAACATTCGTTCTTTATAAATGGTGAAAATAAGGCACAGAAGATTTAGTACCTTGCTTTAGGTCATGTAGCAGTGGTAGTAGAGCCCAGGGAGTCTACTTTGGAGCTTTTTAATTTTTATTTGTATTTATTTATTTATTTTTTATTCCTATGCTCTATCATTCTCAGCATTAAAGGTGAAAGTTGGACCAAAATCAAACCTTGAAACATTGGTATGTTTTGAAATCCAGGTAAATATGAGGACAAGAATTCAAAGGAACAGTAACAACATAAAGTAATATGAGCTAGAAATTAGCATGACAAGTTCATGCAACTAAATACTGTAAAAATGAGATAAATAAGAATATTCTGAAATTTGTCATTCTAGGATGCTATTCAGTCTTGCTGTTCAAAGGCTGTAACAGTTGCCAAAATGGGAAATTAAATTCTTTGGACTACTTAACCCTAAGAAAACTGACACAAGTAGCCTTAAACTATTCAAATATTTCTGAATATTTGTATTCCTTCCAAATTCATATGTTGAATTCTAGCCTGAAAGTGATGGGATTAGGAGTCCAGGACTTTGGGAAGTGATTAGGTCATAATGGTGGAGCCATTGTAATTGGAATATATGTCCTTATAAAAGAGACCCGAAAGAGATGACTAACTTGTCTCTTCCATCACGTGAAAACACAGTGAGAGGTGCCATGGAGGAGGCAGAGAGTGCATTGTCACTAGTCATCAGATCTGCTTTAATCTTGGACCACTTGGGCTTCCAGAACTGTGAGAAATAGTTTTTGTTGTTTTTAAACTGCCTAGCTTACACTATTTTTTTTTTTTTTTTAATGGAAGCCCAAATAGCCTTAATAGTATTAGTAAATTCTTTTAAGATTTTTTTTTCTTCACTTATTGGTAGAACTGCAGGCTATTTCTCTTAGTATGGTAGATTCAGAGCTGTTGCTATTTGAGAGTTCCTAAGTAATTTGATGCTAGATCAGTAAAATACATTGAGTGCTTTCTTGTAGAACTTTGTGGTTTCCTGGAGCTTATTCCAAGAGTTATTCAGCATCTGCAAATCTTTTAGTATCTATCAGGTTCTTCATGAAGAATTATTTGTGTTTTGGAAAGCAGTATAAGAGGAACTGCTATTAAAATCAAACTATGAGATTTAAAATAAAATTTGGTTACCATAAGACAACTTTTCAGGTTAGGACTTGTTGGAAAATTTAATCTATAGAGTAACGTCATTTATTCCATGTAATTTTTTTATTTTTAATGTTTCTACTAGAAGTTACATATGCCAGATGTTTTAAAGTTTTCTATTTAACTTTTGGGGGACCTAGGAGGTTTGTCAGCACTTTGCTTTCTAAGACCTACATTTAAGCTCTCCTTTTTATCTGAATGTGGAATGTGGACAACTTTGACAATATTGCTTTTAGAAAATCACTTTTAAATCTTAAAAATCAACATAATTCTGCTTTAGAGTTATATATATTTATAATGTTAATCACTAAATTACTCTCTGCACACAACTAGTATACACAAATGTTTACTCACTGGTTTACTTCTGTGAGGGGGTTTTTAAACATTTCCCTTTAGAAAACGTGATTCCTAAGCTATACCAGGGTTTGTCAACATGCCAGGTGAAACTATTGACATCTCAATCACTTTAGGAATGATATTGATACAACACATTTGCATGAAGATTAGCAGACATTTTCAGTAAACAGATTACTTTAGTAAAATCTCTGAAGAATGAATCAGACACACTGTGAATCTTAACAATAGAGCATTCTAACAAGACAGTTGTACTTTGATAAGTCACTCTAGTCCTGGTTAGACTGTGGGGAGTGCTATGAATAAAGATTTGGTGGATGGGACAGAGGCTGGGGAGCAGTTCTTTCTAGATGAGTTACCTGAAGGGATCTGATAAGGAGAGAGGATTATGGAACCATGAACATATTTTAGTGTTGCAGATGCAAACAAAATTTCTGGAAGAGGGAACAGAATTACAATGAGCAGAGTGGGTTTGGAGCTCAGAGTTTAGGCTGTGTGACTGTGCATGGAGGAGAAGGCAGTCTCCATGTGGCTGGGAAAACTGAGCAGGGCCAGACTGAGGGAGTCTTTGAGTGACCATGAAAGAACTGGAGTCTGTCTGTATAGACAATGAAGAGCTTCAGTTGTTTTCTGATCAGGTTTAAGAAAATGATTCTGGTGGTAATGTTGAGGGTGGAGAGGACTCAATACACGCAGGGTAAGCAGTGAGAAAGAGGTGGGACTGAGAACCCAGCTTAAAGAAAAGTCATTAAAAATCTATGCAGAGGGATCCACTAGGAAGGGAAGGCTTCCAGGTTTTAGATAATTTGGAGTAGAAATCTGTGACAGAGCCAGGGTTTCACTCAAGGGAAGGTAAACACTGGATTCTTTTTGATTTAATTCTAGTCCCAACCATAGTCTTGCTAAGAAATTATGAAAGGTCCTTGGGTTTGGTTTCTTCCTATGTAAAATGTAGACATGGATCACTTGCCTATGTGTGTCACAGGAGTCTCTGTAAGGATTAATAAGCTCTTTGACAGAAAGGCGCTTTATTAATCTAAACCATCAATAATAAAAATGAGAATGTTTGCCAGGTGCTTTTGCTCCTGTGTCAAAGGCTGCTGTGTGAATATGAAATACTGCCTGGAACAGTTGTCATTGTCAATGATAGTAAAGTCATCACCACAGAATGCCTACACAGCAAACTTGTTCTCCAAAGCGGGAAGATGAAGCCAGGCATGGAAGTCCATTCCATTTTGCTTATTATGAATCTGCTCTGTTGTAAATTTTCCTGGGTTAGTGGAGAAGTCATTTTAAGAGTGTTTGGATTTCATTGTATCTCACTATTTCTTTCATTCTATTCTGGCAAGGTGTTCTTCACTATCAGGGGCATCACCATTTTGACTTTCTCATGCAAATGGAGGTGGAAATGGAAGTGGGACAACATTTGCTGTGCCTGGTACTTACATTTCTGTTCTTGTCAACTTCATCTAGTTCCATTAATTTAACCCTTGGCCATATAGTATGGTGGTGAAGTGTGTAACTGTGGGGGTTAGACTGCTTAGGTTGAAATCCAAGTTCTCTTACTTTACTGGTTAAGTCACACAACTTCTTAAACTTCAGTTTCCTCATCTGCAAATGGCATTAATAATGGGTCATTGTGAGGATAATGAATATAAAGTACACAGTATTAGGTTTCAGTAACTTCCAGTCTTGTTTTTTGTTTTATTTTGTGCATTTTTGTTCAGTTTTTGTTACCATTATCACCAACATGTTTCTCCTCTTTCTTAGAGTCTTTTGTTCTTCCTTGTTCATTCAATATCATTTATCAATGATTTGTGACCTCACAATTGATCATCAGTCTTTTGTTTAGCTAGAATAATATTCTAAAGAGTCCACAAAAATATTAAATTTTATTCATTTCCTTTTTATGTATTCTCATAGGACTTTCTTTTGCCTCAGTAAGTCAAGTACTTAATTCTGCTGTGAACGTAAGGGATAACATTGCCCTCCTAACCATTAGCAAATTTTACTTCCCTTGATACATTGCTGTCTTCTCCCACAATCATGCTGCAAAGAAAATTTGCTTGCTTTCTTTTGATCCCTGTATTTAATATTTTCTCCAGGTCTGTAACAGTATGTTTCTTGCTATTGATCGAGTCTCTCTAGAATTCTAAAGATACATTCCCACATCATCTTAGATCCATCATCATCTGTTTGGAAAACTCCCCAAGTCTTGGGTTTATAGCACTGAGGATCAGTGTGTGGTTGGGACTAAAATCAAGCATGTACTTGGCTCACCAAATCAGGGCTCAATTTTCTAATTTGCACAATATCTTCAAGGGTTTGTTGGTTCCACTGAGCACCCTATCATTTGCTATTTATTTATATTGATAAACAATACTTGCAAATACCAATAGATTTTGGCTAAATATACCATCGATAGATTCTTCTCTTTATAATAGTTGCATAGAATAAGTATTCAATCACCATCTTTCTCTCTATTGTTTCTAACTTCTTTGGGTCAGATGAAGGCAAATGAAGGTAATGAACTTGTTTCCTATGAAAAATTGTTGCATATCTGTTAATATTGAATTATATTCAAATTGTATAGGAAAGACTGAAAATGACTTGAGAATAGCTGCTAGTAGAGGTGGGAAAATGATTGAGTAGTAAGGCAAATCAGCATACATTAGCATTTAATCAGTTCCTTCTTTTATGATTGCAATGTTGAGGATTCTCTTAATCATGCTGACTTAGAAATTGTTTAGATGAGCATACCAAGAGGGAGTTTCCTTTTTGAAAATTGTGATCTTTTATCTGATATTAGTTCACAGAGATAGAAATTTAGCACTTCTGCCTCATTTACCTTTTAGTATGAAGTTCACGTAGTACATGCTAAATATATGTCTTGGCCAAGTTACCTAATGCCTGGTCCTTTTTTTTTTTTTTTTTTTTTTTTCTTTTTCTATCTTTCTATTTTATTTCATTTGTGAAACAGGAACAATAGAGTATCAATTTTATAAGGTGGTTGTGAGAATGAATTGAAGAAAGAGATGTAAATTGATTAGGTCAATGCCTGGCACAGAAAAAAATTTTAATACCTGTTACTAAATACTATTATGCCCTTGAAATTAACATGGTAGTGCCATTAGATTTTGGTTCTGGAGTCAAACTGCTGAGTTTGAGTCATTTATTGCTTGGGTAGTTTTGGATACTTGTGATCTCTCTGAGCCTTTGTTTCAGTAAAATTGGGACAGTAACAGTATCTACTTCACAAAGTTTATATAGGCAAGAAATGGAAAGCACTTAGCATGGAATTATCAACTACTATTTTTTGTAATCCTGACTGTGTGTCATATAATTGTTGTAATAGAAAATACTTATAGAGAAGTTAGGGTCGGGAAATATCTGAAGTATATTACATAAGTTTTTTCATTCATTTCTCATAATAGTTCCTAATGAGGTCAGTGCCATCATTATCACTGTTTTAAAGATGAATAAATAGAGGCGTAGAGAGGCTAAGCAACATTTCTGAGGTCCTGCACTCTGCTCTACTGCCTCTTACTTAGGGAAATAAAAAAAAAAAAAAAAATTGCTGTACTATCTGGAGAATGAAATTTGACCGTCACGCTAATGACTGAGGCAGTCACTTGTGTCCTGCCCTCTTTCAGTCCCTGACTATTCAGAAGTTCAGAGAAACCTGAACATATAAAGATTAGTGGGTAGCACTGAAGAAGAGACAGTAAGGCAATGTCTTAAAAGGCACACTAGGAGCCTCAAGCAGTGTGTGGAAATGAAGCCTCCAATTCTTTTTGTCCAAGACAAAATCTTACTGTCTTGGGGCTGAAGTGAGAACAGGGTTTACATGAGTCTTGGACACTGCAGGATTCTATCTGAGAGCGTAGACAATTGTGCACTTTGCTGTATGCCCTTGATGTCCCTGGTGTTATTTTAGATGATGTCAGTGTTGCGCTGCAGCCCTGCTGTCCCACCTGACTGCAGAGTGTGGTGCTCAAGGGCTTTGGTTTTCAAGTCCTACAGGTCAAATTCAAGTTCCCAGCCATAAATTAGTCAACACTTTTAAGACTTAGTTTCTTTATGTATAAAATGGGCATGTAACACATATCTCAGCATTTTTTTGATAATTGAATGTACATTTTAACATAGTTCTTGCTAGAGCAGGGGATTATTATTTTTTTTTTTTGTTATTAGAACACTAAAAACTGAAAAAGATTGGTTTGCTTTGGATCATTACCAAGCAGTTTCATTATTGAAACAACAAAAGAAATTCAGCTGATATCATCGCAAATGCTCTGGGAGTATTTTTCAATATGATAAAATAAACTGATTTTATTTTCATCTTCATTAGCATGTATACTCCTGTATGACCCCTACTAGGATTGGAGAAAGCAAGCTATGAAAATAGCAGATAGGGCTGGGAAGTTCAAGAAAGAAATGGGTCTATAAATTAGTTGTCTGTTGTTTCTTTATATAAGTAAGACCATGTATGTGAATGTACTTCATAATTTGTGCTTCTCTACAAGTCCAGTCTTTTTAAAAATTTCATAGGAAATCTGAAAAAAAAAGAGCAAAATAGTGTCAGTTTAGTCAGGAAAAACAGGGAGAAGAGGAGTTCTTGCATTATATCTTAAGAAAAGTGTCTGGATTGGATTGAAAGAAAGTAGCATTTGAGCAAGTAGACAACTAGGAAAAGGGAAATAGGAAAAAAAATACACAGAAAAACATATACAAATAAGAATAAAATGATCAGTCTGATAGTATTGGAATATGATATCTTTCTGGACAAATCAGTGGAGTCTTGAGTGCCAGGTAGAGGATTCTGAGTGATATTCAGTCAACCTCAACTCAGTGCTTCTGATTCCCTAGGGAATCAGAAAGCAACATTTTCTTTCACTATTTGTGGAACGATAGTGGCAGACTAGTTAAATCTTCTCTGTGTCAGTCCTTTATTAGGGCACTGATATAGTAAGTGTTTACCACAGGTCCTCCTCCTAGGTTTTAAGGGATTATCTGGTCATGTCAGGTGCAGATGTCTTCCATTGAGGGCCCAGAATTGTTACCACTTTCCATTTCCCCATTTTCTCTCTGATGTGAGAGACAGTTCCTTCTTTGTGACTCTCAAATACAAAAGAACTTAAAGTTATACACCTTCTTCCAAATATCCACTCATATAAATGTGGAGAGAGAACTTGGGCAATTTCTGAGTTCATCTGGAGTGACTCAGATGTGAGTAGCACTTCCTGGGTGATCAAGTTGATTATCATCCTCCTATCCCTAGTGCAGAAGATCATTTCTAAATTTAATCTATGGTGACATTTCTACTTGTGTTAAAATGAACCAGTTGGGAATAAAGGTAATATGGGTATATCATCAGTTACCATATTGATTCCAAGCACAGATTTGACTTCCCTTTATTAGTTCAGTAAATATTTATTAAGTTCTACTATGCGTCAGGTCATGTTCTAGATGTGGGGATTCAGTAATGAGCATAACAGATTAAAAAAAGTACTCCTGACTTCATGGGGTTTAAGTTTTGGTGGAAACAGATGGATAATAAGCTGGATGGCTAAATAAAATATGTTGTATAGAAGATGGTAGAAATGGTCAAGGAGAATATTAAAGCAGGAAAGTGGAGTAGGGAGTATGGTGGAGGGTTAAAGTTTTACATTGGGTGACCTGGGAAGATCTTCCTGTGGCATCACTGAGCAAAGGCCTTATTTGATATGAATTCATACTCTCATGTTCCCCCTTTCTGAATGATTCCATCTCTCCTAAAGATGTATACTTAATAAAAGTGGAAACACTGGATAAACTTGTACTCTCTTCATGGGTTTGTTGGAACTGTGATTTCTTGATAGAATCCCCAAATAAATTCTCAAAACTTGCTTGTTGGAGAAAATGGAATTGTCGAGCTTAAGGTTAAAATGTTTAATTCCGCCAGAGACTAGGACTCAAACAACCAAGACCAACTTCTAGAGTTAGTCATAATGGTTTAACTTTCCCCAAATTCTCACCATTAATTTAAAAAAACAGTTTAAATTTTTAAATTATTTTTCTTACATAAAATTGATTCTGCCCTTGCTTAGAAATTATCTGACATTAATTTATAGAAGCAATTTCATGTTCTAGTTGTTTTCTAAAGGTTATTGTATAACATTTTCTTGTTCATAAATTTATTTGATCTTATACCAATTTCAACACAAATTGCACTTTTCTTTTTAGATTAGAAAATATTTTGACTCTAGTTTGAGTTCCTTTGACTAATTTCCAATACAGGGACATATCTCTGACATTATATTAGATTTTAAAAGTAACTTCTCACATAATGCTTGTATATCAATGTCTTGTACATGTTTCACATCAGTGACATTTTCCTGTAGCTTCTAAGACCTTTGTGATCTTTTAGTTTGAATAGAATTCAGTCTCTCTCTCTCTATATATAGAGTTCATACTGAATAAATATAGTCTTCTAACAAGCCTTAGAATCAGTCTTGTTATCATATATAGGATTATAGTCTGGTGAGGGAAACAGATAATTTCCTTCAAAGTATGTATCACAGTTTGTAATTATGTAGTTTATTTCTACATTTGTTTTTAATATTTGAAGAAAGTACAAGAAAGAGCCTTATTGGGGGAACACAGTATTTTTTTCTATGAGCATATTGCAAGGGTACTGAATACAGTTTGAGAAAATCTCCTTGAGAAAAGATGACTGGGTAAGATTAGCCCGATGAAGGAAGAAGGTTGGCGGAGAGGGAGAAATTTTCAGGCTGAGGAAATAGCATATGTGAAGATCCAGAGGTGTCAGAGACTTGAAGAGCTGCAAGCTGTGTAAGAGGAAGAGGAATACCAATGAGGTTTAAGAAGAAGTGCAGAGTCAGATTTCATTATGAAGAGTTTTGTGAGTCATATTCCCTATGACACGGAAGAGTTTTAAGACAAGGGCTACAGCTTGACCGAATTTGAGCTTTTGAGGTGTGCTCCCTTTGCCCTGTGGAAAGGGTAGTGAAAAGACAATGTGATCTGGGAGAGACATAGTGGTGGCCTGGACCAGGCTGATCAGTGAGAAGAGAAGGGGACATGCTCAGAGGACAGTCAAGAGAATCTGTAGGACTTGTTTGCATTTGGAAGATAAGGGGAGTGACAGACTTGATTTCTGGCTTCTGGCTTGAATGATTGTGTGGGTGGTGGTTAGAATTTTAGAGAAAGGGAACACTGGAGGAGGAACAGGCTTGGAAGAAAAAGACAAATTCAGCTTGGACATCTTGAATTTGAGATTTGCAGCAAGCAGTTGCACATGTATTTTTAAAGTTTAGGAAATAAGTGTGGACTCAACATTATTCTTAGGTCCCATCCATCACTAAGCAGAAGCATAGAGGCTGGGAGCAGAGCTTGGGGAAAGTGAGATTCTAGGAACAAACCTTGGTGAGCACTAACAAGGGCTGGCCATAGAGGTAGGGAGAAAATAACAATTAAAATTATAAAAGCTAAAACATGTATACTACTATGTACTAGGTGCATATATTAGATAAACTTAATCTTCTTGAGAGGTTGGTGCTACTGTGATCCTGATTTTACAGATGAAAAATACGTAAGCCCCAGAAAGTTTAAGTAAATTACAGACTCACACAAACAGTACATAGTGGAATTGATTAAAGTCAATCTGTTCTGGCTTTAGAGTCTATGTGCTCTTTCTTTACACTTTACTGAAAACCATAGAACTGTCTAGAAGCTCTAGGGAGCGAATGAGTCATCACCATTGTTGCTGCTTGGAGATCAAGGGCAATCAAGGCAGGAAGTTGTCAGTCAGATTTAGTTGTGACCTTTGCCTTTCTTGGGAACACATTTGCAGTTGTGGGAGTCTGAGAAGACAGACTGCAGTAGGTACACACCTGGAGATGAGGAAGTGAACACAGCAAGCATAGATGATGCTTTCAGGAGTTTGACTGGGAAGGTAAGAAAAGAGGACTTGGGGAATTATCTCGTTCTTTGGGATAGGAAATAATTCATGGAAAGTACTTGGTATTATTTGATATGGTGGTAGAATAGAGGGATTTTTTTTTTTTTGTTTTCATACTGAGGTTTGAACCCAGGAGTGCTCCACAACTGAGCTGCATCCCCAGCCCTTTTCATATTCTTATTTTGAGATAGGGACTTGCTAAGTTGTTGAGGCTGGCCTGGAACTTGTGATCCTCCTCCTGAGTACCTGGGATTACAGGTGTGTACCACCATGCCTAGTCAGAAAAGGATTCTTTATGAGAGAAATGATTGTAAGAAGTGGATTTTTTTTTTCCCTAGAAGAAGGCAGGTGTGGTCTAAAGTAATCATAAAACAATACTTGATTATAAATTAAAGAAATTGTTGTTTTCTTAAAATCTCAACTACCATTACCAATCAGTCAGTAGATACAAAAATCTATAGCTAGAATAAAAACACCAGTTTATGACTTCTTTCTTAAGAATCTTGGGAAAAAATACTTTATAAACTTTAACCATACATAAATAGAGTAATAATTAAATTATTTACTTTTATCCAGTGCAAATGACAATCATATTTTAGTGTATTTTCCTTTGTTTGCTCACTTCTTTCCATTTATTACTTCAAAAATATAGATGGCAAAGATTGCCTTGAGGAATCCTTAAAGATTTCTTTCTTGTAATCTCATATCAGGTTTTAATTTTGACTCTAGTCTTTTGTCTGGTCAGTTGGATCACCAGCCTTTCTGCAACCTCCAAATTATTAAGAAGTACTTCTGAGAGGTTTTGTGGAAAGTTACAGCAAAGACTGGCCTATTTCTCTGTGAGAAGGTAGGGCATGGGAAAATGTCACCAGTGTCACTTTGGAAACATGCTATGTCAAGCCACAAGCAGTACTTTCCTACAAAGGTGGATGGAAATGTGCCCTCTAAAATTTGATATAATTTACTATATGTGTGTGTGTGTGTGTGTGTTTTCCTGCTGTAGAGGGCTGAAATTGCTGAGAATACTTTCTTATTGAACTTTTTGATTTTTAAAAATTAGGGTCTTTACTGAATTGTATTCCACAGTTTTCTTTCTTCTCCATCTGTGGAACTTTCTATAATTTTTAAAACCTTCCTAATGAAGGAGAAGGATTTATAAAATGATGTATTTAAATGCAAGGTTACATTTAATGTTGTGTTATTTCAAGTAAACAGTTTATTTTTTTAAAATTTATTAAATAAAATGCATGTTTTGAATGCATTTAATGTTTTTTATACTTTAATTTGTTGTACCTCTAGTTTGTGTTTTGCACATTATTTAAAGAAAAAGTTCCATAAATAGGGCTTTACTCTTCTTTACTCTTTAACGTTTTTAGGGAAACCTTAAGGTTATCGATTAGTCAATTCAGAGACCCATTTAGTTATTAATAAAGGAAAAGGGATGTGGAAACAAAATTAATGATAGAAAGAAACTGTTAATGATTAAGTGCATTTTAGTTTCAAGCCCTACCAAAGCGCAAGTAAAACCAGTTAAAGAATCAGTTAGGTGCAACTTTTTTTTTCCTCTTCTAAACAGGCCTTGTTGATAATTATAGTTGCTGAATCATTTGTCACTTTGTACCTTTCCTCACATTAGCTACAAAACATATTTCATGATGCTCATTTCATGATTGATTGCTCTTAGTTAAAGGTGCATGTGCCTTCCCTGTTAGAAGAATTCAGGGACTATGTGCTCGAGGAAACCCATAGTACATATTCTTTGTTGAATGAAAAATGGGATAGGGAAGCCAACTGAGGACATTTTTCTTCTCAGTTTAGTTAACTGACTCAGAGTGAAAGAGCACCTTGTGCCTTTCCAGGGCACCACACACACCCTAAGCTTAGTATCCTTTTCTGAGAGAGATAAACAGAGATGGGTTTTCCCCATTCTGGGCTTACTCTGATGGGTCTCTACTCCTGACTTAAGGGACTGATGAAAAAGTGCAGAATGGACTCTGCTCATACTTTAACATGACTGTACATCATGTTTGAGAAATGTTTTTATATTCAAACAAAATAACCTGCCCTGTGTTCAGTGTCTTGCTTTTGTGCCTCTAAGTGACAGAACATGTGTTCCTTCCCCGCTTAGGCTGTTATCTACTTGGTTTAGAATTTCCTACCCCTTTGGAAATGACTGTTTTTCTGGCTCATGCTTTGGTGAGAGTTTGAGAAAGTCTTTGATTTTAGGAATATTTCTGGTAGTTAAAGACAGGTTTGAGAGAGAAAGACGTTCGTTACTGTCTTTATTCCTTGCTTTCTAGCTTCCCTAGAAAGATGGGTAATTATCACAGATGTTAGGGGACATGTAGTGACCTTCTCTTTTTCTGTGCTTGTTGACTTATTATACATAATTCATAATATTGATAAGTTGCTTGGCAATATTTGTTTCTCCTTGATATTTTTCCAAACTATCATTCATTCAACAAATATTTATTGAAGATTTATTACAAACTAGTCATTTTTCTATAATTATAGGAAAAAGATTATTAGGATATAGTGTCTATTTGGAACATCTTAGTACCTAGAAAGAACACCAGTGGATCTACTGAACATATTTTAATTAGTTTAAGATTTCCAAAATAAGTTAAAAATACTAACCCATCATTATGACTATGTCAAATTAGCCTACAGAATGAAAGCAAACTCCTTAGTGTGGTTCCAATAGCTTATCTTAGTCTGTATCAGGGCTTCCCTCAGGAGTGGAAGAGCAAAAAAGTAAAAGTAATGGCAAAAAATGGAATTTATTTTGAAAGCTTACTATTTTCATCTGGTTTTGCTTCACTTGACAAATCCTATTAGGATAAGGAGTTCACAAAGGTAGCAGGTTCCTGAACTATTCATGAATTTCTACTTGAACACAAAGAAACTGAAAATAAACACATATTATTATTGTATTAATTCTAATAGAAAGACTTGTAATTCTGAACAGACACAAAACAATATACCATATATGACTTTTCACACTTGCACGTGCTCATTTAAAGAGTATGAACACATATATACACACATATACATTCCTATGTGTTCTCTTTGGTGGTCCACTAAACTGAACTTTCTTGAATTAGGGGTATAGTATTCTAACTTAAAAGTCTAGAAAATAGAAGCTCTTGCCTATCTTTCTTCTAATAATATTTAATTGCTTCACTGACTCCATTTCTTCTGAATTTTATAACTCTGGGCACAACTGCATTTTAAAATAATAGATTATCTTATAACATGATTAGCTTTCCCAAAAGTGTATATTATTTATTGACATTTCATTTTGGGAAGGTAGAAGGGAAGTTACTTGTAAAGACTAGAGGACCAGATTACTGGGAAAATTTGGGGGGAGGGCAGACCTGTGGCGATGGATCTCTATGTAGAGGCATGGCAGATGGCACAGTGTAGAACAAGATGATAAAAACAGGCAGAGACAAGTCACATTATCCTAAGCCCTAAAAAAGGAAATTTTGCTGCTGGAGTGGATCAAGCTCAGGACCTCACCCCTGCCCAGAGTGCAGAGAGTAAAGGGCATTTTCTTTTTTCATAACACAAATGATAGTTACCTACTTAAGTGAAATTGTAATACAACAATACAATTTACTGTCTGTAGATTAAATGTGATTTTTAATCTTAATCATAGCAATAACAATATGAAAAAAAAGTAGAACTAAGAGATCTATGAACAAAACCAATTAAGCAGCTGCTTCAGATATGTTTTAAGTAGATTAACATTTGTGGAGCAGGTTTCATTCCCACCAGAGTTTATAACTTTTCAGAAAATTGAACCAAATATTGAGATTTATCTTATTCCATTTAGGGCTGCTATAATGGAATACCAGACTGGCTAAATTATAAAAAACAGAAGTTTTATTTTCTCCCAGTTCTGGAAAATGGGACATCTAAAATTAAGGTGTCAACATTTGGTGTCTGATAAGGGAATTCTTGCTGTGTCCTTGCATGACAGAAGGCAGAAGGACAAGTTAACTGAATGCAGTGTGAAGCCACTTACATAAGGGCTTATATCCCATTCACAAAGGAGAAGCCCTCAGACCTAATTGCTTCTTTTTTTTTATTTGTTCTTTTTATTATACAGGACAGTAAGGTATATTTTGACATATCATATGTACATGGCTAATCACTTCTTAAAGTTCCTGACACTTACCATTATCCTATTGATACTATGAGTGTTGGAGGGGCTACATTCAGACCATAGCAAGATTTTAGAAAAAGTAGGATTTAAAAATGTATAGCAGTATGCTAGTAAATTGTTATGTAAAATATTGAAATCATCTTTTCCTTCAAAGAACTGTATCAATGTAAAAGTGAAACTTGTAAGTATTTCTAAAAGAAAGTAGTTTTGTAATTAAGGGGGAAATGTCCAATAGTTGAAAATAAAATTCCATGAGATTTTATTGTAGCATGTTGTCTCTGACTGAAGAAAGATAAAATTGTATTTTTTAAATTTGGGGTGAAGTAATTTTTTAAAGTTCATAGTGAGATAATCTGCTAAAAACAAAAACAAAAATAACAACAACAACAAAAACCCTGAAAGAATTCTGTATTTGGTAAACTTCACTTATAGTAGTCAAGGTTGCCCAAATTTGTGTAATTTAGTGAAGAATTTGACTTTAAACTAGATGCTATATGAAATAAAAAGATTTTGAGTCCTTGTGCAACACATGTATTCTGGCTACACAGTAATAAAAAGGTTCTTAAAGTGATTTAAGAATGCTGAAAGTAATATAACAAAAGAGTTAAATATTTACAAAGAGTAGATTTAGAATCAAGTAAGTATGTATATTTCCTGTACTACTGGACATATTTATACAATTCTTGGCGTGAATAATTTACTCCAGTTTTCAATAGGAGCTTTCTCTCTCTACCAAGTATGGTAATCTTTTAGTCCTATTATTTGTTATTGCTTAAATTGCTTCCCAGTTGTGAAAAGAGATATAGTCTGGTATTTGGTAGATTTTCAACAATTTCATCTTAAAAATCTAGTATAACCTGACTATAGAGGCCTCTAGGAGTATATTACTCTAAAGGGAATTTTTGCCATTACCCAGCTTTCTGTGAGACAACCTCTTTTTCCTACATTTATGAGAACTTGGGAGAAGAAGGGAGAAGATGTGGAAAGCCATGTTGCCATTTAATTTCCTCTGTCTACTGTCTGGGCTCAGATTCTTACCCTCTGTGTTAATTAACTTTCTATCACTGTGACAAAACAGATATTTAGCTAAAAAGGAGTAAATAAGTATTTTGGTTTACATATTCAGAACTTTCATCCTGTGGTCTGCTGAATCCAATGCTTTTGAGGCTGTGGCAAGGCAGAACATCACAGTTGGGAGAATGTGACTGGACAAAGCTGCTCACCTCCTGGTGACAAGAAAGCAAAGAGAGAGAGGAAGAAAGAGAGAAAGGGGCCAGGGCTCTTACTTTCCTTTCAAAGGCACACTGCCAATGATATAACTTCCATAAGGCCCCATCTCCTGAATTTTCCATTATCTCCCAGTAGTTCCACAGGTTTGCAACCAAGCCTTTAACATATTGCTTTTGGGGTTCATTTAAGATTCAAATCTTAACACTATCTTTTAGCTTAAACCACTTCAATGCTTCCCTATCGGTCTCTCTGCCTCAATTCCCTGTCTGTGAATGAATCACATACACAGATATGACAATGAATTTTCCAAAATAGATTGGCCCATGTCCTTTCCTTGCTTACATACATCTGGTAGGTTTCTCCATAAAGTCCAAATTTCTTAACAATGTAGTCTTTCCAGCATCATTTTCTACCCCTACAAATCCAAGATCTTGGTTAATCCTTGAATAAACCATGTCTTCTCACCTGTTTCCATCTGAATGGAATATTCTTATGTGCTAATTTCAGTCTTCAATGGGGTAAGTCCCATCCATTTTATAATGTCTCTGTGAAGGCCTTTCTGTACTTTCCCACACCTAGCAAAAGTATTGCTTTACTTTCTTGGTTCCCATAGGTCTACAATATATCTCTGTTATAACTCTTAATGTTGTAATTTGAAATGTCTATTTTCCTTTGAGAAATCTTCAAGGATAGAGCTATTTTCTTACCAGTCCTCTGGCATGCTTCATAAACAGTAGGTGCTCAATTAATATTGGTCAACAAATGAATAAATTCTGCTTAAGTTTTTTGCTTTATGAAAATTTAAATATTCTTTTCTTTGTATATACTGTTTGATTCTGACTAACAAAAATACATTAGTAACTAAATCCTCATATCATGATTTAATTAATTGAGGTGAAATGAATTAGAAATACAACATTCTATAACAAATTGTTTTTATTTAGAAACTCATGTTGAAACTACATAAACAATAACAGTGTTCTAGCATTTTTATTTTAAAATTCAGATATAGTCCAGCTTTTGAAATCTTATATTTCTAGATCTAAGCACATACATTTTTCATCATAAATAGGACTGCGCTTAGTAATATTATTTGTTGATGATGTTAATTCAATTTATGAAGTTTGAGAGGCAGCACGGTATAGTGGTTAAGCAATGCTGATTTTAGAACCAAACCATCTGGGCTTAAATATTATGTTTTAGTCAGCTTTTTCATTTCTGTGACCAAAAGATCTGACAAGAACAATTGGAAGAGGAAAAGTTTATTTGGAGGCTTATGGTTTCAGAGGTCTTAGTCTATACACGGTCAACTCCATTCTTAGGGGCCTGAGGTTAGGCAGAACATCTGTGCAGTAGAGTGTGGCAGAGAAAAGAAGCTCAGGACCTAGCGCCAGGGAGCAGAGAGAGAACCGTCCCTTCACCTCAGACAAAATATATACCCCAAAGGCATGCCACCAATGACTCACCTCTTCCAGCCACACCCCAACCTGCCAACAGTTACCACCCAGTTAATTCCTATCAGGGGATTAGCACCTTGATTGGGTTAAGGCTCTCATAACCCAATCATTTCACCACCAAATCCTGTTGTTATTGTCTCACACATGAGCTTTCAGGGAACACTTCACATTTACACTATAACATATTATCTTCACTAATTACTAGTTGAATGACTTTGTAAAGTTACTGTGCCTCTATTTCTTTTTCTTTTAAGTGACGATAATATGGTAACAATCATTAGGCTGTTTGGTAAATGAAATGAGCTATTTCATGTAAAAGTGCCTGGTCACCCAGTAAGTCAATAAGTGTTAGCAATTATTATTCTTACTTCTAAATTACTGCACTTGGTTTTCTTCTTTGCTCTGTGAAACTCTTTGCTTACTCCATCATTGATATAGAGTGCTTTTTCCTTTCTGAGAATATTTACCACTTTAAGTTGTAAGTTTAGTTGAAAGAGCAGAGGTATAGAAGAAGATTTAACAAAAAATTACAATGGAGGGAGAGTTGGAAATTAGAAACTAAATTGAACTCCACATTTTCTTTGTGTAAAAGCCCTTGCCCAAAACAATGTGAAATTTAGAATCAATGTGCACAGAGTGAAATGGCTAATGTATAAGAACTTGTTCAGACTATAAACTAAGAAAACAGTCTTATAATGGATAAATTTTGTTATGAAAAATAAATTTTGTATAGACTGAATATACGTGTGCATGCGTGTATATGTGCCTAAAGATTTATGTTTTAAAAGGTGCCTATATTGTAATTATGTTCAAGGAATTCATAGCAAAGAATTTCTGAAAAAGGGACCAAACCCCCCCCCCCAAAAAAAAGGGAGAAAACCAGGGTCATTAATAGTTTTTTTTAATGATAGAATTTATTCAAGCAACATATTTTATGGATAGCATGAGCTTCTTATGTTTGTAGAGATGAAATATATTTTTCTACATGTAATAATATATTTGATTATTACATAGAAAAAGGAAAAGACTAATTTCTTAGAGGAAAAAGATGAGACTGAATGCATGATAGTATTAATATTTTTCATTAAACATACATTTATCTGTTGCCTTCTTTACTGGGTACCTCCTTATAGTAACTATAAAAATTTAAGTCATATACTAAGTATTATGAGGGTAATAGAGTATAAGGGAACTGAAAACATATTACTACTTGGTTTCAAGTCTTGATACTGCTGTTTGTAAAGGGTTATGATTTGGGCATTTTTAAACCATACTAAATTCCTCTATGAAATGGGGACAGTAATAGTACATAACAGATAATGTTGCTGTGTGGGCTGGGATAATAAACACATGGTTTTCATACCCAGAACAAAATAAGTAATCAATAATCATTGGTTATTATATCTTACTACTTCTGACATTAAAATAATGACTATAATGTAAAACACAGTCCTCTTAAACATTAAAATTGGCATTGCTTTTCTAAAAACTCGGCAGGAAATTTTTTTATCTCAGAGCAAAGTTATATGATATTTTCAATTTTACCACTTATAATTGATCAGTCACAGTCTAAGTATTTGTTCACTCCTGCATTCCAGTGATAGCAAAGAAATACTCTTGTAATAAAATTCAAATTTTGTAAAGTCAGATTATTTCTCTTTGGACTTAGGCATTATTTTTACACAGATTTTCTCAATATTTTCTTTAGTGGTTCAACTCTTGCATTTTCCTTTAATCTGCTTGTGAGTTCTACATCATAATTTTGATGATTCTTTTATTGTATTGAATCTTGTCACCAGGAACTAAAATCACAGAGACTGTGACAGAGGACATTATATATCATTAATTGAATTCTTTCCTGATTATGATAATCTTCTCTCTGGAAGATTTAGTTTTTGTTTAGACTGTGATAGAAGAGTTATAATTTTTAAAAATGGTAGGCATGGTTTAAACATTGATTATGATCCTTACCTGTTGTATGATCTTGGTCAGGTTAATTCTCTAAGACAACATGAAATTAGTGAGGTTTAAATGTGATTACACACATTAAACTCTTAGCTCAATGTCTGGCAGAGCTGGCGAACACTATTTATTATTTATTTCAGATTTGTACTTGAGTGCTATAGTTTGGATCTGGAATGTCCCCACATATCTCATGTATTGAAGGCTTGGTCTCCAATGCAGCAATGTCCAGAGGTGGGACTTCTGGGAAGTGACTGGATCATGAGGACTGTAACCTCTTCAGTGGATTAATCCATTTGAAGGATTAATAATTTGAATGGACTGGAAGGTGGTAGACACTGTAGGCAGGTGGTACCTAGAAGTAGGTCACTGGAGTCATGCCTGGAAAGGTTTATCTTTTCCCTGGTCCTTTCCCTTACACTTCCAGCTCCACTCTTCTCCTCTTGCCTTCCATGAGCTGAGCAGCTTTCCTTTGCCATATCTGTCTGCTTTGACACTGGACCTCATCTCAGGCCCAAAGCAATGGAACGTGCTGACCTTGGACTAAAACCTCTGAAACCATGAGCCAAAATAAACTTTTTCTACATTGAGTTGTTACTGTCAGTTATTTTGGTCACAGCAACAAAAAGTTGACTAATTCACTTGCCTTGCCTGCTTTGATTTATAATGGAATGAAATGTAAAAACCACATTTAGAGATTTAGAGATTTTACAGCTCTTGCTCCTGATGGTCTATAAAGAAGAGAGAAAAAAGAAAGTTTACTTATCATTCCCAACATTTTCTCTCCAGCAAGTGCAATGGACTTCTATATCTCCTGCTAAGAAAAATGCTATTTCTCTAAATGAACTCCTTCTCTGAGATCTAAAAAGTAACTTTTTTTTTTCTTTTACCTGGTCTGAGTATTTTGAATTTAGAATGACTTTGTTGAGCATAACCCATCATTATTGACTTTGAATTCTTCAGGAAAAAAAATAGGGCTTCCGTGGGCCCAAAGGCAGGTCAGTAATAAAATGCTATAGTAGTTCAAAGGATAATCCTCACCTCACATAAACCCTCTGAACCAACCAACCAATCTCTGTTATTGCTGCTGAGGTCTCAGAACAGGGGACTTGGTCATATGAACAAGTGTAGAATTAAAGTAGAATCCAGTCACAGGGATGTCGTAGTTACTGTCTCTTTTTCCCTTTTAAGTTCTTTAAGGAGGTCAGATTTGAGTAGAATGCTATAGGCATCATTCTGGTAGACTTGCCTCCTCCCTAATTTATGATAGACATTCATAACTTCATGCATTCTTTTTGTGTGTATCCTTTTCCTCTGACTTCTAAAAATAGACTCTCTGGAGAATGTATGCTAGCTGACTAGATTATGTTCTAAAATATTTCACATATAAGGAGTGCATTCTCCTGAGAAGTGAGAAGCTGATGCAGAAAAATTTCCAAGGACAAACAAATGCAAATTTTTCTTCTGTTTTTCTGATCTGTAAACAAAATTGTCAGAGCAGTTCCTTAAATAGTTTCTCATGATTCAAAACATGCTATAGTGCAATTTAAACATGTGCATTAATTTGGGGCTATATTTTAGTTATCTAGTTCAAGACAGATGATTTTATGGAATTATGCACATTTGATTTAGAGAGGTATTTACAATTAATCTGATTATTCATTTATAAATGAAATGTATTTCAAATGAGAGTAGTGTGTATCTCTCTTAGAATTGTAAAACAGGTTTGTAATTAATTTAGAATATTTAGTAAACCTTTTCGTATGTTATTTATTATCTAAAACTCATGTCATTGTTGCTATTCTGTCAATAAATGTACATTATTCTTGATTTGATTTTTACAGTAATTGAAAACATGGATAGAAAAAAAATTATGAAAATGTGAAGCAAGTTATATCACTGCAGGTTTCCACTGATGTTTTTGAAATATAATAGAATTGAAATATATGATATTTGTAACATAATATACCACAATTGGAATTCCATTCCAACAATCAAGGGAGAGTGGAACCTGATCTATTTGGGTTCATCATTAACCATGGATTGGGTGATTTATTTTCAAATTAAAAGCTATGTTGACTGAATAACCTAAGACAGCTAGTCTTATATTTGCAATTCATAAATGTGAATATATTAGATTGGACAGGGCAATTGACTTGTCCAAGATCATACACATGACCATTTGCTAACAGAGCTAGATTCCAGGTATCATGCCTCCCAACACCATTGTTGCTCTTTGTATTTGAAAACTTCCCATTACTTTCAAGAACTTTCTCTAAGACCACAAAATTTTAAAACATCTGAATCTGCAGCAGAGACTAAGAAGGACTTAGGTGCAGGCAGTAGATCAGAGGTCATCCCATAGAGTAAGAGTGGGGGAGACGGGAGAGTGAGAAAGGGAAGCAGTCTCTTCTGGGCAGCTGGGGTTTCATGTGGGTGAGATTTTCCTAGGCATCCCAGGATGTCTGTGTATAGATGTGAGGTAGAAGCGCTTGGGAATGGTACCTGCCTGGATTCACCGGTTGGAGGTTGCCTATGAGGTATTAACTCTTGCAGCACTTTCAGACTGAGCTTTTTCAAGGACTGAGCAGGATTTCTGGAAGTTTTAGAAGGCCCTGGCCACAAAGAAGAAAAATATGTGTTGTTTGAGTTAGGATACTTCCAAATAAGTTGAATCTGTGCTGTGGTGAAGGGCTTCATTGAGCCTGTATAACTGGATCTGAGTATCCTGTAGTAGTATATGATTGCACTGCTTCAAATTTTTACCACGGGATGACTCAGGACTTGCCATCCCTTAACAAAGAGTATTTCTTATAATTATTTTGCATATAGTTCCTAAATGGAAAACTGTCATCCTTGTCTCTATTCTGGCCAGGTGAAGTGCTTCAAGTCTCTAAACCCCAAAACTACTTTACACAGATTCTGTCGATAGTTCCTCTTCTCTCCTCTTTGTCTCTCTTCTGGCCCCTGTCCTGTTTCTCCCTTTTATTCTTTTTCAGTTATTTTACTTTGGCTACTTCTCACTTACCCCACCCTTCATGTTCTATATCTGACTTTGGATTCCATAGTTCTCACTGTTTTCCTCTGTCCATGAATTTTCCATTTTACTGTTTCAGTGGAAGTGATGTATTGAAATATAGTTCTATACTTTTAAAACTTGGAACTGAAGAGCCAATCTGCTATTTAACTTCAGAGACACACTCTAATTCAGAGTTCCAATAAATGCAGACATTTTCCTTTTACAAGAGTTGGAGGGAACATCAAATGATCTAGGTTGTCCTATTTTAATTTTCCAGTGAAGGAGCAGCACTATGCAGAGAGCTTATACCACCTGCTCAGGTTCCATGTCTAGTAAAGGCAGGGATCTTTCCTATGTATCATCTATTGGCCTAATATGAAGTACTAATTTGTGTGAATGTCTAGGCAGAGAAAACTTCTGGAAACTGGGGACTAGATCTATTTATATGATTTCTATAACTTCTATAAAGAATCATAATAATAGATAACTCAATAACAGATGGGATAAGATGGAGTCCTTCAAATAATGCATGGGAATGGGAGAGGATGCCTTTCTGCCATTTCTTCTTTCTATTAATATCATCTGATTATTTAGCTTTCTCAATAGTGTTTTGTATGAATTACTGAAGTATTTAAATCTATAAGTACGTTGAGATAGATGAAGCAAGACAGCCTAGAATCAGCCAAATTTTTATATTTATAAATTATCTCTGAATTTTTGCTTTATATTAATGGATTTTCCCCAGATTATAATACTCCTTAAAAATGTAGATAATATGTAAGCTTATTTTATTTTAGAATCTTGTTTACTCTTCAGTGATTACTGATATTTCAGATTCTTCATAAAAATCAACCTTGAGGAAATTAGTTACAACTTAGAATTGAATCGTGTCCCCTCAAAATTCATGTCTACCCAGAACTTGCCCATGTGACTTTGTTTAGAATTATGGTTTTCATAGATAAAATCGAGTTAAGATAAGGGCCTACTGTATTTGGGTGACCTTAAGTCCATGTGACTTACTGTCCTTATAAGAAGGGAGAAATTTGGATGCAGACTTAAGGGAAAAGGCCATGGAAGACAAAGGCAGTGATGGGAGGAATGCAGCTACAAGCCAAGGAATGCCAGGGGTAACTAGAAGCTAGAAGAAGCCGAGAAGGATCAGCTCCTCGAGCCTTTAGAGAGGAAGCATGTCCTGCCAACATCCTCATTTTTGACTTAAAGCCTCTAGAACTGTGAGAGAGTAAGTGTCCATGATACTTTGTTATGGCAGACCTAGGAAACTAATAGAGATGCTAACATTGTGTGGCAAATAATTTCCAGGATTATTTAAATATCGTCATCCCTCCTGGAAAAGCTATGAGGTCACCGGTCAGTTTTTCTCTTCTTTTCTTTTCTTTTCTTTTTTTTCTTTTCTTTTCTTTTCCTTTCTTTTCTTCCTTCCTTCTTTCCTTTCTTTCTTTTCTTTTTCTTTTTTAACCAGGGAATGAACTCAAGGACTCTCGTCCACTGAGACACATCCCTCACCATTTTAAAATTTTTTATTTAGAGACAGGGTCTCACTAAGTTGCTGAGGCAAGTCTCAAACTTGTGATCCTCCTGCCTCAGCCTCCTAAGTCTCTAGGGTTAAAGACACGTGCCACTGTACCCGGCTACATCAGCAGTATTTCTTGAGTACTCAGTCCTGCTCAGTAATATCTTAGAATTAGAATTAATAATATATTAGGATGCAAGTGTTGCAAAAGAAGAAGACAGAACTTTAATTTTATAGGAATTTGATTTGATTTGGGTAGATAAAATAAGCACTACAAAACAGAAAGCTTAATTAATGGGTAATATGGTACTGACAACAAGTGCAGTATGGCTTCAAAGAGAGAAGACTCCATCACGGGCTTTTGAGTTTGGCCCTGAGTGGGGGGCAGGACTTACAAAGGAGATCCCGTACTGGGCATCCTCTGGGAAGGGATGAGCATGAACAAAAGCACAAAGGTGGGAAGGACCTCCCTGTGTGTAGGAGCTGACCTAATTGGAGTGCAGGTTAAGCAATTGGGACTGGGCTGAGACTGATGGAAGAAGGAAAGTGGGACAGCCTAGACTCAGAGTGGTGCCCTCCAAAACATGTGTCAAAACCTGACTTCAGAAGACATAATTACCAGAGAATGTAGCATGGTGTGGTGGTGGCAGGTCCTGCTCTGGGAGGGAGAAAAAGTCACTGTGTGACTCTAGGCAGGTTATAGCTCTTTATGGGTCTCACAAAATTAGAGATTGTAAACAGATTTACTTTGGACTGAGTCCATGTTTGGTAAGGCTGGCACATTATTTTAAGAATTTTTTTGAGTATTAATTAGAAGCTTTTCAAATCCAAAACTTTCAAAAGTCCTTTGTGAAAATGATAAACTGCAAAGCAACCAGTGGACATTTATACCATGGAAACAACTGTTGTAGCTAATGCCATTTGGATGACTTGTGTGCTGTCCTAGTTGTCAGACCCGACTCAGCTTCCTCATGCATCTACAATGTCTGTTTAGCTCCTCTGGGCATTTGACTTAGCAAGCCCTAGACTGCTCGGTCTCTGCTGGCTGCTACTGCTTTTTGAGTTCAAGGCCACTTTCTTAACTATGATGAAAATCACATTGCCTTCCAGGATTTTGTTCATCTTAATAGAAGTAAAATGCTTTACTTTTCTAGTTCGTTGTGACCAAAGAAAATTCATCTGTACTTTAAAATTGTAGTATAGTATGTTTCTGTGTTTGTGTGTGTATGTGTGTGTGTGTCTCATGTGCACAACAGAGGGGGACAGAAAGAGAGGGTGGGGGGAAGGGAGATATGGAGACAGTGACAGAAAAACAGAGACAGAGAGAGATACACATAGAGAATGCATTTTATTGAATTTACTGTACAATTTCACTGGAAAAGACAATTCTTGTATAGATTATTGTTAGTTATATCACCAATTCATATTTACATGTCAATGATCTCTCTTAAGAAAAAGTTTGTTTTAGGTTGTTTTGTCAGTTTACTTTGAAAGAGAAAAAGCTCAGGTGGCACGTGACTGTGATCCCAGCAGCTCTGGAGGCTGAGGCAGGAGGATCCAGAGTCCAAAGCGAGCCTGAGCAAAAATGAAGTGCTAAGGAACTCACTGAGACCCTGTCTCTAAATAAAATACAAAACAGGGCTGGGAATTAAAATCCCAGTGATGTGCCTTACAGAAATAGAGCAAGCAATTATGAAATTCATCTGGAAGAATAATAAACACAGAATAGCTAAAGCAATCCTTAGCAGAAAGAGCTAAGCAGGGGGTATCACAATACCAGATCTTCAACTCTACTACAAAGCAATAGTAACAAAAACGGCATGGTATTGGTACCAAAATAGACAGGTAGATCAATGGTACAGAATAGAGGACATGGACACAAACCCAAATAAATACAATTTTCTCATACTCGCCAAAGGTGCCAAAAATATGCAATGGAGAAAAGATAGCCTTTTCAACAAATGGTGCTGGGAAAACTGGAAATCCATATGAAACAGAATGAAATTAAACTCCTATCTCTCACCCTGCACAAAACTCAACTCAAAATGGATCAAGGACCTCAGAATCAGACCAAAGACCCTTCATCTTATAGAAGAAAAAGTAGGTCCAAATCTTCAACATGTAGGCTTAGGATCAGACTTCCTTAACAGGACTCCCATAGCACAAGAAATAAAAGCAAGAATCAACAACTGGGATAGATTCAAACTAAAAAGCTTTCTCTCAGCAAAGGAAACTATCAGCAATATGAAGAAAGAGCCTACAGAGTGGGAAAAAATCTTTGCCACTCATACTTCAGATAGAGCACTAATTTCCAGAATATATAAAGAACTCAAAAAACTCTACACCAAGAATTCAGATAACCCAATCAACAAATGGGCTAAGGACATGAACAGACGCTTCACAGAAGAAGATCTATAATCAATCAACAAACATACGAAGAAATGTTCACCATCTTTAGTAATAAGAGAAATGCAAATCAAAACCACCCTAAGATTCCATCTCACCACAATTAGAATGTCGATTATCAAGAATACAAGAAACAATAGGTGTTGGAGAGGATGTGGGGAAAAAGGTACACTCATACATTGCTGGTGGGGCTGCAAATTAGTGCAGCCACTCTGGAAAGCAGTGTGGAGATTCCTTAGAAAACTTGGAATGGAACCACCATTTGACCCAGCTATCCCACTCCTCAGCCTATACCCAAAGGACTTAAAATCAGCATACTACAAAGATACAGCCACATCAATGTTCATAGCTGCCCAGTTCACAATAGCCAGATTGTGGAACCAACCTAGATGTCCTTCAATTGATGAATGGAAAAAGAAACTGTGGTATATATATACAATGGAATATTACTCAGCCACAAATAATGATAAAATTATGGCATTTGCAGGCAAATGGATGAAATTGGAGAATATCATGCTAAGTGAGATAAGTCGATCTCAAAAAACCAAAGGACGAATGATCTCACTGATAAGCAGATGATGACACATAATGGGGGGTGGGAGGGGTTAGTGTTAGGGTTAGGGTTAGGGTTAGGGAGGGGGGCAAGAATGGAAGGAAGGACTGTATAGAGGGAAAGGAGGGGTGGGAGGGGTGGGGGGGAAGGGAAAGATAACAGAATGAATCAAACAGCATTGCCCTGTGTAGATTTATGATTACACAAATGGTGTGCCTTTGCTCCATGTGCAAACAGAGAAACAACATGTGTCCCATTTTTTTACAATAAAAAAATAATAATAACTAGGAAAAAAAAAACGGCTGGGGATGTGGCTCAATGGTCGAGTGCCCTTGAGTTCAATCCCCAGCAATCCCCCACTAAAAAAGAAAAAAAAGGCATCAAAGAGACAAAATGTCATGTTAGCTTTTCATTGCCTTGACCAAAATATCCAACAGAACAACTTAGAGGAAGAGAAGTTTCTTTTGGCTCACTACTTCAGAGGTTTAGTTCATGGTCGGCAGAGTTCATTGCTCTGGGCCCAAGGTGAGGAAGATAATCATGGCAGATGGGCATAGTGGAGAAGCGCTCCTTACCTCATGGTGGCAGGAAAGCAGAGAGAGAGGAAGGGGCAATGAGTCACAGGGAAGACGAACCCTTTGCGGTAGGTCCCCAGTGACCCACTTCCTTTAGCTATGCCAACCTACATACAGTTAACACCCAGTTAGTCCATTCAAATTAGGATTACAGCTCTCATAATTCAATCCCTTTTTTTCTGAACATTCCTGTACTAACACAGAAGCTTTTGGGGGACACTGCATGGCCAAACCATAAGAAAAATATATATGTTAGGTTTCATCACAAACATTTTTCATATATGATTTTTTAAAATGATATGGAAAGATGTGAATTTGTGTACAGAATGTGTTACCAAGGATCATGTATGGCAATATGCTTCCTCTTATTATCTCCTTTTTTTCCTCTGTTGTATGGGATGGTGTGTGTTATTACAATTTGTGTTGGTTCCAACGTGAAAACCTCAGTGTAAATTCAGTGTTAGATGGGGTAGCATGAGTGTTTGATTATAGAGGCAATCTTAAGAAGATATCATTCTATCAGTGGAGTCCTTCTTATGAAAATATGTAGACAAATCTCATTTAGGAATAGGCGTAGAGATTTACTTGCACAGAATAAAAGAATATTAAGTATGAAAACTTTTTATTGCTTTTGGGAATAGACTGATATTTTATTTTGTATTTATATATCTTGCAAGTATGAAAACTTTCAAAAGGTCTAGGTAAAAGAAAAAGTTAATAAAAATCTGTATTTGAAGTTGAATTAATCTTGTACTCTAATTTTTCTTGCTTGATATGTCTGTCTCAGCATCACAGAACTTTACCAAGGTTATACAATTTCTCTTATTTGCCTTAGAAAGCAACCCTGTAGGAATATATAAGTAAAATTAACAGGTAAAAACTATTTTGGTACAATATTCTTAGAGGGCAGTTTGAGAGTATGGTGTATAACAATCACCCTATAAATATTTACATATAGTAATACCATTTCTAGAATGCATTTTATGTTTTATTCAAGACTTAGTGTAGCATAATTTATAGTAGTAAAAATCACAAGCATTTAAAGTTTTCAAAACCTTTAAGCATTTAAAATGTTTATTAATAGGGGGTAGTTAAAAATAATTCAACCTAGATGCCCTTCAACAGATGAATGGATAAAGAAACTATGGTATATGGAATATCATTCAGCCATAAAGAAGAATAATATTATGGCATTTTCAGATAAATGGAGAATATCATGCTAAGTGAAATAAGCAAATCCCCCAAACCAAAGGCCAAATGTTTTCCTTATATGTGGACGATGGTATATAATAGGGTTGGGGAGTAGGGGGTGAGAGAAGAACGGAGGAACTTTAGATTACATAGAGGGAAATGAGAGGGAGGCGGGTATGAAAAATGGTGGAACAAGACAGACATCATCACTCTGTGTACATGTATGATTACACGAATGGTGTGAATCTACATCGTGCACAACCAAAGAAAGGAAAAGATATACCCCGTTGTGTACAATAAATCAAAATGCAGTCTGTAAAAATATAAAAAAATATTAAAAAAAATTCTATATTTTGAAATACTTTGTAGACACTAAAACATAAAACTTTCAAGTTGCATCTATTTTCCTGTAAATGACATAATTTCATTCTTATTTATGGTTGAATAAAACTCCATGACACAACTTCAAGAGGAAAAAAACAGGAGACTATGTAATATGATCCCATCATATTATACAATATCTCTCTCACTTACATATACACTATAGTTGGTCTTATGCTTGATCTTTATTTTATCTACTAAATATTATTCCAGTATATTTCACTTTAAAATCAGAAATAGAGAGTTATATGGAGTAAATGCACATATTTTAAGTGTTCAGCTTGGTGAATTTTCACAGGCATATATACCTATGTAACTACTGCACAGGCCAAGAGCTAGACCATTCCCGGGATCCTGGAGGCTCTTTTGGGCCTCATTCCAGTCAGTACTCTCCAAAGGAAATGGCTCTAACAATTTCTATCATTTTTAAGCTGGTTAGCCTGTTCTGACATGCTATCAATGCGTTCTACACTGAATACTGTTTTCGCTTCTACTTTTAACATTTTAAGTTCCCTCCATGCTGCTACTTTTGGCTGCAGCCCAATCATTTCTGTTGCTTATAGTATTCCTTGTATGAATATACCCAGCATTTATCATTTCTACCGTAGATGAACTTATGTGTGGCTTCTGGTTTTGATCCTTTGAGAACATCGTTGTACTCGACTCTGGTAGACACGTATACTTGCTTTGGTTATGGACACATCAATGGTGGCAGTGCTAGTTTATTGGATCCACACATGTTCAAATTTAGTAGAAACTGCTTGTTATTGTGACAATTTGAGTACCTGTCAGGAATGTTTCTGAGTTTAGTTGATGAAATTGTTATTAGTTATTGTGGTTACCTTTTTTTTTTTTTTTTTGCGGTGCTGGGAATTGAACCCAGGGCCTTAGTGTTGGCGAGGCAAGCTCTCTACCAACTGAGCTACATCCCCAACCCATGGTTAATCTTTTGAATAACTCATTTTTTCTTTTCTGGTTGTGTAGATATTTCATTGTATCGTTAACCTGAATTCCCTGATACCAAATGACGTTGAGCATATTTTGATCTGATATTTGGTCACTTGGATATCTTCTTTTGTGGAGTGCTTATTCAAGTTCTTTTTCTTTTTTTTCTTCCTGATCTTGTAGGAATTCTTTATATGAGTCTTTTTCTGGATAGATAGATTGTAATATTTTTCATCTTTGGCCATTATACTCTTTTAGAGGCAGCTTTTGATTAGCAAAATAACTTTTGTTTTTATAAAGTTCAATATATTAACATTTTATTTTTATAATTACTCACTTTTGGTATTCTTTTAAAGAAGAATTTGCCTATCCCAAGGACATTATTGCCCTTATTAATTTTCTAGATGCTTTATTAACCATTTACATTTAGATTTAGACCTATTAGGTATGGTATCAAGATAGAGATTAAGATTCATTTTATTTTGTTTATTAAAAGCATTTCCAGTTGGCCCATAATCATTGTAATGAATTAAATGTATGTGTATGCATATATATATGAATGTACGTGTTCATATGTACATGCAAACATATATACATGCTTATATTTATTTTAGAAAAATAATTTATATTCATAGCCCACATTTAGAATAATCAGCTTAAATAATATGAAAGTCAAAGTACTTTTAGCTTTGAGTGCTCAACACTAGTGCTGGGAAATTGTTATGACATTGAAATAGACAATTGAATATTTTTCTTTACCGTAAAATCTTTAGGAGTGAGAAAGACAAATCAATTTTCTGTCTGTTTGGACTGATTCCAGATTATTCTGATTAAAAAACACTTATAGTGACATTCCATGGACCTGCTATACCACAACTCACTATAATATTGATTGGGGAAATGATCTCTGTTTAAGTCCACTTAGTATCATGAAATCACTCTTTGCTTTTTCACCTGTATCATTCACTGTGATGGACCAATAGCAAATTAAATTATGAAGAAGACATATTGTGAAATTATTGTGAAATGTTTTAATTATTTTAATTTTAGAACATTATTTCAGATACAATGTAATAACTTATTATTTACCTTTAAGACAGCAGTCCCACAAATTCCAAAAACAGTTCTGAAAAGTTGCCTTGTATATATGGTAGATAAGAAACACTTGGAAAGGTAATAGATGTAGTCAGATGTGAACACTTGTTAAATTTAATGAAGTTAAAATATGATACCTAAAGCCCATTAGTGCATAACTATTACAACTGAATAGAATTAATAGTGATGTCCATCTTAGTTCAATATGAAGAACAGCATCTATAAACATTATTTCTGTTCCAAAAAAGAAGAAATTATTTTAATTGGCTATGAACTCCCTGCCTCTAGAAGTGAATTGTTTAAACTGGAAATTTAGTGTCAGAAAGGATGAAAAAGTACTTCTCATTTGGATTGAAAAATGGTCTTATACTTTTCTTCTCATTCAATAAGACCAAAAATAATCTTAGTGCAGAATGGACTATAGTAATGACTTGTGAGTTTATTATGTCATTGTGATTTCAGAAGAACTTATGCCCAAATAGAATAAGAATTTATACAAAATAATGTGTTTTTTTGTGTCTTCTATATCTAAGAGATGACTCTCCTATATTAGTTGGTTTGTATTTTAATTTTCTGGAACATAATGAAATGGAATTTATTGAATAACAAACAAAAGATAGGGTCTGCTCAAGAGATTGAAAATTCCCTTTATTTCCTATGAAATGCAATGGTCTTAATATTCAGGTAGTTTCTTTATTAGTATTGCCTTTTGTTTGAAAGTAGAATTCTTCAATAGTCTCAGTGGTCCTGTATCTTAGGGCTGGTGTGACTTTCTTTTTTCAGAAGCATGTGACACAGGGCTCGCCTTTGATTTAGCCAAAACTCTGTAAGTAGACATACAACCCATCTAGGAATTAGAGTCTCATCTTTTCTACTATCATACTTCTTGGGGTAGAAACTATAAAATATATAGACTATTTCTGCAATGGGAGATAGAGAAGTCTGCATAATGTCTAATGAAATATAGTTACAGTCTTTTGAAGTCTCATTTACTCTTCATGAGTCTAAAAAATTATTTTTTTAAGGGCACAGTTGAGGATAGAGATCCTCAAATTCCAAGCAGAAGTTACCCTGAAGGTGTCCTGAAGGCAAGATTAGTGACATTTAAAAATGTTATGCAGTGGGTTGTGGTTGTGGCTCAGTGGTAGAGTGCTTACCTAGCAAGTATGAGGTGCTGGGTTCAATCTTCAGCACTACCTAAAAATAAATGAAATAAAGGTATTGTGTTCATCTCCGATTAAAAAAAATGTCATGCAGTCATGGTAGAAACACTGAGAATCCATGAAAAAGTAGAATCACCTTGGATTATCTTTAATACTAATGAAAATAAAAAGAGAGCATAGGATTTCTGATTAATAACTTTCTCCTCCTAAAATTTTAACATTTAAGATTCTTAAAGGCTTAATCCTTAATGCTGAGCCATTTTTGTTGCTTTTAAAACATTTATATTACTCAATCAGTATAAATGTGCTATGTTTGTTTACATGGTTGACTCTGTGTGTGTGTGTGTGTGTGTGTGTGTGTGTGTGTGTAACTCAAAATGGTGTATTTATATAGTGCTTGGAACCTGGTTTCTTTATATTGTGTCTGTGACCTTAAGCTCTTACAGGAAATATAACAACCCATCTTAAAAGTTACATTCCAACCTGTGCCACAGTATGAGATGTGGAGTAAATAATTAAAATTGCCTTCATCAAAAGCACTCCACAGCAGGAGAAGAATAAAAAAAAATTTCTTGAGAAGAGAAACCACTAAATCTCACAGTGAAAAATTAGGGGAAAAGTTAATAATGGAGAGCAAGCCATCATAAATAGTGCCTGAAGGAAGTGAAAAATATGTTAAAAACAAGATTCAGACTTAGAAAGGTGGAAATATTTCAGTGAATTTGCAGGCTGTAAGTAATTTTAGAATCGAATTCTTCCTCAACTCTATATAATGATATTTTGACCAATTTTGGTATCCTATTTATGTTGCTCATAAAAAAGATACTAACGATGAAGCCAATGTCTTATACACATTGATCAGAAACTTTCATACCTCACAAGTCAGGTAGTCAAATACTACTTGGTATATAAATGGATGGCCCATGTTTAAAAAATATATTCTCTGTACTCCTCAAATAGAGGGCATTACAAATCTGCTAAGAATGTTACTTACATATGATTCTAACAATTCAAAGGAAAGTAGTGCAATACCTAATTTTTAGGATTGCATATGGCCTGGCATTCCTTATTGTAAGACTAAGTTATATTTTTTCAGCACGTTGTATATGCCAGGCACTGCCTTAACTTCCTGTAATCCCTTAAATTCTTGATTCTTCCTAATAGTTCAATGAAGAATATTCTATAAGTGACCTCATTTTATGATGTCACTGAGGAAGAGGGGGGTTAGTAACTTGGTCAAGATCACACACCTGAAATGTAACAGTGTTGGGATTGAATTGACACCAACTGGCTCTGGAGGCATATTTTAACCACCACAAATGATTTCTATGTCATGGCCAGGAAGAGAAAAGTGTCAGTTATTGATTTGATGTTTACATTAGTATTTCTAGAATACTAATACCTTTATGTAGTTACTTACCTTATAGATAGGTGAATGCAGGGAGGCAGGTGGCTGAAGGCAATATAGGCCTTGGTCTTTACTTCCTGAGCATATGCCTCTTCACTTATTAAATTCATTCAATACTTGTGTTGAACAGAGTGGTCAAGGAGCTCTACATGCCAGAGAATATCTGTTCCTGTGTACCTGCCCTCGTTCTGCCTATGTAACAGTGAGGAGGTGGAGATGTATTTGTCAAACAGCCTCTGTGGGGAATTTGGGCCTCAACTAGTTTTCATTTTAGTTATAGAGTATGCAGAAGAGTTTTTAAATAAAAAGTTGAGTAACAAAATGAATAATAAAACTAAAAGACTATATACTAGTGCTTTCAAAACATACTTTCCCATAAGACTTTGAAGTAGGAAGGACCTCTTTTTCTTTTTTTCACATTAATGTGGGAATTATAGGATCTACATCTATATGTATGGGGCTGGGGAGATAGCTCAGCTGGTAGAGTGCTTGCCTCACAAGCACAAGCCCTGAGTTCGATCCCCAGTACCGCAAAAAAAAAAAAAAAAAAAAAAAAAAAGCAAACTTCATCTATATGTATATATATTGCAATTTTATGAATGAAAAAAAAAATTCAGTGTCTGCGTTTTCAGTTATTGGTGAGTGTGATGATGACCATGATAACCTTACTTAAATAGTACCTATGTGTCAGGCACTGCTCTAAATACTTTATATATGCTATTTTATTTATCACCATATTGTTTTTTGTATTATCAAATGAAATTCACTGGGTTCAACTTAAGCATTGGAAGAGATAGTTTTAATAATTCCTTTAATCGAATGTTAGTTCATATTAGCAAAACTAGCTAAAAAATTAGGAAAAAGTAGATCTTTTTATTTTATTTTTTAAATGAAGTTTTTTCCCCTAATCCCAGATAACTTTGAATATCTTCTTTCTCCTTGATCAGCAGAACTGATGCATTATTTTCCTAGTCTATTCTATACTAAGCTAAAAGCCCAACAATTCATCAGTATGTAGCTCGTGGGTATTATTCTTGGATAAATGCACCTAAATAGGCTATTTCTAATTTAGCTAAATCTTTCTGTGAGACATCCTCACTTGTGAAGGGGAGATAGCATGCAGGAACTCATGTAAAAATAGAGACATAGAAGTATTATATCATCACATCCTCTCACAAGTATATTTCATTTCCATTTTACTTCTTTTCTGTCTATAATTTTCAAACCAAGATAGCAATTCAACAAAGAAAGTAGCAGCTTTTGTGGAAGACTCTACTCATTTTAGACTCTATGCAGAAATATAGGATAATGTTAGATGCCTTGTTTTTGGAAGAAAATGCAATGATAAAATCTATTTATGTTGAATAACATGAGAAACTCATTCTTAACCCCTTCCCCACACTGGAGGTTTAAAAGGTATTAAGAAGACGTTCAAAGATCAGAAATGGCGAGCCTCAGACCCTATTTCCTATTTTCAAATATCTACTTAGCATCCAATACAAAATTTAACATGTTCACCAACCACTTATTTTTCACAAATCAATTATTTTCTTCTTTAAAACTTCCATATTAATATTAATGGCATAATTTCCCTCATAGACTAGTGGTAGAACCTGTCATTTTTTAAGGTTGTACATTCACCTGTTACAAAATTTTATAGTTTCTTCCTGGAATATTCTTCTAGACTCTGTAATTCCAGGGTTAGAGCTCCACTTCAGGACTCATTCATTGCTTCTTGTCTTGACTGAGATAATGTTCTCTCTCTTTTTCTCTAATACATCTCATGTAAGACTCTCAGACTTAAAAATCTTTGATGATTTTCTCCTGACTCAGAATTAACCATAAACTTCTCAGTTGGGATTTCAGGACCCCTTATGGTATGGCATCACTAAACTGTTCCCGTTTAGTGCCCCCTATTTGCAAAACAAGTCTATGCCCCAACCAAACTACATTATTTTCTGAAGGTGGATCATATGTTTCTGTTTTCCGTCTTTTAAAGCAATTTCTCTTTTAAAGCAATTTCTTAACCTTGGAATAACCTTGATTCCCACCTCTCCTTTTTAAAATTCTATTTACCTGTGTTTATCTACCTATTACTAACAACTCCTTATCCCAACCTAAAGGACTTCCTTCTTACTCCATAAACTCTTGCACTCCCTTCAAAGTTCCTTCTATTAAAATCAGTGTTACATTTTATGACACTCATCAAATTCCCTGTCCTTACCCTTATGCATACATGTATGAATTCCTTATAAAAAGTTGAATATATAAATGTATACCTGAGCTGTATGTGTGTGTATCTATCTACTATCTTCTATCTATTTATCTATCTATCTATCTATCTATCTATCTATCTATCTATCTATCTATCTATCTATCTATTTATAATCTACCTATCATCATAAAGGCTCAAAGATATTCCTTTAAATGCATCTCAAGTTTTGTGCCATGTGACTCTGGGTCTGTCACAGGGCGGACTATGTAAGGACATATTGATTTTCTAATTATTATACCTGAAAAGTTCTCTTCTGAAATTTAGTTCAGAGAACTGCAATCCCAATTTAAGCCAAAGTAAATCAGCTGAAGATTTTTTCCCCTGCAGGTGTATGGTATTAGTTATGCTTCATTTTTACTTCTGGTTCTTCTTGTGATACATGGTTTACAATATGAATGACTGACTGTAAAGACTTACAATGTCATCAGACCCATGCTTGAACTATAGACTTGAAAAACTTACCTCAGCCATTTAGAAATAACTAGAATTCAAAACAAGTCTTTATTTTTGATTCCCAATTCACCACAAAACCTATATGTAAGTGTAAGCACACATAGAGCATAATTAGTACACAACATTACTGCTCAGGGCTTACATCACAAAATATTCACCCAGTGGGAAAAGGTTATCCCAGAAAATGTTAGAGTTAAATCTCCATTCCACTGCTAAGATATTTCCAACAATAAACAACAAATACTTGTCACAACTTTTCTTTGTTTCTTCCCCTATGAAAATTTATTCATTTTGAAATACTGAAGGAGGAAATTCCAATCCATGATAGTTCATATTTTGCTTTCCATGATGATTTTGAGCACACTGAATCATATTTATGATTTTAATGTTAATACATAATATTTTTGGAATTCTTAAATTGATACAATTAATTTGCTTATGGTCAGATTACAAAGCAGTTTTGAGAGAATACCTTAGCACAGTTGTCAAAGTGTGGCTTGAGATCCTGATCCTGAGATCCTTAAAAGAAAGCTGGTAGGTCAAAGGATTTTTGTACTAATACAGAGACATTATTTACCTTTTTCATGCTCATATTTCTGGAATATGCAATAAAATTTTGTGGACATTACATGATATCTGATATCACAATGGATCAAATGCAAAAACAAATATGAGAATCCAGCTATCCTCTATTAAATCAGATATTAAATAGATTTGTAAACATACAAAACAGTGACATGATTCTACTTTTTGAAAATATAGTTCTAAAATAAAAATACATTAATTTTCTTAATATTTTATGGTTTTGTTATGGTTATTTAAATTATAAGTATTAAAAAATTTTAGCTTAATTTTTGATGTGCTAAACCTAATAGATACCATGATATAAACAGAACTCTTTGGAATCCTCAGTTAAAATCTGGTGTTATCAAATTCTATATTTTTGTGTGTGACAATTATATTATTTAAAATGTGGTATTAGGCACAACAATTGATTCAGTTTCCATGATTTTAAAATAATCATGCGTCTTAGAAAAGCCTCCTGTTTGTCTTAAAATGAAAGTGATTGTTATACTCAAATGTCCTGTATATCTAAAGAGAACAAATAAAAATATTTTAAAAGAAATTAGTATAATCTATTAGACTGATCTATGTCTACCTATATGCATAATCCTATATATATTTATATCATATGGATGTATGTGCATATGTGTGTATTTATCCATCTAGTAGATTAAACTTGTTATTTTTGTTGTTGAAGTATCTTCTATTGTTACTTACTTTATATATATATGTCAATTACAGAAAGAGGTGTATAAAAATACCATATTATGAAAGTGGCTTCTCAATTCTAGTATTTTTATGAGTTTTTTGCTTTATATGTTATTATATGTACTAAAGTTTAAGATTGTCATATACAACATTAAAAGAATGCCTATTTAATGGTAAAGAAAAGAAAACGATTGTTTGACCTTACTTATTTTTATTAAAACTGAAACAACAATACAATGAAATAGTCGTTCTGCTTTACCATCATACTTCAGAATTACTTTTCTTTGAGTTTAATAATTTGAATTTCATTATATGACTATTGTTTAGCTGTTGGAAATGATTCTAATATTCTTATATAATGGAAACATAAGCTCTCTCAGGGGATTAAGCTTAAAATGATACAGTGACAATTGCTTGAATTTCCCAAAGTTTATGTGACTTTTCCCTAGGTTAGCGTTTATGGATTTTTTTCCTTGATATAAACAAACAAGGTTATAATAGAAGTAACATTTGTTATACATCACATGATTATAAATAAAATATGCATTAACAATGGGTTAAATAAAAATATTTTTTAAAAAACTCAGTAATAGCAACATCTTTTTTTAAAATATGAGTAGGTACAATAATGCTAAATAACCAAATGCTGTATATTTTTTATTTAGATAACTCTGATCCTAAAAATGATATTTTCTCCAATATACACTTGAGTTAAAAATAGGGTCATCAGATTTCCAAGAACTAAGTATATAACTTACACTCAAATAAAGAATAGCCACAAGTTAAATACTTCGAGAGAATGAAGAGGACTAGAGAGCAATCAAGGGTTCAGTAAACAAAATGCGTATATAAAGACATTTTTAAAGTTTAGAGATCAAACAGAAAAGAGCCATAAATGTAGAAAATACAGTTTGGAATAAATTGAGTATTCAGGTTGAGGAAACAAAAAGCACCTTTTTGTTATTTTTAAATTTTTAGTTGACACAGTAACTGTACCTATGGGGTAGAGTGTGATAATTTGATATATTTATATGATGTATGATGATCATATGGGGAAATTAGCCTTTCTTCAAAACAAATTTTTTGGTTCTTTTTAGTTTTCATGACAGTAGAGTCTATTCTGATACATTTATGTAAACATGGAGTATATATTATTCTAATTAGGGTCCCAGTCTTGTGGAGGCATATGATGTTGAAATTCACTGTGATGTATTTATATATGAACATAGGAAGTCATGTCAGATTCATTCCACTGTCTTTCCTGTTCCCATTCCCCCTCCATTCCCTTCATTCCCCCTCCCTTCCCTCTATTCCCCTTTGTTCCACTAAGCTTGTCTTCTTCGCCTCCTCCACCTTGTGTGTTAACGTTCAAATATCATACAGAACATTGGACCTTTGGTTTTGGGGGACTGACGTAGGAAGTTAGCATTTCCATCTCCTTAAACATTGATCACTTCTTTGTGTTGGGAGCCTTCGAAGTCCTCTTCTTACTTGCACTTGATAAAATGCATAATGAATTGTTATAACTGTACTCACCTTACTGTTTTGTAGAATATTAGAATTTATTCCTAACTAACTGTATTTTGGTACCAGTTATCCACCCCTCCCCTCTTCCTAACCTCTAATAGCACTATTCTATTCTTCTGAAATTAACTTTTTTAATCTTCTACATAGAAAGTATCTCTTAGCTTGACACTTAAAGGTTTAAAATTCCTCAATGACTTCCTACTGTTTTTGGACAAAGTCTAAACTCTTTTGCATGGCAGATGAGATCTTTCACAGTTTGACCCCAATGCCCCCATCCCAGTGTGATCTGAACTTCTTTCCATGCCTTCATTTACTTCCCTTTCTTCTCACTGACTCAATTTTAGGGATATTCAAGTATTTACTTTTCCATATCTCTGTTTTTATGTACTTCCCTTTCTTCTGTCAGGGAAAGTTGTTCAATTTGAAAACGAACTGAAGAGATTACTGAATACTTGTCTAGAGGATCCTGTGGGAATTTTTCATTCCCCAGGTGTGTACAGAGTTGACTGACTTTCTATTGATTAGACTGTTTTACAACTTTGTAGTGGTGTAAGGTAAATTGTAATTACCTGATAGCAATGCAAATGATTTTTGTCTGTAGCAATAAAATAGACTTTGTCCAATAGGAACATATAAATCCTCCCAAAAAAAAAAAAAAAAAAAAAAAACTGATGCATGTTCATTTTACATATGAATGAGAGTAAATGTTTTTAACTTTATAAAAATTACATGTTAGCACCTGGCTTTCCCATATATCACATATAAAACTCCTGTTTAGTTCTTAAAATTCAGTGAAAATACTACCTCAGTGTGAAATTCTCTATTTCCCTAAGTAAAATCAGCTTTTAAAACTTCATAATGTTTCTATTGTACTTTTAATAAATGTTTTTCTACAAACATATATTAATGTTTATATATTTATCTGTTTGCACTATTTTTCCATTACACTCTTCAAAAAGAAAAGAAAAACATGTTTTATTTATCTTCGTATCACTTCCCTCTATGCCAAGTATTTAACACATGACATACAGATATTTGCTTGGTAAATATTTATGAATGAAAGTCAAAGCCACAAAAAAAGATGATGGGCAGGATTTTAGCCACTGTTGATAAGGAGGAATTGGTTGCTCAGAGCACAAAACAAAAATTTTCACTTGTCATCTTTATGGAAAAATACAATTTGGCATGAGATTGAAGAGTTGAAAGAAAAGCTTAATGAAGCCGGAATGACCTAGACAAGAATGAGGTGAGACTTAGAGGTTTGTATTGTGACTTTTCTCTGAATTGCTACAGTTAAGACATTTTTCTTCTGTCATAGTTTATGCATTCATAAACTAGGGTGATAATTATGATAATTATTGTAATTATCAAGACAGACACATTACCATAATAATAATTGGGTTAAAGCGAGCAGTAGGTAGCCTTAGTTGGCTCATTTGTCTGTGAGCGAGGATGTGAGAAATTTAAAATATATTGGGTTTAAAATACAACTAAAAAGTGCAGTGGCACATGCCTATAATCCCAGTGTCCTGGGAGGCAGATGCAGGAGAATCACAAGTTCAAAATCAGTCTCAGCAGCTTAGCGAGGCCCTAAGCAACTTAGTGAAGCCCTGTCTCAAAATAAAAAGGCCTGGAAACATAGCTTGGTGGGTAAGTACCCCTGGGTTCAACCCCTGGTACCAAAAAAATAAAAAAAATAAATAAATCGATAAAATAAATAAACAAAAAGTAGCTTGAATCATCCTTGTGGATTTTGAAAGAATATCTTGGTGATTAGCATTACTTTTATGTCCTTTCCACTTAAATTTTTTATTTAGCTACTTTTAGAAACTAGTTTTTAGCAAAATAAACAATTGTTAGAATGAAGAGATAGATGAGCTTTTATTAGGTATTGTACACAATTAAATATAATTGGATACTGAAATTCAGATTTTTTACAAATGCTTGAATAGATATTTTTCCTGACGCAGAGTGATTTCTAGTATTTACTCCACAAAGGACTTAAAAATCAACAGTAAATGCTAAATTTATGTCCTGGCAGGTGAGAGAACCACTCACTACCACAGTTCACTGCCGTTTCTATGGCAACAGAGGCCTTTACTGTCAGTGGAGAGTGGCTTTGCCAGTTGACTTCAGCAGTGAACTCTGTGTGATGTTGCCAAATGTCTGGCTTCTGTGTTTCCTGTTCCAAGCAATTGTTTCTTATTCTGAATACTAATGACTAGTCTACAAAGGCCATGGTTCAATGCCATTGAAAACAGGACTGTGAATCATATGTGGAAAAGTAGGGAGCATTTTGCCTGTAGTGAATTTAAAGCCTATGTAATTGGATTGTATATTCCCTAACTAGCTATGCCAGTAATTTATTAATAATGTTACCTTGCTATTATTAGACAGCTGGGCATAAATGAAAAATGACAGCACATCCATCATCACTGAGTCAATTGCTTTTACTGAAAGGCTTGCTGACTTTGGCTGGTTAGCACCATCATGTAAATCCAAATGATTGTGCACATGCATGCCAGAAGAAAAAATAAAATTGCAACTGAAAAGCTTTTGCTTTTCAAAATGCTCATATATTGATTACTCTGACACAGAGAAAAAGCAGCTGCCTGAAATGCCAGTAAAATGGCTGAGACATTTAAAATGGGAGAAAAAAAAAAAGCATTTGAACAGAAAAAAAAGTAAACAGATTACATGAATGGTGTGAATCTACATGGTGCACACCCATAGAAACGAAAAGTTGTACCCCATTTGTGTACAATGAATCAAAAACAGTCTGTAGAAATAAAAAAAATCAATAGAATTATGATTTTAAAATTCTTGTTGTGTAGTTGTAATCAATGTGGATCAGTTGCTTAGGATGTACCTTGTTATGGTTTGTACCTAAAAATGTTCCCTGAAGAGCTCTGTTAGGCAGTGTTTAGAGATGAAAATATTGGATTTCAAGAGCTATAATATCATCAGTGCCTTAATCCATTTGGTGGATTAATCTGAATGGACTACTGGGTGGTAACTATAGGCAGGTGGGACCATGACTGGAGGAAGTAGGTGGTTGGGGACATTTCCTTGGGGACTATATTTGTCCCTGACTTCTTGCATGCTCTCTTTCTTCTGCCTGTATGCCATGAGAAGCAGCTTTCTTCTTCCACCATCTTCTGCCATAATGTTCTGCCCAGAGCAATGAAGTCAGCCAATCATGGACTGAACCCTTAAAACTGCAAGCCCAAAGTAAACTTTTCCTTCTCTTGTGAGGTATTTCAATCGCAGCTGTGAAAAGCTAACTCATGCCCAATACCAGAAACCTGAGGACCAGACTTCTTGTAATTATGTTTCTCTCTGGAGCATAAGTTCCTTGAGGGCAGACAGTTTTCATTATTGTATTCCTTATTGCCAGCTCAGGGACTGATACGTATTGAGTGCTCAATAAATATTTAATGAATTCAGTGAAACTCAATGAATCCCCTTGAAGGAGTTTCTGGTATTAAAGCCTATAACACTACCTGAAAGAAGTTTTTAGGTTTTTCCTTTCATTAAAGAGCATACTAGACTATTATCATGGCCTTCCCTGCTAAGTATATGATATGGAGATTCTACTGGTACTTATGGCTGTCTCTTCTCCAAGTATCTGTTTCTAGCAGATACCACTCAAAGGTAGCTCTTCTTCATACTACTTCCCACCTTCCTCAGCTAGGGAATTCAGCAAATCAAAATTTTTGGTAGTATCCTTGGCTATTTCTAACTCTTAGGTTGGTCATTCCCTCACCTCTTCATGGTGAAAGTTCCAGTGGTCCTTTTAGGCAGATATTTCTAGTGTTGTTCCTCTTGTGCCAAATTCTGTTCCTGGTCTTAACTCGTAAATACATTGTCTCCCCCGTAAATACATTGTCTCCCCCTGCCTGCTGTTATGGTTGGGATGTGAGGTGTCCCCCAAAAGCTCACGTGTGAGACAATGCAAGACCTTTCAAAAGAGAAATGATTGGGTTGTAAAAGTCTTAACCCAATCAGTGATTTAATCCCCTGATAGGGATTAATTGAGTGGTAACTGAAGTGGTAAGGTGTGGCTGGAGGAGGTGGAGATTGGGGTGTGGCTTTGGGTATATATTTGTATCTGGGGAGTGGACTCACTCTCTCCCTCTCTGCTTTCTGATCATGATGTGAGCCACCATAAGCCCCAAGGAATGGATCCTGCTGTCTCTGAATTGAGACCTCTGAAATTGTGAGCCCTCAGATAAACTTTTCCTCCTCTACTATTGTTCTGGTCAGGTTCTTTAAACATAGTAGTGAAAAGCTGACTAAAATACTCCCCTTCGCTGGGATATCTAGAGTCAGTGTTGGTTGGTGGACAATGGGCAGGGTTGCTACTAACACCTAGTAGGTTGGCCAGGGATGCCACTAAACATGTTTCAATGCACATGATAGACCCCATATGACAGATGTCTTTGTCACAATGTGTCTGAGGTTGAGAAACCCTGTTTCTGTTGCTCCAAGGTCTTCTATGGAATTTGTTCCAAACACTTCAAAATTACTCTCTGTGCCCTCCTCATCTCCTTTTTGGAATTGTTTCCCACTTAACCTGTTTTCTTGTACTTTAACAGGCTTAACCTGTTTTCTTGTACTTTAAAATATTGGTTCTCTTCTTTACAATGTCAAGATGTTGCCATGGAGAGAGACTCTCATTTTTTGTGACCAGTGTCTGAAGTCATAGTCATGTAGTTATTGTGCCAGTAGCCCCAAATTCTGGCAGATAGGCAAATATGAAAATCAAGGTTTTGCGATAATCAATGCTGGATATCCCTTTAAAGGGACACATGTAAAGAAAGCTCCACAGATATACCACACTGAGTGTGGAAGCTGCTCTATAAATAATAGAGTATTGGTTTAAACCTTTTTTCATTGTACAGAAATTTTAAGTTGGGTATTTATGCATCACATCAGATTCTGGAAAGCAAATGTGCCTCAACAATCTTAATATTTCTAGGATGGGTATTATTTTTCTTTGAAAATCCTAAATTGATCTCAATGCCATTATATTTACTTAAATACAAAACCTAAGCATTTTCATGCATTAGTACAGTGCTCAAATTTTGAATTCTAACATGAAAAAGTTAATTTCATGGCACTGCATAGTTAGGTCTTTTCAAGACATTAATAAGGTAATATTGATTGTCACTTGCTTAAGGATTTTAGTAACACTCGAAGGAAAGGAAACATTTCACCTTTAAAACTCTTCACAAATATTAACTAATTACTCCTCATAAACTCTTATAATAAGAAATATATTATTATCTCTCTTGAAAGCTGTGAATGTGGTTTACCATATAATACTCCAATTTAGCACATTCATGAATAGTGATTAAGGGTAGTGATTCTGCACTCAAATACTATAATTAAATCTCCTTCCAAGATGCTTCCTTTGTAAATAGCACAACATAGTAATTTCTAGCCTTTTCCTTCAAGGGACTAGTCTTGATCATTTAAGAGAAAGGAAGTCTGGATAATCTGGGCTATTATGACAAACCTTCGTAGACTGAGTAGTTTATAAATAACTGAAATGTATTTCTTACAGCTTTTGGAGGCTGGGATGTCCAAGATCATGGTACCAGCAATTTCAATTACTGCTGAAGGCCTCCTTCCTAAATAGCTGTCTTTTTGTTGGAAACTCACATGATGGAATGAGGAATTCCTCTCCAGTCTCTTTTATGAGGGGATTAATACTATTCATGAGGGCTCTGTCCTCATGACCCAATTACCTCCTAAAGGCTTCTCCTCCAAACACTATCACCTTGGGAGTTAGAATTTCAGCATATGAAATTTGGCAATGCAGGGCTGGTGGTGTGGGGGTACAACTATTCAGGATACAGCACAAAATAATGGGTTGAATTAAATATGTGTTGTCCAAATTAAGTCTGTAATCTCAATTTTTTAGCATTTTTAGAATTAGAGCTTTATAGTTACACATAGACTATAAAGTTTTCATTATTGTATTCCTTATTACCAGCTCAGGGACTGATACATATTGAGTGCTCAATAAATATTTAATGAATTCAGTGAAACTCAATGAATCCCCTTGAAGGAGTTTCTGGTATTAAAGCCTATAACACTACAAACTCACACATGCATGGAAATTGATTGCAGGTCATGATCCCCCTTTTCCCTTCCCCTTTTCCCTCTGGTCCTCACTAATCCTCTCCCATTCTCCTTTGTCTTCACTACTTGACAACTTTTGCTTGTCTATTAATTTATATTGTTTTGGTTTTTTATATTATCCTATTCTTTCCTCCCCCTTTTCTTTATTTTACTCTAGTTTCCACATATGAGAGAAAATATTTTGACCCTTGAATTTTTGAGTTTGGTTTATTTTACTTAGCATAATATTCTCCATTTTCATCTATTTACAGGCAAATGTCATAATTTCACTTTTTTTTAAATGTCTGAGTAGAATTCCATTGTATATATATCACAGTTTCTTAATCCAATCATCTGTGGTTGGGCATCAGGGTTCATTCCATAACTTAGCTATTGTGATTTGTGCTGCTATAAACATTGAGGTGGCTGTATCACTGTAGTAAGCTGATTTTAGTTCTTTTGGGAAAATATCAAGAAGTGGTATTGCTGGAACAAATGGTGATTCCATCCCTTGTTTTCTGAGGAGTCTCCATAGTGTTTTCCAGAGTGTTGATTTTTTGCTTTTTATCTATTGGGTCCTTGGTTTTCTAATTTAGAAGGCTTTTAACTGCTGTTTCAATTTCATTACCTAATATTGGTTTGTTTAGGTTTTCTATATCTTCCTAATTCAATTTGAGCAGATCATATGTGTCTAGAAATTTGTCAATGTCTTCCAGATTTTCCAGTATATTGGAGTATAAGTATACAAAATAGATTCTCATAATCCTCTGAATTTCTTAAGGATTCTGTGATGATATCTCTTTTTTCATTTCTGATCTTATTTTACATCTTCTCATTTTTTGTTTTGATTCATTTGGCTAAGGGTTTGTTAACCTTATTTATCTTTTCAAAAAAAAAAAAAACCAACTTTTTATTGCATTGATCCTGTGTATTATTTTCTTATCCTCAATTTCATTGATTTGGGCTCTGATGTTAATTATTTTTTGTCCTCTGCTGATTTTGGGGTTAGTTTGTTCTTCTTTTTCTAAGATCTTCAGGTGAGATATAAGCTTATTTAATTAGGATCTCTCTAATTTTGTAATGTAGGCACTCAGTGTTATAAAGTTTCTGCTCAGAACTGCTTTCATACTGTCCTAGAGATTTTGATATGTTGTATCTCCATCCTCATTTGTTTCTAAGAATTTTTTATTTCTATTCTCATTTCTTCTTTGATCCATTCTTTATTTAAGAGAGTATTGTTCAATATCTTTGTGTTTGTGTAATTTCCATTATTTTTCTTGCTGTTTACTATTGCTATAACTTTGTGGCCTAGAATATGATATATTTTGGAAAAATTCCATGTACAGCTGAGAAGAAGGTAAGTTCAGCTGTTTTGGAGTGGAATATTCTGTAGCTGTCTATTGGGTCCATTGATTTATTGTGTTTGGGTGGGGGATATCTTTATTGATTTTGTTTTGATGATCTACCTTTTGGTAATAAGGGTTATTTAAATCACACAGAATTATTGTGTTGGGGTCTATGTGGGATTTAATGTCACAGAGTATTCTTTCAATGTAATTTAGTCTGTTGACATTTGGGGCATATATGTTTATTATTGCTAAGACTTCTGGTTGTATTGTTACCTTTACTAGGATGTAGTGGCCTTCTTTATCTCTTCTTATTAATTTTTTCTTGAAATATGCTCTGTCAGCAGTGAGAATAGTTATATTCTTATAACTGCTTATATTCTTGGACTATATGCCTTAAATATTTTTTGCCATCCTTTTACATTCAGCCTTTGGATGTCTTTGCCTATGAGTCTCTTGTAAACAGCATATTGTTGGATCTTGTTTTTTGGATCCATTCTACTAATCTGTGTTTTTAATTGGAGTGTTGGGGCTGTTAACACTCAGCATTAGTATGGGTATGTGTTTGTGGTTTCCTGCCGTTTTGTTTTTTTGCTATGTTTTATTCTGTTTTGATTCTCATTTGTTGGATTACTATTCTATTGATCTTCCTGTGTTTAGAAGTTTTCAGAATTATTTTTTAGTTCCTCTGTGTACAGTTTATCTTTGAGTATTCTTTGTAGTGCTGGCTTGGTACTCATGAATTCTTTTAGTTTACCTTTATTGTGAAAAGTTTTATTTCCCTCTTGAATGAGCTTTGCCAGGTATAGTGAACTTGGTTGGCAGTTGTTTTCTTTTAGGACTTATAATATCTCATTCCAGGACCTCCTTGATTTCAGGGTGTAAGCTGAGAAATCAGAAGTGAGCCTGATTGGTTTGTTTCTAAATGTGAACTGGTGTTTTTCTCTTGAGACTTTTAATATTGCCTTATTTTCCATGTTAGGTATTTCGATTATGATATGCCTTGGCAAGGCTCTTATTTAACTGGGTCTATTTAGAGTCCTGTAAGCCTCCTGTATGTGGATGTCTGTCTTGTTTCCAATATGGGAAAAGTTTTCTGTAACTCTCTCATTGAAAATGTTCTTTATAAATGCAAATCAAAACTACAAATGAGATTTTATCTCACTTCAGTCAGAATGGCAATTATCAAGAATACAAGTAACAATAAATGTTGGCAAAGATGTGGGGAAAAAGGTTCACTCACACATAGCTGGTGGGACTGCAACTACTATAGAAAGCAGTATGGAGATTTTTTTCAGAAAACTTGGAATGGAACCACCATATGACCTAGTAATCCCATTCCTCAGCATATACTTAAGGACTTAAAATCAGCATACTGTAGTGATGTGGTCACATCGATGTTTATAGTGGCTCAATTCATAATAGCTAAGCTATGGAACCAACCTTCGTGCTCTTTGACAGATAAATGGATAAAGAAAATGTAGTATCTATTCACAATGGTATATCGGCCATAAAGAAGACTGAAATTATGGCATTTTCCAATAAATGGATGGAACTGGAGACTCTACTGCTAAGTAAAAGAAGCCAATCCCATAGAACCAAAGGTATAATGTTCTCTCTGATATGTGGATGCTGACACATGATAGGCAGGGGTAGGGGGTGGAGAAAGAGGGGAGCCTCACTAGATTGAATGGGGGGGCCTGGAGGGAAGGGAGGGGAATGGGAATGGGAAAGACTGTAGAATGAATTGGGCATAACTTTCCTATGTTCATATATGAGTGCACAACCAGTGTAACTCCACATCATTTGCAACCACAAAAAAGGGGAGTTATACTCCATGAATGTATGATAAGTCAAAATACATTCTACTGTCAGGTATAAATAAAAAGAACAAATAAAAAATGTTTTAAAAAGAAAATGTTCTTTGTGACTTTATTTTGTGTCTCCATGTTCTCTTGTATCCCAATTATTCTCAGGTTTGGTGTTTTAAAGTTTTCCAAAAGTTCTTGTATATTCTGGTCATATTCTGTAATTTTTTCCCATTTATTGCCTTCTGTCAACTCAAGATCATATAGCCTGTCTTTAAGACCTGAAGTTTTGTCTTCAAGGACTGAGTTTCTATTTTCTACACATTCTAATCTGTTAGTGCTGCCTTCAACTGAGTTTTTAATTTTATTGATTGACTTTCATTTCTAGGAGTTCTACTTAGTTTCTTTTCACTATTTCTATTTCTTTATATTAAAGTATTCTTTCATCTCCTGTAATTGCAGTCTTAATTCCTTCCTTAGATATTCTTTTAGTTCAATGAACATTTTAATAATCAGTTTTTTATAATCTTTCTCTGGGCTTTCATCATTTTTCTATCAGTGGGATTTTTTATTTGGGAATTGTGAATTTTAGGGAGGGATTGTTTGCCTGTTATGTTTTCAGAGATCTTGAACTTGTGCATCAATTGAGGTGGATTCTCCTAACCTCTATTTTTGTGCATGTCCTTTTGTGGACAATTATTTTACCTATACTGGGACTTCTTTCTGCTTTTGATATATGCATAGATATAAAAGGGTGGGACATGAGTTCCCTCTCTGGTTGTTCCTCATTGGGTCCTTGTTTTGATGATTTGGGACTTTTGTCTCTTCATTTTTTTGAGTTGGAGTAATGTCAGGGATTGTTTAGTTCAACAGAAGAGTCTCTGATCTGTGACCTGTTAGTATCCTTGTAGATTCCCCACATCTCACAGAATGGGGTGAAATCAACAATGATAACAACCATTGCAAACAATAAACAATACAGGTTAAAGTAAACACCCAGTTACTACTAATTTCTTCAACAGTAACTGCCACCAGAAAAGAGGAGTGGTGAGGACAGCAATTGTCAACAGTAAAGCAAACAGCAGGTGTCAACTCTATAATCCATAGCAGTGATGATTGTATTAGTATTAATGGTGGCAGGAGGAGTTATATAAATCAATAATTTCTGAAAGATGGTAAAAATACAGTTATTTAGAGAAAAAGGAAATGTCCTAGGAAGTTGGAAAAAACTTTACAATTTGAAAAAGTGAACAGAGAGAATGCAGAAGAGTTGTACCAAGTAATGTTTTTATGGAAGGAGTGGGGAAAATAGAAAAAGAAGGTATTGGAAAAGAGGGAGCGAGAATTTGGCCATTGGGAGGAGAAGATAAAAGAGAAAGACAAACAAATATATGAAAATAACACAAAAGTTAACTAAAATATACAATTCAAAAGTCCAAACCCTCAAAAGACAATGCTAGGAAAAAATAAGTACATTAAAAATGCTAAAAATGAGAGAAAAAGAAACAAAGAAGTTTATGCATATATTTCTCTGAACCAGTCAGTAGAGCCAGAATTCACACACATGCACATATACACACATGAATGCAGGGAAAGAATTTAAAAATCAAATTTAAAAAAATTAAAAATTAAAAAAAATTAAAATATCCAAAATCTTAGTGAAGGATGAAGGAAACTTCTCCACTGAGGTGGTAAAAATAGTTGAATGGATTGTGGGATCACTGTTTATGTCCAACAGTCTTTCTTTCTACTTCATGAGTTATGTACTATTAGAGCAAATGATGGGGATTGTTAAACCTTCCTGTTTTTGTATTTCCTTGGATTGAAACTGTTTGATATAAGATTCAGCTTCATTCCTCAGCCGTATGAGGTGGGATGAGTTAAAGAACTGTGTTTTTCCATTTGGACCACTTTGGTGCCCTTCCAAGTTACCATTTCTGCAATATTCTGTGAGGGAAGTTCAAGTAGGTGGGGCTTAGGTCTAATCAGGCCTCACCTCAGGGGCTTTGTTGGGTGAGGCTTTCTTTGGAGAGGCTAGATTGACTTGCCCTTGGGGCTAGACAGTAGCCAATCTCTTCTGTGGGTCTGGTTCTCAGGAGTCTCCCAAGAAATCCAATCATGGGGCATCCACTCACTGCTGCCTTTAGTTGGTCATGTGAGCTACTGGATACAAAGGAAAAGTGAGTTGGGAGTTGAACTCCCCTTCATCTTTCCAACTCAAATCCCTCTGTGTATATTCTACTCTATGCTGTTTCACTCATGTTCCATCAGGCCCAGCCTAGGTCACTTGATAGGCTCCTTCCAGGATATTGTGGTTGTGTGTGTGTGTGTGTGCAGGTTTTTTTTTCCCCGATCTCCTGTGTTCTGCATTTGCTGCGGGGACATGATTGTTCCAAGATGGCTCTAGCCTCAGCTCTCCACTTAATCTCTTTATTTTTATTTAAAGGTTTTAAAAAATGTTCTCTTTCATGAATATCTGCACACTGAACTTGCAAAACAAAGTATTATTGTTACTACTTTCATTCTGAAAAGCAAATTTACTTGTTTTAGTGTAATTACTATTGTACCACTAAATTGATTCAAATTTTAGAAACTTATCAAGAAGGTTGTAACTTGCCAGTATTCAAATAATTGGCAGTCCTTTCAGGTTTATTTCCTTATAAAAACTTAGAAGATTCATTAACATCAACTACTAATGTTGTCTTCATGTGAGAAAAAAGAAGCAGTAAGGGATACTCTCCACTTTTTCTATTGTAACACATTTCCCATCATTCCTATCTAGTTCACCACTAAATCAAGGAACTAAATCAAAACCACTCTGCCTATCATCTGCCTTAAGCTTTGGGAATTTGAATACAAAGAAGAAGGAGAACAAAAATAAAAGAGGAAGGCAATGGAATGGGGACAGTTATATATGAACCTGTCACTGAAAATTCAGGAATAGCTATCCATTTGACTGAACGAATTAGCTCTGATCATATACTAATGGCAAGTCAATGACCATGACTAGGTTGTAATAGACAGCCAACATTTATTATGTATCCGTTATGAGCCTGGTACTGGAATAGAGTGAGATAGAGTTCCTGCAAACATAGATCTTCCAGGTAGTACACAAATGGAGTAGTTCTTGGTTTAATGGTTGTGGCATTTTCTGCAAAGAGTGAAGGCATCTTCAGGGATTGGATTCAGTGATTTCTGCAGCTCAGCACTCCAGTCTTCCTGATAGTTAGAGGAGGGTCATGAAGGTGATTAATCTGATAGCATCTTGGTTTATTTAAAAAATCAGAAAATTCAGACTGATTTATTCTGTTATTGAGTATTATCTTGTATTTTAGAAAGTTTGTTTATGTAGGGCATGGTGGCTCATGCCTGTAATTCCAGCTTCTTGGGAGACTGAGCCAGAAGAATCATGTTTGAGGCCAATTTCGGCAAATTAGCAAGACCCTGTCTCAAAATAAAAAATAAAAAGTCCTGAGGATGTAGTTCACTTGGCAAGCACCCCAGCCCACCCTGGAGTCATCCCCAGTACCACCAAAAAACAACAAAAAGAAAAAGCTTGTTTAGTGACTTTGTTTGCCAGGATTTTAGAATTTCAGCAATTAACACTTATGCAGCCTGTGTTCTAGAAATTGCCACTACCAGGGAACACAGGCACAGAAAAAATGGAAATTATAATGGAGTGTGATAAATACCATGATGGGTAATCTGGACTGCTGGTGGGGAGTTGGCATGGATTTAGAGGGGAATATCCAAGTTGAGTCTTAGAAAAAAGATGGAATTAGCAGATCGAATGAGAAAAGAGAATAGAATTTCAGGCCAAAGGAATGACACAAATAGTCTTTGATACAAGTGAGAACATAGAGAACCACGATGGTCCAAGTGAACATGGAATAGGAGGGTGGAAGAGCTATCTTAAATCTGAAGAAATAAGAAAGGCCCAGATCATGAAGGCCCTTCTATGTCATCTGAGGGAACTTAGAATTTATTCAGGGAGAAAGGAGCCACTGAAAACTTTACAAGAGGAAAGGGGGAGGACGAAATCTGTATTTTACATGTATCATTCTGGCTGCAATATGTGGGAAGGATTAAAGTACAAACAAGATTTGAGATAGAAAAATGGTTAATATAATGTTAAAATTAACTAACATATGTGGAGCCAATTATAGGAAATAAATTGTCACCATTAGTGTTAGTGGAATCCTAAGCCAGAGGCCTGACTTTGGGGATCCCAACTAGGTCCATCACTCACCCCAAAAACCAAAAGTAAAAGTAATAGTAAAAAAAACAAGAAAAGAACTTGAATCAATATGACCACATTGGGGAGGCAGAGTGAGATCCAGCGCCTCATCTCTATCTTCACAGGGCAGTGGGTGGGAGTATGCATAATTGAGCAGTGTTGGTTAAACTATGGTTTGATCTAGTTGATCAGGTTTCTAGTTCTGGTTCTTTGAGGTAGCTATGGAGAAGTCCTTACACTTGGTGGGGTGTAATGTCCCCTTGTTGCTCAGGATGTTTATCTATCAGACCTGTGATCCTGGAAGGGGGCAGTTTAGTTTCCATGAGACAGTTCCTCATACTTTCTCATTATGGGATTTAACGTTGTGTTAGTTGATACACAGAGTTAATAGATGAGGAAGGGTATTATACATTATGATGTATGAAGATCACCCAGATGTTCTGGGTCTGTAAATCTAAAGAGATACATAGCAGGTAGCATTTTAAGCATTTATGTTCAAGTTTTCTTTAGAATTTGGAATGCTGGGCAAAGGGAGGGAGAAATGAAAGGAACACTGCCAAGGACAACCCCCAGAGGAGCAGTACTCTCACAGGACCATTATTGGTGTCATCATTAGGGTTGCTTACTTCTTTTTCTTTTTTAGAAACAATTAAAAAAATTTTTTTTTGGCAATGCTGGGGATTGAATCCAGGGCTTCACACATGCTAGGCAAACATTGTACCACTGAGCTTCATTTTCAAAATGGAGCCCAAAAAATGTAATAATGCATCACAAAATATAATGCTAAAATGTTAAAAAATTTTTACTGTTTACTAATTGTATTTAATACTATATCCTCCACAGCATTTATGTTAACAAGCTATTGAAAGTTGACATGTAAGGCATCTGTGCAAAATACTAGCTTACAACAAATCTGTGGTGATGTCCCAGCCCAGGTTCATATATGTTCAGTATTTACTGTATCATTATATGTGATGTGATAACTCCAATATTCAGTTTTGTTGTTTTTGAACTACTCTACAATTTGGGTTGGTACCTCATACCTTAAGCTATTATGTCATTTAGTCTTTTGTTGGTTTGAATTAATCATTTATGTATTAAATTTAACTTTTCCATGTACTTTGCATAATTAAAAGGAATAATATTGATAGCTATTGATTTTGTGATTTAAAATAAAACCTCAACTTATTAAATACTACAAAAAAACTAAACCTATAAGTGTCTTTCATTTACAAAGCATTTTCACAACAATTTCTTTTTGTGGGGGCAACCAGGGATTGAACTCAGGGGCACTTGACCACTGAACCACAACCCCAGCATTTTTTTGTATTTTATTTAGAGACAGGGTCTCACTGTGTTGCTTAGCTTCTTGCTGTTGCTGAGGCTGGCTTTGAACTTGTGATCCTCCTGGTTCTGCTAAGCTGCTGGAATTACAGGCCTGTACCACTGTGCCCAGTAAAATTTTGTTTTTATAAGTGGTAAAATATCAATATAGATGATGATGGTATACAATTGCTGTAGTTTGACTTTAGAAGCATACCTAATTTGTATATTACACGAATATTGAGATCCCATCCAGTGCCAGGGACTGGGGATATAACTGGTATAAGAAAAACAAAGCATGTAATGGGAGATATTTATAACACATTCAAAGTTAAAAACCATGCTTTAGGTCTTCACATCCTGACCAAATCTTTCTGTTTATGCTAGATTCTTTGAGTCTTTGTTTTAGTGTCTAGGTGGAGTAAGGGAGGGGAAAAAATAGCCTTTGGTGTACTATTAGAGTAAAGGAAGCCAGGCATGGTGGCACAGGACAGTAATCCCAGCTGCTCAGAAAGCTGAAGCAGGAGGATCACAAATTAAAAACCAGCCTCCGCAACTTAAGGATGCCTTAAGTGACTTAGCAAAACTCAGTCTCAAAATAAAAAATAAAAAAGGGCTGGGGATGTGGCTCAGTGATTAAGTGCCCCTTGGTGGTTCAATCCCTGGAGAGAGAGAGAGAGAGAGAGAGAGAGAGAGAGAGAGAGAGAGAGAGAGAGAGAGAGAGAGAGAGAGAGAGAGAGAGAGAGAGAGAGAGAGAGAGAGAGAGAGAGAGAGAGAGAGAGAGAGAGAGAGAGAGAGAGAGAGAGAGAGAGAGAGAGAGAGAGAGAGAGAGAGAGAGAGAGAGAGAGAGAGAGAGAGAGAGAGGATGTAGAGATATACTTAAAGATAAATGAAAACTAATACTAAAATCTATCACATTTTTTCAAACTGTGTTTTTTGATTCTTTTGTATCATACTGGACAATCAGTACACATTGGAGTCAGAGTTATTTTTCTAAAATATTTATTTGACAGATATTCTTTGAGCATTTATTATGTACTAGGAACTATTCTAGATTTTGGGGAGATAGTAACAAATTCAGAACAAAAACCTCGGCTTCTCATGAAGGTTATAGAGTAGTGAAGAGACAAAAAATGTACAGCATCTTAGATGGTGATCATTTCTAAGGAGAAAAACAAAGCACGGAAGGAGGTTAAGAAGTACATAGACAAAGTTTTAAATGGGGTTAGTGAGAGAGGGCCTCACTGAGAATGGGGTATTTAAGTACAAACCTGAGGAGGTGAGTCAGCAAGTTCAATGTGTCTGGAGAGTGTGTCAAGCAGAAGGAACAGGTGATACAAAGTCCCGAGGCCTGAGGAACAAGGGGAGGGTGGTAGGTGAAATCCAATGAGACTTATGGATCAGTTAAGGCTTTTATTCTTTTGATTTTTTCATTCAGATATTGTTTATTTGGGTCTTTTTTGCATATTGATGATATATAGTGTTTACAAAATTTATTACTATGACTATTTTAAGTCCTAACTGACTCCTGATGCATGGGGGGGCTAACAAACTAGTTTTAGAGCAACTTTAGGTTTGCAACATATTTGGGTTCCTTAAAAATGTCTATTTATCCTCTCATTATGTATGTGTTTTCTCATAATTGAGAATATTTATAAAATTATAAAATCTGCTTTAAGGTCTTTGTCAGCTAATTCTCTCTGCTGTTCTTGGTTCTGTTCTATTGATTACCCTGTCCCACATAAAGCTTTTTTTTTCCCCCTGCTGTGCATAGTTGGTAATTATTTTTTATTGGGTATCAGATATTTCGAACCTTGTGTTGTTTTATTCCTTCATAATGTAGGAGTGAAAGCCAAGGGAAATTGAGTGTAGATCTTTGTTCTAGCACATAATTAAATGACTTAGGATCAGGCTGACCTTTTCAAATCTTGCTTTTATGTTTTATTTTGACGGATCCAGAGCAGCCTTTTATTGAGGACTAATTTGGCTGTGCTACGCACCTGATGTTCTCTGAGGATTCCACCAAAGTTTCAGGGCTCCTAGTTTTTCTGCTCTGGCTGATGAGAAGACAGTATTCCCAGGCTGGTTGGTGCTCTGAGAATTGCTTCAGGAGGTTTTTCCTGAGGCCTCCTGGGGTTTGCACCCAACCCTGTGCTGATGGGTACTCTGCAAAGCTGCCAAGCAGTTTCTGCCCTGTTTCAGGAGCTCTTTTTCTGCAGTGGGAGTTCTAGCTGCCTCCACCTCCCTGAACTCTTGGCTTCTCACCTCCAGCCTTGTGACCACTGGACTTCCTCAGGTTTCTCCTTCCCTGGGCATTACAGTGGCAAGTGGCAACAGTTTAGAGAGAGCGTAAAGATCACTTCTTTTGTTTTCATTCTTTCAAGGGTCACAATCATGTTCTGGCTGTTATGCAATGTCAGAAAATACTTATTTTTATATGTTTATGATTTTTCTTTTTCATAACAGGAAGACAATTCTCTAGGCTGATAATCCTTCATGGCTAGGAATAGAAGTCCTAGTGTAACTTTTGATAGCTAAATGGTAGACTAAATAAAAGCCTTGCCTAACCTAAGCTGTTTATATTTATGTGTGAACTCTGGCCCATACTTATAAACCTGGACTGTATACAAATGAAGCATAAGTTCTGCCAACGTGTTTTGGATGGGGTTATCTCAAAGTCAGTCTGCAGGCAAGGATTTAATTTTAGAGCAGATTCCACCAAACACAGGTGGAAGAGTAGGGAAGTGAGAGAAGGTGAGGTCCACAGAGGACACTAAATGACTGGGTACATCAGGTCCCAATCCTGCCCAGGATCTCTGTGAGCTCCTAGAGCACAACTCAGAGTTATTACAGTTGAGGAAGAGGAAAGCTGGGTACATACCCAGGGACACTTGATGTGGCACTTGTCAAGAGCAGTTCCTCTGTGTTGATTCTGAACTTTGGTTTCACCCACATGCTGCTTGTGAATGTCCTTGTATTCAGGTAAAGGCTGGCAGGTGGAGTCTCAGATGTTCACAGTAAGCGGCTGTCAAGGTGTAGAGGCAAAAGCCAAGAGAAAGGTTAAGGTATACCAGTAGCATTCCTACACTAAGATGTCAGATGCTGATTAGACTCATTCTAAAGAAATGCTGATTTCAAACCAGCAGACTAAATAGACCTGACAGAATAGATACAGGATTATGTCAATCATTTCCTTTCATAATAGAGAATATACTTTTATTTCTTAGGTACAGTGAACACTTACGTTATCTGGAACTCACAAAGAATCAATAATTCCATACATTTCATATTATATGTACTTGAACATTCACCCTTTTGTGTACCTGAAAGTAGTGACATTTTGGCTTATTTAATTTTTTAAGAAAAATATAACACAGTTTATATTGTCTTCTTAAATGAGGATGTGAAATAGGAGATTTTTGTTGAAGACAGATTTGATTGTATTTAATGTGTTGTATTAAAGCTGTCAATGTAGTTGCATTCATAGATGTGAAAAGAAAAAAAAAATTAGAATAGATGGGCATGTGGGTAATGCCTTTTTTGAAAAAACATCTCAGACCAGTTTGATTGTATGCATTTGTGTCTTTCTCCTGAAGGGAGGGGTGAAACATGATAGCTGGGCAGGATCCATAGGGAGTTACACAAAAATAGTCATGAGATCACTATAGTGTTTGCCAACGCCGTGGATGTGATTTCATTGCCTTTTTTTTTTAACCCCAAAGGCATCTCCTTCATGGAAGCCATCCCCACCTTTGTCTTTTTGGAGCATATCTACTGTTTCTACACCATGAACACAGGATCCCAGGAGTCTCCATATTCACTTACTCAAACACTTTCTCCTCTGACATATTGTTGAGAGAATGAAGTGAGGATCATGCTTCGACTTGTTAAGGATTTGTGCTAGAGATATGGAAGGATTATGTTTTCTTAATAATCATTGAGGTCAATGTCATAATACATTTTTCGGAATGTCACTCCATTTCATACATTTCTTCATGTTCCTTGTAGCTTTCTATTAGAAATAGACTATTGGAATTACTTTTTTATGTATTATAACTTTAATAATCATGTCAATGTTGAAAACCTTCCAAGTATTATGATTAATTGGTCTGATTCTTTGTGAATACTCTTCCAAATCAACAACACAGTAAAATCTGAAAGTAAATATATGTCTCCTTGGCTCAATTAGTAAAACAACACTGGAACTCAGGAAGATGTGAGAAAAGGTCCAAGTAAAGGTCTTTTATCTTGAAAGGAGCATTATGATTGCCTGAAAATGTCATCTTCTCTAAATACAAATATTTATAAAATTATTCAAAACAGGTGACTATTCTTTTATGGATTTACACTTGACTTCAAAATATTTTATTTTATAGGATTTTAGCATTCTAAGGATGCATTTTTCCTTATCTTGCTTTAATCTAAAGACATTTAGTTACTTAGAATCCCTTCAGTGTGCAAGTTGGCAAATGACTTTGCAATAAAAAATCAGCTGGGATATAGACAGTACTTAGAAGTGTATTATCTGAAAACTAAAAAATTTATGCTGAAATGTTATGATTTATAATTTTTTTTCATGAACAGCATCTAGCCTTCTAGTGCCATGTCTCAGTGTGAAATGCCAAAGCTAAATGCATTTCCTTTTTTTAAAAAAGTGTCTATAGCTCAGTTGGCTGCTTTACTCAAATAAAACTGTACCTTTTCTGTAATCAGAGGGCCAAAGATGTGGCATGCTTAGATCTTCTCGCCAGGAACCATTCACTAGAACATCCTATTGCTGCCTCAGGGTAGGCAGTGTGATATGTAGCATAGTCACCTAAATCGGCTGACTCAGGACGTGTAAAGTATATCAACAGCTGCTCTTCTGCTGATATCATGCAAGATGGGTTATAATTTCTGCCAGGAAGTCTGGAAGGACAAAGATTGTTTTTCTTTTGCTTACATCACCAGTACCTATAATGGTGTTTAGACATCAAAAAATATTCAGTGAACAAATGACTTGGTCTAGTTCCAGATGTTTTCTAATATTGTTTTCCTTATCATTCATAGGTCATTCATATCTGACCCAATTCTCTACCTGTCTGGGTGCCCACTCACTTAGATTGGGCTTCTAGTGGTGTTACCAATGATTGCACTTATCATAGTACATGATAGTTTTCCTATTTACAAGTCTTCATTCACCATTGGGCTGAATGTCCCTTCACAGTGGTGATCCTGCCTTATATATCCTTTCACCATCAAAATCTAACACAATGGTTTACATAATGTTCAGTAGATTCTTAACAAGCAAGTCTTGTCAACATTTTCAAGACATATGCAAGTATCTGCTTCCTTTAATACATTAGCTTTCCACTAGAGCAAGATGAGTCTATGCCCAAAGGTAAATTTTGATTAAAAATAAAAAGAAATATAAAATGTCAACTGTGCAAGGTCCCGATCTTTAATATAGAGATTGATGGTCTCATTCATGCTTTTAGTATTTATTGTCACATGCTGACTGTGCCTGACACAGACTCAAATGCCTGCCTTCTTGGATTTTATATTCTAATAAGGAAAATACATAAGTAAGATAAGTAAAATATCAAGTGGATTGCATAGTAATCTAGTGCTAAGGAAGGAAAGGGGATACAAGTAATTGGAAGTGTGGATTGACCATTTGATAGAGTGGCCATTTCCAGCATCAACAAGGTGATTTTTGAGTAAAGACCTGAAGATACAGAGTGACTACCTGTAATACATTGAAGGAAGAGGAACAAGCATTTAAAAAACCAGTGGCCCATTGTTAGTGCTCATATCACTTACTCTTCTTGGCAGCTCTCAGTGTAGCTGATCACTCCGCTGTGTCAGTGCCACTCTCTCAAGTGTCCTCTCAACCTGCTGAAAGCCCTATGCTCAATTTTCCTCTTCTTGATTTCCAACCATATGATTCTTTCCTTCTCTCTCTACTGTCTATTTTTCTCATTATATCCTGTGGCTAAATACACTCAAGTTTATAATTCTAACCCTGACTTCTCTGAAAACTGGACCTGTATCTCCAAGTGTATACTTAAGATCTCATCTACACTGTCCAATACTCACCTGAAATTTGATATGCCTGACATTAAAACTTTTGATTTGTAGTCCCTTTCTTTTTTCCCCCTGCACTCCCTTTCTTTTTTCTCCTTTTTAAAAAATATTACTTTTAGTTATATATGGTGTTAGAATGTATTTTGGAAGAATATACATACATAAAGTATAACTTATTCTACTAGGTTCCCACTTTTGTGGTTGTATGTGATATGGAGTTACCCTGGTCATGTTTTCAATGACAAGGCTAGGAAAGTTATGACCAATTAATTCTACTGTCTTTCCTATTCCCCTCTTCTCTCCCCTTCCTCTGTTATCCTCTGTCCAGTTCAATCTATTTCTATTATTCCCTCCCCAATCTCCCCCATTTTAAGCTAGCATTTACAAATCAGAGAGAACATTTGACATTCAGTTTTTTGGGACTGGCTTATTTCACTTAGCATGATAGTCTCAGTTCCATCCATTTACTGGAAAATGCCATAATTTCATTCTTCTTTATTCTGAGTAATATTCCATTGTGTATATATACCATATTTTCTTTATCCATTAATCCATTGAAGGACACCAAGTTTGTTTCCATAGCTTGGCTATTGTGAGTTGAGCTGCTATAAACACAGATGTGGCTGCATCACTGTAGTATACTGATTTTAAGTCCACTGAGGAGTGGGATAACTGGGTCAAATGGTGGTTCCATTTCAAGTTTTCTAAGGAATCTTGTTACTGCTTTCCATAGCGGTTGCACCAATTTTCAGTCCCACCAACAAGGTATGAGAGTACCTTTTCCCCCACATCCTTGTCAACACTTATTGTTACTGTATTCTTGATAATTGCCATTCTAACTGGAGTGAGATGAACTCTCAATGTAGTTTTAATTTGCATTTCTCTAACTGCTGGAGATGTTGAACATTTTTCATATATTTTTTGACCATTTGTAATTTTTCTTCTGTTACATGTTTGTTCAGGTCCTTTGCCCATTTATTGATTGGCTTATTTATTTTTTGGGGGTTAAGTTTTTTGAGTCCTTCGTGTATCCTGGAAATTAATGCCTCATCTGAGGTACTAAGCAGGTGTGAAGATTTTTCTCCCCATCTGTAGGATCTCTGTACTCGTTCTTGAATGCTTCCTTTGCTGTGAAGATTTTCAGTTTGATACCATCCCATTTATTGATTCTTGATTTTACTTCTTGTGCTTTAGGAGTCTTGTTGAGGAATTCTGTTCCCAAGCTGACATCTTGGAGAGTTGGGCCTACTTTTTCTTCTAGTAAGTGCGGGGTCTCTTGTCTAATTCCTGGGTCCTTGATCCACTTTGAGTTGAGGGAGGGTGCAGGGAGGGTGAGATATAGGGCTTTAATTTTATTTTGCTGCATACTGATTTCCAGTTTTCCCAGCACCATTTGTTGAAGAGGCTATCTTTTCTCCAATGTATATTTATGGTGCCTTTGTCTAGGACAAGAAAACTATATTTCTGCTGCACTCCCTTTCTTAACACCTGCTTTCCTTATTCGTCCCCATCTCAGTAAATGGCACAATCACTCCCAAATTTCTCAATCTACATTTTGGTATTCCTCCATGAGCACTCTTTGGTCTCACATCTCACAGAAAATTCTTTAGCAAGTCCTGTTGGATATCCCCACTGTTCCTTCACTTAACTCATGTCTCTGCCCAAATGTCACTCCAGCACAAGAGGCTATTCCTGACCTCTCTACCTAAAACAGAATCTTTCACCAGGCTATATTCTCTTGTCTTAGTTGATCTTTCTTAACAGCCTTCATCACTATCTAAAGTTTTTATGTGTATTTATTTTATTCTTTGCATGTTTTCTGTAACTCACTTAGCACACAGTGTTTTTGTTTTTACTTTTATCTCATTTTTCTTTGCTAGGTTTGCAGTGCTTCTTAGAATGATTCCTGATGCATGAAGAGGCTAGGCCATAACTCTTGTTACTTCAGAAATACCTAGATTCAAATTAGTAGAAAAATAGGTTTTATTCAAAGTCAGTTTTGAAGGAAGATAGAAGAAACTTAGTTGTTTCAAAAGTTCTATTTCCAAAAATCTATAGGATGACTAAAATTTTTAAGGGTAGAAGGGATATACTGGGACAAAAGATAGGAGTTTCACAGATGGAGTCCTGAAGTCTCCTTATCAATCAAAAGGAGTTGGAACTTCCTGGGGCCTCTGTCTATAATCTTCCTTTTACATAATGTGTTTCATTTAAACTGAGGAAAGGAAATGTATATAGAGGTCTTTGTTTAGACTGTAGAATATCAAAATGAAGGATTTTAGAGATGGAGGAACAGAGTTGGGGTGGTTGGGTGGGGTAGGTGTTTCACAGCACTTCAGATTTCTTTCTCAGCAGGAGGAAGATATTTCCAATTTCAGATGTGGCTGTGGGGGTTGGGGGATTCCCCAAATTCAATCTGTTTCAATCTTTCTTTTGAGCTTCCATAGGACCCTGTTTATAGCCCTGTCATAGTACATGAAAAAGAAAACTGTATCATGATTGGAAGTTATTTTTCTTACTTATTAGACAGTGAACCCCTGGAGGGAAAAGACTGTAATATTCATCTTTGATATTCTGGTGCTAGAAAAGGGTTGGGCTCATAGGGGTGCTTAATAAAAATGCACTTAATGATTTCATGCTTACTTGGTCTCATTCCCTAAAGCATTAGGCTGGTAGACATACCAAGGATTGTTATGATCAACTATCTTGCATTGGGTACAACACAGCCATTTTTGGTTTAGAAAATAGTTGAATAATATTCAGGAACCATGTAAAATATAGGACTATGACTTTTTATAGCTAAAAAGTGTGCAATTTTGCACCTGGCAAAAATATAAAGTTTAGGACAACATTAGAGTGTCTTATATTTCATAGAGTTTGGCATTGGTGATCATCTACTCTATTGCATTATTTTACACATGATGAAAGGGAGGCCAGACAACTGTTGCTGCTTTCCCATTTGGTGGCCTTCCCTGTGTCCCTGTTCTTCCACGCACTACTCACTTTCCTTGGCCTTGTTCACCACCTCTCCAGGGGAACCACAGAAACACTGTATATGTCAAACCTCTTCACTCTGTTTTATTTTCTCATACCAGATTTTCTTTTCCATATATTTAGAAGCCTCAGTGATCCAATTCAGTGTGTCATACTCTTATTACACAAATATGAGCAAAACAGACTTCTTAGATCATGTATTTACATGAATTCTAAGCTGTATCCCGACTCTAGATATCATCAGCATTATTAAAAGCTATGTTTAACTTGAATTATTTCTGGTAGTGGTTAGGGTTTCTGGTAGTTATTTAGGTGGATTTGTGGAGTAGTGGGTAATTTATGGTTTTTTGGGAGCAAGGTGAGCATTCTAACAATGAGAATTGCATTATACCTAGAGCATATAGGGACAATAAAAATGTCTTGGGCTGTGTAGAATACTTTCTCTTAAGAAATATAGTATAGTGAGTATTTAATGTCTGGCTTCTGAGCGGGAACCTTCTTTGTGTTAGGGGTGCAAGAACAATTTAAAAATGGGTGATGTTGATAAGGGCAAGAAGATTTTTCTTCAGAAGTGTGCCCAGTGCCACACCATGGAAAAGGGAGGCAAACACAAGGCTGGATCAAATCTCCATGGATTATTTGGGTGGAAGACAGGTCAGGATACTGGATTCTCTTATACAGATGCCAACAAGAACAAAGGCATCACCTGGGAAGAGGATACACTGATGGAGTATTTGGAGAATTCCTAAAACAAAACATCCCTGAAACAAAAATGATCCTCACTGGCATTAAGAAGAAGGGAAAGAGGGAAGACTTAGTAGCATACCTCAACAAAGCTATTAATGAGTGATAGCCACTTCCCAATTTATTACCAAACAGAAATGTCTCATGGCTTTTTTATGTGCACCATAATTTAATTGACGTGATTCACCAGAATTCAGATCACCAATGACTGACAAAATTATTTTTGTTGGACCTTCCTGATTTAAGTAAAGTTGACTTTGTAGCTAAAATAATATTTTGGTTATACTCCCATTTCAGTAAATTCTCTCACTGTTTCCCCCTTTTAAAGGTATGGTTGGACTTAATTAGTAATGTTCAGTATTTCACAAAAATGGTGAAAGACATCTCAAAACTGGTTTTATATTTAAGTTTACATAACTATGTGAACTGTTTCAATATGGGGAAAATCCCTTCACTCTCTCAGAACCAAGCATGATTCCCATGTGTTTTAATTTGTGTTTGTTAGCCTATTAAAGGCCACGGTTGAAGATAAGGAAGCAGTATCTACTTTATATTTTTGTTGACCATGCCAATTTAATTAGAATTCCCTCTATCTCAAATGCTGTCTTTTCCTTATGGAAAGGCATTTTAGTGTGGTTTATGTATTGTACTAAATAAAGAATATTTAACACTTAAAAAGAAAAGAAACAGTATAAATCATTACTTGTGACTTTTCCTCCTAAAAGGTGTCACCTGTTTCCTATTTTGTGTTTCCTTATTTTTGAGAATGCTGTAGAATAAAGAACAGGAAATAATTGACATCACATGTAGAGTTTGTATGGCTAATTTTGGGGAAATAAAAAAGAACAAAAACTTTGAGAATACATATTTGGATTGAAAGAGTTAGTAGTTAATATGTACTTAGAAAACTGAAATGTAGAATCACCTCCTATTGGAAGTGATTATAATTTCCATTTAAGTATGGTGAGCAGGGACAACAACTTTAAAAAGTTTGCACTGACTGATTTTAATGGTAAAATGCTGGACTTTGAAACCTTAGAAACCTTAGAAAAAGGGTTTTTGTTTTATTCCAAGACTTCCCTGATGGTCCTTTTTCCTCACTAATTGGGGTAAATGTTTTTCCCTTGTCCTCTTAAAACACCTGGTGTATCATACTATTTTCCTTTTTGGATTGAAATGGTGTGTTTTCACTTTTCCTAAATGCAACTTAAAGTCCCTGAAGGCAGAAATCTGATTCTCTATTCCTGTTAATAGTGCCAGCCTTCTCCCAAACAGGCTCCAACATGTTCTCCATCCATCTGTTTCCAAGTCCTGTTGGTTCAGCCTTTATATTTCTCTCCCATTAGATTAAGTCACCCTGAGAAGTATCACAAACACACCAAACGGGTTTCTCTGCCTAAAGCTACTTTTGGAGAACCAAACGTTTTCAGGCTCTAGAGATGATGGCAACCTTCTCCCCATTCCAAGTGTACATGAAGTAGGCACGTTGCCCTCATTTAGCACAGCCTTGTGATTAACGGCAAGGACTCTGGAGCCAGGCTGCTTGGATTTGGATCTTGGCTGTACCATTTTAGTAGCCCCGTCACTTGTTGGCTGTGTGACCTTTACTTGTCTCTGCCTCAGTTTCCTCATCTATAAAATGGGGATAATAATAATCTCATATAGTGATATGATAAATAATAATTAATAATTAAGGGATCAATAATATAAAGTACCTGACAAGTGCTACACTTTAGTTATATTTATCATTGTCATCACTATTCAATAACACTTGTTTTCTAGGAATTGATAGAAGTCACAGAAATTCTATGCAATAAATTGGTGGTGTCTAAAAAACTGCTTCCCTAATGCCCTTGTGAAGAGACTTCTCTAGGCTAGACATCTAAAGCTGTTCCAGGCACTAGACAAGTCAGCTTCAGAGACCGAGTGGGAAGCAATCAGTGAAAATGTACTACTGTACAAATCAAGGGGTACAAACTAGTAATTCATTGGTCCATATGGTTTTGTAAAAGTAGATTTAACTGTGATGGTTTATTTTATGTGTTAACTTGAATGAGGGATGCCCAGATAGCTGGCAAAACATGAATTCTGTGCGTATCTGTGAGGGTGTATCCGAAAGAAATCACCATTTGAATTGATAGACTGAGTAGAGATGACCTCCTCATTAATGTGGGTGGGAATCATCCAATCCATCCAGAGCCTGAATAGAACAAAAAGGCAGAGAAAAGGTGAATTCTTTAGTGCTTGAACTGGGACATCTGTCTTTTCCTGCCCTCAGACATCATCACTCCTGGTTCTCTGGCCTTCAGACTTGAAATGAGACTCAAACCATTGGCTCCCTTGCTTCTCAGGTCTTTGGGTCCTGATTAAATTGCACCCCTGGCTTTAGTGGTTCTTCAACTTGCAGATGATTTTGTGGGACATTTTTGGCCTCATAATTATGTGAGTCAACTCCTACATTGCCTCAGATATCTATATCTGTGTTTACTTCCACATCTCCATCTCCATCTCTATTCATTGGTTCTGTTTCTCTGGAGAATTCAACTAATGTAGTAACTATGTAAATGTTAGGCTTCTTTAAAATCCATGAATGAAAATGATACCAGACTCATATAATTGCTCTGTCCAAATAAGTAAATCTTCCCGATTTTTAAGTAAAAAACTGGAAAGAAATCTTAGATATGCTTTAGAATATGCAAATTTTGTTGAGGAACTACTTTTAAAAGGAATCCATGATTTTGGTTAAAAATAGCACTTCACTGGCTTAACCTAATCCATTCATTGCTATCTTCCAACTCAAATGCTATAAAAACTGAGGAAAACATGAAAAGTCATAACGGGAACAAAATCAAGGATTGATTATTTACTTGTGCTAGATTCCAAGGACTCCACTAGTTATAAGGTCATGGAAATAAGACTAAGAAAAGCAGTGTATAGTCCACATAGCAAAAAATGAAAACAACATACCTTTCAGAGAGTAGGTATGAAGAACTTTTGTTCTCTCTGCCATTGCCAGAGATAAATATCTATATACCTACTTGAAAAGTGGGTCATAATCCTCCTACCCTACTGGAGATATCTACATTTCAGGCAGAGAAATGCTATTATCCACTCCTTACCAGCACATTGTTAACTATATCCATGAAAAGGCAGAATCTAGTGCAGAGACAAAATCAGTGAAGAAAACAGTAACAATAATGATCATCAGCATCATCATTAATATTTATGCAATATCTTGCCTCGCCCAGCGAGTACAATGAAGACTCGGCTCTCAAATGAAGTTTTAAGGTCTTTATTTTTATGGGAGAGCTTCTGAGCCGAGTGCCTGGTTCTTCCTCCTCCTCCACCGCAGCCGTCTTCTTTTTCTTCTCTTGTTGCGCAGCTCTCTCTCTCCTTCTTCTCTTGTCGTGCAGCTTTCTCTCTCCTTCTTTTCTCTCGTGCAGCTGTCACTTCTCTCTTCTTCCTCTCTTGTCGCACAGCGGCCGCCTCTCCTCTTTTCTCGTCCCACAGCTGCTGCCTGCCCTCCTTGCCTTGCTTGCTCCACCTTGCTTGCTCCCGCCGCTGCCCAAAATACGCAGCTTTATGGGATATAACAGCCAATCACCTTAATGGGTCAGGCGTTTGGCTCGTGGAGACTTAATGGTGGGTAATGAGGACATGCACTGATCACGAGCTAAGCACGGACGCGGAAGAGATCAGTCAGCCAATAGAAAGCACTTGCAGCTGGGCTTCTCGGCGCCATAGGGCGAGGCCAGCCACCACTGCAGGCCCTATAGGGCAGCGGCCTCCAACAATATCTTATGCAAACTATTTGTTCAAAGTACTTTTCACTTTAGATCTCAGTTAACTTATGCCTCACAATAACCTTTGAGGCTGATACAAATGAGGAAAATAAGGCACAGAGTTCAGAGGAAGACAACTAGAGAAGCAGTGCCAAAACAGAGAGAGAATAATGACATAATGACAGCAAAGTGTATGGGCATGAAAATCAAGGACCACTATTCCAACCAACCATGCATTGTAGGTTATTCAGGGGAGTCAATGAGAACTACAGAAGCACAAGCAATAACCTTTCTGGGTGAGGACTGGACTGAGGATGCACAGCTCTCTACTAAGCAAGGAGAGATGTTGGAGCCCCTTCTGGTCAAACTTTCCACTTATGTTCTTCTTCAACCTCAGCTGTATGTCCTTAAGCAAGTTCTGTAATCTAAGACTGTTTCTTCATTTTTAAAATGGAGATGAGTGTTAAGAATTTTTTCCTAATTTGATTTTTGAGAGGATTAAATGTCATGTGTAAATGAATACATAAAACTGTGTCTGACACAGAGTAAGTGCCCAATACGCAATAGCTATTATTATTACTCTTGAATGGGTGAAAACAAAGAGGAGGAGGATGCATGACCAAACAAGTTGGGAAGTTTGTTTATTATGGGTCTCCTCATAGCATTTAATATGGTTATCCACACTGTGGAACTTTGAGAAATTTCCACATTTATTTGACCATTGAACACCTTTTTTCCCCCATGGAGGATGAATAATGTCTCATGGGACACTGGTGTTCTACAGATCACACTCTAGGAAATCTCTTTATTTCACATACTTTCTGCACAGAAAAGAAAAGCAGGTATGTTTCACCAAGAGCCAGGAGTGTCCCCACTTGGAAACCTGAGATCAAGGAGATGGAAATAGCCCCTTATGCAGATCTGTGCTGATAGAGGTCTCAATGTAGAGTCAGTGGAAGAGGGATTGAGGTCATAACATCAATGAATTATCACTACCTTTTATTGAGCATGTCCTAAGACTGGGCACTATGCTCATGAAGCAAATTGACATAAGTAACAAGTGCTACAGCTATTATTCATACCTGGACAGTCTGATCTTTGCTATGTATATTACAATTCACAGCCAGATGACTTCCAAAGTCTTCTAACTTCAAGGACCATGAATCTTGCTTAACCTCCTTCCTTCCTTCCTTCCTCCCTTCCTTCCTCCCTCCCTCCCTCCCTCCCTCCCTTCCTTCCTTCCTTCCTTCCTTCCTTCCTTCCTTCCTTCCTTCCTTCCTTCCTTCCTTCCTTTCCTTTCCTTTCCTTTCCTTTCTCTACTTTCCCTCTCCTATGCTTGGATTCCTGTTCATGGTGTCAATGGGATAGATACAGCTGAACTTGATTTATTTAACTATTGTGGGTTATTGCCTGGCCCTTAAATGGATATTAGAAATTTTGCTTTCTTTGCCTAAATAACTTTCAGAGAAATGCACAAAGTCATTAGGGACTCATGGGTAAAGAACACAATATTGTAGTCCAAATAGTAACTCCTTAATTTAGATGAAAGAGTACATTTTAAAAGATTTCCTTCTATATAGGTTTGATCTTTGGATCAAGGAATTAGGTATCGTATTTTGCAAGTTAATTGATAAAAACTTTATTATTTTTCTTTACTAAAACTTGTTTTTACTAAATCTTTATTGGATATTGGCTTAATATCCTTACTTAAATGAATGATTGCTGTATACCAAGAAATATATAGACATCAATGTGTGCTATGTAATATAGTAAACATTAGCTATATGTATTTATATTTAAGTTGGAAATATTTAAAATCAAGTAAGGTTAAAAATTCAGTTACAGTAATCACATTTTGATTGTTCAGTAGACGTGTCCAGTGGCCATATTGAACAACACAAATCCAGTACATTTTTCACACTACAGGAAATTCTATTGGATATCACCACCAATTCAAATTATCAAGTTTTGCTTTGCATGAGAAAACACTTAAAATTTAAAAAAAAAAAAAAAAAAGCAGATGTGGAATGCCTTTCATTGGGAACCTGCACAGCAAGTAACTAGTCACTGAACTGCTTTTGAATTTACAAAGCATCATGACTACATGTTTTTCCTTCATTGTACAAAACCAAGCATCTGAGTACTCAAATCTTATAATCATTCACTCTTTTCACTGTCATCACTTTTCACTTCGAAAATTTTCTCAGCACTTTTCCATAGTGCTGTAAAAAATGATTTAAAATTGGCATGGCTCCAGCCTTTGGGAAGTTATGAATCCTTCACAGTGTTTGTGGTTTATTGTCTATTATCATGTCATACAACCCTATGCTTATGTGTCATATATTTCTCTAGTGTGTTCTATTTTGGTATTGGAATGATTGTGCATTAACATAACACTAGCAGTACTCTATATTGATTGATTTTTGTTTTATTTATTATTTCTTTTGTCTGAGGACATGTACTACATGGCTTTCCAGAATCGGGCATGGCTTTATTAAGGTTAACCAGCTTCTGTGGGAATTAGACCCATTACTACTAAACTGTGTTAAAAAAATATAATTAGAAATAAAATATTATGCCAATTTAGTGAATCTTCTCTACAAAAAAAGTAGGAAAGAACAAAATAGTTTTATTATTGAATTAGCAATAACTCCTACCATGATGTGTATCAGAGGTAATCTGTTAAGGAGGCTGCAAAGGGAGAAAGATACCTTACCTTTTATATAGCCAAGCTGGCATAATTCATTACATACATGTTAATTGCCTTGAACAAAGAAAAAATTAAAGCTTCTTGTGTCTTTATGACAAGTGGGAAATTAGGAGCCATGCGCCTAAGCTTAAATCCCTAGAGATAGGGAGACAAGGTAACCTCCATCCTAGATATTCACACTTCAAAGAAATGGCTCTGAGGCCTCCAAGCAATACATTCCTGTGATATAGAACTAGCAAGAGGCTTATTAAGCTTTTAAAAAGATTTATACACTTCTCAAAGAGACAGAGACAGCATTTAAATTTTCAAATTTTCTATGGCAAATGCTAAAGCGTGGAGGTAGTACTCTTTTCCCCTTGGGCAGCAGAAAAATTTTTAAAATAAGCAGCTTTTTCTTTTTCTAAAGACCTGTTTTAATCCTTACAAATTTCTATTTTTGTTACTGTTTTATGCTCATAGTATAATTTTTAAATTATCTCCATTGCAGTTTCTACTATTTTCGTGGGCATTTTATAGTAGTCTGTACAGTAGGCCCACATTAAACACAAAGCCAAGAAATTTTCAGAATTATAATAAAATTTAAATGTTCAATACAATATTTGTCTTGGGAGAATAACCTTTCCTATCATCAGTGATATGTTTCTTGATTAGCAATATGTAAACATCCTCCATCGCACATTAAATTCAAAAACCTTTGTGGAGACTAATGTGTGCTTTCAAATACTTAGCTGTTTGAGTATTACTTTGTAGTTTCTTATAAAATCTTACCAAATTCAAGCCTAAGGAGTAATTTAAATCTGTAATTCGTGCACATAAGTTTCCAATTGAAAGTTTTTCTTCTAAGGCCCAATCAATTTTTCCTGTTTTTATCATGTAAGTATCTATTTCATTTTCCCAAAATTTTCCACGATTCAAAATACAAAGGTACCCAAAACTATTTCATGGCATTAAAAAGCCTTAATTTCCATTAAATTAAGGGTACAGGTTGAACTTCTAGTGTTTTATGGATTGTCTTTAGGATAACTCAAAAACTATGGACTTTTTTTTTTTTTTTTTTGGTTTTGTTTTGTTTTTGGTATCAGTAATCATATTAATGTAACATGCAAAGAAATCTCCATGAATAATAGGCAGCCACCCTGATATGCTATTTTGGAACTAGTGAGAACATACATTATGGGCAATTGGGACTTAGTGAAAAGAATGTATTTCTTTCTTTAAAGGGCTTACATTCCAATGGAATTTCATTTCACTTTAGCTTATTTTCTGGAACATCAACACAACAAACATCAATTAAAATGTGATCTGCAGACTGTATTTTCGGAATCAAGTCTCAGGGACACTATTCCTCTCAGACTTTAGAACCAGGTCATTGGATAGTGATGTCAGGGCAAATACAGCATGTTTGTGGATGATAGCAAATAACGAAAACCAATATTTATTAACTTGTGCAGCAAGAGGATTAATTGGAAAGGCTTATGATGGCTGACAGAACTGCAGGAGCACTAGAGACCCAGGCTTGGAAGATGGACAGGAAACAAAAAAGAGCACAGGCTGATTTCCATTTGGGGAGAATTTGGTAGAATGTTGTAACTAGAAACTTTTGGTCTTTTGATTCTGCTGATGCTGCCCTTTCTGGATTCTTTGATTCCTTTCTGGAATCAAAATTCCAATTAGAAGCATCAGATTAGCCAAGCCACCCTCCAGTAATGTCAGCCTCATTGCAGCAATGGAGTAAAGGAACAGTTGTCCCAGGGTCCAGGGTTGTTGTTTTCGTTTTTTTTTTTTTTTTTTTTTTTCTCTCCCTGCAATTGGAGATGTTACTCTGCTTCAACTGTTTTGGTATTTCAGTCAAAGGGTGCTTTCTCTGGTTATAAACTCCTGCAAATGCTTTGCATGTATTAACCATTTATTCTTACAACACCACTATATGGTAGACATTATTTTTATTCTTTCCATTTTTACCATAACAGAGTTGGGCACAGGAAATTAATTAATTAATTAAGTTAATTAATTAATCTAATTGCCTCTAATCACACAATAAACAGCAGAAATAGAATCTGAAGTTGGGCACTCAGGCTGCAGAATGGGTGCTTCACTGTATCTGCTTGTCCCAAAGAAAAATATTCAGACGTTTAGGGGGAAAAAAAAAGGGGAGAGGGAAAGGGAGAGGGAGAAGGAGAGGGAGAGGGAGAGGGAGAAAGGAAAAGAAATAAAACCCAACAAATCAATAAATATTTGTTTTTGTGAAATGACCAAATATGAAAAGTTGTATTTCCTGTATTTCATATTACAATTTATGCATGTTTTAAACTTGCAATTTTGATTATGGTATTAGACTTGTTGAAGATTTACAAAGATAATATTTCCATGTATACTTTCCACCTAGTTTCCCCTAAGGTTGACACTTCACATAACCATGGTATAATGAGCAAAACTAAGAAATTAACATTGGTACATTATCATTAGCAAACTATGGACTTTAATTAAATTTATCCAATTTTTCCACTAATGTCCTTTCTGTGTTTCCAGATTTCATCCAGGATCTCCCCTCGCATTATTCAACATGTCCTTAATCACCTCCCCTCCCTGTCAGCTCCTTTGTCTTTGTTTTTCTCCTGTGACTTTGATACTATGGAAGATTAATGATCAGGTATTTTATAAATCATCCCTCAATTTGTACTTGTCTACTGTTTTTCGATGATTAGATTGAGGTTATTAATTCAGGGGAAGAATGTCTTTTTCAGTACATTCTATCAGGGAGTACATAACCGATATGTCATTACTGCTGATGTTGACGTTGATCACTTGATTAAAATGTTCATTTTTTGATCTTTTGCTGTTACTTTTAAAAATTACTAAAATAATACTTTTTGTTTGAAACTTTAGTTGAATTAACATTTCCAGTATTTATGAAATTTCACTCAGTTTTTTACTCTCAGGTTTTGCTATATTGCAAAACCTTCAACCTATATGGATTCCTGTACTAGACACATAACTCCTCTTTCCTTTCAGCACTATGCTTCTGTGGTTTAGAACCACACTGAAAGGAATGTTCCATCTAATGTGTAATAAACTAAGTGAAAGATGAGCAGTCTACTATATCTGTATATTGGAGTAGACTCTATAGCCAAAGGCAATCTTATTGTGATACAAAATGTACTACCACTCCAGGGAGTTAGTGAATTATAGACAATTCTGTCTACTTAATGGGTATCCAGGCCATTTCTTCTATTGTTTTTGAAAGCCACATTTGTTAGTAAGGCCTTCAGGCCAATTTGGCTATTAGCCTGGGTTTGATGATATTGCTCATTTGAAATGTTCTTCAATATGTAAAATTGCACAGCTGTCTTCTTGTATGAATAAAACATGCCAAAATAGTGATGTAGACAAACTATTGTGATAGAAAAACATTTTATGATTGTTCCTAAGTTTATTTTTAGTTTGTTTTGCTTATAACTCAAGTACATTTTTAAAATCAAAATGATTTGATGCTTTTATGATATAGTCTCAATTTTTTGGGTAGTTTTCCATGTCTGTGTGTGTGTGTGTGTGTGTGTGTGTGTGTGTGTGTGTGTTTTCTTCAAAATAAATGGTAACATCTGCTACAGGCCTCCATAGAACAGTGAAAATTGTTAATGTTTGGTAAACTATTTGTTAGAAAAATTAAATTTAGATGGGTGAGAGTGGAGGTGTGGCTAAGGGAAAGAAATAATAAAATTACGTATTCATAATAAGCTACGTTTGATGGCGACAGTCATGGCAACGCTCTTAGATGTAACTTGGAAAATGGTACTACTGGGTATTCATCATTCATTCATGTGTATTTTACTTTTGCAAAGAGAACTTAACATTTTTAAAAGTTACCATCTGCCTAAGAATCTAGTCACATAATCATTGTTTTTTTCCTGTCTCCATAGGTTTATTATATAACTGCTTTAAGTAGTTTTATTAGTCACTGCGAAGGATTTTAATCATAACAATATATAAGAAATCATACAAATTAAAAAGATTAGTCACAGTGTATGCCACAAATGATATGTCTGAAAGCATTATTTCCCCTTTCTTTCTTGCCTGCCTTCCTCCCTCTCTTCTTTCTTTCCTTCCTTCCCCCTCCTTTTTTTGGGGGGGAATAGGTGGGTGCTGGGAAAATAGGAGAAGCCATTGGGCAGCAGGGAGTAGGGAGTAGGATGCAAAAGTAATATATTTATAGTACTTTCTGGCTCCTGGATAAATCACAGAGCCCTCACTCAGAGAAAGCAAACAGTAGTGTGTGTTGGAGCTAACTTGTATCAGCTTGTAAGAATGAATGGTTAAAGTGTAAGGCATTTTTTTCAGCCAGTTATTAAATATAGTCATTATTAAGCATCAAATTATATAAACTCACTATTAAATGAATATTAAAAACAAAGATAGGAAAAACTACAGGCTTATAACTCCGTAAGTTTTTATTCCATTTTATTATTATTATTTTATTTACGCTCAAGGTTATTTACCTTTGTGTACATGTGTCATTGAAATACTGTACAAGGGTGTTGTACTGTATGTTTACCCAGATCTGCATACAGGAAGCTCACTTCAGTAGCTCGATCAGCTTATGATTAAAATTATGAATGTCTTTTTTAAGATGATTTTTTATTAGAGCATTATAGTTATACATAGTAGTTGAGTTCATTTTGACAAAATAAGTGTCTTTTCTTAAAGTAAATAAAATTAAATATTATAGGAGACCATGTGATTTAAATTCATTATTCTCTTTCAGTACTAATTTTGTTTCTGTCAGTCAAAATTACTAAACTCCTATTTCTCTCAGGGTATTTGAGTTTGTTCCTTCTGCCTAGAAAACTTTTCCCTTTCATACATACTTGGTTCTCTTTTTCCCCCCTAGAATTTATATGATACTCCTTCAGGTCAGCTTTTTCCGATTATCCTTTTGAAAATAGTTCATCTGGTCCTGCCCACTCCCTGATCTGGCAAATTTTGCCATTCCATTCCCAATCTTTACTTTTGTTACAGTACTTACTCCTATCCAAAAGGATGTAGTTTATTTTGCTCATAGGTTTGTTGTCTTTCTCTTCCATTAGGCTGTAAGCTCCCCATGTGTGGGGAATCTTCCATGACTTTTTCATTTCTGATTTTTCAGTGCTTAAATCTGGGCCAGGCACATAGTACATGACCAGTGCACTTTTGTTTTAAAAACGATTTAATAATTGAATGCACTGTAAAAGTGAAAGTCGTCTAAGTTAAAATGGAGGCTGAGAAATAAATATTTGAACATGAGATAAAATGAAGTGAGTCAAAGTACCACCATTGGAAAAAAGAGGCTCTGAGAGGCTGAGATAAGCTCTTCTTTATAAAACACAGTTGATTCTTGGGCAATTTATATAAATAAAAAGATACTAAATTTTATTAACTTTTTCGGTGGATGAAATTTGGAAATATTTTGTTAAAATTTTAGATTTAGAATTTGTACATTACATTACTTATGCCATGCTCATCTTCTAATAATTCTTCTAAAGCAACACTAATTATATAAATGAGGAAGAGGGTTTTATTTTAAGAAACAGAAGCATATTCATAATTTGTGTGTGTGTGTGTGTGTGTGTGTGTGTGTGGCATTTCTCCAGCTTCAGAAGCTAGCTGTCAAAAACGTCTTTCTTTCCCAGAAGACTTTTGTGTGGTGAAAGCTGAGGCTGCAATTCTATTCCAAGCCAAACTTTGTACAATGAGCAAATAAAATGCAAAAGAGCATTTTCAGTAACTTTGATAAAGATAGCTATTTCTAATATTTAGAAGCCTACTCAACTTTATTGCTGACTTTTAAAAAGTGTGATCTGGGGAGTCTAATTATGTATGAAATATATGATTTATTATGAAATGTATGGTTCATAAATAGAGGAATAAAGAGGAAAGAGGATATTGTTTATGAGGAGTAGTGCAAGGATTGGCAAATGTGTTTTTATTTGTTATATCATTTATTTATTTAACAACTATTTATGTGTGCATGTGTGTGTGTGTGTGTGTGTGTGTGTGTGTGTGTGTGTGTGTGCATGTGTGTGTATATATGCATGCACACTACCGAGAATTGAACTGAGAGGTCCTCTACCCTGAGCTGTATCCCCAGACCTTTTTATTTATTTATTTTTATTTGGAAAAAAGGTCTTGCTTAGGCTAAGGCTGGCCTCAAACTTGTGATCCTTCAGCCTTAGCCTCTTGAATAGCTGAGATTACAGATGTGCATCACTGTGCCTGTAGTCTCTGACAAGTTTGTGAAGAATGGTTTAAAGAGTAGTGTGCTGACAAATGTTTAAATATTGACTCTTCAGGGAAGATGAAATTATCCTGATCTGTAGTGTTTGCCCGTTTTGTAAATATCTCCACCATGCTGATTTAAAGCTACCACCATGATGTCACTGAGTATGAAGACAAGAGAAGATGTACGTAACTGGCTCTGATGAGCTAATTACAAACAGGTTCCAGCATGTCTTTGATGTTTGAGCAATTTGCAGAGATATTAAAGGGAGAAAGAAGCAGTTTTATGCTAGTGGTTAACTTAAGACCACAGACTCAGAGCCAGACATTGAACCCAGATTCTGATGCTGCCACTTACTAACACTGTGGTGCTGGACTGAACTTCTGGCCTTTTCTGGGGTTCATTTATAAGTTGGCAATAATGATTGTATCAAACATTCAGTGTTGTTATGAGGAATAAAAGAAATAATCCAATTCAGTTGGAAGCACTTCAACTAGTAAAAAAAACAATAAATGGTATCATTAGCAATGCAGAAGAGGTGACGGAAATTAGTGACTAGTATCTTGGTCAGTGGGCAAGGAAGGACAAAAAGCAGTCAACGCTGTCCTGTGGTTTTCTGTACTGTCCACCAGGTAGCTAGAGATGTCACTTAAACAATCTTCATGGTGACTTTGAACTGTTCTTTCAGAAACAAATAAACATGTGTCTTTTTAAACACTGGATTTTAGGGTCTTTTTGTTATAGGGGCTTAGACTGTACCTTGATTAGTACAGATTCTGTGAAGAATGAGATGGAATTATTTTCTGAGAATTGACAGTTGGTGATAAAGCATATAAGTGAAATTAGTTTGCAACAGCTGGTGGGTGGGGAACAGGAGAATAAAGATAGATACTTGGGAAATATAAGAACACTGTATGGCAATTTTGAGAAATTAAAAGATGGTTGCTTTGTGGAGAAAGGAAACAATATACCTAAGAATTAACTAAACAAACTGAACAAAATAGGAAAAAATCCTAGCAGTTTCATTATAGGTTATGAAGTTCATGTCAGAAATAGTTATTTTTCAAATTTAGAGTAAAAAACATTTTATGATAGTAAATATCAAAAGTACATTGTTAATATTACTATATTTATTGAACAACCCATACTAGAAGAATGTACAAAGTTTGGCCAGGCATGGCTGCTATTCATGTGCAGCTTGACTTGTCCTCTATTGAAAAAAGTCAAACAGACCTCCAGCAATAGTTAAATTACCAAATCAAAAGTGAATCAAGTGCTAAGAACAATAGAGATTTATTGAACATTACTCTAACCTCTTCAATGGGAGGCTCCTTGAAAGAAATGGTTTTTCAATTAAAAATCAAAATTCATATACCTTGGTGATATCTTTGTGTAAACTTCAGAAATAAGCATACACACCAGGATAGGTAGAACATTATATGATCTTTTCTAGGGTGGTGAAACTTTTTTTTGGTATTTGCTGTTCTTCAGTTCTTCCACATTGATAAAATATAATTTTACATGAGATTTTCCTGGCATGGACATACAGCATTAAGATTCTGAGGCTACTCACTGGAAGTAAGCTATATAATATCCTTGTCATAGATTCTACTTGTATCTTACCTGAAAAATTGCATAGATTATTCTGAGTTGTGACCTTTATATTCTAATAAGGAAACACCTGGCCCCATGTTTTACATAAAATTAGCTAAAATATTATTTCTGAGTAGATACTTAGATAGTGATTTTTATGTTTTTGCTTATTTATTAGTATAATTGGAAGTGACTCTTTAAGACTCTATCATGATGGAAACATCACATTTATCCTTTAAAATAACTGGTGCATGCTCATACAGTTACTTCACAGGATTATTAGCAAGGTTTAATTTTCTGCTTTAATCAAGATTCTTTGTTTTTGGTAAACTGAAGGTTTGTCTGTTAATGCCAAAGAGAGCAGTTTTGAAGATGACTAAGGCATATTTGTACATAAAAAACCTTAGAGAGGCTTTGTGTTCACTGGGAAAATGTTTTAATTTGGGTTACAGCCTTAAGTCAAATTCCTGATTATCCTCAATTTAATTGAAAAAATTGCTTAACCTCAGTCTTTCTGTCAAGTTTGATTGACAGACAACTACTAGCTGTGCAAGAAACTCGAGTAATGAGAACCTTAAAGTATCTTGAGACTTCGTGAGGAGAGGTGATGTATATGTAACAGGGCAGAAATTCCTAATGTGTGAGGAGACACGGTTTTCTCTGTTCATTTGCCTAATCAATTTACAGTGCAGACTGGCATGATCTTTAGAGGCTGAACATTAGAATCAAGGATGGCTACTTGCATGAAGATACTGTCTTAAAGGAAAAAAAGAAAAGGAGGAATAAAAAGGAATGAGGGAAAGGAAAGGAAATGCTCCATAAAGAGAAAGAAAGGTGGGGAAAGAGGTTTAGAGGAAAGAATTGAATGTGAGAGGTGAGAAAGCTGAGGGGTGGGCAAAGTTGGCAACTGATAGGAATGAGAGAAAAAATATTTTTAACATAGTTGGTTAGACATTGGTTCTTCTTAGTTCTGGTTGTTGTATTTTGTTTCTTTGACTATAACACTTTGCACCAGTTATTTGGACTTTATGGAAAAATCACAAAAATTACCAATTTGTTCCCTGTTTTGAAATACTTTAGATCAGTCTTATATCAAAATCAAATATGGCAAAGGCAAATATTTTCATGCAATGTTGATATCTAATTATTCAAAGAGTTTCCAATTTGCATGAAAATCTCAAAAGGTATTAATCTATATTTCTCCAGTTAAAACCAAGATTACTATAACTTAAACATTTTTTAGCAAGATAAAATCAATTTTAAAAACACTAGTGTTTTCTCTTTAGTTTTGCAACATAAGTAATTCTTGTGAAATACATCTTTACATTTAATTAATAAACTAATAAATTTTACTTTAAGAAATATGTTTGCCAACATTCAAACATTGACTCAGAATTGGAACATTATATTTTGATAAGTATTAGTGCCTTTCTGATTGAAACTCATAGACTCACCATGCTTAGAATACTGAAGTTTTTTAATATTCTTTTCAAAATATAAGAAAAAAAGCCCTTGAACATAAAACAACAACACACATAATAAGGAAAAAAATCAAGATTTTATCCTCTAAGTTACTTAATGGAAGGGAGTGTGGAGTAGGTGTAACTTGAGGACAGTGGTACAATAAACAAACCAAGAATGGTACATGTGATTGAATTAAACCAATAGGGTTGTTTGATAATTAGTGAAGCTGATTCTGAAAGCAGATTTAAATGCTTTCAGGCAGTTTTTCTGTACTGTGGTAAATCAGACTTGGTGACTTTTGGTGGTAAGTAAATTCTCTGGTGATAACATATCCCTCTGAAATATTGAGGGGGGGGCAGGGATTGAACTCAGGGGTATTCGACTACTGAATCACATCCCCAGCCCTATTTTGTATTTTATTTAGAGACAGGGTCTCACTGAGTTGCTTAGCACCTCATTTTTTTCTGAGCCCGGCTTTGAACTCGCGATCCTTCTGCCTCAGCTTCCCGAGCCACTGGAAGTGGTGCACAGGTGCACCACTGCACCTGGCCTTATGAAATTTTGTATTTTCCAAAATATTTCATTGACATTTGCGGGGTCATGAACCAGTTAATATTTATGCTATAAAAGTAAGAATAAATCTGTTTACTATTTTTCCCTGGTCAATTTTATTTATAGGATTTTAGAAAATGATGACCTGTCAACTATTATTTTGAGAAATTTTGGATTTTTTTAATAAGTACAGGTTTTGTCTTAGCTTTGTTTGACAATTGTTCAAAACAATTGTCTTTTTTTGTTGTGCCTTGGGCAAGATACAATTCTTCATTCACACAGCTTTTGTTTCCTTTTTATTGCATTGGGGTTTGTGGTGTCTCTAAAGCAGAAATGTTGGTGTGTGCCCTATATTAAAAAGAAATTGCAGATTTAGAAGAACTTTAGTAAAAGAATGATTCATTATTAAATATGTTAAGATATTAGTTTTTCTTTTTTCATTATGTAGTACTTTAAAAAACCCTACAAAAGAGCATTAGGGTGTATTTATTAAAAAGAAGGCTGGCCTTGGTGCCATAGACTTGCTATCCAGGATGGGTAGCCCTGCATATTGCAGATGGCTGCTAATGTGGATGTCTGGGTGGAAGATCACATCTTTTGTCAAGCCTAGAATTCCTAAGAGCAGTGAATGATGTAATAAGTCATCATGAATATGGACCCCAGAATATGCAAGACCTCCTATGAGATCTCCTATGACTTGGGCTACTCAGCAAATATCCCCAGAAGAGGTAAAATTTGGTTAGAGGTAAAAGTCAGTATATGTTTGTCCTCACTAGACCTATGAACTATTTTTAGCTCATGTCTATTTGGACTATTTTTATGTAGACATTATCAACAATAACATCCACCACAACTACAACAATAAAAAACCTGACAAAATATAAAAGAATTATTTTTCAAGTGCTGATTTTAGGTATGTTCTGTTTTCATGTTTCCCATAAAATTTTGTACTCTATAAAATTAATTTGAGATGGATTATAATTGTATGCATATAAGCTAAAGCCGTGAAACATTTGGGAAAATCGAAGAATGTCATTTTTACCTGTGACAGGCATAAACTTCTAAGGAAATAATTATAAAGGGAAAATATGGTAAAATAATCTTCATCACAATTTCAAGATGTGAAAAAACAGTGCTGGGAAAATGCAAAGGTAAGGCACATGCAGGGGAAGACACATGCAACACCAAAACTGACAAAGGATTTGTTTTCAGTATAATTTAACCACAAACAAACCAGTTGAAGAAACTGGGCAAAAGACTTAAACAGATACTTCATAAAAGAAGATACAGAAATGACCAATAAACCCTTGAAAAGGGATTAACATTATTAGTCATCAAAGAAATGCAAATTAAAACCTGATGAAGGTGGGCACAATGACACATGCCTATAATCCCAGCTGCTCAGGAGACTGAGACAGGAGAATCACAAGTTCAAAGCCAGCCTCAGCAGTTTAGTGAGGCCCTGTCTCAAAATAAAATATAAAAAGGACTGGGTATGTGGCTCAGTGATTAAGAGCCCCTGTGTTAAATCCCTAGTGTCAACAAACAAACAAAAACCCTGATGAATGCAACGCCATACTCACTGTACGCACTAGATTGTCTAAAATGAGAAAACTGGCCACACCAAATGTTGGTGAGGATGTTAAGCAATTGGAGCTCTCATATGTTGCCAGTGGGAGGATTAAAGTCATACAACTACTTTGGAAAATAATTTTACATTTTATTATTAAGTGAACATAAACCTACCTCTGCCCCAGTAATTCCACTCATAGATATTATCCAGGAGAAATGAAAGGATATTTCCATAGAACAAAGATGTAGATGAATGGTTATAGCAGCTTTATTCATAATTGCCACTAATTGAAAACAACTCCAAATTTCAACAACAGATGAGTGGATAAACAAATTGTCTTACAGTCATTCAGAGGAATACTACCCATTAATAAAAAGAACCAATTATTGATACAATCCACAGCATTCATGAATCTCAAAAAATATTCTGAGAAAAATCAACCTGGTGCAAGAGTGTTCATGGTGTGATTTCATTTTGTGAAGAACATTAATATGTAAAACTAACCTATGGTGCTACAATTCCGAATGGTGATTGCTTGTGAGGTATGAGGATGCCTAGAAGGGATCAAAGGGAACTTTCTGGGATGATGTAGATGTTCCATATTTTTATTAGGGTGATAGTTACAAAGTGTATGTGTCAGAAATCATGTGTATTCACTTTATTTTGATTTAACCTGAGTTAAAGTTATTAACTTTTAATTATTATAGTGTATCATGAGTGGTGCCAGAAAATAGAAGTTTTAATAATGTCTTCATCTTACAGACAGAGTTATGCAAAAGATGTTTGATCTATCTTTTGCTGTTTTATTATGAGCAGTTAATTATACATACCTTTGATATTTCTTAAGACTTAGCTTTTCCTCCTTAATTTTATGTTTTACAACTACCTGAATATTATACATAATATATTAATATCAATTAATTTCTTTTATTAAGTTTTTCAAATTCTTCTAGGCATAAAATTCTAGTTATAGTATACAAAATAATACTTTGCCTTCATGAAGCTTGGGTGGAGGTGCCAAAATTTACAATAGTATTCTCCATACCAATATTACTGATTTTTGTTCATTTCTTTCTTTCTTTTACTATTTCCTATATTAGGTAAAGAGTAACTAAGAATTATCTCCTAAGAAATACAATAAAATCTCAAGTATCATAAATTGAATTAATTTCTTTATTTCATGTGTCCAATTGCTGAACAACTTTTGAAAAGTAAGATCACAAATTTTTAGTTTGAATTAGAATTTATTAGAATTTTTCATTCAATTTTTGTGCCTCAATGGCTTTTACAATGTTATACCACATAATATTTTAAAAATATTTTGAATTTTTTGGAAAAATTATTTTAACGTATTTTCTCATATTTATTTATTTTTCTTAAAAAGGTAAATTTTGCTTTTTATACTGGACAGAAAATGTGAGGCGAGAACAGCATGAATTAATAAATGAATGGGGCTGGACAGAGGCGAGAGAGTAGGCATAAAGATGTGGGTCTTGAATACTAAGACAAGATATACAAGCTCTGTGGGCTTGTAAGTATCAAGCACTTTCTAAATTGAATTTTTAAGACGGAGTCAGGCGGAGAAAGAATTTGAGGAGTGTGGTGAGATAGTTGTGGTGATAAAAAGGAAGATTTTAGAGGAAGCAATTTAAATTAACTGCAAGAAGAGATTTGAAGCAGTGAAGCTAGAAAGAGAAACCTGAATTTATCAAAATGACAAGAACGAAAAACATTAAGGAATTTAGACATATGTCATAATGACAGCCTAATAGCTCGCTCTAATAGACAAGTAGGCTCTCATAATTTATATAGTTTGTGATTATGAAGTGTCGACAGGAGCACAAAAAACATTATATTGCATGTAGTAATTTTCTTATTTATGTTTTAACCTTATAGTATAAGTATTTATTACTTTAATTTTCATATATCACCAAAATTTGGAACACGGAAAGGTGCAAAAATGCCAGTAGACATTATGAAGTCAGCCAACAAATCAGCACTGTATCTATAGACCATGGACTTGGCATTGTCTTTGACCCTGGGAACATAATGCAGAACAACCCAGAAGTAGTCATTTTTTCCCAAGAAGTGCATATTTTACTGCTAATGAGAGAATAGAGAAGACAAATTAAGTACAATTCATTCCTTCACTTATTTATTAATTCCTTCACACATTCTGATTGGTATATGCTATGAAGCATTTAAAAAATGGAGTAATATGTTAGAAAGTGACAGGTTTTTGGCTAGTGACTTTAGTTAAGTAAGATTTGAACGATGAGAAGATGACCATATGAAGATCTGGGGAAAGTATGTCAAGATGAAATAGCATCAAATTCAAATAAACGGGTGAAGATGAACTTTGCATATTCTGGAGGGAGAAGGAAGGAACCTGTGCCTGGAGTTTACAGTGAATAGTAGAGGATGGAGGGACGGGAGTCCTGAGAAGCACTGAGGGACCATTCATACAGAGCCTGGGGGCTGTGCTAAAGACTTTGGATTTTATTTCAGTTGTAAAGGGAAATTAGGGAGGTAGAGAAGTTGTTTTAGTCAGTCTTTTCTCTGTTGTGACCAAAAAACCTATCAAGAACAATTAGAGGAGAAAAAGTTTATTTCAGGGCTCCTGGTTTCAGAGGTCTCAGTCCATAGATGGCCAACTCCATTCCTCAGGGCCCAGAGTAAGGCAGAACATCATGGCACTGAGTTAAGGCTCCCATAATCTAATCATTTCAACTCTAAACCTCTCATTGTCTCACACATGAGACAGTGGTGGACATTTGATGAACACCTAATATCTAAACCATAACAAAAATGCTATAATTTGATTTATGCTTCAGCATTGTCATTTTAATTGCTTTATGGACATTAAAACTGGGATAGAGAACAAGAGAGAAATTTGTGTGTGCTTGTGTGTGCACATGTGTATGTGTGTGTGTTCAGCCAGAAATTATCCAAAAAATGCTATTATACACCTAATTAAATATAAATAATCTATAACTTTTTTCCACTCCACATTGCCACTTATATGCCTAATAGGTGTCTCACAGTTAACGGTCTGAAGTCTGATATAAGTCCTATTCAGCACTGGAGGGAAAGGAATGAGGAGGCTGAGAAGGACAGATTCTTTAGGCAAAGAACCCAAAAACCAAGTGAAAAAATACTTTCAAGAAGGAGGGAGTGGGTAGCCATGTCAAAAACTGTCAAGTCTTTTTTGCGACTTAAAATTTATCATTGGATTCCAACATGGAAATTACTAAAATTTGAAAGGAGCTGTGTTTTATTCAGCATTTCACTTCTGTGACTAAAAGACCCAATCAGAAAAGTTGTAGAGGAGGAAAAGTGTATTCAGGGCTCATAGTTTCAGAGGTTTAGGTCCGTCCATAGATAGTTCCATTCCTCAGGGCTTGGAGTAGGGTAGGACATCATGGTGGAAGACTGTGGAAGAGGGAAGTCTCTCATGTGATGATCAGGAAGCAGAGAGAAAGATTTTATTCACCAAATACAAAATATATACCACAAAGCCATGGTCCCAAAGATCCACCTCCTCCAGTCACATCTTACCTGCTTTAGTTTCCGCTCAGTTCCTTGATTCACTGATTGGATTAAGAGTCTCATAACACAATTTCTCCTGTAAACCTTCTTGCGTTATCTTACACATGAGGGACACCTCACATCCAAACTATAACATTCCACCTCTGGCCCCTAAAAACTCATGACCCTTTCACAAGGCAAAATACATTTAGTCCATTTCCAAGAATCCCCATAGTCTCAACAGTTCCAAAAATGCCCGAAGGTTCAAATCCAAAATCTCCGTGAAACTCAGGGCAATATTGTATCATGAGCTCCTGTAAAACTCAATTTACAAGTATCCAATATATAAATGTACAGATTAAACATTTCCATTCACAAAAATAAGGGCATAGAAAGAAGGGATAGGACCAAAGCAAGACTGAAATCCAGCTGGGCAAACAAGTTCTGTAGCTTCACATCTGGCATCTGGGGCACATGGCATGGTGATATTCTGCTCAAAGGCCTGTGTAGTTCCACCACTTGGCCTTGTTGGTTGTAGCCCAAGTGGCCTTTCTGTTAGCTTGTCTCTACTCAGTTCCTGCAGCTTTCCTAGGATCATGTCCCATGTTTCAGGCATTTGTTATTCTTGGGGTCTCCACTACAATTTTAGTGTCCTCCTCACATCTCCATGATTCACTCTCTCAGGGGCTGCCTGCAGGGATTCTGACCCTGCTGTCTTTGCCTGGCCTTCCAGGCCTTCCTTTGAAATCTTGGTGGAAGCCTCCAGGATCCCCTAATTCCAGCATTCTGTAATCTTGCAGAACCAGCACTGCATGGTTGATGTCAAGGTATACTGCCATCTTGAGGAGTAGCCAAGCTTCTTAGGGACCCAGGCTGCAGCTTCTGAGTGCCTGGGTGACAGAGCATGTTGAAAAAACTTCCTAGGCCCCCTAGTGCAAGAAGGGTACCCCACTGGTCTCTTCTCAAGAAAACTTTTAGTTTTACTTTCTTGAGTCTGAGATGGATATGATCTTGCCAATTCCCAAGATGCCCTCAAGCCATCTTTCTAATTGTCTCTGGGAAAATCTTTAGCATTTCTTTAGTGCTAGAAATGTCTTTAAAAACTGCAACTTCCATAGTCCCAGTTTTACTACCACCTTTCAAGATCAAGTTTTTTAAATCTTTCAGTTCTGATTTCTGCTCCTGAGTATCACAGTAAATTTGGCTAAAAGCCACCAGCAATACCCATGTCACTGCCTGAATGCCATGCTGTCTAGAAATTTCTTCTGCCAGATTAAGATTTTTCTTTCTTTCAGAAATAAACTCTCACAGAAATGTCAGGACATAGGCAAAGCATAGACAATTTCTTTTCCAGAATGTAACATGAATGGCCTCTAGTCCATTTTGCAATAGTGTTCTCCTTGTCTAAAACCTCATGAGCCCAGTCATTACTATCTACAGTCCTATAAGCATTCTGGTCTTTCAAGTTCCTGTAAGAACAGTCCATTAAGCTGCATTTGCAACATTCTAAAGAGTTTCCAGGTTGCATCTCCAAACTTTACAAAATTTTCCCCACAAACCAGCAACAAATATTTCTGAACCCCATGGTCAAGTTAGACACAGCAATGGCCCCACTCCTGTTAACAATTTCTGTTTTACTTAGCTATATTGTCACGGTGACCAACATACCAGTAAGAATAACTTAGAGGATGAAAAACTTGTTTGTGGCTCATGGTTTCACAAGTTCCGTTCACTGTTGGCTAACTCCATAGCTCTGGGCCAAGGTAAGGCAGAACATCGTAGTGGAATGGTATGATGGAGGAAACAGCTCAGGACATGAAAACCAGGATGCAAAGAGAAAGAGAGAGGGAGAGAGGTTGAGAGAGAGAGAGAGAGAAAATGAGAGAGAGAGAGAGAGAGAGAGAGAGAGAGAGAGAGCTAGCTCCATTCACCATGGACAAAATATAAACACCAAAGTCATGTCCCCAGTGTTGTACTTCCTCCAGCCATACCCTACCTGCCTATAGTTACCACCCAGTTAATCCATACCAGTGGATAAATCCACTTATCAGTCACAACTCTCATAGTCTAATCATTTCACCTCTGAACATTCTTTTGGGGGGAAGTACTGGGGATTGAACTCAGGGGTACTCAATGACTGAGCCACATTCCTAGTACTATTTTGTATTTTATTTAGAGACAGGGTCTCACTAAGTTGCTTAGTGCCTCACTGTTGCTGAGGCTGTCTTTGAACTCGCAAACCTCCTGCCTCAGCATCCTAAGTCTCTGGGATTGCAGGAATGTGCTGCACCCAGCACCTTTTAACATTCATACTCTGTCTCACAAATGAGATTTTGAGGGATACCTCATAACATCCTCATTTCAGTAAACAACAACTCTGTCCTTCCAAAACTTTGTATCCATCTTTTATTTTCTTTTATTTCCACCTTATGCTCAATCTGTCAGTATATCCTATCAGAGAGTGGTTATAGTTCTAGGTCATGGGTTAGATGCTCAATAAAGAGGAATGTTTTCATGGGGTAGGATGTGGGGTTTTCATAGAGAACAAAGGTATGGGAATTGGAAGTCCTTTATGAGGATGGAAAGCATATAGATTTCTAGATGAGTAATTTTACATGCAAAAAAGATGTTTTGAATTTGAGATTTTGAAAGTGCCAGAATCATCATTTGTAATGATGGTTAGCTCTTGGTGACGAAACAATGTCAGGCTGATGAAAAAGTCATTGAAATTAAGGGAGGCATGGAAGTGAGAAGAAAGCATATTTTGTGGTGGATGCTGAAGTCATTGAGAATGGTAATGGGACAGTGGAAGGAAGATAAGTTGGTACTAAAGTCACCAATAAATGAAGGAGAGTGACTGAGAAAATTACTTCATGACATGAAAAGGGATGAATCGTAAAGTCTAATGAAACAGACTTCAAATGATTTGAGTTTTGGAAAGACAAAAGCAGAGAAACTACTTGGAAATGGTATTGGAAAAAAGGAAGCACACTTTATTCTTAGAAATGCTATACGTAGAGTGTAAGGCAAAAACCAGAAAATAAAAACCAAAAAACAAAACAGGACAACCCTACCATTTAAAAGTACAGTGATGACAAATCAAATTTCATTTGGAGCAAGAAAGGGAAGAATAATTTGAGAATACAGGAAAAGTTTTGTAATGAAAGACTTTGAATTTCAGAGGGCAAGGTGAAAGATAATTTAGCAGATGGGTACAGATTAGGGAATATCCAAAGTGGTATGGGGAACTCCCTGACAGAATAGATGACTTGAGAGGTTAGGGCTTCTGACACTGATTGAGGGAAATGTGAAGGTATTGGCATGATGGTCCTGCAACTCTCAAATCCGATAGTATTTTAAGGCCTTTAAGTGGTTGATCGCTTTCTCCAGGGGAAGAACTAGCTCACAGGAGTATAAAGAGAATGAAAGCCTTGGAATAGTTGGAGATAACCGGTTAAGAGGAAATGGGTAAAATTGGAGTAGCTCCATTGATGTGGCTTTTGATTCAGGGGCTTGTTGGAATTTTATTTTAGCTGTCTATCTAAAAATTAAAAGTGTGAAATTTCATTTTCCAAAAGAAAATTGAAACATTTATGGATAATCTACACTGAAATAACATCTGATATGAGTTTCTCTGTTCAAGACTATTTATTTTATAGTCATTAGTTCATTTCCAAGTGATTGCATATCATTTAAATTTAAGTGATCAGGATCAGCCAGTGTTTGTGAAACCAGGGTCTTGACTTCAGAGGTTAAGATCTTATTGATTGTTCTGGGTTATTTTAGGAATCATGGGAATTTTCAGCAATTTACCTACTGAAACTGGGTCTTATCTTTTTTCATTTATGAGATATCCCTCATCTCTTTCCTGGGTGTTTCTTATACCTTATGGGCAATTCAGGGAAATTCCAAAACGTTGTCATATGTTCTTTTCAATGAAGCTGCCAAACCAGATTACTGTATTTCTGCTATCTTACTTTTTAAAAAAATCTTCTTGCTATTCTATATCTCTGCTTATAAAGTAGCATGTTGTCAGATGTAAAAATGCTGATGTATAGGTAAAAGGTGCTTTCCTTGAGGTTCAGAAAGTCATTAGTTCTAGCCAGGAGTTGTGGCACACACTGTAATTCTATCAATTGGAGAGGCTGAGGTAGGAAGATCATGAGTTCAAAACCAGTCTTAGCAATTTAGCAGAGGCCCTAAACAACTTAGCGATATCCTATCTCAAAATAAAAGATTAAAAAGGGCTGGGTATGTTGCTTAGTGGTAAAGGGAAGTGTCTTCGGTGTTCAATCCCCAATACCAAACAAACACAAAAAATTAAACCAGCAAAAATAACAAAAGTTGTTAGTCCTCAAGGTCATAGCATAGCATACCTGGGATCCAGCAGAAGTGGGAAATGAGTTATGACTCTTGCTCCAACTCTGGGTGGCATGTTGATCCCTTGACACTGAAGCAGAACTGCTTGTGAATAGTATTTAAAAAAAAAAATTCTTGAAAATATTATTGTACCTTCAAGCCTTAATTCATTTCTTGGTATGTTCTCCATATATCCTAAGGGGTTAATTAGGACCTTCAGCATTCTCTTATTTTTAAGTATGTATTCTTCATCTCTTCTCCTTTGGTGTGCATGTACCAGAAACAAAACAAAATGAACTGAAAAATCTTTTCCTTTCTCTGTTCATGAAGTCAATGGATTTCAAGTCATATAGATGCATACCTGAAAGGTCACTTACCTGTTGCATGGCATGGAAGGAAACCTTGGTGCTAAGTAGTGACATTGAATCCATATATTTTATAACAGCATTTTTTTAAATGCCTACTGGGCAAAGGAATGCTTCTGAACATGCTTTGTATCTTCTTATATACTCCAAATCCATCAAAACCCAAGAGAATGGAAACATTTTCATAGAAAGAAGCATATTGATGAATTACATTCTTATATTCTTTAGCACCAATGTGAATTAGATGATATCTCTCTTCAAAACTAACAGTCTCCATTTCAACCCGTCAGTTCCTTCTTTGGTGTAATACTTATCTATAACTGGAAAAAAGAATATCTAATTATAAATTTAAGTTTAATAAATACATAAACAAGTTTATTTTAAACTTATTTGTAATTATGAGGTAACAGGCATCTTTCTTTTCAGAGGAGATTTAGACATCATTGAATTGGGTAGAAAGAAAGGATGAGATTTTATAGTCCTTTCTGATGAGATTTTAAAGTCCTTAAAATCATAACTCACAACATGCCAGCTATTCAGAATATAAGGCTGATTCAGTTGGTAGGGCTATTTAAAGATTTCAAAATGCATGTGGATAAGTTAAACAGAAATATCATGTCTCTTGTTCTTTATGGTGTGAAACTCATTTGCCTTGGAAAAAATTCTGTATTTCTTTTCTTTTTTTTTTTTTTTTTTTTTCACTCTGTGAATGTGCTTTGAAAGACATATTCTCAATTTGGACTGGCAACTGTGGCAAATATCTCTGCAACTTTTTAAAAAATAACGAATGTTAAAAGAAAATTACACATGATGAGGACTGTCATAATGTGCTGCACTGGTAGGGGACAGAGTGGAATTAGTATGGCATTTTCTTGTTAACTTCAAATTTCAAAATTTTAAAAAAAAATTTTATTCCAAGCAAGAAATGAAAGTCTGAACATATAACTTTCTTGTTTATATCAGTAATAAGCAGAAATAATAAAATATTTGCTTTCCTCTTTAAGCAACAATCATAATCAATAGCTGTAATCATTTGATATTGTGACTTCCTATTAGGGAAATAAGCAGTGGAAACTTTCTGCAAGTAAGCAGAATTTTAATACCTCTTCAACTGAGCAGAACTTAGGAAATGAACTGCTATAATGTGCTATGTAATATCTCTTGGGTTACAACCGTAGTGTCAGTAATGATATACTCTGATTAATATTTTTTTCAGTGCATATTATATGTGAAACATCAATACATATCATCTTTAGTTTTTTTTTTTAATCTTCAGATTAGGTCTGTTCTTCATTTGCAGAAAAGTAGCTCAGATCTATGTTGAATTGCTCAGGCATCAGTGAAGTGTGGGCATTAAAACTCAAACCATTCTCTAACCACACATAGTCTTTGCTCTTCAACTATGTTTTACTATGTCCTCAAAACAAAAATTAATCCCTATTTGTCCTGCCAGTATATAAGTGGCAGTAGTTATACGAGGATGAACAATTAGATTGGACAATTAGATTGAACAATTAGGATAAACAATTAATATGGCAAGGTCTTGGAGGAAGAGGTAAGGAAACCCCCAGAGTTAGAGGTGATTGCACCTTGACTGGATCAACCTTAGAAAACTTGGAGCACTGAGGGTGGCATATGACTGGTGGCTGAAGCAAGCGCAGTCGTTAGGCAAGAAAACATGTTACAAGAGACTCTAAAGATAGCAGAAACAAAGATGTTTCAGTTAGTGCTTTGCAAGAAGCAGTGTATTCAAATTTGGTAATTTAAGGAATATTCAATAAAGGGACTGACTTAAACAAGAGGATAGGAATATAGGGAAATAACAAAGGATGGTGTGATCTCCATGGAGCAAGTTACAGTAGGAAGTTATTACCACTAGTTAGCCTAAGGGGAGAGGGGAGGGTGTTTCCTGAGACCTGGAAGTGATAGATATGGTGGAGAGGGCCATGTTAAGTAGCTGTGACCCTGGTGCACCCCATAGGGAAGAAATTAGAAGAATAAAAATCCCAATCCTCTGCTCACCAGCCTTTTATGGTGCCCCTCATATGCTCAACCCGAAGCTGGAGAGCAAGACAATCTGTGGATGATTCCATGCTGGTCAATTTTCTGAACACAGAGCTGATTGAGGAAAGTTGGAGAGGCAATCTGGAGGTGCAAGTGGAAGTTAGCATAAGATGTGAGGCAGAAAATCAACAACTCGACTCAAAATCAAGAAAAGAGAAGAGCTGGGGCAACTGAAAAGCTAAGTTAGAATCAAATGGAACATGAGAACAGAAACTTAAGCTTTCTTTATCCTTTGGATTGGTGAGAATCATTCATTCATTCACTCACTAATTAACTAATCCATTTATTCAACAAAGCATCCTTCAATTTCTGTTATATACCAGGCATGTGTTTATTGTACCAACACATGAGAAGTGTTTAAAAATGTAACCAGAAATATCTTTCTGGTAATTTATGAATTATTTATGTTATTCTATTATTTACTGTTCCTCTACTTTAAATCCTAATGGTAGGGCCAGAGGGTCTTTTAGTTTCTTTTAAATAATGAGACTCACAGGTTACTGTAAGTCACACACATAACATCAAATTTACTTAGAAGGGCATGAGATAAGAACCTCAGTTGTCTAGCAGAACAGTGTCAAGTATTGCTCTTCCATTGGGCTAGCCTTTACAGTAGCTCACATGGGACTAGAGGCAGTAGGAAGTCCAAGAGCTCTACTCTTTGGTTCCCTGGGTGATATCTCAATTGTGAAAGAATGGAGCAGGTATGAAATTTCCCTTGGCTTGGAAGGGAACCAACAGGAGAAACTATCTGTTGTACACCTCCATGGGCAGGACTTCTACTGCTTCTACAAAGGGAGGCCTCATGACAAGAGTCTAAAGCTATAGTATCCCTATCAGGTATTCATAATTTATTTATAATTTATATAACTGTAGATGAAATTAACCAATCAAAGGTTATTTTTACTATAAGAATACTGCCTGGTAACATAGTTGACATACATCCTTTGAGAGATTGCTGAGAGAATAGATCTAGAAAATGAATTACATGTCAGATTCTGAAGGAGAAAGGGAAAGGATTCTATTAACCATTTACTCACACATATTATGCTTCTAATGAGTATTTGTTAGATCATATAGAATGTGAAATAGATACACAAAGGGTATGGGACAGTTAAAGTTCCTAGTGAAGCTAGGAACAAATTCAGTTCCTGTTTCAAAAAAGAAAATTTCCATTTTGTTTTGCATCAGCAGGTGATTATAAATTGTTAGAATGACCCAGCAATCTCTTCCAAAGAGCTGTCTGTGATAATGCAATGAATTGAGGTTGAAAACTATTAAAGTGAAGAACAACGAGCTAGGTCTAGTTTTGTATTTTGGTAGCCCTTGAAATTAGCTCATATCTGTGATCTAGTTTGCAAGTCACATCATTAAAAGGTTGTGTTTCTGTGTCGTAATATATGTATTATCATGGCCATGAAAATATGTGTTATTTGAGATATATCTCATAGGAGACTGACTTTCTTATGTTTTCCAGTAGAACACAAAATTTATCTTTTCATGTTGTATTTTAATTTTTTCACCCAAAATGCTTGCCATTGGACAGTAAGCCCTGTGAGGGCAATAATCATGACTGATTTGTGTTTGTACGTCTGGCACATTATGCAGTGTTTTGCATAGTAAATACTCAGTGGAGTTTGTTGAATGGATGAATGAATAAATGAAAATACATACATATGATTATGGATTCAGACTTCATGAGACTAAAATGTCTTTGTTAAATGGTGTTAAAATCTGACTTCCATTTTTAAATAGAAAAATCAAGTGATTAGAATGTCAATCATGTTTCCTTTTAAGGATGATATATTAAAGACTGACCATTAATTGATAAAGGATACAGACGACTTTTGTGTTGTAGTGTATTTTCCTACGGTGAACTACCATGGAAAATATGTGACAGGATGCCTAAAAGTTCTCTCCTGAATTTCACTGGATATTTAATATTATCTTCAAGGTTCCTATAGAGCAGTTCTTAAGACTCAAAGGTGAAATTCAATTCAAATCATTTACTAAAACTAGGAAGTATCTTCTCAAATCCATTTAGGAAGTGATGCAGTTCAAATTCTAAATAAAGAAAAAAACCTCACTTTTAGAATTCATCAATTTACTAGACTAATGGTTCTATGTCTTACATTTGTTGGTGATCTAAAATTTATCTAATAATATTTTCATGTGTTATTTTAATTAATCCCCTTCTTTTAAAGACAAAGCTCCTACTTTTATACAAATGGCAAAGTCTCAAAACACAAAGTGACAGACAGCCTGGTTTTGAGACATGATGGTGCGAGCAACAAACTGTGACCCTGAGTATATGACTTTACATCTCTGCTCCTCAGTGTGTTCATTTGGAAACCATGGAACACAACAAATAGTGCTTGCTTTATAAGAATTATAAAGAGAATTGTCAAATGTAAAACTTTTAAAAGAGTGAGTGTGTGGTGATAAGTGCTTAATATATGTTTGCTGTTGTTAACTTGTCTGAGACCAAACAATAAGTAGTAGAAATAAAATTTTTACCCTGGTTATTGGTTTTTAATATCAGCATTCTTCTTACCATGCTACAATATATGTGTCATATTTGTTTAAAATTGATTTAGAATGGTGCATATTTTATCCATGTGATATTTTCTCTGTCATTTCAGGATAAACCTGCATAGTTACAATTGCATGAGTTTTCTCTGAAACATGATTAGCTTGGTTACATTTATTAAGTTATGAATGCTAGTTAATGATTTTCATTTGTTGATGCAAATGACTGAGAAGATGGTGGTTTTTAATTCTCTATGTATTTATTACTGAAAGTAGACCAGGTAATTTAATTCCTACTGAATATCAGAAATTATAGTAGAAGTATCACTGAGGACTCAAAGTCCTCCTTGATCTACTCATAAACATCTCACTTTCACACTAGTAAAGGTGTAGAACGATGTAGTTTGAAAATTTGGTTATATAAGCCACGATTCATTTTCACATCCACCATATCATTTTCAATTCCTCTAGTAAATGTTAGAGAAAATATTATACTTAATGTAGAAACAGTATTTTGCAGAAGATACAGAAACATGGATCTAGATTGAGACCATATGAGTGAATGCCTATGGTAGGTTGGAGGACAGCATCATTGGAGGAGAGTTTGGATACGTTGTTTTTGTGTTCTCTGTGGGTCCTCCAAATGTAGAAGTTTAGGAGGAAAGTTAATTAAAAATGGTGAAAGGTTTGGACTGGAGTAACAGAGATTTTAGTAGCTAACATGAAGGAGATGATTCAAACTGTCACAGTGGCTGAGATCTCTCAGGGTGAATATAAAGAGTCTGTGGAGGGAAACTTGGGGGATTCTAAAAGTTAAGGGATGTTTGACAAGGCTACAAAGTACACGAGAAATAAATGTTCAAGAGTTAGGAGGAAGGCCAAGAGAGACTGTTGTCCTAGAAACCAAAAGATCTCTGCTTTTGACAAATGGGTTTTGAGTGATTACTTTATGTAAGACATTGAAATACATAAGAAAAAACAGCAGATAAGCTTATGTGCTATGGGAGGGAGGCAGACAAAAATATAATACTTAAAGAAATCTTACATTTTGTTAAAAGGAAGGTGGTAATACAATAAAATATAAAAAACAGTGTAAGAAATGCCGAGAGTGCAGAGGTCAGTGTTGCAATTTTACATCAGGTAGTATGGGTAGGTAAGTCTTACTTTTAGCAAAGATTTAAAGGAGGTAAAAGGAGAGTTATATAAATAATTTCAGAAAGGATATAATAATCCATGTGTTTCAGAAAGGTTAGGTAAAATACTGATTGGAAGATTCCATTTGATTTTTTAAAATATTGGTGTCAACATTAATCTAGACAAAAGCAGACTTGGAAATAAAAGGCAAATTACATTGGGTTGCAGAGTAAATGTAAGATGAGGGACAAAGAGAGCAAGCACAGATTACTCTCTCTACTGATACAACTTGAAAGGAAGAAACAGAACAACAAAACAGTGTGGTATCCAGAGGCAGATGTGAATTAATAAAGACTTTGCCTCACTTTATTATTAGATGGGAGAGACTTGAATATAATTAGAGACAAGAGAAAAGCCAAGAGAGAAGTTAGAGAAACAGGAGTTAACAATTTATAGGAGCAGGCACCTGAGGATATGGGACACAGGAGAGAGGGCATGTGATAAAAATGGAGAAAGAGCACCATAGAAGGGGGCAAAAAGTGAATAAGGAAAGATTGACTTGTTTGTCAGTAATTTGGCATTGGGAAGTGGCAAATGATGTCTTTTGTCTATAAAAAGGAATAGATGCTATTTGTTAAAAATGATAAAGCAGCCAATAAGGGTAGAGGCTTATCTTTACCCTCATTCCAGAAGCTTGAATTCTTTTTCATGAATTATTCATGTCATTCATCTTCAAGATAGTGTATTGTGTATTTTCTCTAGTATACTTTATCGGCCTAGGCATAGAAGAATGAATAGATAGTTAAATTAATCCAGGCCTGATCTTTTGCCTGGGTGTGTGTGATGAATAGACAGGGAAAATGGGAGCAAAGGGATTTAGGAAGTATGTATTCAAAATTACACTTACATCAATCACAGAAAATGAAAGACTAAATAGAGTGAGCTACTGAATTGGAACCGAATGGAGAGGTTAAATAGCAGGAGAAGAGATGGAGTGGGTGTGAGGGAACTGGGGGTAGAAAGAATGTGGTTTCATGAATTTGACATTGAAGTTTTAATATTCCCAAAATTGGACAGTTCTGGGTGATATAATAAAACCCAAGATGTGGATTTCAGGCGAAATAGAGTGAAGGAGAGTAGTAAGTGGGCACTGAGAAGGACAAGAACCATGAGGCCAGAGTCCTGGACTGGTCAATCACATGGCGATTGAGTTCACTGATGGCAGAGATTAAGAGGGAGCTAAGTACAAATGAAGTACAAGGTTTTGCTGAATCAGTGAAAGAGAGCACTGAGGAGGAAAAGAGGGAGGCAGTGAGGTCACATGAGCCCTAATGGAAGATTTCATAATGTTTAAGACATTCTCAGACTCAAGAGGACTGCCAGAAAGTTGGTTCTCAGTGCACATGATATATAGATTCAGAATTTGTTCTTTTTAATACAATATTAATTCTTAATTTGTCATATTTACCAATTTATTATAACCTAACCAACCTAAAAGGAAATCTTAACAAATTGGGCTTTTTCTTCATTCAACTCTACTTTTCAGAAAAGATCAAATCAGAATAAAATAATTTATATTACAGATTAGTAAAATTTCAACTACCTAGTCATGAATGGTTGATAATATATTCATGCTAGTATTCTATGTCTTTACGTTTTCTTCTCTGAGACTATACAGTGAGAAATGGCAGGTAGGGAACTGAGGTAGCATGATCAGTGACTTGTTCTAAAAGATGTGGTACAATCATTGAAACTGGAAAGTAATGTTAAGTTCAAATATCTAATGATGTATGCCTGAATAGAAATGTAATTTTAATTTGCCTATGCTGTGGTTATTTGCTCAGAAAAATATTAAGATACTTACTAAATAAGTTGAAATATTTCTTCTTTTTGAAATCTGTGTCTTAATTTTATATGATGGTCTGGGAAATAATTTTTTTTCTCTAACTTTAATAGAACTCTTAATTCTCAGAATAAGCAAAACAAATGCAGTGCTGACAATTTTGGTCAATTTCAAAACAGGTGCATTTAAAGAATGGGAACTTTTATAAAGCAACTTTTAGTTGTAATTTTCTCATTATAGCCATAACTCTATAGGTTTTCACTGTGAGCAACTAAAATAAATAAGCCAATTTTTAGTTATAGGTATATTTCCACTCTTTTCTAGAGCATGGAACAAGCTACTAACACATCCAAACACTGTGGGGAAGGCCCTGGTTCAGTCAAAATGAAATTAGTTGATTGTAGAGACAAAAGCCATTGGCAAGTTGTTGTATACAAATATAATAAAGATGACTTGTAGGGGAGAATGGAAGAAATGTCTTGACTTTAGTGTTTTAATTATGGATGAGATTCCTAAACATAGAAAATTTTATTTGGTGCCTATAAATGCTTTATTCAGTAATACTATACCTGTTTAATACTTGGTCTCCCCCTCCCCCATTTGCCTTCTCCATTCCCCTCTTTTTTGCAAGCTTACACTTTTTCTTTTCATTAGAAAATTATATATTAAGTACTAAGTAACTTTTAGGGACTGTTTGATACTATGAATAAATATGTGAAATGTAATTTCAAACCTTAAAGAACCTACATTCTATTGGGGAGAAAATTTATACAAAGAGATATTTAAGATGAGACAAACATAATTTCTAAATCTCGTCAGTACTGAGTTACCCAGGAGACTGATTTTAATTTATATTTGGGGACTTAGTGAAGCAGGGGGAACACTTACATCTGCCCCACTTCCCTCCCCAAAACGAGGAAATTCAGTTTTGATAAATGTTTCTAGAATTTTTGCAATCAGAAAAAAAATTAAGAGTTTTGAATTTAAAAAAAAAATTCATATAGATGTGAAATTTGACATCCAAAATAAGATTGTAGTTTGAATTAGATATATTTGGAGATCTCCAAAGTCCTAGAATTGCATAAGGGCAGACTTAATAGAAAATGCACACCCTGAGAAAGAAAGCTTTTCCATATGGCAGTGTCTTCCCCAGTCTTAGTACCCTATCTTAAAAGATCATGGTGAATTGAAGAAGTCAGAAAGAAGGAGGGATGTCACAGACAGATAACCTTATACTGAATTTCATTCATAAAAATCTCCATTCACTGATATCAGAAGCTAAAATTTTTCAAATTCTATACATTAAAAAAACTAGGTGAGTTTATTTTATAACCCATAGTGTATTGCAATCAGTGAACTGGAAGAGTAGCAGTAACTGAAGGCAAAATGGGCAGGAAGTGATTTCTCCTTCTTTACTCTTTGCCCAGGCCCCCATTTTAATCTTTTATTTTTATTTTTATTTATTTATTTATTTATTTTTTATAGGTTGCATTTTGATTTATTGTACACAAATGGGGTACATCATTTTGTTTCTATAGTTGTACATGATGTAGATTCACACCATTCGTGTAATCATACATGTATATAGGGTAATGATGTCTGTCTCATTCCATGACTTTTCATACCCAACTCCCTCCTCCCTCTCATTTCCTTCTACATAATCTAAAGTTCCTCCATTCTTCCCTCACTTTAACACCCCCCCCCCCATTATATATCATGCTTCCTTTTTAGGGAAAACATTTGGCCTTTGGTTTTTTGGGACTGGCTTTTTTCACTTAGCATGATATTCTCCAATTCCATCCATTTACCAGCAAATGACATAATATTATTCTTATTTATGCCTGAATAATATTCCATTGTGTATACATACCACAGTTTCTTTATCCATTCATCTGTTAAAGGGCATCTAGGTTGGTTTCACAATCTACCTATTGTGAACTGAGCTGCTGTAAACATTGATGTGACTGTGTGACTGTAGTATGCTAATTTTAAGTCCTTTGGGTATAAACCAAGAAGTGGGATAACTGGGTCAAAAGGTGGGTCCATTCCAAGTTTTCTGAGGATTCTCCACACTACTTTCCAGAGTGGCTGCACCAATTTGCAACTCCACCAGCAATGTCAAAGTGTGCCTTTTTCCTTATATCCATGCCAACATCTATTACTGTTTGTGTTCTTGATAATAGTCATTCTAATTGGAATAAGATGAAATCTTAGAGTTGTTTTAATTTGCATTTCTATAATTACTAGAGATATTGAACACCTTTTCATATATTTATTAATTGCCTGTATGTCTTCTTCTGTAAAGTGTCTATCCAGTTCCTTGGCCCATTTATTGATTGGTTTCTTTGTAATTTTGGTGTAAAGTTTTGTAAGTTCTTTACAAACTTTGGAGATAAGTGCTCTATCTGAAGTGCATGTGGAAAAGATTTTCTCCCACTCTGTAGGCTCTCTTTTCACATTATTGATTGTATCCTTTGCTGAGAAAAAAATTTTTAGTTTAAGTCCATTCCATTTATTGATTCTTGTTTTGATTTTTTTGTGCTTTGGGAGTCTTGTTGAGGAAGTCTGATCCTAGGTCAACATGATGAAGATCCAGGCCTACTTTTTCTTCTATTAGGTGCAGGGTCTCTGGTCTAATTCCTAAGTCCTTGATTCATTTTGAGTTGAGTTTTGTGCAGGGTGAGAGAGAGAGGTTTAATTTCGTTTTACTGCATATGCATTTCCAGTTTTGCCAGCACCATTTGTTGAACAGGCTATCTTTTCTCCATTGTATGTTTTTGACTCCTTTGTCCAGTATAAGGTTACTGTATTTTAAATGAGAATATATCATTGTTTTTCTCTAGAAAATAGAAGTCCAAAAATATGTTATTCTGATAAAGCACATTGGTTACCTTGGTGATGTCACTTACACATCACATCTTTGCAGAGGAGCTGCATTTGGATGTTAGTTTATCTTTTGTTGAAGAATAAATCCAATCACAGCAAGTATTTTGGTACTTTTGGAGAATATTTACAGGAAGAGACTTTATTTTAAGCTTTTCACAAAGGGGTTTTGTTTAACATTGAGAATTTAAGGTGCAATCTTAACTCAATGACTTTAAAAAATCAGAAGCATTTTTAGATGTCTAATCTGGGAACCACTATCTTTTGTGATGGGCAATTCCTTTACTTCTATGGGTTGCTCCCTGAAGTTTTATTTCAGTGAGAAAATTATTGGCCAATTGGTTCAAAACAGTACTTAAACTGCATGATTGAGCTTACTTCTTCCCAGCTATGATTTCAGTAGTTACAACATTGGCCACAAAGGAAAAATAATAGTTTTCTCCCACAGTCAATCTGTCATGTCTTCTGGCTGTGTTGTGGCTCATGACCATTGGTAAAATTAATCTGTCTGGCTCCTTGGGAACATGTTTTCTTGACATTAGTACATTGTTAAGGCCCCAGGAGGCATTGTCCATGGCTTGTTTATAGCACAACTAAGTTTTCAAAAACTGTGTGATTTAATGTTTTCTTCTTTTCCACCTTCTCTGTTTCATAATAAAAAAAAAATTAGACAAAGAATGTTAGATGATTCCTCTACAAAATTCATACATAATTTAATAAAATTTTCAGAAATAACTTGATTTCTCATTTCAAAGATGGGATAGGTATTGCCTCTTTCTAATGTGTTTTTTTTTTTTTTCACTCCAGAATTATCTAGACTCAGGCAATATTAATAGCAGAAGTATAGTTCAACGGGAATAAGAACTATTTTTATAACTTAAAGATGTAGAATGTCCTTCTGTTAGTGGTGGGTGTTTAAAATGCAGTAGAGCTTATATATCTGGGATGGTTTTAAGGCCTTTGAATGGGTACTTAAGTTGATCATAAATACAGTAAAGGGTACCTTTGAAATCAGCCACTGGACTCTGTGATTTTTGGAGAGAAGTGTTTATTTAAAAACCTTTATAGCCCAAGAAAGATTTATCTAACAAGAGATGGTAGTTCCTTGGATGTGTTAAAGTCCCTGCAAAAGTTTCTAAAGATCAGCATTTCTAGCTGGACTACTTACTGTGAAAAGACCTTAAAAAAGAATTTAGTCCATCTTCCTGATTTTCGGACAAAGGAAAATTGTGAGACCCAGGCATCAGATTCTATTTCTAGATGCCCTATTTCTGTGCACTTGTGTCCATCCCAAGTTCATGTGATCTCCCCCACTTTTAGCTGTGAGGCTTTTTGTAGATCAATCATGTGGCATTTTTATTTAACATTCTCATTGTGGTTCTATCCCAATTGCTGGACATATAGTCAAGAATGAGGTTTGTGTAGGTATCACTGTACAATTGTGTGGTTTTTCTGACTTGTTCCCTCAGGTATCAGGATGTTGTTGACTACAGATGCCATTAAAGTGTCCACCTGGCCTAGAAATCTTTCTTCAAAATATTTGAAAAGACATTTTTTTTTTTTTTTGGCATGTGTATGGTACTGGGGGTTCAATCCAGAGGCCATTTACCAGGGAGTCATACTCCCAGTCTATTTTATTTTGAGAAAATCTTGCTAAGTTGCCAAAGCTGATCTTAAATTTGGGATCCTCCTGCCTCAGCCTACCAAGTTGCTGGGATTGCAGGCATGCACCACTGCAGCTGGCTAAAAGACTCTTTATTATGGGATTTGATACAATAAAAATCCATTTACTGTTTGTTGGTAGCCAAATATATGGGCAAAGGGAACTATATCTCATATACTAATAAGTTACTGCAACCTGCATACCCAGACTGACTCAGGTAATTTCCAAACCCAATTCTTTCCTGGATTCTTCCACTATAGAGGCTGGGAAATGTCTTTTTTCCAAATCTCTTCCCAGCCTTCTTTACTCAGTGTTATATTGTCCTGCTTAAATGGAGGTCAGTTGAGAAAAAATTTCATTTTCTAAACTAACAGGGACTATTTGGTGGGTACTGGCCCACGTCTACTTGTTTTAGCAGATAATGAGGACATTATGCTCAGAGTTAAAGGATCCTCTGAAGATGCAGGAACCTGCACAGAAGAATCATGAGACTGGCTTTACATAACTGAGTTACTAAACCAATGCCTGCAGCACCCACCTCCAGATGTCATCTGAAATGATAAAAATAAACTATTTATTTTAACCACTGTTATGCATATGGGATGCACATATATGTGTGTATACACACATGATTATGTAATATATGTATATATATACATATATATATGTATATATTTCAGTCTTAGTCATCAATTTCTCCTCACTAGGGAAGTAATAGAGGCCAAAGATTTAAAGAGAATTTTCTTTGCTCTATTAATATTTCTTTTCCTTTGTGATTTCATTTTGTTGATTCAGGTTAATTTCATATTTTGCTGTGCTAAATTTTGTTTTGAAATTATTTCAGATCCTCCTAGGTCTTTCTAAATTTATTCAAAATCTAGATTTCCTGTAATGTCATTCATTATTAATAGCAATTTCATGTTCTCACCATTTCAAAATTGAAATCTATGATTTATTCTCTTTTTGAAATATTTAATGAAATTATGATTCAGCTGCTCTTTTTAAGCTAATAGTGATTGTTTTACTTTTTAAATTAAAAAATATTGGTGCATTATAATTATACATTGTAGTGGGATTTGTTACATATTTGTGCATGCAAAATATAACTATAATTTGGTCAATTTTGTTCTCAACTGCTCTTTATTCTAGACGTAATGGCATCCCTGCTCTTTGGTGTGTGTAATTTGTTTCTCTAAACCTCTGTCTCTACAGGGTTGTCTCTGGTTGGTCCTGTATCCAACAGAAGATCTTATGCCCCAATTCCTAGTTCAAATGTGTAGGAAGAGTTGTTTGTGAATCTCACCTGAGGAATATTCTTCTTTGATAGTCATTATTTCCATGAAATTTCCTTTATGATATTATAAAAAAATTTTCCTGACTCTAGTCATTTGAAACTTTTTAAAATCATTTCATGTTTACTTAGTTTATGTTGCATTATCATAAAATTCCCAGGGCTTAAAAGAAGCAGATAGTAGGTGCATAGTAAAAGTATTTTTAAATGTTTTAAATTATTATTAGAGCATTATGGTTATACATAGTAGTTGGGTTCATCCTGACAAATCATACGTACACGGAAAGCAATTTTAGTTCATGATCTCCCTTTTTCTTTCTCATCTCCCCATCTCCCATTCTCCTTCCTCTACTCTACTGGATTGCCTTTTGCTTATTACTAATTTGTATTTGATTTTTTTTGTGTGTGCCAGGTATTGAATCCAGGGCTGCTTAAGCACAAGCCACATCCCCAGCCCTTTTTTTATTTTTTATTTTGACACAGGTCTTGCTAAGTAAGTTGTTAGGATCTTGTGCCACCACACCCAGTGATTGGTTCTTTGGGTTATCTTATTCTTCCCTCCCCCTTTTCTTTTCTTTTATGCTAGCTTCAGCATATGAGAGAAAACATTCAAACTTTAAGTTTCTGAATTTGGCTGCTTTCACTTAGCTTGGTATTCTACATTTCCATCCATTTACCAGCAAATGTCATAATTTCATTCTAAAAGTATATTGTTTAAATATGGAATAAAGAGTTGAGATTTTTATAAAGCCTATACTGTGTTTTTTGGTTAAGTTTCCTGAACTATCTGTGTTGCAAGATTAAAGATGGCTTTATAGGAAGGTGTTAAATCAACATTTTAATTTAAATGACAAATAATTTTCAAATAATACCTCAAAACTGAGAGTGAAAGTCAACCTTAGAAAAATTAATTAAATGACATTAAAATTTAATTAAAATTAATTAAATGAAGCTCAAAGAAATTATATGAATGTCAAGAAAGTAACCACAGTGTTGCCTGAGTATCAGGATCTCATAAACACCCTGTGATAATAAAGTATACCTCTTAAACTTTACACTTTTGTCCTTAAATGGAGAAACAGACAGACCAAAGAAATACAACTTTGACTTTTTTTTTTTTTTCTCTGTTAACCCAAGAGAGGATAATGGTGGTTGTGGTGAATGAGTGTTAGCTACTTGATACATGATAACAATAAACTAGAAGGACCTGTGAGGTTGCCCACTCCTGGTGTCTTTATCACTTTTCTTCAGTTTTTTGAAGCATGTCATCACTTGGAACTTTCTGCCATTCTTAAACAATTCCAGAATGTTCACAGTTTTATGCTGCTTCCCATGTTTTCCCCACTGCCTAAAAGGCCTTTTCTTATAACTCTAGTCATCTTTTAAGACCCAAATCGCCTGTGAAGTGTTGATAAAGTCCTCCGAAACATCTAATAGATTCCATTTTCTGTACTCTCACGTATACACACACGTAGAGTTTAAGACTTATAGTGCCATCATATATTATGGCAATGAATTGATTTATGTGCCTTTCTCTCTTCCCAGACTTTTAATTCTGTGAGTAAGGGCCATGACATATTTATCTCACCAAACTAGGTTCTGAACAATGCCTGAGACAGAATAAGTGCTCAATAAATCTTTATCAAATCTTTAACATGAATGAATGTCCTAGAAGGGAAATATTTAGTGGTATAATTCAATGAGAGTTAATATAAATGTTGTATTACAATAGTTTTTGGAGTCAGGGCTGAGAGAAAACTTGAGTTTGATTAAACAGTGATTGCTAATGCTTCAGGATTAGTAAATATGGTGCTTATCTATACCAATATTTAGCAGGATGATTTTGGTGTAAGAGAGACTCCTTGTTTCAAGTTGGCTTAAGTAACAGCAAATTTGTTATCCTAGCCAAAAGAAAATATGGAGAAACAAAAGTCTTAATGTAGTAAAATGGGGCTTCCAACTTTTCATCTTAATGATTCTTTGGACACTCCTCTTCCTTTATGTGGACTTTGACCACAGACTGGCTTCCCACATGATTGTCAGATGGCTGCAAGTAGAATTGGCAGTAATATGTATTTGTTCCACCCAGCTGAAGTTGGAGAAAACTTCCCTTCTTTTCATTCGGTAAACCTTTTCTTTAGTTTGATTGGTCACATTAGGTTGTATACCACCCTGGACAATCATGGTTGTCAAGGAACATCTTTTAATGATTGGTAAAGTGGTCAGGATGAACTTGAATAGTGTATGCTAGTAAGGAGATCCTCTAGAGGATATAAGGAATTAACTTCTCTCTTAAATAGGCTCAGTGTGGGGTGATATGGATAAGATAACAGATTCTGGTGCCCCACTGCCTGCTTTCAAATCCTATTTCTGTTTACCTACTCTGTAAATGTAGGCAAACTTTCAGTTTTCTTATTTTAGTGAGTATGGTAACAATATTTCATGAGGTTACTGTGAGGTTTTCATGAATCACTACATGCAAACTACTGTATTAGTCGGCTTTCTATTGGCCTAACAAAGTACCTGTTTATCATTGTATAACAAACTTTAAAAAAGGGAAGGTTTACTTCGATTTCCAGTTTTGGAGGTTTCAGTTTGTGGTTGGTTAGCATCGTTGCTTTTGGACCTGTGGTGAGGAGGTACATCCTAATGGGGAACGTATGGTACAGAAAGTTGCTCACCTATGATGACCAGGAAGTAAAAGAGGAGGGGAGTGGTGTCCTGCTATGGATGACCTAATTTCCCACTAGGCCCCATCTCAAAGTTTCCACTGTCTACCAATAGTGCCATGCTTGGGAAACAAGCCTTTAATACAAGGGCTTTTGGAGGACATTGCAGATCCAAACTATAGCAACTACTAAGGACACATTGTGAGTACTACTAAAGTGTTAACTCTTTATTTAATCAAAATTGGTGGTGTGTGAAAAAGACAAAAGCAGGAGATAGATTTTACATAGGCAAACACAACTTTCATTATGTACATTTTTATTTTCTTTAATAACAACTTAGAATTAACAGTTTGCTTTTGAATGTTTATCATTGTATAAAATGAGTTTAAAATTTTAATGGAGGGATAGTAGAATGGAAAATGCGATTATCTATTTAATATGTCTGGAGAATAATAAAGAATATCTGCCTGTTTCTTCTAAGAGTGAATATTCAGTCAACCTGGTAGATATGCAACCCAGTTGCAGACAAATACCTAGAAAATAATTCAGACTAATATTTTTTAGGGTTTAGTTAGATTCTTAGACATTACTTACTTTCCCTTTCATTTTGCAAATAAAATTTAGGCCACAGATAATTAAGTGAACTTGCCCAAGATTATACAGATGGTGGCAGAACTGGTTTTAGAGGCAACGATTTTAAACTTCACTCACATATTATTTTACTAAATCTATATAACATCCCTCTTGAGTGCTAGGCTCATGTAGCTAAATTTCAAATACAAATTATTCTGTCCTTATTAGAAATTAACACTTGTGCTAGTGTGTGTTAGTCCATAATTTGCAATATATAAAAGTATAAATGTAGTTGGACACAGCAAATCATGTCTTCCAAGCACTTGAACATAAGCTGTATAAGGGGCTCTTACAGTTAGCATCATGGCATGTACATGGTATTAACATAGTTCTAGACTTCCTGGAGCTGTTAATGTTTATAAACAGGAGGAAAAATACACATATAGAGCCACATAGTGCATAAAATTCCTAAATATTAGTTATTGCAAAGTGACAAGCAGAAAATATTTTGTCATTGCTGAAGGATGGGGGAATAATCTAGAGCTTCCAAACTTCAGAGTTGAGGTTTTTTAATGTTTTTTTTTTTTTAGGTTGTAGATGGACACAATACCTTCATTTTATTTATTTATTTTATGTGGTGCTGAGGATCCAACCCAGTGCCTCACACATGCTAGGCAAGTGCTCTACCACTGATCCACAACCCCAGCCTCCACAGTTGAGTTTTAAAAACAAAAATTCTCAGACTGAAAGAGATCACATGATACAATTTAAAACAGAGAATTCAAGGACATTCAATAAGAAGCTCAGCCCTTTGATATCCTTCCTAAACCTGCCTTTAAACTAGTTGTGAACATTTTACTGCTTTACCAACATGTCTTTTGAGAATCACAAAACTTACATATGGACTTTATGCAATGCTTTATAGTCCCCCTTGATGTTCGCCAGAAGCATTATAAGCCACTTTATAATTCCTAAGGGACTGCCTTTATTAGAGTGACTTTTCAGCTGGAAGTTCACTAATTCATGCTGAAGGATGCTGTTAACAATCTGTGAATGGAAATGCCAAAACTGGCTCTTCATGTGATGCATAGAGACATTAGATCAAGTAAGTGTTAATGAGCAGTGATATATTTCAAAATCCATTTTAGAAATGGCAAGCTTCTTAAATGAAAGCCGCTTTAGCTTTCATATACTTTTCATTGCACAGATTTTGCACAATTTGGTGTATTTTCTGGTTCTGTTATTCAGAAAAACTCATTTTGTGTGAATGTGCTGAACTTTCACAGATTATAGTCACATATCACTTAATTGGGGATAAGTTCTCAGATTTGTTGGATGATTTTGTCATTATAGATGGCTATGCTGTCACTGGGTCAATATAATCTTGTGAGACCACTATTATATTTGTGGACTGTCACGTATGTGGACTGATGTACACTTGGAGTATATCGGACTGAAACATTATCTATGTCTGGCTCATGTATTAAGAAGCACAAAGTGGTGATTTTCTATGAGTTTTTTTAAAGGACCTCTATGCTTTTTTTTTTTTTTTTTTTCTTTTTCACACAGACTTTCTTCTTCCCCAAGTGTTATGCTTGTTATACTTCTGTAGTTGCAAGCTAGGGACTACAAACACATCTAGAAAAGTGTACAGTTGTGTAGCACTGTGGACATGCTAATGCAGTCGCTACTAGTTAACTCATGGATCATTGCTTCTATCTGGACGTCTTTCCTGAACTCTAGCAATATTCATGAAATGAATATTTATTGAGTTGCTGCTATGTCCTGGGCAGTGTTCTATATGTTCCACATGTAGGAGTGAATCGAAAGTCACCATTTCTTGCCTCTGGGGAATTTATGTTCTAGGCTGGAAAGGTAGGGGAGCACAGGCAATAAATAAGGACATAAATAAAATAAATTGAAAATTTACAGAGTTTGTGCTATGGATAAAGTAAAACAAGACAAAGATTTAGAGAGCTAGGATTGGGGAAGGGGTGGGGAGAAGATAGCAATTTTAAATAAGGGACCCCTCACTGAGAGCATGGTGTTTGAGTTGAGATCTGCAGCAAGACAGGGCAGGAGGTACATGGGTAGGGTATCTGGGAAAATAGTTTTAGGCCAAGGGAAGGCACCCCAAACTCAGCATGTCAAATTTGAACCAGTTATCTTCATCTTCTAGCTTCCTTCTTTTCCAATTTTAGTTATGATTCACATTTACCATTCACCTTCTTCCCTACTTTCTCTCACATCCTTATCTCACTAAGTTCTATTAATTTTACTTCCTATGTATCTCTTCAACCTGGGCTTACCTTTCTATCTCCCCACTATAGTCATGCACTATACAATGACATTTTGGTCAACAATGGACCACATGTATGATGTGGCTACATAAGATTAAAATGGCCCCGAAAAATTCCCATTGTCCAGTGATGTCGTGGACATCATAATGTTGAAGCCCAATGCATGACTAATGTGCTTGTGGTCATGCTGGTGTAAATAAACCTCCCACACTGTCAGTCTTAAGAAAGCACATATGATTTTTGAACATGCAAATATTATGTACAGTCCATAATACTTGACAATAATAATAAATGATTATGTTGTTAATTTGTATATACTATACTATATTTATCATCATTATTTTAGATTGTGCTCCTCCTCTTTCTAAAAAACAAGTGTCCTGTAAATAATATGCTATGCACTAGCTTTGTGATTACATCAATAGGTCACTTTGAGTGACTGACCTATACCATCTACTTTTGTGCAAGTACACTCTGTCATGTTTGCACAACAAAATCACCTAACAATGCATATCTCAGCAAGTATCCCTGTGTTGAGTGAAGTTTGTTTAGTTCAGATTCTCTCCTTGAACCATAGTAACCACTCTTTAACTTCTTCTCTTTTACATTCTTTCTCTGAATCTAATTCTAGATTAAAAATTATTGTCAAAATACAATTTTGAAAATAGACATCAGATCATGCCAATCTTCTGCTTGAAATCTTTCTGGAACATAACTTCTTTTTTTGTGGAGATACCTGGGGTTGAATCCAGGAGCACTTAACTACTGAGCCTCACTCAGCCCCATTTTGTATTTTATTTAGAGACATTATCTCACTGATTTGCTTAGGGCCTTGCTAAGTTGCTGAGGCTGGCTTTAAACTCTCGATCCTCCTGCTGCAGCCTCCCCAGCCACTGGGGATTACAGGTGTGTGCTACCGTGCCCGATTGGAACACAGACTTCTTAACTTGATATTATTAATGACTTTATTATCTGACCTACATTTCTCTGCAGCCTTATTAAAGTACAGAAGTCAGACTTATCCTTTTCTGTCTTGTCCAGGTAGCTAACGTCTGCTCATTTTTCAGGACACATTTTTCAGGACACATGGTAGAATAAATAATGTCTCCCCATCACCATCCCACAAATGTCCACATCTTAACTTTCATAGTTTATGAATAGGTCACCTTTCATGGTTAAAGAGACTTTGCAGATGTGATTAAAGTGAGGATCTTGAAATGGGACAATTTTCTTGGACTACCCTGTAATCAAAGCTTTCTTATAAGAGGGAGACAGGAAGGCCAGAATTAACAAAGAGATGTAACAACTGAAGTGGAGGTCAGAGAAAGAAAGATATATTTGAAAATACTGTGCTGTTAGCTTTGTAGATAGAAGGGGCCATGATTCAAGGACTACAGGAGAAATCTAGAGGCAAGGGAATGGGTTCTGCTTTAGAGCTCCAAGCAAGAACTGTCAGTGCTAACACCTTGACTTTAGCCCATTGACTCTAATTTTGGACTTCTGACCTCAGGAACTATAAAGTAATAAATTTATATTGTTTTATTTATTTTTGTATTGTCTTGTTTAAACAACTCAGCTTGTGATATTTTTTCTTGCAGCAGTAGCACCAGACTAATACAGGACAGGAATCAAGTGTCTTCTTTGTTTGAGGCTTTTCTTCAGCTTACTCTTCACCTCCACTCCAGCTGCCTTAGGGGCTAGATCTCCACAACCCTTTTTTCTTCAACTGTCACCACTGTGTTCACGGCATTCTAACTATTTACTTGTCTGTGAGATGCTGAGGGTACAAATCTTTATCTCGTTTCTCTTAATATTATCAATACAAATCATGACACTTGGCAAGTAGTACAAGACAAGTGACTTTTCCTCTATTATGTGGTATCTGTCAATTAACAATAGAAAGAAAGTAGGAAGGCATCTTATTACATTTTACTGAAGTATAATATATATACAGAAAAGTGCACAAAGTATGAGCACGTAGCTTGGTTGATTTTCCAAGGTGAACTCACTTCTGTAGCTAGCACCTGAATCAGGAAACAGAGCATTATGGGTCCCCCATAGGCTATTTCTGTGCTGTCTCTTCTAAAGAAGTCTTCACTTTTGATACCAGGAAGTATATACAAACAAGGCACACTTCTTGGGATGAATTAGGAATTCTGAAGTTCAAAATGCCTCTTACTTTTGATCGGATAAGAATGATAAGTAAGAACATGAGAGCCTGTTTCTTCATCTGGAAAATGATGAGATGCTCAGTGACTCATTCACCTCAGTATGAGAGTATGGTTCTGTGATATACAGGTTAAATCATGAGGGAAACAGACATGATGACTGAAGCTTCTATATTATTATTTTTTTTTTCAGTGTTAGTTTTTTTTATTATAAACAAATGGGGTACAACTTGTTTCTCTGATTGTACACGAAATAGAGGCATACCATTTGTGTAATCATACATTTACATAGAGTAATGATGTTTTTTTTTTTTTCTTTTCTTTTTTTTTTTATTGTAAACAAATGGGATACATGTTGTTTCTCTGTTTGTACATGGTGTAAAGGCATACCATTTGTGCAATCATAAATTTACATAGAGTAATGTTGTTTGATTCATTCTGTTATTTTTTCCCTTCCCCCCACCTCTCCCACCCCTCTTTACCCTCTATACAGTAGTTCCTTCCTCCATACTTGCCCCCCTCCCTAACCCTAACTCTAACCCTAACACTAACCCTTCCCTCCCCCCCATTATGAGTCATCCTCCACTTATTAGTGATATCATTCGTCCTTTCGCTTTTTGAGATTGGCTTATCTCACTTAGCATGATATTCTCCAATTTCATCCATTTGCCTGCAAATGCCATAATTTTATCATTCTTTATGGCTGAGTAATATTCCATTGTATATATATACCATAGTTTCTTTATCCACTCATCAATTGAAGGACATCTAGGTTGGTTCCACAGTCTGGCTATTGTGAATTGAGCAGCTATGAACATTGATGTGGCTGTATCTCTGTAGTATGCTGATTTTAAGTCCTTTGGGTATAGGCCAAGGAGTGGGATAGCTGGGTCAAATGGAGGGTCCATTCCAAGTTTTCTAAGGAATCTCCACACTGCTTTCCAGAGTGGCTGCACTAATTTGCAGCCCCACCAGCAGTGTATGAGTGTACCTTTCTCCCCACATCCTCGCCAACACCTGTTGTTGCTCGTATTCTTGATAATCGCCATTCTAATTGGGGTGAGATGGAATCTTAGGGTGGTTTTGATTTGCATTTCTCTTATTACTAGAGATGTTGAACATTTTTCCATATGTTTGTTGATTGCTTGTCGATCTTCTTCTGTGAGGTGTCTATTCATTTCCTTAGCCCATTTGTTGACTGGATTATTTGAATTCTTGGAGTAGAGTTTTTTGAGTTCTTTATAGATTCTGGAGATTAGTGCTCTATCTGAAGTATGATTGGCAAAGATATTCTCCCACTCTGTAGGCTCTTTTGAAGCTTCTATATTATTAATTATATTATAAGGACAATATGATCATCCTAAAAGTTTGGAAAATGCACATTGCACCAGTAGAGGAGAGGAGATCATTATGATTTTTTTTCTTGACTCTTTTCTTTCCCCCTAAACTGTTACTACATGGCTTTCAGAAAATTCATGAGAACAACTGCCTACTTTATCAAGTAAATAAAAAGTCAAAAACTTTCCTGATAAGGAAATGTATCTTGCAAAGTTCTTATAAATTGTTGATTTAGGTCTAATATTGTAAAATTCTCCTGAATTTATGAGATGGTATTTCTATACTACTGGAAACTTGGAGAACCTAGATTAATTCCAGAATCTTTTCACAGTATAGTGATGCAGGATGGAGGGTTGGTTTATGCAGAATGGAGCAAAATGGTGAGTGATTTCATTATGCTACTAAGAAAGGCAGGCAACTTAAGACTTATAAATTGTTATTTTATGGATTTTTCCATTTAATATTTTCATATGTGGATAACTGAAATCAAGGAAAGTAAAAACTGTGGGTAACAATGACTACTATATAGCTTTTGATTATTATTGTAAGAAGGCCTTTTACAACTGCCATTTATTCTAATTTCACTGATCACCTAAATTATGTATATACAATTTTGCATAATCCCAACTACATAAATGTGTGCTTTTGTTTCTTGGGTCCTTTTGTTTCGTTCCTTGTCCACATTGAACTACAAAGTCAAGGGCCATGGCTCTACTTCCTGTACTTTTCTTTGGTATCAAGAGTTCAGAAAATTACAAATAGACCTGACCTTTCTATGACTGTCAAATGAACCTGGACAAGATATTTAACCACATGATCTGTCAGTTAGCCTTCACTCTAGAGAGAACAGATCATGAAAAGTTCTATTTTTTATATATGTTCCAAATATTGTGTATTTTGTCTGGCAACTTATTTCTACATAACTTGTAAAAGCTCTTTAAAAATTACAATAATATCTGCATCTTAAATATCTACAGTGAAATTACAGGACATACTGTAGAAATCATGTAATCAATCAGGCAAATTCATTAACATTCATAAAAATTCCCTCCTAAAGTTTTGACTTTCTGGTTAGCATTGGTTTTGGTTGAAAATTCTGATGTTTATCAGTTCATATTTTCTGATGAAATCTTCAAATGGAAATAAAATTGTGACATTCTCTCAGCAGGGTTTTTCTAGTTTTCTCAGCTCTACAGTTGTAGAACTCTTTTCCCAGAGCTGAAATGCCATTCCTATCCAAGTAGATAAAAAGACCGTTAATAAAACAGAAAGCAGGCAGAGGAAGTATTTAAAAGTGCAGAGACTTTATAATTGCCAATAAAAGTAGGTGATAAAAATGTTGACTTGATGTTGTATATGATATTTTAGGATTAAAAGCATTGAAGTGGTAATATTTTGCTGCAACTTAAATTGTGTAAAAATAAAGGTTAATAAATTGAATAATTTTAAAGAAATAATTTATAAATTTGTTTCATACTAAGGAAATTAGTAAGTTGAACTTGTACAACTTCCTTAGAATAAAAGCTAACATTAATTTTGATGCATTTAGGTATTAGGTTGAGTAATGATATAGAGCAATAAATTATTCTCATTGCTTCTCCATTATGTGCAAGCAGAATATTCACAAAACATTTCTGAGATAAAAATTAGTAGTCTGTTTTTAAAATTAATACCAATAAAAGTTATCAGGATATGTATAAGCACCTCACATTCTTTTGAAGATTCTCTTAGAGAGGCATATACCAAAACTCCATATGTGTTACATGTTATTTTCTTTAATTGGTACCATTTAAAGTCATATGGTAATTCATAATTCGACAGTTCTTATACTGAAACTTCCATTTAAAAATGAAGTTAATAAACTCCAAATAGAAACACAGTACTCAATGGAAAATTATTTTATAATCAACAAAACTATGAATTTGGCTATTCTATAATCATTTAAAGTTAAAAAGTGAGGCATGCTTTTATCTGAACCAAGACTGATTATTTTCTGTTCTGGCAATTCAGAAGCATACTTTGGATTTGTAATTTTAATTTGAACTTGAAAAATATATTATGCATGAACTTTTTCATAAAATCAATTCCTAATAATTGTATTTCTCATCTTACAGAGTATATATTTAATATTTTAAACCATGCTCACAATTAAAAGTCAACTGTTTTCTTGGGTTTTTAGCATAATGTTAAGAACATTAATTTCCTTCTCAACAGATAATATATCAATTTATTGCACTATAAAATGTATAGCTTTTAGGTAGAGACAGGTACTAATGAAAAGAAATTCTGGATTCTTGAAGGGGTTTGTTTGAAAATCATTAAGTAATGTAATAGTGCTTCCTTTTTCAAGTATTGGCACAAGATAGATGCATTTTATTAACCTCACACTTGTATTGCTGTGATATTTTCACTTTAATATCTATTATAACTAAATTTTAGCTAATTGAATATATTTTAATGGTGTTTAAGATGTATTTGGGTAGGTGGGCAGGTAGTATTTCAATGGTGCATGAATGTATTTTGGGAATGTGAAAATGTGAAGAAATGAAACATCACATGGGTCCTGAAATGTGACTTTGATTTTCCCATTGGGACTAAATTAGAGTCTTTTCAAAGGGACATTGATGGTCAACCTTTAACTGGAAAATGGGAGGTTGAAAAATTTAATTTATGAATAGAGTAAAAGTTATATATTTGTGTTTGAAAAAGAGTAAATTTAGGGAATTTATAGAATTGTAAGTGAATGATACTATGTTTTGAAATATGCATAGTCTTGTTACTTAATAAAATAAGATAAATTAAGTATGACTTTTACTATACTCTAGTCATTGTTGCTCATAAAGGACTCAAACTAGAACAAAGTGAGGTTGATAGAAATGATATATCTTACCTGGGAATCTGTCTAAATTAATTCAACAAATACGCATATAGTGCCTACTATGTACTCAATACTGTGTGAGGTACTGAGGATATAAACATGAAAAAGAGATATTCCCTTCCTCAAGAAGTTCATTACAGTAGATATAAGACATTTATAATGTAAGGTAAAAATCATGGCAGCAATATGTCTATGATATTTTGGGAACACCCTGAAGTGACAGTTTCCCAGTCTGAATCTAGCAAGAGTCATCTGACAAAGCTTCTAGGATAAATTTATATCTTAACTGAATCTTAGAATATAAAAATAAGTTAAAAAGTAGAAGTATATGGGAGGAGGATTTTTGAGAAAATTTGGTGAGAAACATGCAGGGAAGAAAGAACATGGTATTGTGGGTCACTGTATTTACTCTATTTTCTATGTTCTCAATTCTCTGACATTTGGGACCTTGATATTAGAGAGCTGTCCCTCCCACTGCTAGCTAATTTCCAGAGATAGCAAATGATTCCCGCTCAAGAGAATTTTTCACATACAATCCAACGGAAGAACAGCCCATGCCCCAACCATCTCCTTTATCAAAACTCTTCAAACACTAAGCCAGTATTCTCCCTGGTCTAAATTAACCCAGGACAAGGTAATAGTCATGTAGAGGTAGTTCAAGTAGTCAGTGCCCTACAAAAATATTTAAACTATGAAATCCAAATTTACTCAGCATATCTACCCTGCCTTGCTTATTTCTTCTCAGAAAAATGCCAGTAAAGGCTTTGGCCCACACTTTCTCTTCTCAGCTCACGGTTAGCCCTGGTTCTTCCCTACATGACTCTGCATGGCATACTGCTTCCTGTTTCCAGGGATTTGGGAATAGGTACTTCTTTCTTTGTGATGATCAGTTACTTGTCTGTGTGTCCTATCACACCTGTTTAAAATAAACTTCAGGTGCTTTACGTAGACAAATTAGAGTTATGAAATCAAAGTATAGTATGAGGAAAAGCAAGAGAGAAGGTTAGAGAGTCAGGCAGGGCTCAAATTATGCATGGCAGAGAACTTGATCTTATGTAAGGGCAGCAGATTCATATAGATACTGTTTTACGTTTTGTTTTTATACCTGAATGAGTAATGCCATTCTGAGAATCTCTGAAGGTTTTTGCTTTGGCCATACATAATCACCACAACTGGTCTAAAGGTACTTTAGTACAGGTACTAACCGTACTTGATGTTCCCGACAGATGGGAAATTAGAGAGACTGGACAATAATACCTTCTATGTGTCTTTTGTCAAAGTGTTCTAAAATTCTGAAAAGGACATATTTATACTTTGGTCACCCCCAGGAGAACAAATATGTGGGTAACACTGTGAGAAAATCCCTTCTTATTTCTGGTTCATTGAGGGTTCTCCGTTACCATGACTGACAAGACAAATTGTGACATTCACAAAGCATTCTCACTGGACAGAAAACCATGTTTTTTCAAAAATCAGGGAACACAATTCATCAAATCCAATGAAAAGAAGCTAGCAAGTGAAGTCAGGTAAATGGGATTTGTAGTGCTTTAGGAGTATACATTTCTCACATACAGGACCTATAATCATTTGGAAATTATATTGGTAAATGTTCATGGACAGTTAAATTAGACTTTTCAGGAATTCATTCTCATTCTGGAAATGGTCTGCAGACCTACTTGATATATAGAATGTAGAACTCTTCAGCATATTGTCCTAACATGGAATAGAAATTAAGTTCCAGGCACATCTGTCATTTCTTATTTCCTGAAACTCTCTTTGAAATTCTTGAGAAGAAATTAAGGTGATGATACTCTCCTGGAATCTTACATTATTGGGTGGGTAGTTCATTCAGAAACTGATTAAAATAATATGTAGTTCAAAGTGTTGAATTAAAATCTCCAGAGGTAAAATATATTCAATGCTTGATGCTCTTTACCGTACAAGCTTGTGTCCTATAAAGGAGTTTCGAAATATCTTAAAACTCTGGGCATAATGTACTATGATATTGGTCACTGAACCTGATAATTTTTCAACCCTTAAGTAATAACATGCTATATTTTTCTTCTATTTTTATGTGCCCCATTATATTTGCCATCATCTAAGGATGTTAAAATACACTAGGATTTTGAAGTACAATTTTCCACTGGTAGTCTGGCTTTAAATGGAGAATAGGCAGAGGATATTTAGACACCCAAGTGATAGTTAAGAATCTTGTCTTTAGCTATGGTGTCTTTACTGGTGGTGTATGCCTATAATCCCAGAGACTCAGGGGGCTGAGGTGGGAGGATCTCGAGTTCAAAATCAGCCTCAGCAACTTAGTGAGGACCTAAGCAACTTAGTGAGAGCCTGTATTTAAATAAAAAAAGTAAAAAAAAAAAAAAAAAAAAAAAAAAAAAGAAAAGAAAAGAAAAGAAAAGAAAAAGAGCTGGGGGAAGAAGCTCAGTGGCTAAGCCCCTCTGTGTTCAATCCATCCCCAGTACCAAAAACAAAAACAAAAACAACAAAAACAAAAAAAGAATTTTGTCTTTTAGTTTTTATGTGAACACCTTGCAGACTTAGATTTATTTTTTTGTGTAATCATGCCTGCTAGGCTAGTTCAATAATGACCAAGCACATCCTGAGCACCTATTATTTCTATGTAATGAAAATATTTTTTAATTAAAAATATTCCATATTGAATTAGTGTGATACAAGAACCACTTGCATTAACCTAAATGCTGTCATAATTTAAAGGTTTCTCTTAATCTGTTCTTAGAGAAATTTATTAGGTATCTCTCTCTACTCTTTATACACACACACACACACACACACACACACACAGGTATGACCATGTCTGTATCTATATTTATATACACATTTGTGTTTATGTATCAGGGAATATACCCTGAGAAACATTTACAAAGAATGTATAGGAGAAAAACTTAACAATGAATCTTTTATCAGTGGGTGCCGAGAATACATTACCTCTTGGAAATTCTTCCTATTTTTTTTTTTTTTTTACTAACTCCTATTTTAGTTTTTCCTCTGTAACTTTTAAATATGACTAGGTAAGAAATGTGTTGTTTTATTAATAATTCTTAAATATCAAAAACTTACAGCAAAAGTGAATGATATATTTGCTCTCTATTTACTAATAACATGGAAAATGTGTGGTGGTTCTCAAGACTACCATTAGGTTCGGCAATTCGTGAGGAGGACCCATAGGACTGACAATATGGTCATACTCACGGCTATGATGTATTACAATGAAAGAATACAAAGCAAATTAGCACAAGAGGGAGACTTAAGGAGTGAAATCTGAAGGAAACCAGATATAAAATTCCAAGAATCCTCCTCAGTAGAGCCACAGGACTTTCCCACTTCCTCTACAAGCAGTGGTGGCATGTGTCCTAGGGAAGCCCACCAGAGACACAGCACCCAAGGTAGTTATTGGAAGATAATCCCTTCCAGCCCTCTGCCTGTCATGTTGGAGACTCAGAAGAAGCAAGCATTCATCACAAACCATATTGTTTATGCATATGTTTTTGGCACTCTTACCACTTTTAGAAATAGTGGGAACTCTCCCCAAATCCACATCCCAACATTAAGGCCAAGCACCCAAATTTCAAGTCAACCTTGCTAGGGATAGCAATGTCAGGCTTGCTGTCAACTCTCTTCTGCATTGGAAGCAAATGTATCAAATGATTTAGATTCTTGCATGGGTATTAAAATTATTATTTTCCCCTAGGAGTGTTTTTGTACTGTAGCAGTTGAATTTACACACTAATTGGGAGCAGTTAATATCAAGGTTTCTTTAAGAAAACTAAATATTTGTTGTCTATAAATTTTAGATTACTACAATTAGGTGAGATTTTATTTTCATATACTAGGGAATTATATTTAACATGTTATTTCTATAAAGGATGGATAAAACTAATATCATTTGTTTTTGTATTTTTGTGTCTAAAATTAATTAACATTACTAAAAATTAAACTTATTTTTAAATTGACACAAACACAAAAAGTGCATACTTTTATAGGATACAATGTACAGTTTCAATACATGTATACATTGTACAGTACTTTAAGCATATCTCCTCAAACATCATTTCTTTATGGTGAAAATATTCAAAATCATTTCTTCTAGCTTTTTGAAAGCTACATACATTAACATTACCCTACTGGGTAATAGCACACCAGAACTTATTTTGAGTAATTTTTAAAAATTTAAAAATTTCCATTTTAGAAGATGATGTTCTCTGATCTTATTTCCAAAATTTGAAAGAGACTGTAAGCTGAGATATGTACAACCTTATGCAGTCTTTATGTTCTAAATTTGGGGATCCAAAGAGAGAAGAAATTATAAGTTCATGATTTAAATTAATGATACTGATATTGATTATCTGTTATGATTATTAGTTATTTTTTATTAGTATGTATCTTCAACTACCTTCTTCAGTTAATTCTTTATATGGACTCAAAGTGATCATTTGGCAACATGAATCTGATACTGCCAAGCTTACCCTGAAGCCCATCAGTAGTACAGGTTGCTCTGACTTGCAGTCACTTGCAGTTTCTACCTCTGTGACTTTGCTTGTGGTCATCCCTTTGCCTGGAATTCGCCTCTTCCCTTTTTAACATAGTTCACTTCTATTCATTCTTCAGTTTTCAGGCCAGATATCACTTTTATATTATTCCTGAGCATCTAAGATTGATCCCTGTAGCATAACATAATGTAACTGTGGCATTTGTCAAAATTGGAAATTGACATTTCTTTTTTACTTTTGCCAAAAATATTATAAATTAGTTTAATATATTTATATATATATTTAATTTATTTCTTGTGTGTAGAGGGCCTGGGGGTTGAACCCAGGGCCTCGCGGATGCTGGGAGAGTGCTCCACTAGGAAATTCACCCCAACCCTATTTTTATTTTCTTTTTCCGAGACAGGTTCTCACCATATTGTCAAGGTTGGCCTTCAACTTGTGGTCCTTCTACCTCAGCCTTTTAAATAGATGGAATTACAGGTGTGTGCCACCACACCTAGCTTGTCTTTATTTTTCTATGATGTAGAATATATTATGGAAATTGATATTTATTAAAATGGCATTGATTGTGTTTTCTATTAGAATGAAAGTTCCATGATATCCTTAGTGTATAGCAGAATTCTAGGGCTGTAGTATGCATTCAGTAATTATTTGTCACAAGAAAACATTTGGAATGTTTCATCGTTCAGTGCATTCAGATCACTAGAATCAAAGTAGGGATCTAACGTTTACAAATGGTATTTTTGTTCTTAAAGAATGACAACAAAGCTATAAGTCAAACAGTCTATAATAAAAACTGGGGCATGTTTAAGTCATTAATGGGGAACAGAGTTGTGTTTCTGCAGAGAAAGGATGGACCCACGCCCTCACAAATATCATTTGAATGTTAAGATGGTGATGCTACCTGCCCCAAGAGAGTTGTGAATCACTTACATAATGTGGCTTTCTGGGGAGGGAAGGGCATGTACCAAGGAAGGTCTGAAAGTGGCATGAGAAAACAGGAAAAAGAGACTTCCTTGGGATTTTATTGTGGTTAGTGGGTGAAGTCAATGTGAGTATCCCATTATGCATAGGCCAGAACTTGTGTGATTTGAAGTTTCTGCTGGTACCGAAGAAGAATGCATCCTAGTGGAAGGATTTTCTTATCATCTTGCCCAGATGCAGTACAGAAGAAGAGGGACAGATAAGTGTTAGGGATAGGAGAAGCTACTGCTTTCTGCAGGTGGGAGTTACCAGAGGTTTCAGGCTCTATCTTGTAGCAAGGAGGCCTCAGTGACTGTGCTGAGCTTTTGGGGTGTGTTTCCCACAACCCAAAGCATAATATGTAGCTGGATATGAAGGATCAGGGCTCAGGAAGACACAAAATGCTGTTCTAATGGTGTATAATATGGTGCCAAAGAGGAGAGTTTCTTCAATCACAGTTAATGGGAAATTTATGGACACTACAGGTGATTTAGATATTCTAAGAGCCAGAGAGGAGGTGTCTAAAACTTTTACAATGAAGAAGTCTTGGGGGTCAGGGGGGGCCAGTGGGAGTGCCTGTTGTATTATAATTTGGACAGATTCTAAAGCTATCTGTTGCAGAGGGCTTCATTTAAGGTGGGCTTATTTGTGAGTAAGAGCTTAAATCCATTTATAAATGAGGACTATACTACCTCCAGATTCCAAAAAGTTCTTGAAGTTGTTAACCTGTTTTAACATTGTGGGTGCTAAGGTACAACAGCTATTTCTTGGCATTGTCAGGGATGAGGTGACCTTTGGCTTACTAGGGAATTTTCAGAAATTTAACCAAGGTGTTGCAGCCTTTTATTATGAAGGAGGCACTAGCCTGTCCCCTTTACATGAGCTCATCTGTGACTGTTTGTGTGTCCTGAATAAATATGTCAACTGAATCTCCTTAGGAGAAGATGGTATGATGTAAAATGTGTGCTCCTGTAAAAAGCTGAAGTTTAGAACTTGCCTTCAAAGATTGTGCATTATGGCTGGGCTATTGAAGTAACCAATGGGTAGCGAGATAAAGGGGTATCATGCTTCTTCAAAGGAAAATGCAATTTTTGGTTGAGAGGTTATTGAAATAGACATTGAAGAGAACATATTAACCAATTATATAATAGCAAAATATCTACCAATTGCTGAATGGTTGGAGTCAATACTTTCAATATCAGGTGAGATGACCCAAGTGGATGGAAATGTGATGTTAAGGTTGCAGTAGTCGACTGTGAAGAATCATTAATTCTCCTAAGTTTAAAAAAGACCATATTGGGCTCTTTGTTAGCTTTATATTGCTGTGATCAAAATACCTGATATGAACAACTTACAGTAGTAAAGTTTATTTGGGCTCATGGTTTTAGTCCATTGTTGGCTGAGTCCATTGCTCTGGACTCAAAATAAGCCAGAACATCATGGCAGAAGGATGTGGCAAAGAAGCATAGCTCACCTCCTGGAGGGCAGTAAGTAGAGAGATAAGGGTAAAGGGGGCACAGGTGAGATGAACTGAACCCTTCTGGGGCATACTCACAGTATCCCACCTCCTCCAGTCACACCACTTGGTCAGCCCTTTCAAATTGGGATGGACTGATTAGATTATATTCCTGCATTAACACAGGAGTCTTTGGGGGACACCTCATATCCACACCATTACAGGCTGTTACTGGAGGAACACCAGTGATGGTAACTCCTTCCCTAAGTAATACTTACAGCAATCCTTGATGGGGAAAGCCTACATGGTCCCTTTTTATCAAGCTAATTGCAAGTGCCAAAGACCTCATTTAATTTTAATTTAATATATTTGGGCAGAGAGCCTCATGACTGTTCTGGGATATTTTAGGGTGATGGGTGTTAGAACTATGAGTAATTTATATAAAGCAATGGGTTTAGTAAGGTTGAGGCCTGCCCATTAGCCTCTATTTTATATTTTGTAACTTCCCTGAGAATATAGAAAGTTTATGTATATTTAGTGGGGTCCCCAAGAACAACTTTAATTTAAACCCCAGTATTGATTGAAGTGATTATAGTTTGGCAATGGGGGAAATTCAACAGATGTTAGAGTTAATTTAGAACTTAACTTGTAGTTAGCCCAAAAGCTAATATTTCTCTTTTATCTTTTGTTATATAAAGTCTTTTAGTAAAATTAGATTTCCCATTGGGTCAAAGTGTGGACCTACCTCTGATTCAGTTTCTTAGTTTCCATTCCTTGTATCAATTTTTAGAAAACTGTTTGTAACTGGATATACTTCAGTTTATAAATTTTGTCTTATTTCAGAGAACTTCAAATCAATATATTCGGAGTTAGGTGCCTCCCCCATGTCAATTGTTGCTCCATTGGGTGTAAGGATCCTACGCTCATGTTGGGTTTGAATTAAAACCCATTGGAAGTGTCATAGTAGGTTCATGGGTGATTTTCCTTAGAATCCTGAGAGTCAGGCTATTTGTTGGTGACTAAGGTATAGGCAACAACAGCAGCATAAACATTTTGTGATGTCTTAGTGAGCCATCTGTTTTTATGAATGTGATCCCAGCATGCCATGAACTGACTGCTCTTTCCCCACACAAAATACCACCCAGAGGGCCCGTATGTTGCACAGGATGTAAGTCTTTCTCTTGATCTCTTTGTAGAAAAAGAGCAATGCCTGATTGAAACAAAAACCCAACTGTCACAGGAAATCCTTTTCCTGAACCTAGAGTCAGTGGCAGCTTAAAAAGGAATCAAAAAACAGGATTCAATCTGAGATGCAAAGATAGGTCTGGGCCAAAATTCACAATCCAGGACCAAAATATTCAGTGTGGAAGAGTGAAACTTTTGATACAGGTCAGTTAAATCCATAACAGAAGATTGGGAGGAGTCAGCAAATGTAACACAAAGTTGCATAGCTCAAGCACAAGTTCACCAGCAGGCAGTGGCTGTGTGCATGTTCTCCAACAGGAGCAGGGTCAGTTAGCAAGCCAAAACAAAAGAAGAAAGACTCCTGTGTGTGGTCATCATCTGGACACTCTTTCCACTGTACCAATTATGGTTACCTTGCAGAGGGAGATGGATCCCCTACTACCAACACCAAAAATTAGCTTTATACGTCAAGACTGGTGATGCTATACATACACCAAGAGGGTATGAAATGGCTTTATTACTCAGATAATGAATCTTTCTTGGAGAGAGTAGAGCAGGTTCCTAAGCAGGTCCAAAAATGACTTGAGAGGACAGGGCAAAGAGATGGCTTGGGGTTATATTGTGTTTGGTGGTGGGGCTGAGTAATGATTTCTGTGTATGGGTCAGGGCTTCTGTGTTCTGAGCTTCCTGCCATCAGTGTCCGGGGTTTATAATCAACTTGCCTAATTGTGGGGCAGAAGCCGGGGAGGTCAGGGATTGAAAGCTGCCAGCAATCAAACCTCAAAACTGGAATCAGACTCTGTCATAGGGGATGGAAAAGAGCTGTCTATGGATTTCTGAGTGACCTGTTTGGTTTTAGATGTGTCTGTTTATACAAAATGTTGGATGTGTCAATGGTATGTAAGTGATCCTTTCACTTGTGTGGAAAACCATGCTTGAGATAACCTCCTTGCTCTATTCAATCCTCAATTTTTGTATTTTCTGATCTAAAGGTGTAGTATAATACTGATTTACTATGTCATTTAGGAACATTATAGATCTTAATTACTATATTATGAATCTAGTTCAAAATAATGAATTTTGTCTAAATTTACAGTGTTCTCATGCAGAATTTGTCTAGGAAGTTAGACAGACAGAATGGTAGTGAATACATAAGTTTCTTGTTTGGACAGTCATTACAAGTCATAGTGTATCTATGACCACAGTTTGTAGTGTAGTAGTTCTTTAAAATGTCAAATGTAAAACTCAGCCAGTGGCGCATTTCATGGTAGTTCTCACAGGAGTGTTCTTTTTGGTCATATGGATGAGTAAATTCAGCTCTGGCCTTGCAGTGTGTTGTTATGGTATGGAACCATTATGCTTCAGGAAGTTGCCTATTGAAATTGACTTTCTACTATACTGCTTTTAATTTATTTTTTTAACTTGCCTGCTCCCAACAGAATATAAATTCAAAAATGCAGTAGTTTTTGTTTTGTTTTATTTTCTATATCCTCAAAGCCTAAACAATGTGACAATAGCTACATTATAAAATAAATATTTATAATCAAGTTCCTACACAAGAGGAACTTTTTGCCTCTTTGATAATTAATAATAGTTAATTATAATTTTGATAATTATAACCCTGATTTCAACATTAGATTCTTGATGTCCCTCAGAGAGTATAATGGTACTTATTGAAGTTTAAGTATACTAGAATAAGTAATTAGAATTTGTGAGTTACTAGAAATTTTAGAAGGAATTATAGGTAAAATAGTTTTTAACCCTTTCAAAATACATATATTAATTATGTTTATTTGGCATATTTGGTTTTCAGGATTTTGAAATCTCATATGGGGCCAAGGACAGGATGGATATTGTAGTTGGTTGTCAAGGGAATAATTGGATATATAAAATTCTTATTTCAGCATTACCCTTTTTTCTGGAAATTGCATGATCTTTTTTATGATTTTTCTTAGTTTCCATCTTCCCTAATAACTGCTAGCACTGAGGTAAAAATACATGATGGAATATTACTCTGTCATAGAGAGAATGAAATTATGATATTTGCTGATAAATGGATGGAGTTGAGAATATCATGCTAAGTGAAATAAGTCAATCCCAAATAACCAAAACCTGAATGTTCTCTCTGATATGAGGATGCTAATCCATAATATGGTTGGTGGAGGCTAGGGAAGAATGGAGTACTTTGGGTTAGATAGAGGGGAGTGAAAAGATGGGAGGGTGTATGGGGGTGAGAAGGATAGTGGAATGAATCAGACGTTATTCCCCTATATGTATATATGTTTACACCACCAGTATAATTCTACATCATGTACAACCAGAAGAATGAGAAGTTATACTCTCCATTTATGTAATATATCAAAATGCATTCTACTGTCATGTATAACTAATTAGAACAAATAAAAAACATTGTAGGCCTCCTTGACCCACATAATGTTTTTCAAGTAACAAAACAGGAAATGCATAAATTTGTAATCCAGTTTTCTTAAAAAAAAAAAAACAAAAAAACTATAGAGTCAGATTGCCATGTGTTGAATCCTGGTTTTTCATAAATATGGTACTTGGGATCTGTAGTTATCTTGGATGGAGGTCCCGCTGAGGGTGAGGATAGCAATGTCTCCCAATAAACACAGACATTGGAGACCAGGCTCGGAAAGCACAGATCTAATTTTACTTATGATCATACAAGACATATATAGGCACATTACCCAATCAGGTTAAGACACTTATTAAAACACAACAGAACCAACCTATAGGTAAGCTATATGTCGTGCTAATGTGAACAAACCAAGTATCCCTAAGTGATTCTGTAGGGCAACAAGTCTGAGACAAAGGACTGGGGGAAGGGCAAGCTCCAGCACACAGCATGAGGCGAGGCAGCACGGGTGAATTCATATCACAGCTTGCGGTGATGCTTGTTGAGTGAGGCTTTCCCTCAGCTCGTAGCTCAGCCTCAGTAACTGCAAAGGCCTACAATCCATGGCGAGTTTCTACCATTTACTCAGTTTCTCCATCCAGACTGGTAGGTTTATTTAAACCATGGTGTCAGCGACTGCTGCCAAATAAGCTTGAGGAATGTTCCCTGCAGGGATAAGTTACTTATTCTCTCTGTGACTCAGTTTTCTTATAAGTAAAATGTGACAAATAGGAATTTGTGTTTCATAATGTTATTTTGATGATTAAGTAAATATTTGATAGATTTTAATGGTGACTCTCACTATTCTGTTTGCATCTAAGAATCATGGCTTTCCTCTTGCACATCTACAGCTTCTTTTTAAAACACAGCTTATTCCTTCATCTAATTTATGTGATCTATTAACTTTCTGATTCCAAATATTCAAAAAGGGATGATAGTTAACCCAGATCACAGTATTGAACCATACAACAGAGATTATAGCTGTCTGTCTTGGATCAACATAGCCCAATCAGCCTTGTTGGGTTGGAGAATAGCTCAAAAGATGCAAAATAAGTTTTCTTAGACAGTAGGGATTGCAGTCTCAAGACCAACATCTGTAGTTTGTTAACATTACATATGCAATTATATATATCTACAATCAATGTGCATACAGTACTTTTTTAACAAAATTGCATGAATCTATAATTTTACATAATTGTATAATATTACATGTAATATCAGTTAATGATTTTATTAGTGGAAATTATTTTTATGATCACTGATGAAATATGTTTATGTAATTGGTTTAATTAAGAAATATTGTTTGCTAATATGTTTGTCTCTGCATTTGACAATATTCAACCATTTGATTTTTTATAAATATTTCACAATTGAAATAATACTTAGACTGTTAATTGAATTATTTTATAGTTAGAGACATTTTACTTTACAAAATAATTCATGTACATATAGATTTTAACAAACAAAAAGTAAATTTGAATAAGACATTGATTTTGGTTGGGATGAGGAGGCTGGGAAAAATGTAGGATATGCTTTAGCAAATCAGGCTAATGTCCCTGTCACATGAATGATGAAATGCATTTATACAACAAATTTACTCTGCATTTTGCAGCTGAACCTTCACCATATGTTGGGAGCTTTAGTCTAACACCCTTTAGTCTAGGACTATCTATAGTATTTTGAATTTAAAATCTTCTCAGAGCAGACAAAGAACATCCTCTCTTGTGTTTTTTTTAGATTTATCCATCTGGATAATAAAATATTCATTTAAATACCTACTCCAGATATCCTGAGTGAAAAAAATACCTATGTGACTTCTTTTACTCAGGATATTATGAATTTGATGGCAGACTTTGAAGAACAGTGGCAGATATCTTTGAAGGAAATACATTTTCTTTGGAATGATATTTTAAAAAACACACAAAATGACTTTAAATAGAATAAAAATGCACTCAGTCATGTGTTTATATGTTAATTGCCTGTATTTCTTAGCATGAAGAATCATGGAATCAGAAAAATTAACTCTTGTTAGTCTTACTCTTCAACTAAGAACTGGTAAGAAGTTGAGTTAACATTCTTTTTAGAGTGTCTTTCAATCAGAAAATCACTTTGATCTAATTTTTTAAACACTTAACATTTTTATTTCCTTGATCTATTAATTATTGGAGGAATGTCAAATCATTTTGCAGTTTTTATGATTTATCACTTTCTCCTTATACTTAATTCAATTTTTGTTTTATACATATCAAGGCCATTTTAATGAATGTATACAAATTTAATTTTATCTCCCTGGTAAATTGTATGCATTGTTTTCTAAAAGATTGTTTCTGAGGTTAATATAGGTACACAAAACTTCTTAGGTTTCTCTAAATATGGTTTCACTAATCGTGTAGCTCCTTAGAGATTGACTTATGTTAAATTCAAGAAGGCCACAATTGTATTAGTCTTGAATAACTGCTAATCTTTACTGCCCAGCACAAGAATTGGCACATAGATGGTATACAGTAAATATTTGCTGATTAAATAGTGAATTTAAAAAATTATTAAATTGCTATATTAACACTGAATTGATCTATTAAAATTTACTGTTCTCTATTCCATTGTATGTACAGTGTTCAAATACATGTATGTATGTCTATATATTTACACATGCATATGTATAAAAAACTTCCAGATGTTCCAAGATACCAGTTTGAGAAATACAGAGCTAATTGACTCCACTTGCATTTTGCAAAGCAGAATTTAGAATCCTTTCTCAAACAAACACAAATAAGAATGGAATGGAGAAAGCTGTATATGTATTATGCATATTTGCATAATCTGCAAATTCCCTTTCTGTAAAACAAAAGTTATGGTTTCCTTATGAGAGTTTCTTCATAATGTCATACATCCTTTCATTCTTTAACATATTCTTGCATTATGCCAAGATGTCAGTAAAGCCAGCAGAAAAATTATCAGGCTTTTCATAAAGACTTTCATTGATAATTAAAAATGATCAAATACATAATAATAAATACTAAGTACTCTTCTAATGGTTCAGTTCTCATAAGGCCACTTTTGAAAGAAATTTCTTATAACTGCTTCATTCTTATCTGGAAATTTTGGGGCAGGAACTTTGTCTCAGCAGATAATACCAGGTTTATTAGTTCTAATAGTCTAATTCTTATACTAGATTGGATAGGCAAGCCTAAGGGTACAAAGAAATATCCCCATGAGATTCCTATTTGTAATACCAATTTATTTGAATGGAGATGGTTAAAGCAAGACTTGAAACATCATCCATTCAGTTACTCACAAGGACTGACTTCTGTTGTTGAACATGGAGTGAAATATTAAGCAGTAAGGCACTTGGCAAATTATTTTGGCTAAATCAATTTATTAATATTTTTCTGCTCTTTCTTTTCAACTCAATGTGATAGTCCAGATAAAGTTACTATCTGCAAATTCCTTAAATTTATGTGAAATGAATGTAAACATTTCTGTGAGGAACAATGTTGTCTTGCTATATGTTTACTCAGGATATTATAAATATATAAATAAAATTAGGGGCAATGGATTTCACCTAAGTTTTATATCATCAACTGTTACTAAGTTGCAGCTTTTGCTAAAATATCAGTCTGCATTTGCAGCAAATGTCCTCCATCCTAGAGGGGAGACAGAAATGCATTATTTGAAATTGTTCTTTAGGAAATCTGTCATTTCTTTCTCATTGCTTTAATAATTCATCTATGTCAATGTGGACTCACGGTCATTTGTTTTGTATGTTGGGCTGTAATCTAAGAGTATATTAATTATGTTGATTCATTAATTATTTGGCTATTGGAGGTTCTTTCAGATTGGCTTTTGCATCTCTTTGACAATCCTTTATTCATAGTACTTTAATTAGGGCTTCCCTTGAACCTCTAAGGTGCCTGAGATATACACTTGTCACTACATTTCCATCTTAGTTCAGCATCTGTGAAATTATGTGTTCCACTGATACATGATGCATTTTATGCCTTTTCTACCAATTATCGGAGATGATATTCTTCATTATCAGACAGATTTTCCATCTTCAAAATCCCATCTTAAAGTTGGTGTCTCTGTTACTGCTTCTGGGTATTAACTTTTCTAGATTGGATCCCCTGGGAAATATATTCTAAGGCAGAGAGTGATTTGGTGGAGAATGATGTTAGGAAGAAGACCTACAAAAGTGTAAGAAACAGCATGGGTAGTAGGTGAAGCCAAATTGCAATCCATTCGCAACTTCAACCTCAGCTGACCCCATTGGTGTCTATGAAATTGGAATGATCCTACAAAAACGTCTTTAGATATGGAGAAGGATATTTGTGGGAGTTTGGGCTTCGTACCTTACATTGCACGTTCACTGGGGAAGGGGTGTCACCTTGGGTAGGGAAGGTCCTTTTAGCAAAGGGCTATTTCTGATGAAGGGCCAACAGCTGGAGAAACGAGTGCCTTAGTCCTGAAGGAATGTTCTAGGTGTCGTACCATAGCATCCTTTATAAGTGAGGAATGTGCCTGTTTTGTTATTTTAAAATATGCTTGATTATTGCAAGTTTTACACTACCTCATTTGCTGCTTAAGATAAATAAGGAGAGTAGCTATCCAATATGGCTTTTTCCACCCACATTTTGAATATATCTGTCAAGTCACTGACCCATAAAAGCTAGTGACATGCTAGCCAGTAGTTTCTTTAGGCAATTGTTTGGATTTACATCTCCATATTCTTTCTGTTTAATTTGATCCCAACCTTCACTTCTCAGTTTTGCCTTTCTGGACGCAAACTGCAGTTTCTACATTTCTAAATTTCCCCCCCAGGCACTTAGACCCTGACTGTCCCAGCTGCTTGTATTTCCCACTCCCTTTCTATCCAGTAGACTTGGTGGGCGAGCTCCCTGGATTAGCCTGAGTCAGTTTTCAAGATGGGGAAAGACAGAATTTACCAAACACATACATTGTAGAGGAAAATGATATGGAAAATAAAAATTATAATCTTATGGTATACTCAAACCATTTCTTTAAAAACTCCTAATATTGTGAGGTTGTTAAGATAAAACCGAATCTACTGAATGTATTTAAAAGTTATAGAGAACCTAGTAATTGGTACAGAAATAAATTTAACAAAAAGAAAAATAGTGAGATTTTTGCCTTTATACAAATGCTAAAATGTTAGACAACAATGTCATAACAATGATATTGGAGTATATCTTTAGCAAAAGCCCTAAAGTATTATTGTGCTTATTGTTAAAAATTGCAGTATTTTTGATACAACATATTAAAATCTCTGAGACACAATGAAGGCAGTGCTAAGAGGAAAGTTCATTGCACTGAGCTCATTCATTGAAAGAATAAAAAGTCAACAAATAAATGACCTAACATTATATCTCAAAGCCCCAGAAAAAGAAGAATGAATAAACACCAAAAGCAGAAGACAGGAAATAATTAAAATCAGAGCTGAAATCAGTGAAATTTAAACCAAAGAAGGAGTTGAAGAAATTGAAAAAACAAAGTTTGTTCTTTGAAAAAAATAAATAAAATTGATAAACCTTTAGCTAAACTAACAAAGAGAAGAGACAGAAAACTCAAATTGCCAAAATTGGTGACAAAAAAGGAACTATCACTATGGACAATATGAAATACAAAAGATAATTAGAAAATGTTTTGAAAATTTATCCTCCAATAAAATAGAAAATCTCAAAGACATCAAGAAATTCCTAGAGACATATTCTCTACCCAGATTGAAGCAGGAGGACATACACAATATAAACAGATGAATTTCAAGCAATGAAATAGAAGGCATCAAAAACCTACCAACCAAAAAAGCCCAGGACCAGACAGATTGTCAGCTGGATTGTACAAGACCTTCAAAGAATAATTAACACTAATACTCCTCAAATTATTCCATGAAATAGAAAAGGAGACAATCCTTCCAAGTTCATTTTATGAGGTTAATATTACCCTGATACCCAAACCAAAGACACATCAAGGAAAGAAAACTTCAGACCAATATCCCTGATGAACATATATGCAAAAATTTTTAATAAAATTATGGCAAATTGCATACAAAAACATATTAAAAAGACACACACCACATCAAGTCAAGTGGGGTTCATCCTAGGGATACAAGGTTGGTTCAACATATGGAAATCAATAAATGTAATATGACATATTAATAGACTTAAAGACAAGAATCATATGATTATCTCAAAAGATGCAGAGAAAGCATTTGACAAAATACAGTACCCCTTCATGTTCAAAACAATAGAAAAGTTAGGTATAGTAGGAACATACCTTATTATTGTAAAAGCTATCTATAATGAGCCCAAGGCCAACATCATTCTAAATGGAGAAAAATTGAAAGCATTCCCTCTAAAAACTGGAACAAGACAGGGATGCCCTCTTTTGCCACTTCTATTCAACATTGTCCCTGAAACTCTAGTCAGAGCAATGAGACAGATGAAAGAAATTAATGGAATGTGAATAGGACAGAAGAACTCAAATTATCACTGTTTGCCAAGGACATGGTTCTATATTTAGAAGATCTAAAAAATTTCACCAGAAAACTTCTAGAAGTAATAAATGAATTCAGCAAAGTAGCAGGATATAAAATCAATACAAATAAATCAAATGCATTTCTACACATAAGTGATGAATCCATTGCAAAAGAAATTAGGAAACTATTCCATTTATGATAGCTTCAAAAAAAAAAAAAAAACTTGGGAATCAATCTAATGAAAGAGGTGAAAGACCTCTACAATAAAAACTACAGACCACTAAAAAAAAAAATTGAAGAAGATCTTGGAAGATGAAAAGATCTCCCTTGTTCTTGGATAGGCAGAATTAATATTGTCAAAATGGTCATACTACCAAAAATGTTATATAGGCTTAATGCAATTCCTATTAAAATCCCAATGACATTCTTCATAGAAATAGAAAAAGCAATCATGAGATTCATTTGGAAAAGCAAGAGACCCAGAATAGCCAAAGCAATCCTTAACAAGAAGAGTGAAGCAGGTATCACAAAACCAGACTTTAAACTATACTACAGAGCAATAGTAACAAAAATGGCATGGTATCGGCACCAAAATAGACATGTAGATTAATGGTACAAAATAGAAAACACAGAGATAAACCCAAATAAGTACAGTTATTTCATAGTAGGCAAAGGCACCAAAAACATACATTGGAGAAACGATAGCCTATTCAACAAATGGTGCTGGGAAAACTGGAAATCCATATGTACGAAATGAAATTAAACCTCTGTCTTTCACCCTAAACAAAAATCAATTCAAAGTAGTTCAAAGACTTAGACACTAGAACAGAGACCCTGTGACTAATAGAAGAAAAAGTAGGCCCAAATCTTCATTATGTTGGCTTAGGACCTGACTATCTTAATATGACTCATCAGTTTATACCCAAAGAACTTAAAATCAGCATAATACAGTGATGCAGCCACATCAATGTTTATAGCAGCTCAATTCACAATGGTTAAACTATGGAACCAACCTAGATGTCCTTTGACAGATGAATGGATAAAGAAAATGTGGTGCATACACACAATGGAATATTACTCAGCCTTAAGGAAGAAGTTATGGCATAAAGTTATGCCATGAAGTTATGGTATTTGCAGGTAAATGGATGGAAAATATCATGCTAAGTGAAATAAGTCAATCCCAAAAAACCAAAGGTTGAATGTTTTCGCCAATACGTGGATGCTGATCCATAATTGGGGAGGGTAGGGAAGAATGAAAGAACTTTAAATTGTATAGAGGGCAGTGAGGAGAGGGGTGGGGTGGTGGATATGGAAAGGACAGTAGAATGAGACAGACATTATTGCCCTATATACATGTATAATTACACTACTGGTGTGACTCTGCACCATGTATAGCCAGAGGAATTAGAAGTTATGCTCCATTTGTGTACACTGTGCCAAAATGCATTCTATTATCATGTATAACTAATTAGAAATAATTATTAAAAAAGAAAAAAATGCAGTATTTGTAAAATTTTGAACATACTTTTCTATTTCTAAACAAGTGGACTTCAGAAAATATTCCTCTCTTTTCATATATCAATACTAAATAAGGAGGAACTGGTCAGCACATCAATACCACTTCTTTCTTGCTGCCATCCAATCTACTTAACAGAATGTAAAGTCTGTCTTATTATTCTCAAAAAGAGATGGATCTGATCTGATTATTATATTCTTTTGAAGTCACATTATTCCAATAATGGTTTTCTATTTTTTAACATTACAGATTATTCAATTCACTGATTGCAGATATTAAAACTTTAGCATCTTTTTAACCTTTTTTTATACTATGGATGAAGCATTTGGCACAAGTAACTCTAATAAGTGATGGCTAAATATAAGCCAGCTATTCAGTGCTTTGTTTGAAATTTATTTTTGTTGTGACATTTCAACTAATCATGAAATAGCACAGATGAAAGTAAACTAAAGTAGTTTATGTCGCATAACATTTTATTTTGTCTTGAGCCATGTTAAAATGCTTTTTATTTGTTTACATAGTTTTTTACAAGCAGTTTCATAGGTGACATTTATGTAGAATACATTTTAAAATGAGTTCTCTAATGCAACTCAATATATCATAGATTAGTTGTGGATAAAATTTCCAAACATAAGCATTGCAAAATATATGCAGTTTTGTGTTATAAGATAGTAAATATATTTCAAGTCATATGCACATCTTTGGAAAGTAAAATATCAAAACAATTAATTTATGACACAGATTATTTAAGAGTCTTATCTGAAGATGATTTCAATAGAAATCATCAGCCCATAAAGTATAACTTCTTTTGGTTTATTCAAGTAGCCGTTTCGATATAAGACTATTGCTATTCTACCTAAAGATTCTAGAAGAATTTGTCTTCCATTAAAACAATTACTTTAGAAAATCTTCAAAATTGCCTACTAATTTATGTTATCATTAGATAAAACACCTTGCTTTAAAAGATTGAAGGTTATTAATTCAATTTTCTATAGCTTTTCTAGTTACTTCAAAATGATCATAGTACCTATATACATTATTGCCTAATAAACATTTTTTTTTTCTTTTTGGTACTGGAGATTGAACACAGGGGCACTTTAACACTGAGTAATATCTCCAGCACTTTAAAAAAAATATTTTTGAGACAGGGTCTCACTAAGTTGGTTAGGATCTCACTTAGTTGTTGAGGCTGGCCTTGGACTTGCAGTCCTCCTGTCTCAGTTGCCCAGGTGCTGGGATTACAGATGTACACCACCACTCTTGGCTAAGAAACATTTTTCTAAGAAATATTCTTTTAAAGATACCTACTGCAAGAAGACTAAAAGAATAACTTAAGAAAAAATTGACCTCATGAAAATTTATGACATTGCCTTGAAACATTGGATTATGATATTAGGTTTTTAAAAATTTATTTATTTATTTATTTTTATTTTTATGTGGTGCTGGGGACTGAACCCAGTGCCTCACATGTACCAGGCAAGTGCTCTACCACTGAGCCCCAGCCCCAGCCCCAGCCCCATGATACTAGTTTTAATGGGAAATATTCCCCAAATCTTTCTTTTCCCCCTTCATTCTATATAGTACTTTCTAATAACAATAATTTAAAATAAAGCCTTTTTGCTACTAAGTGAAATCAGTGTCTGACCGTACTTGTGATTCATGTTTTTAATATCATGATTTACTCTAGAATTTAAAAAGATTTGGTTGTGAAAAAGATGATGTGTGCTGATTATGCCTGCAGAAAGGGACTGGTCACAAAAATCTGCCCTCAAAACCAGAAGTTCTAAGCATGAAGGAGGCAATAAGAGAGGCTGTAGGTTTGTGTGTTTGTTTGTGAAGTTTATTGGTCAAAAGAATAGGGAGGGAGCAGAGAGATATAAGGATAAAGAAGATAGGCAAGACTTAAGAAGTTGGGCCTTGTGCAGTGATAAATTCTTCTCTACAAGAAGGGTTGGCCTGGAGCCTGGGGATAAAGCTGCTTCCATTTCCAGCCTCCTTTTCACTTATCTCTACTACAGAGTTAATGTTTAATTATTTTTACAAATCATTTCCCTCTTGCCCTCTTCACTTCAATTCCGTTGCTAAGTGACTGGAAGATAGAGTGACCTCTGAATATATTCTTCTCATTATATTGTTAGATTTTCCACATCATTTTCAGGATGGATTTGTTCATGCAAGTTCAGAACCTCTCTAGGATACAAGTTGACATTTCACCTAATTAATAGCCCCTATCGGCCTAGTTATTCTGAGGATGCATAATTAAAGCAATAATACTACTCATTCAATGGAATTAAGATTTCATTTTGCCTTTTAAATTAGTTTCTTAAAGTTTTATTTCCTTTTCTAGCTTACAGCTTATTATTAGACCTTTCTATTACAATAAACATTTTTTAAAGTCCATTCTTAGACAAATCACAAAGCCATTTAATAGAAAAATTTGAACTTTTGGGATTTAAAAGATAAACCTTTATATATGTACAATATTTTAATTTAATGGAAATTCCTTAAAGGCATTGATTTTGGTTTATATCTTTGAGTTATTCATTTTTATTCATAAATCCCCCAGTATAATGCTTGACACAGAATGGATACCAATAAATGTTTATAGAATGAATATATATTCTTCATTGAATTAATGTGATGGGAATTTGAATGAATTTTCTTTTTAAAATGAGGTCAATGTTAAAAATGACTATTCATATTATAAATAATTTTGAGTAAAAATCAAAATAACTTTGCAAACATCATTTCATTGTTATTTTTAGTCTTTGGTTTTGCAGTCCACATTAAGTCATTGTCTGTGATGTCAAATGTAATTTACTTACCTATTAAATTGTATATATAAAGACATACATAGCACTTACTATGAATGGGCACTATACTCCAAGCTTTACAAATCTGACCTTTTAAAGAGGAAGAAAGTACCACCATTTCTTTCTGGTAGTTATTTAGGAAACAAGACCAGGTATAACTTACATACATACACAACTGAAACCTAGAAATGAGAACAGATGTGCAGACCGTCAGGATGTCCATGCTGAGGGTTTGTTCTGTGTGTAGGATGCTGGCTGTGGTGGTGGTATGTAGAGATTGTTGCAGTAATTGATATGGTGAGTTGATAGGTATGATGACAAAATGTATTGAGAAATGAAGAAAAAGCTCTAACTGGGCAAAGAGTAATTGGATGCTTTATCTGAACAATTAATTTTGTGATTGATAGTGAGACTTGAATGGGTAGTATCTGTTGAACCATTAACATTAACCCAATAAATATTTTATTAACTTCACAAATCATAAAGATGAGGGAAAAAAATGTATTAGAGTCCCCATTTCCTCACATGCTTGCCCACAGTAGGTGTTATTAGAAACTACTGACTTGTATCCTAGAAACTTGTTTAATTATTTTTTTGACTGAAAGAGTTTGCTGTTATAAAGCCTTTTACATTGTCTTTAGTGGGGAATAATTTGCTTTCTTCTTTTTTTTTTAATTCTTATGCCATTTTCCCTTATTTCATTTATAAAGTACTATGAAATAGAAACTGTGATAGCAGATATCTTTATGTCTTTCAAATATTGGAAAGGAATGCCTCCACTTTATTTATTTTATTAATAGAATTTTGATTGACATAATTGGGTACATTAAAGAGGTATAGTGTGATGCTTTGATATATGTACACAATGCAGAATGATTAAAGATAAATAACATATTTCACTTCATTTACATTTTTTATGGTGAGACATTTGAAATTTACTCTTAATTATTCTGAAGTACACATCACTCTATTGTTGACTATAGTCATTCTACTGTACAATAGATCACAAGACATATTCCTCTTGTCTATCTAAAACTTTGTAACCTTTGAGAAACAACTCTCCAATATTTCCCTCCCCATCATCCTTCCCCAGCCTCTGCTACCCATTCTTTTGCCTCTATTTCTATGAGTTCCATACGTAGAACGGTTTTTAGATTCCACACGTGGGTAACATCATATGGTATTTGCCTTTTTGTGCTTGGCTTTTCTTACTTAACATAATATCCTCCACATCCATCCAGGTTGTGACAGATGAGAGGATTTCTCCCCGTTTCAAGGATGAATATTATTCCATTATGTATGCATGCCACATTTTCTTCATCCATTCATCTACTAATGGATACTTTGAGAGATCGATTTCAGTTCTTTTGACTATATACCCATGAGTGGAATTGCTGGATCAATCATGTAGCAGTTCTATTTTCAGTTTTTTGAGGAGCCTACAAATTTCTAAAGAGGCTAAACTAATTCACATTCCCAACAATAATGTGCAAGCATTTCCTTTTCTCCACATAATTGTCAACATTTCATTGTGGTTTTAATTTGCATTTCCCTAATGATTAGTGATGCTGAGAATTTTTTCAAATACCTGATGACCATTATATATGCCTTTGTTATGGTTTTGTTGTGAGGTGTCCCCCAAAAGCTCATGTGTGAGACAATGCAGGAAGGTTTATAGGGGGACATAATTGGGTTACAAGAATCTTAACCCAATCAGTGAATTAATCCCCTGATGGGATTAACTGAGTGGTAACTGAAGGCAGGTAGGGTATGGTGGAAGAGGTGGGTCATTGGGGGTGTGCCTTTGGTGTATACATTTTGTACCACGTGAGGAGTCTCTCTCTGCTGTCTGATCATCATGTGAGCCACTCACTTCCCTCCACCACACTGTTCTGCCATTATGTTCTGCCTTACCTCAAGTCCTGAGGAACAGAGCCTACTGTTTGTGGATTGATACCTCTGAAACCGAGTGCCCCCAAATAAACTTTTCATCCTCTAAAAGTGTTCTTGCTAGGTGTTTTAGTCACAGTACCAAAAAATCTGACTAAAACAGGCTTCTTTCAAGAAATGTCTATTCAAGTCCTTTACCCATTTTTCTATTGGGTTATTTGTTCTCTTCCTATTGAGTTGTTTGAGTTATATAGATATAGATATTAACCCTTTACAATATATGCGGTTTACAAGATATTTTCTCATTCTGTGGATTGACTATTTTGTTAACACTTCCTTTTGCTCTGCAGATGCTTTTCAGTTTAATGTAATCCCAGTTGTTATTTTTTGCTTCTGTTGTTTGTGCTTTGGGGATCATATACAGAAACATGTTGCCTAGACCAATGTTGGGGACCTTCCCCCTCTGATTTCTTTCAGCAGTTTTCAAGTTTCAAGTCTATTAAGTATGACTTTCATGCATTTTGTGTTGAATTTTTGTATATGGCATGAGACCAGAGCCCAATTATGTTCTCCTGCAACTTATCCAGTTCTCTCATTACTTTTTTTTTTTTTTTTGAAGTGACGATATTTTCTCCATTGCCTTGTATTGGCACCTTTGTCAAAAATTTGACTATAAATGTATGCCTTTGTTCTGGAGCGTTGTATTCTATTTCGTTGAAGTGTCTGTTTTGTGCCAGTATTACTGTTTTGATTATAATCACTTTATAATATGTTTTGGAATCAGGGAGTGTGATGCCTCTAGATTTATTTATTTATTTTTTTTAACTCAAGACTGTTTTGGGCCAGGATGGTGGTGCATCCCTATAATTCCAGTGATTCAGGAGGCAGAGGTAGGAGGATCCCAAGTTCAAGGCCTGCCTAGACAACTTAGCAAGTCTCTGTCTCAAAATAAAAAGGGCTAAGGATGTACTCAGTGATAGAACACCTTTAGAATCAATCCGCAGAATGCTAAATAAATAAATAAATAATGAAATAGAGAATAATAAGAAGAGATAAAAAGATTGCTTTAATTGTTTGAGATTTTTAAAAGTCTATAGTTTCATATATGTTTAAGGATTGCTTTTTCTATTTCTATGAAGAAAGACATTGGCATTTTTGTAGGTATTTCATTGAAGCTGTAGATTTCTTTGAATAGTTTGGACATTGTTATGATTTGGATATGTGGTATCCCCTAAAAGCTTCTGCAGGAATAATTTGATTGGACTATGAGACTCTAACCTAATCAGTCCATTCTAGTTTGGATGGACTGGGTGTTAACTGTAGGCAGGCGGGGGATGACTGGAGAAAGTGGGTCACTGCGGGTATAGCATGAAAGGATTCCTCTTCCCTATGGTCCCATCCCACTTCCCTTTCTTTGCTTCTGAACCACCATGTCCTAAGCAGCTTCCCTCTGCCATATCCATTTACCATGATGTTCTACTTCATCTTGGGTCCCCAGCAATGGAGTTGGTCCGCCATGAACGAACATCTCTGAAACTGTAAGCTAAAGTAAAATTTACCTCCTCTAAGTTTCTTGTCAGGTTATTTGGTCACAGCAACTCAAGTCTGAGTAACACAGATATTTAAATGATTAATTCTTCTAATCCATGAACATGGGATTTCTTTCCATTTACTTGTGTTTTCTTCAATGTTTTACAGATTTTAGTTTACAATTCTTCTACTTTCTTGGCTAAATTTATACTTAACTATGTAATGTTCAGTTGATACTGCAGATAGGATCGTTTTCTTAATTTCCTTTCAGATAGCACATATCTACAAACATCACTCATTTTTGTATGTTGATTTTGTATCCTGGCACTTAACTCAATTTATTATTTCTAATGGTGTTCCTGGTGTAGTTTTTAGAATTTTACAAATATAAGCTATTGTCATTAGCAAGCAGAAACAATTTTCTTTTCCTATTAAGGTGTCTATTATTTCTTTTACTTGCCTAATTTTTCTGGTTAGTAATTTCAGGACTATGTAGAAAAGAAGTGGTGAGAGTGAGTACTTTTATCTTGTTCCAAATCTTAGAGAAAAAGATTTTCACCATTGAGAATAATGTTAACTCCAAGTTTGTCACATGAAGGCTTTACAGTGTTGAAGAATAGTCTATTGATATCTAATTTGTTGAGAGTTTTCTTATCACAAAAAGATGTTGGATTTTGTCAGATGCTTTTTTAGCATTAATTGAAATGATAATATAATTTTTATTCTTCATTTTTTTAGTGATGTGTATCTCATCTATAGATTTCCACATGTAGAACAATTCTTGCATCCCTGTGATAAGTGTAACATGGTTTTGATGAATGATAATTTTAACGCATTATTGAATTAACTTTGATAATATTAGTTGAAGATATTTCCATTTATGCTCATCAGGGATATTGGCCTGTGATTTTCTTTTCTTGTGTTATACTTATCTGGTTTTGCAGTTATGTTAACATTGACCTCATAAAGTTAATAAAATTATTTTGGAAATATTCCCTTGACTTTGATTCTTTTGGAAGAGGTTGAGAAAATTGGTATTAGTAGCTTTTCAAATGTTCAGGAGTGAAGCTTCTGGTCCTGGACTTTTCTTTGATGAGAGATGTTTTGCTACTTAGATAAACTTCATACTTCTTATTGGTTTGTTTAGATTTTGCACCTCTTCATGTTTCTGTCTTGGTAGGTTGTATGTGCCTAGGAATTTATCCATTTCTTTTATATTATCCAATGTATTGGTGCATAACTGCTCATAGTAGGTTGTTATAATCCTTTGTATTTCTGCAATTTCCTCTTTGATCATACTTGTTTGAGCCCCCCCCCCCACTATTTAGTCTCCTAAGAACTTGCTAATTTTATCATTATTACAAAGAACACAATTTTCCAATTGCAGAAACTGGGTGTCCAGGAGAATCTTCTGTATGCAGCCTTGTGCTGTCTTGGGAGAGGGACAATGCAATCAGAGAATCATTCCTCTTATGGTTAGATCACATGTTTTTGTAATTCTGCCCTTTGGAGGGGCACAGCCTTATAGCTGAGCTCTGGAATTTTCAGAAAGTTATTCTCACCTGTGGTTGTTAGTTGGATTTCTGTGGAGGGTTGGGAGTGGAGCTGGAAAACTCCTCTATTTCCATCATCTAGTTGTCACCCTCTTCCTTTTTGTTTTTTCAACTGTAATTAAGATGCTTGCTATAAATTTTTGATAGTTAACTCTTACATAATTATTAAAATTCCCTTTTTATCTAGTTGGCTATATATGCTTGTGAGTTTTCCTCATTAATAGATTTGTAATGTTATCAAATTATTTTCTATATGTATCTGTTGAATTACCATAATAATTTTCCTCTTTCAATAAATGTATGTATTAAATTACTTTTCTAGCTATTTCTTAATTTATAACATTCTTGCATACATGGGATAAAACCTATTTGGTTTTTGTGCATTAAATTTCTTGACATATAATTTTGGTTGATAATTTAAAAAAAATTTACCTGTATATTCATAAGAGAGACTACTACAATTATCTCATTTCATACTCTTTATATAAATACTTTACCAACCTTCAAAAATGAATAGAAGAATTTCTCACCTTTTTGTAATTTTGTAATAGCTTATATAAAAAGAAAAGGCTGTTATGCTTCTGCATATTTAAATTTTTATGCTTAATTTATCAATTACTAATAAAGGTATGTTAAAAATCCCACTGTGATGTTAGATTTTCAATTTCCTTTCTAATTTCTTATAACACTATTAACATTTGCTTCATATATGTTGAGTCAAATGCAATTAGGTATATATAAGTTAGAACTATTTTGTTTTCCTGGTAAATTTCCCTTTTTATCATTATATATGATTCTTGTTATTTGTAGTAATGCTTTTTGCCTTATAGGCTTTTTGGTCACTATTAATATAGGATACCAGCTCTCTCTGCTTAAATTTACTTGATATATATATATATATATATATATATATATATATATATATATATATATGCCCACTACTTGAAAATACTTCTCAGTTTTTCTGTGCTGTAGTTTAGTTGTGACTGCTAATTACTGGATGTTTTTACTTTCTTTTCCTTAATGTGGTATTCACTGACTTTTGAATTCTATTACTTTTCACTATCTTTTATATTTTACCTTTGTTGAAGTTTGTGTTGATTTCCTGTTGCACTCCTGATCATCCTGTGATAGCAAGAACAGAAAAAAAAAAACTGAGGAGATTGCAATTTCAGGTCATCACAAACAGACTACATGTCGTATGACCCAGTACCTTTTTCTACTCCTTTCATAATATCTAATATTTAGTAGAGAGTTGAAGAACTGAGAAATTACTGCAATGTAATTTCTTGGTTACAGTAATCTCATCAATGCTGGGAAAAAGAAAATACCAACAACTTATGTATAGTGCCTCAGAAGTTCCCAAATGTGCCTGGATTTGCAGACTGAAGCTTCCTCCTTTCCAAGGTTCCTCTCTGTCTCTGTTCAGATTTCCATACTTTACACCTCCAATATTTGTGTGTTGCTTATACTGTTGAAATTTTATAGCATTAGGAATATTCTTTTCTATTACCTACCTTATTTTGTGCTTGTATCTCTCCTAGATGGCAATCCTAACGTTAGGTAATTTTCTTCCAACTAATTGAAAACTATACTATTATTTAGTTATCAAATCAGTTTCTTTTAATCAAATTTAATAAATTCTCCAACTTGTTACATGAACAATATTTTAAGAAATATTTAAGTTGTAGATGTAAAACTTTGAAGGAGATATTACTTATTAGAAACTATTTTGTATATTTATATATTTTGGTTAGAGGTATTTTCATTTTTTTTGGCTTTTATGTTGAGATTAATAATGTTCTTCTGAATCTTCTTGGGTTAAAATGCTTTAAATCAGAAGTTGGCAAACTTTTTCTATAAAGGGCCAGGTAATAAATATCTTGGGCTCTACCTGCCATGCAATCCCTGTTATGATTCCTCATCTTCACCATTTACTGTGAAAGCAGTCATATACAATATAAAGACTAATATGTAACTGTGTTTCAATAAAATTTTATTACAGAAACAGATAGTCAGCTGAATTGGGCTGATGTACTATAGTTTGCTGACCCCTGCTCTAAATGACAACACATCTACCTAAGGATTTAAATAAAGTGAGCATATACATAGTTCTTAATAGAGAATTTAATTAAGTTTAAATTTCATTTCCTATATTAACCCTGGAAAAGAGAAGTACTAGTTTCAAAGAATACTGATTTTTCATTTTGTCTTTTTTATACAATAGGGAGAATCCTTTTGAGCATATTGTTTTTTGTAATTGACAGTGATTTGTATTCTTATACCACACATATGCTTACAGAGTCATTTCTAATAGTTATTTATAAGTCTGTTATGTAAGAAATACAAAATTTATTTATAAATAATGAGTTTGTTGTATACCAATTTAACTTGAAAACTGCCAGAATCTAAACTTTCAAAATAACTACTAGTTGTTTTTTTCCCTTGCTTATATTATATTTTAGTGACAAACTATGAGCACTAGAGCTGCCCCACACAATTTGATTGTTTTGCATTTACGAAGCTTCTTAAGCCTCTTCTTGTTTACTTGGTGCATTTTACATACAAAGAGTTTAAGTATTGATCTAAGTTATTATAATACATCATAGTTACATTTCTTTAATGGCAGCTGCTGTGCATCAAGCCAACCTAATAAATTCTATATGTATCTTATTTGTACAACTTGACCTATTGCTTTGTTCAGAGTAACCACTAATTCATGTGTGTACATAATAAGGAGAAATTCAGCATATCACACATCAAGGAATGTACATATGGTACTTTTCTCGAAAGATGACTAGTAACTGAAAGCACTAGACTCCACAAATTATCATCTCCTTCCTTTTCAAGCTACTCACAGGTCCTATACTGCACCAAGATATTATTACTAATTCTACTTTAGAACATTATGAAGGTAATGATGTAGCCATTTCTGCTGTTTCTATGCAGTCATGCCAAATCCTGTCTGTCATGCTATGAAGAAATACAGTTACTGAATGAGTTACTTATTATTCACTGTAATTATCACACTTAATGTTCTTTATCTTTTAAAGTCTCCTTGTGGAGCAAGAAATTTCTGCTGTGACTTCGAGACTTATTATGCCAAGGTGCTACAGTTGGAGTCATTGTAAGACAACCCAGGAGAGGTCATAATGCTTGCTTTTCACGGCAAGATCATTCATTATTAAAAATTAAAACACATTGCTCATTTCAGGTAGTGGGCTGGATGTTATTATTTCCTGAATGCCCACTTAGCAGTACAGAACTAAAACAGCCCTGCTGGGTAGCATTTCTGAGGTCAGTTGTGGTTGGACTCTCATTCATCCACTATTATAAATTCTTTGTCCTGATTTGTTAGCATCAAATTTATTAAAAATTCACAGTTCTCAATTTGAGAGATAATGAAATACTTAGGTTTGTGCTAGAGAAGGAAAGAAACTTTTTTCGTTTAGATCTCCTTTCATTCAATAAACATTTTGCTTGACATCAACTATATTCCAAGAATAGTGCTGGGTCCTGGGATTGTGAATATAAATAAAACAGTTATTTTCCTTGAGAAAGTCAGAATGTTCTATGGAACAGATGTATGAACAGCCTACAGTATTATACAATATTCACAGTTGAAATATGACAAAATGCTATGAGAAGACTAAGGGAAAGATTCAGGAATGACTTGGAGAAAACTTTCCTATTGTTTTAGTTGTCTGTTTCACTGCTGTGACTAAAAGACCTGACAATAACAACTATAGAGGAGGAAAAGTTTATTTGAGGACTTGGTTTCAGAGATCTCAGTGCATAGGTAGTAGGCACCATTCCTGGGGGCCAAAGTGAGGCAGAACATCATAGCTGAAGAGTGTGGCGGAGGGAAGCGGCACACATGATTATCAGAGAGCAGAGAAGAAACTCCACTCACCAGATACCCCGAGGCATGCCCTAAGGGCCCACCCCCTCTAGCCATACCCTGCCCACCTTCAGTTACCACTCAGTTAATACTGTCAGGGAATTAATTCATTGATTGGGTCAAGACTCTAATAATCCTATCATTTCAACTCTAGACCTTCTTGCATTGTCTCACACTTGAGAAACCATAACACCCATTTAATCCATAATGCTTGACAGTGATAAAACAAATAAATAACACATTTTGAATGCTGGAAATGAGCATTTTGAAAATGGAAAACAAATAAAAATATCATTTATAATAACACCAAAACCCACAAATGCTTAAAAATGAAATGTTAAGATGTCTGAAGACTAGACATAAAATATGTGAGTAAATATAAAATACTCTTATTTGTAATTCTTAAAAATGCAATTTCCTATTGGAAGCAAAAATAATGGCAATATTTGAAGCTAAATTATTAGAAATTAAAAATGCACATTTAAAGTCTGTAACTACATAAAAAGGTGGCAAGTTATTAAATAAAATAAAATGGAAAGCAGAAAGATATTCAGTTCTTCCAAAAACGCTGGGAAGGAGCAAAAATAGAATATGAAATACCTGAAAAAAATGGAAAACAAATAGTATGAAAGAACACAAACTCAACATCTGTAATTACTTTAAAAGCAAATGGACTTAGTGCATCTGTTAAAAGGCAGAGAAGAGGAGCTTCTTGTCATTTCTATTCACCATTGTACTTGAGAGCCTGGATAAGGCAATTAGGTAAGAAAAGGCATAATGAAAAGGGAAAAGTAATAACTGTCTTCGTAACAAGCTTTCTTTGTATAAATAGAGCCCTTAAAAATTCACAAAATCTACTAGATTTAGTAAGTAAATTCAATAATGTTGTAGAGTACAAGCTCACTTACAAAAATAAGCTTTGGCTGGGTGTGGTGACACATGCCCCAAATCCTTACAACTCAGGAGGCTGAGGCAAGACAATCTACAAGTTTCAGACCAGCCTCAGCCATTCAGTGAGACCTCGTCTCAAAATAAAAATAGAAAGGACCGTGGATGTAATGCAGTGGTAATGTAAAATTTATACCCTCCCTTGGAAAAAAATCCACTTTATTTTTAACACTAAGCATTTGGGAAATAAATGTTTAAGAATGAATTGAGATAAAATGAGTAAGGTCCATATATGTAAACTACAAAACCTTCCTGAGAGAAATGAAATAGTACAAAAATAAATACAAATATAACAAGAGTTATGGATAAAGGTGCTAAATACTGCTAAGACATTTGTTCTTCTAAATGTGAGCTATAACTCTAAAGCAGTCCTAATTAAAATTCCAGAAGCTTTCTTATGTCAGGCTGATTTTAAAACTCATGAAAATACAAAGACCTAGAATAGTCCCTCAAATAAAAAAAGGAAAACAAATTTGGAAGACTTACTGAATTTTAAGACTTATTGTAAAGTTCAGTAATCATGACAGTGGAGAAAAAATAGAAAACAGATCAATGGAATAGAGTCCAGTGAGAGATTCACATGTACAGTTCATCGCCTTACTGACAAAGGCAGCAAGGCCACTGAATATGGAAAGAAAAGTCTTTTCACCAAGATGCTTGAATAAACTAGTTAACCATAAAGAAACAAGAAAATCTCAATATGTACATTAAATCATATATTAAAATTAATTGGAGATGAATCATAAACCTAAGAGTAAAATCAACAATATAAATCTTCAAAAAAAAAAAAAAAAAAAGTGGAAGAATAGCTTCAGGAACCTGGAAGTACACCAAGATACCTTGAGAAAACCAGTAAAGAACTAATCATAAAAGGAAAATAAATGATAAAACAAATTTCATAAAAATTTTAAAAATATTGCTCATGTGAAGACAACATTAATAAGGTGAATATGAAAGCCATAGAGTGAGAGAAAATATTCTTAATACATAACTTTGACAGAGGACTTTCGCTTGGAATATATAAAAAGATCCATTTATAACAAAAAGATAAACAACATCTCACCCTCATCGTCCATCATTCAATAAACAAAAGATTTGAAAAAAGCTACTTGATCAAGGAAAATAAATAAATGGCCAATAAGCACATGCAAACATTCTTTGAATATCATTTGTCATCAGAGTAATAAAAACAAAACAAAAAATACATACTGTTAAGCATACACTAGAATCATGAAAATTTAGAAAATCAATAATATCAAATGGCAGTATTGTCAAGCAGCTGAATTTTCTTACACTGCTGCAGGGGTTTGTATTAGTTCATTTTCTATTACTATCATGAAATATCTTAGGCTAGGTACTTTATAAAGTAAAGAGGTTTATTTAGCTCATAGTTCTGTAGGTTCAATTTCATGTCACTGGCATTGCCTTGACTCTGGGGAGGAACTCTTGGCAGGTGGCATCACAATGAAGCACTTGGAAGAAGGGTAGACCACAAGGCTAGGCAGGAAGATGGAGCATGGGAATGAGCTAGTCCTGTTCTTTTCATAACAATTCACTGTCATGAGAACTAACTGGGATTCTACAAGACTAATCTTTTTTTTTTTAGGGTTTGTGCCTTCAATGACCTGATTATCGCCCATTGGCCCCACCTCTTAAAGATTCCATCACCTCTTAACAGGGCTACACTGGGGACCAGTCTTTCAACTCATGAACTTTTTGAGGAATAAGCTCAAACCATATCCAAACCATATAGTTGAAAATGGGTCTGGCAGTTTTTCATAAGTTAAACATATTCCTATCTTAAGATTCATCAATTCCTTCTCTGTTTTTTTCCCAAGAGAAATGAAAACAAATTATTGAAAAGACAGACACATAAATGATAATTACAGCATTATTAATAATATCCAAAAAATAGGAATACCTCAATTATCCAAATCAGAGTGCATATAAAGAGGGTAGTGTGTCTTAGTGATTAAAAGGGACAATTGCTGATTCATACACCAACATGGATGAATACTAAAAACATTTTGCTGAGCAAAAGAACCCAGCAAGAGCACATACTGTGTGATTCTTTTTGTGTTTTAGGACAGAATCCATCTATAGTGAAAGAAGTTAAAACAACTTTTTGTATGGAGGATAGGGAGGACTGTTGGGATAAAGTCACACAGAGTTTCCAGACTGCTCTTTATCTCCATTGGAATGTTGGCAACACAGACATATTCATTTATCTAAACTCATCAACCTTGACACTTAAGAATTAACATTGTGCTGTATTTAAATTATACAGGAATCAAAACTAAGTTAATTTTTTAAAAAAAGTTAAAAATTAATATCTGGCAAAGATTGTACGTAGAATCTCCTGTAAAAGCAATAAAATAATCTGATTAAATTTTGAGAAATAAATTGCTTCTTTTGTTGTTTTGCTTTTTATTTACTGATCATATTGTTGTCCCTTTTTTTTCCCCATGTAGAGGTTTTATTTTCTCATATAACAAAACTGAAAAGGAGAAAAGTTCTGGAATTTTGCAGTTCAGTACTCTAATGTCATCATAAAGCTCCTGGTTCCTCCTGTCCTTCTGTCACACTCCTCAGCATTTCTCCTCCAGAGCATTCCCCTAGTAGAAGCCATTGCCAGTGTTCTGGTTCTAGTCATCCACGCATACACAACGTCAAGGGACGCCTGGAAGATCATTGGTTCCTTTCATTATCTAGACATTTTATACGAAATATTTTAGCTATATCAAATAGTATATATTCATATGTGTAGGGTTTATGTAATGTGACGAATGTGGACAGCCCTATCCATCCAGCTTAATGAACATAACTAACTCCTTTGGAAATCCCTATATGTCCCTGCCCAGTGGTGTTTCTCATCTCCCAAGCAGAGTTACCCAGGCTCTTGAAATTTGCTTTATTTTCTTTGTGGTTTTATGATCATAAAACTTAAGTCTTAAGTAATATATTATTGTGTGTATTTTCAAACTTTCATAAGTGGAATTCATCATAACTTCTTTTGGTTCATTGGCCATGTTTATGAGATTTTGTCATGCTGATATTTGTTACTCTACTCGACAATTTTGTGTTATATGGTATTCTGTTTTAGTCAGCTTTTTTGTTGCTGTGACTAAATGATCTGACTAGCGCAGTTATAGAGGAAGAAAGGTTTATTTGAGGGCTCATGGTTTGAGAGATTTTAATCCATAGAAGGCCAGTTCCATTCCCTGGGGCTCAGGTGAGGCTGAACATCATGGCAGGAGAGGGTGTCAGAGGGAAGCAGCTCACATCATAGTGATCAGGAAGCTGAGAGAGACTCCATTCTCCAGATATAAAATATATACCTCATAGCCACACCCCCAAAAACCACTCCCTCGAGCCACAACCCACCTGCCTCCAGTTACCACTCAGTTAATTCCATCAGGGATTAACCCACTGATTAGGTCAATACTCTCACAACCCAATCATTTCTCCTCTGAACCTTCTTACATTGTCTCACATGTGAGCTTTTGGGACTTCATCTCACATTCAAGCCATAACATCTACTAAAGGAATATACCAAAATTTATTTATTAATTGTTCCATGAATGAATATCTGGTTTTACTTCTGGTGTTTGTTATTATATTTTATTTTTAAAATTTATTATTGCAGAAATGTCCTAATGAACTTTCTTATACATGTAATCTGGTAGTAAAACAAGAATTTCTCTGGGAATATGTATATAAATGCAAAATTATTGGATAATATACTATGTGAAACTGTACTAAATAACTATTTTCCCCCTAAACTTAGTTCCAATTTCATGAATATCAGCAGTGTATTAATATTCCCACCTGATCAACAAACTTGAAAATAATATTATCATGCTTTTCAGTTTTTACCTCTTTTGTTTTCATAAAATGGTACCTCAATTTGATTTTAATTTACATATATGTTTATAAGTCTTTTTAAAATTTCATTTATTTTATGTAACTGTCATATATATGTATGCTCATTTTTCTGTTGGGTGTTTTGATTAATTTTCTTCTTGATTTTTAAAGAACTATATATTCTGAATAAATTTTTCACTGGTTGTATATTTCAAATGTATTTTCCAAACTGTGGCCCAGTTTTTAGACTTTCATTATTATATCTTCTCACATTAAATTTAATATAGTTTATTTTATGAATAATTTTATTTACAGTTTAGCATGTTTTATGCTATTTATGATATATTTCTCAGATATCCATTTATATTCCTTCTATTAATACATGAAGTTTGACCTTTCCTGAAGTTTTCAATACATCTAGAATTATTTTGTCTGTATAATGTGAGGTAGAGATTATCAAGAACTGAAGAATCTGAGATGTTATGGTACTTTTAAATTCTCAAGATTCTTGGATCATAACAAGGATCTTTGTTACTTAGAGCAATAGTGGCAGTTAGAATGTCAGCATTCATACCAGTTCCATAAGCCACAGACAGGGTGATGCAAGAAAGGTCAGGTGACTTCTACACACAAAATGGGTTGCATTATAGAAGAGGAATCTTGAAATTAGATAATATAAGTCTTCTACGATGGACAGTAAGTATGCCTATCTTTTGTCTCGGGGAAACATTTTATCTTTATTTATTTTAGAGACGTATATACACATACACATCAGCATCCAATGCAAGATATTTTTTTTCCTTACAGTTCAGATCTTCCTTTATTATTGTACTTCTTTCAAAGTGAACTTCACCCCACACGTACATGGACGCTTTGTTTCTTTTACTCTGCACGTTTTCCTTTAAAAATCCAAACCTGTATTTTGTACCAGAGGAATATACTATCTATATATTTCAGGGATGTCTACTCTGTAACCATCCATGAGAAGGGAGACTAGAACAAATAGCATCCAAGGCTTCTGTTTATAAGTCATGCAAAAATGCAAGAGGCCCTTGAATTGTCCTTCAATAGGGACCCACTCCCTTGTCCCTGTGTATGAATGACCAGTTGTCTTAGCATGATTTAATGTACAGTTTCTTCTTTCTTCAGATGTCTGCAATACAGACCTTAATGCAATCAGGTTTCCTTGCGAACATTTATCTGTTTCTGGACTCTGTTCTATTCATTGATAGTCTATCTCTGTATCAATCCCACATACTTACTGGTAATAATATCTATACTTACTACAGTTTTACAATACATCTTGAATTCTGATACAGAATTTCTTTCCTCCACACCCAAAACACCACGTTGTTCTTTTTTTCAGGCATGTCTTATATATTTGAATCCTTTCACCCTTCCTTCAATTGAAAACACATACACATCAACTTCCAATGCAAAACACTTTTCTTACAATTCAGGTCTTCCTTTAAGTATTATTTTGCTTTTTTCTAAAGATTGTTTTAAACTGCCTCTAGTAAGGTTTATTCAAGTATCTCCAAAGCGAATTTCCCACCATAGGTACATGGAAGCTTTGTTTCTTGTACTCTGCATGTTTTCCTTAAAAAAATTAAAGTTTTAGTCATCAGACATCAGCAGATGGCCTGGAAGATGCAGCAGCCTCAGCTCATTTACTTCTCTGCATGTATTCTTCTACATTGCTTTCAGCTTCTAAGAAATTTTCTTGCCTTTTTGGGTAGCTTAAATATGCATTTTAAATATTTTGTATATTCACCTAACATTTTTAGAAATTTTGTGCTGAGAGTGATTTTCAACACATCTAGTTAATCATATTGCCAGAAACAAAAGTCTTGCCTCAATACTAGTTTTAAAATGCTTTAGTCTCATAAAATTGTGTCTTTCTCAAAATAAATGTTTAATGAAACTGAATAAAATTTTCAGGTGGGTTTCTCTGCTGCAGCTGCATTATTCCCAAATGACCCAGTATTTAATCTGGTATTGTCATCATTCATTAGTTGACTCTTTCCTCTAACTTTAAACTTTGCAAGATTATGGTATATTTCAAACATACAGAAAATAATATAATGATTTCTTCATACTTTGATTGAGATTACACAGATACTGACAGACTGACCCTTTTTTTACTCTGTGGTTTTATGTACTTAAAAAATAGATAGTATAATTTTATATATTTTTGAAGCTTATACAAATATAGTGATATCACTTCACACCTTCTACAAACTTGTTTTTTCCCCACTCAACCTCAAGTTTGAAAAATTTATCTGTAATTATACTGTAAGATCTAATTCAATTATCTCAAGTCTTTCATAGAATTCTATTATAAATTGCATTTTTACTACCAGTACCTTTGTTCTATAATAAACTTCCATATATATTCTGTTGAGCATGTTCGAGTTGTTTTTTAAGCAGATGCCTAGAACTAAAAGTGCTATATAAAAGGATATACATTGCTTTAGCTTATTAGAGATATATGGTCTCATATTTTATCTTTGTAATTATAATGACATTGATCATCATAGAATATGGAATATTTTTACCACATTTTATTGTTTACAATTTATAAATCATGAAAAGTACCAGGTCCTGTCTGAATGGGGATTAGGGTGAATATATGTTGTGCATGATACCTTGTGTATAATTTAGATAATATTAATCTATACTATTAAATTTATTTAAAAATCACTGATTTGGAAAATCATGCCTAATTTTTTTCCCTCCAGGTATTTATGAGCCTCCATTTCTTATACTACTGCAGTGAACCAACCTTGGATGTGAAAATTGCCTTTTGTCAGGTGTGTGTTCCTTACAGGTAAAACAAGGTACAGTATATTCCCTTGTATTTCCATTTTTCCTTTCTGTTTATATGTGTTCCACATCAAAGTTATGCTTATATAATATTAAAAGTAGCTTAGGAAGTATAAGTGGATACTCTGATGTTTATCCTTTTCCAGTTCATTTAAGTTAGAAAAGGAATGAAGAGAATTCTTTCTAAGCAATTGGAAAAATGTATTTAATCCTCATGTAAAGTGATTTTATGTGATTTCTTTAATGCTTAAAATATTTAGTATTTCTTTCCAAATCCTTGAAATAAGACTTTATAATCAAAATAGCTGAGGCTTATATTATTCCTTCTCAACCTAAGGACTGATGCATCCCAAATGCAGTATTTTCCATACCCACCAAGACTAAGGTGGTGCTCAGTTTGTTTTCTAATACCTACCTCTCATCAATAGCTAGGAAAAAATCTAAACAGTGATCAATAAAGGCCTATATAATCAACAAGGAACAGCAAGAAGACAGTAACAATGGTTGATAATTTGCATGAACTACGTGAATCTGTACCCTCCTGCTCCTACAAACTCATTTCTTAAGAGACTACCCAGAGTGCTGGTATGTTTGCAGTAGGTATGTTTGCAGTAGTCTTACTTAAACCTGCTATCATGGTGTAATTGATAGTTCTCCCTTTTACTCTCAATTATTCTAGTTCAGATAACAAATTACATGCTAAACCCATTCACACTTCAAGCAGAGATTTCACTTCAGTCTGTCTCTGACCATTATCATTGTTCCTTCTCATTGAACTGTGTTGTAGAGAATGACATGCCTCCATTGAATTGAGGTTTAAAAGGTAACTGCTATTTCTATTATTTTAATAAAACCTTTCCTGATTCTAGAATCATTATGGGCTTATTACAGAAAGTATAGTATAGAAAAGCATAAAGACAAACAAAACATTGTTTTTCTATTTTTTCTATTCTCCCTGAGCATAGTCAGAATTAGTAGGAAAAAAATAAAATGTGTTACTTGCTATAAATCAGACTCAATGATCTGTCTCATTCCTCTACTTCTAAATGTTACAATGCCTGAAGCCTCAGACCTTTAGACAATTTCTCTTCTCAAACAGAATTCTGGATCCAGAGAGTTTAAGTTGGACATTTTAGATCTACTAATTAGTAGCAATTTACTTGCGAATGTAGATGAATTACTTAACCTCTCTGTGCTTTGATGTTAAATAGCTGAAGCACACATTATGTCTTATCCTACAGGTTGATGAGTCCCAAATGCAGTATCTCCAATACCCACCTATATAACAAGGTAGTGCTCAGTTCGTTTTCTGATGCCTAACTCTTAACAGTAGTTAGAATAAGAGAAAAATAACACTACCCCCTTTCCAGGGTTGTTATGATAATTTCGAAGAGTTTATACCAGCAAAGCACTGATAACAGTGCAGGAAAGTGTTTGTTAAACAGATAATTAATTTTTAAATGGAATTTCATTCACTCTCCTGGTGTTTCCATTGAGTCCCAGTACTTTATATATTATCGCTATTTGAATTCTCACACAATTTTATCTCCAAACCAAACTTCTTCCTGAAACCAGACTCATATAAGCCTGGTTCTGTGTTTCCAAACAGAAGTCAAATAGGCGTATCGAACGATCTCCATTTCAAAGAATCTCTGATATTTCTTCCAAAATTGCTGTTGTCAGTGTCTTCTCCCATTCGGCAAATACTAACTCCATCTTTTCAGTTAGAATACAGTTCTTGAAAATATCTTATGGGCTACCCCTCAGTAAATTCTGTTGTCTCTACCTTCAAACTGTATCTGGAATCTCGCTACTCCTCACCATTCTCAACATTGCTAACCTGATCCAAGCTACCTCTATTTCTTGCATGGGTTATTCTGAGAGCTTCCACCCTGAAATATGTTTTTTCTCAAAACATCATCAAATGTGGTCTTTCAAAAATGTGAGATCATGTCACTCCTTGACAAGAAACAAAACGAAACAGAAAAACCTTTCGATGTCTTCCCATCTCACTAGGAAAGACCACAAATTCTTATAACAAACACCCAAACCTTTAAATTATTCTCCTCTATTATCAACTTGACCCTCCTCCCTTACCACCTTCAGGACTTTGCTCAAATGTCATTTTTCAAGGGAGTCTTTTTTGATTATCCTATTTAAAATTGTCCTTTCCTATCCCACACTGATTATGCAACTTTCCTGCCTTTCTTTTACCCCTCCATAACAACTACCAGCATCTGACACACATGTTGCTGGTATGGAGCATTGCTTCTCTCTTTCTGCCAGAATGCATTTTGCACTTGGGAGGGAGTTTTCTTCAGTGCTTTGCTGGAACCGACATACACAGGCTCACAAGAAATAAATGTGCATATCTCCTCCCAATGCGGAATTGGTATGGTAGCTCAAAAGCTGTCATAATAGGTTTTACATTACAGGAATGAGCAAATAGACCTGAGTGTCCTTCTTACCCTCTCCTCTCCCTAGCCAGTTGTCAACATTTACCAGGACATCATCAGAATTTTGTCCATCGTTCACTGCTGTACTGCAGCACCCATAGGCTAGGCTCTAACCAGTTATATACTTAATGAAAGAATGAACCATATGTGTTTTCTTTATGTCAACAATTACAACTATGATCTGCTATGATGGAAAATGATCAGGTCTGAATTTCTGGGTTGCATGTCTGGGCCTTACCATTTGCAAGCTATATGAGTGTGAGCTATTTCCTTAGCCTTTATGATCCTCACCATTTACTATGGGCATTAATACTTTAAAAAACAACCAACCAACAAAAACCTAAATTCATTTTAACTAATTTTTACATATTTTAAAACCTCAAAATTATCAGTTAAAATTTCAGCCATTTAAAAAAATCTAAAATGGCTTTGTGTGGGTGGAAGTTATTTTTCAAACGAACACCTAGCATTCGAGTATAGATACAGAATGTGTATTTCAAGTAAGAATCCTTTTAAAGAAAAGGAAACAGAGAAGTGAAACATAAACTTTTTTAGTGCCTTTGATTACTAAGAGCTTTTGATATATAGAAAAAAATACATTCATATTACGTAACATTTAAAAATTAGAACTATCATAGCAAGTAAGATGTTTCCAGTTGTGAATCCAGAGCATCTTATTTTCTTTCCATGTAGAATTTTAATTTTGATAGTAGTTTTCTTTATTTTTCCTGTAGCCCAATGTCTCATTCACTGCTTTAGAAATCTAAATAAAATAGTGTATTCATTTTCAAAGGCAAAATTATTGGGTTTAATGCCCTTTCAAATTCTTTTTTGAAACTTCTTATTTCATAGGGTATTCCACAGGTCCTCTATATGCTAGGGTGTTTAAATTGATCACCAGTCAGGCTAGGTTGCTCTTTAACTTTTGCTCCACAGAAAGCATTCACAGACTTTCAGTAACTTGTTAAAAGTTAGTTAGTGATCAACTGTGTTCAGAATCAAGGACTCTTGACTCAGAGTGCGGCTTTTTTCATTATTTTATTTCTACTTTTTTTCCTTAAGAAACAATAAGTGTTTCAGCTTTTTTGCTGTTGTAACTAAAGGATCTGAGAAGAACAATTTAGAGGAGGAAAAGTTTATTTGGAGACTCATGATGATAGAGGTCTCAATCCATTGACAGCAGGTTCCATTCCTCTGGGCTCAAGGTGAGGCTGAACATCATGGCAGAAGAGTGTGGCAAAGGGAACCAGCTCACATGATGATCAGCGAGCAGAGACAGAGACTCCACTCTCCAGATACAAAATATATACCTCACAGACACGCCCCCAATGAACACTTCCTCCAGCCACACCCCACCTGCCTCCAGTCACCACTCAGTTAATCCCATCAGGGATCAATCAACTGATTAGGTTAAGGCTGTGATCCAATCATTTCTCCTCTAAAGCGTCTTACATTGTCTCACACATGAGCTTTTGGAAGATACCACATCTAAACCATACAATAAGAAAGAAAGAAAATAAAAATTACTATATAGCATATATCAACAGAAAGTATATACAGGCGATCCAAGATGGCAGACTAGAGGGTGACTGAATCTCCAGTCGCTCCAGAACCCAGGATTCAAGAAGGGGAGGCATTGAGAGACTTGGACTAAAATAGAGCCACGGGTGAGTCTCCCCGACGTGGTGAAGTGCTGCCCGGCGGCAGGCCCGGATTCGGGCGGCTTATTAGAGTAAGGCAGAGCAGCTAGAGTCCTCCCCAGGCGGCCCTGCGCACTCTGGCGGTGGGTTCCTCCCACAGGGCCAGATTCTCCAGCGTCTCGGAGCAGGCCCCCCAGTGAGAGCCTTTCTCAACAGAACCAAGATTCAAGTCCCTGAACCAGGGTGGTGAGTTCCTGCCTGCAGGTTGCTTCAGGGACCAGGACAGGGCAGCCAGGGACTTCCCCAAGCAGCCCGCAGCCCGGCCCCCTCCGGTGGGAAGCACCTTTCCAGGCTAGCTTCTCAGAGCAGACCACCCAGTGAGGGCCTTTCCACACAGAGCCAGCTCCAAGTCCTGGAACCAGTAGAGGACTAGGGGCAGCTTTCCTTGGAAGCATGGCATTATCAAGTTACTCCAAGACTTCAGGGTACTGAAGGCAGGAAGGTGATACACTGGAAATCTACACGGACACTCTAAGTCAATAAAAGAATTCTGCAATATCACAAAGTCCCACTGACATCTGACCAATATGAGAAAACAAGGGAAGAAGATGTCCCAAACAAACCTAGATACTATATCAATAAAACCCAATGACAGCACAGCAAAAGAAATGTCAGAAAGGGAGTTCAGGATGTACATAATTAAAACAATCAGGGAAGCAAATGAGGAGATGAAAGAGCAAATGCAGGCATTAAATGATCGCACCAATCAACAGTTAAAGGAGCAAATACGGGAAGCAAGAGATCATTTCAATAAAGAGTTAGAGATATTGAAAAAAAAAACAAACAGAAATCCTTGAAATGAAGGAAACAATAAACCAAGTTAAAAACTCCATAGAAAGCATAACCAATAGGATAGAACACCTGGAAGACAGAACCTCAGATATTGAAGACAAAATATTTAATCTTGAAAACAAAGTTGACCAAACAGAAAAGATGGTAAGAAATCATGTACAGAATCTCCAAGAATTATGGGATATCATGAAAAGGCCAAATTTAAGAATTATTGAGATTGAGGAAGGCTTAGAGAAACAAACCAAAGGAATAGATAATCTATTCAATGAAATAATATCAGAAAATTTCCCAAATCTGAAGAATGAAATGGAAAACCAAGTACACGAGGCTTATAGGACTCCAAATATACAAAATTACAACAGACCCACACCAAGGCACATATTATAAAAATACCTAACATACAAAATGAAGACAGACTTTTAATGGCCGCGAGAGAAAAGAATCAAATTACATTCAGGGGGAAACCAATAAGAATATCAGCAGATTTTTTAGTCCAGACCCTAAAAGCTAGAAGGGCCTGGAACAACATTTACCAAGCCCTGAAAGAAAATGGATGCCAACCATTTTGATGATGAAATAAAATTTTTCCATGATAAACAAAAGCTAAAGGAATTTACAAAAAGAAAGCCAGCATTGCAGAACACTCTCAGCAAAATATTCCATGAGGAAGAGATGAAAAACAACGATGCAAATCAGCAACAGGAAGAACGAGCCTAAAGGAATAGCCAAATAAAGGGGAAACCAAATCATGTCAAAAAACAAAAATGAGTCAAATGACTGGGAATACAAATCATATCACAATAATAACCCTGAATGTTAATGGCCTGAACTCATCAATCAAAAGACATAGACTGGCAGAATGGATTAAAAAGAAAAATCCAACAATTTGCTGCCTGCAAGAGACTCATCTCATAGAAAGAGATACCCATAGACAAAAGGTGAAAGGATGGGAAAAAACATACCATGCACACGGACACAGCAAAAAAGCTGTCATTTCACATAATGTGGACTTCAAGCCAAAACTAGTCATAACAATCATAAACATCTATGCCCCGAATATTGGCTCATCCATGTACATCAAACAAATCCTTCTCAATTCCAGAAATCAAATAGACCAAAACACAATAATTCTAGGCGATTTTAACACACTCTCTCACTACTGGATAGATCTTCCAAACAAAAATTAAATAAAGAAACCATAGATCTCAATAACACAATCAACAATTTAGACTTAACCGACTTATATAGAATATACCATCCAACAAAGAACGAATACACATTCTTCTCAGCAGCACATGGATCCTTCTCTAAAATAGACCATGTCGTATGCCACAAAGTTACTGTTAGCAAATACAAGAAGATATAGATGCTACCTTGTATTCTATCAGACATTTTTGGATTGAAATTAGAAATAAATGACAGAATAAAAAACAGAAACTTCTCCAATACCTGGAGATTAAATAATACACTCTTATATGATGAATGGATAACAGAAGATATCAGGAGGGAAATTAAAAAAATTTTAGAAGTAAACGAGAACAAAGACACATCATATCAAAATCTTTGGGACACTATGAAAGCAGTACTTAGAGGAAGATTTATTTCATGGGGCGCATTCAACAAAAAAAGTAGAAATCAACAAATAAATGACTTAACACTACAGCACAAAGCCCTAGAAAAGAAGAGCAGACCAGCACCAAAAGTAGTAGAAGACAGGAAATAGTTAAAATCAGAGCCAAAATCAATGAAATTGAAACAAAAGAAACAATTGGAAAAATTAACAAATAAATAGTTGGTTCTTTGAAAAAATAAACAAAATTCATAAACCCTTAGCCACAGTAACAAAGAGAAAGAGGGAGAAAACTCATATTACTAAAATTCGGAATGAACAAGGAAATATCACAACAGACACGAGTGAAATACAAAACATAATTAGAAACTATTTTGAAAATCTATAAACAACAAAAGAGAAAACCTCGAAGACATCAACAAGTTTCTAGAGACATATGAATTACCTAAACTGAACAAGGAGGATATACACAACTTAAATAAATCAATTTCAAGCAATGAAATAGAAGAGGACATCAAAAGCCTACCAACCAAGAAAAGTCCGGGACCAGATGGGTTCTCAGCCGAATTCTACAAAACCTTTAAAGAAGAGCTCAATCCAATACTTCTCAAAGTATTCCAAGAAATAGAAGAGGAGGGAACCCTCCCAAACTCATTCTATGAAGCCAATATCACCCTGATACCTAAACCATACAGAGACACATCGAGGGAAGAAAATTTCAGACCAATATCCTTAATGAACATCAATGGAAAAATTCTCAACAGATGTTTAGCAAATCACATACAAAAATATATTAAAAAGTTAGTGCACCACGATCAAGTGGGCTTTATCCCAGGGATGCAAATTTGGTTCAACATCAAGAAATCAATAAATGTCATTCACCATATTAACAGACTAAAAGTTAAGAATCACATGATTATTTCAATAGATGCAGAAAAAGCATTTGATAAAATACAGCATCCCTTCATGCTCAAAACACTAGAGAAAATTGAGGTAGTGGGAACATTCCTTAACAATGTAAAGGCCATCTACCCTAAGCCCAGGGCCAATATTATTCTAAATGGTGAAAAACTGAAAGCATTCCCCCTAAAAACTGGAACAAAGCAGGGATGTCCTCTTTCACCACTTCTATTCAATATCATTCTTGAGTCTCTAACCAGAGCAATTAGACAAACCAAAGAATATAAAGGGATACGAATAGGAAAAGAAGAACTCAAACTATCCCTGTTCCCTGATGACATGATTATATATTTAGAGGAACCTGGATATTCCACCAGGAAATTCTTAGAACTCATAAGTGAATTCAGTAAAGTAGCAGGTTACAAGATCAATGCTCATAAAGCCAATGCATTTTTATACATAAGTGATGAATCTTCAGAAAGAGAAATTAGGAAAACTACCCCATTCACAATAGCCTCGAAAAAAATAAAATACTTGGGAATCAATCTCACAAAAGAGGTGAAAGACCTCTACAATGAGAACCACAGAACACTAAAGAAAGAAATTAAAGAAAACCTTAGAAGATGGAAAGATCTCCCATGTTCTTGGATAGGCAGAATTAATATTGTCAAAATGGCCATACTACCAAAAGTGCGATACAGATTCAATGCAATTCCAATTAAAATCCCAATGATGCACCTTACAGAAATAGAGCAAGCCATTATGAAATTCATCTGGAAGAATAAGAAACCCAGAATAGTTAAAGCAATCCTTAGCAGAAAGAGTGAAGCAGGGGGTATCGCAATACCAGATGTTCAACTCTACTACAAAGCAATAGTAACAAAAACAGCATGGTATTGGTACCAAAATAGACAGGTAGATCATTGGTACAGAATAGAGGACATGGACACAAACCCAAATAAATATAATTTTCTCATACTAGACAAAGGGGCCAAAAATATGCAATGGAGAAAAGATAGCCTCTTCAACAAATGGTGCTGGGAAAACTGGAAATCCATATGCAACACAATGAAATTAAATCCCTATCTCTCACCCTGCACAAAACTCAACTCAAAATGGATCAAGGACCTTGGAATCAGACCAGAGACCCTGCATCGTATAGAAGAAAAAGTAGGTCCAAACCTTCAACTTGTTGGCTTAGGATCAGACTTCCTTAACAGGACTCCCTTAGCACAAGAAATAAAAGCTAGAATCAACCACTGGGATAGATTCAAACTAAAAAAACTTTCTCTCAGCAAAGGAAACTATCAGTAATGTGAAGAGAGAGCCTACAGAGTGGGAGAAAATCTTTGCCACTCATACTTCAGATAGAGCGCTAATTTCCAGAATCTATAAAGAACTCAAAAAACTCTACACCAAGAATACAAATAATCCAATCAACAAATGGGCTAAGGAAATGAACAGACACTTCACAGAAGAAGATGTACAAGCAATCAACAGATTTATGAAAAAATGTTCAACATCTCTAGTAACAAGAGAAATGCAAATCAAAACTACCCTAAGATTTCATCTCACCCCAATTAGAATGGCGATTATAAAGAACACAAGCAACAATAGGTGTTGGTGAGCATGTGGGAAAAAAGGTACACTTATACATTGCTGGTGGGGTTGCAAATTAGTGCAGCCACTCTGGAAAGCAGTATGGAGATTCCTCAGAAAGCTTGGAATGGAACCACAATTTGACCCAGCTATCCCACTCCTCGGTCTATACCCAAAGGACTTAAAATCAGCATACTACAGAGATACAGCTACATCAATGTTCATAGCTGCTCAATTCACTATAGCCAGATTGTGGAACCAACCTAGATGCCCTTCAGTTGATGAATGGATAAAGAAACTGTGGTATATATATACAATGGAATATTACTCAGCCATGAAGAATGATAAAATTATGGCATTTGCAGGCAAATGGATGAAATTGGAGAATATCATGCTACGTGAGATAAGCCAATCTCAAAAAACTAAAGGACGAATGATCTCTCTGATAAGCGGATGAGGACTTATAAGGCGGGGTAGGAGGGTTTAGCGTTAGGGTTAGGGTTAGGGATAAGGAGGGTGGTAAGAATGGAGAAAGGAAGGACTGTATACAAGGAAAAGAGGGGTGGGAGGGGTAGGGGGAAGGGAAAAAATAACAGAATGAATCAAACAACATTGCCCTATGTAAATTTATGATTTTTAATTAAAATAAATATATTAAAAATAAGAAAAAAAGAAAAATTGCTTAGTGTTTGTAGGACAAATTGCTACTTGCATACTAGAATCTGAGTTTCCCTTTAATAAAAGTACTCCCCACTTTAAAAAAAAAAAAGGAAAGTATATACAGTATCTATAATAGCTTTCATCTGAATTTTTAAAACCATTTTTCAAAAATGTTTTTTTAGTGCATTATACATACAGTGGGCTTTATTTTGACATATTCATAAATGCATAGAACATAGCTTCATTTCAATCCTAATACTTCCCTGTTCCCCCTCTTCTCCTCCCTGCACCTCTTTCCTCTACTCTATTGGTCTTAAGTAAAGTTGGAGTGCATTGTGATATACTTATGTGTGCACACAGCATAATCTGGTTGACTTCATTCCCCATTTTTCTCCTTTCTCTCCCCCTTGATCCCCTACCTCCACTCCACTGATCTCTCTTCTATTTTCATTAGATCCTCTTTTTAAAAATTTTCTCTTTAGCTTTAATCTTTTTTAATTGAACTATTTGAAGTACACGGGATTTATCAACTTTTTTATTTACTTTTATTAGTTTTGTTATTGTTTTAAAAACCCTAAGGAGAAGGTTTTGCAGAATCTGATTTCTCATTATAGTCCAGGAAGAAATTTTTCATTGTAATTTTAGACAATAAAGGAATAATCTTTGGTAAATGTATGAATTCTTTCCCAAAAGACAACCTAATTTTAAGTGTTATGGGGTGCAACTTAAGAAATGACTGATCATCACTGAGAAGTCCAAATCTGAGAGTCTTTATTAAGCTGTGTCTCTCACACAATGTCCCCCCAAATGGCTATTAGCCCTGACCATAGGGTTGTAGGGGTTCTTATACCAAAAAATCACATCAATCATAAGTGTCTGTTGCTATGATTCAAAATTACAAACTAACATAATGAGATCATCAACAGATGGGAAAGTGGGTCAAAATGACCCTCACCTAGGTACAAACTAAAGAATGGTTGCTAACATCCACACAATCACTGTTCACATGGTACATTGTTTAGGAGCAATAGGAATCAAAAGAGAACAATTTTTCATTACATAAGAATTGTCATTTTTGTATTGCTAAACATGTCACGCTAAGTAACTGATGATGGAGACAGAGGTAGGGTGCTCCCATGGGAGAAGCTTATTTCCTACATAACATGGAGTCTCAGAGCAAAATGGAGTCTGTCTGGCCTATAACATTCTCATGGAGCCAGATCTGTCAGCCCATCATATCTCTTGATCTTCTTGAGAAATAGGTAGACTGCCTTAGCCTTCTTTTCTCCATTGAACAGAAATAGAGATACACATTGCACTCTGAATTTAAAAAAAAAAAAATCTGTGAACAGGATTATTTTTGGAAACTGCTGTAATGAACAGATGAGTCAGGGTTTTAATCAGGGAATATATTTACAGAAAGATAATATGCATTGGAGACTGCATACACACCCACTGGCGTCTGCAGCATTTATCACATCCTGTGTCTCTTAGGATTAGGTTTGCAGTCTTGTATTTGCCCCCTTAATGCTACTGTCTTTCTGGTAGGACCAGGGCATGCTCATCTTTGGCTTTCAAGTCCACAAGTCTACCTTAATCCAATAAATACTTTCAAATAAAAGAGTAGAAATAAAACAGTAGAAAATCACTTCCCAACTAGCAATTTGTTTGCTTGCTTTTCAAAATTGAATCAATTTCTCAAAATCTTTACATCTTACAAGTGTATTTTCATAGATTTAATTATGTACCGGTTATTGTGCTAAGCATAAATCAGTATTAACCTAATATTTATCTAACAGTTATTGTCTCAATGTTTACTGCTGCTTGGATTAGTTATGAATAAGGTAAAGTGATTTTCCTGCTTTTGAGAAAGTCTGAGAAAAAGAAGATTCAAATTAATAAATCAACAAATCAAATGTTAAAGTAGGACTAGAAATAAAAGGGTCTAAGTTAAGACTGGCCTTCCTTTTGACTATTGCACAGACACTCCTTATGGGTCCTTATGTCTTGAATATTGGGAGATGTCTAAGCATTGGCTGATTGATTATTTACTTCACCATTCATGTATTCAAACCATATCTTTTGTGTTATGGACATGCAAATTATCTTGATTAAATCATTCTACATTGTATACATGTAACATCATATTGTACCCCATAAATGAACACAATTAAAATTTATCAATGTCTTATGCAAAATAAAAAAAATACTGTGGTTTTATTTCATTTACCCTTTACAATTTATTATAAGAAAGGAGATTCTTATTATGTTTTATTATGGAGCTAATGGTCTTCAACAATTATACTTTTTCTATTACATATTTAAAAAATTTTTTGTTGAAGGTTGTTTAGTTGATATGTTTATTTTTTCAAACTATATAACTGCACTGACCCCCCAAGTATTAAATCTCAGCATGGGGATGTTTCTTTATTTTTTTATTGTAAACAAATGGGATACATGTTGTTTCTCTGTACATGGAGTAAAGGCATACCATTTGTGTAGTCATAAATTTACATAGGGTAAATTTGTTTGATTCATTCTGTTATTTTCTCCTCTCCCCCCACCACCACTCCCACCCCACTTTCCCCTCTATACAGTCCCTCCTTCCTCCAGTCTTGCCCCCCTCCCAACCCCTATCATGCATTATCATCCCCTTACCAGTGAGATCATTCATCCTTTGGTTTTTTGAGATGGCTTATCTCACTTAGCATGATATTCTCCAACTTCATCCATTTGCCTGCAAATGCCATAATTTTATCATTCTTCATAGCTGAGTAATATTCCATTGTATATATATGCCACAGTTTCTTTATCCATTCATCAACTGAAGGGCATCTAGGTTGGTTCCACAATCTGGCTATAGTGAATTGAGCAGCTATGAACATTGATGTAGCTGTATCTCTGTAGTATGCTGATTTTAAGTCCTTTGGGTATAGCCGAGGAGTAGGATAGCTGGGTCAAATTGTGGTTCCATTCCAAGCTTTCTGAGGAATCTCCATACTGCTTTCCAGAGTGGTTGCACTAATTTGCAACCCCACCAGCAATGTATGAGTGTACCTTTTTTCCCACATGCTCGCCAACACCTATTGTTGCTTGTGTTCTTGATAATCGCCATTCTAATTGGGGTGAGATGAAATCTTAGGGTAGTTTTGATTTGCATTTCTCTTGTTACTAGAGATGTTGAACATTTTTTCATATATCTGTTGATTGCTTGTACATCTTCTTCTGTGAAGTGTCTATTCATTTCCTTAGCCCAATTGCTGTTTGGATTATTTGTATTCTTGGTGTAGAGTTTTTTGAGTTCTTTACAGATTCTGGAAATTAGCGCTCTATCTGAAGTATGAGTGGCAAAGATTTTCTCCCACACTGTAGGCACTCTCTTCATATTACTGATAGTTTCCTTTGCTGAGAGAAAGTTATTTAGTTTGAATCTATCCCAGTGGTTGATTTTAGCTTTTATTTCTTGTGCTAAGGGAGTCCTGTTAAGGAAGTCTGATCCTAAGCCAACAAGTTGAAGGTTTGGACCTACTTTTTCATCTATAAGATGCAGGGTCTCTGGTTTGATTCCGAGGTCCTTGATCCATTTTGAGTTGAGTTTTGTGCAGGGTGAGAGATAGGGATTTAGTTTCATTGTGTTGCATATGGATTTCCAGTTTTCCCAGCACATTTGTTGAAGAGGCTATCTTTTCTCCATTGCATATTTTTGGCCCCTTTGTCTAGTATGAGACAATTGTATTTATTTGGGTTTGTGTCCATGTCCTCTATTCTGTACCAATGATCTACCTGTCTATTTTGGTACCAATACCATGCTGTTTTTGTTACTATTGCTTTGTAACAGAGTTGAAGATCTGGTATTGCGATACCCCCTGCTTCGCTCTTTCTACTGAGGATTGCTTTAGCTATTCTGGGTTTCTTATTCTTCCAGATGAATTTCATAATGGCTTGCTCTATTTCTGTAAGGTGCATCATTGGGATTTTAATTGGAATTGCATTGAATCTGTATCGCACTTTTGGTAGTATGGCCATTTTGACAATATTATTCTGCCTATCCAAGAACATGGGAGATCTTTCCATCTTCTAAGGTTTTCTTTAATTTCTTTCCTTAGTGTTCTGTGGTTCTCATTGTAGAGATCTTTCACCTCTTTTGTGAGATTGATTCCCAAGTATTTTATTTTTTTCGAGGCTATTGTGAATGGGGTAGTTTTCCTAATTTCTCTTTCTGAAGATTCATCACTTATGTATAAAAATGCATTGGCTTTATGAGCATTGATCTTGTAACCTGCTACTTTACTGAATTCACTTGTGAGTTCTAAGAGTTTTCTGGTGGAATTTCCAGGTTCCTCTAAATATATAATCATGTCATCAGGAAACAGGGATAGTTTGAGTTCTTCTTTTCCTATTGGTATCCCTTTATATTCTTAGTTTTTCTAATTGCTCTGGCTAGAGTTTCAAGGATGATGTTGAATAGAAGTGGTGAAAGAGGGCATCCCTGCCTTGTTCCAGTTTTTAGGGGGAATGCTTTCAGTTTTTCACCATTTAGAATGATATTAGCCATGGGCTTAGCATAAATGGCCTTTACAATGTTAAGGAATGTTCCCACTATCCCTATTTTTTCTAGTGTTTTGAGCATGAAGGGATGCTGTATTTTATCAAATGCTTTTTCTGCATCTATTGAAATAATCATGTGATTCTTAACTTTTAGTCTGTTGATATGGTGAATGACATTTATTGATTTCTGGATGTTGAACCAACCTTGCATCCCTGGGATAAAGCCCACTTGATCGTGGTGCACTATCTTTCTAATATATTTTTGTATGCGATTTGCTAAAATTTTGTTGAGAATTTTTGCGTCGATGTTCATTAAGGATATTGGTCTGAAATTTTCTTTCCTTGATGGGTCTCTGTCTAGTTTAGGTATCAGGGTGATATTGGCTTCATAGAATGAGTTTGGGAGGGTTCCCTCCTCTTCTATTTCATGGAATACTTTGAGGAGTATTGGATGAGCTCTTCTTTAAAGGTTTTGTAGAACTGGGCTGAGAACCCATCTGGTCCCGGACTTTTCTTTGTTGGTAGGCTTATGATGACTTCTTCTATTTCATTGCTTGAAATTGATTTATTTAAGTTGTGTATGTCCTCCTGGTTCAGATTAGGTAATTCATATGTCTCTAGAAACTTGTTGATGTCTTCGAGGTTTTCTGTTTTGTTGGAGTATAGATTTTCAAAATAGCTTCTAATTATGTTTTGTATTTCACTCGTGTCTGTTGTGACATTTCCTTGTTCCTTCTGAATTTTAGTAATTTGAGTTTTCTCTCTCTTTCTCTTTGTTACTGTGGCTAAGGGTTTATCAATTTTGTTTATTTTTTTCAAAGAACCAAATATTTATTTTGTTATTTTTTTTCTAATTGTTCCTTTTGTTTCAATTTCGTTGATTTCAGACCTGATTTTAACTATTTCCTGTCTTCTACTACTTTTGGTGTTGGTCTGCTCTCCTTTTTCTAGGGCTTTGAGCTGTAGTGTTAAGTCATTTATTTGTTGACTTTTTCTTCTTTTGTTGAATGTACCCCATGAAATAAATCTTCCTCTAAGTACTGCTTTCATAGTGTCCCACATATTTTGATGTGTCTTTGTTCTCTTTTGCTTCTAAGAATTTTTTTATTTCCTTCCTGATGTCTTCTGTTATCCATTCATCATATAATAGTGTATTATGTAATCTCCAGGTATTGGAGAATTTTCTGTTTTTTATTCTGTCATTTATTTCTAATTTCAATCCATTATGATCTAATAGAATACAAGGTAGTATCTCTATCTGCTTATATTTGCTAACAGTTGCTGTGTGGCATAAAATATGGTCTATTTTAGAGAAGGATCCATGTGCTGCTGAGAAGAAAGTGTATTCGTTCTTTGTTGGATGGTATATTCTATATATGTCTGTTAAGTCTAAATTGTTGATTGTGTTATTGAGATCTTTGGTTTCTTTATTCAATTTTTGTTTGGAAGATTTATCCAGTAGTGAGAGAGGTGTGTTAAAAATCGCCTAGTATTATTGTGTTGTGGTCTATTTGATTTCTGGAATTGAGAAGGATTTGTTTGATGTACATGGATGAGCCAATATTCGGGGCATAGATATTTATGATTGTTATGTCTTGCTGATTTATGCTTCCCTTAAGCAGTATGTAATGTCCTTCTTTATCCCTTCTGACTAGTTTTGGCTTGAAGTCCACATTATGTGAAATGAGGATGGATACTCCAGCTTTTTTGCTGTGTCCGTGTGCATGGTATGTTTTTTCCCATCCTTTCACCTTTAGTCTATGGGTATCTCTTTCTATGAGATTAGTTCTTGCAGGCAGCATATTGTTGGATTTTTTGATTTATTCCAAACTGCCAGTCTATACCTTTTGATTGATGAATTGAGGCCATTAACATTCCCTGTTATTATTGTGTTATGATTTGTATTCCCAGTCATTTGACTCATATTTGTTTTTTTTTGACATGATTTGCTTTCTCCTTTGTTTGGCTATTCCTTTAGGCTAGTTCCTCCTGTTGCTGATTTGCATCATTGTTTTTCATCTCTTCCTCATGGAATATTTTGCTGAGAATGTTCTGTAGTGCTGGCTTTCTTTTTGTAAATTCTTTTAGCTTTTGTTTATCATGGAAGGATTTTATTTCATCGTCAAATCTGAAAGTAATTTTTCCTGGGTATAAGATTCTTGGTTGGCATCTGTTTTCTTTCAGGGCTTGGTAAATGTTGTTCCAGGCCCTTCTAGCTTTTAGGGTCTGGATTGAAAAATCTGCTGATATTCTTATTGGTTTCTCCCTGAATGCAATTTGATTCATTTACTCTTGCAGCCTTTAAAAATTCTGTCTTTATTTTGTATGTTAGGTATTTTCATAATAATGTGCCTTGGTGTGGGTCTGTTGTAATTTTGTATATTTGGAGTCCTATAAGTCTCTCGTACCTGGTTTTCCATTTCATTCTTCAGATTTGGGAAATTTTCTGATATTATTTCATTGAATAGATTGTTCATTCCTTTGGTTTGTTTCTCTAAGCCTTCCTCAATCTCAATAACTCTTAAATTTGGCCTTTTCTTGATATCCCATAATTCTTGTAGATTCTGTTCATGATTTCTTACCATCTTTTCTGTTTGGTCAACTTTGTTTTCAAGATTAAATATTTTGTCTTCAATGTCTGTGGTTCTGTTTTCCAGGTGTTCTATCCTATTGGTTATGCTTTCTATGGAGTTTTTAACTTGGTTCATTCTTTCCTTCTTTTGAAGGTTTTCTTTTTTTTTTTTTTTTTTTTTTTTTTCCGGTATCTCTAACTGTTTATTGAAATGATCTTTTGCTTCCTGTATTTGCTCTTTTAACTGTTGATTGGTGTGATCATTTAATGCCTGCATTTGCTCTTTCATCTCCTCCTTCAATGCCTGCATTTGCTCTTTCATCTCCTCGTTTGCTTCCTGATTATTTTAATTATGTACATTCTGAACTCCCTTTCTGACATTTCTTCTGCTGTGCTGTCATTGGGTTTTATTGATATAGTATCTAGGTTTTTGTGGGACATTTTCTTCCCTTGTTTTCTCATGTTGGTCAGATATCAGTGGGACTCTGAGATAGTGCAGATTTCCTCTATTGGCTTAGTGTCCCTTTAGATTTCCAGTATATCACCTTCCAGCCTTCAGTAGCCTGAAGTCTTGGAGGAACTTGATAATGCAGTGTTTCCGAAGAAAGCTGCCCTTAGCCCGCTACTGGGTCCAGGGCTGGGGGTGGTTTTGCATGGAAATCCTCTCACTGGGTGAGCCTGCTTGGAGAAGCTGGCTATAGACAGGGCCTGCTGCCACTGAAGGTAGCCGGGCTGCTCGAGAAAGCCTCTCGCTGTCCTGCCTTGGTCCCAGAGGCCACCTGGGAGTTCGGGGACCCCGCTGGATCCGGGGATGGGGTTTGCCTGTGTGGAAAAGCTCTCACTGGGCGGGCCTGCTCCAAGAAACTGGCTGTGGATTGCGCCTGCCGCCGGAGGGAGCAGGGCTGCTTGGGGAAGACTCTAGCTGCCCTGCCCTGCTCAGAGAAGCTGCCCCTGTCTAGGCCTGCCACCTGGGCTGAGCTTCACCCAGTGGGAGAGTCTCACCCCACAGCTCTATGTTGGTCCAAGTTTCTCAATACCTCCCCTTCTTGAATGCTGAGTTCTGGAGCAACGGGAGATGCAGTCATCCTCTAGTTCACCATCTTGGATCCTCCTAACAATTTTTATCAACAATAATTTTACAAATTTATGTGATACAGGTATGATGTTTTGATACATGTATACATTATGTGATGATAATATTCTATGATAATTACCATATCTTTCACCTCAAACATTTATCATTGCTTTATGGTGAAACATCCTTTATGAACTTTTTAATATCTTCTGTTAGTGTGTGGTGTTTTGATTGAAATAACAACTAAATTTAACTCAGAATCCAAAAATATGATTAAATAGAAATAAGTCTAAGATGCTACTGATTGTCAGTAAGGGCAAAAAAAGACTTTTACATAAATTCTAAAAGTTGCTGTGGTATGTAAGGTTCGAAATATTACTGAGGACATGACAAAAAATATGAACCTACAACAGTCTTCATTGTGGAGTTATTATAGTCAACATTCTTCAATTTTTAAAAAAATTCTACCTACTTTTTTTGGCATGATGCCTTATAAGATATGATAGCCAACATTAAGGATGTTGAATTTTTCTACTGAAAGCAATATTTTTCTTAATTAATGTAAAGCCTTACTGGATGACTAGGTAATTACATTTTATTTTATTATTTTAATGTCTGGATAATAAAAACACTATGTGTGGGTGTACATACATATTAATTTTCCTGGCTACAAATGATAGGTTTTCTAAATAAATGCAAATTTACTTTTGAACAAAATTGCTGATCACTTTTGATTCCGTTCTGTTTTTGATAGTATTTTCCTCCTTCAATTTTTGGAAATTTCAAAATAATTTGCAAATATTTTATAGGCTGTTTTAGCTTTTAAGAGCCTTTTATAAAGCTGGAAACTAGCAAACCAGGGAATTCATTAAAAAAAGATGTCTGGAATGTCCATGGAATAGTTTCATTTTAAGTGATATGTTCTGATTATTAGCATCTAGGGCATTTTTAAAATGCCACTAAACCTGATTCCAGGATTATATGGGTTTTAAAAAGCACTTCTTTTGCTGTAGAGGCATTTTGAATTTAAAGTAACTTGATTTGCTCAACTTATTTCATTTGATGAGCGTGTGATGTTTCTAGTTCAAAAGCTTTGAAAATATCCAATTAAAATTTTTATGCTTCATTGGATGGCCACCCTAGGTGGAATAAAGACTTTTATATCAACAAGGGGAATACAGCATCAAAGGAAAATGTGTTTGGGTAGAACAAGGCAAAGGAAAAACCTGAATAATCTGATGGATAAATCATTTTTGATGATTTGTGAAACAAAGGGCATGGTTTGTGCAATTTATATTTTTGGAGGAATTGTCTGCCACTCTCCAAAAACTCACATAGACTCTTGACTTGATATAAATACAATTTAAGAGTAGCAGTAGGTTGGCAGTGGATATATTTAAAGGCATTGGTGTTTTGTAAATGAATGGTTATAATTTTGAGATATAATACTATAATCCTTTCCCTTTCAATTTTAGTATTTCACATAATGTGGAAAGGCACATTTTTACTATCACTTTTTGTTTTAATGATTTTTCTTCTCCCATGTATTATTTAAGGAAACTTGACTGGCTCACTTCTGTATTGGCTTTGATACATAGTATGTAAACTTTGCACTGATTTTTTAAAATAAATATTTATGCTATTATTTGCATGACCAGAAATAACTTATTAAACAAAGACAGTGTAAACATTATCATAAAAACATGGCACATTTAAAAAAAATTATTCATTGTTGATGAGCCTTTATTTATTTATTTATTTGTATGTGGTGCTGAGATTCAAACCCAGTGCCTTGCACATGCTAGGCAAGTGCTCTGCCACTGAGTCACAACCCCAGCCCCTATGGTACATTTTTTATATTGAAAAAAATATCACTGAGATTTCTGTACTATTATGGTAATAGTCCACCTCTTTTCATGGATGAATATTTTGTGTTGCTTGACATTTTTTTTTTTTTTTTTTTGGTGCCACATGGAAAGATGGCTGTAACAAAATTTTGAGAGTAAATTTAGTGCTACATTTCTGTTTTATACTCCAGGAAGTTTTTTTCTAAATATTCATTAAATAGCTATCTTGGCTAATGAATAGATTTAGTTATGTGGCTCATAATTAACTAAGAAAATCTGAAGTTCTTAAATGTTCATTTATGTAATGATGAGGCTTTCTGTATTGGTTCATTGATGTGCTAGGTTTTTACTGAAACACCAAAGGGTCAGACATTTACTTCTAGTTGAATGGGCTTTACCTGAATATAAATGTAGTTTGATGTTACAAGTTGCTATGGTTGAGGAATGAATCAGATTAACTGAAGTTATTGCTGATGTTTTCTAAATGGTTGGGTTGTACTGCATACTAGAATTATCTGTGGTGTTTAGTCCATGGTTAATCTACAGTCATGCTCTACAAGAGAAGCACTAACTTATGAATTCCACTTTAGTCTACATTATGTTCTTAAGTAATCAATTAATTCTTTAAAAACTGTTTTAATTGTATTATTCTTCTGATAGAAGGCTTTGAAAATATATATTAAGTGATAATTTCTGCTTTTCTGCACAAGGATTACCTGAGGCTGGGGATGGGTGGTGGGGCATGATCGGCAAAGGCTGCATGTTTTCAACAGGTTAACAAGGTCCACTTTGGTTTTGAGTCTTAAAATCATTCTAATCTGAAAGGTGTCATTCAACGCTTCTTTTGTTCATCTTTTCTAAAAGTGAATGTTTATTTGGTTATACATCTCTAGCACATTCCAAGAAAAGTTAAAGTGCTATAGGACATTTTTTTCTTTCTTCTTTTTGTGGTGCTGGGGATTAAATTCGGGGACTTGCACATGCCAGACACTGCTCTACCACTGAGTTATACCCCCCAGCTCAAAGTACATATTTAAGGAGATAAAAAACAAAGATTTTTGCATGTGGAACTGCTAAACTTAGGTATCAATTAGTTTTTTTAAAGTAATTTTGCAGATAATGGAATGAAAATGATAAATAGATCATATAAGGTTTAAAAATAATGTTCTTTATTGTGTACAAAAAACCCAGAGCACTAGAGTTCCAAATTCTTAAGTTAAGCATTTAATAAACTCTAATTTTCTTTTTTAAAACACACAGACATATTTTAGAGTGAAGTCTGTAAAACACAGGTACTTACTTTAAGCATTTTGACTCCTAAATGACTTTCTACTCTTCTAATCTAAGAAAGTTTATAAAAATTAAATACTGTTTATTGGTCTGGTCATTTTTACCCTATCTTTATTGTATAACACCAGCTTTTATTACCTATTTTACATTGCTTTTATCTCTATTAGAGATAGGCTGGGAATGTGAAGACCAAACAGTGTAGAATTTAGTGTGATTAATTTATAGGCTAGATAATTGTGATATTGAAGCCAACATTCCATGTTTGATCCTCTAAGGGACTTTTAATATTAAGCTTTGCACTCTTAGTGCCTAGAACAATGCTCAGTACATTGTAAGATCAAAGTAAATATTTGTTGAATAAAGCATTCTGGGGTAATATTGGATAGGGTCCAAATCTCAATGACTTTTTAAAACAAAAATTTATTTCCTGTAATAAAAATCCAGTTCAGGTTAACAAGGGCTCTCATCTATCTGATGACTCAAGAACTTGGGTTTCGACCTTCCTGTGTCTCAGGAATTTATGTAAGTTCCTGCTCTCTGGTAATGTGCTGGTTGAGACATCCGATGTGGAAAGGGATGAGTAGTGGGGGTGCATCACTTTTAAACTTTCTCTGCATTTAACTGTCTTCTGGTGTCTCTGCAAGTAGTTCATGGGCTACTATTGATCACATGACCTCAACATCACTGAAAGGGAGGCTGGGAAATGCAGTGGAACATAGATATCCATAGAACACTGTCTCTACCACAAAGGGAAACAGAAAAGAAAAAAAAATTTTCTTACTGGATCATTCTCCACCCTGTTAATTATATGTAGATTTCATAGCAGCAGTACAGTGTCTTAGACTAGCACTATGGCTTATGAGTTAGTCCAATTTTTATCAAAAATATTCTAAAACTACTAATTAGTTATATGTTGTATAACTTCTCTCAATAATAGTTATAAAAACTATAGCAACAATAATCTTTGAGAGTTTCCTATAACCTTTTTCCAAGAGAGCTTTATGTAGAGCTTATAAAATAGAACTTGCCCAAGGGCCCACAGTCAAGATTCTAAGCTGTGCAGATAGATGAAAAGCTGAAGTTTTACCAATTCCTGAAATTCTCCATCTAGAATTTCTCGCTTGTAAAATAAGAATGATCATTCTTACATGAAATGATTTTTCGACAGCCAGAACCGTACCTAATGTTAGTATGAGCTTGGCACCCGGGAGGATTCAAGAAGTCCTAGTTTTCTTTCTTAATACATGAAGAAACCTTGCCTGCTCAACTATTGGCTACTCTTAAATGTTTCTCCACATAGTTACAAATAATAATTAAACCTAAATTGAGTTTCAAAATTGTTGCATGATTGATTTTTTTATAACCCTTTGATTCTACAGTGTAACCATCTCTGGGATAATGAATATGAAAGTGAAATAGATTTCAGGATGTAATCCTCCTTAGAGAGTCACGCTTTAAGAAACAGAGGAGGAAAATGTGCTCTTGACCAGACAAAATCTAATCCTAAATGTCATTAAGTATCGTTGTCTCAAATGGCTCCCTTTAAAACTCATAATTTGTAAATAATTTGATCCAGATTTAAAGTGGATTGAAGGCATGCCTTTCTGACACAACAAATAGAATAGCAAGTATTGTTTCTGCTGACTTCTAATCTTCAAGTGGCATCTTGAAGCAACTCAATCTAATGGTCATAATTTTTTAGAATAAAGAGTAGAATATCATTTGCATCAAAAGTAGAACCATGACTTTGTGCAGAAAGATCTTAGTATGCAAATGGCAACACCAAAAGAATATCCAGATTGGCTGGCTAATTCTCAGAACATGTATTTTTTTGGTAATTCATCTTGAAGATTTTATTGAGAGAGATCAATTTTTTATACATAGCACCCTCCATATTGCATAACACACAGTAAGTGATCAATACATATTGAACAAATGAATGGAATGAGACTCTACATTTTGTGGCAGCTCTGAAAATCCAACTTTCTATCACCAACTCAAGATTATTTATTTCAACCTGAAATTTGTTTAATGTATAGTTAAATTCAAATTCTAGGTTCAGATAATTGATAAATATAGGAGTTGATAGAGAAAGATGTGCTTCATTAATCTCTCTTAATTTTCTAAATTCTATTTCTGTAGCTCACTCACCTCATCATTAGAAAAACTCTTCACTGTTGTAAATGATGTTAGCTGAACCTAGTACAGAGTTTAGTAAAAAGGAACAGAGATGGACAAAGTTTAATTCATTTTAATTAGTACCATTGACTAATAGTTCTAAGATTTTGGTCCAATTAAGCAACAGTTCTGCATTCTATTTTTCTCATCTGTTTTGAGAATGAAATGTTTTAGTGTTTAATAGAATACAGAGTACACCTGTAGAAGTTAACTAATAATAATGGTTCACTTTTATTTCTCCCCTTGCCTTACTGAGAGTTAACATCATAGAAGTCATAAAACATATTTCTGTGTCTTTGATTTAAATCTATTAATCTACTGTATTAGTATTAAATCTACTGACTTTTGTTTGATTCCAGACTTGTTACATAAGAAATGATTAAAAATATTCTTCCAAAAGTTAAGTGCTAGTGAAATTTATCTTTCCTATGAATTAATATGATACATTTTAGTATACTGATGAACCAAACCTTGCCACTCACTGTGGTTTTGTGGTGGTTGTCATTATTTTTTTTTCTTTGACTTTCTGGAAGTATATAACTTTTTGTGCTCAAAGCAGTAGATATTCATAACTCAAGTCTTCTGGTAAAACTGCCATCTTTCAGCCTGCTTTATTTGACATATGTTCTCAAAACTGGATTTAATGGTTTATTGTTCCTATATTTTTATGGGGAGTTGCACAAATCCTTTATGGAACCATACAGGGAGTGTACATATATATATATATATATATATATATATATATTTATTTATCAAATGAATGAAAGAATAAAGTGGCTTGCTCAAGGTTTCATAGCCACTAAGCATAGATCTGATATCCAGGGTCAATACTATTTTCAGCTATATCATTCAAAATAAACTAAGAAAGCTTAACCTCTAAAGATTCTTAAATCTCAATGTTTTCTACTAAGGAACTGACTAGCAGAGGATGTCCTCCCCAGATGAAAATAAGGAGGGAGTGCTTCTGGAATATAGGTTATTATATTTGAGAAAAGTGCAGCCAAGACTTTGGATACCTGCAGGATAAGATCAGTAATGTGGGGCATTTTTCTTTGCAAAATTCCTTAGCCATAGGCTAGCAACTGAATTGATGATAGGGACTTATTGCATAATGCTCTCTCTTATAGATCTGTACAAATGAAGCCTTTTCACAGAACAAATTGCATTCGAATTTCCTTTCTGTCTACCAAGATGCCAGCAGCAATAAAGTCTTTTTTAAATTTAGTTTGAAAATTATTTTTTTTTTTTTGGCAGATGGAGGATGGGGAGGAAATGAGTTTGCTTTGAATTTTTGCGAAGAAAATTTGATTACATCCAAAATAGAAATAACTGTAAAGTCATTTAAATATTTAAATATAAGGTTAATATTAAATAGAAGAATAAATTTAAAATAATTTAAATCAATGAAATACTGATCTCTAAAAGTTACCACTGTAGTGGTTTATAATTTTCTAAAATATAATATCTTCCTTATAATTAACTCTCAACATATTAATTTTATTTTCCAGAAAGATATTTTCCATTTTAGTGAACATTTATAAATACCCATAGGTTTTGTAATTTTCTCAAATTTTTTGTGTGAATTTAATACAAATGGATAAGGAAATGCTTATTTTCATGAGCTCACCAAAAAAACATTGGTCAGGCACTGATTTATATGCACAGGATGGAAAAACACATCACTGAGAACGTGGCTGCTAAGGAGAATGACGTCAAGGGGAGTCATTCATTGTTTTTAACTTCCACATCCATTGCGTGCTTACTGATCTACATTGCTTCTAGGTTTTGCCTCTCCCATTGCTTCTCTTTGAATGATAACATCTCCTACATACTTTTTTCTAAAATGGTGGTTCTCAAGATGTTGCCTGAATCCTTGGCCCTTATGTTAGTCCTATTGAATCAGAAACTTTGGAGAAAGACTCAGAAATCTGTGTTTGATAAGCTTTCTCCCTCCCAAGCTAGTTCTATTCCATGTTAAAACTTCATTATCTCTGCCCTAAACTGTTGGCTAATCATGTCTTCTCAGCAGGAAGTTTTGGTTATTAGCCTAAATCACCCCAACTATCTTGAGTCCTATGGTCTGAACTCAGGAAAAACTAAATCATAACTGGAGAGATGTTATTTTCAGTATTGATAATATTTTTCCAGCATGTTCCTAGAGCATTTTTCATAGGCACATTTTGTAGATAAAAATTTGTATTCGAACATTATAGTTATGACAAGGAAGACTGCATGGAAGCCAAAGAATAAAGTATATGCTATTAAATATGTTCCAAACTTTTCAAAACTCAATATGGATATATGAGCTTGGGGCACAGATGGGATCTGGGGGAAGCTCTTTGACACAACATCCTTGTCATTAAAGTTTGACTATGACATTAATCCAAGAAAATTTCCAGTGCTGTTATCTCCAGTCTTACCATTTTATAATTAAGATAGACTTTACTAATGCATTGAGATACTTTTCAAGAATGTATTCTCTAACTTCTAGATTTTACCTAAGTTTAATCAAAACTAGGTATAGATAATGTGTGTGTGTATGTGTGTGTATGAATTTATAAAATATAATAATAAGTACAATAGCATTGTGAGAAATTATATGCTCTGGGATCAAGATAAATGATAACTAAACTTTTTATTTTTATTTTGTTTTAGAAAATGAGTCAGGGATTTGGACATTTCATTTAAATAACTTTTGTTGTTTCTCTTTTGAGTAGAAACTTTTTTATTGTTGAAATTTGTGGATAAGTTCTGCAATACATTTTTTGCTGGTTCTGGGGATCTGGGGATTGAACCCAGGGTCTTGCATGGTAGGCAAGTGATCTACCACTGATTTATAGCATCAGTTATGCAATTTCTTTAATCACTGACCCAAAGGATAACCAAGTCCATACATAGCATCTCCATTAAATGAAAAATCCTGTTTTAGGTATTCATTAGAAAAAATTACTGAACACTGGTGTACGAACAATTGCTGAGATGAAATGATTTACTCTATTATCATGTGGTTCTTTCTTGGATTCTGGTTTTCAGTTTTTATGCATGAGCAATGAAATTTAGTAGTATTGAGAGCTTCTACATATGTACCCTGATGTAGATGCAGGTACCGAAATATTAATTCTGTTGTGTTTCATTCTCTACATATTTCCAGTAGAAATATTTCCAGTATCATGTGTTTCACAGTTTTCAGACTCTACCTCCTCTCCAATGTGTGGCTCTAAAATGTATCAGAATATTTGGAGCATTTATTAGAACTAATTATTTGACTCTATCCCCAGAACTACTGATTCCATAGGTGCAGGGAATACTCATACTGATATTCTAGGGAGAACCCACTCTGAGAATTATTGTGACAATACAGTTTTTCTCAAAGTCAGAGACTCATATCCTTGAATCAGAATCATCTGGACTGCCTAGCTAATAATCTGCAGATCCTCAGAACCTATAGCTAGAGAATCTGGATATCCAGGGTGTTGTGTCCATGATTTGTAGTGGTACAGATGCCCACTCATCTAAGAACCAGTGAGAATGGTGGTCCAGGGTTATTGTTAGTCTGAGAAAACATAAATCAAATTTCCTCTCAAATATTACCAATTTTATACTAGTGATTTGGCATATATAAGTTGTTTTATACAAAGTAATTTAATTATTGATAATGAATGAATGTAAGCAGTGAGCTGCTACTTTCTGTTTGTACACAGCACCTTTATTTTATTACAGAATATATCATCCATATTTTCACTAGTTACTTACTTGTCTGTCTCCATGCTTGACAGGGATCTTATCTTGTTTTCATTTATCTTCAGTGCCAAATCCAGTAACTGGCACACGATATGCATATCATTAGAATTTGTTGGGTTAAACAGTTGTAAATGTTAAATAGAATGTCTGTTAGAGCACTTCAAGTGACATTGAACTTCCTTGGTTTCTTTGCATAAGTATTGAAGTGTTAGAAGAGCACCAGTAGGTTGGTTCAAATGCAAACTGATGACTGAGACCATAGCTAGAAAGGAGGAAACCAAGTCCAAAAGTGGAGGGTGGTGCCAGAATATAGCATTAAGGCAGGAGTGTGGAACACAAAGGTCATGGCATGTAATTAGCACACACATGCAGCACATTCAGAAAAGCCACTTTTCAACAGAGAAGGAAATATGTGGGGAAAAAGAAAAGGGATTCTCTATGTTTGATGAGCCTGATTTGTGCTAAGGATTTTGTGGATGACCACAAAATTAAGGACTGTAAAGACACCTCAGAATATGACAAATGGCAAGGTTTCATGTATCCCACACTGTTAGGCAGGCAGATGACAGCATTTGATATTCTAGGTCCAGTTGCTTTTTATCTTAGGAATAAAGTAGGATTTTGATCAGTCTAGTCTACTCACACCGCCAACAAGCCTAGAGTAGAAATGGACCATGTTGTGGAGAGCCGTTCCTGGCACTGGGGTTGAAATTGAGGATTGTTTAAATACTAATGCTCTTGTTTCTGCTGTTGTCCACACCAATTGTCTACATTCTAACCCCTGTTGTTGTCTTCTTGAAGAGGCTTGCTTGGCCCTGATTTTTAATATTCCTTTTAAATTTCCTGTTCCATGCTTCACAGACTGCTTTCCTGATCTCAGGTCTTTTGTTGTTGCATATGTGAATTACCCAAATTTTCAACTTCCTGTACAAACAACATCGAATTCTAATCTGTAGTCCACTTTATTCTTTGAGGCCTGTGTGCATTTGTACTGAATGTTGTTATCTTGGCTGACCCAACCATAACTGGTGTCTATCATGTGTATTATATGTTCACCTCTGCCTCACTTATATGAAGTTTCAAGATTCTCATACTGAAATAGTAAATTTTATTACAATGTTTGAATGGTCCCTGCTGGATTCTCTTCATTTACTTACCAATGCTGTATGGGTCCTTTTCCAAGGAGTTAGGTGAAAATTAGATGGTACTTCCATTTAAGATTTTTATTTAGAGATGGAATGATAAAACTTTCCAAGGAAAATAGTATCATAACTAACCCAGAAATTCATGTGTCAGGAGAGTTAAAAATCTTCTTTGAATTATATAAAAATTAGATTATCAGAAAAGCTAGTGTATATTAAAATCATACAAAATTCTTTGGTTTAAATTTTGGACTCAAAATATTACAGGTAGGTTTTTCATTAAAGATTTGGCAGTACCTTCAAAAGTTGTGAGGTGTACGTGAAGTTAGTCACTGTGTGGGAATGTCCCACTCATTAAAGGCAAAGAGCATTCTTTGACAAAGCAAATAAATACAAGCCATATTTGCTCTCATTGTTGGGTTCTAAAACAAGCCACAAACCTCTCAAATGCCCCCAATGTGTTAATGCCAACTCTAATGAGAATCAAGGACTTATTTGAGTTTTCAATTTCTGGAGTAACTGTTGTGTAAGAATTCAGCGGTATGTGCCACAAGAGATGGGCTGGTTGATAACCTGTGAGGTTTCTTACTATTTATGTCATAAAGTAAAATATAAGCACATGTATGAGTAGTTAATAGTCATGGGTGATGGCCTTTTACATTATATATTTAAGGAGGAATCATTATCTATATAGTAATTCAAGATTTCAAGGACAAATTCTTCAATGACTGAATATAATTTACACATGAGCTCTTAAAAATAAACAGAAAATGCAACAACTGAGATATTTAAAATATAGTCTTCCAAAAAATAAAGTGTTATATGGTATTTTAGAATAAGGTTAATTTGAACTAAACTTTTTCAGTGACTAATGAAGGACAATGGTATTCCTGGTATTAAAGAGAACAAATGAAGTCAAGACAGTTTAATTCAAATTTACTTAATTAATTAGAGGGACACATCAGTTTGTGTCTCAGTTCTTCCTGAGAAAGTTTTGTGGATATATTCTTTTATCCTTCCTCTTATGACTATTATAATAGACAATTAGTGATCACCATCTTATTAACTTGAATCCTCAAGCATCTCGAATAGTCTCAGAGATCAACATATGTTCAATACGTGTTTGCCTCATAAATAGTTTCAATGAAAGACTTTAGAAAAGAATGTGTGAATTAAATATCAGTATATTCTACTTTAAATAGTTAAAAGAATTTTTTAGTTGTATGTGGACACAATGTCTTTATTTTTATGTGGTGCTGAGGACTGAATGCAGTGCCTCACTCATGCCAGGCCAGCATTCTACCACTGAGTTACAACTCCAGCCCTAAACAGTTCTGATATTGAAAAGTTATTTGTGTTTTTAAAACACTTTTATACCAGGTAGTCTTGCATGAGATAATACACATTTTTTTTTTCTATTTCTATATGAACTACCTGAACTAGATGACAGGTGGCTAAGTATTAGTAATCATTAAAACAAAAACAAAAACAAAAAACCTAAACAGGCTTTTTTTTTGCATCTTTTATGACTCTACTCAATCACTACTCTTATGTGTTTGTTGTTCTTTTAAACAGGGATTTGATAAACAAGTGGATGTGTCATATATTGCCAAACATTACAACATGAGCAAAAGCAAAGTGGACAACCAGTTCTACAGTGTGGAAGTGGGAGACTCAACCTTCACAGTTCTCAAGCGCTACCAGAATTTAAAGCCTATTGGCTCTGGGGCTCAGGGAATAGTTTGGTAAGTGGAATGAATTTAAGTTATGCCTTTCAAGGGAACATACTGTGTGCATCTACTGGATGCCAACACACAAATAAAACATGAATAAATAAATAACATGACTTTACAGGGAAAATACATTCCACTGAATAGAAATAAAATTATTTCTATTATAATAGAGTATTATCTGTCATTTATTTCCCACATGCTAACAATTTGGACAACTTGAATTGTGACATGTTTTTCTGATCACCAGGAAAAAAAAAAAAAAATCCATTATGTAACACCACAAAGAAATCAAGAGAACCAGAGATTTCTACTTGTTGCTAATGCATTTAGGAACTTTTATTTGTATGTTTCACAGGAAGAGATGAAGAGCTGTCTCAAGATAACAGTAAATAAATCCCCCTATATATATGAGAGGGATAAATGATACCTCAAATGTTCCTGTGACTTTTAAAGTTCAATGTTTAAAATTTAGTAACCTATCTAAAAAGAAGTTGCATTTTAAAAACATTTGCCTAGCGTTTCCAAATGGAAAGATTCTAGGCTCCTTACTAATTTTATGACATTTTTGAGGGGCTACTTGAAGTAATGACAAATCTAGATCTGATTAAGCCATTACAAAATGCCTGTAAAAGTAATGATATCAGGTTAATCGATATGTTTTTCTTTTAGATAGTTTACATATATCATGTGGTAACAAAATGTATTTAGTATGAATGTTTTTTAGCATAATAATTTTTAAGCATTTTGAAGGTTCCTACCAATACATAAAAATTGAAAAATATGCCCTACATATTTATATATTTATAATGTTTACTTATGCAATATATTTATTTGTTATATTAATTACTTCTATGTTAATTATTAATTCTATTTAAAAGCATAAAAGTTTGATGGGGTGATGAGGATGATGATGAAATAAACATTTAAAAATACTTTTATTTTAAGCTTTCATTTCATTCATTTAAAATATTAGCAATGTTATTTTAGTGATAACAATGGATAATTTTCAATATTTTTCAAAACTTCATTTTAAGTTTCATGAAACTATTTGAATTTGATTTGCTTCATTTTGACAACTGGTTTATGTTCAGTGTTGATGCTTGGTTGACATGAATGCACTTCTGCTAGTGTACTTACTAAATCTGACCACTAAAATTTCAACCTTATTTAACAAATATATCAAGGCTATTGTTGAAATTTACTTAGTAAATTCCTGTCTTCCCAATATCAAACAGTAGTTAATCTTGCAATATGAAAGGTAGAACATTTTAGTGTTTTTAACAGTGGATCAAATCTTTCATGCCAAGGACATTAAAATAGATAAACAAGTAAATACATTTTAATTTTTGTGAATTATTTATTAATTCTTATGGTTCAGGTATAAGGCAACCTCTTTGTGGTTCAAAATATTTTCATGGCATGATAGGCAAAATAATGATTACCTCAAAGAGCATAGGCTCTAATCTCCAGAATCCTTGATTATGTTACCTGGTATGATAAAAGGTGCGTTACAGATGTGATTAAGATTAAGGACCTTAAAATTGGGAGATGATTCTGGAATATCCAGGTTGGACAATATAATCACATGAATCCCTGAAAGCAGAAGAATGGATCAAAGAGATGCAATAGGAACAGATGGAGAAGAGGTTTGGAACATAAGAGACACTTGCCTTGTTTCTGGCATTGAGGATGGAGGAAATGGGAACATGAGCCGAAAAAGATGGTTGACTAATAGAAGCTGGGAATGGTTGTCAGGTGATTATCAGCAAGAAAATAAAGAACTTAGTCCTACAACCACAAGACATTGAAATCTGCCATTAACCCAAATTAAAGGAAACCATTTCTCCTCTATCACCTGCAGAAAGTAATTCAGCTTGCCAGCATCTTGATTTTAGGCCAGTGAAACCCATATAGGGCTTCTGACTTTCAGAAATGTAGGGCAATAATTTTGTGTTGTTTAATCATTTATGTTTGTAAAGATTTGTTGTGGCAGTGACACTAATACACATGACATTATAAAGATTCTAATATTAAAATAATTGACGCAAAATTCCTAGATTTACTAGGGAATGGAGAAAACAGAATGATTGTTAGCTACCTTTCTTTGATGGAAAACTGCAGAATATAAACATGAGAAAATTTTCCTGAATAACATTCTTAGTGCAGATGTCCAAATAATTCTTGGGATAGTTTTCTTTTTCCTTCAAAAACAGCCTCCATGGAAAATAAGGACTGCCAGTGAAGTGAAACTAGTAGAATGCTTAAAAACTCAAAAGTAGATCCAAAACATCATTTTGCTCAAGAATTTAACAAAATGGCACAGAAAAATTTGAAAACTGTATACTAAGAATTTTATAGGATGTTTTATAGGATATTTGGGGCTTTTCTTTCTTGTTTCTTATGGGATGAAAACAGTCCTTGGTCTTTGGTATAATAACTGAAGACATGTGTTAATAATTAAAATATCCCTGAATTTTTAAGCCAGTTTCAGGACAAATTTGTCAGTAAAAAAAATGCCTGAATTCCAAAATATTTACCTTTAAGTTTCTTGAGATTATTAGTTCTTCTGTCCCAGGGGGAAAAAAATCATATTCAGGCTGACAAAGAGCAAGATGAAAGGCAGAAAGGAATCTTTGACTTTCCAAAAACTCTATCATGTATATAGACACCAAAATAAGAGGACCCTTCTCCCTGACAAGGTATTTTTTTCTCCTGTAGATCTTTTGTTCCCATATTTTTATTGGTACATTATAATTATACACAATGCTAGGATTTGTTGTTACAAATTTGTACATGCATATAAAGAATAATATGATTTGGTCATCATTCCCCTTTCCCTCCTCTTCTCCCTCTCCCTGGTCCCTACACACGCACGTACACATACATAATGGTGGAATTCACTGTGGTATATTTGTATATGCACAAAGTGTAATGTTTTCAAAATCATTTCAAATTTCCTTTTCCAATCCTCCTTCTCCCTCCCTCTCAATCCTCTTAAACTCCACTGATCTTCCCTATATCTTTATAATATCTGATCGTCCCTCTTCCTCCCCCCACCCTTATTTTGCCCTAGCTTCTGCATACAAGAGCAAACATTTGAACCTTGATTTTCTTAGTCTGGCACATTTCCCTTAAAAATGATGTTCTCTATTTCCATCCATTTACTGATAAATGTCATAATTTCACTCTATGGCTGAGTAAAATTCCATTTTTTTTTATGTGTGTGTGTGTATCTCTGTCTCTATCTCTATCTATCTATGTATCACATTTTATTAATGCTTTCATCTATGATGGGCATCTTGGCTGGGTCCATAACTTGGCTATTTTGAATTGTACTATAAACATTGATGTAGCTATATCACTATAGTATGCTGATTTTACTTCTTTGGATAAATAACAAGGGGTGCCATTTCTACTTTTTGAGGAATATCCATACTGATTTCCAGAGTGGTTGTACTAAATTGCAGTCTCATCAACAATGTATGAGTGCATCTTTTCCCCCCCATCCCTTGCCAGCATTTATTATTATTTTCATTCTTGTTAATTGCCCTTCTGACTGCAGAGAGATGAAATTAAATGTAGTTTTGATTTAAATTTCCCTGATTATGTTTTTTATGTATTTGTTGGTGATTTGTGTTTCTTCTTTAGAAATATCTGTTTCATTCTTTTGACTATTCATTGATATTGTGTGTGTGTGTGTGTGTGTGTGTGTGTGTTTGTGTGTGTTACAGAAGAGATAGAGAGATAGAGATACTTATTTAGTTCTTTTTTTTTGGCTATATTGGTTTCCTTTTTATTATTAATTTATTTTAATTAAAAATCATAAATTTACATAGGGCAATATTGTTTGATTCATTTCTGTTATTTTTTTCCCTTCCCCCCACCCCTCTTTCCCCTCTATAGAGTCCTTCCTTCCTCCAATTCCTTACCACCACACCTTATCCCTAACCCTAAACCTAACCCTAACCCTAACGCTAACACCTCATACCCCCCTTATATGTCCTCATCCACTTATCAGCGAGATCATTCGTCCTTTAGTTTTTGAGATTGGCTTATCTCACGTAGCATGATATTCTCTCCAATTTCATCCATTTGCCTGCAAATGCCATAATTTTATCATTCTTCATGGCTGAGTAATATTCCATTGTATATATATGCCACAGTTTCTTTATCCATTCATCAACTGAAGGGCATCTAGGTTGGTTCCACAATCTGGCTATAGTGAATCGAGCAGCTATGAATATTGATGTGGCTGTATCTCTGTAGTATGCTGATTTTAAGTCCTTTGGGTATAGGCCAAGGAGTGGCATAGCTGGGTCAAATGGTGGTTCCTTTCCAAGCTTTCTGAGGAATCTCCATACTTTGCAACCCCACAAGCAATGTATGAGTGTACCTTTTTCCCCACATCCTCGCCAACACCTATTGTTGCTTGTGTTCTTGATAATCGCCATTCTAATTGGGGTGAGATGAAATCTTAGGGTAGTTTTGATTTGCATTTCTCTTATTACTAGAGATGTTGAACATTTTTTCAATATATCTGTTGATTGCTTGTACATCTCTTCTGTGAAGTGTTTGTTCGTTTCCTTAGCCCATTTGTTGATTGGATTATTTGTATTCTGGTGCAGAGGTTTTTGAGTTCTTTATAGATTCTGGAAATTAGCGCTCTATCTGAAGTATGAGTGGCAAAGATATTCTCCCACTCTGTAGGCACTCTCTTCACATTACTGATAGTTTCCTTTGCTGAGAGAAAGCCTTTTAGTTTGAATCTAACCCAGTGGTTGATTCTAGCTTTTATTTCTTGTGCTATGGGAGTCCTGTTAAGGAAGTCTGATCCTAAGCCAACAAGTTGAAGGTTTGGAACCTACTTTTTCTTCTATAAGATGCAGGGTCTCTGGTCTGATTCCGAGGTCCTTGATCCATTTGTTGAGTTTCGTGCAGGGTAGAGATAAGGATTTAGTTTCATTGTGTTGATATGGATTTCCAGTTTTCCCAGCACCATTTGTTGAAGAGGCTATCTTTTCTCCCATTGCATATTTTTGGCACCTTTGTTTAGTATGAGAAAATTGTATTTATTTGGGTTTGTGTCTATGTCCTCTATTCTGTACCATTGATCTACCTGTCTATTTTGGTACCAATACCATGCCGTTTTTGTTACTATTGCTTTGTAATAGAGTTGAAGCTCTGGTATTGTGATACCCCCTGCTTCACTCTTTCTACTGAGGATTGCTTTAGCTATTCTGGGTTTCTTATTCTTCCAGATGAATTTCATAATGGCTTGCTCTATTTCTGTAAGGTACACCATTGGATTCTATTGGAATTGCACTGAATCTGTACAGCACTTTTGGTAGTCTGGCCTTTTTGACAATATTAATTCTGCCTATCTAAGAACATGGGAGATTCTTTCCATCTTCTAAGGTTTTCTTTAATTTCTTCTTTAGTGTTCTGTAGTTCTCATTGTAGAGGGTTTTTCACCTCTTTTGTGAGATTGATTCCAAATATTTTATTTTTTTTCAATGCTATTGTGAATGGGGTAGTTTTCCTAATTTCTCTTTCTGAAGATTCATCACTTATGTATAAAAATGCATTGGATCGATGAGCATTGATCTTGTAACCTGCTACTTTACCTGAATTCACTTATGATTCTAAGAGTTTTCTGGTGGAATTTCCAGGTTCCTCTAAATATATAATCATGTCATCAGCGAACAGGAATAGTTTGAGTTCCTCTTTTCCAATTCGTATCCCTTTAATTTCTTTGGTTTTTCTAATTGCTCTGGCTAGAGACTCAAGAACGATATTGAATAGAAGTGGTGAAAGAGGGCCATCCCTGCCTTGTTCCAGTTTTTAGGGGGAATGCTTTCAGTTTTTCACCATTTAGAATGATATTGGCCATGGGCTTAGCGTAGATGGCCTTTACAATGTTAAGGAATGGTTCTCACTACCCCAATTTTTTCTAGTGTTTTGAGCATGAAGGGATGCTGTATTTTATCAAATGCTTTTTCTGCATCTATTGAAATAATCATGTGATTCTTAACTTTTCGTCTGTTGATATGGTGAATGACATGTATTGATTTCCGGATGTTGAACCAACCTTGCATCCCTGGGATAAAACCACTTGATCGTGGTGCACTATCTTTTTAATATATTTTTGTATGCGATTTGCTAAAATTTGTTGAGAATTTTTGCATCGATGTTCATAAGGATATGGTCCGAAATCTTCTTTCCTTGATGTGTCTCTGTCTGGTTTACGTATCAGGGTGATATTGGCTTCATAGAATGAGTTTGGGAGGGTTCCCTCCTCTTCTATTTTATGGAATACTTTGAAAGTATTGGAATGAGCTCTTCTTTAAAGGTTTTGTAGAACTGGGCTGAGAACCCAGTCAGGTCCCGGACTTTTCTTTATTGGTAGGCTTTGATGACCTCTTCTATTTCATTGCTTGAAATTGATTTATTTAAGTTGTGTATGTCCTCCTCGTTCAGTTTAGGTAATTCATATGTCTCTAGAAACTTGTTGATGTCTTCGAGGTTTTCTCTTTTGTTGGAGTATAGATTTTCAAAATAGCTTCTAATTATGTTTGTATTTCACTCGTGTCTGTTGTGATATTCCTTGTTCATTCCGAATTTTAGTAATTTGAGTTTTTCTCCCTCTTTCTCTTTGTTACTGTGGCTAAGGGTTTATGAATTTTGTTTATATTTTCAAAGAACCAACTCTTTATTTGTTAATTTTTTCCGATTGTTTCTTTTGTTTCAATTTCATTGATTTTGGCTCTGATTTTAATTATTTCCTGTCTTCTACTACTTTTGGTGTTGGTCTGCTCTCCTTTTTCTAGGCTTTGAGCTGCAGTGTTAAGTCATTTATTTGTTGACTTTTCTTCTTTTGTTGAATGTGCCCCATGAAATAAATCTTCCTCTAAGTACTGCTTTCATAGTGTCCCAGAGATTTTGATATGATGTGTCTTTGTTCTCGTTTACTTCTAAAATTTTTTAAATTTCCCTCCTAATGTCTTCTTTTATCCATTCATCATATAATAGTGTATTATTTAATCTCCAGGTATTGGAGACGTTTCTGTTTGTTATTCTGTCCATTTATTTCTAATTTCAATCCCTTATGAATCCGATAGAATACAAGGTAGTAACCTCTATCTTCTTGTATTTGCTAACATTAGCTTTGTGGCATAAGACATGGTCTATTTTAGAGAACGATCCATGTGCTGCTCAGAAGAACGTGTATTCGTTCTTTGTTGGATGGTATATTCTATATAAGTCGGTTAAGTCTAAATTGTTGATTGTGTTATTGAGATCTATGGTTTCTTTATTCAATTTTTTTTTGGAAGTTCTATCCAGTGGTGAGAGAGGTGTGTTAAAATCACCTAGTATATTATGTTGTGGTCTATTTGATTTCTGAATTGAGAAGGATTTGTTTGGCGTACATGGATGAGCCAATGTTTGGGGCATAGATGTTTATGATTGTTATGTCTTGCTGATTTATGATTCCCTTAAGCAGTATGTAATGTCCTTCTTTATCCCTTCTGACTAGTTTTGGCTTGAAGTCCACGTTATGTGAAATGTGGATGGATACTCCAGCTTTTTTGCTGTGTCCGTGTGCATGGTATGTTTTTTCCCACCTTTCACCTTTAGTCTGTGGGTATCTCTTTCTATAAGATGAGTCCCTTGAAGGCAGCAAATTGTTCGATTTTTCTTTTAATCCATTCTGCCAGTCTATACCTTTTGATTGATGAGTTCAGGTCATTAACATTGAGGGTTATTATTGTGATATGATTTGTATTCTTAGTCATTTGACTCATTTTTGTTTTTTGACATGATTTGGTTTCCCCTTTATTTGGCTATTCCTTTAGGTTAGTTCCTCCCGTTGCTGATTTGCATCGTTGTTTTTCATCTCTTCCTCAGGGAATATTTTGCTGAGAATGTTCTGCAATGCTGGCTTTCTTTTTGTAAATTCTTTAGCTTTTGTTTATCATGGAAGGATCTTATTTCATCATCAAATCTGAAAATAAGTTTTGCTGGGTGTAAGATTCTTGGTTGGCATCCATTTCTTTCAGGCTTGGTAAATGTTTGTTCTAGGCCCTTCTAGCTTTTAGGGTCTGGACTAAAAAAATCTGCTGATATCTTATTGGTTTCCCCCTGAATGTAATTTGATTCTTTTCTCTTGTGGCCATTAAAAGTCTGTCTTTATTTTGTATGTTAGGTATTTTCATAATAATGTGCCTTGGTGTGGGTCTGTTATAATTTTGTATATTTGCAGTCCTATAAGCCTCTTGTACTTGGTTTTCCATTTCATTCTTCAGATTTGGGAAATTTTCTGATATTATTTCATTGAATAGATTGTTCATTCCTTGGTTTGTTTCTCTCAGCCTTCCTCAATCCCAATAATTCTTAAATTGGCCTTTTCATGATATCCCATAATTCTTGTAGATTCTGTTCATGATTTCTTACCATCTTTTCTGTTTGGTCAACTTTGTTTTCAAGAGTAAATATTTTTTCTTCAGTATCTGAGGTTCTGTCTTCCAGGTGTTTCTATCCTATTGGTTATGCTTTCTATGGAGTTTTTAACTTGGTTTATGTTTCCTTCATTTGAAGGATTTCTGTTTGTTTTTTTTTTCAGTATCTCTAACTCTTTATTGAAAATGATCTCGTTTCCAGTATTTGCTCCTTTAACTGTTGATTGGTGCCATCATTTAATGCCTGCATTTGCTCTTTCATCCCTCCTTCAATGCCTGCATTTGCTCTTCATCTCCTCGTTTGCTTCCCTGATTGTTTTAATTATGTACATTCTGAACTCCCTTTCTGACATTTCTTCTGCTATGCTGTCATTGGGTTTTATTGATATAGTATCTAGGTTTGTTGGGACATTTTCTTCCTTTTGTTTTCTCATATTGTTCAGATGTCAGTGGACTTTGTGATATTGCAGAATTCTTCTATTGACTTATAGTGTCCCTGTAGATTTCCAGTGTATCACCTTCCTGCCTTCAGTAGCCTGAAGACTTGGAGTAACTTGATATGCAGTGCTTCCAAGGAAAGCTGCCCCTAGCCGCTACTGGTTCCCAGGACTTGAAACTGGCTCTGTGTGGAAAGGCTCTCACTGGGAGGCCTGCTCTGTGAAGTTAGCCTGGAAAGGCGCTTCCCGCCGGAGGGGGCCAGGCTGCGGGCTGCTTGGGGGAAGTCCCTGGCTGCCCTGTCCTTGTCTCTGAAGCAACCTGCAGGCAGGAAATCACTGCCCTGGTTCAGGGACTTGAAGCTTGGTTCTGTGCAGAAAGGCTCTCACTGGGGGGGCCTGCTCCGAGATGCTGGAGAATCTGGCCCTGTGGCAGGAGCCCACCGCCAGAGTGCGCAGAGCTGCCTGGGGAAGACTCTAGCTGCCCTGCCTTACTCTAATAAGCCACTTGAATCCGGGCCTGCCACCTGGGCAGCGCTTCACCAGGTGGGAGAGACTCACCCCAAGCTCTATTTTAGTCCGAGTCTCTCAATGCCTCCCCTTCTTAAATCCTGGATTCTAGAGTGACTGGAGATGCAGTCACCCCCTAGTCCACCATCTTGGATTGCCCTGTGGAAAAAGCCTGCGGCTGGGGGGGTGTGTGGCAGGTCGTCTGGAGAGGTCTCTGGCTGCCTTGCTCTGGTCCCAGAGGCTGCTTGGGGCCGGAGGTCACCGCTGGCTTGGGGACTTGTGGCTGGCTCTGTGTAGAAAGGTTCTCACTGGGCGGTGTGCTCTGAGAAGCTAGCCTGGAAAGGCCTTATTTAGTTCTTTATATATATATATTCTGGATTCTAATTCCCTATCAGAGGAGTAGCTGCCAAATATTTTCTCCTATTCTACAGGGTCTTTCCTCATGCTCTTAATCATTTTCTTTTCTGTTGTGAAGATTTATGTTTGATCCCATTTATTGGTTCTTGGTCTGTTACTTGAGCTTCAGGGGTCTCGTTAAGGAAGTTGGTGCCTGTCTCAATATGTTGAAGTGTTGAACCTATGTTTTCTTCAAGCATGTTGCAAAGTTTCTGATCTAATTCCTATGTCTTTAATCTACCTTGATTTGATTTTTTTGTGTAGGGTGAGAGATAAGGATCTAGTTTCATTCTTCTACATATGAATATCCATTTTTTTCTCAGCTCCATTTATTTAAAACACTGTCTTTTCTTCAACATGAATTTATGGCATCTTTGTCAAGTATTAAATGACTGCAAGTATGTGGGCTTGTATCTGCGTCTTTTATTTTACTCCATTGTTTTTTATGTCTGTTTTGGTACCAATACTATGCTGTTTGTTTAAACTAAGTTCTGTAGAATAATTTCAAATCAGGTATTGTGATGCCTACCGCATCACTGTTCTTGCTCAGTATCGCTATGGCTATTCTGGGTTTCTTATTATTCCAAATGAATTTTAGGACTTTTTTTCTAGCTCTCTGATGAATGTCTTGGTATGTTGATGGGGATTGCTTTGAATCTGCATAGTGCTTTTGGTAGTATGACTGTTTTGACAATATTATTTCTTCCTATCTAGGAACATGGGAGGTTTTTTCATTTTCTAAGTTCTCCAACTTCTAAGTTCAGTGTTTTATAATTTTCATTGCAGAGTTTTTTTTTTTTTTTTACCACTCTTGTTAGATTAATTTCCAATATTTATTTTATTTTATTGAGAATATTGTAATGGAACAGTTTTCTAGATTTATTTCTCTGAAAAACCACTACTGGTGTATAGGGAAGCTATTGACTTATGAATGTTGGCCTTGTGTCCTGCTAGTTTGCTGAATTCATGTATCAGTTCTAGAAGTCTTCTGGTGGAGTTTTTTGGGTCTTCTAGATATAGGATCATGTCATCAGCAAACAGATATAATTTGATTTCTTCTTTTCCTGTCCATATCCCTTTAATTTCTTTCTCTTGCCTGATTGCTCTGGCTAGAGTTACAATTAAATTGAATAGAAATGGTGAGAATGGACATCCTGGTCTTGTTCCTGATTTTAGAGGAAATGTGTTTGGTTTTCTCTGTCAGTATGATGTTGGCTTTGTTATATGTAGCCTTTACAATGTTGAGGCTGTTCCTTCTATTCCTAGTTTCTCCAGTGTTTTTAACATGAATTATTTACCAAGGCCTTTTCTACATCTATTAAGATGATCGTATAATTCTTGTCTTTAATTCTGCTTATGTGATGAATTATACTTATTGACTTGCATATGTTGAACAAACCTTGCATCCCCAGACTGACACCCCTTGACCATAGAGTACTATCTTCTTGATTTGTTTTTGAAAGTGATTTGCTAAATTTTTTTGAAGATATTGCATCTATGTTTATCAGGAATATTGGTCTGTAGTTTTCTTTCCTTGGTGTATCTTGTCTGGTTTTACTATCATAGAATATGATTTGGGAGGGAGTAGTTCCTCCCTTTCAGTTTCATGTAAAGATTTGAGAAAGACTGATGTTAGTTCTTCTTTAAAATCTGGTAGAACTCAGTTGAGAATTCATCTGGTCCTGAAATTTTCTTTGTTGGATGGCTTTTAATTGCTGTTTTGATTTCACTGCTTGATATTGGCCTTTTAGGTTTTCTTTATCTTCCTGGATCAGTTTGTGCAGGTCATAGAAATTCATCTAGAAAATTTTAATGTCTTCTAGGTATTACATTTTTTCATAATATAAATTTTCAAAATAGTTTCTAATGATCCTCCAATTTCAGAAGTATCTATGATGATATCTCTCTTTTTACCTCTGTGTTATTTGGATCTTCTCTGTCTTTCTTTTGCTTAATTTGGTTAAGGATTTATTCAATTTTATTTCTTTCTTTTAACTTTTACTTTGTTTTTATTTATTTTATGTGGTGCTGCTGAGGATCAAACCAGTGCCTCACATATGATAGGCAAGCACTCTGCCACTGAGTTACAGCCCCAGCCACTCAATTTTATTCTTTTTAGAGGATCATTTCTTTGTTTATTGATGCTTTCTGCTGTCTTTTATTCTCAATGTCATTAATTTTGGCTCTGAATTAAATTATTTCCTGTCTTCTACTGATTTTGGCATAATTAATTACTTTTCTAGGTCTTGAGGTAGCGCATAAGCTTATTTATTTGAGATCTTGCTATTTTTTTTTAAATGTAGAAACTCGATGTTATAAATTTTCCTGTTAGAACTGTTTTCATATTGTTCCAGATACTCTGGTATGTGATCTCTGTTCTCATTGTTCCTAAGAATTTCTTGATTTCTCCTATGATACATTATTAATTTAAGTGTTGTTCAATCTATCTGGGATTTAATGTCAAAGATGTAGTTTCTTTTTTATGTAATTAGGTGCACAGACATTTAAGGCATATATTTACTATCATTTTTTTTTGTTGTTGGATAATTTCCTTTACCAGTATATAATGATTTTCTTTGTTGCTTCTGATTAATTTTTGTTTGAGGTATGCTTTTTCAAATATGTGAATAGCTCGTCCTGCTTGTTTTTGGACTCCATTTATATTGACTGTTTTTCTACCCTTTTATTTTCACCCTGTGGATGTCTTTGCCTATGAGATGAGTCTCTTGCAAGCAGCATATAGTTGGATCTTGTTTATTAACCCATTCAGCCAATCTATGTCTTTTAGTTGGGTAGCTGAGACCATTTATATTCAGGGTTATTATGGAGAGATGTTTGTTATTTCCTGACAGTTTGGTTTGTTTGCTCTATTTAATTCTGTCTGGACTTGCATTTACTTAGTTAGCCTTCTAATGAGTTTCATATATTTGGGATTTTTTTTTAACTTTCTAGTTCTTCTTTTTCCTAAGATCTTGTTTATTTCATTGATGATCAGTTTTTCATAGTTCATCTCTGGAATTTCATCCAGTTCTGTATCTGTGGATTTCTTTGGTGGGGGATTATAAATTTTGAGGAGAGATTTGTTTGCCTGTTTCCTTACATTTTCAGGGGTCTTGACTTGGTGCATCAGTTGAGATTAATTACCTTTCTTCTTTTATATGACTATTCATTTGAGTGTAGTTATATTTTTATTCTAGGGACTTCTCTGTTTCTGATGTATGAAAAGATGTCCAGAAGAAGGACATGAGGTCCTCTTCTATTTGTTCCTACTTGTGTCCCAGTTGTTGGTTTGGTCTTTCCTTAGGTTTTATGTTGAAGCATTTTTGAGGATCAAGTGGTGCTAGCTTTTGTGTGGAGGGAGGTTTGCTGTTACTCTGGTGAGTTGTGAATATTGCTTACCAGCAATACTCTCTACTCTCAGAAATTGAAGTATCCCAATTAATTTCCAGCCCTTAGTAGAGATGGGTCAAACCAGGAATAATAATGATGTTAGCAACAGATGTACAGCCTTAAAATAATTATTTAGTATCTACTTTGACATGTATAGCATTAATTACCACCTGTATAAGAATGATAGGTTAGCAATTAACCTCAGCACCCAAAAACGAAAAGACAAAAACCATGAACAAGAACAGACATTAAACAGCAGGTGTCTATTATATTTTATACTATTAATAATAACAACAACATGAATGAGATAGGAATTACACAGACTACATTATTCTATCACATAGTGGAATTGTATTTTCTTAAGTGAAGAGAAAATAGGGTAGGAAAGCAAGAGAAAGTTTGAAATATTTAAAAAGTAAACAGAGGAGAAGCAGGAGATAGGTAGCCAATGATGACTATAAGAAGGAGGAATAAAAAATAACTAAGGTAATAAAATAATGAAAGAGAGAAAAAGGGAACAAGAAAATTCAGCTATTAATGGCAGGAGAGAATGAAGAGGGGCAATAAGAGGGTAAAAATCAAGGTATGAACAAACAAAAAAATGTAAGATCAAAACAAACTAAATTCACGCAAAATTGTACCCCTCTGAAGTTAAACCGAGGCTATATATAAATAGGTGAAGAAGAAGCAATTAAAGTGAGGTAAAATTATATGAAATATATATATATATATTTATATCTCCCCCATAGTCACACAGAAAGAAGTAAAATTTTAATTTGATTTAAAAATTCTAATTTAAATTTTTTACGAAATATAAAAAATTCTTTTTTTTAATAATTTTTTTTTTTTTTTTTTTTTTTTGCGGTGCTGGGAATTGAACCCAGGGCCTTGTGCTTGTGAGGCAAGCACTCTACCACCTGAACTACATTCCTAGCCCTAAAAATTCTTAATGAGAAATAAAGGGCTTGCATACTTTGAGGTGGTCAAAACTTTTGGCAAGGATTGATTTTCATCCTTTGTATTTATTTATGGACTCTATAACCTTGGGGTCAAGGATAATTAATTTCAATGTCTTTGTGTTTCTCACCAAGCTGCCAGTCATTGTTGCTAGGAGCCAAAGCTGGTTGTAGTAATTCTTAGCTTCTGCCTTATCGTATAGGGTGGGGTAGACTGGTGAATGCTAATAAGTGGTGTATACTACTGTAGTGGGGCTGGTATAGAGTTCTAAAGTGGAGGTTCCAGTAGTTGGGATTTAGTCTTGGCTGACCTTGGAAATCTGTTGGTGGGTATCAGATTTGATCCACACCCTGTTGTTGGGGAGATGCTGATCTCTGCTGGATGTCTGGGTCTCAGGCGTCTCCTATAAATTCAAATTTTAGAGTGAGAAGCTTAAACCTCCACAAAAAAAAAAAAAAAACCTCCACAGGTCTCACTTCACCACCAATGAATGTGAATTACCCAGGATCAACCTGACATGAGATGAACCTATCTGGCTGCTTACTGACATTGTCCCAATAGCTCACAAGGATTTGAGCAGCAAGGGTATCTCTGCTTCCTTGGTGTCCCAAGTCTGGTTCACCTGGGCACAATTCTGTTTCAGTCATACTGGTCCAGCATGCTCTGGACCCACAGTACATGACTACTGAGTCAGGTTGGCAACTTCCTTTATGAGTTCCTGATCTACCTTCTTTGCTTGCTTCCCCATAGTTACTTAAAAATGATTCCTGCTGTGTTGACCCTGGTTCACCTCATAACCTAAATTTCCACCTCTGTGAGCCCAGCAATTTGGGGCATGCTTTACTCAACAACTTCCCCTACCATCTCCTGTTAAGATCGATCTCTCTATATTCCACAGGTTCCCTAAGCAATTATTTTCATGGCATTTTTCTCTGTCTGTGCACAACTCAGAAGCTGTACCCACTGCCACCACCAGCCAATCTCGAATGTGGTTGAAATTGGAAGCTGGGAAATGATTGGATTCTTTAGGGGACAAACTGAAGCTAACTATTCATTAATTTTATTTGATTTTTAATTGAATTTATTTGAACCAAGATAAAACATGGAGCAACCAGTTGCAAAAGAGATGTCATCAAAAAATTGTTTTTGCAAGTGTTACTATAAAATTGTGTGTGTGTGTGCATGCACCCATGCAAGAAAGATTCTGATTCTTGTTGCAACCAGTGGGACCAAACTCCCAGCTTTGGCAAGGGGCGAAGGGGGATTGGAAAATAAAGATTCACAGACACAGATCTTGAAGATTAAACTGGGATCAGGTGGAGCTCTGCTCTCTGATGGAAATGCAGGTCTAAAGAGTTATGTCAGCAATATTTATTTATATATAACTCATTATTAGGTGAAAGGACTATGCAACCATATTCTTTGTATTCAGGAAAGTTACAGAAACTAGGACATCTATGTAGCTTTTCCACTGTTGCGATCCACAGTTGCAAAGTGCAATGTTAGGAGCTTTGTGTAGCTTTCAAGAAAGTCCATTGTTTAAAGTTACTGTAAAGTGGGCAGGAACCAGAGAAGCATAGCTGGTGAAACATTGTGGTTGTTTAGCATAAGAATTCCTTCCTTCCCAGGAGCTGTGTGCCTGAGATCCAGGTCAGAACTGATAGGACTCTTGCACAGAGCCTCCTCATGCAGGACATTGCCACAGCAGCTAAGCAATCCTGTGCCCTTCCTTGTACAAAAACATTCCCAGGCATCAGGCATGTCACAGCCATGGGGTCATCAGAGACCCCCCAGTCTCAGTCACTGCTTCCCATCCTCTGTTACCATTCTCAACGGATTCTCAAGTATAAATGTTGGCATATTCGTACTTCTGTCACAGAATCACTCACTTCTGATCTTGCTTAAAGTGGAGTCTTATTTCCACCATTCCAGTTATCATTAGCTTGTAACTGGGTCTTTTTATTTCTTTTCCCTTTTTTAACTGTTTTATTACTTACTTAACTAAGGGGAAAGGGCAATACTATAATGTCTTCAAATGAAATTGACTACTACTATTTTTTTATTTGCCATGAATGATAGTGCAAAGATGTCATTATTGGGAACCATTAACCATAAGCTAAAATGAAATCTTTTGGAATAAATGAAATTTTTGTTTGTATCTCTGAGGAAAAGAAAGATTATCTATTGGAATAGAACAAAGAGAATTATTCTGCTTCACTGTGTGAGAACTGCAACTTCATAAGTAGGGAATTGTATGTAAGATGAGTTTTTAATAACCGTTCAAGAGCCAGTTGAACAAATCATTTCAGACACTTTTCCAATCATCAGGAGAGTGTCACATTTAGTGTTTTTCCCTACTTCCAGCCCTACACTAAAAACAAAAACAAAACAAAACAAAAAAAAATCATAGGAAGAAATCAACAGCGAGGATTTCATTGTCTGCTTGCACTTCCATCCTGCTGTTTTCTGCCAAGCCAAGGAACTTTCTGTTTTTAAATTTCTTTCTCCAAAAATGATTCAAACTGACAGCAAAAGTGATGACAAAAATCAACAGCTAAGTTTAGTTGAGAAGACTCTTCAAGTCTGGTCCACTCTTTATCTGAAAAAGCTAATTGTATAGTTTTAAATGACAGGATGTAAAAAAATCACATTTTTTCCTTCTTGGTGGAAAATCAGCTTAAAAGTGGTCCTAATCCAATTTTGTGAGATGGTGTTTAGCAGGATATTTTTAGCAAGGATGTAAGTTTAATATAGACAAAAATACAGAATTATGGTAGCTTATTATAAAAAAAACATACCTTGAAAATTAGATATTTAGAAATAAGATGATCATGTTATTTTAACTAAATTTTTCTAAAATACAATTATTAAGCAGATGATATTTAACCAAAGTTGAAAGAACTATAGTTATAAAATGCTGTGGAAATAATCTAATGATTTAGTTTGCCATCAATGAAATATATTCCATGTGCATGCATAAATAGCCAATATATGGTTATCATTTTTTGTATATATATATATATATATATATATATACACCAAACCAAAGAGTTAGTTTAATTGGATAGACATGATATATATTATTTTAAATATATATAAAGTAATATTTTCATATATACTTTTTTGATTTTCCACAAAAATCTGAAAAACCTTTTCTAGTAGATGTCCTTCAATTAGTGGTCTGCAGTAATGAAACCCTAGGCAGATAAGCAATCTAAGATTTAAATTGCTAGGCATGTTCAGCAAAACCTAAGCTGTTTGCATATTCATATTTGAAAAAGAGCTTATGGCTTATCTCATCGCTACCTTTTGATAAGTGGATGCCAGTGGCTTTAGTGACTTGGTAGCATATTCTAGCAGCTTACGCAACCTATGGGTGAGAGAGACAGAAGAGAATTTCAAATTCCTGTTCTTTTGGCTTAAAATGTGTCTGTCTCTTTATGGCCCTTGCCTTAGAGAGAAAAGACTCAAAAACATTCAGGAAATCACACTATCACTTTTTTATTTTACAGCATTTTATCTAGTGGATCCTTCATTGGCCCAGAGTCTGATACTATATCTATATTATCTTGGTACATGTGTTTACAAAAATATAAGTGGTTAAATCTTACTTACTCCCAAAATAGGATATAAAGTGATGAAAAAAAAAAAAAAAAAAAAAAAAAAAAAACCAGATGTGATAGATGTGATGATGTTATTGGCAAGGGTCCCTAAGGGGTCCTGGGTCTGGGTTCTTGGCATCCCCAACAAAGAACTGAGTGAGACACAAGAGGTTGGCAAGCAAAGTAAAGCTTTATTGAAAGTGCAAGTTCAGGTAGAACAGAGTGGGCCAAGTTGTGAAGTAACTTGCTTTTATTGGGCTGTGCTAGTTCTCCCTCTTAGCCTCTGGGTGGATCTGGGATTGATCGGCCTCTTGACTGACAGTTCAATTTGACCTAATTTCTTCTCTACTGCCCAAGCCTAAGTCCCCTCACTGCCAAAAAATGCAGAGAGGGTTAGCAAACTGCAATGCTAATGATATGTTAACTAGCAACAATTTAACTTGAGGTTAGTCCCTCAAGCCATTGTGCATGCCCAATTTCAGAGACTTTCCCTTTAGGTTCTTGAATTCTCTTGCAGTTGTCTGGCTTCTTCCCTTTAACTTCAAGATGACCCAGTGTCCCCCCATAGGAAGATGTTAGGTGGGGCTGAGGGGTTCTAGCCCTTCCCCTGATCCCGTTTCCTACCTAATATTTTCCCTAAGAGACATGATCCCAAAATTCCTTTTAGAGAAGCAGCTGGAGGTCTCTTCTTCCATATCTGCTTCGAAGTTGACAGTAGGTCGTTATTACTGACTTGTTGGGATTCAAGAAATTCTCTCCTAGCTGATCCAGTCTATTGGAGAAGGGATCTGTCTGTTGTTCCAGAGGTTTATATCCCATATGGACCATCACTTGACAGTGGACTCTCTTAATGATGCTGTTGACATTGTTAGTAATTTTAATAGGTAAGATCCAAAAAACAAAGTCAGGAGGAGCATTAAAAGGTGTCCTACCAAAGGTAGCAACCAAGACATCTGATTACAAATTTCTGACTATGATCTTCATAACTGTGACAATTATTGTTGGAATCAGTAGGCACAGTCTGCTAATTTCTTTGCTGCATCTCTTACAATTCCAAATTGGTTACCATACATCTAATATGTAAGAGACTTGGGGGAGAAATGGTTAACACATCCCTCAGCAGCAAGTTTCTTTAAGGCTATTAGTAATGTGATGTCAGAATCAAAACGTCTTCCAGATGCTCTTCTGCTAAGGATGTAGAAAGGAGAGGTGCTTTGTAGTTTGTTTTATTTTACGTTTTTCAATTGTGGAGCAGTTTTCTCCTTTACCTTCATACTTCTGTGCAGTACTAATACTAGTAGGCAGAATTATTATGGGTAGGATTGAACACTTGTCCAAACACAAACAAAAAAATCTGTGAGTTCATTCAAATGCTCAAATATGCTTCAATTACATTTGTAGAACAATCACTGTGGAATCAAGCAGTGATAGCCTCCATATGCTTTGAAAAATGTGTTTTATTGAAACTCCTTTCATTTTAATCTGATCATTTTTATTTAAAAAGTCATTATTGACTCACTAATGCTTTCAGCAACTTTTCCCATCTTGATGATGAATTTGAGCTACTTTATCTGCACTCAGATTTAATCACCCTTGAACTAATTACATACATTTACAAAATGGCTATATATTATATATATACCAGAACAACGGAGACTGAAACTTTATCATGTTAGGGTATATGACAGAAATATATTCAATATATATTTCTTTCTGATGAATAGTAGAATAAAAATTGAGTAAGTTCTCAGAATTGGAAAATTATTTGCTCACTTAAATATTATAGAAAATAGTACTTCAAGATACCTTATATTATCATCTTTGGTCATTTTAGTTACAAACCTACAATTGAGTTTTCCATTATGCTTTATCAATGATAGCACTAACTTTCAGTGCTCAGAACCATGGGTTATTCATCAATAAAATGGAGACAACATTATCTCATAGAACACCCCCTTCCAGAGAGGACAAAACAAGCTACACATATAAAATGCCTGACTTTTAGTAGATTCAAGGAAGGTGGCCTTAAGTTACACTTTTCTAACAATGGAAAATTGCACAAGACAGCATATGTGACCTGGGAAGATGCCTGATTTGTAACTGTTACTTAATCATTAGATTATCACCTTGGAATTTAATAAAATAATTTTGTTAATACTTAGTCTGGCAAAGAAGTATTTAAACTGTTTTTTCTCTATTTTCACCTTGAGCTTCCAATGTTATTTATAATACATATTTTAAATATTAGTTTTTAAAACTATAATATGACTACATGGACCCATCTTTAAGCACAGAATTTGGAAGGAAGTATTTCATGATTAAGAGGTTGATGTATAATAACAGATATGGGTAAAATCATGTAGAATGTTTTCCAAAGCATCAGACTTCCTGAATAAAATAAAAGAGACTTGATCAATGGGCCCCAAATGATTTTTTTTTTTTTTTAATTTTGTTTCTGGAAACATCACTCAAACTCCTGTGGCACATTTCTTTTCTTAAGAGTTTCTAATGAGCCATTACCCTAAATGATGCAGCTTTAATCATACATTTCCATTTAGCCCTTGACCAGTGGAAATGATTACCCTCTTATCTACATCTGGAATATCAGCACATTCAGCATCACTGTTATTTCCCATTTATTTTGCAATTTAGATCCTCAATTACAACCCTCTTGAAAAAAGGAACATTGGGTTTCAAATACAGATTTTATACTTATAAGAGATATTGGTGGACCAGTAGAATAGGACAGAGTAAGACACTGTATTCTTCCACATTTTCTGTTCTTCTCGGCCCCTTTGTTTAGCACAGGTTTCAAATATTTTCATATTTCTCAATTGATGAGTAAGACATGCAAATATCATTTCTCATTTTTTTTTCTTTACAAAGCAATGCAGTGCTTTGAAAAATAATGGGTAGAAGTCGATGGCAATGTGCTCTCAGGAAGAAAAGCATTCACATACACACATGCTTAAAATTAATATTTTGTGTGCTAACCAGAAGGTATATGAGTTCATATGTGTAAATAAATGTCAGTGTGATAACTGATGCTGGTGGGTTGATAGTACATAATGTTAAAAATTATATTGGCTTTGGAATGGACATTTATTCTGAGTTCTGTCATTCTTCAGTGAATTTGTAATTAATTTAAATTCCTTTAGTAAAAACTGACAACAAGAATTTGTAGCCCATTTTTTCTGGCAGAGGTGAAAAATAGTCATTTAAATTTCCATAAATAAGTATTCATTTACAGATAACTGGCTTCCCTCTAAATCATTTATTGGTATAACTACTAAGGTTTCTATCAGAAGAAATAATTAGTAAACATTTTCATCTATTTTTTTCAGTTTCTATTTAAGTCTCAAAGATGAAATGTTTCAGTGATACTGATGCTTACTTCTTTTATGACCTATCTTCTACAACATTGATATTTTCATTTCCAAAATAGCATCAGTTAATAGTTCCTTTACTATTCTGCTTGATACATAAATCCCAACTAATTGTTAGGATTAAAGTATATCCAGGGTTATAGTAAAAAAAAAAAAACAAAAAACAAAAAAAACCCTGAATTGAGATATGTAAAGGCTTAATCTGCACTATCCAATGCATTTTGGAAGAGCCAAAATTCCTCCCAGAAAGGTGGCAGTTTCATCAGTTAAATGTAATTATACTAAATAACAGATGACAATTGGTTTTCCTTAGATTCCAGGAATTAGTCTCTAAGAGACCTGTTCACCCCATCTGTAGATGAGGCGGATTGTTTTTTAAGAAAGGAGCATATGTGTTATAAATATTGTAACTAAAGATACCAGCACTTAGAGGAGCTTTTTATAAATCTCAGAGGGAAGGTACCAAGTCATGCCTCAGGTCTATTACAGCATCACATTCTGTTTATAGAGTCTGAGCTGTCTTGCTTAGCACAGATTTGAATGTGGGAGCCAAGGACAAAGGAGGATATCTTTTAGTTTGGAAGATGGAGTGACAGCCCTATCATTCTCTTTGTCTGTTTTCTACTCCTGGATTCATATTCCTTCCTGCAGTGGGATTTAAATTTATGTAAAATATTTGACCCTGTCAAGTGATTTTCACTTTATGTGTCAAAAGCTTGAATCCAGCATTGAACCACTGCATTTTAGGCTTCCGTATTCCATGGGAGCATTTTAAATCACCCTCAGAAAGGGAATTTTTCCTTTGACATGGGTTTCTTTTGTTAAAGGCATGCACCTCAGGGTTCTCTTAGCGATGCTCTTCCTTGTTTATACCCTTCTTATCTTTAAAACTGTTGCCACAGAAGATTTTAATATGTGATAACTCCCAGTCCAGGGAGATATCACTCCAAGCATATTTTAAAAACATTTTATTTATTTTATTTATTTCATCCAAGACAGCAGACTGTGGTCGGGAAATGTGTCTCCTGCGAAAGAGTAGAGAGATGAGAGAGGTTAGGGGTACTAGACTCTAGCCTTCTCCCCACCTTCCCAGAAATGTACCTTTGGTGCATAGCCTCCTTCACCAGAAAAGATGCCTTTTATTTTCTTTTAAAAAATTGTTTTTTAGTTGTTTATGGACCTTTATTTTATTTATTTTCTTATATGTGGTGCTGAGAATAGAACCCAGTGCCTCACACATGCTAGTGCTGTACCTAATTCACACACCCAGACCTCATGGGTGGTGGCTGATACCGAAGTGACTAATGAGGAAAACTCAATACCTAGCAAAAAATATGATGAAAAATAATTAGTGTAGAGATTACCCAATAGATCTAGTATGTTAAACTTTCACTTAAGACACATAAGGAGATGGAAAGAATTAAAGAGCAGAGAAAAATAAGAAGCTAAATTATTTTCACATTAACATCATCCCTTGTCTCCCACCTGCTTCCTCTCGCTATGTATATTAGTCTTTCAAGATTTCCCCCTTGTCTGAGCCTGTCGCTTCCCTGCTGGATTATTTTTTTTCTTACCTGAACTTGGAACTATGAGGAATGATTAGAGAGATTGTCAAATGCTTTCTATTTTCTCATCTCCTTGTCCTCTGTAGCTGTTTTTCAAACCCTCATCCAGATCAGCTCAATTGGCTGCTTTCTATGCTCCTGCTGGAAGGCTGAACCCAGCTGGAGGAATTATAATCACACTGATTTTCTACATTATAGGATTCTGAGTTTCATCCTCAGCTGGGCTCTTTATCCTGCTCAGCAACCATTTTCCGTGTTTGTCTCCTTAGCTTCCTATTTCATTCCCCAGGGTGGCTCTTAAACCCTTCTACAAATTAAGTGCAAACTCCCAATTCCATTTCACCAGCCCATTCTTTGCCACAGGGCTTGCTCCTACTTTCCAGAGCAAACAAATGGTCTTAAGTAAGTGAACTCTCAATTTACCCTTCCTCTTCCTTTTTGACATCTGCAGTCTTCCCTGCTTGGTGAGTTCATTTATGAGAAGAAAACCTCAGGCTGGTTGCCCACCTGTGTTTGTGATTCAATCTCTTCCCTATGGGGTGGTGGGGGCCTCTTAGTTGTTCTTGTAATCTATCAGTTGTAGCTTTTTCTCTTCTGACTGTAGAATACCACTGGACAAATTCACAATTTCTAAAAAAGAAAATGTATTTATAATGTGTCTGCCCCTGAACAACCTCTCTTCATCTTCTTCCTTTGTTATCAAACTAATTGATAGAATAATCTGAATTTAGCACCTCCATATATTCAGTTTTCATTTCACAAACTGTCCCAATTTTATTACCATCACCACTGTTGCAGTTAGATGTTGTATCATCGACCTCCTGGGTGGCTAATCCATTGCCTTCTTTTCCCATTTCTAGGTAATGCTTTTAAATGTTAACTATTTAATTTTTCTTGAATTTTGCCTATCTTTAAATTTCAGACCAATGATTTTTAACCTCTGCCTTTTGTTTGGAATTGGATGAACTCATCAGCATGTTGAGAGGCAGCATATAGGAAGTTGTCTACGTATGATCTCAGTTACCTCATCTAAAGATGGGGCTAGAAGAAACCTGTATGTAGAGTTGTTAAAGTTAGATATATTAGTTAATACAGTGCCTGGCTGTGATTAGTAGTCAGTGCAAATTACGTATCATTGTTTTTAGCTGGGCCCAGGTCATGTCCAAGTCCCAAAGGATTGGTTCGTAGGTACTAGCCTTTATAGTATGTCTTTTGGGATAAAAGCACCCAAAGTTGTGAAAGGCAATTCTTGAATCTGGAGCCAGAGAGACCTATGCTAATCCTAAATCCTAATTCTAAATCTAAACAAGACATGGAGGCAAATACCAAGACTAGGCCAGAGCTGGATCAAAGTGAAAGAGATTTGGGACAATGGAAGGAATCTAGAATAAGTGATGTCAGACTGGGTAGAAACCTGCTGTTCGCTGATTTCCTCCTACCTGTGTGACCAAGCATTTTGTATCTCTTCAATTAGTCATCATTCTCTACCCTTTAAATATTTGCATTTAAAAAATATTCTTTGCCCTTTTTTTATCTTTCACAGTTCAATATCTGGTGCCTACAACATTTATATCATTCTGGTTAAAATTTACTTCTCTTAGTCCCTATATTCATTTCTTATTCACTTATGTATTCTTATTTCCTTCAGAAACTTTCACAGATACCTCAGATTAAACACACCCAATATGATTGTGTGATCTTCTACCCAAACTTCCTCTTTGTTACATATTTCTTATTTTGAGATCATGATTATCACTATTGCCACAATTAAGCATAAAGAAGTCATTGTTACCTCCTTTCTTTTTAGGTTTGAGTCTAATTGTTTTTGTTTCTATCCCTACATACTAATTTCCAGGCCGGTCTTCATTTTACTCATCTGGACTACCTTCCTGAATGGTTAACTGATGCTCCTCCCATCTCTTTGTCCCTTGATCCACTGTTTACAGAAGATAAAGGCTTACAGAATAAAATTCAAATATCTTATAATGGCATACTAGTCATTGTTTCCAAATGTGCTGGCCACTTTCATACTTTTGGTATTTTTAAATAACACATATTGAGTATACATATTAATGGAATTCAGTGTGACATTTCCATGCACTCATTCAGTGTGTATCAATCTTATCACCCTTCCTTCACCCTCACCCCTCCCCTCCATTGCACACTTTCTTTACTTTTATTTATTTTATGTTTTTAAAAAATATTTTTCATTTGTTCTAATTAGTTATACATGACTGTAGAATGCATTTTGACACATCATGCATAAATGGGAGTATAACTTCTCATTCGTCTGGTTGTACATGATGTAGAGTTATACAAGTCATGTAATTATATAAGTATATAGGGTAATAATGTCTGATTCATTCTACTATCATACCTACTCTCATGCCTCTTCCCTCCCTTCACTCTCCTCTGTCTAGTCCAAAATACTTCTATTCTTAACCTCCTCCCATATTGTTAATTAGTATCCTCATATCAGAGAAAACATTCAACCTTTGGTTCTTTGGGATTGGGTTATTTCACTTAGCATAATATTCTCCAGTTCTATCTGCTTACCAGCAAATGCTATTTCATTCTTCTTTAGGGCTGAGTAATATTACATTGTGTATATATACCATATATTCTTTATCCATTTTATCTGTTGAAAGATACCTAGGTTAGTTCCATAGTTTAGCTATTGTAAATTGAGCTGTATAAACATTGATGTGACTGCATCACTGTAGTATGCTGATTTTAAGTCCTTTGGGTATAAACTGAGAAGTGGGACAGCTGGGTCAAATGGTAGGTCCATTCCAAGTTTTCTAAGGAATGTCCATACTGCTTTCCATAGTGGTTATAGCAATTGCATTCCCACTGGCAATATATAAGTATGACTTTTCCCCTACATCCTCACCAGCATTTATTTATTGTTAAAATTATTTATTTTTTATTTTTTACAGACTGAATTTTGATTCATTGTACACAACTGGGGTACATCTTTTCATTTCTATGGTTGTACCTGATGTAGATTCATACCATTCATGTAATCACACATGTACATAGGGTAATGATGTCTGTCTCATTTCAACATTTTTCATATCCCACTCCCTCATTTCCTTCTACATAATCTAAAGTTCCTCCATTCTTCTCTCATGTTACTTGTATTCTTTTTTAAAAATTTAATTATTTATTTTTAAATTTTTTACAGACTGCATTTTGATTCATTGTACACAAATGTGGTACATCATTTTGTTGTACAAGATGTAGATTCATACCATTTGTGGAATCATATATCATGCTAAGTGAAATAATCCCCCAAAATGTTATTTTTATTCTTAATGATTGTCATTCTGATTGGAGTGAGATGGAATCTCAGTATAGTTTTTATTTGCATTTCTCTGTTAGAGATGTTAAACATTTTTTCACTTATTTGTGGATGATTGTATTTCTTCTTCTGTTTGTTCATTTGCTTTGCTCATTTATTAATTGTGTTTTTTGGGATTTTTTGGTGTTAAGTTTTTTGAGTTCTTTATAAATTCTGGAGATTAGTGCTCTGAGGTGCATGTAGTAAAGATTTTTTTTCCAATTCTGTAGGCTCTCTCTTCACATTATTGATTGTTTCCTTTGCTTAGAAGTTTTTAGTTTCATTCCATCCTATTTATTGATTCTTTATTTTACTTCTTGCATTTTAGGAGTCTTGTTAAGGAAGTCAGTTCCTAAGCCGATATGGTAGAAATTTGGGCCTACTTTTTCTTCTATTAGGTTCAAGGTCTCTGATCTAGTGCCTACATCTTTGATCTACTTTGAGTTGATTTTTGTGCAGGTGAGAGAGAGAGTGGTTTAATTTCATTTTGCTATGTATGAATTTTCAGTTTTTCCAGCATCATTTGTTGAAGAGATGATCTTTTCTAAAATGTATGTTTTTGGCACCTTTGTCTAGTATGAGATAATTATATTTATGTGGGTTTATCTCTATGTCTTCTATTCTGTGCCCTTGGTCTACTTATCTGTTTTGGTGCCAATACCATGCTGTTTTTGTTACTATGGCTCTGTAGTATAACTTAAGGTCTGGTATTGTGATACCTCCTGCTTCATTTTTCTTGCTAAGGATTGCTTTGGCTATTTTGGGTCTATTTTTCCAGATGAATTTCATGATTGCTTTTTCTATTTCTATGAAGAATGTCATTGGGATTTTAATAGGAATTGCACTAAATCTGTATAATGCTTTTGATCATATGGCCTGTTTCTTTCTTTTCTTTTTCTTTTTCTTTTTTTTTTTTAACTTTGGTACCAGGGATTGAACTCAGGGGCACTTGATTACTGAGCCATATCTCCAGCCCTATTTTGTATTTTCTATTTAGAGATAGGGCCTCACTGTGTTGCTTAGTGCCTCACTGTTGCTGAGGCTGGCTTTGAACTACCATCTTCCAGCCTCAGCCTTCACAGCCACTGGAATTACAGGTGAGTGCCACCATGCCTGGCAAAGCTACTGATTTTTTATATGTTGACTTGTATTCCACTACGTTAATGAATTCATTTATCAGCCAAATAATCTCTGGGTGAAGTCTTTAGGTTTTTCTATGAATAGAATAACAATCTTCAAACAGGGTAATTTGTTTCCTCTCTGTTTATATGCCTTTTATTTATTTCTGTTGCCTAATTATTCTAGTACTATATTGAATTAAAGTGGTGAGAGTGGACACACTTATTGTGTTCCTAATCTTAGAGGAAATGCTTTCAGTTTTTCCCTCTTCAATATGATAATGGCTATGGATTTGTCATTACATAGCCTTTATTATATTGAGGTATGAGCCCACAAAACCTAATTTGATCAGGGCTTTTCTCATGAAGGGATATTAAATTTTATCAAGTGCTTTTTCTGTGTCTACTGAGATGATCATATGATATTTATCCTTCATTTTGTTGATGTATATTATGTTTATTGATTTGCACATGTTGAACTAATCTTGCATCCCTGAAAAAAATCAACTCCATCAGTGTGCATCTTTCTGATGTGTCTTGAATTGGATTTGTAAATATTTTATTGAGAATTTTTACATGTGTGTTCATCAGGAATATTGGTTTATGCCTTTCTTTCATTGTTGTGTCCCTGTCAGGTTTTGGTAACAGGTCAATGTCTGCCTCATAGAGTTTGGAAGTTTTATGGGATAGTTTGAGAATAATTATAATCCATTTTTCTTTCTTTCTTTCTTTTTTAGTTTGCTAAAGTTTGGCAGTAAAACTATTGATTGTGGATTTTTATTTTTAAGGCTACTTTTCATTGCTGATTTAATCTTATTATTCATTACTGATCTATTCTGGTTTTTATGTCCTCTTGGTTCAATTTGGTTCAAATTTGATAAGTCATATTTGTTTGTTTCTTCTAGATTTTCTAGTTTGATGGCATATAGTTTTTAATAATAATCCTTAATGATCCTTTGTATTTATGTGGTACCAGTTGTAATGTCTCCTTTACCTCTCTGATTTTAATTTCTTTTTCTCTCTCATTAGTCTAGCTAAAGGTTTGTCAATTTTGTTTATCTTTTCAAAGAACCAACTCTGGTTTGTTGATCTTTTGCACTTTTCGTCTCTATTTCATTCCCTTCACTTCTGCTCAGAGGTTTAGTATTCCTTCTGCTAATTTTGGATTTGATTTGGTCTCACTTTTCTAAGTCCTTGAGATGCATCATTAGAGTGTTTATTTGAATTTTTTAATGTGGGAACTTATTGCTATAAAATTCCCTCTTAGTTCTCCTCTGACACCTCCCACAGGTTTTGGCATGTTGTGGGTCTGTTTTCATTTATTTCAAGAAATTTTTAAATTTACCTTCTGACTTCCTCAATGACCCACTTTTCATTTAAAATTGTATAGTTAAGTCTATATGCATTTGTATATAAATTTCTAAAGCTTCTTTTGTTTTTAGCTTCTAGTTTCAATTCACTGTGATTAGAAAAGATATAGGATGTGATTTCAATTTTTATGAATTTGTTAAGACTTGTTGCATAATATATAATTTATTCTAGATAAAGTTCCATGAAATGCTGAAAAGAATGTGTATTCTGTAACTATGGGATAGAATTTTCTGTAAATGTCTGTTATGTCCATTTTATCTATAGTTTGTTTTAATGCTGATACTTCTCTGTTGATTTTTTGGGGGAGTCTGGATGATCTATTGATTAGAGTGGGATATTAAATAAACAAAATAATTTTAAAATATATTGTCATTTTGTTGATTTTGTCTAATTTTTAATAATCTTTGGTCTTTCCTTACTCACTTTTTCATCTTTGTAGTTTGATGGTTTACTTTATTGATAATGTTTGATTATCATCTGTTTCTCTTTGTGTAACTATTCTTCTTGCAGGTTTATACTTTCATGTGATATCTTGATGGTTACCTTTCTTTCACTTCTGGATGTAGGATTCCTTAAAGCATGTTTTGTAGGGCTGGTCTGGTGGCCAAATTTCTTCAATTCTTGCTTATCTTTAAAAGTTTTTATTTCATTTTCATTTCTAAAGGATAGCCTGACTGGTTAGCAAATTTTTTCTCTCAAATTTGACTTACATTATTTAATACCTTCCTTACTTATGGTGTTTATGCTGAGAAATTTATGATTAGTGACTTGGTGCTTTTTTATTGTAGATTTAAATTTCTTTCTTTGTCATGTACCTTGACAGTGTGACCATAATAAATTATGGTGAAGATCTTTCCTAGTCATGTCTATTTGAGGTTCCCTATGCCCCTATAAATGGATGTCCATGTATTTCCCCAAATTAGGGGAGTTTTCTGCTGTTATTTCATTGAATAGTTTTTGTATTCCCTTAAACTTTATATTTTCACTTTTGAGTATTTCAAAGATATGAATGTTTGTTAATTTAATGGTACCAGAGATCGAATGCTCTCTTTATCACTTTATCCCTGTCTTTCTTCCCTCCCTTCCTTCCTTCCTTCCTTCCTTCCTTCCTTCCTTCCTTCCTTCCTTCCTTCCTTCCTTCCTTCCTTCCTTCCTTTCTTCCTCAATGAGATATTTCAAAAGACTTGCTTCAAGTTCAGATATTCATTCTTCCACTTGATCTAGTGTGTTGTTGAGGATGTTGTTGAGGACTTCAGCTAATTTTTTAATTTGACTTATTAAGATTTCATTTCCAAGATCTTTGGTTATTTTTCAGATTTCCTCTCATTGCTGAATTTCTTATTAATATCTTACTATATCTTCTTAATTTTATATATGTTTATTTGTATTCTCTTAGACTACATTGAGCTTTTTTATAATCAATGTTTTGAACTTATTATCAGGCATTTATCCATTTAAATTTCTTCAGAGTCTATTGCTAGAGAGTGAGGATCTTTTAGAAGTGTCCCATTACTTTGCTTTTTCAAGTTTCCAGAAATTTGAGCATCTGTTGGATTAAGACTCTCTACCACTTTAAGGGGGGGCCTTCTTAGTAAATATATTTCTCCTAAATATGTGTCTTGGGTTGTTGGTTTGTTATACAATGTTGGTTTTGTTTTCAGCTTGGCACTGTATTGTAATCACCTTGTAACTTCTTTGGTCCTGATTATTGAGTTTGAGTACCATGCATTCTATGTTGGAGTTGGAGAGACCCAGTGTCTCTGTGGGCCATGCAAGAATGGAAACACTCTAACAGTTCACATAACTGTGGTGTGGACAGCTATACCACTGGTACACACAGGATACACACTGGCTACTCCTATAATGGGAATGATGCTATCTATTTGGTGATGGGGATCTCCTTGGGCACTGTTGAGATTGGCTTTGTTACTTCTGAGGGTCTCTGGTACTGGCTGCAAAAGTAGTGTTGTAAGACATGAAACAATTGTCCTTCAATCAGACAGTGGTGTCAGGTGAAGTACTTCCTCCTATAGGGAAGCATTGGTAGAAATCACAGAGCCCCCTCTGTGGTGCTCACATCTTGATAGCAATGTGTGGTCAGACAAAGTACAGGGGCTACCAGTGGTGAGAACTGCCTCCATTTTGAAATCTCCATTCCTTGCAGTGTAAGACACTGAGGGGGTTTAAGTCAGTCACTCTGGTGGGCCAAGTTGAGTTTGTGAAGGAGTTACCTGCTAAGCCATCATAGTATAATGTCATTGCGGCCCCAAAAGTAGTACACAGGGATTTTAACCCTTAGAGCACTACACATTCAGACAATAGGTCTGTTTCAGATGTCTCCTGGTTACAGCACCCTGGTTGTTTGCTGGGAGATGAGATATTTTTCCAAAGCAAGGATGTTGTGTGGATTTACTTATTTAAGTGGGCTGCAAATCTGTGAGAATTATGAAATATCCCAATAGTTAGGATTGTCAGCATCTGCTCTGACAGATTTTGCTGGCACTGTCTCTTTCACACCTCTGAAAAGGAGAAACTTTACTTTTCCTACTTGCAGAGCTGGGGTGGCAAAAGCCTGGGTCTTTTGTTTCTCTTATGCTGTCGTGTCAGGTCTCAGAATTTCACGAGGTTCTAGTCTCTCTCTTGCTGCTTGCCAGTGTTGTCCCACAGTCACTCACCTGGAAATGCAGCTATACACTTTTTTGGAGGAAGAGGTGAGTGCTGGGAGCCTCTCTTCAGTCATCTTGAAATCTTCCTCTGGTATTTACATGAAGCCACCTCCTACATACTTGAATAGACTTGATATGCATGCCGTTTCTCCTGGGAAATTTCTCCTCATCTTCTTGTTTCAACTGTAAGGTTACCTCTTCTGTTAGCCTTATCTCACCTTAATTATTGCTCAGCAAAAGTAATTGCTCTTTCATCTTCATTGACATGACATCTCTTTTGGCACTTTCGTATTTTTTATTGCTATTTAAATCTGTGTCAGCTACTAGATGATGATCTTTGCGACAGGGATCCTTATTTATTCATCTTTATGGTCACACAATTTCAGAAGTGCCTGTCCATAATGGAAATACCCCTACAGTTGAATTTTTTCCCATGAAATCTTTCAATAGTATAATTTGTATATCTTTATGGGTCTGACTCCTCAAATTCAGGAGTAATTCAGTGACAGTGAATAATGAAATACATTAGATATATAAAATAAATACGATTCTATGCAAATATTAATGCAATAATTAGAATCATTCTAACTTTCTCTAATAATGATGCCTTTGTCCAATTGAAAAAAATGAACTAATAATACCATAATTGATTTTCCAAATCTTTTATTAAATACTATACCAACTTAAATGATTTGATAATATTAAATAGCACAGATATATGGCAAGTTCTGAAAGAACCATAAAAAATACAATCCAAGATTTTTACACAAATTTACTAGAAAAAAAAAGATCCTTTCACATTTTGATGTCTTAATGTAAGAGGGATAGCATACCCATTATAAATTAATATTTACGCATTGTACAGAATGTATACCATTAGTGTAAAAGGTTGGAAATCAGACATAAATGGCATTGACACAGCTGAAGTCAGTGTTGGGGTTAATTTGTCAGTACTGTGTGTGTGACAAAAATTACTATATTTAGAAGATAGTAGGATTAACAAAATAAACAAAATGTAACTGTTGGTGTTTCTATTCACTATATACCTGAATTAAAGAAAGAAATACAAAGCCAAATAAAATTAAAGTTCATTTCTGAGGCAATTCATTCATTCATTTTCACTTAATGAATATTTTTTGAGTTACTGATTCATGTTAGAAAATATGATATGTCATAGGAATATAAAGTTGAATAGACAGGGGCAAAGATCCTGCCATCTAGTCAAGAGATGAACATATTAACACATACTATTACTTTTCTCAGACTAACTACTTTACATCTTTCAGTTCTTACATGGTAAGTCAGAATAATTTCAGCTGCTGTTAACAAACGACCAAAAGAAAATGATAGGAGCTAAGACACAACAGAAATTATTTCTTGCTTGTTGGGTTTACCACAGTTCCTAACACAGCATAGGCTTGTGCTTGACATTGCTGTTAAACTCTTCCTTTTCTCTTCATCTCTTTTTCATTCTCAACTTGCTTGAATCTATTTCCATGCATACCACTCTGCTTAACTTGTTCTTGCTTAGTTACCAACACACCAAATGCTAAATACAGCAAGTACTCTTTGGTTTTTTACATAATTTGATTTGGCAAATTGGTCTCTGTCACTCCATTTAGATGCTTTCCTCTTCAAGGTTTACATCTGAGTTTTTCAACTTTATCTTTCCAGTTCTTATGTGGACCCTTTTTCTGTATAGTTTGCAGGGCAAAGAAGAGTTTCTCATGTGTTTAGAACTTGCAACCTTAAATATAAAGGGAGCTCTACATATTTTAATAGAAGAAAGGTCTGGTTGCTACATCAGAAAGGAGATGCCGAATGTTGGAAGTTGTATGTATGAAGAAAAAGATAGAAAGTGGGAAGGGGGGCAGAAAAACAGAAACAGGTAGGTACACAGAAATAACAAGAAAGAGAAATGATAAATTCCCAAGAAGATGAGCAATAATAGAAACAGATACGAGGAAAGAAAGGAAGCAACTGAGACGCTCTCAGAAAAAAATAGAGACTGGAGGCCAGAAAGAGAAATCATAATCATTGGAGAATAATTTCTGGGGAAGCAGGAAGGTACTAATGGGATCAACTTTAAAAAGAAGCAATAATTCTTTGTGAAAGAGCAAAATTGAGAAAAACACCTATTTTTACTTGCAATAAATCATGTTTGATATGCTGTGTGAAATGTATTCACTGATGTTACTTTGTTGTCAAATAGGGGTAGAAATTTGAATGGACCAACAAGTCTTTTGATCATGTAGCTAAATAAGAAAAAGAAATTGAAAATAAAAGTAGGAAAATGTTATATCATAGCAGGAAAATATGATGGAACAAATATTTTACCTATTGGCCAGGAAGCGAAAGAAAGAGGAAAATAAAAAGACTAAGGTCCCATTATCCCCTAAAGGTCACAGCCCCAATGACTTTAAAGACCTCCCATGAGGCCCCACCTTTTAAATATTCTGTTGCCTCCCAACAGTGCAATAGGCTGGATTCAGGCCTTTAACAAACGCATGGACGGTGTGTGTAGGAGTCATTTATCCAAACCAAACTACTGGTCTCTTTTCTGTTTGGTACTTTTTCATAGGAATATTGTTAATTTCTATTGTATTCAATCATAAAAATTAGTAAGTTAGTATGGAACACAGTAATATCACAAATGATACAATTGCGATTCTGTATTTTCACCCATATTCTATAACAAACTTAGCTTCTGACAAAACTATTTTCCTTGGTTATCCAAAAGTACATCAGGGGAAATTTTATCCATGTGAAACATAACATACCCTTGGAATAATATGCATTAATAAAATATTGTAAAAGAAAACCATTCTTTACTTTTGCTTCATGTCTATTTTCTCTTTCTGCCCTGATTTCCCTTGAAGTCAGAAATCACATCTATTTTATTCTATTCCATGTAATTTAAATCTTTATTTAGTACCTAATATGTTTCAGGTTCTTTGTTGGACACTGGAGCTATAGTCAGGAGAAAAAGTCCTCACTTTCTTTCAAAATTTGGGCCTAGTAGATAGGATCTAATTATGGATGTTTGTGTTGGACAAGCAAGATATACTCTAAACTTTTTATGACAAAAAAAACAGGAACTTGAACTTTTCTCTCTGTGCCATTAAAGTCTGCTGCATAATTCCAGGCAATAAGGCAGCTCTGTTACCACAGAGACAGGAATCTTCAGCATTATTCTTGTCTATATGTCCCAAAGCTGCAGGAGTACACTCCAGTTTGTGGAAAGAAGAAAAATCTAGTGGAGAACAAGTGGTCTTTCTGTAAGGACATTACCTAAAAGTTGAATATTTCCCTTCTACCCTCATCTATTGTCCTGAGCCTAATCTATCTACAAGGTGAGCTGGAAAATATATTATCTGCTGAATTATCTGTGTCTATATAAAACTAGGGAGTTTCTTTTAACTATGAGGAGGGTGGGGATAAATAATGGAAAACTATTATCTGTGAAATATTTAAGTCTTCAGTTTCTGGATCTAACTGATATCCAATCTGCCATCTTGCACATCTAAATTTGACTTGTGGGCCCTGCTTCAAATCAGTGTGGATTTTAGTTCTTGATCCCTTTAAATTGTGTCCTGACCAGCTGTATTATGTGGATTAGGACCAATTGATTCTCAAGAATGACACAATAAAACATAAGTTATATGACAGATGAATGGATTAACATTTTAGACTGATGCAATCACCTTATCTTTCTCCTTCACCCTGTTTTCCCAAGACTTAATCATGGTACTGAAAAAGCCTTCCTTGAATGAATGAATGATGATCAAATCTTTGGGAATGTAAACAGATGACTGTGTCTCAACTGCTTTGAAATATAAACATATTTCATTTTTGTAGTTCTCTTTTTTTTTTTTTTTTAACTTTTTGACCCAAGACCTGTTCTTTAACCAACCCAGGTTCCAGTTTTCCTTGTTCAGAGAACCCTAACAATACAAAAACTTTAAAATACCTGTATGAAGTAGATATTATGTACATAATAATGCAAAATTCTGCCTGATAAAGAAAAAATAGCCTTCGTTTTGTTCTGAAACATGTTGTGATTGTGCCTTTGACTTATTTTTCTTAATTTACTTGTGTTAGTCTCTGTAAATTAATTTTTGAGGACAGAAAAAATACCAGGCATAGAGTTTTTACTTTGAATGTTTTCAGGATAAGCATTATTGTTTGTATTTCTCTTATTTTCTGTCTTATAATAATTACTAAGACAAATAATATAGTTAGAAATACATAAAATTGTAGAAAAGAACACAAAATCATTAAAGTACTTGTTTTATAGATAAGAAAATTTAATAACAGAGAAGTAAATGCCAGGTATCATATAAGTTATTAGAATTTTTGACTTTCAATTCTTCTTCTTTCCTTCCTTCCTTCCTTCCTTCCTTCCTTCCTTCCTTCCTTCCTTCCTTCCTTCCTTCCCTCCCTCCCTCCCTCACTCCCTCACTCCCTCCCAGGGACTGAAGCCAGGGGCACTTAACCACTGAGAAACATCCTCAGCCCTTTTTATTCTTTATTTGAGGCAGAGTCTTTCTAAGTTGCTTAGGCCTTGCTAAGCTGCTGAGACTGACTTTGAACATGCAATTTTCCTGCCTCAGTTTTCCGAGTTTCTGGGATTATAGGCATTCACCACTGTGCCTTACTACATTTTTTTTTTTTAAATATAGCACTGATTCATTAATTCTGAACTCTTAGGTGCCTTAAAACTGGTAGATTTGAGGCTCATACTCAGATTGGATACCTATAAATAAATGCACATTTTATTTCTTAGTGTGGTTCCTTGACCTGTATCAGCATCAACCTCACAAGAAACTTGTATGAAATGCAAATTTTAGGATCTCATCTCAGTCTCAGAAACTCAGAAATTCTGGGGCTTAGCAATACATAATTTAAAAAACAAGCCCTTTCAGTGATTCTGTTGCTTACTCAAGTTTCGATCCACTCTGCTGCCCTCATGGGACCGTACACAACATGTTATGACATTAACTTACATGTGTAGACATCCATAACTAGAGTTTCTACTTATTGAGTGCCTACCATGTGCCATTCCCTGTGCTAGAAAACTGTATTATCTAGTATCACTGATGTCACAATCATCATTATCTATATTTTATAAATGAGCAAAGTTTTCAAGAGGCTAAGTTGCCACCTCCTCCAGCAACACACACTAAAATACCTTTCACTGAACCAGTGAATGATAAATGAATTCCTTGAAATGTGAACATGTGGGGTTTGCTTGCTTTGCAATATAAACATTTTTCTTTCTGGAGATCTCTTTTTAGTCAGTCGTTGACTTCCAAGACCTGTACTTTAACCAGATTCCAACCAAGATCATGTAATGTGACTATGGCTGGGATGAGATATTTAACACATTACCTTATGCCAATGTCCATGTGCTTTCTAGAATACTGTGCTTAAAAAATGCTCTGTGTTTAGAATGGCAATGTTCAAGAATACAGACAATAATAAAAGCAGACAAGTATGTGGGGTAAAAGGTACACTAAGGCATTATTGGTAGGACTGCAAACTAGTACAACCACTCTGGAAAGCAGTATGGAGATTCCTCAAAAATCTAGGGATGGAACCACCATATGACCCTGCTAGGCCACTCCTTGGTATTTTCCCCAAAGAACTAAAATCAGCATACTCTAGCAATATAACCACCTCAATTTTTTTTTTTGTAGTAGCACAATTCACAACAGTTAAACTATGTAATCAACCCAGATGCCCATTCAGAGATGAATGGATTAAAAAATTGTGGTATATATACACAATGGCATTCTACTCAGCCATAAAGAAGAATGAAATTTTGACATTTGCAGGTAAATGGATGGAAATGGAGGACACCATACTAAGTGAAATAAGGCTGACACAGAAATTTAAAGGTCAAATGTTTTCTCTTATATGTGGAAGCTTGAGTAAAATAGAGGAAAGGCAGCTGGAAGCTTATATCTTGAAAACGCAGGGAAGATCAATAGTGAAGAAGGAGATTGAGAGGCAGAGTGGAGGGATGGGAAAGGGAGGCAATGTGAGTGAATTCTGAAAAAATGTTATGTGCATATATAAATATATCACAGGGAATTTAACCTGTCTGTATAAGTAAAAATAACCAAGCAAATGTAAATAAATAGATGTGCAAAAGGAAGTCTAGCAAAGTAGAGGGAAAAGAACTGGGTAGGAGAGAGGGAGGAAGGAAGGAGAAAGGGAGAGAAAAAAGGGGGGATTGTGAACTGAAATTGAATTCCATGCATGCATAATTTTGTCTGGATGAACTTGACTACTATAAAGCTCTAATAAAAAATGCACTGTGTTAAAATCTATTCAGAGAAGTATGGAAAACAAGTATATTTAATATTTGAATTGCAAAGTGTTTAGGTACCATGAATTGCTACCAAATTTCCTCTAATTGTAATATGTTCATTAAAGTGCTGCCTAAATTTTGCCAGTCTTCTTTTGGTATTGCTGGTAAATGCAAAATAGTACTCTGTCAAAAAAATAAAATGTCAATATTTTTCTTTTTTAATTTGTCTTCTGTTTTTGCTGTTCATGGCACTTTGTAATTGGTCTAAATAGAGACAAGTACATAATCTTCACAGTTGACATTTCTCCTCAATGACTATGTTTGAGAATTGTCACATAGTCCTCTCTTGAATATCTCAGATAGTCTAAATAGCCAGAAATATTCTGATAGTACTAAATGAAGGGACTTGACCTTGAGATAAATTAAATATTCCACCTAGGAGTTCATCATTCCCAGTGTCTTTGGGGCCAGTTGCCTGTCTTCCATTCTCAACCAGCCTTTGAAGCAGCAGGAAGTCTGGGTGTGTTGAATATAGACAGTGAACACTTACTAATACATTCTTAATTGAGCTTTGATTTTTACCTGTGATGAGAGTGGATCTGAATTAACTTTGTCCCTTAACAATTTGTCTAAAGTAGATAGATCTCATTATTACTAAGAGGAAACTCTAGATCCTGTGTCATTAGATCTTCAAATTTTTCTAGAGAAACAATATGTGTGTGTATCTGCTACAAACTCACACATGCAGGCTATACATAGAGATATATATTTATATATGTGTATATATATATATAAGCATATATATTCATGAATATGAAATTTCATAATAATGAAAACAGTGACTTGATTTGGAATCCTAAAAGAAGGGAGCAAAGTAGCTAATCTTCTTGGATTATCTAGATCATTGAAATGATGAAATTTATAACTACATTGGTGGTTTGAACATAATAACTATACCATTTATATCTTTTGTCTTGAGTAATTAAAAACCAGGTGGGTAGCTTCCCTTTGTTCTTGTTCATGTCAGAAATTGCAATTGGTTTTGAATAAGGTGAGAACTTATCGAGGAGAAAAAAGACGTGGATAACTAAATCCACTGTGAAATCTCTCTGACTTGAGGTCAGTAGTCAGCACAACTTAAGGTGACCTCAGTGAGTAAAACCTTTGTATAACCAGAGGGAAACTGACTTGCTTCTAGTCAATAAAATATGACTAAAATAGTGGGATTGTTCCTTCTTTGACTATATTACATTAGGCTTCAACCTATCAGATTGAGAGTTACTCTTGCTGTCTTTGAAGAAGTAGGCCTTCCTCTTGTGTGAGGGTATTTTGGGGTGGGCCCTGGAAGATGACAGTAGCCTCTGGTTGATAGCCAGCAAGGAAGCAGGGACCTTAGCTTTACAACCTCAAGAAATTGAATTCTACCAACAACCATTTGAACTTGGGAGAAAAACTTGAGCTTCACCAATTTCCTTCAACTTGCTAACACCTTGATTGCGTGATTCTGAGCCTAGGATCCAGTTAGGAGGTGCATAGATTTCTAACCCTAAAAGTCTCTGACAATAAGTGATTGCTAGTTGAAGCCATTAAATCTGTGGGAATTTATTATACAGCATGGCTATCTCATTTACCTTTACTAGACCTCAGGTTTTCCTTATAAATTCAGGACATTCTTAGAAGAATGCTATCTGGGATGTGTGTCCAGCAAGCCTGTATTTCCAGGTCTGCAGGATTTTAGACAAATATGTATCTAATGACTGTCAAGGAATTAACTGGATAGTAGTAGAAGGATATTTTGCATTGTTAATCTTTGCTGCAAGAAAGAAATTTAATGCCCACTTTATTCAAATATGTAGTATATAGTTGGGAAAGTTCACTTTTTGTCATAGAGCATGCTGAGACAGAAGTCAGCCTTGTTCAGAGTTTTCCAAAAGGTATCACATTCCTCTAACAGTTAAAGAGGTGCTACTCACTGGAGGTATTTTGAAGTAATGTTATCAGGATGGTTTGATGTGGGGCTCTCTGGTCCTGATAAATGATTAAATAAGAATGACCGTATCCATACTGTGAAAAGATAAACAAAAAGATAAATACTATAGTATTTAATAAATATAGATACAAAATCCTAAGGAATGAGTAAAGACTTTTGTATACAAACATTGTTTCTCCTCAGCAATTGAATGACTGTGGTCTCTAAACATTTAATATTTGTAGGTTTCAACCTAGACTCTGCCACCCATTACAGGTGTGATCTGAAGTCCCCTGTGCTTCACTTTACTTATTTGTATAAGTACAAATAAATGTTTAATAGTACAAACATTGAAGGATATGTGAGGTTATGTGGCTTAAATTTTATAATTCAAGTGTAAAGCAAAATACATTATGTGACATATTAGATACTCAATAAATGCTGGGTTTCTCTTTCTCTTCAGCACACACACATGCGTGCCCATACACAGACACACAAAGGAACTAATGGAAACACTGATATAGACAAAAGGTTATTCTCTGTTCTGGTTTAGTCCTGACATTTCTTTTTATTTCCAAATGTGAATTATGCTTCTCTGTTTTTTCATGACATTAGTATTATATCAAATGATTTTTTTCTTTTTATAGTTGGCTTATAAAATTGTTTAACATGTATTTTAAAATTATAATCTCTGGATGTTGAACCAAACTTGCATCCCTAAGATGACACACACTTGATCATGGTGAACTATCTTTTTTTTTTTTTTTAATTTTTTTTATTGTAAACAAATGGGACACATGTTGTTTCTCTGTTTGTACATGGCGTAAAGGCATACCATTTGTGTAATCATGAATTTACATAGAGTAATGTTGTTTGATTCATTCTGTTATTTTTTCCCTTCCCCCCACTCCTCCCTCCCCTCTTTACCCTCTATACAGTACTTCCTTCCTCCATACTTGCCCCCCTCCCTAACCCTAACTCTAACCCTAACACTAACCCTTCCCTCCCCCCCCATTATGTGTCATCCTCCACTTATTAGCGATATCATTCGTCCTTTGGCTTTTTGAGATTGGCTTATCTCACTTAGCATGATATTCTCCAATTTCATCCATTTGCCTGCAAATGCCATAATTTTATCATTCTTTATGGCTGAGTAATATTCCATTGTATATATATATATATATATATATATATATATATATATATATATATATATATCACAGTTTCTTTATCCACTCATCAATTGAAGGGCATCTAGGTTGGTTCCACAGTCTGGCTATTGTGAATTGAGCAGCTATGAACATTGATGTGGCTGTATCTCTGTAGTATGCTGATTTTAAGTCCTTTGGGTATAGGCCAAGGAGTGGGATAGCTGGGTCAACTATCTTTTTAATATGATTTTTTATGCGATTTGCTAAAGTTTTGTTAAGAATTTTTGCATCTATGTTCATCAGGGATTTCCTTGATGTGTCTTTGTCTGGTTTTGGTATCAGGGTAATACTAGCTTCATAGAATGAGTTTGGAAGGGTTCCCCCCTTTTCTATTTCATGGGATACTTTGAGGAGTATTGGTATTAGTTCTTCTTTAAAGGTCTTGTAGAACTCGGCTGAGAATTCATCTGGTCCCCAACTTTTCTTGATTGGCAGGCTTTTGGTGACTTTTTCTATTTCAGTGCTTGAAATTGATCTGTTTAAATTGTGTATGTCCTACAGATTCAGTTTAGGAGGATCATATGTCTCTAGAAACTGTCGATGTCTTCTATATTTTCTATTTTGTTGGAGTATATATTTTTAAAGTAGCTTTTAATTATGTTATGTATTTCAATTGTGTCTGTCGTGATCTTTCATTTTTCATCATGAATTTTAGTAATTTGAGTTTTCTCTCTCCTTTGTTAGTGTGGCTAAGAGTTTATCGATTTTGTTTATTTTTTCAAAGAACCAACTTTTTGTTTTGTCAATTTTTCACTTGTTTCTTTCATTTCAATTTCATTGATTTCAGCTCTGATTTTAATTATTTCCTGTCTTTTGCTACTTTTGGGCTTGATCTGTTTTTCTTTTTCTAGGACTTTGAGCTGTAATGTTAGGTCATTTATTTGTTGACTTTTTCTTCTTTTATTGAATGCTCTCCATGCAATGAATTTTCCTCTTAGTAGTGTTTTCGTAGCATCCCAGAGATTTTGATATGCTTTATCATCATTCTTGTTAACCTCCAAGAATTTTTTATCTTCTTCCTGATGTCTTCTGATATCCATGCATCATTCAATAGCATATTATTTGGTCTCCAGGTGTTAGAGTAGTTTCTGTTTTTTATTGTTATCATTGATTTCTAATTATGATCAGATAGAATTAAAGGTAGTATCTCTATTTTTTTGTATTTGCTGAGAGTAGCTTTGCGGCATTACATAGTCTGTTTTAAAGAAGGATCCATGTGCTACTGAGAAGAAAGTGTATTTGCTCATTGATGGAATATTCTATATAGGTCTGTGGAGTCTAAATTATCGATTGTGTTATTGAGTTCTATGGTTTCTTTGTTCAGCTTTTGTTTGGAAGATCTACCCAGTGGTGAGAGAGGTGTGTTAAAGTCACCTAGTATTGATTCAAACTAAAAACCTTTTTCTCAGCAAACTATCAACAATGTGAAGAGAGAATCTACAGAGTGGGAGAAAATCTTTGCCACACACACTTCAGATAGAGTACTAATCTCCAGAATTTATAAAGAACTCAAAAAAACTTTACACCAAGAATACAAATAACCCAATCAATAAATGGGCTAAGGAACTGTGCAGACATGTCCCAGAAGAAGATGTACAAGCAATCAAGAGATATATGCAAAGATGTTCAACATCTCTAGTAATAAGAGAAACTACCCTATGATTTCATCTCATCCCAATTAGAATGGCTATTATCAAGAATACAAGCAACAATAGATGTTGGTGAGGATGTGAGGAAAAAGGTACACTCATGGAAAGCAGTTTGGAGATTCCATAGAAAACTTGGAATGGAACCACCATTTAACCCAGCTATCCCACTTCTTGGCCTACACCAAAAGGATTTAAAATCAGCGTATTACAGTGATGCTGTCACATCAATATTTATAGCAGCTCAATTCACAATAGCTAGATTGTGGAACCAACCTAGGTGCCCTCCTACAGATGAATAGATAAGAAGTTGTGGCATATATACAAAAAGGAATATCATTCAGCTATAAAGAAGAAATAAATTATGGCATTTGCAGGTAAATGGGTGGAGTTGGAGAATATTATGCTAAGTGAAATAAGCCAATCCCCAAAAACCAAAGGCTGGATGATTTCTCTGATAAGTGGATGATGATACAAAATGGGAAGGAGGGGTAAGACAAAAATGGAGGAAGGATGGATTGCATAGAGGGAAATGAGGGGTGGGGCCGGGGTGGGGGTAGGAAAGATAATAGAATGAGACAAACATCATTACCCTATGTATATGTATGATTACACAACTTGTGTGACTCTACTTGAAATACAACCAGAGCAATGAAAGTCGTATCCCATTTGTGTACAATGAATCAAAAATAATAAAAAAATTATAATCTCTATCAGTAAATTCTACAAGTTTTCTTCTTCTATGAACTCTATAAATATCTGAGTCTAATTCCATGTTGCCTAAGAATGGTTTCTTTTTAAGCTTGTGAGTTAATTTCTCTTTATTGAATGCTATGACTGATACTCTTTCTATAACAAGACGAAAATGTTGTTGTAAACTTTTGGCCAGAAAGAGTAGTTGTGAGTGAAAAAGAAGCTGATGATAGAATCTTGTCCCCACTGTGGGCAAAGATGTGGATGCAATTTCCTCACTTTACAAAAGCTCAGGGGATTATCTGGTGTCACTACATCTGAGCATGCACTGTGTATCTTAGGATCTTGTCCGGTGGTTAGGTATCCTATATTCATTGTGGGATCATCATTTTCATAATTTTTATAAGATACTAATATCATTATTTAGAAATTGATGATAAATAATATCATTTGGGAGGATGATTTCATGATTCCATCAAGTGAATTTTAGTGACTAACCATGTTGAGAGAGTCTTATATGTTTTGGTGTAGTTGAATTGCTTCGAATATGGGACAGGGTCTTTTAGAACCTAATCACAAAGAAGCTATGTGACTTTGACAAGTAACTGTATTCCTTAGGCCTCAGTTTTCTTATAACTAAAAAAATGAGGGTATTGGTTCAAAGATTAAAGATCTTTCTACCTAAAAATTTACTCCTGAAATGCAGAGCATTTTCTCTTTACAGAAATGCATAACATGTTTTTCTTCATTTTTGAAAATTGCTGCTGACAAGCACAGATCTTTTAGTACTTTGCAAAATATTTAGTATGCATCATGGTAGGAAACAGAACCTGGGAGTCCAGTAAGTAATTACCATGTCTGTAGCAGCCAACTGTTGCATCCATATGTGTGTCTTTGTGTGTATAAGTGTGTGTGCCTGCACATATATGTATGTGTACATGTCTGTATGTTCATGCATTTACATGCATGTAAATTGCAGCCAGTTGGAACTGGAATGTGTACATTGATTTCCTTTATTTTAAATGATGAGAATATAGGATTACTGCCAATGTAGGTAATATTTTTCCATTTTCCTGACTTCTCTTTGGAAAATCTGAAACACTGAAATGTTATTATCAGCTTACAGGTAAAGCAGAAGTATCAAATGGGAAAAAAGTTTGTGTGTATGTGTGGTATGGCAATATTTGCAGTGGAGTAGAGGGAAGAGGTGTAGACTTTAATGCAGTTTTGCAAAATCTGGTTATTAATTGCTATGAACTGAGGTTTAACTTAGATATTTCAATGTAAAATTAAAAATTTATCTGATAAAGGACCTTTCCCATTCAGTTATTTGAATATATGTTTCTGACTGGTAAAGTTTATGCTCTATAAATTTGTAATTTAATTATCACGTTACCATACTCCTTGAGGAGTATGCAGAATAAAGTAAGGTTTAATGAAACTAGAGTCGATGATACTTAATTTGAACAGAGTTTGACTCTTTGGGGAGATGAAAGATAGCTTCAAATATTTGAAGTCACAGTGTCAATAAATGAGCACACTTAGTTTGACTCCAGAGAATTTACATAGGATTAATAGGAGTTGAATTTTGATTCAGTCAAGAAGAACTTCTGTCAGTGAGAGCAATTCCTCAATGAACTGTCTTTTTTTGTTGAATCCTATGTTTGACATAGGAATCCTATGTTCGACATAGGATTTCTTCATTAATATAATGTTAGATTAAATGACTTCTTAAGTTTTCTTCCCATTCTAAGATTATGTAGTATTTTGTTAACCTCAGAGTCATTATTTATAAGTAATCAACACATTTAAACAGAGAATCTACAAGTAGAACATGTCTTAGGTAGTCTCATGTTTAGATTTGAAATGAGATATTTCCACAACTTAATTCTCATGCTGTCAAGAAGGACTGAATCTTGAAGAAAGCTCAAGCAAGATATCTGGCTTCACTCCCAAAATCTGAAAACAAGATTCTGGGTAGGTCTCCAGGATTCATATAATATATTAGTGCCTACAAAACAAGTTCCTCATAGTTCAAAATGTCCTTCAAATATGTAACTATAGGCATATTTCTCTAAGAATGAAACAGTTTTGTTCTACCTATTATGTACTCTAAAAAACTGTGTTAGCTGTGAATATGTAAAAATTTATATTACAGACAGGAAAATTTATATGATGACTGAACCATAGCTTATAAAAATTGCAGGAACCTCTGTAAGAAAAATGGCAAATATAAAGAATGAAAGTGAATTATTTATTTAGAATTAAAAATAAATTATAAAAATCACAAATTTAAAAAGCTAATAAATACCATAGAATTATAAAATCCAGCAAAATGATATTTTTATTAGTCATCTGATAAAATACCCCTTTTACTATATTTTTTGTAGTACATATCTCTTTGAACATGTTTCCATATGCAACTGATTTTATAATATCATTACCTTTTCTACATAGAGAAAAGAGAAAAACAATTCAGTCTCTTCTCTATTGTGGTTGGTCAAAATTTGTCTTATTTATAGCTTAGAAGATATTTTTATTACTGGTAATGTCACATACATATTCAGAACTTTTATAGAATTCAGGAAAATCTAGTTTATTTTATATATGGGTTTTTATATTGGAAAACATTATCCAGAGAATACCTTCTGACTTCATACATTTTTAAACTTTCTCCATCACTACTAACATACTTACATTGTCAAACACTGTTCATATAGTGATATAATTTAAGTCCCTGCTCCTTCCTCTCATAAGTTTAGGCACCATGTGACTGGACCTCATGGTATCAGTATTCTTATAAATCATATCTACACTGGGAAAAGTTGCAATAATTTAAATAAATAAATGACTGTGAAACATAAAATAACTCTGTGAAACACAATTAATGTATTTGCAACTTAATTTCCCCTTAGTCATTTCTCAAAACATCTGCATTCACTCTGATTCTTCCTGAAACAAGGAGAAGGTGATAAAAAGGGAATCTGGAGATCTGGAGTATAAAAGAGACTGGTCTGAGCTTAAAAAAATTTAAATCTAAACTGTATATAGCATGCTGCTTTAAATCTTATATCATTTATAAATTAAAGGAATAGAGGTGAGATTAAGATCAGAAAATATTAGAAGTAAACCTTTGTTGAACTGTGTAACAAAATGAATCAGTTTGACTTAAATATGGGTCTTGAAAATGTGTTACTGGCGACTATCATAGTCAATCTGTAGTTTCAAAAGTTATATTAATTGTTTTTCATAAATATATTTGGTTAGATATATTTCCCAGTAGAAACAATGTGTTCTGTTTGGGTTTTCTTTTCAACATTCAAGGAAGGGTAATATACATTTAGAAGAATAGCTACTGTATTACTCAATGCTTGAACTCAACATGATTCAGTAATATAGTTACAGAAGAATTATATCCAAGTTTTATATATGTAGCAAGAATTAAATAAATTGGTTAATAACTCATTTAGGAACTTCATGGACCAGGGCAGTCTCTCATCTGCTGACTAGAGGCAGATTGGAGATGAGATGAATTTGGAGTTAAATCTGAAGTTGGTATTCTTTTGAGTTAATATTTGATATTGGCTTTCTGATCTCACACATTTCAATGTATTCATTGCTCTTACAAATCTTAATTGGCTGTGTTTTCCAAGTCAGTATTTCAAAGTCCTATTTCATAATTTAAATGTGTATTTTGATAGTCCATGTCAGCATTCATGTAAAATGCTATTTGCATTGTCTCATAAATAACATGATTTAAAAACAGTTAGTGTCAAGCAGAACACTTTTTAACATTACCATTTTACATTACTTACTGATTTATAAATGGGATTTATATTGGAACAGTTGACTAATTGCATTTTTGGCACAACATGTTCTCAGTAATTTGATCATAAACTTGTGGACCCTTTTTTCCCCCTACCTTGAAACTGCAATAAAACTGTAGTTTATGGTAGAAACTGGAGGAGAATTATAGTTCTTGTTTTAAAAAATACAAAAACTCCTATGGATGCTAAGATAAATCCCTAGCTAAGTAGGCCTTCTGAGCTGAGCTTTTCAAAACTGATATATTAGTTTTGAGATATTGTTTGGGTTCTATTAAGTCTTCAAATTGAATCCCACATTCTGCAGTGATAATTCATGTTTATTATTTCCTATCTTTCTCTTTGGCTTAAACTTTCTGTATTCCTGCTAGCTAGATAATAAAAACAAAACAAACAAGACACACAGAGCCTATCACATGTATATATGTTTTTTAACTATAATATGAAGCTAAATAAACTATCTGAAAAGCTCAAAATTTTTGTTTTTGTATTAGTATTTTATTTTCAATAATACTTCAACTTCACTAGAATCTACAATTTCCCATAGCTATTCTGTTCCTGACAATTCTCATGTACTTATTTTCCTCTTTTACACATCTTAGCTTGTTCCTTGTACTATAATCTCCCTCATATGTAAACTTTCATGATTTCCACCTCTTCCTTCCTGGAAAAACTCAAATGCTGGCTCAATCCAACTCATTGAGTGGGGTGTGGTAGTACGCACCTGTAATCCCAGCTAATTGGAAGGCTTAGACTGGAGTATTGCATGAGGACAAGAGTTCAAGGCCAGCTTAGGTACAATGCAAGACCTTGTGTCCTTGGGGAAACAAAGCAAACAAACAAACAGAACCCCAACTCCTCAGCACTAGGATAGTTGAAGGCTGGAGAAAATATTCATGTTGACTACTGTCTCCTAAATTCAAGATCTAGCAAGACAGAGTGAGACTATCACATTCCTACTATCCTATTGCACAATTTTATCGCTCCAACTCTTCCCTCAAAACCTCAATACTTTTTCCCTCCTCTTCTCTCTTACCTGATGAATTTTCTTCAATTTCACTGCAAAACTACAGCCATCTTTCATGAACATCAGCAAGCTCCCCACCTCCAATACTCCTTTATCTGTGGACTGTTACGTGAGCCCATTTGATCTTCCTGTCCCATTAATGCTGTGCACAGTTTTAGCTATATAAGCCAATTTATATTTGTGAGTATATCCCACTGCATTTCATCATTTAAGAAACATTTCTCCAGCATTTTTCCATCCTCCTTTTTTACCTTAAAACCAAAACTTTCCATCATTGTTTAGTATTTTATCTCCTCCTTTTTGAACTAATACTTCAAGTTTATATCAATTCATCTATCTTGTACTCCTCAATATGTTACGGTTCTTTGAGTATAAGAAATTAACTTGTACTTTTTTTGTATCTTCCAAAGTGTGAATTTTTGCCTGATTCCATATGACTGATTCATTAACATTAAATATAACCTCTGTGAAGTTATTTTATTTTATTAAAATAAAAACATTCAGTAAGTAAAACAAAAACAAGAAAGAGTAGAAGGTAAATAAATTTTTGTTGAATGAAGAGATAACAACAAAAAAAACTTAAATGAACTTGATTTTTCAAAACTGCGTTATTTAAAAAGAAATGTTACCAGTACAGCTGGAGACGCAGCTGCAGTGTTTTCTAAGCATGTGGCAGGCCCTTGGTTAGATCCAAACCACTCTGCCCTAGAAAAAAAAGAAAGGTTACAGGAGAATTCCATCTCCTTATAGTGCTTAGCCAAAAGACAAAGAGAGGTTTTACCTTCATAATCCTGGAGGAAATATAATGTAAGTGTTCAGATGGTTTCTCCTATGTAGTGGTTATATGTCTCAGAACAAGACGATTAATAAAAATATGCATAAGCATGCAACACACACACACACACACACTTATAAGTACAAAACCTTTTCATTTTTAACAATGACACAGAAAGGACTTTGATGAGAAAGTAATCTTTGTTAAGGTTAAAATGAATATTGCACATCCTGACCTTTCTTTAGATTCAAGCTGCATCACAACAGAGTACATAAATAAATCACTTCTCCATTGTGGTGCTTATTAGTGTTTGTTGCCTTATGTTCCTAAACTGAGCACACACAAAACCACAATAGCAGGATGCAGTGAGGAGGACTGCTAAAACCAGTCAGGAAATCCATTTGGTGTCAGTAAACTTGTTGTTAATGACACTAGTCAACAGGAAGAAAGTGGAGAGTACAAGAGGAGGGCATGCATTTAGGAGGAAAATCAATACTCTCATTTGATTGGTACAGTACTTTTTAGGTAACTGTGCAAAGAAATTCCACCGTGTACTCTCGAAATGCCAATTAAAGTATTTGGTGTCTATCCCAATATGTTGGAGTGTTGAACCTATGTTTTCCTCCAGCAGTTACAGTTTCTTTTCAGAGTTCATTGTAATGAGAATAATGCTGTCATATTAGTGGCATGGCTTAGATAGTTATTGTTTTTGCTTTTGCTTTACTAATAGAGACAAAAAGATGTGGAAAATTCTAATAAGTCTTAGAAAAACTGAAGGAAAATTAGGAGGTCTTCTAACACCAGTCATATGATATGTTATGTTAGTTTTTCAAGTGTATGTTATATTCCTTTATTTTTATAACAGACATTTAATCTTTTATTTTGAAACAACTTCAAATTTACAGAATAGTTGCAAGTATAATAAAAGAACAAGATTATCATAATACTTAAAATGAATTAGTACAAGTAAAGTATTAAGAAATTTAGAAACAAATGAGTTGGGAGAAAAAGGGGCTTAGAATCAATAAATATTGGTATTATTAAGGCTCAATTTTGTTACTTAAACAATAAGAGTGCCTATTTTATAGGAATATTGCATGCATAAAACTTAGAAACCCATGATTTTAGTAATGTAAGGTGTAAGCATGTGCTGTATAAATGATAAATCTTTCTTGAAGAAACCAAATTCCTGTTTCTAGGATTACTTGAGCTGAGTAACTTTACACAAACATAAAAATTGCCTACTATAATTTATTTATCTGCTTATTCATTTATTTTAGCTAGAATTAGCAATTAATGCTAACTCTTCACAATTGGCATTTACCTGTGTTTCACATCAATAGCTAGTAATATAAGGATGAATTTAGTTTATCTTTGATAAAATCAGTCTGAGATTTGGAAAACTAATTGATGGAAGAAAGTTCATTTGAACTAGTGTTGTATAGAATATGAAAATTGTTTCCAAGTAGCTTATCCGATTCACTCCTATTCTTTCAACAAAATGTTCATTGACTATTATACATCATGGCCAAGTACCATCTAATCCACAAATGTAAGGTTGGTGCAACATATAAAAATCAATTTATGTAGAATGGCATATTAACAGAACTGGGTGGGGGGCGGGACAGGGTGGGTGGGGGCAGAAAAAATTTGGTAAAAAGAAACATTCAATTGGTTAATCTACTTTTAAGTTGGAGTCTGTGCCTCAGAGTGGGAGCCAGCCAGGGAGCTGCAGTTGTAGTGGAGCAGGAATACTCAAAGCACATGACAAACACAGGGTATCTTTTCGGAGCCCAAGTTTCATGAGAAGGTGAAGTGTGATAGGGAAATGAGATTTTATATTAAAACAAACATGGATACATTTGGGATTAAAATGCAAACTTTATGTAAATTTTCAAGATGAATTGTATGACTTAAACTATTAAATACAATTTGAGTCATGTCCATAGAAACTGAGAACTCTAAATTTACTCTCCTCTACCATTTGGAAAAATCCAATAATCAATTAGTTTGCTATGTTAGCATTTATTTAGGGTCAACTATATTCTAGACACTGTCTATAATCTCAATGCAAGTGATAAACACTAAAAGTGGCCCCTTTCTTCCAGGGACTTAACTATCACATAGTGGAATAGAGTTTGTAAAAAGTTAAACCAATTTAATTCTCCTAACAGTCTTAGGAAGTTCATTCTATTAGTTATTTTGTCCATGCTGTTTACTCAAGACATTTTCTTAACAAGTGCTATGTATAAAAAAAATAAATAAATAAAAGGATTCTCACAGAATAATGTGTCGGGATAGAGACCACAAGAATAGGAGGTATGGATTAGAGATGCAAGAGTAAATGTAAGATCATTTAGAAGCACATGTAGTGATCGTGGTATTGGAAGTGGAGTTAGAAGGAAGTGGATCAATTACAAAATATACACTGGAAGTAAAAATGGTCTCCTTCATGGATTGGCTATGGGTAGGAGGTGATAAAAGTAAATATGATCCCTACATTTGAAGAAATGGTACCTACAGGAAAGATTGGAGAACAACTTGCAACTAAAGAGAAAAATCGAATGTTGTCCAGCTTGGGGCATATTAATTTTGAGACATTTCTAAGACATCCAATTAGAGGGTAGTAGATAGTTGTATATGTGAGTCAGGACCTTTGAGAAAAAGATCTCAGCTAGACATAAAGTCTTAGTAATATAGATTAATATAATATTCACATTAATAATATACTCTCAAGTAATATAGCATTAAGTTAATATATGTTGCTTAGATGATGTACCTTTTATTATTTATTTTATACAATGCCCTTTTCCTAGCATATTTAAAGCTCTGAAAATAAACACTTAGAAATAGCCAATATAATTTCATGCAATAAACATATAGGGGATAAACATGTAAGTCCTTTAGGATTTGGGTCAATGGAAATGAGCACAACAAATGTGAGGATAGAAAAAGAGCAATAAAAGGCAATATATGATAAGTATATCATAATTATAGTGCAAATAAAATGATACATAGAATTTCATGCATATCAATTTTATAAATATTGGCCTAAATAATGTTTGAGTAAGAAGATTGAATAAAGAAAAAGTAAATCAGTAGACAGAGGGACAGAACAACACAAAGGAAAAAAGTCCAGGTCATAGAAAATAACTAATATACATTTTTCAGAAGCAAGAGATTTGGGGAGTCACTTTTAGCAGTGATGCATCAGTGGAGGGTAATCATAAAACTAGAAACACTACTAAAACAGGCATAGAGAAAGAGACAGCTGGGCAATGAAGTTTATTCTTATCATAATTATATGTTCTCTGTGCAGAAACCATTTGTGATTCCTGTGGCTTCCTTAATGCATCACATCCATTTTATAGGTATCAAGAACTAGTTCCAACCTGTGAGTCAAAGGAACATCCTACCATCTTGTGTCATTAATTTTAAATATAGCATAATCTTACTGCAAATTTACTTTGAGAGTCACTGTTTCACCATTGAGTTACTTGCACAAATAAAGATGACACACTCAATAAACTCTACTTAATTAACTCTACTTAATTAATTATGACATCATCTAGGTATCGCTGTTATTTATAAGAAGAATCTTGTTGAAATGGAATGATTAAATATAGATGATATTTTGAATAGTGTTGTCAGGAATGGTCAAATGTGAGAATGTAGCCATAACCCTGGAAGAACATCTTCTTGGTTATGCCTCTTTCATGGTGTGATAATGTGCAAAAGCATCTTCAACCACAAAAAACGATATCCATGAGCAGTAGGTGTCATTGCATTTATCTCTAAATTGAGAAAAATTTGACAGTGCAAGGGCATACTGAAGTGTATTAGTGAATGAAAAATATTGCTATTGAAATTTTTCAAAACAAATTTATTCTTAAAAGATAAAAGTACAAAAATGAAAAATATATATTGATTACCCAAATATTAAAAAATATGGTGAAAAATTATTATTCTTGATATATTTTCATGTATTTTAATCACTTGAACCTTCTTAGCTCTCTCTGCCTATAATATGGTTTTACTGGTATTTTTCTAAAGAAGTCATTCTTTCAATATGATCTTATTTTTAACTTTTAAAATTTTTTGATGGATTCATCAAAGTCATATTTTATGTCTACTAAATTTAAAATATTGATAGATTCAATATAAAGTATAACATTTTTATTTGAAAAATACTCTCTACAGGGTCTCAGGAACTTTGTAGAACAAATTCTGTTTAATTGAAAATATTCTCAATTTTAACTTATTTTTATAATGAAATACAAAATAATTTGAGTTCAAATACTGATTTCTTTTTATTCATGTTTCTTTATCCAAGAAGTAATCTATAAGACAGAACTTGTTAAATAAGTCGCCTATATTCATGGTCTTTTGAATGGTGTGTCCAATTCAGATGCTAAAAAATGATAGGTCTTTACACTCACATTTCAATCCTGAATAGAATATAAATATTCAAAAATCAAAAAACCATCAAGTCTTATGTAGAATATGAACATATTTTAAAACTAACAATCCTGTCAAGCTATTACTCTAACAAGATATTCTAAAGCACAATTATAGAATTTAAAAATTAAATTTTGTCCTCTGTTTGAAAACTCTTTTGAATTGATTGGTTTAGCTACTCATTGTTTCAGTTTCAGTTCCTTCCAGCACATTCCAATATTCTATTTGCAAGTTTTGTTTATAATGATAGCCATTTTGAAAATTGAAATATTGGAGTGCTCTATTTATTAAATACATAATTAATAATTACCAAGTGATTTTCAAAAAATCCACATCCATAGTTTGGAGGATATATATATATATATATATATATATATATATATATATATACTTAAAGTTTATAATCAAAATTAAGAGAAGTACTGAGAAAATAGCAATGGTCACGTTGAAGTATCTTTATATTATTTTTTGATTCAATGTCAACTTTCTATCCAAAATCTTGTAATGAAGTTATTTTAAGCATGTTTATTTAAAAATATTTGTAAATTTCTATACCTAAGACTTCTATTTTAGTTTGTAGAGGATTACAATATATTTGGACACAATGTGAATTATATTTGCACCACCCTCAATTCAAAGTTCATTTTCATTCCATGGATTTACTAATTTGGTTAAGAACATTGTTCTTTGTATGATTATGTTCTCCAAAAATTTGGATTTGAAGTAACACTGAAAAATAATAATCATCTATCTTTGTTGCTGACATTTTGATGAAAATTATGATAGTTTTCACACTTGTCATATTTTTCACCTTTGGTAGAATGAATTTTCGCAAGCTTTCATTAAATTTGATAAAAACCAAACTAATACTGAAATGTATTACTTTTATATCCATTATTCCTGCTTTATATCATTCTATTAAATGCTTCAAATATAAGATGCTTATGAAAGTATTTTTCTGCTAATGGAGTCAACACATTAACAGCTATTTCTTAACTCTTTGTACATATTCCAAAATTCTTGGAATTGAAATGAGCAACATTAATTTAGAAGACTAGTCACTCGATCTTTATGAAAGTCTCCATTCAAGAGACAAATTGCATCTTTTGAAATACTATCATCTGAATGCTTGTGTCTGTAACCCCAAATTCGTATGTTAAATAAAGCCTAATACAAAATATTATAGTATTAGAAGGTAGAACTTTTTAGAGGTAATTAGGTCATGAGGCTCTGTCCTTATAAATGGGTAAATACCCTTATGAAAGAAACCCCAGAGAACTAGCTAGCCCCTTCTATTATGGGAAGGCAGAGCAAACTGGTGCCATCTGTGAGGAATGAATCCTTACCAGATGGTAACTCTATTGGTGCCTTGATCTTTCAGTTCCCAGGCTCCAACATTGTAAGAACTCAATTTCTTTTGTTTATAAATTGCAAAATCTAATGTAATAGCAGCCTGAGTGGACCAATACATACAACTACATGGGCTAAATCATTGTCCTGGGGCTCAGTCTTAAAATATTTACAAACTTTGTATTTATTAGTTACTGACATTCCTTTAAAATTTTTTTTCTGTTTTTCATGTGCTTATGGCAAAGAAAAATGACATGAAATTCTGTATAAAATTAATATATGGTTTCAATTTTGTTAATCTATTTTATTAGAAGAGTCTTATTGCAAAGTTTTAGAAGTTTAACTGAACATTAAAAAAGTAAATAATTAAATTTATGCCACACAATAAATAGCAAAATCTCTGTGGCAAAGATATTCTGACTACTCCCTTCATACTTCATTGACCAGTCTGTTACCTCTCACACATGTTATATCAAGTCAGACTGTTATTTCCAAAGTTTCCAACTTAATCTACCAAATGGAAGACTGGCAGCTTTGTGAGTATTGTTGGTTGAAACAAGGGCAGATCATAAGATGAGATCTGCTGAGTGCTTGGTAAGGGGAGTGGGAACAAGAAAATTTGTCACAAAGAAAAGAAGAGCAAGAGAGGCAATCTGCATGCAAGTATCGCCCACCATTTTACTGAGATGAAGTGAAAACTCTAATTGAAGGAGTCTTCTATTTCTTCTTCAGTGTCATCATCCTGACTTCTGGGAATATGGTTACCTTGTGCCTAAGGCAGCCATCTTTCTTTCATTTTTCAGTGTTCCATAGTGATGAGTGTGTTTAGCCAGTCACAAATTTCTCATCAGGGTGGATAGTCTTTGTGATAGTCTTGTTTGCTGAAGTGCTATAAAGTTCTGGTTGAATTCTAGGGTTTGGAAGAGTTGTTGCTTTGGATGCTGTCTTTGAGGGCTTGACTGCTGACCCTTACTTGCTTCTACTGCTTCAGTTCAGTTGCCCATCAAATGCAAAGTGGTTTTGATTGGAGTCTATATAATTAGGTTTGGTCATCTAGGTAAGTAGGCTACATAGATGAAATGGTTTTTCTTGATGTTGAACTTTGAGTCTGATCATCTTCTCCTACAATTGGACCCTGCCTTTTGCTCAGAGAAAGTTAAGGCATACTTCAAAGCATTTTACATGTAGACCATGAGTTACTGCTAAATGAACATTGCATTACCTGGAAAGTACACTTTGAGATGGTGATTGTATGTAGAAGATTTATCAGGGAGTATTTTGGGGCTAACACATAAGGAAAAGAAAGGAACAAACCAGAGGGAGAAGTTCAGCAGCACTGCAGTCTCAATGGAAGCCTCTGTTGACTTTATTGGGAGTTCTGAGATAGAATCAGTCTTACCAGATGTCCCAAGTTGGAATGAGTTGCCCAGGATTCTATAATCCTGGTCTGTCAATCATTGAATGATGAGAGTGTAACCTTGGGTTAGGCAGCTTTTTCATTAGACGTCATAACAAAGGGGGCCAAGAGTTGAGGGGCTATCTGCTGATAGCACTTCCAATATCTGGGGCAATAAGTACTTATTTCGATGGGAATCTTAGTGCACCTCAGCACTGATAATACTGCCCTTTGAACACTCTAATGATGCTCTCCAGTTATTTACTTTTTAAAAAACCAACATGCTGAGAACCAATTTAAAAATAAGAAGGCAGAAGTGCCTAGGGCTCACAAAAGTATGATACTTCTCTAAAACCTGGACAAGCCTGCTTCTGGACTTTCTGTTCTGTACTATGATGAGTCCCTTCATTATTTGTCATTAATAGGAAGAATTCTACTTGTTATTAAAAGAATTCCTAACAAAAATAACTGAACTGACATACCCAAACAATTCTATGACAAAAATAACACATTAAAAAATCAACTCTTGACTATGAATGGGGTGATTAAGGAAGGCTTTTCTGAGAAGAGATTTTAACAAACCTGAACTACAGGATAAAGCCAACCAAGTGAAGATGTAAGACCCCTCATGGCAGAAGAGAAACAATTGCAAAGTCCCTGAAGCAGTAGTGTGTCCAACAACACAGTCCACGATAGGGGAATGTAATCTTTGGTCATGAAATCAGATATTTGCAGGCATTGGGTAGAAAATTTTTGAAAAGTTTCAAGTACGAATGTAGGAATGTGCAGGGTACAGTATGTATCACAGCACAGAATTTGACTTGCCAGGACTTGGTTGAAGATGCTCCAATGATGTTTTGATTGTTGGATTATTGTTGTTTAGAAGATGAAGTTCTGCTCATGTTTTGTAGCAATTGCCCCACCCACCCCACAATATGCTAATATTACTAAGAAAAGTTTAAATATGAAAGGGAAGGAGAACAAGAAAACATTATCAAATAAACCATTATGCCTCAGGAAAAATATCTGAGTAAAAGGTGATCTGCAGTTGCCAGAAGAAAAAAAAAATTTCTGATGAACATGTTGAGACTAAGAGTGCCTGCAGGTATGTGTGTGTGAATGTTTGTATAATCTATACAAGGAGAGAAACATAGCTTTATAGCACCATACAACTGGATTAAATGACAGCCGTGGAATAACAGAAAGCTGTATCTTTCTTTTATGAATAGACCTGGTAGTAATGGAAGTGGGTTAGAATTATAGTTTAGAAATTGCTTGAAAATCTTCAGCTAAATTGCTGGAAATTTGCTGGAAAATCTTCATAAAGATTCGCTACCATTTTTACTTGCATGAACAAAAAAGGGAAAACTGCTTAAAGAGAAAAACTATGATTCTATGCAACAAGGCTTAAAATGATTTAAGAATGACAAAAACCTTTCAGACATCAATTTGTGACTGTTTAGCATCAATGATGCCAATTTGCAGACGGATTTGCCAAACTGCTGCCAGTAATCACTGAGGAATTACAGAAAATGGGATATGGTAGTCTCATCCGTGGTTCACAGTGGGAGACGGAAACATTTTTCAGCAGGCAGAGGTTTAATACAGTAAATTGGTGCCTGTAAAATCATTGGAAGTCCTGGAGAAGTGGGCTCTGGTCTGGTCTTCCCCAAAGGACTCCCAGGCACTGGAGAGCTAAAAATCATCAGGGAAGTCCCCACCTCTGAATATCCTAGAACCACTAAGTTTCCAGTACACATAATCAAAACTGACTTTAGAGAATCTTTAACCTGGAACTGTTCACCTATAATTGCTTCTGTCACTAAACCATAATGTTGGGGTCTGGGGACTGCAAACTTGTCCCTCCAATGTTGCCTCTGCTTCAGCTTCTTGTCTTAGCCATAAATCTGGAGAATGACACAAATTACTACTTCAGAAGAAAACCTCACGTCTCCTCCAGAGTCAGCCTGCCAGCCAGGAGTTGTCAGAAGATGGCCACCACTCTCACCTCTGCCTTATAAAACTCTTATGGAGCACCTTCAGGATCTTGTTGGAATCCAGAGTGCTAGCTGCATTGTACAGTCTGGATATTTTACACTTAACTCTGAAGTCTCTCTTTTTTAATACCTTTATTTTATTTATTTATTTTTATGTGGTGCTGAAAACCGAACCCAGTGCCTCATACATGCCAGGCAAGCACTCTACCACTGAACCACAACCCTGGCCCTGAAGTCTCTTTAACACTTCAGAGGGAAGAAAGAGGTTGTAAAAGATATCGACTGAGCTTGACATTGATGAGTAAAGATAGCCTCTTACCCTTTAAGAAAGTAGGCAGTAATCAGTGGGAATAAAGATTCCATTAAAAACAAATGATACCAGATTGCTTATTGAAATGGGAAGTCAGAGAACTGTATGGTTCTCATGAGTCTAGATTTTAACAAGGCTTTCCACCCAATCATTTATGATATTATAAGACAAGCTTGACAAATGTGGCCAAGATGGTGGAGCAGTTCAAATGGATTTGTAATTAGTAGAAAGACCAGAAATTGCTAATTAGTAGATGTGTGTCTGATTGTTACATTTGCTGTAGGAATGTATACTTTATTTCTGCTCTGTATTACATAATAAATCCAATAGGAACAATGATTTTAAAAATATCATTAGTCATTTACTGAGTGCTCACACTAGGTTGAGCACTATAAATATATAACTAACTCAATTACCTGGCAACAATCTTGTCAGATTGCTGTTATTTCCATTTTAAATATGAGGAAACTGATGTCAAAAAACATAAATAACTCGGCATAACTATATCTAGAAAGCAGCAGAACTGAGATTCATACCTAAAATTGCTGCAAGGTAGAGGTAGCAGAGGAAGGGAGAATGTCAGAACATTTCTAGGAGAAACTAGGAAACGGCCAGCCAGGAAACCTGGGAGGGTGCCATTCCCTTAATTATTCCCCAGGAGGTAGGGAGTTGGTTGGCACACTGTCTTGTAGGACCAGATCAATATTGTAGGGACTTGAACCCACATTGATAAGCCTCACATATAAAAACCAGATATTGATTTATTAAATTATAAGAAATATGACAGCCAAGCTGACCAAATATGGGCAATATTTTTTGCATGCATTCCTCTTAAGAAGAATCTGTTGAATAGAATGTTGGATGGTGAGGAAAGAATCAGCCCAAGGAGACTCTGATCAGAATGCTGACTGTTGTCTCTGACAATCGCAATAAGAATGTATCCATCCTCTTGGATCTCTGGATCTACCTGGGAGGATACTCTTTTGTTTAAATATTGTTGTAGTTGTCTGACTTCTGACTCCTTTACATGTCTTCATAGCTGCTATTCTCTCTCTTTTTTTTTTTAATTAAGATATCTTAATGATTTTAGCTAAGTTGCTTTGGCGTAAGATTCACTCTTTTTAATATGACTGATCAATTTTCTGCTGATAGCAATTATTTAACTTTGTGAAGTAAATATACTTCCAAATCCACTGTTATCAAGCATTATGTATAAGATGCAGGTTCTCATGACTCTTTCCTCTACCTGTACTGAAATTGGCAGGTTAAAAAGAACAAGCATTAGGACTGAAGGACCAGTGATGACATATTCAGTAGCAGCATGTTTTTAAAAAGATGTATTTTTAGTGAACATAGACTCACTGTGAGTCAATAATTTGTGATATTATTTTCAAGGAAGCCAGGACAGACAGGTATATGAACTGTCAGAACAGAATTGTTGAATGAATGAGCATATGAAAATATGAAGAATTTGATTGCCCTATCCTAATCTTCAGTGACACTGCATAGCTAGAGTAACCGTGCTTTATTCAGTCTGGGGTTCATGTTTTCAGATAATATTTACAAACTGGGGTATATTCAAAAGAAACTGACCAAGTAGGAATGGAACTGGAAACCACATTCTAACAAATAGTGATAGGAAATTGGTGATATTTAGATTCATAAGGAAGTGATAGGAAATTGGTGATATTTAGATTCATAAGGAAAAGGTGGGGGAAAATAATAAAACTAAGAACTATTAAGTGCTTAGTCCATGATAGGCATTGTGCTCAGTTCTTTAATGGATTTCAAACATTATGGTCTGTCACACTGAAAAGGGAATGCTTCATTTTGAGTTTTACTGGAATGCAAAGGAAATCAGAGACACCTCTGCTTATTAGAGTGATGACATTCCTAGTTTCAAAGCTGCCCACAACAAAATGAGCTGGGTTGGTATTAATGAGTTTTGTTTTTGAAGGTAAGCAAGCAGAGATAGATCAAACTTTTGTTGGAGATACTTTATAGAGAAATGAATATTAAATGGATGCAAGGACCAGATGAACTCTAAGATTTTTGTCCAACCTTATCCTGTGAGTCTGTCATTATCTCACAGTACAGTAATCCTTCCACTTTTGTCTTTTAGTTCAGTAGCATGAGCTCTAAATGATAATGTTATTTCCAAGTCAATAGATCAATTGTAGGAAATCCTGATTTCTTCATTCCTCCTCAAAACCAAAACAAACTCAACAAAACTTGGAAAACAAACAGTTTGAGGTGTGTTTTTAGGTATAGTTGCAAGAATAGCCTCTCTCACTTTCTCATTTGATCTCCAGACTTATGTATTCTTTGTATGAGAGAAGCAGTATCATTTGTTTATATTGCTTTTTCAAATATGGTAAATTATCATTTTCAGAAAGTTTCTAATATTAGTAGCACTTATATTTTGAGTGTTTTACTTGTGGTTCCGAAATTTCCTCTTATTGCCTATCTTAGTTTGAACTTTGTTATTGTTAATGAGTACATTTGATCATTAACTAACCTGTGCTTTCATGATAGTGTTACACCTTTAAAACTCATTCCTGTGACTAGGAAAAGAATTAATGTTCATTTAAAGTAACCAAAGAACCTGTGGGACTTTATAGCTAGGCTATACCTAAATGTAATATGTTAATGGATGAGAAATGTTCATGGATGAGAAATTTAAGCTCAAAAAGATGAAATAACTTGCTGTGGTCACATGGCCTATGGGAAATTCAAACAATTTTCTTTCTTTTCCTCTCATCCCTAACTCATTGATGCAATTTTATGCCATATTCTTGCAAGATACTATGCTTTCCTCCCTCCTCCTCCTCTTCGTTTTCTCTTCTTCCTCCTCCTCATTCTTCTAATAGTCCATCATATCTTTATGAGTCTGATTGCCATGTGACCTGAGAAGATAGTATCTGAGTAGAATTCCAAGGTGGAATTTTTTTTTTTTTTTAACCCATAGCCTTAGATAGGTAGAAATTCTAAGGCTCTTTTGTTTCTAATTCTGGATTGCCCTTGAATCTCTGCAGTGCTGCATATGATGCTGTCCTTGACAGAAATGTGGCCATTAAGAAGCTCAGCAGACCATTTCAGAACCAAACACATGCCAAGAGAGCTTACCGGGAGCTGGTCCTCATGAAGTGTGTGAACCATAAAAACGTGAGTTTCCTTGTTATTTTCAAACTATCAGCAATGAGAAGTTGCAATATTGGAGAGGAAAATAAGAGCCAACTCGAGTAGGGAAGGCTTTTTTTCTTTTCATTTTCTGCCTCTTAAGATTGTTTATCTCGCTCATATGCTACATTTGATTTTGTTGTTCTCATGGTAGCTTCCTGCTTAAAAATCATCTAAAAGCCATATGGCAAGGAGGAGATGAATTTGATAGATATGTCCCTGTTATAAAATTAACCTTATCTGGCTATCTTGCTTCTAATTCGCCAGAAAGCTTCCTGTTTCCCAAAAAATAAAGCAAAATGTCAAAACAAACAAAAATAAAAACAAACCTCAAAGCCTGTAGAAGGATAAACTATATTTCTTTATATTTAAATTTAATTATTAACAGTTGAAGTTTTACTCATCGTTATTTCCTTTGTGTTTTAGTTATAGCCTTGCAGTGGCCTCTAGCAGTTCAGTGTACACACTGTGTGTTGGCATCTTGTTTTATTAGGGTTGGGCAAATAGGCTTGTAGATATTTCCAAAGCACTTCAGAATGGGATTATCAAGAATATGTTCTCATTGGAACTCAGCAGTGTCTAAGCTTCTTCAATCCCAGGCAAATACCTATAGAACTTTTCCTGTTCCATTTCTTCATTATTTTTGTACAGTATTCTTAATAATTAAATTATAATAAATTTATTAAGCTTATTATGTTAATTATATGATAAAATGAATTATAAATTATTATGAGTAAAATTAAATGATAATACCTATCAAAACTCCCCACAAATTTCTTAAAATATAAAAATCACATAGAACATATAAAATTATCAGTGTAGTTTGTAAACAAGGGATCTTGTCCTGTGGCTAACCATCTACTAGTGGCCCTAAGAAGAAGCAAATGTGTGAATGTTTGCTTAAAGATGTTTAAAATGCAATTATGTGGATCTAGACTGAATGACGGTATCTCTCTTTCCCTCTATTACTCTACTGCAGTGACTATTAAATCAGGCTATTTGTTTCCATGCTGTTGAGTTGCTTGAGACCAATGACATTTTAATTCAGTCATTTCCCATGTATTTGTGGAATGAACAAAATGTGCCAGACACAAATCTGGATGCTAAAGCTGCTAAGAATATGTCAGGAAGAAAATGCAGATAAATTTCTCCCATGTGGGCTTAGATTCTACCAACCAGAGAAAGGCAGTCCACAAAATGGTAAACCTCTGAATGTCAGAGAGTGACATCACTTTATTTAAGTAAAATAAAGAAGAAAAATAGAAATGTTTATCAGTGCAGGGTCAATAGGTTGAACAGGGAAGTCCTCACTAAGAATGAAAAATTTTATTAATTAGGTACTCATCACTGATATGGCCATTCAAGGAATGTGAGACTTCTAGAAGGAATATGTAAGTGAAAGAAAAAAAGAATTTCTAAGAAAAGTCACTATACTAAAGTGATTTTTTTTCTTTTAACATGTTAAAATAGAGACAAACTTCACTGCGTGACAGGGCAATAAATATATTGTAGTAAATAATATGAAATAGAAGATGGCAATGGAAAATGGAGGGGTATAAGCAATGAAGAAACCCTGCAAAACACTTTGCATGTACATATTTCTCTTTCCCTAATCTTCCATCCAGATGCTATAATGCAATGCATTGTGGAGAAATGCCCAACTACTTGGCAATTTGAGGAAGTCATATATATGCATATATATCAAATTTCATTAATAGAGAGGAAGTTCACTCATATCCAACTGTAAATTTTCAATTAGCACTTAAAATACTAGTGGAAAGGAAGAATACGGAGCTCTGTTAATGATTTTAAAATGAAAGGAAAAGCCATGAAGAAATCCCATTCATTCTCTAATAATAGAGAATAAAATTCATTTAGAAAATGAATATTCAATTCTAGAAGTGAATTCTTGTGATTGTGGAACCATGGCAAACATTGATTCATATCTGTGCTTCCCAAGATGCTGAAATGAAAGAACCAAGTCAGAAATCTGTTGGAAATTGTTGAACTAAAACAGAATACCTATGATGATCACTTTTTAAGGACAATTTTTTAAATTGGTTATTAGAAGGTATTAAAATTTATAAAGAAGAAAAATAACAGGTGAGAACATCTAACAGGGAAGTCAAAGTAGGTAAAGATTATAAAACAAGGGCATCTGGAATGGGATAATAAGACTATATAAGAAATAATGATTTCAGAAATTAACTTATAAAATAATAAATACTTATTTATGTAAAATTATAAAGTTATTTATTAGACTAATTTAAATTATGTAGATTATTTGTTCACCAGATGATGGGGGTTAACATTTTTCCATGTGTAAGGGGATTTTGTATGAATGTGTACCCTACATTACCATCTCTAACATTTTTGTCTAAACAAATATCAAAATGAAATGTTACTTTATGAGATTGGTAAAGTACTAGAGAAACAGTCCCACTATAGATTTTCAAATGAAAGATGTATTACATAAACATTTTTTAACACATTACAACTAAGTATGCAAAATTAGTGGGCAATTTAATTTTAAGTGTTAAAGATATTTTGAAAAAATTTTTATTCTAAGTGTGTATTTAGTACTGTAAAGTTGCTTTAGAAAGAATAATCTTAGTTTTTTTTTGGTGTGTTATACCATTGTCATATGTATGTATTTTAGAAAACATTGGATGGTACTGTGATTTTCTTCTCATGAATTTCCCAACAAATAAAAAAAAAAAATACATAGAAGTGACTGCATTTCTCAGGTGTTTAAAATCATTTGTTTTTGTTTTTAATTACTTGGTATGTTTCATATATTTCTGTACCACTTATGAAGTTTACTAAAATTCATTGATTCATGTTTTCAAGTTGTTTAAGTCATGAACTTGTACCTATCCAGTTTTTATAAAATGTTTTTAATTACCTTATGAGTAGAAGATTTTTATTTACATATTTTTGTTTTCATTTTCCTCTGGCACCTTGATATAGAATATTTAGATAGAAGAACATTTTGAGATATTTATGCACATAATTGTGTAGAACTATGATAAAGGGGTTTTTAATTTATTTTTTCTAAAAGGTAATTTTAATTACCTAATAGACAAAGGAATTAAAGCAAGAAACAAAAAAGTTTAGAACTAATTTAAGGAACTTTAAAATATATTTCCCACTAAATTTATAACTGATATTATCTAAGATGTATCTCTCCCCACATAATATTAGAGCATTAGTTTAAGTTATATTTGAGTGTGAGACAGAAGTACAAGATACTATGGTAGCAATAAAAATATCTTGAATTAGGGTACCACTTTGTACATGTGGAGTAAAAATATCACCTTGATAAATCTTGTTGAGTGTTTCACTATTGTCTTTCTCCTCTCGTATGATTTTACCTCCTTTTTGTTTAGTTATCTTATAGTCTGTGTCCTACCATGGAGGAGCATACTAAAGCAGTATAACCATTTTATGTCTTTTCTGACTTTCCCTGCTGCCTCAGAACCTGAGTTTTTTAAGTGCATCATTAACCTAAAGACAGATCATATGTCCTTTATAAATATACATTCTATATTTTATTAGAAAGTCTAGAAATTCCCTAGCTTTTCTATTTCCATCAAAGTTCTAATAAGTAACTTTCAGTAGAATAAATACATGAGTTAAATTTACTTTTAAAATAATTCACTGTTTCCTTTCTCTCTTTCTTCTGTCCCTTCCGTGCTTCCTTTTCTAGATTATTAGTTTATTAAATGTCTTCACACCCCAGAAAACGCTGGAGGAGTTCCAAGATGTGTAAGTAACAAAACTTATGAAGGAAGGGCAAGGAAAGCACTAAAATAATTCAAGAGAAAATAGAGAGAGAGAGATGAACTCTCTTGTGGAGATCAAAGGGAGGTGAGAACTGGGATCAAATGAAAGTTCCCAGTGAAAAGAAAAGAAGATTCTGTTTGTGGTGTTACTTCCTGAACCTTTCTAGCCTATGGCTCTGTGCACTTTGTGCTTTGTGGTTCTATGTTCTTGGTTCAATGAGGAACATTTATTTATTATTAGTTAATTCTGGGAAATATTAATAAAAGGGACATGATAAAATTATCCTTATTCTTTATTTCTGTTCTTGTGGTACCTTTGAGTTTGTGAAAAAATAATCCATTTGGAAATACAGCAACCATAAAGAGGAAGTGATTCTCTACACATTGCCTTCTTCAACACTCCTACGTGCATTTAAGGGAAAGTACCTGTCCTGAATTATTTTTCTTATTTATAATCATAATATTTAGGAAAGAGTTGAAGGAATACAGGGAAAAGAAAGAGCAAGATATAGATAGAAAATATGTGGGCATTGACCACACACTAATAAATGGTGCTTCTATTAGTAACCTTCTATTAGAGTTACTACAGGTAAGACACATGCAATACTTAGAACTTTTTCATATTCTTGATTCAGTCAAAGGAAGAACTAGGAAGTTCAGAAAACTTACAGATTTAGTACAGGATTCTAACACGATTAAAGGACTTTGTAGAGCTTGTGATAGGAACCAACATTGTGGATTTACCTTCTAGTTACTTAGTAATGGAACTGATGGATGCCAACTTGTGTCAGGTGATTCAGATGGAATTAGACCATGAGCGAATGTCTTACCTGCTATACCAAATGTTGTGTGGCATCAAGCATCTCCACTCTGCTGGAATAATTCACAGGGTAAGAACACCTTCTCTAAAACCATAATTAAGAGACTTTTGGAGAAGCAAAATAAAACTGTAGATCATTTTCTTTATGTTGGACTTGGTCAAATATAATGTTTTTGTTCATTTCTTTGCTAGTGGAATTAGCACATAGTTCACTAAAGTGTAAAAGACACTTCTACTGAGGTCAAATTTTGGTTGACACTATTTCAGCTCATTGAGAGTCAACTTCTGAGAAGCCTCATACTTTCTAGCTCCTTGATTGACAGAGTTCATATGTGCAGCTGAAATAAAGACAGTTCATTTCCAGAGTTCATTTTTGGAAGCATAAAATCAGCTACCTTGATTTGTTGCTGTTGGGCCTAGAAATGAAATATGCCAAAAGGTTTATGTTACCTTGAGCAGAAACCTAAGAGATAACAATAAATGATATTTTTTCCCCTAAAACTTCTTCCCAAGATAAGTCTAAATTATAAAAATAATAATACAGTTCTGTTTTGGATTTAAACAATGTTAAAGAATATATAAGGATTTTTTTTAAAAATCCAGAACCAATTGTAAACTTATTTGTAGCAGTAACCATATGCTTATAAAGGGCTCTGCAGTCAAGGAGGACCCCCATCAGTGCAGTTGCAAGACTGCTTTGTTGATTGAGGAGATGAAAATTGCACATTCCATTGGAGGCTGGCTTTTAATTTCTTCTTCTGTTCCTATTGTCAGGATTTAAAACCAAGTAACATTGTAGTAAAGTCTGATTGCACATTGAAAATCCTTGACTTTGGACTGGCCAGGACAGCAGGCACGAGCTTTATGATGACCCCATATGTGGTGACACGTTATTACAGAGCCCCTGAGGTCATCCTGGGAATGGGCTACAAGGAGAACGGTAGGGATGCTTCTGCAACTGTGAAGGAAATGGGTGCATGCTTTGGAGAGCCAGGAATATGAATTTTTCAAAAATAGAGCTGCCAGATTTCATATTCAGTTTATTGTTAAAAAAAATTACTACTAGGAAGAATTACTCATTAAAAATGTGAAGGTTGTTCTAAGAAAATGCTTTGATAGAAGATCACTGAAGTGTTATAGCTAAGAAGAATTATAAATGGAGTCTGATTAAACAAGCAAATGAATACTGATTAGCACACATGCCATAGATAATGAGAAAAATTGCTATTTGTGTTTGTTCAGACTGAAGTGAAAATAGGAAGAACTCTATTCCATTTTACTATTTGGCTTTTGTGTCATATTTTAAATGGGTGATTCCAGTCGTAGGCAAAGATCAACAAAAAGATCCTTAGAGTCAGATTCTTCACAAGCACTAAATAGTCAAGTTGGTATAATCCACATTATTCAAGTTGGACAACAATTTCTTAAATACTTTAAAATGCTTTGTAATTAATTTGTAAGGTAGCAAGTGCCTAGTAAATTTTTATAAATCCCAGAGATCATAGAAATGAAAACATTAAATTTTACATTACTAGCCAGGTGCAGGAGCATAAGCCCCTAGTCACAGCTACTATGGAGGCCAAGTCAGAAGGACTGCAAATTTGAGGCCAACCTCAGCAATTTAGTGAGACCTTGTCACAAAATAAAAAATGTAAATGACTGTGAGTGTAGCTCAGTGGTAGAGTGTCCCTGGGTTTAATCTCTAGTACCACACACACATACACAAAATAAATTACTGTTTTCATAAAGAAAATATGGTATGTATGAACACTTTAAATGAAGGGAATAAAATTGAATTTTCATTGACTAAAATTGAGGATGTATAAAATACCTGTTATAAAACCTTGTGATATATTATTTTGACCAGAATATCTTTTACAAGTAATACCCTATTAGAACATATTCAATATATATAAAAATTAAAATAGTTTAAATGTAGGATTGCATATATGTACTCAATGTACCTTTTATATCTGTTTTGTATTCTATTCTATTTTCTCAGCAGTCTATTTTTATAAATTTTATATGAATAATTACTGTATTTTTATGTATAGGTAATACAGGGCACTTTTAGGAAACTCTCTGAACATGGAAGTTAAAAAAAAAAAACTTGTGTAGCTTTAGATTAGAAGAATGCTTTTATGCATTTTTACAGAAGAAGGGGAAATGTCAGCTCTTAAGAAGGTCAGGCTCATCATGGTGGCCAGTGACAGAGTTCTGGAACCTTTTGACCAGAATGGAGTCTCCTCCCAAGGAACTCTATCACATATGATGATCACGAGTTATTTTTTAAAAATCAAAGGGGAACCAATTAAAGGAAAGTTAAGAACCAACGGCTATCATTAACAATCATTCATATATGTCAAGATAGCTAAAAGAGAGGATTTTGAGTATTTCTAACACAAAATTTGATGTGTTTGAGGTGATGGATATGCTAATTACCCTGATTTTATCATTATACATTATACACATGTATCAAATATTACACCATATCATACCATGACCCGTAAATATGTGCAATTAATGTGTCAATAAAAGAAAAAGAATTAAGGATGTATAGGGGGATTGCCTGTTCTGGTTTTTCAGATCTTTGTCATGCAGACAGTAGGTGTTCCACCCCTTTTCCTTTGCTCACTAGAAAGGGCTGAAAATTGCCGCCTTTGTTTTTTGGCTTCCTTAGGAGCATGGAGAAGGTGTTCCTTGCACCTTTGGGCTGTCCACCCTCTGAGCAGAGAAAGTTTATCATGCAGAAAAACCTGCTTGCTCCCGCATAAGGCATGCCCAGCTGTCCTGTGCACCTCACCCTACCTTCCTTCCCCACTGAGCAATTCAGCTTAATGTTTTTGCCCCCAGATTCCCTTCATCCTTAATAAAAGGCGAGTTGGAAGAGTGTTAAGGTCGGTAAGAAAAGGTGAAGTATGTTTGGCTGACAAATATGACAATTGAGAAATTATATGCTCTTAGCAAGTTTTAACACCATTAATACCTTTATTTTCACTTTACTTCTAAATGACTCCTTCATACAAGTTCTAATTTATCAGATATTACTTTTCTTAAAACATTTCAAATAGATATTAAAACTGATATTTATTGAGAATGATAATTTCTGAAGGAAAAACTAAATCTAAACTGCCAGAAATTCCAATCCTACTACCTGTAAAGTATGGTTCCAATCATTTCCTAGTTTCTTGGGTTTGGTTGAATGTACCCTTATTTTGAACCAAATCCATATAACCAAATAGAATAGAAAAGGGAAACAGCCATCCCTACAGGTCAATTTATTTTTTCTTCATCCAACAAATGATATCAAAAACCTCTTGCTGACTTTTAGCTGTCATTGACCAGGGAGATCTTTTGGTTTAGCTTTGTGGCAGTAAAAGGCATACTTAGGCATTCATGAAGTAATTTTTTAAACACTAATTTGCGTTCTTGTATTAGACACTGTTTATATAATAATATAGTGCTGGTTTTAATTCACCTTTTGGCCAGCATTTGGTGGGAGGTGAAATTTGTACCTTCTAATCAAACTGTTCTTTTTCCTCTTTCTTCAGAGGTCAATTATCTTAGTTAACTTTACTTTCCTCCCTTTTCTTCACTTCCCTCTCTCTCCTGTTCTAGTGGATATATGGTCTGTGGGATGCATTATGGGAGAAATGGTTCGCCACAAAATCCTCTTTCCAGGAAGGGACTGTATCCTTGTACCTTTTGCTGCAGCTTTACCTGTTTTGTTTTCTCTCCCTTTAAACACGTAATGATTTTACCAGGCGAGTAAAGATAGAAGCAAAAAGTTGGGTAAGTGGTATAATTGTAATTTTCAAAAAAGTGATAATTTCTATAATCTGACCAGTCCTGTAAACTACCTACCACAATGATTTCTTTTCATTAAATTTTCAATAGGCTTTTTTCTTCTTAAATTACTTTCTTGTCTGCAACTCAAAATAGCAATGCTATTTTTTTCATGAATAACAGAGGCCACCAAATCCAAATGATTAAAATATAGCTACTTATTATTAGCAAAAGAAGTCACTATTTGCAAGTAATTTTCATCTCCCTTCTAAAATTATTTTATGCTTCTGTACTTAGGCATAATGATTTCTCTCCTTGCTGACATCCTGAGCTTCTGTCTGTGGCTTCACTGATTTGAATTATTCTTGACACTCTATCCAGTCTTAAAATAGGTCAATATAGCATATCTGCCTTAAAACACGAGCTTCTATACTTAAAAATCATAATTATTATTCAGATCGCCAGAGGTCAGGTGTGTGTAAAATAAGCTTCTCTCACTTAACTTGAAGATGTGACATAAAAGTAGATAACCACTATCCACCAAATTTAGAATTTAATGAAGAAGGGTGAATTTGAATTCTATCACTGAGTCTTGCAATACTTTCCATCAGAAATTTCTTAGAGAGGTTTCTGTGAGTTGAAATAATAAATCAGCAGGCATATATCTTAAATTACCAGATATTAACTCTCTAAACATGGTATATATTGTGTTTGCAATATATGAATAATAAAGTTTACATGTTAGCTGGAGAACATACTTTCATAAATGCAAAAATATTTTGCTAAAGAACACTAGTGCAAATTTAAGGCAATGAAAACAGACTTTAACAATGCTAATGTAGGGCAAATTCAATATATTTGCTACATATGTATTTTTGTGGAAATTGGTGATAAGAAAGGTGGTCCATATACCTCAATCAACCATTCTTTTGATTAATAAAGTTATATAAAGGAATTATTTTACATAAAAAGATCATTATTTTAGTAGAAAAAAAGACTAATAGTACAAAAAAACTGACTCAGTAAGAAGTTGATATCACAATGAGCATGAATTAATATACATCAATGAATTTATTATTATTTATTAATTCTGCTGGACATTGGTGAGATATTCTCTAAATTTTACTAGTAAGTATAATGATCTTCTAGTTCTTTACTGTCCAACAGAGGGCCACTATGTATTGTCAATACAGCACTTGAAATTATAGTCTGAATTGACACATGTTGTATGTATAAAAAGTACACCACTTTTTGAAGATATAAAAAGCATATAAAATATATCATTAATAATATTGTACTGATTGTATTAAAAAATAATATTTTGACAGTATTAGGCTAAATAACATACATTGTTAAAATTAACTTCATTTCTCCCTAATATTTTAAATGTGAATATTAGTAAACTTAAAAGTACCCACATGGCTTGCATTTGTGACTTTTTTTTTCCCTATTAGATAGTGGTGGTCTAGAACATGAGATAACTACCTGGCATCCTTTTATTTATAGTCAATCTCATTCTTAAATCATCATTTCCTTCATGTTTTTTATAGCATAAAGTATCATTTTCATGCACATCAAATGCAAATTTCACATGACTTCTTTGAAAAATTCATTTTACTTTATTAATATTTAGGAGATCAATTACATAACCAATGTAGTTGATGTGAATAATATTATAATCTACATTCACATTTATATGAACCAGACTTATTCAAAATTGGAAATTATTTTCTTTGTGCTTTTGCCTTTGAAATATAATATATTCCAAAAAGCTAAATAGAAAGGAACCTCTCCATCAACACTCAGTGAAGTCACGCAGCCCCCCCACCTCTAGTGCATTTGTTAGTGGGAGATAAAAAGCCACAAGATTTCTCATTTCCATGTGACATTGCTGTTACAGATCACTTGATTTCCAGACAGCAAGGTTGTTCTCTGAGATTTAGTTTAGTTCCCCAGGCATTTATCAAGGTTGCTTTTTCCTATTTCAACAGTTTAAATCTGAAAACAATAAAATTAGGAAAAAGGAAAATAGTTTTTAACACAAAATAACCCTTTCAAAAAACAAACCAAGAAAGATAATAACATGATTAATAATACTTTATTCTTCAAATATTATTCTTTTGGGGTTTCGTTTCTTTCCTTTTATTCTAGTTTGTTTTAGAAAAATGTTTGAACTAAAATGAAACTATGCAAAACCCAATATATAAAATTTATATCCTGGTTAGGCATGATCCTAAAATTTAATCTCTAATCCAAAAAATGTAGATTGTGACAAGGGTTTGCATTATGTATTCCTTAATGTGAAGTGATGGTTACATAGAATATTGGTCTTTGATTGCCTAGTGCCATATGGAATGATGAGCCTTCAAACAGACCTAAATTAAAGGGGGGAAGTTACAGGAAGACATTGACAGTAGAAAACTTTTCACTTAATTTAAATTTTACTTAAATATGGATAATTAATCTTCAATAAAATGAGTTAGAAGACATACTATCAGTTTGAAATGTTTCCCTTTGGATTTATGCTCTTAGTTCATTTTACCTATAATTAAAGTTATAATTTAAAGTTTTAAGTCATGATGACATTTAAAAACATGGAAATCCCTATTAAACAATGAACTAATATGCTTTGTGCATTTTGAGTAGAATTGTTTCATTAATCTTTTTAAAAGGAATTATATTTTATTTGTAGGACTTCCTACTAACTGTACAGAGAGCAGATGATTGGACTAACCTCACCAAACCATGACAATAGGACACAAGGACAGGGTTATTTTTATTAGGGAGAGAAGAACTATACCACCAATTTATTATCTTGAAATAATCCCAGCATTTATTGGCAGTCATATCAATGTTTAGTATGTGTTAATTGATACCTTGACTACTTCCAAAATTCTGTAGACTTAATCTTAGGTTCTCTTGACTTTCACTTAGAATTATTGAAATACTTATAAATTATTAATCTTTATTATTGATAGTAAATTAAATTAGTCCGAGACTGAAAAATTATGTGATAATTCTCTATTATCATAGTCAACTTTATTCCTCTCCCTTCACATTAATTTTTTATCTTAACTATAAGCAAAAAGAGTAAAACACTGACAATTTCAGGAAATCTTATTAAATTGTCATCTGTGACTGAAATTTTAACTTAAAACTATGTTTGCAACATGAGAAACATTGTGGGGGTTTCTTGGTGATTGATATGATCTAGCTGATACCACAGGGTGGTTTATTGATTACTAAATCATAGAGTTGGCAAACAGAATTTAAAAATAACAATATATATTTTCTTTTCCAACCTTTAGTTTACTAATTCTTTTAAAATTCAAAGGAACATTTCTAAAATATTTTTGTTGTGTAATAAGTTGTATAATTGTACACACACACTTATACACTCAATTTTCCCTATAATTATATGGTGAAAACACATTTCATAGCATATGTGTTGGCATAATATGGTATGTAGTACAACTAAAAATTCTTAGATCCATGCTGAATTTCAAATAGCAATAAATATGCCAGCTCCATTTTTTCACTCAGATTTTGTTCCTTCCAATAATAATTTGTAGTATAGCAGCTTCATGATGTTTTCTTACAAGTTTTTTTCTAAAGACTGTTGTGATCCATTCCCTCCCTCCACCCACCCTAGACCCCATGCTGTTTTCCCGATTACCAAAGACTCCCTTAGCACCAGTTTACTTTTCATGAACTCTTTCCTTTAACCTGCTTCTTTTGGACACAGTCTTTCCATCTTATTTTATCCATTCTATTTCAAATGGCAGGACTTCTTTGAGCAAGCCCTGTGGGTGTTCCTTTATCTAGAGTTCTTGGCTAGAGTTCTCTGGATCTGGGTGATGTTCAAGACAGGCACATGGTACTCATTTGAAAATTCCAGACCTCCAGTGTATTCTCTCCAATTAAAGCTGACAGTTGGACTGCTAAAACACCCCCTCTGGCCTTTCCCTCCACATACACAAAAATTTTCAATTAGAGTGAAAAAGTTAAACACACAACATTGCCAGAGAGCCAAGGTACTATAGAATGGGAAAATGACTTGCCAAAAACACATTTGAAGACATAAAGAAGACACTGGATGTCATATCTTTAAAATTTTTTGAATATGAGAATTAAAAATGATTACATTTAAATTAACAAAAATTAAAAGTTGAGGATTATTATATCTAGTGCATTGATATTTCTTACTCCTTTTAAAGTCTTTGAAATAGCAGTGCTTATTTCCTAATAAACTTTTCAACTAATACATGCTACATAGTCTAAGTCTCTTCTTTAATATTAAGATAATACCAAATTATCTCAAAAAATTAGTATGTAAAATTTCAGTGGTCATTCTTTCACTCCATAAATACATTATAGGCAAACATGAACATATTTTTAAAATGAGATTATGAATTAATTATTTGAATTTGTTTAAAAGGATTTGTTTTCACCACTAGTGAAAACTCTTTCATTATTATGTGAAAATATGAGTAAGACAGGATTGGCTAAATGAGAACTGGATATTCTGAGTTTATTATAAAGAAAGTAAAGCAATTTTAGTAAGTAAATTTAAGGGAAAAATCTTTCCCTGATTTCCTAGCAATGTAATATTTCACACTGTTCCTTGAATTGCTGTTCATGTGTATTATTTAGATATACAAAATACGTATGTTCTCAGTTTATTTTTCACAATGGTAGCCGTTTATAATTAGACCTTTTAACTGAAGTTTAAAACAGTGTGCTTTGTTAAGTAACTAATTCAATGATTAACTTTTGAAATATCAAATTTACAAAGAAATGTTCTAATTTTAGAAAACTATCCAATATTCTCAATACTGTACTTTGAGGTATTTATTGAAAGAAAATTTAAGAAAGCATATTGTCTAAATCCTATGATAAATGAAAATATAATTGTGTTAAAGAGAAGAGTATTAAGGTCTCAGAAATTGTGGTACAAGAGGCACATATTCTTCTAGATAGGAGTCGTTTTTCCAGGTTATTGGATTAAAAACTCACTGTCAGTCAGCTATCTGCTGCTATTACAGAAATATTTGAAACAATCAACTTAAAAGAAAGAAAGATTCATGTTGGCTCACAGTTTCAGAAGTCTCAGTCCATGGTCTGCTCCATTGTTTTGGGGCCTGTGGTAAGGCAGAACATCATGGCAGGGAGTGCATGATGAAGCAAAGTCACTCACCTACCTCATGGTTACTAGGAAGCAAAGAAAGAGAGGGTAAAGAGCTGGAGTTCTAATACCCCTTTTGAGGGCATGCATCCAATGCTCTAACTTCCTTCCACTAGACCCCACTTTCTAAAGGTTTCATTACCTCCCAGCAACACTACAGATTGGTGACCAAGACTTTAGCATATGGGCTTTTGAGGAACATTTAAGATTCAAACTGTAATACTCACATAGTCCAAAAATTATTTAAACATGGATTATGATCCAAGTTATTTAGTGTGGAAATAGTAATATAGGACTTTCTTTATTGAGATTTAACTGTAAGAACCTACAGTATATCAGTTCTATTTCTAAGATAGAAGTTAAAAAAGATAATTTAGAATAAGCTTATTTCTGACAAATAATATGACACAGATTTTCAGAGGTTCTTAGAAAGTTAATAACCGTATTTTAGTAAAACCAAAACTCATTTGACATTTCTTCCAAGGAAGGTGTCACTGTATCTGAGTGTTAAAATTGCAAATGAATCTCTGCTCTCTGCCTATGGGAATACTGATGATAGAGCAACAATGTGATGAATCAGAATGTTAGAGTAGTCAGAATTTTATCTGGGCAGCTTTGTGTTCAGAAGATTTATAAAAAGTTCAAATTCTATATCATATTGTCACAGAAAGTATAAAGTTCCAGTTTGCAACAGTGATGGAATTTTCTAATTCTAAAATCTAGTATAGTCATTATTCAATATCTCAAAAATTTCTTAAAATCTGGTCTTACCTTGAAAATCTTATCAATTACTACTATATATATAACGTTTACCACTGCCCCGTCTCCCTGCCATTAAGACCAGTATTAAGTTTTATTTCCTATTATTTGGAATGACTGATTCATAAAATTTGATACAGGTCTTGAGCAATAATCCTATCTCAAGTACAAAAAAAAAAAAAATTCCATACAAATTCATGTGCTAAATCCCACTCTTGTAATTCATAATAACAGAATTTATCATTTCTAGGCACAAGTCTTAGCATTTCGGTGGTATACGCATGGTTGGGCACTAGGAATATTGAATGCAGGAATAAAGTTAAAAAAGGAATTTAAAAGGTCTCTAGGGTATAACCATCCAGAAATAAATATTAAAATAAAGAAAAATGAAATTCAATATGGACACGAAAAGTTCAAATCTAAAACTTATTTTGCTGCCTTATTAGGTTTATAGAAAGGCTCTGTGATCTATAACATTTACTTTACATTCCAAACATGAAAATAAATTTCAAAAAAAGTTTGCCTTTTATTTTGGAATGTTTGAATCCCACAGAAACAAAAAAGAGAATGAAGTTATTAATATCAGTTATTAAACCAAGAACTGTCTAGAACCAAAGACAATAGTAATGTAGGGACTAGGATTCCATTTAGACCATCTGTTGTTATGTTGATGCTGCTATCATTTAAGGAATATGTGAATGACAGTTAATAATAAATGAGTCAGTTTTAGGAGAGGAGTGGTTAGGCATTACAAGTTATATATACAATATTTGAAAGTTATTTGGATGAGGAAATAGGGTAATTTCTGTTCAGATTGTGGAGAGAAGTTCCACAGAGTCAATGTTAGTGTAATATGTAGGATGCCTTTCTAAGTGATTTCAACTATGAAATGGCTTGCTTAGTAAATGGTGAGAATCCCTCACTGGGAAATTTTCCTTATTATAAATGTAAACATATAATATATGGTTATTATATAAATGGGAAATAAATAAAAAGTTTTCCTGTATATTTAATACCTATATATAATTCTAATGAATGTGATGATATATAACTAATATTTATTAAGGTATTATATACCAGGCAAGATAAAAGGAGCCTTACCAGGCCAAGTCTTTTCAAGTCTTTAAAAATAATTCTACACAAAAACACTTTTCATCATTAACATTTCAGAGGATAAAAATTGAGGTTTAAAGAGGTGAAATATCTTGATCAAATATGCACAATTTTAGAAAGCAAGGGAGTTGGTTCTGCATCAGGAAAAAATAAATGAGTTATCTGTTGAAGATACTGTAGAAAGCATTTTTGTATTGGAAGAAAAAGAAATAGATGTTTCCTAAGTCTCAGGCACTTTCATGGCAAAAAAAAAAAATATTTTTTAAATGTTAGAATGGAGACAAGCAGAAGAAAACATTGCTTATTTAGTTTTTAGCTTTCTATATTTTTGTTTATCTTTTCCACAATATTTACAAAAACAAAAATATAGTACAAATAGCAACCTAGTCACACTGGTCACTTTGGACAGTATGATAAGAATACTTGCAATTTAAAAATAAATATATTTTGGAATACTTTTTTCTTTTTTTCTTTAATCAAAGATTCTCACAATATCAAGTTCTATGAGAGAGCTATTACATGAAGTTACAAATACATTAATCATAAAGGGATGCACAACTGTTTGCTCTATCTTTCCCTGATATTTTTGCATGTCACTTGCTTTCCTGAAATGGAAGCAAAACAAATTTGCTTCTCTGGGTATGCTTATCACCTTCAAAGCTGCAACCCTTTCTTTGCAGTGATCACTCTGTCTAGGTGTTAAACAATGGAAACTTGGGTTTAACCCCAGTGAGATTTTTCACATTGAAAAAAATCTCATAAGGAATTCTTTAGGGTCACTGCCAAATTACAAGAAGTAATTTGAAATGTAAGTGGAGCAAAATTATATTGTGCTGCTGTCTTAAAGCCTTTTCTACCTGCCCTCCCTGAACATCCCTTATTCTAGTTTTTTTTTTCCCTATGAGAATGACCTCTCTTTCTGACTTTCCATTAAGAGCAAGTGAGTAATTAAGTATAGTATAAGAGAGAAGTTTCACTCTCTTGCTTCACCCTTCCACATTTTGCCCTTTCCTGTGTGCCCTCTGCTCTGGCTTCCTGATTTTAAGTTCTGGATGATAACTACAACAGCAGAGAGACCATTGTCATTTAAATTCCAGGTTTCTTTTACTGTATTGTCTCAGAAGAAGTGTCAGCTTTCTAGTCTTGTTTATTTCATGTGGAATCATCCTGTTTTCAAGGCAGTCATTCTTACCATTGTAAAGCAACCATGTGGATAAGAAGACAAGGCTTCCTGTTCAGAAGTATGCTCCTTGGATGGTTCTCAATGAAACGAAGCCGGCATATTCCAAAACATTCATTCTTGAACTGGCATTTCATTTCTGAAAACTTATTCATATTTATAAATAAGAGTACTTGTGTTATAAAAGAAACTCTTTTAAGGTTGCTGGCAGCTCAGCTTTTCTTTTTTCCTTTTCCAAATATGGTATACAAAACAATAGTAATCAATTTGCATGCTTCCCATATTAACACAATCAAGAATAATTTACAATACAAATCAGTAGGATTCCAGTGGATAAATGCAAATTAGATCTTTTAAATCAAAAACTAAAGAAGTTATTGAAATTTAATTGCAAAGTAATGTTATCATACATTAGGTGGGTTCCAGGAGCATTGTCAGTTCAGTTACACAGCAGAAAGGGCCCTGACACTCTGTGCAACTCTTTTCACTATTTTAAAACACTAATGATCATGAGTCTGGCTTCTCTTCCAGTCAGTGAAAGGTTCGTCTATTGCTCTATGGCCCAAGTGGTCCATTGTTTTCATTTATTTGTTGCTATTCCTGTGTTCTTGTTTATCTTCATTTCATTTTTGTTTTCAGTTGACATGTGGTCAGTAGGGTGCATCATGGGAGAAATGATAAAAGGTGCAGTGCTGTTTCCTGGCACTGATCGTATCCTTCTTAGCAGCCAGTGGTCTCTATGGGTGTCATTCTTAATTATTTCCCTTTTGTTTCAAATACAGTAGTGTCAATGATATACATTCGCTGCCCTTAGGGGGTTTCTGTGAGACTCAAATGTCAGATATCCACAAGCTGGCATCCTGGTAGAGTAACCTTGTCTCCTAGCATGACCATATATGGATAATACAGTAGCAAATATGAAAGATTCAACATGTTATCAGAAGGTCTACCCTAACTCAGTTCTGCCAAACTAGTACCAGAGATATATTTTTTATTATTTTTTGTTATTTTAGATGTTCGAAAATTAAAAAAAATATATTCATAGTTAGAAAATAAATGATAAAGTCAGTTGTAAGGCTGAAGATGTATACGCTATGAAGATCTCACATCATAAGAATGTTCATTTGGCATGGAAATCTTTAATAGACTAGATTTACATTCACCTACAAATACAATCATTTTAACACATATGCAGAAAACATGTAATACATTACATTTTTGAGTTGACCAATCTCTTCTAAAATTCTTTTTCTCCTTCACTCAATTTACAGAAATAATATCTCAAATTCTCCTCTTATATTCTTCATATTATTAACAAGTAAAATAATTAAAACCTCATTAATTAACAATGATTAAAGAAAATATCTGAAGAAATCATTTTAATCACTTGGATAAGTAAAAGTATTTCTTTCTTAAGCAGTAAATAATAAATAAAGGTTCTGGATGCTCTGCAGCATTAGGTAGATATGAATATTATGACATTAATAAGTGAATGTGTGATGGGTCCTTCCATAATGCTTAAAAATAAATTACTCCCTTAAGTTAGCCCAGTACCCCTCTATATTAACTCACTTATGAAAATGTATGCCTTCATCATACTAAAGATAAAACCTTTAATTAAATGATCATAAGTCAAAAGTAAAATTGAGCCTAAAATAATGGGGTTTCAATATCTAATTAGAGTCAATGTAATTACTAATATAGTATGTCCATACCACATAATGATTAACCATTTACTTTAAGTTTATGATACATGTTACAGTTCTTATCAAGTGTCTATAATATGATGTGTAAACATGACAATGACATATATTATATATATGTGTGGTTTTACACATATATATAGACTCACATATATAATTTCATACACATATTTGCTTCACATTTTAAAAGGAAGAGTTTGAGAAATGACTGAATAAGGCACACAATTTTTGTTGAATGAAAGAACTTCCCTTGATATATTTCAATCAGTCAAACAAAGCTATACTGTTTTTGCTTTCTATGTTGCTGTTTTCTCTTCTACATGTCTTCTATTAAAATAGCATCTATAAATTTACCATATTCATGTTAATGCTATTTTAAAGGTATATTGGCTTGATAAAAACAAAATTTCTCCAGATTCTTAAAAATGACATGACTTATTTTATACCTAATGACTTATGAACTTGTGTTTGGCATTTGGTTCTAAACATGAAATAGCTCTTAAACTTTGGCAAACTTTAGAGAATTTTATGAAAAAAGACCCAATCTATAGACTTTGCTTTTCCAGAGATTCATTGTGGTGAGTAATTGATAACTGAAACAAATATTTGCAACCTGCAGGTTAAAATTATTGTTTTCATTATTTACTTTACATTTTCTGTTTAAAAATGAAACTGATTTTCACAACTGAGTTATTAAACACAGCCTAACATCAGAATCATTTTTTGGGAGAATTTCTTGGCTTTCATTTATTACTTGGATATCAAAATCTCTTATAAGTAATGCAGTAATGCTTAAGACTGCTGGTAATATTACAAGGTCAAGTTAGATGCCCTTGGTATTTTGATATTGAGCTCTTTCCTGAGGTCTCATATGAGTACAAGAAATTTGTAAATATCTTGGAGGTCAAATGGACTGTAGTCTTTTAATAATTTCAAGCACACTGATTAAAGGTTTCAATCAGTCTCTTTTAGATGTAAATTATGACCTCTGAATATAATAAAGTTAATCTCTAAAAATGCAAGACAGATTACTTATTCAAAAAATTCTTTGTTATCAGAAATGGTTTATATAAAAAGACATTGAAATTATATCTAAATCTATTATTTAAATAGAAACTTCAGATGGAGCTGGAGATAGACAATATGGATAATACATATTTATATATTATGAGAAATCATATTTTTAATTAAGATATCCTCATTTATTTGAAGACATTCTTGAAATAGGTGATTTTTAAAATCTCTTAAAATATGAGTTATGTATATTGTTTTAACATATAATCCAACAAAAACTTAAAATATTAGTAATATATTCTTTACCTTTTAGACCTAAAAGAATTCAACATGTTATTTTCAGTTAGAAATTTAGGTAGCCAAGTGGTTCTTAAAATGCTCTATATTTTTATCCTATTTTATTAGAATTTTTGAAGTACATATTAATTGAATTTTATTCAGTCAACTATTTTTAACTCTCTTCCAGATAATCAGGATTCAATAAATGAGGTAATTTTGAGGAGTAGAGTTAACAAATTTGATCATAGCTAACATTTTTACTTTAAAATTATAAAAATATTTTCTATTATTCAAGTAAGTTATTAAATATATAACTGGAAAATTAATAAAATGAACACATATACTATGACTGAGTTTAAAAAATATAACACTATTAATACTTTTGACTCTCTTTGCGTACTATATTCTAGCCACAGCTTCTCTTGTCTTAGAGGTGACCATAATCCTAAATATTTATTTTTACTATCTCCTTGACTGTCCTTATATTTTTTACCACATCCATATTTGTCTTTAAACAATGTATGGTTTAGTTGTATGTGTTTTACATATTGTATTATCATTGTTATCTTTTGACACCTTTTTTAGAAAAACTTAACATTGTACTTTTTATATTTATGCAGGTTGATGTATTAGAAATAGTTAACCCTTTTTGCTGCTCTAGAAAATTCCAGTTTATGAACATCCTACAACTAATCCATTTGTCCTTTTAACATATTTAATATATTCTTCAGAATATATTAAAGGTATTTTTTTTTTGCTTTTGTAAACAACAAGACTATCTATTGATATTTTGTATATTGGATTTCCATAATAATAAATGGCTGTAGTCATAACAGACACATTTCTAACTTTACTGTGTAACCTCAAAATGATTTTCCAACTAACAACTTGTATCTGTTTGCTATTTGCTCCACATCCTCACCAGCTTTTGGTATTTTTATTTGAAGAAATGTTTTTGGTACTGGGACTTAAATCCAGGGGACTTTATTATTGAGATACATCCCCATCCCTCTTTATTTTTTATTTTGAGACAGGGTCTTTTTAAGTTGCCCAGGTTGGCCTTGAACTTGAGATCCACCTGCCTTAGCCTCTCAAGTTGCTATATTTATAGGCATGGCCACCGTGCCCTGGCTTCTGATCTATTTTTAAATGTATTACCAATATCTTGAATTAAAAAAAATACTGCTCACTGGAACATGTCATTGACTACAAGAGAGGCTAAGCATCTTTTCCTAAGATTATTGGCCATTAGTAATTTCTGCTGTGCTTTTTTGTTTTTTGGAACTCTGTTCTATTGTGTTATTTTTCCTATTAATTATTAGAAAGTATTTATATGAACTGACATTTTATCTTTGTCAGTTTCACGTGTTGCAAATGTCTTTATTTGTATTATTTTCCCATTTTATTTTATAGTGATTATGGAATTTGGTAATCTGTTTTTTTTATTGTTCCTATATTTTTATGGCTTAAGAATTCTTTGATCTTTATGTTCTCTGGTAATTAAGCTGAGTATTTTAAAATGTAACCATCTACATTTAAGTTTTTAGTCCATTTGAGATTTTTTTTTTTTTGTATATGTGCAAAGGAAGGATCCACTTTATTTTTTTCCCAGTTCTTTTTATTGACTAACTTTTTCTTTCTTTACTGACCTATAATGATGTCTCAGTTATGTATTTCCACACATTGTGGGGAGGAGTGTTAGGTTCTGGGCTCTATATTCTGTCTCACTAGTCTGAGATATGTCTGAGTAGTAGAGATATGTCTATCTCTACTACTACTATCCTCTTTTAATGAATAAAAATGTATACTCTTCAATAATATGTATACTCTTCAATTTTATCAGGTAGGGTAAATAACACCTTATTTTTGTCTTCTTCAAAAGTATCTTGACTATTAATACACCATAGATCTTCCATAAACATATTTCAATTTGTTTACCAATTTCTATAAAAAGATCATTTACTGGTATTTATATTGTAATTATATTGAATCCTAAAGTTCAGTTTATAAAAATATGCAGTTTTGATTAAGACCAGTCATTCTCCTGAACATACAAGCAAATTAGCACACATTAATTTAGATCATTGCTCTCCCAATTTGAATGTGTTATTAATGTTATTTTTAGTTTTATTTTTTAGGCTCATAAATGTATACAATTATAATTTTGTTGCATTCAGGTTGAGTTTGTTGAAATTCACCCTATGATTACCATTTTCTTGGCTTGCCACTGCTTCTTGTGATTTAGCCCTTTATTTTGAGATTTTTTTTCCTTGAATTTCAACTTTTAGAAATTCCTTTAGTGATATCTTTGTTAATGAAACTTTTTTTTATTGGACTCTCTTATTTCAAAAATAGTTTAATTAGATCTAGAATTTTAATTTAATTTTATTTTCTTTTATCATTTTAAAGATAACTCTATTTGCTTTTTGTTTCTAGTTGCTGGTGAATAATCAGCTGTAATAGTTATCATGGGAAATAGACTGTCCTGTTCTTTCATTTAAGAATTTTTTTCTTGGTGTCTGTTTATTAGCTGTTTTCCTACCAGGCAACTACTTGTGGATTTATTTTTATTTATCTCCCTTGATATTCACACTTTCTGGTTTCTAACCTTTTATCAATTCAAAAGACTGGATTATTTCAGACTTTGCATCTTTGAATATTTTATCTACCCTATTCTTTACTCAATAACAAAACTCTTACCAAAAATAAAATAGCCATTCATTTATTCAACAAATATCCTTATCATCGTGAAAGGTATAATAAAGGCACAGGATATTAGGAGGTGATAACAACTATAGGATGACTAGATCCAGGTGTTAGGATGGAGGTCAGGAATTACCTCCTTCCTCTTCAAACACCAAAAGTCTAGTCACCAAGCCTCATGTGGCATATATATATATATATAGAGAGAGAGAGAGAGAGAGAGAGAGAGAGAGAGAGAGAGAGAGAGAGAGAGAAAGCAGGTTTTCTTGACCTCATGTAAGTCTGATTGTCTCCTTATAATCTTTGTTGTATATGAGCTTATACCCAGAAATGTTGACCATCCAGAGATGTTCCTATAGGATAAAATACTGTCCCCTATAAATTGTCTTAAATAGACTGTATATTTCTGTTAGTATAAATTATTTGTAGTAGCTCCTTTATTTAATGCAATGTTATTTACCAATTTAAAAAGAGCTTTGATATTTTTTTAACTGTAAAATGGAATCACATGCAGTTAGCATGAGAAAAGCATTTGTGAGGTCAGAATATCATACAATTAGAGGAAGGTCATATTTACAACAAGGATTTAATAGTGGAAATATAAAACTAAATAAAGTCTCATAAAGGATTTGTAAAATGAGAGACCCCAAAGATGAACCTTCAATAGCTTAAAGAAAATTTTGTCTCTATAGCACACATATAGCAATATGTAAAATGTCTCTTTATTTTTCTATCTATAGATTTTAATAAGTAAATAGAATATATAAGTAGACCATAGTAAAACATATATATTATATATATATAATATATATATATATATATCAAGCTTCAAATATTAGCCATTGGATATCCATGTGCTGTAGAATCCCAGTAGAATTCTGCTGCCAGTAAATAAATAGACTTTTCATTCAATTAGTCAGCTTTGAACTTTTTATGTGTTCTGGCTTATAATGTTTCTTCTTCCTGTGCTCATTTATAATGAAAACAGATGTTAGTTCCTTCTGCATTAAGTCACTTATTTATATTTTAAGTTACCAGATTTTGAAGATTTTTGAGAGGAAAGGAACATTTTCAAATGAAAAAAAAAAAAAAAAAACAGTCAAACACTTTATCTCTCTTTCCCTCCCTTCCTTCCTTCCTTCCTTCCTTTCTCTCTTTTTGTTTGCTTTTCACTGTTGGGGAAGCAACCTGGACTTTATACATGCTAGGCAGGTGCTATATCACTGAGTTACATAGCCAGCCCCAAACTGAAAATATTTTTAAAGGAATAAAACCAATCAAGACATAACCATGAAAGTATAAGTTCTTTTAAGAGCAAATTTTATGCGGAACTATGATTACCAAAATAAACTGATATTTTCAACTTCCTGTTGAGTAGCTTCTGTACTTTCCATGGATAGTACTCTGCAGGTGATATCAACATATGTCAATTCTCCCCTGGGTGATGATAAGCTGAATCCCTCTCCCTCTACTGGGAGCCCAAGTGTGCCCCTTACTATAATTTCCTGTGGCCTTTAAAAGAAAATGACATGGGGAAAAAGAGATTAGGGTTTTCCTTTCCCTAAGATTTTCTACATAAATGAATGACCTCAAAGTTTCTTATTGCAAATAGATATGGAATAATCTTCTAGTGAACTTGAAACTATTCTAATTTATGTCATAAAACTGAAACATGTTAGTACTTTATTCTTGTATTTGAACTTAGTATCTCACAAGAGACTATTAATATATTCTACATTAATTTTTGTTAGTCCAAGGGTCATCTAGATCACAATTGCCATTGATGATTTTTATGATGTCAGTTAAGACCTAGGAAATCAGAATCTTATAGATCAATGGAGAATGGGGAAGAAGTTATATTTTTGAAAGATTCCAGATTCCTATGTTATGAATATTCAAGTTTGGGAAACATGATTTTATAACATGATTCTTACTGTGTGTTTTAATCAGCTTTTTTCACAGCTGTGACCAAAAGATGGGAGAAGAACAATTTTAGGGGAGGGAAAAATTTATTTGGTGTTCTTTCAGAGATCTCAGTCCATAGATTGTCAACTCCATTGCTCTGGGACCGAGGAGAGGCAGAAGATTAACATGGAACTGTGTGGAAGAGGAAAACAGCTTAGGATATGACAATCTGAAAGCAGATAGAGGAGACTAAGCTCCACTCAACAGGGATAAAATATATACCCCAAAGGCATGCCTCCAGTGACCTATCTCTTCCTACTATACCCTATTTGCTTATAGTTACCACCCAGTTAATCCATTCAAGTGGACAAATACACTGATTAGCTTAAGGATTCCATAACCTAATCATATTATCTCTAAACTTTTTTGCATTGTCTCTCACATGTACTTTTGGAGGATACCCCATATGTAAAGTATAGCATTCTATTCCTGACCCTCAAAATTGCATGCCCATTTCACAGCATAAAATATATTTAGTCCATTTTCAAGAGATTCCATAGACTTAACAGTTCCAGAATTTTCCGAAAGTCCATGTTCAAAGTTTCCTCTGAGACTCAGCAGAAATTCTCAGTGTGAACACCTGTAAAAATCAAAAATAAGTTACATACATCTAAAATATAAAGGCACAGAGTAAATAATTCCATTGACTTTCAGAGATGTTCATTCTGAGGATTGCCCATGACAAAGCATACCATCAACTTTATGGCCAAATAAAGCAATTTTTTTTTTTTTAAACACACCTATTCGAAATTTGCTCTTTTCTTTACTGGAATATTTGAAATAAGCACTGGACCTGGAATCAGGAGACATGACTTCCAGTCTTGTCTTGGTTATTCATGATTATAAAAAATCATTAATGTGCTCAACTAAGCTGTGCATAGTTGTTCAAGTAATTATCCTATAAGAATCTGGAAATAGGAACTTCTACTTGAACATAAACGTTTAAGGAATAAAGGAACTTGAATTGGATAGGTTAGAATAAAGGCACAGACTTTCAAAGACAGCTGAACCTAACATTAAACTATTTCATTGGAGATAATAAAGACGCTGGCCCCACTTTTTTTCATAGACCATTACATCAAGGTGTACAATAATGTTTCATTTAAAAGAATCTAAATAAAATGTAAGTGCTTCTATACTCTTAGTTATTAATTAACTCTTAATTATGACCTATAAAACTTCTTGTTTAACAAATTCTAGAATATCTGACTCTACTTAAGTTTTACTATAAAATACCATAGAATTGTTTTGGGATTCTTACTTTCAAAACACTTTAGTAAATAACTTCATAATTCTAACTTAATGGAGTTAGAATTATGTGTAGGTAATATTTTGCCAACTTCTTTATGAATTCTTTATTGAAAATCCAATAATTTCTTTGCTCTATTTTAAGTTTGACGTCAAGTCTTTAGCATTCTAAGTAAGTTTGACCAATGACAAAATGATGCCTTGGTAGGGCATGGTAGCCTAACTGTATTTGAAAGGCCTCTTTCATAATTTACAATGACAAGCACTGAATCTTAACATCATGAATGTTTTTGTATTTACGTGTATCCAAGTAATTGTAGCTTACCTATAGCCATAGATGTAAAATTAGTTTTTGTCTAAAAGTAACTTGTAACTCTTACCTAATACAATGTTTTAATTTCTTTATTTCTAATGATTCTGACTTACTACTATAATATCATGCACACAAGAACTTCAATGAACTTTCACTGAAGCATGTTCTTGTTTAGTTATTGCTGAGATCTTATAAGGGAATAGTCTTCAGTTTTTCCTACCTGCATTTCATTGTTGATAGTCCATAGTTATATACATATTTCATTACAAAAACTAAGAGTATATGCAATAATTTAGGTCTTTTTAGGTTATAAGGGAGATAAAAGATTTGCAAAATAATTTGATTTTATCTTCATTCAACCTCTTATCTACTGTTTTTGTAGTTATTTATGTTAAGTATATTTAATTGTCTTTTATCAAGACTGCCAATCTTTTTTGCCCAACCCTTTTGAATAACTACGAATGAAGGTTTCTCACCCCTGAATTTTTATGGTGAGGGTCTCTGAACAGTTATATATTAATTTGATAGGAGTGAGTAAAGCTAAAGGATAGAGGTGTGAGAATAAACAATAAAGGAGAGGAGGTGTTGGATTTAAGACATATTTCCAGTTTCTCTACCATTCACTGTCACATGGCAAGGAAATCTGAAATCAGCTCCTTCTAGCTGGTTCTTTATTTTTCGTGGGTGGTGTTTATTATCCTCAAAATTCTGATATATGAAATATTAATGACAAAAAAGAGATTCTCAACCAACTGATGCTGGAGAGAGGAGAGAGAAGGGAAACTGAGATTTGGAGATTTGGATTCAATGGATACTATGTTACAGTTAGATAAAAAAATTAAGTTGTGGTGCTCTCTTACTTATGGGTGACTATAGATAAAGATAATGTATTGTATATTTCAGAAAAGTCAGAAGAAAGAATTTTGAATGATTTTGCCACAAGTAAATGATAAATGTTTGAGAGATAGAGTTGCCATCATTTGAACATTACACCATATATATATATATATATATAATATATATATCTCAAAACATCTCCTGATACCCCATAAATATGTGCATTTATGTATGTTAATTAAAAAACAAACAAAAATATATTGATCCCATGTATAAGATGTGTAAGTAGAAAACATTAATTGTTGAATTTGTGTTGTTCACATAGGTTTATTTGCTAATAGCATAGTATTTACCATGCGTAATTTTTAAAGAAGAAAAAAAATTTGTGTAAGTAATTTAGGAAAAAAGTAAATAAATATTCAAAATATTTATAGTACTTGTTATTCAAAACTATAAATGATTGAGGTAGATTAAGGATAAAAATATTACTGTGAAGTATCATACTTTTTAATTGTAAACCACATGATTATATAGAAGCATTCTTGATATGAGAAATTCTTCTTGTGTTATTTGGATAACTTTTTATCTTTATAAACCAAAGACGATTTCATGATCCTATTTTTGTTAAAAAGATACTGTCTTACAAAAGTGTGTAAGTTCCAAAAGAATATTTAAAATTCTGAGAGGACTCATTGCTTGACTATTCTTAGTGTATGTGTTTGTCCTATGTTGATTATTAAAATTCCAATTTTATGGATGATGGTTCAGGATTCTGAGATGTTAGCTTCTTAATGATCAAGAGGCAAGAGTTAGTGGTCTGCACTTCTTTTTTTCCCTTAACTATTGAATTCTCAGATATTGACCAGTGGAATAAGGTAATTGAGCAACTAGGAACACCTTGCCCGGAATTCATGAAGAAATTGCAACCCACAGTAAGAAACTATGTGGAGAATCGGCCCAAGTATGCAGGACTCACCTTCCCCAAGCTCTTTCCAGATTCCCTCTTCCCAGCGGACTCAGAGCACAATAAACTTAAAGGTAGGCCCACCAGAGACAACTTGAGAACCTCTGTGCAGGAGAGAGGCTAAATAGCATGTGGTATAGAGACCTATCTTAACTTCAACTACCTCAGGTTAAAGAGAGGTATTTTTTAAAAGATCTTTTTTACCAAGGGAAATGGCTAAGGATTTTATAATTGGATATTCAGAAGGAAGGGTAAGAACAAAGTATGTTAACACGATGTAGGTTAACTATTTCATAGGGTTTATTTAGAAACTTAAAATTGTTTTTTGAAGTGTAACTCTCAGAGACCAATGTAATATACATTGAAATCATGATTTCAATCCTTTTTATTGCCTGCAAAATATTTTCAATGCATGTTTTCAGTTGTAAAATCTTGGAGGTACAGGTGTTTGAGTTTCTTTTATTTGTATTTTAGTATTGTATTTGTATTTATAGTGCTTTTCAAATTGACAGTAGTAAATGAGATTTTACCTATACATTTGTATTCAGTATAAGCACTTATTAACAAGTGATTCTTTTCTACCATGATGTCTGCAGTTACTACTTGAGTAACAAATCTCAGTATCTTTTTCCCAAAATATTGAGATAAAAATGCTTCAGATTCGTTTGGAAACTAGGCACAAATTTGGCAATGCCTTAACTGTTTTCCTGGTTGTGAAGGACATCTGATAGTCCCAACCTGACTCAAGGTTTAAATTCTGCCTCTCTGTACCTTAAAATCTGTGTGACTCTGGACAAGTTACCTCTTTTCACACATGAAGGCAGGGATTTGTTGAGAGGATTAATTGATTTAATATTTTGTCAAGCACTTAAAACAGGTCTTCAGACCACATAACAAATACTAAGTAGTGTTAACATTTTTTAAAAAATTTATATTTAAAAATACTTATATATGATCAAAAAATAAAAAGGACACATGCTTTTGAAATGTAACCTAAGTGTTCATTGGACAATTCTTATCTATAGACAAAAATAACAAAATTTTAATATCTATGGTAGACTTCAATGAGAGAGAAACTATAATGTAGTGCTACTATTTTCTACAATCTTTTCATTGCCTTCATACTTTTACCTAGTGGATTTTAAATATTCCATATTGCTTTTGTGTTCTAGATACTTATGCTTCACAGTTGGATTTCTTCCTTTAGCTCTCTCTATGGACTTTATGTATGTTGTGGACTAAATTATTACCAACTCCATCATTTTTAAGATCAACATTATCTTTATGCAAATTGGGAAAGAGCTAATATTCCAAGTAGGGATATTTTAGCTTTCATGCCTTTGGGATGCTAATTGAGATGTTAGGTAAAATAATTCCTTCTAATGAAGATACTTGTAGTATAACAAATGAAGACAGCAAAGCTCTAATTAAACTACTGAATGATAATGACAGCACTTGTAGAAAAATTCTTAAAATATCATGCTTCATAATGTAATCCCAGCTTTCTTAAGTTTACTTTTTAAGTGGAACTTCTACAATTATATTCTTTGTAAAGGATAAACTACAGTTTATATAGTTATGATTTTTAATTTTAATGGCAAATTGGCACATTATGAAGAGTCATAATACACAAATAACCAAAAGAAACAATATGTTCCACTGTATTTGGAAAAGACCATAACAGATTTCTTTTTTGCAACATTTTTCTCACTTTTTTTCAGACATAAGATATTGACTATTATTTCTTACTAAGATGATTTGGTATTAGCATAGTTCATGCCCCTATTCCAGCCCCTGCCCTAAGAAGAGAAATATGATGGGTTTGATGGGAAAATAAAAGGGAAACTTGGTAAAAGATAATTTATAAATCAAACAAATCTTTTAATTAATGAAATAAACAGCCCTATTAGGTCATTAAGAGGCCATTGGTAATGAGAAAGATTAAATTTTGAATTTCATATGAGTCTTTTTACATTTTTATTATTCTTATAAGCTTCAAACTTTTGTTTGAAAATAATGCCGATGATTTTCTATGATTGAATTTACCAGGAAAATGGTTAATAGATATAAAATGTCGTAAAGAATGAGTAAACTAGTGATTTTTCATATTAGAACAAAATAGCAGGAGGTTTATTTATTGAAATGTGAAGACAGAAGAAAATACTTACAGAATAGGTGAAAATGGTTTGTTATATTTTAACTGCAGTTTTGTTAATATTATGTGAAAAATATTTGACCAACACATATCTGAATTATGTGGAAAAAATAAACAGCATAGAAAAAAATATGCCAATAAACACAGTGGTTGACTCTAGCTTATGGGGACAATTAATATTTCCTGATTTTCATGTTACATTATTTTCAGTGTTGCACAATTTACCTAGTTGTCTTAATCTGAAAAATTATTGAAATAAAAATTGATACATGTCCATTTATTCATGACTTATTCTTAAATCAATTGAGGCTCTCTTCCCTTTAATTTGAAGTTTTACTATATATTTGGAACCAGCTGAATATTGTCACTATTAAACTTTTCCATCAGTTGGATAACAATATTGGTTTAAGATATTTATTTCTGTTCAAACTCTATTTTATACTTTTTAGAAATCAAACCTTAAGTCTTTAATAGTGTTCATTAACAAATATACTCACTGGTTGATTATCACCAAATAACTTTACAATTAATACCACCCATAATCATAAAATTAATCCTGATAACATGTGCATAATGTAGTTTTTTATTGCTGTCAGGTATAACATTGAACTGACTTCAGCCACTAACTACTTGATTTCATCAAATTGTGATTCTATTGACTTAAAATGCCCGATGATCACAAAATGTTAAAATGAAATTCAGCAGTTGAATAATAGCATATCTACCACAACTACTTTTCGGGTTATTTTCATAAACACAAAAAATTTGGACTACATGATCTTGCATCAGTTTGAATTCAGTTCACATTTTGATAATTCCAGTATATGAACAGGAACATGAAAACACACACATTGCTCATCTTCAAAGAACCATCACTACACTTACCAAACATCATGTATTTGCATTTTCATGCTTGTTATCCCTTCAGCCTAGGGTGACGCAGATTACCTAAGAAAATTATTTTGCTTATTTTAACTTTCTGGTAAATGTTACTTAGATGTCTGAATGAATAAGTATGTATTTGTATTATGACCCTTAATGAGCTCAGATGATGCCTTAGGCCTTGAGACCTATAGAAAGAGATGCAAATGCATTTCCTTTTCCAGCACATCCAGAAATGTACCTGATATTTAGAAGGAAGATATTTGTTGATTTTTTTGTTTTGTTTTGTTTTGTGTTCTTAGTTTCCACTTCATCCAACAAATAAAAATCTTGTTGATTGTTTTTCTCATTGATTGTTTCAGCCAGCCAAGCCAGGGACTTGTTGTCAAAGATGCTAGTGATTGACCCAGCCAAGAGGATATCAGTAGATGACGCCTTACAGCACCCTTACATCAATGTCTGGTATGACCCTGCTGAAGTGGAGGCGGTAAGACAGAGCATATTTTATTTTCCTTCCAAAAGCAAACCATAGTTTGTGGTAAACTTGTTAGTAGGACTGGACCCCAGAAGGGCACACGAAGGACTTTGATAAAATTCCTAAGTTGAAAAACCATTATCTGTCCCTCTAAAAGACATTTTCCTTGACTTATGTTTTCAATGAATTCCTATTTTAGGACTTCCTGTGAAAGGGGGTGATTTGGTCCAACTTTAGATATACATGGCACATTTAGCATTTGCATTCATTAAATTTTTAACATGTATGTGTTATCCAGTGTGTTTATCAGCCTCTTCCAATGCAAACTTCATGGTTTAAAACACATTGGAGGATAAGCTATTTTGCTTCCATTTCCATAGTAAGACATCTGCTATTAGTATCATTTGATATTTAAGAATATTTCAAATAAAAGGCTTTTTTTTTATCAAGCTAATGGTGACTTTGTGAAACTGTACAAGTTAGACAAGAAAAAGTGGGCATTTCAATATGGACATTACTTTTTAGGTTGATTCTAAAGTCAATATCACAGTATGATAATATCTGCCTGTCTTAAGAATTTTCTCAGAAACATAATTTTATTTTCAAAATATTTGTCAGCCATCGAAAAATCGTCTCTCCAATTTCTTTCTTACATCTTTACCTGTCTCATTTTTCTCTGTGCTGGGCCACAGATTAGCAGAGCAAAGGATATTGCCATTTTCCAACTGTGTTGTACAATGTCCTGTGATGAGATTCCTTTCTAAACTTCCTTTAAATGTTGCTATCAGCAATGTTACCTTCTTCCACAAATGTCAGAATCTCTTCAAATTCTTAAACTATCTGTGCTAATGTATCTCATTTTTTTCTAACATAATACTTTCAAATGCATGTGTTTCAATCTGCTCTAATCTTCTATTTGAAATACTGTTTGCTTTTTTGCCATTCTCCATACCCCAGAGTATTCTTGCTTGAAGGTATTTTTTGCTTTGTTTCAGTCTCTTTTCCTCTGCCTCATCATGTACTTGCATATGTGATGGATGCTAAATTTAAATTTACATAATCCTCATTCCTTCATTAGAGAAGCTGGGACTCAGAGATGATAGTGAGGACCAGGTAGAATTGATCTTTACAGACACAAGCAGAAAGCTCCTTTCATAAGGTAATGCAATCATTGAACATTCAAAAAGTTCAGAGAGAACATTGTAGGGATGCACTTCCTGCTTGGAAACTGAGGGATAACCAGTATGCACGACTTTTTCTTAAGATTTGCTTACTTAAGCAGTTTTACAATGATGTTGACATTTTATTTTGCTTCTTATTTTAGGCACTTGATTTGAGTCTTACAAAATAAAATTCCCTCAGTTTAATAGTTCTGAGTTCATGATTTTCTTAAAATGAATATATATTCTTATAACTAAAGTATAGAACCTTTCACAGTCTCTCATGCTTGGGAAATATTTTCCAGTGTTCTTGCAGTAGTATGAAGTGAGACAATAAGAGAAAGACATATATATATATTTTGCAAAATAAATACATATATATATACATATGTGTATATAAATATGAATATATCCCTAATATGTACACACATATATGTTACATACATATGTAAATATACGTATGTGTATGAAAAGGAATTGTGAAATTTTTCTCTAATAAAATTCAGGAAGATATTTTGGGTTGTATTGATAAAAATTTAGATAAACAAATTAGCTGAAATTGTTGCTCCTCATTTATTTTGATAGTTTGACTTATATGGAATATTTATTTTTTGCTTAAATCTAATTTAATGGATGTAATCTGTTTTTAATGGATTGTGGCCTGGAGTTTAATTGGAGTCATAAAGTCTGCATTTGTAATTCACTTGTAATTATGTTACCTATAAAAGAGACAGTTGCTTAGATTCTGTAATAACATTAGAATAATGCCAGTGAGTTTTATATTATTTTAACTTTTTATGAAAAAATTCTTTGCAGATAGAAAGATAAAAGTTAGGATACTAAAGTGATGAGTGTATTTTTGAACTATTTCAGTATTGTTACACTGAGGCAGGAATAAAAATAAGACAAGACATTAAATTTTAGAGGAAGAATCTTATACAATCTGAAGATCTAGGAAAAGGAATCAGTGCACAAGAAAACAAGCAAATATTTGGTATCAAATATTTGGCATCATTGATTATATAAGAGTAAAATTGTCATATATCTACAAATATTACAGTGAATTCTGATCATAGAGCAAGAATAGTTTATTATTCTACAAACTATATTACAGAAATCACAAATTGGAAGTGACATCTGGAAAGTGCTAGAAGCAAAAGTCTGTTATGCTTTCTGTAGTACCAGTAGAATTAGTGTCTTTGTAATTGCATGTGAATATGTATTTAAAAATAAAAGAACATTTACGGACTTGTGGCAAAGCTATAGTAGAGTTATATGTCTGCCAGGCTGACAAGATTGTTTTGCGTAATAAACTTTGGTGTGTCTTTATAAACCAAATAAACGGAAACAAAAATTAATTAGAATTCCTATGATTAGAAGTCATCAAGGAGATCCATGCTAAAGCAGCTGTCAAGTAACTCACAGGATGCTTGGGAGGGCAGGAAATTCAGAGAGGGAATAAAAATTAGTTTTGTTAAAGGAAAATAGATACAAGTGGACAGAGTCTAAGGGAGAAGATGTGGGAGAATGTGATACCTGCAGGAGATGTTGAAAAAAGTAGAAAAATATTCTATGTACTTAGCTATTAATTATACTGCACATTATCTTACACATATTTCCCAAACTACCAAAATTCCAATATCAAGAGAGAAGGGTCTATGAATATTTTTAAAACTCTAATAGGGAAAATTAATTATGTTTGCATAAGTTAAAAATTTAAAATCTGGATATCAAGCTTAATAATGGCCTCTTTGTGCAGTACATGTAGTGCATAAAGGCTTTGAAGTTATGACTGCCCAAATTATTAGCAAGTTCTTAGTCAAAGAATGTTCAGAGTAACAAAATTTCATGTCCAAAACAGAGCACAAAGGCCACACTAAATATCAGTCCTTTTTTTGTGAAACAGTTGGTTGGTATTCTAACTCTGGCTCATTATTCAAGAGGGCAAAGATATGACATTCAACCACAGTTTATTGAGTTGTTTGCATCTTCATAGGTATGAAAAGATGAGTTAGGCTTAAATTTTTATTCTGCCCATTGCTAGTTGACCTTGATCAAGTTTTTAAAACTTTTTGCAACTCTTGTCTTCTTAACTAAGCAAGTTTCCCTGTCTTATACTTACAGTGTAGTGTCCTAACAATTTAAACAATAAATACTCATAATAGGCTTAGTATAGCACTGGCAGCCAGTAAAGAGCATATAAATCATCAGTGTTGTCACTGTTATTACTATTGCTATTATGACTTACATACAAAGTTTTACTACCTTTTGGTATTAGGAAAAGGTATTTGCATCTGATGAAAAGAACCAGCTTGCTGAGAAACTACAGAAATGTTCTCCAACAATTTTTTGATTAATTACTGAAAATTGTTGCAGAGGAGACCTGCCCACGGAGACAAAACCAGGGAGCCGCAGAGGTCCTCTGCCTCTGGTTCTCGTGTTCTTGTTTGAGATGATTCCAGGCAAGGCAGGAGACTTAGTAAAATAATAGCAAAGTTTATTAGAAGGGATAGGAAAAGGGGACACTCTCAAGGAAGAGAGTTGGTCCTCTCAGAGAAGAGGATAGCACCCCCCTCCCCATTCCAGTTTTATTGGGAGTCCCTAGGAACTTTTCATAGAGTCCCACCCAGGTCTACCTCTTGACTTTTGACCCGTAGCAGTACTGTATCAGACTTTTTTGTCTGCACTGCATGTGGTAAATGTCTGAAGCAACTCTGGATCACTTAGGTCCATGCTGACAAGTTGTAACTGGAACTTGTTTTTACAGATTTAATGGGTAGGGTGAATCATCCTTATCTTCCTGAGTTCTGGGATCTGGTGTGTGTGAGGGTCACAAAAGTTGTACTCCCCTCCCCTGGGCCCTTACCTGCTTCAAGGTTACTTGTGTTTTTCTTATTGGCAAAACAGGCCTGCATTTCTCCTATAGATAACAAGCTGTTCATTCAGGAATGTAACATATCCTACTGACTTAAGCCAGTAGGACTGCAGGTAAACTCTTGTTTAAAGGAAGCATGCGGGGTCTGCACAGTGGGCTCCGTTGATAGAATTATCCCCTTAACCTCATGTTCCCACTGCTCATGCCTGTTACCTATCAAAAATTGCGTAGTTCCTGCATGTTTTTAACACGTTGGTCCTTGGTTGTGGTTGATGATGTATACACATCTATTTTGCCAAACGTTAAGGCAATCCAGGTCTATTAGTTTAAACCAAAGGAAAACAAATTATACAGCCCAAAAATCTTCATTATAACTTCTTTATTTTCAGAAACTAAGGGATATTCAGGACTCTTAAAGGGACTCAATTTGCTATCTTCTGTGTACACCATTGGAGGAAACTATGGGAACAAGGCTCATTTTGTTGCCTTCTTTCTTAACAGACTTAAGCTTAGAGACCCTGGCAGGGTAGAATGGGGCATTTACCTAACTCCCTGAGGACAGGGCTACAGAATACTTTTGATCTCTTTGGTGAACTCTAAACTAAGGCAAAGTTAATTACCTCTCAAGGCAAGTAAGAAGAGAATTTAAGAGGAACATAAAATGTAACTTTTTTTTTTTTTTTTTTTTTGATACCCAGGGGCACTAAACCAATGAGCCACACCACAGTCCTTTTTATTTTTATTTTAAGAGAAGGTTTCACTAAATTGCTTAGGGCCTCAATGAGGCTGGCCTTGAATTTGCAGCCCTCCTTCCTCAGCTTCCTAAACTGCTGATATTACAAGCATGTCTTCCCCCCACCCCGCATCTGAAAAATGTAACCATTTCTTTTTTTTTTTTTTTTAACCTCAGAGCACCATGAAAAAACTCTTGAGTGTAAGAAGCTTTATTAAAGGTTTCTACAGATTTGTGCATAACCAGGTGGGAGATGGAGAGCAGGGAATAGGGGCTGGAGAGGGAGAAGTGCATTCCATCACCTTACCAAAGACATCAAAACTCAAATTAATCATCATAAGGAAGCCAATTAAAAATGTGTGGGATGAGAGGACACTTCTTGATTCCTCAATTCTTGACAAAAAGAAAGTATGGACCTCTGACACTAAAACCATCCCCTAAGGTAGACTGGTGGTGGGGGCCAGGCTTTATCGTCAGCAGTGATGAGCCTAACAGACCACTGAGTTGAAAGTTTTATCTCAGAGAGGCCCAGGTACAATCTCTAATGGCTGACACAGTGCTCTGGGAATCTGAACAGAGGAGCAGGTTAAGTCAGTCAGGCATCTAGCATCTGAGAATTCTGTTCAACAGTGCATGAAGCTCAGGTCCTTGAAGATCAAAAGGGTGGCGGCCCTGTTTGGACTGACTTGAATAGACTAAAGGAAAAGTGTGACTAATCTAACCAGTCTGGGTGGAAAGTAATTAGGGAGCAGGGTCAGAGCTGAGCTTGCCTAATATTTCTTACCTAATTAAATATTGATTTGGGAATTGGGGCCAGGCTGAGTGAAAATTTAATCTACCTATACCGACTATCCTGACTTAAACAATCTGATCTTCAGATTTCCAGTGAGAGCATAACCTGGGAAGCAAGGTAACACATGTAATGATGTTGAAGTTCAATTACAATAAACACTAAGAAAATGTAAGCCCAGAATAGTCAGCAGCATTACATATTTTACTGTTTGTTCATAACATAAGGTAATTAATAGGGCCTTAAAATTTTCTTTTTATATTACTGTTTACTATTTAATTACTTTAGGGATCATAATTTTTGTCTATAATGAAATAATTTATAGGAAAAAGTTAACCTGACAGTATTAAGCTATTTTATTACATTACAAATTTCATGCCCTTTGAGCAGATTTACTATCTGATGGTGTCTTATCATCTTCTTGCCTGTCATCTTATGGTATATTACTAGATATTGCCACAGAGAAGGCATGGAAGGGATGCCAACCATGTAGGAAATATGCATTATTTTCAATCTTCTTGTAACAGACAAATGTAAATTTTAATGTTGCCTATCTCTGAAAATCCATTCAAGGTGAATCTTAAGAGTTTAGAGATCATTATTGAGTAGTTTTGTGCTGCAGTTCAGCAATTATCAACATTTAGAACATCTACTCCACAATTATGAGCAGCTACATGAACATACAACCAGACACCATGATGAGAAAAATAGAATAGAGCTAGGCATGGGATCAGAAAGAACAGAAAATAAATCAGAAGCCTATGGTTGGAGTATAGCAAGCTCCAGAATTTGCTCTGAGTCAATTAGAGTAGGAACTGATGCAGACAAGTAGGGCAGGCAGTTAAGATCAGCTGGGCAGTCAGGAAAGATGTACACGCATTGCAGATCAGACGCAAACCTAAAGGTCATTTAAACAGTGACAAAGCTAAGGATGTTCTTGTTGTAGTGCAAACACCAGAGCAAATGTTCTTGGAGATTAGCAGAAATAGGTAGCAACTACCAGCCCAAGAATGAAGAGATAGTTTACTGGATCCAGGGGTGAGTAGTGATAGGCCTGCCCAGGGGGAACTAGACTCAAAGACACAGAGGAGATTCATTTCTTCTGAACACAGGGAGGGGAGAAAAGTTGTGGAGTCTCTTCCCATCTCCTGGTAGTGTCTGCCTTCTGTTGGCTGAGATCAGCCCTGAGACTGACAGATAAGCCCAGGGGAAATGCAGCTCTAAGGAGTCAGCCCCTTGAGATACAGAGCAGATAAAGGAAGAGTGAGGGCAGCATCTGTGGGTACATGTACCCAGGGATGTCACTTACCTAGTCATCATTGCCTTATTCACGACTTCTAAATCTCTATAATAAGAGAGAAGTAATCAAAGAACTGAGCACTTAAACTGGAGAGAAGACTTAGGAGGTTAGAGGGTGTTTGGAGATCTCATGTAAACATAGTCATGTTACCCTCAATAACTAATTTGTTCAAGTATCATGGTTTCTTGCTAAGAAATACTAACTTCATAGTCCTGGCAGAAGAATATTTGTGTGCTTCCCCCTTTTATATGTTGATGTCTCTTTTTCAGTTTGTAATAGGGCTGAAGGGGAGCCTAAGAGGATTGTTGAGCTAATGTTGTCTAACAGATGCTTGGGGAAGGGAGAGTATTCAGCTATCTCTTCCTGTAGTTTAGTCTTCCATTAATTCTACTCGTCTGCCAACAAGTAGGCAAAGTACACTAGAAAAACTTCTGTCATTCTTTCTTCTCACTCACCTCTTTTTTACTACTTCCTACTGTGTCGTTCCTTCATTTCTTATTCTTTTCTCTTTTTTTTTTATCCAGTAACTACAAAGCTATTCAGACAGGCTTTATTTTTTAACAGTGTGGTATTTATTCCTTGGTTCTATAAATATTAATTGAACCTATTCTTTATGTCCTACACTGACATAGATGATGGTGATTTGCAGTAAATTTAAAAATAAAAAACAAAAAAGTTTTCTGTTTTCATTGCTCTTGGTAGGTTTATATTCAGTTATTATATATAATGAAGTTTTTATAGAATAGAAACTTTTAATAACTTATTGTTTCCTGAAGAAACTTCCCCAAATGTGAATTATGTATTTTATTTGATTACTTAACATATTTAGTGTTTGATTTCCTGATTTCCTGAATGGAGGAAGGATCTGTAATCACATGTTCCTCTCAGTATTAATTAGCTATAACTAAATTGTAATGAGAATCCACTAATCTTCAACCAGATGTGCATCAACTGTTTTGAATTATAATTAACACATTATGCACATCTATCTCTATCTATAATAATTAAACAACTATTTGGTTCTGAATATAAAAAAATGATCTGACCAGGTTTTGGTAATGGAAATGCAGATTATTACTAAATAATCAAAAATCATAAAGTTGTTATGTTAACTAATGGAAAGACTAAATTTATAGTCGAAATACTCATCTATAAATGCATTGGCTATCTGGATCCTTCAAACAAAATTCAAGTACTTGCAGGTAGCAGTAGGCAATTATTGTCACTTACCGTTACCATTTGTTTTTAATTCTTTTGGATGTATTTTTACAATGAAAGCTAACATCATTTGATTATGACTATCACTTTACTGGCACTATTACATCTACTTTATGAATATTTTTTGTTTTGTTTCTACTCTCACTATGACTTCTTTAACTACTGAATTCTCTTGAATCCTATATAAATTCCCAAAACAACAACACGATAAAGAATAGGCTTATAAATATATACAATTATAAATGTACTTCTTATATATTCTTATAGACTCCATGTGTATACATGATTATAAATATGTTTAATATATTCTGTTATACTCAACAACTATGCATTTAGGAATGATAAGGAAAAAATGAGTTACAATGATGATGAATTTAATGTACCTATATTCAATTTATTGTAGTTGACCCCTTTTTGGGGATAAACCACTGATTGAAACATACATAAGCTTGCTTTGAATAGCGTGCAAATCTTTTTATTAAATCATTGAATCTTAGTTTAGAACCATGTATTAAACATGAAATATCTAGAAAAGATAATTTAAATCAGTTATAAATGAAAACAGCCCTTTGCACAGACTGTCTCTCTCCCTTTGGGAGGAAGGGATTAAAGTCTTTGTAATTGGCATTTTCCTTTGGTGAGTAATATCAGAAGGTTAGGGCATGTCCTCAAGACAGTTTCTGAATAATTGATCCATCTGAAATTCTGAGAGTACTGTTTTTGTTTCATGATTTCTGCCACAGAATACAGATACATGCTTAAAACAGTCAATAGATATTATTTGTATTTGCCATTATTATGCCTGAAGATGAAGTCAGTTTGCATATGAAATTTATTATATAAAATTTAATAGCAACTCTGAAACATCTGTCAAATGTTTAAATAAATCAGAAATGTAAAATTTGATTTCTTTAAGAGATTTTTGGAGAAATTTGAAAACTATTATGAAAGAATAAAAATTTTATTTTACTAAAACAAAGCACTGGTTTCTCTTAACATTTCATGGGTAGAAAAAGCCTTTGTTCCTTTTCATTAAAAGAAAATAAGACTGCCCAGTGCCTGCCCCTCTCTAATTACAACCTTGGATTTAATTACTTGCTTCTTGAAGCTGTGTATGTGCACCCATTCTTATTAAGAAAAAAATTCCTTTTATTTTTCTCAAGAAACTTTGAAGCATGTGTATTACCTTGGATTTCAATTTAGAAAACTTATCTAGAGTTTTTCTTTTATATTTGCACCTAGACATATCACTGTTTGGTAAAGCACATCAATTTTTTTTTTTCAGTAAAGTCCCATTTGGAGCTTTTATAAAGATAATTACTTTCAAAAGATTTCTAAGATTGTTTCTGGAATTTTATGAATATCAAGCAAAGATAAAATCTCTATTCTCTTCAGTATTTTCATAAGTAGGACAAGCTACCCCATTTCAGATTGAGAAGAAGCCTAATTGCTTCAAAAATTTAGCATATTGGTGATTTTATTTCCATTCTATGCTATGAAATTTTTTATGCATTTTAAATTCGACAGTCAGCCTAAATATTTCCCAAGTGCTCATTACTGGTTTGGTCTGTAATTTGCATGTAGGTCATGGATGACCTTTTGGTTTTAGGAGGTAGAGAGACAAAGAAGTCACTGAGGGATGCTGTAATGTGGAACATCATTATTTTCTTCTGTCCACTTTCCATCATTTAAATTCTGTTTTTCAAACTAATGTTCCTATGAGTTGTTTTAAATAAAATTTCTTCTACTCACATGGAGTTAATAAACTGGCTGAATCCCTCTCTCAGCTGTTCTCTCCATCTGTTCTAACACAAGGACTACCTCTTTGAGTCTTGTGATTTCTTATTATTGCAGCATGCGTCATACTGTGAAAAAGCTAGTGAGACACCTTGGCAGGCTTAATTTGAGGAATAGTTCAGTGCCATCTATCTGTCATGGAAGACCCTTTTAGTGTGGAGATGAACTCTAAGTAGGTTTGTTAGGCTCAGAATATATATATATATATATATATATATATATATATTTTTTTTTTTATAAATAAGTGGGAAGAAATGAGCTACAATGGATATGAATTTGATGCATTCTAATTATGTGCTTAATTATAGAAAGAGCAACTCATATTTTGTGGTTCTCATTTGCTTGGTGAGTTAAATGAATGTCTATAATTCCTAATATCTGCCATTTGCAGAGTTTTAAATTTCCATCTGTTCATTGCTGATGTATTCTTTCAGCAGCAAAATGTGAGCAATTTACTAATTGCCTTCGAGAGAAAATATAACTTCATTACATTTTGCATGCCCAATGTCTCATTTGTGAAAGTGAAGATATCTTCTGAATCACATTTGGATTGTTTTGATGCCATGTATTTTGTTGGTGGGAGCTTGTCAAAATGTTTGTTGTAGATAGATTTAGCCACCTGCTCTTAGAGGCTCCTTTCCCTACATGACTTATAGCAGGAATATGTACTTCACACAGAATGAAGTGCCTTGTCCCTAATTTTAACAAATTTTTCTACTGAAAAGAAAAATTCATCTTTATTTCTATTCACTGGGATATTCAGAATCTGCTGAACATATCAGAAAGCATAAAAAACTGGAATGATTGGTTCATTTGCAAGAGATACCTTTTTCTTTACTAGTGAAGTCTATGCTCTGATTTTCTGCAGGCCGCATATTTATTATTTATAAAAGCTGTGATTTAGAGGTCTTATTTATTCTACTCCAAGTAGAACGCTTATTTTGTAGGTAACCCTGCTTAAGTTCCTACATAGTTTTGCCACTTAGAACAGTTTTCTTTGCTCCTTTACTCACAGATTCAATGCATATTAATTGTACAATTAAATTTTAATGATTTTTCTTTTTTAAAAAATACATCCTGCACTATTCAACACAATAAGTGCTTATTGAACCCCTATGTGATGCTGACCCTGTAGGAGAACTTAAGACTCACAAATGAGGAAATTATTTCCCTGCCCTTAGAAGCTCACATTCTAGTACTGAGCTTTCTTATGACTTCATTATGTTTGTTGCAGGAAATCTGAGAACTTTTGAAAAAGATTCTCAAATTATATAATTACATTACATATATATATCTATATATATATATATGTATGTATATATATGTAACTTTCTGGCAATCCAACTCATAGGTTTTATCATATTTTTTTGAGCTCTTTTACTCCAAATTTAATTCTTAAAAATATGAAAAGCAATGGACTCATAAAGTTATTTTATGATGTTTTAATGTTGACTATTGATTATATATATAACCAAGAGATTAAGTACACTTTGTAGAAAATTGTAGTTCATTCCCTTGAAACAATTTTGTATTTGTATTAAAAGTCCCTTTCATTGCAAAGATCTTACTTTTTGTTTTTAACAACATAATGGAGAGGGGAAAGCAACTGAAAATTTAAAACACTATGTCTTCTATTTGCACTATTACGAGTTTTGGAAAAATTTGGCATTATAGAAATAGTTTCCTGATGTCCTGGACAATTTTAAATGGCATTTATTCAAGAAACAGAAATGAACAGCTACTGTGTACTGTTTAAATAGCTAGTTTTTTTTTTTTCTTATGCAGGGAGGCTTTTAAGGATTAAGATGGCAGTTGGTTTATAGTACTATGGTTACATTATTCTTCAATGAATGATACAGGTATTAAGAGAATGGTAGATCCAACTTTCCTCATATCTGACTTCTAATTTATTTCTTGTAATAAAATACTTACTTCCTTTGCAAATTCCATTTTTCTTTGCCATGTTTGTCTGCAAAGATTTTGCTTCTCTTTTTTCTAAGAAGTTGGTTAATGCCAGGTGCAGTGTTGCATGCCGGTATTCCTAGCAGCTCAGGAGGCTGAGGATTGGAAGTTCAAAGCCAGCCTCAGCAATTTAACTCAGTGAAGCACCAAGCAACTCAGTGAGACACTATCTCTAGATAAAATATTTTTAAAATAGGCTGAGGATGTAACTCAGTAGTTAAGCACCCCTGGGTTCAATCCCCAGTACCCCCCTACTAAAAAAAAGTTGATTATATTGAACATTGCACAAAAAAGTAAAATGACTAAATGAAATAACAAAAACACACAAAAGGGCCTAAGTTTTTCACTATGCAGAAGAGATCTTAGGACTAAATTAACCAACCATCTTGTTTTAGAAGTTCTGCTTACAGTAGGTTATGTTATCAAGGTTGAAAGTAAATTAAGAAGTTTTGCATTCCAGAAGAGAAAGGAAAAACAATTAGAAAGGATAATCCTTAATAAGACTGAAAGTGAATGTGTGAAAACAGATACACAGCTATTTAACACTGTAGAATGTTTATATTTACTTTTATTTTTTAGACCCAAATAAAAATTATAGAGATGAAGTCAGAATGGTCATGAGAACTGTAGTAAGACCAAAAGTCTATTTGCTCTGGAAGTTTGAACAGCTGTAGAAAGAATCAGAATGAGAACAGTCTGAAGGAGTCTTGGGTGCTAAATCATGATAACCTTCAGAGTCAGGGAAGAGGCTGGATCTGAAAATTCTTCCCAAGTGCAGAACTATTGCTTAGGCCCTCGGGCATTGGTTATATGTGAGAAGAAGGTAGAATGAATTCATCCAACGATGAGGCAGAATATTGAAAAGGTTACACTCCTTTTTATAAGTCTATTAAAAGTTTATGGTCTTTCACAGAGTATGTGCTATAATAAAATTATTATGTCCCTTCCTAATGACAAGGCGGTTGTAAGAATGATAAAAACCTTTTCTAAAACCTGCCACAGGTTTAATATAAGACTCACAGGGTCATTTGTGAGAAAGAGTGAACCACAATATCTTGTGAAAGGGAATGGATTTACTATCTATGAAAAATACTTTTAGTTGACAACCAAAAGGAACTCCCCATAGTTTCTAATTCCAGGGAGAATCTGATTTCTATCTTTACGTGCATTTGAAAAACTGAACTTCTTTCATGTTTCTGTGAAAGAAGCAATGGATAATACTATGCCTCAGGTTCTTTTTCTGAAAATTTGTGTCTAAGATGTGAGTTGTTTTGGACTTTGTTCAGCAGAAAGCAATGTTGGTGACTTTGTTTCATGACAAATGTGCCAGAGTGCTGTTTTCATAGTAGAGCAATCTGCTATCTCTTCTTTTTCTGAGGCAGACTTGTTCATCTTCCTTGCTCTATTTCCTTGTGATTCCTGATTAATAACAAAGAAAGGTTTATTCCTATTTAGAATCCTTACACACACACTCAGAGTTCTTCAATAATTAGTAACTTCCCTGCAAATGAAAGGTTTACCTATAATCTAAGCAAAAAATTAGACTTGTAATGAGTTAATTTAAAATATAGTTACATATATTCCAGCTTTTCCAAACCAAAGGTTTTCAAGCAATGGGAGAGGGCCAAGAGCTACAGAGTGTGTAGACCAAGGTCATGACACAGGAAGACAGCAGGGCACATGGAAATTCCTCAAAGTCAACAATCTGAACTCGAGGTCTCATTATATCTTGGACAGATTCATTTGATTCCATTCACCCAAATTTATATGGTACTTCAATTATATACTGAAAGCTCCCAGAAACCACTTTAGACATGGGAACTCACATAAAAGATTTTATTAAGCAAAAAGGCAGTGTCTCCCTGCAGGGCGAGAGAGAAAATGAGAGGAAAAGAGAGAGAGCATGTGCATGTGCAAGACAGAGAGAGTGAAAGCCAGGAGAAGAGAGCATGAAAGCGAGGGAGAGAGAGAGAGAGAGAGAAAGGTGGGGGAGCTATTCTTAAGTAGTTGGCAGGCTGATAACAGACCAATGACTGATGAGAATGTTCACAGGCTGACAATCTGGACCAATGATTGCGAGAATGTTTACAGACTGATGAGTGGACCAATGCCTGGCTAGGATGTTCGCAGGCTGACAAACTGGACCAATGACTGACAAGAATGTTCACAGGCTGATGAGTGGACCAATAGCTGGCTGGGATGTTCACAGACTGACAATCTGGGTTGTAAAATGGTGTGGGGGACAAAGAATAATAGCAGATCTGATGCCAATATATACCATCACTAAGGCTTCATTCTTTCAAATAGCAAAAAGATGTAGTTCTTGTTACTCATAGTATAGTTGATAGTTATGTAAAAAAATTATAAATATGATAAATTCTATGAAAAGGGAATTACTGGTGCTGCAGAAACACAAACAAATAATGCATAATCCGTTCTTTAGTAGATAGAGATGGAGGTTTTCAGGAGGAAGAAAAGTCTCAGCTGGGACTAAAATGATGGGCAGGATCTTTTTAGGCAAAGGAAGCAGCCAGCTCAAAGACCAGGAGAGAAGAAAAGTCTGGGCAAACCTGAGGATCTGTGATTTGATTCAGTGTGGCCAGGGGAGGGATTGGTGGGAAATGCAGCTGGAGAATAAAGCAAGGAGGTCAAGAATCACCCTTAAGTCATTTCCAGGGAGAACCCATGCTGAAGGTTGGGGCAGCAACCAAAGGGATTTTAATCAGGGAGTGACATAATGGTATTTGTGTTTTAGGCAGATCATTTTTTATGATTGACAGGATGATGAATGTTAGTATAAAGACCAGTAAGGAGGCGAGCGAAGTAATTGAGATGAGAAATGATGATAAAATGGACCTCAGTAGCAGTGAGGAAGAAGAAAGAATGACAGGTTCAAAGATGCTATTGGCCTTTATATTTTCACCTATATCCTTTGTAATAAAATTTTAAGGGAAAATACATATGAAAATTCTCAATTAACTTTGAAAGCATATAATGTTATTAAAGAGAGGCTTTCATGTATATCATTGAAATATTTAAAATCCCACAGTTTTATATGACATCAAAAATGAAAATCTCATTTATTTCTATCTCTTCACTGAAAAGCTCAAGTAAACTTGTTTTCTTTCCAAATTAGTCTTCGAATTGGTTCACTAGTAAATGAAATGGCATGCTGTGTTTTAAGAAAATTCACTAGAATAAAACGTGTTTATTAAAATAAAAGTAGAACAATGGTAATGCCTTACATTTGTGTATTGTTCTCTGTGAATATGCTTGTGTCTCCAACTCTTTTCTTCCCTGACATACCTGAAGGGCACAATTACCAACTCATCCATGTTAGGAAAGACTCATGTTGGGAGGTGTGGGGTTTGTCAGATGCCTATGGGCCCACTATTAATTGGAAGGAATCTCTCACCTTCAGTGATTGTGCTCCACCTCAACCTCCCAGCCCCAGAGCATCCTTGCCCACCTCATATGCCTTAGAAATTTTCACTCTGGAAGCAACTTGAGGATGAGTGTTTTGCCACATTCATTTCTATTACCTTTTATCTGTGTTCCTCAAATTAAAGATCTCAGAAATATTAGTTGAATTAATGACACTTCTGAATTGTTCTCATGTTGACTCATGTTTTATTTAAGCTTTCCCCACAATTCTCCATTCTTTATTACCACAGCAAAAACGACCTTATTACTTGGATAATACCAACCTGGGTATTGTTGATGCCATTTTGCAGAATTTTAAAATGATTTTATCTAGACTCACAGCTAAAAACTAAGGTTCCAAGCCAGTGCTCATTTCATTATGTCACAAATCCTTTAAAAAATCAATTTTTCTATATGAAGGAAGTATTTTAATAATTTGTATACTGAATAAATTTAAAATAGCAATAAATTTACAAAAATATTGCCACTTTGTAATAATAAAATCATTTTGTATATTAGTATATAGATGCTTACCTGTATAATGTGCCAAATGTATTGAGTCCATGTCACTATAAGAGGCAGTTATTTTTAGATTAGCAGAAGTCTTTATACCTGATTAAAATATTTTATTCATCCAGAATATTAATGTCCTGTTTTAAACTTTTTCAGAGAGATCAGTGATGGGAGGTAAAAATAGAAAAATTTGAAATGAAAAAATTATGTATTTTAAAATTAGTAAATATTATGGATTTGAAAAACTTATTAACATCTAAGCTTAAATATGATTGTACTCCTCTAAAGGTAGTAAAGTTTATTTAAATCAGTTTACTTAAGAAAGTTACTGATTCTATACCTATGTTTCTGTGATACTGTGGATTCATATCCCAGGGCTACTCATTGATCCTAACTGGTGGAGTGTGATTTCAGTGGCTAATGTCTCTAGGATGATTCATTATTGATTCATGTTATGCATATAGGAGTGCCCAAATTCCTAAACTCTTGCTTATTTTGTCTGTTTTGTGGCTATAGGGCAGTGGTGCAAATGACATGTGGCATTGATGGACTGAATCAGTAATTTCTGTGATACTGTGTTGTGTTGATATTTAACTTAGAAACTTTTCTAGTTCCTTTTCAGCCCTTTTTGTTCTATGACATCTTGATGAGGCTTACATGTTCTTTGTCCTGTGGAAAGAAGGTCTTAAAATAAGAACTGTTGCTTCTCAAAATTTTAAATTAGTTCTTTTCCTTGGGAACTATCCACATGCCATTATCAAAGCACACATTATACCCAAGTGAACAATTTTTGAGTCTCTCTCTCTCTCAACTCTGCTACTCTAAAGTTCCTCAGCAGCAGAAATACAGTTTTATCTACTGAGTGCAGAGAACGAGCCTCAGCAGCAGAAATACAGTTTTATCTACTGAGTGCAGAGAACAATGAGTAAGGGTAGATGCATAGTGTATGATCAATAAATATCACTTGAATTATATTCCCCTGTGTGGTGCTGAGCACCTCTCTAATGTTTATAAAACCCTTTTTTATACCCAATCTTATTAAAGCCTCATAAAAACTCTAGAAAATGATGATTATTCTCAACAAATCTTACTGAGCTGAACTTCTAAATAAGTACTCAGCATCACTCAGTCCCCACAAACATCATCTTTGCCCAGATCATGTAATAATCTCTTGACTCTCAACTCCACTATTGTCCTTTATGGGCTGTGCTCCAAAATGCCTCAAGTTTTCCTTCTAAAGTGTGAAAGGTCACATAATTTCTCAGCTAATACTCTCCAATGACTTCTTGTCTTATTATAATAAATCTCCAAGGATTCTTCGTGGCTATCAAGGCTCTTCTTCACTGCCATTCCAAATTTTGGTACAACCCATAGTAAGAAAGGTGTTTGATATTGCAATTCAGCATGTATGCGCGCGCGCACACACACACACACACACACACACACACACACACAGCAAAACCTTCATAGTTTGATATTTTTATCACATTCTGCACTTTTTGGTTACAATAATAGGTGCTGATAATAATGAATCAATCTTTTTTTTCATGAGGGCAGTGTAGAAAATATTTCTATATTTCATTTTGCCCCTCCTTATTTTTCTGATTTTATTTTTTGTGTTCTCCACTTTTTTGCTCTCCTCCAGCCTATTGGCCTCCTTATTTTTCCTAACAATGATAAGCAAGCTTCTCCACTGATGTCTTTGCACTAACAATTCTACTGTCTGGAACATTCTTCCCTTAGACAGTTACCTGGCTCTCTTCATTATTTCAATAAAACTTCTGCTCAAATCTTACCTTATCAAAGAAATCTTCCATGACTATCCTATCTAGAATAGCACTCAGTTATACTGTAGCCTCTTAATCTTTTCTCTATATATTATTAGTTTGACAGTTCATCTCTCTTTATTGTCAAACTCATTTACTAGAATTAAAGATCCAGGAAGAGAGAGACATTGACTTTTTGGGACGTTGCTCTATCTGAAGTACTTAAAACACTCCTTGATCCTTAGTAGTAATATAATCAATATATTTTTTATTTCTTTTCTTTCCTTCCTTCCTTCCTTCCTTCCTTCCTTCCTTCCTTCCTTCCTTCCTTCCTTCCTTCCTTCCTTCCTTCCTTCTTTCTTTCTTTCTTTCTTTCTTTCTTTCTTTCTTTCTTTCTTTCTTTCTTTCTTTCTTTCTTTCTTTTCTTTCTTTCTGGAAAAGTTTATTCAAGGGCTCACAGTTTCAGATGTATCAATCCATAGATAGTCAGCTCCATTCCTCAGGGCTCCTGGTGAGGCAGGAACAGCATGTTGGAAGAGTGTGGCAGTTCACATGGTAATCAGAAAACAGAGAGAGAAAGGTCTCCACTTTCCAGATAAAAATACATACTCCAAAGCCACGCCCCCAAATTCCCACCTCCTCCAGCCACACCTTACCACTTCAGTTACCACTCAGTTAATCCCTATCAGGGGATTAAATCACTGATTGAGTTAAGACTTTCACAACCCAATCATGTCTCCTCTGAACCTTCCTGCATTGTCTCACATGTGAGCTTTCGGAAGACACCTCACATCCAAACCATAACATTCCACCCCCTGGACCCAAAAACTCACAGCCATCTCACAATGCAAAATACATTTTGTCCATTTCCAAGAGTCCCTATGATCTCAACAGTTAAGAGATTGCTCACAGTTCAAGTCCAAAATCTTCTCTAAGGCTCAAGGCAATCTTGCATTGTGAGCTCCTATAAAATTAAAAGCAATTTACAAATATCTACAATATAAAGGTACTGAGTAAACATTTCCATTTACAAATATAGGGGCATAGAAAGAAGGGGATGGGATCAAAACAAGACTGAACTCTACCTGGGCAAACAGGTCCTAATAGTTCTGTGTCCAGAATCATCTGGAACACATGGCATGATGTCCTCTTCAGTTTGTGTAGCTCCGCCCCTGTGGCCTTGTTTGTTGCAGCCCAAGTGGCCTCTGTTGACTTGTCTCTGTTCAATTCCTGCAGCATTCCTAGGATTATGTCCCATGTTACTGGCATTTCTTAATCTCAGGGTCTCTACTGCAGCTTCAGTTTCCCCCTCAAATCTCCACACCTTGCCTTCTCAGGGAGTGCCTACAGGAAATCAAAGGCCTTCCTTTGAAATCTTAGTGGAAGCTTTCACAGCTCCCTAACTCAAGCATCCGGCATTCTGACAGAACCAGCACCAAATGAGTGATGCCAAGATCTGCTGCCATCTCAACCAGCAGCCAAGATTCCTGGGAACCCTGGCTGCAGCAGCCTCTGGGTAGCTGAGCACATTCAAAAAACTTTCTAGGACCCCTTTTGCAAGAAGGGTTCCCCACTGGTCTCTTCTCAAGAGAATTTTCACCTTTATTCCTTGAGTTTGAAATGGGTGTGGTCTTGCCAGCTACTGAGATGCCCTCAAGCAATCTTTCTTACTGTCTCTGGGTGAAGTCTTTAGCATTTCTTTAGTGGCAGTAATGTCTTTAACAACTGCAACTTCCTTAGCCCTAGTTTTACTCCAGCCTTTCAGGTTCATGCTTGCCAAATCTTTTTGCTCTGCTTTCTGCTCCTGATTATCACAATAAATTTGGCTAAAAGCTGCCAGCAATATCCATGCCACTTCCTGAAAGCTATACGGCCTAGAAATTTCTTCTGCTAGATTAAGAAGTCCATCACTTTTAAAATCAGTCTCACAGAAGGTCTCAGGACATGGGCAGAACTTCTCAGTCATAACATATTGTGAACCGCCTCTAGTTCAATCTCCAATAGTGTCCTCCTTTTCCTCTAAACCCTCTTTAGCCCTGTCTTCTGTCCATGGTCTTATTGGCATTCTGGTCTTCTGAGCTCCCACCAGAATTTGTCATTAAGCATTTCCAGCTTGTACTTCTAAGCATCTCAAAATTCTTCCCATCAATTTCAAGAAGCTTGAAAAGCTTCTGAACCACACGGTCAGTTTAGTTATAGCAATAACTCCATTCTCGGTACTAATTTCTGTTTTGGTCAACTCTTTTACTGCTGTGACTAAAGGACTGGACTAGAATAATTATAGAGGAGGAAAAGCTTATTTAAGGGTTCATGGTGTCAGAGTTCTCAATCCATAGATAGCTAGCTATCACAAGCAGTGAGTAAGAGAGGAATCAAGTTTGGTTCCAACAAGTGGATTTTATTCATACAATGCACACTCAACATTCCTAATAACAGCAAGTCACAAATACATTGAAGATTCACTCCCTTATTCACCTAGAGTCCAATCCCCATGGACTTACTCAATGCAATGTCTCTTAGCCAAGAAGTCAGTCAACAAGAGCGAGGGAATTCTTCGAAGCTGTAGCATCTCTCAGCTCCTCGATGTCTTTGAATGTCCTCGGGTGCCCAATAAGCTGGAGGCTGGATGGCAATCATCATTGCCAGGGAGGTGGTCAGTCATCTGGCCTCAGTGACAATGGTCAATCAGCAATCAGAGATAGTGTGGACAGCAGCAGGGGCAGTCAAGAGGCAGAGTCACGTGGAGTCCTCTGGTCATGGTGCTGCTGACAGTTTGCTCCAAAAGTCCAGGGGTTTAAGTAGTGATTTTTAGCCCAGTCATGCTCTGGTCTTCATTGATTAAAAACCAGAACACGACGAGACTAGGAGCCACCACTCAAATCATAGAAAAAGGTTCATATCGGCATTGTTCAGGAGTGTCATCCTGCCACACAGCAAGTTTGTCACCAGGTGCCTTTTATGATTTTAGTTTTACAAGTCCAGGCAAATACCAAAATACAGCTTATTATTAACACATAACACACAACTATAGGAATTCCTATTATTTCCTTGTCTCTTTACACTAGCTCCATTCCTCAGGACTCCAGATGAGGCTGAAACAACATGGTGGAAGAGTGTGGCTTAGGGAGGCAGCTTACATGGTGCTTAGGAAGCACAGAGAGAGCTATTTTTTGAATATTTAACCTATATTTATAGTTGAAGACACTAAGGCTCATGGATATTGATAGTGTTTAGCCCCTGGACCAAGATTGTGTGGCTAATATGTATACCTATAAAGCTGGAATCTGTTTGTTTTTAAAATTAAATAATTTCAAATACATCATCACTTATTTCATCTGTTTAACTGACAAATATATCCAAATTCATATATTGTGCATACCTGAGCACAGTAATTGCTCTTCATTTGTTTTTACTTATTGACTGTCTGTTATATATTACATAGAGTACTAGACACTGGTGAACAAAAATTTAATATTTGTTCTTGATTGTTTGTCCCAAATCTAGTGAGAAGACAAGAAAATATTGAATGATAAATAGTCCAGATTTTATGCTTACTATATAAAAGAATGACATAGAGAACACAATTCAGTAATGTGAGTTAAAAGAGGCTCCTTGGAGGACCTAGTATCTAAATGGAATGAAGGATAAACAGGAGCTGTCCAAGTGAAGAAAGACAGGCAGAATAAAATGTATATATACAAATCCCAAGGTCAAGAGAAGGTTGGGAGAATTTCAAATCTTTGGGGCTAACTCAATGAAGAAGGGTAAAAATTATTTTGGGCTAGTAAGCAAAGACCAAGGTAAGGAAGGTATTTCTAAGAATTGTTATAGACTGCACACTCTATCCTAGAGTGAATGGAAGCCATTTACTAGCAAGCAGAATAGCATTATCAGATTTCAGCTTCCAAAAATTCATTCTTTCTGTGAAGTGGAACTGGAGCAGAGATAAAGCAGGTGAAAGGCAAGGGGAAAGAACTGTAGTAACATATACTACAGCTGTCAATGGTCAGAGAATAGACGTGGAAGGAAGATTCAAGAGATTTTTAGAAGCTAATAATCTATGTGCATTGAAAATAATTAGACCTGAGGTTTAAAGGAGGTAGAATTTGAGAATGACTGATAACATATAGTAGTTAGTTAATAAATATGTTAAATGAATTAATGAAAAAAAAAAGATTTGTGACTTGGATACTGAGATTTGTGGCATAAGTCCTGAGACTTTTCAGTTAAAGAACCATAGAAAAATTTAATTTCCATGGAGCAGTAAAGAGAATTTCCATTTTGAAGACATGACTAAATTTTTTAATAGTGTAAAACTAACAAATTTGCAACCTAATACCTGAGCAAACTACAGAACAGAATGAAAAATGAGGAAAACTGAATTTAACTTTCTTGTCAAACCACTGAAGCATTATTTAATTAAGATTTCTAATTACACTCAGTTCACATTATAATTAAAATTTGCAGTAGTAGCTTTCAAAAGTGTCCCTGGTCACTCAGTGCCATGACGTCTCTAAGCAACATGAGTACTTTCTGTATATAATGCATTATAAAGCAGTGCTTTCAATGTTGCAAGTTCTTAAGAGAGCTTCATTGAATTATCTTATATGATATTTGTTCTTCGTTTAGAATTAGTTTTCTATTGAATAAAGAAGTACATGAAGTGATTTCATTGCAAACTGAATGAATTTCTCAAGGTTACTCATTTTCTAGTACCAGGGTCCACACAGCTCTGAGTTCAGTGGTGATTACTGGACAAAGTAATCTGTTAGTCCTTTCAGGAGATATGTGACTTATTTAAGAGACTTAGAAATTCTCATTGCTCACTTTGCCTATAGAATTCACTTGATTATAAGATATAAATATCATGTTTGCTTTGCTTACGATTCAAAAATCTCTTTGTTCTGTTCTTTAAAATATAGACTCACTTTATTCTACCAAAAATATATATCATTGAAGACAGAAAACTTTTCTCTCGACTTTTATCCTTCTTCAGTAGAAATGAAGTACACTTAGGAAAATAACAATGCTTGTGTTTATTACTGTATAAGTGCTTAGAATAAAAGTCTGAATATTGGCTGTGCATTATGATCCCCGTGTGAATTTTTAAATATTCTAATGCCCAGGCCTCAGTCAAAAACAAATCAGAAAAGAACTGGAGGTGGCATTCAGGCATAAATATTTTTAAAGTTCCCAGATGATTTCAGTGTGCAGTCATAGTTGAGAACTCTTGTTAGAGCAATTTGATGAATGATGAACTCCCCCATTTAGTACCGTTTACTTAATTCTTCCTCTTTTTTTCCAAACACAACCACAAGGTGGCAGCATCACAATACAATGCACATCCCATCCCTCATGTTAAGTAGACCTGGAAATTTTGTCTGTACACTAGTTAATAGCATTTTGAGGATCCTTCCAGCCAGAGTTAGCATTAACTTTCTTCTTCTGCTATTCTATGTTGATTATCATGGCTGCAAAACTTTTAAATGTGTTTATTTCAGTAGATTAAATTAGAAAGAACTCTCTTATAAGCCATCGTTAATTGGAAAATGAGAAAATCCATGGATTTTGTATTCAGGTAAATGAGGGCTTACATATTATCTCGACCACTTACTTATAGACTGCTTAATCTTTTGTGTTTCAGTTACATTTGTGCTCCTCTTAAAAGAGGAGGATAGTCATACATACCAAATGAGATAATAGATGAAAATCAGCTTTGTAAAAATATGTTACTAAAATTAAAAACGTTGAGGAGAAAGATGACAATACTATGATACAGTTGGTTACATAAAGTCCAGAAAACACAAAAGGCACAGTACTCTTGTTGGTAGCCTTTCTTTTCTGCACTTGGTTCTCTTCCTTTCCTGCGTGCATTCTATTTTTCAGTTCCTGTTGGTATATTCAGTATGTTTATAAATAAAAATACTTTTGCCTCTTTCATTTCAAAGAACAAAGAAGTGAGGCCAACATTTTGTTTTATTTCATTTTTTCTATTAACAGAAATGGCTTTTACTTTTGTACCCAAGTCCCTGTAAAAAAGTAGTTCTTATTTAATCATAATTACTCTGTTTTACTTCTCAAATCTCAAAACTGTTTCCTCTAAAATTGCCAGTTGTCTCCTGGGTGTCACATTCAAAGGAAAATAGCTTCTCACATGTCTGTCCTTTTGGATGGGCTGACTGCCCTCCTTCATGACACCTCCTCCCTCTCTCTTCCATGGGGACAGCACTCCTATTCTCCTTCAGCTTCCACTGCAGAGTCTGAATTATTTCTTCTTCCTGTAGAATTGTGTTTTCAAGGAGTTCTTTCCTTTCATCCTTAATTTCTTTTGTCCTTGGGAATTGTATCTTCCACCACAGCCTGAAATTTAAGTACCACACATGACTCAAATCTACATATTGTCCCATATAACTTTCCTGATTCCAGTTCTATAAATCTAATAGTCACTGGAATTTAAACTGAGATCTCAAAATTAATATGTTGAATATTGGACTGTGCCTGTCTCCCGACCACACAAAACTGCTCCTCCTCCTTTCAGTCTGTGGTCCTGCTTTGCCCAGATGACTTAAGCAGATCCTCTGGAGGCACCCCATGCTGCTCCCTCAGCCCCTTCATCTCCGAGCTGTCAAAGCTTGTGAGTTCCACAGCTGCAGCAGCAGCACCAGAAAAACATGACAAAACAAAACAACACTTCTCAGAGGAAATAGAATTCTCATGGTCTTCATTTCTAACTTCACACTTATTTTTTATATTTTCTTTTGCGAATTGTCTGTTCAGATCTTCTACACATTTTTAATCAGATTATTTGATTTCTTTCTCTCAAGTTGCTTGAGTTCGTTATTATTCAATACTATCCCCTTGCCAAATGCATGGTTTGAGAATGTTTTCTCTGATCCCATTAGGTTGTCCCTTCACTCTTGTTTTGTTTTGTTATGTTTGTTTTGTTTTTGTGAAGATGACTATTTGATTGTCTATTTTTGCTTTTGTTGTCTGGGCTTTTGGGTTCCTATCCCCAAAACTCATTGCTCAGACATGAAGATTTACCCCTGTGTTTTCTTTTACTAATTTTTATGTTTCAGGTCTTAAACTTAAGTTTTAAATCTATTTTGAGTTGACTTTTGAGCTGACTTCTACATCTATCATAAGTTGACATATCACATAGGATATGTGATAAAGGTCTAATTTCATTCTTTTCCATATGGAATCCCAATTGTTGCTACACCATTTATTGAAGAGATTGTCCTTTTCTGATTGGGTGTTCTTGGCATCTTTGTCAAAACTTCACTTAACTGCAGCTGGGCCAGGTTGCACACACCTGTAATCCCAGTGACTAGGAAGGCTGAGGCAGGAGGATCTTGAGTTCAAAGCCAACCTCAGTAACAGCAAGATGCTAAGCAACCCAGTGAGACCCTGTCTCTAAATAAAATACAAAATAGGGCTGGGGATGTGGCTCAGTGGTCAAGCGCCCCTGAGTTCAATCCCTGGTACCCAATTCCCCACAAAAAATCACTTTACTGTAAATGTGTAGAATAATTTCTGGGATCCCTATGCTGTTCCATCAGTCAGTGTGTCTGTTTTTATGCTGGTACCATGATGTTTTGGTTATTATTGCTTTGCAATATATGAAGTCAGGGAGTGTGATGCCTACAAATTTTTTTCATTTTGTTCAATATTATTTTTAGCCAGTTATGATTTTTTGTGGTTCCATATGAATTTTAGGATTGATTTTTCTATTTCTGTGAAAAATGACATTGGATTTTGATAGGAATTGCACTGAATATGTAGATTGCTTCAGATAGCATGGACATTTAACTATTAATTCTTCTAGTCCATAAACATGGGACATCCTTCTCTTTATAGTCATGTGTCACGCAACAATAGAGATTTATTCTGAGAAGTGCATTTAGGCAATTTCACCACTTTACGAACACCTCGGAGTGCACTTATGTGAACCTAGACGGTTCAGATCAAACATTCAACATGGCCATACAATTGAGAGACAAAGTAAACATGAGATGTATAAAGTGGTGATGGCTTAACTTAATGTGCTGTTTTACAATAAAACTTTTTGTGAGCATAAATTCCAAAATAAGGATGAAGGTATAGTAACATGAATACATAAACTAGTAATAGTCATTTATTTTCAAGTACTGTGTACTGCATATGATTATGTGTTGTATGTTCATATGACTGCAGTGCAGTGGGTTTTTACTGCAAACATGTAAGCAATATGTTTCACTATAATGTTATAAGGACTACAGTGTCCTAAGTGATAGGAATTTTTCAGCTCCATTATAATCTTATAGGACCATTGTTATTTATGTGGTCTGTGATTGACCAAGTCATCCTATGCAATGTATGACTGTATTTGTGTCTTCTTCAACTGATTTCATCAATGATTTATAGTTGCAGTGGATAGGTCTTTCACTGCCTTGGTTAAATGTAGTATCAAATATTGTATTATTTTTTGTAACTATTGTGAGTGGGATTGCTTTCTTAATCTCTTTTCTGTTTTAGGATAGATCATTGTTAATGTGCAGAAGTACTACTAGTTTTATGTGTTGATCTTATATCCTGCCACTATACTGAGTTTTGTTTCAGTTCTACCAGTGTTTGGTGGATTATTTAGAGTTTTCAACATATAGTATTGTGTTGTCCCCACAGGGGTCAATATAACTTCTTCCTTTCCAATTTGTGTACCTTTCATTTCTTTATATGACCCTGATTGCTCTAGTACAATGCTGAAGAGAAGTTCATAGAGTAGGCATCCTTGTTTTGTTCCTGATTTCAGAGGAAAAACTTTTCACTGTTTACCATTGAGTATGGTTTTAGTGTGAGTTTGTCATATGAGTTCTTTTATTGTTTTGAGGAATATTTGTTGAGCATTTTTGTCATGAAAATTGCAGGATTTTGTTGAATATTTTCTCTGCATCTATTTAGATATTTATGTAATTTTTGCCCTTCATTCTCTTCATGTGATATGTTACATTTATAGATTTGCATATGCAGAACTATCCTTTCATTCCCTAAGATAAACCCTTCTTGATTTGGGTGAATAATTCCTTTGAGAGGTGCTGTTGAATTTGGTATGCCAGAATTTCATTGAGAACTATAGCATCTGTATACATAAGGAATATTGGCCTGATTTTTTTTTTTTTTTTTTTGTACTGTCCTTGTCTTGCTTTGGTATTAGAGTAATGCTGACCTCATAAAATGGTTTGAACATATTGTATCTTATTCAAGTTTTTAGAAGCATTTAAGAAATCCATACTAATTCTTGAAATATTTGGTAGAATTGAACTGTGAAGCCATCTAATGCTAGGCTTTTCTTTGATAGAAGACTTTTACATTATTGGTTCAATCTCTTTTCTTGTTATTGATTTGGATAGGTTTTCCATTTCTTTGTGATTTAGTCTTAATAGGTTATATGTGTCTTGGCCTTATTCATTTCTTCTAGGTTACCTGATCTGTTGTGATGTAATTGTTAATAGAAGTCTCTTACCGTCCTCTGCATTTCTGATACTTCATGTATTCAAATTAATCAGTCTTTCTTCCTTTATTTAGCTACACTTTGATCAATTTTGTGTATCTTTTTAAAATAAATTCTTAGTTTCATTTTTTTTCTTTTTCATCTTTTTTGCATTTATTTCTACTCTGGCCTTTATTAGTTCCTTTCTTCTACAAACTTTGGATCTAGTTTGTTCTTCTTGCTCTAATTTTTAAAGTTACAATGTTAAGTTGTTTATTTGGGATCTTTATTGCCATAAATTGTGAACTCCTTGAGTTAAGTAGTCAAAGTATTCAACTTTGAAATATCAATTTCTAATGTAGTCTGGCATATGTCAGGTTCTCAAGACCTACTGAATGAATGAATTTAATATATGAATAAATTAATCCTAAAATTTACTAACTCGCAGTGACTATGTATTTGTTCCTTTAATTGAAACAATTGAACACATATAATTTTGTCAACATAAATATATATAAACTGTATTAAATTATCATTTGTGCCATCCATATGAGCCAACGTTCAATTTCTCCAAGAATTTCAACCAAGAAAATAAAATCCAAATTTTCAAAATATCACAAAAATTGCCTTCAGTCTCTTAAATAATGCTGAAAGGGATAAAGATCACAAACCTTAATAACTCTCGAGACAGTATCCATCTCTCTTCATTTCTGCTTCTTATTTCTTTTTTATTAGGTTGTTTATCAAGCAAAAGAATTCTATTCTATGTAATAGAGTAGAGAAAGAAAACAGCTGAGTAACCAAATGCCAGATTTTCTTTACTAGATGGAGTCAGAGTGTTATGAACCATCACATGCTAATGATTGCTACCCAAACACATAAATATGTGTGGGCATGTACGTGTGTGTGTGTGTGTGTGTGTGTGTGTGTGTGTGATGGTATTGTTCTCTCTGAATTATCTGTCAAATATATTTTTATATTGTCATATAGGAAATATCATGAAAATAACCTTCCACTGTAGATGACATTTACCTCCTTTCTTGGTAACAGAACAAATAAAAAGAACAATTAAAAACCCAAATCTGAACTTATCTCTCATGTATAGAGTCCCCTGAATGATAACTATAGTTAAAGTGTATTTAAAACATTTCTCTTGATTTATTGAAAGGAAAAATCTTGGACTCAGTGGTTTGCTTTCTCTCTTTGTAGTTTGGATTAAAGTCTATGTATTTCATACTTTATACATCAGCAACAGCTGTATGCTGATGCTCCAAGAAAAGCCTACTCAGAATAGCTTTTTATTTATTTATTTTTTTTTGTAAGCAGAAAATGACATTAATGAACTTTGGCAGGAACTTCTTGAGCCATGTTCAATTTTGAAACTTGAATGGAAAAATATATTGCATGAGGAAGCCAGTTATACAAGATCCTGAATCTAGTCTATTGTTAAAAGAGAGGTGCCAACAAAGCACAGAGCTCTGTGGGTCTGAAAGCTTGTACAAACTGTCCCACAGGGATCCTGGACAAAGCCGCTTAGATGGGGACCTAACCACAGTATTACATATTCTTAGGAAGAGGTTCAGCAGGAAACCTACCACTTGGCAAAGCATTTCTCCAAGACCAGAGTTTGGCTTTGCATCAGCTGACTTAGAAAACAGTTTCACAAAATTTCAAAATATCTTCATTTTACTTATTTACTCATTAAGTCACACTGTTCCTATAATTTGGGAGTCCTTTATAGTTTGAGGTACAAGGACCGACCTCAGTGAAGTCCCAGGGGCAGCACCTGAATACTTGAGATCCCTCACTTTTGTATTGTCAGTTTATGTGTACTCATTAGTGCCATGGAATAGGACAGAGGTCTCCGTTTGCTTCTTTGTCAGCGTGCTGACCACTGCCGAGTATTATTGTTCAGCTGATCACATCTCAACTGCAGTAGCATTTAAAGTCTTCTGCCCCAGTAGCTACAACAGGTGCTAAAGAAATATCTGGCTCCATCAGTAGTTCTTTCTCAATACCTCAGTTATGCAATTTGACTCACCAACAACTGGACAGAATCTTCTGTTTTCATATCCAGCTACTTCTTCAGGATGTCAGCTTCCCCAGCTTGCCAGAGCTATGATGAAAACATTTGGGTTCTATCATCAGTCAGGCTACCTGAGATTCTGAATGCAGTAAAGAAAGGCCAGTATGGCACTGGGTGCTGCTCATGAACTAAAGAACCTTTCACAGAAGCTAGAGGGTGTCTCTGAAAATCTTATCCAAAGTCATTTACACAGTAACCATCTTTGAAGGATCCATTTTCTAACAGGTGGGAGTCACTTTTATTAAGTAACTCTTAGTTTCTCATAAAACCTGTTGCTTTCAGAATGTTGAACAAGGATGAATTCTAGGCTCCCCTGTCTCTGGTGCCAGGAATTTTATAACTCTTCACTGCATTCAATCCAGTGCCAGCTGGTACAGATCTTCTGTCCCATCTTTCTCTACCTCATGGTGGTGGCTTTTCTAAGAGATTTTCTTTCTATGTCTTTTAGTCTAGTTTGGAGATATCCAGTTACCATGATAGATCTTTCTAAGTCAAAAATATTAGGAAAAAGAGATTGGGGAGTTTGATACCCTCCTTCTTTAAAGGCACGTAAGTTTGTGAAAGTCTCTCCTTCTTCATATCTGAATCCACATGAGAAGAGGAGCTGACTGCTTTAGTTAGACTGAAGGCTCTGTCACATTATTCCTCCCAGAGATGACTAACTCTGGGACCACTCAGGAGTTCAAGGCTACCTACCTCTAGAACCAACTTGTAGCTTTTTTTGCCTCAGATAGGGAGGTGTTAGAACCACGTAAAAATGGGACACATGGCTACATATAAAGGTACTTTATGTTTCAAGAACAACAAGCTAATTTAATCTAGATATTTCTTTATATTGGGGACTAGTACCATGGCCTATTTAGAGATATTATAGACCCTTCTTCAGAGAAAATCTAAAACATGAAATAAGATCTTTTCAGTCTGGGAGGGTTTTAGCAGAGGTCTGTTATAGGAGGGGAAATAGCAGCTATTGGGTCCTTGAAATTAAAAGTTTTGTTTGCTTTATAAACATCCATCCCTTAGTTGCTTAGATATGGATTCTGAATCATAAAGTGTTGGGAAGTGAGTTTTCAGGATTTGTGTTCCACTGCCTTATTTAATCAGTAGCAAATATTGCAAGAAAAGCAAATCTTCCCTAAATTTATGGGAGATTTTAACTTCTGAACTATGGTACATATCCCATAGTTTAAGTGATATTGTGATCACCACCAAATCCTAAATATATATTTATACTTATATATAAGTATATATCCTAATAAATATATATCCTAAATATATATTTAGGATATTGCCCTACATTTAAGACTTTGGATATATTTACATTATTTTTCAAAACTTGTTCTTTGTTTTTATTCTGCAGCCTCCACCTCAGATATATGACAAACAGCTGGATGAAAGAGAGCACACCATTGAAGAATGGAAAGGTGAATCTAGTACTGATGAATGGATTTTAAAAAATTTTATCAAGACAAAATAAAGAAAGCATCTGATCCTTTCTAAATTCTATACTGAGGATACAGAGAATGTATCCTCAAGATTTTTCTTGTAAAGCAGTTTAGTAAAAAAGGATTTTTACATTGCTATCTTAGACCATATTCAGAGCTCCTAAAACTTCACCTGTCTTTTCATACTAATAGCAATATCAATCACATTTGCTCAAGAATGAAAGGAATTAATTTTGACAACTTTTGAAGTAGTGTTGATTATTGAAGAGTTTATCATGGAATAATTCAAAATTTCAAAATTAGACTTTCCATATTTCCATAAACAGTAATCATAAAAGATGTATACAATTAAGTTTGAGATGTTTTTTAGACTGTAGAATGTAAACATAGTTAACATTTGAGATAATTCACTTGATTTATGAAACTAGAGAGTTTAAATAGAAAATATGTGTACCTACTGACTTATTTATATTTATTTATATTTATTAATAAATTATATTTATTAATAAATGCATTAATGAATATATTGATCTTTTTTAAGCAAAACTTCTCATAACATACTGAATTTTCAAGATTATACTAAGGTTGAAACAAAGCAGAAAAACAAGGCAAACGTAAATAATTGTTAAATAAATATGAATTACTATAAAGTAGAATAATGAGAAAACCAAATGCAGATGATCTCAAAAGATCAGATAAAATTGGAGGAACATAAAGGGGTATCTGAAGGAAGGAAATTTTGAGCTACTTTGGAGGAATTAATAAACTTAAGGGAAAACAAAAATACTAAATAGGGGATATAAGAGGAAAATAATCTTTAGGAATAAACAAAAAATGTTTTAGAGTTAAGAAATTCAACTAGTCAAAGGTTCATGTTGATGAATATGGAAAAATAAACATATACATAATATGAATCAAGTAAACATGATGCCAGATGGTCGACGGGAAAGTCTTGCTTTGATCTGAATAAGAACAGGAAGACATTCTTGAGGGTTCATGAATAGGTGAATGATAGGTTATAGACATTATTTGAGAAGGACATAGACTAAATTAGAGGAAGAAATAAAGGATGATGATTGTTTAAATTTTATGGCATTAAAAACCAAGAATGAGTAGGGCTGAATGAAAAGGAGACAAAATAAAAAGAAATGAACCCAGGTGTGGTGGTACATGCCTGTAATGCCAGTGACTCAGGAGGCTGAGACAGGAGGATCAAAGGTTTGAGGCCTCACTGACTTCATGAGGCCCTAAGCAATGTAGTGTCTCAAAAGAAAAATAAAACATTCTGGGATATGGTTCAGTGGTCAGACCCCTCTGGGTTCAATCTCTGGTTAAAAAAAAAAAAAAAAAAAAGAAAGAAAAAAAGATATCCAAAGCTAAATATAACAATGAGAAAGTAAAAAAAGGATGCCAGTTTGGAAACAAACAAAATAAATTTTTTTTTTATATTGGGTTTTGGGTTTTAGGTGTGTTTAGATTTACAAATCTAAGATATAAGCCTGGAAGAAAGATGAAGTACAAGATAGAAGTTGTAAGGATTAAGTTATTAAGTTGTAATAACTTAAAGTTCTGAGAATTTGTGCATCTCTTAGGGAGTAAGTATAAAAGAAAAGTAGATGTTCAAACACAAAGCCACTAAAATGCTTAATAGATAACACTAGAATGTGTCAGGAGTAACCTCCCAACCTGCCCAAACTTCAGACTTCAGAAAATAAGAACATGTGTATTTTACATACATTTATTGAGTCAACTGACTTGTTGAGTACATACTTCTGCCAGGCTTTAATCCATTTGCAAGGAAATAGAGAAATAGAGGAGTAACAGCCAAAAAGAAGAATGAAATTATGGCATTTGTTGGTAAATGGATGAATTTACTGGAGAATACCATGCTAAGTGAAATAAACCAATCCCCAAAATCCAAAGGCCAAATGTTCTCTCTGATTTGTGGATGCTAACCCAAAACAAGGGAGTTTGGGAAGGGAATAAATAGAAATACATTGGATTAGACGAAGAGAAACAAAGGGAAGAGAGTAGGGAGGAGACTAGGAAAGGCAGTAGAATTAATCAGTCATAACTTTCCTAGTCTTGTATTTGTATATATAACCAGGGTAACTTCACATCATGTACAACCACAAGAATGGGAAACTAAATAGAATAAGTTATACTCTATGTATGTATAATCTGCCAAAATATATTCTATGGTCACGTATAACTAAAAAACAAAACAAAAACTATTGCCTACCCTCCCCCACCAAAACAAAGAAATAGAAGAGTAAAGGAATCCCTAATGATTTTTTAATTTTTTTAACCCCATGAAAAATGTTATTTTTCATTAACTAACTAATTTTTCATTAACTGATAAATTTCTCTGTGGTTTAAGGAAAATTTTGGTTTTTATATGGTAATAATATGAATAAATGTCTCTTACAGAACTTATTTACAAGGAAGTAATGAATTCAGAAGAAAAGACTAAAAACGGTGTAGTAAAAGGACAACCTTCTCCTTCAGGTACTTGCTCTTAGTGAATAACCAATTAACCGGTACTTGTGTATTTTCTTTGGTTTTAAGGAGGGGTCGCAACCAAGAGCATTGTTTACAGAATATATGAGCAAATATTGCAGGGCTCTTTCTCTAAGATTTTAATTTAAATTCTTTTGATATTTGGTGTGGTATTCATTCTGATTATTTTGACTTTAAGATAGTAATGAATCCTGAAGAAATGTTGACTTGGACTGGTTCAAGGGTAAAAGCTTCCATGGAAACAGAGCCAGAAAGCTCTTTTTATAACTAAGTCTGTACAGAAGTCAGGAATCCCTCCAGTCAAGACCTCTTCCCTCATTCATTTTCAATGTTTGGACACTCCCCAAGCTTGGTATGACAATAATTGAAGCATCTTCCAACATGGACTATAATTAAAGTCAGCTTGGAAAACCTTTAGTTTGCTATCTATATAATCTAATATATATTTGATATATAGTAAACTAAAGGTTTTATATATATATATATATAAATATATATCCAAATGTATGTTATTTTTAGAGAGATATAAATATAGCATATCTCTCTATAGATAGAGGTAACACACACACACATATGTATGTATATATATAACTGGTCCTTGCATTGCACTTGAAATAACTTACTTGCCCTTTTAATGCAAATCTACTTTCTCCCTAAGGCCTGTGTTCTGAATATAAAAAGTTTTAGAAAATGCGATGGTTTGATTTTAGCTTTAAACTACACTCAGCTCATTTAAGCAAGGATGTAGGCTGCAAATGACTAATTTAGAGGAAAACTGATTTGGTGTCCTACCTTTAACAAAGAGGTGTAAAAAACAAAGGTAGGATAGATTAATAAATTACTCACATGACACACCTTTTAAAATAACTAATTTGCACTTATTTCATGCTGTTCTCACCAGTAGCCTTTAGTGTCTCACCAGTAGCCTTTAGGCAATACCCAATTCTACCTTGTCTCCTTTCCTCGAAGAGGGCAAAGGGAGTCATTGAGTTGTCTCCCACCCTGCCCTACCTACTCATTCAGTCTAGCATCTTGATTGATATAACTCTGCAAAAACTGTTTTTAACTTTCTGGCATGTTCTGTTTGCTTCTGATTAAAGAACTCAAAGAATCCAACAGCCTTATGATGCCACTTTCTGAGACAAAAAACTCCTTCTTAAGAATTCCTGTAATGACTAAAACATATTTCCCAATAGTTATTAAGAAGCTGAAATACCAGGATTCACTTAGAGTCTCAGACTGGAACTGAACAAATTTTGGTAGAACCTGTTCTGTTCATGTTTAGTTCAAGTTATCATTACTTCATTTCCTTTCCGTAAATACCTTACCCCAGATGACTTTACATCTTCCAAAAGAATAGAATCCTTCCATCCTATGTGTCCTACTAGTCCTTGTCTTTTAAATATTGGACCTCTCATCTTATTACCCTATGTTAAGCAGGCATTTATTGAGAAGGTGGAATACATTCACTTTTGTGTACTGGATAGTGCCTAGTATTGTGCCATGCAATAATAGCATCTCAGTAAATGTTTATTACTTTGAAATTGCCACTCAGTTCCTCTCTCAGAATGTTCCTTGGTGCTATTCCAAAGACAGAATTCAAGATAGTATGGTACCTTTAATGCAGTATGCAAGTCAGTATGTTTTTATATCGTGATTATAAATATTAACTCACCTGTTAGTCTCCATGCAGATAAATGGATCAAACATCAAGGGTATGAATTGCTGCTATTGATATTTGTTCATGCTTCAGATAAAGGTTTGCTGCTTTGAGGTGGTTATTTGATTCATTCATTTTGGGAAATGTATATTCATGATTTTTTGCAGTTACATTTACTTCAGTATGTTTATGATTAATTCTAAAATATGCCACTTAATTTCTACCTGAGAAGACTAAGCTATTTTTTAACCATTCCAACTACCTGTTAACAATCAGAGGTTATCTACTTCACACATGTGCCCTAAGCTATAATTGACTGACTTAATCAATTTATAGTTCAAATGATTGAATCTACAATCATCTTTCACTAAATGATTTTAAAGGGAAAATATGCATAACAATTTTGATAAATCACATGGGTACTGTATCTTATATAACATATTTATATGTGTTTGTGTATATTTGCATCATATAGACATTGTAGGTTAGCCTTATGCTAGAGTTCTCTATCAGCCCATGAGAACCAATTGTGTACATCCCTTCTCAAGTTGAGTTTATTAACCTTATGTTGGTATTGGAAACCAGTCAGGAAAGATTTAAAACATGGATTTGTCCTGCAAATCAGGGCATATTTTTTCTTCTGGAGAGCCAATTTTTAAATATTTATTGGCATACCAGTGTGTGTGAATGCACTAAACTATTCTGGAGAAAAAAGGTAATTATTACAAAAACTTTTGAAAAGTCACCTTTTTTGCATACTTCATTATAGACACCTTTACTTATTAACATTTGCATAGCATGTTTAATTTTGTGAATAGCTAGGATAAAGTAATCTTACAATATACACTCTCTAAATATTCACTATTGTAATACTGGGAATCCTGTCACAAAAGAATAAGTTAATGCAGTTCCTCAGGGAAAAAATGGTTTTAATACCCAAACCCATGTTGTAGTGATGCTTTAAAAATGTAAATAGGAAGTTCAATTGCATCTGCAGAAGAATTTACAGGTTTAAAATTTATTGATGGAATTGCTGTATATCAATAAGAAATATATCTAAACTTCAGATGCATTCCTTAATAAATAATTATACTCATTTCTGCTATCTGATTTCACTTGCAGAGTGATTTATTTTCAAGACCAGCATAGCTGCTTGCTTGCTGAATTGATTTGTAAAGACTGCTCAGGGAATAGTAGTCTATGAATAGAAATTAATTTTCCTCTAAAAGTGGTTGTCATGGAATATTTGAGTAGAATAAGTGCAGGTGCCCATCGGATTCTACATTGCATTATGTTCCCTCCCTCTGTTTTGCCCAGGAAGGAAAGTTCCTCAAGTAACAATGACTCACTAAGACAAGGGCACTTAGCATCAGGGTGGGTAGAGATATTTCAAACTGTCCAAATCAAAAATAAAGTTCCCCAGGTGTTTTTAATATTCACCCCTCCTTCCCAGGGTTTACAGTATTCTCCACCACGGAGTTCATCTTGATCATCTTGAGTTGCTAGTCCAATACATGTTATTGAGCTTTAAGCTCAAACAAGTTGGGAGGTTCACAATCATGTAAAAAGAGAATTCCTCTCCCCTTCCATGATCTTTTCCCTCCATTTTTTCTTCTCATTCTTTGTATCTACATTTTTTGGGGGGTTGGGTGTGAGGTGTTGTCAGGAAAATAATTTCCTTAAAAAGCAAAATAACGTTGAAATAAGGAATGTTTAGGTTAGATAACTTCTACCTGAGAAATTTTCATTAGTGTTACTTTGTTCCATAAAACCTAATTTTTTTGAAGTTGAAAGTAGTTAATATTACTCATTTGCAAACCAATTAGTAGTTTTAGTTCCTTTCGATACCATTTTATTGATGAAAATGTGTCATGATTTATTTATGGCAAAACATCTTTTAAAATGTGTCTCTCTACTGGTTCCTCCTGAGTAGCACAGAGAAGGATATTTATCCATTGCTGGGGTGTCTGAGTCAAATGTGTATTATAATCAGATTCAATTCAGTTCAACTCTGTTTAGGAGATTTTAACAAACTGCTGGCAGTAAATTAATTTGAAGCCAAGATTCACATTGCATCCTTTTTATTTGTGTTTGGTTTTATGGTTTATGAAGCTTGTTTATTGCCTACAGGAAAATAAACTTGAATGGGTCATCTTAAAGCCAGAAGTGACTTCCTGCAAGTAGGCATTTATTATAGTGCAATAATACAGAAAGTCATGCCAAAGCAAAATTTTTCATCTAACAGTGTGGGCTGGTTAATATTTAACAATTATCTCTTTAAAAAACAAACAAAGACCTATGAAAGAACTGATTAGAAACATTTACCAATTTCTGTGGTGTAAATATTCTCTCCCTGAACAATTTTAGGCTCCCAACCTGAGGTCCATAAATGCAGAGTTGGGAAGAAATGCTAATGATTGACTCTAGAAGACACTTAAAGCCAGCTCCAGCACACAGCACACAGTGTACCACAAGGTTACCATGACACTACACAAAGAGGAACTGGTTTTCCCACAGAGAACCTACTGAGCCAGCACACATAAAACATTCAAGAATATTTTATACTTAGTTTAACAAATACTATTTTGTTGGGGTGGAGGGAGGTTTACTGGGGACTGAACTCAGGGACACTTGACCACTGAACCACATCCCCAACCCTATTTTGTATTTTATTTAGAGATGGGTAGCACTTCGCTTTTGCTGAGGCTGACTTTGAACTCTTGATCCTCCTGCCTCAGCCTCCTGAGGCTAGGATTTCAGGTGTGTGCCACCGTGCCTGGCAACAAAATACTACTGAATATTTATGTGTTATGGCATAATGTTAACTTAGAGTATTCCAAAAGTGTGCTGAAAATATGCTGATTATTAAAATAATTAAGAGGGTGTATTTTATAAGCACAATCTACAGCATGATCCCCTATTTATGATGAGTTTCTTGAAAGGTACTCTGACTTTGCTGTCTTCAGTCAGTATTATTAATAGATATAAATTTGTGGTTTGCTAGGGAAATTTCCTCAGTCTTATTTGTGTGATTTCTTTAGCTGTCCTTGCTATGGGCTCATGTTTACTTTTAAACATCAAATTGTATTCCTATAAGGGAGACTTAGCTAAGCCTTATCTCACCCTTGTTTGAGTAATTTCATAACTAACTTGTGACAATAACATATCTACAAATCAACCCCAGCTAGGAAAAAAGAAAAAGCCTATCTTAAGAGAAAGCTTTCAAACTGGTTATTTGGTTATAATTCAAATGAAGTATGGTAGTGAAAATCTTCCTGATTCTGTTGACATTTTGATCAATTCTAAAATTCATTGTATGTATGTGTGTGTGTATATATATATATGTATATATATATCATGAGATATATTTATATATACTTATTTGATATGTTTAGTTTTTAATCTATTGATATCAAAACTTTTTTTCCAAATAAATCAGTTGTATTTATACATACTAACAATGAATAGTAAACAACTCCATTTATGATTCCATCAAAAAGAAATAAAAACCTTAGAAATAAGTTTAAAAAGTACAAACTTTGTACTCTGAATATTATAAAAGTGTTGAAATAAATTTAATGAAATTACAGAAGACTTAAATAAATGGAAAGATATTCCATTGTTTATGAATTCACCTATTTAATATTTTAAGGTGACAGTATTTCCTAAACTAATTTAGAGGTTGATTAAACACAATGAAAAAAACTCACGGCTGTCTTTTTTTTTTTTTTTTTTTTTTTAAGAAATCTGATCTTAAAACTCAGATGGAAATGCAAGGGACATAGAACAACCAACATAATCCTGAAAGACAGTACAGTTGGAAGATTCAGGTTTCACACTTCTTGATTTTAAAATTTATAATAAAACCACAGTATTCAAGACAGTATGCTACTTGCATGAAGATCAATGGAATAAAATTGGATTCCAGAAATCTCACATTTATGATCAATTGATTTTGACAAGGATGCCAAGACAATTTTATGAGCCAAGATTAGTTTTTTCAGTAAATGGTGCTAGGACAGCTGAATATTCACTTGGAAAAGAATTAAAGTGGACCCTTACCTTATAACATATATAAGAATGAACTCAAAATGGATCATAGACTAAAATTATAATTATTATTAAGCATAAGAATTAAAATCATAAGAGCATGAGATGAAAACAAGAATGAATCTTCATGATCTTGGATTAGGAAAAGATAGATATAAAACCAAAAGCACAAGCAGCTAAAGAAAAATATAGATAAATCTGATTCATCAAAATTAAAAACATTTTGTTATTCAAAATTCATTTTTTCAAGAAAATTAAAAGACAAAAAATTTGCAAATCACTTCTGACAGGGGACCTTTATCCAGATTATATAAAGAACTTTTACCACTCAATAATACAAAGAAAGTGACCTAATTAAACAATGGCAGAATGATGTGAATAAACTCTCTCCAAAGGAGATGTCAAGTAACCAACAATGACATGAAAAGACACTCACCATGATTATGAACAAAACCACAGTGAGACACTTTTTACACATACTCTGGAATGGCTATAATCAAAATGTAGACAGAAAGAAGTGATAGTGAGGTTGTGGAGAAAACGGAATCTCTAAAACTGCTGGTGGGAACGTAAACTGGTGCACCCACTTTAGAAAACAGTTTATTCTCCGTGTAGGATAAACTCAAATAGGATTAAATGTAGAATTACTCTGTGGTGTAACAATTCCATTCCTTGGTATATACCTATAAGAAATGAAACCATGTCCATACAAAACTTGTACACAAACATTTACAACAGCATTATTCACAATAGCCAAAAAATGAATACGGCGTAAATGTTCATCAAATGTCCATCAATTAAAAATACATAAGCAAAATATAATGCATCCATACAATGAGCTATTATTCAGATAATAAAAAAAGTAATGAAATATTGACACATGTAACAGCATGTATGAACCTTAAAGACATGCTTTTGTGAAAAAAAAAAAATCAGTCACCACCCGTCTCATATTGTATCCTTCAGTTTATATGAAAAGTCCAGAATAAGCAATTTTATAAAGGTAAAAAATTGATTAGTTATTGCCTTGGGCTGGAGGGTGGGTGAGAAATGGGTTTCAGGGTTTCCTATTGGGGTGATGAAAGTGCTACAAAATAGATTGTGGTCATGTCTGTGTATCTCTGTACCAAAAACATTGGATTGTGCAAATTAAATTTATAATTCATACAATACTTGATTTATATCTTAATAAAACTGTTACAAAAAGATATATAGGCATCATTTTACATCACAAATCAAAACTAAATCTAAACTGTAGTAGCATGATTTGAAAACCATCTATAATGTGGGAATATCATTCAGGAGACAAATGGATGTAAGAAAAAGGCAATCTGGCTCTGTCAGTTCCACAATTGATCAGGCATTTATAAGAGTCTTGTGTTTAATAAGGATGTGAAAAAAATGAAGAGAATTCTGTGAAGTCCTTCATAGTGACATTAAATTATTAGAGACTAGATCCATACGAAAAACCATAAAGAGATGATGGTCTAATTTAATCCAGAATAGGGGGAGAACTGAGTTAGCCATTTGAGCTATGGAAGGATTGTATGCTAGTATATGGAATCTTATTATAAGAAGAAATGAACGTGCTCCACACATTTATATAAGGGATTTAATTAAGTAAACTTAGAATAAATTGAAACCAGATAAGTTTACATTACACATTAATTTGATAATGAGGGTGCTTAGATATGGAAAGATGATAATAAGACATTAAAAATCTGTTCTAGAAACATTTAAGACTAGGAGATATTGCTCATTCTAGGAGTTTAAAGATCATGAAAAATATTTGTTTTTCTGTATATGAAAATAATTAGGATTCAAAGGAATACCTATAAAATAATTACAACTAGGGAAACTTCCTAGGAAAAGGACTAAAAGGAAATATACCAAAAGATATTACTAGTTCTTAGCCTCAGTTTGAGAATCACTGCATTTTGGCTTATTTTCCATATTTCCTATATTTACATGAATACATTTATAACTAACAAATAAAGATTTGAAATACATATAGGGTATGTGCAACATGCCTTAGATTAGGCATTTGGGTCCTTCCTAGGTACTGTAACATTTCATCACATTTTTTTTCCATAGGCAAAAAATGTTTACTTCAGGAGAAAAGATTCTGTGTATGCTTCAATTCCTTAGTTTTGTTTTTTTCTGATTCATTAGGTCAATGTGATAATGCTATTGTTAACTTATTTTGAACTTATTATTTTTCACCAAACAGATCTTGCATACTATATTTTCTCATATACAATTTTAGTGAGAATGCCTTACCTCAAGTTTTATTAGGTGATTATGTGAAAGATACTTTTAATAGCAAACTATTTCACAAAGCATGCATTTTACCACTAATATTATTTAGATAAAAAGAATATAAAAAAGGAAAAGGTAAATTAACTGTTTCCAGTATGCTATGAAATTTAATTATGTTTTATAGTGCCTTTGGCTTATTTTCCTTTGTTGTTCTCAAAGCTATTGCCACTCAGCAAGTTTTTACTGAACAAGTTTTTTTTTTTTCTCAGAATTTCAAAATCTTTATATTACTATGTGTTAGATAACTAAAAGAATTTTCCAAATTAATCTAAGTCAATAATTCAGAGTTATTTGCAGACTCTCTTTTTGCAGATCTTAGGTAAGCAAGCCTGTGGCAAAGTATACACATAATCAAGATGTGTGCTCTCCACTTTCTTCTTCTTATTATTTTTTTCTTTTTGGTAACTTTCATCAAAAGTCTTACTTGGTTTTTCTACATGGGTTTTAAATTTCATTTTGTGTTAGTCAGCTTTGGTTGCTGTGACCAAATTACCTGACATAAACAACTTAAAGGAGGAAAGGTTTATTTGGCTCATGGTTTCATTGTTTTCACTCCAAGGTCAGCATGGGCCTGAGGTGAGTCAGAACTGCAGGTTGGAAGGGCATGGTGGCACAGGCAGCTGTGAAGCAGAGCGGGAGAGTGGGAGGGGAAGGACTGGATAAAGATAAAGTGCTCAAGGGCGTGCCCCAGAGACCCATTCCTTCAGTGAGGTCCCACCTCCTACAGTTTCTACCCCTCCCAATAATGCCAGCAGAGTATGAATTCACTGATGAGGTCAGAGCTCTCAAGATCCAATCACTTTTTAGAAGCCTTACCTCTGAATATTGCTGTATTGGTCATTAAGTCATTGGTCATTAACACATAGAATTTTAGGGGACATTTCAGATACAAACGATGATAGATGTCATATTAATGATGATGTGTTATTGTTATTCTCTATATATTCCTGTTGCTAGTGTTGTAATCTCCAAATTCACCTCTGTCCCTATTTCTGGGACAGGCCCCTTGCGTGTTTTTGTTTTTATAAGTTTCCTGCATTAAAAGCAATCAGGCCTGATGCAGTGGTGCATACCTATAATGCCAATGGCTTGGGAACCTGAGGCAGGAAGATCACAAGTTCAAGGCTAGTCTCAGCAGTTTAGCTAAGTTCTAAGCACCTTAGCAAGACCCTGTCTCAAAATAAAAAATAAGAAAGGCTGGGGTTGTGTCTCAGTGGTTAAAAACCCCTGAGGTCAATCCAAAAAAACAAATAAACAAAAAACAATTGAGCTCATCTATCTTCTTTATAAGCCAGTGTTTTTAAATCCCTGATAGGCTTTACTGTCTCTAGGGAGCTATTTAAAAATGGAAATGCCTTGGCTTCACCCAAAGTCAATTTCATTGCAGTATTAGAGGTACTGGGGTTGCAGGGTATTGGAGGGCAGCATGTGTAGTTTTTTTTTGAAAAGCATCACAGGTGATTCGTAATATAGAATGAGATGTGATAATCACTGCACTAGCCTGTAAATAACTTTTACCCAGGGACTCTGCACTGTTTTGTCTTGATTTCCCCTGCATCCGTTTTTCTATGAAGGTTCATGGAAAGAACGATGGACTAGATATCTGTCTTGTATTAGGCCATCTGAGCATCGTGAATGGAATTCAGATGGGTCTGGTTCCAGATTTAGTCATGTTGGTCTTCATTTTCTTAGCACAGGTGCAGCAGTGAACAGCAGTGAGAGTCTCCCTCCATCCTCGTCTGTCAATGACATCTCCTCCATGTCCACCGACCAGACCCTGGCATCTGACACTGACAGCAGCCTGGAAGCCTCGGCGGGACCCCTGGGTTGTTGCAGGTGACTAGCCGCCTGCCTGCGAAACCCAGCGTTCTTCAGGAGATGATGTGATGGAACACACACACACGCACACACACACACACACACACTCATGCACACACACAAATGCAGACACAAAATGTCAAGAAATCAGAAAGGGAGAGAATCCAAGCCTAAAATTGAAACAAATCTTTCAGCCTGCTTCTTCTCCAAAGTTCTGTAATGCAGCTAAGCTCAAATGTATATTTAACTTCTAGTTGCTCTTGCTTTGGTCTCCTTCCAACGATGCTTATTACAGGAAGCAAATCAAACACAATTAGAGAAGCCTTTTACATAAAGTGTAATTCAAATGGCTGCAAAAAACCAACAACCCGTAACTGCCCTTTCAAATGGCATGACAAGGTGTGCAGTGGCCCCATCTAGCATGTGTGTGTCTCTATCTTGCATCTACCTGCTCCTTTTGGCCTAGTCAGATGGATGTAGATACAGATCCGCATGTGTCTGTACTCATGCAGCACTACGTAGAGATGCTACTGTCAGTGTCCTCAGGGCTCTCCCAAGACATCACGCACTGGGGCACCACATGGTCCATTTCATGTGATCTATTACTCTGACATAAACCCATCTGTAATATATTGCCAGTATATAAGCTGTTTAGTTTGTTAATTGATTAATCTGTATGTCTTATAAGAAAACATGTAAAGGGGGGATGTAAGAGGGGAGTGAGCTCTCAGACCCTCGAAGATGTAGCTTCCAAATTTGAACTGATTAAATGACACCTGTATACCAATTTATAGAAAGAACATATGTGATGCTTATGTACAGTGTGGTGGGGGAGGGGTAACAGTTTTCAGGTTCTGACTGGTCTGACCTTTAGAAAGAATGTGTGGATAAAAGCTGAGGATCTTTTCTCAGACAGTGAACAGGTTGCAGGAAATAGCGAGTAGGGCTGTGGTGTGGACTAAAACTGAGAGGAGGTTATTGCCTAGGTGCTAGGGGACACCGTTGTCCATATTTTAAAGAGTAGACTCCATTTGTCATTTCTAAATTACATGTCATGACAGGAGGCTGTAGGAGGGTGGCAGGTGGTGAGCCAGGGTCATGTTGTACACTTCTGATGGTAAGAATCCTTCCCAGAAACAGAGTGGAATTGCCTCCATATGACTTGCTTAGCAGAATACGAGCCCACCTAGACTCTTTTCAGATGGTAGGTTGCATTTTCTATTTGTGGACTGCTTCCCAGATTCATAGCCTGCCAAGGTTTTATTTTTGAGAAGAAATATTGCTTTCCTCTTCTGGAAAAAAAAATACAATTAACTAGTTAAAATAAAATCTCCAAAGCCCAGGGTGATCCTTAGATTAGCATTTGAAAACATCTCCACAAACATTGTTATTTCTCAGGAGTTTCCCTGACTCCTTTATATGACTGTTTTCATGTTTATGTATTTATTTTCATAAGTTTGAACAATCCAAGAAGGGCTGATAATCTGAAATTTGTACTGCAGTAGATGTGAGAGCAATAACTGCCCATAAGTTACTGCTGCTAAATGGTGTTAGCAATATGAGTTTGTCTCCAAGCCATGAAGCATTAGTGTCAGTGTTTAGCAAAATTACCTGAATTTAGTTTCAATTAAGTGAAAGTGCTTTTCCGAGCACTGACGGAGGCACTGTGAAACTTCTTGGTTATATACTCGGCAATACCAGTGTGACTTCTCAGCAATAATAGGAACGAGGCACAGGCTTCCCTTCTTATTCACTTTGGTGAAGTACCATCACAGTTATTTGCACTCTGGCCATTTTGGTGCTCACCAATGTGGTGATATTTCACCTGAAAAAGAAGTGAAACACATGAAATGGATGGTTGGTAAGTGTGATATGAGTGGCCATGGAAGCCCCACAGAAACAGAGCAAAGGAGAATGCCATTACTCTGAAAACTGCCTTAATACAATAACAGAGAAGCTGTCTCTTTTCAAGCAATAGTCCCTAGGGACCTGCACCCTCCTCCTCCTCCTCCACCACCACCACCACCATCACCACCACCACCACATGAGCTATGCTGCCTTTTGTAGGATTGCTTCACACACTAGGATTCATTGCAAGGAGCAATTTGTTTAAAATGGAAAGAACATCGTTAGATTGTGCAGCTTATCCCCTGAAATAAGAATGTCCCACTCTCTCTAATTTGCTACCATTCTTTTTGGTTAATATTTCAGATGACCTGTTATTTTTTTTTAAATGCCGCCTCATTCATATAACCTCTCTTGCTTTTCTTTCTGTCACACTCTTTTCTTTTAAACTTCTTTTCTTTGTATCCATACTCTTCACTTCTCTTCTTCCTCTGGGTTTTGTCCTTGATATGTATGTGGCCTCACACCCACCCATACACACACACTTTATACCACATGGGATTAAGTGCAGAGAGCAGACAGCTGCTTGAAAGACACAAGTCTGGAGGGGAATTTCATCAGTCACAGATGACAACAGAGACACAAGGAAGTCTCCAGCACCATCTTAGAAGTGCTTGTCAGAAAAGTTCTCTCTCATTCTGCACAAATGATGGGATTTAATTTGTTTTACTCATGCAGACCAAATTAGGAGAGAGCTAGACAGTTTCCCACCCCTACTATTGCAGCCTTCCCTAAGCTCCACTAATCTTTTATCTCCTGTTCCTTCAGTGGGTCTTTGCACTAGTTACCTGTAGCCAGAGGTCTGTTATTGCCTAGAAAACTTGAATTTAAGGAGCATTTACAAATAGAGGTAAGGGTTTGGCCTCTGGACTTCTTGTTGGATTGATTTTATTAGGTGACCAAAGCAAGGAAGATGAAGGGAGAAGGGACAACAAAGAGAATCACCACTTTAAAAGACCCCAGTCCTTGATAATCTTAGGTCCCCTTATAATATCTTTAAAAGGTGGTTAGGTTATGATCAAACTCACAGATTATATTCTGCACTGAGTTTTCTTTTTTTCACAGGAGAAAAAGGCAGAAAAAGCACCAAATATTTTCTATGTAGTCACTTGTTATTCCCAAAAGATGGATGGTCTTACCTTTTGGGCAGGAAAGTGTCAAGTCACCTGGATTATATTTTTGAAAAAATAAAAATAAAAAAATGGAGCTCCTGCTTCTGGTGCGGGCTCACTTTGGAACATGAAGTTGGTGCTCTGAGGCACCCAACCTTCTGTCTCTTCTCTAGGCAATTGGTTTCACAGTGATTCTTAATAAAATATTATGTAGTGTTCTGTGGAAGGGATGGCTGGTACCCCTATGTAGGAAGAATTAAATCGTGAGAGTTTAAACCACCACCAATTTAGCAATGTCTTTGCTATTTTTATATGTGTTTTGGGGCTCAGTATGCTCATTTTCACAAAGGGATACATTGACCTTAAAAGAAAATTTCTTATTGTGGAATAAAAACTGAAACTAAGATTTCACCTTCAAGAATCTAATGTTTGAACTTTGTGGTGGGCCAAGTCAATTTCCACCAGTTGGAAGAGGCTATTTTAATTGATGGCCAAGAAGCTGGACACTTTTTCTCAATCTGTTATCATTGTCAGAAAAAATAGTATCTAAAGATACTGATAACAGCTGACTGGCAATTTAGAAAATTAGTCTTGGCAAAGGGCACAGTGGAACAGATGAGAATACATAAATCATTTTGCGACCTGTCAGGGGATAGAACAATAAAATTGATGTTTAAAAATTTAAATATTCATTGTAGAACCTACCATACACAAAAATATATTTCTTTTCAATTCTCTTAACATATGACAATCTACATCTTAAAAGCCTTATGTTATGTAAGAGTGTTGTCCACTAGTTTCTACAGTTCAGAGGAGTAAAATTGCTTGAGGAATTTTGATCCCAATCTCTTTGGGTCTGAAGAGTAATTCCCCTCTCCACTCAGTCCTCCACACACATTTTAATTGTTAAGAGTCCAACATTTTGTAGAGATATCATTAAACAAAGAAGGATACTCCTTTATGTAAAAACAACAAAAATGTTGCAATGTTACAATGTAAATAGTTAAATTAGTTATTTTCCTTGTGATTACAATATAAGATTTCTCTCTCTCTCTCTCTCTCTCTCTCTCTCTCTCCCTCTTTTTCTCTCCCCACCCATTTTTGGCACTTAGTTCTTTAACTGTCTGTTCACTTTGACCTATTTCTTTGGTCAGTCAAACTGAACTGGAAGCCCTCTGTTTATATATGGACTCCTGTATATCTAACTTTTGATTATATGGGACTGATGGCCAGTACATCCTAATAGAAACGAATCTCCCAGCCCTTATCTAGCATTATCTGTTCACCTTGCCATGTCCATCTTGCAATGAGATTTAACTTGCACCTGCCTGTTATTCTGCATGATTGGACTCCAAAGATGATTACCAATGATGAGAATTGTCCTGTGTCCGTGTTTATAAAATGTACTTAAAGCACACACATGTACACACATGTTCACACACACACTCTTACAATTTTAGGTTGACTCTGAAAGTCAAAACCATATAGGTCCAGTTTCTTTGCAAGGTCTTAGAGGTGAGAACTGAAGTCAAGCAGCCTCATGGATAAAATGCAATCTCAGTGATGTTTAATAAGGATTTGAAACCATTCAAGTAATTTCTGTGTTCTTTCTCATATTTTTTTCATTTCTAAGTTTTTTCTTTATATTCAAAATGTCTTTGGAACAGAGGATGAACCAGAGGAGAACTTTGACTTCTTTTGACTCTTCATAGGGATTACTGAGTCAATATATTGTGATTTCTGTTTCTTATGGATTATTAAAACTGAAGGAAATCTGCTTCTCTTAACATAAAACCAAATCCAAACCCAGACTTTGTTGGAGTTTGCCTGTTAACAATGGTTATCATGATTGTTGCCGTGGGTTTCATGTACACACGGTAACTGATGGGTCACTCATCATTCATTTTTGACCCCTGGTGAAGGAAATTGTAGTATGTGATTGCACCAGGGAATAAATAAGAAATAAGCAGTGGACTACTTTCTCACCTTGGATCAAGAGTGTGCACTATGAATACAACCACAGAATGCTGAGTTTTCATTTAAGATTGGTGTCTTTTAAAAATAACTTCATTTCTGTCATCAAATACTAGTTGTATATCTACAATTCAGTATATTTTCTTTAGAGTATAAAATCAGCAAAAGAAAAACAAATCATTTTCTGTGAGCATGGAGTAAGAAGAGCAGGATTAAATTTCCTTAAATTATCAGAAATTCTAATCATTTAAATTATTATCCAAGAGATTTCTCTCTATCTACATGGTTGCCAACTTTCATTTCTCAAACTCTTTGGTGAATTAAAAAATATGATTTTGTGGCTGGATGAGGAAGGAGGCCACTGACCTTGCTTAACTAAAGTTGCCAGGCAGTGTCTTAATTTCAAGGAACAGCCCTTCTATTTCTGTAAGTAATATATTTTATTAGCAAATCAATTATGACAAAGCCTGGAAGAATAATGTGCCTATTTTTTGGATTATTGTGCTTATTCTTTTATTTATTTAAGAAAAGATAGAAACCAACAGCCTTTTAGTACCTCTGGGACAGCTCCTATTCTACTTGCCATCACAGATCTTTGCTCTCTCAAAAAATGAGATTAAAAGTGATGAAGCATAGGTATCACAAGAATAAGAAGGGAAATTGTATTCCACAGGGTGATTGCTCATGGCATCAGAAGGAGTTATTGGTACATTCCAGGTACCATAAAAGGTTATCAAATATTTGATAATTTTGACCAGGTTTGCAACTAGGAGAAGTAGGGCTGTTGGGTGTTACTTTTTTGAATCAGTGTATGGAACAATGAGCCTAAAAGGGTGAATTTTCTTGTTTCATTAGCAGCACTGGTTAGCCAAGGTAGAGATTTCTCATATTACAGATTCACCAAGATGGTGTTTCGCCATATATGTAATCTTCCTTTTCTGCAAGACTTTTGAAAGGCATGCCTGGAAGGCATTTGCGAACAATCAAGCACACAAAGGGCCCTCGGCCTCTGGTCATTTCCTGTCTAGAGCCATTCTACCTTGCAAGTCTTCAGCCTTTGTACCAGCCTGAATTCCTCGTGCTTGACAATTTAGTTCAATTTAAATTGTCAAAACATGCTCCAAAAGTTTACATTTCTGAGACACATGAGATGTGATGACATATGTGGAAAAGAGTCACACACCCCTTTAAAATTTTCTATTCCCTGTATGTCAAATATTTCTTTAAAGACACATTTTTCCTGTTCAATAAAACCAACATAAAAGAAGTCTAAAATGCAACTTAGGGGATTCAAGTTTCACTCCACGGAGTGGGTAGTTTTTACTTCCTCATCGTTGAATTTCTGGTATTGTCCTTCATTTTACCTTGTCTGGACTCTTGGTTTAACCAATAGCTCATAGTGTTTTATAATTCAAAAGTAGCACAAAACACTATCCTTATGAAAAATCCTCCATGCTGCCTACAAGACTGTCTCACACATAATCCGTCTTCCATTTATACTTTTAAATCAGTGTTGGTGAAAATATTACACAAAATTACACAAAGTAAATATTTATAATACGAATAGTATTTTACACAGGCAAAAAAAACCAATAATAAGTATTTCTTTTATAAAAGAAAGAATTTCAAAATGCAATCACCTCTTCCTTAGTGTTTTTGCAAAATTAACACTAAGTAAGCTCTAGGAAGACTTCTAAATTTCTAGTCTGATTTTTGAGCTACATTTTAAAGCATTTATTATTTCACTCCAGAAACATTTACTGAATGCCTCTGTGTAGGAGACATAAAAGTGTCGTTATCTTCAAAAATTCATAGTTAAGAAATTTGTACTTTAAAAAAGTGATAAAGTAAAATATCTTTATCTCATTTGCTTTCTTCTTAAATAGTAATGTACTTAAATTAGTGGTATAACTTGAATGAATCCATTTTTACTGTTTGCTTTAAGAAATGAAACAGGAAATCTTCTTTCAATGTTCTCATTTTATCTAATTGTATCTAAGTACACTTAATGAATCAACTTAAGAGAATTTTGGATATTTTCCATTACATTTTGAGAGATGAAATCATTTTTTACAACTTATATAAAAAACAGCATGTGTATGTGACTGCAATACAAAAGATTTGTTTTAACACATGTTCCCTATGGGATTTGGATGCTGAGCTTGAGGCTTATATACTGCTGGCATCACAATCTCCAAATCAACAAACAAAATCACAAGGGGTACTGCAGCCTCTGCAGAGAATAGACACACTGAAGCCAAATCTCTGAAATTTGTTTAGCTTATGGTTGACCGTTGGCGTCCTGCATTGTCTATTGTTTTCTGTAAAAGATTCAACTCAGAACATCCCTGAACATCTGAACCCAAAATTCGACATTGACTCTTAAACACTCACTTCATTCCACAGATGTTTATTGAACTTTTCAATCTTCCAAGAACCATTCTAGGTACACATCATAGCGATGAGTTCAGCACCCTCTGCCTTCTGCAGTCTACATTCTACTGGAGGAGCAAGATAGAAGTAAGTGCTAAGAAATGGAAGTAGGTTAAAAGAATAAGGTATGAAGAAGGGATGCTATTGTAGACAAGGTGGTGGGGGCAAGTCTTTCAGAGGAGGTGACATTTACTCAGAGACCTGAATAAAGTGAGGGAACAGCAGCATATCAGTATCCCAGGAAGAACATTTCAAAGGACAAGGATCCTGGAGTAAGAGCATAAAGAGAATAGCAGAAAGTCTTGCAGATCAAGCAGAAGGAACAAGAAAAAGTGGAACAACAAATGAAATTGGAGCAGTAAGCAAGACGCAGAGCATAACCAGATCTTGGGAATTTTCTATTATGGAAAAATGGTTAGATTCGAACAAGAAAATGATACATCTAAATTTTCTTATTATAACTATCCCTTTAGATCCTGCATAGACAGAAGTTTAGGAAGAAAAAAGAAGAAAAACAATCCAGTTATCATAAGATATAACAGAAATTCAGAAAGACCTGAATGAGTCTGGACTAGGAAGTAGATGATCTGAGAAGGATTAAGTCAAGATGTAAGTAAGTAAAGGTAGAGCTGACAAGATTTGCTGATGGATTGATATTGTGATATGAAAAAAAAAGAGAGATCAGAGAAAGTCCAGATTATTTTTACCTGGGCCATAAGATAAATGATGGTATGTAAATGACTGAGTTGTAGAACAGTGGGTTAATGGCATATATGGGGTGAAAATCATGTTTACTTTTGGCATTTTAGTTGTTTATTAGATATCCAAGTGAATAGCAGGGGTTTCTATCAGGCTGGAGTTGAAGAAGTTGGATTGAAACATGAATCTGAGAGTAATCAGCTTATAAATGGTATTAAAAACCATTCTGTATGAAACCACTAGGACATCAAGGGCAGCTAAGGAAGAGATAGAAGATGAACGACCCCTCCCACATCAAGAAAAGAGACATCAGAAAGGGGATGTCCATGAAGTATGGGAAAACCAGGAAAGTGTGCTGTCCTAGAAGTAAGCATGTGAAAAACAAGGGAATGGGCAACTGGCATAGTGCTAGTGAGAGGCTAAAATAGAGACTGAAGAGGACCATTGAACTTGATTTTGTGAAGGTTATTGTGACATTTATGAGAGCAGATTCTATGCAGAACTGAGAAAGAGTAACTCAAATGAGTTTGAGAGAATGTGGGAAGTGAGGAAATAGAAACAAATAGAGGAAATTCAATTTTTTTTTCTAAAAAGGAAAGAAAGGTGTTGAAGTTTGATATAAATATGGGATAATAAAAGGGTTTTCATAAATTTATTATAGCATGGGAATATGTTGATGAAACAGAAAAAGAACAAATTTGACAATGTAAAAGAGAAAAGGGTTCTTATTTGATGGAGCAATGGGCTCAAGAGTTGGACTCTGGAATATGAGCAGAGCAGTTGGGTGGCTTACAACAGGCAGAAAGTCACTGTGGCAGTAGGAAAGGTGGCATGCACAGGACAGATGCAGGGAAGGCAGGAGTAAAGTCACCAGTTGTGAGTGAGGAGGGAAGGGTTTTAGAAGTTGAAGAAATGTGAAATTGACCTTGGAAGCTGTGAAGACAGGTTGCTGGACAGCGGTGAGCCATGTCAGTCATGGTTATATAATTGCAATGTGAGACTGTCAACACGGTACTCGTTTTGTTCCACTTTTAATTGTTTAATTCCCTGAGTGCAGTTTAGGAGTAAGCAGAAATCAGATGTAGCTTGAGTTGTATTTTTTTTTTTCCCTCAAATGAGTAGGAAGTACTGGGGAAATGACAATGGGACTTGAGAGTGGGACAAGTGATATAAGGAGCTAAGCTGGTCAAGGAGGAAGAGATGGTAGCAGGAGATGAAAGTTAGTGAGAGCTTAGACAGTCAATGCCTTAGACACACTAGGGGAAGTGTCTGGGAAAGGTTGAAGGGTCAGTGGGGAAGGGAGTGGCCTGGAAAGAGCAGTGTTTATCAGAGTGGGATGCTTGCAATGGAAGTCTTAGGATGGTGCAGGCATGGGTAGCACAGGGTATGAAGTGCAGCCATGGGTGTGGGTCTCTGATGTTCAGGCAGAGGGGAATGAGATTCTCAGAAGTTGTCAAGGAGCTGAGTGGCCAAGTTGCTGGATGAAGTAGGAGGAGAGAGGGAGAAACAATTGGTTAGGTGCTAAGATATTGAGTAAATGATAAGAAGAAATCTCTAAGGAGATTAGAGAAGAAGTTAACAAGGTATGGAAGTAGCAGCAAAGAACAAAGTAAGGTCTTCCCTTCCTTCAGGGAATGATATGCAGGTTGTGAGTAAGGAAACCACTGGAGAGGGCTGTAAGGGAAACGGTGTCTTCAGGGGGTGACCATGTCTCAGAAAAAAGGATTTAGGGAAGGATGATGACAGGTGTACGGTCCAGATCTAGAGGGTAAAATGGAAAGGCCCGAGGAGTGGAGAGGGGATTAGAATTTGGGGTAAGTGAGAAAAGAGACTGAGCAATAGGGAGCTAAGCATACAGATGAAGGAGAATGACTTGGCTGTGTAGCAACAGGCATCAGGGTGAGGACTTGATGGTATTACTCTGATGTCTTAGTTCCTTTTTTGTTGCTACAATAGAATACCTAACACTTGGTAATTTAAAAAATAAAATAAAAGTTTATTTAGACTCATGGTTCTGGAGGCTAGTAAGTCCACAATCAGGCAGCTTATCTGGTGAGGGCCAGGTGCTGCTTTGTAAATATGGTGGACATTGGAAGAGCTTGCAAATAGGTGTGTGTGGAAGAGAGAAAACACAGGGATAGCCTCAACTTTATACCAATCTGCTCTCAGAGTAACTAATCCAGTGCCACCTGAACAGAACTTACTGGCCTGAGAATCAACCCAGCCCAGGAGTTAAACTTTTTTCATGGCCTAATTATCACATCAAGGATCCAGCATCACCACAGTGGTAATTAAATTTCAACATGAGTTTTGGAGGGAAGAGAAAAACCATGGTACCTGGAGAACACTTTATTGTGATTCATAATTAGTCAATTATGAGGAGGCAGGAAGTGGGTATTTTGAGAAGAAAGGGATGAGATGGACATGACACCTTCACAAGTATAGGTGGGTGTTCAGAGCTTTCCTTAGAGGTCAGAGCCAAAATCACTCAAAGAAAATGGTATCCATTTGGTTTCCCATTCAAACAAGCCCATATTCTCCTGGTACACTTCCTATGAAAGGTAAACTTTGTTGTATAAACTGAACTCACCTGGGCTTAGCTCTCAAGGGGCTACAGGGCTAGTAGCTAGACATGGTTTAAAATACAGAGTATGCTGGGTTTAATGGATTATATTATGCCTATAATCCCAACCTATAATCCCAGCCACTCAGGAGACTGAGATAGAAGGATCACAACTTGGAGGCCAGCCTCAGCAACTTAGCGAGAGCCTGTCTCAAAATTAAAAAAAAAAAAAAGAGCTGAAGATGTATTCAGTGGTAGAGCATTTGCCTAGCGTGTGTGAGGCCATAGGTACAATCCTCAGTACTGCAAAAAATTGTATCTTTCAGTCCTGAACCTGAGCTACAAATAGAGCTTTAAAAAACACACTAGTCACACTTTCTACTTAAGATCTACAGAAGGTTCCCTAGATGTCAGCTGCCTAGGGAGCTGTTAGTTTTCCAAGCCACTTCTTGGCAAGAGGTCTTTAAGCTGGGCAGCTCTAAATTTCAGCTCATTCCCCACTTGTACAATTAAGAGGACTATAAAGAGAATAATGAAATAGACCTGTGGGAGCCACTCTTCCAGCCCTATTTTCCTGTGGTTTGTGAGTTCAAATAAGGCAAAACATTTCCTGCTCTGCTGCTTCCTTTAATCAGAGCATAGAAGTGTAGAAGCTGCCCTGGTCTTAGGGCTGTTTCTGGATCTCAGGGTGTGCTGCTCATAAATGAGATGCTTGCTGCCATCCTGACAGCGCAGGCCTGTTTTATTTTGTTGCAAAGGCTCCCCGGGGTCTGCCCTGACAGAACCTTTGCATCTGATGTTGCACAGGCTAGGAAAGCCCCTCACCAAAACCACCACCCTGGTTGATGACTTCAGACTCATACTTCAGGTCATATGTCAAAATGTTGGCTCTGCAATGTGTTTCATAATTTGACCTCTATGACCTTACTTACCTTTATAGTACATCATATAGTGTATTCATTGGAGACCAGGTATCCCAGGGCACCTAGTTCCTACCCTTTAGTTCACCAATCCATATCCCTAGACACTTCCATTCTATTTTACTCATCACCTTTAACAATGAACACCATCTTCAGCATGAACATGGATGGTCGATGAAGGACAGTTGCAGATAATTCCTCAGACATTATCCTCAGAGTATGATGTGATTATTTCATCTCAGGGCTGAAAGAGTGCTTTGGTTGCCCCTTCCTTGCCATCAACCTGAGGAAGCTTATTTGGGCATATATAAGATAGACAGATAGATAGGTAGATAGATAGGTAGGTAGATAGATAGATAGATAGATGATAGATAGTCCGTCCCTGGGAACAGGATATAATTATATCCTCTGCTGGTGAACACAATATTCTTGCTGCTGCTGAGTATTTCAAATTACTGAGGCCAGAACCCTGCTCTGTTCTTTAGGAACTGGAACACTTTTGCACTGGTAATAATTTGAGGGCCAATAACTACTATTTATTGAGCACTTACTATGTACAAGGCACTGTGATAAAAACTTCACAGAGCACACTTCTTTCTCACAGAAATTTGTTAAGGGAGGCACTAGTGTTATATCTACATTAAAAAAAAAAACACAAATTCAGGTAGATGAACATTATATAATTTGTGTAAAGTTTCTGCAGCTGTCAAGTGAAGAGCTGGGACTTGAACCTAGGTCTCTAATTCCAAAAGCTCATGCATATCCTTCTCTATGAAGCTACTTGAACCTGGGTGCAACTATGCCAAGTAGAAAACACTAGAGTTTGTGACTGGCATTGCATTCTATAATAGTATCCTGAATTTCAAAGGCCACATAATTATATCTGTGGTGTATAATGTCCTACTGGGAATGATCTAGTTTTTATAAAGGAAGTCCCAGCTAGTGAATAAATAAGACTGATTTTATTTAAATTCTAGTCAGAATTTTTTATAATTTCATAATATGTAACATACAAAATCCATGTTCTAGTTGGTCTGATATTACGTAGACAATTCTATTTTCAATATTCTACAAAGAATACCCAGCCATTTATGAAGCTAACATAGTAGGACCAACACAGAAGCAAAGCCTTTCTGTTGAACTTGTCATCTAGAATCATTTTAGTTACATAGTTTCAAAGAACTATAAACAGGATATAGCAAATAAACTCTTAATATTACCTACTATTGTGTGTGTGTCCTTAACTCACTTCCAAATTACTCTTATGTCATTTTGCAGTTGATAATTTCAAGGCTTTTAGCTGAATTAATAGAACCCAGATGGACATGCTGCTCATGGTATCCATCAATTGGGGACCATGGTCATGGAGATGAATAAAATTAAACTAAGCATCCCTCATAAATCAAAGGTTAAGAAACAGGAAGATTATTATGTTCCATTTCCCAAAATCATTTCGAATGCTCTGCACTGGCACTGCATTTGCCAAAAAGAGGGGAGGGGAGGGATTAAAGATCAAGAAGATGAATCCTGGTCTCTTAAGAAGCTTCAGTTATTGAAGGAGCTATCAATGGAGCGAAGCAGCAGGTACTAGAATAGGCTTATTACCTACTCCCCTTAAGAATAACAATGCGACTACTTTGTGGAAGTGACTTTCACTTCACAGGCCAGAAAACAGACTCAAAGAAGTTCAGTGACTTGTCCTTAACTGTGCTTCCTGCCTAAGGCTGTTGAGATGCTTATCTAGGTCTGAATGGCTCTAGTTGTTATTTCCACTCTACCTTGCTGTCTCCTGAAATGTTTCTGATTTGGCAACAAAAACACAAGATATGGGAGAGGCTAAAATAAATATCTACAATTTGGGAGCACAAAAGGCAACTTACTCTGCTTTGAGATTCTAGGAAACTTCATGGTGAACTAACAATGATTTGGCTCTTAAAAGATGACTGAACTCTGCAGGGAGAGAGAAGGGAGATAGACAAGGACACAGAAAAAGCAGTTGGGAAGTTCCAGAGGTGTCCACTGGTATGACAGGTGTCACAGAAAGTGTTAGGAAATTAAATGAAACTGGGGGTCAGAGCAATTCTTTGTGAAGAACTTTGTCCTGGTCTAGGGAAAGTCATCAAAGGTCATTAGAAGAGCCAAGCTATGTTCAGATGAGTGAGTTACAAGGGCAACCTGATAATAAAGGGAAGATGCTAGATAAGAGTCTAAGAAGCTTTCATCAAAGGATGAAGGGAATCTGATCAAAAAGAACAGATGTAAAGGCAAAGATGGGCAGAATAGCCAACTTGGTAAGTGAATTGCGAAGTGATGAAGGAAGAACACATTAATGCTGATGGAATCCTTCTGTATGCTATCTTCTGTGATCAGCCTGACACAAGCTATCACATTAATATCAGAGCAGATATCAGGGAGTGATATTTTTATTATTCCAATTGCACAGAGGGAAAACAATTTGCATGGAAGGTTCAGTGACAATGGGGAAATTGTAGACTACTTGAATCCAGGCAGTTTGATTGCAAAAACCTTTACTTTTAACTATTATGTAACTTTTTTGGTTTTCATTAAATAAGATAGGAACTGGAGAAAGATGCAAAAAAAAAAAAAAAAGGGGGGGAATTACTATGATTGATTTTGCCCACTTTGAATCTGAATTTCTTATAGGACATCCAGGTAGTGATTGGGAATAGACACGTGTGAGTGGTGGGAACATAAGGTTAAAGGAATAATTTTATAAAATTATACAGTGGGGGCTCACTGCACTAACCCCCACATGCTTTCACTTTAATAAAGCAATTTGCCTGTGGCCCTGCCTGGCTTAAGTTCACAGGATATGTTACATTCCTCAGCAACCAACCAGTTATCTACAGGAGAAATGCAGGCCCCAAATGCCCAAACACCAATGTTAAGAATATTGAAGTGGTAGGAGGGCTGTTGGGGCGGGGGAGTTTTGTGACCCTTACATAGTCCAGATCCTGGAACTCAGAGAGATAAGGATAATTACCCCTATCTATAAAATCTATAAGAACAGGGCCCAATTAGAACCAGTCAGCACGGACCTATGTGACCTAGAGTTGTCATGGCAATAGGGACTTGAAAATCTGATGTCATTCTGGCATCAGTCAAAAGTCAAGAGGTGAATCTGGGCAAGACTCTCTGAAACTTTCCTGAGACCCTCAATAAAACTGAAGAAAAAAAGGCACCCTGGCACTCTCCTCTCTGAGGACCCTCTCTGTCCGTGGAGAGTTTCTCCTTTACCTTTTCCTATCCTCTCTAATAAACTCATGCTTGTTACTCTGAATGACATGTCTGAAATCTTACTGACTTAATCTCAAGAATCAGGGTTTGAAGGGGAGCCTTTGTGTCCTCAGTTGCCCCAGCCCTGTAACTGTTGTATGTGTTTTCATAATTGAAAAGACAGAGACAAGTTAAGTCAAGGTAAAGAAGTATATATTGCTATATAGTTGCTGCTTGATACTGAAAGACCACATAATTTTTCTCAGTGGGGAGAGATAAATAAAAGCAGAACATTGAGAAGAATGAATTCTATAAAGACCACACTCCTTGAAAACAAATAAACACACATTCAATCTCCAAAACCACAAATTCCATAAACTCAAGTAGTCTTTATTTCTGATTATGCCTTTGTGACTTTGTTCTCTAGTGTGAGATTTATTTGCCTGGCTTCCCTAAATCATTGACTGGCTGGTGTGTGAAGAATTGTCTTCCCAAAAGAATAACTTCAGAGATCCTTGATTTCTGATGTACACATATTTGTCCAAATTGGACTTTAAGCATTCATGTTTTAAAATTATTATGAGTAAATATGTTTTTAATATAGAAAAATGATATTGTCAAAATTAGAAGCAAAATAGTTTGCTCCTTCCAAACTTCCCCCCAACTCCTCTTGGTCCTCTTCTCCCACCATCTTGCTGCAAACTGCCCTCACCATCTGTGGTAAAGAGAGACTCCCAGATGACAAGAGCCTGAGAGAGAGAAATATGTCACTATGTGATGCATGTTGCAGTGATTTCACTGAGGTCACAGTGATATCACTTCATTTCTTCCATTTCAAAGTGCAATCTCTGGGGAGCAGGAGAACACAGTCCAGGAGAGGATACAGGTGCTCAAGCGGGGCATGGGTTAGAAGCATCATTTCCTAACTTTCAAATAGCAGGAAGAATGCCTCCAATAGCCATCCAGCAGTTACAGAGACTCAGCTCAGAAGGACAAAGCAACTTGAGGCATGAATGGTTAAACGCCATTCTTCACCAAGGTTTCCCCCTTAAGATGCATCATACATGGGAGACATTGCATCTGAGTCTGGCAAGGTAGACAGGGGTATTGAGAAAGGGACTTTCTTACATAACCTCAAAGTTTCTGTGTCAGATTATCTTGCAAAGAAGTCTGAGCTGGGCCAAGAGAAGGATTTAAAGAGCAGTTCAAAGGTATCTGGTGATTCTACAGTATTTTATAAAACAATTTACATCTCTAGTTTTGGTCATGGCAAGGTCTATTGGCACAAACAGCACAGCCACAAAGTATTCTTTTGCTTTTAATAACTCATCTCATATATTTTTTATATATTTATATTTCTTCTTATCTTCATTTCCTCAACAAAAGGGGAAATAAAAATATTGATCTATAAAATAAGCAGATGATAACACAATGCCAAAAATAGCTTATGTTAAGTGCAAGGGTGAAGCTTGAAAGCAAGCTAAATTGCAACAACATATCGATTTAACATTTACATAGGAGACTTGCAATAAAATAATTCTTGAGATATGCTTCTTATTTTTAGTTTAGTTTTTAAAAACTACTCTATATACACATATCCAGTTGAACACTTGACAGTAGCATTATGGGGCATGATATAACTTTGGTACACATTGCAGATATGGATAGTTAATGATTGTAAATGACATTCCTTCACCAGTTAAACCTCTGTACAGCCAGGTGACCAGTCACCTGATCCCATATTGTTTCCCACCAGAATCCCCAGAGTCCTTTGCAGAGCCATCAGAGACAGCGGAGAAAGCAGGCTCACTGGATCCATATCGTGTTTCCTCTCTCGGTTCTCCTGGGTTCCACTGTCAGCTCTCCAAATGTGGAAAAAAACTGCTCCATTTCCTTCTGTAGCATGTCATTTCTTTTCTCAGCATCTTCTTTTGCACGCTCAGCATTTCGCATTTTGATTTCTATCATTGTGAACTTTTTCCTTTCTTGATCCAGTTCATCGTGGAGACTCATCATTTCGGTTTCCAAGGTCAAATTTCTTTGTTCCAAACTACAGAGGACAGAAGGAGGGGAAAAGAATAAAGCAATTTTATTCACTTGAAATGCAAGAAGGATTCATATACGTTCTTACCTCTATGTCTCCAGTGCTTAGGGAATTAGAATGAGGTCTTTCAAATCAGTGAAGCAAGATCAAACCATCAAAAAGCTTTTATTTGTGGTTTCATTTTTCTATTTGCTAACATGATTTACTATTACTTTAGTAACAAGGTCTCAAGGCATCTCTTGGAAGTATTTAGTTGTCATTTAGTAGTACATGAACAAACTCTTGGCCCAGAGAAACCAGAGGTGCAGGTCATGTAGCACTCAGAGGGAAGAAGCAGGAGATAGTCAAGGAAGGAAGCTTCCTAGACACTAAATGTGGACTTGGTTCACTGAATGGAAGGGGAAAGAGTCTAATAAAGTTGGACTCAAAGGAGGAAAAATACATTTGCTTCTATGAAAGGAAAAATTCTGATAGCAATAATGTCCTTGTTAGATTTAAATCCGCTTCTAAGAATGGACTTTCCTGCAGCATACGGAGTCCCAAAGTAGGCAGTTGACCCTGCCAAGTGAGGTAAAAGTTTCACTTCATTACTCTTTTGTTACATGGAACTTAAATTGCTCCAGAAAAGTTCATTCTTAGAAGTGGACTTAAATCTAACCATGACATTATTGCTATCACTTAAATAAACACTGGAATCTTTGCAAACATGCATCCCATCCAAGCCGCTAGCCTGCCATCACGAGTTTCCATTGCTTTCCAAACTGTGAGTGCATTCTAGGGTACAGCTACATTAGATCTTATAAATTGATAGCTGTATCCTTTTGGAGAACTGTAGAATTTAAGGTAACTTCTTTAAAAACAAAGACTTTATTTTTATCCATAACTAGTAAGATTCAAGGCTCCCTTGTATATGTAAATATACATGCACTCACACACACAAGTTCAAAAGAGGAGTATTAAAAACTCATTTATTTTAAAATGTACTTTGGTAATGGTTGACTCTTCCATTTTCCCTAAAGTCACGTGGGGATCACTCAAGTTTACCAGACCACTGAAACTGAAAAGGCTAGTATGCGTGCAGCTCTCAAAATCTGATTATTTTTAACAACAATTTTCAAACTAAAATCTCAATTAATTTTTTGTTTTGAAACAAATAAAAATGAACCTAATATGTTCTCTGGGTATTTCATCCAGATAATGAAAACACTCACAATAAATCTATTCTCCCTTTGTAAGCAACTGGAATTTAAAAATAGTAATAATTTATACTCTATCATATTTGAGAAGGCTATTTTAAGCACATGATCACATTTTTATATAAGAATCTGGTACTGCGCTGGTTACCACCCAGAATTATCATAAAACATATTCTCTTTGCTTTCTAAAGCTATTTTAGATCTAAAAATGTTGGAAGAAGCTAAAAAATATTAAGAAAGCAAACCCTTACAAAACAATATATTGACACATTTGTATGTATCAGGCACTTACAAGAAACTTCCAGGATTCCAATGGATTGAGTTGAATACAGAAGGAATCCCTCCCAACACATATACATAAAAACGCTGCAAAACTAAGATTTTTAAAATGCATAGTCAATGTTAAAATAAATAAGAGAAAGTCTTCAATCATCAGAACCATGGAAGAAACTCAAATACTGAACACAAGTAGAAGTACACAGGGGTCACGACCCTGTATAGAGGCCAGGGCTGTTTTTCATTTTTGCATAGGAACAGGAGATGAGGTCTCAGAGAGGCAGAAAAGTGTGAGTTATTCATGAGAGTCTGGAATACAGATTTTCTTGCAAAAAAGGGACTGCACAAACTCTGCTCAGAGACCTGTAGAAGTGGCAGAATTGAATCAGCAGAGGAAAAAATTAGTAAATCAGAAAAGAGATCTGAGAAATCCAGAATTTCCGAGGACTGATTAATAGAACAATTTAATGTATGAAACAGAAGTTAATAGAGATGGAAAATAGATTAAGAAAACCCACATACCTTCCTTAATAAGGTTCTAGAGAGAGAAAACTGAGAAAATGGGGGAGCTGGAATAGACAAAAAGGTGAATAAAAACATTTCAGAATTGAAGGGGACACAAAGTCCACAGATCAAATAATACAACATATTTTGAGAGTTAAAAAATGGAAAAGATATTGGGAAAATGGTATAGCAATATTAATATCAGAAAAACAGGTTTTCAGACAAAAAGCATTATTATAATAAAAGATGAACATTATTTAATGGTAAAAGGATCTATTCAACAGGGAAAAATAAATGATTCCCAACTTTTATTTGCTTAGTAATAGAGACTCAAATTATTCTATATAAAATATCACAGAATTATAAAGAGATTGATAAACCCAGATTAATGTTTGGAGAACTTATGATACCTTCCTCACAAATTATAGATTTATCTGATAAGAATTAGGGGAAATATAAACAATTTCAATGCTTTGGTTAATATACTTTATCTATTTGTTAATACATAGTATTTCAACCCAATAGTAAGAGAATAGTATTTACTAGACCAAATAGTTGATATTGCAAAATTTCATGTTTCTTACTACAATACAATATTTTTTCAGAAAATAAAGTTAGAAACCAACTGGAGGAGGTGGAGAAGGAACACCAAATGCACATATTTAAAAACTAAAAACCTTATTATCTCATTGATAACTAAACAAAGTTACATATTCTATCATTTCTCTGCCTCTATCACTACATCTATTCTCAATACTTGTGGGGTGGAGGTAAAAAGAAATTTAAAGAAAAATGTGTAGCTCTAAACAAGAATAAGTGCCTAGAGCAGTGAACCTCTCCTTTGGCTTGGCTTGGGTATGCAGCATCCCCTACTTCCTGCATGCAGACTTTTCCGTGGCCTGTCATGGGGTACCAGTGCTGCTGTGAAATGGTCCATTGAAATGCCACTCTATTGAAAAGTTCTACTATTTTCTGATCTCAGAATGTACATTTATGATCAACAGCTTTTGAAATGAATGTAAACATCTCAAGCTTTAGATTGATACCATTGTTTCCTGCACCCATTACAAGTTTAAAGTGTTATCCTTTGCCTTGGAAGATAAGCTTCCTAGTGCCAGTTCTATCTTATCATTAAGCATTGGCTGCATTTCAGAATTCTGGAATCAGTGATTCTACAATCTATATTCAGAAGGAAGAGTGACCTTATATGATGATGATCCTTTTTTTTTTTTTAATTTAAACCTCCTTTCACCCTGAATTATACAGAAAAATTCAAATCACATTTCCATTTAGTGCAGCTTCCAAAAAAATAATACTCTGTCCAATGATATAATTTTTCAGTCTCCTAAGTAGTATTTTTGTCTATTTACTTTGCTGTAACTCCTGAAAATATGCTGTCTTTTGGTCTGATGACTGGTAAATGAATGAGAAACACATTAAGATAAATCAAAACCATATGTATAAATTTGTCCTGCTTCTGTGGCTCCAAACTCCACAGTTGCATACAACCCCAAGGAGTTTGGAACCAGGAAAGCAACTGAAGAAGTACACATTTTTGAGGATCCTAGCACACCACGCAGGAGATCCCCCAGATCACACAGGTTGAACCTGGGAACACTAAATGGGCTAACCTGGGCCTCATCCCTTCTTTTCCTGACATGGTAATTCAGCATTCTTTCCCCTACATCACACTGAAAAAAACATCAAAGCAATCAGCTTATCATTTCTGTGACTGGTGAAAACGTCGGGTATGGTGATTTTCATGTCTCCGGCACAGGTTTTATTTATTTGTGAGTCTTGGGCTCTCTTCTCAGTGGGGGACCTGACACTCAGGAGCACTGTGAACATAGCACAGTCAGCCAGTGCTCCTCAGCTGGCCCACACTTCGGCCCTGAGGAAGTCACTAAGTAAACTTCAACCTTGGCCACCTTATGAGAAGATGGAAATGGGTATAGAGCAGTGTTTACATAACTGCTTCCTTAATCATCTAGCTTGAACCCCACGTAGACTACAGTGTCCTTTGTTGGCGTGAGCACATTTCTTGTCACCTCTTCTAAACACCCACCGAGGATTCCAATCTCAGAGTAAATGGACTGAAAATGACCCCACAAAGCCCTAGGACACTTTACACCTGTCACCTGTCTGAGCTCATGTCAATCCTCAGGGTCTGAAACTAAGCTTGGCAGATAGAAGACTTTTTCTCAGAATTCAATGATTAAAAGAGTGAAAAATAAATCTCTGTTTAGTTATTTTTAACCCTAATATTTACCTATCTTATTTTTAACCTTAATTTCATCCTTTTCCTCTAAAAGCATGTTCCTTATTCTTGGTTCATGAAGATATTGTCCCCCCCTTCCAATCCTCCAATACATCTCCACATATTTAATCATAACATTCTTGAGCACCAGTTCTTTGCAAGGGATAAGGCTCAGTGACTTATGTGCTTCTGAGATAGATACTACCAGATTCAAAGTTCTTCCACTGGGAAACAGGCTCACAGAGCTTCAACTAACTTCCTTAAAGTCCCTCAGCTGGCAATGGTAAAGTGAGGATTAGCTCTTGACCTTAGAGCCAGTTTTTTCGGCCCTTTGAGAATCTGTCCCTCAGCGGGAAGCTGTGGCAGTTAAGATCTGCAGATTTTCCTCACCTCTTTATCCTGGACTCATACTCTATCTTCTGTTTGGTCATTTCCTGTTTCAGACTGGAAACTAAACTGTGCAGTGCACTGTGGCTGCTGGTGTTGTTACCAACAAATGTCTCACTGTTGTCACTGCTGCTGGTGGCACGACTACTTCGACCTCCCATGCTCCTCCGGTCACTTTTGTTTTCATAGTCCCCAGGGTGGGAAAGGTCGTCCTGTGGGGGACCATCCAAAACAGGATCCTCAAAATTTCCACCATAAAAGTCTTGCTCTGGGCAGGTGGTGGTGGAGGAGCGGCAGGAGTTAGAGTTCTCGGGAAGGGAGATTTCACAGGAGGACGTGGACCAGGTGGCACTGTCCACACTCTGTTTGTCATCGAGGTTCATCATGGAGAACTGCTGGTGGACATTGTCATAGGTGGAGAGCCTGTTGTGTTGGCCTGACTCTCCGGCTTGCTCCTTCGGCTTATTATCCCTCAGGGTCACATAGCCGTTGGGCAGCCAGCTCATGCTTCGGCCATTCACAGGGTTCCCCAGTGTGTCGGTGTTCAAAATGCCCATGCGCACCGTCCCGTTCTGCACGCTGTGGGTACCCATTTTGGTTCCAGATCCCTTCAGCGAAGAGGTCCTTCTCGCTTGTAAGCTCCCATTGGGGGTGGTCTGAGTTTTCTCGAGACCTTCTGCATTGCTGCTGCTAAAGGATCCATTGGTGACTATCCCACTACCCTTATTGAAGGCTGGGTTCTTTTTGACCATGAGAGGAGGACTCCTGGAGACATCCAGCTTGTGGATGCTGTTTCTTGGGCTGTTGTTTTTGCTGCCTGATAGAGCTGGAGGGGATCCATTGTCCATGCTGCTTCTCTGGGGAGACTCAGACTTGTCCCAAGAGCACTGCCTGCCAGGGCTGTCCTTGGTGTTATTGTTTTCCTTGTTCTGTAACTGACCCATAGTGGCTTTCTTCTGAGGGTCGTTGTTATTGTTGCTCACTCCATCTTGGGGCTTGCTTTGCAGTTCTGCATCTTTAGGGAACAGACGATCGTGCTTACTAATCATCATTGACATCAGCTGCTGGACCACCACAGTGCCTGGAATGGCAGAGAAAAGTAAAGTAGTGTGAGAGAAACACTTTTGATTTATTTTCTATTTTGAATGTGACTCTTAAAGAAACATATTTAGGTAAAATTCAGAATTATTATTAGTATTGCTAAACTATATTCATAATTATTATAATAGCAATAAAAGATAAAATCTCGAGTGTTTATTCTGCATCATATGCTGTGCCAAACACTTTATTTTTGTAGTTTAGTTGGATTTTAAAACAAACATATGGATATATACTGTTATTGTCACTGCATTTTAAAAGTTAAGTCATGTGCCCAAGGTCATAAAGCTACTAAGGACCAGACACTGGGTTTGAACTCATAGTTATATTGTTCCAAAGACTGAACTCTTAATCATTATACAGCATGCATTACAAGTCTGACATGTAGTTATAATAACTCTTTCTTAAGAGGAGGTCACTTTGATCTCTCATCTGACAATCACCTCAAATTATTACTGTACTTTAGACATACCTTAGTTATGGTTTAGATGTGAGCTGTCCCCCAAAAGGTCATGTGTGAGTCAATGCAAACAAATTTAAAGGTGAAATAATTGTGTTATGAGAGCCTTAACCTAATCCGTGTATTAATCCACGGATAGGGGCTAACTAGGTGGTACCGGGAGGAGGTGGGTCATTGGGGGCATATGTTTGGGGTTTATATTTTATCCTTATTGAATAGAGCTTTCTCTCTCTGCTTCTTGGTGTGATGTCTGAGTCACTTTCCTCCACCATACTCTTCTGCCATGATGTTCTACTTCACCCTTGGGCCCAGAGAAGTGGAATTGGCCATTTATGGATTGAGATCTCTGAAACCATGAGCCCCCAAATAAACTTATCCTCCTCTAATTGTTTTCATCAGGTCTTTGATCATGGCACTGAAAAAGGTGACAAAGCAATCTTTATATATAACCCTAAATGATCTATGGTAGATATATGATCTCTCTCTCTAAAATAGCAAGATGATAAAGTTCCATATGACTTTCGGTCACCATTTAAAGCTTTGGGATACTTTAAGTGACAGAGCCAGAATGGTGCAGTGAGGAACTACAAAATCTTCTTCTCTACAAAGCACTAGCAAAAAAAATTCCAGGATCAACTTAGTCAGAATTCTGGAGAGTGTTGATTCAAGAAAATGTGCTGAAACTCTATAAAAGAAGCAAGTTCTGTGGTGGTGTTTAAACTGGTGCTATGCCCATCCTTTTCTCCCCAGTTTTACAAAAACCTTGAAAACCAATATCCCATAGACACTGCAAGGACCAAAAGTCTAGCAATCTAGCAGCCACTGCAATGGGCAGAGGTGGACTGCAACTCCTTCAAAACTCCATTCCCAGAGAATTGTCATTCTTTGATGGCTCTGTTAATTCTCTGGAAGATCCCACTCACAAGGCTTGTCTTTATTTGATGTGACTAGGAGCCTACCCAGGGTGAACAGCATTTTTTTCCAGGGACATTGTGTAAAACCCAATGACAGACATTTATCTTTAACACTGTGGCTGTCTGAGGCAATGGATAAAAGTAAAGACAAAAAATAAGCTAACTAAACTTAAAAGGAAAACCTTGGGAAGGAGAGTCCCATAGGAGTTTTTGATGTATTTTTGGGAATCTAGAAAAAACACATGCACAGTTCAGATTACGTGCATACTTAGGAAACAACTGAGAAGTCCCTAAGCTCTCATCTCTGCCTGAACCTGAGGTTCTGCACAAGGAAGAACTGAAGGCTAAGAAAGTGTTGTTAATTGCCTAGCTGAGTGTTGATTTGTTCCAACATATACACAGAACCCTCTGGTAGAGGCAGGGAAACTTATTAGCTCTAGGCATTCAGGAAAGGTCTATGTAATCATTAGCTAATAAACCAAGCAGAGACTTCAAAGGCCACACAAAATTAATAACGCAGACTTTACAGAATTACTTCAGAAAAGACACTAAACAAATGGTAATACATAGCAACATCAACACACCCTAACAAGGAAGAGAATCCAATATCCGGTCTTTGCACATATTAACATTTCCCAATTTTCAATGAAACATGAGACATGAAAGATTTAGGTAAGTATGGCTCAAATACAGGATGGAAAAAAGTCTGAGGAAATCCAGCTGTTGTATTCACAAAGCCAATGCTTTAAATCAGCTACTCAAAATGTATCCAAAAACTGAAGGAAACCATGGGAAAGAAACAAAAAAGAGTAAAATTAACATGTTATCAAGTAAAGAATATCAACAAAAGAGAAAGCATGAAAACAAAGAATTAGATATTCTGGAGTTAAAAAGTACAATAACTTTAATGAAAAAGTGAGTAGATGGGATCAATAGCACAATCCAGAATGTAGAAGAATCAGCATTCCTGAAAATGGGCCAATTGAGGTTATGTAGCCTGAGAAATGATAGAAAAATGAAGAAATATGAAAGGAACTTCAGAAATCCATGGGACACCATCAAACATACCAACCAGCATGACGTCTCAGAAGGAGAGGTGAGAGAAAGGAACTGAAAGACTATTTCAATAACTAGTGACTGGAAACTTTCCAATTTGATGAAAAACATGAATATACACATGTAAGGAGACCATAAAATTCCGAGAAAGGTAATACAAAGAGATTCATTCATACCTTTATACATCACAGTTAAATTGCTTTAGGTCAAAAACAAAGGAACCATGGCAACTAGAAGGCAATGTAAATGAATTTTCAAAAATCAAATATGAAAGAGAAGTGAAAAAAATTCTAAGATATCCATTTTAGTCAGCTTTTTCACTGCTGTGACTAAAAGACCTGATCAGAACAATGGTAGAAGAGGGAAATTTTATTTATGGGTTCATGATTTCAGAGGTCTCCATCCACACACAGTCAGCTCCATTCCCCAGGGGCTCCAGGTGAGGCTGAACATCATGGTGGAAGAGTGGGGCACAGGGAAGTGGCTCACATGATGATCAGAGGCAGAAAGAGACTCTACTCTCCAGATACAAAATATATACTCCATAGCCACATCCGCAATGAGCCACTTCCTCCAGCCACACCCCGCTTGTCTCCCATCACCACTCAGTTAATTCCATCAGGGATTAATTCACTTATTAGGTTAAAGCTATAACTCAATCATTTTTCCTCCAAACCTTCTTGCATTGTCTCACACGTGAGCTTTTGGGGGATGCCTCACATCCAAACCATAACAGTAACAAAAACAGAGACTCTGCCATTAGCAATCTTTTTCTATGAGAACTATAAAAGTGCCAGAAAATTTTAATTAAAAACCTTCGATTAAAAAAAAGAAAACTTCTCTTAGATGAAAAGTCTATGATTTCATTTAATCCTCATAGTTTTGCTCTTTACTGTAGAATATGGATTAAAAATTGATGTTGTTATGGTTTAGATACTAGGTGTCGTAGAAAAGCTTATGTGTGAGACTATGCAAGAAAATGATTGAAATCATTTTAGAGGTGAAATGATTGGGTTATGAGAGCCTTCACCTAATCTGGTGCATTAATTCTCTGATAGGGACTAAGTGGGTGGTAACTGAAGGCAGGTAGGGTATGGCTGGAGGAGGTGGGTTGTGCCTTTGGGGTATATATTTTGTCCCTGTGTGCAGAATAGTTCCTCCTTCCCTGCTTACTGCTGGCCATGTCCTAAACCACTTCCCTCCAGCACACTTCTCCACCATGATGTTCTGCTACACTTTGGGCCCAGTGCAAAATGGAGTTAACTGTCTGTGGACATAGTCTTTTTATCCTCTAAAATTGTTCTTGTTGGGTCTTTCCGTCACAGTGACAAAAAAGCTGACTAAAACATGTTTCAGTTATAGAGAAAAGTCATAATTAAGAGAATGGTGGATAGAAAAGTTGATCTTTTATTAAAAGCATTAATTAAAAAAATTAATTGATTTATCAGATTCTATGGCATACCATCTATAATCTCAAAATATATATTCGCAGAGTCCTCTTTAATTTGTAAGCTGGGTTTTGCTCACTAAACCTGGCTGTAATAATTAGGCTTCTAGACTTGTTTCCCAAGTTAGGTTCCCCAATCCTCTAAGGGTAATTTTAGGACAGTAAAGCAGTGTGAACTAACACACACATCACTCACCCTGTGGCTTGAACTCTATCAATTGTGTGTGTTCATATAATGTTGATAATAGCTCCTAAGAGTACTCTCTGATAAATCAATACAGAGGAGCAACTTGAGCTTGAGTTAGTAAGTGTAGTTTTTACATAAGAGACTTGCAATGTGAGGTTTAGTGAAGAACATGATGAAAAGGGCTTTTGACAATGTAGTTTTCCAGCTGCTAACTGAGGCTGTCAGAGCAGTCACCTGGCCTGGAGCAAGGCTGTTCTTTAATTTAAAGCAACACCTCAGCAAAATAACAAGATAATTCCAACTCAAATTTTGATTAGAAGAAAATATGTTACAGCTCTCTCTATCCTGCACACTCCTTCTGTGATGATTCAAAACCTAATATATTTACAAAGAGTATTTGCCATGTGTCACACCTACTGCTAGACCAGTGTGGCTTGAATTTTAATGTTCATCCAAACCTGGAAATCTTGTTAAAATGCAGATTCTAGTTTAGGAGCCACTGGACGGGACATGAGATATTGTCTTTCTAATAAGCTTCCAGATGACAGCAGCAATAAGGGACCACTTAAACTAGTATCACCTGGGAACTTGGCAATTTCAGGACCCCCCTGTAGACCTGTGATTAAGAACTGGCATTTTAACAATATCCCTAGATGATTCCTCTCTCTGTTAGAGTTATAGAGAAACTGTGGTAGGTGGGAAGGGTTCACACATAACTTTTAATTTAACTTTCTCAAAAGTTTATGACATAGGACTTAACATTTTTGTTTTTAGATCAGAAAATCAAAATTCAGAAAGGTTAAGCTGTTTACTCAAGGTACAGATAGGTAAGTGACCAAGGTGAAATGTATTACTCAGACTTTTTATTCCAAATTATGCATTTGTCCTCCTACATTCCAGTTGTTAGAATTTCAAACTCTTAATAGCAATCAGTAAACGGGGTAGTTTTAAGTAGAAAATTAAATAAAAGACTAAAATTTTATTATTACAGTTTTAAGAGAAAAAGAGTGAATGAATTTAATTGTGTCATAGATACATTTTTCTTCCTTAAGTAACTTCTTAATTTTTCATGTTTTCAATGGAGTGAGTCTGTTGAAAAGGTCTTAGAGCATTTGAAACGGCTGTCAACACTGTTGTCACTGAAGAATTGTATTCTGGATGTTATTTTACTGTTTGCCCATAGGAAGATGCACTTTTAAGGGTTTGCAGACCCCATGACATATGACTACCTAGTATTTTGAAGAAATAAACCTTTTCCAATCACTGGAATATTAACATTTGAAGTGTCACTACGTTCCATCATAGCTGTGGACTCTATGAGGCACTCTGTTCATTAAAGAAAAGAACTGTTGTTCCCAAAGTTTCCATGATTGTGAACAGCCATGACAAAGCACATCAGCTCCCAACTGTAGAACGAGCGTCAGGAGCCCACAAATTTAGACTGTCTTTCTTATATGTTGGGAGGTTTTGTTTTCATCTAGTCTCTCGGATAATAAATGGTAATAGTCATCCGCTACGGGACTTTCTTTGAATTTTTATAGCCATTTAGAACCAACAGGCTTGGTAGTAATTGTGTGTGTATGTCACTACATGCACTAACTTCTTTTCCCTTTTTATCTCTTCCTCAGTCTTTTTCTTCCTTAGTATGCTAGTGGGGAACAATAAGACCAAATAATGATGTCAGAATGATCATAATCACCAGCCCATTCTGCAGAGTCCAAGCAGATTCTGGAATTTCACTGTGCTACACAATCCAGCAATTCCCTCAGGTTCATATCATTTTATACAGGTTGAATTTAAATACCATACTATAGGCCCTTTTCTTCATAAGCATTGGTGAAGGATTGTTGAAAGAAAAAAAATAAAGACTTTGGGTGCTATACTCTGTGTCTGTGGGTGTGCATCCACATGCATGTGTGTATAAGTGGGCAGCATTCCATGCAGGATAGCTTTATTTTTTATTTTTGCAAGAAATAACCCATACATGTGTCATTTGGCATGTCAGAAGAGATTTCTTTAAGATATATGATGAGCTTTCACATATTATACAGCCCTGGAAAATCCTTCTCATTATGACTCAGAAAATTTCCCTTGTATCCTTCTGTAGTCAATCTCTTTCACCTACTTCCTGCCCATTGTTGAGCTTTCTGTGACTATAGTTTTACCTTTTCTAGACTTTCACAACAATGGAATTATAGAGTATGCAATCTTTGTGTCTAGGTATTTTTCACTTAGCACAATACTTTTGACATTTATCTATGTTGTCGTATGTGTCAGTACTTCCTTCTCTTTATTGCTGAGTATTATTCCATTCTATAAACACATCACGATTTGTTTATCTATCCACTAGTTTTTGGGGAATTGTTCTGTTTTTAGTTTGGGGGCTATTATGAATAAAATTGAAATAAACTTCTGACCACAAGTCTTGAATAAATAAATGTTTCTTTTTCCTTGGGTAAATATTTAACATATTGTTCTACTGGATCTCATGGTTACCATATATTTAAGTTTATAAGAACTTGCCTGTTTTTTTTTTTTTTCAAAATGGCTCTATAATTTTATATTTCTACCATGCATGCTTGGTATTTTCAGTATTAATTTTTTACTTAGTAGGGGATGTATAGAGGTGTCTCATTATAGTTTAAATTTTCATTTTTGTACTGACTAAAAGTTTTGCACATCTTCCCACATTTTTTTTTTGTTATTTGCCTGTCTTCTTTGATTATGTGTTTATTTAAAAACTTTTGCCCATATTCTTGTTAGTTTTACTGCCTTAGGTTACATATGTTCTTCATATATTTTTAAAACAAGTCTTTAATCAGATATAGATATATATCTATATGCCTGTGGCTTGTCCCTTTGTTATTTTTAGATCTTGAAACATAAGTTTTAATTTTGATAAAGTCTAAACTATCAAAATTTTTCATGATTAAGACCCTTTAAAATACAAGAGAATTTCAAAAGAAAGAAGATTCTAAAAAATAAAGCAAAGTCTCCATGTTTTTCAATGAAATTCATATCAGTTGACTATAAATAACAGATAGTAGCCAATAATAATTAGTTATTTCATTTCAAACATCTGTCAAAATGAGAAAAAAAAGGTAAAGATAAATGGCATGGGCTTGAACATAAAGTTTACTTTCCAACCCAAGCAGCTTATATTTAGGTCTGTTGTTAAAATCATAGTGAAAACATATGGTGGTGTTCACAGCTTTTTACTCATAGATTAAACTTACTCTTAGATCTAAAGTTGCCTACACTTGTTATGTCTCTGGCGTAATATCAGCCTCAGAGTGTATTTGCTTGAATTGCAATGTTTCCTACATCAAATGTGGATGTAGAAAATGACTAGGAGGCAAGAACACTAATGCAAAGTCAACCTTGGAACTTGGCCAGTGAGAACCAGGGTCTACCTTCAGTCTGAGTTCTACCCCATCTTCCTGCAGAAGACATGTTTGGGTAACCCTAAGATGGCGGCTGGCATTGAGCCAAGAGGTGGTACATAGTTAGTGTTAACACCGCGTGATCTACTTTTGCCTGATTAGTTAATGTCTCCTCTGCGCTAGTGGTCAACAGATATTCCTCATTCTTTCTTGATTGGTACCAAGGGGCGTGCTTCAATTTTGCTAATCCTAAACTGATTGGCTGCCTTAGGTATATAAGACACGCACCTATAGGAAGCACCTAGGATAAGCAAAGGATAAGCAGCACTTCTGATAGATCGCTGGGTGGAGGACTAAGCAGACACCTCTAGGTTGTGGGTTGATGATGGCAGATTGCAGAATGCAGGTTGCAGCTCGCAGAATGAAGATCGCAGGATGCAGGATGCACCTCTAAGAAGAAACAGCAGACCTTTAAGAAATAGCTCCTCTGATAATAGTAGTCTCTCTGAAAGTGTAGCAAGTCTCTTCCTGATAAGCAAAGTCTCTCTTCCTCTAAGCTCTAAGCCAGGCCTGTCTTCCTCTAAAACGTCCTCTAAAAGCAAGTAAGCCTCTCTTCCGCTATAAACTAACGAACAAGCAAGAAAGCAGCGCACTAAAGAGAAAGATAATAGAAGTAGCTCAGTTTCCAGTCCACCTCCGATAAATACCCAAGCAATTGTTGCTGCAGGCAGTAACAAATTACCGCGGGATTGCTGCCCAGGGCGGCGACATCTTCCCATAGCTAATCCCCAGAGGTGCCAGAGTTATTTTTATGAAACAAAAATCTTCTCAACACCCTCTTGGCTCAATAAGTATCAAATATTTCTGAATGAAGAATGGTTAATATGACTTTGAGAATGTTGTGAGGTCTTCCTAGGATGCCTTTCACCCACCCTCTGATAACATTGTCCTTACCAAAATTTTCACTCAGACAACTATGATCTTTCCTACTGTTCAAGACAGAATGTTAGTGTCCACTTCAAATTCTTGTGCTGAAACCTTAATCCCCAATGTCATGGTAATAGAAACTAGGGAGATGATAAGGTCATGAGGGTAGAGCCCTCATAAATGAGATTAGCAGCCTTGGAAGGGGATCCTACAATTTGTATGATCAGAAAAATGAGAGATTACACTTCATTTATGTATCATCTATCAAAATGTATGAATGCATTCTACTGTCACATACAACTGATTAGAACAAAAAAAAAATTTAAATTAAATAAAATATTTGGGACATCAGAGAGCTCTCTCACCCTCTCTTCCTTTGAGGGGGACACTGTGAGAAGATAGCTATCAGTTAAACAGAAAATGGGTCCTTGACATACACTAAATCTGATAGTTCCTTGATCTTAGACTTCCCAGCTTTCTAAAGTGTGAGAAATAAATTTCTATTGTTTATAAGCTACTCAGCTCATGGTATTGTGTTATAGTGACAAAACAGACTTAAAGCACACATCTCCTTACCTATGGCTTTGTTTCTTTCTCTGGTAGAATGACTGACCTCTAAGACAAAGACCAATCATTCCCTTATTTTTGCTATCCTAACCTTTGACATATCATGTATATAATATTTTCATACTATATTATAACTAAATGATTACATGTTAAATACTCTAAATATAATTTTTTGAAGACAGAACTTTTCCTTTTTCATCTTTGCAGGCTTACAGAAGAATATGGCATAAAGTAGTTGCTTAATGAATGTTTATTGAATAAACAAATAAATGAAGACATTTTAAAAGATTATTATGTTGAAGAGTAAATTCTGCTATTAGATATGACTATTCTTATCTAATAGGGAATTAACAATGTTTTAATTAGAAAAATTAAATATAGCCTCAAAGCACAAATAAAATCAAATACTGAAAACATAATACAGTCCCTTATCCTAATACAGTAAATGATGCCATTTGTGACTGGTAAAATGGAAATTGGCTCAAAATAATTTTATAATTGTTTTCTCAATTAACCAGGAGAAAAATGGCACTACAGTCTCTGTCAAAAATCAAGATATGTGGACTAACAATTAGAATAGATCATTTGAAAAATGGAACTGATGAGTCATCCTTCATCTAAAACCTACCAAACCAACAACCTAACAACTCAACAAACAAACTTACCCCTTTAAGCATCTCCATGGAAGATATTTATGACTGGCCATTACAGCTGATAACAGTAACCCATGAAGAATTATAGAATACTCTCAACCAACTTTCTATACATTAAGACCTCAGTCAGATTTTGTCTTTTCTCTAGAGACCTCAATAAACATCCAACTTGTTTTCAATTGTGTTTGGATGCAAGAATATTGTTCCTTGAAATACTGGCTCACGCTGAGATGGGGAGAGGAAGTAACTGAGTTGGTTCTGTGATCTGAGAAGTCTCCAGGTTTGGTTGCTGTGAAAGAGCTTCCCCCCATAGGCCTGATCACTCCTGGGGGAAATGACTGAACTCCCATGAGATTGACAGCATGTATGGAACCCCCAAATTATGACACAGATGGGATTATTCGCTGCTTCATTTTCCATAGTCTTTAAAAACCTATTTGTTTACTTGTGCACCTGTTTCTTTCACATTATCAGTATATTTAGAGAAAATTATTTTTTTGTGGGTATCAAGTTTCTTATTGTCAAAAGGTAACATTGGGACACTATGTAAGTTTATAAGAATTTCTTCTAAAACAGCAACAAGAGTTGCCATAGAGTTTAAAGAACAACAATAAAAACACTGACTTTTAGGAAGACTGTAATGAATTTCCTGAAATTCTCACATTAAAACAGAAACAGAACAACCAGAAAGCAAAATCCAAAACTCACAGGTAACATTTATAGTAAAACTAGATGACATGGAATCCCCCAAACCCCAAACACACATTGGTGAAGGTAAAGGCCTCCACAGTGTCACTGAAGGAAGGAGAAGGAAACCAAGGGGTCAGTGATGGACCCGGAAACAGAAAAACTCAGGGTGCCCCACTGGCATCTCCTGGACAGAGCAGAGGGCTGGTTCCAGGTGGATCTCACCTCAGAAGTAGCTAAGGATTAGGAACCAGTTGAGCTCAAGGTGTTAGGTAAAAGTTTTTACAAGAAAGTTCAAATTCTATCAATGACAAAATTCTGCCCAGTTGTATAATTCTTGAAGTGAGAGGCTAACTGAACTCCTTTTTGAGAACATGTTTGTAAAATGCTCAAGTATGAATAACCAGAATGTGCTTCTTGGTTTTTCAAATAAAACCCGAATTTTCTGAAAAAGCAACTAGAAAGGCTTGCAACTCTGATAATCACACAAACACTTTTCCTTAAGCCAATACTTAGACAGTATGCACAAATGCTTTATACATAGAGCTTGGTACTTTTCTCCATTATTAACAGTATGTGTTCTCAGGGACAAGATGTAATACAACTAATAATTTTTACTGTTCAACAAAGACATTCTTAAATAGCTAGATTGTGGAACCAACCTAGATACCACTTAACAGAGGAAACATTTGGTCTTTAGTTTTTTGGGCTTGGCTTATTGCACTTAGCATGATATTCTCCGACTTCATCCATTTACCAGCAAATGCCATAATTTTATTCTGCTTTATGGCTGAGTAGTATTCCATTGTTCATATATACCACAGTTTATTTATCCATTCATCTCTTGAAGGAAGTGGTAAGAGAATAATAGAGGAACTTTGGATTGTGTAGAGGGAAATGGGGCAGGAGGGGGTGGGGGGAAGAAAAGATAGTAGACTGAGACAGACATTATTACCCTACGTACATGTGTGATTACATGGATGATGTGAATCTACATTGTGTACAACCATAGAAATGGAAAGTTGTTCCCCATTTGTTTACAATGAATCAAAATGGAGTCTGTAAAATATATATATATATTATATATATAAAACTAAATGAAGACTAAAGGGAGAGAGTATAGTGTACAATGGGTATACACTCTGATAATGCAGATATAATGCACATATTAAAAGAATGAAAAGAGAGTCAGAAGAAGGTAAGTAAAAAGTTTTTAAATGTTTGCAGCTAATCATAATAATGTTGATAGTACTACTATTATTATTATTCTAAAACTATTATCCATGTGATGAGTCTTAGAGCAAATGATTAACTATGACATATTCTAATTCTGTGATCTTCAATGTCTTTGAGAACCAGGAATCTTTGGAAGGTGATAAAACTAATAGAGAAGAAAATAAATAAAAACCCTGTAGTCTTGATTTTGAATTGGAAGCATAATGTGAATTTTTGATACAAATTTCCTTAATCAGTAAGAGCATATATATATATATATATATATATATACATACATACAATGCAAAAAATTCATGTGCATATGTGCATTTGTATCTCCTAGCTCTGTCCACTGAGAGACCTAGAAATGATGACAAAGTCAGTAGGAATGATTATTATCAGTACTTAGATTTGGACCTTAAAATATCATTTACCTACTAATGGAAAACAGGACATTTTATAAATAGATCAATTCCAGATTTGGAGCAGAAGATATTATGAGCCTATGAAAGCTTGTCATTACTAAAAAGAAAGGATGGTATCTAAAATACTAAGATTATGTCAAATGCTCTAAGAAGGTAACCTGAAGAGGCTTCCACTGGCCAAAAATGGGAAAAAGTGAGCTTTAATGAAGGATAATAATTACAATCCATTGACCCTTCAAATAAATTTGAGTATATGAGTTCATAGTTTTTGTTTGTTTGTTTTTTGGTGTAGAGATTGAAACCAGGGGCACTTTATTACTGAGTTACCACTTCAGTCCTTTTATATATTTTTATTCTTTTGTTTTGAGACAAAATCTCCCTAAGTCACTGATGTCAGTCTTGAAACTGCCGTCCTCTTGCCTCAGCCTCCCAATTTACAGGATGATAGGTGTGCAGCACAGCGCCAGGTGCCAAACTCACATATTTAAAAACTAAAGATTCTTAAATGTATTAAGTAAGGGAATGTATCCAGTAAGGGAAGAGGGAATATTAATATAATGTATGGGGAAGTCTGTATGGGTGATGAGACTGCAAAGTATCAGGGGGAGATTTTTGTGTAAATGCCTTCATGTTTAGATAATAGGCATTATGACTGGTCAGGGCACAAGGAGGGCTTTGGGGATGCCCAGAAGCATTCTGCTTCGTGACCTACGTGGTAATTTCTGAAGAGCTTGTCTTGTATAACTCATTATGGTGTGTGTGTGTGGGGGGGGGGTTGTTTTCTATATATTTTGATTAATAATAATGATGGTTTTTTAAAAACAATGAACTAAGGTACCTTTATGCTTCCTGTAGTTGCAAATTTAACATTTTCTAATATCTGCATGACTCTTCAGATGCAAATTAAGTTGTCTGGACAGTCTATTGCCAAATATCTGATGTTCAACTTATATTGCCCTCAGTATTACACAAAGGGAATTAAGTTGTGGGAATACAGGCAGATACTCAACAGCTTTTTTTCTCAAATAGAAGATAGAGAGGAATGAAGTATTAGAATTTTCAGGAAGGGAATGGTATCAGGGAATAACAGTCACACCACTGAGGGTGATATTTTTGTTCTAGTCTAAATAAACTCAGACTAAAACTTAAAATAATTTTTCTTTGTCCTTCCCCCTTCCTTTTGAATTCTGAAGTGCTCAATTACTCCAATTTGCAGGAAACAATGATGTTAGCCATGGCTACAAGTCAAAAAGAAACCAAAGTACTGAGGACTAATGACATAAAACATAAATAGCTGTTCATTGTGGAAGATAATTTGAAGCATTTTATAATTTGGATAACAGAAGTTCCTTCAAGCTTCAACTCAATTAAATAAATAGCATTGTCTTACAAAGGATCAAGTTTCTTCACCTCTTGAAATCTGTTCCCAAAAGTCAAAATTAATAAATATATATTAACTAAAAATAACTTTTTGAATTTTCTCTAAATTGCCTTGAACTCACAAAGTGAACTAAAGCTTTGCAGTTCTTTTATCTCATACTTTACAGAGGATTATTATTTCACAAAAGTTCCATTTGTTCTTTGATGGCTACTGGGGAATCATTTTATGATTTTGTACTTGGTAACTTGCAAAAAATGGCAAATCTCAAGAAGATTTTACATTTAAATAATAAATGGGGTCAATAAATGGAGTCATCATGGATTACTTATTCCCTTAGTTTGCTCAGACAAGAATAGACTCTAGCCAAACAAAAGGGGTTGATTCTTCTTTTGGCAAGGGTGTAAGATAATCATTTGCTTACCCTCCATGATGGTCAAAGGATCTTCCACCTTGGGGCGCAGGATATTAGGACCAAAGACAGTTGCCAAGTTCTGCACACTCATTTTGTTAACTCCTGAATAGGACTGCACTTCGTCTAAGAACCTAGTGGTTGCAAGAATATGATTGAAAAACAACAGTATTAAATTTCTCAGTGGAAGAAACTGGATCATTGGGAAACACAGGAATTGAAATGTGCTCAAAGATGATTATTAAAACAAAACCATTTGGAAATTCAAACATCTTTCACTTAAATGTAGAAAAATTGTATTGCAAATTGTGACAGCTCTAACAGTAAGGATCATATCCTGGATTGGTTTCCTCTGTCAATTAAAGGAACAAATGTGTTTGGACAATGCTAATATGCCCTTGAGAGTCAAGGACATGTGTTTCTTTCTGCCATGGTTTGGATAAGTGTCCCTCAAAGGTTTGTGTGTTAAAGGCTTGGTTCCAGCCTGTGGCATTCTTGGGATGTAGTGGAACATTTAGGAGCCTAGTGAGAGGATTTTCCATAATTGGGAGCATGCAATTGAAGAAGATACTGCATCCCTACCCTTTTCCTGTCTCTCTTTCACATCTCTGTCCTGAAGTGAATGGTGTTGCCCTAAACTTCCTTGATATAACAGCTTGCCACAGGCTCAAATCAACAGGGTCAATCAATTATGGACTAAAACCTCTGAAACCATGAGCCAAAATAAACCTTTCTTCTTTTTAAGTTCATTATCTCAGGTATTTCGTTACAAAAATGGAAAACTGACCAACATCCCTTCTAATTTCTCAATGAAGTATTCAATATATGTATTCACTAAGAGAATTATATATAAGATCATCTGGTAAAATTCCTGATTTTTAAGAGGAGGAATCTGCCTTTCTTGTGGAGGAAGTGGTGAGGTTCAAATTTATAGTCTGTTGAAAAAATAAGATCAAATATGTAGAAACTAAAACATCAATTCAACTGAGACAAAAACTGCAAGAACAAATTGTTTCAATTTATTAGGTGCTCATGAAGAAAAGGCATGAAATAGCCCTTTTCCCAGATGGTTTTAATAGATTGCTTTTGTAATCTTTAAACCTTTTTCCATTCCTTACCTCTTTATTTCTACCAGTGCTTTTATTACACGACTTGCTAATTGTCTTGATGAGATAAAAAGGAAATGATGAAAAATAAAAACAGCATTCTTATCTAGCACAATTATATGTCAGTCATGATGCTAGCTTATCAAGTTCTTAAAGTGTCTCCATGGCATGGGTACTATTTTATCTCCATTTTATAGATGAGAGACTTCAGGTACCAGAGAGGTTAAGGATCTTTTTCAGGGACTCAGAGTCAATCAGTGGCCAAGCTGTGACCCAAAAGTCTGTGCTCTTAACTACTAGATGGACTTTTTAAAGGTGCCTATTTCCACATGTTTCTTACTGATATACAGCCTAAACCACAGTAAAACCGAGGCAAAAAGTCAAGCCATCATTTCTTATTTGAAATGAAATCTTAAAAGTCTGTTTAAATGCTTCAAGAAAAAATCAAGTGCTTCTGTTGTGGTGATAAAAGACTTGCTTTTTTATCCCCTCTTACTTAAAGAGAATGTAACCTCTTTCTCACCTACAAAAATAACCTGAATCAGTTCGAAATCTTAGGATGGAAACCTTATATGTTAATAAGCATATGCTGTCAGTGAAATTACATCTTGCTTTTTCATGTTCTTTTTCGTATTTTCTTCTAAACATAAAAATCACCAGAAAAAGGTATAATGGGAAGTTTTGCAATTCCTACTCAGTTACACTGACAATGAACTGCACAGTTTCTGGCATTGAGCTTAAACTACATTACTCCTAGTCAACGGTGTGAGGTGTGCTTTTCACGACCATCTCTAGAAAGACCCCAAAGCTCAGGAAAGATAAGAAAATTGCATAAAGACATATGGGGAGTCAATGATGGGACCAACATATGTGCTCCTTTTCCTACAATACCACCCCCTACATGGCACAGACAACTTTGATGGAAATTCAAATCAATGTTATCTTTAATACATAGAGGCAAGTGAGATCTCTAAAAGCATTAAATTACCAAAGTAGGCAACTGCAGGGCTCAGAGAAACTTTTGAGATCACCTTGTCAATCCTCTTAATCCTCCAGAGATTAACAAAGGAGCTTAGAACAGTTAAGGGATTTTATTTATTTTCAAGTATAGTTATGGTCAGGCTAAATATAGTCTTATTTTGTTTAGTTTTGTCTTTATAAAGGTTCTTACCTGCAAATATACTTGAGAAGGTTGTAATTCACCACTGGCAAACTCTTCACCTGCTTCGCTAATTCCTTAACACCCTGAGTGCAAAGAAGAAGAGAATTAATGTCGTCTATGTATTGACCTTGTTATCAAAGTAAGCAGAAAACAGCCATAAAGTTCTTTTATCAACTTCACATATTATCAGTGAAAAAGTCTGCCCTGAAGATGTTCCATCATCATGGTAAATATTTCAGAAATATTTTCAGAGATGTATAAGTATTTAAAATATCTCCATAAGAGCAGTCAACACAGTACAATAATGCACCAACCAATCACAGACCACATATAGGACAGTGGTCCAAAAGACCATCTGTCTAGTGATGCCACAGCCATCTTAGTTTGCGTAAGTACACATGAAGATATTTGCGCAATGATGAAACATCTTAAAGATACATTTCAAAGAACATATCCCCACTGTTATGTATTATTTGTAGAGGAACAGACTAAAGCAAAGCTCTTTTAACATTTTTAACAGTTGTTCACAATGACTGAAAAGGGAAGATAGCCTCATTAGTTGAAAAAAAATAACCTTGATGGATGTAGTGAAGGTCCTTCCAATTTTCAGCATGCCTAGAAGTTAGATAAATACATGCCTACTGACAATTCAATCTCTCTGGTTGGTCATGCCTAGGGTATCAGTTGGGATAGAAAGAGGGTTGGAAAGCCTGATCTTCTCGGAAAGTTCACAAGGGATTAATTTCTTTGGTTCTTCTCATTGTAGAACTTCCTCTAAAATGTAATTGGCCCTAGAAAAGTCAATTAATAGGCAATCTGATTTCTTCTGCCTGTAAAGGGCCAGTTAGTATTTTAGGCTTTATGGGACAGAAGGACTCTGTTGCAACTATGTGACTCTTCTGTTGTTGTATGAAAGCAGCCACAGGCGATATTATGCAACAACAACAGCAACAACAAAAATAAAGGTGCATTTGTAAAAATAAGCAGAAGTTTTTGACAATTATGCTAAGAGATTTCAAAAGGAGAAAGAAGAGTCTTCAACAAATGGTGCTGAGACTACTGGGTATCCACATGCAGAAGAATGAAGCTGGCTTCTTTCCTCACATCATAAACATGAGCTCAGAATGGACCACAGATCTCAGAGTAAAAGTTGAAGTCACAAAATTCTTAGAAGAACACAGAGGAGTAAATATATATGACCTTTTCTTAAACACAGGCTTCTTAGATATGACACAAAAACACAGATGACCAAAGGAAAATAAAATAGATAAAACACTTGATCAAAATAAAAATGGTTTTGTGCTTTAAAGAACATCATCAGGTGGGCTGGCACTGTAGCTCAGTGGCAGAACGCTTGGCCTAGCATATGTGAGGCGCTGGGTTCAATCCTTAGCACAGCATAAAAATAAACAAATAAAATACAGGCATGCTGTCCATCTACAACTATAAGAAAAATTTTTAAACAGAACATTATCAGAAAAATTAAGAAAAATACATTGAATGTGAGAAAATATTTTCAAATCATATATCTGATAAGGAACTTGATCTAAATTACGTAAATTCTATAAAGTATATTAATAGTAATAAAGCATATTAAGTTGGCTCTTCATATCCATGAATTCAACCAACTTCAGATTGAAAATGTTAGGAAAAAACTGCATTTGTACTGAAGAGTGAAATCATTTTTCTTGTCACTGTTCCCTAAACAACACAGAATAACAACTATAAACACAGCGTTTACATTGTACTAGAAACTACAAATAATTTAGAGATGATTTAAAGTATACAGGAAGCTATCCATAGGTTATATGCAAACACTATACCATTTTATATAAAGGACTTGAATATTCATGAATTTAGGTATCCACAGGGAGACCTGGAATCAATTACCTGAGGGACTGGGATGATTGTAACACAATTAAAAAGGAGAAACTAATCTGAATAGCTATTTTTCCAAAGAAAGTACACAAATAGCCAATAAGCACATGAAAATACATTCAGCATCATTAGTCACCAGAAAATGCCATTCAAACCTTACTGATATACCACCTCCCACATATTAAAATGTCTATGGTCAAAAGGTAGATAATAGTAAATGATAATGGAGATGTGGAGAGACTGGAATCTGCACATTTTGCTGATGGGAATTAAAAATGGCAGACCCTTTTGGGAAAAAAACAAATGACAACAACAACAACAACAACAACAATAAAAACCAGAGTTACATATGGACCAGCAATTCTACCTTTAAGGTGTATACCCAAGTGAAATGAAAATGTATGTCCATGCAAAACTTGGTACATAGATGGTCACAGCAGCATTATTCCTATTAGCTAAGTAATGGAAATAAAAATAGGTCCTTCAACTGATGAATGGATGAAAATGGAATATTATTTGGAAATTTAAAAAATGAAATACTGATAGATGTTACAGTGTGAATGGACTTTGAAAAAGATGAAAAAGCTTAGTCACAGAAAACAACAAATATAATATTTATATAAAATGTCCAGCACAGGCAAATCCATAGGGGAAGAAATTAGATTAGTAGTTGCCAAGAGCTGAGAAAGGGGAACGCACAGAGGCTCTGGGTTTGTTTCAGGGTGATAGAAATTTTGTAAATATTCTAAAATTAGATTTTGGTACCAGTTGCACAACTCTGAGAATATATAAAAACAGTACTGAATTATAAACTTTAAATAGGCGATTATATAGTACTGTAATTACATATCAATAATAAAGCCATTTTTAACAAAAATAGGCAGGAGTTAGGACTTAGTTCACAGGCCATTATTTGAGGTTCTTTGGTGGTACGCAAAAAAGGGGTCTATGAAACAAGGTACCCGTGTTTTTCTTGGAAGATGTGACCTAAGATAGCACCACAAATCAACCATTGAGGGGAGACAAGTACCAACGAGAGCTGATTTCATTCATTCAGCCACATTCTTCTTTCTGATCAGAAAGGGATCCCAAATAGGACTTGAGTTGTGTGTTGAGGGTCCAAACGTGTGTGATGTCAATATACAGATGGGGGATATGTCCAAGAATAGGGCAAGAGGAAACTTGCAAATTCAATAGTAAACACAACGACAAAACCTGCAAACAAAAGCTTATTTGGAAACAAAAGCATCAACTTACTGCTTCCTCTTCCTTGCTGAGCAGCTTGGCACATGACAAGAAATCCTCATACTTAGCATATGGAATAACTGGTTCTGGAAGTTCTCGGAGATAGAGTTTAAGGAGCGATGCCACCGTGTGCACATCGGTGTTGCTGTGGAGATAGAAGTTGAAAGGCATTGTTTGGGGTAACTTTATACCATTTAGTTTATTATTTGTTTTGTGAAATTTATGCTCAGGAGTCAGAATTTTGTCCAAGTTTGCAACTGAATCACTCAATCCAGTTTCCAGGGAGCACACACTTTTGTAATGCCGGTTAGATGCCACCACAGGAGGAAAAGAGATTGAAAGACACTTAAACTCCTCACGTGGTCTGAAAACAGTTGAAAGTTCAAGCATTTTTTCCTATGTGTATTTTTTTTTTTAGATACACATGACAGCAGAGTGTATTTTGATGTATTATGCATACATAGACTATAACATTCGAATTAGGATCCCATTCTTGCAATTGTACATGATGTGGATTTTCACTCATTGTGTATTCATATATGAAGAGGAAAGTTATATCTGATTCATATGGGATGTGTGATAGTAAGCAAAGTGTCTCTGATGAGAATACAATAGGTCTCAAAATATAATACAATGTATTACAAATACCAAATCTATGTTTGTGTATGTTTGTATTCACTGTCAGAATTTATTATTTCTGAATCCTGACTTCCTCTCTCAAAATATTGAACTCATTTTGGGGAGACATTGGTGATTGGTTACAGACACTTGAAGCTTATTATGACATTCTTTTAAGGCACAGCTCATGATGAAGATGATTGACTCTCAAGATAATTGCTTGCCTACTATTCTAAAGGAGTTTGGAATTCTTAGATCCCTCCAGAAAGAGAAAGGAAATTTTCTGAAATTAAACAATGAAAGTTTTAACATATCCTTTAAATAACCTGCATAATTTATTTTTGTCCTCTGCAGAATACCAGAGTGGCAGGATAATTTACTGCATGTGCATGTATATTTTGTTCTCTATATCCCTGTTCCATGTTAATCCATGAAGATGGATAACAGGAAAGACAGGAGCCAAAATTTTGGGTGTGGGAGTTATTTATTTCAAGAAGCAGGTTGAATACTTAAGTGAGGTCAGAAGCACAGTATTGAGTAGATCATGGATTCTATAAGAAGTAAAAACTTGCACCCCACTCCAAGGCTGTGCTTTAGGAGTGGACAAGTTCCTGGAAGGCTACGGCTTTAGAAGCTGGGATGTAGGCACTAGTGAGTACTCCCTTGTTCCAGTGGTGGCATGTATGTATGTGAGCTAGGACAATATGCCTCTCAGTTCTCAATTTTAGACTCGTGGGTTGATTTCATCAAGTATTCACTGCACGCCTACTCTGTGTTGGGCACTGTAGAAAACAGTGGTTGGGACCTCAGGAATTAACAAATAAAGGTACTATTCAAGTCTGCTCATGATTTGTAATTTAGTGGGGTCAACGAATACTAAGTCAATTATAATGCATTATGTAATTATGGAGTGTGATGTGTGATGAGGCTATGGAATGCTGTTTAATAACAAGAAAGGACTAACCTGGGACTGGGGCTTCTGTGAGGAAATGAGGCTTGGGCCAAGATGGGAAGGGTGTATGAGAATGAACTGAGAGCAGAAGGATGGAGAAGTGCACCCCTGATTAAAGCAAGGAAGGGAAACAGTTTGAAGTGGGAGGCAGCCTGTGCCTTGAAGAGCTGGTAAAAGGGTGGGGAGCTCAGAGGCTCCAATGGGGGTGGATACAGTTAGAGTGGCAGGCAGCGGTCTCATGAGCCACAGAGCTTCACCCCCCTGGGCAAACACTGAGCACTGAGGCTTTCTGTGTGGACATCAGAGTCTATCAGAACAGGCATACTGTGAGTGATTGTGTAGATGTTAAAATGATGACTTGACGTAACGGGGCATATTTCATTAATTTTATTTTTCTATCAAATAAATACATTTTTAAAAAATTCTCAATGGATAGGCAATATCAATAAAGAGGTCCTCTTAAAGACTTGTAGATAAAAATCATATCTCAAGGACCTCTTGAAATCTATGTCCAGGCTTATCAATTTTTAAAAACAATTTCCAAATTTTTAAAAAGGATGGACCTATAAGAGTTGCAGGAGTAAGACAGAAAAAAAATTATATTTGTTGTTGTTTACTGGTAAAGCTGTCCATTTCACCAGTATCCAAACTCTCTGTGTCTCTGTCCCTACATAGTGAAGTGCCTGACTTGAAAGAGCAGCCACCAAGAGTAACAAAACCTGAGACAGAACAGGCAGTGCAGTCAAATATTCCAATAAACTACTTTCACTTTTTGACTCCACTCTAATCCAACCTACTGCCATGACTGGGTGGGATCTGTTTTGCCTTCAGAGTCAATGACAATGTTGTTAAAGTTATAAGTAGGTATGAAGAAACATATACAAATGCATACAAAATAAGTAAGTATACATTTCAATGTACAAAGTATGTTATATATAATTCATATTACTATATAAATACTATGTTAAATATTTGTAGGTAATTGCAATAAAGAAAGGAGTTAATAATGAAACAGGAAACATATTTAACAAGAAGTCTGTTTTAGAATTTCTTTGATGATTTATTCATTCCATTCCTTCTCCTGCAACACATTGTTTTTAAGTTAACTTACTGAATTCCTTCCTCTATTATTTTGCTTCTAAAGAGGGGAAACATTTCGGTATTGAGAATGTTCGAACACTAGATGGCAAGCTTGCAAAGTTAGACAGTGAGATGGTGAGAAAATTGTGAAGGACAGAAAGCAGCAGAACCATTCTTCCTCTACCAACAAGTTTCTTAACACCAAAGCTGCAGTGATCTTCCAAGAATTAAAATACTTGAGCTATGAATCAAGGTAAGAGAGATGGAGTGGGATGATTATTTCATTCCTTCCCTGAAATAATATGTTGCCTTAGCTTTTTAGTATTACAGTATATGTGTCCATAGGTAATTACACGGAAAGGAAAATGACACAGAATAAAGAATGATCACATGTATGTTTTTTCTTTTTCTTTTTTCAATTAACAAAGGCTATTCAAGTTTGTTTAAGGACTAAAACTTAAAATTTTATGACTTTTTTGGGACTTAATTAAGCCTAATACTTTGTAGAAATAGAGACTTCTACATTTTCCAACTTTCTCATTTTGGCTTTGTACGTTCCCACTGAAAGGAAGGAAACAATCATTTCTGGATAGACTCCAACATGCTTTGTCTCTTCTCATTCATGTCCTGAGGCTCACGTTGGGTCAGTCTGCCCTGGTTGCTAATAGGCTACCTAGAGCAATGGGAGACTCTGGGGTTCTCTGAAAAAATAGCTTCACTCTATGAAATGACAATCTTCCACATCTAACTCTCCAGCCTGATATCTCTGACTAAAAATCCACTACTATGACTCATTAATATTTACTTTTATATGTACAACCAATTAATTAGATACCAACATTTTGTGTTAACAGCACCTACCATAACGTGCTATTTTGCTTCAGAGAGATTTATCTCAGTCTTTGCCAAAGTTAAGAGAAGTAACTCATCGTGACAGAAGTCTATGTACAATGGAAAATAAAAATCCTCACCTGGTTAACAACAACAACAACAACAACAACACTTCTACACACTCCAGGCCATCACTGTGATCCAGCGACTAGGCTCTGTAATTAATCCCACTTGAGGCACTTGAACAGGACAATGCACAGATATGTGGTATGTTAACATGTTCCTTTGGTAGGACTACAAAACTATTTTATAACATGAAATTGCTTTATTGATTCGTCTCTTTCACTCAGCTGGTGACAGAATTTATCAGAATTTAGGATAAATAATCATCCTTTTCATATCCTGTGACAGAAAAGAGAAAGAGAGAAAGAGAAAGAGAGAGAAGAGAGAGAGAGAGAGAGAGAGAGAGAGAGAGAGAGAGAGAGAGAGAGAGAGAGAGAGGCTCTAAGATGCTGGTTAAAGAAGCTAGCAGACCAGGAGGAGCTCTGTAACATATGCCTACTTGATCAACACATTGGTATTATTTACACCTTATACTGCACTTGTACTTCACTTCTGAATCCTGTTTCCTTGTGTTCACTACTGTTTTCAACCTGGAAGAAGCTTTATGAGGCTTCCTATGATTGACCTAATTTTATTTTTTCATAGGTCATCCTCTCATCCTTCTGGAATCTGTCATTCATTCACTAAATAGTTCCTGAACACCCTTGGTGAGCACTGCTTCATGATGCATGGAGGTGAAACAGACATGAACAACAGAAACCCTTTTTTCCTCCCTTGAGTTTACATTCAAAGTTAAGTGAAGTGACTCATAGTGACAAAAGTCTATGTACAATGGAGAACTGGTCCCTGCCAACACATTTCCATACCATGATCAATTTTTCTCCTTCATAACACACTCTGTGCAGTCTGACTACTAATTCCCTGCCAGGTATGTGATCTTAAGAATATTCCTTATATTTCCTGGGAAGTCCTTGCACTGTTTATAATCTATGCAAAATAGGCTTTTATTATTCTGAATGGGAATAAAAAAATCTGAAAAGAATCTCCCTTTGCTCATCCTGAAACCCCATTCTTCCTTCCCTAATAAATATACTTATACACACTGATAAATCCAAATGCCACCATAATTACAAGTATAAAACCACATAGACAAAACTTTGTAACACTTAAGCTTCATAATTAGAAAAGGGAATTTTTCATTCTGGTTACCAGGCATAGAATACAATATAATCAATCCCTTGATTTAACTGAATAGAATGAATTTCCAATGCATTCACACAGGAAGTTATTAAAGACATTGTGGACTTATCTGCAATAAGCACAATAAGAGGACCTAGAATTACCTTCAAATTAAGAAAATAATAATGTCATCTTTATCAGGCTCAGAGGAGAACATAAATGAGAATGAAGACTTGCAACAGCACTGCCAGGATGAACTCTGCCCCAACTGTCTTGCTTTTAGCAACACTGCTCTGCCACTGAGTTCACCAAAACACAGAAAGGCTAACCTAAAGGTTTAAGCAGTTCTAAACCAGACTAAACATCTATTTTTGAGAGTCTCCCTCTGTTCAAACTTATTTCTTACTTATTTTTCAAAACTGATGCATTTTTTTGGCAGTGAAACTTGAATCTGGTTAAACTGTCTCAATTCATTGTACACTTACATAAGTGTCACCACTGAATTATATACAAAATCAAAGGATTGTTTCACCTCCAGGCAAAGTCCTGGAATACACTGAGTTAGTGCTCATTCCAATTCAATTGTCCTAGTTTAAAAGAATTGATGACAGAGAACTATACAGCTATTCTTTTGTAGACTGAATCATGTTCCCTCCACATCCAAACGTGGAAGACCTAACCCTTAGTGTGAAGGTATTTAAACATGGGGCCTTTGGGAGGCAATTAAGGTTAGAAGAGGTCATGAGAGTGTGGCCCTTGACTGACAGAATTAGTGTCCTTATAAAAAGAGACACAAGGAAGTTTGCTTTCTCTCCATCCCTTCACGCTCACACTGTGGAAAAATCACATGAGGACACACAAGAAAGCAGCCACCGGCAAGTCAAGAAGAAAGCCCTCACCAACACCTAACCATGTTGCAACCCTGATCTTGTGCTTAACTTCCATAAGTGTGAAAAAATAAGTTTTTGTTATTTAAGCCACCCAGTCTATGGTATTTTGTTATGATAGTCAGGACTGACTGATACAATTCCTGAATCTGCATTTCGTGAGCTTGCCTAGAAAACTGTTCATAGTGCTGTTATAGTATTAGATGATGAATTATTAGCAGAAAACCAAAAATATGCTTTCAGTTAAATACAGATTAATAGAAACAATGAAGGTGATATAGAGAGTGTCAACCTTGGTTGCACACTGGTATCATCTGGAAAGTGTTTCAAAATATTGGTGACTGATAAAACTGGAGCATATCTGACTGATACAACCTGATCATTGAGATTTTACTCTTATGTACAACCAGAGTTAAGAAACACTGACACAGAACAAGCATTTGGAGTAGAAAATTTCGAAGGAAAAGAGGTTCAGTGTGCAATGGATAGAAGTTTAAATTTGGTCCCAGGATCCATCCACAGGAGCCTGTTTGTCACATACTTGTCTTCCCAGTACTCCCTAATGCTAGAGGAGGTGGAAGTAACAATGTTGGGGAAAAGTTGTTCATGCTTAACAATAGTCACATTGCTCTTTTCCTTCCTACTTCTAGAATTATTTATGTATATAGAATATGTATGTAGAAACTTCTCCCTTACAATGCTAATCATGTAAAACAAACACACGACACTGTGAGCGTGAACATGTGAATGCACACACAGAGCTCCCTTTAAAAAAAAAAAAAAACCTAGATAATCAAAGTAACAAAATATCTGGTAATAGACTCATAGAAAGGAATTATTTTGAGGTGCTTCTAAACAAGAGACTCCTCAAATCAAAAGTAGCTTCATCCCCAAATTGGTAATAAATCATAGATTTTAGTCTACTTGACTTCTAATACTTCTCATGGGCAAATCTGTTTCATGCCTCTTTGCTGCCTCTCTGGCCTTTACCCTCCACCTCCTTGGCTTCTCCTTTGGTGGCCACCATTTTTGTACCCATATTTCCCAAGCTCCTCTTCTTCTGCTGGCCTCTAGGTGTTACTGTTTTCATGGACTCTCCTAGGACAAGTCCATAAGTACAATTATCTACAATGATTATAGTGTGCATCTCTATACCAGACCTTTTGACTACATTTTCAGATGTTGTAATCATTGAACTTCATATAAACAAAGCTGATCAGGAACAACATCTCTCTGTTTTGGTTTGGATATGATGTATCCCTCGCAAAGCTCCCGTGCTAATGCAGGAATGTTCTGAGGTAAAATGAATTGTGAGAGCTATATTTTAATTAGTCTATCCTAGCTTGAATGGACTGATTGAGTGGCAACTGTAGGCAGATGGATCATGGCTGAAGGAGTGGGTCACTGAAGGCTTGCTATAGAAAGGTGCATATTCCCCTGAGGCCCCTTCCCTCAACTCTCCCTCTGCTTCGAAGCTGCCATGAGAAGAGTGGCTTCCCTCTGCCACACCCTTTCCATCATGATGAGCTGCCCAGTGGACCCAATGCAATGGAGTCAGTCATCTATGGACTGAGACCTCTGATACTGTGAGTGAAAATCTACCTTTCCTCCTCTGAGTTGTTCTTCACAGGTATTCTGGTCACAGTGATGCCAAACTGACTAACAGGTTCCACTTGAAATAAAATGTTTCCTTCTTTAACATTAATCCTCCTATAAACAAGCAAGGTACCTAGAAGTCAAACTAAATTTTCTTCTTGCTGAGACCCTTACTCTGTGATTAGTGGTTCTCAGCCTAAGGTGTACATTGGAATTACTTAGGAATTTTTTTTTTAAATACTGATGAATAGAGAACATGTATTCTGACACAGTATCCTATGAATCCATAAACTCTTCAGCAGGCTTACCAACACTGCTTAGGTTCAACTTGATATCACTCACTCCACTAAGTGCCACAAGCCTACCCTCCCACCCTTAACCTTCCTAGCATACACACATGGGAAGTAATCATCAGTAGCAAGTAAATGACAAATAACAGGTAAAATGCCTTCCTGAAGAGCTTATGAATACCACATCTGAATACAATTGGAAATTACTTAAGCAAAACAGATACGTCTAAATCACACAAAAATAAACACTTATTTTGTGGAGCAGTCATCAGAGCTCTCAGTTTGTGTTAGTATGTTTAAAGGCATCCATTCATTTTATAAGTAGTTACATCCTAATTTGTCTAAGTAAATTAAAATTCATTCTGAAGAACAAAAATGAACTCTGGCATTTTTCACTATCTACCTAGGCATTTCCATGGGAGAGAAAAGGCTAGCAAAATTGAGGCACTTATAAAGTCTGAAATGGAATATTCAGAAGTTTCCTTAAAGCAATATTACACCAGGATAACTCTATAAAGAACAGGCTACCTTGTACATACATGTACACTCAGTTACAACAACAACAAAACCTAATTTAAATGTTAAACATTCCAAAGGTAAGACCAAAAACTCTGAACTTACTAGAAGAAAACAAAGGGAGATACTTCAAGACATTGGACAAGAAACAATGTTCTGGATAGGAACCCGAAAGCAAAGGAAACAATCAATATGGTGAAGAGACAACCTTCACCATAGAATGAGAGAAACTATATGATACTCATATGACAGAGGGTTAATTATAAAAACTCAAAAAACTTTACAATAACAACAAAAAAACCAAGTAACTCAATTAAAAACCGGCAAATGAATGGACACTTCTCAAAAGAAGAAATACTGATGTCCATCAATTATGTGAAATAATGCTCAATATCACTATCAGGGAAATGCAAATCAAACTACAATGAGACATGATCTCATCCCTGCTAGAATGGTTATTTAAAAACCAAAAAGAACAACAAATGCTGGTGAGAATGTGAAGAAAAAAGAACTCTAATGCACCTTGGTGGGGATGAAAATTAATACAATCATTACAGAGAACATTATGGAGGTCCTTTACAAAACTAAAAATAGATCTTCCATACAACTCACCTATCCCATTTCTGAAAGTGAATGAGATCAGTATACCAAAGAGATACATGCATGTGCATGTTTATCAAGGCAGTGTCCATGATAGCTAATATAAGTGATCAGCCTATATGTCCATCAACTCTTGAGTAAATAAAGAAAATGTGGTATATATACACAATGGAATATCATGCAGCCATAAAGAATGAAATTCCATAATTTGTAACAAAATGGATGACTCTGGAGGACATTAGGTAAAAAAATAGGCCAGAAATACAAAGACAAGTGCCATATGTTCTTTCTCATATGTTGAAGTTAAAAGACGTCAACCCAAATGTATAATAGTAACAATCAGATGTTGGGCAGGGTGTGTGTGGTTCAGGAAAGTTAGATAAAGGGAGGATGGATTTGATCCATATTTGTTGTATGCATGTATTGAAATATCATACTACTATCATACTGAAGCCAATTAATATAGACAATATATGTTAATGAAAATGAAATAAAATAATTTTTAAAATAAAATACAATAGCACCTTAAGTGCTTTTAAAGTGCTGTCCACTATAAAATCAGTCAACACAGCTATTAAAAGGAGTCAGTGAGTCTTGCCAAATATAGCAATTTTGGACCTGAAGTTCCATGTCATATCCAAATTTAACTTAGAAATAATATTAATAAGCATATAATCATTGTGTATTATAAAAGATTAATATTTTCAAACTCTTAAGAAACTATTCTTTAAAAAACTCAAAATTTCTCCCACAAAAATTAAATTTGACATCAATGAAGGCACAATTTTTTTCTATTCATATCAATAATGTATATAATCTTTTAGAATAAGTATTAATATAAGGAATTATTTGAAACATATATGTATATGTGTGTGTGCATATGTATTCATATGTTTGTTCTTTTTAGAATAAATATAAACAAATCCATTCAGTTTTATGGTAAGAAAATCAACAGAGTCTCTCATAAGATCATTTCCAGACTACATATCTGGAATTTCTTCTCTTCTCAGTGCCAGCAGACCTTCAATGCCTTGATATATAACTGTCCCAGGAGAGGACCAAAACCTTTGATTACCCTTAGATTATCAATAGTTAACAATGGACAAAGTAGTTTGCTCAAGAGCTTTAATAAACAAAGGCATTCTGGATCTAGGGTGGGAATCAGAGTGGAGTAATATCCACACGTGAAGTCTTCCTTGTACTGCTCTACTTTCTACCTTCAAAGTGAAACATATATGCCAAGAAATGTAGTATTCATTTAAAAAGATTGATAACTTATTCTCAATTCAGATTACCTATTTTCAGGTGGAAATAAAGAAACTACTGAGAATATAAAAGACAACAAGAAAACTCATTTACAGAAATTTTAAAATTATACTTAAAAATAGCTCCTACTATGCAATGGATTACATGACTATAACTTGAGAGAGACTGATACACTTCTTGCTTACTTTCTATCTCCCCCTGGGAATGTCTCTGAAATCAAGAAAATTGGGAGAAATAACAAATAATCTCTAAGCACACTATAATTATACAATTATATAATTAGATTAAATAAATGATGAGCTTTCATACTTTGGTTAATTGGAGCATGTTGCTTTTCCTAACATTTGACTCCTGATATGCAGACAATGAGAATATTCTTTCATAGACAGTCTACACGACTCTTCCAGTTTTCATGTCTCACACTATTAAGTGTATGTGCTGAAGACTTCATCATATCTTCCTTTCTTGTTTCAATAGCATAGGGGATGAGGTGCTTTATGAGTTGTAATTCATACAGTCTTCAAAATGTTGGCAAAAGTTAATGAACTTGGCTTAGCAAAAAGAGAGAAATTGCAACTATATTTAACTACTTTACAATTTTATTTTGTCTGCCTTCATGTTTTTCCTTCACTAAGCTCTGCTTAAGATATTTCAGGAACAGCAAAGGAAATGCAACTCTGATAATATATTCAGCAATCTATCTTTTCTCTGAGAAATTTCAGATTATGTAACCAAGCACTTCCCAGAGAAGCTTTGTTGATGTCTGATGCTCAAGGAGTATGTTTATGTTTTTGTCAATATTTTAAAAAATTTTCTTAACAATATTTTAAAAAGTTAAATACTTTAATATTTCTATTTAAAAATGAAAATAGAGTCAAATGTCACTAATAATTATTCTAGCTAACAAAACAACCAGTGTAAGTGGATGTTCACAGAAGTATTATGTATAATGACTCAAACTGGACACAACAGAAATGTCTACCAACTGATGCATTAATGAACAAAATAAAGTATACCCATTAAAGGAAACTCTATTCATCAATAAAAAGAAACAAATTACTATGCTGTATGCTATGACATGGACAAATCCCAAAAACATTATGCTAAGTGAAAGGAGCTGGATGCAACAGAATATTGAATAATTACAGTTAAATGAAAAGTCCAGTAAAAAGCAAATCTACAGATACATAAATTAGGTTAATTATTGCCTGAGGAGAAAGAGGGGCAGGAGGAAACACTAAATGTGCATAGGGGATCTTACTGAGGTGATAAAAATGTTCTGAAACTGATATATGATAACGGTGGCCTCACTTGGTAAATTTCTAAAAAATCTTTGAATTTTACCCTTGAGATGGGTGAATTACATGAAATATAAACTATGACTCAATAAATCTATTTCAAAAAACATACCACTTTAAGGAATGCACTTTCTTGCAAAAATTTACAACTTGAATTATAAAACATAAAAACACACACTTTCAGAAGATAAAACTTTATAGGTATCCTATTTCCTTCAGTAGAAATTGCCATGGAGATTTCAAAACAGAATGAAGAATTCCTGGATTAAAAATATTGAAGAGTAACGGTTAAGCACTAGTTTCCATCTCCTATAGATTTGAGGATGGGGTCTTTATCATATAAAATGTCAAACTAAATTACCATTGCCATCATCATGATCGTACTTATAATAGTGATAAATAGGTGCTTATCATATGGCAATAAAAGAGCCTTTGCTGTGTACCAAGGCCTGTACTGGTTATTCACATTGTACCATTTGCCACAGGTTTTTTGTTCCATTTTGTTTTATATTTAAGTGAACAAATACAACAACCCTGTGGCGGTTACTTGCATTTTGTATGAACAAACTAGGAGTTTTGAGATGTAAGTAATTAGTCCCAGGCCATCAACATGGATGGTAAATAGTGGACATAAGAAATTAATCCCAAACCCACCAATCAACAAAGCCTGAGCATAATTTTTACATCATGTCCTTTTGAATAAGTAGACAAACACCAACGGATAGGCACACCAAATACTGAGAAAATTCATGACAAACTAGGTGTTTTTGCTCATAACCCTGCTGGGTGTCAGTGGAAATGAGCCTGAATTCTGCAAAGATGAACTGGAAGGAAAACAAAGCCCTTTCCTGACTTCAGATGCACAGGACTTTCAGGTAAATGGCAAGGAGAATAAAACACCAGGAAACATGACAGATACCTATTTGACAACCTGAGTCATGTCTAATATTTAGTAAATACCCATTCATGTGAGTATTTTCCACATATAAAATAATACTGCTTAAAGCTCATTAATTTTTCAGACAGTGGTATATTTATTTATAAGAGGATTTCACGGTGATATATAACCATTGCTCAGATTTGATAAAAAGCCAAGCATTCAAGAGAATTAGACTTGCCAGTGGTAACAGTGACCTGACTGTAGTTTGCAAAGTGTGGGCTATTCCTAAGTAATTTAATGTACCACAAAAAGAGGGCAGTGACATCAAATTACAAACAGGGACATTAGTCCATTTTTTTATTCTCTTTCAACTCTGCTGATTACATCAAATAGGAAGTACCAATTGGTAATGAAAGACATGTTAAAGGGGTAACAGCACTTGCCAATCTCCATTTTCGTCAAAAAACCAGATAACCTTAGGGTGAGAGTTTTGGGAGGCAGCTGTATCAAGGGTCATTTAATAACATACTTTTGTTGTCACTGCATTTATGCGGCACTGACCTTATATTAACACAAGTTTTTCAACTAGAAAATAAAAAGTTTCCTGTGCAAAAAAAAAACTTGATGAAATAACAATGGTCAATATGTTTAAGGAAAAATGTCAATAAACAGTACAGGTATTACATGGATATGGTGGAAGTCACTATGGTAGTATCTAAATGACAGAAGTTTGAGATACTTAAAGACAATAGTTATCAAATCCTGTCACACCATCATATGTATCAAATCTGCATCAGAAAATAAGAAAGTTAAGAGCTGCCATAACTAAATTGCTGTTCTGGACTTCAGAGGGCTGGCCCTTCTCTTGATTGCAGAGAATTTATTTAGGGTGCTGAAAATAGGCATTCACAAACTCGGGGCTTGCCTTAGGCAAACCACTAGGACTCTGTTTTACTTTGCTAACCCTTGGGGAGGTAGGTAAAGTCATGCATATTACCCTCAAGGAACCACCTGCTTTCCCTTGCCTGCATCAAACCCTATCCTTAAATCTTCATTCACATTATGATACAAAGGTTTCCTACCTGTAGAGTTTCCTTCTGAACCCTTCAACTTTAGAGTTTTTACACAAATCAAGACATACAGGTACAAGACGTACTTTTCAGACTGTCCTAAAATCTAGGTCCTTTTCAGCAGATAGGAAATGATGCAATGTACACATCAACTTTACACTCCAGAAAATAATTTATCTCTCATCTCTCACAGTATCATAAGGTCACCTAGATGAGTCAGAAGTGATGTTTTTCATAAAGCTGAGAGGTTGATTTACACCCTAGCCCCAATTCTAAGGAGAAATCAGAGGCACATCACTTCTTGCAGTGTACCCCACACTCTTGCAGTGTACAGAGCCTAGATAGTATTTCCCAAGATATGGTTTTAGGACTAGGCATATAAGAATTGCCTGGGGATTTGTTTAAAATTAAGATTCTCAGGTTGGAGAAGTTCCAATCTTTATAACTTGAATGAGAGTGAATGGGGTCTGGGCAACTGAATTTAAAGATAGCCCTCTAAATTATTCTTACACAAGTTAGCATTTGAGAACCTCTACTATGTCTCTTGTGCACCCAACTCTCAAGGTGTCCTTTTATAACTTGGGACAGTAAAGTCTAGAGTTCTATTGCTTTTCAGATGATTAAATTATGCATGCCTTCAAATTTCTAGTTTTATTTTCCTCATCATATCTCTGTTGACTTGCTGCTTGTTTAGCCACCAAAACAACGTTTTAAAAAAATAAAGGTAAGAAGAGGAGAAAGAGGGACACGGGAATTATGAACTGGGTGGGCAACTGGGATACCTAATACAGCAGCTGTTTTGTGGGATTTCTGGACAGAGTATATAAAATCTTTGACTTTATACAGCCTCTGTCCTTGCTCCTGGGCTGTGTTGTAAGTGCACAGGATTTGGCTGCCCAGCAGTTAATGCTGTGAGGGTAACACCCACACTCCACTCTTGACCCTGCCTCCCCAGCTTTTCCAAAATGTATCTTCTTAACAGCTGACACCATCTGGAGAGTTGGGAAACAAAAGAGCACTCAGTTTCTAATTTGATTTTACAACTCCTAGATTTTATTTATTTTTTGCCCTTAAAGTGAAGGAGTTTAATATAATACATGGTATTCTAACTTGTTTCCATTCCTAAATACAAAGAATGAAGACAAGAATGACCAAAAACTATGGTACCTGGTTTTTGTTTGTTTTGGTCTTAACAATTGACAGGAACTGATAAAATTAAAATTCTTTCAGGTCAGTGAGAATGTCCTCTCTTACAAAATTCATTTTTGGTCAGGGAGTCTGTGGGAATATGTCACAGCTGTGGAAATGATAAGTCATGCATATATAGTTCAAGTCTCAAACTTGAACTTTGGAATCGGAAAAGAACATTTGATATAATTAAAAAAGAGCAGAAAATGCCTGGTTTAATCAAAGCTTGTGCATGTACTTGAAACCCCTCCAAATTCAAATAGTGTATGCCCAAATGCCTTTTTTACAAACCACCTTTTTTTTTTCTCCTGCAGGACAAAATATTTCCTCTCACTAAAATGTGAAATATTATCTTCTAAAGCACAAATGGATTCATAGCTTCAAAAGCACTGGTGGATTTATGAACACAGATGCACTTCAGTAGAGAATCAATATGTGAAAATCATTGAGAACAACAGAAGCAGAATTAAAGGAACCAAATCACCACTATGATGAATTATTATGTGGTCTTTGAAATCATGTTTTGTGAAAACTACTTAGTGATCTGAGAATGTGCTCATGCTAAAATGTAGAGAAGGTAAGATGCAAAAACTGCATGATTCCTATACTTTGCATACACGAATATATCTGTATTTTTATGTATTGATATATCTAAGCCTACATATTTACTGCACTTGTTTATATGCTGTCTATAGCAAGAGCTCTCAGGGTTGCTGAATTTTGAAATACTAATCCTTCCTTCTTATGTTCATCTGTATTCTAAATTGTGTGCAAATCCAAATATAATTTTAATAATATTTTAAAAAATCAACACTTTATACTGTTAGAATTTTAAATATTTTAAAATGTTATTAGAAAAAGTTCACTTTATAAATCAAATATCAGGGCTTTAGAGCTACTACATCAATGGGTAAGGATAGTTTTGGAGAAGAGTTGTGGGAACTTCTTTCCAGATTTTAGTAAATATCTTTTAACAAAGATGAAAGATGAATATTGTCACTTTGTGGGAAACAAGCATTTGCTGCAATAAATGGGAAAGTATCTATTCAATCCCATTTTCAATTATGTTTCGCAATGGAAAATTTCTGTAGTTTTTCTTACATTCTAATATTAATTCAAAGCATTATGTATAATCTGTAACACACATGTGCTGTGTGTACATACATATATACATACACATATGTACATTAAATTCACATATATGTATGTGAATAAATAAGTATCTATCTATCTATCTATATATATATATACGTATATATGAATAATCATTTTTCTGGTGAATATTGGTGACATTAACTTGAACTAATGAATGTTCCCTGGCAGTTTGTCTCCATTTGCTGAAGACTGAAACATGATTACGGCTTTACCATATGAAATACCAAACTTGGTCAATTAACCAAAAAAGGGGATTGGGCAAAAACTATATATAAACAAGGTCCTGAAAATAACTTCATCATCCCTTGGGAAATTATGGATTTTTCTTACTCCTATCTATTTAGCTTATAATTACATTTTGCCACAAATATGTTATTCTTTTCTTTTTAGGTCACTGCTTTTGGATCTGGGAATCCCCCTTCTTTTTTAAATAACAAAATCCAGGAATATGCTTATCTGACTGCTTGACTGAGAGAATGAAAGCATGACAATTACTTATCAAAAGAAGGATAATGAAGCTGCCAAAGTGACATTTTTTTTATTGTAAACAAATGGGATACATGTTGTTTCTCTGTTTGTACATGGTGTAAAGGCATACCATTTGTGTAATCATAGATTTACATAGGGTAATGTTGTTTGATTCATTCTGTTATTTTTTCCCTTCCCCCAACCCCTCCCACCCCTCTTTTCCCTTTATACAGTCCTTCCTTCCTCCATTCTTGCCCCACCTTCCTAACCCTAACTCTAACCCTAACACTAACCCCTCCCTCCCCCCATTATGTGTCCTCATCCACTTATTAGCGATATCATTTGTCCTTTGGTTTTTTGAGATTGGCTTATCTCACTTAGCATGATATTCTCCAATTTCATCCATTTGCCTGCAAATGCCATAATTTTATCATTCTTCATGGCTGAGTAATATTCCATTGTATATATATATACCACAGTTTCTTATCCATTTATCAATTGAAGGACATCTAGGTTGGTTCCACAATTTGGCTATTGTGAATTGAGCAGCTATGAACATTGATGTGGCTGTATCTCTGTAGTATGCTGATTTTAAGTCCTTTGGGTATAGGCCGAGGATGGGATAGCTGGGTCAAATGGTAGGTCCATTCCAAGTTTTCTAAGGAATCTCCACACTGCTTTCCAGAGTGGCTGCACTAATTTGCAGCCCCACCAGCAATGTATGAGTGTACCTTTTTCCCCACATCCTCGCCCACACCTGTTGTTGCTTGTATTCTTGATAATCGCCATTATAATTGGGGTGAGAGGGAATCTTAGTGTAGTTTTGATTTGCATTTCTCTTATTACTAAAGATGGTGAACATTTTTTCATATGTTGTTTCATATGATTGCTTGTAGATCTTCTTCGGTGAAGTGTCTGTTCATTTCCTTAGCCCATTTGTTGATTGGGTTATTTGTATTCTTGGTGTAGAGCTTTTTGAGTTCTTTATATATTCTGGAAATTAGTGCTCTATCTGAAGTATGAGTGGCAAAGATATTCTCCCACTCTGTAGGCTCTCTCTTCACATTGCTGATAGTTTCCTTTGCTGAGAGAAAGCTATTTAGTTTGAATCTATCCCAGTTATTGATTCTTGCTTTTATTTCTTGTGCTATGGGAGTCCTGTTAAGGAAGTCTGATCCTAAGCCAACAAGGGGAAGATTTTTACCTACTTTTTCTTCTATAATCTGCAGGATCTCTGGTCTGATTCTGAGGTCCTTAATCCATTTTGAGTTTAGTTTCATGCATGGTGAGAGATATGGGTTTAGTTTCATTCTGTTGCATACGGATTTCCAATTCTCCCAGCACCATTTGTTGAAGAGGCTATCTTTTCTCCATTGCATATTTTTGGCCCCCAAAGTGACATTTTGTAAACATGTAAATAAAATTATTTTCATTTACTTGCTAAACATCTTTCAATGGATTTCCATTTCACTTAGAAGAAAACCTAAAATTCTTGCCATAGGTACTGTGCTGCACAAAATCAAACATTTCCAGCTCACCTGTTGCACTGGTCATGAACTGTGCTCTTGTCGTGAGGGTTTTCTTTATGACCTGGGAACGAGTGAGGCTGTGCCTGTCTTTAGGCCTTTGCACTTGCTACTCTTCTACCCAGAAAGTGCCTCTACTATATTATATCTAAGGTATGGCTGGCTGCTCGTCACTCAAGTCAAAACTTAAACATGTTACAGCCTCAGGAGGAACATGAGTCTCTTTACTGCATCTCTCACTAATGCATAAGCATGTCACCCTCATCATACTGTAAAATTATTTGTGTAATCACTATTTGTTGGCTACCTGTCCACCACTAATAATACAAACCCCAGAACAGAATGGACCTTGTCTGTCCTTTTCACAAGGCACAGGGTCTAAGATACAGAACGCTCTGGGGTTATTTGTTGAATAAAGGAATGAATGAAATAGACTGTCTCCAAAGATGACTGTGGACTTGTACCATCTCTGTATATCCATCATGCTAATTCTCCTGAGAAGTAAAGTTAACTTTCTACCCTTTTAATCTAAGCTGGTCTTGTGATTTGCCTTTGATCAAGAGTACTCAGTAGATGTGACACTTTGCCAGTTCTAGGCCTAGTCCCTAATAGATCTTGTACTTTAATTATTGTGTCTTTGGGTCCTGAGCTGTCACAAAAACACTTGGATAACAGGTAAAGAATCCAAATATAAAAGACTGCAAAGAGAAAGTAGAGACTTACCAGCCAGCAACCATTCTGGCCAGTCTACCATAGCACCAGACTTGTGTGCAAAGCTCTCTAGGACACTGCAGCTGCACAAAACCTCTGCAAACAATATCACATGGAAAAGAGATGGGGAATCTCTGCCTTGCATTGCCCCAAAGCAGAATCCAAAAGGGTTGGTGGTGTGTTAAACCAAAAGAGCTTCAAGTGATTTGTATGCAGCAAGAAATAACCTGAAGCAGTCATTCCTACCAGAAACTGAATGTTGTTGCAATAAAAATCTAAAAATACAGGCATTGGCTTTGGAACCACACAGAGTAGAGACAGTTGGTAAAGAGACTTAATAAGAATTGAAAGAGCAATGAAGAAATTGACACTAGAAGCTAGAGAAGCATACATGCTTTCTCAAAAGTACTAAAACATCAGTGAGATTAATGATACTGTAACTTGGAACACAGAATACATTCCTGATGAACTTGTGACTTTGGCAGAGGGGGTTTTCAGGCCAAATGCCAAATGCACTAATTGGCTTCTTTTACTTGCATATGACAGAGTAGTGCAAGAGAGATGAGCTGAAGAATGAACTGAAGTTTGAAGAATTTATTAAAACTATAGTGGCCCTAGGATAGTATCTCCAGATTGTAAAATATTCTCAAAGTAAGGTACATCCACAGAAAAAAAGTGGTGCTATCAGTGACACCTGACTTATGGTAAGCACCTAATGATGCATTGACTGTACAACTCCTCATTAAAACTTGGAAAGACTCAAGCACCTCACAGATTCTCTTGGTGATACAAACCTGTTATACTTCTTCAGTCTGTTAGTACATCAGGCATTTGACACAAAAATACATATCTACATAATCAAGATCACATTTTATATAAAGATCACAATATTTCATTGTCAGGCATTAGTTACCAAGAACTTGATTTTGGAGGTAATTTTTTATAGGGTACATCTGTTCTTATAGAATTCCTAAAACACCTAAAACATCCCTCCATTCTCACATATTAGAAAAAAATTGTTTTAAGAAACAAATAATAAAATCCTATGACAAAATAAGTTTTTGGTAAATGTGCTTTCCTATAAGTTTACCTGCATGAATGTAGACCACAGATAAACATTTTAAAAGTACACTGAAACTGATTACTTCATAAAGTTCATTGTAGAGGATGCTACTTATCCTATTCTGTTCTGTTCTATTCTATTCTATTCTATTCGCTATTCTATTCTGAGGATGCTAGTGACAGATTTCTTTCTAACTTTCATACTAAATTTTTATTTACTCTAGATACTTCATTTTGTGTGTGTGTGTGGACAGGTCTCACATAAGTAGTACTGATCTGGCTTTCTTCTTCAAAGTATAGAGTAAAACACATGGCTCCTCTGCATGAACAAGATCTGCAGTCTCAAAATTTGTTCTCTGATGTTAGTTTTGAATTCATTTTTAAAAATCTTCACATTTAGTTTTTTTTTTCTCTCAGAGGAAATTTGTGAATTTTAATAACCAGTCTCTCATGTCTTCCTAAAAGGGTAAGGTATTTTAACCAATGAATTGATCTTGTCTTATTTTTCAATTTATCACTGTGGGCTATAATTTGGATTTCAAATCTTTCCCAAAGGCACATGTGTTAAAGCCTTAGCTCTCAGCTTAGCATGGCTGGGAGGTTTGGAAGCTTCAAAAGGTGGGGCCTTATTGGGAGGTCTTCCAGTCATAGGGGCATATCTCTGATGGAGATAGTGGGACTACAGTCCCCTCCTCTTTCTCCTCTTTTGAGGCCCTTCAGGAAGTATGCAACTTTGCTCTGCTACACATTCCTCACCATCATGTGTTGCTGCCTCACAAGTCATAAAACAATAGACCAACTAAGATGGACTGAAACCTGCAAAACTGTGAACCAAAATAAACTTTTCCTCTTTTTAAGTTGGTTTTCTCCAGAATTTTTTCACAGTAATGAACACCTAACCCATCATTTAATTGGCATTTTTCTAAAACTTTTAAGTGTATAATATTTTATTATATGAATGCACCACTAATGGTTTAATCATACTCACTTTCAAAGAGTGGGTGGTCAAGATTTGCTACTATCAAAATTGTCATGAACAATTTTGCACTTAAAATCTTCTTCCCCTATCTTATTTTTTCTAGGAATAGAATCTCCTGCCTAAAAGGTCTTAAATTATCAAATTATATTAGAAAGATAATACAAATTTGGATTCTCACCTTCAGGGTGTCTACCTCAGGTGTATACCTTGTCAGCACCAAATGTTGTCATTATTCAGAAGTTTGTTGATGGGACTAGTAAAAGGGTATTAAATGTTTAATGAACATTTCTTGGCTTATTAGGAAGACTCTGCCCTCTCGGTGATGCTTCATTCATCTCATGTTTTCAAACGTCTTCTTGCCTATTTATCCTTTCGAGCTGTGTCTATCCATGTTCTAATTCTACACTTTTGAAAATAAGTAATATTAAGTGTGGTGCTGTGGTCTGAATATTTCTTCTCTATAAATGCATGTGTTGGAATGTAATCATCACCCTGATCATATTAGGAGTTGGGCATTTTGGAGGTGATTCATTCTACATGGTGGAGTCTTCACCAATGGGACTAGTGCTATTATTCAGGAGACACACAATGCTACCTTATCCCTTCCACCATCTAAAGATTCAGAGAAAAGGTATCATCTGTGGGCCAGACAGGAAACCTCAGCAGACACATCATTTGCTGGTATATCTTGGACATTTTAGCCTCCAGAACTGTGAGAAATAAATTTATAGTATTTATAAGTCACCCAGTTTATGACATATTATTCTAGCAGTCTGAATGAATTATGACAATAGGAAATTTCCAGTTTCCAAGTGTAAAGATTGTTCCTGTCCACAAAGTGCTAAACTGAGAATCTCTACTAAGTAAATACTCTAAAAATTGAAAATACTTATGTAAATATATATCTCCTAAAACAATATTTACAATAATGAAAAAGACAAAAATAAGTGTCTATTAATATTGAAATGGTTATAAATAATACACCCATAGAGTAAAATATTAGATGTTAGAAAAGATGCTTATAGAAGTGGCTACTGATAAAATGTTAAGTAAAAATATATTGGAATTAAAGGGCATTTAAAACATTTAATATGGAAAAATTCTCCTATACAATGTTTAATAATGTTAGTTAAAATATCTTTTTTCTAATAAAATTTTAAAAGGGAAGATAAGGAGGTATTTCACACACCAATTAAAGTTATGCTATAGCTTAAGGCATTCTTTCGGGTCAGCCCAATTTCTCAGTGAAGGATGGTTAGTACAACCTTGATGTACCTGTCAAACGATGGCTTCTCCCCACAGTCGAAGGCGTCCTGGAGCTCCTTGACAAGATTAGCCTGGCCTGGTAGACGAAAGAGACCCTCTTCTTTCAGCCCTCTTTGTCGGATAAAGTCCACGCACTGTTCCACCAGCATTGGAGCCAGACGGTTCCCATATCTCTTCTCATAACGGACAGTGTCTTCTAGTTTCTGTCCAAAAATACCTAAGAAAATAAGAATCACAGTGATTTTAAGCAATTTGTTTTCTCTTATTTTTTTGTTTTAAACCCAATATAATGGAAAAACAAAGACTAGAATGCCCATGAGCACTGGACATTTGTTATTTCACATTATTATACCATCAAATTCATGGTATTTATTCCTTTGGATGGAAAGGCTTTTCCTAACGCTGCTCCTTTCTCCTGTGCTCCATGTGTAGCTCAAAACCAAGATAGAAATAGTTCAAGATATTCCCTTTGAATTAAAAAAAATACATGTAATTTAAATTTTGGGTTTTCTTTTTCTTTGAGTAAGGAATTAAAAGCCAAATGTAGAAATTTTCTGAAAATAATCAAATTTTACTTTGGTTACAGTTTTGTCTTTATGTCCGATTTGAATTTGTAGTCCAAATGCTGTTCATTTCTCTTTTCTCTTTTTGTTTTTAATCAAGTTGTGATGCCATGATTGTCATTAAAGTAATAACACTAGGAAAATAAAAACTGACTGTTCTGCCATATGAAATATTTCAGAAAGCATTTGCTCCTGGTGACCTTAAACTATTAATGTATTTGAAAGATGAGAATTAAAATTATGAAGCACTGAATACTAAAAGTGGTGAGGTGGAGTCATGGCAGCTTGCCCTGGCCGAGGGTATTTCATCACTCACATTGTCTGGAATTGCCAGCACACTGTGGTAATAAAGAGCAGGCAGACTTTTAGTTTCACTGCTGACTTTAAAATATCTCCAAACCATGCATTCCTTTCTGAATGTCTCTGGGACTGAACAACCAGAGTATTCCACCCTTGGCATTCACTGATAGAGACAATGCTTCTAAAATATATTAAAATTAGTTAGTAACTTTGCAAAAGTTTTCAACTTGTGAGAAAAGGTGAGAAGGGGGCAAACGTGTTACTTCAATTTTTTCAGGTGAAATGAATATCATTAAATGGTTTTATTGCTCTAATGAGTTTCAGGAAAAGGGGAGAAATATAAATACTGTGTTGAAATTTGGAAGTCTCCAAAATGTTTGGGGAATCTTAACAGTCTTTAGGTTAAGGATTTGATAATAACTAGAGATACTTTGCCTTCCCACATATAAAAAAAATTATTTATGGATTCAGTAATGCAAAACCATCACAGTCTAAGCAATAAAGACTTGCAACCAAAGGAAATGTTCTTAGCCTAGATAAATACAATAACAACAAACAAAATGATTCTACCTCTGGTTAAATCTAGTACCCCTTAGTACTAGATTTTAGGAAGTAAAGTTGAGTGACCTAATATCATTACTCAAGCACATACAAAACAATTAGAAAAGGGCATTTTCTAAGGGCAGCAAAGATTAGACAAGGTAAAAGGTTTAGTTTAATGTGTAGACTTTAGAACAAACAGTTCCTTGATAATGGTGTATCAAACATTATTCAGTAACTCAAAGCCAATCACATGCCTATTTTCTCTTGGCATCTCTACTCTAGAAGATAGATAAATAACTTCTCCCACTTCTTGTGCAGTGAGGTGACCTTATGGTAGCGATAGTGCTGCCAAGAAATCTCATGGTGCCCTCAGGAAGCTTATTTTACTTGGTGAAAGGAAATCAGAATTGCTCCTGTTTTTTTTTTTTTTCCTTTTTTCTTTCTTTTTTTGGTATGGAAATTGAACCCAGGGGTTCTTAACCATGGAGTCACATTCCCAACTCTTTTTATTTTTTATTTTGAGACAGGGTCTCACTAAGTTGATGAGGCTGACTTTGAACCTGTGGTCCTCCTTCCTCATTGTCTAGAGCTGCTGGGATTATAGGCATGTGCCCTGGCACTCAACCCTGTTTTTTGTTCTTAATGAACTAAGAATGGGAAAATTACAATAACTTGAAGAGAAATCAAGGTGTAGTTATCAAAAGAAAGGAAACACATTCTCGGTGGCAATAACAACAGACAATTACCACAAAAGGCACAGCAGGTATGAGACCAAGAGGTAGCAACATGAACTTCAGGAAGTGCAGGCATTAGATCATGCTTCCTCTCTAGGGCTTGGAGTTATCACTTGGATATTTTTTTAAACCTTCTTTAACTGATAACACAAAAACTGTACACATTTATGGGGTACCTTGTGAGGACTCAATCCATGTACACACTGTATTAAGGTTAAACAAGATTAAATGTATCTATTTCCTTAAACATTTATCATTTCTTTATAGTGAAAACATTAAAAGTCCTTTATTTTAGATTTTTGAAATGTACATTACTATTACTATAGTCATCCTACTGTTCAACAGCACACAAGAATTTCTTGCTCCTAGCTAACTGTAACATAGCAGCCATTGATGAATCTCTCTCTTCATTCCTCTTCTGCCCCTGGTATAAACCATTCTATTCTCAACTTCTATGAGACCAGCTCCCTTATATTCTTCTTGTGAGATCATTGCGCTACTTGTTTATCTGTGTCCTGCTTCTTTCACTTATCATAACAATCTCCACTTCCATCCATGCTGTAAAGGACAGAACTTCATTCTTTATATTGCTGGGATTATGAGTATAATAATGGGTGAGTTTTATTTCTTTCCTTATGTCTTGTAACAGTTCCTTTGTTATTTCTGAATCCTCTTCAATAAATGTTACTCTTATAATCAGGAGAAAATTAAAAAAAAAAAAAAAAAGCATTCCGTGGTATATATTTACTACATTTTCTTCATCCATTCATCAGTCCATGGATGCTTAGGTTGTTTCCATTTCTTGGCTATTGTTTACAATGCTACAATAAACTTGGAAGTACAGATTCTCCACAGCATATTGATTTCATTTCCTCTGAGTATATATACATAACAGCTGAGGGAACAGTGGATTATGTGGTAGTTCAATTTTTAATGTTTCAAGGTAACTCCTTATTGTTTTCCATAAAGGCTGCACTAATTTACATTCTCACCACCAAGTGTACAAGGTTCTCTTTTCTCCAAGTCCTCACCAGCAATTGTTGTTGTTTGTCTTTTTAATGATCGCCATTCTTACTGAAGTGTAGTAATATCTCATTGTGGTTTTAATTTGCACTTCCCAGATTACTAGTGATGTAGAGCATTTTTTCACATTGCTGTTTGTTATTTGTATGTCTTCTCTTGAGAAATGTCTATTTATGTCTATTGCCCAATTTTTAATCAGGTTTTTTTTTTTTTCTATTGAGTTTTCTGGGTTCCTTATTTATTCTGGATATTAATCCCTTTTCAGATATGTAGTCAAGTTTGCAAATTTGCAAGTATTGTCTTCTATTCTGTAGGCTGTCTCTTCACTCTGTAATCCCATTTGCTGTGCAGAAGCATTTTACTTTGATGTAATCCCATTTATCTATTTTTTGCATTGTGGACCTTGTGCTTTTGAGGTCTTATCCAAAAAAGTCCTTGCCCATTTCACTGCCCTAAAATGTTTCCCTATGTTTTCTTCTCGTAGTTTGATAATTTTGTGTCTCATGTTTAAATCTTCAATCTAATTTAATTTGATTTTTGTAACTGATAAGAGATAGGGGTCTAGTTTCATTCTTTTGCATATGGATATCCAATTTTCCCAGTCCTCTTTATTTAAAAGACTATCTTTTCTCCAATGCATGTTCTTAGCCCCTTCATCAAAAATCAGTTGGTTGTAGACGTGAGGATTTATGCCTAGGCTCTCTATTGATCTTTGGTGTCTGGGTTCAATACCATGCTTTATTGATTATTATAGCTTTGTAGTATATTTTGAAGTCAAGTAGTATAATGCCTCCTTCTTTCAATTATTACTGTCATTTTCTAGTAATTTATAATATTGGTAAATTCTTAAAATGAGTAAAATAGTTATCTTTATTATTCTTTTAAAAGTGATGATTGCTAAGCTATACTTAGGTATGCCAGGAATGCTACCAGTAGTTTACCTGCATATTCTCTCAGGTAAAGTTCATAGCACCCCATGATATAGGCTCCACCTCTACTCTAATATAGCCAAGGAGCTTGAACTAAGAAGTAGGAAGTGACTTGCCAAAGGTCACACAGCTAGTAACTGGAGGGGCTAAGTTTGCTCATAGGAGGAGAATTTCAGAGTCACTCTGTAGTTACATAGTGTGCATAATGACTGAAGACAGTGATGGAGAAGAAATCTGCCTCTTCCTGACTTTCTGATCTCAGTCCCTCTCCTCACTATGCTAAGAAAATGTGAATTGTGGTAAAGGTGAGAATAAAAAGAAGGAGAAGGAAAAATCCGTGGCATTTCAGCAAGCATGCTGCCCAAGGAAACAATTTCGTTATGTAAAGCTGATTCCTGTTTAGCAATATTATATAAAAAAGGTAAAACATAGAAATTTTGCACAGATGATAGAAATTCCCATTGAAAATTATAGCTTTCTGCTGTACAATTGGTTTTGCAAAGAACGAGTAAGGACTTCTAATAGGTGTGTACTCCCAATTCTGAAGCCTTGGAAATAGAATGTGGCAAGAGTGTCTGACTGACAGTGGTAGGTGTAGGTCAGCCTCCATAAAAATTTCTTTTGTGAGGAAAGTTACTAATGGAAAAAAAAATAATTAATTTTTAAAAATCTGCTTTAAAATTTTCCTTGAAGTAGCAATGAAATTTCGAATTTTAAAATGAACACAAAAGCACAAAGGTCATGAGCTTCCCCTAACTAGCAGCATGGGGAAAGGACACATTGATTAGTAGATTATTAACAAAAATATTCCCTGTGGTGTTGGTCATGCAAACAATCCAGTTATGCCCATCTATATTCCTGGTGAAGTTTCACACTCCCTGACAGTATTGTCCCTGGAATTTCTGGGTGACAAAAGTATGTTATGCTTACTTCCCCTGAAAGCACATTGATGGTGCCATAAAGCATCAACCAGAAAGTGATTTTTTTGCTGGATTGAGAAAGTAAGTCACACAGCTGAATTTATTATACATGTGGGAAGCTCTTTCAGTTGTAGTGTACAAGACAGAATTCCTAACACCTTCAGGGTTTGTGCGACTTCTCCTTAACACATGATTCATGTACCCAATAGTTCAAAGCAGTCTGTCAAGTTAGAGTGTGATCAGATAAATACATCCAAATTCCATCCTTTCTAAAAATAAATAAACAAATACAAAGCCAAGCCTACTTGGACACTCCATGCCCTGTAGCTACTTAACAACTCTTCTGTTGGTTCCTGGTTAAGTTATAACTCTAGTTCCATTTCATCATTTTCTATCCATTTGTAATCTATTGCAATTTGGCTGACTCTGTCATTCCACTAAGTGGCATTTTCTGACAGTCACCAACAAATTCCTAGTGACCATATCATTGACAGCCATGTTTGTGTTTTGTATTACTTTCTGCCTCACTCCCCCTAAAATTCTGTCTCGCTCTTGTTCCTGACACTCCCCCTTGACATAATTCTTGCTTCTCAGAAGGCCCCAGTCTCTTGCTTCATGAGGAGACCTAACACACCCTTTCAGAGTCTAGCGTTGTCTAAACTCTCTCCCTATCCCTATTTTCACTTTACTTCATCCAATATCTCTCCTGAACTCCATTTAATCTCACCTCATATAAATTGTTCCCAAATTTGTATCTTAATTTGGGCTGTTGTTATGATTTCTAACATTAGATTTTTAAAAGTACATTAAACATTTCAACATGGACATCTTAAAGCATTCTCATGCGCCAAGGTTTTAAAACAAGCTATGTCATATTTTCTTTAAAATCTTTTCTACTTCCTGCAGTCTTAATGTTGCTTATTGGTGCCAACTGTCCACACACATTATTGCATTGCCATCTGAGATTCAACCTAGATTCTTCTTCCTTTCATGCCACTTACATAACCCCCATGTTGTTTACTGATTTAGTCAGCTTTTTCACCACTGTGGCTAAAAGACCTGACCCACACAATTTTAGGAGAGGAAAAGTTTATCTGAGGGCTTATGGTTTCAGTGTTCTCAGTCCATAGAAGGCCGGCTCCTTTCCTTAGGGCTCAAAGTGAGACAGAATATCATGTCAGAAGAGTGTGGCAGAGGGAAACAGCTCACATGGTGATCAGAAAGCAGAGAGCGTCTCCATTCTCCAGATACAAAATATATACTCCATAGCCACGCTATAGCCCAGCGGTTCATAGCCCAGCCACACCCCGCCTGCCTCCAGTTACCACTCAGTTAATCCCATCAGGGATCAATTCACTGATTAAATTAAGGCTATAGTCCCATCATCTCTCCTCCAAACCTCCTTGCATTGTCTCACCTGTGAGTTTTGGGAGACACCAAATCTAAATCGTAACAGATATCTATGAACTCCTTGCTCCTGCATAAGATTAGATATTTCTTATATGAATTTTTGAAGAGAAGATATCTCAGCCCAGAAAAATGCTGCCACAGTGATCTCTGTAATATTTCAATTTGATTATTCCACTCTTCTGTTCATAATTCCCAATGGTGCCCATTTGCCTATCTTTGCAACCAAATTCTCTTTCATGAAATAAAGTTGCCATAAGTTGATTTTGGCCATTCAATCAAGAAATATTTATGTAGCACCTGTTGTGTGCCTAGCACTGTGCCATATCCGCTCTTGTTTTTGCTGTGTTCTCACAAAAAAAAGGCTCTCAAACTATACTGAACTACTGGTTGTTTCCTAAATAGAGCATATCATGTCTTAATATTCTCTTTGTGTAAGTAGCTCCTGTCTTTGTGAATCAGACTAGGAAAGCTTATCCTGCTAGGTTCAACGTGAATTATCTCCTGCGTCAAGTCCTTATTGACATTCCCTCAACCCCCAGCTCAGCTTCACATGTTTCTTCTCTGATTCCTTAACGCATTGTTTTGTAATTATTTATTTAGATGCCCATCTGTACTGGACTAGTCCCTTAATCATCAAAAGAAGATTACTCTTCTATAATTGTTATAATAAAAATAATTATACTTATCATGGTTATTACAAATAATATTGGAAAATAGCCTATCCTATAGGCTATAGGAAAATAAGTCTATCCTATAAACTCCAGGGAGGTTTCAATAAATTTCCCTGAGTACCACAGACACAGGATTAAACTGGGGTTGCTCCAGGTCTAAAGGACTCTAGGGCTTGTACTGGTGGAGGATCCCTTATCTGAAATTCTTGGGACCCAAAGTGTTTTAGATTTCAGATTTTGGAAGATTTTGAAAGATCTACAGACACGTAATGAGATATCTTGGTAATGGGACCCAAGTCTAAACACCAAATTCACTCGTGTTCAATATACATTTTATAGTCATAGCCTGAGATTAATGTTATGCAATATTTTCAATAGTTTTGTGCATGAAACAAAGTTTTCATGATGTAGAATTGGATTTGTGGTTCTCATGTTATGGATAATCACCCTATACTCTGTTTACCATAGGAAAGGCCTCTGGTTTATATCCCTGGAATTAATATAAAGATGGATGAGGCACAGGTGTTCTGCAAATATTTGTGGAATAATGAAAGCATGAAAACAAAACACTTCACCTCCCTAATTATAGAAAAAAATGAATAATTCCACTGTAAAATGAAACTCTTTAGAAATAGTATTTAGGTTCTGATATTAATTTCTGTAGAAACCTAAAAATAAAAGAATCCTTGGTTTACCGAGGAAAAGTCAGAAATTAAAAACTTCTTGGTTGTTGCTCAAATTACCTGCTATTGGTAATTATGGATTTTTCTGTCCTTTCTTGTCTACAGATCACAAGGTTGGCCATAGCAGGAATTCACTTTGATTTTCCCTTCTACTGACCACAGCTCTGCTAACAGGATAAATATGGTTTCACCAGGACTGTAAGAATTTTCAGAGGACTTTCTCCCTTGGAAAATGTGCAAATTAAACTAAGACATCCTTTTTAGTACAAAACTAAAAAGTTAAACCTCACTTTAGTCTGTTAACAGCTTTCTATGTGGCCAAAAAAATCCTTTGTAAGTAGAAAACATTTACTCCAAGGAGGAAAGAGTCATAATAACAAGAAATGGTTGGTAGAACTTGGCTTCTTTTCATAAATGGAATGGGGAAAAAAGAAGAAAAGTAAATACCTAGAAAAGTGAAGAAAGTGTTTTCAGATGAACATAGTGACATAGTGGCCTAGTTTGAGGCCAGTGGAGCAATTAGAGACAACATTTAACCCAGGTACCAGCCATACAATTTGCATGTGTTTTCCTATTTGACACTCACAGACCTCCTTTAAAGGGGCCTCTCTTCCACAACCAGAAAAACAGATTCAAGGATGCTAGGTGACCCGCCACAGGTCTACAAAGAAGTAGGTATGAGTTAGGAACCCAGGTACATATAATTCTAAAGTCTTCTTCATTCCACTCTGCTATGTTGGTTCAATTCAGACATGTTCTCATAGGCATGCTGTATGTGCTTTCAGGATCATATAGGAGAATATCTGATTTCATATTCTTCAGGTGAATCACTGACAAGACTATGATCAGTCTTTTGTTCATAGACACCTAGCACATGATACAAAATTTGGTATAGTGTTTTTCACAAGTTAAGTAATTACTTGCTTATGTTTCTTTATCCTCAGTGAGTCCAAATTCATAGACTCGTGGCAAGCTGTTTTGTTTATCTTCTCATCTCCAGCATCATTTGGTAGAGGTTCAACAAAACTTTGATATATAAACTAATGAGGTACTCATTAACAACATGGTTTAAAAATATATGAATTTGGATAGTAGCATTTTGTTGGACAAATCAATTTCCATAAATATGATTACAGCACAAACAACCTATAATAAATATTAATGTTGGCTTTATGGAAACCACCATAAAGTTTCTATTTTAATTCATTAGTAACTACGGTCTAGCAGGAAAAGAGTAATATCGTACATCATGTGTTTGCAATCAATCTTGAATCCCTGATTGAATAGAACTATTGTTATACTTCACTTTGGGAGGAAACAATTGTGTGTGTGTGTGTGTGTGTATGTGTGTGTGTGTGTGTGTGTGTGTACAGCCACGTGAGGTGGCTATAAGGATACAATGGCAAAAAGTCAGCATATATGACACATAAGGGTTACAGCGTAAGGAACATTATTGGTAAACAGAAAAGGCTTGATAAAGAAGTGGAAGCGAACAATGTTAAACAAAGGGCAAAAATTGGATGCACAAAGGAGGAGAAAGCAGAGAGGTCAGTGAACAGACAAAGTGTTGCAAAAGGGAGAAAGAGTAAGTCAGTCTAGGGAAATAGTGGATTTATACTCCAGGTAACAGTTGGAATTGGTTAGCAGGTATTGATTGTTAGGCAAAATAGAATTTCCTCCTTGGGGCAATATGGATTCATAAAAACTTTTTGAGCTGTGGAATGTTGCTTGACAACATGTTTTAAGAATACAAGTTGAGCAATGCTTTATAAAATGGACTGTGCATTGATGGAATTTGCCAAGAACACTGGTGGTAGAATAGAAGTGAGGATGAATGCTATCTTAAATAGTTACTGCTTTGGTTAAAGTTGCATGCAGGAAACAAGGTACAGAGAACCAAGGCAAAGGAAATAGAAATGAGACTCCAAGAATGCAAGGAAGGACAAAGCAGCAGGGCATGAGCACTTGGTGGCCATGATGAATAAAAAGCCCCTTCCAAGAAAGGGGCAACTCCAGGGAAAACAATGAAATGAAGTCAGTATAAAAACTGACTCTCATTTTCCAGGATGATAACAATCAAGCATTCTAGCCTATTATGGTTGAACATAATTGTTCAAGACCCACAGTGTTATGCATTTCCAGGTAACCAGAGCATAGGATTTTCTCCTGATGAGTTTTGTAGAGGTAATATAAATTTAGAATTTCAAGTCTGACAGGGTTAAAAACACATCACAATCTTTCTCTCCACAGAACGTAAATTCAAAGTACCACAATCCCCAGCTTCCTGACTAAAAGATGTTTTTTGGCTACTAGGTTTTGAAAACCACTGGGAAAGCATTTTTAGTGACCTTAATTAGTATCAGAACAAAGAAAGAGAGATGAAAAGGGCAGTAAAGAACAGCAAAGGTCTGGAGGAGAAAGGCACTCTGCGAAGTGGGTTTCAGCTTGCACAGCATGCAAGCTGGGCTATGACCAGGGAGGGCTCTGAAAACTTCACCCAACTCCATCCACCATTCTGATGGAATTTCTAAAGCTAGTGGAAATGCAGAATCCTCTTCTTCTGTTGGTCCACCCTTGACAAAAATAAATAAATAAAATTAAAAATATATATACATACACACACACATATATATGTATGTATATAATTTATATATATATATGTGTGTGTATATATATATAAAATGTGGATCAGGAAAAATAGCAGCTAACAACTATGTCAACAATTTTTCCCTCTGGGCACTTTTCCTAGCTTCACACACTCTGTTTCCTGCTTTGCTTGAAATGACTTAAGCAGATGCAAAAAGAGTGCAGAAACTCAGGTGGGTTTCTCAAAAACACTTGAGTACCCAAGAGATTTAATATGGCACAAAAGACATACTTTTCTTAAGGTAGCATGGTATGGGAACCCAGGACCAAGAGGGAAGTCCATTCTTTCTAGCAGCAAGCCTTCAATAAAGATGAAATTCCAACTGCCTGCATTTCAAGCTCTGCAACCATGACGTACGAGTGCAGCACAGAAACCACATGGCAGCCACACGTGGGGTGCAGAAGCTGGGCACTTTTATCCCTGAGCCCCATTGCAGAACTGCGGTCACAGCTGCAGCCAAGGCATCAGACAGAGGCTGAACGCTCCCTGCATCTCCTCTTTTTTTCTGGTTCTGACAGAAAGCAGAGTACAGCTTGGTAAAGGAAGCACCTCTTAATCACTGACTTGAATGCTGAACATTCCCCAAACTACTGAGAAAGGAAAAACTTTAAAAATAGCCCTGAGGAGATGATAGATGGCAGCTCTTTCCTATGCCTATTGCCCTGTGCCAGCCCTTGGGGATGCAGGCATTGGTATTTAAGGAAAAAAGGAAGAAGAGAAGGGAACAGGAACCTGTTTCCAGGGATTCCTGCAGATCTGCTGTACCATTGGAGGAGGGAAGGTGGAAAAGGTAAAAAATGCCTTGCTTTGTCCTTCAGTTACATTCAGAATACCCAAATTTCTCACGCTACTGCTAACATATATGGAAAAGAAATGAAAAGAGAAATGTCCTTTAAGCAATTAGTCCTTGAGTCTTTTCCATCTGTCATTGTCAAGGTCTCTGTCCATGATACAATCTAACAGTATTCATGAACTTGCCAAAGACTGATAAAATAAAAGATAAAAAAAAAATGTGTTTAATTTTCTTCGTGGATGACAGAGAAATAATACAATTCCTTACTGCTAACATATGACAGTGGTCATAGCAGATCTGAGAAAGACTCAGAGGGTATCAGGGTCTTGTTAATAAAAGTTTCCACTGTATTTTGTGTGTTTGATTTTTCTTACTTTGCTGCTTTATCTTTTTGTTGTTGTTATTATCGGTTACTAAATAAGGAAGATTAATTAAAAGGTGATAGATCAAAGAATAAAGGAGAAAGGAATAACCCTTCATTCAACTCAGCTCCTGACTAAATTATTGGCTCACTAAATTTCACATTAAGATTCTAATTACTTAGTTGCTATTTAAACAGTCATTCTCTTTAATTGTTCTCATTTTAAGGCAAAAGAAAATTTTTAAATATTTCTACACAAAAACGTTTCCTGAAAACATTTCATTTTACTTTTGCTGTACCCTTTAACCCTCCCAAAATAAGTCAATTCAGAAATATCTTAGTTTCTTTTATTGATCATAAATTGTTATAATTGCCCACCTTGCTCTTGACAGTTCTTATCTTTGCACTTTCCCAATGTCATCTTATGAGGCAAGGTTATTCTTTTCTCTAGCCAATATTAATTGATATAGTTGGAAGCCTCCTGAAAAGGGGTCACCACAGATAATCTGATTATCAAAATTGTCTCCGCAGGAGAGGCGAAGTAAGCACGGGCAGCCAGAACCAAATCCAAAGCGTTGGGACACAGAACTGGGATTTACGAGGGACCTGTCTCAAGGGGTCAGAATGGCTGCTTGATTTGGGTCTGAGAAGGGCCCCCAAGAGATCTTTGGCCCCTCCTTTCAGGACAGTCAGTCCTGCTCGCTTAGCTCCCTGTCATTCAATGTGATCCTTATAGGACCACCGTTCTTTAAGCCACACCTACCCTGCCCACTCACAGACAGTAACAGACAGATCAATATGAAACTTGAAAAATTAGTATAGACAGGCAAGGAAACACCCAAATCACTCTCACACAGTTCTAAACTCTTGGTTTCCCAAGTTCCCCTTTATCTGAACATAAACAGATTTAAAGCATGAGAGAATATATGTTTATTTATGAAAAGAACATTAGCATATCATCTACCTACCTTTCCGAAAACTAAAACACCGTTTGATTCTTCTGTATGTGGCTTTAGGGATGAACGGAGTTGAAGCTAAGGCACCTGAGGGGCGACCCCCAGAATTTCGGTCTTCAGGCATCATACGAACCCCAAGTTCTGAGACCCGATCAGGCTTCTTTAAAACCTGCCTTTGTGTGGAAACTCACAGCCACTCCTTCTCATGTTTGTTTGTTAGGTTTGAAGTGCTGATTCCTAGAACTCCAAGGTTTTGATCATCCAGGTCCTGGGTTAAGAATAAGTTACCAACTCTCCCTTACTCCTTTTTGGCAAAAAAAAAAACAAACAAACAAAAAAAAAAACACTTCCTTTTCTTTTTCCTAATCCAGGGAGTTTTAAAGATAGTTTTTTTCAGTATCTGCAGACATTCCAAAATGTCACAGGCAAAGAACTGCAGCAAAGTATACCCCCATCCAAACAGCAGGGAGTGTTGTGTTGTGTTTTGTTTTATTAAGAACTATCTTCTCAGCTGGACTGAGATTCCTCTGGAAAGATCAGCAAATAGCCCTATGCAAGGGGAAAGAGGAACAATGACAAAAAAGGCCCCTCAGGAATACTTCAGGACTGTCCTTGCTGGCTCCTTTCATCTGAGCACAAGGGAAGGAAAATCATGGCACCTTCTCCAGAAAGCATTTCAGTGCATGATAGATCCCTCGCAAAGGACTCCCCTGTTCCTTTTATAGCACCCCTCATCCTTTGATGCTGTCTGCAGGCTGCTCCCTTTTCCCTTCTGTCTTCCAGCTCCCCAGGGAATCACCATGTCAGAATAGTCCAGTGCCCATTCCAGGAGGCTCCTGGCTGTGCAGGGAGGCGGAGGCTTTGCAGGGAGCTTCTCCTCCCCCTCCTCCTGCTCCGTCTCCCCTTTTCTCAATGAGAGCTGGGCGGGCACTGGCAGGGCTGCGGCTGCCTCGTCACAGCTGTGGCTGCTGCTGCCTTCAGTGCCCGCTGGTCACATGCAGCAGGTGCAGTCACAACATGAGGGGAGGAGGGAGACTGCCACACTGCCATGCCACCCCTTTCCTCTCCTTTTGACTTTGCATTGATCTCTTAGCTGGACTCTTGTGCAGTAGCTCTACAGCTGGCTGGTCCTGCCCCTCCAGAAATCACAGAGCACCAAAATCTTCCTGGGGGTAAACCTTTTGCTCTCTCTGTTCTACATTTATTCTCTTCCTGCACAAGATTGACATCTTCTCAGATCTTGTGCAGTTGAATCACTTTGTGAGTGTGTGTGCAAATTTAATGTGGATATCCTTAAAACACACATATTACACACACACGCACACACACATGCACACACATACATCAGTGTCTGTAAAATAAAAGTAAATCCTAGCAAAGAATCTATAGGTATAACCACAAAGCAAATTGACTTATGTATCCGTGTATACTAATACAGCAATATGGATTCCTCTGGTTATGGTTTGAAAATCAATTCGAATTTCAACCTTCCCCCATGACCCTGCACACAGCTTTTCTACCCAGCCCCCACATCCACCAATCCTTTCAGTCCTACTCACTGAATAATTTACTTGTTGGGTTAATCATTCATCTACCTGGCTGTTCCATAAGCAGATTTGGAATGCTAGTGCTTTAACCCCAAATGACCCCCAACGCCTATTTCTCCAGTGCAGCTATTCAATCAGAGCTTCACAAAACTGAGGAGTGCTAACAAGTCACTCTCATTAACCACATCACTGCTCTTACCAGCAACCCAGGTAGGTGAGACTATGTCATTTAGTGGGTCCAGTAAGTATAACTTGGTACCACAAAGGCAGATGCAGTGCTCACCTGAAAGTACCTGAACCAGAAGAAAAACTCAGGCACCTGTGCATGGATATGAAGCGAAAACTTGTCATCACAAGATTTTGGAACTGGGAAGGTAATACAGTTCTGTCTAGTTTACTTATGTTATTAGTGAGCAAACTAAAGGCAAGGGAAGTAAAACCAGATTTCCAAGATCACACAGCTGGCCTTGTCTGAGCAAGGTCACACCATCACTAAACTAAACCTTGCTTTTCCATATGCTGATTATGCATCATGGAAGTTATTAAAAAATAATACTTTTATTTTATAGTCAGAACTTGAACCCAATTCTTCTCATAAGGAGACAGAAATACACAAAAGAAAACTAATTTTGTGACTAGCTAAAGTAAGGCTAAACATTTAGATCTAATGAGCAAATTAGTGGATTTTCACACTTCTCTGATCTTGGACTAAGCACATCCAAGAACAATGCCTCAAAAACAATTGGAAATAAACCCAGTATAAAAAACGAACAAAAAACAAACAACAATATCAACATAAGGGAAGGGGGAAGAAAAAACACTAAACAAACATTTCCAAAGCTAAAGAAGTGTTTTGGCATCCCAATTTTTGGACTTACTTTTGAGCAGACACCACAGGCCTCTTAGCATTGTTAACAGGGAAACAACTGTTTATGGGTGGTTTTCAGCAAATGGCACAAAGTCGAAGTATCCAGATTCAGATATTAGGCTAAGGAATTAAAAGGGAAAATCTCCTTTCCACACTGTCATTAGTTTTTCTCCCATGTTTGAATGTTTATTATACATTTGTCTTATTTGAAGAAAAAAGAGGACTATCATTATGAAATCCTATGTTTTGTGAATTTTACTATACCATTTTTAATTTCTACAAGACTGAAGTACTAGGCAAGCTCCTCAGGAAACTATACTGAGATTTCAGCTCACTCCAGTCAGAATGGCAATTATCAAGAATACAAGTAGCAATAAATGTTGTTAAGGATGTAGAGAAAAAGGCACACTCATACATTGCTGGTGGAACTGCAAATTGGTACAACCACTGTGGAAAACAGTGTGGAGATTCCTCAGAAAATTTGGAATGGAACTACCATTTGACCCAGCTATCCCACTACTCAGCATATACCCACAGGACTTAAAATCAGCATACTGTAGTGATGTGATCACATCAATGTTTATAGCAGCTCAATTCACAAAGCTAACCTATGGAACCAACTAAGGTTCCCTTCAACAGAAGTTTCCTATATTTTAATCAGATATCCATTACTGTAATGTTAGGGAATATTTTGCATATATTTGCAAGCTAGACAAAGATAAGCCTAAGCACCTCAGGAAATAACTTTTCAAATACATAAATTATGAAATGGCCACAGTGAAATGCCAGTGCTATAACAGATACATTTAAAATGTACCTAAGTGTAGTGCACCATATAAACCAGGGTGATGTGTCACCTTCTCTTCCAAATGTCTTTACAGATGCCATCAGAACAACCACCACCATAGTCTGAGTGGCTGGAAGGAGAGTGGAAGCCAAAAAATCTTTATTTATGATAACAAAGTCTGGGTCACTAATTAAGACAGGGAGCAATATGTATTCCCTTTTGAAAGGCAAGTATGGCAATTCAGACACTTTTAACAGTTTTGTTAAGGTACAGTTCATATATCACAGAATCCACCCATTTAAAGTAGCAATTCAACATTTTTTGGTATATTCACAGATATGTGCAACCACAGTCAATTCTAGAACATTTTTACCTTTTCAAAAAGAAACTGCATACCTTTTGGCTATCACTGCCCTCCAACCTAGCCCACTATCTGAGCCCTAAGCAACATGAATCTATTTTCTGTTCTATACTTTCACATGAATGGAATCATATAATAAATCATCATTTGTGACTGACTTCTTTAACTTAGCATAATGTTTTCAAGACTCATTCATGTGGTAGCATGTATTTGTGATTCACTTCTTTTTATGATGAGTAATAATCCATTCTCTGGATCTGCAGTCTTGCATTGCATCACATGGAGATGTGTTCTGAGAAGTGTATTGCTAGGCAATTTTGTTATGCAATCATCACAGAGTGCACTTAAACTAAGATGGCTATGATGTCATTAAGTGATATCCTTTTATGGGACCACCATTGTATGTGTGGCACATCTCTGACCAAAGCATCTATTATGTAGAGCATGACTGTACCACATTCTGTTTATCTATTCATCCATGCATGAACATTTGGGTGGTTTCTCTTTTTCATTTTTTTCTTTTTATTTTCTTGTTGCTCTCAATTCATGTATACTTGAAAGACTCAAAAATATATTAATTTTAATGAACATACTTTTAAAAACTTCAATTTTTATATACTAAAGAATATACTACCAGTAAACCATGGACCTGTAATTGTGGGCTTTTTGTTACCACAGTACAAGTAATAGATCACACTAGTAGGTTTTAAAGCAGGGAAAGATATGGGTTTTCTTATTAGTACTGTTATAGTGTGACCCTTGGCAAATTATTCACCTTCCCTAGGTCTTAAGGACCTAATCCACAAAATGTGGGACAAAAAATAAAATGAAAACATTGGTTTTAAAATATTCTAAATCACTAGAGAATATGATTAATGAAACAATAAGTACAATCTTATATAAGATAAAAAATATTAGTCACAAAAATTTATTGTTTAAAAATCAAATATATCTTTAAAATTTAATCAACGAGCATAGAAATTAATATGAAATTTAAAACCAAGACAATGGTGATGGTGCGCAATCTATCAAAGTCAAAATTCTGTTGGTGTTATGTTATGTATTAATTTTTTAAAAAATCTGATACTCAGAGAAATCACAAAAGAGTCCTTGCAAATTAAACAAGTACCTTAAAAGTTTGCCTTGCAATCTCCTAACACTCTCCAATTAAATAAAGAGGGCCAGGGAAGATTTTCTTTGGAGCACTGTTTCTATCATGAGTGCTCTATACTAAAATATATCTCTTTAAAAATAAACCCAAATCTATTTGTGAAACCCCGGAAACACTTTATTCCACGGGATAAAATATATAAACTCATTGACTACTAGAGAATCCCTTCCAGGTTCAAAGAATTAAAGATTCCTAGATAGTTCTTGTCTTAGTCCTACTGGGATTATTTCTGAGAATTCTGGGCTGGTGGCACCACCTGTGGCCACTGATTTTGGAGAGGCTAACTGGATCTCACTCGTTCCTCTTGAAAATACAACACTTGATGGAAATAATCCCTCAATATAAATCTTCCTTCAGTAGATATTAAGGTACCTCCTAAAACTTAAGAGCCCCAGAAATCTGATGACAGACAGGTACAAGGGGTTCCTTAGAAATAATGAGAACTTTGAAAAGATACATTGTCATGGCCCCCACAAATCTCTAACCCTAGAGGTGACAGCAAATTTGTACCAGTTGCATAAATGCCTCTTATGCTGTGAGGAATTCTCTGCTAGAACATTGGGCTGGGATCTCAGCCTGTGGGTCTTTTTGAATGTTTTCCATAGTCACTTGTCATTTTAGGTTATGAATAGGGTGGCCACATAAATTGTCATACAAGTTAAGACACTGTGCAAGTGAAAGCTAACACTGTGCATAATCATCCTGGTCTGATAGTTGTAAACAGACTGTCAGCCAGCAAGCAGGAATATAATGATCACCCTGCTTAGGAAACTCCCTCTTTCCTAAGAGAAGATACTATTAAAAACTAGACAAATTAAGGACATGTATCATTAATCTAGTAAGAGATCAACATGTCTTTGTTGAATCTTTCTATTTTAGTCTTCCTGTTTTGTTTGCTTTCTTAGTGGAGCTGGGATCAAATCCAGTGCCTAGCATATACTAAGAATGCACTCTACCACTGAGCTATACCCATAGCCCAGTGCTTATTATTTTAACTCAACCTAACTTTACAATTTCTTCAACTGAGTTTTAAAATTATCCTAAAATATAAAATGCTGAGTCAGCTTAAGATGCATCAACTATATGTTCAGAGGAAAGATTCACTTTGTGAATTTAGGTGCTGATGGTACACAAGAGAATATATATATATATATAAAGGGGGGAATTATAATTGGTGTATTAAATGTGAATTTCACTTAAAATTATTTTTAACAATATCAACAAAAGAATTAGGCTTTATATTCTTGGAAATACATGTCATTATAGATAAATATATTTGTATCCTTTTTTGGGGTTCCACTTATAGAAATTTTTATTTAAATAATTTTTGTTTATATCATTCTAGTTTATTTATATCATTCTCACCTGACCAAAATCATATCCTTTATCTTTTCTTCATCCTTTTTGTTCTATTCATAGCACCTTTTAGCTTATTCTTCACATGATGCATTCTCAACAGTGTATTAAGATGTTTTTTAAACTCACTATCAAATCTACACATATTTACCCAATTCAAAGCATTTTTTAAAAACTCCAACACTCATCAGATTTTCATCAAAAGATTTGGCATTCTGTTTTGATGCCATTGAGCATCTGGGATTTGGGATATCTTCTAAAGCTATCAGTAAAATTTTGCTTTATATCTAGATGTTCTCAACTAATCTATGTTTATGGTATGCTTCCTATTACTGTTTACCATTAGCAAAATGGAAAAATTCAAATCCAAAAAAGAAAAAAAGACCCATCATTCATTTTTAAAATTCAACAAATTTAGGGAAGAAGTTAGTTATTAATGATATGTGATCTGAATTAAAACTGAAAGAGTTACACAAACATGTATCTGACAATAAGGTTGAATAATTTTCTACATATTTTAACAGTCACCCATTTGAATATAGGAGCCGATTGTAACATCAACCAGAGGAAAGGAAAGAATAGGTTTGGTCTAACTTTCTGATTTTCTATGACTTTAAAATATGCTCACCTCCTCCAAAAGGTCCCCATATGACTCGGCGAATGGACTTCACCCAGTCTTCCATATCATTCTGGGTGCTCGCCATGAGGAGGTAGCTCTCATGATTTGCTGTCATCCGATCTCGATCGCCTCCTGTAAAAACACATGAGCACATTCAGTTTGAAGATTCATCCAAAGATTCCTCATCATTAGCCTCCTAGGGAGTCCCTGAAACACAGACTGTGTCTAATGCAGTCAGCCCTAGGTCCTACCTAGTGACTTGGAAATATTTACCATAGTTTCCAAACGAGGGAAGAAAACTGCTTAAAAAGGAAAGACTTTAATGTTTCCAAGAGAAAGCTAGACAACTAATGTCATTTCCCAAACAAAGCCTGGATTTTTTTGTCCTAGCAACAACCCATAGGCCTGCATTAACTCATAATCCAATCTATTCACACAGCTGCTGAATAGGGTGGAACTGCACAGACATAGTGAAAGAGGGAGAAGGTAGGATAGTGGTCCACAGAGCTTGGATTTTCATTTGCAGCAGGGGTTACACACTTAAGTGCACACAAGGCCAGGCTACAGGATGTCACGTTTGAGTGTGAAAGAGAGAGTCAATATCTATAGGTGACATTTGACCAAGAGTCTTCCCCCAACTCCCTTCTATATGAGGTACCTCATTCTCTCAGGTCACAACTTCAGGAGGGCAAAGCAAGAATGAAGAGAAAGAAGACACATAGCCATGAAGGCCAACTCAACACTCTGATGACCCTGACACCTGAGAGTGATCTTTTGGAAACTCCTCACAGTGCCTCCCTGCACAAGTCCATGGTTTCTTTTATTTTTTCCCCCCAAACAATCCATTTATTTAAAATCCTATATAATATCTAATATCAACTTTGAAATGCTAGACTACCAAAGCATGGAATTTAATTTCTTAGAAATTTTTTTTATTGTGCATTGAATGGTGACTTAATCTTCACCTTCATAAAACAAGGACAACCACATACCATCTTGAAACTGGTCTTGAGGCATGGTTGTCCTTGCAAACTTGTTTTATGTGAAAGGGTTGTTGCCGAAGAAAAATGTCTTCATGCTCTGAAAATAGTGTTGTTCCACAAAAGGAATGATTAAAGAAATGGAATAGTAACTAGCCGAATTCTCATAATGTTAATATTATTTTGAGTTCTTGGATCCTCAAATAGTTATTGACATTTAATTTTCACTAAGTATTTTAAACTTGCCTTGGGTTGAATTAATAAATATTCAAGTGTTTGGTTAAAATATTGTTTGTTTGTAGGTGGATCTAAATACCACTGGGGGAGGAGTTTACAGGCATAAATTGATAATAGACACCCCTGTTCTCTCCCCTTCACACGTAACCTAATTCCCACATACCTCTGGAAGTAATAAGTATATAAAAAGAGTCTGTAACCTGAACTCTGTAGGTTTTCCTGGGTTGAGAAGTACAGCTATTCTAGCACTGATATAAATGGGTAAAAGAGGCATAAAGTCGAGGAAAAGCAGTCAGTTGCAGCCAACCGGTTGTACACTAGAGTTGATATTTTACATTTTAATACAAATAGATGGGAGCAGGGAGAGGTTCCAAAAGGGACCACATTAAATAGGTTTCCTAATGTTGACAAATCTCTTGAATAAACAAGACTAGCCTTCTCACATCAGAGAGAAAATCTATTAGGGAAACAATGATCCTCTTATACCTCAATCATCATTTTAAGCAACTTGAATCTGAAAAACCATAGAGAGGAGTCAGAAAATCCCAGCATCTGCAGTTCTATCTTGTATTAGATGTTTGACCTCTGGGGTATTACATAAATTCTGGAAACTCAATGTCTTTAATCATACTTTAGAAGTAATAATCCTCACATAGTCAATTTTTGGGAGAATTTGACAGAATAAAGTACATAAAAATACTAGCACTGTGTTAGTGTAAACTAGAAATTCTGTAAATATTAATTGCATCTTCCTTCTCTTTCTCCCACCATCCCACTGCAAAAGAGACATATTACATTAAAATGATCTCAGAAAGCCATTACATCTAATAAATGCTTGGAAACAATTAGTCAATAATAACAAGGATGTTTTTTAAAAAATTATTATACACATACACATAAAATACATATTAAAATTATATACTGCCCATATATGTAAATATACCACATATTAATATGTATAGGCATGGTTGTCTGACATGTAAGTGGCAGAGATAACTAAATGGCGACATAAAATGATGCTTTATTTGGCATGGCACAGTAAGTACTAAGAATCTATTCTGTGTTCTCATTTACTTACACCACAGTTCTGAGCAAAAACAATTACCATTTTGAAATCAGAATATTTTAATTATTGTCTTTGCCTGGAGGATGATTAGCAATTCAGACAGCAATATCCTGCTGTGTCACTCCCAGCCCAGGCAGAAACAACCCTAGTAATGAGAATGAGTGACAGCCCTTAGAGCTGGTGTTTCTGCCTGAAAGTAGAGGAAAAAGAGGATGATAAGCACAACTGGCCATTATTCCCTGACTTTTTATTTGATTCTTTATCTCTGCCAGTGGTGTTGCGTGTCTGACCCCGAATCTCATTTAGACTGCCAATCACAGATATAAAATTCCATCTGTGAATTTCACCCATGGATATAAATCTCGATTTCTCAGTGTATTACAAGAAAAAAGATTTAGAAAAATATTTTCTACAAGTCTTGGTGGAAATACAGATTTGTTACTAAGAAGGCGATCAAAATGATTATCTAGATTTATACAGTAGTACCTCAATACTCACACTTTCACTTTCTGAGGTTTTAGTTACTTATGGTTTAATGAGGTCTTAAAATAGTAAATGGAAAATTCCAGAAGAGAACAATATAGATTTTAAATAACTGTTACTATAATATATGGTTATAAATTTTCTGGTTTTGCTATTAATTTCTTACTGTACCTAACATATATTAAACTTTATCTTACGTACGGATGTATAGGAAAAAACACTATATAGAATACAGGTATTCCACTAGGGGTACTGCAACATAACCACCAGGAATAAAGTGTAATTACTGGACAGATATAAACCAGAAAATCTGTACTAAAAATAGGTGATTTCTAACCGAAGATGGCATCTGCTGCATTTACCTCTGTTCTAAAGCCTGGTACTGTGACTTATAATTAAAAGGGCTCAAAACAACTTATCAAATACATGATTTGATAAATGAATAAACTCAGAATTTTAACTTTGAACAATGCAGATCAAGTTGGCTCTTTATGGGACTCAATGTTCCATTTAGCCATCTTAGAATTCAAAACATTGTAAAAGGTGAAAAACAAAACAAAACAAAAAACCCCATCAAACTCTATAATTGGAGTTTCAGTCGTCTTCAATCCATACAGTATCTATAAATAAATATAGGCAGGTATGGATTATATCATGTTATATAAGCCAGCACACATTCTTCATTCTTCAGTTTTGCTTTAACATAAATACCTATGCAGTTTTAATTTTTGTAAAACTACTTTGAATGACGGTGATTTACATACATTTTAAAGGATACATTATTACCTTTTAGATGGTAACTAATGTTGGTAGCAATGCTTTAGTGTTATTGTTAACACTACAAGAATTTACGATTTTAAGTAAACTAAGTTCCATCATTCCATTTTACTTGTTTATATTTAATAGAAAGCATTTGCACATTTCATTGAAATTTTCTGTTTTTGTTTGATATGCATTTTTTGTTTCTAGAAAATAAAATAGATTCTCCGAAAAAAATGAAAACATGATGAACTTCAGTAAAAACTAAGCACAGATTAAAAAAAGCCTAATGAATTTAATAGAAAAGTCTTTTTATCTAAAGTTAAGAGGTAGTTTAAAGAAAACTATAAAAGAAAATAAATTATTCAAAAAAGAAGCTTAAATATCCAATAACTATATGAAAAAAATTTCTTTAGTAGCTACAAAAATAGGTTTAGAAGATATTGAACAAATTTGCAAAGAATTTCTACCACTTGGAAGTGGTATGCCAAGATATATATGACCATTGCTTACAGGATTATTGATAATATTCTCATGATACAATTGCTAAAATAGGATTTTAAAACTTATTAATATGTTTTTATTACACAAAAGTAAATATGCAAATTTTATATGACATTTCAATTTTCATATAAGTAAAAAGAAAAACAGGATACTTAATTGAAATACATAATAATTTTAATGGTTACCTGTGAATGCTAGGATTGAGAGTTCACTTTTTGTTTCCCTTTCTACATTTGTGGAGATGTTCAAACTTGCATTATTTTATCATCCATGCATTATTCTAGATGTTCCATTAACCCCTAGTCATGTTATATTTGGGATAATAACCTATGCTTAAATGACAGTTAATGTGCCTATCATGTTGTTTTTTGCTTGTTTGTTTATTTGTTTGTTTGTTTGATATAAGACTTTTTAGGGAAACTTACAAAGAACCAGCCAAAATCACTGGAGTCATTCCAACCTACCTCTTTTAGGTAACCTGGACTAAACCTGTTAGAATATTAAATTCTCTACTCAGAGGTGTTCCCATTGCCTTTTTTCTGAACATGTGATGTATGAAGAAGCATAGCTTCCAACTGACCATAGTAAGAAAGGCACCCACCCCCATATGAGATGATGATTGCTTCCTTTATGAATATGTATGATTATCCCTAGTAAAAGACCTTGTTTCTGTTAGTTTTTCAACACTGTGACTAAATAACCTGACATGAACAACTTGGATGAGGAAAGGTTTATTTAGGTTCAAAGTTTCAGAGGTTTTAGTCATGATGGCAGGCTCCATTGTTTTGGGTCTTAGGTGAGGAAAAACATCATGGCAGAAGGCCTTGATAGAGAAAAGCAGCTCTGCTCATGGCAGAAAGGAAGGAGAGAGAAAGACAGAGGGAAAGAGGGAGAAAGAGAGAGTGAAAAAAAAAGAAAGAAAGGACAAGGGGAGGAAGGAAGGAAGGAAGAAGGAAGGAAGGAAGGAAGGAAGGAAGGAAGGAAGGAAGGGAGGAAGGGAGGGAGGGAGGGGGGGGGAGGGGGGAGGGAGGGAGGGAGGAAGGAACTAGGACAAGCTACAGTTCCCAAGGGCTTACACCTAAGGAACCACAACTGTATACTAGGTCCACCTCTTACATTTTCCGCAACCTCCCAATAGTCCATCAAATTATAAATCCAAACTATAATATTTTCTTTGCTCAGAGAGACACCCTGAGTATTATTTCTGTCCAGTGCTCTCCTTACTTTCTGCAAATAACAGAAAACTTTTCTTCTCTCTTTTATCACCTGGTTGTGTATATTGTGTATATTTTCATCACCAGATTATGTAATTATGGTTCTACCATACATTAATTCTTATCAGAGAAAAAAAGAATTATTGAAAGGAACAGATGATAGAACCTCTAAAGTCATGAAGTCTCTAAAAAATAAAAATCCAAGGTGAGCTGGAATGTAAATATCACTAACCATTGCAGTTTAACGTTGTTCAATGTAAGCCAGATCTAGCTATTTGGCAGGCTGGGGCAGAAGGATTGTTAGTTTGAAGGTAGCCTAGGCAATTTAGTAAGACCCTATCCCAAAGTAAACAAGCAAACAAACAAAACACATTAAAAGGGGGGATTGCAGCAGATATACAACAGTGGTAGAGTACTTGCCTAGCAAGCACAAGGCTATGGGTTCAATCCCTGGAAGCACAAAATTTAAAAATAAATTTTAAAAAAGTTAAAACAGCATTTAATGTGAATTCTCATTTATTTATAGAACTTCTTTCTTCTCCCAGATACAATTCCTGAGTGCATTTTCAATGGGAGTTTTGGGACAAGAGAACAGCATTGCTCAAAGTCCAGACTGTATCATGTAACTAGGACTTTCTGCATGACAAAGGGATCCATAACTATTATGTACAGACCCTTCTAAAACTTATACCTGAATAAATAGGCACTGAATGTATTAGGTAGAAAAGTCCAAAAACCAATCACTGTTATGGTATATATCTTTAGTATCCTCCTATAGCCCAAGTGCTAAAGGCTTGGTCACCAACTTGTGTTGCTATTGGAAGGTAATGGAAATTTCAGAAAAGGTGCCCAGTGGTAGGAAGTTCGGTCACTGATGGTGTGACTCTGAAGGGGAAAGTGGAACCTCAGGCTCTTCCTGTCTCTCTCATTCATGTCTTGGCTGCCAAAAGTGAGAAGTTTCCTCTGTCATGTGCTACCCACTATGATGTACATGGCAATGGGCCCAACTACAATGGACTGAAACCTCTGAAACTATGAACCAATAAATCTTTGAGCCTTATAAGTTATCAGTCTCAGGTATTTTGTCACAGTGATAGAAAGCTGACTAAAACAGTCTTAAAGTGGATTTTTGCTACTTTTCTTTAAAGGAACATAATTGTAAGTTGTCACTAAAATTGTGAGGTAAGAAGTAAAACAATTTCTCAGAAGTGACATGTTTATAAGTGTATCTTCTTCAGTAAACAAACTTTTAAAAACATGCAGTGAATCCATTGTTTACATTTAAATTTTTTAAAAAGTTGCTCAAAGAAAACTGCAGTTTCAGACATTTGAGTTAGTTTCCAAAACATGATCACAGTACAGATCTGAGGGCATTTTTGTAAACACCTCTAATGCTGTTAATAATTTCAAGGATAAAATGTTTCCTCATTCCTAATTGCAAATTAGGTCAGAGCTAGGCTGTTATACTATCCATTTTCTTATAGAGTTCAGAGAGATATTTTAAAGTTCTAGTAGAGTTATTAATTTTCACTCAAGCATTTAAATTTTTAAGAATTACTTTTGTCAAAACTTAGTTTGGGTCTTTATTTTTGGTGGAACTCTAATGATGATCTGCAAGAAATAAAGTATTTCTGGAGCATTATCAGTGGAAAGTTACTGAAATGGAAATCATTTATTCCTCTTATGGAGACTGATATTTGGAAAACAACCAGAAATAACATGAAATACAAACAGCAAATTAAGGGCTTCTCTGGATACTATCACCTCTAAATAAATAAAAACAACAAAAGTAATAATTCACAATTCACAAAATAGACCAGAGAACAATTTAATTCAAATTCAATACTTTTTTTCATAATTAAATTGTGTTTATTACAGACATTTTGTCACCTGACAATTAAAATTTTTGGTCTTTCTAATTAAGCTTTTGTTTAACAAAATAGCAGAAGGGCAAAATTTCAACTCATTGTCAATTAAAAAATTGTATAACTCTGCAATAAGAATATTTTAAAATTCCTATAAGCTAGGAATTTTAAAATTTTAAAATTTTAAAATTTATAAGCTATAAATGAGGATTAATTAACAGCCTTGTAAATAGTAAAGTTATATAACTCTACAGTAAGATTTCTTAAATATTTTAAACCTCTAAACCAAAATCATGAGAATTAACTAAGGACCCAGTGGCAGTATTATGTTAGCAGTCTAAAAAACATGTGCATAAAAAACATATTACTAAATGGTGTGTTGTATTATAATAAAATTAGTGGCACCTTTAAATTTCATGAGTAATCTATCATATCACTTGACATATTATTTAAATCTTCGACTAGGTCATAGCATTTTCATAATAAGGAAACATCTGTAGTACATAGCTCAAAGTAGCTATAAATGAATACTTACTTGACTATTATAGATTGATAGGTATATATTAATCATGGTAGGTTTCTAAGAATTCAATTTCAAAATGATTTGTGAGTAATGTGTCTCCTCACTACATATATATGAAGAATTGGCCTTCAAATTCTATACTGTCCAAGTTGATTTTGGCTTTCTTTTCCTCAAATTGCACTATAAAAATATTTTTTAAATGTTATAATTGGATTAACAGGACTGCCTTGATCAAACTGCAAATATAAATATTTGCTGAAAAAGAAGAATTGCAAAATGATTAAGAGTTGTGACAAGAAAGTCCAACTCCTGAATTCAGAAAAGACATTTATCAGCTGCAAGATCCATTATCTTCAACTGAGGGTGTGATAGCTCCTTCCTCAGAGTGTTGTGTATTAATGGAATGAATTATACTATTAAACACTTCAAGTAGTGTTTGGGATGTAGTTTGTTCTGGTTTTTTTTTTTTTATTGCTTTATTTAATTTTAATCCTATTTTTTCCATAAACTAAATATTTTTAAACTGAGATCTTTTAAAATTATAGGAAGGCAGCTTATTTTTGGAGAAATACTATTCTGAATATGTTTTTAAAGGAATCTAAGAAAGCAGCTATTGATTTAGTTTTCAAGTAAATGTGGATTTTCATATTGATCATGTTGTCAACAGCACAATTGTGATACATTCACTTTTATTATTTTTGATATGTTTACTTTTACATGGCTAATAAAACCTCTAAAATTTCCAATAGACTTAAGTTTTTATTTAACTAATTAAAAGAACTCATTTTTTTAAAAAGCATAGTATTTGTGCCTAGCACATTATTGATAAGAAATATGGAATTTATTATGCTTTGGATAATAAATTATATTTCAAGTTGTATTTGGAAGTCAACAGGATTTCAATTTAAGTTCAACAATATATTCTCATTCTTGTCAAAGGTTTAGAATCTAGTGACTTTCTTCTCAGTATCTAAATAAATTCCTTTGATTGAAATTTCTGAGAAGTACAGTAGAACATTTCCTTGACAGAGTTGAAGTATCTAGAATTTATGCCACCTTCTAATTTAACTTAAGTTCAGAGCCCAATTAATTAAACACCCTGATTGGTATAGAAAGACAGGTAGACGAAATGGCATTTACAGTCAGATCAGTGTTTCTCCAAATATTATGGGATGGAGTCACAAGAGAATGTAAGGACTGACAGAAATCAGGACATAAATGGAATACCACTCAGTGTCACAGCCTCAAGGCAGGGAGTTTGATGATTGCATGAATCAAAAAAAAAAAAACCAGTAAACTTTTTTTTTTTTTTTTCCCTAACAGGATTTCTCAAGAGTACAAGTGGTGACTTGAAATATGAAAAAAAAAAAAAATGGTGAGGGATTTAGGCATTTCTTAATGAGCCAGGAAGTTCAAAACAGAAACCACTGAGGAACCTGACAAAGGGGCAAAAGTTTCCTCAGGAAGCGGGGAGAAATCCTTTGGAGTTCTACTAAACTTTTTTCTCCCCATAAACCTGGTAATAAACCCTCCACAGCAGTATTTCTCAAAGTGTGATGAAAACTACAGATAGGAAACAGCCTTAGCGGGACTTGGGAACTTGATAAAAATGAGAATTCTTGGGTCCCCACCCCAGCTCAATTTATTCAGAAACTGGCAGTAGGAACCCAGCAGTCTGTACTTCAAGATTCCTGCCAGGTGAATATGATACATCATGAATTTTGAGAATAGCTGGTCTTGTAAGAGAATTTGTTGTAGCAGATTGAGGCTATAAATTTTAGAATTCATGTATTTCAACCACACTCATCCTGTTAGCTTGTATCCATGTCTTATTCTTTCAGTGACAGCCATTCAGTCAGAAAGTACTAAGATTTAAAGCTATGGATCACATAACTTATCTAATTGCCTATTTGCATTGTAAATGATTAACATTCTGAAACTAGTTCTGCAAGGACATGCCATTCAAGTTGATATTAGCAGTCTGGCAAATTTGTGAGCCTCATGCATTAAAGATACCTTACTTTTATCAAGTCAAACATTAAGGCATTTCTTTTTGCATTTGAATATAAATTCATTATTCCTCTTTCCCTGGTGCACAAAATTTGATGAGTTAAACAGAACATTGAATTTGGAGAGACAGGCCACATTTGAAGATCTAGATTAAAATGCTAAAATCCATTTAAAAAATTCCCTCATATCCCACTCCTTTTATTGTTTTTGAATATTAAAAATCTGCAAGGCTAATAATATTGCCAGTTGGCAATTGCAGGGCAAATTAGTTTACAAATTATCTTTATTTCCCTTGATCTATTGGGTTTTTACAATAACCCTGGGAGGTGAAGCAGAGAATGTATTCTTCTAGGGAACGTATCTGTGGAGCACCTGCTATTGTTCCAGTCACTATTCTAGGTTCCAAGGCTGCAGCAGAGAACAGAGAAAAGGTTGGAGCTCAGAGTAGGGTCTGGACCAAAGACACTGATTTGGAAAATACCAGTTTGATGCTACTTGAAGACAGTGACCTGAAGGATGTCCCCAGGGAGTACTGTAGCAAGAATGGAGAAAATATAGTGAGGTCAGAAGAGACTTAGGAAAGACTGAGTTAAGAAAGTGAGCAAGTGAGACCAATGCTGTTGGGAAGGGGACTTAGTGAGTATAGACCACTAAATTAGGAAAAATAAAGTCACTGCATAGTTCAACATGTGAATGGTCAGATGACATAAAGTGGAAACTGACAACTTTGAAAGAACTGCTTCAATCTACCAGGCCAGCATGAATAAAATTCTGAACATTCATAAGCTTATGGAGGACAAAATAGCAGAAACAGTCAGTAAAACTGATTCTTCTAGACATTTCCATGTATGGCAGAGCAGATGAATGGAGGCAGCAGTCAGTGGGTGAGTGAACTGTGGTACAAAGTAAAAAATTAGAAATATTAAAGAATGTTTGTGTGCCTATGGAAATTACTCTTTGAAAGAAAACTAAATAGCATTGGAGAGCAATTTCTTTATACCTCTGTCAGGATGGCAGAATAAAAATGGAAAGGGGTTAAACTTATAAATAATTTTTAAGTTAATTTTATTATTTTTATTTAAACACAATTTTTAGTATTTATTCAATGAGAGAGTTTTGGCAAGTTAGATTAATTGGAACAATTTTCTTCATGCAACATCTCTCTCTAGGTTTCATTGCCACAGATGCTAATTATCCAATTTTACATGGCAGTTTTACAGAGTGTATTTGGTCATACAAAAAAGAACTCCTATTTTAAAATAAAATACTATAATAAATACTATAAAATTTAATTAACCAACAAATGACAACTAGTGATCATTATAATCTTTTAAAATTAAAATAAACCTTTGACTTCAGTTTGAATTTTGTTCTTTTATGCAACTAAAATTCTTTTTACAATCAGAACAGGACAACTGTGCAGTATGCTTTGTCTCCCACAGTTACATCTGTCTCTTCTGGATTACATAAGTTCTATGTATGTGTGTGTTTGAGAAGGCAGGATGTAAAATATGTCTGAGTTCTGGGATTTTTCTCAGCCCTCTAGGTAAAGGCATACTGCTTCACAGGGCACCGAGCATCTGCATAACACATCACAATCTAACATAGACATGAACATTGGTGATTCAGAACTAACCAACTGTGTGACTTCACAAAATGTAAGCTATTTTCCCAATGAGCAATGTTAAAAACAAACTCCATTTACCCAATTCTTCAACTTATGTCTGGAGTTATGGGTCTCACCTAATTATCCCATTCTAATTACAAATCTTTCCAAAAGGAGTGGGGGTGGAAGGTCATTTATTGCTCAAATTGACTAGAGACATAGCGTTCCTTTAAAGAATATTTCTCTGTATCTGCTTTTTAATCCAAATGCTGTATATTAATAATATAAAATTAAGCAAGGAAATGGATGAAAATCTGAAAAATTTTTGAAACTGTTATTCTCAATAACCATTTGCAGGTAGGTGGAAAGTTTACAGTCTTATGTTTAAAAATTACAACAAATGATCATTTAAAGAGAACCATTGTAAGTTGAAACATTTTAACATATTTTAGGAACTACTTTATACCTCTCAAATAATATGCCACTACTTCCTAAACCTTAAAAATTGGTGGCTGTCATTAGCAAAGTGAAGTATAACATTTACCAAAAACAAGGTCTTCTAAGTTCTCATAATAATCCACTGATCAATAAATGTGCTAGAAATTTTAAGTCATCTAGTTTTTTATGTTATTTGGAATAACTGAATCCAAATACAACTGTCTCAAAATTAAAAAGAAACAAGGCTCCAAGAAAATTCCTCCAGACCTGTAATATTGCATTCATTTTCTGTTATGCATTATCCTTCATATCTAGTTAATACTTCTTTGAATTCCTAAAGTGCTATAATTTTCAAGACACCTGCAATAAATTAAAAATTTGATTCTTCCTGCTGATAGATTTATGCTATACCCCTCATAATTTTGAGTAATCAGCCAGAATTGACAACAATTCAGCCCAGCATATAATAAATTAGCATTTAATGAACATTTATAGGTATGTGCAGTAATATTGGAAGTCAGTAAACCAGTTGCTGATTAGGGGCATCACATTCAATTAATAGGTAATTATCATACTAAGTCAGGATAAATTTGGAATACAGACTGGCAGATTGACAGGCAAATTGTCAAACTAAGGGCAAGATTTCTTAAACATATCCAATGATACCTATCAAGAGTATTTTTCCTAATACAATTGAAGAAAACCTCCAAAGAGGTAATAGATTTGTGCTATCTTTCCCTCTCTTATCTGGGGGGAAGAACATGCACATACATGTACATTCACATATCCCAAGGAAGAAAAAGAAAGGTCACATAGAGCCAACTATTTACTGATGAAGAACATCTTGTAGTTGAAAGCAAGATTGAATCAAGATCACTGGATTTCTCTTTGGTAGATTCCACAAACACCTCTAAGTTAGAAAACCCAATAATTTAGATAATAGAAAAAAAAAAAAAAAAAGAAGCCTATTCAGAAGATCTGAAGCAAGCAATATTTAAACCTTTAACTTTAAAACCAGATCTGGAATCACAGTCATTTGTGCTGATATTTGTTAGAGGTATTTCTTTTTTTATTAATTTTTCTTTTTTCTTTTTTTTTTTTTTTTGCTGTAGATAGACCCGATACCTTTATTTTATTTATTTATATGCAGTGCTGAGAATCAAACCCAGTGCCTCAACATGTGCTAGGTGAGTACTCTACTACTAAGCTACAATCCCAGCTCCTTGTTTCGGGTATTTATTATATCAATGAATAGAGAATTAAATTATATAGCTCCATGCATTAAAGATATTACTTATTGTTCTTTAACATGTCTGCAAACTGGAACTAAAAATATATCAAAACTCATGTGGGTAAGACCTCTTCAAATATTGTGACATAGTTAACTTTAAAACTAATGTATGTTCATTGTTTTTTATTTTTTTAATTAACTGGAGTATTTTGTAGGTCAAATTCTCCTCAGTACTCTGTTTTCCTGGCTCCCTCAACATGTTGTCTATGGTGGGCTGTGTATCTCAATCAAATCTCCCTACCTCTCTTCAGAAGACTTTTCTACATGGTTCTTATTTAAATTTCTACCAAGAACTCCCAGCCATTGTCTCTTGGACCGGACACACCCTTTTACAGTGTTTTTTATTGTTAGAGGCAGTATTATTTTGCTATTGGTTGTAATTCCCTTAAAATTCCCTTAAGCCCCACTCACCCTTTTGTAAGTAATTCCTTTGTATAGAAACCTTCCTCAAATTATCCTACTTCAAATTTGGCATTTTTTTTTTTTTTAGTTAAGACTCTGATATATTTAAGTTTGGTAAGTGATACATTTTGCACCCTTTAAAAAATCACAACATTCTTTTCTATCCTAAAAGTCAAAGAATCTAGAAATTTCGCTGCAAATAAACTTACTATTAGTTTAACACTATACCCACTGATATTTATATACTTTAAGGATGGTGATGAGTTCAAAATAATTGGTGACATTCTCTATGCACCAGGATCTTACTAAAGAGGCAAAGCATGTAATGGGGAAAATGATACAGAAAGCATGAACTGAACAGTCAGGTGCCGATGTTTCTGATACAAAAAGTAAGAGGTATCACTTGTTAAGAAGGAAAGAACATCACATAGTATCCCACAAATATATACAATTTTTATGTTTTTATGTATACATTCAAATTAATTTTAAAATGAATAAATATGGTGTATTCTCAGGGAGAATGTTCTGAAAGACAGGGAAATTGAAAAGCGTTTTGATAAATAATCCCAAAGTCAAGGCAGATGGGAAAAGGTATAAAAATGCACATGGAGCTTTGTGTACCTGACCACCTGACTCAGATGTCTCTTTTAATGTAGGCGTCTCAGGTCAAGTCGGCTCTCACCTGCTCTGGACTTTCTCCAGCTCAAGTTCAAATTCTAAGAGGTTCCCTTCACTGTGCTTCCCCAACCCCAAAGTATTCTCTTTTGTCCCAGTTCCCGAGTTTTTCATTACTCTTCCTGTGTATTGCCATCTTTTCCCAGACTCACTCTTTGCATAGAACTGCTCTGTTATTAGAGGATCCTGGGATACAGCAGCAAACCCGCAGCAGGCAGCACTTCTGAGATGAATTCATCTTGAGCCATGCTACAGCAGTCCCCTGTCCACAGTGGATAGCTTTCAGAAACCCTGGTGGACCTCTGAAACCATGGATAGTTCCGAACCCTCCATACACTGATTTTTCCTATATATAAACACTTAGGATGAACTTAACTTTTTTGCTTAGAGGAATCACTTTACAGTCTTTAGCATATCTCAAGAGCCAGCATCACTACTCTTGCATTGTGGGTACCAATTATTGAGTCAAATAAGGGTTACTTGAACAAAAGTATTGTGATATCAGAACATTTGATCTGATAACTGATGTAACTATTAGGCAACTAATGGGCAGGCAGCTATAGGGCTCCTGGGTGGGATGGAGTGGGACTGTGAGATTTTTATCACTTTACTTAGAATGGCATGCAACTTAAAACTTATGAATTATTTCTGAAATTTTCCATTTAATATTTTTATACGGATGTTGGCCACAGGTAATAGAAACTTAGAAGGTGAAACTGCAGATAAGCAGGCACTAAATTAAGCAAACCAGGCATACAAAGATGACCAAGAGCCAGGCATGATGGCATACAACTGTAATCCCAGCAATTTGAGAGGCTGAGGCAGGAGGATCACAAGTTCAAAGCCAGTCTCAGTAACTTAGTGAGGTTCTAAGTAATTTAGCAAGACCCTGTCTCAAAATAAAAAATTAAAAAAAAGACTGGGGATGTGGCTCAGTGGTTAAGTGTCCCTGGATTCAAGTCCTGCTACCAAAGGGCACGGGGAGACTAAGAAATATGTTGTTCATAAGTAACCAGTCTGCTGTCTACTAGAGAAAATACATAAATGAGTCCTTTAATTTCTATTCCAAATAAAAATGGAAATTCTTGGTAAATACAATGTTTATATACGCACTCATACCTGCAAATATATATATATATATATAAACATATATAAATATATACACACACACACAACACACACACACACATCTTTGCCAGGAACTATGTGTCGGACAAGGATTATTTTATAAATGAGCCAGTTGGAAAAGAGAAAATGTATAATGTTGAAGTTATTCAAGAAACCATTTCCCAAAACAAGATAAAGTGCATGAAGCGTGATAGATATCAAGACAGTACTTGTTTTATCTGAATATGTCTATTTTTGTTTCACATAATAATTCAAAAGTAAGAAAAATATGCTGAAAGTTTAAATAAATGTAAAACTTTAAATAAAATGAACTAGATTTGTTGGGCTATCCATTTTTCATTGGCAACTACAGGAATACCAAATGATAAGTTGACCACAGGAGGGCTTTCCTTTTCTTGGAATGTAGAAACATATCAACACTAGGAATATGTTAACAACTACAAAGGGGATAGCAGCATTTGAAAATTCAGGGTAGGAGCTTGGAGGTCAATCAAGGCTGCATCCTAATTTTATAGCTAGATGTCTGAGCAAGCAAGATTTCATGCTATCAGATGTAATTTTCTATTCATTTTGCTCCTAATGAACACAGAATCAGTCAGTTCCTTGTGTAGTCAGTGTCTGTTTTTACTAATACGTGCTTTTCCTGCCAAACCTTGAAGTTCTGCCTTGTTTAAAATAGAAACAATGAATATATCTTTCTGATTCATGAGGAATGGAATCAATTAATGGATGAAGGTATTTTCTTTGGATATGGACTTCTGCTTAAGTGTACAAGATCACAATTTTGGAGCCCTCATTCCTATTGTTATGAATCCATGAATCAATGCTATCACTCACATCCAATGATGCCAATGACTATAGGACCCAATCTTATAATAAAACTAAAAAATTCAAAGCTAGTAATAACCATGATTTTTATTTCACTATAATTTTTATAGATCTTTTGAGTTTTCACCTATGTCAGTTTGTAAAGCTAAGTTAGTGTGATACCAAATTTAAGGAACACTAAAATACCCAGTTTGGAAGATAAATAATATTTCAATAGCACATTTTAAAAGGTTAACATAGAAAATCCACAATGAACAAAATAAGTCAGGATCAGTATTTTTTATTTTCCTTTTCTAATATTCTATCACTACAAGGATCCTGTCAGTTTGAATATTATCAACCTAACCCTAGTACCTTTTTGGTAAACCCCATTTCTGCCAAGGAGCACATCAGCCAGCCAGATGATGTGGTGGCTATCACCATTTATATGACTATAAGAAACACCAAAGAGTACTCTAGGCAGCTTCCTTAAGAGTGATGGGTTTTATAATGCTGGAAAAATCTATAACGTGTACTTTGTATGCTATAGTGGTTGCTATAATTTTGAAATATTTGTGTTTGGGTTTTGCTATCTTTTTTTGTGTGTGAGAAGAGTGGGAAATATGAAAGGGAGATGTACATCCTCTCTTTATCACAAGGTTCTCGTGTATAATGAACTATACTACTATACAATGTCTTTGGCCTCCAGTACCAGGTTAAATACAGCTTAACCGTCACCTTCACACCAAGACAAAATGAGCTGATGACCTTATTTCAGCTCCTTCTGGCAGAAGTCCAGAGTACTAATTGGCACCCAGATGACAGTGCCATGAAACCAACTAAGGTCACTGAAATGTGCAAAGCATCCTGCATATGTGTAAAATCTCATATAATCAACACACTCAACACCAGGCATATGATGTTTCTCTTTTATTTTAGTACACATGGGGAGAAATTGATCCTGATGGTCCTGATGTTATTTGTTATATTTTAAAGTAAAATGCTCTTCATGTGTATTTAAGAGTAAGGTACAACAATAAACTTATGTATAGCATGATATTGAATGGAAACCAAACACACACAACCCACATGCAAGTATGACTTCTTTATATTTACAACCAGATTTACCAAGTGAGTTGCACAGTGGCATTTTCTAAGAGGGAAATTAAAAAAGGAACAAGAAATGAAGGTTCAGAGAAAGGAAGAAATGAGAAAAGGGAGTATAGGGATATAAATATAGATATACTATGTAAATGTTGATTATCACAACTTCTTTTTTAAATCTCTCCAACAGATATTTTTTTCTATAGGTATATGAAGATTTGAAGAAAATCGCTTCTACTCAAATGACATAATATACACAATGTGCCTAGCCTCCTGACTGCCTTACATGACCAGATAAAAATTCAGATCACCCACACATCCTCTTTACTCTTTTTCATAATGTAAAACTAGATTCTTTTCCCTCCTTTGCTGATATTTCTCAGTGCTATGAAGATGTTTCCTCAATATTGTGGCCCTATCTCGACCTCCTCACTCAGAATTTCTCTAATATTTTTCCTAATGGAAGAAAAAACAAATTAACTGCCATTCAAACTGCTTTGAGCATAATAAATTAAATTTAAAAATCAAGTAATTCTGGAAAGTCTTTTATCTCCTCACATACTTTTAGATTTGGTTCTGCAATTAAAGACAACAGTTAGGCATTTGTAATTTTATGGGGTTTTTTTTTTCCCCCATCAGTCTGTTTTTGAGTCTTGTGATATGAAAGAAGATCACTCACCACAAAATGCAATTACTTGCAAACTTCAATTCAGCAAATATTTAATAATACTGTGACAACAGTACTTTTAGTAGTTTAGTTTCACAGGACCATTATTCCTGTCAGGGAATTACCACCTACATCACTGAAACAAGGCACTTATTGAGTATTTTTTCCTTCTTCTTGATTACTTCATGTAATGAGAAAACAAACCATACAAAATAGTGTGTATCTTAAAATTTAGCTGCCATATTAACTGATAGAAATATTTAATTGATCAGTCTAAAACTCCTCAGTTTTGAAATTGCACACCATGGAAGTCATTATATTGCATTAAAAATCAGTACTGTTGGAAATAACAATTTACATCTTGTCAAATTACATTTGCTATCATTTCTCAAAGGACATTCTGGGAAAAATAGGATTCGTGGTACAGATACAGATGTCATATGATAAAGATGTTCATAATCCAATACAAGGGAAAGTATAGGTAACAAGTTAATAGGTTTTGTTTTGTTTTTCTGTAGAACTCATTGGATTTTTCAAATTCAGATATATTATTAAAACTCCAAGAAAGGATAATATGCTGATGTCTAAAGTACACATAAAAATCATCTACAGGAGGGTTTTAAACAAATTGTGCACCTGAATCCAAATCAGATTCAGTGGATCAGAAGCTCAAATGACAGAGAGATCTGTAGTTTTTTAAAAAGTTGTTAAAGGAATTTGGGTGTCTTAAACATCTCATTCTCATGTTTTTTTAATTTATTTTTTATTTTTTTTTAAGAACTCTTCAAACTGTAAATTTTAAGACACATTGCAGCAGCTTCTTATACCTAACACTGGGACTTTTAAAACATATCACTTTCTATGGTTAATTCAGTATTACTTTTATATCTATTAACTTATCCATGTTACTATATTCTGGAAAGAACTCATCAAAAGGTAACTGCTACCCAATATGAGTCCTGAAGTGAAAAAATAATAAGATTTTTAATAAATACAAAAAAATTAAGAGCTCAGTTTTAGATTGTAATAGTTAAGCTCCAATAAAATCAAACTTAATACAAATTACAGCTCTTAATATTGCCACATGTCTAGCACATATCAGAAGACTCTTAGAGTTTAGATTCTTTTAACCAAAGATCAAAGTGTTCAGTTAAGTAGAAAAATTCTTTGACCTAGGTTTCCCCCCAATATGGAGATGAAGTGTACAAAGTTTCTCATTGAAGAAAAATGTTACAGTGTTTCTGATCTTGTCAATAACTCAGAAGGAAAAATATTAAACAAACAAACAAACAAAAAATCTTGCGTGCTATCCTCTGTTCATTATCGTTAAAGCATACATGAAAATAACCTGTTTATGGGAGGAAAAATACAAAAAGAAAACTGAGATATAAAGAAGAATATTTAAATCTTTCACCAAACCCCAGATCAGTTTCAACCAGAAAGTTGAAAGTTTTCATCTAATTTCAAAATTCTAGTTACATCTGACTGAGTTTGCATGATTCTGTTTTAGATAATATGGATGGTCTAAATATTCACAACCTAGCCCAAGGGGAACACGTTGCAAATAGGGACAAGCCATGACCACTAGACCATGATTACCAGACTGTGTAGGTTTTATTTTCTTCTCTCAGCCAACCTTAAAAATGAGTGGCTGGCTAAAAGCTGGAAAGGTTATTGGAGACAGGGAACTATGGTGTTGTATCAACCTACATTGGAATGTGGAAGAGTGCAGGCCCTGGATCTGCTCAGTGTGACCATTTGGAAAAAAAACTTCCTGGGGAAAAAATAATCATAACCTCTAAATTACACAGACCAGTAGGCTACAGTTATTAACCCTGTTCATTTGCCGTCTGAGCTTTACAGGGGTGTCTCCCACAATGCAAGTGTCACAAACGTGCCCTGAAGGACAGCCTTCTGTCAATATAACCCAAATGCCTCATTGACAGTTCTATATACAGATTACCAGCAGAATGAAGCATTTCTTCTGGATTAGTAAAGATATAATAAATATGTACTTTCTTTTGGGCAAATGAATTACTCCTTGGCCGCAAGCTGAACATTCCTGGAGGAGAATGTTCAATAAAATGGTTAAAACAATTGCAAATTATTTGGCTTAATGACTTTACCATATGTGATCTCAAGTTTCTTGCTGAGTTAATAAAATGTATCTCTCAAAAGGCAAATGACAGCTTAACAAATGTTACTGATCCTTCTCAAATCTCTGATAGGTTGTTAAATTAAAGATTTGAAAATACTATGTAAAAATCTGGCCATCCATCAAATGTTCTACTAGTCTATTATGTGACAGGTGATTAGAAAGTGAAGAAAGAAATTTCTTATGATTTTAAGATTCCTGTCAAATATTTTTTGTTCCTTGGGCACTCATAATGGATTCTGACATGAAAGAAATCACCAGTACTTTCTTACTACTTCTTCTCCTCTATAATAAGGGAATAGCAGTTAATTTGAAGTCAGGTCTCTGTGATATAAATAACTGCTTTTGATTAGTCTACAGCTCAGACTGGCAAGACATTTATTTTTCTTAAATTTTTTATTGTATATTTCTAGAGCTAAAAACAGATTAGGAAATATGATCTCACTGGAAGAAGGAAAGTGAGATAATTGGCTCTGAAGAGATTTCTTTTACCCAGAGAGAACACCTGGAAAGTTAAGGCACACAGAGAGTAATGGGTTAAACTTGTGTTTAAGAAAGTTGGTCACATTGGCAATTGAGAAGGCAGACTGAGAGTGTAAGCAAGAGAGAAAGGTAATACTAATTGTCTGTTCACCATATGAAAAACATTATGATTGCTATTTCACAAATTTTATTTTATTTAATCCTGCATGGTGGGTTTTGCAATCTCCATTCTACAGAGGAGATAACTGAGGTATAGAAATGTTGAGTAACTCCTTGGCTCACAGTGTTCCATTTTCTCCATGACTGAGGATTAGATGAATCTCTTTGATACTTGCATTGTTTTCAACTTTCAACAAGTAGCAATTTCCATGAAGAGGTCCTGATAGTCAGAGGTCTCTTCATGGTGAAAGCAATAATTAATGACAGTGTATTTCAAGGAAGGTTGCAATTACTTAATTTTTCTCAGATCCAATTTTATTTTGGATTCTCTAATTCAACTTTTCTGAGTACCAGAAATCTCCCTTGCAAATCTTGAACTTCCCTTCCTCCTTCTCAACCACAAAAGTAAAACCAGCTTCCATTCATCACTTCTCTCTCCTTAGACAATTGTTTGTATGCCTAGAGTTTTTATTGTTTCTGAACATGTGAATAGGTAATATGGGGGAAAAAGAGGTAGAAAATTAGGTAATCTGGGAAATATATAACAATATATTCCCCTTGAGAGACATACAAAACACATCAGCATATTTAAAATGCTGAAAAAGTTATTCAGTCAAAACTGTGACTAATTTGGTACACAGTGGCATTTCTGCAACTTATTTGACCTGACCGTACTCACCTATAGACAAATGATCTCAAAAATTCAAATATTACAAATAACATTTTGTAATATTGCAGTATATACAATACAAAGGGTTCAAATATGGGCACAAAAACAAAAAGAGGTTTCTATGAAAGTCCGTTTAATGCTTTGTTAGCTAGGACTGACATAAATTAAAGTACTATTAAATAAGGTGTGAAGTTCAATGTGGTGGCACATGCCTACAATCCCAGAGATTCAGGAGATTGAGACAGCAGGATCTCAAGTTCAAGATCAGCCTCAGCAACTTCGTGATGCCTTCAGCAACTTAGTGAGACCCTGTCTCAAAGTAAAGATAAATAAATAAATAAATAAATAAATAAATAAATAAATAAGAGCTAGGGATGGAGCTCAGTGGTAAAGTGCCCCTGGGTTAAATTCTCAGCACCAAAAAATAAAGAAATAAAGAAATAAGGTATGGCAGGGCAATAGCAATTATTGATTTTTTTAAAAATCCATACCTCAATGAACTTGACTTTAAAAATAAATTATAGCAAAAAAAAAAGGGGGTTCTGAGACCACATTTCTTTATATACTCAGTAAATACACTAAATCTGGAAATTCCAGGTAATAAATTATGGAAGTAACTTATGCACAAAAATGAGGATAAAATCAGTTATTTGACCACTTCTCAAAGAAAAGGATTTCGTTTCACATTGACTAATGCTTATACCCTTAAACATTTTTAACTTATATAAAACAATCGACATTTTGTACACATCAATTCTGGTTCCCCAAATTTAACCAGTTTTTTTTTTTTTTTTTAAGTGGACCAATTAAGTGAATATCTACTAGTCCAGATGTGGGGATTAAGATGGCTTGAATTATATGGCTATGGAGTTAAAGTTACATGAACTTATCCTTCTAAAGGAAACTGGCTTTTTCTGCTATTGCAAGAGAAAAATTAATAGTGTGGAATTCAAACCCTGAGTGACTTTGTTTAACACAAGGATATTGACCCTACAAGCCTAGTGTCAGCATTTCTTTCTTTCTTTTTCTTTTTCTTTTTCTTTTTTTTTTTTTTTTTTTTTTTTTTGATAGTACCAGAGATTGCAGAGATTGAACCCAGGAGTACTTAACCACTGAGTCATACCCCCAGTCCTTTCATTTTTCATTTTCTATTTTGAAACAGGGTCTCACCAAGTTGCTTAAGGCCTCACTAATTTGCTGAGGCTGACTTTGAACTTGCAATCCCTCTGCCTGAACCTCCAGAGACACTGGGATTATAGGTTTGTGTCAACACCCCAGCCAATGGCAGCGTTTCTGATCTTAATAACTTTATGGTGCTAGGAATACTCCTCTGTCTGGAGAAACTCGATACTAAAAGCAATCTGTAGCATAAGGGAACATTAAATTCTGCACATTACTTAATTTTTCATGTAAATGTATGCCATTTGTGATAGCTGTCATTTCCTTCCCAAGCATCAGATGAAATGATCAGCCAGTGTTGCCAGATCCTTTATGAATAGTTAAGAGGAGTAAATACACTGAAAGAAGGAAGGAAGTAGTTGGATGCAGAGGTTCACACTGTTGTTTCATCTACCTGGGAGGCTGAGGCAGAAGGATGGTGTTTGACACCAGTCTCTGCAACATAGCCAGAGCCTGTCTTAAAATAAAAACTAAAAAGGGTTGGGGATGTAGCTCAGTGGCCCTGGGTTCAATGCTCAGTACCAACAACAACAACAACAAAAATAAGAAGAAAATATTTGATATTTGGAGTATCTAAACTGTAAAATATATAAATACGCAGCTAAAAGTAGACATTGTCAGACCTCATAGACCACTATATTAAATTTTCTAGTCAATAATTTTTGTGATTACTCCAATCTTACTTCGAACCACAGGTGGGAAGTATATGTGTTTTAATATACATATTATTTTTGTTCTTTTTGTTGGTTTGTTATGTTAGCATTTTAATGTTGTAGAGCTTACTAGATATTTTTCCACTAAGAATTTTATGATCTAAATTATTCTGTGAATATCTTTATTATCTGAGGTTCATTACTTTTTTATTATCTTGATGGATATGGACTACTTCTAAACAGTATTATATATTGCAAATAAAAATGTAGACATTCAAGTTTGTTTGGGGATCTTTCAATATCACTGGAAAGAAGGTAAGCTTATAAATTCACTGTTTGGTTGAGATTTCATTTTACCCAAGACTTAATCAGATATTTCAAAGTATATTCTTTTCTTCATAGCTTATTGCTTTTGTTATATAATAAATTTTATTTCTTTATCACTGGATATTATATTCATACCCTTCACCTATTAAAATAATTTACCTGTTTTTCTTTTTCTGTGGTGATTCTCTTTCCACATAATGGAAAAATCACATGAAAAGCAATGGTGACATCAGGAAGTATGTGGATGAATCAAAACAGGAGCTGAAAGGGACTCCTCAATTCTGCTTGTAGTACAACTGAAGTCACTTACTCATTAACTGACCTTGTCCTAAATGCAAGGGAGGTCATTGCTATGTAGTTATTAGTATGGTTTTGTTTTCTATCTAATTGCATTTATGAATGCATTTCAACCTACTTGTCTAGTGTAGGGATTTTATTCCCCACAAGACTTTTCCTTCATAAAATAAGGATTTCCAAAAGTAAGCAAAGAAAAGTTTGACCCTTAAACATGTTACTAATAAGCTTGTGCTTTAAAATTCCCCCAAAGAAAAGCTATTGGCTAATTATACTAAATGCAGGATTCAACACAATTATATCCTTAGTTATTAAAAAGCGTATACACATAGCAAATCTCTCTAACTTTAATTTAGAATAGCTTCTTAATTTATTTCTGAATGTTTGTGTTTTCCTAAGAGAAGAGGTGAACCAACGAGATTCCTGCTCTTCCAGCTGTTCAGCTGTCCTGTTTCTCCTGGCTCCATGGTTTTGTTTTAACATGTCAGCCTTTATTCATGTTCACAGCCTGACATTCTTCTTTTTAAATAATTTACCAAAACCACAGTTTGCTCTTTAAAGAAATGTATCCAAGACTAACTCTATTTAGAATGTGTGTCTTATCAGTTCTAGCCGGAGGCATTCAACGAAGAGTGTTTGGCCACTTGGGTATAAAACCTAGGAGAGTGTGTGCACCCATATTTATCTGTGGAGCTGCTAGTGATCTGGGCAAAGAGAAGAGGATGAAATACTGTTGTCAAGTCAAGCAAATCATGCTGGAGTTTTCCCAGATAGTACTGTTTGTAGCAGTCATGTACCAGAGAAAAGTAGATGAAACTCCCTTGAGCCTACATACTCCACATAGGAAATGAAAGTCAGGCTTTTCATTCTACCATTTATTCTTCAAGCAAGAGTAAAAAAAATGGCTTAATAATAGCAATAATAGGTAATAAAAATGTATTTCAATGGAAGTAGCAGTAATTTAATATTTTAGACTCAATTTTATTTACATATTTTTCATGCAATTGAAAAAAGAATATATATATATTTGGAAACATAGAAAAATGTGTGCCTAACTTTGGGTTGAAGTCCACATTATCGGAAATGAGGATGGATACTCCAGCTTTTTTGCTGAGTCCATGTGCATGGTATGTTTTTCCCCATCCTTTCACCTTTAGTCTATGGGTATCTTTTTCTATGAGGTGAGTCTCTTGCAGGCAACATATTGTTGGATCTTTCTTTTTAATCCAATCTGCCAGTCTATGTCTTTTGATTGATGAATTCAGACCATTAACATTCAGGGTTATTATAGAGATATGATTTGGTTTCCCTGTCATTTGGTTCATTTTTTAACTTTTATTTATTTATTTGTTTGACACAACTTGTTTCCTCCTTTATTTGACAATTCCTTTAGGATAATTCCTCCCTTTGCTGATTTGCTTCTTTGTTTTTCATCTCTTCCTCATGGAATATTTTGCTGAGAATGTTCTGTAATGCTGGCTTTCTTTTTGTAAATTCTTTTAGCTTTTGTTTATCATGGAAGGATTTTATTTCATCGTCAAATTTGAAGGTAAGTTTTGCTGGGTATAAGATTCTTGGTTGGCATCCATTTTCTTTCAGGGCTTGAAAAATGTTGTTCCAGGCCCTTCTAGCTTTTAGGGTCTGGATTGAAAAATCTGCTGATATCCGTATTGGTTTCGCCCTGAATGTAATTTGGTTCTTTTCTCTCACAGCCTTTAAAATTCTGTCTTTATTTTGTATGTTCGGTATTTTCATTATAATGTGCCTTGGTGTGGGTCTGTTGTAATTTTGTGTATTTGGAGTCCTATAAGCCTCTTGAACTTGATTTTCCATTTCATTCTTCAGATTTGGGAAATTTTCTGATATTATTTCATTGAATAAATTGTTCATTCCTTTGGCTTGTTTCTCTAGGCCTTCCTCAATCCCAATAATTCTTAAATTTGGCCTTTTCATGATATCCCATAGTTCTTGTAGATTCTGTTCATGATTTCTTACCATCTTCTCTGTTTGTTCAACTTTGTTTTCAAGGTTAAATATTTTGTCTTCAATGTCTGAGGTTCTGTCTTCCAGGTGTTCTATCCTATTGGATATGCTTTCTATGGAGTTCTTAATTTGGTTTATTGTTTCCTTCATGTCAAGGATTTCTGTTTGGTTTTTTTTCAATATCTCTAACTCTTTATTGAAATGATCTTTTACTTCCTGTATTTGCTCTTTTAACTGTCGATTGGTGCGATCAATCAATGCTTGCACTTGCTCTTTCATCTCATCATTCAGTGCATGCATTTGCTCTTTCATCTCATCGTTTGCTTCTCTGATCATTTTAATTATGTACATTCTGAACTCCTTTAGTCAGAAGGGATAAAGAAGGTCATTTCATACTGCTTAAGGGAAGCATAAATCAGCAAGATATAACAATCATAAACATCTATGCCCCAAACAGTGGCTCATCCATGTATGTCAAACAAATCCTTCTCAATTTCAGAAACCAAATAGACCATAACACAATAATACTAGGTGATTTTAACACGCCTCTCTCACCACTGGACAGATCTTCCAGACAAAAATTGAACAAAGAAACCATAGATCTCAATAACACAATCAATAATTTAGACTTAACAGACATTTATAGAATATACCATCCAACCAAGAGCGAATACACTTTCTTCTCAGCAGCACATGGATCCTTCTCTAAAATAGACCATATATTATGCCACAAAGCTAATGTTAGCAAATACAAGAAGATAGAGACACTAGCATGTATTCTATCAGATCATAATGGATTGAAGTTAGAAATAAATGAAAGAGTAAAACACAGAAACTATTCCAACATCTGGAGATTAAACAATATGCTATTATATGATGAATGGATAACAGAAGATATTAGGAAGGAAATTAAAAAATTCTTAGAGGTAAATGAGAACAAGAAACATCATATCAAAATCTCTGGGACACTATGAAAGCAGTACTTAGAGGGAAATTTATTTCATGGAGCGCATTTAATAAAAGAAGTAAAACTCAACAAATAAACGACCTAACACTACAGCTCAAAGCCCTAGAAAAAGAAGAACAGAACAGCACCAAAAGTAGTAGAAGACAGGAAATAGTTAAACTCAGAGCTGAAATCAATGAAATTGAAACAAAAGAAACAATACAAAAAATTGACAAAATAAATAGTTGGTTCTTCGAAAAAATAAGCAAAATTGATAAACCTTTAGCCATACTAACAAAGAGAAGACGAGAGAAAACCCAAATCACTAAAATTCAGAATGAACAAGGAAATATCACAACAGACAGGATTAAAATACAAAACATAATTAGAAGCTATTTTGAAAATCTATACTCCAACAAAATAGAAAATTTTGAAGGCATCAACAGGTTTCTAGAGACATATGAATTGCCTAAACTGAACGAGGTGGACATAAACAATTTAAATAGACCAATTTCAAGTACTGAAATAGAAGAAGTCATCAAAAGCCTACCAACAAAGAAAAGTCCGGGACCAGATGGGTTCTCAGCCGAGTTCTACAAAACCTTTAAAGAAGAGCTCATTCCCACACTTCTCAAAGTATCCCATAAAATAGAAGAGGAGAGAACCCTCCCAAACTCATTCTATGAAGCCAATATCACCCTGATACCTAAACAAGACAGAGACTCATCAAGGAAAGAAAATTTCAGACCAATATCCTTAATGAACATCGATGCAAAAATTCTCAACAAAATTTTAGCAAATCGCATACAAAAACATATTAAAAAGATAGTGCACCATGATCAAGTGGGTTTCATCCCAGGGATGCAAGGTTGGTTCAACATCAGGAAATCAATAAACGTAATTCACCACATTAATAAACTTAAAGTCAAGAATCACATGATTATTTCAATAGATGCAGAAAAAGCATTTGATAAAATACAGCACCCCTTCATGCTCAAAACACTAGAAAAAATAGGGATAGTGGGAACATTCCTTAACATTGTAAAGGCCATTTATGCTAAGCCCATGGCTAATATCATTCTAAATGGTGAAAAACTGAAAGCATTCCCCCTAAAAACTGGAACAAGGCAGGGATGCCCTCTTTCACCACTTCTATTCAACATCGTCCTTGAGACTCTAACCAGAGCAATTAGACAAACCAAAGAGATTAAAGGGATACGAATTGGGAAAGAAGAACTCAAACTATCCCTGTTCGCTGATGACATGATTATATATTTAGAGGAACCTGGAAATTCCACCAGAAAACTCTTAGAACTCATAAGTGAATTCAGTAAAGTAGCAGGTTACAAGATCAATGCCCATAAATCCAACGCATTTTTATACATAAGTGATGAATCTTCAGAAAGAGAAATTAGGAAAACTACCCCATTCCCAATAGCCTCGAAAAAAATAAAATACTTGGGAATCAATCTCACAAAAGAGGTGAAAGACCTCTACGATGAGAACTATACAACACTAAAGAAAGAAATTAAAGAACACCTTAGAAGATGGAAAGATCTTCCATGTTCTTGGATAGGAAGAATTAATATTGTCAAAATGGCCATACTACCTAAAGTGCTATACAAATTCAATGCAATTCCAATTAAAATCCCAATGATGTACCTTACAGAAATAGAGCAAGCAATTATGAAATTCATCTGGAAGAATAAGAAACCCAGAATAGCTAAAACAATACTTAGCAGGAAGAGTGAAACAGGGGGTATTGCAATACCAGATCTTCAACTCTACTACAAAGCAATAGCAACAAAAATGGCATGGTATTGGTACCAAAATAGAAAGGTAGATCAATGGTATAGAATAGAGGACACGGACACAAACCCAAATAAATACAATTTTCTCATACTAGACAAAGGTGCCAAAAATATGCAATGGAGAAAAGATAGCCTCTTCAACAAATGGTGCTGGGAGAATTGGAAATCCATATGCAACAGAATGAAACTAAACCCATATCTCTCACCATGCACGAAACTAAACTCAAAATGGATTAAGGACCTCGGAATCAAACCAGAGACCCTGCAGATTATAGAAGAAAAAGTAGGTCCAAATCTTCACCCTGTTGGCTTAGGATCAGACTTCCTTAACAGGACTCCCATAGCACAAGAAATAAAAGCTAGAATCAACCACTGGTATAGATTCAAACTAAAAAGCTTTCTCTCAGCAAAGGAAACTATCAGCAATGCGAAGAAAGAGCCTACAGAATGGGAGAATATCTTTGCCAATCATACTTCAGATAGAGCACTAATCTCCAGAATCTATAAAGAACTCAAAAAACTCTACTCCAAGAATTCAAATAATCCAGTCGACAAATGGGCTAAGGAAATGAATAGACACTTCACAGAAGAAGATCTACAAGCAATCAACAAACATATGGAAAAATGTTCAACATCTCTAGTAATAAGAGAAATGCAAATCAAAACCACCCTAAGATTCCATCTCACCCCAATTAGAATGGCGATTATCAAGAATATGAGCAACAACAGGTGTTGGCGAGGATGTGGGGAGAAAGGTACACTCATACATTGCTGGTGGGGCTGCAAATTAGTGCAGCCACTCTGGAAAGCAGTGTGGAGATTCCTTAGAAAACTTGGAATGGACCCGCCATTTGACCCAGCTATCCCACTCCTTGGCCTATACCCAAAGGACTTAAAATCAGCATACTACAGAGACACAGCCACATCAATGTTCATAGCTGCTCAATTCACAATAGCCAGACTGTGGAACCAACCTAGATGCCCTTCAATTGATGAGTGGATAAAGAACTGTGGTAGATATATACAATGGAATATTACTCAGCCATAAAGAATGATAAAATTATGGCATTTGCAGGCAAATGGATGAAATTGGAGAATATCATGCTAAGTGAGATAAGCCAATCTCAAAAAGCCAAAGGATGAACGATATCGCTAATAAGTGGAGGATGACACATAATCGGGGGGAGGGAAGGGTTAGTGTTAGGGTTAGAGTTAGGGTTAGGGAGGGGGGCAAGTATGGAGGAAGGAAGTACTGTAGAGAGGGTAAAGAGGGGTGGGAGGGGTGGTGGGAAGGGAAAAAATAACAGAATGGATCAAACAACATTACTCTATGTAAATTTATGATTACACAAATGGTATGCCTTTACGCCATGTACAAACAGAGAAACAACATGTATCCCATTTGTTTACAATAAAAAAAAAATAAAGTTACAGAAAAAAAAAAAAAAAAAGAAAAATGTGTGCCCCTGCTCCATCCTTACTTCCCACTCTTCCGACAATGAGTGCAGGTACACACACACACACACACACAGACACACACATACATGCACAACTTTACCTTCCTTTCTTGAGTACTATTTTCCTTCCATCACTTGCCTCTGATCTCAGTTTGACTACTCATCAAATTGCAAAATTGGAAAAATAGAAAAAATCAATAAGCAATGAGGAAATGTCATAAAGAAAGAGTAAGAAAGATAAATGAAAAAAATATAAAAATAGGGTAAGAGAAGAAATAATAGAGTATGAAATTCACAGGGAGTTTAAGGTGGACAGCTGCTGATCTCACTGTTAAAATGGATCAGTAGCCCTTTCTATATGAATTTTTTTCTCCATTTCTTTAGATATTTGCATATGTGTAATAATCTAACTCATTTGAGAATATCAGTTAGACTTCTAAACTAGTAATAATGATAATAATAATAATAATTAAAGTAATAAACAATTCCTTAACATTGGCCTGTCAACAGATGACTGAACTACATAATTGCTTGGAGTCACACTTATTACTATGATTAACAATCTGTGTAAAGTATATCAATCCGTGTGAAGTAAATTTTAAAGCTTCTTTAAAAGAATATGCATTTAAAGAGCATATTCTTGTTATTTGAAATATATATATTTTAGTTGTAGATTGACACAGTACCTTTATTTATTTATTTTTTATGTGGTGCCGAGAATTGAGCCCAGTGTATCACACATGCTAGGCAAGTGCTCTACCACTGAGCTACAACTCCAGCCCCAGCATATTCTTTTTAAATAAACAAAATGAACTCTACTTGTTCATACTATAAGGAATAATTTTCCCTCACATTTGCCTTTTAGATTAGAAGTGCTTCTGCTTAATCTCTGATCAGAGCTCATAGTGTTTTAAATATCCTACCACAAATTCACTTTCTTTAGCTATTCCTGATATTGAGAAGTAAGTGTTCACTGAGCAGCAGCAACTATTTCTGTTCTTGCATTTTTTGTTTCCAAAAGTAATTATTCTTATGTATTTATTCCCAGAAGCCATTAAAATTACATTTAAGTGATGTCTACAATTCAACTAGTACAACAGATCACTACAGATTGTGAGATTGTTCAACAACCTCTGAATGAAAGAAATGACCTACAAATTTCTCAGTCAGGTTTTGGGAACTGGCATTAAATTTCTATATGATCATGTAGAAGGCCTAGAACCAATACTGAAATGTTAAGAAATAAAAATAATGTAGCACTAGTCTTATTGAAGTTACTTTGTTGCTCATTAGTCTTCCCTGAATACCTCAGTTAGGTAAAATTGCTATAAAATACACGTTTTCCATATACTATACTCTTTGTGTCTAGAATCACCCCTGATTAGACAGGACATATGTCCAAGTGTTTGAAATGAGAAATATGAATACTGCCTTACAGTACATAATACTACATCAATAATTGCAAACAAACAATAAACAAAACCAAACCAAAACAAACTCCCTCAAATGAAGTTTTTCTTTCAGAGAAACAAGCAAATACAAAAGATGGAATATCCAGCTGCTCAGAGCAATTGGATGAATTTCCTGGTCATTTACATGTGTGTCTTCATGAGTGTCTTTCATGAGTGTCATGCCGGTTGGACACTTATGATCTACTTAGGGATAAAAGCCTTTAACATGAGAAAGTGGTCATGGCACAGATAAATTTCCATGGGCTGTGCCAGTTCTGGTTATAGACTCCTCAGTGTAAAATTCCCCTTGGCAAGCAATAGAAGCTAGCGTGAAACAAAAAGTAAATTATGTCCTGTTTTCATTCTTTTACCAATTCTGTTTTATTTTCTGTTGGCTAAATATTTTAATAAATAATGTGGAGTTTGGTTGTCAGTGTTAATTGAATTCCTAAGTGATTCAACTAGACCTAGACTTGACAATGAAAAACAAATTTTCACTGTCAGTCATAGCTGATCTGGATAAGCCTGTTGTTCCTTCAAGGACCAACAGAAGAATGCAAATAATAGAGGAAAAGAGAGAGAAAGAGATTCTTTTCCTGGACCCCTCCTTAATTCTCTGACTGTGTGTCCCTCATCCTTTGTTTTTGGCACATATTCCTGTATCTTCCCAAATAGTGATCTCTTATGTACTTTATCTAAGTAATCTCATTCTCTCCTCTAAGCCTGGCTACTAGTCCATGTCTTGGTTCCCACTTTGAAATCTCCATCTCTCATCTCTTGCCATCCAGCTACACTATATTGGCTTAAACATATAATATTCCTTATAAATAAGGATTATTATTCCCTACTTCCTGCTGCCACCTGCATTTCCTCTTGCTTGGTCTATCTTGTTTGAAAGTTGCCCAAGTCCCATTGTACAACTCTTTTAATATCTCTTAGGTCCCAGACCTAATTTGTCACTTAGCCCCATCAATATTTCATTCAAAATGTCTCTCCAGTTTATACCTCTTACCAAACTCACATTCACTGACTTAGTTCAAGTTATCATTATCTTTTACTCAGATGACTACAACTGTCTTAGAGTCCCTATCTCTGGTGTCTTCCACCAGCAATTCCACTATTGCTACATTGATCCCGTGCAATCTTAAGAACTCACAACTCTTACATGAATATTTATTGATGCTTACTCTGTTCTGAGGATTTAGAAACAAATGAAAGAATACAATAAACAAACAAACAAAAAGATGTGAATAAAACAAAGCTCCTGCACTAATGAATGTTATGTGTTGTTGCCATAGGTTAAATTTGGTAATTCCTCTTGAAAATTCTTGGTTAGAAATTCATCATTGAAGGATAAGTTCCCAGTTCTAGAGACACACAGCTCTTAATAATCTAACTGCAAATACATTTCTAGTTCTCTTATTAAATCTCACCTTTTCACTCCAATTTTCTAGACTGACTATTCTAATTGCTTTTTCCTAAATAAGCTTTAATTTACATGCTCTCTCTGGCACCTTCTAATTTTCTCGTAAAAGACCTAGATTGAAATTCTCACCTCCTAGGAAGTTTGCTTTGCTATCCAGCATGACTTAATTGATCTTCCTTTGGTCTGTGCTTGTTCATGCCCCTATCATATTAACATAATATAATTCTTTGCTTGGATATCTGTCACCCCTAGCAGGCTCTCAGTTCTTAATTGTAGGAAAAATGATGCAGTAATCTTGGTATCTTGGGCCCCTAGTAAAAATTTCACCACAATAAGACCAATTAGGGATGTGGGTAATGAACAAGAAAAAAAGAAGGGAGGAGACAAAAAGAGAATGAACAGAAAGTCAGGGGCAAGGAAGTCTTATTGGTAATAAAATAGTTACAATGGTCTTTATTCTATGTTTAGTTAATGCTAAAATTTAGGCATCATTGTTAACTGACAGCAAAGAGGAAAGGCACCGTCCCTAACAGAGTTCTATCGTCCGGTGATTCATTGGCTTAGGCTGGCTTTCCATTACAGGGTGTCTCTGCTTTCCTACTACCCTGACAGTGTGATGGGGAAGAAGCTATATACACATCACTCACTAGAAAATGAAAATCGTAACCCCTTTTTCAGCTCATAGATTTAGGAATAAAAAAGAAGAAGAAGAAAGAAGAGGCAATAAAAAAAGGAACAAAGTGGCAATAAAAGTCTTGGAGGGTCAATAGGAGATTCTTCCCAGGCTTAGATGATTTATGTATAGGTAAGGCATTTAGGTAGGGGGTGAAGAGAGATTGTGCTGTGGCTATTTTAGCTACTATCAGCTGTGAATGATAGAAGTACCAGGAAGCATGGCATTATTTATAGAAAAGGCCATTTCAATTGCTGTGTAAACTTCAGGAGACTTAACGTGCAGTACTTTAACTAATGAGATACTATGAGTTTTCTCTTGGCATTCCATTCATTTTTCTCCGTAAACACCAGTAGACGGCAGCTAAATAGCCATGGGAAGATGTGTGGTTATCAGGGCTTTCTGGCATTTCAAGCACAGAACACCAGTATACTACCATATGCAGCTAAGCCTCACAGATTATGGGATAAAAGTGTTGCATTTTAACTTTAATTTCATGTCTTATATTAAAAGAAGTGATGACATATCATATTTATTGAAAAATTTATCTAAGCACATTATTTCTTCTATAGGAAGCAATTTTAATTACCATTTTGTTAATTAGATAGGCTTATAAAGCTATAGTTTTTTTGTGTTTAATGATCAGGTAATGCATTCCATAAATAAGAAAATTCTGCCTCTCTCCCCGTCTTGCAGGTCACTACCAATATAAACACTTTCTCAGTGGAAATGGGAAGCTAAACCTTTATTACAGTATTATTCTATGTCCATACAGAATTTTTACTGTTTAATTAAAATTTCTAGTAATTTCCTGGATGAATGGTATGGGATATCTCTCTTCTTGAAGCAATTAGTAAGTTTAAAAGGCAGAGATTTAAAAAAAAATTTTGATGATGTAACAATTAGTGCTGAAAAATTAACTCAATGCAATAAAAATATATCTGAATCTATAAACATTACTCTTATGCAGCTAGAACTTTCTTAACTCATCTCTCACTAAGACACAAAGAAATTCAAATGAGGGTCTCAGAAGTAAAAAGCTACAAAAAGTAAATTTATCTTACTTAGAATAACTTAAAAATATTCTATATAATAATTTAGAAAATAAGATGCATAATTTCTCAAAAATGCATAAAATTATAAAATATAGCCTATCTTGTGCCTATATAAAGAAGAGGGATAAAAGATAAAGGTGAAAATAGTAAATAACTGAGAAAGAACAGTTGGTTTACATGAAGAAAAGTTTTGGGGTAGAAAAATAATGGTGTTTTTTCTGCCCCCTAGATAAAATTGAATGCTGAGAGACTGTAGAAAGATGGAACTATTTCTCTATAAATAAAGCACATTCAGATTGTCAACATGCATTATGTGATCCAAGAAAAAAATGATGCTACTATGCATCTCATTGCATAGGATGCATTAGTTCATTTTCTATCACTTTTTTGTTAAAATGTAGCAAATTAGCAAAAACAAAAAAAGTAAATAATTACAAAATATTTTGAAAAAAGGAATCTTAACACATGACCTCACTTTTGAAGGAATAGATCATCTTCAGATCCTTTTTCTAGTATTTTAGATCAAAATCACCTAAGCATCAGATTTGGAAGTTAGAGATGGCGCATGAGTGGACAACCAAGGGACTAACTTCATTCAAGAAGCATCTTTATGTTATGGAAATTTAGAGTCCCCATAGGACTCTCAAAAAAATGGGATATTTACACCTGGAAGCATCTTGGCACAGGTCATGTTTCTATGTCCAGGTGTGGATGGAGACATACTCCAAATCTGAACCATATGAAGGTATTTATTTCACATCTTTCTCAATTTCCCACTTTTTATCCTGCTGTTGTTTTAAGGATAGTTTTTTATTTGGTGTTATTAAAGTTTCTTAAAATTGGGGCATACTTATCTTTTAGCTAATTATTCTTAATAGATACTTAAAATTAATGAACCATGAATCAGGGGAGATTTTTGCAGATTTTGAATTAAAGATTCTCAACATTTTAATCAGCAAAGAATCCTTTAGCTAGATACTAAAGGCTTCCTTTTTGAATTGTGGAGTGTTACATTAACATTTGATAATATTAATTTTAAAAATCCAAATATCACCACCATAGCAAATAAATCAGTTTTCACTGTTTTGCCCTCTTCTAGTTCTTTATGTATAAATGGATTGTTTAAAAGATTTCTTGAGTGTTGGTAATTGATTTGCTCATGCTACTTCAAAAACTGCCCATGCTATATCACATACAATTATTTAGATAAATCTATTATTAGCAATAATACCAAATCTAATCAGTCTGATACTTGTCTAGTTGACGTTGAGATCAAGGCAAGAAAAAAATTTTAACAGCTTATATGCCATGAAACCAGTTATTGTCTTTGTAATGACCATCAATAAACTTTATGAAAGCATAAATACAACAGTCATGTGAGTCACCATTTTTAAAACATTTTCTCATATAAAATATATATATAGGCTATGGCCTTCCTATCTGTGATTGTAGGGCTTCATGTAAACTGTTTTGATTATGTCATGGGGGGAAAATGGATGTGGTCTCCATATTTTGACTTTTTATTTGACATGATTTCAAAGTATAAAGTATCTGCTTATTTGACAGCAAGGAAGCTCTTTAATTAGCAGTTTCAAAGCTCAAGTAATATTTTTTTCATAACATATTTTAACTTTGCAGTTCCACTTAGAAAACAAACATCAAATGACCATCATTCCCTTTCTAAATCAGTGTGGGTAGCACAAATTCAAGACTGTTTTAGCAGTGATTCCAGAAGTCAACACAGATTCTTGGTCTATGAAGATTGACTGATAGTTCATTTATAAAGTAATTACCTCTTTGGGCCAAGACAATGTTATCTGGTTTAGAGTAAAAACTGAAAATGAAAAGTAAACTCTACCCATGGGACAGTTCACTGTTATACCTGAATCAGTTCACCAACCCAAGCTACAATTACTGTTTTGTTAAAAAGGTTTTATGACTATCCTGTGAAGTTTAGTATATTACAGTAAACAAATTATATTATCACATAATGGACATGGACAATCACTAAACTTTTGCTATCTTGGACCCTTGGATAGCAAATTAATTCTAAATTAGCCACTGCTAAATTAAAGGTAACCATAAGACTTTAAAGGTGTTTTGAAATAGCATGAGATGATTCAAAATTTTCCACAGTACTAGAATGGTGATGTGACTTTTGTTAATATTTATCTTTAATTTATTGGACAAGTGCAATAAAGACATTGATGATATACTACATTTTAAATTTCTCTATATGGGATTCTTATACTGGGCAGCAAATAGCTAATCCAGAATTTTGCTCTCTTATGGAAGAAAATGGTTAATAAAGTAACAACCAACACAATCTATTCCCTTTCCCACTAGCTTTAAATAATTAAATTTAAAAGCTCAGCTGTTATGGGAAGTGACCACCCTCCTAGCCATAACCCCAAACTGTGTTATCATGGCTTCACACATGAGACATTATCAATATTTGGAAGCATAGGGAACCTCAAGAAGAGCTACCGTTTCTTTGAGTTACTGAAGATAACTCAAAAATACATAAATAGGTAAAAAAATTCATGATATTTATAATCTAAGTCATATAGCATATGATTAAACAACACTTGCTATATTTCAAATTCTTAAATTTCAGAGACACTGAATAATAGTCTAAAAAGATGACCTTGAGAATTCTAAAATATATATCAAAATGTTCTTTAAGAAAATTAATAAAATTTCTAAACTATGTAAGAGCTAATAGATATTTACAGATTTAGAAAATGTACTATAAATTGGAATTTATAAAAATGGTCCTTATTTAAAAAGAGTATATAAATAAACAGCTGTATTTAAAAACCTGTAAATAGACACCAAGATTCCTGAAGCAAATATAAACCTAAGTTAAGCAGTCTGTGTAGATTATGAAACTCAAACTCAATAGAGACACACCAGCATTCAGCTGCACTCTTCTTAAGTGCAGCACTTAACTTTAAAACACTATAATCGTGATCACACAGAACAACATTAAACTCTCCAAAAAGGGATCATAATGAATGTAACATGTGCTACAAAGAAACTGAAACATAAAACGTCTTCCTAAAATGTGTTGTCCAATAACAAATAAATCTGAACACTGAAGAGATACTCTCAAGACTATTTTTCCCCCTTATTTGCTTCAACATGATGACTTCAGGTCACTCTTGATTTTCTGTTTTCTGACAGACATACAGAGCCTGCACAATTAAAATACTTCCAAACCCATTTTCACCACATACAGCTGTATAGAAAGCAGTAAATTCTAGAGATTAGAGACATAATTTGTTGACGCGGCGGATAACAGATTGCAATAAGAAGACTTCATAATAATATGTTTACTTGATGCAACAATTTCTCTGTATACTCAAAATGCCCAGCTCTTACCCCAATATTTCTTCAAAGCTCCTAAATATTTCTAGAAATAAGGAAAAATATTGATGATTTTTACCTTCCATATTTTCTAGAAGAAAGTCAAACATTCCACCATCAGATTCAATCTTCCTTTATCACAGGTGTTTATTGAAAGTAGGAAAGGCCTGCCTGTGTGGAGGTCAGTTTATAGATGTCCTGAGGAAAGCAAACCCAGACTGGGGCTTTCTGCCTTCACACTCATCTCCTTTTATCAGCAGAGGGTGAGAGACCAGTGACCACATAATACCTCTGTAACTCCCCCTTAACAAATGTTTAGAAAGCTAGTCTTGACAGAAACTGATTACTGGGGTAAAAATCACACCCCCTTCTCCCCTACAACAAAAGGCTCAACAATGAGAAGATTAAAAGACAGGCTTTGAAGTGCTTTACTGTCCCAGTGGTCTTTAAAGTCAAAGTAGGCAACAAGTTTTTTTTATTTATTTTATTTTATTTATTTATTTTTTTTTCTCATGAACTTTCCAGCATCTTCTTGTTTAAACAGACTGGAATCTTCTAAGAACAAATGGAATGTGTTTGAAAAAGTAGGAGCAAAAACTTCTTTGAAAAATAACATGAAATTTGAATTGTCATTTCTCTAATGACTGGGGCAAGTTGTGAGTATTAGTGAAATGACACTAAACTTTGTGTTTATGATCGATTACAATTTAACTACATGTTCACAAACAAAATTTAGGTACTTGCTACTTTTTCTGAGAATGGATGCTTATGAATAGAGTTTTCACACACTTGTCATCAAAACTGCTTTTTTTTTTTGGTTGAGTTGCTACTTCATAAATGAAGAAAGTGAGATATAGGGTGCTTTTTGCTAAACATGAATGAAAAATAGAAGGTCGAAGTCGAAATCCACGAAAAATAGAACCAGCAACCTACACTAAATTAATCATGTAAAATCAAAATACCAGGTAAAAATAAAGATTGTATGACTTCTCAGTTGTGTTACATTTTGTTATCTTCTATTGTGTTTAAATTTTTCACTAAGTAATCTTACCATTTCTCCAGAAACTGCCCCTACCCCTTGGTACTGGGTCTTATACTGTCTTGAGTTCTCCACTTCTCTTTGTTTAGTAGGTCCTCTCTGCCTAACGAGATATTTCCCCTCCCCCAGTTCAACACCTGAGCACAGGTACTCTAGCAGCAGCAAAACCAGATGACTCTCTGGTCCCTGAATAAGTCTCTTCTTTGTCTTTGGGTCTTTGTCCTGGCATCCCCACTCCTTAGAGCAGGCTCCTCTCACAGTGCCATAATTTGTTTTACTGCAATCCAGGTGATCCAACTGGTTCCAATTTGCAGCCAGAGTTTAAAACCAAAATATCCTATCCCTGTTCATAGGCCCTTTCTGCCAGTTCTGTCCTTTCTAACTTTTGAAATTCTTCTTGCAAATTTCTAATGAGTTTTACCAAATTCTTTGTATGCAGACTCTTTCTAGCCCTCCTACTCAATGATAAGCTTGGAAGAGGACAGGTGACTATCCCCTTCCCTGTCCTGTCTTTGTTTCCTGGAATTATTCCTGCTGATTTTCTTGACAGAGCTTGGAGTATTTAAATTCCTCAATGTCTTTCCTTACTAGTCTGTGTTGATCCAGTAAGTTCTTTCTTACTTTTCAGATGGTAGCTCTAGTGTAGTAAATTGTGTAATGGGCAGTCCTGAGTGTGTCTTGCCCAATACTCACATCCAATCTGTTTGGGCAAACCCTGCTTCACTCTCTGGATCTTTTTAAAAACTAGTTGTATTATTGGACCTCAGTCCAATCACAGTGATTTGGGGAGGCAAACATTGACATTGACATTGACATTGACATTGTCTCTTTGTACTCTCTGTTACTACATTCTAGACATGTATGAAGAACTCTTTGAAAACCTAAATCTCACTGAGTTTATTGGCCACATGGATGCTGCACTATGATGGATTCACTAAACTGGCAGTCAGCTGGTGCTCAAACGTTGTTGTGAATTCTTTTTTTTTTTAAATGCATAAAATAGACCAGGTGCAGTGGCACACACCTATAATCCCAGCAACTCAGGAGGATTGCAAGTTCAAAGCCAGCGTCAGCAATGACAAGGCACTAAGAAACTCCATGAGACCCTATTTCTAAATAAAACATAAAGTAGGGCTGGGACGTGGCTCAGTGCTTGAGTGCCCCTGAGTTCAATCCCTGATAACCACCCTCTCTAAAAATTGAATAAAATATACAAGTTTAATTTTTTTGGTTCAATTAAAATCTTGAATTTCCATTATTTAAGATTTCTTTCCTTCCTTCCTCTGGTTTATTTCACTCAAATCTTTCAAAATTAAGAATATAAATAGCCAGGTATAGTGGCTCACACAGTAATTCCAGCTACTTAGAAGGCTGAGATAGGAGGATCTCAAATTCAAGTTTTTGGCAACTTAAATAGTCTGGGGATGAAACTCAGTTGTAGAGTACTTGGCGTAGCATGCAAAAGGCCCTGGGTTTAATCCTCAGTACTGAAATAAATAAATAAATAAATAAATAAATAAATAACAGAGGAACTGCAAAGATTATTGTGTTCATATTCCTATTTCACAGATCAGAATGAAAGAACAAAAAGCCCAATGAACTGACCAAGTTCCCACAACAGGTTAGTAGCAGAGCTGTAGGATCTCCTAACTTCTAAAAATATCATCTTAACTCTCAGGAGAGTCTAGGAATGGACAGAGAGATGTAGAGTGAAAAAAAGGGAGAAAACTTCTATTTATTATGTATCTAATAGAGATTAAAAAGGTACATATATATTTTTATTCTTACAATAACCTTATAAAATGATAATCTTTCATTGTACATAATTATTATCACTATTATTATCATTATTAATATTTTGCTGTGCTGGGGATCAAACCCACAGCCTATGTGTGTTGGCAAGCCCTTTTGCACTAAGCTACAGCTCTAGCCCCTGAATATTTTAAAGAAGAGGAAACTGAGAATTGACAAACTTAAATTTTTTTCCCACTCACACACCTAACAAGTAACAGACACAGATTTGGAACTGAAATCTGCCTAGCTTCAGAGCCTACCACTTTTCCACTGCTAACCCAATCACAGCACTGGAAGGACAGTCCATTCAGATTTCTTCAGTTAAGAACTTCATGAATACAATTCCTGAAATAGGTTTCTCTGAGTTTTAATTTCCCTATCAAATTCCAATAAAACATATTTCTTAGGGCATTTTCTTTAAATAAGGGATCAATATGCCAAGGAATATATACAAGAAAGGGAGGTCACCTCATTGGATCAGCCATTGCCTGTGTTTATTATACCCTGCAAATAGCATCCACTTTATTTTATTTATAGCACTGTCACTAATTTGTTTTTCAAGCATTAATTAATTAATTTTCTCTTTGCCTCACTAGAATGTAAAATTCACTACAGCAGATATCAAAGGGAACAAAGAGGCCGCTGCCAAGTTTTCATTCCTATTTGTAATATCTACATCACAAACCAGAAGCTAGAGCTTCCAGCAGAGAACTGGAATCAGAAGGCAGAGAACCCCAGGGAGCTTAGGACATCCAGATCTGTGGATTTCTTTTCCCAGATAGCAAATACTTGCCATGTGATTTGAAGGTATGATAAACAATCCTGACTTGCACACTTAGATCTGATCAAATTGACAATTCTTTGAAATCAACATCTCTTTGTGAAATAATGCACATTTGAGGAGATGAAAGAAAAGGTTTTCCCAAACCTTAACTTAAATCATATTAAAAAAAACCTCTGGATAATCTATTCTTACTCTATTTCTTTTTCTTAATACATAAACATCATTGCAAAGTTAACTGATATAAAATGCACATAAAATATCAAACCCCGCTGCCCCAACACATCATTTTATTATTCTTTTTTTTTTTTTTTTGGTGATTTTGGTTAACAAATTAGCACAAATTCTATTTCATGTCATTCCTAAGTTGTTATTCAATTATAATTATTTGTATTTGTTATTTATATTATATTATTTATTTTGCATGATTCATAGTTACACAAGATAGAAAGGATAATTTCATTTAAGGAATGACACCAACAACTTTAAGAAAATAGAATGGAGCCAAAATATTGTTCTATTGAACATTTTCATTTTATTTTTAATATTGGAACTAATTGTTATTTTCCATAATTTGATATAAAAAATAACATTTTTTCCAGGTTGATATCACTTGTTATTATTTACAAAAATAAACAATAGCTAGATGTTGATCATGGAAAATCTCTAGAATATATGAAGGAAGGCAACATGTTCTATAGAAAAAAATCATATCTCATTGTATATAGTCCAAAAAGTTCCAAAGAATAATTTTCAAAACTCACATAATATAACTTATACATCCATGGAACATCATTTTACTAATTTTGTTGTCTTGGAAAAAATGCTTAGAACAAGATCATAATGTTAAAATTTTATACTAAAAAAAGCCAAATAAAGTATTTTTCTCATTTACAGACTTGATTTTATAAAATATATACAATCCCTTTATTTCTTAATATTCTTTCTACAAATAAAATTCCAGCTCCAGTCTCAGAAGCCATCCTCTGTGGCGGAGTCCAACAGGCACTGAAGGGTTGGGAATGTGTGTGGCTGAATTTCTCAGTGGAGATTGACTGCCATGTCAATTTTTCATTCCACATTTTTACACAGCTCCTTCAATGCTTTCACAATTGTGATATCTTAAATCATACAGCTTGGCCAAAGGAGAAAAATTCAAGGTTATAGAGAAAATGGCCATAATGTGTGAGAAATGTTATATTGGAGATAGGGGACAGCACTTTAAAATGGCTATTTTTGTTAACCTTTTAAGTGACATAACTGGAAGAACTTCAAGAATAGGAAGATACTTTGTGATAACAAATACTTTGGACATTTACAATTAAACAAATGAATTATATGATACCATGGCAAGGCCTGCTTATCTTATTTCAAGATAGATGCAAAAAACATGAATATAGAGACTTTTTAATTTAGAGAGAGGGCAATGCCATTTCAAGATTGGTTGAAAAGGTTATTCAAGCCTAAACTGACTTTCAAGTACTAATGAGTACTAATTACCATGATTTATGAGAGAGGGTCATATGGAATTTTTCTTCTCCATCTCAAAGATGATGGAAATAATAACAATTGATATGAATCATAATTTTGAAAAATTGGTTGACTGCATCTTCTACACTGTATATAAACATGGGAAATACAACTTTTGTGATCATATTTTAAGAAATAATTGAATAGTCTTTCTGAAATCTATTTTTTAAAGAATATGCACCCCATTCTATTGCAAATTATACTCTACTCTCAACTAAGAATGACTTAAGTTTGTGTCTTAAAGGCATAAAAAATATACATACAAAAGTATCTCTCTCTCTAATGCATAATTGCAAATGAAAGGGAATAAAATGATCTTCTTTGAGTATTAAAATTACTTGAACTATCAAACTTGTTAAGTGATAATTCTGGTAGAGAGTATGGATACACAGATATTTTTCTTTCATTATGAAAGTGTTCCATTTTCCATTTTAAATAGCTACAAGAAATAGGATTATCCCTTAAATCCCTTTTAACTACAAATATTGATATAAAACCTTGAAGTGTGCACTAAGTTGATATTTAACAAAGTAGTTTTCAATTCCTGGGAGGGTATATTCTATATGTTATCTTCTTTTCACAATCATGATTCAAACTCTCAATCATGAATTTAAATTCCATATCAATTAGGCAGGTTTAATAAGTTTTCTTTAACATTTATACTACTACAGGACTTTATTTTGTTTTATTTACTCATTTTAGGTTTTGGGGTTTAAACCTTGGGCACTCTGCCACTAAGCTACATCCCCAGCACTTTTTTTTTTTATTTCAGTTTGAAACAGGGTCTTGCTAAGTTGTCAAGGCTATTCTTGAACTTTCATTCCTCCTGCCTCAGCCTCCTGAATCACTGTTAATTACAGTTATGTACCACCCATATGGTTTAGACTAGATCTTTTATTAAACACAAAACTTTTAAAATAATTCATCCTTACTTGATTTCATTATATTTTAGATAGGCTGAAATGTATCATTTTATTTTTAAATTTTTTATTTTTAAGTCATGCTTCAAAATGAATAACATACTCATTACTTAATTTTTATTTTTTCTGTATTACCCTGCACTATCAAATACAAAATGGGAATGAAAGTTGATATGTGTGTGTGTGTGTGTGTGTGTGTGTGTGTGTGTGTGTGTGTGTGACTAAGGATTTACCCCAGGGCCTCACACATGCTATGTAAGGACTCCACCACTGAGCTATATTCCCAGACCCAAAGCTGATGTTGTATCTAAATAAAAACAACAGTAAAAACTACCGTTAAGATAAAAGACTACAAAATATGAAAAAATAAAAGAGTTAACCCATTTTGCAGCGCAATCTAAAGTAAATAAAGAAATGGTTGATGGCTAGCCATATAGATAGATACACAAAGAGATAAAGCTAGAAGAGAAAAATAACATCTACAATTGAGGAAAATTGAATCTAATAATAATGTAGTAATTGACAGAGCACTGAGTACTACAAAGTACTCAGTTTCAAAAACAGGTCCATCTCAGTCGGTTTTCTTTAAAAAAAATAAAAAGAAAGGTCCAATGAGCAATGTTATATCACCTATAAATACATAGCTATTTTCTTAAATAGTACCAGAATTTCCATAAACCAAGTTTAGTATGAAGTGGTCAGGGTACTAACCAGGAGACCCTACATGAGTGTTGATATGTGCTCCATCACATTTAGATGGTCTTTACAGAGGACTGAGTCCATCAGGGGTTGCGAATCTCATCAGGGGATGAGATTTAACTATGCTAATACTTGTATGGATTATTTTTATTGTTATTTGTTTTCTAATTTCAAATTGCTCCAGCTTTCTTCTTAATTCTATGGAAAACTTAAGTCCTAATATTTTTATTAAGCAATTTTCCAAATACAGTATTTTTTCAGGAATCTTATATATAATGGAGTAGTAAAAGTTTCTAATTTAATCACCCAATCCTAAAAGTTAATTTTATGCGTTTTATGACAAAAATACATTAATAAAACATACAAGTAAATAATGATATTTACATTAGTCCATAAATTTAACCTGTTAATTCATCAAAAGGGAGAAAACTAAAATATGCTGTGAGGCCACTGGTCTGATCTGTTTTATCCTGCTTGGAGAGAAGCAAGTAGAGGCAGACAGCACTTCAGTGTGGAGAATTGAAGTGGGGCAATTGCACTAGGTCAGGTAAGGGAACACGAGATGATTATACAGAAATAGAAAAGCATGAAATGATGTCTCCTGAAACGAGACACTTGGAAATAAAAGCAAGACAGACCTCGGTCACGCAGTAGACAAGAATGGGGCCGCTCATGCTGAACATTCTGAACACTCTGTGGCAGCATTGATCATGTTACACTCTAGTTAGCTTTTTGCTTTTTTTCTGACCTCCACACCTGTAGGAGCTGCTGGGCTAGAGCACCATGGCTTATTCAGTTTTGTTGGTCCTCCCACTGGGCAAAAGTTCTAGTACAGAGTAAATGATCCTCAGGTATTTGCTGAATGAATTAAGAGATTATGATTGAAGGTGCCTGGTCACTTGGAAAGGAAATAGGGAGAAAAGCAAGGAAAAAAAAAAGAAGAAATTAATATTTTTCAGGTGACCATAATGTGTCAGAAGGAGAGCCAGGTACATTACTAGTCTCAATTATTCTTACTTGTTCCCACTTACAGAGAGGAAATTGAAGTTCAGATGAAGTTCTTGGCCCAAAATTGACAGGTCAATTAGCTGGGTCAGAATTTGAAATCTATTCTGATTTCAGAGTCTATATTGTGGGCTGATTCATGCTGCCAGTAAGGAATAGGTTCTCTTTTGAGAGCAACTACGACCATAGACCTATTTTTTGCATAACACAGATGTCTGTCACAGGATTCTCCGAAGTTCAGCGTGTCAATAATATAACTATGACTTCTCAATCAAGGGAAGACAAATCAGTCATTAGTAATATGCTCCTTTCTTTATAGTTGAATTCCAGTGGATTCATTTTAGTTTGTTTACAATATTGTTAATACTTAGAATGAATTATGTATTAATGTGCTGATTGATTCTGTCTCTAATGTAGAATCTGAAACCTCAAGTTAAAGTGCACTTGTGAAAGATAAAAAGTTTTGTTCAGTATGAGGTCACTAGTCTATAATCAAAATATAACTTGTTAGATAAAAACAAATACTCATTCAGCCTATTTGAGGTATGTGAGTAAATAATTCATAAATTTTTTCACAGTTTTTCATGTGGGCATATTAGTAACAGACAGTATGCAGTGCACAGTAGACTTAAAGAGCAAATAAACTTTTTAAATATTGGCTGTAGGCATTCTTTTTAAATGAAAACAACATCCTCTTATCCTTAGCATATTACTATTATCAAATAACTAAGAGTCTTCAGGAGAAGAAAACCCAGGGGTACTACAATGTTTCTCCTTGTTGATGAGAGGAAAGGTTGATGGTCCATTTTTCTTCCTCAAAGGGGAGTTAACTATGAAACTAATGACACTTACGCTTCAAGGCCCTTCAATTGCCTCTGCCTCTTCCAAGGACATGAAGGGGCTCTATCAGTGTGCTCACAGGGTCACATATTTTAGCCACAGTCTGTTGAATGTTCTCATTCCATTCCATTTTACTAACCATCTTGCTTTCCCTTGGTAAAACTGGAGTGGGCATTGGCATTTTGTTTTTCAGCTAAAAGGAATTTGTATGGCGGATACATTCAACTTACATTGAATGAAATATATGTGTATGATTTGAGTAAAGGCTGAATGATCTTTTTATTCCTTTTGTGGAAAGTGGTATCACAAAATAGTCATCAAAGAAGTGATCAAAGAGTCCATTAAGATCAGAGAAAATGTATATTGGGCATTTTATAAACAACAAATTATTATATTTCCAAATGTTTGATATTTGTGGGTATTTGCTCTTTCATGCATTTTAATTTCTTATGAAATCCTTTTTAATTCCAAAGTAGTAGTCAATATTTTATTCATGATTTTGTTCTTTCTTCAGAATAAATCTCCTAGATTATGTATGCTTTAGGTACCCCAAAACCTGTACCCCAAGAAAGTAATGTGAAACATTTATAGGAATGAAAACCCTAAGAATATGTAACAGATTTACACACATTCTTTAGAGTAGATGAGAAAATCAATGCCCTTTCTTCCCACCAGGAGTTATCTAAGAAATTATTATTCAAAGGAGCAAATAAATGGGAATAATTCTAATCTCACATTTATTTGATAATTCTTGATAATTCCTCCTCTTATTTCAATATTACCCTGGTCAGCAAACAGAAATACAATCGTGCCATTTAGAAGGCACTATTCAGTACAAGGAAACTTGAAGTAAATTCATGAAACAGTAAAGAATAAAGGAGAGAACACTGCCACCTTTAAAACAAAGGACTCCTATTCCTTCCTTGCTTACACCAAATTACCCTCCTGATGTGTCTGAAACATTTTCCCTCTGTTTACACTTAATACCAAATTAAATGATTACATATTATTATATCATTATTAAATATTATTATACAGCATAAGTAGGTTTTTAATGTGCTCAGAACACTAGGTAAGACAGAGACATGGGTCCGCATGAACAAAACATCCACAGTCTCCAAGAACTCACATGTTCATAGCATCCCAAAACAGGTGAGTAAACAAAGCCTCCACTAATCAGTGGAATTAAATTCTAAAAAAGTTAACCCAGAAGTGTTCAGGAAATATGAAAAATAAGCTGTCATGCACGGCCAGGTACACTATTCAGGTCTTTCATGGACACATTATGAAAGATCAGCAGAGTATACCAAACTTGCACTTCTTCCTGGAAAACAAAATCAGCGATGGAGGTCAATTCCTAATGCATGAGTTCCACAACTTAAATTTCATCTTGAAAGAATATAGAGATACCATATGCAAAGCATAAACACCACAGGCAGGAAGTGATTTCTTATTTCTAGACAAAATTGGTTGGCAACATTAAAGGCTAGAGAAAGAGAAATATATATATATATATATATTCATATATATATATATATATATGAATGATACTGATAAGTGGCAAGAGAAATTCTGTTGCTCTCCAGTACTACTGAAATTACTGATAATGATAATCATAGCCAATATTTATGAACTGTTTTCTGTGCATTGGACACTTTCATAACAGGCTTATATGCACTAACCAAATACATCTTAGGTCACTATTATTATCAACTCCATTTCACAGAAGATGAACTTAAGGCATAGAAATGTTAAGACACTGGTCAATGACAAAGAGCCACAGTATTAGTTGAAAAAGGATCCAAATCCAGCAGGATGAACACTATGGCACAAGCTCTTCCTCTTAAGCCATATGCAATGATCTGACTTACAGGCCTGTTCTAAAGAATTCCAATCACAAATATTCTACTCTGAATTCTTAGTAAAATTTTTCTGTTTTGTATATGCCTTAATTTCACCTTTAGAAAACAGATTTCTCACAAATCCATTATAAATGGCACCTTTAACAAGATGCTTCTACTAATCTATAAAAGAGATATAAAATGATTATGGAAATTCATGGGATAATAAAAGGTTTTCCTTTTCTCCAAGTTAGTCTAAAAAAAAAATGTGCTCCCTTTTTCTGTTCATCAGGTTGGTGCCAAATCAGTGAGCTTTTTACTGAAAGTTTCAGTGAAAGCCTCTCAGTTTTATGGTTCTCTAAACCTCTGCATCCTTAGAACAGGACTGTAGTAATTTAGAGAGATTTAGATAATTATAGAAGATGCCAGTCAAATGCAGCTGTAAGCATCATCTGGTAACAATGCTCGGGAGTCAGAGCTAATCCAAGTCCTGAAAAATCAGAATGCTTACAGAGAATGATAGAAATAGCATAGTCACAAGACATTCTCAGCATTCTGAGTGACAAACACCGAGGGCTGGATGTATAAACCATCATACTCAACCTCACCTCCTTGTGGAGCTTTTTTGAAGACTGGAGAAGTAGACTCTCTTTACTGCCAAGTGATAGAGCTCTGAGCAGACACAGGCAGACAGCTACATGAGGGAAGGCGGTGTAGTAAAGAGAGGAAAGATGTAGCTGCTACTCCCTTTTGTCCTCTTCTGTGGCTTTGAAGCTGCAGCAGTTTTTGTGTTTTATTTTCAAAGAAAAACTTGGAGCATCTCAGAGGTAACAGCCTGAACATCAGGAGCCACTAAGGCACCTGATGAATCTACCTCTGGGCTTCTTGTTAGGTTAGAAATTGAAATTCCTATATCTTGAGCAGTGTGGTCAAGTGCTTACTTATTTGTTGACAAGTGCAGTACTGACTGACTTAAGGGGAAGGAAGACATCCGGAGGGGCCAATTAGAATGACAAAAAATCATCCATAGGTAGTAGATACTAGTAGTGAAACAAGAGGCTTTTTGTTTTTGTTTTGTTTTGTTTTGTTTTTTGTCTTACTTATATTTAGAAAAGGTATCCTGGCAGCATTCAGAAGATGAGCAGAATGAGAAATTGTCATCTATCATAAAGTGAAGAAAATGTGGTTGATGTTTTGAAAAATATAACTTATTTTAGATTTACAGAAAAATTGCAAAGATAGTGCAGAGTTATAGAATCCTATATTATAATTCATTCCCCCATTATTAATATCTGACAAGAATATTATGGGGCTGATGTTCTGGCTCAGTGGTAGGGTGCTTGCCGAGCATGTGTGAGGCACTGGGTTTGATTCTCAGCACCACATAAAAAAATAAATAAAGATATTGTGTCCATCTACCGCTAAAAATATTTTAAAATATATTATGGCAATATGGTACATTTGTCATAACTAATGAATCAACATTAGTACATTATTATTAATTGGAGTCCATATATTATTCAGACTTCCTTAGTTTTTATCAAATCCTTTTCTGTTCCAGGCTCCAACCAAGCATGCCACATTTCATTTAGTCATTGTGTCTGCTTTGGCTCCTTCCAAGTGTGACAGTTTTTCTCACTTCCTTTGGTTTTGAGGTATATGTCCCTCAATTATAATTTGTCTGATACTTATCTAATGATAAGACTGGAATTAGGGTCTAGGGAGGAAGAACACAGAGACGAAATGCCCTCCACATCAGATTATACCAAAAGTATACTCTAACAAGACCTGTCACTGCTGATGTCAAATCTGATCACTTGATTGAGGTAGTATTTATCAGGTTTCTCCCTTCTAAATTTATTTTTCTGCCTTTCCTTCAATACTTCTGGTAAAGAACTAACTAATCCCTGCCCACAATTAAGAGTGGGGAGTTGTGCTGCACTTACTTGTGGCAGAGTATCTACATGAATCATTTGGAATTTTACACAGATTTGTCTATTCTCCTTATATATTTAATCATTTATATCAGTAATAACCTACAGATATTTTATAAATTAGATTATATCACAACCCTTTTATTGTTGTTGTTCTGATAGTTCTATTTTCATCTGTTGTGAGCTCTTTCAATTGACTTTTCATGGTGTGTGGTGTGCTTGAGGGTTAATAACACTTTCTTAACTACTGGCACTAGAAAGTGCTCCAGGTTCATCATTTTGTGTTTCCTGCCCTAATCCTAGAATCAGACATTTCTCCAAGGAACTCTGGTACCTTTTATTGGAGAATGCTATTGGAAACAAAAATCTGGGAGCTTGGTGCATGGGAAGACTCTACAACAAAAGGTCTTTAGAAATTTCCACTGTCTTTCTCTAGGTCTGAGTGCTACTTCACCTTTGCACAACTCACATCTTTCTCCCAGAACTCACTGCATTTCCTTCTTTTTAATAACCCAATTGCATAATAAGATTAATTAATCACTGTTTTCTTTTTCCTCAGTCAATGGAGGAAATATAGATGCCCTACATTCAGGTTTTCCAATTATAAGGACAGCATGATTTTTAAAAAATTCATAACAGAAAAGAACAACTTCTTCTCATCATTTGGAATTTTATTACCATCGCCATGCCTGCCAGACTGTATACTTCCATGTCAAAAATGACCTCTGAGGAGAGGTCATCTTTCTCTGCTATATATCATACTATCAGACACACTCAAACAACTCTCTGTCTCTCTAAAGGAACTAAATAGAGGACTTTTAAATCATCTAGATCATTACTGCCTCATAATAGCACTGAGGATTAAGAATTGAGTATAAAAATAGGATTCTAAATAAGGAAAGATGAAATTTCTAGGCATGCTTATATTTCTATTTTTTTTTTTCCTTCAAAAAATAATGTGACTAATTTATTGAGCAAGCTAAAATGATCTGTTCTACTTTCAGGAAAAGAGGATTTCCCAGATAAATAAAGAGGAAAAAGAAAAATCCTATGTTTATTATTGCTTGTTTCCAGATCACCTATAACTCTTTCTAGCTAGCTAGAAGACAGAATATTTTTAACATGAGGTATTTGGGTAATGAACAATGAACATAAGTCTGACATTCTCTTAATTCTGATATCAAGCATAAGAATTCATGACAATATGACCCCACTCAACACTGGATTGCATAGCATTTAAATAGAAATGGAATTTTAGAAGAATATAGTGCTTTTCCATTAGCATTAACTTAAAAAAATGAAAACTATTACTAAGTGTCAGGTGCATTACATAAACATAAAGTATTTCATTTAATCCTCCTGATTAGTCCTCCCGAGTCAAGTGCTTTGAAGGCATTTCTCCTACTAAAATTTATATATAGACTACTCAGTCACTGTGTTTATCAGGGTGCCAGCTGGAAATAGCCCATGCCAAGTAATCCATGATAATCCCTGGAAGGTTTAATAAAAAGACTATTCATAAAGGCATGGGCAGGTGGTAAGGAAATCACAAATGCACTACTGAAGTCTCCACACTGCAGGGCTGCAGGATGCAGCCAGCGGTGATCAACTCTTCCCTCCACCTACAAAAAAGGGAATCAGGGGGAAAAGCATGAGACCATTTTACTCTTCCTTCCATCCAATACCTGGATTAGGTTCCCCATGGTCAATTCCACCAACAGGCATGTAGTCAGGGGGGTGTGGGAATGGGCCTCATGGATCTGTCCCCTGGAGCAAAGGGCAGAATGGGATTGGTGGGCAGCCCATCAGGAAAGGCAAACAGAGAAGTTCAGCAAACATCAAATGTTCTCTGAGCATAGTAGCAACAGAAATATGGGAATCACTTATTCTCTTGAAGACAGACTTGAAAATCAGTGGCAAAAGCCTTCGCACTGAATCTTTCAAAATGTGTAAGAATCAAAGGTGAGTCTTTTCTTGTGGAAAACAACAAGATAAGTAAAAGAACTTTTGCTTGTTGACAGAGTAAGGCAAAGCAGTGCCATAGCCTTTAAGCCTAATAATAATAATAATAATAATAATAATAATGTCGGAAGTCTCCAGGCATAACTTGCTATTGTTTAGTAAAGAACTTCTGAATCATGAGAAGGTTTCCCACAATTTAAGTCTGGTTCTGTCATTGGGGAGAAGGAGTTTAAACAAATGATTAACAACTTTGTGCCTGTTACGTTTTCTGTCTGCCTTATATTTAATGTCTTGTATGTATTAATATTGCATATGATTAATGTAAAATGAACTGTAAATAAGGCCAATAAAGCATTGTGAAGATCACAGACACAATGAATGAGAAAAGGTATTATACTTAGAAAACAGTGAGCACATTTTGCAAAATAGATGATTCCAGAAAATAAATTCATTTCGTCTCTCACTTTAATTGATGTTTGTTTCATTTTTCTTTTCATGGTTTTATGACCTAGTATAAATTGTCTGAAATCTTTACAAATATATAGATTAAAATATCATGGGTTAACATAAGTGTAAATATTTTAGCTAAATTTTTAGAATTCAGTTATAGTTTGAATATATTACAGATGCCTTCTACAAAAGAATTTAAATGGAAATCTTTTTGGATATAAATAATCTTTAATTTAATAGAATAATGCCTCTTACTTTACACACCTTGATTTCACATCCCAGGTTTATTTTCAAAAGAAGTTGCATAATTAATTCCAAAAAATAAATAAAATATAATGTTCCCTTATCATAATTTGTGATTTATTAAAAGTGAACAATTGATTTAGCCTCATTTCCTAACTTGGGAATTAATTTGGCTGTAATAACCATTAACCTAGAAAATCAAGGATTAGCTTTAAAAGCTTTTATTCATAAAATGAAGTGGAATAATATTGCAAACAGATACAGTAAATAAGCATTTTTCTGAAATGTATTCCAATAAGAAAAGCAACAAGAAAAAATGGGAAGGGCTAGCAAACTCCACCAAGTCATTTATATATCCAAGTCACGGGAACCCTGGCAAGGGCCTCTTAATGAATGCTTGTTGGTGATTAGGCCCCTTTGCTCACAGGGCCATAGCACCACTTGAAGGGAGAGGACACGATACATGAAACTTATTCTCTCAGAGCAGCAGAGTTTTCTCATTTCAAATGTATTAACTTCTCAAGATGTTACTATAAAGTACTTATTTTTAAAACATTTTAGTGGAAACCCTGGGTCAGAACTTCTCTATGCCTCTGACACATAACACAACAAATCAAAAAAAATTACATATATTCCCTTTCCCTAGGGGGTCTGCATTTCTGGATCCTTCCTGCTGCTCTTATTTATTGCAGATGAGGCCAGCTCAGGAAGATACCTCTGAAGGATTGTTTCCTCCTCATCCTCTCCTTTACTTTTCCTACCTTAGTTCCTTCCCCAAGGATACATTCTATATCTGTTAACAAAGAGATTTTCTTTTCCTTCAGAGTCAGATAATTGCCTGTCCATCATAAGTCTTGCCTGAAGGTCTTTGTACAGGTATCTCTGCCAAGTCAGAGGAGAGTAATTCTGAGTTTCCTAGAATATATCAAATTCAAGATAAATCTGTACCAAATCTTACATGGTTAATTTAATCTTCTTACATGACTGTACTGTTTTCTTTGGCAGGGCTTTACTAAAGTCTTGTCCAACTTTCCTGACCACCATTCAGGTTTGTATTTAAGGAGTAATAAGCTGTTTCCTAATAAATATGCTCCTTTCACCCCAAGCTCATCTCCTATACTCAATTTGACAGTTCAAGTTTCTTATTTCACTAATGCTAAGAATTAAAATTCAAGTATATGTAGGGTACTTTTTTTAGGAATAGGTAATAGGAATAGGAAAAAGCATAAACAAACTCACAACAATGACTATTCATAGTTCTGAAGAATGGATAATCTGTGCCTCAAAATATTTTTCATTTGTTTAATTCCCACTAAGTAGCTATTATTGACCGACATGAAGTTAAGTACTAGGAAGATTAGGATGTAGAGAATTAGAGAAGAGGAGGAAGGCACCAAGTACTTAGAAGTTGTCGTCTTCGTGGACCAATAAATGATAAGCTGAGCCATAAAGCAGATTTCTTATAGATATGAATGAAAGAAAAAATGCTTGAGAAATAAGTAAGGACTAAAATGAAAAAAGTTTTAAATTGAATCTTGTGATTTGGGGTGTGTTTCATATTAGGGAGCCATCAAAAATAACTGGGTAAAATAACTGGTAGGTATTATTGAAAAGAACCATGTTTTTAAAACAACTGTGACTGTACATGCATAGTGTTGGCAGGTGGAAAAACCCTAGGATGATGTGGAAATCTTTCAGGACATCACTTCAGGAATTGTGATATGAATGGATAAATGTTTGCACTAAGATGATGGTCAGAGAAATAGGAAAAGAAGAATAAAATAACATAAAGACAAACTGTGAAAATTATTTGGTTACTGAGATGACGAGGGTGGAAATAAGAGGAAATATTTTGGAAAAAAGAGGAAATGTTTTGAAAACTCCATTGATACTTCTTTTCTTTCTCAAGTATATACAAGGACAGTGTACCTAACTCACCATGCCTGTCTCGCTTCATGCTTTGTTTCCTCGGAATGGTAGGCAGGAATCGAAAAAGCAATCCTGGTAGACATCAGGGCAAAACTGGTGATTTCCAGACTAGACATTCCAGCATAGAAATAAGGAATGTTGAAAGATAAGATTCATATCTTCAAAGTTTATGCTTTGACTAAGGAAAAGTGCACAGGGCAGTTTGCACAGCATAGCATTTAAGTTTTTACTGTCTGAGCCTCATGTTAGACCTTCTCTTAGAAGAGGATGATCACTAACAAGTAAACTTTACAAAAGTTTACTAAATAAACAAGAAATGAGAGCATATAATCCCCAGCAAGAACTAACTGAAAAACAAGGCAGTAAATGTTTTATATTTAGTTTTAGCATTTTTGTTCTTGTTGTGTTGTTAAAATAGTATCTGACCTTAGGCAATACTTTCCCTTTTTATGTCTTGGTTTTATCATCTATAAAAAGAAATCACCTAATGTAATGAAGTAGGAGAGTGGTGTGCTTGTGTGTGTGTATGTGCACACACACAGAGTGATGATATATATTCTTTTAAAGGACTAAGAAAATATAGAGGGATCACAGAGATACTAAACACTGATAAAATGAATCTGAGGAAAACCATCTTCAACATCATGCATTCATCTCAAAGCATTTTATTCAAAATATCAGTAAGAAAAGATTTACAATGTTAATAAACAATCTGCTCACAAAATATGATGAATAGGTAAAGTGACTGTCATGATTCATTTCAATAACTAATGAAATGATAAGATGAATGTCAGCACTTGTTCTCCATAATGCCCACCTTCATCCTACTAGTGACTGACAAATGATTTTGCGTCGCACCTAGGGTACAATATTAAATCCATTCCTGTCCATCCATCACTTCATGGTTGTCCTGTTCTCAGGAACTTCAGTTACTTTTAATGGCTACTTCCCTTCAGTAATTGGTGCTCCTTTCAAAGTGAAGTTGTCTATTCTAAGCTACCCTCGGGTTTCACAGAGACACAAGCAGTAAGAGCACCTAGTCATTACAGATTATTAGGCTGGTGATTCTCCCATAATGGATATCACAATAAGCCGTTGAAGTGAGTTCCTGGTTAAGAGAGCTGACAGGATTAATATTAAACCGCAGTGAAGAGATGTTATAAAAATATCATGAGTACTTAATACTTGGTCTTTGGAGAGCCTATCCCTGTAAATTTGTAAACTGTTCCTTCTTGGCATCTTCTTTTTTTTTTTTCTGGAATATATGTCAAAGTGCCCTCATGGAGCACCATATTTCACAAGTCACCCTATTTCCCCACCTCTCTACACACTTGCCTTTTATATTCTCCATAAATAGTACCTTGTCATGTAATTCATCTTTCATGCCTCATTCATTCTAAATCTAAGCTTCTTGGCTCTGTTTCTGCCATATTAGAACATTTCCCATGGCAAGCTCATGTTTAAAAAGAAAATCAATTGTTCTGATTCATTTGACATGAGCTTCTGGGTGTTTTTATAATTTATCGTTCACTTTCAGGTCAATACCTCTATGATACCAGTATGAAATATTAAAGGCCGCTGAGGGCACAATCCTTATCAGAAAGCTCTGCCCTGCTAATATCAGGGAGAATAATATCTTCCCTCCTGGGAGAGAGCTTGAATTTATTAAAATTGTAGCTCTAAAACTTGGGCATGCCACTTTGAAATGGTGGTAAAGAATAGGACTATATGGGAAACTAAAAATGACCAGGGAAGTTCAAAAGGAAAGGTAACAGCCTGTTCTCTCTCCTCTTGCCTGCTGTAAAAATGGCCTCATTAGTAAGTAGGCTTAGGCCCTTGAAAGAAACTGAAAACTAAAACTCTAGGCTACAGGAAGCTGGAAGAATCAGAGTAATAACAGTCCAAGCTTCTAAATACATATCGATGGCAACGGTCCTGGAACGTCCTTCAATATCACAAGCCTGGCTACTAGTATTAGACATTTCACATGAAAAAAATCACATCTCACATTAAAAATCTAAAGGGAAAAATCACATGGCTTAGTTGTAAGAGAGTATTTCAGTATTTGACTGCAAAGTTCATTTGTATTTAAACAATTACGGTTTATTACTCAAAATGTTGATTCTCATGAGGACTTTACTTTTATCTGCCAGGATTACTCTATCACCATTTTCTATTTTTAAGCCATACATGAATATTATTTAAATATATCTCTTTAAGTTTCTGATGTCAAAAGCTAATGAAATAACTCTTAAAGGATGTCCAAAGGAATGTCTAATCCTCATTAGCTTGTGGCTGAGGATCAGATTCTGTAGTGCCTAAAAACCAAGCTATTCTTACAAAGGGCATAATTCCAGGCACATCTTGGGTGTGTGTACGTGTGCTTGCATATGCATGTATATATATGTGTGCATGTATGTTTATATACATCCATTTGTATGTGTCCATGAACACATGTGGATCATGTGTGTGTATATGTATAGGTGCATGCATACATTTACACTACATATGTGTGTGTGTGTGTGTGTGTGTATGCCTATGCAACTATGTGTGCAAAGATGTCAGACCTGCTCCCCTTGCCTTTTTTCACTCCCATTATAGTAGGTTGAAACATGTTTCAGAGACCATCAAAGGCTTGCAGCAATATGTGAAAGTGGGAGAACTTTGTCTAAGACCCAAAAGCAGGTAATGGCAGGAGGTTCAGGCATCTTCCCCAAGTACTAAACTGCTTGGCTTGATGTGAAAGGTTTTCAATATCTGGTATCTGCACACCTCTCTAGACTCATGTGTTTTTGTCTTCACCAGATTCATTCTTTTCCTCTCTCTAGGTAAATTAAAATCTTGCAAATCTTACAGGTCTTCCCAGCTCCTCCAGGGCACTGCTTCTATGTGTACACATTTGTTTCCTTTTTTCCTGGAATACCATGCTTCCCTTTTCCTTTTCTCTCAGCCTGATTAATTTCTTCTCTTCCATGACACTACTTTTTAGAATCATCCTGACCACAAAAGCAAAGATGATTTATGGAACCACAGCATGCTAGATATCATTTTATTTTAACATTTACACAAAACACTATGTTTTTCTTTACTGAAGACCCTGTTCATGAATACTGCTTAGTTGCACAAAGTATTTATTTTCAGGCAAATGTCACTGCTGTGAAATGGGAGAAGAAAAAAAAAAAAAACATCGTATTTTCATTGTGCACCATTTAATGACATCAGATACAAAAAAGTAAGAAATTCCAAAATGGAATGATGGAAAGCAAGACTATGTATGACAAAATGGTTTAATGAATAGTGACGGGGGGCAGTCAAGTAAAACACCTCTGTCTACATTGGCCACCTCACGTTAGTGAGTCCTGTTGCTTCGTTTGCTTTTGTTTCACAGAAGTCAATGCTGTTTTTCTTGCTCTCTGAACATTATTGGAATGAGCATTTCCTATATGGAGGGCTTTAATAAATATTTCTTGAATTTCTTGTGAATGAACAACCAATTGAAGAGAGGCATATATCTCTTCCATTTATTCTATCTTTCTTACAACTCCTAAAGAACTTATTTTTTAGTAAGTGCTAAAGAAGTTTAAAAGTAATATTTCCCTCGCTTAAAGTTCTTAATTATAAGCAAGAGACAAAAAAATGACCAATTTATGCAAAAGGATAATTGTTAGAATATATGATGTGCTCAGAATCAACAGTTTTTACACATTAGGCTTCAGAGATTCAGATTGCCAGAAAAATAATTAAATAAATATAAACAACAGAAATGTAGACACATGGTCACCAGCATACCACAATAATGAGCCTGCATCTATAGGCTCTTCCGCAATCTCTGAATCTCTGTGGCATTGTGCCACTCCTAACCACTCCTCCTATTCCCTGTGCATTTTACAACTGGGAGAGAACACCAAAGGAACCAAGCAAATCTGTTTTCTGTCTCTGCTGGGATGTGGGAGCAAAGACCTAAAGTCTTTTTGCTTCTTTAACAAAGATCATAACCTAGGATTTTCTAACCATCAAATTGTAGTAATATTTCTACCACCAAAACTGTACAGAGGTCATTTCTAAATGCAAAATCAAAGCATTATAAGTTAAAGTAAATAGATTTTGGATACATAAAAAGTAGATGAAAATTGATCTTGATGATTAATTTGAATTGGTAACCCATACTTCCTCATTCTTAAATCAACTCACAGTGAGAAATGATGCATAGATGAGACATTAATGTGTGCTCAGGCAGCAGTCTTTTTGGATACTCTCTTCTATGAAATAGGCTGATCGCCTATGAAGGAGGAGGGTACTTTCTACAATATGTGTTTTCTTTTCTATTCATGTCAGTTTTTTTGTCTTGTGGTTTGTAAAGTGGAAATGAATATTTATGAAAACACCTTAGTTCTTCTTTCCTCATGGTCTTGAAACAACAAGGAATTTTGTTCTTGCTAATAGTTTGACTCATTACCCTGTACTCTTAAGTTCCTAGAAAGCATAGACCTGGCTTTGTTGACATCCATGTCCTCAATATCTAGAACAGAGCCAAGTACAAATGCTCAATAAACCCTTGCTGAATGTTGGTTTTCCAAAGGTGTACATTCTAGCACAGTCTATGTATCCATCAATGGGGAAATAATAAACAAATTTTGATGTATCTACCTTGATGATATGTGTATGATATGTTAAGTGAGAACAATGTGTAACAAAAATAGTATAATCATATTTTTATGGAAACATATACATACCTAAAAGTAGTCAGAGAAAAATATACTAAAATGTTGAGAGAGATTATCACCAATGCTGTATATAGGTTTGGAAGGAAAGACTTAAACAGACTTTTAACTTCTTTAAATAATTTTCTTTAAAAAGCTTTTTAGAATTATTATAGTAGCATAACTTATGCATTGTAAACAATAAAAAGTGGTGACAAAATTTAAAAATTTAAAATATCTTTAATGTTTGTTCTTTATCTCTCTATATCTATACATAAAGATACTTTTGACCACAAAGATATCATTCTATATTCATATATGCTAGTTAATGACACCTGTAGTTTCATTACAGTAAATATTTATTTAATCAAATGCAAACACATATTGATAAATTAGAACTTGCCAAAATGAAACTTTTATTCTTAGAAAGTAAACAATAAGCAAGTTCTAAATTTGGGGAAATATTCACAGTACATCTGTCTGACAAAGTACTTCCACTCATAACATATAAAGCGCTTGTACAGTTCAATCATAGGGTGACCTGCCCCTTAAATAAATGAATAAACTATTTAAACACTTGACAAAGGAGGATATATGAATGGCCAAAAACTGCATAAACAGATATTCAATATTATTAGTCATGAGAGAAATACAAATTAAAACCACAATGTAATATCATTACGCACCCATGTAGAATAGCTAAAATTGATTAAAACCGACAGAGGTGGCAAGAATGTGACAAAACTGGAAATCTTACACTTGCTTGTGGGAATTTAAAACAATTACAAATTTCTTGAAAAATAGTTGACGAGTTTCTCATAAAGTTAGACATACACTTAGCAAACTATTCAGCCTATGCATGAATTTTCACAGTGGCTTTAGTCATAATAACCTGAAGTCTTATCAATTAAATATTGTTAAAAGTCAACTGAAATTCTGATTTTATGGGGTGAGGATTGGGTAGTATGACATATCCAGAGTCTAGCTTCAAAGTCAGGTTGAGGGAACAAGGAACCCCTCAGAACCCAGCTTCTCACTTCTTGCTTTCTTCCGAGGTGCTGGGGATTCGAACCCAGGCCCGTGCACACACTGGGCAAGTGCTCTACAGGGTGAGCTATTCGCCCATTTGAACACTGCTTTTCTAAACAGTATGCAAACATCATGGGAGCCTCAGATTCTCCATTTATAGACTATTAGAATCTTTGTGAGGTTAAACTTAGACATGCTGGTCCTATATTTGATCACTTTCTCTCATTTTCCTGTGTATTCCACTTCTATTCAGTCCTAACATTTCAGATTTAGGGAAGAAAACCTTGAGTTTTGAATATGGAGAATTAAGATTTTCTTCTGGCTCAGGGTCTCTCATTTTCTTATATACACATATCCAAACAAATGATGAAAACATTGGGCTAGTTATTAAATACTGACAAACACACAGAGTTATTATGACTTTTAAATAACATTGTACAGAAAATTATTTTTGAAAGTGCAAAGTTCTGCATTAATACAAAGTGTTAGCTGCAATCTTCAGGAGTACTGGGGTAGTCTTGACTATAGGTACATAGTAGCCTGACCACATAGTACTACTAATGCAAGAACAGAACAAAGTTAACACACAATGAGGAACTTGGACAGCATAAAATTCCTATAAATAGACATTTGTTATTAGGACAACTTTAGAAATTTAAAGGTACCAAGTGTTGTTGTTTTCTCTTGGAAATGCTGCCTGTTAGGTGCTGGAACTAATAAGTGTGGTTGAGTATCTATTTCCTATACTGTGAAGTCATCCCTGAAAATATCATTCCAAGTGGCAGAACTCCAGGAATGAAGAGCATAAAATATGTCTGAGTTCACTCATGGGCCCAGAATGAACACCAATTCCACTTCAGGCTAATGTGAGATATACAGTCACTAAGCTATGAGGTTTCTTGGTTTTCTAGGCTAAAGGAAAAGAAATAAAAGGAGCAAGAAAGGTAAATCTGTGACATTCTGGGACTTTTCAGAAGGAGCTTTAAGGTTTAAAGATAATGTTTGATAACACTTTCAACTTGTAAATAGGTGGGAAGGAAAAGGAAAGGGAAAATAGGGACAATAGAGGAAATGACAATTTTTACAAAGCAAGCTGGCAATTTGCTAGTCTTAGAACTTTGCTACTTACTGTTTTCTTTCTGTTAATTTACAGTATGTAGTGATAAAATGTCACTAATACCTAAAAATGCCCTTGCAGCTAACTCTAGTCCACTGAGAAATTAATTTTCTAGTTTTTAAATTCTATAAGTTCAAATTTTCATTAGTCAGGAATATAAATACTGACTACTATGCATTACTTCTGAGATTCCTGTTCATATGAATAGGATTTCTGTAGCGCTCATTATGTTATGTAATTATTTTTTCAGATAATTAAAACATGCATATACATCTACAATTTGGAGATTTCTTTTGATAGCCCATTTGTCCTAATTTGGCTACAGGAGGATACAGCAGATTTGCCTCACCCTGCAGGCAACAGTGTGGTGAGATGGAGAGAAGGGTTTCAGAACAGATTAGACCACAAGCATTTTGTGTAACCCTGAAAATCACATGCCTAGACTCCCTCAGTGTGAGTTTCCTCATCTGGAAAATATACTTTATTATTTTGCAAAATCAGGACATATTAAACTGCTTGCTAAACTTGAGGGACATGTGACTGTGTCCTTGGCAATTGCCTCCCAAACACCACCACACCCTACTCCCTAGTCTCTATGGATGACAAATATGGGATGGACAATCCCATATTTGGCATAAGGACTATACATGCGCCTTAATCTTTGACCAGGCCTGCCGTCTCCATCCCTGGGTGGAGTCAAACTGGTTTCTTTGCAATTCCTCAAACAAGCTAGGTATATTCCAGCATCTGAACCTTCATATTTGCAGTTTCCTCTGCTTGGAAAACTCATCACACATCAGGAACCCTTAGGTTCCTGATTCACTTGAGAGCAATCTTTCTTGATCATCCTTCGTAACACAGTACCTTGCTCCACCTATTTTCTTCTGTCTCTTTTACTGTCCTTTACGCATTGCCACTAAATATCTGATGTCTAGCATGTAGGATTATTGAGGACCAAGACTTTCACTAGTTTATTTTACTGTTATACTGACAGCACTCATAATAGTCCTCCTATCACATAATAATATCAATGAGGATTTGTTAAACTAATTTAAAAATAATCAATGAGTATTTGTTAAATGAATTGTAAAGAAGACTCAAAGAAATTTCCTAGTGTTTAAAAAAATTAAGTGACACTTTAAATTTTCTTTGTAGAAATTCATTGCAGATTATCAAATGAATAGTATTGTTAAGATACTGAACTGTCGTTGTAAATATTTACTAATTTAGATTTTTTTACAAATATTCAAGATGATTTTAGTAGAAATCTGATGTCCAGAAATTCACAGTTCTGGACCCTCTAGACTTCTCCCTTCTGTTTTAGAACAGGCTGGCACACCAGGTCTCTCAGAAGAAAGTATAAATTTCAGTTACTTTGGTTGGATTGTATTCTAGCCTATATTGAACTATAAACTGGCAGAAAAATTATTGTAAATCTTGCTCTGAGATCTCATTCTTGAACATAAATAATAAATAGTTTTAAAGGTGGTCCCAATGCTGAAGAGTTGCATGCTATTCAACCATGTTTCAGAAAACAAACTATGCAAATACATTTCCATTTGCTTTTCCTAATTAAAAGGCTAAAAATCACTTTTTCTCAGATAACCATAGTATGGTGATGAGAATAATACTGGAATCCTGACAAATTATCTTTACCCAAGACAAACGAGGTAAAGTAAAGTTGGTTAACTCCAATAAGAAGTCTGTGAATAACCTCAGTATCATTAGAGGGAGTTAATTGATTGTTTATAGGTGTTCCAATAGGAAATTTGAAGTGTGGAATTCAGAAAAACACTTCCATAACCCTAAGAATCTACAGAAGGTGATTTCTGTTGTGTTGTTTGACTTATTTTGCAGCAGGAGCAATAGGAAAGATATTAACTTAGTATCTTTTGACACAAAGCATCACTGATAATCCTGACTCAGGAAGGAGAAGCACTGAGTTTCCATGTCTCCCAACTAAAGGAAAGCAGAGCAGAGGGTAAAAGCAAGGTACTTGTGGCAAGTCAGCTTGTTTTGCTTCACTTTGTTGTCCAGCCACATCCATAAACAACAACTCCATAAAAATAAACTACTAAATAGAAAGACAAAAATATCATATTTTTAATTTACTTAATATGGTTGGGTGTGGTGGCATATACTTGTAATCTCAGCTACTTGGGAAGCTGAGGTGGGAGAATCAAAATTCGAGGCTAGCCTTGACAATTTAGTAAGATCCTGTCTTAAAAACGTAAATAAATAAAAAGAATTGGAGATGTAGCTTGGTAGTAGTTGAATAAGCTTTTTCTCTAGACTTCCTGTTGACTAAAAGTTTTCCAATTAAGAAAAAATGAGTCCTAGAGTAATGCTGCAAATATCTACCAGTAGAAATTATTATCTTACTTAATTTTCCTTAACTGTATTAACATAGATCTAATTCATATTTCAGAATTTATTATTAATTTAACTTACACAATTGTGTCAATTACTTCTTCCTGAGTGAGGGAGATAATGACTGGGAACACTGCTTTCTTAGACAGTGCAGTCAAAATTCATATTGAAAGGAGAAGGATGTGGCTGTATCACTGTAGTATGCTGATGTTAAGTCCATTAGTTATGGTATATACTGAAGACCGTATAACTAATGGACTTTAAGTCAGCATACTACAGTGATGCAGCCACATCAATGTTTATAGCAGCTAAATTCACAATAGTTAAGCTATGGAACTAACCTAGGTGCCCTTCAACAGATCAATGGATAAAGAAAATACTGTGTTATAAACAATGGAATATGACTCAGTCACAAAGAAGAATGAAATTATGGCATTTGCTGGTAAATGGATAGAACTGGAGAATATCATGCTAAGTGAATGAAGTCAATCCCAAAACACCAAAGGTTGAATGTTTTCTCTGATATGTGAATGCTAACACATAATAAGGGAGGGGGAAAAATAGAAGTTCATTGGATTAGACAAAGGGGGTTGAAGGGAAGGGAGGTGGAATGGAAACAGGAAAGAGAGTAGAAAGAATTGGACATAACTTTTCTATGTTCAAGTTTTATTCAGTTTTTTCATTGCTGTGACTAAAAGATCTGATTAGAACAATTGTAGAGGAAATGTTTACTTGAAGGCTGGCTCCATTCCTCTGGACTCAGGGGTGAGGTAGAACATCATGGCAGAAGAGTGTGGCAGAGGGAACCAGCTCACATGATAATCAGGGAGCAAAGAGAGGGAGAGACTCCACTCTCCAGAGAGAAAATACGTACCCCATAGCCACACTCCCAAAGAACCATTTCCTCTAGCCACACCCCACCTACCTCCCTTCATCACTCAGTTAATCCCATCAGTGATCAGTTCACTGATTAGGTTAAGGGTCTAACCCAATAATTTCTCCTCCAAATCTTCTTGCATTGTCTCACACATGAGCTTTTGGGGAACACCTCATATCCAAACCATAGTAATTCATATATGAATACACCACAAATGAAACTCCATATCATGTACAATTGCAAGAATGGGACCCTAATTAGAATAAGTTATACTCCATGTATGTATAATATGTCAAATACACTCTATTGCCATGTATAGCTAAGAGAACAAATACATTTTTTTAAAAAAATTAAAAGGAGAGAGAGAGAGAGGGAGGGAGAGAGAGAGAGAGAGAGAGAGAGAGAGAGAGAGAGAGAAGCCAGGTGTGATGGTGCACAACTGTAAACCCAGCCACTGGGGATGCTGAGACAGAAAGATCTCCATTGGCCTATTTTTTAATCTTTAAAATAGAACAATAGCAACTACCTATAGGATTGGTCTGAATAACAACCTTTAAGTAAAGGCTTACCACAAAGTTATAGGCAATTAGGATCAGTTGTGATATTTCAGAAGTAATTTAAATTTAAAAACATATAATCAAGTTATCATGTTTTAGGACTTTCTATATCATCTTTTTATTTGATAAGTCTGTACATAATGAAAATTTTTCTGTGATAGGACTTCATAAATGGAAATTATATAAAGTTCCAAGTTGTTAAATTTTTGTTTATTTTTCCGTAAATAAATGTATGCCTCAGATATTTCACAGCACTCTCTACTTTGGTGGAATTATTTGCCCTATGGTAAAATATAAAATAAGATATGATCCTCACAACTTTAAATAACAATGTACTTTCACAGACACTACTTAGATGCGAGGCCCTGTTCACGTGAGTGACTACAATCCCAAATCTGTCTTTGGATTTGCAGTAAATGTGATGAAAGACTTAAAGTGCAAAACTAGGACTTTATTACCAAATTTTCCTTATCATGACATCCCTTTACTTCTCCGATTATTTGCAGCTTAAGTTTGGATATTAGCTCTGCCACTTAAGAGGAGCTTAGCTTTTCTTTACGTGTAAATCACAGGCAAAGAACCTGGAACCAGAATTCAGGTCTCTCAACTTGTGATCTAATTTTTAATTCTGTTAATCCATTTTTATATTATTAGACACATAGAGACAATAAAAATCTATCTGACTAATAGTGTAGCATTTTAATGGCAGTATTAACCTAAATAGAAAATATTACTGCACCATCAATCTCATCTTTTAAAACCTTAAAGGCAGCCATAAAAATCCAAATGATAACTTGCATATTCTACAAATAGTGTGCAAATCATGATGATTTTATCACTTTCCATCAGTTCAATTCTTACAGATACAAAAACCAATCTAGTATATGTCTAATCCTATACACCTAATATTTTTCATATATATAAAATTTCTTATTTATGTAATTTTCTTCCCTTCCACAATTTTCATCTCCATCATTACCTTAGTAACAAGGAAGATCTATGAAAAATTATGAAGGGACAGAACAAAAATGGAAATGAGAGACACAAAAAGCTTTGGGGTAAATTATTGATGGAGAAGAGACTGAGGTCATTTATAACAAAGAGTAGTTGTTATTACAATTTTTAAATATCTTAATGCAAAATGAAATTATTTCTTGGTATGATACTCAGTCAGGTTGTGTGACCTTGCTAAGCCTCAGTTCCCCATGAGTCCAGCAAGGGTATGAGACTGCCCACCATCGAGTTGGGATGATCTACTGAGACAGCCTTCACAACATGCGTGGTGTAGGCTACATTCAATCAACATGAGCTTCCTTCCTCTTCCCCTGCTGGCAGCTGGCTGGCAGACTACATTAAACAAGAAAAGGAAGCTGTGTTCTTCTTTTTCCAGACAGCTGGTGATCCAGACATCACAGGCGCTGTACCAACAATGTTGACTCATTTTTGCCACAGCTGACATGTGTACAGTGTGCCCTGCCAGTTCTCCCAACGGGCCAAATTCATGACTGTGGAATAATTGAGTTGTTTTCTTTATTGCCCCTCATTTTATGAGGCCAGATTGAGGTAAAGTGGCAATTTTGTAATGTTTTATACATTTCATGGACCTAGAGGACTTCATTTATTGTCTTGTAATAACAATAATAAAAATGTTTTACATTGTTTAGGCCTCACTACAGAAATGTGATGTGTATAATGTCACTCCCTCCAATCTGCAGATGAAGCCACTCAGAAAAGCAGGCTAAGTAACTTGCCTGGTGTCACCTGGACAGAAAGTGGCAGAATGAATTCAGATGTTCTGACTTCAGAGAGCTGGCTTCTCACCCCATGTGGACTCAGATCTTAAACTCTGTTTTACACCAAATTCAACTGAGGGGTCAGGGTAGGGGACAGAACATATCACTGAATATTGGTTTACTATATTTAAAAGAAACTAAGTTTCTCTTGAGAGGCCCATATACATTCCTTTTTATATTGCTTTTGTACACTATGAATAAAATACAAGTTCAACAGATAATACTTTTTTTATACTAAAATATTCAACTGTTGGAGAGAGACAATCCTGCCCCCACCTTTTTTTTTTTTTTCCATCTAATGGGAAATGTCTAAGTAAGCAGGCTTGCTTATGAATAATTAGATAGTGCCCGACACATAGCAAGAACTTTATTGTTTAATTTTTTTGCTACTTTAATTTTCAAAACTACTTGCTTTATGAATTTTATAGACTACCAACAAGCACCCTGCTGATTCCTGGGCCTGTATAACTGCTGAATGAGATGTGTCCCCTGGATGTGTTTTATACACAGATACACTCAAGTGAGCCAGGAGGAAGGAATTCTCACTACTCTTTCAGCCAGGCAAAATTGAATTGTACCTGAAAGCTAGGTAAAATTTTATGTTTACATAAACAACTGAAAACAAATATAAAAAAGAACTCAGAAAAATTATAAATGTGACTAATGAACATAAAGTATTGTCCCTCATTATGTGCTCAATCCTAATTCAGTGCAGCAATTTCTCCCACACTTTAAAAAACTGGCAAAGGATTCACTGGCTCTCATAGAAGCTCTGTTATGAGGGATTCAACCTCACCTGACTGAGAGTAAGAATTAAGGGTGCAAGAGGCTGCCACATACTTGGTTTCTCTTTAGCAAATTACATTGTGGGAAAAATGCTCATTTCTTTTTTTATTTAATCTTTGATAAACACTATGCATCAAAAAAATGTTAAAATACATAGACTTTCAAATCAATGACAGCACCTTGCCATTCTTATTTCTATTCTTCTAAAACCCCAGCTTCATGAGGATGTTTTACAATATGAGATACTATATATTATTAACAGATGGACTCTTCTGAATTTATAGAACTTGGTCCTACTGAATGGAGAAAGTCTCCTTAACAATTATTCTGGATCCCGTTTTAGAACCAAAAATAGGTGGTTCTAACATGGAGCGGAGTGAATAAAACAAACCAGTATCCTCTGTGGTTTCTTTATGAGGTATTACAATAGCTATTTAAATGTCTCCATTCAGAAGGTAATTCTCACTCTTTAGTAACCAAAGCCATAAAGAAGAGATCAAAATTAAATGATACACCTAAAATGATCATCAGTTTTATGTTTGATAAATTGATAAATGCTAATTGCATCATTGATGTATATCTCCATCTGTTTGTATCCTTCATCCATGGGATTTGAAATATGGATGATCTATTGATCAGGTGATGTGATTGATGGTTTTAAGATAATTTAAGGACTATTACAAATAAGTCGTGTCACATATTAAATAAAATTCATTGGATTTTGATTTATGAAAGCTGTATTTCAGCAGTTTGTTCATCACAAATAGTCTTTATTTGTAAGTATTCATATTTCATAAGTTTCTTTTTAATACAGAGCCAAAGCCATCAAAATCAATCCTGTGAAATATTCCAAACCTTGGATACACAGCAGTTTTGAGTGAGAAATCACAGGGGACCTGGCACCTGTGGGTGAACAGGCCAGCTGCAATGCTTCAGGGCCCAGGATGCTCTCTGCAGCTCACCTCTTCTCCATAGCTTTTACTTACACAAGTTTGAAAATTTAAGACCAGATTTAAAATGTAGCTCAGGAAAAAAAAAAAAAAATGATTCCTTATGTCCTCTGGCTGATTATGAACTTGGCCCCTGTCTGAAGTAATTTTTTCATCCAATTTCACTTAATTCTATCATGTGCTGTTTTATTCTGATCTCTCCAAAGGCCACTGAGTTTCTTCAGAGGACACTTTGTAGATTTTAAATTAAGTCCAGTTAAAAGCATTTTTGTGGCATCTGTTTGATCAACAGAAAAAAAATTTAATCTCAAAAATGACAGAATTATGACCACACACATGTAGGTTTAATGCTTTATCTGTAGTGATAAAGAAGCTCTATGTGAATATAAACACTATTATTAAGGATTCAATTTTGGATAGAGTATTGATAAAAGATAAATATATGGAATACTCAAAATTCTTATCCTCTGAAATCGAAATTCAAATCAACATGTATACATTTCTCTTTGAGAAAGGTACTTTGAAGCAAGGACTATGTTATGAAATACAAAATTTAAAATTGCTATTTTTAAGCTTAAGATAATTTGTTTAATTATTTTTATTGAGTCTTTTTTTTTTTTTTTTTTTTATAACTTCCAAAGCAATGGGGATAGCTATCACTTTTAGTTCATTGACACAGTTGTTTCTCCTCTCTGAAGTTGAGCAGGTGAAAAATGTTCATTAGATGCCATCTAAGGAATCTGGTTGCTCATGAAAATGCCACAGACAATGTTTAGGTTGTGACAACTGACTTGTGATATTTATGAGAACTGCCTGTAGACCAGGATCGAAACAACCATTAAAGGTGAGGGACTGTGCACCTGGACAGAAGCAGGGTGAGGAAGAATAGGAAGCATCCCAGGTGAGTTTTCCAAGGGAATGAAGAAGAGAACAAGAGTCAGGCGCAGTTCAGGAGGCTGAGACAGGAGGATCTGCAGTTTAAAGCAGCCTCAGCAACTTTGAGAGGCCCTAGGCAACTTAGTGAGAACTTGACTCTAAATAAAAGATAAAAAGGGCTGGGTATGTGACTCAGTGGTTAAGGAATCCTGAGTTCAAACCCCTGTACAAAATAAATAAATGAGAAGAAAGCAAAGTTAAAAGGTGAGGATATGGAGTCGGTGGGAGGGAGGGAGTAGAAAGAAGTTTATTGGGTTATATCTAAAAAGAAATGTGCCTAAATCTTATCACTGAAGAAAGCACATGGTTCCAGAAAATAAAAAAAGAGAGGTAGATGGCACATCTGAGGTAACAGTTTTGCAATAAAAGATATTTTTAAAACAGATTTTAAAGTAGTTACTTTGGCCTTTTAAAGATATATTCAGAATGATAACATGTCTCTCTTGGGAGCCAGCATCCACAGTGGTTAAGCACAAAAGCTATGGAATGAGATTTGAATTCTGACCCTGCCACTAGTTAATGTTGGAAGTTATTTAGCCTCCATCTCTCAACTTCCTCAACTTCACAATTTCCTCATCTGTCATTCATAGCACTGCTGTGAGAATTAAAAGCGTTCAAGTATGTAAAGCACTTGGGAGAGTGGCTGGCACAGGGTCACAACACATGCTCACTCTTCTTTCTATATGTTATCTGAACCCAACAGAAGAATGTTAGAAGAAGACTAATCCAGATTTGCAAAGTATGTTTTAACTACTTAATAGCAGACAAAGACAACAGATCAAAAATACAATGCTTATTTAGGAACCTAAACCAAGTATAATCTTGAGAAAAGATGAAACTTATCAAGGATTTTCTAATTTTCAGTGACAAAACTTCATTCCCATGTACACAAATTTAGATACAATATTATCAACAGGTTTAATGGGATCAGAACATTGTCCGTGTTGTATACTTGCTAATATTCTGGATTCTAAGGAAACAGACCCCTGAACTTAGTTTACTTTGGTGGAAAATTATGTGACACTTCAAGTCCCTACTCCCATGAGGACTGTGACCTCAGAGGTCCTCTTGGAAACTGCATTTGTTCCTCTGCTATTATAAGCATTTGCCCAAGATGACTCCAGCACAAAGTTTAATTCAGTCTCTTTTATTTTAAACTTTTCTCTTTCCATTTGTCTTCATGTAACAGTGACTCTAACAACCACAACTTCTGGCTGAATTACATTTTTCGAGAAGTACAAGATCCCAGGGAAGGGAGGCAGAAGCAAAGCAAGAGTTCACCACATGCTTTCAATCACTTAGGAGACAGTATTATAAACTCAAATACTGTTTCCCCATTGTTGGGGAAGTTTACTTCTTTGATGAGCCTTATTTCAGGATTAAATTATATGACTCAGCTTGCTGGGTTAATTCAAATATAGGCCAGTTTGGCCAAAATCAAATAACTTATACAAGCAAAGCCTGGTTTAGGGGATAAGAATTTGAGCTATCTCTGCATATGATGATTTTCTGGGATCACTTCTGAGGGATAATCTACAGTAAGGGGAATAAACAGTATTAAAACTTAACTCCTAAAACTACCTCAAGAGAGCAATATTACTGTGCTAGAATAATGGCCCATACTTGATACTTCCACATATTTACAGGGTCCCTGAACATAAATATGATTTCTTTTTGTTCCCCTTATTGGCAGTGGAGACAGTTTTTTGTTTTTTTTTTTGTTTGTTTTTTCAATGAGATAGAATAGCTCTTCTCAAACTTTAGTGTACAAATGAAACACCTGGGCATCTAAGTGACAATGCAGATTCTGATTCTCTAGATAGAGACCTGAGATTTGGCCTTCCAACCAGTCTGAAATGGTTAATGTTATGTTTTAGATATAAGGTGTCCCCCAAAAGCTCATGTGCCAGAAAGTATAGAGGTAAAATGACTGGGTTAGGAGAGTTTCAATTAATCAGTGCATTAATCCCTTAATAGGGATTAACTGGGTGGAAACTGTGGGCAGGTGGATGCAGCTAGAGGAGGTGGGCCATTTAGGGGCAGCATGCCTTTGGGTTTTATATTTTGGTGAGTGGAACTTTCTCTGTACTTCCTGATGTGAGGATCTGGGCTACTTTTTTCTGCCATGTTATTCTTTTGCCACCATGTTCTGTCTCAGTGGAGTTGGTCATTTATGGACCATGAGCCACCAAATAAAGTTGTCCTCTTCTATAATTGTTCCTGTCAAGTCTTTTGTTCACAGCAGTAAAAACTGCAGACTAAAGTATAAATCAATGCTGCAATTCATGGGCCATATTTTGAATAGCATGGTGGTCCTACTTTCCAAATTTAGCTAGGTTCTCTCCTTGTAAGACAATGTTATAGATTGAATAACATAAGTTGAAATCCTAATACTACCTCGGAAAGTGACCTTGTTTGAAAATAGAGACTTTCCATAGGTAATTAAGTAAAAATGAGGCCAATGGTCCATGACCTAATTAGATTGATGTCATTATTAAAAGGGGAAATTTGGACAGAGACAGACATGCATGAAAATATGATGTTAAGAGATGTCAGAAGATGTCATCTAAAAACTGAGAAACTCTGGAGTTTTCCAGAAGTTAGAGGAGAAACTGGAACAGACCCTCCCTTTGTGATATCGGAGGGAGCATCAACCTGCCAAAAGCTTGAGTTTAGACTTCTGGCTTCCAGAAGTGTGAGGCAGTGAACTTCTGCCGTTTAAGCAGTTTGTTCATCCAGGTGTGGAGCTTTGTTACAGTAGCATCAGGAAAATAAATGACTACTGTGCTAAGGACTCAGCCTTGACATTTGTTTTCCTTCTTGTAACCTCTGACACAAGGGTGCATTGCTAATCTGAGTGCAATGTGAAGAATGTGAAGACAACATCCCATACACAGATAAGATAACACAAAGGCGTCAACCAGGTTTCTCAGGTTTGTCCAGGAATAAAGCTTGAGATGGCCCTGCTGTCATTGCAGGTGTCAGATAATGACATTTTGTCATAAATTGCCAACACTGTCAAATTCAAATTCTATTATTTATTCAAATTATTCTTGTCTGAAAATCACCATTAAACTCTGGTTACATCCTTTTTAGGCCTATACATTATTAGCAGCTCTATCAATGGCTTTTCTTTTCAGTTATGCTATACAATGAAACAAAACATTTTTAAAGTAATTACATTGCAAGAGTTATTATGTTCACAATAGATACAAATAGACTTATTTGTGAGGATATATGCATGAATAAAATTGGCTAACCTCACCAAGTGATGGGTCCCTACAAATCATTTTCACAGCAAACATGATTCAAACACTACTGAAAATATAATGACGAATTACTTACAGGGTGTTACCAAACTTTGTTTTCATTCATGATACTCATGAAAGTCAAAATGTGAAGTTCTTGATTCTGATATTTGGCCATGATATTTCTGAACGTAGTTCACCCATTTTTTATTCCCTTGGTGGTTCCTGACTGGGGGCTGGCACCACTCTCTTGAAGGTGTTTAGAAAGTGTGAGAGTTTGGGACTTCACAGAAATGGAGGTGTTACTGGCATTTAGCGAGCAAAGACTGGGGAAACAAATATCCTGTGAAGCAAAGGATGATAAATATATTTGTCCCTCACCAAATACCAAAAGCTCATCCTTCTCGATGCCCTCATGGCATTCTGACATTTCCTTAAGATTAATGGTCTTTTCAGTTTGGGCTCTGTTCACCCTTTGACTTCTACCAGAAACCATGCTGACTTTGTGGTTCTTCCTCCCTCTGGTTTGACAGGTGTGCCATTCCTTTGTTTGTTCAAAGAGCACTGGATTCTCCCTCTCTTCTTTTTATGAACTCTGATAAAGAAGACACTGTGTCATCCACATATGCATTCTTCTGGGTTTTTTTGTATTTTTTTGGAAGGAAAGAGAAGGGATTAAGTGTCACACATAAATCTGACCCACACAGTACACTTTGGACTGGACTTCTTGAGGTATTTTTAAATATTCTCTTACGAAACCTTCAGTTTTCCCGTGTTAGTATAGTTCCTATCTCATTCTTTCCCCTTATCTCTTCAATCATCAAACACAAATAAGTACCTGTTATGAGTACTGGTTAGGCCCCCTAGAAGGAGGCTGCATATCATGCTAATAAGATCTCTGTTCTGTGATAATCAGATCTTCTGTTTTATTTCCCATTATTTTCTTATTCTCCCTGGTAACTTTCCCCCAACTTTATTCTTTCATTCAATCTAGAAAAACTCATTTCTCCACAAAATTATGGCAATCCTATTATTTAAAATACTACCATTCATGAATTATTTTTTATTATTTCTTCTACTATAGACAAATTTGCATACATATTTTAGTATTTAAACTTCACAACACACGATTTATGGTAATATTACAGATGTGAAACGGAGGCATAGAAAGGTTAAATAACTTTCCCATTATCAAACAACTCATTCAAGGATTTCAAAACAGGTCTAACTGATCCTGGTACCTGTGTTCTTAACGAATATAAAATATTTCTGATAATTGCAATCATGCTTCTATGACTTCCAGTGCACTTTAAATGCTCTACTTAAAAATTTTAGCATAAACACATTTGGCCTTCATGTGCAGCACTTTGACTAAATTAATCACGACTGTTTTAGAAGTTGGTTGTACCTTCCAAGTTTCTATTTAAAAATACAGTTTAAAATGTTAAACAACTTTTCTGAGTTTCTTAGCTAATACAGATCCACAATACAGAAATTCCGAATATAACTAAGTAGTCCTCTGTGATTTTTCAATGCCTGCGGGCTTTTGTAGTTCTGTGGATTTGCTTTAATCTGTTGCTAGGAACATTGCACATTGCTCTAAACAGACTGCCAGTCTGAGAAATTTAGCGTGAATGACATAAGTGTTTCTTTTATCCAGGTCAGAAGATGGTGCGAGATGGTATGGGAGGTCAGGGAAGGGAAAGGGAGGGAATTCCAGGACAAAGAAATAACTAGAGGAATAGGAAGTCGACGGGGAGTAAGAATCTACAGACCTCAAAACCAAACAAAATACAAACAACCTTTCCAAATGGAGCCCTCCTGCTCCTCACCAAGCATGCACCCTTGATAGCTTTGGGGATCAGTTCAGTCTAGTTTGATAACTCTGAAGGGCCCATACACAGCTGAGGGCTTCTCATTCCATTGTCTCACCATTGGGAATCACAGCCCAGATACCTTCAAATACCACAGGGAGTGATGCCACTTCACCGCTTCAGCCAAATGTCAGATTGAGGAATCAGGAAAGCTAAGAGCAAGAAAAGTCTATATTTTTTTCCTAACGCTTAGGTAGTCCCAGCATAGTACACAGGCAGGCAACAGCTTTGAAATTAAATAGAAAATGTGTGATTTGCATATGTATCATTTTTGTTTGGAGCTTGTGAGTCTGGAAAATATAGGGGATACTGGGGTTGATAGTAGAGAGAGAGTTCCGCTTTGGACCTTTTCCTTCTGTTATGGTGACAGCCACGATTGTCACCAAGCAGAGGTCCCTCTCAAGCAGCAGGGAGCCTTTCTGCCCTTGCTCACAGCTGCTTGGTGGTTTGGTGTGTTTGGCATAGTAAGTACACCAAAGCCTTCTGACATGCTTTTAATTTCATATTCTATACCTTTGGCCCCTTTTGTTTTGGTGTAAGGAATAAATCTTTTTAACTCCTTTATAAATGACTATTTAGTTGTACCAATACCCAATACTGCTTATTGACCCATTAGTCCTTCCCCCACAGTTTTGAAGTTACAAATTTTTTCACACTACATCCCAGTGGGGCATTCCAATAATGGGAATGGAAAAACTAGGAAGAGTAAGACAATTTTATTTCCCCTGAAACACCATATGCATGCTTTCTCCTTTCTTAAATGCTCAACAAATAAATAGAAGAAATATATGGGGGCATGGGGGTATCATGCTTTCTCTTTCAGGAGAGAGAACAGATATTAATCATTCTAGAATTAATCTCTTCTACTGTTTAAAAACTCTTTAATACCTGTGTGCATTGTTGCTTAGTTGAGAAGGACCTTACAAAACATAGTTCTGCTGGTTCAGCAGAAAACTGAATTGCTACTCAATTTATGTATTTCCCTTGACACATTTTATGTTTGCTAATAAAGGCATGGATGGGCTGGACACGAATACTTTTAAGTGACAGAGATTCAGCTTTGTTGGAGCAAAATAATCAACATAATTTTACTCTTCTTCTATGAATTTATTATGAAAATCTGACTGAAAGCAATGTAAGAGGCTCTTAGGGAATCTGTAGAAAATCTGCTAATGTTTGATTGACTTACTAATTTATTTGTTCAACCTAACAATTAATTGTTGATTAACTATTATGTGCCAAAAGATGATTCCAACCAAAGGTAAATGATAAATCTGCAAAAAGATAATTTCTTTAATGATTCCAACCTAATTAGTGTGTTTGTTAGAACTCAAATGTGGAAGCATTTATTGTTAGGCTCTAAAACAAATAATGTTATTATACAGGGCAAGTAAATGTACCAAACTCATTCAATAAAGAGGATTCATTTCTTTTGAACCTTTTTGTTGGTTTAAAGTATTGGATTTAAAAAATAAAAATAAGGAAAAAAATTTGCTTGGAATTCACTAAGAGTTAGCTGTGTGGTGGGGTACATTTATTCCTAGGAATTTGTTGTCCATGAAAGACTAATCAAGAGAATATCACAATTGGCAAAATGGTATTTAGCAGTCTATTTCTGTATTGGTGTGTTAGTCTGTATTAATCATGTCTTTTAATCTTCTTATCTCTGATGCGTTGACATCATGGTCCTCCGGGACATTAGAGAGATTGGCCTTCCCAGTGTGAATCCATACCTGGAGGTAGTAAACTCACCTGGGCACCTGACTTTCACATGCAAATCAACCAATCCAGAACACATAATCCAACCATAATGCTCCCACACTAGGCGATATTCATTTGCCCCATCTCCAGGACCAAATATCAGACAATTACAGTCTAACTCCTGAGCCCACTGGACTTATCCAAACTGCCCAATCCTGCTACTTACCTTGCCTTGTTTGTTCCTTCATGTGGAAATCACAAAAGGTTCTTGTCCTTGTTTTCCACTGACTCCCTACCTCCTGACTAACCCTGGTGTTTCTGTGTGGTCCTTGTGTGGTGTGACATATCTTTTCCTCTTGGGAATTTACGAGTGACAAACTGTCTTTTCAAGAGTAATCATCTCCTGATCTGTTGATCTCACCACAGGGAATAAAGAAAACTTACCATTTTAAAACATAGTTCTTACATGAATTTAGAAAGAAAAGGAGATACTTCTTTATAACTACAAAATAATCCCTTTCCACATTATCATGTTCTTTGAATTAGGTCCTAAGAAACCCCATTCTACAAGAGAATAAAAGTTGAGGAACGGACAGCGTCCTGTTTGTTGTATACTTTATCATCGAAATGCTCAGAGTATACTGATCTTTACAATATTCAGTCAGAAGAGAGCATTAAGAAGCCTCTTTTATCAATTTTAATATATTGCAGTTGAATTCTTGGAAATTACCTTAAGGTCCAACATACCTATAGTAGGAAAGTTTGCAATAATTTCCTACTGATGGGTTCTGGCCCCTTAGATACATTTGGAAGCTGTAAATTTGGGGGGCCTGATGGTTATTTGAATTATACACTGATAAGAATTTTTTGGCTATTAAAATGTAGAGCACTTATACTTAATTTATTATTACTATTTTTAAATGTTCTATATGGCAAGAGGTAGTTATTTTTGAAGACTGCCCTAGTAGAAACAACTTAAATGTCAAAAAGCCAGTAATTGTATTGATTATAAAACAGGAAGAATATCCCTAATCCCAAAATCCAAGACACTCCAAAATCTGAAACTTTTTGAGTGCAAACATGACACTAGAAGAGGAAAATTCCATACCTGACCTCATATGACAGGTTGCAGTCAAAACGCAGGTGCACTAAAAATAGTTTATAAAATTATTTTCAGATTATATGTATTAAGTGTATGTGGACATAAATGAATTACATGTTTATATCTGAGTTCCATTTCTAAGATACTTTATTAGGTATATGCAAATATTCCAAAATCCCAATAAAGCAAAAATCTGCAGCTCTTCAGGTCCCAAGAATTTTGGGTAAAGGATATTTGATCTGTAATATAATTTGAGATAATTACTTTGGTGGATAGATACCTCCTGTGGTGGCCAAGGATGACAGCAGTCATGATCTAGGTACATCTTCTATCAACCAGACTCTATCTTTTCTATTTCCTTAGGAAACATTAGATTCAAGATAAATGAGCCAGAGGCTGGGGATGTGGCTTTGTGTCACTTGCCTAGCATGCCTGGGTTCCATCCTTCACAGTGGGGGAAAAAATACCAAGATAAAAGAGGCAGACCTCTTATGGAGACTTGCAGGAAATGTCTATAGTCCTTGACTACAATAACAAATCAACTGTCACCACCTGCTACTATTCCAGCTACTGGGTCCTTTCAGATCAGGGTTCTACTAAGGAACCCTGTGACCTCAGAGGGACATTTTCAGATAAATAGTTGTATTACAAGCTTGCCTTCCATGTCTCTTCTCTGCAAATAACTTAGGTCTACTTCAGGAATTTAAAAGGAGTCATTAAAAGTTATTTGAGTGTTTGTTATTTTATCTGAATCTCCACTTCTTTCTAAAGAGTTAGTGGGCAGAATAGAACTTATTGACTAAAGTAAAGAGATAAAAACTACTGATAATCCATGAAGCCATCCCATGTACTACAAATCATATTTCATCTCAGTTTACCAAAAGTCTAGGAAAGTAAAAGCATGTCAGTATGTAGGTTTCTAAGCCTAACTAGGTTGAATGGATGAACCAGCATGAATAACAGAGATGTTAGGCACAGTAGGCACAGTTACTTCCTGTATGGTGGCCATTTATCTCCCTTTTCCACTATCCATCCAGTGATCACTTGATCTCATGGGAGATGGGTCTTTCCCTAGTCCCAGGGGATAAATCATAGCTGCTTACCTGTCCAAAGTGTAGAAATTCAGGGTAGATCAAAGAAACAAGGTTCAGTAAATTAAGGATTTAGTTAAGTTGAAAGTCCAGAATAAAAGCATCAAGTTTAGAGAAAGAAGGAAATAAAAGTACAATATATTAAGCAGTTTTAGCATTTTAGAAAATTAGAGATGCTTATCAAATAAATACATAAAGGTTAATGTTTTCCTTTAACTGGGAGAGTTTAATTACATAGAAGTAAATGTGTTTGAACAGACTGTTGTGTACTTTTAGGTCAGTACTGATAATCTCTAAACCTTCTAAACCTCTTTGCATTTTGAAGTAAGCTAGTTATCTAAAGAATAAACACAGGCACCATTCAAGGCTTTACCTGGTTGTTTACATTGATTGTGATTCATTTAACAGATGACTAACTTTCTAGTCTTTTTGCATGGAAGATGACCATGGGTATCCATGGATCATATTTTAACATACTGAACTCTAATTATCAGACAGATGTGGGTATTCATATGTTAATCAGTGATTACAGATCCTCCTATGCATCTGTTCAGTCAGGGTAATAAAGCATGTTAAACATTTTTTAAAGAAATGACCACATTTTAGATCATGGCAGCAGAAAAGTCAATGCAGTACAGGCTCGCTCCAATATGGAAATGCCAATCATCAATCCTTTGTATACCTCAACTTCCACATCAGTGAAATGAAACTTTCTTGCAAAGGAAGCATGACAATGTTGGAGTCAGGTATTTTCTGCTTATCAGTCTGTAGTGTTTTTACAGAGTCTGAAAGCAAAGAGACCAAGAAGAGAGTGTCCAAGAAACTTAGCAGTCTGTCTGTAGGTAGAAATAAGTAACATTATAATTTAGAATATTAGAGTGTTTTCTAAACCAACTTAATTCAGAAGTAGGATAGATAATTTTGTTATTATATGTTATTTGTTAATTGTTTAAAATATTGTTAGTTGTATTTATTAGTATTCAAAATTTACTGGAGACCAGTTTTAAATGAAATTTAAATATGTAATTTTTTCAATTAATTTTACGTATCTCAGCAACAGAATTCAACTTAATTAAGACAGACAAGTTCATTCCACAGTTGACAATGTGTTTTATTAAGAATTTTTGCTCTTGGCTTTGCTTCTGCTGACACTGAACTTCCTTAAATATGTTATTATTCTTTCATTAGACATAAAAATTTGAAGTCAGAGAACTTTTCTGTACTCCCTCATAATTGTTCTTCATTTTAATGTACTTCCTTTTTTTTTCATTTCTAAATTTAATAACTTCTAACTTTTCCTTATTCTACCTATACAATACCAAATTTCTGTACTTTTCATTCCTCTAGAATATGTATTTCATGTATACAAATCTTCCGTATATTTACTTAGTTACCAGAAAACAACACACTCCCTATATCTATTTTATAGGTTTACTTGAATAGCTAACATACAAAACTGGCTCAGGATTAAGGCCCATCTGTTTACCCAAGAGTGTGGTTTTTGACTCCTATTGTGTGTACTCCCAGTGAGGACATAATCTAGGCTCCTACATACTTTCACAAACTTGCACAATAGTTGTATTGTCTTGTACACACAGAATGTGAAGTTACACAATTCAAATATGCTGAGAACAAAAGCTCCATTAGGTTCATTATGTTAATTATAAGTACCTCAAAAAGATAGCAATCATTATCTGGTTTTCTTTTGGTTCTCAGTTGTTTCAAAATCATGCCCCCAACATACACACACACATGTACACACACACATGCATACAAAAGGCCAAGGAGAAGTTTGCATTTCCACAAGAAAACACACAGAAAGCCCCACATTATTTTTATCACTAGATCAGACTCCACGGCACTCTACTCTGGAAAGTTTCAACCACTGACATGTGGGTGACGCAAAGAATATACCACAGCAAGTACTCAAAAAAATAGCAATTCAGGTTAACATCAGAAGCAGTTTTCATACGCCTTCCAAACACCACTGGAATTCTGCATATGAACAGTTATGTGATTTGGCAGCAGCAATTAATGAAAGAATCCAAGAAAATGGCACTATAATGATCACATTTCAGCACAGAAGAACAGCTCCATGCTCAATCTGTTGCCACAATTTGGACGCTGAATGGATCGTGACAGAAAACAAGGGCAAAAATATAACCAAGCACAGTCCAGGTCCTGAATTTGTGGTGATATACATATCCCCAAATTATCAAACACAATTAATAGCAATACCTGGCAATTTGTCTCCAAATTAAGGAACAAGCCCCCGGCTCTCACCTTGCACAAACACACACTTCAGTGGTCAGTGACAAATGCAGGCTGGGAGACAGAGCAGCTGCTCTGTCCTGAGCTGCTTAAAGCACATTCAAGCCCGGCTCAGGTCCTACTCTGTGTTTGATCACTGCAGTTTCTCCCATGACTCCATCACCCAGGAATGGAAACCACCAGCTCTCTCCCGGCCAGCACTAGTGGGCTCCTCAGCTACTGAGCTCAGGTAAAAATGCTGAGTCCTGCAAGGTCACCACAAGGTGAATAAAAACAGAAAGACAGTATGGGGGAGAGGAAAAGCTGCCAAGGAAAGACCCTAAACTCTGTACACCTTGCCTTTCAAGAGATTTCGAATTCCATAAATCAGAGCTGGGACAATAGGAGGTCACAGAAGCAGTAAATTTGAGAATCTCGTATGGCATTGAGCCAACAAGCTAACCCGGGGGCATTCGTTAAGCAATAATCTCTCTCTCTTCTCCTCTCTCTCTTTCTCTCTCCTTCACACACATGCGCAGGCACACACACACACACACACACACACACACACACGCTGGCAGACTTTATTGTAGCTATACTAATCAACCAGATATCTTTCTCAAGTCAAACAGTTTTTGCTTACATTTTCCAGGTAACGAGGCTTAAAGAAGGAGGGTCTTATAAAATTAAAGCACTTGCCAAAATCAAAATAATTATTCTAAGAGCAAAACAATTTTAGACCCATAAACTCACTCATATTAATTAAGTCTAGTGTTTTGCTTACATACTGGAATTACACAAACAACTCCCATATTTAAAAAAAAAAAAAGTAAAAGATGTTGTTATTTCAGAGTTGACTGACAGAATCAATTAAAATTTCTCATAAAAATTCCTACCATCTTTCTCAAGATTAGTCTTAACTTATGCACATTTTAGCTCAGGGTTCTACCAGAAAGTATTTCTTGCACAAAATGCAGTCTTTTGTGCATATACACTGTACAGATACTAACATGTTTATAAGTGTTTCTCTGTAGAGTATCTCTAAGTTTTCATTTCTCAGGTTTTGATATTCTCAGAAGTGCAGTAGGAAAAATACTTATAGATACTCTATGAAACAGTATTTCTTTTCCGTTGTATATTTTTCATGTAGTCAAATAATTATTTATTGAATTGTAGAGTGACAGTTTGAACAAGAAATTGTGCTCACGCTTTAGCCACTTTCCTTTCCCCTCCTCCAACCATCAGTTAACAAGCAATTTATTTAACCTCCTAGGCATCAGTCTTGCAATCTATAAAACAGGGACTTGTTGCCAGCATTTGCTTTGTCTACTTCCTGGGTTGGGTGGGATGAAGTTGAAATGGAACAATGTGTGGGAAAAAAATGCTCTGTATATTGCAGAGTGCTGGGGAAAATGTGCTTGCTGGGAAAATGCACTTATCTCCCTCCAATTGCCCTAGTTAGTACTGGGACTGGTGAATTGCTTTCTGTATTCTCAGGGAGGGCTCCTTAGGCTTCATAGGAAAGTGCTTGTTTCAAGTGGGCTATAAATAGAGTTTAGGATTTTATTGAACTGCTGTTCTGTTTGTAGCAGGTCTTGATGGCAGCCACCACATGGCCAGAGTCAGTTAATTGTGAGCAACAGGAGCTCTGTCGAGGCTTGGAGGCAGAATCAGACCAATTGAAACTGATAGAAAATGCTCACATGCATGACTGTTTTCACAGTTAGCTTGGTGTCCTGTGTACTCCTGTGTTCCAGGGCATTGGGAAAGAGAATTAATGGTGGGGAAAGGTTGGGGATGGAATGCCAAGTTCACTACTGAATTAATTCAACAACAAATGCATCTAGGCACTCATGCTAATGTTCCTACAATTACTTATGCATTATTTAGAGGTTAGGTTGTGGGAAAGTGAGAACCAGGGCAGGAAGACAGGTGGAGAACAGGCAAGGAACTAATAATGTGACCACACTTTTGTGTCTTGTGAGACACACGACTGGGAACTTTAGAAATATTATCTCAGTTAATTCTCATAAGAGTCTTATGAGGTAGTTGTTATTATTCTTATTTTAGAGATGAGAATAATGAATCTGCATACTGTAAACTTGAATTACAGTTGAAGTCTTCATATGTTAGAGTCCCATATTCTGAGTAAATTAAATTATAACTTTCTTAGAGAGAGAAAAGAAATAAAGTTTGTTTTTTACATAGTGCAATAGGAAAGGCAAGAATGCAAATTACCAAAAAAAACTTCTTGAGTGTATTAACCAGGTAAGTTAACTTTTATAGGGAGTTCAGACTTTTTTGGGAAAAATATACTTTGGTTTTTTAACAATAAACTTGTGGCAAGATGCAGGCAATTTTTGTCAATAAGAGCCAAGACTATTTTTTAAAAATTGGGTCCTATCTGTCTTCAAGTTGAAGACTCAAGTTCAGAGGTTCTTCTCTGTGGCAGAAAGCTACTCTGTTTTTATAAATATAATTCATGCACTAATTTATGTTAATGTGCATAAATTACCAGGCCCTGAGGAATGCTCTAAAATGAAGCAAGGCAATCTCTTAATCTTAAAGGTAAGTAGAATTTTTTTTTTTTTTGAACTACAGTTTGGAGTATAGTTTGGGAATTCTAATTTTCAGTCTCTTGAGTCTAAGAACATTAATAAATTGCAGGTTCTTTCTATCAATTTTATTGTAAAGCTGGAGGAAGAATCTGAATTGCAATCCTATATAGGATACGTTTTGTTCTACCCTTTAAGTGTCATTCCGGGCTGTAAGAGAAATATTTAAATTGTATCTGCAGGCCAGTAATCCAATTCATACCAGCTTCGCAATGGAGAGCAGATTGTTTCTGCCTTCAATCCCCCTTTTTCCAGTTTTTTTCAATCTTCTTTGAGAATGCCACTGTCTGATTATGCCTTGCCTTTGCTTTTGAAAATTCTGTCTACAAAATGTACAATCTAAAATCTTTCATGAAACCAGGTTCTTCATTTTCCCCAAATTTAGCCATAGGAAACTATAAATCTGAAAGTCTTGCAAACAGAAATGATTTGCTCTTTTTAGATACATTCGTTAAAAAGAGAGATAATACATGATAGTACTGAAGTCACTAAGGTAGTAGTAAGTTTAAATGAGTAATAAAAAAAAGAATATATACATGTATTTTATCTCAATTTTCTGCTAAATTGCGAATAAAAACAATACAAAATCCTAGCAGCATGCTGCATTCCTAAGTAAGCAATCAATGCATATAAAAGGAAGTGAGGAATGGAGTTTATTGCATTCCTATTTGCTTAGAATATACATTTTGAGGTTCACTGCAACCCACTTATTCTGATGGCATCATATTTAACTAAAGAACAGTTTTTAAATGAGTTACTATGTCGTGAAACCTCTGGGGACATATGTAAAACATGGCAAAGTGAAAAGGCTATTTTCTCATTACCAAACCCATTTTATTTTTCAATGAAGGATGAGGAAACAGTCACAGTTTGAATTATTGAAAAAAAAAAAAAAGAAGAAGAATTAAAGGCCATTGCAGTATTTTTCAACAAAATAAGATGAATGAAAAAGTTTTCAAGTATTTTGTAAATCAGAAATAATAGAAATGGAAACAGTTTGGGGCACTTAATTATTTTACTGTCATACTAAAATATTTTCTTTTTTATATATTATAATTGGTGATTGCCTAAGTGTCACTTACCAGAGCATATAATGATTTCATGGTGCTTCCTCCTTTTCTTTTGTCTCAGAAACTTTATTTTTGTCTCTTGAATTTTGATTTCAGAATTATAATATGAAAAGAAAATTATATTGAGGTTTAAAAGTATAAGGAAGAAAACATTCAGAAGCATGGGTGACATTTCCATAGTGACCAGAGTAAATAAGATGTTTTGTTTTTTTGGTTGTTCTTGATGAAGCCCTCTGGGACTCTCCTCATGGTGATGTTCTCAGTCCTTAGAGGCTGTCCACTTAGGATACAACTGGATTCATGGATGAGCAGAATTGATTTTTTTCTAGTTTGAGAACTATAAATGCATTTTCTGAACATGTTTTTTGTTTTTTGTTTTTTTTTTCTGCTGCTCCCTTCAATTTGACTCCTTTTTTCAGAACTTAGGAACAGCCTCACTTGATTGTATCTATCTGCTGTGGAGAAAAAAATACTATTGACTCACTGAAAGTCAATTAGACAAAAATCAAGAGTGACCAGAAATATATAAGCCTTTAGAATTTTAACCATTTTACATGGATGTTTAAAGACAAACTGTGAGGTCTATTAACCTATTATTAAAAATATATGGAAATAAAAATGCTCTTTGCCTTAAGATGGGGTTACATTCTAATACACCTATCATAATTTGAAAATACCATAAATCCAAAATGGATTTAATACATCTAACAAACTGAACATCATCACTTAGTCACAGAGAACACTGTAGAGTATCTTTGTTGACCCTCATGATCATGTGGTTGACTGTGATCTGTGACTAACAGTTGCTCAACATGGCAAGAGAAAATCATACCACGTACCATTAGCCCAGGAAGACCAAAATTCAAAACTCATATTATACTTTCTGCTGAATGCAGTCTTTGCACCATTGTAAAATCAAAAAGTTGTAATTGAAGTCATTATAAACACAAAACCATCTGTAATTAAAACCATTGAAACTGAACATTTCCTCAACAGTTCTAATTTTCTGCATTTTAAAAAGTATTTTTTATTGAATGGTAATTTTATTTCTAGGTACAAAAGATGCATCTATTAATGACTTTTTCTACCCTAAAATGTGAAGAATCACTCCTGGTTTTACCCAGTATTTTCCAAGACACATTCAAGTGAATTTGGAAACAGAGGTATGAAGAAAAAGAAAAACAAACAAACTAAAAACTAAAGAATATTCCTTTGTGAACTAAGGGAAAGGAATACAGCAGCATTTAAAGTTATTTATAAATGTCTGATTGAGATCCTCGGGCATACTTGAAGTCTTTATAAAAATATACCCATGTAGTATAATTGTACCTCACACCCAACAGCATGAGATATAGTCCTCAGGTGGCTCTCAGCAGATATCAGGTAGCCTGAGCTTAGTGATTACAGAATCAGCTGCAGTTCTACTAGAGTGTCTCCCTCAGGAAACCTGAGATACCCAGGAATATGGGTATTCCTGTTTACCATCAAGTAGAATCTTGGGATAAAATTTTCAAAAACATCAGTGTTGATGCCCTAATTTTTAAAGAACTCAACATACGCCCAAATGCCTTGTTACAATCATGATTGTAATTAGAGGACTATGTTAGGGTTTTTGAAAGATACTTTAATTATATTATATGTAGTTCTTATGTATCTTATGTGTGTTATATATTAGAGAATGTAAAAATACATTATTCAGTAAAGCAAATGAGAAAATAGGTGGTGCAATGGTCACAATTTTGTAACCAATATTTAATAGCACAGAAAAATATACAAAATATGCTTTATAATGTTTTTATCTCTAAGTAATGAGATGATAGTAATTGTCTTTTTGTTTTGCTCATTTTGCATTTTTAAATGCTTTACAATGACTGTTACTTTAATGTAATGAAAGAAAATGGGAAAGGAAGAAAGAAAGAGAAAGGAAGGAAAGCAAAACAGTAATTTCTATTCATGATGTGAGGATCATTTTTGAAAACATACTTCTTGACATAGCTGCTTTGTCATGTTTATAATCTCTTCAGGTAGAAAGTTCTACCTTCAGACACGTTATTATCATTACTCTTATTATCTGCGTTAAAAATATCCTTGAATACAAAGAACAAAATTCTAGGTGCTGTGGTATAACGGAATGAAGAAAATCTAGAATAGTTTTGGCCCCATTGGATTTTAAGATATATTTTAGAGAAAATGATGGGTGTACATGTGTGTGTTTTTATATGTAGACTCCAATTTAGAGAGAACAACAGGCCACACATTCATGAGTACATAACCACCATCTTAGGATAACTTGTTCATTTCTATAAAGGGAATGTTGAATTACCGGTATCTATATGAACCAAGAAAATCTATTGTTTTCTAAGAAATTATGTTGTTTTATCACATATTTCAGAGACATCGCCTTTGTAATGGAAACACAATTGGCTTGGGGTGAGCGGGGCACACAGGAGAGATTACCTCCCTGATGCTACTTGAGCCTTACCTATTTCAGACTGTGTTCCATGTATCTTTCTGGTATAACCAGGAGCCAGGGTCAGAGGATTTAGGATTACCCAAAATAAGCAAACATCAGCCTGATAATTAAATAATAGATTCAGATCCTTCATGTATATTTTCTTGAGAACCAATTAAAGTCTAAAACGAGTCAAATTATTTAGACTTAGCCTAAAATTTATTTGCCTGCCACTAATTGGTTAAATATTTGAAAGACTGGAAACAACCAGAACAAATCTACATAAATTGAGCATTTTACTTTTCAGTAGTTAAGTCATAGCCATGGGTTGCCTTTTTAAATGGGAATAAAGTTTTCTAAAATGCTTATATGGAGAGAAAGCTTCATCACTTGACCGAGGCTATATTTCAAAAGAACAAGATTTGTCTTTTAAACAGAATCAACACAGAGGACATTGGGAGTTCACTGTGCTCTTCAAATGTTATTAAGCTGGAGGCTCAATGATAAAATGAAAATCTCTGAAGAACTCTCTCAAGGAAAACAGAAGATTCTATTACTTATATCTTCTGTTTGGCTTGTAGCTGAACAAATGTATGTTTGCATTATTCCAAGTCTTTAATTTGGGCACTATTGCAATTCCAGCTATTTTTAGAAGCTGCACAAAATTTGAATATACTCAAATTTTATTTTTATGGAATGGCCTAATATCATTCTAAGAAATTTCATCTTGGTTTATAAAAGATAATGGAAAAGTGGTAACTTATGCATTCATAACAAATTAATAGCCAAAATTTGTATTATGGATTATATTCCATCAAGAAGAAAGATAGGGCTGGGGAGATGGCTCAGTTGGTAAAGTGCTTGCCTTACAAGCACAGGGCCCTGGGTTCGATCCCCAGCACCGCAAAAAAAAAAAAAAAAAGAAAGATAATCCCATTTGTTAGTGTAATTGCTTCCTGTTGAAAACTAGCAGTTTATCATGGGGACATGTTTCTATTTAAATTTAAAGACCTTAATAGTAAAAAAAATTAGATGTATAACCTCATTACCTGTACAATGTGTGCATCTTTCTTTCTAAATACATACATAAATATGTATAAATGTATATATATATATATATACTTGAATATTTTTCCATATGTAGAGTTATATGGGGTTGTAGTCATACTTTGGATATGGAGGTTTTATTTACCCTTTCCCTTATAACACTTTATAAGCATTTTTCTTTTATTCACAATCTTCAAATATGATATAATAAAATAGGTGAATAAAATAGTTATTATGGTTGTGATTTTCAATTCCTGCATAAATTTTTAAAATTAATATGGTACAGTTTTTTTTTTTTTCCCTACTTGGGACCACAACTTTAATTTTTTACAGCTTTTTTGGTAAAATTGTATACTATTATACTACTAAGAACACTTCTGGAGATAGGCATGGTGGCATACGATAGGCATGGTGGCATACACCTGTAATTCCAGCAGCTTAAGAGGCTGAGACAGGAGGATCTAAAGTTCAAGGCCAGCTTTAACAAATTAGTGAGACCCTGTCTCATAACAAAGAAAAAAATAAAAAGGGCTGGGAAGCACCCCTGGGTTAAATAAAATAAAAAATTTAAAAAAAGATTTACAGACTATTTCTATTTTCCTATAGCTTTCTTTTCAAAATTTCCTTTAGAATAAATTTATAGACAAAAAGGACCCTTGGGTCAAAAAGTGAACTTGTGTTTGGCCAGCCTGCAGTAAAAACAATTTAATATTTTCTTTAAAACTATTAGCTGCATTTGGAAAGCAGAATACCACTACAATAGATGAAGGAATAAAAGTTTAGTATAAAAGATTTTCCCTGTACAACCTTTGGAAAATTAAATGGTGCAATGGAAGTCCAGAAAAAGAAGAAACTGAGGAATGAAGCTAACGGACTTGCCTCTATTTGTCCAGACTCAGCCATGTTAAGTGGAGAACCTCTAAGTAATGACGTAGGTCGTCTGACTCCAGAGTCCACGGTTCTGATTGGTGCTGTGCTGTATTCTGAAGCCTATTGATATGTATACTGTACTCCGCTTTAATTAGGATCAAGGAAGAGATGGATAACGCATTACTAGAATCATGGACTTGCAGAGCTCTACTCTTACTCAGGATATTATCCCTGTTATTTTGCATGTGAAAAAATTGAATTGTATAAAGTAGAAGACATGTCTCAAAGCCACACAGCTATTTTGGTCTGAAAATTAAAGATGGAGAAGATATTGTTTAACAAAGTTGGTACTTCATTTATATGAAGGGCAAGGCTGAAAGTTTTACAAAGCAAGCTTTAGTAATATCTACCAGTTATTGAGCACTGGTTATGTTCTGAAGACTTTGAATAGATTTTTATTATCCTCTCAATGTGCCAGAAAGACTCTTATTTCATCTCATTTTATGATTTTATAATGTTATAGATGAGAAAATTAAGTTTCAAAATTTTAAGTGGTTTCTCCAAATTACAGATCAGGCAGTGGTGAATCAGGATTTGAGTCTAAAGACCGTGTGCTTTCAAATATACCTAGAGGTGGGGCAGTTAATATTCTCATCCTAGAGTATATGGAAATGACAGAGAAATTAGACATATATGTCCCTGTTCCTTGCAGTGTGTGTCTTTGACATTGACACCCCATCAATCCCCTGAACGAACTCAGAAGGGCTGATGCTTTCCACCACTCACCTCGTCACGGCTCTGACCTGGAAAACCCTGCCCAGTCCACTCCACGAACCTCCCTTTATCTTGTATCATTGCCTCCCAAGAAACTCTACAAAACAATAAGGGAGCTTAAAACTAAGCACTGAAGGTCCTTGAGGTAGGTCAGAAGACATAGGATAAGTAGAAAGGAGACTAACAGGGAAGGGAAAATAAACTATAAATTTCAATCTGAGAAACTTCATGAACACCTCACCTTTACTCTCTAAGCCTGTTTTTTCCCAGCACAAATTCTTAAAAAGCCCTTGAATCATACAATAGTGTGAATCTAGGTGATTAATGTCTACACACATTGTTAGCTTATACAACGTGTTTTCTTTATACTAAATACAGCCAAAGGAAAAATACTGTCAGAGACTTATGATATGGGTATATTCTAAACATTGTCTATTGAGTGCATGACATCAACCTAGAGACCCTGAAAAAAAGCAGACCACCATGACCTTCCCTGTGCTACATAATTAAGGGAAGTGAGCTCACCAGGTTGATGTCACCCTGATGCATGCCTCATGTTCACTATTTACAAAGATTCCTTTAAAAAGAAGAGTCCAAGACCCCAAAAGCACATCTCACTGGAGCACCCCTGCTCCTTTTCCCTTTGAGAGTACATTTCATCCTATTGCTTGCCTTCCAAAATAATTCCCCTTGCTTTCTTAAATAAATATTTGTTTGTGCCTCTTTTGATACATCCTGAATTCCTTCTTGTGGTGGAACTCGAGAACCTTCCAGGGCTGAGTTGAGGTCCCTTCTCCCTCCTGGGGACCTCCTCAGGTCCCTACCCAGTTATATCCCTGAATCGGATTCTATATCTGAAAAATACAGGTGGGTGCTGTATGTAGTTGCATTGTTATGTTTTGGAAGTTTTGGAAGTGACCGTGCCTTGGATGGAATAATTCCCTATCTTAGAATTCTGATTTGATTAATCACATGAATACTTCATTTTATTGACTCTGCTCTTAATACTTTGATATATGGATGTCTATATAACAAATGGATGTTTTTGCCTACAATAATAGCGTTATTTTCACCACTCTTTAAAAGTAGGACTCATTTTTTTTTAATTTAAGATCTTTTCTGTACCTAAATAGATATAAAAAAATATTGACAATGGTGGCATTTTATCAATCTATCTATATATATATCAATATCAATATCAACAAACATTTGTAGTGATGACTAGAGAAACTGATTCAGCTTGTATTTGTATCATTAGAATGTTCTGTCCTAAAGCTGTTGACTCGAAAGCTAGCATCTCTCTGTATCAAACATTTTAGTGATGTGTGGGTGATGACTTTCTACCTAAAGCTTACGTCAGCGACTTTTTTGCAATATGATGGAAGGCTGGAGGAGACGGGTGATTCTGCAGTGGCCCCTCGTATGATTACTGGGAAGACAAGCACCAAAGGGCTTGTTTCTACTCATGGATTGTTCTAAATCACCTACCTTCTCTCACTAAGGAAAACTTTTTGTTTTTTTTACTTAGTTATTATTCCTTTGGGGGGATTTTACTTTCCTAATTAAAGCAGATAATTACCACCATGCGGTTATTTAGATTGCAGAGCAGGAATGAAAACGATCATTCAAAATCTTAAGACAGGAACAAATATACCAGGAACAACTTTCACTCTAGACAAATACCTGTTGATGATATCCTGTTGATGAATTATCTTGACATTCCTTCTCTCGGGGAGCTTTTTAGAAGTATAAGAATATGAACAAAGACAGAGCAGAGATGGAGTGGAGGTATATCTTCCACTGTCTGGAAACCCAAATCTCAGAACATCATCACTCCCTGGGAAAGGCTGAGGAACAACCGTTCTTTGTACTTGATGAAAGTTAAAACAACAGCAACAAAAACCAACCAAACAAACAAACAATAACAAAGCAACAACTACAAAAACAAACAGAAAAAACCCAAACCCACTTATTTCTTAAACAACTGAAGGAGCATTGGAGAGAATAACATGTAAATGACCAAAGGTTCACACTGAACCAAAAAGTAGGGCAGTGGTTGGAGGAGTTGAAAGGAAGAACTTTACAAAGCAGTGAGTCAGAAAACTAGCACCTGCCTAGGTACTGAGGGGGGAAGACAGTGTGAGAATGCCTGTTCAGAACCCCTCGACTTCACTTTGAGGATCTTGCTGGCTCTATACTGATGCCTCAAAAGAATCACCATGAATTAAAAAGCCTTTTTGGAATTGGGACAAAAATGCAAAAAGAATGCTGGGACATCTGGTTTCTTTCATTGTAGGAAGCAACAAACAACCATGTAAAACTGCTGAAACAAGTAAATAAAAATACTTATCAGGGTGAGTTGGTAGGGATAAACTCCTAAACCCCAGAAAGACAGATCCACATTTTTTTATAAAGGTTCATGGGGAGGGATGGTTTGGGGAAAGGGAAGGAATAGAGTTAAAAAGTAGTGTTCAGAGGGATAGAGACGATGTTGATTCCTTGGATAAGAAAAAATTCTCCATGACTGGGACATCATGAAAGCCACGACAGATCCCTGGCATCCTAGTGGTTGAAATGCCCCAGGGAGGTTACAGGACCTGTTGAACAATGATGGCAGTGCAGGGTGGTCACTGGGGCCAGCCCTCCGCCCTGGAGAGAATGAGAGGTGAATGACCAAAGGATTAGCACTGAGGAAAAACAGGTTAAAGTGCAGGGTGGTCAGAGCAGTTGAAAGGAAAATAATTAACAAAATACTGCTGGGAGTTGAAGGTGAACATCCATCTAGAAACTGAAGTAGAAGGACAAAGTGTGAAAATGCCCATCAGTATGCCCAGGGGACAGGGCTCCAAGGCCAGACAAACACCCAAATCCCCAGACATCTTGGCACAGAGGCAGCAGAACCACCCATCTCAGGACTAGGCTTAGGCATGGATTTTATCAGACTGGTGTAGGAAGACTTGAGAATCCTCTCTGTGAAATTTGAATACAACCTAAGTTCTAAGGGTGCAAAAATGAGGTGAAGCTAAGATTAAATAATTAAAGCTAAGACTGAATTTTTGTTTACTCAAATTCCTGGTGACTTGAATTTCAGGGTTTGATTGAAGATAATTAGAAACACAATGGTACTGTTTCATATTGAATCAGTACAGGAGTAAGAGTTGCCTTTATAAATCACAAGTTTACAAATACCAAAGGACAACACTACTAGTTGAAAAGAACCATTTTTTAAAATTTTTTAATTTGTTCTTTTTAATTGTACATGACAGTAGAATGGATGTTGACGTATTATACATACATGATGTATAACTTCCCATTCTTGTGGTTGTACATGATGACAAGTTACACTGGTTGTGTATTCATATATGAACATAGGAAAGTTATGTCCGATTCTATGGTCTTTCTTATTTCCATTCCTTCTCCCTTCCCTTCATTCCCCTTTGTCTAATACAGTGGACTTCTATCCCCTGCCTTATTGTATGTTTTCGTCTGCACATCAGAGAGAACATTCGGTCTTTGGTGTTTGGAATTTTCTTATTTCATTTAGCATGGTAGTCTCCAGTTCCATCCATTTACCATCGAAAATATAATTTTGATACTGTGGGTCTTTGATTTGGCTATAAAGGTAAATATAGATATTTTAGAGCAACATAGTATAAGTTGTCTGTAAAATTGAAAAGTGTACCTCATGTATTTTTCTCTACCACCTGAACAATGCAAAACTTTATTGAGATTGAAGTAAATATGATTACATTAGAAAAAATCATTTGGGGACAGTCATGAGCTTTCTCCTAATTACCTAATTCCTGAATTGTATTAGTAGTCTCAATTTACAAATGGAAAATTAAAACTAGAGACTACCCAAGTGAATTTATGAAAATAATAAGAATTTAATGAAAGATGTGGTAAATAATGTTTATTTCTTAACTCCAATTTTGGTGCTAGTTTTATCAGATCACAGGGATTATGTAACAACATTTTTACTCGAATTCCTAAAACAGACCCTAAGTTTAAAAAAAAAAAAGTCACCATCACAGGGAACAATCGTTACACAGGTGTGCATGCCACATCCCTCTGGCACATTAGGATTGGTTCCTACTGCCTTCTCTCATATGCCTTAGAAGTAGATTGTGTAATCTTAGACGATGTAATTGACGATTGCCAAACACTGTTGCCAAACAGCCTATTTTTAACAAGACTCTGCTCTGAAAATTCAACTGCAGTTAACTTTGACTTCATTGGTAGAGCAAACTGCTGCCTTGCTAAGAAGCATGCAATCCAGTCTTCTAGATGCTCCTTCCCTTGATCTACCTCTATCACCCTACACCTCCACCTCATTAGATGAATGGGAGCCAAGATAGGTGACTTGCAACTGATTTTATTGATCATTTCTTTGGGTCAGGAGTGAAAATGTTCAATTGGAAACCATTAGATTGAACCAGAGTGAAACATGTTTATTTTCTAAATCTGAGGTTCATGTTTACTGAGGAACTTTCTAATTCTGGTCAAATGAAGCATTTGAATGGGTGACTGATGGAATGCAAGGGGCACAAGTAGAAGAGACAAATAGATTTTGTCTGAAGAAGAGATACTGGCTCTGCCTCTGATCTATGCCTTAACATGGGTGACCTTCTGAGAGTCTAGGGAGCTTGGAAATCATATCTACAATTCTCTGATTACATAGACAAGTGGATTTTTCCAGGGATACCACTCTGACTTTCTTTAACTTTTCTAAACAGGTTTATTAAGAAAAAATATCAAGGGATTAGACACTGTTAGGTTCTGGCTGACCTCTTCTTCTTGAAGCTCAAAATTGATCAACATAATTCTTCATAGAGCACGAAAAGTTAATGAGCACTAATGGGACATTAACAGAAGGCCAAAGGAAAAAATCCAGAGCTCAGGAAATTTACATTTTAATGCTGTGGCACACCTGAGCAAAGTATTTCAAATCATAAAGCGTTTACCACTAATAAAGAATCCTCTGACAGCGGGGAACCATTTGTGATCAAGACAAATTTTCATCAAATCCCCAAGCAACAGCTCTGAGGAGAAAGTTTTACATCTTCCTATGCCAGATGGTGCCATTTCATCAGAGTTTCACTTCTTGGTACATTCAGTTAATTAAAGTCCTTACTGTTTGTTAATGGCAGATTTGTGCAGCAAAAATGACTCTGGAACAGATGTCGGTAAATTTGTCAAAGCGGCTGGATAATAATCCTGACTGTGCTCTGAATGACTCTCGTTTTCACTCACGTGAACCCTTATATGACCTGAATATCACCTTTGTCTTCCCCTCTTTTAAAAAGGAGTGGGGAGTAGGGGGTTGGAAGAGGAAAGGAAAAGAGGCAAGGTTCTCCTTCAAAGTCATTTTCTTAGAAAAGAATGATCAGTAAGGAAGGTTTTCCAGCAAACAGTTTCAAAAGTATCAAGATGATATATTTTTATGAGACTCTCCCTAGAAATCTCACTGTGGGCTTGCTAATCAACTTGCATCCATGTTTGCTATAAACTTGCCGTGCAAATAAACTTTTATCTCATACCTTTGTTCTTGTTTTGTCAGCATGTATCCACAACTAACACAGTGGCCTATTAAAACTGGAGATTAGAGAAATGGCGAGAAACCATTGATTAACACAAAAACAAGGCAAACTGTGGTGGTGTCTTTTTCCCACCTCCAAAGCCCCACTCCAGGGAAGACACTGGAAATATATTTCAGTTTTTACTTGGAAAGGAAATTCCCACAGCAGAGAAACTTGTCTGTCTTGATAATGTTTAATTAATTACAGCTAAACTCCATAACTTTTCCCAGATTTTACTTAATGTAAAATTAGACCACATTCAAGACATAATTGTTAATATGTTTTGTTTAATATTTCCTAATCACCAGAAACAAGAAAATATATGTGGGCAATAGAATCTCCTACTAATCAGAACAGGAAGATATGAATAGAGAGTAGATATGGGCTTAGCAAATTCATCACCCAATTAGACTTGTCATTTAACATGTGTTAAAATTGCTTGCACTTGAATAACAACAAAAGAAGAAAAAAAAAACCCAAGAATCTATAAAACTATAGATTAAAATGACTGGCCACCAATGACTGAGTCATATCAGTCACAGTTCATAGTTGATGCTGTATGTATTTTCATCTTAGAGCTGTATGTTCTTTGGAAGTTCTGTGTTACACATGTATTTAACAAGGAAAAAATTAAATAATGCTTTAATTTGAATAATTTCTTAAAATGAGTTTTTGTTTTGCCTTACTGAGAATTTTCAACTGGAAATACAATGCAAACAGTATACATTCATCCTGTGAATAACTAGGAAATAATCCACCTGTGCTATGATGTCCCTAAATGATGTGTAAGCAAATATTAAACTTCTTTTGATTCCTAACATTAAAAGGACCACATAGTTTTAAGTATTATTTCAATGTGACCTGTTTCAGTTACTATGTAGAAACAATTGTTCCACTCCTTTGATGTTTATGAAATAAATGAGATTCATATTCTAATAGTTTAACCATTCGAAACAATTTGAGTTTCTTCTCCCTTTCCTCTTTCTTCATTCCCATCCCCATCCTCCTCTTCTTACTTTTCTATTCTGTCTTGCAATGGTTTGAGGTGTAATTACTTTATATTTTGTGTTCTATTTCATTCAACCTAGCACCAATCTTCTCTTGACTCTATCTGAGAAATTCTACTCTTCTACCAAAGTCAAGTTCTGGTGGGAACTGAGTCACCAAAAACCACCATTTTGATTCTCAAAGTAAATTCAATATCACAATATCATGGGAGCTTTTTTTCCTTTTCAAGTATTTTAAATTTTGAGATTTTATTTATTTTTAAAAAAAGTTTTCTTATTTGTTCTTTTTAGATACACTTGACAGTAAGAGTGTATTTTGACATAGTATACATACATGGAATATAACATTCTAATTAGGATCCTGTTCTTGCAGTTGTACATGATGTGGAGTTTTACTGGTGGTGTATTCTCATGTGAAAATGGGGAAGTTATGTCCGATTCATTCTACTGTCTTTCCAATATTATCCCCCTTCTAATTTTAAACTCATGGGAGAGTAGTAAAAGAAGTACAACAGAGTAACTGTTTACTCTTCACCATATTCCACAGTATGAATATTTCACATAGCCTTGTTACAGTTATCTAAACTGAGGGATTCATCTTGGTACAATATTACAAATTACACAACAGGAATTACTCAGCTTTTGTCATTTTTTTTTTTAACTTTTTATGGTTCAGGGTCCAATCAAGATCCTATGTTGTATTTAGCCTATATGTCTCTTCAGCTTTCTCCAATCTGACAATTACTGTCCTCCCTTAACTTTCCTGATTTTGATATGTTAGAAGAATAGTAGCCCATGAGGTCATAAAATATCCCTGAATTTGGGTTTGTCTGATGTTTTCTCATGATTAGCTGAGGTTATGCATTATCAGAAATGACAACAGAAGGGATGTGACCCTCTCAATGGTTCATTCGAGAGCTGCATGATTTCAATATGTATTATTGTTAATATTAAATTCAGTCACTTGTTTACAAGGTGATTCTCCATTCTAAAGCCATTATTTTTCCTTTTATAGTTACTGGATATTTGAAAGGAGGTACTTGAAGTATGGAAGTAAACTAATTCTGCTTCAAAGTATATCCACCAATTTTAGCAATCACGGTCATATTTTCCTGCCATGAATCTTACTGTCGGGTTCTAAGGGTGAATGCTATATTCCACCTTCTACAGATGTTTGTTAAATAGAATTTTCTGTAAGGAAGAATTGTCACTTCTTGACTTTTTTATTTGCAATTACTTATTTATGTTAGTATGTACTAATGAAATTCAATTTCACTCTTTTGGGTTATAATCCAATGCCATCTATATTTATTTTATTTCTCAAGTTATTCCTACTTTGGCCATGGGAACTCTTTCAGGTTGGTTTGTATGCTCTTTCAATACGTCACTGTCATGTTTGTTTGTTTGTTTTAAAGCAAATTCTTTAAATCTGGCACATAAGATGTTCCAGACTCCCTGCCCAATCCTAGAACCAACAAGCTCTCCAAGGAGCCATAGTTATGTTTGTTGTAACACGACATTCAGAAACCAAGATCTACACATTAAGTTTACTCATTGCTGTTGGGCATTATGCTCTGTAGACCCTCTCAGTGTGTACAGTTGGGGAATAGAAGTGTATATACTAATCATGAATACACACACAAAACCACTGTTCTTAGTATATGTATTGTTAAAATTTTTCAAATTAATATCTGACTAAAGTAGTATCAGAGGGATCATTTCAATTTTCTTGTTTTTATATGTTTTTAGTAATTAATTTTTTTGCTTTTCTGAATTTAATGTTAAAATGTCATTGACTTTTAGAATTAAGTATAAGCATTTCTAACCTATTTTCATTATATTTAGACTAACTATTGATAATTTCCTTTGTTAACTGTAAAGATTAAAAAATTGGTTAAGAACTGACTTTTGGTTTTCTGATTCCTTGTCAGAAATTCCCCTAAATTTCCTTTTTTAACTATTATTTTTGTCAACTTTACTCTGAAATAATTTTACCCCTGCATAGAAGTTGAAAAAAATAGTTCAGAGATTTCCTCTGTACCGGTTACCAAGATTCCCCTAAAGTTAACACCTTTGAAAACCATAGTAAAATGATCAAAATCAGGAAATTAACATTTGTACAACACCATTAACTAAACTACATGCCAGTTGGGGTCTCTCCAGTTTTTACATGCACTCTTTTTTGGGGAGTAGAGGAGAGAAGGTGTACCATTCTATGAAATTTTATCACATTTATTGATTTGTGTAAAACTACAATAAGCAGAATTATTCCATCACCCTCCAAAACCCCCTCGTGCTATTCGTTTATTGCTTTACTCTTTCTTCTGTATCAGCTCTTGGCAATCACTGTTCCATTCTGCATTGCTATGATTCTGCCATTTCAAGACTGTTACAAAAAATGAAATCATGCTGGAGGTTGCAATTTGAGATATACTTTTCACTCAGCATAATGCCTTTGGCCTCCATCCAAATTTTTATATTATTGTTCCTTTTTATTGCTGAATTGTATTAGATGACAGATGCATTTTATTGCTAAAAGAAAATGGTTAGTTAAGTAAAAAGGACCCTTTTCATTAAAAAATTTACATTTCGTAACTTTAACTTTTAAATTTTGTTTTAATAGAACAAAAACAAATGCTAACAGTAGTTCTCTCTCCCTTTCTCTCTCTCTCTCTCTCTCTCTCTCTCTCTCTCTCTCTTGTAGTAAACTTAAGGCATTTGACTAAATTACATAGACTTTAATCCTACTTCAAGAGCTAGGACCATTAAAAATGAGTTAAAGAAATAAAGTCAAATGGATGTAAGGCACATTTTTAAAGTATGTAATAAGTTCTATAGTTTTGCTTACTGGACATTGCTTTGACTCCCCAGGAACAACCTCCTTACTCGGTAATAGCACTCTGAGTAGGGTGAGGATGGGGTGCAGAACATCAAAAACAATATCATGTTCCCCAGCCATACGGATTTGGGGGTGACCTCTGGTACAAGCCAGGCTAATTAGAGTCAACAAGACTCAATTCTTGGATTTTTGTTACAATTGCCAAAAAGAGAATGTCTCTTCTGCAACTGAATTCATTCTAATAAAATATGGAGACAACTAGCCTAGAATGAAGCCACCCCAGAGGAAAACAATACCGAGAAAAACCAAACCCTGCTAACATCATTTGAATTTTTGGATCTGGTCATCCTTGCTCTAAATTAATCCTTTTTGTTTGCCCTGTGAAAATGGATATGGTCCCTTTAAATTCTTTTCATTTGCTAAGTGGCACACATGCTAACCACTATCAGTAGAGGGAGCAAGAGAGTCACTGCAGAAGAAAACTGGATTTTGCTGCTTGGATCCTGCATGCTGTATGTGCTGACCTCTCTGTAGGCTCCCGCAGCAAGTGCAGCTTCTTCTGCTCCCAGCCCCTTCTGCATACCCATGGCTTCTTCAGAGCCCAGCTCCTGAAGCAATCACTGATTTTTCAACAGTAAGCATCTGCCACTCACAGTGGCCAAAATATTCCCTGGGATCCACATCTCCCTCCACATCTCCCTCCACATCTCCCTCCTACTCTGCCCCTATCAGGCAGTTTTGTAGCAGAGCGCTTAGTGAGACACCTCCCCAGGAGTATTTACAGCACCCCAGAGGGCTCATTTCAAGCAAGTTCCAGAGGGAGGGCTTCCAACATGGTCTATGGCTGCAGCACCAAGTGACTTCTGGGTTATCCAGTAAGACAAGGCCACAGCTGCTTTGTTTTCCACCATGCTCCATTAACTGAAAATCTCTCTCCTATTTTAGGAAAAGAGTTAAATCTATAGTTAATTAAAAATGTAAAATCATAATAAGGTCTAGGCCTCAATCTGGGGGATGAGCTCTTACTTCACTGCTCTTTACATCTGCTATTCCTATATTCTTTTCACTTCTTACTAGTCAATCCTTTGATACTCTAATTCTTTGCTACAGTTAATAATTTCTTATATTAAACTTTCCCTGTTCAAATTACTATGTGGTTTCTTTCTTCTGATTGGATCCAAATTGATGACACACCATGCCTGGGCTATGAACTTCCCCTGGAATTCCTAATTTTATAAGCTAATAAATTTCACTCTTTTTTGCTGATGTTGGCTAGAGTCAGGTTTTTATAACTGGTGACTGTAAAGTTCAGGTACAACTAAGATTCATAAAATTAATAGGAAAGCTATTATATGGAAAATTTCATAAAATGCCACATAAATTGTTTTTAAAAATAGTATTAATATTCAAAATCTATTAAATTCAAATTGTAGCAAACTTTTTCTCACCTACACAGGAATGATATTATAGTGATAACTAGGAAATTGCTCTAAATTGTATATCTATTATATACATATAATACACACATACACACACACACACGTATACACATACATACACAAACACACACACACATAAGCTCTGGCTAAATTTCACAACCCTGATTCACGCCTGTACCTTAAGGAGCATGATTCATGCAGCATACTTCACCACATGCAGAGAAAATCCTTTTCCCCCTGGAAATTGACACTAATCACTCTCTGATGGTGAACCAATGTGATCAACATTAAGCAGCGAATGCATTTATATCGATCCATATACTATCCAAGATGAACATGTGGGAATAGGTGAAGGCAGATTTAATATAAAACATAGCAATCTGAGACCTCTTAAGCAAAGAAATACCACAGTTATTTTTTAGTTTGGGTTTTATGTTTTATTATTACTTTATATGAGTATAGGAGTTGGTTCTCAGTTCCTTTTTCCCCACCATGCTACATTATCTAAAAATATCTCTGCTGTTTTAACAAAGTAGATACATTGTATAGTTACATTAAAAATCCAAAATAACAGGATCTGGAAGGCCCCTAATAGATATTCACTGGTTAAGAAAATAACATATTTTGACTGCCAAAAAACAGGAACAGGGAATATTACCGAGATCCAAGATGGCAGACTACAAGGAGGCTGCATTCTTTGTCGCTGTGAAACTTCAGTTTCAATCAGAGGATATGTTTCTTGGTAAGGCAGTTTTTGCTGCTTATCGATCCCCTGCTATTTACCCCATTTTTCTACTGTAATCACCTGCAGTCTGCCAGCATATCGACGCCTTTTTTGAGTGCAGATTGCTCACTGTCAGGCACCTATCATCAGCCATTTGCCTGCCTCTTGCCTGTCCATCGCCTGCCTTTCTCCTACCATCACCCAACACCCGAGGTTCACCTCCTGATCCTCCGACAGCTGCCAGCAGACTGACCGCAGACCGCCAGTGGAGCACCAGCTGCCTGCTGTTGGCTGGAAGTTCACTGTTATAGTACCTGCAGGTTTGGTTACACATGGCTGCTACCATTTTGAGACAACAGCCAGGTCCTGTAGGACCCTTGTCCAGACTGACCGAGCCCCATCTCCAGGATACCTCATCCCGACAGATCACACCCTTCCTCCGAGGCCTTCACATTCACTGACTGCTCCTTGCTGCCAAGACCCCCAGACCGACTGACAGCACCCTGCCTCCAGGACCTCCAGCTGACCACGTCCATACCCTGAGCTGCAGCTCTCCATTTGCCAACACATTTCGAAGCCAGAGCAGCCATCTTGGATAATCCTGGAAGCTGTAGCTCCCATCTTTAGGTGGGGCAAATCCCATCCTGAGATGCCTGCTGGAGGCTTGAAGCTCATTGTCAGGTACCTCTCATGCATCAGACTACTGAAGACTGGGAGGTTTGAATACTACATGATTGTTATAGTGTAGATTTTCTTTCTTCTCCTTATTGAACAATTTTAAGTTTTTATTTCTTTACTTCATTTGGCTCTCTTTTCCTTTTGTTTACCTGTTCCCTCAGAGTCTATTTTTCCCTTTTTTGCATGCTAACATCTGATTTCTTTTGAGTACACTCTCACCCTTTCTATTATCTAGAAATTCTGTATATACTTTTCTTATCCCATTAACAGCTACATCCTACATCCCTCTGCATCCTCTTTGTCCTCCATTAGAAACTGCAGACCTTATTGCAAATCTGTTTGTTATACTGAAGATAATATTTGAACTCATTCTATTTATTAAGACAATTTTGTTATTGTCCTCATAGGGGCTATTTGGTCTAGGATTGCATAGTGTCTGAATTGGGCACTGCTAATATTGATCTCCCCTTAAAGAAAAGGTTTTGGAAACCTATAGCATCACTGCAAGCCTATAGGGGGAAATCTGCAATACCCCAGATCTGCACTGCTAAAGGGGAAGATACATGAACCACATGAAAGAAAATGATCTGAAAATGAACCACAAGGGAAGAAAATGATCCAAACAAATCTAGATTCTATATTAATAGAATCCAATGACAGTATGTGAGAAGAAATGTCAGAAAAGGATTTCAGATTACACATGATTAAGATGATTCGCAAAGCAAAGGATGAGTTAAGAGAGCAAATGCAGGCAATGAATGATAATACCAATAAGCAGTTGAAAGAGCAACTGCAGGAAGCAAAAGATCATTTCAACAAAGAGATAGAGATTCTCAAAAAAATCCAAGCAGAAATCCTTGAAATGAAGAAAACAATAAACCAAATAAAAAACTCAATGGAAAGCATCACCAAAAGACTAGATCACTTGGAAGACAGAACCTCAGACAATGAAGATAAAATATTTAATCTTGAAAATAAAGTTGTCCAAACAGAGAAGATGGTAAGAAATCATGAACAGAATCTCCAAGAACTATGGGACATCATGAAAAGACCAAATTTAAGAATTATTGGGATTGAGGAAGGCACAGAGATACAAACCAAAGGAATAAACAACCTATTCAATGAAAAAATATCAGAAAATTTCCCAAACCTGAAGAATGAAATGGAAAATCAAATACAAGAGGCTTACAGAACACCAAATGCACAAAATCACAACAGATCCACACCAAGGCACATTATAATGAAAATGCCTAACATTCAAAATAAAGATAGGATTTTGAAGGCCACGAGAGAAAAGCATCAGATTACATATAGGGGGAAACCAATACAGATAGCAGCCGACTTCTCAACCCAGACTCTAAAAGCTAGAAGGGCCTGGACCAACATATTTCAAGCTCTGAAAGAACATGGTTGCCAACCAAGAATCCTATACACAGCAAAACTAACCTTCAGATTTGAAGATGAAATAAAATCCTTCCATGACAAACAAAAGTTAAAAGAATTTACAATAGAAAGCCTGTGCTATAGAATGTTCTCAACAAAATATTCCATGAGGAGGAAATGAAAACAATGTAGGTCAGCAAAGGGAGGAACTACCTTAGAGAAAAACCACTCAAAGGAGAAATCCAGCCAAGTTAAAAAACCAAAAATAAGCCCAAATGACTGAGAATACAAATCATATCTCAATAATAACCTTGAACGTTAATGGCCTAAACTCATCAATCCAAAGACATAGACTGGCAGAATGGATTAAAAAGAAAGACCCAACAATAGGCTGCCTGCAAGAGACTCATCTCATAGAAAAAGACATCCACAGACTAAAGGTGAAAGGATGGGATAAAACCTACCACGCACATGGACTCAGGAAAAAAGTGGGGGTTTCCATCCTTATATCAGATAAAGTGGACTTCAAGCCAAAGTTAGTCAGAAGGGATAAAGAAGGACATTTCATACTGCTTAAGGGAAACATAAATCAGGAAGACATAACGATAGTAAATATTTATGCCCCAAACAATGGTGTATCCCTGTACATCAAACAAATCCTTCTCAATTTCAGGAATCAAATAGACTACAACACAATAATTCTGGGTGACTTTAACACAATGCTGTCACCACTAGATAGATCTTCCAAACAAAATCCAACCAAAGAAACCATAGAACTCAATAACACAATCAATAACCTAGACTTAATAGACATATATAGAATATTCCATCTATCAATGAGCAGATTCACTTCTTCTCAGCAGCACATGGAACCTTCTCGAAAATAGACCATATGTTATGCCACAAAGCAGCCCTTAGGAAATGCAAAAAAATAGAGATACTGCCTTGTGTTCTATCAGATCATAATGGACTGAGAGTAGAAAGCAATGACAAAATAAAAAACAAGAACTACTCCAACACCTGGAGACTAAATAATATGCTATTGAATGAAACATGGATAACAGAAAACATCAGGGAGGAGATAAAAAAATTCTTAGAGGTCAATGAGAATGACGATACAACATATCAAAATCTCTGAGACACTATGAAAGCGGTAATAAGAGGAAAATTCATTGCATGGAGCACATTCCAGAAAAGAATGAAAAGTCAACAACTAAATGACCTAACATTTCAGCTCAAAGCCCTAGAAAAAGAAGGACAGAATAACAGTAAAATAGTAGAAGACAGGAAATAATTAAAATCAGAGCTGAAATCATTGAACTTGAAACAAAACAATTCAAAAAATTGACAAAACAAAAAGTTGGTTCTTTGAAAACGTAAACAAAATATACAAACCCTTAGCCACACTAACAAAGAGAAGGAGAGAGAAAAATCAAATTACTAAAATTCGTGATGAAAAAGGAAATATCACAACAGACACCACTGAGATACATACCATAATGAGAAGCTACTTCGAAAATCTGTGTTCCAACAAAATAGAATCTACCAAAGATATTGACAAATTTCTAGAGACATATGCTCCTCCCGAACTGAACCAGGAGGACATACACAATTTAAACAGATCAATATCAAGCAATGAAATAGAAGAAGCCATTAAAAACCTACCATCCAAGAAAAGCCCAGGACCAGACGGATTCTCAGCTGAGTTCTATAAGACCTTCAAAGAAGAACTCATTCCAATACTTCTCAAAGTATTCCAGGAAATAGAAAAGGAGGGTACCCTACCAAACTCATTCAATGAAGCTAATATCACCCTCATACCCAAACCAGAAAAAGACACATCAAGGGAGGAAAATTTTAGACCAGCATCCTTGATGAATATAGATGCAAAGATCCTTAACAAAATATTGGCAAACCATATCCAAAAGCATATTAAGAAAATTGGGCACCACGATGAAGTAGGGTTCATCCCTGGAATGCAAGGATGGTTTAACATCTGTAAATCAATAAACATAATCCATCATGTCAACAGACTTACAAATATAAGACTTAAGTATATCATTGTTTCCATTGACACAGAAAAAGTGTTTGACAAAATACAACACCCCTTCATGGTCAAAATACTAGAAAAAATAGGGATAGTAGGAACATACCTGAACATTATAAAGGCTATTTATGCTAAGCCCAAGGCCAACATTCTTACTGGAGAAAAACTGAAAGCATTCCCTTTAAAAATGGGAACAAGACAGGGATGTCCTCTTTCACCACTTCTATTCAACATTGTCCTCGAAACTCTAGCCAGAGCAATTAGAGAGACTAAAGAAATTAAAGGGTTATGAATAGGAAAAGAGGAACTTAAGCTGTCACTGTTTGCTGATGACATGATTCACTATTTAGAGGATCCAAAAAAATCCTCCAGAAAACTTCTCAACCTCATCAATGAATTCAGCAAAATAGCAGGCTATAAAATCAACACGCATAAATCTAAAGCATTTTTATACACGAGCGACAACTAAATGACCTAATGAAAGGGACATGACCTAATGAAAGGGACATGAGGAAAACAACTCCATTTGCAATAGCCTCAAAAAAATAAAATACTTGGGAATCAATCTAACCAAAGAGGTAAAAGATCACTACAATGAAAACTACAAAACATTGAAAAAAGAAATTGAGGGAGACCTTAGAAGATGGAAAGATTTCCCATGTTCTTGGATAGGCAGAATTAATATTGTCAAAATGGCCATACTACCAAAAGTGCTATATAGATTCAATGCAATTCCAATTAAAATCCCAATGATATACCTTACATAAATAGAGCAAGCAATCATGAAATTCATCTGGAAGAATAAGAAACCCAGAATAGCTAAAGCAATCCTTAGCAGGAAAAATGAAACAAGGGGTATCGCAATACCAGAACTTCAACTATACTACAAAGCAATAGTAACAAAGACAGCATGGGATTGGCACCAAATTAGACAGGTAGACCAATGGTACAAAATAGAGGACACAGACACAAACCGAAAAAAACACCATTTTCTCATTGTAGACAAAGGTGCCAAAAATATGCAATGGAGAAATGATAGCCTCTTCAAAAAATGGTGCTGGGAAAACTGGAAATCCATATGCAACAGAATGAAACTAAACCCCTGTCTCTCACCCAGCACAAAAATCAACTCACAATGGATCAAGGACCTTGAAATCAGACCAGAGACCTGCATCTTATAGAAGAAAAAGTAGGTCCAAATCTTCAACTTGTTGGCTTAAGCTCAGACTTCCTTAACAGGACTCCCATAGCACAAGAAAATAAAAGCAAGAATCAATAACTGGGACAGATTCAAATTAAATAGCTTTTTCTCAGCAAAGGAAACTATAAGCAATGCCTACAGAGTCTCTCAGCAATGAAAACTATCAGGGAGCCTACAGAGTGGGAGAAAATCTTTGCCACTCATACTTCAGATAGAGCACTAATTTCCAGAATATATAAAGAACTCAAAAAACTCTACACCAAGAATATAGATAACCTAATCAACAAATGGGCTAAGGATATGAACAGACACTTCACAGAAGAAGATCTATAAGCAATCAACAAACATACGAAAAAATGTTCACCATCTTTAGTAATAAGATAAATGCAAATCAAAACTACCCTATGATTCCATCTCACCCCAATTAGAATGGTGATTATCAAGAATACAAGCAACAATAGGTGTTGGAGAGGATGTGGGGAAAAAGGTACACTCATACATTGCTGGTGGAAAGCAGTGTGGAGATTCCTTAGAAAACCTGGAATGGAACCACTATTTGACCCAGCTATCCCACTCCTTGGCCTATACCCAAAGGACTTAAAATCAGCATACTACAGAGATACAGCCACATCAATGTTTATAGCTGCCCAATTCACAATAGCCAGATTGTGGAACCACCTAGCTGTCTTTCAATTGATGAATGGCTAAAGAAACTGTGGTATATATATATATATATATATATATATATATATATATATATATATATATATATACACAATGGAATACTACTCAGCTATAAAGAATAATAAAATTATGGCATTTGCAGGCAAATGGATGAAATTGGAGAGTATCATGCTAAGTGAGATAAGCCAATCTCAAAAATCCAAAAGACAAATGATCTCACTGATAAGCGGATGATGACCCATAATGGGGGGTGGGAGGGGGGCAAGACTGGAGGAAGGAGGGACTGTATAGAGGGAAAAGAGGGGTGGGAGGGGTGGGGGGAAGAAAAAAATAACAGAATGAATCAAACACCATTATCCTATGTAAATGTATGGTTATGCAAATGGTATGCCGTTACTCCATGATCAAACAGAAACTACATGTATCCCATTTGTTTACAATAAAAATAAATTTAAAAAAAGAAAAAGAAAAAGAAAGAAAACAGGAACAGGTACTGTAATTTTCATATGAGTATTTAACATTTTTTTTTTGGTCTATAAACTTCCATTTAACTAAGATGACAACAAGCAGAAATATTCTAGGTAGAATCTGGCAATATTGTTGATCTATACATATTTCAAAATATATAGAGCTATTGACTAAAACTCAACCAGTATGTCAATTTGTTGGAATCTACAATCTATGGAATTTCTAATAAAATACCTATCAGTGGCAGGAAAAGGAAATCTTGTACACAGTTTACAGTTTCTGCTGTCAACAAGGCATGAAGAGGGGAGTCACCAGACCTTAAAAGTCTCAATCCAATTATATTTCTATAATTGCTACAAAAGGGACAAAGACTGTTTTGTGTTCAGGAGTTAATAACACTCCACATCCTATTCTCAACCTATTCTCTCCTTAATAAGGGTCCAAGGGATTCCAAATCATTTGAAGTAGTAGGTCTTGCCACTGAAGTTTGGGGTAATGTAGGGGATTGTAATGTGACAGAGATTTGATGAGTTTCCTGACTAAAGTGGCATTTTTAAAGTGACATGAATGAGTTTTGCATTAGATCTCTAAGTTTCATAGCTATTTAGAAGAAATCAATGCATTTGTACCTTACAAATTATGTGCAAGGTGGAGGTTAAATTGACATTTAAATTAAATTTTGAGTGTTAAAATTTGATCTTTATTTATCAGTAAAAGAGGAATTGGGTACAGTTACCTTTTTTCAAATGAGAATATATTAATCTAGTCTCATATAACTTAATATAGAAGGATTTTTTTGTTTTTACTTCTGTCATTGTATTGTTTTATTTTCTGTTGAAGTCAGCTTACTATAACAACAACTATATGAGGAGAGGTGGAATGATAAAATAAGGAGGGTTGTTTAGATTTGGGTTTGGAATGTTCCCCAGAAAACTCTTGTGTTTAAAGTATCATCCCCAATGTAGCAAGGTTAAGAGTTGGGGTTTTTAGACAATGATTAAAGCTCTGACTTTATTAGTGAATTAATCCACAGGCTGAGTTAATCCACTGGTAGCTGAATAGACTACTGAGTAGTAATTGTAGGTAGGTGAGGCCTGGCTAGAGGAAGTAGGTCACTGGGGGAGTGGAATTAGATTATATCAGTTCCCAGTCCCTTCTGCCCCATTTCCTAGCTGAAATGAGTTGGGAAGCATTCTTCCACCATGGCCTTCTGCCATAATATTCTGCCTCACCTCTGGCCCAGAGCAATAGAATCTGCCAACTATGTACTAAGACCTCTAACACTGTGAGGCAAGATAAACTTTTTTCTCCGATAAGTTGTTCTTGCCTGGTATTTTGATCTTTCACAAAAAACTAACACATCTGAGCCTTGTGGTCACTCCAACCAATGGTAAAAGGAACCAATTACAATATACTACACTTGTCCTTTTTACTAGAAACACTACACATGCTACTTCATTAGGTCACACAACAGCCTTATAACAGTACATTATTGCTCTTCTATGAAGAAAAAAAAATGGAAGGCTAGAACATTCCACAATTAGAAACCTAGTTATAATGAAATTATTTTTATATTTTGTGCATGTAAAACTATGTACTGATGGATCCCATTACTATGTATAATTATAATGCACCATAAAATAAATAAATAAATAAATAAATAAATAAATAAATAAATAAATAAATAAATTGATGAAAAAAGAACCAGGACTCTAGTTCTAATCCTAAATGTGTTGGAATCTACAACGCATAACCTTTATGATAAATCACGATGCCAGTCTTTCAGTGAGAGAAAAAGGAAGAGAACAGAAAACAAAGCTACAACAAAGAGAATAATGAAGAAAATGTCAAGTTACTACTATATTTTCTTGGTACTGTGGTAACACTGATTCCTTTGCATAAACTTCACATGAATTTCTGTATCAATATACACATCAATTCTAAAACAGACCCTAATTTTAAAATGTTGAAGAATGAACATTTGTAATGTGGAATAAAGAATATGTGGTGGTGAGGAGTAATATCCTCTATTACATGCTGGGGCTTTCCTGTAACTGAATGTAATCTACTATCTCTGAAAAGGGTCTTTGGCTGATTAAGCATTGTCCCCCTCTCTTATAATATACCTCAGGCTGCTGATTGAGGGAGATATCTTGTAGATCACCAAAAAGATGCATGAGAGTGGACCTTTATTTAACACCATCAGAGAAACACCACATTAAGCCACTGAGATGAAACAGAGCCTTCACATGGACACAGTCTCAATGTCATTCATTCAAAAGATCACATAGTTGGAAATTTCTAAAGAATCTGAATTACTATTTTGAAGATGGAAACATTTTAAATGCATCCATATTGCAATTATATTTGGGGTTATTCTTTCTTTGTATTTTATTGCTTATACCACTGACTTTATAATGTTGCAAAAAGGGTATTGAAAACATCAGCAAAATAAAACATCAGTAGTGTATGGTACTTCCCCATTCCCCCACTTTGTTATTTCAATGAAAATCAGCTATTGTCAGCTCTAAAGGATTCATACCTCAGTGGAAGTGGTAACAGAAAAGAGACACTTCCATTGAAAATAAAAATAAGAAGGATTTTTCCTCAAAGTTCAGAATATATGTATTTCCCCCTCTCTATGATACATATTTGGATTCTCTGATTACATTATTGGACATGCCTTTTCTCCCTGAGCATGAAGAATACATTCCCTAAAGGAAGTGGCAAAAGACGTATAATAACTTTTCTTAGTCACCACTTCACAGTATTAAATCAGGAAATCATCATCTCAGGTGAGACATAACCAATTCTCTTTGAAAATCATTTTATTTATACCCCTATCATTATTCATGCTAATGATGAATCAAATTCTCAAAAAATAAATAAATAAAAGGGACACTGCTTCTTGTGTGTGTATTCTGGGCAACACCAAATGAACCATAAGTGTGGATTAATATTGAAGAAAATACATTTAGGGACTATTCATTTTTCTTCTCAATGTACATAAGAACATTCTATTTTTGTCACAGGAAATACCCTACCTACATTCCTCACATATTTTATTTGAGATAAAAAGGAATATATATATAAACTGCAGGGCATCTTTAAAAACTTTTAAGGCATGTTGAAAAATAAAATGTGACAGAAGAGTTTGCCAGTTACCATAAATAGAACTGAAAGAAGAGGAATTATCAAATCCTTTGAATATTCTGTGGGAAATAAGGTTAAAATTTCTAGCAAACTCATTTTTATTTTTCTGGGCTATGTTATGGGAGCTTAGTAACATGGTAGTCTCAGTATTTTAAAACCATGGCCATAAATTTAAGCATACATCTCTAAGAAAGTATCTTTTAAGATCTAGAGTCATAAGACACGCTCAACTTTGTTTTCTTAATGGTTTCTAATCACAGAAACTTGTTGGAAATGAACAATTTGAATTATTGCTGGTAGCTTCTTTAGTATACATATTAGAGATATTTTAGAGTCAAATATGTGTTACTTACTATTTAAGCAAATTTAAAGGAAATAAATTCTCTAGTACTTCATGTTCCTACAAGTAGAGGGAAGTATATGGTGTATGCTATAACATTTATGATCTCCTGCTAACACAAAATTTCATTCTTTAAAAATTTATTAGTATTCTGTAACTGGAAGCTAACTTTGCTTCTTTTCTCTGTCAATTATTTATCTTATTATTTTTAATTTATGATGCTAGGAAGAATACTCCTCCATTTCAACAAGAATTTCTTCAATGCTGAAAAACAGTGGTTTTCCTAAAGACAGTGACATATTTGAGCCTAATTAAATAATGATCCCAATTAAATAAGTCCAACTATTAGTTGATAAGTGCAACTTGTTGATGGACTTCAGTGTTGTAGGACAATAAGTTCTGACAGAGCATGGAGTTATACTATCATAAGTCAATCTCATGAACTTGGGTTTCTAAAATAGGAACCATACCAGCTATGTGGGGCAGACATTTCCTAAGAAAATAAAACTAATCAGGAACAGTCTGGAGAGGAAAGACAGAAGCATTTCCTGAGTGAATAGCATTATCCATATATTGTCACAAAATCCCTGAAAATATCATTAAGGTACATGTCCAGAGTGCTATGTCAGAGTGTATGGCTCATTCTTTAATTGGTTCTAGATACTTTCATGGGGAAATCATGTTGTTTATTCTTTATAGAGGCTTCTATTGCAGAGCAGGGTGACTATAATCAACAGTATTGTGTATTTCAAAATAATCAAAGAGAAGATTTTTGAATGTTATCAGCACAAAGAAATTATATATATATAACATATGTCATATATATATCCCTCCAGTACTAGGAATGGAACCCAGTGGTGTTTACCACTGAGCTACATGCCCAGAACTTCTTATTTATTTATTTTTTTAAATTTGGAGGCAGGGTCTCATTATGTTGTCCAGGCTGGTTTCAACTTTGTGATCATATTTTCTCAGCCTCCCAAGTAGTTGAGATTATAGGCAGGTACCACCATGCTTGGCAAGAAATGATAAATATTTGAAGCAATAGATATGTGTAATACCCTGACTTGATCATTACACAATGGATACAAGCATTGAAATACCATGATGTACTCCATAAATATTACAATTATATCTAAATTGAAAATCAAATAAAACTTAAGAGGCTTCTCTATACTGAAGGTATAATGGGGTGCTACTACAGATAAGCAAGAGACAGTCTCTTAACTGTGACAAAAATAAATAAGAAAATCATGTTGTTGGTTTTTGTACACCTTATTCCCTCTTCTTGACTGCTATAGGACATTGTCTTTGACCCTTGAATTCTTTCACTTGAAAGAATATTCAGAAAAAGCCTGCTCCATTCCTGGTTTTGATTACAGAATCTGGATAATGGTTGGAAAGAGCTGAGGGAATCTAGTAGGGAAAGAAAAAGTGGGGCCATTGTCTGGGTTTCAGAAAAACAGGAAAAAAAATTCTGTGAAGGTTCAGATAAGCTTTAAGGACAATTGAGAGATATTTGGAATTTGGGACAAAGAAAGAAAATTCTTAAAGATATTGCAATAAATTAAGAATTGAAATATACTATTACAACTTTCAAGAGGCTTCACTGGATTTTTTAAAGAGTCAGTTTCTTTGAAGTATTCTACATTGTCAGTCAACCATGTGTGGCTGGACTTCTACACAGGTAACATATGTTGCTCCATTTTCTTTCGGTGCACTTAATTTTAGGATGTTTCTTGAAGACCAACATAGTCAGAATTCTCTTAAACCTGATAACCATGTTTCCATGTTTTATCTGAAATCTAGTTTCTAAAACTGTCAGAACATTAGATTTTTTTATTGGAGTATGATATTAAATTTTCCCATATTTGTGTTTCTATTCACGATCATTTCAAGTTTGGTAAAAAAAAAAGTTTGAGTTCTTAAAAGGAAACGTAGAATCTCCATGTCATTCATTCACATTTTTTTTCCAGTCCCATTCTTGATTTTAAAAATGTCATCATTATTAGCAGTTTTGAAGTAGTATATTTCTATTTTTACATATATGTGAACATGAACTTTTCAATATCTTTTCAGCTCCTTATAACTCAAGCTTGACCCCATAAATGAACTACCATTAGCAATTATCTTCATTAGTGTAGCTCTTGAACTCCATTAAGAGATATGTAATGCACAATTTTATATAATTGACAATCTCTACCTTTCTTTTAGAAACCCTCACTTTCTTTAAAAACTCTTGAAATGGTTTTTGGCTCTGTGTCTGCATTTATACTCATCAGGTTAAGCTAAATTATGTTGCATTAACATACAATTCTATGACAAAGATTATTTCTGATTTGTATTACTTTTCTTACGTGGGTCAACAAGGGCCTTAGCTCATTGAAATCACTCAAGGACCCCAATATGTGCTTCTATAATCCCAGAACAGGGGAAAGGGTGTATGATAACCCAAACAGGGACACTTAAAACTTCTACCTAGAAGTCAAACACATCACTTCTGTTCATTTTTCATTTGCCAAATAAGTTATATGGCCATGAGTAAATTCAAAGCAGAGAACTATAATCCTCTTACAGGCCTGGAAAGCAAAGAGTTCAAAGTATTTTGTGAAGACGATTCATGACTATACCAGTATTTTAACGCAAATAATACTGATTATTTTCTGGGTTTATTTCTCAAATTCTAATCAGTAGCAGAGATCAATATTTTACATTAGTGCCTCCTAACTTATACCCTTAAATATGTGTTTCTGCTCTATCTGAATATGTTACAGCAATAGAATTTATAACATTGAACATACTGATTGTAAGTCCATTGTGGAAAAAAGAAAAAAACAAAAACAAAAACAAAAACAAAAAACTAAAGGCCCAAATATGGACATTTAGTGCAAAACCTACCTCGATTTTCAGACAATTGGTTTTATACTTTATTTATTGGAATTCTTTCCTTTCTGTGACTCCTTATCCTGCCTTTGGATTACAACAGTTTTGACCAGCATTGGATTCTCTGTATACTGCCTAAGCCTGTTGGTTTTTTACAGCCTTTAGTAATAACAAATGTTGACTGATGAATGGGTAAATGCCTTCTACATTTATTTTTAGGTTCTCATTTTTTCCAGTGTAGTTCATGAAGAGCAAAATCATATGTGAAACCGTCACACTGGACTTGGCTGAAAACAAAAGGCTATGACTACAGTGCTTGGAAGAATGCTTATTCAGTATTCCCTAGACACGCATATTTCTCAGTAAAGACAAGAGCATACACTGTAGCTGTGGAAAATCTGGAGAACTGTAGTGCTTGAAAATACCATTTATACTACATCAAACTTGAGCCCAATGTAAATCTTTCCCATATGTGATTACTGCTTGCTGCCCAGCTTCCAATTCCAAGAGACACTCTAAATATCCCAAATTCTCCTTTTTAACTTCTACCAAGAGTCTGCAGCTGTCTTTATACTTGGAGTGGAAAGAGCAGTTCCCTAATAAAAGAAGAGGAGATATTTCATTCTGGGCAGAGTGAAAAGATAAAATTTTGCAGTTCAGGTATAAATTGAAACCATTTTCATATCTTAGAATAGGTCTAAATGTCAATAAAAGTAAATTGTCCTTAAAATTATAGATATGATAAAACTAAATACAGCCAAAACATAATCAATCTTGAATTCTGAATTTATTCTAAAATTCTCAAGTTTCTGGCCCAGGATATAGTTATGGAGACCATTTTCAATGCCCCAAATCAAGATGTATGGTGTGAACAAAGAATGATTTGTGCTGCTGAGGAGTAAGAGGTGGTCTTAGACATGAATATGGTCAGTATATTGTCAAATTTCCCAAGGCATGTGCATGACTTAAAGCAGTACTTCTCAAAGTGTGGTCCACAGACCCCCTGCATCATAATCACCTGGAGTTTTTGTTGAAATGCATATTTGGGGGCCCTATTTCAGACTAACTGAATCAGATGCTCTGGGAAGGAGTCCATGTTTATTGGCGAGAATATGAGAAAAGGACAGGTAATTCAAGGGATTGGAAAACAGGCCAGAAATTCAGGCAATGAGTAATAGAACACTTCTTCTTAGATCTCAAAGCAAGGAGATATAAGAGTCTAATAGTGTTAGAAGAAAAAATACCATTCCCATGGTTGACTCAGATTTCTCAAGGGAATTCTGATGTATCCCTAACACTGATTCCCAGAGAAGGGGGCAATCATACCTCCAGCAGTTCCTTTCTACAGGGAAGGTATTGGAATAGTTGAAACCAATTTCCACATTTCCCATAGACCTTCTGGTAGTCTATCATGAATATCAGAGGTCCAGAACAGGCATCACCTGCCACACACCTGGCTTTCTCTGATTACCAATACCTAGAACCCCTTTCTTAGTAATATAATTTGACTTTGACTGGTAATTCAGCATTAACCCCATGACTCTAGGATGAGATTTTGCATTCCCTTATTGTAAGCTGATTTTTACATTTTTGCTGCCTTGGTTTCTATCTAGTATCCAATGCCCAGTTGATGAGTTTGCTTCCTGTTTACCATCTCACTCTTTTATCCTATCCTTGAACTCCAGTCATCCAGTCAATCTGCTGACTGATTTCACTGGGGGGTTCAATCTAATTAGTACCACCTGTTCTTGGATCCCTGTGAAGTTTCTAAGGCATCTCTGGGCATGTACTTCATAGCACCTAGATATGTTCAACAACCAAGAAGCTCTCCAAATCCCATGTTTTTGAGAGTTTTACAGAAGCTTCATTACACAGGCATGATTGATTAGATCATTCACCATAAGTGATCAACTCAATCTTCAGCTCCTCTTCCCTCCCAGGAGGGTGTGGGAAGGGGTTGAAAGTCCCAATCCTGCCATAATGCCTTGATTCTTCTGGAGACCAGCCTCCATTCAGAAACTACCTAGGGGTTCTAGTCATCAGGTATCTTATTAGCACATAAAAGACACTTTCAGCATTCCACAGATTTCCAGGGTTTTAAAAGCTATATGCCAGGACCCCCAGAAGAAGAAACCAAATATATATGTCTTTTTATGCCACAACCTCAGGAAATCAAAAGCAATTTTTCCTTTCCATTCTGTATCTCTATGGAGCCCATAACTTGCAGTAGATATTATTTTTTGGGCAACTTAGCTGTGCTTTAAGAACTTGGGTAAAGATCACTCATTACTAGTAGAGGCTCATTTTATAAGGTACTTTTAAATGATAAACCTTTCGAGAAATTACAAAATTTAGCATTTGCTGGCAAGGAGTAGAACAATAATAGGTGCTTGTAGTTCTGTAAAATCAGACAGAAACTAAAATGTGAAGTTCTACTAAGATGTCTAAAGTGAAGATTCTCCTTTAAGATTAGTTTTTCATTCTCTGATTTTCTTCTTATAGGCTTTATAAGTACAATTCAGACTTTCAATAATATTACAAATCCTTATTTTAACACCAGAATTTTCTAAGTAAAATAGATGGCTAAAATTAACTGGTTAAGTTAAAAAAATGTTTATGTTGAAGACGGATGTTTGTCTGCAAAACTATGTAAAATGTAATTTTCTAATTATGTAATTTTCTTTTATACTGCCAGGTAGTTGGAACTTGGTTAATCTAGGATTCCCACTTTCCAGGATATTATCTGATATCAGGGACATACTGGTTTCCATGACCTGAGTGAGGAAGAGTGGGAATTAGGTTTGTGATCATCATCCTTTGAACATATGGGTGTCTTTGAGCTGCTGATTTTCACATCCCTGTCTGATCTGGACTCAAGTCCACAGATACTGTAGCTAGGTTCACCTCGAGCTGATGCCTGGGCTTCTCCAGACTTAATTCTCTCAATGTTCCTGTTGAATAATTAGTCTGGAGGCTGCCCTTAAGAAGTGGGATAACCGGGGAGGCTGTTCTTGGCATGTCTTCTTAGGTATCCATTTCTAATAATCTGGCACCATGCAAAATATTTAGAAGGGATTTGAATTTGGCAGCCTCCATGCACTCTGCACAGGAAGTGCTCCACAGGCCCTTTGCTCCTAGATCTGTCTACCGTGTTCTGGGTTTCCATTTCTGTCCACCATGTCCCCGGCTCAGGATGTGGAGCAGGGGTGGCAGAGCATGGAGCACCTAGTCAGCATCCCACAACCCCCACACATCTGCCTTCTCTTTGCCTTCCCTTTGATTTTCCCCTTTGTTCCCAATCCTATGAGAATTATTATCAGCCCTTAGGAATAAAATAAAGATCTGTTTTGTTTTGTTGTTACTGTTATAATTTAAACTTTGAACTCCACCAGTCTTCTGAGGTTAGCTTTAGGAAACTCGAAAGCTGTTGTAAACAAAAATATCCCCAAATAGTTCACAGTCAAAAGCTATAGCAAATAAAATTACCTGAAACTATTTGCTGAATCATCTGTTTTCTTAGGCAATATTTTTCACAAAATGAATGAGATTTGAACAAAACAAAACGCAATGGGCTAGACCATGAGTTAACATGGCAAAATAGTTCTTGAATGTCAACCATGAGTCTAAGTCTCCATCATGTGAAGGAATAGCTGAAACTTTAACAAATGGGAAGGATTCTAAGATAAGCAACATTTAATGAAATGCCTGAAGGGTCATCCTACTTAATTATGAAATCTGAACAAATAAGAAATAAAAAATATAGAGAGAAAAACTCTGTGGTATTTTACCAAATGGAAGAGAAGCAGTCTATGGTCTCTTGCTTGCATCTTTTTACTTCCAAATGACTAAATCAAGACTTCTGGCATGAAGTCCATCCTGTAACATATCTTTGTGTGAAGCTGCCTTACACAGGATAAATGCCCATTTGTAACAGCAATACTGGACTTCAAAATTGGGGATTTGTGGACCAGGTCAGGTACTGGTCATACAAAGATGTGAGGCAAAGGCCTTGTCCACAAAGAGCTTCCAGTACTGCTGAGCTAGGACAATGGATCAACAGCAAGTAAGAAGTTAAAAAGCAAAGGGATGAAAGTTATAGCAAAGTTCTGTGGGTAGTCAGGATACAGATGACATCAGGGAGAGCATCTCAGAGGAAGGAACAATTTTCAGGAAGACAAAACCAAGGAACAGTCCTCCAGGCAGACGAAACACAAGCATGTGGCAAAGCATACCAAGGGAGAGAGCAGAATGCTGAAGCCAGATGTTTACACAGGAAAGCAGAGGGGTGAGGAAACAGAGGAGAAGGAGGAAAACATAAAACTTTGACTCTTATCAGGTGAGTTATCACAAACCTGCTCCCACTTCATCTTTGAATATGTGTGTGTGTATATAATTTCATATTATAAAACTTCCATAATATAGTGGTATTTTTAAAAAATGTACAAGTCTCAGACCCAATTTACTTCAGAGGACATTATGGAACAAGAGAAGATGTACTTTGGGGGTGATTCATAAATGTTCCATTATTTTATGTGTTAGGTATTCCACTAATTCCCATTTTAGAAACCAAAGAAGTTCAAAGTCAAGCAGTGTTTTGAAGGTTTCCTCCACCAAAAATAGTTTCTATGAATGAAAAAAAAAGGATGGACCTCTAAGATATACACTGGATTCTTAAAACACTTCCTTGTGATACTGAAAGATGGCTGGAGAAGGAAAGAGAAGGTTCAGGTTTACTAATATCATGAATTTAGGACTACGCAATTAGATAGTCCATGGAGTTGCCAGTCTGAGTGCAAGGCTCTTATAGGAGAAACACATTCTGGGCTTGTTACATGATTGCTGATAAGTTTCTTAACCTATTTAGGATAGCTGGGTCAGCTGCAATAAGTGGGGCTTAATTACAAGATCTTTAAGATCCCATCCAAATTCCCTACTGTATGATTATGCAACTTATATTTATAAGTAATTAACAAGTTGATTAAGGAAATGGGAAAAAACCACAGAATCCTTTGATGTTGTGAATCACCAAGTCCTCTGACAGCAAATAATTATAGTGGTCTCGGGGAAAAAGCACTTGACAGGATCCTAACAACCTTAAAAAAATACTGATTGCAAGGACAAACAGCTTATCTACCCAAAGTGAACAGACATGTCACTTGAGAAAAATTAAATTAACCTATGACTCCAGAATATAATTGTAGTGAAGTTAACACTCCTGGTCAGTCTTCAGACCTTTAGTCACTACTTTGAATTTGACTTTCCTTGGAAATTAGACTCTGCCACTGCATAGACTCTTGAATTCAAAGAAAGGGAAACAAAGAGACTGCAAATGAGACAGACTGGGGTCAAAAACTCTAGGATAGGATTCTGGTTACTCTATCTGTTTGTTTTCTGACTCTAAGATTGAGACATAAAGAATAAAGAAAGAAAACCACATAAAAACATTAAACTATTTGCATCATGTAGTTTGTAATTGCTAAAGGGAAGAAATGCTCAATTTCACTTTTATTATTCCTCCTTCTTAGAAAGAGAGAGAGGGAGGAGAGGTTTTGTCTCAAGATGACGTGTGCGTTTCTCAGTGTGAAATGAGCAAATGATGGGATGTGCACAGATCACTGGCCCTAGAAGTTTAGATGCATGGTCACCATTACTTCCTTTTATTTTGTGTGAGAAAGCTAAAACTCAGAAAGACAAAGTATCTCAGATAGGCTCACAGTTGTAAATGTTCTGAAGTTGTGTCCCAAATCCTGAAGTTCGACTCAGCAGCCTTTGTTCTTATCCATCTACTAAGGACCTGTTGAACAATTTGGGGTATCATCTATCCATCTGATCTGTCTAATCTTCACCTTTACATGGCCAGATGTGTAGCAGATGGATTGTTGAGGCAGAGCACTGGAGAGGAGACAGTGAGGATACAGGAAGCTAACAAGTGATAATTAAATTCTGAACAAGATGATGACCATGGGAATAAAGAGGAAAAATGCCAAGAATACAGTTTTTAGAATTCTATAATAATTGGCACCTGGTTATATAGGCAGCAAGGGAGGAGATAAACGATAGAATATTGGTTAAAGAGAGGGAAAGATATGGAGGTCAAAGCACTGGAGTGCCTGAGACACGGGCCCCTGACCAGCAAGGCAACTAACTGCCTGAGCAGTGTGCAGGTTGCGGGGGACCTGAGCTCAGCCCTGTTCCTGTTCCTGGAGCTCCTGCCACCAGGAAGGTGTGTGCTTTTGGTGAAAACAGATCTCTGTTACAATTCACACCAGTTTAGAAAAGGCTTTGTTGACCAAATCTCTATGTTGGGCTTTAAGTTGAAGCCATGGGACTAGATGAAATTTTCAGAGGAAGAAAGACAAAGGAAGACTCTCAAGTCAAGGAGATGGGAAGAAGTCAGGAGCCCTCTAAAAAAGAGGACAGGGAAAAGCCCAGAGAGGAGAGGAACTCTGTACTAACACAGGACCCTCAACATCCAAGGCAGAATCATGTTGAGATGCGTGAGAGTAAACAGAAATGCCAGAACAGAAGGTAAAGGACAGGATTAGCAGGCTGCTGGATTTAACGATCCATTCAGCCATGATCAGGCCCCTCCAAGAGGCGATTTCAGTGTTGTGGTAGAGATAAACACCAAACTGCAAAGGGTTATGGAGTCAGAGGGAGGTGAGGAAGCAGAGACAGAGCACCGAAATTTTTCTTGGCACCAGAGAGAGAGCAGAGAGCACAAGGTTGAGAAAGTCGAGTGTTTGTTTGTTTGTTTAGTGTAGCAGAGGCCTGAACGGTGGTTGTACCCTGAGGAAAAGCAGAGGTGCCAGTAAAAGGACATGATTTATGAAGCAAGTCCTGCTTCCATCTTTATAAACATTTTGTTTAAAAATTCCATAAACACCAGTGGCCCAGGAAATGCTTTAGCAGATATTCATTAACAAAATGACAGCTCTTTTAAAATGTTCCCATAGCTATTACATGTGTATCACTCCTTGTGTAATAAAAACTTCTGGCGTGGAATCTTGACCTCTTTCTCAGCATGAGAACTCTTCAGTTCCCTGGGGATTTTCAGAGAATAGGGGACATGGTTGACCTCTTACTCAGACAGAAGGAAACTATGCTTTCACTTCCTGCCCCTGAGTGAATCTATCACCCTAGTCACTACCTCTTTTGTCTGAATATAGAAATCAGACTGAAACTTGAAAGTCTAGGTTCTAGATGAGTTAATATTTCTGTGCTTAGTTTGCTTACTCTGTAAAACAAAACAAAACAAAAACAGAAAAACAAAAAACAAACAAGCAAAACCTGTATGTAAAAGAATGCTTATCCTAATTTTATTCACACCAAAACACACTAAAACACAACGCAGGTCCTGATACTGGGAGGCAAGTTCTGTTATGTTCTGTTATATACAGTATAGGCATAGAATGGAATACGACACAGCTGTATACCGTTTTGTTTTGTTTTTTTTGTTTTTCATTTTTTTTTTTTTTCCTCCAAAGCATTCTGGCTGATACAGAAAATGTTCCCATCATGTCTACAGGAAAATAAACAAAACGAGAAAAGTGCATTGGAAAGGTATACTTCCCTGTCCTTGAGCTCTACTTTTGGAATTATTTACTATAGATACTCCATGCTTTTTCTTCATAGCAACTCAGAATTCCAAATTACTGTTTGCTAGTGGCAATTTCATAATTTATTAAATGGCATTGCTTGATGAAGTGTTCACATTTAGCATGAGCCAACAGTAAATTAACTCCCACAATAAAACACAAAATGAAACATAGCAGTTTCAGCTTCATTTCAGTTGTCAATGCTGTTTTAATTTAAGGTTTAAAACCAGTATTCATTCAACAAATGTTTATTGCATGACTACAAAAAAAAAAAAAAAAAAAAAAAAACCTAACAACTTTGATCTTGGGTACATCACCTTTTAAATTGTCCTGAAGTACCAATTTAGTACATTACACAAAGGACAATATAAAGAACATATGTGAGTCGTTTTGAATATCTTTTCTTTGCTGAGAGACTACTGTTGCAAATGAACTGAATATAGATTTTTATTAAAACAAAGCAGTGATCTCTTTCTCTGTTTAACAACTTCAGAAATCTCAGTAGTTCCTCTTTCCTGCTCATAACCAACTGCAATAAGCTTCATGGCTTCTTGGAAAATACAAATCTTGCTCCCTAAATCCAGTTTAGAAGGGCTGGATTCTGAGGGTTCTGGGGACTTTCCATGAGGTTGTGCTATAAAGAACCCTTATAAGGTGCCATCAGTGAGTGGCAACATGCTTTAATTTATTTAAGTGACTTCTTCCCTTTCCAGTTTTTTAAAACAATGTATCTTGCTAAATTGGAGTCTTCCTAAGTGTGTATTCAAAAAGACTTGGACTTTTTAGGAATTTTAAATTTAGGTTGTGCAGCATTACAGTTCTCATTGTAAAATGCACATCCTTTGATATGTTAAATTTCCTATTTAGGTATGAATATGAAAATTAAATTTTGATGAAAATGAAAGACTCAGTCAAGTGAAGAACAGCTTTATTGCACTGACTTAAGGTAGTATAGTTTCAATTTAAAAGAGCCGTGTTTCAATTAGGATAACATTTTATTTTAAAAGAAGCCATGCAATTTAACTGAAAGACACGAGAAGCAGAAATATGCAAAATTTCTAGACAATTTCTGAGAAAAAGCTTCCAACTACATGCAGCTCTCAAATTCCCTGCTGCAATAAAAGGTAGTCCCCAAGCCATTGTTTCAAGCAGAAGAGTTTGTCATTTATGCCACAAGAGGCCTTAACAATCAGAAAAATTTTCTATGGTGACTGTGTAAAAACCTGTATTAAAAAATTAAGATGCTCAATTAATTTTTTAATTAAAAAATTAAAAAGGCCTCACAATTCTCATATGCATGATCCATTAATTAGCGAAGAATTCTAAGTAAATTTGGATTATAGAATTGTCCTGGATTCAATTTATAAATTTATGAATCTACCTACTATAGTCAGTTGGGATTTTTTCCTTGCACTGAGTGAGATTAATAAAAATTGTTACCATGGTTATCAAGATCATTGAAAAATCAGTAACTCATTTTTACTCTGAGAAGCACATCAAAGTTTTGAAGATAAGAAAACACATACTCTCATATATTGCACTATTACATTGAACATATATGGTTTGGAAAATGGCTTTATAGTATATTTCAGGTTAAAAGAACTTATAAATTCAGTTAGAACATAGCTCAATAAATCAAAAAAATCATTCAGAAAATTAGCCTTGCCTTATTCATTTCTCCCCCTAAAGTATAGAAGTACTATGCAAACCAGGAGTACTTTTTCCTTTTTTTCTCTTTCCTACAAAGCATTGTCATGCTCTTTCCCAACTATGCATGCATGTAAACAGTGTGTGCATGAATGGGACCCAAGTAAAACATTCAGTGCTTGATTAATATTAGTCTGCCCCTGGGGATCCAGTTAGTCTCTGATTCCTTGACACATACCTCCAGTAACTTTTTAGAAAGGAGAACAAAGAACACTCTCTGTTTTGGATGCAGGAACGTGTTACGTGTTCCAGCACCACTTCCATGGCAACCTCTACTACACAGCACAACTGAGAACTCGGCAGGAGCCCAGCGGCTCCTGAGCACCCAAAATAGATGTCACTGTGCCCATGCCCTTTCTCCTGAAAGAATTACTTCTTAGACCAACCTCAGATGAAGTGATTGGCTCTTATTCCATCCATCCATAATTCTTTACAAAATTTTTTCCTGCTTTTTTTTTAAATGCTCATATCACAAAATAAAACAGTAGTTGTGAGCAGTGGCTTATGGTAAAGGGAGTTGTTAGAGGTACACCAACTAGCTACACCAGTGAGTAAAGAATTCACTCTTTTTAAAATTTTATGTGGAAAGAGGACCTAAGTGGACAAAGCATGGCCTATAAAAATAATACAAGAATTCAAAAAGCATAGTGATTCTATGACCTTTGACATAAGAGGCAATAGCCTCACACACCACAGGAAGGACCCCAGAGGTATCACTATTTTATCAAATGTATTTTCATGATGATAACGCAGAGCACTTCCAAAAACATAAAATTGTATTTAGTCCCCCCCAGAGTAAGAACAAACCACATAGTGGATTTCAAAAGATTATCTAGAAGTAACTGAATTCTTTTAGACACTTTTGGAGTTTTCAGTAGTGAACTTTGTAAACTTCACTTTTTAGAAATTCCACAATACAAAGTCCTTAATTGTCTCCATTGCTTATTTAGGGACCAGTAGCAAATATGATATATTCCTTAGCCAGGCCCTCCAGAAAAAGAGTGACACCTGGAATGACTGGGGTCCACAGGGTCCTTTCTGTCCACTTCATGCTACTGTGGACTATTTCTCTTCTGCTTTGGAAGCTCCTCTTTAGCTCAGGGACCTTGGAATCTGATTGCAAATGTCACTCTTAGGAGTGTTACTCCTTTAAGGTAGATGAACTTAGGGAAAATAAATTTTATTTTAAAAGAAAAAAGGGAGGTTTACTAGAATTTCTTAAAAGACAAATGAAGTGACAAGAAAGAAGGATTAAAATTAAATTTGATATAGAAGCAAGTTACAAATAAAACCCCAGTTCAGGAAAGTATGTTTCCCAGGTCAGGTCTACCGAGCTGTGAAGAGCTACAGAGCCTAGACTGAATCAATTCAAGTGCCTGGACTTGCCCTTTCCTGGTCCCTTTATCTGATTGGCTCAATATTGATTCCATACTTCAAGTTGAAGGTGCATTAGCCCCCTCCCCCTCAGTTAAGAACGTTCTATCCATCCTGTAAAGTTTAAACACATTCCTCCTTATCCAACATGAACAATAAAACCACATCAAAACCATACACACAAGATGCACACACAAAGGAACAAAGCTAAACTAAGCTTTAAAATCAAATAACGATTATCTCATCTCTGAAAACAAAGCAAAACAAAGTCACCCTGTGGCTTCAGTTGTCAACAGTCACAAAACAATCCAGCTAAAAAGCTCAAATATTTTCAAAAGCGTCTTCACTCTCAGCATAGAGGCGAGGTGGGAGAAAAAGAAGGACAAATGACCACAGAATCCTTGTCCCCAACACAAAGGAACCCTGAAGATTTCAATGAGTAAAAAACAGTACCTTATAAGTAACTGGTCTTGTCTACTCACAGCTGTTCCCAGTGCCGACTCTTGTTTAACTGTCTACTGCCTTCAGTTTAAAGTTAATTCTGTTGGCAAAAAAGTACAGAGCTTGTCTGGAAAATAATGTTTGGATATAAACCATTCCTTTCAAAGCAGTGGTAGCTATATTTAAGTTTTCTTGTAGACAGGGATATGAACTCTTCCTGTAGCTAATTTTCTTCCTCCTCCTTCCCTTCAGACTTAGTCAGTATCCTGCTATCCCATATATTGAAGAAAGAAGGGTGGGGGAAACGACAAGGAAATATACCTTAAATAATCTAGTATTTGAGCATTTAGAAAAAAAAAAAAAAGAAAAACACAAAGAAGAAGTAAAAACCACAGAAAACTCATCAAGATCTTAAATATAATTTAGCCCAATGTTTTCTCCTTATAGATGAGAAAACTGAAGCCCAGAGAAAATATGATTTATATGGGGTCACTCCCATAGTAGTTGGTGCCACAGTTAATAGATAACAAGTTTCACAACTCCCAGTTCAATGTTCTTTCCACTGTACTGATGTGCCCGAGAGGAAATGCTTTATCTTTTTCCTCTGTATCCTTGTATATTGAAAGGAGTTGACTGGGAGCAGGAATACAATTAGGATGTCTCAATGAAAACACCTCCCTCAGCTTTAAAATCCTCTATATTGACAGTTCCCCTGTGATGCTCAATTTCTTTGCATACTTAGGAAATAATCTTTTCCTTTGCTATTTTTCCAGAATACTTTTATGATTCAGGACTTGGCATTTTTCAGGGGATGTTAACATCCAACCGTCCTTGCAGAGAATGACTTTAGGGGATGCTGATGTGACAGTGTAAGATTAAGTCTTTGATATTTCCACCCAGCATCAGTGATGCTGTTACATGGCTCTTGAACTAAAAACACATTGACTCTTGCCTCGGATACCCATTTTCAACTTCTCAAGACAAGTTTTTTTAACCACCACACACAAGTTTATTTATTATTAATTTGTTAATTAATTAATTTTGCAGTCCTTGTGATTGAACCTAGGGCCTTGTTTGTGTGAGGTAAGCTCTACCACTGAGCTACATCCCCAATCCCTACTTTTTTATTATTATCAATTAAATATTTTGATCATAAAAAAGAGAAGCACTATAATAATTTTTATTTGGTGTTTTCATATAACTTTTCCTACTTATATATGAAGAAATTGTTTTCCTCTAACTGAAGGTGTGGTGTTCTTATTATAATAATTCGAAAAAGAACCCCTTTGTGAAATGTATTCCTTCATTAATTTATTTAACAGATATTTGTTAAGCATTTATAAGCCATACTTCTTGCTCTGAATATTAGAATAACTGGCAAGCAATAGCAACTTTAGAAAAGTGGGTAATTTTCAAACAAAATCAAAGGGTTTAAATGAGAAGTAAGACCAATTTTCCATAACTAAATTTGTATTCACTCTCTCACTTTAAACATGTACCCTATATTTTTTTTACAACCTAACCACTGAGTTGTCCAAATCCCAACAACCCCGTGCCCAAATCAGATAAGCCAAAATATGAAGTGGCCCAGATTGCATTCACTCTGGTCACCATCAATCTTTCTATTTGATCTTGCTCATTAAATATTAAAGTGAAATCTACTTTACATCCTGTAATTCAAAGATCTAATGAACAAAAGCTTAAATATTTGAGACCCATTTTCAAACTGTTACTCATTCTTAAACTTGCAGCTCATTGTTTTTGAAATTTCTCATTTGCTTTAACGTATCCAGTCTTATCCAGGTCTTTGGCTGAAAGTAAGGTACTTAGGACCAGATAATTATAAAAGTGTAATACTTAAAAAGACAATTTAATTTATTAAAACATATTTTCCAAATTGATGAGGAATTAATGAATGTGATATCAATTTTTCAACACTGACAAATGAACAACTGAGATTCGAAGCATAAATTTTGAGACAGAACTCTTGGAAAACCATACTTCATGTTCTTTGACATAATGGCAGGATCCTATTCTCCTTTCATTCTCAATTAGTGACATCTAATTAAGCTCTCTGCAAAGGTAAATCCAATGACATTAACACACAAGTTTACAGATTACATTCATATGTCAAATATAATGAGTTTGACATACTGATACATATTACTTTGATTTACTAAAACTATTACATATTTTCTTTCCATTTCTTAAAATTTTTTCTTGCTGTAGAACATTTTAGTTTTTATCAGTTAAAAGAAACAGGAAGGAAACATGAGTAAAAACCTTGAAAGATAAGCAGGCCATGAGAGACCCAGAGATTTAGATGGAATGAGTCAAGGTGACTCAGGGTGCTGAGTAGCCTCAGGAAGGAAGGAAGGTGTGAAAAGAAGTTATAGGCAGATCCTCTGGAACAGAAGTGGGCTGAACCACAGACAATAGATTATAGGTATTGAATTCAAGAACCAAAGTTTCTCAAAATAGGCTAAACAAGGAGGCAACTAGCAATTTTGGTGACCAGTGCAAGCAACAGGAAATTGGCCCTCAAACCTACTTTGTAATCCATGGCATGGTTCATCTCTGAAGCATGGAAGGGGAGCATGTGCTGTCAATATGCGAGCTCAATACAATCTAAAATAGCACAATGTTTCACAACCATTTAAAAAATTTTTGTTCCTCTATATTTAGGTCCTTTGGATATTCTCCAGGTTGCCCTGCTCTGGCAATGTTCTCAATTTCAGAATCCTAGAGGAGTTTAGAAGGGAAGAGCTAACGGTTTGAAGCCTGAACATGCAGTGCTGACTTTCACTGATGGGTAAAGTACTTAGAGCAGAGGTGAACTCTAGGGCAGGCTGTATTAATAGAGGCAAGCAGTGGGAATTCTCTAACTCTTGATCTCCTCCTCTCGGTTTTCAGGTTTACAGTAACACTAGAAGAGGGCATGTACTGAAGCATTCCCAAGCTCTTTGGTGATAGCAGCGAGGTTAGTGACTGCATGAATAGCTACTAGATTACAATATTCTATGGTAGAAGATTTCATGCCTGTGAGTTTTTAACAGTTCCAAGTAATACATACCATTCCAACGGTCATAGACTAACAAATCTCAAGCATCAACTCTCTTAAGCCAATTCAAGCACACTCTTCCTTTGCTGCCCACCTCCTCTCAGTCTGTTCTCCTTGGAGCAGCCAGAGTAATCATTCCCCACTCCACACCCACTAATAATTTCTCCTCTTGTCCATATTTCCCCTGCTTCATACCATCCAGCGGTTTCCCATTATTACTCTCCTTCATTCCAAGTGTTTCTCGTTGTTCTCTTGTTTCATGTTGTCCAATGATTTTGCATCATTCCCCTGTTTCATCTCTACAACAATTTCCAACTTCCCTCAGTATAAATTCAAATGCTGAAGCATGCTCTTCTAGGTATACATGATTTAGCACCTGTTTATCTTTCCTACTGAATTTCTCAACCAGCCGCTCCATTTGTCTAGAATGTTCCTCCATCCTATTTTCACAGAAATAGCTCCTTCTCCTCATTTAAGACTCATCTCCAATGCTGCCTCCTCAGAAAAAAGACTCCTGACCGACCACTCTAGCTAACCATCCTCCTGCCCATATATACTCTTTATCCCATTTTGTTTCCTTGATTTTTCTTCATAGCATAACCACTATCTGGAATTTATTTTTGTGCTTTTTACTTATTTATTCAAGTAGCTTATTGAAATATGTTTACTCTCTTTCCTCTGGAATAAATTCGGAAATCTGCCAGAAGATATAAATAAGATCAGAAACATGAGATTTTGGTTTTAAAATCACATTATTTGCAATGACCAGTACAGTATGCCATATAAAATAAGCATTTGACAAATATTTCTTTAATGAGTTAATTATATTTCCCAAATAGACTACTACTCTTCAGTCAACAAATATTTAGCATAAATCCAGTAGCATGAAACTAAGGCTACTCTTCTGCAAACAATTTAACACTGCAGATCTCCCAGTGACTCTGTAGCTAAGACTCACAGGATGTAAGGAAAGAGCCTTAAATTTTATTAACATAAAGCCCAGATAATATTCTTTAGTAGCTAGAATATGCTCTTTGCACACACAGATTCACCTAACTAGGTATATGATTGCATTTGCTAGAAGTTCTTACCAGCTTCCAGACATGTCCTTCATTCCCTGAACTCTATAGAAAGTTTCTCTTATTGAAACAGCAGATATGCTAGAGTTAATTCTATCCTGTCCAGGTGGTCTCAAGTTGCTGCCCTCACCTGCCAGCTCTTCAGGAGCAAAAGGTAAATCCTTATACTTGCAACACATGTTTTCTAAATGAAAATTGTGGATACCAAATAATTTTGGAGAGGTGAGCTTACAGATAATTTAATTTCCCATCTCAGCTCTGCTCTACACTGATTCAGAGCTCTCCAGTCAGCTGTAAATTAGATTTCCTCTCCTGTCTCATGTCCTACTGATTCATAATTACCTGTTCTAGTGAGTCAGCTTCTCTGAGTCCTGGGGTCCAGATACCTTGTGGGATACTGTGACTGGTTCAAAACATTCAGGATCTAGTCACTCAGAAAGGTGACTGTGTGAAGGTAAGACAGAAAGACTGATTTTGTGATTTTTGTTGTTGTTGTTGTTGTTGTTGTTGTTGTTGTTATTAGGGGGAAAAATGACTTTCCCCAAGTATCACAATGGACCTCCTATCAGGGAACCCAAGGAGAGGGAATTTTTTACCTGAGCCCTGATGCCACCCAGGAAGATAATTTCATTTAAAGTAAAAGAAAAATGTCGTCTTCTTTCCTATAGTGTTGACTATATATGAATCTCAGTATATTAATGGCATTTGTTTTATCAATAAATCAAAGCTACAGACATTTATTGATAGGCTCTGATGCTTAAAGGTTTGTGCTAGCCAGGCACGGTGGTGCATGCCTGTAATCTCAGCAGCTCAAAGGCTGAGGCAGTAGGATCGCAAGTTCAAAGCCAGGCTCAGCAATTTACTGAGACCCTGTCTCAAAATGAAAAATAAATAAAAAGAACTGGAGATGTGGCTCAGTGATTAAGGATCCCTGGGTAAATCCTCAGTACCAAATAAAATGAAACGAGCAAACAAACAAAAAACCAAACAGCTTGTGCTAGGTTATGAAGTTTCTATAATTACTCCTTATCATTCCTTGATAATATTTCTTTATCCAGAATAAGATAAAACTTCTACCTTTGAATTTAATGAAACCCATATTTATGTAGCCCATAAAATGTGCCCAGTGATTGAGGGCTGAGAAAGAGAGAGAGAAACACTGCCTCAAAACACTTAGCATTTGAAGGTGGAAAAATCTTACTGCCACTAGAGAGTTAATCATGGGGTTGCAGGGGAGCATCAAAGTTACATCTAGTCAAGATCAGAAATAACCAAAGAACTCTTCTTCGAGGAGGTGAAACCAAAATGCCTTTTGAATGTAGGAGAAATGTACTAACACTCGAGGCAGGGGACAGGAAACACTTGGTTCACTTCAAGTAGCTCCACAGAGCTAGAATGTAGAATGAAGGACAAAAAGCAATGGATAAAATATGCAAAAGGAAAGATGGGCAAAAGTCATGTGCAGCAGTTTGGTTTTTATACTGAAGGCAATGGGTAGTCAATTAAGGATTTTAATCAGAATATTTTATTTTTAGAATTCTAAGTGCTGAAACTAGTCAAGGACAGGTGGTCTGAAAGACTACTAAAGGCATTGTTTCTATATCCATGTGAGACATTGTGATAGTCTGAAATTAGGCAGGAGGGACAGAGTGACAGAGATGGTTTCAAAAGATATTTTTAAAATTTCCACTGGTCGGAATATGTGACAAAGATAAACTTCTTTCCAAAATTTCTATAAATTCATTACTAAATGTATATCTAGTATAATTGGATGAAACTAGTATATATTCTAGTATATAACTAGTATATAACTAGTTCTAGTATATATTCTAGTATATAAGTAGTATATAGTATATATTCATTACAAAAAATGATTTTTTCATAAATTCTATTTACAGAGAAGAAAACTGAGGCACACAGCTTAATAGGGTAATAATAGAATAATACGATTTGGACTTATGTTTACCTGACTACAAAGCTCATATTCTTTACACAAAGTTACCTGTCTTTTTGAGGGCAATGTAAATTCTGGACACTTTAAAACTTGGACATTGGGTGATAAGGCTTGAAAGTACTGTTTGGAGTATAATTTGGCAGTGTTCATAGATTCTGGGAGCAGAACTGTTTAGGTTTCCTAAACAGTTATCAGCACATTCAAAATTGAGTTCAACATACAAATAGTTGTATTTGCATAGCTTCTATGAAACTCCATGTTTAGCTATCCTGCAAAGCACAAATCCTTCATCAAATTCCTCTTGGTAATCTAATTATTTTTAAGCTTGAGAGACTTATTCACACACTGTAGTAGGACAGGCAGTGGAAACCAGAATGAAAGTGGACTTGGCAGATAGCCTAGTTCAATCAAATCAAATATCAAGTTTTGAGTTACATGGAGTAAGAAGGATAACTCAGTTTCAACGAATCTAGGAAGGCAAGAGGTAAAACTTTAAGACACTGGAAACAGAAAGGGACAGACCTAGCTCAAATGGAAGAAAATGCTGAGATCTGCCTTAAAGGAAAATATAGAAAAATTCCTTCTCTAGCATATTTTGTACTCACTATGGGTAGAATAACATGATTGACCAAACCTTAACTCCTTGAGAATAAAAGGAGGCATTGTTGTTAATTACGATGGGACTCCAGTTAAAAACCAGGACTCTTACTGCAAAGTTGGACGTATATCACCCAATTCAGGAAGTAGGCATTAATGCTGACCTTCAGATGATGATAGTTGTCAAGAAAAGGGCATAAGACACAGAATAGCTAGCTCCTAAAGTGAAGCAAGACAACAAATTCAAGAATTCTTGCACAATTTAACATGATACTCAAAATTCAGTAATGAAATCCATAGCAAATGAAATTACATTAATAATTTTAGACCCATATTTTTTTTTATTAAAATATGGTGATGGTTTTTCATTATGAGAGTGACAGATAATAAGTTTTGATGGTTAATTTTACGTGTCAACGTGAGTGGGCTAAGGGATGCTCAGGTAGCTGGCAAAAAGTTATTTCTGGGTGTGTCTATGACAGTGTTTGCAGAAGAGATTAGATTTGCATCAGTGAGGAAGACGCCCTCCCCAGTGTAGTGGGCATCATCCAATCCACTGAGGACATGAATAGATCAAAAGGGGAAAGATGGGTGAATTTTCTCTCCCTGTTTCACCTGGAACATCTACCTTGTCCTGCTCTCAGACATCAGTGCTTCTTGTTCTTGAGCTCTGGGACTCAGATTGTGACTCACTCTCTTATCTCCCCAGGTTCTAAGGCCTTTGGGTTTGGACTGTGCTTTAGTCAACATATTTTTGCAGCTGTGACCAAAAGACCCAGCAGGAACAAATTTAGAATAGGACAAGTTTATTCGGGGTCACACTGTTGCAGAGGTGCCAGTTCATGGACCACTGCCTCCATTGTTCTGGGACAAAGGTGAGGCAGACCATTATAGCAGAAGGGTGTGGCAGAGGAAAGTAGCTCAAGACATCACACCAGGAAGCAGAGAGAAAGCTTCACTTAACAAAGATAAAGTATATGCCCCAAAAGCACACCCCCAGGAACCTCCCTCCTCCAGTCACACCCTACTTGTCTACAGTTAGCACTCATGTAATCCCTATTGGGGATTAATGCTCCGATTAGGTAAAAACTCTCATAAACCAATTATTTCACTGCTAAACTTTCTTGCATTATCTCATACAGGAGCTTTGAGTGATAGCTCATATCTAAACCATAACAGACTGGAATCACACCACTGTTTTTCCTGGGCCTTCCACTTGCAGACAGCCAATCACAGAACTTCTCAACCTCTATTATCTTGTGAACCAATTCCTTGTAGTCAATCTGCTCCTATATATCAAGGTATCTCCTGTTGGTTGTTTCTCTGAAGAACTAATACACAGATATACACTGTCTTGTTTCCTGTATAATATTATGTGTTTGTATAGTGTATTTGTATAAACAAGTTGGCTATAAGATAGAAAGATATTTATAGTAGATGGTTACCCTCAAACTACCTTAATTATTTAAAAATATGCACAGACTTTATTTCTTCAATGTATTAACCATCAGTGAGTCAATTTACATACACCCAACTGAATCAAACCTGGATCCATTCTTTTCCCTGACTCCTGAGTTTTTTTCTGAGATGAGCATATTTTTTTCTTACATGCAAGTTTCCTTCCCAGGATAGACAAAGAAGAAGATGGGCAAGCAAGGAAAAAACTAACATTCCCAGGTATAGACAGGAGATTGTAGCCAAAACTAATTACATTTCCAACCTTGATTTAGTCTGCAACTAGCTGTGTGACCTTGGACAAAACATTTCACTTCACTGGGGCTTAGTTTTCTCTTATATAAAATAAAGGGATTTAGTAAGATTATTCTGAAGTTTTTTTCAGATGTGAAAGTTAGCTATTTGCTGAGATAATTATCTCCCATATGTTTTAAATTTGCTTGAGGTTTATTTATCTTTGAAGATTGAGAGGAAATCTGTTGTGTCATAAAGAAATTAAAACTGCCAGTTATTGACAAAACAACTCTAAAGGCAATAATAATAATGACTTTTAAGACTCCCAAGAATACAAACATAGGGAATGGGAGATATTTAATTTTTTTTAGTATAAAATAGGACTATTAGAATTTTCTTATGGGAAAAGCATCAATATGAAATGCCAAGTCACATTGTGCTTAATCATTCTTAAGTATTAAGCTATTTCAGTTCCCTAGACATTGGGGATCAAGGTTTCATGAGTTTATGCAGAAAAAATTTTTTCCTCAGAAGTGTAAAGTTGCTTCTTTCCCTACACTGTCATTTTTCATAATGAAAGACTGAATCCACCTTTGCAACACAGAATGTTGGAAAGGAATAAAAGGAGGCATCTCTCTGGTCTGTTATCTTTGACATGTTCCTAGACACAAGTGTATTTTAGAAAATAATGAAAACAAATTGTCCATCACTGCTAGGCAGCCCCAAGTTCCAGAGCAACCAAGTATAAGAAGCCAAACTTTTTCTTCATACTATTTTTATTGTTATTTAATACAGAATTAATATACAAAAGTATGTTAAGAATAGAGTATAAAAATTAAAGTTCCTACCCCTTCAACATTCACAAATACTATTCTTAAGAATCAACACTATAAAATCTCTTCTCCTCTGTCCCTAACCCATGGAACTTATACATACAACTTATCAGATGGCTAAGAAAAAGAACTCAATGGAATTCTAGATGCATAGCAAGATGAGCACCTAATACATGCTTACTGATTTGAATGGATGTATGAATCACATCGATGACCCCAATCCCATCCATGTGGGAAAAGTTGCCAAGAAATAATCATACGAGAATTGACTCCCTTCATATCCAACCCTCTTTATATCAAGCGTTAATGGATTCTTTGTGTGTGTGTGTGTGTGTGTGTGCGCACGCACTCACGCCTGTGCATGCCAGGGATTGAACTCGTGGGCATGTAACCACTGAACCACAACCCCATCCCTTTTTTATATTTTATTTAGACAGGGTCTCACTGAGTTGCTTAGAACCTCACTAAATTTCTGAGGCTGGTTCTTTGAATGTCTTTTAATCATTGATTTTTTTTTTTTTTGATGATGTCTATTTCATTACCACTGTGATAATCAGGCCCTTTATCATAAATTGGTCTCTCCTGTATGTCATTCACCATTTTAATCATTATTTTGTTTATTAATCAATTAAAAGGATCTGTTCATATCAGTATCTTTGTTGAAGTCACAGTATCCAAGAATTCAGAGATGTTGATTTATGTCAGTTAATTCTTAGGTTCAGTAGGATACTCTAAGATAGAAATTTTTCGTCTCTTACACTTGTGGTCTCATTTTCAGTTGTGTCTATCTTGATTCTAATTTGTTAGATTTTAAAGGTCTTTCAGTTTTCAATTTGCCTCCTCAACTTAGAAATCACCCCCTCCCCTTTTTTTCCTGCTGTTTTATTACTCTGCCTTGGAGTTCAGGTATACCAACTTCAGGGTCTTCTTAAAAAGTTATTTTAAGGTACCTTCTTTAGGTACTTGTGGAGGACTTTATACTTCCACATGTTTTCATCTGTATTCTCCAGGCCATTCTCCTTTGTTGTCATCTTTCTTTCCTTGCTTTTAAGTACTTTACTTTTATTGGTACTATTTTGCTATAGAATGTTCGCAAGTTGTCATGTCAATTCATTTTGCTTTGCTCATGGTTAACACAGCAGCCACATCTAAACAGTGTTTCTCTGAAATGGTGAGGGCAAATCTCTTTGACATTCTTCCCACCTTGTAAGAACACTATTTATGTTTTCTTCAGATCAAAGATGATTCTGCAGGTGTTGGTACATTTCTTTGGCTATACACTCAGAATGTCTCCTTATCCTCAACAGCCATTTCTAAAAGCTAAGTTGAAAACAAAAGTTAATCATGTAAGCATGATAGTCTCATAAACATGAGCTGTTTCTCCAGGTTCACACATCGGAGGATCATTTGTCAGAGAAAAACAAAAATAACAGTCTAATTCAGACCATGACACTTGTTAATATCAACTGGGAAAGATTCACTACCACCCCAACTAAAACATACTACTGAAATTTTAAAGCATGTTCTCTTTAATAACTTGCCTTTCTCTGGTAATCTATGTGGCGAAGAACAGGTGTCATTTTCCTTCTTTCTTGCCCCAGGTGCCCAGGTTTTGTTGCTGCAAACACTGTTCAAATGTCCAGTGCTCTTGGGTGTACAGATTTGCTTCTTCCCTCTCCCGCCCCAGGAATTCCATAAACCATGCTGCAGTCTTGGGGTGTGCAGCAAGGGAGATGAAACATTCACCTGTGAATGTGTGTGTGTGTGTGTGTGTGTGTGTGTGCATGTAAAGATCACATAGCACATGCATAGCAAATTGCATCTAAGAAAGATGCACTCATATAAAAATGAGGATTTGGGAATAATTCCATTACCTGAAGACTGGAGCTAGTAAAGAAAAATAGGCCAGTAAAGAAAAATAGTTTAAAGTTGTTAAACTTTAAAATCGTGAGAGTTTTTGTTTAACTTTTAGAAGCAGAGAAGGCAGATGGACACAGTGTTGTTTGCTGTTCTCAAGTTAGAGCTAACAAATGACTTTAGTGATCTATTTTCTAGAGGGAAGCACCTGGCATACGGGGAATTTTATATTTTTTCTTATTTTTGCTTTGACTCCAGAAGAATTTAGTTGTTTTTCACATGCTACATTTCATTGTTCACTGTCATTGGTCTCCAAGGAATATGTGCACTTTCTGGGGTCACATGACAGTCACATGCATAAGTGCCTGGGGATCTACCTAAGAATTCAAATTGTTTGTGGCCCCCAGGTGGAAATGGAAATCTGAGAATTTGAATTTCTCACAAATTCCTGGGTGCTGCTACTACTCAGAGGGCTACAATTTTGAGTGACAAAAATGCAGACACTACTGAATTAAATTAACAATTCAGTTTTAAGGATCTAGAAGTGCAAGGTGGTTGAATTGCACCACAGATTTTCATGCAAGTACAGAAAATTCCAAAGTCATCTTAAAATATTTTTATTATTCTCTCCATCCATCCTTATTTTTGCTTTTGTGTCCACTTGGACACACTTCCCCTTCTCCATTTCCTTTTTCTAATATATGAAAGGATAGTGAATCATAATATTCAGGATTCGGAAATGGGGACATTATTTTGATGACTGTTCTCCCCAGGGCTTTAAGAATTTTGATTTTGCATTACCTTGTTGATGTAACTTCAGGCTGAAAACAGATTACAAGTACAAAAATATCTGACTCAATGGTAAAATGCAGCAAATAAACATGTTTAATGTTTGCACACTGTAATCCTTAAAGGTGGAAATAAAATAAATTCATGCCGACACAAACCCCCCACAAGTTCAAGTGATTGAGTGTAAACCTATTTCTGTTTTGCTCTCAGCTTTTCATTATCAAGGAACTATGCTATAAGAGCTATGTGTAAGATTTCATATTTTAAAAGAAAGTGTGCCCTGCGTGGAGGTGCTTGCCTGTGACCCCAACTACTCAGGAGGCTGAAGCAGCAGGATCTCAAGTTTGAGACCAGCCTGGGCAACAGAGTGAGACCCTGTTTGAAAATAAAATTCAAAGAACAGCTTAGTTGTAGCTCAGTGCAAGGCAAGTGTGGGATCCCAGTGGGAAAAAAGAAAGAAAGGTGATATATATGGACATTTCACAGTAAGCCCCACTAATTTGTATAACTAGTATATATTAATAATTACAATTTTAAAAAGTAAAAAGTAAAAGAAAGTTGCTATCAGACTTTAAATGTACTTTCAATCTGAAAGCTGATCTCTGTCTTTAAAGCCTAGAATTAAGAGTTTAAACCCACATTCATTCTTACTATCTATCTCTAAAATAGTGCTTTCTTAAATTGAGTTGTTCTTTCTTAATATGTAGAAGCATGCTAAATAAAAAGTAGTATCTATCCCTAGCTCTTTATTTAAACTACTCTTGTGCTTGGAGACCTAAGAGAATACATAATCAGTTACTAGGCTTAAGAATTCTTCCGTCTCTCCTCCCAAAATCTTTTATATATGTACCTTAGTAAATCTTTCCTAGTGCTTATTTGCTAAACATTAATTATTCATCCTGAATCCATAGATACCACTTATATACTCTAAACTTAGTCCACAAATCAATCAAAATGAAGATGTTATAATTCCAGTCACATAAACCAATTTATGTACCATGAACTGAACTATTCTCAAGTCAGACTCACCAAGTTCAACTACAAAGCACAGTTTTAAGCAATAGCTCCCTTTCTCCGAACTCCTCTTTTTTTCTACACAGTATAGTATATTCAACTTAAAAGTTGACCTTCATTTAAATATCAACTTTCAGGAATTGAAATTTAAGGTTTGATTCCTGTGTGAAGTAATCCATTTAAAAAGCTAAACAGAAGTTCTATTTTCATTGTATGGTACCTAATACAGATAAACCTTTTCAGAGATGATCAGCTACTTGGGCCAAGAGGCAAAAATCTCTGGATCTTCTCTCTGATAAAATAGGATTTTATAGGGCAAAAGATAAGTTTTGGTTCATTTAAACATAAACACATATAGAAGTAGTATAAGCTTTCTGACAATTATAATAACTGAACAGGATATCTACTTATGCCATACCAGAATTGCTAAGATAAAGGCCTCCATTTTTGTGAGCATTCAGAAAGTACTTTCTTACCCAAAAAGCTTTTATTTATAGAAACAGAACAAAGGTAAGAAAGTGTCCTTGGTTTCTCCTCTATTCACTGCTGGTTTAAAAAAAAAAAGAGACTGGAGAAAAAGAGAGGGATCTATCACCTATTTCTGTAAACAGCTCGACACTAACAAAATCTCAGATCTTGCTTCTCAATCAATACTGAGCTCTATGGCTAAAAGAGCTGCATCAAACCAGTGTTTCATCTGGTTAATGATATCAATAAAGGTTATCTCTACAAAGAATGAAAAGGTCACTAATCAAATTGCAATGACTCCCTCACATTATTATTGCTTGGGAATGCATTTTATTGATTGTTCAGCTATTCTTGTGTGGAATCTCCCCTTTAATGCATGTAATGCAGGGGAGAACAATAATAAAATGTTGCCCCTCCTCCCCAGGAGCCAAGTGGATGCCTTCAGTATCTCTTTATGACAACTCAAAATAAAGTGAGGAGAGATAAAAATTAAAAGAAAACTGAAGAAATAAAAAGTTTACTTAGAGATCTCTTCCTGGTAAACAGAAACTGTGAATAATTCTTTAAGAAAATCTCAGTGCTGGAAATAAACTCCTTGACATTGTGCCTGATAAAAAGTTGAATTCTATATCATTTTAACTTGCAAATTAAAATTCCTCACAAGGCTTAAATTTTATTAGGAAACACACAAAGATAACATTAAAAAATATAGTGATATATACACAGGATATGGAAAATATAGAATGTTGACTTTTGGATTTTAAGTGCAATGTTAATACAAATATCAATCATATTTATTGCTGCTTTTGCATTTCATAAGTGTTTAGTGTGGAAGACCATAGCTCTCTTATATTTGCTAAAAAAGGCATTACTCTGTGATTGTTTAGATGGCACTTTATTAAATATAGCATAGAATTTTGAAAATGTAAAGACTACCTTCTATCACTAGTAATATTTCAGGAGTGTAAAAGAGAAATATTTAAATATGTTCACTCTCCAAAGTGAGGAAGTAGTTGAATAAACAGACAAAACTACCACAAGATAAATGAATAGCATTTCTGGACACCTCCTTTGCCCCTTGAAGGCTCTGGACACCTCTATGTTCTTCCTGGCTGGTGGTTAGATGCTGAGCCTCTTTTCTAGGCCTCTTCCTTCAACCACTCCCTCCCTGATTTCTTGTCACTAGAAGCTATACCCTGCCTAAGGGGCTGCCATTACTCCAGTAGCACTGGAGTGGATCTAATGTCTCCTCTATAAGTTGCCAAATTAACAGGTTTTATCACCTGGAAAATACAAGAAACAGCTGTTTACGTAAGTGCCCAAGGCACTCTGGTTAATCATTGTTGCAAATAATATTAAATTGGGATACAATACTGGCTTGCTGAATTCAGTTCTTTTGTTTTGCTTTGTTTTGCTTTTTTTGCTTAATATAAGAAAATAATGGCCAGGGTACCATAGCAAATTGTTAGTGGTTTATCACAAATGTATGCTGTATTGAATGCTTTTTCAGAGTTAAATGACAACACCAAATCATTCCACTTATAAGCCTGCCTCCCTGCAACTATAAAACACAAGAAGCTGACGATGAATACACACTTAAAACACTGATATACGTTTGTGAAATGCAAAAATGGTGCTATTAAAAATGTTTTATTTTGGATATTAATACAGAAATCATAACTCCAAAAGAAGACTTAAGCAATTACATCATTTATGTGTACTTTAAAAAAAAAAATGGAGATACTCCAAATTTTGCAACTCAATCCAACTGGATAATCCTAAAAAAAAAAAAAAAAGCATTTCTGAGGTTGATTTGTCTTCACAGTTATACTGACTAAACCAATAGTATTGAGTAAATCTCTTTAGTCACATAAGACTTTTTTGCAGAAATGACAGGAAGTTGCTTTCCTCTTTTTCGGTGGACTTACCGTTGAGGAGCTCTGACTAGGAAGCTAGGCAGTAGTGCCTAGATGTTATGGTTTGGGCTTTAGTTGGGACAAACCAAGAAGAATCCAGATCTTTAACCACGGAATACATGATCTCAGGGGAAATGTCTTTAGTCTTTTGGTTTCCCTCATTCCCTGAATTTTAAAAAATGGAGATACTATCTCTCCTATTTGTTTTAAAGAATAAGTTGGATAAAATATGCAAATTGCTTATCACAGTCACTTTCAAGAAGCCATAGTTTCATTAATACTAGTGTTCATTAATTTATGTTAATTTGATTTGGCACAGGATAGACTACGAAATTTGGAAGGTTGGTAGAGGGTCTTTGTTATGGTTTGGAACTAGAATGTTCTCCAAAAGTTCATGCGCTAGGCAATGCAGCAATTTTCAGAGGTCAAGTGATTGGATCATGAGGATTCTGACCTCTTCAGTGTGTTAATCCATTTGATGGAATGAAAATTCAATAGGGAGGTGGTGAAAACTATAGGCAGGTGGGACATAGGTGGAAGAAGTAGCCACTGAGGGCGTGGCCTTGGGGACTATATGTAGCCCTGGTCATTCTGGTCTCTCTGTTTCCAGGATGCCAGGAGATGAGTAGCTTTCCTCCACCATGCCCTTTGGCCATGATGTTCTTCTGCTTAAGCTCTGGGAAAGAACAATGGATTTGGCTGACCATGGACTCTGAGACCTCTGAAACCTTGAGCCTAAATAAAACTTTTCCTCCTCCAAGTTGTTCTTGTCAGGTATTTTGGTCACAGCAATGAAATGCTAGCTGACATAGGCATATATTTTCTTACTCACAGATCCTTCTTTTGGCTATCTTCTTTCCTTGTTTCTCATTCTTAAAAATAAAATACCGTATAATTTTCTAGACATGAGACAAATACTCAAACACAATGCCAAATATTAATGTGAAAATGAAATTTTATTCATAAAAGAATAAAATTTCTTAATGATACTGTAATTATTCTGTATTGTAGCTCAGGATTTGGAACCCATTTTGAGAAAATCATCCTTGCTTAAATAATGTTCTGTGTTCACCCATAGCTATATGACACTTCAAATAGAAAACTGAGCTTAAGCAGAATACAAAAAGAGGTGTCTACTGATGGGATGTATTTATACTTACTAGTGGTGCAATTTTACCATGGCCCCTGGCCAACTGGTTTAGTTTTGAAAAGACAATATAAAGGCTTGAGACATAAACAGGAACTTTGGGGAAGAAACAAAATAGCACTTGTTGATCATAATACAGGCGTTACTATGGACTCAGTCTTCATTCTCTGAAGACACACTTAAAACCAATTGTTGGCTTAAAGAAAGTATGTCCTCCCCAGGAAAAGAACAGCAGCCAGCTCCAGAAGGTTAAAACCTCTGCAATGCTGAGGTAAACTATAATTAACAATAATATATCATATATTTTAAAATATCTCGAGGGAGGATTTTGAATGTTCTCACCACAAAGAAATGATAAATGCTTCAGGTGATAGATATGCTATGCATTGCACAATGAATCCTTGTCTTGAAATAATATACCATATCCCATAAATATGTACAATCATTATGTGTTAATTGAAAACAAAATGGACAAAACAAAATCTTCTCTCAGTCTTCTAAGTGTTTCTCCACCGGTTTCCCTTTAACCCCTTTCTCTCAGTTTTATCCTTTTCCTTTTGACTGCAAAGGCCAGCTTGAAGGAACAACAGGAAATTTGCTCACATAAGGGGCCAATAAAGACCCATATGCTCCTAATGGGGATCTTTTAGGTGAATGCCAGTGATTATTGAGAGGAGAGAATGAGAGAGGAGAGAATTGTCAGTTATTCTGAGGTGTCAGCACATATTTAGGAGTCATTACAAGGCTTGAAGAAATATTTCTAGGAATATCTTGAGGGCATTGATAAGATTTGGGAGTATATTTCTCTAACTTAGATGTAACCTGGAATAACAAGAGATAATAGCACTAGGAAGAACTCCAGTTATCTCCAAGATGTTTGTGATCTGAAACACTATTTGGGGAGTACCTGTGGCTTATATACCACCACAAAGGAATAAGAACTGGTATTTCTCATGATAATCAGACTAATGTTTTCCTCATTACCATATCCTCATTTTTCCTGTTGACAGGGTATTGCCTGCAGAGATCTCATTACAGTTGCTTTCCATATTTTTATTTTAAATTATTGATAAGCTGTACTAAGACAGATCCATGACTGAAAATAGGTGGAAGTAGGCAGCTTAGAAATATTTTCCAAAGAGCAACTGGAACAGAGCAGGTACTCATCTATCAAAATTGGAAAGCAGAAAATGTGCACGAGACATAGTTGGTGCTGCTCAATTTGTGAACTACTTGGGGCATGTCAGCTCTCTTTTGAATCCAATTTGTAGGAATGGGGCTAATGTGATAGGACTTGATCTCTTCCAAGCTATGTCATTGGCTCTGGGGCCTTCCATTCTTTCTGCATCTCATTATGATAGCAATTACAGTCCAAATAACATCATATGGCAATAATTTAATTGGCTTAAGTCTTGCTCCAAAGGTAAGTGTCACAGACATTTTTTGGTCCTGTTGGTCCTGTTCCCCACTTTTCCTATTTGGAAGCAGATTATTCAAATAGCAGAAAGAGAGTGTCATTTCTGTTGCCATATGGGAAGCTTATTACCACAGTTAAAGAGAAACTTATGTACAAATTCTTAGCTTCTTAAACCTGCAATGTAAAATTCCATTGCAATATAAAAAGAATGGTATTTCATACAGCTGAAACATTTACCAACAAGCAGTACGAAAGCAAAATCCATAAGTTGGTCAATCATAAAATATTTTCTGAACTTTGATGTATAATAATACCCCAAGTCTCAGGTTGAGCAACAATTAGGGATCTTAAATAGAATTTTAGCAACATTACAGAATATTAAAACAAGGCAATCCTGAACCAGTTAAATATGATTTGACTTTAGTTCATCCAAGGTTTAAGTTTTGTTTTTTATTATTTGCAATTGGAATCAGGTGTTTCCTAATTGAAATAATGCTGTGGTATTTAATTTAAAAATTATATTGAATTATGCATGTCAACATGTAATTCAGTAAATATAAATTTTTTCAGAAGAAATAAGGGAAAGTTTATTTTAGTTTTAACAGATGAAGTCTCAAACCCATGGATAACTGTAACCCCTAGAGCTCTCAAATAGCAAAACACATTTTTAACTTGCCTTTAACTCTTCTTGTCTCCATCTTTGAATCATAACTGAAACTTGAAAATGGAAATGGATTGTCAGTTGACCATATCCTGTGATCCATGTTTGTAACAAAGAAAGTTTTTGAAAACAAAATTTTTTTCTCATTCCAAGGATTGATAAACCATATTTGATGAGTTTTGAGTTAACAATCAACTTTCTTCTTTAATGTCTGTTTCACATATTCCCCTTGCCCCATTTCACAGACTAATACTCTGAGGCCTGGGCAATTTCACCTGCTTCCTAACATTTTACCTTCTGTATCAACTCCAGCCTTGCAGACAGAAAAACCCTTCTCGAGTGTGATTCTGTTCATGTAGCTCTATGCAGAAACCTGCCAAAATGGCCACAAATTTCAAATTCCTCAACATTCTCCATAAAATCTTTTACAACGTCAGTTCTACCTCTGTTAGTTATTTTTCTGTTACTATAACAAAATACTGGAGATAATTAACGGAAAAAGAAGAAAGGTTTATTTTGGCTCATCCTATGGGAGATATCAGTCCATGGATCAGTTGGTGCCACTATTTCTGGGCCTGTGGCAAGGCAGCACACTATGGAGGTACATGTGGTGGATGGAGGAAGCTGCTAACCACAGGGTGGAATGAAGCAAAGAGAGACAGGAGAAGTGAATGCCTACTATCCCTTTTGAGAGCATGCCACCAAGGACCTAAGACCTCCCACTGGACCCAGTCTTTTAAAAGTTCTAACACCTTCTAATAGCACCATGGGCTGGAGACCAAGCCTTTGACACTTGGGCCTTCAAGAAACACTTATCCAACCACAGCAAACTTTTGCCAGTATTAGAGCCATCAGTTCCTCTACATGAGCCAAGGTGGTTTTCATTATTCTGTTCCATCTTGTGAAAATGGCACTCCTATAACTCTATTTATAAAAATCCTACATGTATTTTGAGACTTGTTCACATGTCATTTTCTCCATTAAATCTTCCCTGTCTCCCTTGGCAGAAAATAATCTTACTTTTCTTTATTTGCCCCTAACTTTTGGCAAAATCTTTCTCTTACAGGTCTTATTGGACTCTTCTTCCTAAAGTTGTTGGAGTATAATTTTCCACTGTGTGATTCTAACGCAGGGTATCTACAGATGATGCATAGGGAAAAGCTGAGATTGCCATTGATGATCTTCCAGAAGTTTGGGCTAAAAGCAAAAGTCTAACAACAGTACGTTATATTTATCCTCATTGAAAATTTGACAGTGAAGTTTGGGGGTTAAGGTGCAATATTTTTCTGTGAGCTATAAGCTAGATTGTACAATTCATGCTTTCCTGTGGGGTATACTTGGAGAGATATGATAACAATAAACAGGCTAATAAAATAATTTTCATATTCAAGCCTCACCAGCAAAACCCACAGCCACTCCTGTATCCTAAACCTCTCTTTTCCTCAGAAGACTCCTTGAGGGACTCTGGCATCATTTCCGTGATATCCCCCACTGTTCTTTTCCTCCTTTTCTGATCTCTGGGTCTTTGATGTTCGCTGTGCATGATGTGCATGATGATTCAAACCACCTTCTCTTTGTCTTCACCTTGTCCTTGCACCTTCCACAAAGTCATTCCTCCTCAGAATGTCTCAGAAAGTTATTTCCCTGTCAACTTGCTTGTTTTTCTTCATCCAGTGTGTTCTGTGCAATCCAGTGCTGGGCCCTCTCTCACTGTATAAACCTGCAAATCAAGGAGCTTACAAACCCCCTATCCAAATTTCTGTAGAGGGTTGAGTCTGAAGACAGTGTGAATATTCCTCCCTGCACACAGTTGGGGGACTGCAGCACTTTGCCTAGTGGCGATTGACCCTGATTATCAGATGGACCTAGGTTTTGTCTTTCATTTTCACCTTTATCCCTTAGTCTTCTTCTTCTAGCATCCTGAGGTGACTTGACTCCTAGCCAGGAAACATAGAACAGGACCCTTTGAGGACCCTCACTTTCATAAGGACAAAGCTGTCAATAGAAGTTTAATTGGTGAATTCCTTGGCATTCACAGGCTTCTTTAGTTATAGTAGTGAGGTTACACTTGACATTTTATTCAACTTTTTGCGACATGAATATACATGCATAGATTACTGTTAATATAATATTTTAACAGGTGATTTTTTAAAAGACTATCAAGTTGTTTTGTTGATGTTGTTTTCTTTTTTTCCCCCAATGCAAATAATATAGTCCAGTGAATTCCTGAAGAACTGGTTTCACTGACCCCCTGCTGCCCTCTAGTGAGTGTCTGGCATATCCCCCAGCATTGCTATCGGCATGAGTAGACCTGGAAAGAAGAGGCAGGTAGAGGGCACCAAGAGAGCTAAAATCAGTTCATAGGGGTTCAGAAAATTCATCTGGCCTCTTGAGATATGCTGGGCTCCAGAAACCCTTCAGACAACTGTGCTCTACTGATCAGATAAAAATAAAACCAGAACAACTCTGAAGATCAAATATGGCATATTCTTACTCATATGTGGAAGCTAAAAAGGTTGATTTCACAGATAGAATGGCGGTCATTAGAATTTGGGGGTGGGGGTATAGAGGGAGGTTGAATGAGGGTATCCAAAACACAGTCAGATGGGAGGAATGAGTTCTCCTTCACAGCACGGTGGGATAACTATATTTTATAGCACTTTATTATTTATATTATAATGAACTAGAAGAGAATAGTTTGAAGGATTCCGACACAAAGAAATGGTAACTGTTTAAGAAGATGAAAATGTTAATTACCTTGATTTGATTACTGTGCATCATATAGCTGTATTGAATCTAATCACACTATACCCCATAAATAGGACAATGAAAAAATAACTTTGAATAACAATAAATTTGGAAGCATAGTTAGAGTTATCTAAGGTCCCAGGAATACACCAAAATGACTTTATTCTTTCATCATTTCTATAGATTAGATCCAGTTCCTTCCTTCCCTCCAATCCTGTCTTAATTTACACCTGTGGTCAATGAGGGGCTTTGGAATTATATTGCAGTTCAGAAAACAGCTCCCAAGCATAAGATTCAACTCAATGTACCCAAAGGCAGGAGCCAAAACTCATGGCCAGAGTGAGCCAAAACTCATGGCCAGTGTAAGCCAATAAATGAATGAAAGGTGGAAAAGGTCTGGCCCTGCCTTCCCTGCCATTTATGAGAACTTTTCTCTCTAAACAGTATGAAAACTTTCGGAACTTGAAAAGTATTGAAGTCACTGAAAAGTTTCAACCACTTTTAAAACACACACACACACACAAACTGAAAAGAAAGCTTATTCAGTTCCCAAGAAATATTTATTAGATCCTTCTGATATTACTTTTTGACCATGCAACTCTGATTTTTAAAATTTTTGGAAATGAGGAAGTAGGGTCTGATTCTTTTCCCATGACTATAAATGAGAATTAGTTACTTATCCCCTAAAATTATATTATAATGACAAAGTTTTGAAATTAGTGATTTCAAGTTTGAAGTCAGTTATAAAATGTTAAAGGTCTAATTTTTAGAAGGTATTTAGGTATAAATCATAATATCCAGTTTTAAAAAATGTATCTCTCTCTATTAAATGTACAGAACAGCTTGCTTACTTTTTGATTATTCTGTGTGCATATGAGACATTTCAATCTAACTAGTAAGAAACAACTTGGTGGATATAAGTATACTATTATCTGTTGGCTACCATAATCTCAAACAGTATTATTTCTGGAGTCATCTTCTGCCAGAAGGATCTGGGAAAAATACTCAACCTAGTGTTAAAATCCCAGCTCAAATAAAATAATGATGGTTGCCTATAGAACAGCATTTTCCCCTGTAGGTCAGTAGTGTTGATTCATGAAAAAGTATATTTGATTTTTAGTAAAATTAAGAAAGAAAACATGCAGTTCAACATCAAGTTCAGTTTGTGAGATAAATGTGTTGCCATTATTTTGTGTTTTGTGACAATCAATACCATATAAGTTCTGATGTCTGGCATCGAAAGCATTTAGAAATTTAATGGCTGAGATAATCAATGGACTTCTTCACCACCGGCCTTCACCTGCTAAGTTTAAAGGTTCTTACTGGGTAATCAAGTTAGCATAAGGAGAGAATTGTCTCCATAAGTATGTTGAAATGGTTAACAAGAAGAAAAAAAAAAGAATTGTATTTTATTATTCTAGAAAAAATGCAACATAAACAACCTTACAGAAAATTGCAGCTGGACAAGTACTTCCTTATGTCTCTGTCAAATGTATGCAAATTGTTCCTTCCTTCATTTGCTCAGGACCTAAAGAATGTTTGTGACTGAAAGACAATTTTTGTCTTCTCTTAAGGCAAAAAATCTGCAGAACTCAAATAGAAGCAATTCATATGAAGACCTTATAGCTGAATAGCACTCTATAGTTACAAAGCTTTTCATATACACCATCTAATTTAATTCTCTAATAACCATGTCAGGTAGACAATAATCATCTCAGTTTTATAGACTGAGGAACCAAAAAAAAAAAAAAAAAAAATTAAACAACTCACTCATTGTCACATGTCTAGCAAATGTTTTTTGGCCAGGACCAAGTTCATTCTTATCTAAGTTTATGCCCTTTCAAGTATTTCCGTTCACAGTATCTGACAGACTTTGAAGGCTTTTACCAATTGCCCATCCTCATATTTATAAATTATCAAGAATTAAACCTAAATATTCCCTGCTTATTACAACTAAAAATTCCATATCTATCCAACTATGATATTGAATTGTTCATGAATTCACATAATTTTAAATGGGACCTTCAAAATTAAAATTGTTTTCTCTACTTTGAGGAATAATTTTTCCCTTTTTGGGAAAGATGCCAAGAATCTAAATATCACTGCAGTTATTCTATAGGGATAATGCATGAGAAAAATCTGCTATGTGCTGTCAATGGAAGTTATAATTTGAAAGTTAAAAATAAGTGAAAGTATGACTTAAGAAGAAAGATATTGCTTAATAAGCACATTTCTAGAAAAACTATTGTCTTTATAGAGGAATGATTGCTGACCTAAAATAAGCCAGGAAAGGGAATATTCCTCTTTTCAAAACCAATTTAACGGACAAGTATTTGAGAAACTATCATCAGTGCATAAAAGCTTATGTGTGAGGCTCACAAATTGCTCAACTGAAATTTTGGCTTCCAAACCTTATTCTGAACAATGTACCAATTCAAATGCCAGGATGATACACTGGCATTATTAAGAGAAATATTTCTTAGCAATGAAATCAAAGGCAGGCCTTAGTATCATTTGGTATGTGCATGAGGTTTTGAAATGAAGGCCCCCCCAAAATAACCACCTTACTATCTGAGGACTATAAATATATATGAATCCCCTCCCCTTCTCAGTTGTATGGATAGTTGTGACATTTCTAATAATACCAAATGCAACATGCCTATGACCCCAAACTAGATGAAATAGAAAAAAGAAAACCTACAATTATTAGAACAGGTTCCTACAACTGGGACATCTCTATACAGCTTACATTTGTGGTTTTATTCTATAATGAGATTTCTAATCAGTCTAACAATAGTTTTAAAAAAGCACATTCATTTTCTTCTTGCACACCAGTGACAAGGAGGTGTTGAAGGGTACCTTATCTTTTCACTCTCTCATCCTCCTGCATCCATTTGTAAACCTTTCCCAAATTAAACATCAGTCAGATAAGTGAAGAATGCTCAATTCCTGTTCCTGAGAAGAATATCCTATTCAACAATGCTGTGAAAATTTGCACTGCCTATCCCTGGCCATACAAATCCTCTGCAATCCTCAGATTCTGGTAGTATTCAGGAGCAAGTATCTCTAGTGCTAGATCAAAACAGAAAATCATAAATCAAGTTTACATTTCTTTAGGACCTTCTTTGTTCCAGGAAAAGTGTCAGGCATATTACACGTTTCTCCTGTAACACACAAGAAATGAACCAAGCAGTTTTAATGAGCATTATTAACCATGCCTTACAGAGAAGATAACTGATGCTCATTGCCTCAAATTGCTCACAGAAAAGAAGGTGCTGAGCACCAGTGTCAGGTTTTAAACTCAGGCCTGTCTCTTCCCATCTCCTATGGTGTTCCCTCCACTTTCCACAGGGTCTCTTTTCTCATCTGTAACAAAATGATGTCTTTCAATATTTAACACCAATTGATGAAAATTTAATGAATGCTAAGTCAAAATCTGGAATAGCATTTGAATTTTTGCAATTTAACAAGGGAGTAACCACAAAGGTGTTTGAATATGTGCTTTGTGGAGTTGGGGTTCTCTATGATGATGGGCTCTGAATGATGATTTTGAAAAGGGGAAGTGATGCTTCCTGATGACACAAGATGTTTTGCAGGTGATGGTTAGTAATGCTGGGATGAGCTGAGTCGTATTTATCCACTTGGTTCCCAGTAACTGCCTAGACTGACGGGACCTGAGTGAGGGCCCAAGACTTGAGGGCGTGCCCTCTACCATTGGCTTATAGGGTAGCAGGAAGCAGTTGTTTAAATCAGAAGCATCTCAGAGCTTATCTTTGGGGCAGAAATGCTTGTTAACATTTGTATGACTGTGGCCCTAGAAAGCCAGTCTCCTTGCCATATCCTTGTAATTTGGAGATTCTGAGCACCAAAAGGAGTGTAGAAAGGGATGAGAGGAGGAGGGATATTGGTTTAATTTATTCATGAAAGAATAGAGTGTCAAATATTGGGCCATAGGCATTATCTCATTTATTTTTAAAGGTAGTTATTATCTATATTCATGATTTCAATCAAACTAGAGAGGTTAAATAATCTACTCAACATTATTCTAGAGACAACCAAGAGTCCAGTCCCATATTTCCTCTTCTTCCCTGTTTGACTATCTAATTCCTATAATGGGTTTTGGTACTAGAAGATATGGAAAGGGGGTGTCCTGGAAGCATTCCTATACAGAAATGTGGGGGTAGTTAATAGGAAATCATAATTTGGTAGTGATAATAATCCAAAGTTCTCTTGTTTTATCCAGCACAGTTTCCTGTTTTATCAGCTGTTAGAAATTTAAAACAAACAAAGAAACCTGGACTGAGAGGCTTCAAGAGCAATTTGACTGTATCTCTTAGTTAAACCATGTAAATCTGCCAATATTTGACCACCTTTAGCCTATAGACCTCAATGTTTCTTATAATCATTCTAATATGTAAATTTTAACATGGATGTGGACATGGTATTTGTGCCAGCTAGTGGGCCAAGATATATTTATGTCATTATAGTTTTGTTTGTAATATCAAAGACTAAAATAACCCAAATATCTGTTAAGAACTGGATAAACAGTTAATGTTAATTTGTACTCATACAGCAAAATACTATGCAACCATTAAAAAGAATAAAATACTGATATAAAAAGGTATCTAAAATAAGTTAGATGAAAAGCAAGATACAAAAAAGAACAATACACTCAATAAATTCTAAGTAATGTGTATATATAAATCTTATTTATTTACAAATAAACATATTATTTGAGTACATACATATGTGTATACAGATTTAAGCAGGGAGACTAGTGATTTGAAGTTAGTAACTCAGTAAAATACCTTTCATGAGTGTTCTTTTGAAGCATTTAAATTTCCTTTAAATTGAATTTAAAGAATCTTGAATTTTCTTGGTGTAGTACTTTAAAAATGATTGTAAAGGACAAACAAAATGCCCTTTGAAAGCCATAACAAAACTGTGTAGAAGGAAGTAGTCATTCTCAGATTTATGTCCTGCAGTGGATCAGGGAAGCAGAACATTTTTGAGTACAAGAAACAAGGACTAGAGATACAAAGAAATGACGAGGGCCAAGTCAATCCCCTGGCTCTGGAAAAAGGGTGTGTAGGAGCCAGTATCCATGATGGGACAATGTAGAAAGCCACGTTGACCCACTCATTTTCCTGTCCCCAGTGTTCCCTGCCAGAACCCTTGTCCTGCCTATAGAACCACAGCTGCTGAATTAAAATTTAGGAATCTCTGACTTCACTACCTAACTAAAGAGATGACCCAAACACTCTATATCACAGTCCCCTGATTTATTTTACCTTAAAACAAAACAAAACAAAACAAAACACTGATCACTACCTGGTATTTCTGAGAATCCTGTCCTTAGGTGATTCTGCCTTTGTGCAATCATCAGAGAGTGTACTTACCCAGACCTAGACGGGAAAGGCCAATTACCTCTCAAGGCCAGCGCAGGATGACATATTGTTTTACAGCTAACTTTCAGCTAACTTTTTTTTTTTTTTTTTTTTTAGTAAGTAGAAGTATACTATAAGGTAACGATAAAAACCATAGTATTGTAAGTGGATAAGTCAGTAACATAGTCATTTATTATCATTATCAAGTATCATACACTGCACATAACTGTATGTGCTATAGTTTTATATGAAAGAGCAGTAGGAGGTCTGTTTATACGAGCATCACCACAAGCATGAGAATAATAGGTTACACTACAACATTTCCATAGCTATCACATCACTAGGTGGTAGGAATTTTCTAGATCCATGATAATCTGATGAGACCACCACCTTATATGACAGACATGTGCATGATCACAGGGTGCATTGACCATATTTGCTTATTTAAAAAATTTCTTCTACCAAAAGAAAATTCCAGAGGTGTTGACATTTCATCTTGTTTCATACTATCTCCCTAAATCTGGAACAGTGCCTGCACCGTCTCTGAAGGATGGATGCATGTCTGGACACAGGCGTGGATGGGTGTATAGATAAGAGAGGGGGTTCTTGCTGCTGCTACTGTTGAGACCACAGAGAGAATGCTCTAAATGAGCTTTTCTTTAAAACTAATACCATACACCATAGTTAAAACTGTATTTGTGGGAGCCATAGTTTTCAACTAACAATAAAATAGAATGCATATTTTGACAATTTGAGATTATCTGAAATTACACCAGTTCTGAAAATTCTCTGATGTGTGGTTACCAGACTTTCATAGCAATTAGTAATATTTTTTTCTCATACCCACATTAACTAGTTTTTGTTTGCAACTTCTTTCCTTTTGGGAGTGGGATAAAGTGGGACTCTTCTAAACAGAACATTGTGGTATATTTATGTAGCTGACCCAGGAACTATTTTCTGAATTCTAAACAATAACTAAGAAGCAAATTTTGAATGTAAAGCTTGTTGAACTGAGGGTGCTTATAGACAAGAATTAAAGGAATCCTTAAAATTCACATTTAGAAATTGACCTAAAAATAATATATTTGGTCTATTTTTCTGCTGCAAGACCTTGTTCTGATGCCAGGGCTGGTTGCCCATAACTGAGCATGTCATTCAATATGGGCTAGAGTCTTTTTCATGGAAATTTTGCAAGGAGCTAAGAAAAAGACCTTCGATACCTCTGTGTACGTGGAGGTGTAACAACATCTCTGAATTGCGTGTGGCCATACTCTGCCGCGCTGAAGGAGAGAGAAGGGCAATTAGTCTGACAAGGGAAAGGAATGATGTAGATGTGCCAGATGTGCCAGAATATGTAAGGACAAGAGCTGGAAAAAATATTCTTGCCTCTAGAGAGACTGTCAAGTTAAGTGTTCTTGTTTATCCTAATATTTGATGGCAATTCCTTGAGGTCTGGGAAATGACAACTGAATTCATATAATATTCTCCTTTCTTTTAAAAACCTCTGTTGGTGTATTATAATTATACATCATAGTGGGATTGGTTGTTACACATTCACACAGGCATATAATAGAATGATATCATCTGGTCAGTTTTCTTTCCTAGTACTACACTTTTCCTCTCTTTCTCTCTTCCCTCATCCCCTTCCTCAACTCCACTGGTTTCCCTGCTATTTTCTTGAGATTCCCCCACCTCACTTTTTTTTTTCTTTCTAACATCCACATGTCACAAAAAGTCCTTGACTTTCTGAGGTTTGTTTATTTCACTTAAAATAATGCTCTCAAAGTTCAACAAATTTCCTTCAATTGACAAAATTTCATTCTTCTTTAGGGCTGAATAAGATTCCATATTTAAGCTAATTTGAGTTGCATTCTGCTACTTATAACCATATCCCCACAAACCACATATGCATATAGGTAAATTTATGCAAATACCCAACTCTTAAAATAGTAATATAATATCAGCAAATATCGCACAATATTTGTAAATATTGTTACCACTTAATTTTCACATCTGAGGAGGCACAGAGCGTTTTAGTACCTGCCAAACCTCACTGTGTGACAACACTGACATTTAAACTCTCTCTGATCATGTTCTGGATATTGGGGAATATACAGACTTCTGCATCACACTTGGGATATAAAACATTTCTTTCTCTAGACATTTTTATTTTCATGTGAGTCTATTTTTTTGCAAAGCTTTCATATATCACATCATATGACTATTAGTTTCTTACTGTTCCTCAAATGCATCTAAAATTTAAAAGATACCCACATTTCATTTATACATTCAAATATTTGACTATTAATCTAGTCTGGATCATACATTCTTCCTACTTGTTAGTTTTCATTATCAGGGACAATGGAATTTAATGTTTTCTCCACTATAAATAAAGGATACAACTTGAAAGCTAAATCACTGCTTTCAATCTTAAAGCAATTCCCAGTCTTCATATATTCGCCAGCTTCTGTGGCATATCAGAATGCTTTCTTAATTTCAGCATGGCATGTATGAGAAGAGGAGTTATGGATTTTTATCATACCATGGAATAAAAATCTTTTAAGAACTGTTAACATCATTTATTCAAAGAAAAAATGATCGCGTAACTTGTTTTTGGTTTGACATCTATAGATGGCCATATCCCACAGAGGCAGGGGATGGCAAAGGTTGTCTAAAAATATGTCAGCAAAGTCCAATGCACTTCAAGTCTTCCCTCTAGGTTGGGTTCATTTAAAACTTGAAGACAAGTGACTGCCTTCCAGGGAACCCCTAGAGGGCAGTATTGCTGTGCATTCTGTACATAAACACTAAAACATTCCGCACACCCAGACAAACCAGGCATGAAAATAAATAGGTCTTCTAGGTTAAAAGTTTAATTGTTTTTGTCTTTTTAAAAAGATACCTGGTTAGTGCTCTTATTTTAAAGTCACTGGATATTTTACAACATCCACAAGTAAATTTTCATCTATCCACAGCATGGGTTATAGACTACTCCATTCTAATAATTCTATTTTTAAAAAATTTAAAAAAATTATTCTTTAAATTCCAAATTTAAATGATAGATGTTCAATTTTTTGGTTTTTAATGCCAGGTTGTAGTGGTTTTGTTTTTCACATGGTGCTTTTTTTCTTTCTTTTCTTTTTTTGGTGGATTTTGTTCCATGCAGGCACAAAAATCATCTCCCAAGATTACCTCACAAATAAGATTTTGTTTAAAAGCTGTGCTAGATCCTTTATCCTATGGAAATGTGTTAATATTGTCACATCTTAAAATGTAACTAAAACCCAAACTAATGCTGAGACAAGAAAAGCAAAAAAATGAAAGTACTTACATTTAAAAAGAAATTCACTCCTGTTGCTCTAGGCATTTCCTTAAAAGTGGAAAGATAATGGTTTTAAATAAAGGGGCAGCCGCTCTAACATGCCATTGTACTGGCATGAATGTGGTGTTAGCCATACACAAATAAGGACCCTGAAGTCCTGTCTTCCTGGTTTCTCTCTAAAATAAGCAACAACCTGAATGCTTCTCCTATCCAGGTTTGTTAGTAAGGGGCACACACAGATATAAAATACAGCCCTGTTCCCAAGGAACTTGCAGTCTATTTGAGAAGTTCAGGTGGGAGATGGGTGATTAAAAAAAAAATGAAGAAATTATAGAGGAATAGCAACAAATACAAGCGCTCTCACAAGAAAAAAAAAATGCATCTGCTAAAAGTGGGTGGTTGAGGAGTTGGTTACTGTGTGATTTCCTGGAGGAGGAGTTGGGCTATAGGATGGGTAAGGGTGGAGAGAGGAAAATGAGGAATAACAATTCTTAGAGAGTTGATCCTGTACTCAAACACAGAGGACTGAATAGCACAATTAAATACATACATCACTAAATGACAATTCTTAAGAAAATAGTAGATTTTCAGACCAACTTGTCCATTACTAGAAATTGTATACCATGTCACAGGGAGGCTCTTAGCCAGATTCCCTAGCTTACCCTCTTTCCCATTTGAAAAAATAAATAAATAAAAATTTTTAAAAAAGCAAAGAAAAAACCAGGTACTAACATTTATTGCTTTCACTACCTCCTTGTAAGCACCCCTAGGAAATTTTCAAAACTATAGAAGTGAAAAATGACATATAAATTAAAAACTACCCTTGATTTTTAACTCACATCAACATACTTTTAACAAATAACTGCACTCATTTTCCGACATGCCTATTTTCTTAGTCTACTGGACCATCAATCTCAAGGAAGGACCTGGTTTTGGCAATGGTAGTTCCTAGCATTGCACTGGGGGACCAAGTAGACATTAGATTAACCAGTGGCACAAGAAAATATACAAATTCTAGCCTCCAATCCATTTCAGTTGGTGGGAACTCTGCTTGCAACAGACTCCTCCAGGACTTTGTTTTGCACAGAGAACCTTCTTCTATGTTTTACACTTAATTTGGTACTCTGAGGCCAGTTAGATCATTTTTAGGTTACTCTGGAGTGCAAGGACTGATTTATTCACTTATGTCTTCCAAACTGCGTGCTATGCAAGCAGGTACATGAGAAGTACTTGTTGCATTTATAAACTTCCCCTTCTCTCCTTTTCCTATTTGAGGTCCAGCTTTTGAAAAATAGAAGCACCGTTACTTGGACCTCACATACATATTTAAAGATTGTTTAGAATTAATCATGGAAAGTATTGAGATGGAAAAGGACAAGAAGGCTTCTGAAAATGGAGGACATATTTTGACTTTTCTAGGAGTTTAAGACTTGCAAATAGTATTCTAATTAATTAGTGGCTAATTTCCTCTAATGACTGGAATACCTACTAGGAATTCTCTAAAATAAAAGCCTTCAAATGGCATGCATGAGGAAAAATCTATTTTTAAAAGACTCAAGAACCACTGAAAAGAAAACAGCTCTACATAATGGAAAACGTCATTAGAGAATATCATTAGAAGAGTAGCATTCAAAAACCAATGTGCTACAACAACTTCTCATTGAAACTTTGTTCAGAGAGTCCTATTGTTGTTTTCTAACACCATTTGGGAAATTCTGTGCACTCGTTATGTAATTTGGCCCTTGTAGCACTCACACAGAAAGAGTAAGGACATGACTAAAATTAAAAACAGAATTCTAAAAATTCATAATTCAGAGGCTATGGGATTCAAAGTCAAACAAATAACCATTCCAAGGAACATAAGCCAGGCTCCCTGCCTTTCCAGGATTGAAGCTTAATGCCAAATATGTTTGAATTGTGGCATTACAAGCAAAGGACTCTGGGGTCTCACAAAATGAAAAGCATTTTTCAAGTGAAAACTGGCTTCCATTTTTTTTCTATGAATATTTGGACAATGCTGAATTCATCTGTGATCATCAAAACAAATACAACAGCACCACTAGAAAAATTGCATTTACAAATGAATGCACTCTTTCAGAGAAAATACTTTTTTTAATATCAAGGATGAAAACATCTATAGAACAATGATTTAATAGTCCTTAGGACTAACAATAGGCCAATATTAAAACTATAGACCCTTAGAAAAGACCCCAGAAGTTAAATAATAGATTAGCTTTCATCCTTAATGGCATACTGCTATGTTATAAGCTATGTTGCAACCTAGTAATTGCTAATTAATGATAAAGTAGTGACATTTTTAAGAGATTTGTTTACTTATATCTAAAGTTAATTTAAGGCTATTTTCATTTAAATTTTGAGATAAGGGGTAAATGGGGGAATAAGGGGTAGAATTAAGGTCACTGTACTCTTAGGCTGACTTGCAGTCAGTCTGACTTGTCAGTCTGTGTATCTTTGTGGTCAGAGAAGAAAAGATTAATTGCTACAGTGACAGCAACAGTAAGTCTCCCCTTCTATATGTGTCTTGTTTCTTTGACCCTTCCAAACACTCAGTGTGAAGTCTTTTAGTCTGCCTCTCAATCTTACCTCTAAGGTCCCCGACACCTTTTATTCTCCTAAACACTTCTTAACAGCAGCTATGTGTTCTGATGTCCATTTAAATGTCATGATGCATCTTCTCCCAGCTAGGTAGCCACATGTGGTTATTCACAACGCTGTCTTCCTATTGTTTCTGTTTCTCAATGAAACTAATTCAGAAAATATCTATTATTGCTTAGAGATTCAGATTTTTCTTATTTTTCTGAGATCTGGAGTCCTTGGTCATGGAATTGAATTTTATATAAGTAGCACTTATTCAGGACTTTGGTCTCCAGGCCTCACATAAACCATGGAGTTTAGAACATTTTAAATGATTTAGACATTCCATGTGAAATTTCAAGCATATTAAACCACAGAATATTTACATTTTAACAAGCTTAAAACAATATTCTAAAGATCACCAAGGTGATAATTTGTTCTTTATAAATGATGCATAAGTTAAAACATTGTTTTATACTTTCTAAGAAATGTACAAATGTATAAGAAATTTATTCCCCTCTACCTAACTTAAAGTAACTCTATTCTTCCCCATTTCCCACCCCATTGTGAATTAGTATTCACATATCAGAGAAAACATTCGGCCTTTGGTTTTTTGGGTTTCGCTTATTTCACTTAGCATGATATTCTCTAATTCCATCCATTTACGAACAAATGTCATAATTTCATTCTTCTTGAAAGCTGAATAATATTCCATCATATATCCATCATATATATATATATCACATTTTCTTTATCCATTCATCTGTTGAAGGGTATCTAGGTTGGTTCCATATTTTAGTGATGGTGAATTGAGCTGCTATAAACATTGATGTGGCTGAGTCATATTAGTATATTGATTTTAAGTCCTTTGGGTATAAACCGAGGAGTGGGATAACTGGGTCAAGGTATGGGAGTAGGAATGATAGAAGAGTGAAGCAGACATTACTACCTTATGTACATATATGACAGCATGACCAATGTGATCCTACAATTTGTATAATCAGAAAAATGAGAGATTACACTCCATTAATGTATAATCTACCAAAATGTATAAATGCATTCTACTATCATGTACAAATTAGAACAAATAAAAAAATTTTAAGAAAGAAATGTATGAGTGATATAAAAATAACATGAAAATAATTACAATAGAGTATATAGAAACATTAGGTAATAGTCCATAATCTGGAGTCACAAATCAGAAACTTGTTACCAATGTCTGTTTCCAAATCTGAAAATTGAACCTAATCAAAGATACCTCTTTGCCTAGTATAGTCAATAAATTAATTCAATATGCAAAAATAACCATTATTCTATCTGTATCTATCTATTTATACATACACACAAATATACTTCATTCTCTTCTGTCTTTACAGTAATTTGGCAATTCCAATATTTATTCAACTCAGAAATTCAGGTTGCCTGTTCCATTGGCTAGTGAGCAAAATCAATCTGAAGCTTAGTTAAATAGACAGGCTGGGTTAACCAGGATTCCTTTTCTTTATTTTTCTCTTCCTTGCACTGTCTTCTGTCCTCCCACATTTTCTCCTAGTTTCCGTGTTGCGTGACAGGAGAGACATCACCAATATCTCAGTTCAATGACTTCCTATCTCTTCTAGAAGAAAGTAGACTTTTGGGTCAGCAGCCAGCTTCTGCCTCCAAGGTTGAGGACAATTGTTACTCTGTACCCTGGTGACCGAGTCCTGCCAAATGGTGGCAGATGGTGCCTTCCCTGCAGATCTAAGAGTCACATGGCAATTGGCCTGGGTGAACGTTCCACTGGCTCCTCTGGGGCTTGTCTATCCCAGCCTACCCGACTTTTCCACTCCCTCCTCTACTTTGGCAAACAGAACATAGACTTAATCACTGTCACTTTTTCCATAATCCCCCTATTGGAAAAAAAAAAAAAATTTAAAGAGTAGATCTTTTATCTGGTTTTGGTCTTTGAACTGCATAATCAGACCACATGAGGAGGTGCAGCTGCCTTGGGAATATGCAACCACCACATAAAACCAGAGGGGAAAGCACCAGTGCCTGCAAAGGAAAGAGTTCTTTAAGAATCTTCTTTCCCCTCCTATGTTTATGGAATGGAGCTGTGGTTTTGTCCAACTATGTACCAAAATATCACTTGACACTGAAATAAATTCGATTTCTTTCTCGTCTCAGCCAGTTTCACCATTGTTGCCCTCCCTCCAGTTCCAAGGAAAGAAAATGGGCCCCATCTGGGTAACTGAGGCATCTCTTCTTCCCATCAGGCTTGCAGCCATCTATCATCTATTTGGTGGGCTTGCCTGTGTCCAAGCTATAGACATGACCATTGAGCCAAACTGAATCTAAAGAGTAAAAGTAGTTCACAGAGAGCAAGAAGTTTCACATACATAATGATATCACTCACCAACTTTGCATTCAGATATTTCTGAAAATGAAAACAAAAGTACTGTGCATTACAAAAACCACAGCTCTTTTTTTTACTTCTGAGTCACTTAATATCACCATATATTTTCTCTAAGTGTTTCTTCTCTTTTTTGTAACAGTGAAACCCACTCTAGCACCATCTTTGGTATGACCCTATTCTGTTTTTTATGGCCTTTTTCTTTATTTTATGCCTAGTGAGACACAAATTCCACCCCTTTGGTGCTAAAGGGAGGAAAAATCTCCTGTTATCTTGGTTTTTCAGTTCTTTCTGAAAGAATGGCCAAAAGAATGCAGAATCCACATCCCTGGCTGATGGACTGGATGTCAAGTAGGAGGAAGAGAAAGGAGTCAAGGATGGTGACCTGAATTCTGTCAAGTCCTGGGGTTTCCATTCAGTTAGAAGCACACTGACCACTTGGAGAAGTAAATGCAAAGAAGAGGGTTCAGAAGACTCAAATTATCAAGGCCCATGGTGCCAGGGAAGAGAAGAAGAACGGTAGGGAAATAAGCAGTTCTTCTGTCCCAAAGCTGGAAAAGTGCAGGAACCACATTAAGAAAATCCATAAACAGAGCAAATTAGGTGCAACATGGCTTATAAATGATCATTTTATTTTCAAGGCTTTAAGAACATCAAAAGGCAATCCACGGTGTTCCCAACAGATCTGGGGCATCCTCCCTGGGGTTAAAGTAGACAGCAAGTAGCTGACAAGGGAATTATTGAAAATTAAGGAGTGAGGATTTTTTTAAAAAACATCCTGGTCTTATAGTATTTATAGCTAACTCTCCAGAGGAAGAAATCCTCCTAACAAAAAATAAAAATAGTACCAAGATAATCCAATAGGAACAAATACTGTGTTCAACACATGGTGTTGGAATAGCTATATATCTACATGCAAAAGAATGAAGGTGGACCCCTTCCTTATACCATATACAAACAGTTAATTTGAAATAAATCATAGACATAAATGTAAAAGTGAAGCTATAAAATACTTAGGAGGAAACATGGAAATAAACCTTTATGACCTTAGACGTTACACAAATGACCAAAGGAAAAAAAAGATTGAATTTAAATTTTCACACTTCAAGGTACCATCAATAAAGTAAAAAGACAACCTATGGCATGGGGAAATATATTTGCAAATTACACATTTGATAGAGTATTTTATATTCAGAACATGTAAAGAAATCTTATAATTCAATAATAAAAATCCCAAATAATCCAGTTGAAAAATAGACCAAAGATGTGAAAAGGTATTTGGGAAAAGAAGATATACAAATGGCCAATAGTACAAGGAAAGATATTCAATATCAGTTAACACTGAGTAAATTCATAGACACTACAATAAAATGCCACTTTATATTCACAAGGGTCTCTATAATAAAACTATAGAAAATAAATTAGATAAGATGATGAAGGAATTGAAACTCTCAGATATTGCTATTGGGGATGTAAATTAATTCAGCCAGTTTGGACAACATTATAGCCATCTCTCAAAGTGTTAAACATAGAATTACAATATGACCTACAAATTTCACTCTTAGAGTTTATACCCAAAAGAATTGCAAACATATGTCCACACAAAATCTTAAACAAGAATGTCCACCACAGTTCACAGTTTTATTCAAAATATCCAAAAAGTGGAAATGGAAAAATATCCACCAATGAATGAATAAACCAATAAAATATGGTATGTCAATATAATGGAATACTATTTGTCAATAAAATTATGCTATAATATGGGTAAACCTTGAAAACAGTGTATTAAGTGAATGAAACCAATCATAAAAACTTTATATTATAGAATTCCATGTATACAAAATGTCCAATATAGGCAAATCTATACAAACAGGAAGATTATTAGTTATTTCTTTCTTGAGACTTGGGTAAAATGGTGAGTGATTGCCACTGGTTATGAGGCTTCTTTTTTGGGTTGATGAGCAAATCCTAAAATTGAGGTATTGATGCTACACGACTGTGTGAATATACAAAATACCATTTAATTTTACACTTTAAATTGGTGAACTGAATATTACATTTCTTGATGAAGTTAAAAATTAAAATAAAACTTTTTCCAATATAATAAGAAAACAGAAGTTAGTGCTTTGCTTCCCCTCACTGAGGTTTATATAAAATAATATACTACCTTTTAAACAAACCCTCTACTTTGTCACCATACATTAACTCATTCACCTTCAAGGTAAATATCCAAGGATCATCATCCTCTATAATAATGCTGCCAGAGTGACCTGGCTGAGCATCATGCTATTGGGTAACCCCAGACTCTTCTCCTCTCCTTTTGTGTGATACCTTAACTTCCTTTGGTTAGTTTCTTGAAGTAAAATTTCATTAAATTTTTACCACTTTATTTTTAAATACATTTAGTTAGGTAGCCTTAACAAACTACTGAAAATACTTTCAAGTTTTGCCTGTCACCACACCCTGCTTCCACACTGACACTGAACCACACTGTGGCAATATTTATGGGACAGATTAGGCAGAAAAGGCTACCTAAACCTCTAGCTGCCTTGGAACACAGCTAGAACCATTATAGTTTGGGCCAGTCTCAACAAGTGTGCGTCTGCCTACATCACCATAGCACGTGGATAAGAGATAAGAACAACAGACAAACCAACTTAAACACTGCTGTTTGGAGTAAGTGTCTGTTCAAAATCTACTTCAGAGGCTCCTTGACTTATAATGGTTTCATATGCTGATAAGTTCACAATATCATAAGTCAAAAATGCATTTAATACACCTAAGTTACTGAGCACCATAGTTTAAGAAGGCAGTACACTGCGAAACACTGGTCTTCTGTCATGTGACTGACTGGGAGGGGCAGCTCCTGCTGCTGCCCAGCATCCCAAGAGATGGTCCCACTGCATATCACTAGCCTAGGAAAGGATCAAAACTCAGAATTCCAAGCACAGTTTCTACCAAAGGCACGTGGCTTTCACATCACAGCAAAATTAGAAAAATTGTGAGTTGGACCATTGCAAATTGGGAACCATTTATACAAATGTTGGAGTTTATGAAGGAAAAATTCCTCATGTCAAATATGAAAACAGTTCCCTATTAACACAATATGTAAATATAACAGGAAATTTTCACCCATAAATGTTATTGCTAGCAACCTACACATACCATATTCCACAAGTATAATACAATCTCACCAATATTTTTGTCAGTGGACAAAATTTTTATGTCTCTGATCATTTTCTGACTATCATCCTAATAAAATAAATTAGAAAAGATAACTTGAATATGAACCCCACGTCACCCTCTTACTAGTTTCATGAAATCAAAACAGTCCTTAAACTTTTTGAACCTAAATTCATCATGTGAAAGACAACAAGGATGGTGAAAAATAAATTTAAAAAATGCACATAAAGGACCTGATCTATATTTAACACAGAACATATCAAATAGTAGCTACTATTATGCTTATTACATTGTCATTACTATACTACTAAAATAAAATGAACTAGGGTTGCTGTGGTCTCACTCTTAAACCTGGCAATACCAATAAAATCAAAGAGAAAATGGAAAAGTGAAAAGACTGTTCAAGTGGTGATTTAAGAATTTACATATTGACCATGATAACCCCTGGTACCTATATTCCTCATCTGTAAAATTAACAAAATTGTTTTTGGAGTTTCTTAACACTTCTACAAAATAAAAAAGGGAGATCTGTTGATTTACATTTTTGTAATCTTTCAAGTTTTTTCACCTTAATTTCAGATTCAAACTGTTTCTTCCAAGGTCATTTATGTTTGGAATATAGTGATGAAAAAAATAATGTAAATCACACAAATGTTAGTGAACATAATATTTTAATAGATTTACATTTTTAACAAAGAGAATGTGTGAGAAACAAGCAACCATTCCTCCTTTGATTATAAAAAAAGACAAATACAGTATGAAGCTTGCATGAATGAACAAAACTTTGCAAACCAAGTGATCTTATCTGATCCGGTTTCTAGGTTTCTCAAAAATGGAAACAAAATGCAAATCCTTCTACTGCAGCTATCGTCAAATTTAATATAGGATATAGATATCCATCTACAATGAAGAGTTGGATCATATAACTTTGCTATGTGTTTTGGTTCTAGATAGTGTATGTGACAGATATCAGGAAATTCCAAGGAGCAACTTTTTATTGTATTTTTTTAAAATAAAACAGAAATATTAACTCTACTTTGGAACACATTTTGAGTTCAAATAGTCCACTAGAAAGTATTATAAAGGAAACATCTCTTGTTGAGGTGCTCAGAAAAAATTATATTCCCCCATTTGATCTTGTTATTTGCAGTTAAAGGTGAAATCTGATTTTATTACGTGGAATCTTAGGATCTCATTTAAAAGTAATCTTCAATATTTATTTGGCCAAGGAGTCCTTGAGATTTATTTTGCTGAAAGAGTGTGACTCTAATTGTTAATTGCCTCAGAGATATATTGTGCTTGTTGGAGGTGCAACCCTGCTTGGCAGACAGGTTATTCACATGGGGGTTCAGTCTCTTACACAGTGGAAGCCTAGCTGCTGAGTGTGAGCCATCTTTCTTCCTTTCACCGTGGATACTTTCCACTGACCCTTTCAGTTCAATTTCATTATATCATCAGTGGGTGCCAAATTCTATGCTCTTTCCTATTTTCAAATAAGCAACCTGAAGGTGAGTATGAATTTGCAAATGCCATGGAAAACAGTTCCAATGTTCAAATAATTGCAAAACTGTAATATTATCATCTCCTTGCTGCTCCTGATTATTTCTAGGGGGGTAGTATTTTCAACCACAGTCAACATACTGAGTCATTGTGCCTGGTTCTTTCTGTGTAATTAAGTCACCGACCATTAAGCTGAACATACAACCTGTTTGCTGCCTGCCATTCCCATGCATAATTAGTTCCATCAGTAGTGGTTTCATCAGTAGCATCAGTGATACCCTTGAGGCTTTGTGTTCCAGACAGCTAATGAAATGGCACTGCTGGCTGCCAGGCAGTACAGAAGGAGCTGTTCATCTCAAGAAAGCAGCCAGCACATCTACTAGGGCCTGCAGGTTAACAATGGGTCATGCAGACTAGGTGGATTTAACATTGAGGTGCCAGGTCATATTGACTAAGGAGAGAGGTCATTTATGGCTCAGGTCTAGACTTTCAGCATTTATAAAAGAAAGTTGAACACAGTCACACAAAAGGAATCCGTTTTTTCCTTCTTTCTTTCTTTCTTTTTTTTTTTTACACTGGCACACAGATCATCCCATTACTTTCCATTGACTGCTTTCCTACCAATTGATTTTCACACATCAACAGGGGAGCCGTGATGGAGAATAAGGTTACTAAGACTTATCATTGGATCTCACCACTTTAGAAATAATGAGGTTCCCTTTAAAGGGAGGTGAGGTGAGGACAAGTGTGAAACACGTGATGGTAGACTAGTGGAACTAATTTATTCGAATCACCGTCCTCATTTGGGTGATACTGGTCTACAGACAGCCATGTGCACTATCTCATTTGGTAATTCCATATCATGCTGTTCATTTTTCTGATGAGAAAATAGATGCACAGCAAGGAGAGGACTTGCCTAAGAGATATAGCAGAGGGAAGGGTCTTGTCTTTGCTCCCTATCAATTCTGCAGGCCCTAGGTTACATTGTGGATGGACTTGATATGAGTTTTCCAGAATGCTCAGCTCAGTGGAACTCTACACCTAAGGGATGTTGTTTGTGGTTATAAAAAACATAGCTCCTCAAGGATAAGAACTTAGCATATAATGTCTGGCTTAGAGCTGATTCTTAGTAAATGTTTAATGAACTACACTAAGTCTTGAGTTTGAACTAAATTACAGAATTAGCATAGCCCTGAAAGTTCCAGATGATCAATCCCAGAATCCATCCATTTCCATATCACACTGACTTCCTGTGTCTTCCTTTTATTCTTGACAAATATTTATTCAATAACTATGACATGCCAGGCAGTTTTCTATGTTAGAATCAGATGATGAGAAAGCAGAGTTCTAGCTCTCATGGAACTTGCATTCTTATGAAGAGACAGATGTTTTATATATAAGACAAAAGGTAAGCAGTATAGGTCAGGAATCTTCATGGTGGATCAAAACTCAAGGAAGGCTATGTCACTATATCTAAAACAACAAATAAAATAAAAATAAATTCACACCGATATTAAAAAAAAAAAAAACTCAATGGGAGGGATGATCAAGTATAAGCTTCCTTAAAGAAGAAATAACTAAAGAATCATCTGAGGGATGAGTTAGAGTTCTTTTATGAATTTGAAAATTAGGGGAAGGAACTACTTTAAAAAGAGGAAATAGCATGCAAAGGTCTGTGGCTAGAGCAAAACATGGCACAGTTGAAATACTGAAAGGCCAGTGTAGTTAGAACTCCAAGATCAAAAGAGAAGAATGAAATACTTTGGGGGTAGTTTATATAAAAACCAATATTTTGATAACATATTTTAAAAATAGACAGTAACTTGATCAGATTCGAGTATCAAAATGTCATTCTGTGTATAGGAACTTTCTGTATGTTTTGAGCAACTTTTTTATAAAACTAAAACCGCTCTAAACAATAAACTCTCCTGTACACTCTGGCTGTGGTGTACAGGATGGAGCAGAGTGGGAGGAGCATACAGTTTGAAGACAAACTAGGAAAACATTGCAGTTCTTCAGGACACAGGGACAGACACTGAGCTGAAGGACCCTCCACTACAAAAAAAGTCAGGGAGAAGAGACAAGAAATGGTGACTGAGAGGCATGGACAGTGAAGGAGGCTGAACACCAGCAAAGTGTAGTGTCATCAGGGCCAAAGAAAAAATGTGTATCATAAAGAGACCAACTGTGTCAAATGACTTCAATAGGGCAATTATTATGAGTATTGAAATATAAGCACTGGATTCAGAAAAATTAGATCTTATTTATGACACTAGTAAGAAAAAGTCTTCTGAAGGGTAAAAAGAGATTGGGTGAAGACAGGAATCAGAAAGGGTGTAGAACAAAATCTAGAGGAGTTTCTGAGTTGATGGGGAATGTGAAAAGTGTGGTAAAGAGATCATTTTATAAATCAGAGGAATAATAGCATGATTGGGTATTCTTTTTTAAATGGAGCATGCATAGGATTAATTTGCTCTTTTCAGTAAAAATGCCAGTTCCCAGGCTACACTTTGGAAACCTGTGGGAATAACACAATATGGAAGTGAAAGCTACATAACAAGAGGGAAAGGGTATAGTCAGTAGATTGTGGTTCTGGAAAACATGGAAGAGGATGGAGTTGAAAACCTGGCAAAGGACTGGATTTTTGAAGGAGAGGGGCAGTTTCTCTGTTGTAATAGAGGAAAAGAGGAACTAATGGAAGATAAAACAAGTTCCATATATTTGATATCAGGAAATTGAAGAAATAGCCACAAAATTGAGTTGGCAGGGAGGTTATCTATGGGAGAGAGGGAGATCAAAAATCAAAATCAAAATGAATCAACTATTTGAATGATAATCAATTTTCATCAGTTATGTCCACGTGAAATGAGTTATTTATCTTTCAATCAAAGAACCTATTATGAGAAATCATAGCCCATAGATTGGAGCCAAATAGCCCACAAACAGTTTTGTCATTATCTCCTCTGTGTTTCCTGTGAGCAAGTGACACATCAGGAATAATGAGTCATGAGAAAGGCAACGTGACTGGTGCTGAAGAGATGAACCCCGCATCATGTCACGCCCCTGTGCTAATCGTTTTCCAGAAGCCTTAATTGCCTGTCTTGATACTACTTGCTCCTCAGTATCCTGAAAGACAAGTTGGTAATTCACCACAGAAAGCTTGGGCCACTGGAAAAGATGTATCCAGAGCTCCCTTTGGCTTTCTGCCCCAGACTAGACATGGCACAGCAGTGTGTAATTCATTAGCATACCACTTTAACAAAGAGTTTGTCAGAGCCAAATAAAGTTAGCCTTGATTTAAAAGAAAGAGTAAAAAGAAAGTAACACTAGGGCTAGATGTCTGGTCTATTTCCTTTAGGCAAAATGTTAACAGCAAAACAAAAACCTATGAATAAAATTAAATCCAAGGTCAGTTTTCAGGAGAAAGTAGCTAGATTTTTGGACAGCACCCCTTTCTGTTTCACATCTTCTTAGTGAATGCTTTGGTGGCTAAATCATTCAACCTCTTTGATCTTTAAGAAAGTTGGAAATGGAATTTTGGATTGCAAAGTGATACACATGTCCCAAGGTGTAAATTTCTGCTTCTTCCCTTGAGGACTAGGATGAAACCCAAGCAGTCAGTGACAACCTGATGGGGAGTTTGCCCTAACACAAGAAACCTCTAGAAGAGCAGGTAGGTCTCATTTCCTCTTTGAATTCAATTGTGAGCTGAGTTCTGTTTCTCCAGAAAATAAATTTTGAAGTTTTAACCCCCAGTACCTCAGAATTTAAAATTCTAAATTCCTAAATGTGGAAATAGGCCCAAAGAGGTAAGTAAGCTGAAATGAAGTCACTAATTCAATATAATTATTGTCCTTCGAGGAAGAAGAAATTAGGACACAGCAGTGACTAAGGTAAGATCATGTGAAGGCACAAGGAAGAGGTGAGGATAGGAGCTAAGGAGGGGTCCTTCTGAAGAAACTCACTCTGACACTACCTTCATCTTGGACTTCTAGTAGATGAATTCTGAGAAAAAAATTGAAGCAACCCATTTTTAGATACTTTATTATGGCAGTTTTAGAAAATTAATAGCCACTCCAAACACTCTCTGCCCATTCCCCCTTCTTGTCACAGGTCCTCTGACTGTTAGCACAGGACTCAGTGATATGCCAGCTTTAGGCTTTTTTTAGTGCTGGGTATGGAGCCCAGAGCCTCACACATGACAGGCAAGCCCTCTACTGCAGAACTACACTCCAGCCCTGCTGCAAACTTTTGTCACCCTTACTTATCAACAGTCATCTTACTGGACATCATTTTGTTTCTTCTGATATATGCCTTTTCTCATGGAATTTGATTTCCCCTTTTCAATCCCACATCATTTGTAACCTATTGGTTGTTCACTGGCCATCAGCTTGCTCCCACACACTCTTTCTCTAGCTATGATAAGCTCAAAGACCCTCCATGGAAGAAGAACCACCTGGGGACTCACTTTCATAATAATAGCAGCTGACATTTGTTTAGGACTTCTCCATCTATTTTCTGGATTTGACTGCGAGGCCCTTTTCAATTATTGTATGAAAGAGGCAGGTAAACACAAACAGCTTGAGAATGCATAATTAAAACCATGCCACAAAGAATAAGAGGAAAAAACACATTTATTTTTCTGGCAAATAAGTTGTTACTATATAGCCTCTGTCAATGAAGTAATAAGAAATACTGTTTGTTTTACTGTTAATGAAGGACTAAGGAATGAGGCAATGAGGACTCTTTTTGAAGAGTAAAGAGTGTGTGAAGTTAATGAACTTCTCTAGTCTCCAAGCTCCTAAGGCCCTGGGGAAAAAAGTTATGATTCTGATAAATAATTCAGAGTTGGAAGGTTCTTCTAAAATCCAATGCAATCATTCCATAGAGATAAAAAAGTGAGGTTCAGTTTATGTATTAATTCAATAAGCATGCTTTGGGCATGTACTATATGACTGTATTCCATGAGGCACTGGTAAAAAAGATGTCATCTCTAGTCTTAAGAACTTCCAAGAAAGAGAAGAAAGAGAATACAAATAATACATGAAATGTTAGTACCAAGAAGAGAGGAAGGAAATGCAGAGTACACTGATTTTTAAACCCATAACCTTATTTCTACTTGTCATCCTTATTTCTCTTAACTCTTGAATATTTGGCTTCTGTGGGATCAAGATAATAAACCGACTCATATTCTTTCTGGAATATGAAGGTTGCAGTGTGTGGTGGTTTTGTGGGCTCAGATGGATATGAGTCTAGTTATAGTATTTATTAGGATTGCAAATATAAATTTGTACCACTGGTTGACAGGAGAAAACATTCTATCTATCCATCACAAGTCATATTAAACAAGCTGTTATATGTACAGCCTGGCACATATCAGTACAAGGCCTGAAATATGTTTTAGTAAACATTAAATAAGAATATCATGGAAGTGTTTCTCATACTGAGGCTACAGAAAAGTGGGGCAGGGCGATATTTAGAATAAATGAGTGGTAGGTGAAATAATCTATCCCTCTCCGAGTAAATGTTTGTTCATTTCATTTTTTTTTTTTTTGCCTGAAAACAAAGTATTTTCATTTTCTGTGAGATACTTAGCATTGTAAGATGCTAATGAATATTGTAAAAATAAGAGTTTGGAAGATGCTTGAAGGATATTTAAACTTTAAAGGGATGTTTTCATCTCAGAATACTTATAAATAGCTCCCTGAATTTGTGTGGACTGAACTAAGTATGGGAAATGGTTTTCATGCTAAGCACACCCAGGCTCCTATTAATGGTATTCATTATTTTAAAAGCCACATAAGAGATTTCAGCTCTTGTCAGAATCTAGAGTCTAATAAGCTAAGACAAAACTAAAAAGAGACTTTCAGCTTGGTCACTAACACTTTTTAGGTTTATGATGATTTTTTCCTCATAAAAATATTCAGAGATTTTTTTTTTCCAAATAAAAATGTTGGCACACAATTTCTGAATCATGATTTTGAGGCAGTGGGTGATGCCATGGCCTGGAGAGACAGGCTGTCTCAGAGTTCTAATTCTGGCTCTGGTGGCACCAGTGGGGATTAGTGATTTATATTCATATCTTCAGTCCTCTTTTCATAGGTTTGCTTTTTTTAATCTAGCTATGGCCCATGGACCAAATCTGGTCCACTGCCTCTATTTTACATTTTTAACTGGGAAAAAAATTGGAACAGGAATAATATTTCTTGATATTTGAAAATTATATGAAATTCACATTTCAGTGTCCATGAATAAAGTTTTATTGGAACACAGCTATACACATTTGTTTAGTTTAACACAGCAGAGTTGAGCAACTGTAAGAGACCTTATGACCTGAAGTCTAAAATATTTACTCTCTGGTCTTTTCTAGAAAATGTTCTTGTCCCTGATGTAGCACATAATAATGGTGCATGGATCAGCTTGTCTATAAGAATTCTCATAGGGCCACTTCTCATATGTGATCATATGATCACAACTTCAATTTCTTCATAAATGCCCTAAATGCCCATTGGTCAAAATGACATTAGCCAGAATTTCAAAGGATTAAAAACATTTAAAAAATGTTCATTGTATCATGTTAATAGCTTCTTTCAAATGTATGTTTAAAGGTATTTTTAAGTAGGAAGGGAATTTGGAAACAAAAATCCCCCAAACTTTTTTTCTTTAAAAAATAAAAGAATACATAGTAGCTAAAAACATACTGATTTTTGCCAATGCATTTATTTAATTCATGTTCAGGACCACTTGTGTATATAGAATTACATTTTCATACCATAAACAACTCCTACTCACATTCTCTAAATGATCTGCACACATTAAAACTGAGCAAAAACAAAACAAAAGTGAGCCAAAAAAGAAAGAAAAAGGCTGCCTACAGACTTAGGCAGACAAAAAAAGAGATTGTCACAGTTGCTTCTGGATAACAAATATAATTGCATGGATTTTAGCTTAAAGTACTAGCACAAAAGAGAAAAAAAGTTAAGATAAAGGGACTGTTGTAAAATTAAAATGCCTTAACAGCATATTTAAATAGTGATCAAGAAAATTATCAACTTTTATGCTAAAACACAATTGAAATATCCCTGCATTTTCATATAAATAGAAGCCAAATACTGACTGACATTTTTAAATGACACAAGTTAATGTATTCAATGACTTTATTTGTTAAACCCAGAAGAAGTTGCAAATACTGAGATTGATGGTAAACTTCCATTGCTGATGTTCCATAATTATTTCAAAAACTCAAAAATTGGCCAAGCATTTTTCTTTCCCAGAGACACCCATGAATATCTGTCAGAACTATTTATTTCTCAGTTGGCTTATTGCATAACACAGCTGCACTGACCATCAAAGTGGGTTCAAGTTTTGGTAAATTAAAAATTTTATAGCCTCCAGGCAAATTAAATGCTCTATCCAGGAAACACTATGTTGTAAATGCATGAAATAGGTTTGTGGGCTTACGTACTCATAAGGACCAGGAAAAGAACAATTGAATCAGAGATAAAAATTTAACTATGAATAGTATATAAGGCAATTAAAAATAATTGTGAAAAATGTGTAATGTTTATGTATGCATAAACATAAATCCAATGCATATATAGGAAATAAAGAGTGAAATATAGAAATAGAGATTAAGATCACAAGACAGAGATTAATATAGTATCTGGTCCCAGATATATATTATTACTCTTATTATTATTGAATTTGGGAAGATTCCAAGCACTCATAAATGTGTACATTTTGCTAGGTATATTTACATTTCTGGAAAAAGGATCTATAGTGCATTTATTAGATTCTCTAGACACCCATGTCATTTAGTCCTTATGAAATCCTTTGGAAAATAATTAGAATAAAAATATTTTTATTGAAATTTACAGAAGTAATATGTAATTGTCTGAGGTTAGTGGAAACAATTACCATAGTCATGGCAAAAGTGGGATGAATAACACCTTGTCCTTTTATGAAAGGTTTAAATTTGTTCTCAGGCAGATAAAAAAATCACATGTTTATCCTTCAAAAATCTCTTTTCTTTCTGTTTCCATAGCTACTTCTACAATTTTTGTTCCCTTTTCTTCTACATTCACCTCTTCTCTTCTTTCCCTGGGAGAAGGAAAAGGGTAACAAAACTTACCCAATCTAATTATTACTGATTTGGGGCACTGGGCTGAGATGGGCTTTGAGGGTAATACTTGCAATTGCCCTTGCAATTGGATCTTGGCTTGTTTGGTAGACTGGTTTCTAACATGATTAGCATCAGGTGTGTTCATTGGTGACTAGACACTGAGTGGCCAGCATGTGGAAGGAGCTTGTGAAGAAGCTGAGAACAATTTCAGCAATATTTACTCCATAATGAGAACTGGACTCTAGAGTGTAATTGTTTTCAGTGGGAAAAACATTCCACATGGCATCTTCTTTTGCTATAGTTATTAACGTGTAATTAAGGCCACCATTGGCAAGTTGTTTCTCCCCAACTTTTCATCATTACATAGTTGTGACCTTAGAAAAGGCCTTTCAAAAGAACTATAGGTGTGCATCTTTATCCAGTGTCTGTTTTTATGATGAGCTTAAACAAAATATTTGCAAATAAGGAAAATGCCTATGGTCACCTCAAGTACCAAAATTCTCATCCTTAATGGATGAGCTGAGATAAGATTCCAGTGTATTTATTTCAGTTCAAAAAAACAATTTCACACAACCACACAACCATATTTCAGAAAATATGCTTCAGGTTATAATGTACTAATGCCTCATTTAACTCATTTAAACCCTCCAAATGATATGTATTATATATATAATTTTACTCTGATCTCCTAAAATGTTACCTATAAATCAGTGATATAGAATTATACATACTCCTTTTTCCAGCCTCGACCTTGGACCCTAAAGCCTCCATGATGTTGATGCCCAAGATGAATCAGATTGCCATTCATGAACTCCTTTTTAAGGAGGGAGTAATGGTAGCCAAGAAGGATGTCCACATGCCCAAGCACCCAGAGCTGGCAGATAAGAATGTACCCAATCTTCACGTCATAAAGGTCATGCAGTCTCTCAAGTCTAGAGGCTATGTGAAGGAACAGTTTGAAGGAACAGTTTGCATGGAGACATTTCTATTGGTACCTGACCAACGAGGGCATCCAGTATCTCCAAGATTACCTCCACCTGCCACCTGAGATTGTGCCTGCCACTTCACGCCATAGCCGACCAGAAATTGGCAGGTCTCGGCCCAAAGGTCTGGAGGTGGAGCGACCTGCAAGGCTCACAAGAGGGGAAGCTGACAGAGACACCTACAGATGGAGGGCTGTGCCCCCTGGTGCTGACAAGAAAGCTGAGGCTGGGGCTGGGTCAGCAACCGAATTCCAGTTTAGAGGAGGATTTGGTTGTGGACATGGTCAGCCACCTCAGTGAAGTTGGGCAGGATTATTTCGTTTTGAATAAACTTGTAGCCAGAAAAAAAAAAAAAAAAAAAAAAGAATTATACATACTCAAACAAATCATCCCCAGAATACATACCTACATATAGGTGCACTAATTCATGTTAGCTTTTTGACTTTAATCAAACTACTTCTCTGTGTACTAATTTCTTCTTCTGTAGAATGGAGATAATAATATTGATTGCCTCATGGAGTTGAAGACAGGATTAAATAAAACTGTACTTCTAAGAAACCTGGAATGTTGTCTGGGATACAAAAATCTAGGTACAGATGCAGTTATAGATACCATAATGCCCACTGTGTGACTCTATCTAGATCCCCAGACTGATGTGTTACCTGCTAAAGGCTCACAGAGTCCTCATGGGAATTGTTTTCCTGTAAGGAAGAGAATTGCTTTACCTGAATTTATCTGTCGTCTTTGGTCCCAACCAAGAACTGACTGACATCAGGAAACAAAGGCCCAACCCTGCAGTTTGGAGTAGCCCTAAAGGGCATTCAAGTCTCAGAGCTCCTAATAGGATCAGATATGACTTCAGTTAGATATCATCATGAGCTAGCTTCTCCTGCTCCATCCTGCCTTCCTCACTCTCTCACACATGAACTATCTCCAGATAGCATGCCCCACTAATTATTCCAGCACAATCTTCACCAGAATGTGCTTCCTGGGAACTCAGTTAAAAATTATAGATAGATATAAATAGAAAGTTTCCTCTGCATTTTCCTGCAATTGCTGCCAAGACACAATCCTGAAGAAAAAAGTAATCCCGATATGCTAAGTTGAAAACACCAGTGGTGGTGTGCTTAGCCACTTCCCTACAGAGTATACAGAGAAGGAAACCCACCTCTAGATCTCATTATAAAGTGAGATCTAGAAAACAGGAACTGCTACTTGGAGAAATCAGTTTTCAAGATAAATATTTTTTGAGGGGGAGGGCAGGGATTTCTCCCATCTACTAGAAAAAAGTCAGGAAAGCACAAGAGCATTGCTTGTAAATTTTGAACTGTGTCGGAAGAGTCACTCACTCCTTCACTAAGTTGAGGAATCCTATGTTCTCTGAAGTTTGGCAGGCCATTGACCTTGCTGGATGCTGTAGCTGATCACCATGAACAGAAGGACAAGTTGAGAGAAGCAGCAACAGGGGAACAGGCTGCTTTTCCATTACTTGGCAGGCCAGGGAGCATGAGTGTTCTGGTAAATAAATAAGCACAACAAAGCAGCTGGTCTTGAAGGTCTCATGTTACATTCCACTCAAGGACCATCTCCAATGTGGGAGTAACTTACTATGTGAAGTAGATTACCAATTGCAAGGTCATGGTAAAAGCCACAAATAAACCCCATGGAAGTGTTAACATTTGGAAAGGAATGCGATGAGCAGTCAGTGTGAAGGGGCTGCACCCAACAATAGCATCTGTGTAGGAAGAGTTCTGTCTTCTTCCATCCTTCTCTCCGTCTCATCATCAGAGAGGAAAGCAGAGAAGTAGGAAAGGGAAGTGTGTGAGGAATCTCTTACCACTTCAGCCACCAGAGCCACAAAGAGGTCTTTGCTGTACCAGGGAAAGAAATGATCCTACACAGCAGGAAATAGAAGTTCAACATAGCAAAGTGGATGTCATATGACTGAGATTCCTCCGTAAACATGATAAATACACTTCAATAAAAATCTGTTCAGCATCTCGAATTACATTGTCCTAGTTGCTAGGGATACAGAAACAAGCAAGAAAGATACATCCTACCTAGATGGAGTCAGGTACAGTCCTTTTTCTCTTTTTGCCTTTTTCAGTCTGAATCATTTTCTTTTTTCCTTTCTGACAAAGTTAAGGCATCATTACTTCATTATTTTTTATTATGTTTTTAGATCACCAGAAGAAAATCTCTACCGGAACACATTTTAAGAAGCAAAAGAGACTGCATTTTCTTTCTTCAAGGACTATACATTAAAGATCTGCCAACATTTCTTTCTCAACCACATTTCCCAAAAGCTTAGTACTTGGCTGTAAAAGTTCCCTCCATTCTAAAATTTGGGATGTCTGACAGTAAAGTCTTCAAAATTGCCAATTTGGCTGATATCTTTTTGAATAAAAAGTAGGGAAATTGGAAAAAATTGGAGTGAAATGCTATAAATCATGGCAATATTCAGAGAGAAAATTCTTTATAGGGGATAATGAACCTATACAAATTAACCCTAAATTATGGTAGATTGTTTTTGCTGATAGATTTTTACAAAAGTCTAAAACCTGAATAGAAATATAATATATGAACAAATATAAAAAGTGGTATACAAAAAGCTGAGATCTTCAATTCTGTTGAAAATTCTTCATTTGTATTATTTGCACATGGTTATCCTTTAGTTTCATAGTACATTTCAGAATAAAACAAAATAAAAAACAAAGAATTCCTACTATAGATGAATAATTATAAAGCAATACAGTGCACATGTTGATAAGTTATATGCTTACATAAATAGTCTGCAAGCATATAATGCTAGGTTGTATAGCAAAAAGCTTGCTGTTGGTTTTTGTCACTTTGGTAGGAAATCATTATGGGCTGATGAGATTAAAGAATTTAATATCCTCCTATTCATTCATGTATATTGGGAATTAGACTTAAGGTGTTTGTCCATAAAAACAGAGGTGTGTTATGTCTGTAAGTATGATTTTGAGGACAGGTTTTCAGAAGTGGCATTTGAGAGAATTCTACCAAGAAAGTCAAGGTAGGATAAGTATGTATTATGTAGGTAGGAATACAGAGGGGTCTGTGCAAAGTACCAAACCACATTTCTGTAACTTCCTACCTTATACAAGTTCTGACATATGAAAACACTCTGTTGTCACTGCCCCAGTTTCCATGTTAGACTTCCACATGATTGGAAAATATTGTCTAATCATTCCTTTTTGCAAAGATAAACCAAATGTCTTGCTATCCCTAGATAATTTTGTGTTTGCAAAATCTGATGAAAACTGAAACAGATCCCTACATTCATATACAAGTACACAAGTATTTGCTGGATATGCCTTCCTGATTCAGTTATATCAGTAAAGCCCCGGTGACCAAGATTAATAACACACACTATGTTCTCAGTATGGCAGTGCATGTTTTCAGCTCTTCTTCAAAGACTTATTTGGCACAGTTCTCTTCACAGTTAATAAAATGTTTCAAAATTATAAAACCTAATTTAGAAGCTACTACTTTAACACATTGCATTAATAATTCAGAAAACATCTTTTCAATGAACTATGGCCATACAATATTTACCTCCAGAATCACAGCAAATTTGAATTTTCACCTGAAATGTTTTTGAAACCATAACCTTCATATTTTATATTACACAGTCTTAAATTTTGCCTATCAAAAGCCATCATATATTTGCATTGCCTGTGAAACATATGCCCTGGAATAGCAGTATTGGAGAAGTTTTATCCTTAATTTCCTGGGCTTGAAGACATAGCTCTCTTTGAAACTCTGTTGAGAATGTTCATCTATGTTACATTAGAACTTCTTCACCAAAAGCTGAAATCTCTATGCAGCTAGCAGATCAAATGGGAAAGCAGACTTCTAGTATTATAGGAGATGAAAAGTCAAAGCCATCAGTTTAATACCACGATGGTTTAAAAGCTGACAGGCACTGATGTTTGAGAATAAGTAGGGAAAGAAATTTCCTCTACTGATACTTCAAAGACTTAGCAACATCTGGAATCTGGTTCCATACGGATATTCCACAAAGAAGTCAGGATAAAAGGATTTTAATAGGGCAAACAAGATTCAGGTTTCCTACAATATGTTCTCCCTGGGGTGAAACAAATAACACGATGCATCTGACTAACCTTTCTGCACTTCAGCTGCATTAATTAACATTTAGTCATGGATTCCATTGTGAGCCAGATGAACTCAATGTTACAGCTGTTTTCATTGAAGGGAAAAATATGCCTTCACATTTTAGATTCCCAGCACTTCAAAATCTGGAAAAATATGTTTTATTGACTGCCTTTGTCCCAGCATTATGGATATGAATTACACATTATCCAAATAAATTCATACCCACCCTAGGCTGTGATTCTGTTGATATCAATATCATGTAAACTGGATCAGCCAGAGCCAACACTATAAAAATCACATTTTTAACTCGTTTCTTCTTATGTTAAGGGATAAGGAAAGAGTGAAGAACTGATCAAAGAAGGAGATCATGGCCTTGGAGAAATTGTTACTGGGTTATTCAACAATGTAAGTGTGGATCGAGTACACTAAGAGGGACTGCTGCAGATAGCTAGGGAAAATGAACAGATGTTACAAAAATTTAACTGCAGAATCTGATGAATTGTCAGAGACCTCCCCAACTCTACCAGCAAGCCAAACACGTGGAAATGGTTGGTTTGGAGCAAAGTTGAGGTACAGAACTGTAATACTTGGTCAGTCATTGAAAAAGGGTTTTTTGGTTGGTTGTTTTTTTTTTTTTTTTTTTAGCAAAAACTCATTTAAATAAGATGCAGTTTTGTGTAAGGAAATAGGTCAGTGAATAAGCAAGGCAAAGTATTCTACCCGTAACATCCTATCCTGAGATCACTGTAAGATCAAGCTTAGATCCAACAATCCCTTACAAGTACTGGGTCATGACTTCTGGTCTACTGTGGAGTCTTGTGGATGAATGGAAATTCATTTGTCACATGGCCATGAGTATGTGCATCGTGCACATATACATGTATCAATGCACAGACCAGAAGTCATTATCTCTGTAAACACTAACCCGATTTGATATTCACCTTAATGTTCTCACTGGTAACTCAAGAAGACTAAAACCTGTCCAATGTATCTTTATCTTTACCAACATGGAATGGCAAAGATTTAATCAAACCAGAAAAAATACCTTACCTGGAACTACTTCAAAAAGGAATTTTCCTGGATTTTCCTCATTGCAGGGATGTTCAAGGACTTTATTTCCAGGCAGAAAAATAGTACCCTGTGAACACAAATTGCCCACACATCAACACAATTGCAAGCACCGCCTGTCATCTCATTCTCATCATCGTTGTCAATGAACAGCTAAGGTGCCTTGATAAACCAGTACACAATAACATGCATAGACTGTTTATGTTCCTGGTAATCAAATGTCATGTGTGAGAATGATATGCATTCAACATTTAACAAATATTTGTACAGCATCTAATGTGTATAAGACACTGTTGAATTCATTTAATTCATTAAAGTATTAAATGAATCCTGTGTGCCAGAAATTTTACTGAGCATTCTGCCAACATCACTTTATTTAATTGAATAATAATCTTATGAACCAGGTATTGTTTTTCTCATTTTACAGTTGTGAAAAACAAGATGGGGACATTAGATAACTTAGGCAAAGTTACAATTAGTATTCTGTTGTGCTGTAGTTAGTTAGCATCTCCTCAAAATTAGAAATTTAATCCCAATGCAATAATGTTAGGATGTGGAAGCTAATGGAAGGGAGGTATTTAGGTTACGAGGACTCCACCCTCATGAATACATTAATGTTCATTATAAAAGGAATTGAAGCTGCAAGCTTGATGTCCTGCCTTCTCTAACCTCTTCTTTGCCCTTCTGCTAGAGGACGACATAGCAAATGGGTCCTGACCCCTTGATTTTGAATTTCTCTGCCTTGAGAACTGAGAGCAAATATATTTCTGTTGATTATAAATTACCCAGTCTCAGGTATTGTGTTAGAGAATGGAGTAATACATTTTGAACACCCTTTATCTTTTCTGTTAGATTTATTTAGTGTATCATTCCCATCAATACCAAGACATATATAAAAGTCTCTCCTATTAAAAATAAATACTGACTCCACTTGCTCCTTCAGGCATCATCCTATTTCTTTCACTGTCTACCAAAGACTTTCTATACAGAATCTATTTCCTCATAGTATTCACTGAAACCTAGTCTGTACACCCATAAATTCCATTTACAGGACTCTCACATGCTGCATGCTTGACAATGTTCAATCCTCTGTGATCATGATGTCCTAGGAGCATTCAGCTACTGACCACCTTCTACTCTTGGTTGTTTGGTTTTTCCCCAGGTTTTTCCATTACTTTTGTGTTGGCAGATCTCTTCTGACGACTTTAATTCACCTTATATTAGAGTTATTCAAAGATTTATTCCAACAATTCCTTCTCTTCTGTTTTTTTCTTTCTCCATTCTATCATCACAACCATGCCTATAACTTCAAATGACAACTACCATTCAACAAATATCAGATTAATGTTTCCCACCCAGGACTTGCTAAGCTTCAGAACTTCATATCCAAGAGCTTATTTGACATTTATATCAAAGATATTTTAAGCTCAACTTACTCAAATTAAAATGCAACTAAGTCTAGTTTTCCTTATGTATTCCCTAGCCCAGTGACAAACCATCTTTCAGTCAGTTGCAAAATCTGGAAATGTAGAACTCATCTCTATTCTACTGTAGCTTTACTACCACCACTCCTTTGTGACAATCATCCCTCATGAAACATGTTTCAAACACCCCTTCACTGGATTCTACACAATACTCTTAGCATCTTTCAACCCTTTTTTATTAAAAATGCAGTCAAAGTAATCTTTACTAACAAATTTGTTATATAGCAACTTTCCCACTAAAAAAAATTTAGTGGCTTTAATTTGTTCTAGAACAAAGGGCTGAATGGTCTGACTCCACTCATGTTTTTGAGATAATTTTTTTGCTCTTAAACTTTTGTTGCTTTCTCTGGTTTTTCCATGATCCAGCTAACTGATTTTATATGAATGGTATCATGCTCCCATTTATATTAGGACAACATTCTTTCTCTGGTTATTTGATATTCACTTTTCAAATTAACGAAATCTAAAATACACTTGCATTGATTCCTAATTTATCCTCAATGGCTAACATTTTACCTGGCATGCAGTTTGTTGACACTAAAGAAGTGTATGGTTGAGAGAATGATACTTTCAGTTAAAGAGAGCCAGTATCCAAAATCACACATGCTGGACTCAAGACATCCATGCTCTCGTTCACTATGTTATATTGTCAGTTTTTTCCAGTTTGATAGCTCAACTAGTATTTTATTCAACTCTCATCATACATGGTTTGACATAGAAAATTATAGTCATCAACTATTTCCCTATTTCTGAGCTTTGAGTGATAAAGCATAGGATTAACTAAAATCAAAGTAAGTGTAGGTTACCAGTAGGTTACCAGCATCTCTTTTCCTTTGTTTTCTTCCTCCAGGAAGAAAATTTTCCTATTTCTCTTTTTATTTAGTTTCCTTTGGCTTATGGATCAACTCTCTCTCTCTCTCTCTCTCTCTCTCTCTCTCTCTCTCTCTCTCTCTCTCTCTCTCCCCCCCTCCCTACCTCCCTCTTATTGGTATCTTATTAGTAACCTTTATAAACTATTAAATTATTTGAAGATAATCATCATGATTAAGAATGAACTTTCATTATGTAGGTTTAATCTATATGATTTCTAAATAAGGTGGTAATATTGATGAGTTTATTCTACTTCCTGAAATGATTTTGTGAAGTAATTCTATCTGCAACTTGTGCTAGTTTTAGAACACAGCATTGGAACTTCCAGACACATAGAGCATTCATTTTATGCATACCTGTGTGTACGTGTATCCCTGCTATTAATTCTATGCCTTCAGGCTCTTCTTAGGACATTACAATGTACACATGCCACAGAAGTCACATGTAAACTATTCTCCTGCATACACAACAACTCCACAAAATCCCCAACCTCACTTGGCAATTAGAAGATTCCAAGTAATGCTATCCTTTTTATATATTGCAAGTAGTCACTTCTGAATGAAATTTTAGTTTCTGAATTTAAATTTGACATCATTTAAGTTTTATATTTTGAAATTTCTACAGAAAATTTGTGATATAAAAATAATAGTTGAAATATTGATTATATGTATTTAAAGCAGAACACTGTAATTTACAAATATTTACTATCGTTAATTCCTTATGTCATTCAATAAGTAAAATAATTTGGTTAAAAGAGCTAACTTGATCGCCTTGTTTAGAAACCATGTGATTAAAATCCATCTCTAAAAGAAAGTGTCTGACTTATTACAGTTATTTTCAAAGCATTTAACCATGTCAGAAAATGCACATAATAAAACAATAATCTCTAATTTAACTATGATACATAACTAATATTAACACCAAATACATTTTCCTATATTTTATTTGTGCATATACATATATATATGCATAAAAGTTTTGCAAAAAAAATAAAAATTTTATTGAAAAAGATTTATTGATTATCTGCTTCAAAATTAAAAGTCATACATTTTTATGTCAATGTAACAACTAGTATCATTTTTAATAAGGTGAATTGGAGAGATGTTGCTTGAATTCTTCATTACTATAAAGTGTTCATGGTGTTTTTGTGTTATTATAAAAGAAAAACTAATGAACATCTATGAAGTTAAATATCTGAGTTCCTTCCTAACTTATTTCCTTAATGCAAATACCTAAAAGAGGAATTAGTAAAACTGCATACACTGTTTATTTGCATGGCCTTGGATAATTTCTAGAGTTGCTCTTAATTCACCTTAATTCACCAACCAAAGAAGCAACCAACTAACAAGCAAAAATTATGCCAGTGCCTGAACAACTCAAAAGTAATTTATTTATTGAGAGACTACCATATGTTAGATATTACACCTATAATTATCTAAGGCAATGTGAGATTGTAAAAGAAGCAAATAATAAAATCTATTCTCAATATAAGAATAACAGTACATAACTGTAGAATCAGTGCATGATAAAGAAGGCAGAAAAACCAGCAAACATAAGAAAATTTTAAAGAGTACCAGAAAACTGATTAGTTAGGAAAGATAATATGAAAAAAACAGTTTTCAAAGAACTATGGAGTTTTAAGATTTAGTGAGCTAAGGATAAACTTCCAAAGTGGAGGAACTAACATCAACAAAAGCAGGGATTAGAGACATAGTGCAGAGCACATTTGAATAGGCAAAATATCCATGTAGAAAAGTAATTAGGAAGAAAGAGGATTGGTTATGTATGCTGAAGATGTCCTGTAGAAAGTCTAACCTAGCTGAGGATGTTGCACTTGATATCCATGGCAACGGAGAACCCGTGCAAGTTCTGAAGCAGGAGACTTAAGAACACTGGGTTCTTAAGAGTTTGTAATCACAAAGCAATTAATTTGATATAAGATGGCAAAGTCCAGACCTTCACAAATGAGTCTGTAATAGGAATAGCATACATTTATGTTAGAGATGTATTATGAGAGATATATTTTCAAGACATGTTAAAAAAAACTGACCATAGCTTAACAGGGAACAAAAAAGAAAGAGGTTTCAGAGATGACTTCAATTTTTCTCTTCTGTGTCTTTAGAAGAAAGGTGATACATTATTGATAGAAATCAGGAGTTAGGAAGATTCAAACTTTAAAAGGCTCCTCTGGGAACTTGTACCAAAATGATGTGATATTTTTAATTTTCAGTCAGGTGCTACACTGAACATTATTTTTTTATCATAGGTCTCTCAATATTTTACCCCATGCTGTAGTCTGGATCTGGGATATCCCTCAGATGTTCATATGTGGAAGGCTTAGTCCCCAAAGCAGTAGTGTTCAGAGGGGAGGTTTTTGGGCAGGGGATGGATCACTGGGGCTCATTGCATTAATGAATTAATTCTTTGATGGCATTCTTGGAAGGTGGTAGAAACGGAAGGAGATAGGACCTAGTTGGACAAAGTAGGTCATTAGGGGTGTTCCCTTCTAGAGTAGATCTTGGTTTAGGCTCCTTCTCCTCACCCTGCCTTCTTCTGGTCTCCATGAAGTGGGTATGAGGTACTCTGCTACATCCCTCTACCATGGTGTTCTGCTTCACCATAGGCCCAGAAACAATGGAGCCAGTTGATCATGGGCTGAAACCTCTTAGCCATAAGCCAAAATAAATCTTCCTTCCTTTATGTTGTTTTGCTCAGGTAAGAGATCATGAAAAGCTGACTAATATAGATCCTGAGTTATAAAATAGCCAGAGTATAAGTGCCATGAATTTTCTAAATCAGGGCATATTACCCATGATGTTTAATATACCTCACTGCAAATTTTTGGTAATCAGAGAGAAGAGTCTCATTTATAAGAAGGGAATGTAACCTTTTTGATAGTTTAGCACATGTGGCAACAGTTACATGATAGTAATTAATCAGCATATTCAGAGTTGAAATATTTTTATCCTTGATAAATAACATTTCTGTCAAAAAGAATCTTCAACAAAACTTTGAAATGGGATAATATGACAAGTGAATCTTGTATAGTTTGACAGCTAAAAGTTGGCTAAGGTAACATATTTAAGAACCAATTGGTAATTTGTTTTGAGCTTTAATTGCTATTATTGAGAAAGCTCATTTCTAGTTAATATCAGATAACTGGACCCAAAATACGAGAGCTTATTAGGGCAAGGCTTGATGCTATTGAAAATAAACATGAGGCTCTTTTTCCTTAGTATTTGGATGGAAAAATGCTTGCCTTTACAGTAAATACACACATGCTTTGTTAGTTTCTCAAACACAATGGTGAATTTTTTTCCAGAATGAACGATGACCATGAACATCATAAGGAAATCGGCAGTCTCACCTTGACAATATATGCGTCCCATTAAAAATGAAATTAGGCAGAGGCTTGAAAATGAGATCAAAGTGAAACAAATATGACTCAGTAGGTTTTATTAGAATAACATAAATCAGATTTTTTTTTCTTAAAATCAAGGAATTTTACTCTTTTATTCAATAAATATTTATTAAATAATACTTAGCATATCTGGGCCTTGTCCTAGGCACAGGAAATATAATGGTGAGGAAAGTCAACGAGGTTTTCATTTCTAAGAATTATTCAGGGAAGGCAGAAAATCGAAAAGGCATTGCACATAAGGTCTTGTTATGAACAGGAAACCGGATACTGTAGGCTTCTGGGAGGAAATCATCCACAGGTGCTCTGGCCATGTAGTAATCTTCCCATAACAATGAAGTTGGTGGCTTAGCAAATCTATTCTGGAGTCAGAGTGCCCAGGTTCAAAGTCTCACTCTCCCACTTTTTATTAAGGTGACAGCACACAAAATACTCCTCCCTATTCCTCAGTTTCTTCATCCTTAAAACTGGCATTAAAATAGAGCCTACTTCATAACATCATTGTGAGCTAATATGTGAGAATTTTGAAGAAAATGCCTGGCCTGTAGCATCTATTAGCTGTTTTTAATATTTAAAAATCATCCCCTCCCAGAAGTCTCAAAGATATTTTGGGCCCATCTTTTGCTAATCATCAGATAATTAAATGATTAGAGAAAGGGATTCAGTTTAAATCTGACAACATTATTATCCAGTTGAATAAACAGCTAGTTAAACTAACTAGAAAATTTGAAGTTAGTTTTTACTATCATGTTTGCAGGCTATACTACCCCAAACACATAGACCTCTAAATAACATCATGATGATAAATAGCATAGCACTTGATGTTGACAATGATGATTGCTAATATGTCTTGACTATTACTTTGCTAAACACATTGCATGCTACTTGTATCATGCATATGCCCATGATGCTGACACAGGTATTTCTCATTTAATAGATAAGAAAAATAAAGCTCTAGAAATACCAGGTAGAGATGCTGGCATAGGAGATTCTTAATGCATATTTGTTTGGAAAAAAAAAAAGGAATTAATTCAAGCAGTTTAAAGGATTTTACCTTCGTAATTAAACTTAGGTTACAATTTTAAATAATTAGTTGCTATTAAAGCAGTTTGAGGTTTTATAAATAATCATCAAGCATCTTCTCACCTTCAGAAACTAGTTTCCGGGGTGCAGGCAGGATAGGAAAGAGAAAGGCAAGACTTGAAAACTGGTGCTCTCGTAGTTATCTACCCAAGTGATTCTGTGCAAACTCTTTGAGAAGCACTAACCTAAAAATATTGTTGCAAATTGCCTTATAGAAAAAAATTAGCATAATAATGTTATACACACTGTATGAAATACAGTTTTCCTCAGATAATAAAACACACAAAGGCAAGTAATACATGAAGTATTTTGAATTAGAAGTGACAAACGTGGTAGCATGACACTATTTTATAAGTACCAATGGAAACAAATCCTTTATAGAGATGTCTCATCTAGCTGTTTCATTATTAAACTGCAGATACAGCACTTGAGAACTTGAGAAGTTCTGTCATTCTGGGCTCATTTTAATTTTAAAGTAGCATTTACATAATATTGCAAATATTCACACCCTGGGAGGCATACATGACAGCATTAATTGTGATGGAGAAAAATGTATGTAGTGTTTCAATATAATTCATTTAAAAGATTTGATCATTTCTTTTAAGATAAAAGGCTACCTTACCCCTGTGTAAAATTCCTGTCTGGACAAGACTAAAGAATATGAATTTCTCTCCAACGCAAGTTCTTCTATAGGAACATTCTCCCTGGGAGCTTGTATATTATCATTCTAGCTACTCTGGGGTCACTTCTATTTGTCAACATGTTTTGATTCACTGGAGAATGGAGAATTTCCTTGATTACAGTGGTGGGAGGGGGAAGATTAGAAGGGAAGGAAAAGGAAGATATTATGTTCGTAAAACCAAAATTCTAGAATCACACTCTCAAATTGGTAGAGACCCTTTCTTAGAATTTATCTAATACATGAATCCTTCTTCAATTCAGCATGTGTCCACAACGTTGTTCAACTTACTTTTTTTAATTTTTCTTTTTAGCTACGCATGACAGTAGAATATATTTTGACAATTCATACATGCATGGAGTGTAACTTCCTATTCTTGTGGTTGTACATGACATGGAGTTACACTGGCTGTGTAGTTATATATGAACATAGAAAAGTTATGTCTGATTCATTCTACTGTCTTTCCCATTCACTTCCCCTTACCCTTCCACCCCAATCCAGTGAACCTCCACTTGATGCCCCCTATTGTGAGTAAGCATCTGCATAGATGAGAGAGAACATTCTTAATATGCCCTAGGTCATTGTTCAAAGATTATAACTGGGAGGGGAATAAAGTCCAAATGTTGACACAAAAGCCATGCCCCAACAATTTCCACTTGGAGTGATATCCCTTTTCCATGTTGAATCCTAACAACTACATAACCAAAGGAAAGCTGAAGCATAAATAAATTGAGCAGCATGGAGCAGGAAAAGTGAGGAGATGCAATTTGACCTGGGAGTCGAAGTTACACTTCCTTAACAGATAATAGAAGGCTACACTGAGGTTTATTGGTTCATTTACTTATTCATTTATTCACCAAACAATTCCTACTTTGTTATTATGTGTTGAGAATGCCAAAATCCTTAGGAAAGAATGAAATGTTAAAACAGGTTATCTTTGGATAGTCAGATTATAGATGACTTTGATTTTGCTTAGTTTCTCTAATTTCTTTAAATAGTCACACATATTGCTGCTATACAAAGGAAAAGGCAACAGCAGAAGGCAGGGCTAGATGGGCACATACTGGAACTTATGTCTTAGGTTTCTGCCTTGTGAAAAGGATGAGCAAAGACCATACTAGAAAATATCTTAGTAGGTTCAGTTTGCTAAATTGTGACCACAGGAAGATAGGAGGTCATAATCCCTGGAAAAATTACTTCCTCAGGAAAAGAGTTTATATAGATGTGATAAGTGAAGGCAACAGATAGGGAGATTATCCTGGCTTATCTGAGTGGCCCTAAATCTAATCATAAGTGTCCTTAGAGAACCATGCCATTTGGTATGCCCATAGAAGAGAACACAATATGGTTGCAGAGGCAGAGAAAGGTCAATGGAGCCACAAGCCAACAACTGCTGGCAGTCACCAGAAGCTGGAAGAGGTGAGGACTGGATATTCTCCCTAGAGTCTGATGAGAGTCTGGCTCTGCTTACCCCTTGATTTCAGACACTTTGCCTCCAAGACTGTAAATTTCTTTTATTTTAAACCACAAGTTTTCAATTTGTTACAGCAGCCAAGAAAAACTAATACAACCCCAAAAGATTTTGAAAGGAACCTTTCAATGACCCCCTCGAGAGGAGCCTATAACAGGTTTAAAAGGAGTCCCCCATAAAGTGCTAGTAAGTGGCACCTAACTTTTAATCAGCCCATTGTATTTGGTAAGAACCTACAACATGTAAAGCATTCAGGTGGGTGCAGCCAAGAAAAATCCCTCCTCACCTAGCCCTCTACTCTCAACAGAAGGAAAATGTCCAGTCAGTGGTACATACTTGTTCTTAGGACCCCAGGGTAGGATATCTGTGGCAAGGACAGGAGTCTTTATTTGGAGAGCTTTGAGCATCTGTTGCTAACCCTTCTTGACCTATTACTGGAACTTATGTCTAGTGTACAACAATCTATGCCATTTTACAATTTTTATTATTTCCCAGCCAGGAAAAGAAATGTCAGTGGCGCATAGGGTGGTAAATGCCAAAAGTCTGAAACAAAGTATGGCAGTAGGAGAAAAATAAAAAGAAAAAAAAATAGGTTTTTGGAGTTGGTGTCTCACTGTGAAATAAAATTGTGAAAAACAAAGAGTCAGAACTATAAAAAATGTATTAGGGGAAAATCCAAGACCCTAAAATTAAAGGGTCTAAGAAGTCATTATCATTGGACCAGAAAATTGATGATAAAACAGCCCCATTTAAACCCTTATTTTAATTAACAAATAAACCTTTGCTGTGTTTAAAAATTTAACTGGAAAGAACCTAGAATTAATCTTGGAAGAAACAGTATAATAGCAAATTCTAGAGTACCAAAATAACCAGAAGTGTTGAGTGTAACGATCTTGCAATTTTTTTTACAACCAAGTAAAATTATTTTATAGTTAATTTAATAACTTTCCATATGTTTGAAACTTAATTTGGAAATTTAAACTAGGAGAAAAAAAAAAAAAACACCTCAGCAAGAAGAAAGCAACTTAGGACTGAATTAAACTGCTGCTTTTGACACTGAACGTCCTTTAATCAGATCCTTGTAAACTCATAATAGAGTTTTCATCCTGAAACTTTACCAATATTTTATCTATTTATAGATAAAACTAAAAATGAAAACAATATGTAGAAAAAAGCATTTCAAAAATTGTTGATACTTTTTTTATGCAGATGATTTATTTTAAAATACTTTTTTTTTCTCCAGAATTCTGACTTGGCAAGAATATTACTTTTTTAAAAATATAAAATGAAATCCTTTTTTTGGTACACATTGCTCAGAGTTAATTTACTAGCAGTTTTAATGATACAACTAGTGGTCTCTATATTATTCTAGATATATGGAGGCATGAACTTGGGAATAGAAAACCTTTACGGTATAAGAGCACAAGCACAATTTTTAAAACAAAATTGTTTCATGTTCAGGTCTCTCTGGGAAAGGAAATTGTGTATGTGCACATGAGAATATTACTTGTTTTTCATTAAGTTTGGCCTTCTTGGCAAATAACTACTCTTTTTGCTTAGCAAAATTATGTCAAGGGAAAATATCAGTGACTAAGTCTTGGATTCAATAGTTGAATATTTTTAATCTTGGAAGTTGTATTGATTTTATAGTTTCTTTCACACAATGTTATTCAATATATTTGTTTCTGGCTCCTGCTCCAAGCTAGTCAAATGTCATTGATTTCTTTCCCACTTTAAAAACATTGTGGCTGTTATGTCTAAGATGTGAAGTGCTTCAGTTCCAAATATTCATTTCCACCAGGTCCCCTTGCAGATCAACCAGAGACAATGAGATAATCAAATTCAAATCTGCCTTAATTCAACTAGAGTTAAAATTAATATTACAGTCTCTCCACTTCTCAATACACTGAGTAGGAACTCAGTGTTTTGAGCTGCTTTAGCATTTACTGACTTCCTAAATTAATGTTGCAATCATAATGCACATGTTAATGAAGGAAGAAATGCATAGATCCAGTCATATGTCAATAAATTTGAAAAAAAGGAATTATTAGACAATGTAAATTTCCATGCAATTAGTTAAAATAGGTTGGTACATTTGAAAGTGCCTCACAGACTACTTTAGAACCTCTGGTCAAGAAAGTCCTCTTTGAGCGAAGGATGGTTTAGTTGAGATCTAATTGCAGAGAAAATTCCATGCACATGAAGATGAAGATAATAGCCGTGTCTGGGAGAAAAGCCATGTTGATCAGCTTCAGTTTTGGAAGGGTGTTTGGATTTTATTCTAAATACATTGAGAAGCTATTGAAAGGATTTGAACATAGTGTCACATAATTTGCATTTTTAAAATACTACTCTGGTTATTGAATAGAAAATGGACATAATCTGTAGGAGGGATGAAAGCGGAAGCAGGAACTCAGTAGGGATCAGTAGCCCTGGAGATGAAGATAAGTGAATTATAACATGGTTTGGAGGTAAACAGTTGACAGAGTGCTAGGTGTGGGGCTTCAGGAAAGACAGGAAGTAAGAATAACGCTTAGAATGTCTGAACCCTAGAGCACTGGTGGTACCACGTAATATGAAGGAAAAGTTAGAGGAGCAGAAGAAACAATTTGAGGTGAAATTAAGGAGTCAGCAGAGGCCATTTTCAGTAGAAATGCCCACTCTACATACCAGAAAATGGCAAGTGGAAGCTGAAGAGTGAAAGTCAAGTTCCAGAGACAGAGTCAGCCTGAAACTCTAGTTGCAGTGTCATCAGACTATGAATTGTACATAAAACCGTGAAATTAATTTGGGTAATCAAGGGAGAATGTGTAGCCTGAATAAGGTAGGAGATGCCAAGGTCATCTCAAGGGCATACTTACATCTCGTTAACTACAGCAGAGAGGGAGCCAGAAAGAAGGTCTCAAGGGGGGTTGGAGAAGTAGAAGGGAGAGGCACAGTACTGTGACAGCCATGATGGGAAAGTTACAAGAAATGGTAGTCTGTGTCAGTGTTGCTGCATGGTCAGGCAACCTGAGCCCTGACCAGTGCATGGGTCAACAGAAAGCCACTGCTGAACTTGGCAAGAGCAGTCTCAGTGTAGTGGTAGAAGAGCAAGCCCAATTCCAGTGAATCGAAGCAAGAATCTTCTATGCTGGGAAAGTGGAAACAGACACTGTAGATAACACTTCAGAAGTTGTGACACAATAGAGATATGACAAATGAGTTGAAAACTAAAGAAGGAAGCAAGGACCAAGGAGTTGGTGTTTCCTTTTATTTGATTTTAGGACAGATAATGATAAAGGATATATACGTGCTGCTGAGACCAGCTTAGTAGAAGGGAGGAACAGTAATGCCAGAATTATTTACTGAGAAGTCCTTCCCAGCCAAGCTTTCAGTGCCACTCGGCTATTCATTTTCCATGCTCATGAAGTTCTATTTCTGAACTATTTTTCTCTTCTATTGGTCAATTTGTCAATTCCTGTACCAATACAATTTATTAGTTAGCACATCTTCTTATTTGGTGAAGGAAATTTTCTTGTTATGTTACTCCTCAGAAATATCCTATCAATTTGGCAACTTTTCAGTTCCATATAAAGTTAGAACATGCTTGTTGATTCCTCTCTCCAAAATACCTTGTTGGGATATTTACTGGCATTGCACTAAATCCATAGATCAATTTTTCTTACTATAATGTTTAACCTCCTACAATATTAATAGGATCTTTATAGGATTGAATTCCAACACATAAGTATGCTATATCTCTCTCTACTAATTTATCCTTTTTAAATGTCTTTCAATAAATAATTACAAGTAGTATTTTTTGTAACTACATATGCATATATACAAGTTTGTATTCATATACATGGTATATATATATAATATCTGTATTAGTATATGTTTTGATAGACTTTATATCTTTTGATCCTCTAAAAGACATTTTAAAATATGGTTTGAACTGTTACTGCTAGTATATGGCAACGTATATTGATTTCATATACAACAACCATTTTTAAAATCTTTTATTTGTAAAGCATTTTGTAGATACACATTGTTTGTACATAACAGCAGTTTGTGTATATTCCCTTCCAATATTTAAAAATCTTCTCTCTTATATGTATCTGTTGTGTGCTGACAAAGACTGATTCATAAAATGGTAAGTTAAAGGGATGATAGCAAATATTCTCAAGTCAGCCCCAGATTAAAGAGAATGCTTTCAAAGTGCAGCAGTTAATTATGACAATGGCTAGAGGCTTAACATTCTCTATTATTTTCAGGGGTTTCCTTCGATTCTTAGCTTGCTCAGAATTCTTTGGCTTTGATTTTAACATCATGAAGGCACATTTCCTTCATTTGAAATCTCCTTTTTGTATCATTAAGATAATTGTATGATATTTTTTCATGTAACCTGTTATCATATTAATGATTCTTAAATCTTAACTGAAGCAGAACCAGTTCATTTCCCAGACACTCTTGTGACTAGGTGAAATTACATGCCCGAGTTCTGATCAGCAGAATGCAGAAAAATGGTGTGCTTCCAAACTTAGACATAGAACACCCCATGCATTGTCCCCATTTCTTCCCATCTGTTGGGTTGATTGATGGTATACTTGGATTGTGTATATACATCTGTGTGTATATATATTTCATTCTCCAGAAATATTTCTCCTACACATGCCTAAAGAACATTATAAATTCATGTGGGCTATTTTGAAACTTTTGGGAAACCATATCATAATGCATATAACTTGAAATTTTTAATGATTTTAAGTTTATTACTAAGAAAGGAGAGTGTGTCACTGAGGGAATTTGAGCCCCTAAAATGTCATGGTCTCTAAAAAATGCAAGAATAGAGTCATATGTTGTTTTTCTATCCCCAATAGCTAAGAAGGCACCAGGAATATAGAGGCACAGATAAGAGTTTATTGAATGGAATGAATGAAGCCACTTAATCTTTTGGTAAGTTTTATTATCTGTAAAATAAGGATAATTATAATTATAAGACAGTATATACTTGAACTAAGGCAGAAGATGATTTGGAGATAAAAGTTATTTAAGTGTGTAGAATTTGTAAAACCACAAAATACCATAGCAAAGATAATCTAATTTTGTTCTTTTAATCTCTCAAGAAAACTCGTTTCGTCTATTAATAATAGATATTGAAAGTTAAAACTGGTTTTCTTAGGAGTTCCCTTTTTTCAGAGGAATTCAAACATGACCTGAAAAACCACTTGTTGGGTTGTTAGGAAGGAAATTCTAACAGCTTGTCCTTCAACTTCCTAACCTTTTGCCTCCTTTCCAACTTAAAGGCAAAATAACGTTCAAAAGCAGGAAAGTAAGCAAAATGTGTCCTCATTAGGATTATTTTTCATAAAGGAAGACTGAAGAGTGGGTAGGAGCATAGACAGACAAACAGGTCTTAAATTCTAACTTCTACATGCTAGATATATGACTTTAGGAAAGTTAGTACAAATACCTGCACCCATATTTGCCACAAGTAAAGTAGACCTCCAAAAATATGAAATCTTTCACAGAAGGTGATTTTGACATTTAAAGAATAATGTATGTTAAACATTTATTATAAGTACCTGATACATAGTTAGGGATTAATAAATAGCAGTCATTATTAATATAGTTTTTTTCTAAGTCTAGTTAGGGAGTTTATTGAGTATGGATCCTAGTTTTAGCACTGCATGAACATTATGCATCATTATTTCTATTTAAAGTCTAATATTACTAGCTATGTTGAAAGTGATGACAAACATATATAATGTTACTCAAAGTAACAAATGCCAAAGAACGATTTATGTCTGAACATGATATTGTTTATTGTTGGATAAACCTGTGAGTTTTCAGGGTCTTCTTCCAGGGAGGTTTTTTTTTTTTTTTTTTTTTTTTTTAGCAAATTAGAAAATGAAAACCAGCAAGACTCTGACCTAAAGTCATTAGAGTTCTTAACAATTTCCTCAGCTCACTCACATCCTGTATGCTACCTACTAATAACAGGCAGGTGGAGAATAAAAAAAAAAAAAGCCTATTATTTCCTTTCCTTTCTACAAAAGCAATATAAAATTAACATGCAATTTATGACATAAATCAGATGCTTTGTGAGTACTCAGAGCACAGGGTGCAATAGTCACGCTGGTCTCCTTTTCATTCCAGGTTGAGATAATCAACTTTTATTCTTGTGCCAAAATTGTCAGTGACCTAATTTTTGGATGGGACAATAAATTGTCCAACTTCAGTAATGCTCATTAGAGGTTTTATTTCTTGTTGTTGTTTTTCAAGGAAATAGCTGGTGTTTATACATATGTCCAAGGGGCAGAAACTATTTTCAATAATTTCTATTCTTGAGAAAAGTACACTGTTTATTATTATCTCTGGGTTCATACAGTACTTTCTAAAGATACAAAATCTGAATTTAATATCAAGCTATAGTTTATAATTATTATAATCATTAAAGTATTAAAAATCATCTATTTGGAAATTTTTGTTAGATGTGGTGGAAATGAGAATAGAATAGGTAATAGCTATTATCCTCTTAGTCAAAATATTAATTAGGAATCATAAAGAAGAGTTCCAAATTTCTCTGATAATAAAAATAGAGAAAACAAAAACAATATATTTTTGCATTCTCTTTACCCAGAAAACACTGATAAAACTATTCCTTTGCAGAGGTACATAGCAACGATGTTAGTAAAGGAATAAACAAAATACTATAAATTTAAAATAAGATGCTCATGCAATATTTCAAAAACACATATGTTTAAAGAGCATATGTGTTTCAGTGAAACATGTTTTATGATTAATCTTCAATATATTTTTTAGCTATAGTAGTGATTGTTAGTCATAGAAAAATACTGATTTACAAATGGACTCTATATTAAAGTTCTTTATTATGACAGGTGAATTTTAGTGTGCAAGATGAAATTTTATGTTAGAAACTATTCTTAACCAAAAATTGCCTATGTATGTTCAACAATTTTATTTAGTAAGCCAACAAAATGTATTTTATCAAATTATCTTTTAAATATATCCAGTAATTCAATGCTTGCATTATTTGACATATTTGAGGACCATCTGGGAAAGAACTTCTCTAATGGAATTTTGAGACCAATAGCCCCACACACCTCAGTTGATTTTCTATCTACACATCATATAACGTGAAACTGAAGATACTTTAAATTTTGTCATTTCATCCTCTTACAAAATGTGTCAATTCTGTCTTCATCCTGCTTCTGTCTGACATGCCAGTAAAAAGGAATTTACTACCTCTTGAGGAAGTTCCTTCCAAAATGGTAGCCTCTGATCCTTTCCAAGTCCTACTCAAACCCAGTTGACATCTGGCTTTTGGGAATCTTTGTGCCTTTCCCCCACAGTCATTGGCTGAGATCATCCTCTGTCTTTTCACATCTCTGTGGAGAGCTACCATGCCCACACCAGTATTCCATTCCCTTTGTTTTATCCACTGCCTTGATGGGATCTGTTTTTAACCTACATGAAAGATAAAATTTCCTTCTTGCCAGCTTCATTTGTATGAACAACGACTCAATTTTCTTAACCTTGTTAGGGTCCATGGTTCCCTGGAATTTTGTTGTTGTTGTTGTTGTTGTTGTTGATTGTTACGTACTTGTTTCCTTTTCCTCCTCTACCTTCTCTCATGCTGGCTTCTCTTCTCTATTCTTGCCCACATGCAACCTCAGCTTTCACATGGATCTCAGTGCTGGCCTCACTGGCAGCTTCCTTTTGATCTAAACTTCTGCTAACCTCTGCCCACCCACATCCAACTTCACACAGCCTTCTCCACCATTGTTTGGAACATTTTATGCACTTTTTAGTACTAAAAGTGACCCCAAAAGATCACTTACAAGTTAAAATTTCAGTTTATCTTTTCACGGGCTGGTAATGAAGCAGGAGGGATGGCATTACAGACCCTAGAACTTCAACAGACAAATACAAAGGCCAAATCGCATCAAAATAAGCAGCTGTCGGCATGTTCACAATCATGACAACTGAGGTCAGTTTTTCAAAACTCAGCACCACCAATGCCGTAAATTAAATATGTATTTAATCTTCACAATCTAGTTGTATGTTGTGTAAACAACCTCAATTACAATGTATCAAAATTTACAAACCCCTAGGGCAAACAAAATATTTATTTTTTTATATTGCACTGTAACTCCTTGACAATTTGTGAAAAACAATGGAATAGAGACTAAGTTTTTATTGTTTTGAAAATGTACTTTAATATATAATTTAAATTCTACATAATATTAATATACACTAAATTATATTGACAGAGTTCTGTTAAAACACATTTTGGAAAATCATTTCATAAAATAAATATTGATAAATAATTAGGTTGATGTTCATTTGCTGTGGTAATAGAAAAAGTTGAAATAATCATTTGAAGGTATACACTATTCTAACTTTAAGAAATTGTATCTGTGTAAATATAATGTACATTTGTTTCTTTTAGTGAAGAAAGGGAGAGAAAAAATTTTTAAAACCTTGTTTCACTTCTCCATTTCCTTCTGCCTTTTTAACCAAAACATAGCAGACTATACTTCTCTTTTTAAGTTCCTCCTCACCCTTTATCCTGTGCATTCAGATATGCTAGAGTCAGATGGAGAAAACTTTACTATGTATTAGTGCATTATTTTATGGACATATCTGTTATAACCAGAGAGAGATCAGAGGAAAAACACATTTGCAGGTTGATGAGGAGGAGGAGAAATACATTCCATGGGACTAATGGGCTTTTGGACAATCTTCTTCAGACTGAGAAACTGGATTCAAATCTCTGCTATTTTGTCCATTCAGGCAAGACATGAAGGAAGTGTGATCTGACCACACTGCAGATGGTTTGGATGTTCAGTATTCAAAAAAGAATTTTATTAACTCAATTTCCCATATGTTTTTGGTCAACTGGAGCTTCCATTATATTATACAAACACATACACATCTGTATATGCATCTCAATGTCACTGTAATGTGAGAGTTGACTGGGTTCCTTAATATCTGTCAGGACCACTGGAGAAATTCTCAATCTTAAAAAGAGCAAATTGCAACCAACCAAATTCTGAACAGACAAGCTTTGAAATATATGGACAGACTTAATTTTTTGAGTTGTTCCAAATTCTTAATTTATCTATGTTATTTACTTTACCTTAGGATGCAACCATGCAAAGAATGGTTTTTTAATGAGACAAAAAAAACAAAGGCCAAATGTTTTCTCTGCTAAGCAGAAGCTAATCCATAATGGGAGTGGGTGGGTGAGTACGGAAGAATGAAGGAACTTTGGATTGTGCAGAGGGGAATGAGAGGAGGGGAGGGGGTGTGGGGATGGAAAGTATGGTGGAATGAGATGGACATTATTACCCTATATATATATGTACGATTACACTACTGGCATGATTCTGCACCATGTTCAGTCAGAGGAAGAAATTGTGCTCCATTTGTGTACAATGTGTCAAAATGCATTCTACTGTCATGCATAACTAATTAGAATACTTTTTTAAAAAAAGTTGCTAGTGGCTACTAGGGAATGAAATATAATGGTTTGATAATGTGGCTATGAAGGTAAAATTTTTTTTTAAGTCTAGCATGGCCACAGCAAGAAGAAATATAAGTAGCTGATTCAGGCAGAGACAAGAGAAAGTAGTTACATGTTTTTAGCTCTTCTTTCCATAAAATGCTTTTTAAAATATCCTATATATAGTGAAAGAACAACAAACCAGTGTTGCTCATTCTGTTTATTTCTTACAATGAAATATTTCTTCCTACTCAAGACCAACTTAATTATTTGCAAGAAGGAAACCCCTCAAGAAATAAATATTATTAATTATATCTGCACCAAAATATAAAAGTTTAAAATCATCAAAAATATTTTTTGTGTGTTTTGCCTACTGGAACAAAGATTATAAAAAGGAAATGCTCATACCAGGCATATCTCAAAAACAATTAGAACTGATTTTTAACTTTCCAAAGTAGAATTGTAAAATTAGCACATGTGCAAGGACTACTTCACATCAAATTCTAAGTAATAGAAGTTTATTTTAATGGAATCAGTATAAATTCACATTCCCAACTCAGCTTTCTATCCATGATTGGTTATTCATAGGTACTTGCTCTTCTCCTCCTGCATGTTTAGTAGACCTGGTAAATTGAACATGATCAGAACCGAGCTCCTTATCTCACCTCCCCAGTCACCATCACCACCAATTCCTGTTCTCCCTATAATCCTGCCTCATTTCTGTTGATGTCAATTCTGTCCTTCAGGGTGTTCTGCCAAAAATATCTTGAAATTAACCTTGACATTGCTTTTTTACACCCACACCCAGTGCATTATCAATGCCTGCTGGCTCTATCTTCAAAACAGATCCACAATTAACTACTTATTATATCTTTTGTGGGATCTCTTTAGGAAAGTACAAATCATTGCTAGATCTGAGTTATAAAAGCTAAATTCATTTTGTAAATCATATTATATCTTCAAAATTATTAATTATCAATGATCATCCTTTTCATCAAGCTAAGTTAGTTGTATTTTAATCATTCAATAATATATATTAAATGTCGACTCTGGTCAGACACGTTTCTATGTAATTTGGATGTGTCAGTGAACCAAATAAAGGACCTTAAGCTTGATGGGAGACAGACAATGTAAGTATATAATTCAGTATCTTAGGAGATAACGATTATCAAGATTAGAAAAATTGGAATATACTAAGTGATCAGAAACGATACATGCGTAAAGAGCCTATAATTAAATAGGATGGTTAAGGTATACCTCTTTAAAAACTAAAATTTTTAATAGACACTTGTCAGTTTTATTCTCTTCTACATTATAGTAAAAGGATTAACAAGGAAAAGGAGTTTCTCAGAATGAAATAACATATTTACTCTAGTCTCTGATTCATATTTTTTCTCTACAACAACCAAAGACTCATGTTAAAAAACAAGAAATAAATGTGATAAGGAGGCAAACAAGACATATCCACTAGCTGTGGAGCAAATATTCATGTCCCTCTAATTTGTAAGTTGAAGTCCTAGTAACCAGTGTTTGGAGATGGAGTCCTCAGGAGGTAGTTATAGATGAGGGTAGGGTTCTCAAAATAGACTCAGTGCCCTTATAAGAAGAGACGCCAGGATCCTCATGATCTTTCTCTGCCATTGTGAAGCCAGCATGACTATGGCCCTCTGTAGACCAGGATGAGAGCCCTCACCAGAACCTAACCATTTTGGCCCCCCTGATCTTAGAATTTCAGTCTCCAGAACTATGAGAAATAAATCTCTGTTGATTAAGCCATCCTGTTTATGGGATTTTTGTTAAAGCAGCAGGAACAGACTAAGACATCGCTACAATGATCAGTGTTGAAACATTAAAAATGTGAACCTGTGCATTCAGGAAGGATGTTACAGGGAGAATCATCATATGTGAGTACAATTTACAGTGCCTCACAACTGCTGAGACATTTAATATTCAATGCATCCAAAATATCTCATTAATTCTCTCCCGGTTTCTGGAGTCTACCTTGATCTGTGTATACTACAGATAAACTGCTATAATATCCTCCTACTTGATCTTACAATTTCTTCCCACTGTTTCTCAGGCAACCAGTCACAATAACCAAACCAACCTTCTACTGTCCATCAGTTTATCAACAAAAAATGAAGTTTCCCTGGTAAGAATCCAAGTTCCAAACTATTAGCAACAAACTATCTGTATGTGAGAACTAATTCAACTTCATTTTGAATTCTCACAATAGTGGAACCATAACCAAGCCTCAGTGGATGCCTGCTGAAGTAGTTACTGCAGCCCAGTTCCTCTTCCCACTTCTCCTGTCTCTCCCACAGTGCCCTGCCACACACACAAACCTCTTGCTTACTCTTGCTTTTTAAACACCAGTATGTGTTTGACTAAGAAAATAAATTAACAATAAAAAATTAGAAATAAAATGCAAATGACACAGTGTATCTATCAAGTTTTTGTAGCTTTTTCAAAAAATCTCCCCCAACTTTAATTTCAATTCTTTTCTATATCACCCTTCAACTCTGGTTAAGGCACCTCTCTTATTCTGCCTGCCCACCTTCCTCCATCCCTACACAGAGCATTGTCATGTCCTTCTCCTGTGCTTCACTCAAGCTTTTCCCTCAACCTGGAAGGTACCTCCCATTGCCTTATGTTTTCAACATTGGACTAAAGCTTAAAGTTTGAACTCTACCTTTTCACTATTGCTTTCTTGTAAAAGTCAGCCAAGTTGATTTTCATTTTATTTCATTGCTAACTTATCTCAGAGAACATATTTATGTTATCCTGTTCAGGATCTACCATACAACTGAGCTCACTGGTGAGTTTACTGGTATTCTAAGTAGTTTATGCACATGCATTTTCTGTCCTAACATATTCAAGCTTCTTTTTTAAAAAAATTTTTTAGATGTTATAGATCTTTATTTTAGTCATTTATTTTTTAATATGTGGTGCTGAGAATCGAACCCAGTGCCTTACTTATGCTAGGCAAGCACTCTGCCACTGAGCCACAACCCCAGCCCTAAGCTTCTTGAATACAAAAACAGGATTGTATTATTCTCCTTAACTTCTAAGGGAAAGTAGCTCTCTTTACATATAGTAATTTGAATAGAAGTTTGTTGAGAGCATACATGCATACCAATTGAAGAAATGAATTGGAAACAACATAAAACCATGAGACCCTTTCTTCATTAGCTGATCATTGACTGCATGATCCTCTCCAACTCCAGGGGAATTTTTCCCCATATTTTCACTGATAGCACATTTATTATGCTCTGATATTATCATCCTCAATTATATCTCATTATTGCATCAAATACATTCTACTAGGAAAACTCTCCAGGGTCACCCATCACTTTCAGTGCCTCTTTATCCATTGGCAGCACAGGGCTATCAATCTTGAACAGCTTGATAAATGTGCCATTTGTCTCATTATTTTCCCTGCTTTCATTTCATAGAAGTCAACAAGGTACCCTGAAAATTCCTCCTACTCAGCTGAAAGTGCTGCTCAAATTCCCCAAGGATGATTCCTTGGGCACCTTTATTCAAATGAACACAATGTAGTTGTGTATCAAACTGAAAGAATTTGCTTGGAAAATAAAGTGCTTGCACATAGGATGTGAGTGAATGATTTTCAGGAAACTATATCATCACTGAAGGTAAAATTTATAAATGGATAAAAGGGCAATAAAGAACCAGGCTTAGGAATTTATTTAATTAATGTATGTAGGACATTCTTCACAAAGAGAAGTAAGAGAGATGTTCACACAGTCCTAGCAAAAAGAATTGTTGTTGCAAGGTATTCTGAATAAATATCTAACACTAAATTTCTCTAGAAGTTAGTTTGAAGAATTTCATTAAAAGTCATATCAAGACAAGCAGTCACCAGGGCTCAATTTCTAGATAAACTCTTTTTTAACATGACAAAACCCCTGAATTTATATGTATTTGTTACCTTGATAAAGTCTGGTAATAGAGCATCTTCATTTCCCAAACAAATATAATGATCTTTTAGATTATAACCTCATGGTGTCATTTTCTCAAATAAATCTTTATTTCATTTCTTCTATTTCCTTTATCAATCATTACTCCTTATAGTAAGTATCATGTGGCATTTTAAATATGGGTACAAATTCTTTGACAAGCTTCCCACCAAGAGATGGGGGGTTTGACTTTGCTTTTAAGAACAAATTAGCTCTGTGACTGTTATGAATCTGACAGATTTCTGTGCCCAGGTGTACCTTTTTGGGACACTCTCTGGAAGCCTGATCCTATAAGAAGCCTGACCATACTGAGACAACCATGCTGGAGAATTCACACACCAGTGCCCTCATTAATAGTTGACACTGCTCCAAAGTACTGGACATGTGAGTGAAGTTGTCTTGTATCCTCCAAGACAAGTCCATCCACAAATGGATCCACCAATCTACCAAGCAACTTCTGTCACCACCAATTGGAATAGAATTGTACTGTCAAACTCTGCCCAAATTTTCAATCTATGAAATCAGGAGATGTCATAAAATGATGTTTTAATCCTCTCAGTTTTGGGATAATTTACTCTGCAGTGATATATAAAAGAAACATAAGGCAGTACCTGTTATTATAACAACAACCCCAAATATGTTGCACTGCTTTGGGGAGTAGGTAGTAATGACAGAAGTCACATGGGTCTCCAGGAGATTTTTATTGGGAACATAAAGAATAGTGAAGAAATTAAAGGCTAGAGAAAGGCAACTCCAGTTATGTAGTAGCAGAGTGTTTGGCAGTACTGCAGCACTGATGGGTAGAAAAATATACCAAAGGAACTGATGAGTTTGGCTAAGATTTTCAGGTGGTAAGTTGTAAGTAGAAACTGGTATCTTTTACCTGCATATGATAATGTATGGATGGAAAAAAGGAACATAAAAAGGAACACCTAAAAAGAAAGATTTAGAGAAAATATCAAAGAAGTAAGACTTGCTGAGTTTAATTTAAAAAAAAAAAATGTTTTCTTATCCCCAGTCCCTCCAGACAACAAAATATGTCAACATAAGAAAGTGTCTAAGGGCAAATAGCACTAGGAATCTAGCAATAAATATCTCCTAAGTGTGGTTGTAAGACACTGTGGAGACCTTAGAAAACTTTACGGGTATACCACTTAGAGTTTCTGAGAATCTTAAAGACATGACTCTTGGACCTTCTATTCTAGCTAAGGATATTCCATGAACCTTAAAAAATTTTCCTTGCAAACTCAATCAACGAAGCAAAAAGACTTTTAAATAACTTAAGAGCATTGTCCCTAGCACCTGAACTCTCAATCATGGTTACAGAAGGGCCTCTCCCAGAAATGTGAGTGTAGCTCTTGTTTAAGGGAGTACATTATAACACCCTGCAGACCCATGCAGTTTTACAAGAAATTAAATCAGTTAGCACTGAAAGGAATAATGACAGCACCACATGAAATGAAACTGTGATTCTCAACCTTTTACACCATAAGGACTAGGGTAAGAAGCTATTAAATTTCAAGCATAGACCATTTCTCATTTCAAAGTTTGACTTACTTAGGAGCAGCAACACGTAGATATATACTATGTGACATTTGTTCTTTGAGTGAAAACACAAGGTTTTAAAAATTAAGATGCCAGATGCTTTATCAGTATTAATCAAGAAAATGTAAACAATTGGAGGCACCTTGAATTACCATATGATCCCGATTTCCCACTTCTGGGTATTTATCCAAAACAAATGAAAGCAAAATCTCAATGACATGCATGCACTCCCATGTTTATTACAGTGCTATCACAATAGCCAAGAGTGGAAAACAACCTAAATATCCATTAACAGATGAACAAATAAAGGAAATGTGACCCATACATACAATGGAATATTATTTAGCCTTATAAAAGAAGAAAACTTTGTCCTATGCATCAACATGAATGAACCTAGATGACATTATGCTAAGTGAAATAAACTAGACACAGAGAACGAATCTACATGATTCTACTTACATGCAGTATCTGAAGTAGTCAAACTCAAAGAAGCAGAAAGTAGAATGGTGATTCCCAGGCTTAGGGGTTGGAGGTTTAAGAATTGGAGAGTTTCTGTTCACTGGGTATAGAGTTTCAGTCATGCAGGATGAGAAAGTTCTAGAGATCTGCTGTACAACTACATGCATCCAATTAATATTACTGTCTGTACATTTAAAATGTTAAGAGTAGAGTTCTTGTTATTTTTATCACAATAAAATAATTTAAAATGTATTATGTTTTAAAATCACAAAGTGTGGCAACTTCAAAATATTGTAAAATACTCCAAAGCAGATAATCTAAACAAAAAGTCATATTTTTATTAAATTAGTTCAAATACATTTTTAAATAAATAGGTAAGAGCAAATGAGCAATCAAGCAACTAAGACCATGGTATGAGTCTTTGTATGGACTCATCTATAATGTGGTATTTTCAAGAGTAGTTTTCTCCATATCAATAGCTGTGGTCAGGGAGAGAATTTCTTCATTCCACTCCATTACAGCACATAAGAGAACTGGTGGAAGTCTACAGACAGATGGAAATACTGTTGTTGGAAATAATACATGTTCCTTTTCTTGCCCCCCCCCCCGTTTCTCTCTCTCTGTCTCTCTCTCTCTCTCTCTCTCTCTCTCTCTCTCTCTCTCTCTCTCTCTCTCTCTCTCTCTCTCTCTCACACACACACACACACACACACACACACACACACTGAAGCAGGTAAGAGTTGAGGAGGTGGGGAGTGAAGGATTGGACTCACTTTAAGCTCTGAAATCTAACCTAAGGTTCAGCATAGATAAGGAAACCTATAATTTTTCATTGTTTCTTGGGATGTACCAGGGAGCATAGAGAGAAGGATCATTTCTGGCAATGGGAGAGTCATGGGTGAATACATTTTACATGTCTTGGAAAGTACTTAATATATCGGATAAGTACAAGCATTGGCTACCTTAGTGAGAGACAGGAGTAGTGCTACACCTTCAAGAAGGCTTTCTCTATGCTGTATCCTTTACCTAAATCCACAGTTCTTAAGATAATTAATGTAGTGTAGTTTACTGAAAGGCTATCAAGAGTAAGTAAATGTGCTCTGCAAACGAGTTTCAGAGAACCACATAAAGTGGGAGGAGTTGATTATTCAACTGTAACCCTGATCTTTTGCATTTCTTGGAGACAACTCTGAAGGCTCTACTGATGATTCTACATTTCTCCATTTCCTCTCTTTTTGCTGGTTTCATTAATGCTGCTGCTTGGTCTGCATTGCAGCCATGTAAGAAGGACACTGAGGCTGGAAGAGTCAGAATGGCTGCCTTTAATTTCCCTCTAGTAATTCTACAAGGCCTCATGATGAAGCTCGCTGCCCCTTTGTAAAATGCACAGGTCTGAGACAATCCAAACCACTGGCAATGCTCATTCAAGTAAGACATGTGAAGTTGTTCTGGTAATATAGTAAGCGAGCATACTATTTCAAATTAGAGTACTCCACTGAGATAATTGTAAGGTCACATGATATAAATAATCAAGGGTACTTGTCTATCTGTGGCTTATTTTGATTTCTGAATACTTTTGTTTGTAATTTAATGGCAGTGGACTATTGGTACTGATACTTAGAAGGCACAGTCTCACTGGACTTGGCCAATGCTTCCTGAGATAGTTCGTCTTTTAGGGCTGAGTAAAACATAGTGTTTAAAAGCCCAGACTGAGTCAGACAGACTGGCTTTAATTAGGCTCTGTACTAATTCTTGACCTTGAGCAAGTCTCTTTAACTGTGCATGAATTTTTTCATCTGTAAAATGAGGATAATAGTAGTATCTATGTTCTAGGAGTATTTTAAGAATTAAAATATATATTCTACATAAGCCATTTTGAACAGAACCCAGCACATGGGCAACGCTCAATAAATCTTAGCTGTGATTTTCATTATATTTTTTACCTACCTTTTACAAGAAATCATTTTGTTATTTAATTGAAAGTGCCATTAATTTAGAAATACAAGGCAAGAATAATAGACACATATTTACAGGATTGATCCATAATTTCTACCAATTTGAACAATTCAGTTTTCTCCATGAAGATCTGGAAAGACTGCTACTTATTGTTGTTTTGCAATAAGGATCTCAATACATAGATTTCTCTGAATCATTATATTCAAAGTTCCATACGTACAAATTATCTGGCCTCTTTCCTAGAAAAATTGGGCACTCTCCTGGGTGAGCCTGTGATTTTCAGATGCTTTCAGAGAGCTCAATGTGGCTGTCATGGCCTACTGACCAGCCAGGCCTGGCTCCAGCATTCCAAACAGGAAGGAGCCCTGGGAGGGAAGTGGAGAGCTGAATGTCACATGAGTTAGCACAGGCTTTCTTGAACTTACATCATGTTTAATTGTATCAAATGCTGTTCATTATGTGGTTAGATTTGTGGTGCTTCTTGGAAGAAGGAATAAGGAGAAAAATTACTGGCATTTGAAATGAAACCAGAAATGTCTGTTCATTTGGGATCTCAAATTAGACTTGAGTCATAGGACTGTCAAGTTGCTCACGCTGGAGTCAGCTGAGCTGGTTGGCTTCATACAGCACAATACATGCATTCTTATTTAATCTTACTATCTCATGAAAAAATGGGGAGACATTCTCAGAAAGTAAGATTTGGTTAGAATTAAAACACTTTTAATTTCAAGTCTTGCCATTATACTAGGAGTTTTTCTGCATATTTGAAAGATGACTGTTGGGTGTAGGCAAAATTCTATCACAATTCTTGTGTAAAACCTCTAGTTTATTCATGCAAGACGTACTCCTGGATTCTAGGACCATCCTTTAAAACAGATGTGATCTTCTATAAATCCTCCCCATAGCATTGGAAATCATTGGGAAAATATAAATCTTATCACTGAAGTCTCATTAGAGGAAACAGTTTAGCTTTGAAAAGCTTGTCAAACTAAAAATATTGCTCTTAATTCATGGTAGGTATGGTTCTGGGTCCATGAAAATGGGGAATAATGGAAAGACATTTGCACATGTTGGCTCAGCTTCAGGACATTTCAGTTTTTATTTTACTTCTGCCACCTGCTATCTGAGAAACAGTAGGTTAATCCTTTAACCACTCTATCAATTTTACTCTGATGAATGTAAACACAATTTATCTCAAAAACTTCGGAAGCTCTGTAAGGATGCAGTAGGAGTAAGGAACTAGATATTCAGATGAATAAACCTCAACCCCCATACATAGGAGCACCCAGTTTAAACAGAGGCCAAAAAATCTCCTGGTGATGACCATGCTAACTAGATCTTCAGTATTGGAGATGATTGTGACAGGAAGCTACAGGTGTTGATAATGCACCTTTCCTGAGTTTCCCTGTTGCTTCTTGACTGTGCCATATTTTGACCCCAGAAGGACTTTTTCATATCCTCGAAGGGGAGTAGAACCAGAAATAAAAATGCCAAATTTCAAAAGCTCAGGACGAAGAATATGGTAGAAAAGCCAAGCCAAGCCAATTCATTTCCTTTTATGCACTCATATTTCCATTTTCAGTTAGATTCAAAATCAGCATAAAATTTGAAATCTGATGTGGAAAGAATTGAAGGGAAGCAAATAAAAAGAGATATACTGCAGAGACCCATAAAAAGGCTCTGTGACCAGCCACCCTTGAATTTAGCCCCCTCAGCTTTGTCCATCAGAAGAGCAAGTGGTAGAGTTTCCTAGCCTTTCCCAGTATGGTGCAGTTCCTGTAGAGCATGTGATGCCAGGGAACATAAATGATCAGTTAAACCTCTGTATACTCCAAGAGGAGGGCACTGGAGTTAGCTGAGAGTAGAGTGAAATGCTGTGTACACAACAGAACATTAATAGAATAAGGACTAGAGACCAGTAAGACCAGGGACATCATCTTAACAGACAGAAGTACTCAGAGGTGAGGTCTTTGGAGGAGTGATTTCTATCACAATACCTGTCAAGATGGACTGAACCCCTCTACAGGTGCTTAGGTGCCCTGCACATCCTAGAAGATAAGACCCATTCTGGAAACAAGGAGGGGAAGAGGAAGATCCTGTCTCAATTGACTATACATATGAAAATGAGTAAGAATTATGCAAATCATGTTTTGATTATCAGAACAGGAAATTGAAACTCAGATCAATATGAACTATATTAAAATATGGTTAGATTCATGTTTGCACTGAGTTATATTCTGAGAAACAAATACTAACTTAAGAGTTTATTATAATCCTGGCTACCCAGAATGATGATCTGAACAAGCCTGAGCTTCCTGATATTAATGGTACTTTTCCAAATGCCTTTATTGTCTCTTGTTTTAATGTTTTATCTGTGTCTTTCATTTTATACTCTTTTAAAATTACTTTTAAAATACTATAAGCAAAATGAATTTGAACCCAGAACTCTTGATGATGATATTGAACTGTGTGATCACTTTTCACATGGAGATAGCTCTCTTAAAATAATTTAACAACAAATCACCTACAAAGTTGAAAGCTAATACAGAATACCAACACATCGGTAGTTCCTGCTTATTTTTCTAACATTTGGTAGTAAGTGTATCCCTGATTTAAACAGACTGCATATACCCACAGCATCATTTGCTATAGCCCAGCAAATCTGGACTTTATGTCTTTTACAGGATAACTATTTAAATAAATAAAAAGATCAAAGACATTTTTTACCATTGAAAGGCTAGCAGAGCATTCCTAATAGTCCATGGTTTAAAACTCACTTTCCCATCATCAGCAACAGCAACAGCAGGAATGACTGCATCCTGAGCTGCCTGCCAGGTCCAAAGGCTATCTGAAAATATATTCTGAATGCAAAATAGACTCATTAAGCCCACTGTTCTCCAGGTGTCACTCCAAGGGACAGCAGGGAGGTTCAGGCTGTTTGACTAACTAGATTGGGTGGCAAACTCAAGAGTTTCCCGCCCCCCTGAACATGCATATAAAATGTGCACTGTCTGACAAGGTCAAGGACTACAAGATAAATCTCTGTGTACGAACATGCTAACACATAAAAGCTCATTAAGATGTGAAGAGGATAAAGAGAGGTGGCCAAAGCAGAAGGAAAGCACTGACTTGCATGTGTGTGCATCGCCTATGACCTTTATTTGATGAAAGACCCTCTATTCGGAGGAGATCCATGCTGTTCAGGAGCGATGCTGCATATTGTAAAAAAATAACCAACCAAACAAAAGAAAAACAAAAAAACACCTGTGCAAAATCACCACTTTCCCCAATGTGGATGCTCTGCTCCGCCACAGGAAGGGCTCTTCCACCCTGTGTGGTTAAAGCCTCCCTTCTTCTAGCCTCAGGGAAGCAGCCGTTCTGTTTGCTTCTTTGATGTGCTGCCACTTTTCAAGTCCTGCTGGCACCTGTGTCTTTTAATGACACTGGAATAGAAAATATGGGAATCCTTTCCTGCACATGCTGTTGTACTTCAAAACAACTACTTCTATTGACAGAATTAAAGGGCAGTACATTTAGGAAATGAGTTGACATTGCTCTGCCTTGGAAAGACTTTCAGAAAATGCCCAGGCACTGCCTGGGCCCCTCTGGCAGTACACTGATCTTTTCCTAACTTCTCTCTTCAGTTTCTCCAACTCCAGACCCAGGATGTGCCCTGTGCATTCCAACAATGAGCCTCAGAAGTCTAAAAGACCACCAGATAATAGCAGGAGATCCAGGACAAACACTTAGGCATCTTGACCTTTGTCCAGCATACTTTTTCCCCACTCCACTGCAGTTCTCACTCTGCTTCCCCAACTTTTCTAACCCCATCCCCAAGCCCCAAACACCAATTTCCAAGTGAGTTAAAGATATAAATACAAATTCTGGGGGTGCTTGCTTGACAGTTTGCTGAATTCCAATAAGAAGATCAGAGTTGCCCCATTTAGAGGATTTTGCAAAATGATCTCTCAGAGTTCCTGGAACATGAACAGCAGCAGCAAAGCAAAATGTCAGCCTTAATTTGATGTGGCTTTTTGTTGAATGCAGAATGGTTCATTAAAACCTTAAACAGGTGGCAGGTTTGGCAGCCCACTGTGTGTACGCTATGGACAGATTTATTATGCCTCTCATTTTAAAATATTTATGCAGAAACAGACTCAGTGAGATAAATTATCTTGTTCACAAGAGCATTCTGTTCAAGGCTGCTATGATAACTGCCATATCAATCAAATTATGCAATGAAAACTTACCATCAATTTTATAATCATCACCATTTATTTATAACTCGGGAAACTCTTTTCATTACTTTCATATTTTAATTTTGAAGTCTTCCAGGCATCTTTTACTTAACAGTGGGAGACAGTGCCACAAAATGGGGACTTTAGGTAGGATGTCATCTCTGTTGCTCAGGTTCAGGGCAGGAGTCACATATGCATTTTAAAACAAGCATAATTGCATGTGAGTAGCCTGGGCTCTAACCATCCTGCATGATGACTTCCAGTGTACAGGAGCTGGTAAACATCTGAGGCATGTTCAAACATTGAGACTGCTTTGCTTTTTTCAAATGAGGTGAGCTGCAAGTCAGTTGAAGTTCAGCAGAATGTCAAGTGAAGCAAAGTACACATTTCAGTTACTACAGAGTCCTTGCATAATTGTGATAACTTCATAGGCTCAATTTCATCACCTTTTCAGGAGCTGGAACTTTCTACTGGTGTCTCCCACCATCTTGGGGATGAAGTTTTATCATCTTTAAATATTAAAGATTTTAAAATATCTTTAAAAATTTAAATATTTTGCTAGGAAGACATCCAGAAATAGTTATCCCACAATCCAGCTTCTCACAGAACTTTCCACGTTCTTCTAACCAGTGCGGCACCAAGGTTTTGCACACGTTAGTCAGTGCAATATTCTGCCAGCTATTTTCTAGTTATTCTGGCCTGCTAATGCCACTTCCCACAACTGCAGAATACATGCTGAATATTTAACCTTTCCTCTAGGAAACATTCAGAGAGGACAGATGATACATCTTGCATTTCTCGTTTGGACTCTTGCCTGACCTCCATTAGGGAAACTCTGATTACACTCACTATTGTCTTAGCTGAGTATCTCAGGGACACATGTGTCATGTTTTTTCCAACTGGCTTCTCACTTATATAATTGCCCTCATATTTCTGTTACATGCAGCCTTTTTTGTTTTCGCTCCTACCAAAGAAAAATGCTCACCAACTTTTGCTTCCTTTTTTCTCATTAAGCGTTCTCTTTCCTCCTCTATGGTAAATCACATTACCACTGATTTTTCCTCAAAATACTGCTCAAGATTATTCTTAAAGATTTCAGGAAGAATTTTTTTCAGTCCAAATCTTTAATTACACATTGCTACAGCTGCTCTCTTACTACCTGTGAATAGGCTTATACAAATCTAAATAGCTATATATACATTTATTTGTGGTTATTTTTAGCTTTATTTTTGTTCCCATCATCATGAGGAATTCTCAGACAACAGGAACAAAATTCTTACCCCAGACATCCTTCAGGTCAATTCTATGGTTATAAAACTCATGGAATGTGAATAATTAGTTCAAATTTATAGTGCTAATCCTGGTACATTCTTCAGAGAAGTATTATGCAGACTGTCACATTCTCATATGACAGTGAAAGATACCATTAACTCATTGCCTTTCTCTAGTAGTCCTAGATCAGAAGAACATGGGAATTGGATTCAGAAAGATTGAGTTCTAATCCTTTTTGTCTCTCTGCTTACTATCTGTGTGATTATAAGTCACTTGTGATTTTCAAAGGGGTTTCTGCTTCTTTATCTACAAAATGTACAAAAATAACATCTGCTGTACAATTGGAAAGAGGTTGATTTAGATAAGGTGTGTAACTTTGTCTACCTTTGATTCTATAAAATAATATCACAGACTGGGTAATTTATAAGGAAAAGAGGTCTATTTAGCTCATAGTTCTAGAGGTCTAAGAGCACCATTGAAGCATCTGTTCAATTTCTAGTGAGGATCTCATGGCAAATGGCATTACATGGAGGGGTGAGGGTAAAAGGAGGTACCAGGCCTGCTTTACAATAAATCACTCTCCCAGTAACTAACACATTTCTGAGAGATCAAACCCACTCCCAAGAGACACGCATTATCAGGTTCGCATCCCATGACTTAATCATCTCTTAAAAGGCTCCAATATTTCTCAATATTGTTAAACTCGGGTCCAAGCCTCAACATGAGTTTTGTTGGGGACAAATTATTTTCAAATGATGTATATATAATGCATATATATGTATATATATATATTTATTTATATTTAGAAAGTATAAAGTATGAAGAGTGATTTAATATTATTTTTGCCACTGTATGTCAAAGCAATTTTTATATTACCTAGGATAGAAGATAAAATAACACAATTCATATAAACTCCTTAGAAAGTTAAGTACATCTTTGGCAAAGATGAATAATCTGAGTTTAATACTAAGAAGAACTGTTGAGCAAGTCTGGTAGTATTTTATTGCTTTAGTTCCTTTTAATTAGGCTGGCAGTAAGAGAAATAAACATATTACTTCTGCTCTGGCAGCAGTTTTCAAAGTGTGATCGCTAACCCTGCAGCATCAAAGATATCCAGGAAAGTTGTTAGAACTGCAAATTATCAGAGCCCACCATGATCTACCAAATAGTTCTCTACTCATTCTCACATATGCTTAAGATTGAGAACTCTTGTCCTGATCAGGAGATTGGGGTTTAGTACCAGATGCTACTAGCTTGTTGAGTAAGATGCTATGATAAGGTATCATGAGATTCTGCATATTAGGATCATCAACAATTATTCTCCGGTTTTCCATCAGTGCAGATTTCTTGTGATGTTATTATTTCTATTGAATAAGGGCTATACCACAAAGTATGATTTTTGCAAGGTTTGTAGTTCTTTTATAAAGTTAAATTTAAATGTTTCAGAAAAAGTGCTTTGCCAGACCTGGGAACCAGAACTGGTAGTTCTAAAAACATGGCCCATGAAGCTAGAAGGGAAAAACTAAACATAATCAATTAAGTGCACCAGCCATAATTTAGCCATCAATTCTCAGAGTCACTGAAGGCAAGTCACCCACTCCATGCTTAGATATCCCTGCTGGAGATGTGAAGAAGTCATCCTAGAATGCTCTCTAAGTTCTTCTTCAACTTTCTGCATCTGAATTTGACTCCCTTTATTCTGTCTTTCCCTTTAACTCACATCTTGAAAACTGCGTTCATAGAATGGATGAGAAATGCTGACTGAGAAACTGAGGTAGAAAATAATGTACACAGAGAGTTATATTTTCCACATCACGAAGTGGTTGAAGTAAGTTCACAAAAGGTAAAGGTCCACTATAAAATGAGCCTAGAAGAGTATCTAGTTTGAAGAACTATATGATAATACGATAATAAATACAATTGTCTTTTCAAAGTCATCTTCTTGTAGGTCACTGGGGATATCTTGAGGGCTTCCTGTACCATTATAAGGGGAGATGAAGAGTTGTCCCTAGTGAAGACCCCACAAGTGCAGATGTAGCAGGGAATCTCCAAGGCCAGGTCATGAAAGGGAGTATGGCTTGAATGAAGGGAAGTGTGGAAGATAACACAACTGCTGCGGACAGAGTATCTTCTGCACATAAGCTCATTCATCTGTTAAAAATAAAACCTATTCTCCAAAATGATGTGTCAAAATTGTGATACAACCACTGGCTAGCTCTGTAGAGGTGAAACACACTTCCCTCAATCCAGAAGGGAGAATTAAGCTGAATGTCTGTCTACCCATTGAAAATTCAACATCCTCAGAGAAAGGATGGCACCAAGCCTGTGTATTATTAAAAATAGTGCATTATTATACCATTGTGATTGCAGAACATAACACTAACAGACTTGAAGAAGTACTAGGGAGATAATTACTACAAGGGTATCCAGACTTTGAGAATGTGAGGATTCAGCATTCTTCACTTCCTTTTCCCAAATGTTTTTAAATATAGTTTGTCTCCAGTCTTCATCCTGACAACACTCAGCATCACATGGTTCCTCACCATGGAGAAATTCACATAGCCAGCTCCTTCCTGGACCGCCAGAGCCCAACTGGAACCAGGAGTCTGCCTATGTTTGGCTTGGCATCAGAACCCACTGTCTCAACAGATGTGGGGTGGGTGCCAAGCCTTGCTTGCTGATACAGAGCAATAATCAATCTGACAATGGGAAAGATGCTGCCTTGACTCAACTGCCAAGGCCAGTCTGTGCACTCCAGAAGTGGGACTACTGTACAGAGGACACTCAACTCCAGTCATCCTTCCAGTGTCTCCATTGTGACTTCTACATAGATCACCTGCCTTGACTGGAACAAAGTTAGGAAATGTCAGAGAGTCCAGAAACCATTGTACACTTCCAGAGCAAGTCTGGATCAAAAGGAAGTAAAGGCTAAAAAGAAATTCACAAACAAGTGCGGTTTGTCTCCGGAAATTGAAAAGTCTCATCTGGCCACGATGTGACTTAATTAAACATGTTCTCCTCCTAGTTTATGCCAAATCGACTCAGAGTTTCTCCACATGCTCTTTCTATTATATGTACAAGGCTAAGTGATTTTAAGAGAAATTTAATTCACGTGGTTTCTGATTCATTTAGACACATACAACACATCAGAATAATAGCAGAATGACTGCTGATGTGCAAAGAGCTTTTTGACCCAATTTCTTCCTTTGGAACAGAAAACTGTGCTGTGTCCATTTAAATCCATTCATCTTTTCATAGGTTAAAGTATCACTCAAAACCTTGAGGCCCAAAAGGATGGAATGCATTGAAAACTGGTTAACTCAGTTCCTCAACTAGGGAGAAAGAGCAGACTTATTTCAGACCCTAGGCCCTGTGATGTGTCTCAGTGACTGTTCTTAGATTTTTCTGCATTTGTTCAGTGAGATATTTGTAGCACGTTCCCCTTTGAGTAGAAGCATCAGTATGTATCCATCATAACAGGCAATCGTAGCCTTCATCTCCAACTATCTAACCTGATTTCAACATAAAAGACATACTTTTTAGAAAATTCTGCTCTCAGTCATATAAGTATACTAGGTGTGTAAAAATGTTTCTGGAATCTCAAGAAAAAAAAAAAAAAAAGAAGTGAATTCTTAACAGAAATAGCCCTGTACTCAAAGGTTCAACACAAAAGCCTTGGCAAAAGTCATTGCTTATTTAACCTCCAGTTTCTGCACCCAAAATGAATGAATTACTTCAATTAATTCACACATTCTTCTTTTTCTTTTCTTTTCTTTTCTTTATCTTCCCCTAAATATCGGGAGGATACAAAGAAAGCAACCTCAGGGAATTTCTCCCACATTTCAGTCTCCCTTCCTTTGCTGGTATCACCAGGCACTGTGATCCCTGTTCACATTCTTCATACAGCCAGACAAACCTGGCTATTCACTGGATAGAAAATGGTGGAGTTATATAATGCTGCATTCAAGCAAGAAAAAATGTTTTAAGGATAGAATTGAAGGTTGCATTCAAGCAAGAAAAATGTTTTAGGATAGAATTGAAGGTTGCAGCGACTCCATCCCAACCCCTACACAAATTCCTTTCTACAGTTTACATCCCCCTTTTTTTCTCCCACTTTTCCTGGCTTCCTTCAGAGGGTCAATGCTTTGGTGACCTGTACTGAAGACCCCAAAGAAGATGTTGACAAGCTCAGCAACATGCCAGTTTTGTTTTTCCTGAATTGCTGTGAATACTACATCTTTTACTGTGGTTTTATTTGTAAGATTCCTGCATTGAGAACAGATGTATTGAAGTATTTTTCCCTAACTATCTTCTGTGGGAAGTTCAGTCCACTAAAATATGTGAATGGATTAAACTTTCTCATGCTTTACATTGAAAACTTTATTATATATGTTTGCAGTACAAGGTCAGTGCAGTCTACATGTGTACATTTTCATATAGATTTTTTAATATATGTTTATATGTGGCTAATCATTTTCTCTTTTCGATAGTATTTCCACCTTTGTCTCTGTACTTCCCTTCCAAACTTCCTCTTCCTCATATCATGTCTGACGAAATGTAACAGAGAGATTAGAAAGGCTCTGTTTACCTGCTGTCATCATCTCTTCTCCAAATAATGTGTGCTATGAATTTTTAACTAGATGCACTGCTACAATATGTGAAAGTGTGGCCTTGAAATCTAAATCAGGCTTACTGTAGCACAAAGACAGATTAGTGTCAGATTTTCTCAATTAAATAAAATCACAGTGCTCTCTAGACAACTTGCCTCAGAAATGAAGATTGAATTTTGAGGTGATTTCTCTCTGGGCACCAACATTGCAGGTAGATTTTCAAAGTTCAAGCTTTCCTGAATTCTGTCCAACCAACCATGTACAGGTAGCATGGTCATTGAGCCAGAAACTGTGATCCCCAAGCATAGCAGGAAAAATCCTGCCACTTAGCAATGAGAATTACCAGAAAGGTGCAAAGTAGGGGAGTTAGAATTTCTACCCTTTACCCTTGAATCTTAATCTACTGATGTTCAACCTTCATCTTGGTTCAAATTCATAACTGATCTTCTTTACTTTGATATTCCCCCTCTTTTCTGTTCTCCAAAACTAGTCATAACAATCTTTCTGACATGCATATCCAACATTTTGGCTTACAGTTTAACCCCTTCCTTGAGCCCCCATGGCTTTCTGGATCAAGTTCAGTCCTTTGCAAGATGAATCACAAGGCTGGCCATGAGGAACCTCCACCCTGCGCCTGAAGCTTTATCACTGGAGCATCCCCTCCCACTCAGGCACAACAAGATATTGGACATCCCAGCCTCTTTGCAAGGAGGTCACCCCTTCTCTCTTTTTTAGCAAACTGCCTCTCATCCTTTGATCGAAGATTAGAGGTTATTTCTTCCATGAAATAACCACTAGTGCTTTCTATGTGCTACTATAATAAGCTGTACTTGTCTGTATTTATATGTAGCACTTTAAAAATGCATAGCAATTGCCTGTAAGCTTCCTTGCTCTTTCATGTTCCCCACTAGCGACTTGTGGGTACAGTCTGCTTTAATTTCCAAGTAGCTCCTGTAGCTCATTCAGTGCCTGCAACCAGAAAGTTCTCAACTTGTAGTTGTTGAATATTATGTAGCAAGATCATTCACTATTTTCTATCTTGTTTTAATTATCCTTAATATTTTGACACAGGAAATTACAAATTATAAATCTGGTGGAGGTCTATGAACACAGTATTAGGGCAATCCAAATAAAATACCAAAGAGAAGATGGGTCAAGTATAGTTTAATAAGAAACTTACTGTACTCTGACTTATGTTTATTTTCGCCATCAGGATAACTATCAAAGAATCCACAAAATTAAAGAGGATCTCAAGTGATAATCCCAGACAGCTTTTAAATAAGCTTTGAGATGTATAATTTTCCATATGTAAAAGATTTTTAGGATTTATATTTCTCAACCACATAAGGAAAACTGAATTCTTCTACTTGTAACAGATCATTTTTAGCTGTTAGCACACTCTTTCATCTTTGAGTGTATTTCCTTTTGTTTCTTGACACAGATGAGAAAAATAGCAATTAAACAACAGAAAACCTCAAGAAAACTACACAAGTTAATGATTAATGTAAAAAAATATTTTCAGTTCTAATAGAGCTTTATTTGACTTTCACTGTAACTGTTGATTTTTTATGACACTGGATACGGAAAAACACTAATACTTATTTAGCTTAGTGATATAGAATTCATTAAAGCAATCAAGGGATGTTACAGAAAAGATAGAGAAGAAACAAAGCAGACTGATTAAGAATAACCAAAGAAATGATTAAGCAGAACCCATACATTTAATAAGTTAAATCAAATTTTCATGCACCTTATAGTTTTTGAAAATTTGTAACTCGAATGTAATAAAATAATGGAGGACCACAGGATATCTGAAAAATAAAGAAGCTGTAATAGATTTGTGACTATGGGACTATTTCCCATTCATTAACCCAGGGAAAGCTGAATCAGAAGAATGTTTGAAACAGTGTTGCTCTGCTCTTTACAACCTTCTTTAGACAGACCAATCCCCTGCTTACATGACTGATCAACTTTTGCTCATGCTATTAACCAGTCACAATCTATGTTTTGTATTTCTGACAGCATTCACTCATTATACACAATTTCAAAAGAAAGGACTCAAGTCAATTTTATTACAAAACATGTCTATAGTGAAGTCAAGTATGTTCCTAAAGACTTCCTAGGATTGTAACATACAATGTTTATGATCAAATGTCCACATTTAAACACCTTAGAAATAAAATATAGGCCAAATGTCTCATAGTACTTGTATAGAACTATTTCGATTTTAAAGTTTTAATAAAAAGTGTTGTAAGTGAAGAAAACCCTCAAAATATTAAATAGACAAGACATTAAAATTCTAAAATAACAGAGCCTTATATCTGCCAGCAGTTCTTTTAAGAATTCCCATCTACACATTTTCTCTTAAATTAGTTCAGTGAAGTTCCCTCCCTTCCATGAGTCTTACCATTTGACTACTGCAGCCCTGAGCATCTTGGTTATTGAAACAAATAGCTGTGAATTAATTATTCTGACTGCTTTGCTATATTTACAAAGAAGATGCATTTTAAATCTACTTTTAAAACAGTATTTCAAAAAAACTATTTGACATTTTGAAAATAAAAACCAAGACATATTGTGCAGTGTTAAATAAAACCTGAGAATTAACTCAATCAATCATTGCATGTGGGTTTACTTTTACTTCGTGGCTGGCAGGCAGGACTAAGGTTTCTATGGATTGGCTTCTTCCCCTATAAGAGGAAACACATGTTGGGAGGGAAGAGAGGGATAGTCACAACTTATAAGTTAATTAAGAAATTCCATTTAAGGATCTCAATTGTGAAGTTAAGATCTGAGGTTACACACATTCTATTTTCTTCACATAACCCATCAAGCTTGTCTGAGAAGTAGTCAGTAACGCTGACTTCCCCTAGCAACAAGTCATGCTGCCCTTATAGGTGCTGGGCTTACGGAAAGCTATTTCAAAAAACTAATAGATGAAAAGAAATCTATTATTTTTTAGGAATGGTCTCATGAGGGTATTCTAACTCATCAGAAATGATACTTGGAGAAGATGTGTGTATGAGACCTGGATTCTAAACAGGGAAAGATAAACAAGAAAGACTTCTGGATAGTTTCTCCTTTTTCATATCACTTAGCTCTTTTTCTAGCATGTTAAGTCACGAGTCCCTATTCATAAAACTCAAATGGAGTGAGGAGATGATCTAATATGCTAGGAAGCCTTAGTTATAATGCTTTTTGTACTTTAGTTATAGGATGTGTTTATCAAATGAGGAGTAAAATTTTCTAAGATAAGAACTGTATTGTTTCAAATGACCTGGAAGTAGGAGGGAGAAATTAATATGGCCCCTGCATATTGCATCTGAAATACTGGAATTCCTGTTAAGCCTCATACTTGACAAAAATATTTTGAAACACTGCTCTACAGAATTCAATTTCCAAGTGAACCATTTAAACATTAATCTAAGAATGGACAACCTTTAACCTTATTCTTCATTCCTAATACTGTGGTATTTGATACCAGCCTCATGAAAATCTAGTAGACAAAAGGGCAGAACTCCAGATTTCCCTTCACCAAACTACCACACTGGCAGTCTCCCCGTTCTGTTACTGTCAGCTCCATCTATCTAGTTGCTCAAGTCAAGCACCTGAGTTCCTTAACATCAGCACTGTTGGCCTTTGGGTGAGCTACTTCTCTGTTTCAGAGAACTGTCCTGTGCATCAAGAAGGTTAATAGCATCTCTGGCTCCTACTCATTATATCTGTGGTGCCTTCTCCAGCTGTGACAACCCAGATGTTGTCTCCAGGCATGACCAAATATTCCCTGGGGAGAAAAATCAGGGTTCATTAAGGATTACTACTTCAGTGCCATGATTGACGTGGCTGCCCCTCACATTACACATAAGTCTCTCAGCAGATCCTCTCGGCTCTGCTTCCGAATACACTGAAACTACAAGCACTTGTCAGACATGCACTGTTCCCGTTTTGTCTCAAGCTGCCATCATCCAAATCTGAGATCACTCCAGGGACCCCTAACTCATCTTCTTGGTTCTACTTTGGCTACCTTCATCCAATTCAAAACACCATCCAGAAATACTATTAAAATGTCACAGGTTCTGTCTTCAAAATCTCCCAATGGCTCCTATCTCACAAGAGCAAATGACAAGGTTCTTAACAATGACTTAGGAAGGTGTCTCTGGTGACATCTCATTCTACTCCTGTCACACTGGACTCATTTTTTCTGGTATACTTCAGGTAAGTTCCCGCCTCAGGGTCTTTACCTCGTTTCCCTTCCTGGTAGCCTCCCTTGTGTTGCTCAAGGGCCATCCCTTAAGTGAGGCCATCCCCGACTATTGCATTTAAATGGCACTTCCTCCCAGCCCCATCCTCATACCCTTCTCTGGTTTATTTTTCTCCAGAGTACTTTTCATTTCACTTACTTATTTATTGTGTTTAGTGTTTGGTTCTTCCCACTAAGGTGTGTCCCTGTAGGGAGCACTTTCTGTCTATGCTTTTCACTAACTTATCCTCACCACCAGGAACAATTTCTGACCCACAATTGAGACACACTCAATGAACACATATTCAATAAATGTCCTCTCTAGTGTTATGATTAGAGACTCTTGAAGAAACTTTTGGATTTCAAAATGTTTTATCTATGTGTAGCCATTTAATTTGGGATTTAAAAAGTAAATATTTTATTGTGATTAGTATAATTTCAAAATTTTAAGAACTACTTTGAAGTTTCAAAACAACTTTTCTTATGCTATTCCCAAAAAGGGATAAGAATTATTATCTTCACACTTACAGAAATACAAAGAAAATTTTTCATATTTTCTTATCACTTTAGTTAAAATTAAATATTGGATAAGAACCATCTAATCGAAGTTGAATCTTACATGATTTTAACACAATCTAGAGTTATGAAGTTTCTGACAACAATCTACATTAATTTTTAGCCTCAATTATGTGCAAACGTAATGCTTGATTCAAAGAATCCATCATATAATTTGAGAAAATCCAACTTTATTTTGTTCTAAGAAGTCCCCCTTTGGTCTGGTCTTGAACAACCTCCACTGATGGCAGTGCTATTTATACTTATATATCTTCAGCACCTGTACCTGTACCCCTGTACTTTTTCTAAATAAAAATAGCTTAATGTTAAAAGCACTTGATAATAGGTTAATTTTTCCTTTAGTTTATTCATGAGGAAATATATTCATTTTAATCAATTATGCTCTTCATTTCCTTTGTTAAGTGTTGAATATGAGAAGCTGGAGGCTTAAATTTCTTTGCACCTCATTGATAGGGTGAATCTGTCTTTTCCACATGTGCTTGCCAACATCATACCCACAGATCCTGCAAGGGTTCTGAGCCTTGCCCAGCTACGGGCGTGAGAGAAATTATCTTCAGCAATTCCTCACAGCCCATAGTTTGAAAACTACACTGTGAGAGAATATGTTAATTTTACTAAGAAGATGGTCCTGGGAAAACTAGTCTCAATGTCACAGGGCTAGACCTAATTTGGAGTCACATAATGAGATGCTTTTACACTCAGATGATTAATACAAAGCAAGTACTTATTGAGTGCTTATTGTATACTCAATTTTATAGTTAGAATAGAATTTCACCATAACAACGTAGAGTTCAAATAACATTTATAAACATATTCGTACATAATTTTGTCCCACAAACAACAGATTGATCACAGTAGTGTTCACAAGCAATTCTCTAGCAAAAGTTAAACAAAAATACTTTTTGCCAAAAACACTTAGCAAAACTTTGTCTCAGGGTCTCAAGTAGTGAATTTCAAAGATATATCATCTTCATGTCCCTTAAAAGTTAATTATTTTTCTTTTACTCACTGAGAAAAAAGAGGAGAGAGGAATCTCAGAGTTCCCATAATAATGACTCCAGCTGTTCCAATTATTGAAAATGTGTTTTACAGGCACTTTACATAGGAGCAATGGAGAAGAAGTTGTTTTTTTCTTTTGACAGACTCAAAAAAAAAAAAAAGGGTTTGGCAAATTGGTCAAAAAGAATGAATTTGTAAATGAGTAGTTATTTGAGCTGTGACATTTTGTAAAATTTCTATTTTGTCATTATCTTCTAGCCCTGAAGTATTTGTACTTTGCCAACCAAATGAGAATATTATTTCCTTGTGAAAGTTCCTGGAAGATAAAGTCATTAATTTGCCAAATACTCTGTCCCTGAGAGCAGGCTGACATGAAGTTTTCTAAAGACTTTTCTGTTTGGACCATTCTCCCCTCCATGTTCCTTTTGAGACAGTGAAAGTTTCATTGTTAACTAAGTAGCAAAGATTATCATGAAAGTTCTGGAAGGGTTAAAAAGTTTTTTTCTTTCCTTTGCTTGAGAAAAATCCCTTTCTGACCTTATAAAACTATAAAGGATGAACAGAGCAGATCTTTGGAATACTTCACTGTCACCCAAAGGTTTCAGTGCTCATGACGGATAGCACTTGATTAAAACAGAACTGTGAACAGGTGCCAAGAAATTCTTCTCCCTGTCATATAACCACACGTTGAGACAGAGAGATGAAGAAATTTAGCCATCCCCCGCCAAAAAAAGGCCAAGAAGAAAATAAAATCTAGCAATTTTCACTTCTAAAGACAAGAATAAAATAAAAAACAAAGTTCTTCCCTTCTTTTAATAAAAATTTGGTCCAAAACACCATTGTAAACTTACACTTTATTATTCATATATTTTGATTTTGACTCTATTTTGCACTATTCTATATAATTCATCATAAACTTTTTTTTTTTTTTTAACCAACCTGCACTTCAGCCCAGAATAAGTCTCAGTGAGCTCTGAAAGGAGCAAGGTTTGACCATCAGTGATGCCACTGCTATGTGAAATTTAGGTGATAGCTGTGATTAAATATGTCCACAAGTCATTATTGTCAACCTTGCATTTTTTAAAAACGTTGATTTCTTAAAAATAGACTTTATTGAATCACTCACGTAAGATAAACTAGTTGATTTTTAAACACAATCATATTAGATTTAAAAATATTTTGCTTATCATTCTATCCTCTCATATATTAAGCTCTGTTTAAGTTTAAGCATTTCAGGCAAAAACAGCAATCCTTACTTTCTTAAAAATGTCATTTAAGTTGTCAAATTTAAATTTCAAATATTTGGCGGTGGCACAAATTGTTTCTTGTTCTTGTCTTACTGTTTTTGAAAACATTTCAAAAGTGCCTTTAAAGAATATTAAGTAGTGCATTTTATGGCTATCATCTGAAGTTAATAATTCACAAGAATACAGGATTATAAGTGGTCATGAAGGTTGCAATAGCTGTAGGCAAATTTTAAAATGAAATTTGCAACTGGAATTTATCTGACGGTAAAGAAAACAGCATATTTATTCTATTGGGAAGGGATCAAACGAAGTGTGACTTAGCTACTGAGTAAAACTGCTTTATTTTATTCTGACTAAAAAATTCAAGTATTTTCTTCAAGTGTATGGTACATTTACTTTCTCAAGACACAATCCAATAAACCTTCCATTTTAAAGTTTGATGTCTATGATTGAAAATTAATCAAAATAATTTCCTTTGGCAGTTATTAAAAGGGATAAGAATAAAATTTTCTTTCATTTCATTTTATATAAAAACTATTCGGCATAGCAAATTTCTAGATGACAGTAGTCAGTAACAATACTAAAAAGATATGATTTCATAAGACATGCAGTTAAATGTTCAACAGATACATGGAAAACAGTTACCTAATTGTGAGGGTATTTATCACCCTATACCCTTGAACAGAGATAGTTTTGAAATACAACTATAAGTAACTCAGTTTGAATACTGTGCTATGGCAGAGAATGCTCAGATGCCCAGGTAGCCCTAAAAACAGCTGCCCAAGAGTTATATTATACTAATTAGTGAAAAATACCTAAAATGTAAGAAATATTTTAAGCATATAAATTTTGATTATAAAATATTTTGTGCTAATAAAAGAAAAAAATATGACTATATTTAAATTTGCATATATTCAATATATAGTACTTACTGTGTGAATTATAGTATGTGCAAATGTTTCTAACATACAAATCCTATTTCCTCCAGTTCTATTATTAATTCCTAGAAGCATAAAAGTACATACATATACATACACACTATTATATGATGTTACATAATACCTACATTGTCATGTGTCTGAAAATACAATCATATACATTATTAAAATAGCTTCAGGATAAGAATCTGTAACCAAATGCCTCCCAATGCTCCAACTCTCATTCTAAAGGTTATGGATTTTCATGACATAAATTGTATCAGATTTTTAATTTCAAAAAATTATATATATGTATTTATATATGTGATACAAATTTATTTATCTTTGGTATAAGGGATTGAACCCAGGAACACTTTACAACTGAGTTATATCCTCAGTCCTTTTTAAATTTTGAGACAGAGTCTCACTAAATTGCCAAGGCTGACCTGGAACTTGTGATCTTCCTGTCTTAGCCTCCTGGGTTATTGGGATTACAGGTGTATGCCACTGTATCCAGAAAAATATTTGGTCTTTTTTTTTTTTTAATTAATGAGTCCATTAGTAGTAAAAGCACGTGAATGAGAATGATCACAGTATGTAGCTTGAAAGAGGCCTGGTTTTGGACTCCATCTCTAATAACTACTAATCTTTTCATTGTGATCATAGTTTCTTTATATGTATAATGGGGTAAGAAAACATGCACTGGAGGATTGTTTTAATCATCCATAAAATACATTTGCTATAGACCGATTTTTTGTCTCAAAAATTCATACACTGAAAGTTTACTCCCACGTGACTGTATTTGGAGATATGGCTGGGTCCTTCTAGAATAGAGAGGTGCCAGTGAGGACAGGTAAAAAGGCCAACATCTGTAAACCAAAAATAGAGGGTTCAGGTGAACCCAAGCCTGCCCACATCTTGATCTTGAACTTCCAGCCTCCAGAACTGTGGGAAATACATTTCTGATGGTCAAACCACCCAGTCTGTGGTATTTTGTTACAAGAACCCTAGAAAACTAAAATAGTATGTTTGATATGCTTATATCAAAATTGCTAGCTCTACTCCTATTATAATTATACTCATGCAGTACTTAATGATGGGGATATTAGTTCTGAGAAATGGATCATTCAGTAATTCATCATTGTGTGAACATCACAGAGTGTAATTATACAAACCTAGATGCATACATTAGTCAGGTGATGTGGCCTCCATGCAATCAAGAGATGCAGTGAACACAAGATGTATGAAGCTGCCCTGGTGTAATACGGTATGTGGTTTAAGTAGAGGGAATTCACTCCAAAATAATGCTTAAAAGTAGGGCATGGTAAGTACATAAGTAAGCAACAATCTGTTTTATTATCATCATCAAGTATTATGTTATACACACATTTAGGTATGCTATATATACTTCCATACAATTGGCAGCATGATAGATGTGTTCACATCACTATCTCACAAACACAGGAGTAATGTGTTACACTTCGATGATATAACAGTTATAACACAACTGGACAACAGGAAACTCCCAGCTCCATTATAATCTTATAGGGCCACCATGATATACGCAGTCAGTCATGGACTGAAACATTATTATGTGGTGCATGATTATGAAATTATTATTAATAATAAAATAAAGAACAAGAAGATGTGCACAGCATGTATTTAGATATTAAGCCCCTCTCTAGGTCCTTTTACCAAATTACCAGAAGTACATATAGAAAATCCTTCAGTGACTAGCATTATTCATATTTAGAAAATATGAAATAATCTCTCCATCTAGAACAAAGATGCATTCTTATTTTATTCAATTTCTGTGTTAGCAAAATCAAGAAGATTACAGTAATCCTTCATTGAATTTTATCATTTATGTGGGAATTTTATCAGTCTATCCCTTGCCTTTTTTTTGAAGTCTCAAGTTCACTATTATGAATATCTTTTATAGTAAAAAAAAATTCATTATCATGTATTTATAATGTCTTAAGAGCTCTTAATATGTAATAACAAAATTAAAATTCAAGGCAAATCAACAAAACAAAAAGTAACATTGAAAAAATGCTTATGTCAAACCCTAAAACAAAAAGCCAAGAGAACTTTTATTACAATAATCAGTATTTGGATTCTTCAAAGGTCCCTCCTTTACCCCACCCATCTAGACCAACTTTGTGACCACTGCCTTCTGAGATGGAAACACTGTAAACTCACTTGCCACCTTTCCACCCTCCCATAATATCTACAGCCTCTGTGCTCTGCAAACAGTAGTGTCTTATATCCTGTCTTCTCCCTGATCCCCAACCTTCTTCTGTTCGTTTTGCAATTCTGGGGATTAAAGTCAGGACCTCACAGAGGGTAGGAAAGCACTCCTCTACTGAATTATATTCCCAGTTCCCACTCTTCCCTTTCAAATTTAAATTATTGATTGGAGGGAAAGGAGAATTATCACTCATGTCAACAAGAATTGGGTCTAGGTCTAGAATGTCTTGGGCAGTTTTTAGTACAAAGTTTAAAATTTCTCCTTTATTTTTTATCATATTAAACACTTCTGCAGAGAGAAAGTCAATTTTGCAACCCAATTAAAAAGATTTGTCTTGATCAGATTCTAGGTCTAGGTAACACATAAATTGGGAATGCTAATATCAATGATCTTGAAAACTTTAACTTGTATTCTAATGACAGATTGACTTCTTGTGTATTTTCTTCAACAAACAAGAGTTCACATTCTGACATACCACATTTCGTAAACCAAGTCAGTGAAATAATATTGTGGGACAATAAGGCAGTAGAAATATTCCTATCAACTCGCTGTGTTTCTTATAAGGAGTTTTACCACTATCACTTTTCCTGAAGTGACATTTCATTGAAGGCATAATAAACAAATCAAGACATCTAACCACCATTAACTTATTAGGAAATAAATGTAGAGATCTTTAAAAATCTCTAACATAAACATTTGTATCAATTTTCTTCCTTGTAGTATTACACACAGCAAAAAGTTGTGTTTTTTTCTAACACTAAAAAAAATACCTTTATTTGAAGTGGTCAAGCCAAACGATAGCCCAGGTTCAGCCATGTTTTTAAATTCTCAAAAATCTAAGATTCGCTTAGAAATGAGTTTTCTGAGAAAGGCCTTAAATTTAAATTGTTCACTATCCAAGATTTTTCAGTGATTTTTATGTCTCTAAGCCCAACCTGATAATATTATGGCTAAGTCTGAAAGATCAAAGATAACATTTCAAAAATTAGAACCCCTTCAGTGAATGACCATTTTTATTAATCTTAATAAAAATAATCTCTAATAATAGAAAATCATTAATTTAGTAAAATATATGTTCTTGAAGGAACAGATATGTTCGCAGTCATCAAATTATAAGGTTGTAAAATAATGTAAGACTATTTAGATCTATTAAGTAAAAATAGAAAAATTCAACTACATATTATTATGTTCATGGTTTGGATAGATATTTAGAACTGGGTGTTATAAAAGGAAACACTGATAATCATGAGGAATTTAAAAAATTACTTTATAAATTGCTAAATATTGTTTTTAAGATTATTAAAAAGTAAACTAATGATAAATGGCATGACCTTTCAACAAGCAAAGGAAAAGCTGGAAGTTTCCATGAACTCTGTGTGTTCCTCATCTCATATCTAATCCAACCTCTATGAGCAGGTTCTGCCATTTCTACAACCAAAAGAATATTCACAGCTCCATCTACGTTTTTCACCTCTGGACTGATGCATTACTTTCCTTACTGATCTTTTTTCCTATATCTTTCCCTGTCCCCCAAAGCTACTCTTCCAACAGCTGGGCACTCCTTTGCTTAAAATCCTTCACTATTCAATGAACTTCTATTTCCCCTGATTTGACCTTTGTTTTTTCCTGGATTGACTTACTTCACTTAGCATGATAGTCTCCAGGTACATCCATTTAATGGCAAATACCATAACTTCATTCCTCTTTTTGGATGAGTAATATTCCATCTTGTACATAAACCACATTTTCTTTATCCATTCATCTGTTGAAGGGCACCTAGGTTGGCTCCATAGCTTGTCTATTGTGAACTGAGCTGCTATAAACATTGGTCTGGCTGCATCACTATGGTGTGCTGAGGGACAGGGGATGTGAATAGGAAAGACAGTAGAATGAATTGGACACAACTTTCCTTTGTTCATTTATGAATTCACGACCAGTGTAACTCCACATCAGATGCAACCACAAGAATGAGAAGTTATATTCCTTGTAAGTGTACTATTTCAAAATACACTCTGCTGTCATGTATATCTAAAAAAAAAAAGAAAAAAAAAACCAAATTTTTAAAACAGAAAGAAAATCCCTTCACTATATTTCCATTACCTTCAGATATGATCCAAACTTCTTCCAGAGACATGCATGTCTTTATATGGTCATGAGCCCATTGTTCTCTTTTTGTCTCTCCTGCTTTTCTCTCTCTTGCTCAATAATTCCAACTTCACTAAGTATTTTTCACCTGAGGGCCTCTGCATGCACTGTTCCAGCTGGAACATTCTTCCACTAGACTGTCCTGCAAGCCTATATTCTGCTTAACCTTTGTTTGTCATAAGCTACCCTGCCTAAGGTTAGTTCAAGGAACTAGGTTATTCTTTTACCTTATACTTCCTACTTAGAGTCTCAGGAGGAAATTCATAGCTTTAAGGCTGTTAATACTCGATTGCATTTGAGTAAGGAGCTGATCTAGGAATGTGTGCCTATTAGCAGAAGTGATCTCTTTAATGATCAACATTTTCACAGGTTCCAGTATTGTGCTCAGTATTCACCTCAGGATCCTACCTCCTTCAAGCAGTCTTCTCTGATAGAAGGCTCACTTCCTTAGCTAGCTTACCAATATAGAGTGCAGGACTTAATTTTCTTTGATGTCTTTCCATAATGCATGTGTATAGCATTAGCAATAATAATTACATTACATAACAAAATGATAGCAAGTGTCTACATAGGGCTTACTACAGAAGCCAGGCCCTGTTTTAAGTATTAGTTTCTATTAATTAATTCACTTCATGATTGGTTACATCAGTACAATAAGATAGGTATTGTTATTTTCCCATTATACAGAAGAAGAAATGGGAAGCTCAGAGAGATTGATGGCCAAGTTCATTCAGCTACTGATAAAGATATGATTCAAATCCAAGCAGTCTGCTGTTTACAATGCTGAATATACATGCAATATTGAAAGAATGAAATAATTGATGATAATTTCTTTGAAGCAATCATCCTATCTTCCCATGATTTTCTCAAAAAAATTGTTGGACCAATTTTTCTAAGGCTTTGCTTGAGATCTGGCTTCCTTGAATAACACTAAATGGCACTAAAATATTCTTTATTGTTATGTTAAATGCTTCATTTCTAAAATCCATCATAACTTTTGCTTCATTGATAAAAACATCACTCATGGCACAAACTCAGAGAGGAAAATATGGATTATTTCATCCTGAATCACTGCTGGATAGTGTTTATGAAAACACCATGTATTTCTTATATTTACACTGTGTATCTGAAAAGTGTAACACACTTTGTATAAGTGAGAAACATGCGAGTTAGTGTAGTTGGAAGAATTCAAGACGTGTAGCCAGAAAGTCTGGAATTTTGTCCTTGTTTCCCCATTGCATCTCACATGACCTTGATCTCTACCTTTAAGCCCAAATAATTTTGTCTCTATGAAGACAGAAAAATAATGCCTAACAAAAGCATTGGGAAACCTAATGCATATCAAAGAAATACAAGAAAAGTACTAAGTCACAATACTGCAGCTACTAAATAAATTCAGGACTTCACAGAGTGCCAGAACATCCTTCATAATTAACTTTACAGCTTCGCAATGAAGGAAGGAAGGTGAACAAACCCCACTGTGAAATTTGTTTTGGTTTCACTGGACAGGGCAAGCTGCACAATTATAGGATATCAAAATTTCAAAATAAGTCTCAATTGCCAATTGTATGGCTCAGTCATGCTGAAAGACCACTGAATAAGTCAATGACTCCCTAATGTTGAATTAAAGCACTCTATTTAACCCAGTTGCAAATGAATATTTTATGACATAAAATATCAAGTACCAGGAAGATTATCATAGCATCAAGAAAGGTGGCTGTGAGTCAGGTACAGTGGCACACACCTGTAATCCCAGCAGCTCTGGAGGCTGAGGCAGGAGGACCATGAGTTCAAAGCCAGCCTCAGCAACTTAGTGAGGTCCTAAGCAACTCAGTGAGACCTTGTCTCTAAATAAAATATTAAAAGGGGTTGGGGATATTAATGCCCCTGAGTTCAATCCCTGGTACCTGAAAAAATAAATAGAAAGAAAAAGGAAGAAAGAAGGAAAGAAAGAAAAAAAGGAAGTAAGGAAGAAAGAGAAAGAAAAAAAGAAAGAAAGAAACAAAGAAGGAAAGAAAAGAGAAAGAAAGAAAGAAAGAAAAAGAAAGAAAGAAAAAAGAAAGAAAGAAAGAAAGAAAGAAAGAAAGAAAGAAAGAAAGAAAGAAAGAAAAAGAAAGAAAGGCAGGCAACTGAGACATAGTGGAATAAATAAGCATGCTTGGACTTGAGTTCAGGTTGTGCTATTTATAGCTGTGAAAATTTAATCCAAATAAATAATAAATTATTTTCTTATTGTTAAATTGGATATATAACTCCCCATAGGACTATTATAAATATTGAAAGTGCTAGTGTGTTTAAAAACACAACACCAAGTTAACATGCTGATTAAGACATGGGAGATGAAGAGACAGGCAAGAACAGGGGATCAGTCCCTGAACTGAGGCTGTCCTATGTCTGCAGAATAGAATCCTTCCCATTGTACACAGAGGCCCAGTCATGGGTTAAGCATTCAATAAATACTGTAGAACTAAAGTGCACCACATATGGAATTATTTCTATAATTCCAGCCAAATAATTAGCTAGCTCACTTAGAACCATGCTTTTGCATTTTGCTTTCAGAAGTAGAACACACATACATGTGCTCTCTCTCTCTCTCTCTCTCTCTCTCTCTCTCTCTCTCTCACATACACGCGCGCGCACACACACACACATACACAGACACACACACACACTTCTGAAAGCAGATATATGAAAAAGTTCTAAACTGCTTTTAGGAAGGTGTGTTTCTAATTGGCAATTTTTATGAGATGCAAACATTTTCACACATTCTATTTTAGACTACTTACCTAGAAGCACTATGCTTTATGCAGGTACTTGAAAGGCAGACATTGGGAAGCTTCCCAAGAACATAATAATTAATTTGCAGGAGGCCCAGGTGACTACATTTCCAGGAAGAAAACTAAAGCTATTATTTTCTAAACAATTAAAATATAATAGACCAGCAGGAATTTCACAAGCTGAGATGTAAGTTTTTATTTTCTTCTACATAAAATCCCAAGCTATCTTTTGACTAAAAATTTTCCTATTAACATCTCAGAGGAAATACTAGTTTTCACTAATGATGCATTAGGTAGTGATAATGATGCAAAGTGTTAATCAAACCTTTGACCTTGATTTCTTTAGAGCTGTCTGTTCTGTCATCAGTATTGGGTGAGATGAAGATAATGTATAAATTTTCAAAACCCCAAGGTATAAAATATTCCTGTTGAATGTATTCTCAAAGAACATGCAACAATTCTCTTTATCTTTGTGAAACTTTTCATTTGTTTCCAAACTGGTTTTAAGTAAATAATGTAACTTTGCACCCCAAATTTGGTGCAAAATATATTAAATTAACTTTATAATTCTAAATGAGTTTCTAAGAATAATAAGCATTGTTCAGTAAAATGTCAGAGTAGCAAAGAGAAAGAGATACCTCATCTCAGGACTTCTTGGCAGGATATTTGTAAGACATAATGGATGATAGTTACCTATGCCCCCTCCACCACATGTGGGAATAGGAGTTTCTACGTTTAGAACAACAGGGGTAAGGTTCTTCTGAAGATAATCTATAAATGCATGTATACTGCCTATAATAGGTATGAACAAGTCTGCATGCAGCATATTTAGCTGACTGTGTTAACTGACTTACCTAAGGGTATGTATGCTCTCCTTCAACCAAAAAATGTTCAGGCAATGACAGTCACTATTTCAAGGACGGGTGACATAACAATGAGAAAAGTAGAAAAAAGAATCCTTTCCTTTGTAAAATTTACATTCTACTTGGGGAAAACAGACATTAAATAAATTATCAAATGCATACTACAAGAGAAGATGATAAATTCATATTTTCATGCCACAGATATCTGAATACAAGGCTTTACTAGTGGCATATTCTTAATATATTCTGGTGATTTGAAATAAAATCACACATTAAGGAAAACTCTTTTAAAAATATAGCAAAAGCCCTGATTTCCCCAACCAAACATGCTGGTCAGATTGCTGTACTTGTTTTCCTTGTATTTTTACAGAAACTAACTTAGGGCCTATACAAGACAAATGAACCAGAGACTACAAAAAATTCATGATATTTAAAATCATAAACTGTTAAATAGTGGCAATTGGATATAATTTATACAATGAAGGTCTATGAATAAAATAGAATTACTTAATCTTAGGATGGTACATCTTTGAAAAAGACTTTGGTACTAAAGAAAAATGTAGATTATGGCTCTGAGTTCAACCAGGGTAAGTAATAATGGCATAGCCAGGTGTAAGGGTATACATCTGTAATCCCAGGAACTTGAGGGGCTGAGGCAGGAGGATCACAAGTTTGAGGCCAGCCTTGTCAACTTAGAAAGGCCTCTTCTCAAAATAAAATATAAAAAAGGACTGGAGATATAATCATTGGTACAGCACCCATCAATTCAGACCCCAGTAGAGAACTAAAAAAAAAAAAAAAAAAAAGAAAAGAAATAAAAGAAAGAATGGTATAGACTTCTTTCAGATTCTTATTATCAGAAAGAATGAAAAACAGAGCAAGAGGTAGTCATTTGTATTAAATCATTTTTCATACTTGAATTACTTTACATAAATTAAATGAAAACTTTAAAAAATATTTGTATACAGAGATGTATGGTAGAAACAATCACACATGACACATTCTTCTGTAATTACACACTATTTTTGAAATCTTCATAGAATTAGGCTAACTTCAAAGTCATTTAAAAATCTATATACAGTTTCATCAGAAATCTCACAAGTAGATTATCAGTTTCTTCTAAGTTTCTAAATCAAGAGTATTAAATTAGATGAGAAATGCTGATTGGAAATCAGTTTTGTTTTCCAACATATGCTTGTTTTTCAGGGTTATTTTTTTGAAGAAAAACTTCTAGCACAATACAGAGAACACAGGCTTAGTGTCTATTTCGTAGTACCAAGCAGCAGGTGTGTCTATTTTTTATTTTTATTCATTTATTTATTTACCGGAACTGGGGAATGAACCCAAGAACACTCTCCACTGAACTATATTCCCAGTCATTTTTATTTTTTGAGACAGGGCTCACTACACAGCAGAGGCTGGCCTCAAACTTGCATCCTCCTGTCTCAGCCTCCCAAGTCACTGGGATTACAGGCATGTGCCACTGTGCCTAGCACTGTACCTAATTTTTAAAAATAGTTTGTCACACCTTACACAAAGACTGCATTCACACTCAGAGTATTTCCTAGTATTAAGATAAATCTTCCAGGTTAGGGCTGTAGCTCAATGGTATAGCACTTGCCTAGCATGTGTAAGGCACTGGGTTCAATCCTCAGCACCACATAAAAATAAATAAATAAAATAAAGGCGTTGTGTAAATTTACAAAAAAAAATTTTTTTAATAACTCTTCCAATTTTTCTATCTGCAGTTCAGTTTCATTTTAATCAAGAACTGTCCAAAATTGTTCCTTTGACCATCATACAGATTCTCTCATTCTTACTTACAAAGCAATAATATAGGTGTTACATTCATCAAGACTTAAAAAATCAGATCCAAAAGGAAAGGGAAGAACAGAAAGAAGAACAGAAAAATGATCTAAGACCAAGTTCCATTTCCAAAACCACCATGATTCATTATTTATTCTGGAAATTTTCACTATGAAATAGTGTTTGAATTAAATGCATCAGTGACCAGAGCATGAAAATAGCTTTGTTATATGGAAAGTTTGGCAAAGGCATTTGTTTTAAGTGATGAACTTATTTTTTGTTATTATACTGTCTGGGATTTTTATCTTAAGCTCAAGTCAAAAGCAAATAAACATGAAAGTACATAAATAAACAGTTGTCTTCTGATTATAACCAAAATTCATCTAAGAGAAATCTGTTTAAATGTAATTTTATTAACAAAGCTGTTCTTTTATTTCAAATATTCAATTCTTTTAATTAAAGTTAAAGCACATTCAAGACTCTTTCACATCCGTGAAGCCTGATCTCTCCAAAAGCATGTAGGAAATAAGTTTCTCCTTCCTGTTCACATCATCCACAGTTTCTAAGCATATGATTTCCTACTTACCAAACTGAATGATGACAATTTAAAAAGATTTTGCCAGATCTTATACCATACATATAAAATCACCATATGACTAAAATGGAAAATATTCTCAGGCCTGCTAAATTTCTTCAAAGAAAAGTTATTCATTTAAGAACAGAAGTTTCACATGATATTTAAAGTGTACATCTATAAAATACTGTATACCTAGTATCATTATCATTAATTAGTATTTCTTGTAGATCCATCTTATTTTCACAAAACTAACAATTATTTTATATCTAATAAATAAAGATTAACATAAGAACAAATACTATCAGTTTATTCACCTCTAATTTATCTAGAAAATAAATAAAACAAAATCTAATTTTCCACAGAAACAAAATATGCATTTGCTAAGTGATACTTTAAGGAAATATGTTATTATCATTATGATCAAGGAATTATAAGCTCTTAGAGTGAAAGAGGTCTTAGATAGAATCTGGTACTACTCTTGTTTTCAAACACAATAAGGGTCACTAAATGACTTGCTTAATCCATGTAACTAATTAGCTATGAAGCCAGATTTAGATCCCAGTCTTAAACCTATTGTGATTTTCTCTTGATTAAATAGAGCTAGCTCTCCAGGTTATGATCCTATCAATATCTCATCATTATTAAGATGTTCTTATGTGAAAAGCCCTGTTCTAAGCTCTTCATTTCATCTTCACAATAACATGTCAGGTAATTTTTCTCCCTTTTGTATTTTATAGATGAGGAAACTGAAGCAGAAAAGTTCATGTCACTTGCCCTTCATATACCTAGTAAGAAACTGAACTCTTTTGAGCCCAGTAACAATGGCTCAGAGCACTTGCTGTAGACCCTACTGTGCTACTGATTATGCTTTACAGATATGCTCCTTTCTCCTCCTAGGACAAGAGAAGAATGAGCACTTCAACTGCCATGTGTCAGGTACCATCTTGGATCTAGACTACTGAAATATTTAATAATAACGTAATTAAAGCTAAATAGAACAGCTTTCAAGCTAATCTTTCTTAGGTTTATTTGGGAGATTCAAATCCATAGCTGTGGGTGGTACGTTGCATATACACCCACAAATAATGTGAGTTCACACTGACTCATTCATTTGTTCCTTCCCTCAACAAAGGTCTACTGAGCGACTACTATCAATCAGACTGTCTTCTGCAGAAAAAGACAGAGATGTCTGCTCTCTTAACACTTTCACTCTATGGTAAAATACCCAGTAGAGAATAAGCATATTAAAAGTAAATTTTATAATATGTTAAAGAGTAAAAAATGCTATGCACGAAAAAAAAAAAAAAAACAATAAGAAACAGAAAAAAGGAGAACTTGGTTAAGAAGCATTTGAAGTGTGCGGCAGAGGTCCTTTTGCATTTTAAATCGATGTGTTCCAGATAAACATGAATCTTTTTGAAATCTGATTTTTGAATAATGAATGAAGGGAAAGTGACAATTGAAGGATGAACATTTCCTCCTGAATGAAGGAAAGAGAGTTACCATGGAGCTATAGGGAGCAAGGGCACCTGAGGAAGAGAAGAGCTACTGTGAAGGCCACAGGGTGTGATTATGACTGGGATTTTGATCCCAGGTTGGGGATAGTGATGGAGAGAGGGAGAAATAGGAGAGACAGTTGAGAGACACCAGAGAGCCAGGTGGAGAAGGGCCTTGGAAGCCTCTGTGAAGACTCTGGCTGCTGTACTGAGTACCAGGTGGATATTGTAGGGTTCTAAGCAAAGCAGTGACTTGATCTGACTTAAGCTTTAAAGGCTCACTCTGGCTATTATGTCGAAAATGAACTATTGTAAAGCAAGAACAGAAGCAAGGAGGCTTTTGGAGTAATCTGTAAGGAATCAGAGCGGCTCCAAGAAGGTAATAGTAATAGAAATCTAAAAAGTATAATATTTTGGATACCTTTTGCAAGTGGAGCCTACAAGATTTTATTTAATGAAATTAATGTGATACATAAAAGAAAGAGACTTCTCAAGCATGACTCCAGTGTTTTTGGTTTGAATAATCTAAGGAGGATGGAACTGTCTTAACATAGAGGGGTGGCTGTAGCTGAAGCACATTTATAGGCAGGAACAGGAGTTCAGTTTGGGGTGTGCTGGGTTTGAGGCATTTTTCAGTCACTGGGTAGACTGAAGCAGTTGAGTGAATAAGTTTGGAAGTCCAGGTATAAAAGATGGACTGGAAATACATGCTAGGGAGCCACTGACATATATATGGAATAACTGAGATGGTAAACTGAGGAAATAAAGAATAAAAGAGCACTAAGACTGATTTGCAAGACTCTCAAATATTATATAACTAGGATGATCAAGAGGTTGAGGATATAAGGGATTTAGCAAAGAAGATTGAAAAGTAAACAGTGAGATAGAGGAAAATCAAGAATTTATGGGACCTGCATACTAAGTGGATCAAATTTGTCAAGGAAGAGAAATTCATGAGTTTCATTGAATTCTGCTCATAGTTTTAATAAGATGAGAAATGGAAACTGATTATCGGACTTAGCATTATGGAGGCACCTGTCTTGACATCAGTGGAACTCCAACAGTGGGGTGAGAAAAGTTGAATTCTAGTATTCATGTTTACACTCTCATTATTAATTTCACTTACATTTATCCTCAGTTTGGAGGCTCAAGGAAGAAAAGTTCAGACCTTTCATACTTCATGTATCTTGATATTCTTCAGGCCTAAGTTGCTGATAAACATAAAATGTTTAATAATTTTCTCTTATTAAATGGATGAATAAAAATAGTTATATGCCCCACATTGTTTCATCTTTGGTGGAACTAACTTAATGACAGTTTAAGAAACAAAAGGTTTTTTAAGAACAAAACTGTTATAACTGCTCAGACAAAGGAAGAATCATTGAGGGCTGGATGGCCAACTAAAGAAGTAGCAGGACTTGAGTTGGGCCTTAGAGAAATGTATCAGTGTGCGCAAAAGTTCTATTTACTCTCAAAAAATATTTGTACTATCACTTTCCTTGATGACAATTAGACCTTTCTTAAAGACAAAAAAGAGGAAGTAGAAGAGTTGGTATTGATCAGCTTATTTTGCCAAGATTTTGATTTTTTTTTAACTCAATTGCATATGGTCTATAATGTAACAGAAAACAAAAAGATAAGTAAGACTGAGGTTCACCTCTTAGTTTTAATTCAACAGACAGGTGTGCAAAATGTTATGGGGAATCTTCAGAGGGGATTAACTTAAAGCAAAGTCATTAGGATGAGCCCTGATCCAGGATGACTACCATCCTCATAAGAAGAGGAAGTTTGGACACAATCACGTAGACATAGCTCCTGATGGGAAGATGTTATAAAGACCCAGGGGGAAGATGATCATCAATAAGCCAAGAAAAGGTGCATGGGACAAAAATTTCCTCACAGCTTTAAGAAGGACCCAGTTCTGACAATACTTTGATCTTGAACTTCTAACCTCCATAAACTGTGAGAAAATTAATGTCCAATGTTGAAGCCACCCAGTTAGTGGAACTTTGTTATGGCAGCCTTAGCAAACAAAGAGAACATAAAGATCAAGCCAGGTGTAGTGGCGCCTGCCAATAATCCCAGGAACTTTCGAGGCTGAGGCAGAAATATCAAGTTGGGCCAGCCTCAGAAGCTTAGGGAAGTCCTGGGCAAATTACAGAGCCCCTGTCTGAAAAAGAAAAAGAAGACTAGGGGTGTAGCTCAGAGGTAAAACGTCCCTGCCTTCAATCCCCACTACTGAGAGAAAGAGAGAGAGAGAGAGAGAGAGGGGGGGGGGGGGAGGGAGGGAGAATATAAAGATGAATGGCTCATATTTTGCATTCATTTGCAAAAAAAAAAATACAGAACCAATTAAAAAAAAAGTTTCCCTAAGAGCATGAAGGTAAACTAGGAAATTATTAAGTTTCTTCCGAGTTGGGATTTATCAAATAACCTCTTCATTTGCTACATTCTTGATTTATTTTGTATCCACATATAGGAAAAAAAAAACTTGTTTCTATAATTTTATCAGTATAAATAATTTCTAATTGCCTTCAATTGCTATAAGATACTCTACTGCAGTTTCTTTGTGCCAATCAAATCCAACTATATTTACACAAATAGAAAATGCATTTAATGATGCAGAATAAAAGGAGACAACAATAACATTTTAAATCACTACTCTTATTTATTTGAAGAGATCACTAATCACACTTAGATTATAAATTCTCTGAGGGAAAAGACTATAAACTATGATCTTGAAAAAGGAGAAAGGAAGACTGTATAGAGGGAAAAGAGGGGTAGGAGGGGTGGGGAGGAAGGGAAAAAATAACAGAATGAATCAAACAATATTGCCCTATGTAAATTTATGATTTTCAATTAAAATTAAAAAAATAGGTAAAATAAAAAAAATAAAAAAAAAAAGCAATACGAAACTGAGATTGGGGGTAGACCTAGTAGGGTCTCAACAAATGTCTGTGAAATAAACATAAAAATTTATTATAAAATTATTACAGTCTACATTAAAACTTGAAGATTGGTTGTTTTAAAATGCAGGTATTCTCATTCAAAAGATGACTGCAATTGAAAAGACAGATCCCAAGAGAAAGGCACACCAGAAGGGGCCAGGTGAGGAAGCACCAGGGTTGATGAGCAGACAGAGGAGGGAAGGGGATAGGGGTGGAAATGTGCACAGAAGCCTTTATTGTGATTTCCACAGGAAGGAAAGGGAGGGGCAGAGAAAGCAAGTTCACAACCAGTTGCTTTGAATAATTTCCGTGGGTTTCAGGGAATTGGGGTTGTCAGTATTTGTCTGATACCTGGCTCTGGAATGATAAGGTTGGTGCTTAATGGCCTGGAGTGTAAGCACCTGATAAAGTAGGTGGTTAGGGACTTGGACTCTGCATTGGTTAGTTTGCATTTGAAAGGGCTGCTCTAGGGCAAGTCCTTTTTTGTCTTCTGAAATTAGCTAATCCTGAAAGTCAAACATCAGAATACAGAAAATAAACAGGCCATGGTTAATATATAGGAATTGCTTTATTTCTAGTGATTTGGCACTTTCTTACTAGTTAATAAACTGAATCATATTTGAGACCTCTTTATTCTCTTAAAATGGCAACATTAGCTTTTTCTTATCTTTGGTATTGATAGGGATATATATCGGCACTGTAACCTGCAAGAATCTTAGCAAACATTTCAGAATTTTAGGACCACTTAATGAAATCAAGAGCCAAATTTTTCCTTTTTAAAGATTAATTGTTCCAATAAAGAAACACAGATATTTAATAGGGTTTGTTCAGAAATGACAAACTACAATTTAGAAAAAAATATATAATAGAAAAAGAAATCACAGAAAGATCTTTTAAAGATATCAATTCTTCATTGACTTAAAGGACACAGCAGCAATCATTTTCTAGACTTATTGACTACTAGACAGTGTCTGAAGAAATTCAAATCACATTCTTCTTCCTGTCTTTGCCTAACATTTAGATGTGGTGCCTTTGCTTCTATAATACGTGGATGCTTTTTTTTTTTTTTTTTTTTTCATAGCAATCAGAATAACACTTGCTACATGAACAGAGACTCAAAAAACCACACTGAGTTTGGGAGGCTGAGGCAGGAGGATTGCAAGTTCAAAGTCAGGCCCTAAGATAACAGTGGTTATAGATCTGATTCTCAATTCCATGGGCTACTGATCCTTTTTCTCAGTGACCCTAGAACAATTTGAGAAATAACCAACAAAAATTGAAATTCATGGTATGGAATCACAAAACAGATTTTCATTTCATTAGATATATATTTAGAAGCATCTAAAAAGTATTTAGCTCTGCTCTTCAATTCCATGTTCACATAGAATAACAGAAGGCTTGGATAATTGCTAGCTGTTAGACAGCAAGCTAGTTATGAGATTATTTCAGTGTCTGAAGTTAGTACCAAAAGAGGTGAATTAGTAGCATTGGTTCTTGTCTTTAATTCACCAGTGTTTTTATTACTAGACTCTCTTTGAAGGAATTGTATTTTTATCTTCAAAATTTTATTTGAAGAAGAGAACTTTTTGGTAGTAAATATTATTAAATGAGCTGAAGAATCCCATATCTGACCATAATAGTATACTCCAGCAATTAAATGTAAACTGCAACTTAAGCGTTTCTTAAAATACTTCTGATGACTCTTTGTTCTCATTGATTCAGCTCAACAAGATGCCCATCAAGCTGTGGAAATGCATGTGTGCACACACACACAATTAAAGTTGATGTTAATACTGCAGTAGAAAGAAAGAAGAGCAAGAACATACTGTCTTCTATTAAACTCTCCCGAGGCTTTTTTTTTGGGTGTAAAATGAGCTGCTGTCACTTATAGCATTTCTCTTCCCATAACCATTAGAAGGTTTTGGAAAAGTCACATGTTAGTTGAAGAATGTGTCCCTTTAGTTTTTCAAGTGGTGCCAAAAGGTGTTAAGAAAGAAGAGTATTAAATTGCAACAGGCTCTTCACTAAACTCACTGGAACAGCTGAACTAAAACCACTAAATCAGGCAGAATCTTACTCAGAAGCTGACGGATCATATAACATGTACAAGTTGAATAAGTATCATTGAATGAGGTATTTTGTTCTAAAATAGATTACCAGAAGACTATTATAAAATCATTTCTCCAGATAAATCATCACAGACATTCTTCTTAAATCAGGGACTAAGCCATAGCCATGAACATACAAGACCATCATGAAAGGTGAGATAGGGGTACAGATGAGAGATGTTATTACAAAATTATGTCACATTCCTGGTCTGCCGTGGTACTGCTTATTAAAGACACAGACTCGAAGGAGAATGTAGTGTGACTGAGATGGTGTGTGGTATAGAAGCTGCTGTTCAGGACATGAGGCAAAAAGAACATCAATTTTGGATAAAGCCTAGGAACAGAAATGCAAACCACAGTTCTTGTTCTTGGTAGTAGTCTCCTATGTTACTATAAGTGTCACCTGACCTTTTTCTCAGAACAACCTCAGATATCTCTGGTTAAGCTCTAATAGAAGAAGAGATGTGAGCTAACTATTTAATTAAAAATTATCTAGTTCCTGTGTCAAGAAGAAAAAGAGGTGAAATTAATTTTAATAATATATTTGTATTTAATAAAATAGATTCAAGGCATCTTCATTTCAAGATTATCTGTTGAAAATACTAATGAAATATTTTTTGTAAAAAGTTTTTTAAATCAAGTATATTTCACATTTGGAGCATATCTCAATTCAGATAAGTCACATTTCAAATGCTAAGTAGCCACATGTGGTTAGTGGTAATAATGTATAGCTAATGACAACACATATCCAGATGTTGGGATCTATTTTGAGGAATAATAAGATGTGGGATTGTAGAAACCAAAAAGTTAATGTGAAAGATTTCTGGACTATAGCCTTGGCTCAGATAATCTTCCTTAGTGGATCTGAATTATGATTTAGTAATTCTACACTATCTAGGGAGATGATCCAGAGAAACTCATCCCAGGTTCAAATGACTTATAAGCATGCATCATTTCACAATTATACTCTTAGGACTAAACACAAAATACATGGACTTCTAGATAGCAGTGGCTCTCTATACAGATCAACTATTCAATTCATTTAGCTTTTATATTTTCCCATTTCCCCTAGCTCCAGATGCCATTTCTTTTTATGTCTAAAATAATTTTGTATCCACAAAAGTGACACTTTGGAGGCCTTTTATGAATATAGCTGGTTCCTCCTGTCATAAGAACATTATGAAGTACTTAATGTCCATAGATAGCAAAACACTAAGGGAAAAACAATAGAAATATAAATTCATGCTACCAAGAGCTTTCAGTTTGGTTTGGAGGAAGATACACATCAAATTAGTGTATATGATTAATACAAAATATGGCATTTAAAAAGAGAGACAAATTAATTGACCTTGGATTTGTCAAGAGAGACTTCATTGAGAAATTAAAACTTGTAATGAGTTACAAAAGATAATGAGTTTGGAAAGGCAATTCTAGATTCTAGAAACAGCATCAATAGAAAAATGAAATTAACTTTTTCTCTGAATTTTCAGTGACGAGTGGTAAGAACAGACTAATGCAATTACCATTTTCATGTCAAGGAGTAATAATGATGGCTATCTTTGACTCTGTGTGTGTGTGTGTGTGTGTGAGATAATCACAAAGAGCCTATGAAGTAGATACTACAAATATTTCCATTTTACAGTTGAAGAAATGAAAACAGACTAAGACTGAATAACTATAGTCTACAGAGCAGGAAGATACATGATAATTTGGAATTGAACATTTTGAGTTTGGAGTAATAGTAGAACATTTAAGAGCCAGGGACTGTGGGATTAAAACATTCACATAAGGCTGTAACTGGAAATATTGGAATTTCAGATTATATAATTAATTTACTATCAAAAAGCTTCTAAAAAGAAGAATAGTGAAGGCCAAGTGCATGTTCCAACATGCACTCCATGTTGGAAATAGAGGTAGTGCATGAGGAAAAGGTTAGTGCAGAATGGTCAAACTAGGTAAGGAAGATTGATGGATAGTCACATCAAAAGATGCATGAAGATTAAGGAGAAGAAGGTAACATGAATCTGTGGAATCTACTTAGAAGGAAACAGAACCCCCAAAGTATTTGAAGACAGTTCTTAGGATAACAGAGTAAGTAGGTTGTAAATAAAGGAGGCAATGAGAATGAGCTCTTGGTCTGAGACTAAGCTTTGATCTGTGTACAGTGCAACAAAGGGGAGGAGTACAACAAAAGCTAAAGAAATATTGATCCCCCTGTTAAAGTTTTCATTCACAAAAGAGATCACCAGATGGTGGAGAAGTTAAGGATGACTACATTAGTAAGCTCTCCCAAGCTACTTCCTTCTTAAGCACAGATGAAAATGTGGCTAGTGGTAGAGGAACCAAATCACTAACATCAAGATAGTCCAAGTAATTTGTGGAGAAAATGTACTTTTTAGACTAGCAAAAACATTTTCTCAGAGTTAAGGCCCAATAAGTGGCCTTGAAAAAGTAAAGAGAATGAAGGTTGAAAGAGTGAAGAGAGAGTCAATAATAAAAAAAATAAAATCAGTTTTGAATATTGGAAAAAGTTTAATTTTCCCTTACACAGGTTTGAACCCAGAGGGGCAGAAATGAAAGAAGAAATTGATGACTTAGAAGGACAGTTAAAAAATAATTTCTGAAATCTGTGTTACTCAGGGTTGTCTGGAGGAAGAAAACCAATAGTGTATATGTGGAATTTATTAGATTGTTTTACACAATCAAAGGCTGAATAATCCCACAATCTCTGTCAGCATGCTGGAGAGTGTGATACACCAGAAGCTGCTCAGTCTAAGAAACTGGAAGATTCAGAACAAGAGACATCAATGGTATAGTCCCAGTACAGTCCAAGCTCTAGTCCTTGGAGAGTAGCTGGCATGCTTCCATGTTGGAAGAGTGGAAGTTCGAGTTCAATGTCCAAGGACATGGTAGCATCGATAGATGCATCTGCTCAAGAAGAGTGAAGCTTGCACCCACTGGTGGTCTTCCTCCTTCTTCTTTTGTCCTTTTGGAGCTCCACCCTGTTGGATGGTGCTGTCCACATTTTGGATGAGTCTTTCCTAATAGTTTTCTGTCCCACATGCCAAATGTTTCTGTAAATACCCTCACATATACCCCCAGAAATGTGTTTTAATAATTTCCTAAGCATCTCTCAATCTAACCAAGTTGACAATTAAAATTAGCTATCATGAAAAAAACTTCATGAAAGAAACATCATATGCTGTCTAGATAGCAGAAATAAATAGCTAACAGCCAATAATGACTTGAAGCACTATTTTTAAAGTCAGCACAGATTGGGTTCTCCACCAATCTGAAGTTATGTTCATCCAGGGATTCCAGAATGATTGGGTAGGCTGTCAGAATGAATAAGGTATGGCTTATACTGATTTGAGGGATAAAGAAAGAATGAGAACTGAGAAACAAGAACTAATCAGAGGAGCTAAGAATACCCTTTCAAAGAGAATTAACAAGTGTCAGAGGTAATAATAATTTGGAGACCCTCAATGGTCACTGAAAAAATCTTTCAGCTGAGGCACTAAATCCTGAGATGGTAAAAGGTAGCAGTGAGAAAGAGTAAAACTTAATGGAGCTGGCATGAGTAATAGTCTCGTTGAGGAGAGGAAAGTCTCAGACACAGGAGTCAAATCCAATACTTCACATGTTAGTAACAATATTTATTGTGTAAGCAAGAATAAATCATAGACCTTTTGTATGTACCCAGAAAAAAAATAAAACATGAGATAAAGCAAAGAGGAATGAAAGGAAAAAATTGACAAATTCTATTTGGAAGTTAAAGGGAATAATAATTGAACAGACTGTAGACATTTTCTTACAATTACCAACAGTATTGGGATATATTTGAAAATCTGAAATTCCTGAAAATTGAGAGAAAACTGAACCAGAAAAATTCTATATTTGTTATTATTATGCTCTTAATTTGCCTCCAGGTTGAAATTAAAAATGGAATAAGGAATATTAGTGATAATCAAAGGAGGGACAAATTTATCACACTGAGTAACTCTATGGAGTAGTTCACATATAAAGTTTATAAATTCTTGAAGCAAAACTGTTACTACCAAGAGAAGGCATCTTTTATTTTTCTGTTGCATAATATGTAGATTACTATATAATACTCATTGACTGAAAGAGACCAGGCTATTTGTAAGATATTTTTCATCCTTTATAGTTAAATTGAACTACTAATTACTACATGCAGAACAGCAGTCACATTAATTATATTCCAGTGCAATGTCAAGTCACTTGGAAGAAATTGCAAAAGCAGTGATCAGTATTTTCAGAAGGGAGAGTGCTGCTGCAGAATGTAGCTGGGGAGAGAATTAAGGACTTATCTATGATAAAAATCAAAGGAACATTTACTTGAGAAAAGAAAAGCATATTGATGCACAGAAATCCACAACCAGAAAACCTCGGTTTTTGAGCCAATCTAATATCTACAACTGAACTTTAGAGAGGAGAAAAATAGGCTCCCACAATTACTTAGGAAGCACACAAGAAAAACATCATTCATAAAACACCCTATTAATTTAAAACTGTCAATTAAAAGAGAAAAAATATAAAGTCTTCATCTAAAATTATATTATAATTTTCTGGATCTTAGTGGGTGAGAAAGAATATAAGGTATAAAGGTAAATTATCCAATGATTGCTGCTAACACTCTGCTAGAAGAACTTCTTGGCAAGAAATTACATGTTTTACATAGAGCAAAATAAATTGAAAGGTCACTATGCCTATAATGCCCATTTTGTAATAGCAATAATTATATAGAGATAATCAAACTGGAAGATGTAAATATGGGTAGTGGGGGTATGAGTAAAACTTGTGGTTTACTTCCTTCTTTGGACTTTATTATTTAAAGTCTTTATAATAAAATAAATACACAGTGCTTTTTGAAAACAAAAAGAATAAATTGAGAGGTCAGTTCAAGGTGTAATCATCATTAAATTTTATGATTTGGAAGATTTCTAGAGTTATAAGACAGTGTCCAATTTAAGCACATGTCCTAGAGTTATAAGACAGTGTCCAATTTAAGCACATGTAGCACAGTTTTATACCCAAAGAAGACATGACCTAAACATTTGATGAGAAAAGAGGAGACTGCATGCTTATTTGTCTAAAACCATTTGTACTAGATAACTTTCTAAATATTCCAATATATTCTAACAAGACATGAAGCATATACCTTCCTTATGTGTAATGTATAACTGGATTGACAGATAATCAAAAAATACCAAGAGGAAAAGAGAGTAAGAAAAGAAGTAAAAGAAATGGTAAAAAAAAAAAAAAAAAAAAAAAAAAAAAAAACCAAGGGAAAATGTAGGTAGCCATTCTGAGGTGCCAACACAGAGGTGCCAACATTTCCATATGTGCTGCCTGATAACACTATATGTACACACGTACTAAGCATTTTAATAGCCAGGCATCACTGAGAGTTGAAAACTGTAGGCACTAGATGACAGTGTGTTCATTGTTTTTTCCTTGTACATACAATAGAAAAAAAAAAAAAAGTCCTTCGCAATTAAACCAAAAGGAAAAATTTTTAATGAGTCTAATATATTTTAAGTAAATGATACTATTCCTAGGGTAATTAGCATCCTAGAACATCTGTTATCTCACTAGGGAAAACGAAATCTAATTTGAACTCCTAATATTCTAAAACATTTATAAACCCGCAAATGACACCCTCATGCTGTGAAGAAACATAGAGCACAAAGTAATCGCAATTGCAAAGCTAAATGGAGCTTGGAGAGGCAAGTATTTTATCGGACACTGCTATTAGACATTAATTTGCTATTAATTAATGCAGACTTGGCAGCTAAACTGCCAACCTGCTAACAGAAAATCGAATCCTAAATCCCTACCATATATATGGGATATAAAAGGCTACAGATTCAGTGAGATGTCAAACACGTTTTTCTTTTATATTTCTATTAACAATGTATATATTCCACCAGTTCTGTTGTGCAAAATTCAGCAAAATGAAGTTCTGAGGTCTTGCCCCAAGAAAATGCAAGAAAATGTCTCTTGCCTCAAACTTCTTTATTATTTTACCAACTTTGGGCAACACATGTTTCCAGTTCCCCAGTTATGTGACACATCTTAGCACAAACTTTATTTTTTTTCTCTAAAAGAGGTCAGACTTTATTCACAGTAGAAACTGCTAGCTGGCTATCAACATATATTTTCTCATTCTTTTAAGGAGTATCATAAACCAAATTTTATATGCACATAAGTATATATAAAACATCAGAGATTACACGGTAAGAAAGCAAAAATAGAGGAACATTGAGCTGACAGACTTCAGGGAAAGATGGAAGAAAAAAAATTGAAAACACCAGAGAAATAAATACAATATAAAGAAGATAAAATAAAGGTATATTACAAAATACAGAACAATTATTTTCAAAAGATTTTAATGGGCTATGAAATGCTAGGCAAGGAAATCAGAAAAGGAACATAAAATATTAATATAAAAGTTCAAGGAAATTTTCCAGAAATAAAAGAAGACATATATATGGTTAAAAAAATATACCATATCCCAGGATCATTTCACAATGAGTCATTCTGGTCATATTATAGTATAGATGCTCCTCAACTTACAATGAGGTTATGTCCCAAGAAATCAATCAAAAGTTGAAAATACTGGAAGTTGAACATGCATTTTATATACCTAACCTATTGGACATCATAACTCAGCCACATGGTACAGCAGACCACAGAATATCAGCTGGTTATCCTATGGCTTCATGTGACCCACTGTGAGCTGCAGTTTGCTGCCACTGCCCAGCATTGCAAGAATATCACATCTATATATCACAAGTTTGGGAAAGACCAAAATTCAAAGTGAGGTTTCTACTGAACACACCTTGTTTTCACATCATTGAAAGTTAGAAAATTTTAAGTGAAACCATAAGAAGTTAGGAACTATGAATATAAATATATTGATAGGCAGCCAGGTAAAAAGAGCAAATCATTTAGGGGCTAAAAATCAGTCTGACTTCAAATTTCTCTATCATAATATTTGGCATTAGTAGACAGTCTGGAAAATAATGATGGATATCTCAAAGAAAAATGTGATCCAAAAATTTTCTGTACACTCAAACTGCTGCTCAGTACATTTGAACAAGCATAACTAAGGAATATTGTTATGAGATCATCTTAAAGAAGTATCTTGAGGCAAAATTCTTGCCAAATAAAAAAAAATAGGAAAATTAGAGCAAAATGATTCAAAGTGAACATTGAGTCTATTTAACTAGAACATATGTGTGGAACTTTTGGTAGACATTATACATCCTGGCAGTATAGCAATCTAGCAAAGTAGTCAAGGAGATAGAGAAGCCTGCAGGAATCTTTAAATGTGAGGTTACTTCCTATAACTGGTTGAAAAACTATACCACCTAAAGCTGATTAATTGGAGAAGTTTCAGTTTAACAATACATGTTAAGAAATCCAACATTCTCAACTAAATTTGGTGTGATAGAAGATGAGTAATAAGAAAATTAGGCTAACATAACCATTGCCCTTTCGGGGTGTGAACAGATATTATGTAAAAAAAATAAATAAAGATTGTATATGAATTTCTAATTTAAAGGCATCTTCCTGAGCAAAATTTTCCATTGGAAGAAACACATAAAACAAAGGAATCACAAGTGCAAAAAGGTTAATATTTTTTAAATATTCTATTTAAACTTAAGTAAAAGCATGAAAAATACCACTTCAGTTGTATCACGTGTTATCAGTATGCTATACTCAATTAGATATAAAACAAAGATGTAGACCTTAAAACCCATAAAAATCAACTACGTAAATCCCTCAGTATATTCTAAGAGTAGCATCAGTTTGGACAGTGTTTTCTGAGAACCATGGAATAAGAGTAGAAACTAATAAGAGCCAGGCACAGTGGTCTGTAATCCCAATTGGTTCAAGAGGCTAAAACAGGAGGATCTTAAGTTCAAGGTCAGCCTCAACAACTCAGTAAGGCTCAAAGCAATGTAGTAAGACCCTATTTCAAAATAAAAAATTTTAAAAGGGGCTCAGAATGTGGCTCAATGGTTAAGCCCCACTGGGTTCAATCCCTGCTAACAACAAAGAAATAGGCAAACAAACTAGAAACTAATAAGGAAATAAGAAAAAAGGCAAAGCAACTAGGAGTTTAAAACAGACAAATTAACTTTCTCTTAAAAAAATCTATGAGTCAAAGACTAAATCAAAACTAAAATGTTACAATAGTAGGAAAATATCAATATTAAAATCATTACACAGCAAAACTCATGAAAATACTGAATAAGTCTAGAAGATACACCTACTTTAAATAGTCATACTAACCTAATAAAATTAAACTTAAAATTATAAATAATTTTTTCTCTGAGCAAAAGCCCCAAGAAAGCTAAACTGAGGGATTAATGAAAATGTAAGTAGGAATGAATAAGTAAGAAAGATAGGAAAAATAAAACTACCAGAAATCACTATTAGAAATGCCAAAAATAAATAATTAATCAGTAGCTGAAATCAAAAGGAAAAGATTCATAAGAAATTATTGTATGAAAACACATTTAAAAATCCAGATTAGATGAATAATATCTTAGATACTATAACTGAATATCCACAGAAAAGATAGAAACTCAAACCATTCAATGTAATAAAAATATCAAAACTGCACTCACAGTGCTACCCTGAAAGCAGTATCTTGTGGTTATACAGAGAATTCTGCCAAACCTTCAAAGAACAGATGCTCCAATATTCTTTAAACTATTCTGGATCAGTGATTTTTCAAGTTCTAGTATAAATAAGAATCATCTGGAATGCTTGTTAAAACTCAGACCAGTGTTTCGAACCCCAGAGATTCTGATTTAGAACATCTGGGAGGAGGACATAATTTGTATTTCAAACATGTTTCTGGAGAAGTGGTTCTTGACAGGTGGGTGTTCAGCCACCAGGAGAAATTTGTCAATGTTTGGAAATACTTTGCTTTATTGTAGCACGTGTGTGGGAGAGTGAAAATGGCATCTGATAAATAGAGGCTAGAGATGTTAATAAACATCCTTCAATATGCAAGCAGTCTTCCAACATCAAAGGATCATATAACCCAAAATGTGAACATTGTCAAAGTTCTAATGTTTAACTTCTAATGGTCTCTATACTAAAATTTGAGTAGCACTGAGCAGAAGTTGAAAATTTTGTCCCTAAAGAATTAGATAACATTTTGAGTTCATGGGCCAGATGCAATCTTGTTGCACATTCTTCTTTGTTCATTTTTTTGCAACTCTCTAAAAATACACAAATCATTATTAGCTCATGGGTTTTACCAGTACAGATCTTGCACTGATTAAAAGAAATACAAATTTACTGTGAAATATAAATACAAACAGCACAAATTCTTCACAATATTACAAATTATTTTATACTCTTAAAATAAATCATCAAAATTAATGACCATTTCTAGTGGGTTGTTAACATAGAGAACAAAAAAAGTGGTGTTTACTATTGCCACTCTTGTCTTATATGTCCTGGTGATAATGGCTAAAATAATTACACTGAAGAAATAAATGATCCTCCTAAAAGTGGCTAAGCAGAAATATAGTGAAACCAGCTAGATCACTATCACAGCCATTTTTTACTTTTTTTGTGTACATACATACTTTAAATTCCCCAACAGGCAGGGTTCTCTAACTGAATTCTGTAAGTAAAACATGGGCAAAATTGAAGACCATTAATTCAAATTGTATATAATAAAAACTTTACAAGTGATCCTACTCTCTTTTTCTTGTACCTTCCACCTGGATACAGAGCCTCAGTGAAAAATTATGATGTTCTGGAACAAGAGATGGAGAACTAGGTTCATGGGCCAAACTGGCCAATCATCTGTTGTTGTAAACTAGGTTTTATTGCCTATTCATGTATGTATTGTCTCTGATTGCTTTCAAAAAATTACAACAGTTGAATAGTAATAGTAAAGACTATATGGTGGGCAAAACTTAAAAGTATTCAATGTCTGGCCAAGGACAGAAAAAAATTTGACCAACTTTGTCCCACGAAGATGTTAAATAGAAGATAGAAGAACCCTGTCCCTGAATTACTCCTTGAGTAGAGGTACCCAAAGCCATAATACCGTATTGAAATGTATTTTAAGATAAAACTATATTGGTGTTTATTTCAACAGTTTGCTTGTTCCAACTTCATTAGCAAAGTAAAATTATGATCAGGTGATTGATTAAATATAATATTTAAGAAAATCAACTGAAATTTTATGAAAAATAACAATAGAATATATTAAGATATCTGGGTACAAAATTAATTATAAGAATCAATAGAATTTACATATAAAAGAAATCATGAGTAATAATTTAAAAAGATACTCCCCTGGAAATTAAAAAAAAAAAAAACTGAAAAACATCTACAATAAATGTGAAATAAAGTGAGGAATACCTGTTGAGAAAAAAAGTTTAAAACATTTGGAGATAGCCAAATGTACTACAACATATCTTGCCTAGAATAATTACATTGTGAAGATGAACTTTTATTAATTTAATCTAGAACTTTAATTTCTTTCCAAGAAAAAGAGTACTGGAATTCTTTTTCTAACTAGATAAGCTAATTCTAACCTTTACTTAGTAATATCAATATATGAATTTAATCAGCATCTATGCCTCCCTCTTTATAACCAAATAAAATGCCAGATGGATAACAGAAGTTAAAGTGAACAGGTACTAAAAGACACCAAGAGCAATTTTAAAAAATAACTAGATTCTGAAAGACATCCCAAGATATGATGTAAAACATAGAATTCATTAAAAGAAGAGATTAAAATTTTTGTCTCTATAAATGACACCAATATCTGTCTCTGCTTTTCTCATTTATACATGCAGTGATCTATGTGTGTGTATTTATTTATCACCAGAAAATATTATATCTTACATTATATATATACTATATATATTACTTTATACATACAATATATTTTATATATATATATATAAACATACAAGTGTGTAGTAGGTGGCATAAGCACTGTCAAAAATAAACAAAAAACTGGGGAAAATATTAGCAACATGTGTTACAGGCAAAGGCTAATTTTTAGTACATTAAAATCTCCTAGAAATCAACAAGTTATGACTAATATTGTTTAGAAAGAAAATTCAATGTGCATACATGTAAATAGATGCTTACTTTTATTTATAATGAGAAAAATGTGAATAGAATATCTTAAAATACTTTTTCATTTTTAAATTTCAAAAAATAAAAATGTTGCATAATGCACAATAGTGGACAGGGAATGAATAAAAAGATATACACATATTTGGCACCTGTAAACCTAGGCTTCCAGCTGGTCCAGTCTCATGGCACCCCTCTGCAGACCTAGGCTCCATGACAGCCCACAGAAGGACTCCATAGAGGCTGCCCCAGAGTCCCCTGATACTGGTTGATAAAGGGTTTCCTGCCAAAAACTGTAAGAAAGAGAGGTCTACTTCCTCAAATAAGCACACACACACATGAAAGACCACAAAGATCATGAATAATAAGAAAAACATGACACCATCAAAGGAAGAAAATTGATCAACTGTAACCAACCCTTGGTAATCACAAAGAAAAAACTGTGGTATATGTCCAAAAGATAAAAGTAAATGAATCAAAGCACATAACTACAAAACAAAACAAAACAAAAATAGCAAAAAAACCCAAAAAAGTCATGTTAAAATGAAAGACAGCAATAAAAAAGAAAGGAACAAAAGAACTATAAAACAGAATACTATAAGCAAAATGGTAGAAGTTAGTTCTTACCTATCAGTAAGTACATCAATGTAAATAAAATTTTTTCTGAATTAAATTCTCCAATCAAAATGCACTGAATGACTGAATGGCTAAAAAATAAGATCCAACAACATGCTGCCTGAAAGAGACTCACATTGGCTTTAAAATTACACAAAGATTAAAAATAAAGTGATATAAAGAGATATTCATGCAAATGCTCCAACAAAGAGCAGATTGGACTATACTTCTATCAGATGAATTCAATTTTAAGTCAAAAACTGAAAAAGAGAAAAAGGTGATAGTTATAAAATGATTAAGGAGTTTAATCATCAACAGGATTTACTAGTTGTAAATATAGAGATAGCCAAAATTAGAGCACCTAAATACATAAAGTAAATATTAATATAATTGAAGAGTTAAACATCAATATAATACACAGTATGGACCTTTAGTATTTCACTTTCAACAATGGGCAGATTACCCAGGCAGAAAAATCAATAAGAAAACAGTAGGCTTGAACAACACTATAGATTAAATGAACCTAATAGACAAATGCAGAATATTACATCCAACAGTGGCAAAGGATACATTCTTTTCAAATATGCATGGAACCTTCTTTAGGATAGATCATCTTTTGGGCCACAAACTCTTAAAATATTTAAAAAGATCAAAATCACATCAGGTATCTCTCCTGACTGTAATGATATGAATCTGCAGAACAATAATTCAGAGAATTTCAGAAAATTTACAGATACATGGAAATAAAATATGCTCCTGAACAATCAATATTTTAAAGAGGAAATTAAAAGAGAAAATAAAACAATATATTAAGACAAAATGGACCATCTATCAAAATTTATGGGATGGAACAAAAGAAGCTTTAAGAGGAAATTTAAAACAATGAGTACCTACATCAAAAATAAGATAGATCCCAGATAAATAACATAATGTTATCACTGAAAGAACTAGGGGGAAAAAGTTAGCAGAAGGAAGAATAACATAACCAGAGAAGAAATCAGTAAAATAGAGAGTGCAAAACAACAGAGAAAGATCAATAAAACCAAGAGCTGTTTTTTGTAAGGATCAGAAGAATCAACAAACCTTTAATTAAACTAAGAAAAGTAGAAGAAAAATTCAAACAAAATTATAAATTGAGGAAAAGGCATTACTATTACCACAGAAACACCAAGTACCATAAGAGAAAACAATGAAAATTTATGTGCCAACAAAAGGGATATTCCAGAAAAAGCAGGTTAATTCCCAGAAACAGAATTCAAGATTGAATCATGAAGAAATAAAAAATTTGAACTGATCAATAGGGAGATTGAAAACAGTAAGTAAAAGTTTCCTGTCAAAGAAAGGCCCAGGACCTGATGACTTCGATGTTGAATTCCACCAAACATTTAAAGAAAAAACAAGATCTTTCTTAAATTCTTTTGAAAAGTTGAAGAAGAGGATATACAAATTCTTGCAAGGACAGTATTGACCTGATTCCAGATTAAAACACTGAAAGAAAAGAAAATTATACATCCACTTACAAAAATCTCAACAAAATTCTAGAAAATTAAAATCAAAACACATTAAAAGGATCATACATCATGATCAGTTTGTATTTATACCTGGGATGAAAAGATGATTCAAAATATGCAAAACAATAAACATAACACAAAAATTAATATGAAGGATAAAAATTATGTAATCATTTCAACAGGTGCAGAAAAGATGTTTAAAAAAATTCAGCTTCATTTCATCATAACAATTCTCAAAAGCTGAGGTATGGAAAGAATGGACCTTTACATCATAAAGGCCATACAGGACAAGCACACAGTTAACACCTAACTGGTGAAAAAATAAAAAAGTCCTGTCTTTTAAAATTAGGAAAAAGAAAATTTTGCCAATTTTTGCCACTTCTATTCAAAATAGTACTGGAAGTCCTAAAAGAGCAATTAGGCAAGAAAAATAAAATAAAATATATCCAAATTGGAAAGAAAGAAATAAAATTATCGCATTTGCTGATGACATGATTTTATATGTAGAAAACTCTAAAGATCCTAATGATGAACTGTTACAATAAAAACGTTAGCAAAATTTTAGAAAACAAGGTCAACATACAAAAATCAGTAGTATTTCTATACACTAAAAACACTTGAAAAATAAATGAAGAAAATAATCTCACAATAGCATCAAAAATTACATTGAAACATATTTAACCAAGAATATGAAAGATAAGAACTTTAACTATAATACAAAGCAATAGTAACAAAAACAGCATGGTATTGGCACCAAAATAGACAGGTAGATCAATGGTACAGAATAGAGGACACAGACACACACCCAAATAAATACAATTTTCTCATAATAAACAAAGGTGCCAAAAATATGCAATGGAGAAACGATAGCCTCTTCAACAAATGGTGCTGGCAAAACTGGAAATCCATATGCAACAGAATGAAACTAAACCCCTATCTCTCACCCTGCAAAAAACTCAACTCAAAATGGATCAAGGACCTTGAAATCAGACCAGAGACCCTGCATCTTATAGAAGAAAAAGTAGGTCCAAATCTTCAACTTGTTGGCTTAGGCTCAGACTTCCTTAACACGACTCCCATAGCACAAGAAATAAAAGCAAGAATCAATAACTGGGACAGATTCAAACTAAATAGCTTTCTCTCAGCAGAGGAAACTATCAGTTATGTGAAGAGAGAGCCTACAGAGTGGGAGAATATTTTTGCCACTCATACTTCAGATAGAGCACTAATTTCCAGAATATATAAAGAACTCGAAAAACTCTACATAAAGAATACAAATAACCCAATCAACAAATGGGCTAAGGATATGAACAGACACTTCACAGAAGAAGATCTACAAGCAATCAACAAACATATGAAAAAATGTTCACCATCTTTAGTAATAAGAGAAATGCAAATCAAAACTACCCTAAGATTCCATCTCACCCTAATTAGAATGGCGATTATCAAGAATACAAGCAACAATAGGTATTAGAGAGGATGTGGGGAGAAAGGTACACTCATACATTGCTGGTGGGGTTGCAAATTAGTGCAGCCACCCTGGAAAGCAGTGTGAAGATTCCTTAGAAAACTTGGAATGGAACCACCATTTGACCCAGCTATCCCACTCCTTGGCCTATACCCAAAGGACTTAAAATCAGCGTACTTCAGAGACACAGCCACATCAATGTTCATAGCTGCTCAATTCATAATAGCCAGACTGTGGAACCAACCTAGATGCCCTTCAGTTGATGAATGGATAAAGAAATCGTGGCATATATATACAATGGAATATTACTCCGCCATGAAGAATGATAAAATTATGGCATTTGCAGGCAAATGGATGAAACTGGAGAATATCATGCTAAGTGAGATAAGCCAATCTCAAAAAACCAAAGGACGAATGATCTCGCTGATAAGCGAATGATGACACATAATGAGGGGTGGGAGGGGTGCAAGAATGGAGGAAGGAGGGACTGTATAGTGGGAAAAGAGGGGTGGGAGGGGTGGGGGGAAGGAAAAAATAACAGAATGATTCAAACATCATTACTCTATGTAAATGTATGATTACGCAAATGGTATGCTGTTACTCCATGTACAAACAGAAACAACGTGTATCCCATTTGTTTACAATAAAAATAAATTTTTAAAAAATATATTCATTTACCAAAAAAAGAATATGAAAGATATATACACTGAAAATTATAGCACATTGATGAAATAAATTGAAAAAGATGCAAATTAAAAGAAAGATATCCCATGCTCACCAGATTTGAAAAACTAATAATATTAAAATATTTATACTACCCAAACCAATCTACACATTCCAATATCTATAAAAATTTTCAATTCTACTTTTTCCACTGAAATAGAAAAAATAATCCTAAAATTCTGTGCAACCACAAAAGATATTGAAAAGCCAAAGCAATGTTGTACACAGAGAACAAAACTGGAGGCAGCACACTACCTGATTTAAAAACATACTACAAATACATAATAATCAAAACAGTACACTACTGCATAAAAATAGATGCATAGACTAATTGAAATAGAATATAGAAATAAATGGACAAGGGAGGTTTCAAGATGGCGGCCTAGAGGGTGGCTGCATTTCATGTTGCTCCAGGACTCAGGATTCAAAAGAGGAGATATTGAGACACTTGGGACCAACTCAAAGCAGTCGGGTGACTCTCACCCGTTGGGAAGGCGTCCCGGATGGGACGGTGGTCCTGGAATGCAGGAAACTTTGTGAAGTAGAGCTGCCGGCGAGACACCCCTCCCCCGCTGGAGCAGTGAACGTGGACAACTGGGAGCACCGTAAAGGAGGCCGCTCGGCACAGCGCTGGGAATCGGAGCAACCACTGGGGCTCTGGCGGATGCCCAGGGGAGGAGGGGCGAGGAGAGCTGTGTGGACTCAGAACACCGGGGCCTGCCCTGAGGAGGAGGAGGAGGAAGAGGAACGCGGCCGCTTGGATTCGGAGTGACTGCACCAGAGCTACAGGCGGTTGCCAGAGGAGGGGCTGCATGGCGAGCTGTTTGGACTCAGACCACTTCTGAACACCGGGGCCTGCCCGGAGGAGTAGGAGGAGGAGGAGGAGGAGCGTGGCGGGTCGTTTGGACTCGCAGTGACTGCATTAGCGCTCCAGGCGGCTGCTCAGAGGAGAAGGCGAGTGGTGAGTTGTTTGGACTTAAAGTGACAGCTCCTGAACACAGGGGGGCTGCCTGGAGGAGAAGCGTGGTGGGACGCTTGGTCTTGAGTGGCCACACCAGAGCTCTGGGCAGTTGCCCAGAGGACCCGTGCAGCGGGTCACGTGGATTCAGAGCCACTCAGAGCGACCGCTCCTGAACACCCGGGGGGTTATCTGGAGAAGGAGGAGGAACGGGGAGGGTCACTTCGACTCGGAGTGATTGATTGCCCAGGGCTACGGGTGGTTGGTGGGAGGTGGAGGCACACAGTGAGTTTCTTGGACTCCTAGTGACCACACCGGAATACTGGGCGGCTGTCTGGAGGAAGAGGCATGTGGTGGGTCTCTGGGACTCAGAGCGATCGTACGGGGCCCCAGGTGGCTGCTCAGAGGAGGGGCCACATAGCCAGGCGATTAGGTGCAGAGCAGGGTACCAGGATCTAGGAGGCTTCCTGGTGGAAGAGCCGCACAGAGACAGGATTAGGGTGGAGCGAAGGTTCCAGGCCTGCGGGCAGATTCTCTGAGGAGGGGCAGCCTAAGGAGATTCATCTGCAAAGGGTGAGGCTCCCCGGCCCAGGAGGTAGGGCCGGGCCCCTGGGAACTTTGCAGAGGAAGGAAGCCCAGCCCAGGTGGTAGCTGTAAATTGAGGGGAACCTCTAGGAGGGAACTGACCGGCGAGACCTCCCCACCGGGTGAGTCTTCCCTGCCGGGTGAGATTTCCCCATAAGGACAGTAAAACCAGAGACTCAGGCCCAAACAGGCCTTGCCTCAGCCCGCAGCCTAGGTCCCCTTTGGATGACCATTGGTCAACAAGTGGAGGCACCTCTGCCCACTAGCAGGGAATATACCCCACCTGAAGGCCACCACTCCTAGAGAGGCAGCTTCCTTGTGGAGCACCGCATTATCAACTTCCTCCAAGACTTCAGCCTACTGAAGGCTAAGGGGGTATATATATAGAAATCTTAGGGACATTGTAAGTCAATAGAGGAAATCTGCAATATCTCAGCGGTCCACTGATACCTGAACAATATGAGAAAACAAGGAAAGAAAATGCTGCAAACAAATCTAGATGTTACATCAATAAAACCCAATGACAGCATGGCAGAAGAAATGACAGAAAAGGAGTTCAGAATGTACATAATTAAAATGATCAGAGAAGCAAACGATGAGATGAAAGAGCAAATGCATGCACTGAATGATGAGATGAAAGAGCAAATGCAAGCATTGAATGATCGCACCAATCGACAATTAAAAGAGCAAATAGAGGAAGCAAAAGATCATTTCAATAAAGAGTTAGAGATATTGAAAAAAAACCAAACAGAAATCCTTTACATGAAGGAAACAATAAACCAAATTAAGAACTCCATAGAAAGCATATCCAATAGAATAGAACACCTGGAAGACAGAACCTCAGACATTGAAGACAAAATATTTAACCTTGAAAACAAAGTTGAACAAACAGAGAAGATGGTAAGAAATCATGAACAGAATCTACAAGAACTATGGGATATCATGAAAAGGCCAAATTTAAGAATTATTGGGATTGAGGAAGGCCTAGAGAAACAAACCAAAAAATGAACTATCTATTCAATGAAATAATATCAGAAAATTTCCCAAATCTGAAGAATGAAATGGAAAATCAAGTTCAAGAGGCTTATAGGACTCCAAATACACAAAATTACAACAGACCCACACCAAGGCACATTATAATGAAAATACCGAACATACAAAATAAAGACAGAATTTTAAAGGCTGTGAGAAAAAAGAACCAAATTACATTCAGGGGGAAACCAATATGGATATCAGCAGATTTTTCAATCCAGACCCTAAAAGCTAGAAGGGCCTGGAACAACATTTTTCAAGCCCTGAAAGAAAATGGATGCCAACCAAGAATCTTATACCCAGCAAAACGTACCTTCAAATTTGACGATGAAATAAAATCCTTCCATGATAAACAAAAGCTAAAAGAATTTACAAAAAGAAAGCCAGCATTACAGAACATTCTCAGCAAAATATTCCATGAGGAAGAGATGAAAAACAAAGAAGCAAATCAGCAAAGGGAGGAATTATCCTAAAGGAATTGTCAAATAAAGGAGGAAACAAGTTGTGTCAAACAAATAAATAAATAAAATTTAAAAAATGAACCAAATGACAGGGAAACCAAATCATATCTCTATAATAACCCTGAATGTTAATGACCTGAATTCATCAATCAAAAGACATAGACTGGCAGATTGGATTAAAAAGAAAGATCCAACAATATGTTGCATGCAAGAGACTCACCTCATAGAAAAAGATACCCATAGACTAAAGGTGAAAGGATGGGGAAAAATATACCATGCACATGGACTCAGCAAAAAAGCTGGAGTATCCATCCTCATTTCCGATAATGTGGACTTCAAGCCAAAGTTAGTCAGAAGGGATAAAGAAGGTCATTTCATACTGCTTAAGGGAAGCATAAATCAGCAAGACATAACAATCATAAACATCTATGCCCCAAACAGTGGCTCATCCACGTATGTTAAACAAATCCTTCTCAATTTCAGAAACCACATAGACCATAACACAATAATACTAGGTGTTTTTAACACGCCTCTCTCACCACTGGACAGATCTTCCAGACAAAAATTGAACAAAGAAACCATAGATCTCAATAACACAATCAATAATTTAGACTTAGCAGACATTTATAGAATATACCATCCAACCAAGAGCGAATACACTTTCTTCTCAGCAGCACATGGATCCTTCTCTAAAATAGAACATATATTATGCCACAAAGCTAATGTTAGCAAATACAAGAAGATAGAGACACTACCATGTATTCTATCAGATCATAATGGATTGAAGTTAGAAATAAATGAAAGAGTAAAACACAGAAACTATTCCAACATCTGGAGATTAAACAATATGCTATTATATGATGAATGGATAACAGAAGATATTAGGAAGGAAATTAAAAAATTCTTAGAGGTAAATGAGAACAAAGAAACATCATATCAAAATCTCTGGGACACAATGAAAGCAGTACTTAGAGGGAAATTTATTTCATGGAGCGCATTTAATAAAAGAAGTAAAACGCGACAAATAAACAACCTAACACTACAGCTCAAAGCCCTAGAAAAAGAAGAACAGAACAGCACCAAAAGTAGTAGAAGACAGGAAATAGTTAAACTCAGAGCTGAAATCAATGAAATTGAAACAAAAGAAACAATACAAAAAATTGACAAAATAAATAGTTGGTTCTTCGAAAAAATAAACAAAATTAATAAACCTTTAGCCACACTAACAAAGAGAAGACGAGAGAAAACCCAAATCACTAAAATTCGGAATGAACAAGGAAATATCACAACAGACAGGGTTGACATACAAAACATAATTAGAAGCTATTTTGAAAATCTATACTCCAACAAAATAGAAAATTTCGAAGACATCAACAGGTTTCTAGAGACATATGAATTGCCTAAACTGAATGAGGAGGACATAAACAATTTAAATAGACCAATTTCAAGTACTGAAATAGAGGAAGTCATCAAAAGCCTACCAACAAAGAAAAGTCCGGGACCAGATGGATTCTCAGCCGAGTTCTACAAAACCTTTAAAGAAGAGCTCATTCCAATACTTCTCAAAGTATTCCATAAGATAGAAGAGGAGGGAACCCTCCCAAACTCATTCTATGAAGCCAATATCACACTGATGCCTAAACCAGACAGAGACTCATCAAGGAAAGAAAATTTCAGACCAATATCCTTAATGAACATCGACGCAAAAATTCTCAACAAAATTTTAGCAAATCGCATACAAAAACATATTAAAAAGATAGTGCACCATGATCAAGTGGGTTTCCTCCCAGGGATCCAAGGTTGGTTCAACATCAGGAAATCAATAAACGTAATTCACCATATTAATAGACTTAAAGTTAAGAATCACATGATTATTTCAATAGATGCAAAAAAGCATTTGATAAAATACAGCACCCCTTCATGCTCAAAACAGTAGAAAAAATAGGGATAGTGGGAACATTCCTTAACATTGTAAAGGCCATTTATGCTAAGCCCATGGCTAATATCATTCTAAATGGTGAAAAACTGAAAGCATTCCCCCTAAAAACTGGAACAAGGCAGGGATGCCCTCTTTCACCACTTGTATTCAACATCGTTCTTGAGACTCTAGCCAGAGCAATTAGACAAACCAAAGAAATTAAAGGGATATGAATTGGAAAAGAAGAAATCAAACTATCCCTGTTCGCTGATGACATGATTATATATTTAGAGGAACCTGGAAATTCCACCAGAAAACTCTTAGAACTCATAAGTGAATTCAGTAAAGTAGCAGGTTACAAGATCAATGCTCATAAATCCAATGCATTTTTATACATAAGTGATGAATCTTCAGAAAGAGAAATTAGGAAAACTACCCCATTCACAATAGCCTTGAAAAAAATAAAATACTTGGGAATCAATCTCACAAAAGAGGTGAAAGATCTCTACAATGAGAACTATACAACATTAAAGAAAGAAATTAAAGAACACCTTAGAAGATGAAAGATCTTCCATGTTGTTGGATAGGAAGAATTAATATTGTCAAAATGGCCATACTACCTAAAGTGCTATACAAATTCAATGCAATTCCAATTAAAATCCCAATGAGGTACCTTACAGAAATAGAGCAAGCAATTATGAAATTCATCTGGATGAATAAGAAACCCAGAATAGCTAAAGCAATCCTTAGCAGGAAGAGTGAAACAGGGGGTATTGCAATACCAGATCTTCAACCCTACTACAAAGCAATAGTAACAAAAACGGCATGGTATTGGTACCAAAATAGAAAGGTAGATCAATGGTACAGAATAGAGGACACGGACACAAACCCAAATAAATACAATTTTCTCATACTAGACAAAGGGGCCAAAAATATGCAATGGAGAAAAGATAGCCTCTTCAACAAATGGTGCTGGGAGAATTGGAAATCCATATGCAACAGAATGAAAATAAACCCATATCTCTCACCATGCACGAAACTAAACTCAAAATGGATTAAGGACCTCGGAATCAGACCAGAGACCCTGCAGATTATACAAGAAAAAGTAGGTCCAAATCTTCAACTTGTTGGTCTAGGATCAGACTTCCTTAACAGGACTCCCATAGCACAAGAAATAAAAGCTAGAATCAACCACTGGGATAGATTCAAACTAAAAAGCTCTCTCTCAGCAAAGGAAACTATCAGCAATGCGAAGAAAGAGCCTACAGAGTGGGAGAATATCTTTGCCAATCATACTTCAGATAGAGCACTAATCTCCAGAATCTATAAAGAACTCAAAAAACTCTACTCCAAGAATTCAAATAATCCAGTCGACAAATGGGCTAAGGAAATGCATAGACACTTCACAGAAGAAGATCTACAAGCAATCAACAAACATATGGAAAAATGTTCAACATCTCTAGTAATAAGAGAAATGCAAATCAAAACCACCCTAAGATTCCATCTTACCCCAATTAGAATGGTGATTATCAAGAATACGAGGAACAACAGGTGTTGGCGAGGATGTGGGGAGAAAGGTACACTCATACATTGCTGGTGGGGCTGCAAATTAGTGCAGCCACTCTGGAAAGCAGCGTGGAGATTCCTTAGAAAACTTGGAATGGACCCTCCATTTGACCCAGCTATCCCACTCCTTGGCCTATACCCAAAGGACTTAAAATCAGCATACTACAGAGATACAGCCACATCAATGTTCATAGCTGCTCAATTCACAATAGCCAGATTGTGGGCCAACCTAGATGCCCTTCAATTGATGAGTGGATAAAGAAACTGTGGTATATATATACAATGGAATATTACTCAGCCATAAAGAATGACAAAAGTATGGCATTTGCAGGCAAATGGATGAAATTGGAGAATATCATGCTAAGTAAGATAAGCCAATCTCAAAAAGCCAAAGGATGAATGATATCTCTAATAAGTGGAGGATGACCCATAATGGCGGGGGGAGGGAAGGGTTAGTGTTAGGGTTAGGGAGGGGGGCAAGTATGGAGGAAGGAAGCACTGTATAGAGGGTAAAGAGGGGTGGGAGGGGTGGGGGGAAGGGTAAAAATAACAGAATGAATCAAACAACATTACTCTATGTAAATTTATGATTACACAAATGGTATGCCTTTACGCCATGTACAAACAGAGAAACAACATGTATCCCATTTGTTTACAATAAAAAAAAAAGAAATAAATGGACAAAACTACATTCAGTTACTCCTTGACAAAATGACAGTAAGACAATGGAGGAAAATGGTTATTTCAAGAAATGACATTGAATAAACTGGGCATCTAAATGCAAAATAATGAAATTATCCTCTTATCTCACACCAAACATGAAAATCATCTCAAAGCAGATTACTAAGTGATCATAGACCTGAAAAAAAAATATTAGGAGAGGAAAATTCCCATGACATTGGTCCAGACATAGAATTCTTGGAATATGACTTCAAAAGCATAGGCAATGAAAGCAAAAAATAGATAATTGAATTACATCAAATTAAAAAACTTCTGCGCAGCAAAAGAAATTATCAAGAGTGAAGGTGAAAAATGAGATAAAACATTTGTAAATGATATATTTTATAAAGTGTTCCTATTCAAATATATAAGGAATTCAAATAGTTCATTAGTGTGAAAATAAATGATTTGATTGAAAAGTTGGGCAAAGAACCTGAATAGATATTTATCAAAAGAAAATATATTATGTCAAATAGGTACTTGAGTTGATCATCAGAGAAATGCAGAATAAAATCACAATGAGATATCATCCTATACCTTTTATCAAAAAAATAAGTTATGAAAGATACCAAGTGTTGGCAAGGAGGTACAGAACAAGAATCCCTTGGTCACTGTTAGTGAGAATGAAAATTAGTACAATCATGGGAAAATTTAGAGGTTTCTCAAATTACTAAAAATAGAACTACCTGAGCGGTGCATGGTGGCACACACCTATAATCCCAGTGACTCAGGGGGCTGAGGCAGGAGGATCACAAGTTCAACGCCAGCCTCAGCAACAGTGAAGTGCTAAGCAATTCAGTGAGACCCTGTCACTAAATAAAATATAAAATGGGTCTGGGGATGTGACTCAGTGATCGAGTACCAATGAGTTCAATCCCCATTACTCAAAAAAACCCAACAACAACAACAAAAAACAAACAATAACAACAACAAAAATATAGTACTACCCAATATCTAGCAATCCTAATTCTGGATCCATATCTATAGAAAATGAAATTAGTACCTTGAAGAATTATCTACACTTCATGTTCACTGCAACATTATTCACAGTAGCCAAGATATGGAACTTATCTAAAAGTCCATCAGCAGATGAATAGATGAGGAAAATGTGGTGAATATATACAGTGAAATACTATTCTGCCTTTAAAATAAGGACATCCTGTCACTTGTGAAGACATGGATGAAACTAGAAATCATTCTTCTAAGTAAAATAAGCCACAGTAAGACATGTACTGCATGATCTCATTTATATAAAATATTAAGAATATTCTCTACAGAAGTAGAACATAGAATGGTGATGGCCATAGGCTGGGCCTTGTAGAAATGGGAAGATCTGGAGGTATGTTCTTGAAGGGCATAGTGGACCCAAGTCCTCTCTTCTTTCTCTTTTTCACTTCATGGCCATGAGGTGAGAAGTTTTGCTCCCCACCATTGCCATACAGATTCTCCAACACTGGCCTGAAGCAATGGGTCTACCTTATCATGGGCCAGGACCTCTAATACCATGAGCCAAAATAAACATTTTCTCTTTATAAATGTATTATCCAGGTATTTTTTAAGAGTATCAGAAAGCTAATATAGGGGCAATTCTCCAGTATCTATCATAATTGAAAAATTATTTTATACTTTAAAGAATTCATCTTATTATTACATTATATGTGTACAAAACAGATGATTGGAAATATAAATGCCCATTAATCGAAGGCTGGTTAAAGAAATTAGGATATGTTCTAGAAAACTATGTAGCAGCTTTGAAAGTGGTTGTCTTTTTGTGCAGACATATATACAAATTTCTGTATGTATATTTATTTGTACAAATTTGAATACATTTTGGAGTAAATAAAAATAATATAAAGGATAAAATGGGTAGTGAGTTGCATTTTTATAAAAATGCATGTGCATGTGCTTTGAATATCTCTGGAAGGCACATACGGAAGCAGTTACACGGACTGTCTTTGGGATGGCAACTGGTGGCTGAAGAACAGAAGTAGGAAGGAGGTATTTTACCATATACTCTTAAAACTTGTAAATTCTACCTAACTTCTAAATATGTCTATATAGCCATATGTAAACACACATGGATTATAGATAAAAGAAATGTATCCCTATATCAGTAAATATGTATATGGATTTATAAGTTTACCTATATGCTTATGTGGATAAATATAGACAGATTTATCAGTTAAATATATTTAACATATAGTAATACAACTAGATATTTTTAACCTACAGATATATTTAAAATACATACGTGTGTGTGTGTGTGTGAGTGTGTTCGAAAAATTGTTTCTCTTTCCTACTATTCATTATATTGGTTATATAAGTAAATACAAAGGTTTATTTTTTATAACATGAGATTTAGAGAGAAAGACTCCATTTCTAAAAGGGAACAAAAATATAGGTAATGAGAAGAGCCTTTGCAAAACTGGGAATAGATAAAAATACATATACATAAATATCCAAATAACTTAACATCTTTGGTAATATCTATTTTTCTAGGTCTTATAATGGACCAAAAGTCATGATCAACAAAAAAATTAGTCAATGACACTAATAGGTTTCAACATTAGAAATTAAGATACTATAAAAAGGAGTTATAATAAAAAGTTATCATAAACTTTTAAAATTGTTTTCTTTAAAATGTCACATGTTGCAAAAGCAAAAACTTTCAGTAGTAGAGTTGAAAACTTCTCTGTGACTCATGGACTAGGCTTTTCTTAACAGCTGACCAGCCATTTTGATCACAATATTAGCTACTTGAAAATTCCAGAAAGTTATTGCTAGGATAATTTCAAATCCTTTATTTTAAATATGTCCCTCAGCTGGGTTAATATAGTTTCATGCCTTTGGTTTTCAGGCTGAAAAATGAAATGAAGAACCTAATGATGCAGAAAAGGCATAAAAGTTTCTCTTCCTATAAAGATACCAGTTTGCGATTATTAAAGCTTTAATTCTCATGAGCCTGATCTGCTTTGAGGTGCAGAATTAAAACATGTACCCTTCCAGTATCAGAGAAATACAAATACACAAACAAGCTAGACTTTATTCAAAACTAGATAAAGATCCAGTCTTGAAATAGACATGATAATTTTTTCCAGGAAAAATAATATAAAAAAATACTCTTCACACACTTTTGTGGAATTCAATTCTGCCCCCCAATAAATGTTTGCAAGAGTTAAAAACACTTCTTGACTGTTAAAATACATTCCCTAAACTAAGGTTTTCACTGATTCTTTGTGGAAAGGATTAATAATTAATATGAGACACTGTGTAATCACCGGTCGGCTGTGAGTTTACGTTTGCTTAATAATTTTATTATTACAACATTTAATTCTACAACATGAGGTTTATATATTCTAATTCATATTTTGTTATCAAATTGACATTCTGTAATTTTAAAGGTATATATGAACTATAACACATCTCAAGTCAACTGAGTACTGTGGAAAAGATCCAGGCACCTAGGATGTGCAGACGAGGCAAGCAGCAACCCTCATGAGATGGAATATCCTGGTGAGGCTTATTTATTTATGCTCAGGTAAGCTGACTGTAATTACATTAATCATAGCTGAATATCAAGGAAGTCTCTCAGTGACTATTATTTTTTCCAGTAATCACTCTTAAAATTAATTTCATCTTTCTTTATTTTAATAAGGATATAAACTAAGATATGATTTATAATAAAAAATACAGCAAAGTAAAATAAAGAAAAGCAATAAGGCTGAGATGATCTGAAAAATAGAGGTAGGAAAAAAAATAAATGTGAAGGAGTGAGGATCCATATTGCATGCCCTAAAATCTTGCATGCTCAATCTAAATTAAGGGATGTTTATAAAACTGACAGTACATGTACAGCAATAAGAAATTTGATGTAAAGGGAAAATACCCTTTAAAAATAAAATTGAAGAGAAATTTCTTCCATGGCTTATCTTAAAAAAGTATAATGTGATAGAAAACATCTTTACATTAAATAGAGTGACAAGTCAATTTTCACAAGGTTTTTTTTTTTTTCTCATAGTGTATCTGAATATAGACACATGAAAGAAAGTCAAATTATATTTCAACAAAAGCCACACAGTAATGAGGGAGGAGGGGTATCTATTAATAAGTATCTTGGTGACTTTGATGGCTTAGTTTAATCATAGGATCTATAAGCAATTTTTAATAATGGCAGGATTATTCAGGATGATTAATTTTCTAATATATGATGTTATCAAAAGGAGTTAATGTGATATTTAAGAACTTTTGAGGCATTTACATTCACCCTGGGATATTATAAAATGAAGAACAATGGACCAGATGTTCATAACTCACTCAGTGGTTGGTACCCAAGCTCAGAATTGGTTCACATGCATTGTGCCACCTAACTGACCCAGACTGGATGGCACTGAGAAGATCTGGGCTATTATGGAAGTAATAAAGTACAACATCCTGGGATTGATCAAAATAAAACTGGTGGACAATGAACTAGGGTGTAAGGGAGTATGGGTACCACTAGTTGACTTTACAATATTATTTAGCCTTAAAAGTTGTTAGTTTTTCATATGGTTATGTTGTTTATAGGTACACATATATGTAAAAATGTATAAAGGTATACATGGACATGAAACACATCAACTTCAGGATAGTAGTTCAAGCTAACATGAAAACAAGGGGAATGGATGGACTTTACTTGTATCTCTAACACTTTATTCCTTTATAAAAATACTGTCTGAAAAATATGGGAAAATATGAATTCCATTAAATGTAGGTAGTAGATTCATGGATATCTTAAATAGATTTACTTTAAGCATCTGACCCTCAAAAACTCAGTTTATTTTTCTGAGTTTTTGAAATATTTAATAATTAAAACTAAAATTAACAGTAAGTGGAAAGAAATAAAAAGAATTCATTTTAGTATACAACATTAAACTATTTATTCATAGGTAAAAATAATAATATTTATTTATTTATTTATTTATGTAATATTAGGGATTAAACCCAGGGCCTTGCTCACACTGGACAAGCACTCTACCACCAAGCTCTACCCTCAGGTCCACAAGGTAATACCTAAGTACTAAATTATGCATTTTTCTATTTAGACCATCTTCTTCTACATATATCGAATGTGTCATAATGAAAGAGAACCCAATTTATCTATATACTTCCCTGACTACCAGAGAAGAAATACAAGACTAAATATTTGCATAAGTTGTTTTTCAAAGGGCTCTTTTCCAGTGCATGCAATCAGTTACAGCACACCCACTGGTGCTATAACCAAACCTGGAGAAAAGTACAGGTCAAGTAGAGGATTAGTATTAAATATCTGAATGAAGAACGAAATGTGTCTGCCACACAAAGCCAGGCAAGAGTTGGAAAACAAGCAAGTTGTATTCACATTTTTCCTGCTTATCCCATCAAGTTGCAACAAGTAGGCAGTACATATTTTCATCAGATGTTTGCCATCAATTCAAAAGATCATCTTAATTTTCAATGGTATTCTGTTTTCTGAGAGAAGCTCACATACTTGACCCATCTTTAGGAGAGTGCTTTGTGGCAGAAAGGGTTCAGGGCATGAATTCAGGGTGAGGTGGTGGTGATGGGGACTACTGCTGAACAGATCAGGGAATATGTTATTGATTTTTGCAATAGTGAGTAATAAATTCTAACTTTTTTATGAACAGAAAAAAAATTAAGTGAAGAAGCTGATCACAATTTCTAAAATACTGAAAGTACAGATCAATTTAGAGCAGTCATTTTCCTTGGGTGGAAAACTGCCTGGGAGTCCAGTGGAGATGGATATTTTGGTATTATGCAGTGACTATCATTTACCTAACAGCATTCGAATGTGATCTAGACATATTTGTTTATTCATACAGTAACTTCATTTGAGTCTTTTCTATGTGAAAATGGATTGTCCAAGTTCCAACATTTAAGAGGTCACACTGGGGAACAAAGATTTTTATGATACAAACTAGTCACTTTGCACTCAACTGTAAGATGGGTCTACTCTCAAATATTTTTCCCACCTTAATACACATACTGGTAACCCCTGGTTGCAATTTTAACTTGCTTTATATTAGATGAAGTACACTTATTTGCATAACTATATTTTCAAGATCAAGTCTTTTTTTTTTTTTTTTTTTTTTTGTGGTGCTGGGGATTGAACCCAGGACCTTGTGCTTAAAAGGCAAGCACTCTACCAACTGAGCTACATCCCCAGCCATTCAAGATGAAGTCTTAATAAAACAATTTTATTAACATGAAATTAGGTACTTTTTCAACAGTTATTTCTTTCCTCATTTCCAATTTTCTTTAATATGGAACACCCTATTTTATTATCATGCTTTTTAGATGAATACGTTGATGCTAAAGAGCAGTCTTTCTTTTTCTTTCTTTCATACCTACAGAAAACTTTGCCAAGATCCCATACAATTCCAGGTTAAAATTCATGCCTTTAACGAGTATGAGCTTAACTCTCCAAGAGAAAATATAATAGCTATTAAAATTAAAGCATCACTGTGGGGAGTCCAGGAAAACTGTAAGACACAGAAAAAGACTCTTGATGGACGTGAATGGAAACCTTTGGAGCTATCGGTAAACATAAAACCTTTTCAACTGGGAACACCTGTTCACCACAGTAGCAAGAATCAAAGCAAGGGGGAAAGAAGTTCATCATTCTTTTCAATAAGAGATTGGACACCACCTTGAGAAAATGATTTCTGACATGGTTCCAAACTCAGCTTCACTCATCACAAACCTTTTCTGTTGATGTTAATGAGCCAAATGCACTAAAGTGTACAAGTTATTCTCAGTAACATGTGGATTCTTTCTAACAATACATGCTTCATGTTTTGAAGTTACCCTTTCAGTTTGATTCAACATACCAAAGTCAAACACTTCACTGAACCTGAGAGATAAGAAATCAATCAGACTGAGTGCATGCTCTCAGGTGAGACAGCATGTCTATTTTGAGTCCATACTCACACAGATAAACCTTGTTCACTAAATTTTCTTGAGCCCCAATATTACACATTCAATAAATAGTTTTGCTACAGTTCAAAATAAGGTAAGCTACTGCTGATGTGCAGTTTGATGGGCATTTAGACTGAAAGTTCCATACTGCTAAGCAGTGAAAACATTCTTATCTAATTTAACCCAACCAAACATTTAGTCATCTCCATACCAGAAAAACACTGGGTCACCTTCCCTAGTGTGGAAATGGGACCAACAAAGAATGTACAAAAATCAAAGGAGCATTAATATTAGAAAGCATCCCCAGGCTAATTAAAATAACATCAACAAAAGGGCATTTATTTTGCAGAACATGCTAAAGAAAAAGAAAGTCAATTAATAGAGATCTTGGAGCATTTTCAGAAATGGTGAGGAAAACTCAGTCCTGCAACAAAGTATCCCAGAACAGTGCAGATAGAGCATGCTGAGGAGAATCAACTGGTGAAGGACAATGGAAACAGGGGCAGACCATCCAACTAGAGCAGAAATAATGCCATTTTTCCCTTGCTATGGTGTTCACTAATTTCTCAGTGAAGAGAGAACTCACTTGATGGCAGCATCCACAACTTATCATTTATATTGTTCCTTTAGTCTACATTTAACGAAGTAGATAATTTTATAGTGTTTCTATTTCAGAGAATGAACTTATCCAATTCTAATTAAATGCTAGAAAATATTCTAGTACTTACTACATGCTAAGCATTTTACATACATAATCAAGATAGCCATCACATTAATTTTCTGCTATAGATAAAATTATTTAGAGATTGGGGATCTGAACCTTGAGAAGGTTAAGTAATAAGTTGAAGGTCACAGGTAGGTGGAGAATCAGGGTTCAAACTTAGGCAGTACAATGCCAGAGCCCATCTCTTAATGCTATTTACTCTGTAATCAAAGAAAATTCTTGGTTTGATTATATATATATATATATATTTTTTTTTTTTTAAGAAAATTCCCCCTCTTTTTTAATTTTTTTTTTAGTTATAGATGGACACCATACCTTTATTTTATTTATTTACTTTTATGTGGTGCTAAGGATCAAACCCAGTGCCTCACACATGCTTGGTAAGCACTCTACCAGTGAGCTACAACCCCAGACCAATTTGATTATATTAATGGATTCATATTTATCAACATTTAGTGAGTACTGACTATCAGCAAGGTACTATACTAACCATAAGGCTAGAGAGATGAACACTATTGTTTACATGTTTCTATGCAAATAAAAGACAAACAAGGTGTTGGAGATATAGCTCAGTTGGTAGAGTGCTTGCCTTGCAAACACAAGGCCTTAGGTTCAATTCCCCAGCATTGCAAAAAAATAAAAAAACAAAGAAAAAAGAATAATTTGGGTTGGGGTTGTAACGCAGTGGAAGAGCACTTGCCTAGCACGTGTGAGGCACTGGGTTCGATTCTCAGCACCACATATAAATAAATAAAGAAAATAAAGGTCCATCAACAATTAAAAATATGTATATTAAAAAAAAAAGACAATCAGTTTTCACAGAGACTAGGCTATGTACATGACAATAGGAAAGAGTGGTCAGCATAGAAATAATTTGGCTAATAACCCTAACTGTATCACTCAACTTGTTCTATTGACAAAAAGGAAAGCATCAGGTAATTCATATTCTTAAAAAAATTCCATAGGAACATGTCGTATTTATGTCCTAAAGTGTTACATATGACAAGAGTCTGCTTCCCTCCCTCTCTGTTCTCTCACTACCTTTGTCTTTTCCTCCTTCCTCCCTTCTTTTATTCAATTAACATTTTGAGCATACACTAGGTATTTTCTGTTCATTGATTTTAAACAATATAATTACAATATTTGTTGAAGGCAGATGTTCACAGATAGGAAGAAAATCTTAAGAGTTTAGAAATGTTCATTTCAGCCTAAGCTTCTTCCATCTCTGGTACACTTCGGGGTGGGTGGGGGCAGGTAGAGATTCTATTTTATAACTGCAGATCCACAGACTGTAAGAGGAACACCTGTACAAACACCAGGTTTCAGAGGTATTAGTTGGTCTGCAGCCAGCACCAGCCATCATGTACTCTCGTATTCCACCTCTCCTGAGCCCCAGCAACACCCGAGGGAAAGCATCAGACCCAAGCACTGACCCCTGAGAAAACTGGCACATGGTGGCTCTGGCTCCCACACTCAGGCTAAAAGAGGAAGTATCAACATTAATGATCGACAGTTTTCAGAAGCTTTTCTTTTCCTTCCTTATGATTTAAAATTCATCCAGAAGTGGTTGTGATAGATGTGAATACTTAAAAAAATCCACAGAGAAATATCTGAAAGAATTGAAAATGAACTGAATTTTATTAACAATATTAGGGAAGGGAACAGTAACAATTGCGTGTGACACACTGTTGGTGACATTTTTGATAAACTGATACCAGTAAACTGCTGGATGGTGTTTACTTTTGGTTTTGCCAATTATTTATTTTGTGGAGAATCTTTACAGCTAAAATAAAAGGGGCTTTAAGGGGCCTTAATGCAGAATGCACAGCTCTCTACGGGGAATGCTGTAATCTATATTTCATTGTTCCATTTAGGTAGAATGAAAATCCTCTGACCATTTTGGTCTTGAGAGAGACTCTATTATTCTCACTTTATCTATTTATCACGTCTACTCCACTCCAAAGGGAGAATGCCTTCCATAAAGAGAAGTGAACTCTGCTCTTTCCTACCGAAGGCAAAAAGAACTTCACAGAACTACAAACACGCTTTCACATTTACAAAGCCCTTTCTTCAAATGACTCTACCAACCCTGTGGAAGATGCACGGTGTTACTATCATTGTCTCTCACATTCTTCAAGTCTTTTCTCTTTGTCACCATATTGAGCTTTTTCTGGAAGTTCTTCATAAAATAGCAATTATCTTCCATGCTGCCCTCCAGACCTTCCTATCCTCTTGCTGGTTTATGTTCTTGCCACAGCACCCACCTTTCTCTGGCATATTGTGCATTTATGTGCTTACGTAATGTCAGAAGAGGGATTAGTCTATCCCTGTGGCTTGCAATGGTGACTGTTGGGTGATAGGTCCTTAGGAGTAAGTTGAATGAATGAATAATGAATGGGTGAGTACATATAAGGGCTTACAAGAATATGACTTGTTCAACTTATAGAGCTTCTTGGTGGTATTCTAGACTCCAACTTCTAACTTAGAAATCTTTATCTTATCGTTCTATATAAACCCTAAGGGCTCCTTCAAGGTCTGACTTCCCACAGGGTGGATATATTTCATCAAGTGTTTGGCACACAGGGGGTACTTAGTAAATATTACATCTGACTCTGAGTAACTGAGAAAACTACCCACTACATCAATGTTATGATTTTCTACCTGCTTGAAATCCTTTGAGGGGAGGAGAAAGGGAGATACAGATGGCTCCTGAGGAAATTCCAAAGAGAATTACAAAAGGTCAGTGACTGAAAATAAGTATCATTCTTGAAGAAATCCATGGCAATCCCCAAGAACACTTTGATTATTGTACACACCTCCAACCCTATCCTCCTCTCTAACCTTTGCAGAGTGAGGTGTCCTGTTTGTCGATGCTGAACTTAGTGCATATTATTTGTAGAAATTCAGAAAATCACAGAAAAACCCACTGAAGAAAACTCAAATCTCCTGTATGTAATGTCACTGATCAAAAAACAAATATAACTATAAACATCCCTCTGTATGTCATTTCATTTTCACCATATTCATGCATGTGTATATGGTTAATACATAAGAATGATTATTTTAAAAACTGAGATTTTTGCACTGTACTTTACCTGCTTAAAAAATTATAAAACTCCTAAGCATGTTCCATTACCTCAAGCATTCTTACAAGATGAATTTAAAAGATTACATAGCTCTTGTATGAACGCAAAGCAACTTGATTACTCATTCCCAAATTTGTAGATACTTTATTGCCCTTAATTATTTACTTGAAAACAAGACCATGCACATATAATGTAAGGATGTGTTTGTAAAATTCTCTGATTTCTTAGAATAAATCTCCTTTTGTGGAATTGTTAGCTCAAAGAACAGACACTAAGATTTTGGGGCACATTGTAAACCTTTCATCTAGAAGAATTTTAGTAGAGTAAACTCTCCTTAAAAATATATTCTTCTATGCCAAATATAATGATGAAAATATGTATTTTCCCACATGATAGGCAAAAAATCATCACTAACTTTTCCATAGCTAGATTTTTGACAAAATAACATGTTCATTACATAAAATGTGGAAAACCGTAGTGATTAAAAGGAATAAACTAAAGTCACCCATATTCTAATACATAGAAACAAGCACTGTTAACACTTTAAAGTGGACACTTTTAACTTTGGTTCTTTTTTCTTTTCTTTTTAATTAAAAATTATAAATTTACATAGGGCAATATTGTTTGATTCATTCTGTTATTTTTTCCCTTCCCCCCCTCCCACCACTCTTACCCCTCTTTCCCCTCTATACAGTCCTTCCTTCCTCCATTCTTAACACCCTCCTTATCCCTAACCCTAAACCTAACCCTAACCCTAACGCTAACCCCTCCTACCCCCCATTATATGTCCTCATCCGCTTATCAGCGAGATCATTTGTCCTTTGGTTTTTTGAGATTGGCTTATCTCACTTAGCATGATATTCTCCAATTTCATCCATTTGCCTGCAAATGCCATGATTTTATCATTCTTCATGGCGGAGTAATATTCCATTGTATATATATGCCACAGTTTCTTTGTCCATTCATCAACTGAAGGGCATCTAGGTTGGTTCCACAATCTGGCTATAGTGAATTGAGCAGCTATGAACATTGATGTGGCTGTATCTCTGTAGTATGCTGATTTTAAGTCCTTTGGGTATAGGCCAAGGAGTGGGATAGCTGGGTCAAATGGTGGTTCCATTCCAAGCTTTCTGAGGAATCTCCATACTGCTTTCCAGAGTGGCTGCACTAATTTGCAACCCCACCAGCAATGTATGAGTGTACCCTTTTCCCCACATCCTCACCAACACCTATTGTTGCTTGTGTTCTTTATAATCGCCATTCTAATTGGGGTGAGATGAAATCTTAGGGTAGTTTTGATTAGCATTTCTCTTATTACAGAGATGTTGAACATTTTTTTCATGTATCTGCTGATTGCTTGTACATCTTCTGTGAAGTGTCTGTTCATTTCCTTAGCCCATTTGTTGATTGGATTATTTGTATTCTTGGTGTAGAGTTTTTTGAGTTCTTTATAGATTCTGGAAATTAGCGCTCTATCTGAAGTATGAGTGGCAAAGATATTCTCCCACTCTGTAGGCTCTCTCTTTTAACTTTGGTTCTTCATGTGCATGTATAAACGCCCATAGTCATATATATCTAAATACAATCAAAATTTTAATGTCAGTTAATACATACAGCTTAACTAAAAATATCATGGACATTTTATTAGTTACTCATGCACAAGAACATCTTAAAGCATTCTTAGTGTTCCACTATACAAAGAGAATTTACCTGGATGAAATTGGAGAATATCATGCTAAGTGAGATAAGCTACTCTCAAAAATCAAAGGACGAATGATCTCACTAATAAGCAGATAATGACACATAATGGGGGGTGGGACAGGGCAAGAATGGAGGAAGGAGGGATTGTATAGAGGGAAAAGAGGAGTGGGAGGGGTGGGGGGAAGGAAAAAAATAACAGGATGAATCAAACACCATTACCCTATGTAAATGTATGATTACACAAATGGTATGCCTCTACTTCACATACAAATAGAGAAACAAGTTGTACCCCATTTGTTTACAATAAAAAAAATTTAAAAAAAAGAGAGAATTTACCTGGCTCAGTCCACTATTGCTAGCTCTGAAGGTTAATTCCAATCATATCAAGTTTATTTTAAATTAAATAAAAAGGTTTTTCATGTGTTCACTGACCATGAAAAATTCTTTGGTGATTTGTCTTGTCTAGATCTTGTTTTGAAAAGACACAGCCATAGTTTTCTTCCAAATAATGGACACCTAGAGATTTCTATGTTAGCAAGGATAAACCACAGGCCAGGAGGCACTTCCTGCAGGGACATGCAGAGGGGAACATCACCTTAGTTGCTCCAGTTCAAAGCAGCTCATTCAAGCCTAATGAGTCATCTAAGTCTGTTACTGGAAAACAGGAAATCTCAAGTTCCAGTCCAGTTTTGACTTCATTGTAGAATAGGGTAATGTCTTGTTCTACAGATTTCATTTTGCCCAATGAATGTCATATTTACTGACCTGCCTTCCCAGGATTTGCAAAGATGTACGCCAAATTACATTTTTAACAGTTCTAAAAATGCTGGGAAAGTTGAATGAGTATCCTTTTTTTTTTCAGTATATTAACAGGCAGCATCTTAGGCAATAATATGCTCTGCATATTATTAAAATGAAAACAAAAGAGTTGGTTGGTAAACACCACACCACATGGATACATATCTGAGACAGAGAACCAAGCCCATCATCCTCTAGTGAGCTAACTAATTTCCTGATTTTGCAAAACAGAAAGTCTGGTTCTCCTGCAATGTTCCATTTCTAAAAATTTAGAACCACAAGTCCTCAGGTCCCACAGGCTATACAACTCCCTTTTGTAATCCTCTATTGAATCCATTCATCAGTATGGTTGACTTTTGTCCTTTGCTTGATCTAAAGTCAAACTCCCTCTTTTCATACCTTCCACATGTCAAGGCCTCTAAAATCTTCCCCAATCTTCTCTTTACCTCTGTGTAGGCCCTTCTCCTTATGCAGATAGTGTGAATTTACAAATCTGCAAACTCTTTACTTTATCGTGATAGTTTCCTACTGTGATCATAACAAAGACAGATCTTTTTGTTTTTTTAACATAGGCTATTTGTACATAGGTCTCACAAATCACTCCCTCACCCTGCTTGTTATACAGCCTGCTTTTAATAACTCCAAACATAAGGCTTTCTCATCGTTCCCTTGGCTTGAATGTTACAGCACCAATAGCACCTCAACTCTTTACCACCCCATTTTATCAAGTTTGAAACCTATTAAAAAATGCCTGAACTCAAATAACATTCTTTAATGAACACAGCCTACACTTCCGAGTTTAGGTAAGATTCTAGAGAGATGAATCCACTGAAAGAGAAATTAGGAAAACTGCCTGATCACAATAGCCCCCCCCAAAAAATAAAATACTTGGGAATCAGCCTAACAAAAGAGGTGAAAGACCTCTACAGTGAAAACTACAGAACAATGAAGAAAGAAATAGAAAACTTGGAAGATGGAAAGACTGCCCATGCTCTTGGATAGGCAGAATTAACATTGTCAAAATGGCCATACTACCAAAAGCATTATACAGATTTAATGCAATTCCTATAAAAATTCCAAAGACATTCTTCATAGAAATAGAAGAAGCAATCATGAAATTCATTTGAAAAAATAAGAGACCTAGAATAGCCAAAGCAATCCTTAGCAAGAAGAGTGAAGCAGCAGGCATCATGATACCAGAACTTAAATTATACTACAGAGCAATAGTGACAAAAATGGCATGGTTTTGGCACCAAAACAGACACATAGACAAATGATATAGAATAGAAGATACAGAGACAAACCCCCATAAATACAGTTATCTCATACTAGACAAAGGTGCCAAAAACACACACTGGAGAAAAGATAGCCTCTTCAACAAATGGTGCTGAGAAAACTGGAAATCCAAATGCAGCAAAATGAAATTGAACCCCTATCTCTCACCTTGCACAACTCAAAGTGGATCAAAGACTTAGACACTATAACAGAGACCTTGCACCTAATAGAAGAAAACATAGGCCCAAATCTTCAAGTCAGCTTAAAAACCAATTTCCTTAATAAGACTCTGAAAACACAAGAAGTAAAATCAAGAATCAATAAATGGAATGGATTCAAACTCAAAAGCTTCTTCACAGCAAAGGAAACAATCAGTAATGTGAAGGAGAGCACCTACAGATTGGGAGAAAATATTTACCATTTGCACCTCAGACAGAGCATTAATCTCCAGAATATATAAAGAATGTGAAAAATACCACCAAAAAACAAAATAACCCAAGCAATGAATGGGCTAAGGAGCTGAGCAGACACTTCACAGAAGAAATATGAATGATCAACAAATATATAGAAAAAAATTTCAACAACTTTAGCAATTAGAGAAGGCAAATCAAAACTACATCAAGATCTCATCTCACTTCAATAAGAATGACAATTACCAAGAATACAAGCAACAATAAATGTTGGAGAAGATGTGGGGGAAAAGGTACATGTGTACATTGCTGATGGAGCTTCAAATGGGTGCAACTGCTATGGAAAGCAATATGGAGATTCCTCAGAAAACTTGGAATGGAACCACCATTTGACCCAACTCTCCCACTCCTTGGTTTATACCCAAAGGAAATAAAATCAGCATAATACAGTAACACAGCCGCATCAATGTATATTGCAGTTTAACTCACAAACTCACAATAGCTGGAGTATTACTCAGCCTTAAAGAAGAATGCAATTATGGCATTTGCTGGTAAATGGATGGAGCTGGAGAGTATTATGCTATGTGAAACAAGCCAATATCCTCAAATTCAAAGGCCAAATGTTTTCTCTGATATGTGGATGATAATTCACAATAAGGTGGGGGATAGGTGCTAGGAAAGAAAAGAGTTAGTATGAATTAGACAGAGGGGAGTAAAATGAGGGGAGAGGGTATGGGGTTAGGAAGGATAGTAGAATTAATTGGACACTATTATCCCATGTGCATATATGATTACAGGATCATTGTAACTCTACATCATGTACATCCAAAAGAATGATAAGTCATACTTCATTTATGTATGATGTTTCAAAATGCATTCTACTTTCATGTATAACTATTTAGAACAAATAAATAAAAACTATGTGGCATTGTGGAAAATGCAAAATGATGGAGATAATAGAAAGATCAGTGAGGGGAATAAAAAGGCAGAGCACAGGGTGATTTTACAGCACTGAAAATATTCTGTATGATACTATAATAGTGGATACATGTCTTTCTACATTTGTCAAAACCCATAGAATATATAACACAAAGATTAAACCTTAATGTAACTGTAGATTTTGGCTGATAACATGCCAATATTGGTTCATTGGGTGCAGCAAATATTCCACACTAGTGTGGAGTGTTGATAGCAGGGGCAATGCTGTCTTTGGCAGGTGGGGTTAGGAGGTATACAGGAAAATCTGTTTTTTCAATTTTTCAGTGAATCTAAAATTGCTCTAAGAAATAAAGTCTGTCAAAAAAAAAAAAAAAAGGTTTTCAAGATCTTCAACATGTCGGCATAGGACCAGACTTCCTTAACAGGACTCCCATAGCACAAGAAATAAAAGCAAGAATCAATAACTGGGATAGATTCAAACTAAAAAGCTTTCTCTCAGCAAAGGAAACTATCAACAATGCGAAGAAAGAGCCTACAGAGTGGGAGAATATCTTTGCCACTCATACTTCAGATAGAGCACTAATCTCCAGAATCTATAAAGAACTCAAAAAACTCTACTCCAAGAAGTCAAATAATCCATTCGACAAATGGGCTAAGGAAATGAATAGACACTTCACAGAAGAAGATCTACAAGCAATCAACAAACATATGGAAAAATGTTCAACATCTCTAGTAATAAGAGAAATGCAAATCAAAACTACCCTAAGATTCCATCTCACCCCAATTAGAATGGTGATTATCAAGAATACGAGCAACAACAGGTGTTGGCGAGGATGTGGGGAGAAAGGTACACTCATACATTGCTGGTGGGGCTGCAAATTAGTGCAGCCACTCTGGAAAGCAGTGTGGAGATTCCTTAGAAAACTTGGAATGGACCCTCCATTTGACCCAGCTATCCCACTCCTTGGCCTATACCCAAAGGACTTAAAATCAGCATACTACAGAGATACAGCCACATCAATGTTCATAGCTGCTCAATTCATAATAGCCAGACTGTGGAACCAACCTAGATGCCCTTCAATTGATGAGTGGATAAAGAAACAGTGGTATATATATACAATGGAATATTACTCAGCCATAAAGAATGATAAAATTATGGCATTTGCAGGCAAATGGATGAAATTGGAGAATATCATGCTAAGTGAGATAAGCCAATCTCAAAAAGCCAAAGGACGAATGATATGGCTAATAAGTGGATGATGACATATAATGGGGGGGAGGGAAGGGTTAGTGTTAGGGTTAGAGTTAGGGTTAGGGAGGGGGGCAAGTATGGAGGAAGGAAGCACTGTATAGAGGGAAAAGATGGGTGGGAGGGGTGGGCGGAAGGGAAAAAATAACAGAATGAATCAAACAACATTGCTCTATGTAAATTTATGATTACACAAATGGTATGCCTTTACACCATGTACAAACAGAGAAACAACATGTATCCCATTTGTTTACAATAAAATTAAAAAAAGAAAGAAATTAAAGATCTTAGAATAAAAAAAAAAACAAAAAACTGGTTAAAAGGTATCACCTAATCTCTAGGCAATATTAAACCTTGGAACAAAATTAAAAAAAAAAAAAAAAGAGTTCTCATAGCCTTGTAAATCCTCTTTCCTAACATGACTAACATTTATATGCATTTATATCTATCTCTGCTACCAAATTATATACCCCATTAGTGCATATATTTTAATGAACCATTAGTGTAATCTCACAAATGTATCACCAGTGCCTTGTATAGTGCCAGAAACATATGAAGAAACTGATATTTGAACACAAAATGAAAATAAGAATGAACAAATAGATTTTCTCTTCCCTTTACTTTCACCAAATTTTCTAACTCATGACACCTACTCTGTACTATTGAAGACTATTTCACTATTTCGTTTTTTGGTTTTTTTGTTTGTTTGTGTGTGTGTGTGTGTGTGTTGTTTTTTGTTTTTTTTTTTTTGGTTGGTTTGGTTGTTAGTTGTTGAGGGACCTTTATTTTATTTTTACGTGGTGCTGAGGATGGAACCCAGTGCCTCACACATGCTAGGCAAGTGCTCTACTACTGAGTTACAACCCCAGCCCTCGATGACTAATTTGTTTCAGTGTGTCAACTAAGATGTGAAAAGACTAATAATGATGATCTTATTGATTCTGATGATTTAAAGTCTCAATTGATTTCCTTTTTCCTACTCAGGAACACACATAATATCTATGTTTTAAAAATAAAGATATTCAGTACTTATCTTTTTAAGGGATGCTTTGGAAAACATAGGGAACACTTTTTGTGTCTAAACTATTATTAAAGGATAAAGTTAATATAAGGGAAGATATCAAGGATGATAAGTGAGTCACACCTAGACTGCAACTGTCAGTAGCAGATGGGAGCCCAAAGGTGAACAGTCCCTACACAGATGAGTTTCCAAGGTAGTCAACCATCTCCATATGCTCTTAAATATTCAGCGTTTCAAATAAATGATCTTTATCAAAGACAATTTAGTATGTGATTTTCTTATCTCCCAAATAAATAGAAGGCCAAAGGCTGTTACGTGAAGAAAAATGTTTAACTTCGGCTTCATCTTAGAATGGAAAATATTCATTTGCTTGAAATGATTAAGCAGTTTATTTCCACAGAGCATCAAAAAATGGAACAAAATAAATGGGTCAGCACATTTTAAAAGGCAGCATCTTTGTTCATAATTTTCACTGAACCTGGGCTTTTATTAGCTCAAAATATAATCCCTAACTTATTAGACATTAAAATAGAGCAGGTTGATGCAGTGATGTAATAATGATTAATTAAAGTAATTTTCTCCACATTATCTCAAAATGCATATTTTAAGATTTTCCTTCAAAACCTAAGTGTGGGACCTAAGATGAAAGTCCCTTTCATCAAGGATGGAGGACTTTAGAACAGGACATCAAGAGACTAACATTCAAAGATGGCCTTGGCTGGAAGAGAGAGGCCACCATGTGATTCCCCAGCACAACTGAATTTAAACCAAGGAGAATTTGGTAGGAGACCCTACATTACATAACATTGGATGTATTAGTGCATTTCTGTTCTGCTTGCTTTCATTCTACATCTCTTAATTTGGAATCAGATTAGTTTATAAATTTTAATACAGAGTAAAATGTGAAGTGTCCCAGTTTATGAAGATGGAATTGTGATGAGTGGAAGGCAGGGATAGAAAATCATTACTTTTTAGTGAAAATAGGTCATTTGCACACCAGTGACCTATCTACTGCTTCTTCCTAAAATAGGATTATGCTTTATTGATTTATCCAATTATCACCCTTGTCTGAGGAAAAGAAAATAGTTGGCAGAGGAGTGATTAATCATTCTGTGAGCTTTGAAGTTACCTTCTCTCTACTGCCACCCAAATCTTCCCCTAAAGTTTCATATTTTCTTCAGAAAAGATGAGAATCATTACAAATTGTCTATTTGGTCATTTGCTTTGATTATTGCAACATACCTGAGAAATTATAGGAGATAAAATTTTTTTCCCTTCCAATCTACTTCCTTTTTCATGTTCTGTGCAGAGCTTTATCTGAAACACGGTTTGCTTTGATCAATAGAAAAGAACAAAATTCTGGAAATAGAAATGCAAATATCCCACTAAAAGCTCTATCACACAAAAGGAATTTAGCTATCTTCCTAAACTCTTAGAGGTCTTGGTGAGTTGCTAACTTAATGCTGTTCTTTCCTTCCTATGAAAGTAATAGTTCATTAGACTGCCCTTTGAAACCATTTCTCCTCCTTGGATCTGTCCCTGTTCTCTTCTTGGGATTTTGGATTCATATGTTAATATTTTGATGCCAGCAAAGAAGAGTCTTATTGAAAGTGTGTGTCCTTTGTTTTCTATGAATTAACAGCTTAGAGGATCTGTGAGCCCTTCTGAAATAGATTTTCCAAATAGACAAATGTTGGCAAGAAAAGATTATTTCCCTGTTTACCTTCTTGATTAACTTTATTCTAAATATTTTAATTAGCTGATTAAATGGTGTAAGTGGAACACCCCACAAAAGAATGCCAGAACTCAATATTCGATGGCACAAAAGCTAGGTATTTCAACATTGCTTATTTAATACTATGAAAATAATCTCTTAGTATAGCAGTTCCCAACTGGAGGAATTTAACAGTATCTGAGGAATATTTGGTTATTACAACAGGGGATTTACTGTAGCATCCAGACAATAGAGGTTAGGGATGCTGCCGAGGATACGTTGGATATACACACAATAAAGAATTGCACAGCCTGTAAGGTCAGTAATGTGGAGTTTAAATAAAGTAAGTAAAAATATATAAATATATTTATATATTTATATATAAATAAAAGATGTTGCAGTATAAATAAAAGATGTTGCTGCATGGAATTCCAGGCAAATAGTTTTCTACTAAAAACTATTAACATATAAGATTATTTTCAAGTGTCCATTCATTCATTTATTTACCAAATAGCTATTGAATACTTATTGTGCACCAAGAATAAGTTCCTTGATATAATTTCACTTCCACAGCATTGCATTTCATTTGAAAAACAGAAGTGATACAATAAACTAAAATATACTAAATGATACAATAAACTAAAAATATAGTCTGGTGAATGATATAAAGAAGAAACAAAAAGCTCTTTAGAATGTTGAGAAGAATTAATCAAAAATGAGTAAAATAAAAATGCCCAACATGTCACAACATAACTGCAGGGTTTGGTCAAAATGAGTATATTCTTTTGTGCTATAAAAGCTACCCTAAGAGCATATTCAAATTATACCCATCGCTTACCAATGATCTTGCTGCAGAATAAAGTCTGGCTTGAGCATCCATTTCTTCAGCTTTTTTAGTAAAAGATGACCAGAATGCAAAACTAAAAAGCTTTCTCAAGGCATGCATCAATTTGAATACATTGCCCGGGGAATGTTTTTAAAAAATTTCCACAGGAGTTACTTACAGAGCTGAATAAGTATAGTACACTCCATGTGTCTGCATACAAAGCATTTTTATAGAAACCACATCATGAAGGAGAAGCAGCACAAGTTCTTCAAATGAACATCTTAGCACAGAGATGCTGGAATTATGAAAATACTTTATTATGTGTGAACTAAAATAAGTGTGGGCTTTCAGCCTTCCAAGTGAAGGTAAGAGATTTCTCTATGGCACCTTAATACAAAGCTTATTCTATATCAAAATCTGAATAGTCTGTGACTTCTAAATATTTTTTTTATTTGATAAAGTCCCTAGGTCCTTTCTCCTTACCTGGAGTATGTTATGGCTTCCCTAAACAGTATTCCTTCTTCTTTCATGGTCTCCTGAAACCCATTTTCTACATACTAGTTTCAGTGAATTATCTAGACATAAATTTCATCATACCATTTCCTTTCTTAAAACTCTTCAATATATTTTTACACTACATGTTAGTGAAAAACAATTCTCAAGAAGGGCCTGAATTATCTGGACCCTGCCTAGAGCTTCAAGTTCTTCTGTTCTTCTGAATGCAGTGAATATGCTTCAACCACACTGACCTCCTTTCTGTGTCTGTAATATACTATGCTCATTTCTACCACAGGCCTCTGCATCTACTATCCCTTCTCCCATCCTGGACCTCTCTACCTAGAGGAAATCCACCATCCCATCCTCTAATTCCCTATTTCAGCACACTTTTTTTTCATGCTTTACAATGCTTAACATGGTTTATATGTATTTTTAGCTACTTATTTTCTTGTATTACAAATAAAATATTACTGCTGAGGCTCAAACCATGATACTTTTTCCTCAATGGCAGTCCCAGTACCAAACATATAGTTTTACATATAGTAATGATTTAATAGGGATAAATTGGGACTGAAATTGTAGCTCAGTGGTCAAATGTTTGCATAGCATACACAAGGGCCTGGGTCTACTGTCAGCAGAGAAAAAATAGATGATAGATAGATAGATGATAGACTGAGTGAATAAATAAAATGAACTCATTTATTTGAAAACAGTGTTATCAAATGGCCATATGAAAAACATTTATAATTTCTATAATACTAGGGTTTAAGTAACATTATAAAATACTACATGCTAGTGTTAACAGTTGAATCATTTTCAGACATACTTGAAGCTTCTATTTGGAATTATGATCCATTTCCTAAAAATGTACTGAATAAGCTAAAATTTAACAGGTCAATTAATAATTCATATATCTCTCAAGGTAAGATTTTTTTTTCAATAAAATCATGACGTGCTATGCTATGACATCAATGTCACCACAGTGTGGCCATTAACATAACACATCCATTACTAGGGGTTCACCTGAGCAAACAAATCAAATAGAAGTTTTCCTTCAAATAATCATGGATGTTCTTATAAGGTAAGAAGGCCTTTCTGCTCTATGAATCTTTTATGCACAAGGATATTTCTCTTGGTTTTATTTACTGATTTGGTTTGTCCCACAGAAAATATTCAGATCATGGAAAAAGGACTAAAAGTATAAGAATAACTGAGATGTTTCCAGCTCAGTCACTTGTATAGTTTTGACCTATAAGGTAGATTGCTCGGCATGGCTAGGCCCCAATATTCTCATTGTGATATGTGATGTGGACCTTTCAGTTAGTTAACTAACCTGTGCAAATCCTCCTGTTATATATTGTTCCACAGGAAGATTTCTAATGGCCTCCTCTCTATAAGGCTTCCTCTTCTCCCTCAATGCTGGAAGCATGTAGACCATTTAGACTTGTGTTTTGCAGTGTGGTGGCCACTAGCCACAGTGCCTATTGAGCACTTGAAATGTGGATTACTGAATTCAAGTGTTTTTTAATGTAAAATGCATATCATTTGAAGACAGTAAAAATGTAAAATATCTTAAATTTTACTTGGGTAACATGTTGAAATTATAATATCTTGGATATATTGACTTAAATAAAATATAATCATGTGTTGCATTATGATGCTTTGGCCAACAATGAACCACATGGTAGTTCCACAGATTATATTGCTTAGTGATGTCCTTAGTTTAAGTACTCTTTATGATGTTTGCATGACAAGATCACCTTACAACATATTTCTCAGAATGTTCCCATTTCTTAAGTGATGCAGACTATATATCAATAAAATTAATTTCACCTTTTCATTCTATTATTTTTAATTAAGCAACTGAAAAATTTTATAGTATTCTCATGGCATGCATTTGTGGCAAACATTATATATCCATTGGGCAGTTTGATTTAGTTTGTTCAATCTGAAATTTTATTTGTCTTGGGAAATATTATAAAAAACTATACCAAAATTTCTTCAATTTTGTTTTTATGTTTTTGTTTTTATGTTTTTGTAATTTATGTTTCTATAAATATAGAATCAAATAAACAAACCACATGGGTTATTATTAAATGTCGATATAATACTGTGTGAGATCCAGAACCACTAGTCAACCCTTGATCCTATTCAGCCTATTCTTCATAAATAATAATTTCAATTATCATGAATCTCAAGAAATTATAATATGTCAGCATAACAATGATCAATTGATGAAGATTAAATTATAATTTGGACAGGAATTAGGAAAACACACAAACACATATTCTCTTCTCTGCCACTGAACACCCTTGTTATTCAGGACAAGAAATTCACCCTCTGAGCTTCAGTTTCTGTATAAATTTTGTGATAAAAGAGTGTTAGGAGAAATGAAACATAAGTCAGTATAAATCTGATATCTATAAATGTAATATGACTAATTAGAATGGGATATAACTATAGAATGTAAAAATAACTTCATCCTTAGGCATTTAACACTGTTATATCCAACTTACTATAGGCTCCACTCACAACATTCTGAAAGCTAATTTCATATATTCTTAAAGACCATTTTTCAACCTGTTAATGCCATCACTGCAACTAGAAATCATGAAGGTTTCTCTGATACTGGCTATTAAAAATATACCACTTCTTTATATAAATTAATCTCTCATTGAGCAGACATTTATTTAGTATCTCCCGAACACCACTGTCTATACAGACTAAGACAGTTATAGCCCTAACAAAGCATAAAGGTTACATTTTCAAAGGCAGTTCATGTAAAATGGCTTTAAAGATCTTCCTGGTGGCTTATATGACAGAGGATAAAGGACTGAAACTTAGATAGGATTGGGAAAAGGTAATGCTTCCTTTGCAATTTGCTTCTGGTCTCTTCTCTAAACCCCAACTCCTCTCCCTTTGCTTCCTCTAGGCACCATTAGCTCTCCTGCAATAATGGTTTGCTGTTCTCAAGTAAAGTTAGTAGGCCTTAACCCTAACAAATACTTGTTGCAGCTCTTCAGGCACAGTGGAAAAGTATTGAATGATATTTGGTAGAAAGGAGGAGGGTATATCTGTTATGGTTTGGATATGAGGTGGCCCCCAAAAGCTCCTGTCTTAATGCAAGAGTATTCAAAGCTGAAATGTTTGTATTATGATAGATATAATGTTATCAGTCAATACTAGTTTGAATGAACATACTAAGTAGTAACTGTAGAAAGGTGTGGTGTGGCTAGAGAAAGAGGGTCACTGGGGGCATGTCCTGGAAAGGTGCATCTTCCCTGTGGGCTCTCTCCTTCTCTTCCTCCAGACTCCCTTGAGATGAGCATTTCTTCCATACCATGTTCTTCTGCCATGATGTTCTACCTCATCTTGGGTCCAAGCAAAGGAATTAGCTCTCTGAAACAGTGAACCAAAATAAACTTTTCCTCCTCTAAATTGTTCTTGTTAGTTATTTTGGTCACAATGAAAAGCTAACACATTGTCTCACATTTTTTCTTGCTGGTTCATTACAATTTTACATAATAGTGGAATTATTGTGCGATATTCACACATGTATACAGCATAATTTGCTCAATCCCTTCCCCAGTACTTTCCTTTTCCCTCCCCTCCTCTCTTCCCCAGTCAACTTATCTACTCTACTTTGTCTAACTTTCCCTTAACGAAGAAAGGAAAATAGATTTATCTCTTATGTTTCTAATGATTGATTCATACTAACAAAATCTTACATCATAAGATTGGTGAAAGATTTATAAACCATGACTTCTAATAAGTAGTTTATTCATGACAGCAAATTAGAAAATATGTTCTAGTAGCAAAAGTGATGAGGAAAAAAATGTAATCCTTGCTTTAAAAAAAGAAAAGTAGCATCAATTTTCCACTACAGGCTGAGTTCAGGGTACTGAGTGAATCTGCTAGTTATTGTGAACATCTTTTTTTTTTCAAATGATGATTTTATATATTTTAGAAGTAATTTTACTTCAAAAGATTCTTAGACTTCAAATACTAAAAAGTAGAACAAAATCTAGGCATTTTGAATCCTTTTGTAAAACAGTTAATAGTAACCTTAAAAATTGATTCCATATTCCTGAGTGTAGTTTTAAAAGAGAAACTTGGTATTAAGTCATAGAACCTCTTTTGTTTTTTTCCTTAGAATAACTATGGCAAGTTTTTGATGTTATGTTTAACTGTTTTATGTAAAAATTTCATTCCATTTGTATGTCATAGAATATTCAGGATTCAGTCCTTTGGATCTGCCATTTTCTAGTTTAGAAAAACTGGTCCTAAAATTGAGAGACAAGTAAGGTTACAGGAAGAAAATTTTGCATGAAGGATTGTAACTGCCTTCCTCCTAACCACAGACATCTCCAGAGAATTCCTCAACCCCTGAAAAGCCCCATCTCTTTCCTCTCCTCTTACCTCATCCAACACTATCCCAACATTGTTGGGACAATAATATTTTCTGTGAAAGGCAAAGTGAAAACTGGGCAATGCCCACACATCAGCTGTTTTCAAACAACAGCCACATTATACAGCCAGAGACCTTGACTGCTGATGTCCCTGGCTGCCCACTCTCACTTGATGCTTGACCTTCAGTGCTGTCACAATCTTGGCTCTAGTCCCCAAAGTGCAAAAGACCACAAGACATGTATGAGTTAGAATCCCTGAGTTAAAACTGGATTTAGAAAAGTGCACCAAAGTTTTCCCCAAGAAAATCAAAGCATATTTCTAGTCAGTATTTGGTTTCTACTTGTTATATCACATTCTGTTTATACCAAAAAGCTTTTCAGGGTCACCCGAATAGAGAGGGAAAGCTAAGTTTTCATGTGCAAAATGACAATGACTTTTTACTAAAAGGAAAGAGCTACCAGCTCTCTAATGAGAGAAGTTACATGTAGACTAGGCACTGGCATGGAGGCAGGAGCTGAGGTCTGGGCTGTTCATTCTTAGTGATAAGTCAGAAAAGGGCACCTTCAATGCTATCTTTCATATCATCATCACTAGGTCAACCCCAAAATTTTGCTAGTGCCTGTAGTGTTACTAATTAAATTGAGCCAGTTGCAGTATGACACATACATCTAGTATTAGTTATCAGACCCTTGGAAAGTGAATGTAGTTTCTACAATTCATATAATTTCATAATTTACACTTGTGTTTGGAATGTTTATTTTTTGATACTTCAGTCTCCCTGGAACCATATGGTGAGGCCTGATTTCATTTCCACCCACCTCTTTTATATTTCCTTCATCAGCCTTTCTATCCATCCTGGTTATTTAATAGCAGCTTTCCATTATGCTCCCCATAGTCTTTTTACCTAATCCACAGAGGAAAAGAAGGAACTGATTTTCTAATTCAGCAGAGATATTTTACATTTATGAGCAAAGGTTGTACACTGAAACTCAGCAAGAAAATTAAACCATGAATTCCAACCTAGGTAAGCTTGGCTTGGTTCATTAAAGGAAATTCACAATCTTGCCTCATGTCTACCAGATAACTATTGATACCACCAGATTTTTTAATGGTTGAGTGCTTTATGTTATCACCTTGTAAGCACAAAATAAACTGGGCACAAAATAAACAGAATGTACCCTTGGTCTACCAAGAGACACTTGTTTAGTCAGGCGCAGTGGTGCACACCTATAACCCCAGCAGCTTGGGAGGTGGAGACAGGAGGATCTTGAGTTCAAAGCCAGCCTCAGCGAAAGTGAGGTGCTAAGCAACTCAGTGAGACCTTGTCTCTAAATAGAAAATACAAAATAGGGCCGTGGATGTGGCTCAGTGGTCAACTGCCCCTGAGTTCAATCCCAAGTACGAGAGAGAGAGAGAGAGAGAGAGAGAGAGAGAGAGAGACTTGCTTAGAATAGGACCATCATCTATGAGGCTCTAGATGAGAAGGAGCTTGCGAGTGCCTCTTGTGCTCCATCATCCTTGGAACAGGATTATTTCTTGTTACCTGGGGACTATTAGTTAAGCATATTCGAGATATTCAAATAGAAGAAAGTTTTCATGTTCTAGAAAATCTGTTCAATTTGCAAAGTACAACATTTGTCCAAGCCTGGGAGAAAAGGAAGGATGGATTGTGGTGAGCACGGATGCAGGTGGCAGATGGAGGTGAAGGGAAGAACAGAAGCAGAACAAGACTGTGACGAAAAGAAAGCAAACAGGGCTGCAGTGCTTGTTGGCTGTGCCAAGTCTATTCTACTTGAAGACACTTTTTAAAACAGATATTACTTTCCATCATGCAAATGAATTGAAACATGAATTCTGGGTTCTATGGTTGTCCCTTTTTTTAGTTCTCATGTATTTTAAACAGTTTTTAGTTTGATTTGGTTGGTTTGGTTATTTTTAAATTTAGGAGTATTGGTAAATAAAAGACAAACAGAATAAAGGCAGCCTTTTGGGTCTACAAGACTCCTTTTGCCACATACTGTACAGGGAGTAATCCACTACTGCTTACTGATGAGCTCTTGGTGTTCTTATCCTTGGGTTTGGAAAAAACCAGAAGCTAAATGAGATTTCTTTCCTTATATTCTGATTATAGGGTCAATTCAATGGCTATTGAATCTAAGACTAGGCTGGAAGACAGAGATGACCTCCCAGACTAATTCTGACCACTTTTTTTTTGTGGCTATGTGTCATGCCTATGAGGATTTCACAGATCTTTTCCAGACTAGTGGGACAGAAGGAGGAGGCAAGTCTGCCTTGGAAAGAAAGAACAACAGGGGCACAGCTGACAACTCAACCTGAGATCAAGAGTTAATTATATATTAAGCTAGAGGTTTTGAACCCTGTTTTTGATTCTTTCATGCTTCACATAATTGGTAGTAAGAGTAATAAAAATAGTTCATTGTAGTTGTTTTTGGTGGTTGGTGGTGATATGGATGCAATATTAATATACATTAACTGAGCATTTTCTTTGTGCAAAATACCATGTGTCTTATATGCAGCAACAGAGCTAATACTCACAAAAATCCTTTTACATAGTTATTTTAAGACTTGTGGTCAATTCTCAGAGCTCCAGCTGCAATTTCCTCCCTCTCTTTTCTGATAAAGAAAATGTCAGAGTACAACTGAGTCTTATAGGGATAATTTTTAAACCCACTATAATTTATAAAAGTAAAATTCTCTCAAGCTTTAATATTTGAACTAATGACTTGTGACTTTATGTGACTTGTGACTAATGACTTGTGGCTTTTAATGAATGACTATGATACATGAGCATGTAGACACTCAAGTGGAGCACTTCATAGTACACATGCCTATTCTTGATTCCCAGATTCATTTCCTTCCTAATTGCAGACTAAATATCACAGGCATGTATGCTTTCATAAAAGTAGAGTGCAGATCAGAATTGGTAAAAGTGTGATTACCAAACTCTGCTAGAAAATCAGTTTAAAATGCAGAAATAATATTGGTGTCATATGGGATGGGCAGGTTAGTTGCATGAGAAGAGTATTAAAAACCACTTTTGTCCTTCCTTAAGTGGACAAAAAATTGAGCCAATGATAACTTATACCAATGGTTTTCATTGTTTTTTAACTACTCTTTGATTTTCCCCCATATATGTATCTATGAAACTGTGACAAACTGTTGAAAAAAGTAAGGGTGTTTATTTTAAATTTTAAATAAAGATATCTCTAAGTCTACTGAAAACTACACTATCATTTTAATAAATGTTGCTAACTGTTGTAGGGTGTTTCTAGCAGTAAAATTATGTCTGGTATACAATACAACAATCCCTCAGTGTCTGGGGTGCAGGGATTGGCTTCAGGATGCCTCATAGATATCACAATCCAAGGATGTTCAAGTCCTTTACATAAAATGGCATTGTATTTACAAAATATGTACATCCTCTCACATACTTTAAGTCATCTCTAGATTATTTATAATACTTAACATAATGTAAATGAACCATAGTTATATTGCATTGTTAAAGGAATAATTATAAGAAAAAGAGTCTATGTATATGCAGTATAGAAAAACACACAATAGACTACATAGTCCACATTAACAACATAACATTTTCCATCTGAAGTTTATTAAATCTGAGAATGAGAAATCTGTGAACGTGAAGGGCTGACTGTGTGTTTGCAGAACAAACATGGAAGACACCAGCTCAATGAGTTTTATTTTAATTATAAAGGTAGGAGAGGGCTGGGGCTGGGGCTGGGGCTCAGTGGTAGAACGCTTGACTCGCATGTGCAGGGCACTGGGTTCAATCCTCAGCACCACATAAAAATAAATAGATATTGTGTCCATCTACACCTAAAAAATATTTTTAAAAAAGTAGGAGATAAGGAAGGAAGGAAGATGAGGATGAGGAGAAAGGAGGGAGAGAGGAGGGAATAAAGGAAGTTTCCCTATTCTAAACAAATTAAAATTCATTTATGTTAAATAATTGTTTTCTAAAACATTAGCGTCCTTTTGTTAGCAATTCACTGTCTTACAATAACTCATTAAGCCTTTAAAGTGAATTCTCTTTACCTTCTTTAAAAAGGAATAATCTAAATTAACAGGAAATGCACCTTCTAGTAATTTTCCAGAATAAATGTGGCATGATATGGTAACTTGCGGCAATGCCTTTGAAAAATACTAGTTAATTTGCAGACTTATAATTAAGAGAGAAACACTTGTAAAATGAAAACCCACATTCTCCTTTTTAAACTTTTGAATCTACTTCAAAAGGCTTCTTTAACATATAGGATTAGTATTAGCTGGGTATGCTTATTAAAATATTTTGATGATAGATATCACAGAATAACACTCTGAAAAAAGTCACAAAATGCAAAATGCAAAATTTTATCTTAAAATTCATCCCTGCACTTATGTTATAAGTGTAAAGTTCCCTTGTGGTAAATTTGACAAATGGAACCTATTGAGTTGGCTTCTCTGAGGCAAATTCAGTCACCACTCTCCCCAACCCAAGGCTCCAGGTAATGATAACTCACTAGCTGTATTCCAAGGAGAAGAGTATCTAAAAGAGAGGACAAAAAAACTAAAATTTAAAAACAAAACAACTTGATATGGGGAATCAAAGGAAATGGAAGGTTTATATGTCTCTGGCCAAAGGTTTATGGGTCAGAATGATTAGGTATTCCAGGTACAAAGTTTTCAGGAATCCCTGCTTTTAAACTCCTCCTCATGCATTTTATAAACTTTGCATTGATAATATAACAGAAGGTTAAAATTTTGAAACTTCAGAAATAAAATAGAGTTAATTTTAACTACCCAATTTCTAGTTTAAAACAATCTCAGGAGCCATCTTGAAAACTGCATACACCTTCATAATGAATTTCTTATCTTCACTGCACTTCTAAGAATCACATGTTCATGTTGAATATGAATTTATGGTACTTCGTCAGTCAGTGGACATGATTTGAGTACATACTGAGAGAATGCACTGTGCTATGTGAGAGGATCCCTGAACTGGAGGGTCACGGGTAAGAAAGAGAAGCAATCCTACATGGCAACTGCTATCAGATATTTATAGGGTTTAGTGAAAAATGACCTAGGACCCTCTTTATTTCCACCCCCATATTCCACGGGGGGAAGACAAATGCAAGTAGGAATCCAGTAAGGGCAGAAGGACATCAAACATGATTTTACTTTCTCTTTAAAAAAAAAAAAAAAAAAAAAAAGGCTATTGGATGAAAAGGCAGCCCCAGGCATTTAGTAAGTAGGAAGCATCATCAACTAGGATAAAAAAACAACTAGAGACTCTTGTTAAGGGTTCGATCATGGGCATGTGCATGCCTAGCACTAAATGACCAGCCACATTGCTGTGATCTGTCAGATGGCACTATTTTTTAAAAATTATTATAACTGACAGTATAAATTAGGTTTTGATTACTATAGCACAGGAGTACCTGGTACCACAATTTGCCCATTGCTGTATCTATTCCAATACTGAGCAATCTTTGTTCGGACAGTACAGTGAATCATTTGGCCTTCATCTTAAGGAAATGCAACATTTTCTTTATTAAGTATATTTCTCTTCTTCTGATAAGTTAGTTAAGGAATAACACGGCCAATGTCATTATGAAAACAAATGAAATATAACTATTGAAAATATGAGGCAGTCTTTGATTATGTAATAGTTTCAAGATATCTTTAAAAAATTACTATGAAGCTGGGTATGGTGGTACATACCTACATCCCAGTTACTCAGTAGGCAGGAGAATTGCAAGTTCAAGACCAGCTGAGGTAATTTAGCAAGAACCTGCCTCAAAAGAAAAATTATTTTTAAAGGGCTGGAGCTGTAGTTTAGTGGTAGAGTGTTTTGTTTGTCTATCATGTACCAGGTCCTGGGCTCAATCCTAGCATGAAAAAAAAATTACTATGGGAGCTATTTAAAAGTTCTGATAGATAATTCATCAATCTCCCATTTTGAGAAATAGAAACATCAAGGATTACAGTCTAATTCTCTAGTTTCAGTGCTTTTGATAGAAGACCTAGATTTGAAACTCTGATCAAATACATGAGCTATTTTTAGCTATTATGTAAATCCAAGCAAGTCCCAACTTTATTAAGTCTGAGAACCGTCTATACAAATCTATAATCTTCTCTGTCTCTCAGTTTACTCTTCTGTTAAATCATATGCTTGGAATATTGCTATCCAAGCTTCTTTTTTGAGCTATAGGGATTGACATACTATGGAGACGGTCTTAACAGTGGCATTTGGCAGAGACTACAGGGATATATGAGACTTTAAGTCAACCAATCACCTTTCACCATGAGACTATATACAAAGTAGTAATAAACAAGACCTCACATACTTATTAGTTTAGGCTTTGATTCAAAGCTTCTGCATAGATCCCTGGTATACTGTACTGACAATGGAAGACTCCTTTTCCCTATGCAAAGTAACTGTAAGTGACCTTGAATCACCACGATGTCTTCTTTCCTCTATTTTTACCCAAAATCCGAATCCAAATTTTAGTTCTTACCACTCCACTGAGATGTAAGACTTGGTCCAAGCAACTGAGCTCAAAGAGTTTCAGCAAGAATGAGAGAGAAAAAGAGAGAGAGAGGGAAATGTCTCAGTGAAAGGAACCTTCTACTTGTCCCCTCTGAAAGCATTTGCTGAGAGATAGAGTAAAGAAAAGGAGTAAAAACAAGAGAGATGTAAATTTATAAAAAGAGACTCAAAAACAAAGGGATTCAGAATTCATAAATTGTTTCTCCAATGAGGGATCAAGACCAAATCTTTGGTATTCTGGGCCAAGAACAAACTAGATGGAAAGGATAAAAGAGATAACTGACAATTCTTCCTTCTGGATAGAAGTCACTAGGGAATCAAAGTGTGTGTGTGATGGAGGGAGGTGTCTGCATTGAATTTTAATCCATTACTGTGAACCATCATTGGACAGTGCCAGTGACAAAGCCTGTAAGGTTCTTGCCAAAGCAGAACCTCCTTTACTTGGGGTAGAATACAGGAAATGGAAGAAAAGGTGAACACTGCTCATTTATTTGAATTCTATGAAATTATAAAAGTTACATTTATTCCTTGCCATAAATGTCCAAATTCATTTTTCAACATCATCATGTCAGCAGCTGTTCAAGTCTTTATATCAGTTGCTCTTTGTATTCTAGTCATAACATTAAATTGGCAATACAGTTTAAAAAAAAAAAAGAGTGCCTTCTCTATAATATTTCAGGTTCCTCTCTAGGACTTCAGCAACCAGAAGTACATTCTATAGGAATCCACAAAAGTGAGTGGCAGAAGCAGGTATGATAGGCATGCTCTTCTCAGTTCTCTGTCACATGCCCAAGAAGACAGTCCAAGACACATTTCCTGATTAGCCACTTCCATTTCATGTCCAGAAATTCAGTCATAATCATCAGCCACTGCCCTATATCCAATTTGTCTTGTGTCAGAAACAGAATTTATCACATCTGCTTTTGTCCATGAGTCCTCTGCATTGTGAAGAGAGCCAGAAACAAAACTCAGGTTTATATTAGGGGTGTGAATGGATCAGTGTCATGTAATGTGAAACAGTTAAAAGTGCAAAATACTTCCAATGCCTACAGAGGTTCATTTCATGAATAACAGCAAGGAATGAGCACTAGCTGTAGGTATCTAAGTAAAACCTATCTCTGTAGGTTTTATTAGGTTCTACATCTCATCTTGATATACACTCTGAACATTCTTCCCAAATTGTCAAGTGTGGTCTACAGAAAGTCAACATTTCCTCTCCTAAGACTTCTGAGAAAAAAATAGTGAGTCATTAATATAATTTCTATAGTCCTCAGGACACCTCTAAATTCTCATCATTATTTTAAGAATATAGGTTTCTTCAACAGGGCTTTATGCATGCTCTTCTCCTATTGACTAAATGTTGTATCAAGTTCCTTCCTTTGTCTTATTTGATAAATAAATCTGCTCAGAAACCTCTTGACACTAGATGAACGCTGCCCACTTCCAAAGAACTTTTTTTTTTTCCTTCTTGACCATCTCCTTATGTTTTTTTCACTATTCTGCCCCATTTTGCCGGCTCACCTTGGGTTAACATTCTTTTTTAAGCCTTTGAAGTTCAATTTTCTGAACTATTAAAAAATGCATAAAATGTTATTGTGGGAATTAATGAAATAATGTAAAGTACTGAGCCAAGAACTTAAGACATAACAGCTCATAATGAATGCTAATTCCCTTTTATCTTCCTGGAAAATCATAGTAAACAAGGGGATCACCTCTAAAAATGTTTTTTCAATTTTTATTAGCTGGAACTCTTTCTAATTGTCATTGTAAAAAAAAAAATAGAAATGGAAGAATACTTCAATTATACTCTGAAATAAGAAAGTTTATTGTTATTTTAGTTTCTGGGACTTCAGTAAAATTGCTAATATATTTCACAAGGGAAAAATCTGAAATCCTCAGATAGGCATCAAAATAGGAATTAGAAAAGTATCAGTTGTGTGGAATGCTCAGGGGTAGCACTACGCAGCTTTTGTGTCCTAAACTACATTACATTACAAAGAAAGAATCAGCGGAAGAGGCTAATCTAAGACATTTTAACTTGAAGAAAACAAAAAAATTGCTTCTGCAAATTATTATTTCCAAGATCAAGTCAATTTATGTGATCCAAAATATCTTAATTAAAATATGTTGAGACTTTTCAATTCAGACTATTAGCTGAGATCCATAATTAAGTACTTGAAGGTCTTTTTGTCTAGGAATAATAGAACATGCAATACTAAGAGCTGAAAGGTTAATACCTAATATTTAAATTGACACTACTGCAAGCTGTTTGGATAGTGACACAAGGAATATTGAAGTCCTTTGTACCCATAATTCTTTGAAGACAAATTAATTGATAGAATTTTGAGCAGTAAATAACAGTTTCATGTTTTAAAAATTCAGGCAAGTTTTCTACCTCATGCATTTTGTTGTTGGTTTTTTGTTTGTTAATTTTTTTTTTTTTTTTTTGTCTTTTTGAGGTACTGGAGATCAAACTCAGGGCCTAGCACATTCCAGGCAAGTGCTCTACTGCTGAACTACATCTCAGTTCCTATCTCAAGAGTTTTGCATTTCATAATTTTGAATGGAAGGATATTTTTTAATTACTATGAAGCTGGGTATGGTGGTGCATACCTATATCCCATATGAAAACTTATACATGAATGTGCATAGCAGCCTTATTCTTAATAGCCACAAAGTAAAAACAACCCACATAACTATCAACTGATAAATGAATGAACAAAATGTGGTACATTAATACAATAGCATATTATTAAGAAATAATAAGAAATGAAATACTGATGCCTGCTACAATGTGAAAAAGCTTTCATAATAATATAAAAGGAGAAAGAGGCCAGAATTCATAGTGAAAATAATAATTTTTACAGCTGGGTTTACTTCTTTGTATATAAAAAGTGATCAAATTATTTATAAAGCTATAATGTAAATTGTGTAGTTCACATTGATTAATAGTTACTGAATGAAAGAATATAGTAACTCTATAAAAATAGAGAATAGCTGGATTTTGGCAGGATAAAGCTAAAGAAGAAAAAACTGGAAGCTTGACTACCCAAAAAATTTTAAAGGAGAATAAATACAAATGGCTGTGAAATATTTCATTTGTTAGTGGGGGAAGTATATTTTTTAAAATAGTTTTGTAACACTAAAAATGTAAATGTTCAACTTAACATCTTTACCTACTCATGTTTTGCCCCTAACTTCTTTTCTCTACTAGTTGGCATAATGGAAATTTGCCTGTTTCTGTTAATGAGATAGTAAAAATATAGACTATCTGGTTTGTATGTTGAATTGCATTCCAAACACAAACGTTATCAGTCATTTTAGGTAACAGATAAAAGCAGAGTTTGAGAAATTCAAGCCCAGCAGTTTTACAAACAAATTAGTGTTAATGACTGGGTTCAGTATAGGAGCCAAAAAACAAAACAACAACAACAAAAAAAAAATTTAAAGAGAAAAGAAAACAGAGCTTCTCTGGAGTGTTCGATTTTGCAAAGAGATTCCCTTAAAGGTTCCTCGTTTATCATTAAAATTATTTTGATTGGCTCTGAAGAAGCCTCAGAATAATTTAAACATAGAAAAAAGATACTACAAAAGTGAGCATTGTTTTCTTGGGAATCTTCCCATGTAATTTCAATGTTGGACAGCACATGTCCCAAGTGAAAACAATTTATCTTCTCCTCTGAAGTTTGTATGACCCCCAAAAAGAAACTCCTTGCAAACATTACATGGGCTGGTCATTACTTCCTTCACTGTGTAATTAATAAAGTATATGCTATAGACTCTAAATTCTAGACTGCTGTGTCAGTGTATCCTGATGGTTGAAGAAAGTAGGAGTGATGATGATGATAATGACAATAATGTTGATGACAATAACAATAGCCAAATTATATTAAGTGCTTACTGCGTGGATCGGTACTGGGAAGTGTTCTAGAAACATCACTTCATGTAATGCTAATGACTAATCTGTGAGATGAGTACTATTATCACTTACACTTTAAAGGTGATAATGATGTAGTATGAAGTTTAGTAACTCAGCCAAGACCTGAAGCTAGTGGTAAAATCTAGATGGAACCCAGGCAGCTTATTCTGAAAGCTGTACACAAAACTGGGCTCAACTGTTTCTCAAGGAGATGACCATATTGGATAAAACCAGTCCTACAGAAAATTATGAGGATGAACTTTTCTCATCCCTCTTCCCATCAATCTTTATTTTTGTCCAAGACACCCTCTGTCACTTTTCCTCTTTAGATGCCCTATCCAGAGCAATGGATCTTCTTAGGTCTTCCTCCTATATCCAATGGTTACCTGAGGAACATTTCCATAATTTCTGATTATTCAGAAATGGATGATGGAAGGTCAAGTGTTTTTCTGTACACTTGACTATTTAGCTTAAAACCCATTTAAAAAAAAGTACAATAAAATAAAGAAAAAAGGCATGTAAAAACAAAGGAAATTTAAGGTCTCAGGATAAAATCTAAAGTTCTTTACAACACTTAAAGCACTCCTAGAATGTCCATCTGTGTTTACTTCTCCAAAACCATTTCAAGTCACTGCTTGTCTTCTGTTTTTAGGAACCAAAATACTTAACCATTATCAATTTTCCAATGATCTACCAAAAGGTCTTTCTGGTACTACATCCTCTGATCACTATGTATACTACCTCAACAGTTGCTGGTTTCATCCTTCAGTTCTCAAGTTCCTCTGAGGAACTCCCCCAAACCTCGAAATGGTGATAGGTTCTTTTCCTGAGTCCCACAATCCCCCATATTTTCCTCATTAAAATTCTTAGTACCTGTTCAGAAATTGTGAGTGTCCATAGCATCAATGAAGTTTAATCCCTTCTTCATGAATGCTTGTGATTATTTTAATCACCTGTGGCAGACCGCTCACTCTTTGAAACACCCATGTTCTCTACTCCTCAGGATAAATTTAGCTTATATGTACAGATTCCTTTTCAATCAGGTATGGTGATGTGATTCAATTCCATCTAGCTAGTGGGAAGTGAACAGACTGATAAAGGCCACAATGCACCTAGTCTCCCTAACTGTCTATGCACTATTATTTTTATGTTCCCATCCTAGATGACTAGGAAGGAAATGACCCCATGGTGAATTTGCAAGACAGAACAAAATGCAAAATCAGTGGCAGCTTGGGTTTCTAAACAGTTGTTTGAAGCAGGCTTCCTTGGCTTACTTGAATTTTTCACTTGAGAAACAAATAAGCTTTTTTAAAAAATACTAATTTGTGGGAATGTGTGTGTGTGTTTGTGTGTGTTATATGTATGTGTATATATATATATATATAATCCTATTATATGATTAAAATCAAACTTGAAAAAATTATCACCTCAAAATGGAAAAGTACAACCATATAAAAAAGTTATAGTAGTGGCCTTTGAGTGACAAAATATGAATGTACTAATGTATTTTCAAAAGTTGGCTACACATATAACTTTTCTCTGTGATATATATCACCTTATATTTCTTGAATCTAACATAATATCCATAGGCACATTAGAAATTTACAAATATGTTTTGAAATTTTAAATAATCAAATGAATGAATAAGTAGTTTAAATATCTTCAAATATAATAGTCTAACATTATGAAAACAGCTAACATTTATTGGAGCCATTGTTTTCTATAAAACCATCTATGAAATTCTTGTTTAATCCTCACAACAATGTTATGAGGTGTGTATTTTTATGATCTCATTGTACAGAGGAGTACACTTAAGCTTAAGAAAGCTAATGCATTTGTCCAATGTATCTCAATTAGTAAGTAGATAAGCCAAAATTCAACCCAAATGAATGAAATGAATACAAATTCAACCCAACTACTCTGAATACAAATTATGCCTATATTGCTGTATAAAGATAAGCAATACAACATTATTCAACTAACCATGGAGTAAAATATTTTATATTAATACTTTCCATGTTTTGATCATTTCTAGGAAAGCACTAAGAGTTCCTAAATTTCATAAAGACACACAGAACCACTTTATGTATCTTTTTAAATATCCAAAGACTTGGAAGCTGTGTAGAAGTCTGATTCTACAGACTTCAGAAGTTAGATTTAAGGATAAAATCCAAGTTTTAGTGTTTCCAGTATTATTTTAAGCACTTAGTTGGGGCTTTAACTTCTTCTGAGTCATATTTTATAATGGAGAGCGCAATGGCTTAGAGATTTCTAGATTTCATGAACTCATGAATTTCATTAAATATTTAAAATTAGAGCTTACTCTTTAATCAGCAATCAATGCCTGCACATTTAGCGGTCAGCCCTCAGGTTATAATTCACTCAAAATCATTTTGTCCCCTAATTTAAGAAAATCTATTATGATCTAATATAGTGTCACTCTCTTCACGTCCAGAAAAAACATTCCCCACACAATTGGATCGATAACTGCTATAGAATGTCTGGAATAAATTAATTGGGTTGATCTCTATTAGATTTGAGCCATTTTATCAGGAGTCTCAAACGGCTTCTAAAAATTGATGCTTTCTACTGTCAACTTCAATCATATTTCTAGCATAGCCCAAGTTGAGATTTAGCTTTCATTTAAGTAATAATACCCTTCATGATAGAAGTAAGATATATGAGTCCATAAGACCTTAAAATTTATCACTGGATTCATTTAGCAAAACCAGCCCAATTGCCTAAGTTTTAGGATAACTAACATTCATGCTTTATCTATGACTTATCTGTTCCCTCCATGTAATCATATCTATAATTAAGGCCTCAGTCAATTGTCATTACTATTAATAAAAAATGGCCACACAAAATTGTTGATGAATTTAGTTTAATTTTGTTTTAAAACTTTTCTAAAAATCACTATTGCAAAGTCCTAGGGGTATCCAGTAATAGGGAAGTTTTTTTTTTTTTTTTTTGATTGTCTTCCATATGGTATAATTTCTAACATTTTTCTCTGAATGTAAGTAAGATTTTATTATAAGATTAAAAACATCAAAAGAGAAAAATATTACCTCAAAATGGAAAAATACAACCACATAAAATATTTACAGTAGTACCCTGTGAGTTACAAAATTACGGATATACTAATGTATTTTCAAAAGTTGGCTATTCACCTCACATTTCTGTGTGTGCTTGTGTTTTTCAGAAACAACCAAAATCAACTTTAGTTTTTAAATTTTTTGTGAATAAAATACTTTTCTGTATAAATGCAAACACTTGTAGCCAATAATTTCTGGAGAAAGTTTTATCCATGATAAACTAATTATGGGTTTTTTCCAATTTAAAAAAAAATTACAGGGCACTATGAATATTGATTGTTTTATTTTAAATATGATATAGACACATTTTGAGAAAATCCCCTAATACATTGCCAGAGGAACCTTGGTTAAGTGCTGGAAAGTCATTGTTTACAATCAGGCACTGTCCTTTAGAGAGAACCCAGAGGCACTTTTAACTTGGCTCAAAAAAAGAAAATAAGAAAAGTGGAGGTGAAACTTTCTAGGTTCTCACACTTGCACAGGTTGTTAAATATTTGGAAGGCAAGGTACAATGTGAATGAGAACATAAAAACATCAACATAAAGTTCAAGTGATTAAATGTGTAATGCACTAAATCAAATATATACATATTTATGCAAATATATAGTATGAGTTAATATACATATTTTTTTCTTGGATAGATGAAAATTGAAGGAATGGATGGAAGAAAAACCGAATTGAGAAACTATATTCATTAACTCAGGTTTCACACTAGGAAATCTTTTCAAGGTTAACATAGTTGTGCAGCTTGTCTGGAAATAAGTTCCCACTGCCTACAAGGGAATCCAGTCACTGCTTCTGCATACAGATCCTATCTATTGTGGCCCCACTGATCTCTCTAATGACATTTTTGCCACTTTGCCACCCTATAAATATGGAGCACTCTATCAATAGATGTCTATTATGCAACTCCTTATCTTCTCCAATTTATCTACCTGGAAAACTTCCACCAATTTTCAACACCCCAGGTAGGAGTCACCTGTTGCCTTGTGCATCTTTTTCCAACCCAACCAGATGATTACATCTGTGTTTTCAGAGCTTTCAGCATTTCCATGGTCATCTTTCCCAATTATAATTTTGCTTATATATTTTCCTCAGCAGGTGGGAATTTTTCATAATGAAGGTAATGATACAGTTTGATTTTCTGTATTGAGTTAAGGAGAAACTCACCTACAGTTTTACTCAAGTAAATTAAGATCCTTATTCTGGGACACGAGAGACACAAATTATAAGGGTTTTATATTCCTATTTTAGTAAGTACCTTCTAAGAGAGAAGAAAAAAAAGGAAGTTATGTTTAGTGAACATTTCTAGTTGGTTAGGATTGCTTAGAAGAGGTTTTTTTTTTTTTTTTTTTTTTTTTTTTCAATTTAATTAGTGATGTTTGCCTGCTCCAGTAAGTATTATTGTATTATTGAAGTATTCTTCATCAAAACATACAATGGCCCAGGGCATCTTTATGTTAGAAGCACTGAAATCAAACATAACCAAGATGTACTTCTAACTAAAAGCAAGTCTAAAGAAAAGTTGAATCTCACTGGGAGGGCAAAAGGCAAAACAGAAGGAGCACTATATCAGGAGCAAGGAACTCTGCTTCTAGTCCTCATCTGCCATTCATTAGCAATAGCCCTTTAACAACTACACATATACATACAAATAGATACCATTTCTTTTTCCAGCTGTAACATTTTTCAAGAAGGCCTTTATTTTGGTGTTTAATTACAAGGTATAGTGAGAGGAGAATACCTTGTTTTTTTTTTTTTTTAATCACACAATACTCAGAATAAGATTGTGAATTATTATCTTGAACACAAGATATTTAGATAATATTTTTACCAAAATCATTTTTACCAAACAGTGAAATGGATCAAGTTAATGTTAAAAACATAAAACATGGGGGATTCAGTGTGTAGACTTTGATATGGAGAAGCATACAGAATAAAATAGAAATATGAATATGATTCAGTGTCTGGTCCCATGGACTCTTATTCTGGCATGGCGTAAGGTGGACTAAGTTGTTAACCAGAATGGGTAATGATTTAAGTAACATCACAGGCACTACCTTGCCTCTGATCTCTGTATGATGTTTTTTGTTTGTTTTTACATTTTAATTTCATTTTATTTACTTATTTATATGTGGTGCTGAGTATTGAGCCTAGTGCCTCACACATGCTAGGCAAGTGCTCTGCCACTGAGCCACAACCCCAGCCCCTCTATATGATCTTGACCATGTCACTTCATATCTCTAAGCCATAACGTGCTGATCTGTTAAAATAATCCCTGTATTCCTCACAGGTTTGCTATGACAAGTAAAATAACAGATGTGAAAATGTGCTCTCACTGTCACAATATCAATGCAGGATCAGCTTATTAAGTTACATTCCTCTAGCTAAGGCCATATGAACTCAGATGTACCCAGAATGAAATTGCAGCCTCATCATCTGTCACACTTTGGGTTATCTGAAGTACACCTAAAACTTGACTGCTTCATGCAAAAATGGAATTAATAACGCCTACCTCCGATAATTATTTTGAGTATTTCATAAGAAAATGTGTGTAAATTCTTAGCCTTTATAGATGTTCAAAAATTAGTAGAAATCACAAAAAGAAAAAAAGAGAATGATTTGGGCTTATAGTTATACTTTCTTTCCTATTTTTATGTAATGCATTATTAAAGGAATGAGAACCTTGTGAAATTATAATGCCTCAGGAATTTAAAATACTAAAGAAGAGTCTTGATCCAAATTCCTAATTAAGTTCCTGAACTTGAGCACATGAGAAAATAGCCTCAAGAACATACTGTCAGGGATGTTTACATAAACTAATCTACAATGTCTCTTCTCTGATTAATACACCCCACAGATGTAGATGAAGGGAAATCACAGGGTGATGCCTCAGCTCACATCCATCAATTAATGAGCAATGATCACAGCTGAGAACCCCTGTTGCAGCCTCAAAATGCAGATGGAGATTTTCTGCCATTGGAGAGTTGAGATTTGTGACTGAGAAAATAAGGAAATAAGGAAATAAAAGACTGCTAAGGAACCACAAAGAAATACAGAAACGATTCCCAGGGGAGTATATTGTATGTGTTGGTTTATCACTGTATCCATATTTCATAAGAGTTAAGGTGGAGGGGAAGCCTCAGAGAATTGCTATTAAAGATGTCTCAGCAATTACTGAAAGTCATGTATATGGTTTTCCTTCAAGTTCATGCTTTTAACTTATTCCCAAGAAAAAGAAAGATGTTTGGGCTATAATGTATGTCTTCTAGTAGATGTGCACTAAGTATTTCTCATGAAGTTAGCGTGCCTGAGAGAATCAGGCATTTTGTTCCAGTGTAGTAAAAAGAAAATTAACATTAGGCAAGTATAATCTGCCTGTTGGCCTCAATTAGCAAGTTCATTAGTTCCAAATTAAAGTAAACAATGGTGAAGAAGCGTGAAGGATGCCTAGAAAATGAAGGAATCTGAGTTGACCTCAGTCTCCATCCGTTTCTAGCAAATCCCTCTAGTACTTGGCTTTTAGGCTTGCAATGCTTTTTATGTTCTCCTACTTACCAGGGGCTTAGTTTCATCTTCATCTTTGAAATAATAGAGCTGATCTCCCTTGAGCACAAACCAGCGGGTATGCCAGGTCTTGACAAAACCTCCTTGCTTCCTCAGCCACCCACACTTCCTGGCATTTTGCCGCCCTTGGCCTTGTTGGGGGTTCTCTGCGGAGTCATTGTTCTCCTCCATGATCAAGCTGATGGACTTTCCTGTTTGGCAAACACAATGAAAGAATAAGGTGCTGTGTTATATACTGTTCTCTCTTAAAACACCCTATCCTAAAGAAAAGGAGGGGTGAATACTGATCAACTCATTGGCCAAATTTCTAGAAGCAAACCACAGACCTGACAACATGCCCAAAGAAGCCTTGGAGAGAGCTTGCAGTGCTTTCCTGCCTTCTTAAATGAGTTTGGCAGCTGAATGATGAGAACCTCTTTTTCCTGAGTAGAATTAAAGAATGGGAAAGTTCTAGAAGTAATGTTTAAAGAAACAATTTTTGAAAACAAATGAAAATGATCAACCAAGACATAATTCTCAAGATGAGGGCCTGTGTGTCTGGTGGGTGCTGATGGGGTCCTGCCTGTGCAGGCCTGGGGTTACCTGAGCAAGCTCTAGCCCCACACGTGTTAAAGTTTAAAGGGACTTTTTTAAAAAAAACCTCATTGGAAGACATTTGGTTTGCATATGTGAACATTTCTCAAGATGTATCCTCTTGAGAGCTTCTCTTGATGGTTGGAAACTAGTGCAGCTGAAAAAGTTTGGGAGAAAATAAACATCAAAAACCCTGCCAGGGCAGTCGCCCTTCCTTTCCCCACGCTCAACCTCAACCTTCAGGAACAAGTGGGTGTCCTGGCCCCTGACATAGTGAAGAATATTCTAACATGACATGTGAAGGAGTACAAGGCTGAATACCATATGCATAGCAAGAGAAGGAGCTAATTATGGGGAAAATATTAATCCACAGTTAGAAAGCTGAACTACCACAGGAGGACTGGGGGAGGTGGGCTGACTGGGAGACCCAGGGATGTGTGGTTAGGAATTAAGACATTTTCCTGTCCCAAAGGCTTCTTCCAAATTCTTGCTGATGTTTATTTCTAAGCATTTATTCAAGAAGTGAGACATGTACTCTCTTATGTCTTTTTTTTTTTTTTTTTTCCTCTTCCTGGTACAGGGGATTTAACCCAGAGATGCTCTACCACTGAACTTTACCCCCAGCCCTTTTTATTTTGAGGCAAACTCTCAGTAAGTTGCCTAGACTGGCCTCCAACTTTCAATCCTCCTGACTCAGTCTCCTGAAATGCTGGGATTACAGTTGTGCACTGCTGTGCCCAGCTCACCTTTGTGTCTCTGACGAGAATGTGACACAGTAAACTAATAAACAGAATATTACTGTTTGGCAATATTCATGAAGAAGGCCCCTATTTTGTTATTTCTGATGGATTCCAGGAGACAAGCTATCTTTTTGATGGAGTTAAATCTTCTGCTATCAGTCCCGGAGTTTTTTGAATGTAATCCTGCTGTTCCAGTTTCAGCAATGAGGCAGAACTTTGGTTTAATTACTTTTTATTGTGATAATGTCAACCATTTTCACAGTAGCTTTGCCTCTCCATTGACACACATTCCAATCTATCTCCTTCCTTGCTTTAAAAATCTTCTTTTCTTTGAAGGACTTTTAAACTTCAAACAGGCCAATGGACTATTATCTATCTTGTTCAGTATCTACTTTTATCATTTTTTATACTGAAATGCTTTTTTTCTAGTTAACAACTCCTATTTCTACAAAATATCTTGAAACTCTCTACCGTATGGGGCATTCCCAGGGCAGTAATCACTGACTGCAAGAAACACCCTCTCCTGTGTGTGCTTGTGTGTCTGCAGACCAGATCATGCCTGATGCTCTAAGTTTGTTATGCCCTTAGGGCAGGAACTTTCATCTCTTCTTTCACAGTACTTGACCTAGTATAAAGAGCCAAGAAAACTCTGCTCTAAAGGAACAATAAATGGTGTAATATAATTTAGATAATAAGCATGCTTATTTAGACCACCCTAAATAATCTTTTTTCCTCTTCTGGCATTTAAATTATTCAGATCTGCACAATGCATATACTCACTATTTAATCTTGACCAAACAACTTATAAAGTTAAATAGGACCATAAAACAAATATTTTAACACACACACACACACACACACACACACACACACACACACATCTACTATGCATTATAGAAAAACAAACTTTCAGGGGCCTTTTTTTCTTTCCTTTCAAATTCATGCTATTAGGTTTAAAAAATGCACTCAAAAATAATTTAAGGTAATTAGCAACCTACCATCAATAATACAGAAACACAAGTGGCCAATTTCCCTTTTGCCTACTATTAATGCCATAGTAAAAAAAATGTGTGTACATTAGAATATGGTTTATGATTTTGCATGTTTCTGTTATTTATAAATCTGGGTGGAACCGATAAAGCATTCCTCATTGAAATCGTGGCTAAGCTATTTGTATTTTCATGACTTTAGAATACATCAGAAAGTATATTAATAATGCTGATTGTAATGATTCATTAAAACAAATGAAAATAGATTCATCACATCCCTAAGGAGAAATAATGCCACAACTAGCTTTGGATGAATAAATTAACTTTTATAAAAATAACCATGGTTTTTATAGAGGAGTCATGATATTTCTGGAGATATTAAATGGTTCAAATTCTACCCCTCATCTTTAAAATAAGAATGATGGTCTGAATTACTTGTAACTATGGTCTCTTCAGCACTCTGAAGTCTATCATCTCTGAAATTCCATATCTGTAGGGACAGCAAGTATACCCCATACTTAATATAATGTCTAGTGTATGGTGAATTTCAATCAATGTTTGATGAACTAATCAATTTTACAACAGGTTTCATGGCAATCTAAAAGCAAACATGATCTCCCTCTGAAACATGATTCTCCCTGATCTTGATCTTGGTAAATGACACCATGATACAGTCAGTTGAAAGAAAAAAAAAAAGTGATAAGTTGAATCTTGACGCTCCCTTACCTTGAATATCACATCAATCTATAGATCCAAAAGATAGTAACTCCAATGTATCACAGACCTCTTCACTTGGCTTCATCTCCACTGCCACCCTATGGCACCATCTAATTTTTTGAGGAGACAATTCTAATATCCTTTCAACTGGTCTCTCTATTCTGTACTGAACCACAAACAAAAACATGCGGGTACATGTTCACACAGATTTCCTTCTTCAAAGAGCAGCCAAAATAAGGTTTTAAAAATTCAAATTAGATAATGACTCTCTACATTTAAAATTTTTATTGGTTTCCCATTATACTTTTTTCAAAATCCAGGCTCTGAATCATCTGGAGCCTGTTTACCTCTCTAATCTAATTTTAATAACACATCCCTCCACTCCACACACACATACATGCTTAACCACACCAGACTGCTTTCTGTTCTGGGAAGCTCAAGCTTCTATATGCCTTGATGTCTGATATTTGCTGATCTCTGGCCAGAAAACACTGTCTTGGGCCCTTTGCATGGTCTACCCCTTTCCCTTTAAGTCTCAGCCTAATATCTACCCTCTTCAGCAGGTCTTCACTAATCACTGTGTGAATTAGTCCATTTCTTGTTATTTTCTATCCTGAACTGTATCTTCTGTTTTTCTCACACTTCCCTACATTTCACTTCTTAATTTTTTTTTTATTTTGTATTTTTAATTTTTTTTTTTTATCTTTTGTCTATCACCCCACCAGAAAGCCATAAGCTTCACGAGGTCAAGAACATGGTTTTCCACACTTACAGTATTACCAGGGCCTTTAACAGTGTTTATTTAGTACTCAGTACACTTCTACTCAATCAGCATATGAAGCTGGATAACAACTGTAACAGAATTCCTAAAAAGAATATTTTTTGAGGATTCTTTTTAATAGTATTGAATGCCTTAAAAAATGTGTACTTTAAGAACTTGGATTTTTCCCCTTTGACATAGATTTCAATTAGCATATAGTGCTCTTAAATACAATGTCAAAATTATCAGACTTGAATTAATATGAAATTGACCTTTATGAAAAAACATATTCAAACTTGTAGACTTTTTAGTCTTGTAAATGCACAAAATCATTTTGGTTTGGCACTAAAACAATTACAATTTATTCACTTAAATTCTCAGAGAATGATTTCACTGAATCTATCTTAGGAAAATCCTCTCACTGAGGATCCTCTCAGGGCATGGCAGTTGAGTGGTAGATGAGATTACAAAATGAAATTGCCATCTTCATTACAAATGAACAAACAATGACAATATAACAAGGATGTAGATGAATGGCTACTCCAAAATAAAACAAAAACGAAATTGAGGAATTAACTTGTGTTGTCATATCACTCTCAAGAAAAAGCCTTAATTTGGGCTACTGTACTATCCCATGGCTTATAAACTTTCCATCATTTAATGGGCTTGTAGCTTTGAGTTGTTTTTAAATGGTGGAAACTGCTCCTGCATCTACTCATGGTACTTTTTTTGCAACCAGAGGAACTAGAAAATCACCAGTATTGCATAAGCAATCAGAATGATGTTAATGCTCCTAACAGAATCTTCTTACCTCAAAAGGCACACACATAGGTATTTATATTTGTGACTTCATTTCAACAAAGAATATGTACATCAGACACCAAAGAGTTGCAATATATTTTAATTTAGCTTATATAGATTCAATCACATGTGTTCAGCAAACAAGCAATTAAGAAAGAGGGAACTAGAGCAAAAGAGAGAGCAACTGAAATAGAAAAAGAAATTACACTTGGATGACTCCATGCCACTCAATGAATTATGCTCCCCACAGTAGTGCCAAATGGAAGAAATGCATCCGCAGACCTCCATCAGTGTCAGTTCCCTGGTATCTGGAAGAATGAGCATCTCACTGTGCAAATATAACCTCAGAGTTTAGGTGCACATGATACCATGCTTCATGGCCCCTCAAAACCAATTACTCCAATTGTTCAATCTAAGAACAAAAATCTGTCTTATTGCTGGGGAAGAAAACAAAAACTAGCAAGATTGGTAGAACATTGTGATTTATGAGAGATTTATGAGACTTTCAGGAATAATTTGGATCACATACAATGCTATCACTTTCTGTGATAGCATTAGAATCAAACTTCTTTGTAAGATATGATTCCACTGTACATACTGTTAAACTATATTCAATATTCATCTGAATTCTCTTTCTTATTAAACAAAAAACCACTTTGTTTTCTAGCTGTTGCTAACATGCTGGTTTGTCAAACAGTAGGGAATTCTATTGGCTATATTTCTAAATGCTAGTATATAGCTTTTCCATATGGAAGGATTCATATTACAAACACACAAAGAATAAGTCAGCTCATGCATGCACATATATGCGTACATACATGAAGGTAAATGGTAGATGTGTATCTACATGTATTGTGTGTCTTTTCCCTAGAGAAAAAAAATCCTTTAATGTGGGCTAGGGTTGTAGCTCAGTGGTAGAGCGCTTGCCTAGCATGTGTGAGGCACTGCGCTCAATTCTCAGCACCACATAAAAATAAATTATATAAAGGTCCCTTGACAACTAAAAAATGTTTTTTTTAAATTTCTTAAATGCAAAATATTTGTTGATATTTTTTCTCATTTTTAAAATATTAAGTATCATGGTATGGGAAGCCATGTAAGCATATGTCTACAGCTCTGACATTCTTTCATGAAGCAAAGAACATAAAAGAGCTTCACCACATAGTGTTCATTATGCAGGCTGTTTGTGCTAGTATTACAGTCAATCTGTGAAATTAAGGGTTATTGTTATTCTTTCCTAAAGCATTTCTCCAATAACTATAATTGTACATCAAATTTAGAACATCAAATTCTTTTAATACTCTAAATATTGAAATAATTTCAGGATAAAGTAACACACTGGTTATTTTTCTCATCTGAGTCAGTCACACCATACTTGAATTAAAACAGCCATTTTTCTACATCAGCACAGCAATGAATATTGAATGTGAATGGTGAATCCTACCAAACGTCTCTCCATCTTCTAACTCCATCTAAATTGTCCCTGGATGCCCCCAATGCCAAGTTCATCTCTAATAATCCTCACTATATATAGCAGAAGTTGGTGCCCCAAATGGAACTCTTTTTCCTGCTATTATGGACTGGATGATTTTGTCTCCACCCTCAATTTATATGTTGAAGTCCTAACCTTCAATGTGATGGCATTTTAAAGTGAGGCTTTGGGGAGGTAATTAGCATTAGAAGAAGTTAAGAGAGTGGAGCCCTGATCTGATGAAATTAGTGTCCTTAAAAGAAGAGATACCAGAACTTGCTTACTCTGTCTCTCTGTGCCTGTGCAAATAAAAGGACTTGCAAGCACACAATGAGATAGTGACCACCTATCAACCAAGAGAAGAGGCTTCCAAATGAAATGTTTCCTGCCAGAACTTTGACTTTTGACTTTAGCCTCCAGGACTGTTAAAAACTGGTTTCTGGAAGTATGGAGATTCCTCAGAAAACGGGGAATGGAACCGCCATTTGACCCAGTTATCTCTCTTCAGCATATATCCAAAGGACTTAAAATTAGCATATTGTAGTGATGCGGCCACATCAATATTCATAGCATTTCAATTCACAATAGCTAAGCTATGGAACCAACCTAGGTGCCCTTCAGTAGATAAATGGATAAAGAAAATGTAGTACATATATATGATGCAATATTACTCAGCCAAAAAGAATGAAATTATGGCATTTGCTGGTAAATGGATGGAACTGGAGTCTATCATGCTAAGTGAAAAAAGCCAATCCCAAAAAACCAAAGGCTGAATGTTCGCTGATATATGAATGGTGACACACAATAAGCAGGGAGGAGGGAGGAGAGGAGGTTCACCAGATTGGACAAGGGGAAATGTGGGGAAGGGAAGGGGGATGGAAATGGAAAAGACAGTAGAATGAATCAGACATAACTTTCCTATGTTCATATACAAATGTAGGTAGGACCAGTGTAACTCCACATCACGTACAACCACAAGAATGGGAAGTTATACTCCATGTATGTATGTCAAAATACATTCTACTGTAATGTATAACTAAAAAGAAAAAAAATACAAAAAAGGAGAAAAGAAAAATAAAAAAAATAAATTTAAAAAAATTGGTTTCTATTATTTAAGCCACCCAGTCTATAGACTCCTGAGCAGAATAAGACTTATGTTACTGTAACCATCCTGTCAGAAGGTTTGTATGTTAACTGATCAGGACTCACAGCTAGATGCTCTTTCTTGGACACTGACTTCACTAAAGGGGAGGAAAAAGGGTACAAAATGTAGCCAGGATCCTTGAATTATGAAATACCAACTCTGTGTTATAATTTGTACTCCGGAGTTTTTCCACTAGATTAGGCCAAAACTAGCTTACACTAGACGTTATTTCCCTGTCCTATGCTGCTGCCCTCATTCTCATTCTTCTGAGAGCTCCCAAGTAAATTGCTTGAACAATTCTCCCTCAAGCTTCTAGGGGTTCTGGCCTTAGGTGAGTCCGTGTCACAAGTGCCTCCACTTTTATTACCCTCACTTCCCTTCCTAATGGTGATACTTCAACATTGACCTTAAAGTCATTTCGTTCTTACCAATTATGATAAGACCTACTGTTACCTTCAAGTTTCTGCCCATTCTCCAAGTCCCAATCAAGTCAAGCTAATGCTCAGCTTCCCAGGTGTGGGTAAGCCACGAACAAGGAGAGTAAATTTATCATCACCATCTCCTAGCTAATGGAAGGTTGATTGAAAGCAAAAGTGAAGCAAGGAACATGCCACAAGGCAGAACAAGTATGAATGGAAGAAATGCAAATGGAAGATGGACGTGGAGATACAGAATGGGTAAGAATGAGGGAAACATATTTGCATCACAAAAGTCTAAACCTCCATGTTCTATCCTGTGTCCGACATTAAATTATGTATGCTATGATTTGTGTTTGGTTTGAGTGTGTCACTCAATGTTTCATGTGCTAGAAACTTGGTCCTCATTGTGGTGATGTTAGGAGGTGGTGGAACCTTTGAGAGGTACATATGTCCTAGTGGGAGTTGACTAGACCATTAAGAGTGTCACCTGTGGAAGGAATTCATGTAGCTCTCCAGAGACCTTGGAGTTCCTGTAAGAGCAAGTGGTTATAAAAATATCAAGCCTGGCTCCTGAATCTCTTTGGATTGTATTGCCATGTAATCTTTTCTACCAATGTGATGCCATTTACTACTAAGTTCTCACCTGAGGCCAAATCAATGTGGCCCTGATCTTGGACTTTCAGCCTACAACACCATGAGCTAAATAAATCTCTTTTCTTTACAATATCCAGCTCAGGAATTGTGTTATTAGAATGGAAAATTAATATAATGTGGGTATATGGTTCAAACCTGAGTAAAATCACGTATCTCTCTCTCTTTCTCTCTCTCTCTCTCTCTCTCTCACATGCACACACACACACACACACACAAACGCACACACAAAACCATAATAACTTTATAATTTAATGAATATTCAGGAAGAAATTCATACAAATCCACACCCATTGCATCTGTTTCCTTGATTAATACAATAGTCTTCTGCTTTCTCCCTGAATCCATTCTTACCACAGTGATATTATAGCAGAACTCATTTTATAAAGCAAATCAGGTCATGTTACTACAATGCTTAAAGCTCTCCAATAATTACTCCTTTATATAAGAATTAAATATGAATTATTTATCATGGTCTAGAAGACCCAGTATGATCCCTGATTTGCCAGAATACTACCCTGCATTTTTGAATGGCTAACTCCTCATCATTCAATTCTCCATCCAAAGGTTATCTTATCATAGCAGATCCCCTTGATCACCCTTGATAGTACCACAATCATCCCTCACCAAACTCTATCATATTATTTTACCTTCTCCACAGGATACAAGCAGCTCTCTTTTGTGTTTTATTGTTTTGTGTTTTATTTGTTTGTCTGTGTCTCCCTTTGGCATGTGAACACCTGTTCACATGAACATGAACACCTGGCATGTTGCAGCCTTCTACCCAGTGTTACATAGAAAAGGCAGCATAGAGTGGCTATTGGATATACTGTTATGTGCTAAATGCACGAACATCTCCTCAGACAGAAAAACTAACCAAGAGTTTAAAACTATAAAATGGCAAAAATGTATCACAAAGCCAAATATTCATATAAGAGTTTGGATGTATAAAGACTTTGTAAATATGCATATATATATTAAAAAAAGGTCTTGACAAGAAAGGATTTAAGAATTAGATCTTAGGAGCTTGTATATGGAGGGGAAAAAAAACAAGAAAATAGTTTTTTCTTTCCCTGACTCTACCATACCACCTCTTTGCTTCAAGAATGAATCGAACTTTGTTGCCTAGAAGAGAATCAGCACTCTAGGTCCTACATTGGGAAGGGTCTAATGGAGATTGTTTTAGCACTGAGGTAAACTGTGAGAGCCTAAATCTGTTTTTAGAAGTAATTGAATTTCTTATAGTACTTTGCAAGGACCCTTGGCTTTCACATGTGGGTTTCCCAAGACCTTGATTTCCTGGTTAATTTCCATTCTTACTTCATATCTTTTATGAAGTCTTTACTGATGCCCCTGCTTCCCCCAGGGAGTTCCCATACCATATGCTCCCATATCATCCTGACATGACCTTTATCATATGTGCTTCCTGTTTTTCAGTTTTCTATAGCATCATTAGTTGAGGGTATGGGCTCCCTGGAACTCACCACTAACTGACATATGGTAAATTCTCAAAGATTTTTTGAATAAACTCAACCAATTAATGGATGCTTTGGTCAGTCTTCAGGGCTGAAATTGAACCCAGAGGCTGTAGGGATCCCCAGAGTACTGTGCAAAAATCCAAAAACATTTGCAGTTACTAGACACCAATTTAATGACATCACTTCAAATCTTACCATTTGAACCTCACTCAAATTTAGTGGCTTAATGCTAAATTGATTTCAGAAATGATTAAAGCAAATTGCCATTTGTCTTACTGCATACAATTCTTAATCATGATGTAAGTAAAAAATAGAAAAACATTTCACATTAAAAAGGATAAATGCAAGTGTAAAGGAAACAATTATTAAATAAAGTACTACAGTAATGAATAAGAAGTATAAAATAAGTATTAAAAGGGCACACCTGGGGAAACTTTAACATTAGTAACGTAAATATGTAGCTCTCTTCCTGAGGAAACAGTAAAAAAAAAAAAAAAAAAATCCTGTTACTTGATTCATTTAAAATTAAATTTTTTAAAACATCTGAAAACAGTGCTAAAACAATAGACAATAGTAGAAATTATGTGTATGCTGGGATGAATCAGGAAAATCAATCTGTATTTCATATTTTAGAATTCAATATTTTCATATTCATCTAGTAAGAAATCAAAATGACTTAATGGAACCAACCATACAAAAAGAAACCAATCTTAAGTATTTGTGTTGCTTTTGCTGTATATGTAATGCCTTGCATTTGTAGAGAGAATCTGTTCCTATGAAGGAGGTTTTGAAGAAGGTAATTTAATATACACTCAAAGTGTTTCCCATCACCACATCACTATCTGAGTGATAAGTGAAAAGGACAACCATTGTAATTTCCAATGCTGATAAACTGAATAGAATAAAAATCAAAACAGACTTAGCCATTGATGAGATTAAGAAAGAATTGACAGATTTTTTGGCAATTTTACTGTTGTTCTTCAGGGTCATGGCAGATATCATTAGTTAATCACCTGGGTACTCACAGCCCTGATGCCCTCTCACTACAATACTCTAGGTAGAATCAATCAATCAATCACACATGGAAAGGACAGGAAGACTTTGTTATTTCAGTTCTATAAGTAAACCAAGAACTGAAGATCTCCCTTAAATATCAAATTGAAATTAGGTATTCCTCAGAAGGAATGCCATTTGAACTGATAAAAGAAGAGAAAGTCAATTTCTGTTAATGGAAAGAACTAATCATTTTATGAAAGCTTGAAGATGGCAAATATTATTGTCTGCTAGGGCCACAGGAGAACAAAGAAAAACTGGAAGCAAAGAAATGGAATAGGAGTTGAATATTCCTTATTCTATATTATTTCATTTAACCTAGGATTGGACCCTTCGAAATGGCCTCAGAAACCTGATTTTCTAAACATCTCATGTTTTAAGCTTTTGTATGGCCCTCCCCACTCTCACCTAGAGCAAACATTTTTGAAAGTTGTCTGCAAACAAAAGAGGGTTTCTACTTCCAAGTCTGAAAAGTAATAAATTATGCTACGGAAAGAAAGGGAGAGCAGGATGGCAATAAAGAAGAGCCTTTGCACATTGTGGGGAGAGGGGAGAGAAGAAAGGCAGAGTCCATGGAATGCTGAGAAAGACCCAGCTGGGGAAAACCACCTCAGCTGGGTCCTCTTCTCATAACAGGGAAACCGCCTTTGTGCCTATCATTTATATAACCCTCCAGCCCTGTCCCCTGATGGTCGTATTTTTAAGCTTAGAAAAAGGATTTTGTGAAGCACTGCTTTCAATATCAGCTTCACTCAGAGAGTCCAACCTAAGAAAATCAAATGTTGTCGATTACATTATCATTTCAAGCCTCTCTGTGGGATGAGGTTTTATTGGACCTGCCACAGTTAAAAAAGAAAATTCAAGTGGGTAACTTTGAGATAGTCATTTGTCTACAATGAACTTTTAGGTTTTCGCCTTCAAATGAAAGCCCTGAGGCTCTTAGTGATTTCCAATAAGGACTGCTTTTTCTTTGTCAATTAATCCTGTGGGTTGAACATCATCAGGCTTGCTCTGTAAACCCAAGAAAATTACTAGTCTCCCTAAGTATATAAATCTTGTCCTAATCACTGAACCACAGTTACTCTCCCAGTTGTTTATTATATTGAGGTATGGACAATACAACTTTTTCATTAGAATTTGAAGAAAGTAGGGAGATGATATCAAAGAGGAAAAAAAGAACCTGGCTGCTGTTGTAGTTTATTCAGCTTTATTCACATTATAGTAGATTTCGATGAGTTAACGTGTGGCCTTTGCTGAGGTCCCCTTTTTCTCACATAATTTGAACATAGTTTTAGTCCTGTAAAATAATTAGTTAACACTTTAGCTTTAGGCCAGTGACAAAAAAATTGCCTTTACACAAGAATATACTTAATGAGCAAAAAACAACATTTTTTTCAAAAGTAGGTTGTTTGGTGGTACATATATTATTTGTGATGTCCAGAGCTTTGGGGAACCCCTTCTCCTTCATGTCTTATTGCTCTAGATGGTACCACTTTACCACTGGACTTGATTACTCACATAACCTGAGTTCAATAGCATCAGTGACTGGCCCAGGGAATGAGGCCAGTCATTCCCCATAAGCAGTGCCCTGTGAACCATCCCTTATGATGTTATAGAAAGACAGGAAGGATGTACATCAAGGTTGACAGCATTAATCTTCCCTGCGCTACAGAGCAAAGCTGTCTACAGACTGAAGCAGTAGAGACAGAGCAGGTAAGAGAGAAGAATAAAGAGAGCCTTGGAGGATAGATCCAAGTTTTAGCCCCTGAAGTCCTGGTCCCTGTGTAACTTTCTGTGATCCTCTAAGATACATCTTATTCTTCTCAGCAAAATGAATACATATATTTTCCTTTGCTTAACCAAATTTGAGGTGGTTTCAATAATATGCTATGCAAAATATCTTTTTATTGTGAAAAAACACAAAAAATATCGTCGTCCAGTGGCGATAAACACACACGTAGTAAGGGTCTCTCTCTTTATTCTTTGTTCGCTTTCATATATATCTTTTTAGTAAAACAAACTGTTAAGTAGAAGCAAAGCATAAGCCAATCAGAGTAAGTGCACGTGAGTGTTTATGTGAAAGATGCATGGGCTCCAGGCTAAGGAGATGGGTGCATGCACTGGTCACGAGCTCAGCACCGACCAGGAAAGGAATCAACCTTTCAATCAGACGCGCTTCCTGTTTATTAGCATTGTGCTGCAGACTCATTGTGGCACCGTGCCAGGCGCCATCTTGGAGAGAGTGATGTTGGGGGGGTGCCGGCAAACGCCCCCCAACAAAAAAACATTTCTGGAATTTTTTCTTTGGAATGATAAAAAAATCTAACTTTAAAAGACATAGAGTTTCTCTTACCTTTTATCACACACAAAAATTAATTCAAGAGAGATCTAAAACCTAAATTTGAGAATTAAACCTCCTGGAAGAAAACACAGGAGAATAAATCCATAATCTGGGAAAGTAAGTGTTTTTAGAAAGAATAAGTGAAGTAATCACATGAAAATTATAATACAGACTTTGTTAAAAGTGCTCATTGAAAGACATCATTAAGAAAATGCATAGGCAAGTCAGAGACTGTCAGAAAATACTTACAAACATATCTGTAAAAGATTTATATGCATAATGTATAAAGAACTACTATAACTAAACAATAGAAAGACAAAAATATTTTTGTTTTTGAAAATATTTGGAAAATAGGAAGATTTAAATATATGGTACTTCACAACACAGACAACACCAAATGTTGGTGAGGATATGGATTTGTATATGTTCTGGCAGAAGTGTAAATGGTACAATCACTTTGATAAAATTTTTGGCAGTTTTGTACAAAGTTAAATATGTTTCTACTTATGACTTAGCAATTATTAGATGCTTAAGGAAAATGGAATCCATAAGTTCACAAAAGGATTTGTATAGAAATGCTCAAGTATATGGTTTTATTTATTTATATTAGCCCCAAACAGAAAATAACTCAAATGAAACCCACTGTAATGTGAATTGAAAGGATGATTCCCCAGTGCAGCAAGATTCAGAGGTGGGATATTTAAGCAATGATTGAATCATGAGAGCTTTGACATCATAAGTGGACTAATCCATTTGGTGGATTGATAGCTGGAAAGGCTACATGGACATGGGACCTAGTTGTAGGAAGTAGGTCACTGGAGGCATGCTTCTGGAAGGGTTTTTTCCCCCCCCCTCTCTCTCTCTCTCTGGCCCCTTCTTTCTCTTTCTGCTTCCAGTCTGCCATGAGCTGAACAGCATTTCTCTACCATGCCCTTCTGTCATGATGTTCTATTTCACCTCAGGCCCAGAGCAATGTAGCCAGCTAACCATGGTCTGAAAACTTTGAAATAATGAGCCAAAATAAATGTTTCCATTTCTAAGTTGTTGTTTTCAGGTATTTGGTGAAGAAAGATGACTAATTCATCTAATTCACCTATCAGCAGTTAAATAGATAAGTCTGGTATAATCAGTGGACTATTCTCCAGCAATTAAAAAGAAACTATATGTCTATATGTTTTAGTATATATATAGTTTATATATATTATTTTTTATTTGTTCTTTTTAGATATACATGACAGTAGAATGTATTTGGACATATTATACACACATGGAGTATAATTCATTCTAATTAGGATCCTATTTTTGTGGTTGTACATGATGCAGAGTTACCCTGGTTTTGTATACAAATATAAGGATAGGAAAGTTACATCTGATTAATTCTATTGTCCTTCCTTTTCCTTTCTCCCCTCCCTTCCCTTCATTCCCCTTTGTCTAATCCAGTGGACTTCTCTTCTTCCCCTCCCTGTCCTCCCTTGTGTGTTAGCATCCACATATCAGAGAGAACATTCAACCTTCAATTTTTTAGGACTGGCTTATTTCACTTAGCATGATATTCTCCGAGAGAGAGAGAGAGAGAGAGAGAGAGAGAGAGAGAGAGAGAGAGGAGGAGAGAAACATGGATGAATCTCATATAATGAGTGAATGAAGTCAGATTTAAAAGATCCATGAGTAACTGATTCTATTCATATGAAATCTAGAATAGGCAAAACTAGTCTACAGTGATAGAAATCAAGAATTGTCTTCTTTTGAGGGTGCACATTGACTGGAAAGGGTAACAAGGGAAACTTCTTTTGATAATGGAAAAGTCTTCTATCTTGATGAGACAAGAGTTAGATATTATAGAGACATTTGCCTAAACTCATGAACTGTACACTTGATATCTGTACACAAATTAAATTTCTATAGTAAACTTCAAAAACTCCATCTAAAATGTTGGACTTTAATAAGTAGGTTTACTCGTTGCTGTGGTATGGGTTAGCAATTCTGAAATTATATTGTGTAGTCCATATTGAATAAATAAAGATATATATTGAACATAATGGGAAGGTAGGGTTTTTGCTATTGGAAAAGGGAGTTACAAGTGCAGAAACATGGAGATTAGAAGGTATCTTATGATTTGAGATTGGAATTGCAGGTTTCAAAATGAACTCATAGGTTTTAATAGACAGATAGATAGAGACATAAAAACAGACAACTATTAACCAGTTCCTTTCACTGAGAGGGCCTAGAATAATGAGGTACACTAGCAATAGTATACCTAGTGGCCAGTGGCCAGGTTTTGACTTGTAAATGCAATTCACTGCCAAAGCAGAATCAGAACTACCTGGATTAAAAGCGGATTCCAGGGTTTGGACAGTGGAAGTACAAATAGTTCTGGAGCAACAGGTGCAAGAAAGTAAGAAATACTTAAGAATAATGGGGACTAAAGGAAGGATCAAGGAACAGTGTGAAGTGGATTTCACTGGGATAATCTGGGACAATTTTGAATACCTGAAAAGATAATGTCAGTAATGGATTTCACCCACAGAATAAAACACTACACACGTTTGCACACAAACACACACACACACATACACACACACACAATGCCATCTTACACAAGGGACTTGAGCATCCACAAATTTTGTTATACATGTGGGATCCTGGAATCAATACCTCATGGATACTGAGGCATGACTACAAATGCTTGTGTGTGTATACTTATTTAGTTCTCATAGTAACTCCATGAAGTATGTGTCATTATTATTATCACTTTACAGATGGAGAACGTAAGGTACAGAAAAGTATCTATAGTCCTACTACTAGTAAGTGGTTGTTCCAAAGCAACAAATTTTATACAAAAATGAATTCTTATATAGGATAGTCTAGTGCATTCAAATGATCTATAAGAAAAGCTGAACATAGTTATCAACTATTCTTTATGAAAAAATCTGATACCAGGATTTTCATCTATCTATACATATATACATGCACACTCATAGATAGATAAATAGGTATAGATACACACATGCATATATACACACACATACCGATGTTATACCTAGTTGGAGGTTCTCAATGTATCACTGATGTTTGCTTATCTTCATATTTATTCTCATATATTTCCTTTTGAGTTTTAGTTTTAAAATTCTGAGACTTGGAAGATCATTACACATGAAACTTTTGCCTTATTAACTTTGCTTTGGTCCTTTCAGCAGATTGGAAATAGGTGAAGGAATTCAGAATTGCCTTTTGCCCATTCTTTGCAGAAGCCAGAAAAAAAAAAAAAAAAAAAAAAAAAAGCCCAGCTGCCCCACACTTGATATTCTTGTTCAGTTTGGTGGGCGAAGGGGAGAATGAGGCTCATGTGCATGGTCCTTTATGAAGAGAAAATACTCAGTGAAAGTGACAAATTCATTTTGCCTTAAAAAAAAAAAAAAGAAACTATAGAATGCTGGTCATTTTAGTTGGAAAAGTACAAAAATATAAGTCCTACAAATTTCATTATACCATGACTAATGGGTGTTCACTCACTCTAGATGTCAATATTGTAGTCACCTGTTAAGCTCAGTTAGGCCTCCACAAATGCTAGGAATTTACTCATGTAAACCCCAAGCTCAACTCTTTGTACTAAGGAAAAATAAAATTCTGAGCATAAGCAAAGGTGCTTTCAAATGGCAATAGAATTATCTGAGAAAGATGAAAGACAGGGAGCTATGACAGTAAGAATTAGAATTCAGCATGTTTTAATTTGTCTGAGTCATTGCCTTGCATAAATAATAATCACACACACAGGCACATGCACAAACATAGCTTCTCATACATTCCACATGCACCTGACAAAACCCCTTAAAAAGTAGGACTGACGATTCCACCAAACATAAGATCCAAGAGGCTAAAGTGGCTTGCTGAAGGCATAAACCTAGCAAGTATGGAGAAGGGATGCAAATGCACATCTTTTGACTCTGGGTTCTCAAGGGATTTTTTTTTTTCCCTATAGAACTACACGGTCTCACATGTAAGCCTTATATATATACAACTACCTTATACTTTCTAGGATTTCTAAAAAATAAAAAAACAAATGAATAAATAAATAACAGAGTAGGCACTTGAAAATTTATTATATCAAAATTTAAATTGTTACAAAATGTGTAAGTTCAAATTAATAGACCATTGAGGGAAACTCTAATAGTACTTACTTTCCATAGAGATGCTTTAGATTTCAGTAATATAAAGTGGAAGTATTAAATGAAGGGTCATTTGCAAAAGTTCAACTATCAGCCACACCTAAATTACAAACTTAAGTGAAAAGAAAAATAAAACTTTTTAAGGAATGAAGAAAAAAATTCTGCTTTCCAGTCTGGGGTTAAGGAATGTAACACTCAGATGAATCAACTATGAAGTATGATAATGTCTTCTCACATAACAGCAACTTCTGCTAAGTTTGAAAAATAATCATACTATCAAAATTAGAATGAACACAATTGAGATGTGCTTTGAAAGTCAGAAACCTCTCAGAATCTTGTAATATTATAAAATCAGTTTTTAGTCGTTTCATCATTAACAGGATGCTAATTACCCAGATTCAATTTCCCAGCTATCCCAACAGCTCATGGTACTCTCAGAATCTTGTAATATTATAAAATCAGTTTTTAGTCATTTCATCATTAACAGGATGCTAATTACCCAGATTCAATTTCCCAGCTATCCCAACAGCTCATGGTACTCTTCCTGCTCCCACACCCAACACATGCCTTTATCCCGTCCTCACCATTCCCTCTATCCTGACCACCTTTGATCTCCTCTCACTGCCACCCCTTTTCCTTGTACCTAAATGATGACTTCATTCCCTGCACCCAGTTTCAAAGTTTCTAAAGATCCATTTCACAGTGCTACTGCCAAACTAATAATTCTCAAATATTAATTTTTAGAGTCCCACTGCACACTGCATCATGTCCAAACAGCCTCATTTCCAGGTGGCCAATCTACCTTCCCAATCTCTTACCCATGACTCTGCAATAAGTGCCACATGAAGCAGTCATCCAAATTTATCCCCTCAATTCAACTCGAACATGCAGAGCTCATTCTCACCTCATCCCTCTTGGAATTCATAACAACTAAAATCACAATCCACATCATCAGCGTCAGCATCAAGAGTAAGCAGTTAAACATGCTGATCATTGCATCTAGATTGTCACCTTAGAGGCAAGAGCTTTGTCTTACTCTACTATCTTGCTGATTCCTGGGAAGAAATAAACCACTAAATATTCTTGGTAGGTGCTCAAAAATGTTGGTCAAAATAAATTATTAATGATATTTAAATCAGCCTCTGAGTATTCTTCCTTGTCTTCTGTTATTTGAAAACCATTACATTAGATTTTTAAATTTTTATTGATGTTTGTATGTATGTCAAGGAACTATAACAAATTTAGGCTTTTTAAGAAATTCTCTTAAACACCAAATTGTTTTGATGCATATTAATTTTAATAATGTTGTAAGTTGAATAACACATGCAAATTCATGGTAGTCACAATAAGGATATTTGAGATAACATTATTTTCCATTATAAGCCTAATTAAATAACTCCTTTAGAAACATAGTACATTTTGAATCTTCACAATGAAATGAGCAGAAAAATAAATATTTCAAACTTAAAAGTTGTAAAGATTTTTTTTTATATTTTCCTTTTACTGAATTAATTTAAATTTAGAAACTGTCAGTGTCTATTGGGTAGAAATCAACTAGCAAAGCTAAAGAGCAAAAGTTATAATTTAACAATAATAGAGTTTCAAATACTTTCTTCTCATATGCTTCAGTATGATTTTTTCTGATGTGTTTTATAGATCATGGCTCTTTATTTTATCAAACAATATTTTCATATGAGCTAAGGAAATTACTTAATTCACATTAGAATTGTTTAAAACAAGTACCATGCTAGATTTAAATAAGGCTATAAAATGGTTTGGTAGCCTAGTACAATAAAATTGTGAGTTAAAAATTTTGTCTTTTTCTTACATTTTATTATGTTATCTGCTATGCTTCTAATGAAGACATGGAAGAAAGAAAAATAATTCTCACATTTTTACAATGGAACTGAATTGGAAAATGCATTTATATATGTATTTTTCTGCTACAAAAGACTTTAATTTATGATATCTACACTTTCAAACAGCAAAACATTTTATTTTCATTCCTAATGATAATACCGTTGTGTGCATATAGCATTGCTGTATAGATAAAACAAATCTCTCTCCTTCAGATTTTTCCAATTGTGCCAAGTTCTATATTCAGGGACAGATATGTTCTCATTTTATAAGTAAACTGTCATATTCTATGATATATTTACCATTTATTTATCAATAATTATTGAGATATATTGTTCACAAATTCAATGAACATGTAGGTTCAACATTCATTAGCTGTAATATGGGAAAAGTGGAAGCAGAAATTTTGGCATAAGCCATCAAGACCCAAAGGTCATTAATGATGTAAAGTACGCTAGAGTGCCAATGTGTATAATACTGGTATGTTATCATTGAAAATCAAGTTTCTATTATAGGCCCAGAAACTATTGACAACTCATATTAAACATTAATTGTGGCAGGCATGGTAGCACAATCCTGTGATCCCAGAGGCTCAGGCGGCAGAAGGATCACAAGTTCAAAGCCTGACTCAGCAACTTAATGAGGCTCTAAGCAACTTGGTGGGACTGTTTTCACATAAAATATAAAAAGGGCTGGAGATATGGCTCAGTGGTTAAGTGCTCATGGGATTAATTCCTGCTCCTCCAAACAAAACAAAATATTAATTGTGGAATTTAAGTATTTTAATAACTGAATTGGAAAATGCACTTATATATGCATTTTTCTGCTACAAGACTTTAATTTATGATATCTACACTTTCAAATATAAAAATCACAAAACTATAACAAATTTCCAGAGTTCAGTGAAGAGGTTGGGGATATTGCTCAGTGGTAGAGCATGTACCCAGTACACTGGGTTCCATTCCTAGCACCACCATTAAAAAAAATAATAAAATAAAAACTAAAAAAAAAAAAAAATAAAAGAAAACCTACAGAGTTCCGCTTAGTTTACTGTTTTTGGTAGGATTGTTTGCTAAGTTAATGCGTCATGGTAACAGAGTTCAAAATATTTCTAGGCCAGTAATACAATTACAAATCAATAAATGCATCAAGGCACAATTCTATCAGTAGGGGAGACAGACTCAATGGATAGGGCTTTACTGACCATATTCTGTCTTAGAGATGGTCATATAGTGGTCATCTCATACCATAAGTATAATTGTTTCTTGAAACAACCTCCTGATTAGGCTGAACCCTACCAAACTGCTGTCATAAAATAGATTTTTGAACTGCAAAAAGGACAATATCATATGATTTAATCCACTTTAATCCACTATTAAAATAAAAGTAATCAACATGGAATTACAGTCCACTCAAAGTACATTGTTCCTTTAATTGCTTATCGTAGACAGGTTTATTTACACAAAAGATAAAAATGTTCTACTTCTTTTCCTGAGCCCTGAAAATAAAACTATTGAATAAATATCTCAGATCTGAGTGTTAAATTACCTGTTTCCTAGCTCTTTATACCTCAAAGTCCCTGGAAGAAAAAAACCTCTGAGAATGACAGTTAGTCCCACATATCCTTTAAGTATTAGAAATTACCAAAGTGAAACATGAATTGCTTTTCTTCTGGGGTGGTATGAATGATCAGATTTTGCTTAGATTTATAAATTTACTTTCCCAGATATGCATCTTCCCTAAATCATCAAACTATTTCTCAAGCTTGGTATGCATATGTATACCTTTAAAGAACTACCCTTCCATCAAAAGTCAGTGGGAGAAAATCAGATACCAAAACACAAATGAAAGGTTTGGAGATCATTAAGTAACTTATCCACCCTGAAAAATGGGCATTCTTTGAATACATTTTAATGACTATGTATAAGCTTCCCAATTTCCAAAGTATAAGTTAGTCTATAGGGGTAAAACTTCAATAATTAAAATATTTTCCCTCAGTGATATGGTGGTGTGTATATATATATATATATATATATATATATATATATATATACACACATATATATACACACACACACACGTGTGTGTGTGTGTGTGTGTGTGTGTGTGTGTGTGTGTGTGTATTCCAGCTTTCCCCAGAAAATAATTCCAAAATTTAGCAGAAAGAACATCATTTTTTCCCTGTAGGACTCTCTTGTCTCTGGTTGAATTGCTTTTTTTCTCACATCTCTTCAGACTGAAGACCTGTTTTTCTAGTGTTAAAATAGAGAACTTCTACCTGAGACCAGACCTAATAAACAAAAGGGAAAAGAAAGATTGTAGATGTCTAAATGGTTGAGAACAGAAGGGAGACCTTGCATCAATAATTGATGTGGTTTTTTCTAATTGTGTCTTGGGTCTGAGCTTTATCTTACCAACCAGCTGAAAAACTTTTCAAGGTCAAGGATTGAGTTTTATAATCCTGTCATGTATAGCCCAGAACTGAACATAAAGTGGTTGCTCAATATGTGCAGGTTCATTGATTGAACTGTGAATGATAAGGAGACTGAAAAAAATAAAATACTGGTTGGATATATTGCATCTAATACAGTGCTGTATTTCCTTGTCTGGATTAATTTTCTCTTGATTAAATTGAGAAAAATAATGAAGACTTTCTTCCAAAACTTGCTTGGAATACCAAGTTCTCCATTTTGTCCATAGCAGAGATGCAAGAAATTCTTGTGACTTTGAATATGGATTTTTGATGAATAATTATACACAATTACCCACAATCCAAAATGCTAAGATACATTTTCATTACTACATATTTATAAGTATTAATATACACATAGATGTGTGTATGTGTGGGGGCAGGCACATGCACTCTTTTTATGTTACCAAAAGGCACTATCCTTCAAATCACCCAAGTTGCATAATGGTCATTTGACAGTTTTATTAAAAGGCAATCTTTCCTCATTCTTCTTCATCATTCTTTAAGAACTTTAATTAATTTAACTTTGTAAAATGTATGTAGTATAAAGAAATATTGGTTTTATGGGCACTGTTACAGGAGGCTCTCTGTATCTGCAAGTTCTGCATGCATGGATTCAACCAACTTTGCATAAAAAATATTTGGAAAGTAATTGTATCTGTTTTGAACATGCACAGATTTTTCATTCCTTGTCATTATTTTATACACAAAAATGGCATTAGCAATTATATATACAACATTTACATTGTTTTAGCCGTTATATGTTATAAATAATTTCAAGTATATGGCAGGTTATGCATGGATTATATGATAATAGTACACCTTTTTATATAAGAAACTTGAGCATCCATGGATTTTTGTAGTTGCAGAAAGTACCAAGGAATAAGTGCACTTATTTAGCAAAATGGCTATAATTTGGGGCATCTAAACATGTAATTTCCTGCCTGATCAAAAGTCCCCACATCTTTTGTTTACCATTTAAATCATTCAAATAGTCACTTATTATAATTAGGTAGATGTATCACTTAGAATTTGAATGAGTTATAAAGAAGTATTAACTCTTTGAAACAGAACTGAAAAAAAAAAGTGGTAAAGAGGGTAAAAATAGCAGATTTAATCACTATTCCAATATATTTCAGTGATATCTAACACTAAGAAAAAATGTCCATCAATACCATATGCCACCTATACTTGATAAATATATATGTTCTAATTCTCTTGCTGGAGTGTTAAGCAATAATAAAATGCACTACATTGTCTGATTTCCATCCCGAGTACAGGACATGAAGATGTCCTGTACTCGGGATGGAAATATTGAAATCCCATCCATATAGAGCTAAGACTCCTGGGTCCTTGGGCCATCAGGAAATGGCAATTGCACCCCAAATGAAGCACATACCATCTGGAAATAAAATCATTTAAAGTGATCCAAATAACTCCAAAGAAAACAAAGCTAAAAAGTTAACTTTCTTAGGAAAGCATTTGTTGATCTCTTTGATAAATTTTTGTATGTTCACAGCTCCACATACCTCTCTTCTGTGGCACCTGCCACAAATAGAATTTTATATTTATTCGATTCTTTCAGTGGTCTCTGGTCACCTGAGTAGATTCTAAGCTCTCTGAAAGTAATAACTGTGTCTTTTTGTGTGTGTTTGAGTAAGGGATGTGGTTGCACCATTTCAAGGAAACCATGCCTAAGACGTAAGAAACAGCCCACAAAGACTCTTGTCAAATTTATTGAATGAGTGGAGCATGAGTGAAAACTGACCACTAGAGATGTATGGCACACCTGTCATAAGTATCATGAGACACAGGCAATCACCAACTGGGAAGACTAAAATAGAGCCCTCATGTTTTCAACATTCAAGAAGCAAGCAAAGGAAGCATGCAGGAAAGGGTTGGCTAAGGAACTGTTGGAACAATCAGTGTTTTGGACAAGCTGGGATCTGTCAGCAAGACAGAGACTGAAAAAGTATGCAGTGTACAAAACCCAGCATCAAGGTTATATAGGCTAGAAACTGAGGAGAGTCTGAAAATGTAAAAAATGGAGGCAGCATGAAGCAGCACTAGAAAATAGATAGTAAGAAAACACATAAAGCATTAACTTATGAATTTAGGTTTTTTTCTAAAACTGCATGAGGGAGAAGGAGACATTCATAAATATACACACATATAAAATAAAACTGTGTTATACAAACTTTGTGTAAACTCTAGTCTCTTTTTTGAGGTCATACAGGGAAAAGAGGCTGTGTAGAATTTGTTGGACAGCAGCAGGGACTGCACAATTCAGATATGACAATGTTTTTGCTTTGCAAGTGATGATTCACCAAAACCAAATTACATCCCTTCTTTGGAGATTTTTATGGGTCCCTTTGTTTTAACCATCACTAGAATTAACAAATTAGGTGAGAGGAGACTCATTTCTGTCTCTAATTCTCATCTGAATCCTTCCTAACTTACATTCAATTCGTGCACTACTAATAACATGGCAATGGTCAATTTCTACATTCTTAAATATTTACCATATGTTACAGTGTGGATATTAAATGATCCCAAAGGCTCATATGGTAAAGCTTAGTCACTAGTCTTACTTAGTATCTGGAGGTGGTGGAGCCTCTAGGAGGTAGGGCCTAATGGAAAGAAACAAGGTCACTGGAGCTATGTTCTTGAAGAGGATATTTGTATCATGGCCCTTTCCTCCCCCTTCTCTCTTTGCTTTCTGGCCTCTACCAAGTGAGTAGTTTTGCCCCGCTACACACTCCCACCTGATGTGTTGCCACACCATAAGCCCAAAACCAATGAAGCCAGGTGTTCATGGACTGAAATCTCAGAAACCATGAGCCAAAATAAGTCTTTTCCCCCTCTAAGTGGATCTTCTCAGGTATTTTGATCACAGTGATGAAAAGCTGACACCATACATATTTGATTCTTGCATCACTAAATAGTGATATATTTATTGAACTGAATCTGCACTTTTAATGTATTTGTATACTTTGTTTCTGGCTTGGAATAATTTTGGGTACAATGACCATTTTTACTTTGGCTTCTTTTTACTTCCTTCTCTTTGACAAAAAAAAGGTATAATTTATTTACGATCTATTAAAAGTTATAAGTAAATAAATGGATGCATTCAGATAATGCATTTTTGTGTCTCCAAACAGCAATAGAAAATCTATCAGTATCTAAGCTTGAGTTATTTTATAGCTATTTGGCAACTGAACTTAAGGAAATGAAATATTTGGAGTTTGAGTTGCTCTATGTGTTCCACATGCTTTAACTCTTTGCCTTGGGAGACATTCAGACCCATTTAATTAAATACACAGCTTTAGGGAGGTTATTTTCTTTGACTCAGAAATATGGTCAATAGAACCCAGCAGATCTCTGCCAGGTGTGTTTTGGATTGGAGGGTGAGTGAACACCTTCCTCTTGTGTAGTCACTTACAATTACAGCTCTTAGTCCACTGCTCTTGACTTTTATTAGGTTACAGAAGCACAAGTAATGAGCCTGCTGATGGAGCATGTGTCTGAAATTGGCAACTACAGGCTTTCTACAAATAATCTTATAAATTAGTAAGAATTAGGACAACATACGGGTTAGCTGCTACACTCTATTTCATTCAGTAGATCCTAGCTTCTAAGATTTTTTACCATTTTTCCTTACCATCCTTCTTCTAACCCACACACATCTCCACCCTGCTTAATGTTCTCCAATTGCCTCCTTGGCCAAACAGCAGGCCAACAGCCTCTACTGTCACCAGGTAAATGTGTCACCACGTGGGCTCCTCATGTTATCCTAACCACATTCCTTCTGCTAGGGAAGGTGACCAGAGGCGATCAGGGGTCATGTAGCAAACAGACCTGTGTGAAAATTCCAACACCGTAACTTCTGCATTGTTAAAGATGTCACTACAACCCTTCAGTTAACAAAACTAAACTTGCCCATTATCATAAAACTTATATATAACAGGTGTATCAAGTGCCAAATTAATAGAAGGCACTCAAAGATCCTTACCTTTTTTCTTTTCTCTGGTGTCTTTTTCAAGTTATCCAAAATTTACCTTTTTTGCTGGTAATGCTTTTCAATTTTATATTTAGAGAGAGAGAGACAGACAGACAGAGAGAGGCAACTTGTCTGCTCTAACCTCCATTCTAGAGTTAACTGCTTCACAGTCTTCCCTGGAATAGTTCCATCTGCATAAAATCAACCTAATCACTCATTCCTTCATACAGGATTTATACATTTCCCATTCCTTCATCAATGAGACTCATCGATAGATTCAGTTAAGTTCAGTGTTGTACTGGGGACAAGTGTCTTAATCAAAGTTATAATGTTCCTATGGTTCTCTATCCCCTTAGAACAAAACAACATAAACTATTCAGTTAAAATTTTTCTAAGAGTTTTCAATGAGTTATTGTCATGATGTATTCTAGTATGTTTAGTGGGGTCTCACTGCATTTGAATGAGTGCTGATGTGATACTTACTATATTTATAGTCATGTTCACAGCAACACAAATACTGCCAATGCCATCTTTTAAAAACTTTGTGTATTTGACAACTAAGACAGAGGCTGAGATGTACTTCAGAGGATATAAATAGTACCCAAGAATTCAGTTACATTCCAAGTTGTAAAGGAGGATATTTCTCTCTTTATAACATAAATCAAGCAGAATTATTATCCTATAAAGTTAATTAAGCACTAAAAGCTCCATTTCTAAAGATGTGCAACATGAAAGCATTAATTTTACAGAATATTTTTGTTCTGACTTCCATGGCTGAATGGATATCAAGTAGACTATTAAGATTACAACTTGACTGACAAAATAATGCAAATTTAAGGTCACAAGTGAAAATAAAGAATACCATTTAGGGAAAACGTTGGATGCGTTTTCACTGGAGCATTTTACTAGCTTGAAAATTAGGAATTAAAAAAAAAACATAAAAAAGGGATAAAAGCATCCTCTCGTTCAAGATGGTACTTGACATTTGTAAGGAGGTATTTGGTTAACACTATAAGCCTTCACACTTACATGTAGAGAAGCCACTTGCCTTAAAAACTCTCCACTAAACACGTCCAATATGTATTTTATCTCAGAGTGTCTTCAAGAACATTTTATTTAGACTTTGATAACTTTTCATACATGAAAGCAAAACACACAACCTGTCTTGAAGGTGACTTTGTTCTGGTGTTACCACATGGTCTTAGTAGAGAGGTTTCCTCTCCCAAGTCAGCAGAGTTTGTCAACAGAATTGGCTTTTGCCTATTGAGAGCTGCCACTGATCAGTGAACTCAGGCACTCAGAAGCTTTCCATCACTGACAAAAAGCTGCAGACAATGTAAAAATAGCATTCTACACCAAGGATTTGTTGCAGCTTCCTAGCGCAATGGGATTTGAACAGTCAGAAAAGTTTTCATGCAGCAAGGTCATGAAATTGCAGGATGTGTGTGGAAAACATGAAGCCGATAGGAATGACTGTTGTCAAATGCTAACCAATGCTCAAATGTTCATGGTATGACCATAGCTCTTGTATTTCCTTCTTTCAAATATCACAAAGCCTATTATAGTTGGTATTAGATGTTATATTGTCTTACATGGTGGAGCTAAATTCTGCAAGGTCAAATGGTGGGAAAAAATAGTGGTATTATAAAACAAAGTTTATTTTCCTTCACTGAAGAGAACTGCATACACAGAAACATAATTATAGACACAGATAGGGATCGTGTTCAGAAATTGATGAAACAATCCTCAGTATGAGTTATTTGTGTTATTCTCCATTTTACATTCACATTTCTTACTCTCATAGGATCACTCTCATATGATACCCTGAAAAGTTATCTATTCCTTAACTCTCTTCCTTTGAGTCATGTAGGGTAAATTCTATTTTCACACCAGGACCCTGAGTGAAACACTATCACTCACAAAGAGACAAAATAGTAACCAATGAAATGTCCCACTACATACTTCTACATTTTTTATCATAGTTTATTTCACATTATGATTTAAAAATTAATTCCAGAGAAAAATGACATCCATTATCTTTATAATCTTTATAATCTTTATAATCTTTATTATCTTTATAATCACCATGAATGACTTAGTTGCTGCTACAACTTGATAAAAATTTGTTTTGTTTTATATTTTATCATTTTCTGTTTTTCAATTTTACTATATCAACTATATGATGAGCCCTGCAATACTTGGACTCTACTGTTAATAGATGCTAAATACAAAAACAACCATAGGAATTCATTGCTGAAATAACATAGTTGGAAGACAAATGGAGTTTGAAATAAGAAGCCTGGGGAAGAAGTCCCAGGACTGGTACCTTTTAGCATGTATAAGCAATGTTGTTATAATTTCATTTACTTAATTTGTTTTTCACCACTTGCTAATGTGAAGAAATAAAAACTCATCTTAGATCATTGTTATGAAAACAAAAAATTATTGTTATGAAATGAGTGTTTTATGAAAATGCAAAAATAACTCAGCATTGTTGCTATTTTGTATTTAAAGCAAAGATCACTGAGATACTAATATTATGTATTCAGTAAAACATAAATAAGTTGCAAGTCCATTCATAAAACACTAGGTCTGGAAATGCTTCTGTTTTCCTTAACTATCAGCCTAAAGCCAAAATGGTTTGGAGAAACTGAAAATTAAGGTTATCATCCCTGGAATGTCACTTTTGAGTAGTAATACACTCCTCAACTCTCTAGCACTCCCACCCATGTCAGTCAAAGTCATGTGTGGAGAGAATTCACATCTTCTATATTATCTATATATTAACTAAACAAATATCCATTGATAGTTTCCTATGCTCCAGATGCTGTGGTAAGCATGTGGACAGAGCTGTGAGCAAAACACACCAGGAGTGCATTTTCAACAACAATGATGTCCTCTCACACAATTTGCTGTAAATCATCTAGCTGTTGCTGAAATCATCATTGCATCTTTCTCATAGTTCTATACCCTTGACCCTCTAGCTGCTAAATCATGGACCTTAGCTTCACAGATATGCTGAACTCACATGCCATAAGACAGAAGGACAGAATTTTATACAGTAAGGATTATCAATCATCTGGCCCATGTAATTTGTGTTTCTAGAAAATTACTGAATAATACCAAACAGCATAAGAACAACTCTTAATACCCAATATGACCTTGATTATTGATTATGGAAAATAGCCTAGACCCTGAATATTTTGCTCATAAATAAATGTCATTTAACATTCATTTACTCACTCATTATTTCTTTGGACAAACTGTGCTAAGTATCTACTCTTCATCTTAGTTTTCAGAATATACTTCTTAGGAATTCTTGTATAATTAAATACATAAAACAACACATTCACAAAGAGAATCTAGATTGTCCAAGTGACTCCTGTCTTTGGAAACAAACTATGGAAACAGGGCTGGGGGTGTAGTTCAGCAGCATAGTACTTGCCTAGAATGTGTGAGGCTCTGGGTTCAATCCCCAGCATCTCCCAAAAATATAGAACATAATTTCTAGTTTTATAGTATTTTACAAACTCTTTGGGGGACTGAAATATTACCTAGGAGACAATTAGGAAAGCAATGATTAAATGTATCAGCATTGCTTTTTTCAATAGCGTTTTTGGGTGTTTATTGAAAAATAAGTCCAGAAATATATTCTAAGTAACTTTGTCCTAAAAAATGAGATTATTTATAAAATATACAGCAGAGAAAACTGATGCACTGTACTCTGGGATCTCCAAAGTGATATGCCATCTGATCTAGTAAAAGAAGTGAATGCTAGATGTCGCAGTGTGACCTTCCAGGCAAACATCTACCTAGAGAAAGGTCTCATCATGAGGTGGTGTCACACCATGAAGATGAATAAACAGTTTGTCATGATTCTCATTCATCTGGAAAACGAAGCATACGTTTGTGGACTTCACAGGTTTCCTATCTTATGCTCTTTTATTACTTTAAGACTCACAAGTCCCCAGCCTCACTGCTATATTTTGATAAAAATGAAAAGAAGATAGAAATTGTTCACTATGACCAGGCCTAGAGAAGTATATAGCATTTCCATTTAAAATAAATATTTAGGAAGGAAATGCCTTTTGAAAAAGAATTAGAAGGTAGTTCTTTCACAATGGATTTACCTGAGAATGAGGTCAATTTTTTTTCATGCATTCATACATTCAACAAATGTAAACTGAATGACACTCTAGTACCTGACATTATGAATAAATGGACTTATGCTAATCACCTCTCAAATATAAAGCAAGAGGATTTGGAGGAGGGCACAATATTCATATGATTGAATACAGAAAGGAAGAAATGAGTCTCGTAGTCAACCAGGTGGCACATCAGGGCATTTTGGAGGGCAGAAACCTTCCAAATGAGATAACTAAAATATTGGCAAGTTGGCAAAATAATTTCAAAGAAAATACTTAGGCATATTCTCTCCAAGAGAGGAACTGTTTCCTGATGAAGGTTAGTAAAAAATTTAAAAAGCTGAGCTAGACCACAAGCAAATAAATATTTTGGATGTATGGTTCAGGGATATTACATCTTTCTAGTATCTGTTGTTCATAGTTTAAAACAGTAGTTATCAATTGGGGATGACGTTGCCTCCCTTTCCTACTCACAGGGAACCCTTTGCAATGTATAAAGATATTTTGGGTTGTCACACTGGAAAGGGAGGTTATCCTGGCAATTAGTGAGTACAGGCCAGAAGTGTTACTAAACATGCTGCGACGCACAGATCATCCCCTCAAAAACAAATTCTGACAATGTGTCAATAATAATCTGACAAAATGTCAATAATGATGAGATTCGGAATCCCTGATTTAGAATATCTAAATGGCGATAAAAGTCAAAGAAAGACTGTCCCAATAAGTTTTAGGCCAACAGAACTTCAACAGGTTCTCTGATACTCATCAATATTTTATTCTGTACCAGCAATAATCTTTTATTGAATGTCAGAATATTAGACCAAGTCATACAAGTCTCTTTTGAGACCAGAACAGGTGTTTTATTTAATCAGATTTAGGAGAAACATGCCACAAAATTGTGCATCTCAAGGTACTTGCCAAAAGCCATAACTTGATTTATGTCAAAGTATTATTATATATTTGACTCAGAGACCAAGATTTAGCTCTGTCTTTGATAGTATTAAGTAGAAAAGTCTCAATAACATAATTATGATCAACCAAAATGTGCAGTTCTTTGCTACTGACTCATATTTAATTGCAACAATTCAAGACTCAAGCATATGCAAAAAAGTCAGACAATCCATATTCACACTGAATTTTACTTAACACATATAGTATTCACTAGTGCAAGGAACTATTAAAAAGCTCTGAAACTGTTGACTCACTTGATTTTCATGTAAATTTGATGAATTTGATGCTTTTATAATCTTAATACTTACAGGTTAGGAAAATGATACAGGAAAATTAATCCTTACGCCCATGCCAGCAAAGCCTAATTTCATCTTGCCTACATTGTTATTAAATAAAACAACTGATCTTCTATCCCTAATCTTTTCCCCTTAAATCCATATTCTAAACTAATATTGGAATATTCTTTTTCTGAACATATTTACTCATTAATTTCCTTAAAATATGGCTCCTGATTTCTTACTGGGTTATTATGATTAAAAATGGGCAAAAATATTTTTAACAATAGTAACTGTTATGGTTTGGATAAGAGGTACACCCTAAAGGCTCCTGTACTAATTTAGGAATGTTCAGAGGTTAATGATTGGATTATAGTGCTGTAACCTAATTCATCTATCCAAATTTGAATGGGCCAACGGGGTAGTAACTGAAGGCAGGTGAGGAGGGGCTGAAGGAGGTAGGTCACTAGAGTCATGCCCTGGAAGGGTTTCCTTCCCTGTGGCCCCTTCCATCTCTCTCTGCTTCCTGGCCACCATGAGCTGAGCAGCTTTCCTCCACCATGCCCTTCCTTTCTTGTGTTCTGCCTCACCTTCGGCCTAGAGCAATGGAGTCGACCAACCTTGAACCAAACCTCTAAAACAAATGAAATAGATTTTTTCCTTCCCTAAGTTGTACTTGTCAGATATTTTGGTCACAGTGACAAAAATCTGACTATTATAGTAACTAATATTTTTTTTCTGTGTATAAAGCCCTGTATTAGCATTTTATATTTACCATCTTTTTAAACCCAGCTGCCATCATACGGGTGGCATATTAGGTCTTCCACAATCTGACCCAAGTCAACATCTTTCCAGAGTTCCCTGTCTTTGCATGCACTAGTCCCTATCTTTAATGACTCTCTCTCCTTCCTTTCTGGTGTAGTCCCTCCTATCAGCTCCCTCTGAGGTGGGTGTTCTATTCCTTATCTTCACAATGCACCTTAAACATAGTGTACTGTTAGAGAACTGACCCTGTAATAATGTGATTGTCTCCTTTACAAGTGTTTGAGAAACAAATTCCAGATTTACTTATGTTGCTGGCACATGAAAAGTAACTACACAAACATTTTTCTTAGAAAATTAGGGGAAGAAATTGGTGTCCATTGTCGATGTTGAATAGAAAATCCATATCTACTTTTATGATTATATCAGAAGACTCTGCATGAGTTGAAATTTTAAGAGTCATTTAAGATGTGGAAGGAAACAAGTACTTAGTAGTGAGAGTATTTCTATGTTCAAAGTAATGCCTGAGAAACAGGATAAGAATGAATGTGCAAAAGAAAGCATTACGTTGTTCTCGCATGGACAAGTATTAGAAAACTAAGGTATTAAAAGCAGAAGAGGTAAGTGAAAGAGCTCAACACACTAAAAAAAAAAAAAAAATCCATATGTAAAATAAAATTTCTGAAGGTGACTGGCAACAGGGATAGATTAAGGAGAAGAACAATTTCCCAAAGTTGGAAGTGACCTCACTAGACCTAAATTTCTATAGCTCTTTTATTGGCGTTCTATGGCTCAAAACTTTAGATTTTGGAGTCAGGTGTGGTGGCACACACTGTAATTCCAGCAACTCTGGAGGCAGAGGCAGGAGGATCACAAGTTCGAAGCTGCCTTAGAAGTCAGGTGTTGTCTTCCTGAAAATAATGCAATTTAGTAGTTTTATTATATTTTTCTCTGGAGCTTTAAGTGCCTATAAACATTCCAGTGATCTATCCATGTTCCCTGAGAGAACCAAGCATGCAAGATATTGCTAACTCTTAATAAGAAAAGCAGTAAGTGAAGTTTAATTAAAATCCAAAAAAAATTACTGTTTGAACTGCTAAAAAATAAGTTACATAACAAATGTACAGGTCAGGTATAATATTCCTAAGAGTAAAATATTGATATAATAGTTCTATAACTTATTTTTAAAAAGCTGAACACTGTTTATCTTTAAAAAGATATGATATTTTTCTCATGTATATATTCTCCATAAACAACCAATATAGTTAATATTAAGGTGTTCAACAACTGAAATGGTATTTGCTTTCACAATTTCAGTACTTATCCAAAGCAATTCCTAATAGAATCCTACCCACAAGAAGAAATGAGATAACAGTGAGTTCCACAGACTTTATAAATTAAGGAAATGATCCTATATGTTGTTATTTTTTCTTAATACAGTCAGAACCCCGGTAGTCTCCAAGAGTGATTTCAAAACAGACACCAGCTGGGCATGGTGGTGCAGGTCTGTAATTCCAATAGCTTTGTGAGGCTGAGGCAGGAGGAGCAAAAATCCAAAGTCAGCCTCTACAACTTAGTGAGGCCCTAAGTAACTTAGAGAGATCCTGTCTCGAAATAAAGAAAGGAAAGAAAAAAAAAAAAAGACTGCAATGTGGCTCAGTGGTTGAGCACTGCTGGGTTCAATCCCTGGTACCAAAACAAAAAACAAACAAACAACTACAACAAAACGGCCACCATACCATTAATATCTAGCACTTAAAATCATTAAGACAACTACTTCTTATCTCATAGTTTAAGAAAGTTTTGTTTAAGAAATTGAAGAAAGCTTTGTTGAGGTGTGGAAAAAAAATCTTTAAAACATATTTCATGCTCTGTCTAGTCGAGTTAGTGTTCATCAATACAGGTGTGTGAACAAACTCTGAATTCATTAAGTCCATAATCTACTTCAAAGGAGGGAAATGGAACAAAAGGCTTAAAAGCAAATACCCCCAAGAACAGGCCTCTGGGGGGCCAGGGGGTGTACAAAGGTCCCTGCAAAAACCTGATTCTGTTTTTCTAACATAACTAACGAGAGAAAAATAAAAGAGTGACCTTCTAAGAACAACAGCAACACAGGGAACATCCACTACAACTCTCTAAAAACTCCAGGCATGGCTCATAGTGCAGGCAACGCCCACAGCCCCACAGGACAACAGCCCATGTACCAATCAGCTATCTAGTATGCAGACACAGCAAACATGCAGTAATTGGCATTACTTATTTATAAACATCCTTTTTTATGGAATTATTATAACTCTTGGTTGACGGAGAGGAATCGTAGTGAATAAAAGAAAACATAAAGGAAGCTTGAATCAAATACAGTAAGATTTATAAAGGTGAACTAGCCACAGTGAACAGAATACAAATGTACAATGGTTGCCATAAACATGGACTATAGCAACAAAAAAATGCAGCACTTACCACTCATGAGCAGGGGAAACTACTAACAAAAATAGAGGTAGAGGGAAAAAGTCCAGTTTGCATATTTTTTAAACATTCATGCATATTGGAACAAAGACACAGTCTGGATATTAATAAAAGTACGTGTGGATGAAACAAAGTAAACTATGCTGAACTCTAGTTTAAAGACTGAGAGATTATATAGGTATCCTCTATCACAGAATAAAGTGCACAGACACCCCATCTCACAAGATCCCCAAAGGCAGCACATATAAATCCATAGACTTGGGTGATCAGTAAGTTATCTCCAAGTTTTCCTCTCACTCCATCCCTGTCACATTTACTGGATTTTAGCCTGATCCTTAACACATTTTATATGTTTATAAGATTTAGGTCTACATTGTAGCACCTTAGACTCTGCACACAAAAAGCATCAACAAGGCCACCCCTTATGGTAATATGGGTTTCACTGTACAGTGGTGTCTGATGGACAGAGAGGGAAGAGCAGAAAGCTACTCAGTGCTCTCTCATGCCCCAGCTCTCTCATGTCTCATTTCTGAAGGATGATGAGCTTTGTTCTACTTTGTATGAAGATGCCATGTGAATTAGAGGAGACCTGTGCATGTCTACAGATTCATAAGTTAACTAGCGGTTGTTCTGTTATAGTAATTCAGTACAGGCTTTGGACTAAACTATATCTGAAATTAAACCCTGACTCCATCTCTTACTGTAAATATACTCTTATCCAAGTTATTTGTCCTCTATCTTGTCTCCCCAAATGTAAAATGGAAATAATATCACCCACTCCACAGGGCTGCTGTGACAAGTAAAGATCTTCAATGGTCCTGGTTCATCCTTTTATATTCAGATGTTCAATATGTGATAGCTGTTACTATTATTAAACTCATAGTTCTGGAATTAAAAACTTAACTAAATTCTTAGCTGGGCACAGTGGTGCACACCTATAATACCAACAGCTTTGGAGGTTGAGGTATGAGGATTGCAAGTTTGAAGCCAGCCTCAGCAATCTACCGAGACCCTAAGCAACTTGGCAAGACCCTGTCTCAAAATACAAAAAGGGGGGGGGGGGGGGTGTGTGCTGGGGATGTGTCTCAGTGATAGAGTGCCCTTGGGTTCAATACTTGGTACTAAAAACAAAAAGAAAATTTAACAAAATTCTTATCCATCAAATGGTCAAAATTTTATACAGAATATATTCAGCATTTACTATTTGTAGACTGAAAGTGGAAGCAACATTAAAGAATAATAACTATGCCAAGGACAAGGTTATTAAATAGCGAATGCTTAAGAGCACCTGAGAAATTTGGCCAACATGGAATCCTATATTAAGTTTCTGATTCAATGGTCCAGAATGGGGATGGTCAAAATTCTGTATTAAAGTTCTCCAGATGACTCTGACATAGCAGATTCAAACAGCACAAGATTTGCCTAATGTGGAAAACACTGATATCTTCAAATGGACCTATAATTACTGATTAATTATCAAATCTCCACAAGACTGGCTGGATATATGAATGTGAATCATGGACACAGAACTGAATGTGAACCATGGATACCACCCCTATAGAAAATGACTGACCTATGTAGGATCCATCTTATTGCTATGTATTCAAGTCAAGAGTACAAGTGCTAGAGTCAGGAAGAAATGTGTTTATAAATAAGGTTGTTTGCTATAAAGTTTTAATTATATTGAAATAAGACAATAGAACAAATTCTTTTACTTTTTGTCTCATTTCCCTATCAAGTAATTTTTCTCCATAGGGGAGAAAAATAACCTTTCTTCCTATCAACTCATCTATAAAGGATTTATTTGTAAGCTAAGGGACCCTTTGTGCTAACTACTTTTACATATAAAAGGTGAAAATTCCACTCAGAAATTTAACATGCTTCTTTAAAGATGTTAACAACCCCCAAAATAACATTTTCAATTTTATGCCCTCAAATTGTTTCAAATTACACAATTATCTTTGGCTGACTAAGTGTAAAATTTTGGTAATTATGACATTTTCCCACCATTTACCCTTAAGGTGAGGGAAAAAAGTGTTGTTGAGTTGTTTTGTATTTTGTGTTTCTTTTAAGCCATTATGGAATCTGGAAAGATATAACGAGTAGAATTTCTTAGACTAGATAGATAGCAAATGATAATTTCAGCTTGGTTTGAAAATATCTCCACTTCAAAAGGTGAATCATGCCAGTAGCATTTATCCCACAGTGCTCACGTAAGTTCCAAATCCGAGTTCTATTGTGAACAGTGGCCCAGCTAATGGACCTTTGGAAAAATCAGTATTACCAATGTCCATTTTCTTACTATACTGTATTACAATGAGGGAAACATCTCATATGATGAGTGAGCTCAGCGGATCCCAGGAAGATATTTACTGAGAACTCAAACACGCAGCTCACTACCTAGTCAGAATGAAGAAATTGCAGGCTTTCAAAAGTTCACTAGATCCAAAGAGACCCCCACGCCCTCATACAACAGCTACAGAGCAATTATTGACTCAACCAGGTGGTCTTAGCCATATTTGCATTATGAGTTGCATTCTGAAAAGGAAAAGAACAACTGAAGTTTAGCACCATTAAGAAAAGTCTCATTTATGTTAAAGGGGCAGGTGATGATAACAAACATTTGTATTTCTTTAAGAAAGGTTTGTGTTTCTCTCCTCCAGAAGAGTGACCATAATCATACTCTGAATTAATCCTACATAAAACTGAATTCACACAGACTCACCATGGCTGACAGGTAGGAGGTGCTCTGGGGCATGTATGTTTGCAGCTACAACTGCAAGTCACCTTTTAAAATGGAAAAGTGGGAGTCACATGCAGTCCCCAGTTCAGTTCTCCTCAAAAGAAAATTTAAGTTACTCAACATATTATTTTTGTTTCAGTGTTAGTGTGAAACTGAATGACAGGAGAAAGTGCTAGACACACAGTAAGCATCCAAAAATAGCAGAGACCTTTCTTACTATCTGAGAAAAGAATGCAGTCTCCATTTCTATATGGGCTTTGTTCTCAGTAGTGAATAGCTAACATTATCTAAATGCATCAGATACCAATCTACCACGTCAAAGACTGGCAGAGCCACCTGGAAGTGCATCAGTCACCAAAGGACCAGATGACTAGTCCTTCTGGCATGAGGTCATGTGACCAGAAGGCTATTTACATACTCACATCTGGCAGAAAGAATATCAAAATCATTAATTGATCAAGGGAATAAAGCAAGACAGAACAAAGTGAAAAATTACAGATGGGTCTACACATCTCTAAACTGGCCCAAAGGAGGGAAAACATCATGTCACTGTATGGTTCAGTTACTTTACATCATGTGGATAAATTAAAGCAGGATAACATGGCTGCACATTATAGCAAAATGAGCAGGAGTTTTAGAACCAGGGGTCTGAGTTCAAATTCTGAGTGTACCAGTTATGAACTTTCAGACATTAAGTGTATTACTCGAGATCTTTTAGTATCAGTCTACAATTTTGAAAAGTTCAGGTAACACCATCAACCTAGTTAGACTGCTGTGGTCTTTACAGATAATGTTTATATTGTACCCAAGAGAGTGCCTGACCAAACAAGGCTGTTAGTAAATGGCAGTGGTGGAAAGAGCAAGGTAAGAACCAGCAACACATCGCCTATCTCTGATGGCCACTACTGTCACTTCTGTTAAGACTGCAACTGCCACCAACACCAACACTGATATCAGCACTTCAAACTGCTCTATGTGTTGTGAAAATGAGTTGTAGCAAGGTAGGTATCTGCTATTTTGATGTCTAATCAAATGAGTTTATTGCCTGAATCAAAAATTAAAAACAGAAAACAAAACAAAACAAAAAACTCTAGTATGTGTGGGTTGGACTGTAATAAATTTGGGGGTTTTGTTTATTTATTAACATGCTCATTTAAAATATATCTTCACCATGGTCTTGAATAAATTAAAATTCAATTAAGTACCATTGTTTTCTTCCCCAGGTTTAGAATGTATTTAGGAGCTAGTAAAACAAATGCTCTAGCAATTTTCTACTGATATTATAACGTTTTAATTGAAAATTTGCCAGAGCAGTTAATACAAATATTTCTTTTCTAGAGGCCAAAAGGAACTCACTTGAAAACCAGCACTGTTATACACTGAGATACATACCATTTCCTGTTTTCTTTAAACTTCTCAGAAATTCTATAAGACAGGCATCAAGTACTTCAATGATTTAAAGAATGAAATCTTAATAACGTGATAGCTTTAGCTTTTTCCACTGACATTCTGATATAAACCATTTCTTTCTAACATAACAGCTTGTCATTAACTTTGACAGTGATTTTGGTTGTCAATAGTAAAGGATAACTATATTGGCCTCTTGAATGCATAGAACTGTCTGTACAGGGGTAGATCCTGTCAAGCTTGCTGTGAGACTCAGGAAGAACATGGACATCCTCCTATAAGAATTTTAAACTGGCAAAACTAAATTGAAATGAACATCAAGAGTAGTTTTAATTAACTGAATATGGCATTAGCACCAGCACCAGGTAGAGATGCTGAAGGAGACAAGACGTGACTCTAAGGTTGGAAGAGTCACAGAGAAGAACATGCAGCCTGGGGATTACATGTGATGACAATATTAGGTGTTGTCACAAGGTCTGCAGGTGGAGGGTTGCCTGTACTGCCTCAGGAATGAAGATAGGAAGGTGTGAACTAGAGGGTGGTTGTATATGAATGCGGATATGTGTAGATGGAGTTGGTAGAAAAGGAAGGGAATGTTATGCATGTAATCTCATTTCAAGTCATCCTCAGAACTGTCTGGTAGCCCCAAGTCACATCCATTCACCTGATTGACCTCTCAGGTACTGAGTGACTTTTAATGCCTTGTCCCAATAATTTGAGAAATCTTCAAAGGTTAGTGGTGGACAGGGGTATTGATTAGCACTGCATCAGCCAATAAAATGAGCTAATAGCATTTTTGCTTTTGAGTGAAGCGCCATGTCATTTTGAGAGTACTGTACTGAAGCCATTGTTGAAGCACTTGGAGAGAAGACCATTTAAGTGAGCATGTTATCCACTATCTAATGAGGCTCTGCCTTCTAACCCTTCTCTGATTTAGCATTAGCTACTTTATTGAAACGAAGTCTGGTCATGTCACTGCCCTGTCCCAAATCTTTAATTGCTTCCTCCATACATACAAAATAGTATGTAAGCTAGAAAATTGGCCCCATTTTTCTTAGTCAACTTCTCTGCCTTCACATGCCCTGTAATCTCTTTCCTACTTTTCCAACACACTCTCTACTTGAATGTCTCTCATCTATTTCAATGTTTGCTAAATACACTCAACATTCTCTCTAGAAGGTGGCCAAATCATTCACTTTCCCTAAAAATTTTCTTTTGTATACATTCACCCAATAAGGTCAATGAATGGTAATTCATGTCTGTCTCCTCAAAATTTCCTGCATCAGGTATTATACATGTTCAATTGAATACACTCTGAATTGAGCACTGCATGATGGTGGCTGGATAAAGGTTTGATTCATTACAGGTTGGCTGGATGGCAGCATAAACTGGAAGGTAGAATACGCAAAGATATTTAGGAAAATTTCTTCCCCTCATCATTGTCCATATTTATAAATATTTATTATTGATCAAGTTCCCGCTGAGTTCTTGGCACTACATTAGGCATTCCTGAAGGATGAGCAACATAATCAGGGTTTTCAGAGGGAATATTTCCTATGCCCATCCCCTTCATTAAAGGGCCTTCTACTTTATATGAGATAGAAAGAAATAGACAATTTAGGTCACTTTTGGCATTTACCATATTCCCTGAGACAATGGTATTGTAATCTAAGAAGTCTACCAGTGTCTCTCATATCTTATATTTCTCCCCTATCACTTGAGCACTCAGATTTATGGACCATTTGAGAAGTCCCCATTGACTTATTCATCTTTTGCTTCACAAAACCACATAAATTTTATATGTTTTCCTACACCAAATGTGTAAATTAAAAACAATTTTATACATACTATTTGTTTTAAATAGCCAATTTAATGGTGAGGAACAGAGCCAAAAATGTTTTGAAGCAACAATTTATCAAGTAACAAAGGAAAGGTATGTGAACAGCTTCATTTCACTAGGCAAGTATGTTTTGTAAATTCTCATTGAGGATAAAAAAATGGTGGAGGAAGTAATAATTAAATGGATACAACAATTATAAAAGTGTCTTTCAGAAACCATCAAGTGCACAAAAATATTTTTGAAAAATGTAATTTGAAAGATAAGTAGTAGAATATAAGACAACAAAACCACAGACAGGGAGGGTTTCAAAGACAGATAAAGGGCTTTCTCTTGCTTCCTTTTCTATAATCAGCAATGCTAAGAGGCACTCAGTTCCAGTAACAAATTCATGCAGGGAAAGGTGAAGGACCACATAACATCTGATACCATGCTTTAATGCAGATTTTGTTTCCTCCAGAAATGAATACAATTAGATTCTAGAAGAATCAAGTTGCTGCTTTTTAAGCTCTGGACTGCCTCAGTTGATCTAAGAAAAGCAGTTAAGTTAATGGAATTTATAATTTCATTGCAATCTCAGTTTTTTGTGTTTAAAATCTACCTTTTTACCATCATACCCTATTCATCCACTCCCAAGCTCTTGCTGATAAGAATTAGCACCAGGCTGTTTATTTGCTGATTTACCTGGCAGTATGCTAAGCAATCTCAGGTAGCACGAGAAGGGGGTTAGTGAGCTGAGAGCCAGACTGCCCTGGGTTCCAATTCAGCCTTGACAAAGGAGCTCCACTTCTATGATCCTTTGTTTCTCCCCCTGGAAAGTGGGATAGTGAGTTCAAAGTAAATGTACTGAGCGATGGCACTCAGCGGGCCTTCAATGCCTATTAATATGTGGCACTACAGAGGAGTTGAGGAATAAATCATGGTTATTATTCCCAAGAATTTTATCATCCAGGAAGCCATATAAAACAGGTAACAAATAATTTTTATAAAATGCCATCTAAATTGAAAAACCCTAGAAACAAGTCATTCTTCACTGTCAATTTTCCTGGTTAGCTAAGAATTATATGCCACTAAGCACCAATTGTTTTTCATTTAATTACCTGAGTTAGAAATGTCTCTAAACACATTTTCTATATTTCTTTGTTTCTTCCTTATGAATTCTGAACATCATTTAGTGTTTCCCTGATACCTCTACAATTGCTTTCTGGACATTTGTTTAGGGAATTTTGAGGTTTGTTTCTCTTACCTTCAATGGCATTTGATTGCTGTAATTTTGAGGATTTCTGTGTGATATTTTTAGGAAGACTCTTGTCCTTTCATGAAATGTCACTTCTTAAAGCTGTCAGAGTGCCTGCCTGCAACAACCATTCTGCCTTCTAATTTATTGCTTCAAACCCACATTAGGCCAGGAAAGAAAATCACTAGGCAAGTTAGAATTGTTCTTATGTTTTGCATAAATATTATGTAGTCATTTAAAATTATAAATATATATCAAATCTATGAATGTGAAACTGTTTTAGAAATAACTAATGAAATAATAAAAGTAGAGTCACAGTTTTCAACCTAAACACTTAAAATATCAAACTGACAAAATACAAATAATATTAAAAATTAATAAAGTGGGTAAGTACTGCAGAAAGCATGATTGATGGAGGACTTATGTGCAAGTTCATATGAATTAATAAAAATACTAAAATAAAAGGCAAAAAAATCACAAAAAGAGAAATGATAATCAGTGAAACAAGAAGAAAATGTTTAACCTTTTAAACATTTTAAAAACCAAATCAATTATGTTTTAATTTTTATAGTAGTGATGTAAACTAATTTTTAAAAATTTTGTGATAGCCATTATGTCAGTTTTATTTTTGAAAACAATTTAGCTATCAATGAGTCATAAAAATATGCACAATTATATAATATTTGGAAAAATATATAGGCAAAGATAACATGATAAACATTTTTTTGTTAGAATTATGAGGAAATCTTAATTGTCAAAAATAAGGTAAAGGAAGTAATGTTTTGTTAACTCATATATAGCTGTGTAGGCATAATGAACTAAGCTTCCTAAACATACAGGAATTTACTATGAAATTTATGTGTTTAAAACAGTGAGCTAGCCTCCTGTAGTCCCAGTGGCTTGAGAGGCTGAGGCAGGAGGATTGCAAGTTTAAAGCTAGCCTCAGCAACTAAGAGATGCCTTAAGCAACTTAGCGAGACCCTATATCTAAATAAAAAGTATAAAGGCCTGGAGATGTAGATCAGTGATAAAGCACCCCTGGGTTCAATCCCTGAACAAAACAAAAAGAAGAAAAGAGAAAGAAAAATAAAATAAAATACAGCAAACTGCTAGTACAGGCACATGCAGATAAACTAATCTGTTTAGAAGGGAACAATCCAGAAATAAGCTCCAAATGAATAAGATATCTAATTTTTAAAAATTAAATCATATAAGTACTCAAAAAACCCACAAAAAACGGTAAAGTTCTTGTAATTATTATTAATAATCCAAATATAATAAAAGATTGAGGTAGTGAAATTGATGTAGTAAAATGTAGTGATACAAAGGGGGTGGGAAAGACTTTGGCATGCCTAAAGATGTAGAAGGAAATGAGAGGGAGGGGGGTATGAAAAATGGTGGAATGAGACAGACATCATTACCCTATGTACATGTATGATTACACAAATGGTATGAATCTACATTGTGTACAACCATAGAAATGAAATGATGTACCCCATTTGTGTACAATGAATCAAAATGCAGTCTGTAAAAAAATTTTAAAAATAAATAAATAAATTAGTCAAAAGAATAATGATAGAGAAAATATTTACAATGTGTATTGCAAATGTAAATCTTTGTCACTTCAATGAAAAAATAAAAGCTCTTATAATTGAAGAACAGAAAAAATTCCAACAGAAAGAAATTAAAAATATATGATGTTTACAGGAAAAAAAAGTATGCAAACTTCCCAAGCCCTTAAACATAGAGAAAATGAAATTCTCAAAATAAGAAAAAGTAGAAGTACAACACAGATCAGATAGGCAAAAAGGATCAGGTTTGACAGCATTCTCTGTTGACAGAGCAGAGATGAATACTCTCAAGTAGTGATGTAGGAGTGCTATAATATACAATCCTAAAAGTAAGAATATACAATACTGAAACAACTGTGCATTTACCTTTTGACTGAGCAATGCCACTTCATGGATTTTGCCTTAAATATTTTCCCTAAAATTATGAGAAAATAAGCTCATTATTACCTTTGGCATTATTGTGAAAGAAAAATTTGGATATAGTGTAAATATGAATCCATGTGAGACTGGCAGAAAAACTGAAATAAACCACACAATGAAATCATATGAATCTGTAAAGGAAGAACAAGAAGGAGTTTGGGGAACTGCTAATGAAATGATTTAGAGAGATAACTTTGAGTGAAAAGCAAAAGAGAGAGAGAGAATATACCATCCTAACTTTTATGAAAAAAAGGAGTAATAAGAACATCTATGTGTGTATATATGAAATATACACACATATATAAACATGAATAACCTTATATCACATAGTGTGTGTGTGTGTGTGTGTGTGTGTGTGTGTGTGTGTGTGTGTGTGCGCACGCACAAAACCCAAAAAAAATAAATAAATAAAAATTAAAAACTTACCCGTATGCAGTAGGTATAGGTTGGGGGTATTACATACAGAAAGAAGATTTCTCTGAGTAGACTTTTTATATAAAACCATGTAAATATTTATCATTTAGAAAATAAATCTAAAAAACTGAAAATAAAAAGGACTACTCTGCTTTGGGGTGTCCTCACATCACAGGTGCAGGCTTAGCCTATACAGATAGGGTGGCTGAAGGTCCTGGAGGCCTAGACTCCAGCTTCAAATCTGAAAAATGCTCCCTATTCTCTCTCTGCAGGGGCTGCCCCAGCTGCCTGACCAGTCACCTCTCCATAAATACTCTCAATTGGTCTTTTATCTTTCCCAGTCAGGTTCCTCCACTCCTCAGCAAGCTTCCTTGGATCACTTCCCCCCATTGCCTTCATTCAGATCTTTGTCTTAGGGTCTGCTTCTGGGAGCATGAAAATCAAGAAAGAAGATATTATTTTGATTTTACAAATTTGGAATAATGTCTATGTTTTTATTTGTGCAAAAACAATAGGCGATCCAGTTGGGCTAGTGGAACTACAGCGAGTTCGTGGTGACCACATCACTGGACAAGAACTTTGGACAAGTTTAATATAGGATTTTCTGAGGAAGTGAGAACAAATACAGCTCCTTCTCCTTCCACTACCAAGCCTTTCCTCTCTGCTACTCCAGATTCAAACAGGTACTGGATGGGCAAGTCCTGGGACATGAAGAAAAACCCCATAGAGTCTTTTCTCCTGTGGGGAATGAATTGCCTAAATAAAACTGCTGGGGTATAATTATTTACTGAGTGTAGAAAAGGGGAGCATGTAACAAGAAGTTAACCCAAAAAAGAATAGGTTGTACACTATTTGTACAGTATGATGCCAAAACAGAGGAAGTTGCTTCATCATAAGATGAAGCTTCAGGAATTACATATAAATGGGTCATTCCACAAAGACTTGCAATGAGACGGATGGAGGAAATAATTTCCAGAAACAGAAAATAGGAATGTAAGAGAACGGTTGGTGGGAAAAGGCAACGTATGCACTTTATGACCCCTGTCATGGCAGGTTTCATGGAGAGCAAGTGGAGACACAGAAACTGTGAATTAGATCAAACCTTGGAGACAGTGATATGTCTGTAACATAGAAGTTGTAAGTTGTATGCCTATAACAAAAGTTTTAGACAAACCAGAATCAGGTTGTCTGAAGAATGGAGAAGAAAATTCATCACAAGGGAGAAAAAGTTGCAGAAAACTAAACAAAGCTGTGGTTATGAAATTTTTTTCCCACTATCAGATACATTGGGCATCTATTATTTTAGCACCCCAAATATCACCTATTTTTCTAAGTCATCCTCCTTTGGATATATGACTCTGGTATTAGGTGGTATTATGATAGAGTCCCACCCCACTGGCTAAAATGTAGGTGTTGTACTGATCTGAGCTATTCAAACTCTATTGAAGAAATTGATCAAACTCATGCTAGGAGAAAAGAAATCTTATATTCAGTTCATTGGGCCATAGAAATTTCAACAAGTTCTTTCTACTGAAATGGTCCCTGACTAGTGGAAAATACAATCACTATCAAGAGAAAAAAAAAAGATGACTACAGAGAATCTCATTAGTGATCATTCCCCAATTCTAGACTTTGCTAAAGTCAGTTACATAATGCTTTCAATACTCCCCATAGTTTCTCATGAGTCAATAAATTTCTCTTTGTTAAGACTATTTCAAAATTGTTTTCTGTCTTTAGTAGTCCTAGAATCCTAAGAGACCAGATACACATGTATAATCAAGTCATAAAAAAATCACAAGGAACATTAAAAAATAAAAAAAAAGGAAATAATTCTAGATAGGGAACATTAGGCAGTTTGACACAGGAAAACTGAAAATCACAGCAAAAGAAAATATTTCTCTTTAAATGTGGTATGCAGTGACTTCTGTTTTCAATAAGTGGGATAAGAATTATGGTGATCAGACAGGTAATGGAATATTAGTGCTCCTGAGAGCCAAAAAATAGGAATCCCCATGTGTTTTAATATGGCAGCAAAAGGGAAAAGATTTATGCTTCCTCCATTGCCTGAAATCATGCCCCAGCATTCTGGATTCTGTTTCCTCCTTACTCAAGGTGTCTGTTGAAGATTTGACAGGCACTTCTAAACTGACAATACCAAACGAACTTCTTTCCCAACTCTCTTGGAATTATATGGCAAATCCCCAGTGGAATCAATCACCCCTTGATTGAGATATTCCTATGGACAAGTGAAGGTCTACTAGCTATTATCGCCATCTTTCTGTGTATAAGGACAAGGACAGCCACGCCTCGGAGGGAACTCCTGAGATGCAGAAAGCAGAGACAAGTTCCAGTTAATCTAAGCAGCAGGACATGTATCACATAACAAAGCACATCTGTCAAAGTTGACAAAACAAGCTGGGTTCAGTGTTCATTCCTATAATCACAGCAACTTGGGAGGCTGAGGCAGGACAATTGCAAGTTCAAGGCCAGTTCCAGCAATTTAATGAGATCCTGTTTAAAAATTTAGAAAACTGATAATAAAAAGGACTATGAGTGTAGTTCATCATTAAAACACCCTGGGTCCAATACCCAGTACAAAACAAAGACTGCACACGTAAACTTGAGAACACATTCAAATCCTTTCAGTTTCTATGCCCCAAAGTGTGAACAATTGATGGGAATACTAAGTTTTCTTGAACTTATTTGTGACAGTGGGAAATAATTTAACCACTCTGCCTCCATTTCTTATGTATCAAAGAATGGTTCATTATTCTTATGCAAGTGTCTAATATTCTTAGTTTTATATTTTTACGTGTAAACTAAATGAACTTTTTAAAAAACTTCTTGTGACTGTTTTAAGGACATTTGACCAGGACTCAGGCTTGAGTTGGGTATCTCTAACAACTACAGCAGCAATGAAAAAAACAACTTATTGTAAAAAGTGCCATTACTTGCCAGGCATTTTGCTAAGGCATTGTCTCATTTAATCTTCACAGCATTAGAAGGCAGGAACATTAATTATCTAACTATTTAAGTTGAGGCTCAGTGAGATAAAGTAATTTGACAAAGGTCACATGATTACATGGAAATGAGATCACAAGAGAGGAGATTTAAAACAAGATTGCCTATTATGAGTTCAATCAGGTCCCTTCAAAATAGATATTTTCAAGTGTTAATCCCTATGATGTCAGAATGTGGCCATGTTTGGAAACAGAGTTATTGCACTTTTAATTAGTTAAGATGAGGCCATACTGGAATAGGATGGTCTCTAATCCAAAAGGATGCCATTCTCCTTAGAAGAAGGTCACATGATGATAGACACACAGGGAGGGTGCCTAATATGGACAAGGGCAGAGACTGGAGCAGCAAGCCCATCAGGGACAGCAAACCACAGAGGCCAGGAAAGGTCCCCTGAGGCTTCAGAGTAAGAATGGCCCTGCTAACACCTTGATTTGGGACTTCAGGCATGGGAACCAGGACAACAAATTTCTATTGCTTTAAACCACCCAGTTTGTGGTACTTTGCAACAGTAACCCTAACAAACTCAAACAGTAGCTAGTTCCATAGCTTCCAGAGTGGAATGTTTTCATATCACCTGAGCCTGACATCTCCTTCAGATGATTAAGGAAACATCTGATTACATGCTAAAAAAAAGCATGTTTTTAATTTTATTAAATTCCAGTTACACGAAGATTCACACAAGATAATTTTTATACAATCAAAATTCTCATTTTCTGCCTCTGCTGTGGTAACCACAATTTTTGTAATTATTTTAAAGCATTTCATGAAATACCCAAACTCTTTAAATTACTGGAATAGGCAACATTTATCCTAAGGCAACTTTTTTCTTCAAAGGCAGCTCTTTGTATTTGTGGGTGGCTGTGAGACTGTTTTACTTGAATTGCCACACTATAAGAACTCATCTAGGAAAAATACATTAATACTAGGGTGGGCAAATAAGACAAGTTTACACAATACACAATTCCTCCACAGCCAGCATTTACTACAACAGAGACAGGATTTCCTTTCAATAGAAAAAAAAAAAAATGATAGTGAGAATAAGGCACTCAGAAGAGAGAAAGAAAGAGAGAGAAAAGATAGATTGAAAACACATTTTGAGCTGGCTGTGTGGAGAGGAGGCCGAAAAGTGAACCTGGAGAGAGGAGTGGAGGTGTGTGGAGAAAGAGCAAGAACAGGGAGGAGACTGAGGGGGGCAGGAGAGGAAGACAGAAGATAGAGGGAGAAGGAGATGGGAGAGAGGGGGAAAGAGAAAGTGAAAAAGGAAAAGAGGAGGAAGCGAGAGAAAGAGAGAGAGAAGAAAAAGAGAGAGTAAGAAAAGGTGAAAAGGAGAGAGAGAGAGGGAGAGTAGGTGGGGAAATGGGGTGCATATGTGTGAAGGTGTGAAATTCTGTGCTTCTGCTTATGGGTAGGCAGGCAGGCACTTTCTTCAGGGTCTTAGCACCGTCTCTTCTTGAATATGAAGAAAGAAGATACAGTCCATGACCCTGTCCCATAAGGATAAGTTTCCAGTCAAAACTGCAAAAGGAGAAAATATTCTTAAAAAAAATTTTTTTCCCTTCATCTTGACCACATTCTTGTCTCCGAAACAAAAGAGCATCTGTGTGCCTATCGCTTTGTTTTGAAGAGTTCCTTTTAGGAGCTGCCACGTCACATGCACTATTTGATCACCATCAAAGCCCAAGTTTTCTAGTGCCAAGAGCCAAGTGTGCTGTGGTTTGATCTTTGAGAAGTATTTCTGGATAATAAAGATCAAGGGCCATAAATATGGAGGTGTATCTTGTTAACACTCTGTCTTCGTGCTGTTGGAATATCATAGTCATTTATAGTAGGGCTTTCCAGTGATGCACACAATGACATCAGTCCATAGTTCAAAAGTAATATTTTTAAGTGTAGTATATTGGAGTTGTACTCCCCATAGTCATAATCTACACTTGTGATATTTATTATAAATATAAATAAGTAATAAAATATCCCATGAAAAGCTTCAGGGTTCAAAGTAGAATCATTCCTTAATATAATCAACCAGGAAAAACACCATGAATAAAGCAAAATGAAAGTCAGCAGTATTAAAAACATGGCCCCCAAACCATATGCATGTTGTGCTTTAGGAATGAGCACACTCCCAGGTGAGATCAAATGAGCACTTCAAAGCATACAAAATGTATGAATAGAGAAGTTCTTCAGAGAAAAAGTGGTCTTCAGGTATCACTTCAACTTTCAGTGCTAGGAAATGTTTATATAGTTAGTATATTAACAATATTGTTCCTGCAACATGTTGCATATATTTTTTAAATATATGTGTGTCTTTTTGTAATCCAGAAATCCCTTTTAAAAAGGGCTTCAAAAATTCAATTAATAAATTTGCAGTTAGGACATATGGATGAAAGAAAACACTGTGAGTCTCTGACTCAACAGTGGTTCAACTGGAGATTATTCAAGTTACGATGGTGCAAAAGGAATACATATTAGGTTGAAACTTCTTCAAATTTTGATCTTTTTCCAGGTCATATGCTATGGTCTTACGAGGCTGTGCAGAAACAGAGAGGTCCCTATTCCCTGCCAGTTACACAAGAGAAAACCACTGACACTCCACAGTGTTCTGTGTTGTTAATCTGCAATGTTTGGTAGATTCACTGAATCTTAACTTAAAATATTGTCAACTTACAGTGGGTTCGTCAGGAGGTCACTCCACCATAAGTGAAGAAGCATCTTTTCCAGGAAGTAGAATTTTATAAATGACAAATCAATTGTATAGCTAGAATGTTCTCTGAAATCTCAACCATAGACTACAGGAAGGTTTCAGAGAAGGTGGAACCAGAGCCAGGTCTGACAAGACTGAGACAAGGGCAGAGGAGGCACTGACATGCAGGGATAGGTCTGAAGAGAAGGGCCTGGAAGAAGCCTTGGAATGTGGGAGGAGGCCATGGAAAGGCCAACCTCCCTGAGGCTGCCAGGGTCAGTATGCCTGCCAGGTCCCTGCAAGAAGACGCCAATGTAGATTCGTGGAGAGGGAGAGATGTGATGAAAAGCAGTGTTGTTAAGACTGACCTGGCACCAATATGCCAGCTGGGATCAGATTGCAGCAACGCAAATGCAGATAGGTTAAACTGTTGCACAAAAGAGCAATAAACCAGACATCAAATGGCAAGGGACTGGGAAGGGGTCACAGCAGTGGGTATGGAAGGAGGAAATATTACACAAGGTGTGCAGGAACCTGGAGACAGGATGCTGAGCTTTATCTTTAAGATCTGCATTGTTTTTCTTTTGGCTGGTGATGACAAAGCCTTTTAGCCTTAGGTCAAATGCTTAGGGATCAGGTAGAGGAATACTGTTTTGAAGGCTGTAATTTAGAACTGGGAGATCTCTCCTATAGCCTTCAAAATAAACCACTCAATTCTGCAAGTTTTTCCTTTCAATGACTGTGTCCTTTTTTAAAAGTTAGCATTTTAATGTAACCTTCTAATAAGAAGCTTGCCTTCATTACCCCCAAAGTATTTTCTTTGGGTATTTTTGAATCAGGATTTCAGAAAATATGTCCACGTTTTCCCCACCCATCTGCTTTAAATTAGAGAAATTGCATGAGCAATGTGGAGGCATATTTTAATTGAAGTATGCTTTCTAGACAGTGGAAAAACTTGATCTTGAGGTCCTTTATCTAGAAACTTCATAACTCTGAATCAATTCTAGTTGTTTAAGAATAAGCAGGAAAAAATGTATTAGAATAAGTTATATTCCATGTATAAAATGTCAAAATATACTCTATTGTCATGTATATGTAAAAAGAACAAATAAAAAAAGAAAAGAAAAAACACACATATATATGAGTATATATACATAAATTATATATATTGCTGAAAATGTAAAAGAAACATTAAAATATCCATGTACTTGAACACATCTACTTTATTCATAAGCAAAGACTTCAAGCTTCTCCTCAAAGTTCAGTTAGTCATATTTTAGACACTTTTCTAATAAGAATGTTTATGTAATTTTAGGCAGATAAAACAAATAGAAATACAACCAAATGGCAAGGGTAGACAACTCCCTATTTATTGATTCACTTACTAAACAACTCTTTCTTGATATTGATTTCTGAGAAAGGAGACAATTACAATGATGAATAAGAATCTATCCCATGTGAGAGTGAATTCCTGGATTTACATAGTCCCTTATTTATCTGTCAAGTCCTTTCACTTATGTGAATAGCTCCAACAACACTGTGAAGAAGTTAGGAGTCATTTTCACATTAAATCAGAAAATAACCAAAGAGCTTAGAAGATCTGTCTTTACCTGCATCTCATGAAGCCTAGGCTTCACCATTTCCTTGCTGACTCTTTTCTCCAATGAGAATGCTGTTAGCTACTTGTTAAGATATTGATGACATTCATAAATATACACTAAATTTCTACTCCATGTCAGGCCCAAAGGCTTTGGGATGGGTAGGATAAAATAATCAGAATCAATGTGCTCAAGGAACCCGCATGGGAAGAGAGTGAAAAAGCTAGTAAAGAGTCAGAGAAAAGTGATAAGTGATCTAACAGAAGGCCCAGTGTGTTCAGGTGCAGATTTCTGGGAATGTCTTTCCCCAGTCCATGCAAATCCAGCCATTCAACCTCAAATCCGACCTCCACTGTACAGCTCTTATATAGAACCTCACGTCACATGTATTTGACTTTCCCCTAATTTCTTGAACAACAAAACTCTACCAAATGTGAACCTTATCATACATGCTGTTTGTATTGCCAATTTTTAAATGTAGTTCTTAACTGCTTTACTAGAATTCTAATTTCCACTTAGGCAATGAAGAAGAGTTATGGGTTACTATATTCCAGATCTCATTTAAGTTAAAAGTCATTCTGAGTAAGGTCTAATAAGTAAGAGCACCTTAGTAAGAACAAGAAAACAAAAGACAGTCTAGTTACAAAGAAAAACCAGCTGTGCAGTTATCAGGAGGCACGTAATTGTGAAGTTTGATCTCTGATATTATGAATGACACAAAGCAGTAAAATTAGGTGCTTTCTGACACAAATGGAAGACAAAATAAATGTGTGAAAATAATGTTTCTAATGATTTGTTCCTTCGCTCTCATAAGTACCTTTCATTTTCTTAGAGATGTGGGTAGTTACTTATTGGTTATTGAAAGCTGCATTTCATATTTTTATGAAAGGGCAATAGAAAGAAAGTGGTAGAATTTTTAGTACATATTCAACTTCAGTGTACAGAAGACTAACTTGAGAAATGGGTTGGAATGTAGATTTCAGGGACCTAAAGATTTTAATTCTTCTCCAGTCTTAAGGGGGAAAAAACCTCTTTCATGGTAGTCTTTTGGCCAAGAATACAATGGGCCTCGCACTTCCCCTCGCGGGTCAGAGATGTATCGTCCAGAGTCACTCTATTCTAGGGCTCTCTTCCAGTTTCTGTTGATATAACTAAAAAATTTAGAATACCAAAGAAAGCAGGTCACAGAGAAAGTAACAACACAAGTCATCTGGGCTGCTGTCTGTCTACTGTGTTTTAAATGAGTGTGTGGTATCTGCAAACTATGAGTGTGGTTTTGCCTGGCTCAGTAGGGTACAAATCCACGTGGTGATCTCGCAATAATAAACCAATCCAGGTATAAAGTTGGTCATTATTTGACTGTGTCCTTAGTTCTCCCATAGTGAGTGTCTGGATGAGATTCAAGATATTAGTCACCTTTGACACATTAACACCAATTCTTTGCAAACCAGTATCTTCCCCACAAAAATCTCCTTGTTTCTGTCCCCAAAGAAAAGAAAATAAACCATCAGCATGCCTCATGGCCCGTGCATTTATTTTACATGGTTAAAAGGCTGGACACTTTTCATTAACCAACTTAAGAGAAAAAGGACCTCAACCATAACTACCTCTTGTTTCATTTAGATCAGAAATTTAAAAGTTGCAGAAGGGAATTGAACACTGGAGCAGACCCCAAACTGGCAAAGCTGTAGTGTGTCTGGAGACTGCTGAAACAGTTTAACTAAAAGTCAGAGACACAGTGCCACATTTCTTAATTTAGCATGGAGGAACTGATTCTGTAGGTTCTCAATGTTGACGATTAGTAGTGGTAGACAAGATAGCATTAAATTTTGCTTTTTAAATTCCAAGTGATTCCTCTTCTATAATTAGCTTTTTAAAAATCTGGTAAATAATTATTCTTTTGCAGATATTGAAAACATGTTATTTTCCCAAAGGTACATAAATGACTTTGACAGTTGAAACATGAAAACATATTTTTAGGCTTTACCATAGCATGTGATTTAATACTCTGGTCTAGTCAGGCATGGAGGGGACCTATGGGGACTTAGTCACCAACATCTGCAACTAATGAGCTCAGTGGTTAGGGTCTTTCCAAACTTCTTCTCCCTTACCTCCTTCTGTTAATTAGTCACCAAGTTTAGTCATTGTAACCCTTTCTTCTTTTGTGACTCCATTCCTTCAACATCAGCAGTGTCCAAATTTACAATAAATTCTTGGACATTTAACAAACATCTAATATTCTCATCATAGCACTATTTCTTGACACATGGATACCCTCTGCCTGAAATGTCTTCCTTCCTTGTTCATTTGCAAACATCATAATATGACTTCCTTCTTTGTCCATCCATAAATTTCATAGTCATTTCTCAATATTGTTAGTAGAAGGAAGGACAAGCATTCACCAAAAGATATTTGGTTAATATTAACTTCCTGAAACATCTTTGACCTGTCACCAAAGTATAGGTGCTAATGTCTGTAGTTAGGAATCTGCAAAACTCACTTAAAATTGTGTTACAAATCATGAACTATAGAGAACCTGAGGCTGTGCTTTTTAAAATTATTTCAAATACATCCTATAGCTTGTTGCAAGTCTTTGCATTGTTGAATGGCCATTTTAATTAAAAAGTTACTAAATTTTTCTTGTGATTAAAACCTATCCAATATGACATGACACAGACTTGGGGTCAAAGGCAATCAGTGACTTGTGCAAAAGATAAAAGTCTCTAAAGCCAGAGGAGAAATATACTTCATCATGGAAGGAGCTCTCTGTTCCTAGTTAGGAAAAATAAACAAACATTCTCATCATACCAAAGATTCCTGTGCACAAATCATCAGTAACCATCATGGACCTATTTCTGCAGCTGATGGTCCTGTCACATGGTAATATGCACAAGCTGTCACTGTTATACAACTGCTGAACCAGAAAGGCACATGCAACTGAAGGCTTTCCAGATTTCTATAGGCCAAGGATGACAATACCATACACACGACTCTCTAATGAACCTTAGTAAATGAACATCTGCTATATCTTCCCAATTCCCAGTAACTCCAAATACCCACCCTTCATAAGCCAAGAAGTTTAAGAAATGTTGGCATTTATATGAAAGAACACAGAGCTTTGTAACCAAGAAGTGTGACTAACTGTGGAAAATGCATTCAAGAAAAGAGAGAATTCACTCTGTGAATTCTAGTAGTCTAAAAAAATGCAGGTATGATGATGAAATCCAAAATAAAGCAGGATCCACAAGTAATAACTATAACAAAATTTTGGCACTGTACATTTCTCTTCTCATTTAAATTCTAGCAACCATGCAAAGGTGTTCTACTTTTTGTTCTTATTTCCAAAAGGAGAAACTGAGACCACGAGAGATTAATTTGACAAAGAACCACAAAGAGTAAGGATTATAAATTAAGTGACTGGTCCAGAGCCTATGTACCCTGAGAAATTTTAACATATAGCTTCCCAGAAGACAGAATTTAAAGAGATAATTGAGGTTCTGTTCTACATGGAGTAAGTGTAGAACAGAACTCATTATCAAAGAAAATGGGGCAAAGATTTCCATAAGTACCAGAAAAAGAACATTCTTTGTGTTCTCAATTGTGCCTAAAATGGCATGGTTTTAAAGAGTAGAAGAAAGGAGATCAATATCAAGTATTAACTGGGATTCTCTGGTACCTCAGTCATTAAGGCCAGGCTAGTAAATGACTTACTGCCTGGACTTCCCTTGTTTGTTTGGAGCTTTGTTTTTACTTTTCTATCAAATTGCTATGAAATATGCCTATAATGACAAAAAGATATTATGATAGAAAAATGATCTCCTAGTCTCTTGGAATATCTTTTATCCAGAATTAATTAGGAAAAAAACAGTATTTTTAGTGATATCTGAAATGGAAAGTGAGGGTATAAAATGGTGCATAATTCCTACCTGTACAATCTGAGGCTGATTTAGTCCTCAGTGTAGACTTTAAAGGAATATGAAGTTAACAAAGACCAAGGACAATGAGAGTGAGTTAAGTGGAGGTTGAAGAAATTACCAATAAATAAACTGCTGGTTTTTATTAGTCTCTAAGCAAATTCTTGTAAAGGTATATAAAAAATTAGTTAAAATTTTCTATGTGAATGACATGTATAGTTCATGGGATCTTACATTTTCCAAATTCCATAAAAGCCTGAAAATGTATTATAAATATGAGGCCTCCTTTTCATGTTGCTAACGAAGTCAAAATCAGTCTATTAAAAAATAGAGCCTTGATCTACAGGTGCTTCACTGAAGTATGTAAATATACAGGTCAAGATGGTATGTTCATAGTGTTCTTTGTAGGCTAAAGCATAGAACTTTTCCATGATAGGGAGAAAAAAAGTAGTACTTAGGAAATAAAGTATTTTAGCTGGGCACTTGTTACATACCTATAATCCCAGCAGATAGGGAGACTGAGGCAGGAGGATTGCAAGCTCAAGGCCAGCCTTGGCAGCTTAGTGAAGCCCTGAGCAACTTAGTGAGACCCTGTCTCAAAATAAAAATAAAAAGTGCTGGGGCTGAGTGCTGTGGCACATGCCTGTAATCCCAGAAGCTTGGGAGGCTGAAGCAGGATTGAGAATTCAAAGCTAGCTTCAGCAAAAAAGCAAGGTGCTAAGCAACTCAGTGAGACCCTCTCTCTAAGTAAAATACAAAAAAAAAAAAAAAAAAATAGGGCTGGGGAGGTGGCCAGTGGTTGAGTGCCCCTGAGTTCAGTCCCTGCTACCCACCCCCTGCCAAAAAAAGAGGGCTAGGGACATAGCTCAGTGGTAAAGTGTCCTGGGTTCAAACCCCAGTATCCAAAAAAGAAAATAGAGTATTTTAATTGTATAGTATAAACTAGAGGAAAGAAGAAGCCTAAAGGCAAATAAAGTATTGTGACTCTGGCATCTAAGGCTAAATATTGTACTCCATTTAGTGAATGTTTTTCACCAATACATGAATTAGTAATTTTAAAAGTGCTTTATGTATCTTGAAGATTTAAGCAACTAAGTAAACCTATTGTAGGAGAAAAGAAGTACATTATTTTGTGAATAAGCACATCTAACACCCAGATGTTGTTTTCTAAGTACCATTCTTAAGAAGGAATTTGGATTCCTGAAGAAATGACTGATTCAAGGATTGGATTAAGAGAAATGTAACAGGAGTCTAGAGCATCTTTGAGTACCAGAAAATAAGAATATTCTAAAATTCATAGTGACATGAATAAGGACCCAGGGGCCAATGTAGAGGGTCTCCCAAAGGTCAAAGGCAGATCAAAATAAATACTCAGGGTAAGGGATTATAAACTTATAGCATGAAACAAAATCTCTGGGTCCATCTGATAAAAATTAACAATTAAATAAATAAATAAGTGGAAAAGATGGAAAGCTCTTCCTTATAGAAGAATTTCAACTAAAAAATATAGAAGGGATGATGAGAATAAAAAATTGTCATTTGTCACGTGTTAGGCAAAAATGACCAGAGACTAAACTTTGTTGTTGAAATTATGATTTTTAAAAAAAAACCTGGTCATTTACATAGTCTCAAAGTATTTCTCCACCTGATTCTATTAATTACAGGAAGGAAATGAGCAACTTTACGGTAGAGAAACCTGACAGACCTCAACTGAAAATCTGAAGTTAACTTCATCAGTAATTAGACAACCTGACACCCTGTGCTTCCTGATATGAAGCTCTGAGAAAGGGACAGCTATTGTTAAAATGCACAACCCAAATTCAATCATGAGAACTATCAGAAAACCCAAAGTGAGCAATATTCTCCAAAATAACTGGTTATTGTTCTTCAACAGTGTCAAGATATTGCAGTCAAAGAAAAACTGTGAAACTGCCTCAGATCAGAGGAGAATAAATGCAATATGTGATTTTTGTTTGTATCCTGATCCAGATTAAGTTCATGGATGAAAAAAATTGATGCAATTTGAATAACAACTATAAATTAGTTAATAGTATCATATCACAATCATATCCTTTTTTGGTAACTTTAAAATGCTAACATTCAGAAAATTTTAAATGAGAATTAAATTTCCAAATTTTTCACTCAATTAATTTCAAAATAAAAAGTTTAAAAAGAAAATTTAAAATTTAAAGTCTCCTATGATATTGAGTGGTGACCTTTCTCAAGAGTAAATCTCAGGAACAACAACTAATATTTCTATCAGAAATGATTTCAGCTCTATTATCTCACTTGACCTTTATTTCCATTTTCAAAATATTTTAAGTGAGTTGCCACTGTTAGAAAATGTCAGAGCAGAAGTGATTCTCAAATACAAGATTTTTTGAATCCATAACTAAAGTAATATTTAACAAATCAGCTGTTTCCCTAGTTTTATATTTCTACAAGAACTTTATGCCAATAGGAAAAGAGGAGTTAACAATGGTGGTGCCATGGTTTGTTCAAGCAATTTGGGGCAATTAAAATGGAATATTCAGGTCATGGTTCTGGAGGTTCACAAAGGGACCAACATAATGACCAAAGCAGTACAATGGGCATTCAACGTGCAACTGAATAAAGAAAGTGAGCCAGGTAAACACCACGACTAACAAGAATGAGAAAGAACATGGGAAGAAAAAGATCATAAGAAAGTTTGGTTTTTAAAAGAAACTAATATGATAACCTTCCAAGTGATAAAGAAATAAAGCAAAGAAACAAAAAAAAAAAAAAAAAAGAAAGAAAGAAAGGAAAAATAGTGGTTAGAGAAAGGGTAGAAGTAAGACATTAAACTTGAAAGAGGAAAGGGCCTATTACTTTAAATTAGAATGAAAGTAAATGAGCTGTAGATGTGGGCCCTAACTCCCAGCTGTCACCTGCTCAGTGCAGATTCAAATTCATTAGAATTCAGAACATGAAGCAGCTGAAACTCTCATAGAGGAACTTGAAGCTAATTTGATGAGGTGGCACAACAGATACCCAGAGGAGTCAGAGGTTCTTATCACAGGCCTTGGCCTCCTGGTCCACAGGGTGCTCTGTCCAGGGAAACAAGTGTCCAACTCAGGACAAAAGCTTAGATGAAAAACACCAATTCTAAGACCCCCAGCAGGTGCCTAATTTTTACCAAACCACTTTAGGACCCCTGCTCAATATTCTCCTCCCCACAGCTTGGTTTCCACACAGCCTTGTGGTTGTGAACAGTCCCAGAGGTCCTGGTGATTTCTCGACAACATTTGTTCTAAAATAGAGCCAGGATGATTTATTAATAAAAACAAGTGAACAAGTCACAGAATAGTAAGTGGCAATTAATAGCAAAAGAAACTGGTTTCCATTACTTATTTTTGTAATCCTAATTTCTGAAATTGATGTTTAAAGTCAAATAAAAATTAGTAGAGGAAATGAGAGAGAACAAAACTTATTTTTGCAGGGCTCATTTTAAGTGGAAGAATTTACCATACTCACCATCAATGAACTAACAAACAATTATAGTCTAAAACCAGTCATTAATTATGAAAAATTATCAACTAAAGTTAGTCTAAGAAAGCTTTATTTTTATGTGATAAATTGCAAGACATTTAATATCATACCTAATTTGGTAAAAACTTTAGAGATGAAGAAGTAAGATAATAAGATAATTGATCAACCTAGAATACTAAATTTTGCTTTAACCCTTATAAAGATGTTTCACAGGTGAAAAGCAAGAGTCACTCTCACTTGCATAACTGAAAAGTATTAAACTAAACAAATCTATTAATAAAAGGTGAAGTGGAGTTTGCAAAAAGAAGAACTTGCATGGGCCTGAATAAATATTTAAAAATCTGAGATTCTTAAAATTACATTTGGTAGTCTTTATGGGAAAAATTCACTAATAACTGACACAATTATGGAGGAGGCTTTTATAATGTCTTGCCTTGCAAACTGTTTCAGGAAAAACAAAACAGAAACAAGTGCAGTGGCACATGCTTGTGATCCCACACCTTGCCCAGCAGTTTTGGAGGCTGAGGCAGGAGGATCTCAAGTTCAAAGTCAGCCTCTGCAACTTAACAAGGCCCTAAGCAATTTAGTAAGACCCTGTCTCAAAATAAAAAATAAAAAGGGCTGGGGATATGGCTCAGTGGTTAAGTGGTTCAATCCTCAGTACCATAAGAAAAAAAGAAAGAAAACTTTTTCAAATAAGCTGTCAAACAGTTAATAGTGATTTACCACAAACTAAAAGTGCTACATTCATAGACCAGCAAGAATTTACAGCATCATTCTAAAGAAACTAGGGCTGCCAGATCAATAACTTCTCTAAAGCCCCAAACAAATGTTCTGTGGTTGGATTGCTTACAGCTCTTAATGGTCAAAATACAGTGGTGTTTTCCTGCCTCTAATTGAAATTAATTATAGCACAAAATTCAGTGTCTCAGAAAGGGGGCAAGTAGGCTACATCCCAAAGAGACGTCTGTGGAAATTTAACCAGAGGATACCAGAAAATTGCAAGATAAAGAAACCAGTGACTGAAGAAAAAGCATTTAATATCTTTATTCCAAACCAACACTCAGATTTAAGGAAAATATTTAACATGATCCTTGGGATTAGTCTACTGAAAACCTTCATTGCCTACCCACAAGTCTATAAAGACAGTCTGGTCACAATTTATGGGTCAATATTGGAATCAGGAACCAATCTCCAATTTCTTAAGCAGTCACTAGATCCATACACTGACAATCTTGACAAACTACATCACCAACTGTAATTCAAGCACATCCTAGACTAATATAAACTATCACCAGACATTTCATCACATCCATTCACATCCATACTAACATGATGACATATGTATTTATTTGTTCTCTCTCTGTCCAGTTCCCCTCCACTCCTGTCCCCTCAGGCCCATGGTATTATGACCTTTACATATCACATACTCTTTCTGAATCATGTTAGCATTTCACACTAATAATGCAGTTCGTAAATGATATCATACACTAATTGCTTGGCATTTCCACAAAATAGTTCAATAGAATTTTATTGTACTTAATGACTATTTCTAAGAGATTGAAAAAATCTTTTTATCACATTGAATTAAACAGGCCAGGTGCAGTGGTGCATGCCTGTAATCCCAGTGGCTCAGGAGGCTGAGACAGGAGTTCAAAGCCAGTCTCAGCAATGGCAAGGTACTAAGCAACTCAGTGAGGCCCTGTCTCTAAATAAAATACAAAATAGGTTGGGGAGGTAGTCACTGGTTGAGTGCCCCTGAATTCAATTCACAGTATCAAAAAACAAACAAACAAAAAACCCCCAGAAAACAGCAGTAAGAAATATGCCACTAGTATTAATGCTATATGCGTGGTCAGAGTGTTATATACTGAACACATAAATACTAACCCTCAGGAGTCACTAGATTCCTAATCTCACTTGGAAGTACATCTCAGAAGCAAAGCCCCAGATATGATACCTTTGAGCCATGAGCAAATGCCTGAGAAAGTCTAAGCATTAAGTATTCTCTCTTTTGAGAGACACGAGTAACCCCATGTTTCTTCAACAGCATCCTATACTTTTGAAAACTGCCTGCAAAGGTATGTGGAGCAGCATGCTCTTGCAGAGGCAGCTCAGAAGCACAAACGCTCACCCTGCTCCCAATAAACAGTGTTTCTCACACAGCTGACCCATGTGCTGCACACTCAACTTGCTGTATCTGTCCTGTTTGAAAAAAAAGTCCTTCCAAATCTGCAAGCTGAAGTCCCAGCTCACATCAGGGAGCTAAGGATACTTAGCTGGAATGTTCCTCAAATTGAACAACCAAGGATAAGACCGCAAACAGAGAGACAATAAAACCACTGCACAGAAAGAAACCTGGCTATCCCTCATATTGACACAGCAGTCACCATGAGCTCAGAGTCCTTCCTCCTCCAGGCTCACTCGCCCCTCAACCATTATTTAACTGGTCAAGTCTAAAGAACGTTTTTGTTTTTTGTTTTTTGTTTTTGTTTTTTTGTTTTTTTGCTTTCTGCATGAAATCTCCTAAGAGTTAAATACCCTCAGGTTTACATATTTCTTTGTTTTCCACACAATGAAAAACATAAAATAAGAGAACAACATATGATTATTGAGTGGTTTGAAGACTGACTGAATTGAATGAAAATCTACAGCCCATTGAGAATATTTATATTTATATTAAAGGTATTCAATATAATAATAATATTTTTTTAAATGTCCAAGGAATTACTTAACAATATAACCCAAACAGAAAATATTATGCTACATCTTGATATCATAATAGTATGTTTTTCAGCTGAGTTTAGTAAAAATGCTTTTAAAGATATTACTTGAGCCTATGACTTAGGCATGCAATAAATTTTGTATACTCTGCTTTCTATAAAAAAAGATAAAGAAATTAGCTATAGGTTTACTTGCTCTTTTTAAATATTATACATCTTATCTTGTAAATATGTACAATTATGTGTCCAATAAAAATAATTATTAAAAAGTATACATCTTTAGAAATACAAAATAAAGCTATTAGTTTATTAACTATATTGTGTATAATCAGATATATCTTTCCTGAAAGTTAATTGCTTTAAAACTGCTCCATTCTTAGGAATAAATTCTACATCTATGAATTTTATGAATTGAGAGTAAGAAATTATGCACAGTGTGCACTTATTTAAACTAATATATTTTCATGAAAAAAATACAAAAATAATCCTTCTTATAGTAAAAGAATTCCATCCTATGAATACAGTTAATTTAAATACATACTCAAGAGTCACAATTTTATGGTCAAATTACATTTGAAAATTAATAGCAAAAATATTAATCTACTACATGTATAGATTTACTAATCCTAATATAATAATAAAATTTAACATTGGTATATGTAATGTGTATTACTTAGTGGAATAATGCCCAATTATTTTATTTCCTCTCAAACAATAATAGATTTAACCAAAAAACAAAAACAAAAATTTAAATTTAGTAAGATTGTACTGGACAATGGTATAAAAATTAAAGAAATAACTATATTTTTCAAACAAATAAACAAAACTTTAAAGTTTGTCACCATTAAGCTAACTGCCCTGGAAAACAGGCAGTTTTCCTGCTCCCTTGTTTAGAAAACTAGGGAACTCATTTAGTTAAAAGAGAAAAGAAAGGAAAGAAGAAAGTGAGAAAAATAAAAGAAAAAAAAAGGTGATATCTAGACATAGGATTTAGGTAAAAACCAGATTTCATTTGTTCAGTTGGGCTTCTGGGATAGAGTATGGGAACTCTCAGGAGCACAGAAAATCATATGAGTGACTCTTTGCTCTACTTGCCAAAGGTGGTACATAACCAGTTAACTGCCCTAGTTGCAGTTGCAGGGCAGAATGAGCCATTTGTTATAGGTACTGGATGTCTTAAGAGAATACTGAACTTTAACTGTCTCAGGGACCACAGGTGAGAAAGGCTTTAAGGAAATGGCCAGTTACCAAAAACCAAGAACCTGGTCTGCTTGATTCTGACTATGTGTCCTGGAGTAGATCACCTAAATCACTTTGGACTCACCTTCCATGTTGGAAGACTTGAAGTGAGATGGTAACAGCCATCTACTAAGTAAGCTTTTGTCCTGAAATCCATAAGTTAACTCCAAGGGAAATGTGTCACGCAACTTTTAATTTGGTGTGCAGTTCTTGTGTAGGTCTAACATAGACAATGACATGAAAGATTATCCAAAAGATTTTTAAAATTTTTAATCCTATAATTTTGACCTTCCATTTAATCTCAATGTTTAATAAGTGATTAGAAAAAGAGAGGTCACATATTTGAATTCTGCCTCCTTCCCTCCCCCTTGCAAAGGTATTAAGACCAAAATTCATCAAAAAAGAGAAAACAGGGCTTCCTTTTCACTCATGGAAAACATCAACTTGGCTTCAGTTTGCTAGGCAACAGTTTTATCCATACAGCACCTTTTGTACCCATGGTGAATGAGAGCAGAATGGTAGCAGTAATTCAAACATATATACCCCAGAAAAACAAGAACCTCACAAATTCAAGAAGGAGAAAGGAGAAAAGAATGTAAGAAAAAATCATGTAAGTGATTCCAAAGCAATTTCACCTCAAATCTGAAAACATCATAAAGGTTGTTGAAAAGGCCCTGGCTGACTAGCTTCACTCCTGCTGAAGGGGCACTGTCTTTGGCCTGACCCAGACTGTACCAGGGCAACGCAAGTGCAGGGGGCCAAAGGAAGGGCAGGAAGTACTCATGTCATTCAGCATTATGCACAGTGAAGTTAAGCATGTGGCATTTCTTACTGCAGAGAAGAGAATCTATGCATTTAGTGCTTTAATCATAGCATCTAATTGAACACAAGAAATGTCAGTTATATTGGATAGGAATCTCTGTAAACTATTTCATTAGAAATGTGGCTGTCATCAGAAAACCAGTAATTTCTCAAAGGAACTATTCCTAGTATGTCTTCAAGTTATATTTGCTCACTGTATTAACAGAGCCAAGGTTTTCACTGCTTTTTTTTTACTGCATAGTCAATATATAGTTCAGAAAGCTAGAGGCTCTTCTCTCCCATGAATCATAAACAGCAGTTGTCATCTAAGAATAGATATTGTTTGCATTTGTTACTGAAACAGAAGAAAGCATTCCAATTTTCCAGATGATTTTATAAAATAGTCTTTCAGTTTCTCAATGGGGATGCTCTTGGCATTTGGGGAGGAAAAATTCTTGGTAGTGAGGGATCATCACACACATTGCATGGCAGAGGGTATTCTGACTTCTGAACATGAAATGCCAGTAGCTTTGCACACTCAGTGTGATGACCCTAAATGCCCTAGACACTTCCAGGTCCTTTCTTGTGAGTTGAATCACCGATCTCTCCAAACCCACAAGCTGATGAAAACTAGCCCATTGGAACATAACATTTATGAAGGGAAGGTCCTGCTACATTTTACACTGTTATCTACACACCTCCTAGATCCTCATGCAATAAAATCCAAACATCCATTTTTCAGACCCCTGACAAAGGCATTCACATAGTCATGTTCATATCAAAATTGCTTGAAAGGAACACAATGCCATTTGGCAACACAGACTGTCAATTTTGGAACAGTGTTAAACCATAACTACACCTAGAAGTGAGGCATCCCCAAAAAAGCTCATGTGGAAGGCAATGAAAGAAAGTTGAGATGTGAAATAATTGAATTATGAGACTCTTAACCTATTTTGTGAATTAATCCCCTGATAGGTATCAACTGAGTGGTATCTGTAGGCAGGTGGGGTGTGGCTAGAGGAGGTGGGATCCTGGGGGGAGTAAGAGTGGAGGACGCTCCCCCTGACCCCCCACTTCCTGGTGCAATATCTTGAGTCACTTTCCTCTGCCACATACTTCTGTTCTGATATTCTTTCTCACCTCCAGCCCTGAGGAATGGAGATGGCACAATACGAACTGAGAACTCCAGAATTGTGAGCCCCCAAATATACTTTTCCTCCTCTAATTGTTCTTGTCAGGTCTTTTAGTCACAGCAAGAAAAAACAAAAGCTGACTGAAACAGTGTCTACTCCAGCTCCTACTCCACAGAAAAATTAAGTGATTTGCTGAGTTCATAGATGCCAAGTGATATCACAAGTAACATTAGAATCCACATCCTCCTAGCTCTTTCCCTACGCCCTGCTCACTCCTCTCCAACTACAAAATGTAAAGAAAAAGTTTCTAAGATATTTCTCAAGCAAAATTTTAAATATAAAATTTTATCTCTGGTGAACCAGAAGGTAGAAGACATTCTTAGCCCCAAAAGGCATTTCTACTGACACCTTTGACTTTAAAAATATTTTCATGCACCACTAAGAACTAAGTTCTAGAAAAGTTAATACATACCTATTAAGAAGCTAATTTTTAAAAAATTCAGGTTTTTTTAAATGGAAAAAAAGGTTTCAAGTCTTTTCTAGTGAACCTGGATGCTTTGTTTTCAAACAGGATACTTAAAGGAAATATATCTACCAACCACAAACCAAATACTACAGTAAAAGATCCCACACAAAATGAACAAAGGCTAGTCAATGCAAGATTATGCATTTAAAATAATAAAATACAATTGTTATGTATCTTAAACACATTTATTATATCCTCTGGAGAGGGGTCTCTAGTATATTACTTCCATTTTTACCAAAAATTTTTTTAATCATCAGTTTTATTATTGAATGAAATGGATGACCAGTCTCCTATCTACATGTGCATTTCAAAATAAATATTTTGATTAATAAAATATTGAGTATAGTTTTATATAATTTCTTAATTCCTAATTTTACAGATGTTTAGGCATCTGGACTATTGTCATTAAAATGTTGCTAATTTAATGCAACTTAGAAACTCAGGGCGCAGGGTTACACATAAAGAATGTTTTTATTTGGAAGTTCTAGAATAAAGCGCAGAATCTAACTAGTCAATGTCCTTCTACAAATAAACTAATTGACTTTTGTGGGACTTAACCACCTATACTGTGAATAGGCAACATAGAAAAATAAGGGGAAGCAGCTACACAGAATGAAAGTCACACTAACACTGCCCAACCTTCTGCAGGAAATTCAAATCTTTAGTCAATACAATGTCAGCATGTACTTTAAACCCCTCTGAAGTACTAGGTGTATCCTTACACTGCTTCATAATTTCCAAGTGCCACTTTTGAATAATAAATGGTCCTTAGACTCTAGTGCACATCAGAATCATCTGAAGGCTTTGTTAAAGTGAAAATGCTGGTCCCAGGTAGGGCTCAGCAATTTGCATTTTTGGGTGAAACCAGTGTTGCTAATCATGGTGCCACACTTGAGATCTGCTATCTTAAAGAATTATTTAATGCATTTTTTACTAGTATCAATAATCATAAATACATTTTTCATTTTTACAGTGTTCAAGATACACACACAATGGAAATTTAAAAATAACGAAACTCTTCTTCTACATATAATGAATCCTGATTTGTTTTCTATTCTATTCCATCTTATTCTATTCCCTTACGTTAAAAAGTGAAATATTGGTCACAAACAACTGATTTGATTTTATAATCATTGACAGATCAAGACCTACAGTTTGAAAAATACTGCTTAGGATTCTCTCTGTTCATCATTCAACTTAACGATACTAATCGTTGACTTGTATTTCTGTTTTTCAGGTACCAGACACCCATCCAGTTTTTTTCCATGCACTGCTCACTTCATAAATTAAAGATGCGTAACAATAGCATAGAGTAGGTATTTACAGAGAGGAAAATTATGGTTCACATTTATTAGAGTGTCTTACCCAAGGTCTCAAAACTGAAGCACATCAGAGCCAGGTTGGAACTTGGATCTAATTAAGAAGTGTAATAGAAATTTTGCTCCCTTGAATCTTAAGGCCTATCTGGGATCTGTGAGGATTAAATGGGACAACCCATGACAAGTGCTAGACATAACTAGCACAAAGTAGGGTTTCAATAATTGTTATCTACTGTCTATTATTAGAGATTGAATTCTTAAGCACCAATTCATATGTTGCCTCCTTCCCCTTTATCTTCCCTTTCCAGTTGCTATTGCTAAAGAAATTCTTTCCGGTGCTACTTTATTTTTCCCAAGCTGGGTCTCTATTTCATTTTGAGACCAGGGTCCTAACTATATGTCAAACTCATGAAACACACAGACTATGATTCTGAAATTCATAATTGTAAAACACTGAGAGGGAGGAGAGCTAGTACAAATGATAGGAACTTGGAATTCACATAGATTAAGCTTCGATTCCCAAGCCTATATCGTTTACTCAACTGTATTATCTCTTTACCTCTGTAAGCCTAATACATCACCGTAGAGTAAATATAATAATACTTAAATTAGATATAATAAAGATTACTTTTAGAATTATTAATTCTAATTTCTTCTATAATTAGAAATAATATATGCAAAGACATTTCACGGAGTTCTTGATACATATTGGGTACTTAATTCAATAGAATGACCATCATTATGAGAGTCTATGAGACTTGAAGAAAGACAAAGAATTCAAGGCAAAATAAAAGCTGTTTCCCCATCTATGGAGAACTTTAAAAATTATTTTTGTTTTCTGAAGTCTCAATTTGACAAGCAGAAGATGGCCCCAATTGCAATTCTATAAGCCTTAAATTATTGACATACTTTATTTTTAAGAAAAAGAAAAATTTTCTCTTCCATTTCTCAGAGATATTCCCAACAGAATTCTACTATACATTGGTGATACACATGTTGAAAAGAAACTCCCATGTTTGGCCTTAAGTATCTACTTTCAAAATTAATAAAACATGGTTTTTCTTCTATAGTTTTAAAGTTATGCAATATTTGGTGATAAGGTCAAACAGGGAGAATAAAAATGGTACCGAGAATGTTTCAAGGTGTCATATAAATGACCTGGAAAAAATTACTGGCTCTAGAAAACTAAAGTAAAACTACACAATAGAATTTTTTTTTAAAAATGTTTTTTAGATGTTGTTACACCTTTATTTTATTCATTTATTTATATGTGGTGCTGAGAATCAAACCCAGTGCCTCACGCATGCTACACAAGCGCTCTACCACTGAGTCACAACCCCAGACCACAATAGAAATTTATAAATATTTAACCTAATATTGACACACGGTCAAAAAGTACTTAGGACATTTAATCTATTTCCATAGTGGAAAGTTAGCTTAATTAAATGGTCTATGTATCATATGTGCATTAAAGTAAGTATAAAAGTATGCAAACCATATCTTAAGAAAATCTTGACCAGAGTGAGGTTGAGTATCAGGTCTAATTCTCAGCTCTCTTCTTTTAATGAAATAGATACTAGTTAATCAGAAGAGACTGTTTAAAATTTCTGACCATAAAAACCAAGATGAAATTATAATGTAAATCCTCATATAAAGAATATTAAAATATATAATAAGTGCAAAGATATGTTCCATGCAGCCCTTTTTTTTTATATTAAGAAAAAGAGACTGTCATATTAAAGCATAGTGCAATGAAGACATTTTAATGCAAAGGTATTATAATGTCAGCAAAGGAGGTACATTTTTGGTTACAGGATTTGATGAAGTAATTTGTACTTAAGATCCCTGACCAGAACCTGACACACAAGTATGAGGCCTTCTTGATTGAAATATTATCCTTGTGCCAAACTGCAAGTGTGCAAGTAACGAAGGTAACAATGCTCTGACGATGCAATAAGCCCATTTGTATTTTGGATCAAATGGAGTGTGATCCCCTTTCTACCTATTAGGCAGTAGAAATAATTGTACACAAAGAATTTTTTTTTCAGGAAAGAACTTTGTTTCCTTCAGTGCTCAAATGAAATGAAAAAAATTAATATAACAAAGAATCAGTAACAAGAAAGAGGGTGTTTCTCTAAATTTCTTCCTCTACATACATCTCCACATTGTCCCTTAATTAGACCTGCTGTCTTTCAAACACTAGTATTCAAGATAATTATTAAATAGCAACAACTAGCATTTCAATGTTTGATTAATTAAGACTATTGCCCATCCCATAAGTAGTATAACTAATTTTATCCTTATCAACAGTATTCATAGCAAAATCCAGGACCTCCCACTAGGATTTGATCACAGATTTTTTTGTGTAATATTAAAAATTGTGGGAAATGTTTATCTATTGTAACTGTTTCTGTTATCTTTCAACTCAAGTGCATTTTGTGATTTCCAAGAGGAAAAGATGATTCCACAGTAGTTTTTATTTTGTTTTGCGTGACTATTAAAACACATAATATTTCATCTATTGTAGAAATTAAATAGGGATGTGTGGGCTGGTCTAGAAAGTGAATTGTATTTTCTAGCATTGTTACATTTGGAAAATGAATTTGGAGTCCAAATAAACATTTTTCAAATGGTCTGCTGGGATATAATATCTGCATGAATTGGAATCCACCAGTGCTTCATTCATTCATGACTTTGCTTAAAAATGTGTTAAGGAAACATTACCTACTGGGTTTCAAATACTGGTCTGGGCACTTGAATACAGGTGACTTCCTCTCCATCAATATACCCTCTGAGGAGGTCAAACTTAGTTGGGAAGTGGGAAGGGATGCTTAACAATTATTAAAATACAGTCATGTTTCACATAACAATTCAGTCTATGGCAGATGGCATAAAGGATAGTTATGATTTTAACACAGTCTGTGTGTGTTGTAAGTTTCACCATCTAGACTCATGTACACTCTACGATGTTTACACAACAGTGAAATCACAAAATGAAATGTTTCTCAGAATAGGTACCCGTCCTTTAGTGATGCATGACTGTCATTATTCAAAGTATGATCAAAACATATGGAAGCAGACAAGACAAAATCATGAATTCTTCCTGCATTGGATTGGGTAAAATTTCCCAAGGAAAGTTCCATTCCAAGTGTGCCACCAAGGATCAAAAGGGACTTTCCAATCAAGATGGCATTTCAGAAGAATTAATCCATGAAAAAGACAAATGTGAACAGTGAGGAGTCCCCATATAGGAAGAGAAAACTAAAAAGGAAGGACTTGGAAGAGCTTTATAGAACATTCTAAAGGGTTTAGAGTTGATATTTTAAGTCATTAGGATCCAACAAAGGTTTTTGAATAAAGGATTACACAATCAGATCTGAACTTTACAGAGTCATTACATCAGTGCCGCAGTAAAGTATAGATGCTGCTTAAAAAACACACACATAGACAATAGCCTCTGAATATTCTTTGACTCTTCATCACAGTAATCCTTCCATTTCCAAATGTGCTTGTACTTAGCTGCTGCAACCAGCAAAGCCTTGTAAACTTTCAGTTTATAGAGCAAAGACAGATGGGTTACCATTGTAAGACTCAGTGCGAGGCCCTGGCTCCTCACATGAAGAGCATTAACTTCCTGGCTGAGCTGACCATTTACAATTTTATTTTTAAATATCTTTCTCCATCTGGGAGAAATCTTAATCCTTTAGACATGGCTTTAAGAGTAAACAGGCATCTCTTCATTGACAATCTCTTCAGTATTTTTCTTCCATGCAATGTGATCTGTGTAGAATGGATGCCTGGGGTTCTGGTTATTATCATCAACCTCCTCCAAACCCACGTGTGACCAACTGAGCAACTGTCCTTTTCTACCGGGCTTCAGGCTCAGGCTCCACTCATCTCCCCCATCTTACTTTTCCAAAGCATTCACCTTTACCAGATATCAAAACATGGCAGAAAGAAGGAATCGGCATAAGCTAAACTCCTGGGAAATTCATTGTTCACTGCTGTCCTGAAAATAACAAATGAAAATAATCACAGGTAAACAAGATGTTGCAGCGCTGCTCACACCAAGAACAGGAAGCAAAGGCATGTCCTGAACTTCACAGCAAGGCTGCTGCTTTCAGCACTAGAAAGACCAGCCTGACATGAACAGCCAGAAAGAAAACACTCTTCAGTGGGCCAGTAGGTCACAGTGTGACTCTTAAGGGCACTGTTGGTAAACACTACTTGGCTAGGGCAGCAAAGTAATCAGACTCAAACTACTCAACTACTCATTACCACCTGCTGCACATTCCACACCCTGCCAGCCCCAACCCCCACCCTTCACCCTGCAGAGTCCATGATCATACAAGAAGTAAAACCATGATCCATGAAAGCTCCCAGAGCGCTGCCATTACTATCACAAGCAAGAGATGAAGGGATTTCCCAGAGGATTTCAGTCAAAATCCTTTACACCAAAATCTATGTTCAAATTTTCAGTCAAAAATTTTTACACCAAAATCTATGTTCTAGTTTAGAAAGATGCATTGCTACTTATTCTACAGTGGATTTTTACTTTTTCTTAGAAACTTAATTTTGTCCCACTTACTGTTAGGTTTGCATTTTCAAAATAGTTCAGACTCACAGTATGCAGAACCCAAGAGTATTACAAAGAAAGCGTACTCATCTCAAATCCAAACCCCTAAGATGAAGTAATAAAACCAGGTATAGTAATATGATTGAAGGTCAAGGACAGTCAGTTTCACATGCAGAAAAAAAAAAAAAAAATGATTTACTAGAAAACATTCTCCTCCTAGTACCATACTGGTTATATACCCCAGATCTAAAAACTCACAGTTTATCCCTTATTCCCACTGAAAGTTCTTCCAGCAAGAACATCCCTCCTCTGTGTGGGAGGAGGATGTTATTTATTTTAGAGTTTTGTCAATATCTCAGTCCTCTAAGAAGTCTAAGGTGAATCTCTGACAACTCAGTATTGGCTCTAGAGAGAACAGACTTTCAGACTTGCTACCTGAAGGTCAGGCAGTCAGGGGAGATGAAAAGAGGTGTTTTATTATTAGGCTTTCTTAGGAGTTGAAATATTCCTAGAGAAGAGGAAGTATTAAGAAATTTAAGAGGGAGAACAAGATCTTAACAAGTTTTATAATGCAGCTTTATACTTGTTTTCTGGCTTTTTCTACTACATTAATTCTGTGTGTTCTATGTTTTATGATGCCCAGTTCAATATCAATGTGCCCTTAAGGGCTAGTTTTGAGTTCTAATTAGAATCAGGGAACAGAATGTATTGAATCTGCCTGTCCATCTTTTCAGTAATTGAGTAACTCTCTTAAACTCTACTGCAAACATCTCTGAATTTCAATTAATTTGTTTTACTAGTAGACACAGCAACACATATTGTTTTACTTAGAGAGCCAAACCCTTTACAATTTCTATATTTCAAATGTCTTGCTTTATTTATTTCCTTTTTTTAGAATGAGATGAAATGATGTCTTGAAGATTTAAAAAAGAATAACAAAATAAAATACAATGGAAACAAATTGCTTGGAGATGATATTTAATTCAAATGAACTGAAATAGATACAGACCACCAGGGAACCTGGGATTCTTAGTACTAGTTGATACTGAAAACCTAGTATCTCTAAGGAATTCAGAGTAACATAATCCCCCTTCTATTTGGGAACTTATAAAAGAAATTCAATCTAAAATATTTTTTTAAAAACTGAGAACATATTACATGTTTATCCTTGAGAGTGGATGGATACGTCCTTGGAATATTTCTTAAAAAAAAAAATTCTAACAAAAAGTCGTTTGAGTGGCTTAAAATACACCAAAAATTCTCTAAGGTTCTATGCTGAAAAAAAGATATTTATTGAAACCTACTTCTGTACAGCTGTTATCTAAGAAACTTATAAAACGCTAGCAGAAATAGACAAGGGGGAAGGGGAGGATGGGTAGTAAGAGAGGGAACGGAACTGCACAGAGTTTATATTAACTCCATCTATTTTGTAAGCCAGAAACACATATTGCCAGCTTGCCGCTTCCCCCGCCTGCCTCACACACACGCACTCACACACTCACTGCACCAGCACTGAATCCCCGGGATCCCGCCCCGCTCCCAGCCGCCCCTTCCCCTGCCGCCTGCAGCTGCGTCCCACCCTCCCGCAGGGCTTGGCGCACTCCCCCGCGAACTCGTCACCTACCCTCTTGGGAGCGCAAGACAAACTCGGGACGATGGCTGCTCCGATGGACAAGCCTCCCAGGACTAGCCGAAAGAAAAGGAAAAGAAAGAAGTGGGTGGCGAGGTTCCCTTACTTCCCACAACAAGGGGAAGTGTGGAGCCCCATTCACTCGGTAGCTCCGCAGCCTTGGTTTCGTAGGAAATGCGCGGCGGCTGAAAGAGCTGCAGCTGCGGTGGAAAGTTGGAGGGGTTTCCCCCAGCCGGCGGTGACTCGCTCCTCTCCGGTCCCCGCCGCAGCCTTGACAGCTCCCCTCGCCTCCCAGACCCTCCTGAGCCTGGTTGGTTTTCACCCGGAGCTGGGCTGAGTTGCCACATGCACTTGAGAAATCCTAGCAGTTGCGCAAAGAGTCGTCCCAGAAGTTAGAAAGAGTGATTGTGTGCGAATGTGTAAATATACAGTACAAGAGGCTGGAACAACTGAGTGGGGCCAGCCCTCAGACGCAGCCCGGGGTTTCAGATTTCATTTGGCAACTGGCAGCTTCAGAAGACTCGAGCCGCCGCCTTACTACTGGGGAGGCTGGCAGGAGCCCCTCCCTCCCACCGCCTGGGTTATCTCGGAGCCTGAGCGACACTGCCGGGCGCCCAGCTCTCACCACGACCAGACAGCACCCGCCCTGCCTTGGTCCCTCTGCAGCTGGCATTGCTCATTTTATTTCATGTGTAACATGGATACGTGTTGGTCACAGATAGGAGGCTGTGGATGCCGGTCTCCTGTCCTCAGGCGCTTTGTGTTTCTTTGCCAAACCCCACACACCGGTTTAATTTGCTTCCATCAACACTGTCTCTGTAAAACCGATTTCTCCAATTTAAACCCTTATTCTTAAAATTGTGTATTTAAATGAATGTCCTCTAGTTAGGTCCTTAGAGAAATTTTAAATATGATTTTCTTATCGTGGCTTTAGAGTTCTCAGAATTACACCGCATACAAGAGGACACAGTAATACACCCTTCCCAATGTTCCCCCTCTTCCCACCATCACCAGAGAGTCTATTTCAAACTGAGATCTTATAGTTCTGATTATTTGGCATACCAATCAAATTATTTCAAAAGTTTTCAAAGGTTTTATAAAGGTCTGTTTGGGGGCTATTTAAAAATCATAATACTTAAGACCCAAGAGTCTCCTCTTTAAGGATGTCCAGGCATTGGGAAGAAGAGCACACACTCAGATTTAGAAACACCACAAATAAAAATCTCAGTGGACACTGATACATTTTCCTCTTTATCTTCTGTCTCTGATTTCTTGGAAAAACCAATCTGCCATATCCCAGGCTGAGATCCTGCTAGAAAAATTGATTTTCTGGCAGGAGATTTCTCAGCCCTTAAATGAATCAAATTAAGTTCTATGGGGGAAAACAACCTATTTTGGCATTTACTTTTTAAAAATGTGTGGAAATTCTAGCCAGAAGCAATATACCCTATTTTATAATTTGTGGAAATAAATGACCTTCATCAACTCATATGGCTTTACATGTTCCAACGGCTCCCTGGCAGGTGAAAGCCGGTGGGCAGTTTTAGATGAAAACTGGAAAACAATGAAATTAACCAAAATGAAGTCTGCACACACTTGATGGGCTGAAAAGCCTCAGGAAGGCAAGATATGATTCAAAATTGTAACATTTTAAAAAGATGAGAATCCTATCATGTATTTCAGGATCTAAGGAATGTTGTCACTGCTATTTAGATTGGAGGTGATACAAAAATTGAATTCAGAGTAACCACTGGGTAGTGCCTAATCTGAAAGGTTGAGGCACACCCTTGTTGCCAAGGTCTTCAATCTTCTGGCACCATCTCCACCCTTTCCACTAGATATTACTTCATTGGTGTGTGTGATAAGGTTATTCTCTTAAGCTAGGAAGTACAAGAGAAGTAAGCTCACTTGATAATTAGGCAGGTGGAGGAGGAGTTAAATCCATGGACACAAGCCCCCTCTTCTCCTACTTCTCTGCAAAAAGGGCCATTTCTTGCCCTTCCCAGAAGTCTGTGTGGGATTTAGCAGAGAGTCTGTGACAAGAAAGAATAACCTGAACTAGAACATGATTGGTTGTTCACTGAACTCTATGTTACTCAGATCTTTTTTGTGGGTTGAGACTGGGAGACAGTCCTCCTATGCATCATAACAGCTTAAAAGGAGAAAATTAACTGCTGAACCAGAGACTCTAACTTTTATTCCCACCTGAGAAGCATCCTATGACTGATATAGGCTCCAGGGAAGTGCTGTTACTCAGCTTCCAGGGTCTGTACTGAGAATTGCCCAGGGATCCTTTAAAGATAATTTTTTACTGGTCAATATCATTCTGAGTTGAAGTCATGTTTCTGACAAACTCTACAAAACCAAAAAAAATAATTCAAAGGTGAGGACTAACTTTCTAAGATTCCAGAGTCTTAAACCCTTAAGAGGAAGGTTCTACCAAAGGTATAAAAGCTGTAAGGGAAAGCAGAATTTGAAGGGCCTCAGTGTTTGGGGATAGGTTGTATTATGCCTCCAGGACTAGAGGAATTCCAGAGACCTAGAAATAAAACAGGAGGAGAAAAAGAAAGAAGAGACACTTAGACAAGTTGTCTGAGCATCTCTATTGCCAGAATCAAGGACAGAAAACCATAAAGAAAAAGCCCCCTGGATACTGTTCCTGAAATGCCATTCTTTAATTGGATCTTAGTTAAGGGAAACTTTTCTAATTTAAAAATTGCTAGTTTTCCATCAGATTCTTCTCGCCAGATTCTTTGAAGCCCTTAACATAGAATCGCGCATTGTCATATCAGGCAATTGTTCATTAATATCAGATACTGGGCTCTTTAATTATGTTTTCTTTTAGGAAAGCATAAATTCCAAAGAGGGCAAAAAACACAGTAACAAAACTGAATAGTCAAGAATTGCCAAAATCCTAACATTTCCTAAGGACTTTCACCAACAATGCAGAATTATGTGGGTACTGTAGTATGCCAAGATCTGATTTCAGGATTAAGATAGCAAGCTATGCCTTACAGCATGTCTGTTTCTAAACGTCTGTTTTTGTTTTTTCTTTTCATTTCCCATTGGAAGTCCTTTTTTGACAAAGTCCAGCTTTGTCTTAGCTAAGTAAAGTGGAAAGTATTGAGGGAGTTTCAGACCCACCCTCCCCTGTGTCTTTGGATTACATGATTCAAAGAAAGGGGGTGTTCTGCTATTGTTACAACCAGGGGGCAAAATCTGCTAAATCCCTGGGACAAAGATAACAAAGAAGAGAGAGAGCACAGAAGAATCTACTATACCTGTGGATTCCTTCTGCTCTCTAATTCCATCTCAGACATGCTGTCACTCAAAGGCTTTAAAAATCAGTCATGTTATGCACCCGTTTAGATCTTGAGAGGATCATGGTATCACTGTTCTCTTATTGAATTGATATATTTTGGTAACACACCAAGTTATCATCCATCATTGTCCAAGTACCCCTGTATAGATGGCTCGTGTGTGCACACACATATACACACACAAATGCACAAATCCATGTTTAAATTTATTTCTAAAACAGTGTTTGCTAGTACTTGTCTAACTACAAAATTAGTTAGCCCAACTCATGAAATTTGGAAGATGCAAAGAAAAACAAAAGTTAAAAATTGTCTATGATTTCATCACTATTGTTAATATTTTGAATACATAAATATGTACATATACATTGCCCTGTCCTGCATAATTGTTTGTATCATACTATAAGCCTGGGCCCCAACTTTAATCCTCAGTTTCCAATCAAAATTATTTTCCTTGAGGTTTTTTATACCTAGATTCAGGAGTTTGCTGGATTCTGTTAAAGGATGAAACTGTCCCTACTGAGATAAGCATATTTACCCCAATCTGGTCCCACCAGAAATTTTCCACTTTATACCTGCATGCCATTTCTAAATATCTCACTATTCTAAAGTTTCTTTGTGCTTGCTGACTCACAAATTCTCTAAGGGAGCTTTTATATTCCCATCATTCACAGCTTATCACATCCCCTCTCTTTTCTCTGCTCATCCATGAATAAAGGCATGCATGCACAGAACACACACACACACACACACACACACACAAATTCATGTCATACATGCACACCCATAATGTGAAACATTTCTCCAAATGTGCAATTTTCCACTTTTATACCCAGTTCTGAATATAAAACTGGCATGAAAGTTATAATATTTAAGAAATCTCATTTCATTTGAATATTTGATCCACAGCAAGATGGACTTATATCCAATATGCATATCATTTTGTAGATTTCAAGCTATTCTCATTATTGGAATCTTCTCATTAAGTTTTGTTAAAAATTAAGTACTTCCATGGAAATAATACCACTCTTTTCTCAATAATTGTTTATTTGTAGCCTACCTAAATTGCATGTATCTTTTGAAAGTTTTCTATGACCTTAGTAAGCATATCAAAAGAAAATTATCTATAGTTCATCACATTTATAAATTGTATCTAATTGCACTGTTATGTATATTCCAAGCCTTATCCTCTATCTACACAATCTTTATTTTATCCTATTTTCATATTCCAAGTTCTTTAAATAATAGATATACTTTCCCCTTCAATTAAATTCTGTTCCCCTCTGCATTGCCAGCCTTTTATACTCGCAGATAATTTAAAAATTATTGAGAAGGAAGAATCTTCACTTCATTGTGGATTCTTACCCCAGTGATAGACAACATAGAGTCAAGACACAAATCTAACTGATAAGACTGTTAATGGGCCTAGGTACTAGTCATAACTGATTCCATGCTTGATTGAGTGCAATTTTCTTCATTTGGGTCCTTAACTAGAGACTAGGGGCTGAGGATATTGCCTTAAATTGTCTAAATCTAACCATATTATAAATGAGACTCCCTTTCTTCTTGTTGTAGCACAAACATAGCATTCAACATACTACACTATTTTCAATGCAAAATATATAAGAAAATATAAATCAATTAATAACTCATTCCAATACATGAGTAATGCTAGTAATATAATGATAAGAGCATGCATTATAAAGTGCCTTCCTATACGTAATGTTTTTTGAATACAACAACTATGAAAAAACCTGTCATTAATGACATTTTACAACACAGAGTACAAAAAGAAACACCATTTCCTCCTTTTATTAGCAATCACATAAGCTTCAAATAGGTTAGAGATAAAACTTAAGTTCAAGCTATTCCAGTGCAAATTCTGGATTCTTTTCACTATTGTATCAGCAAGGCATCTCCCAATGCAAAAGACAGCACAATTTGTTTTTCCTGTATCACTTATGCTGTTCAGGTGTTTGACAATAATTGTTATTATGCTTGTTTTCAAGGAAGGGGATTGTCATCCTCCCACAGACCAATTTTAAATCCCATTTAGGTATTAATTTTAATGTCCTATCCTGCTGAATCTTTTATTCAAGTTTCTCACAAATGGCAAAATTAGCTGCTCTCCTTTTTCTCTATGCTTACCATCTGTTAGACGTGCTAATGAATGGTGAATTGGTCAAAAAGCAGGCAAAATATATCAATAAATAGGACAGTAAAAGGTTTAGATAATCCACTATCTTGAAAATTAGTCCCTGGACAAATAAATGATCAAGATCTTTAAACTAAGATCTGAAAGTGAAACTAAAGAAAAATCAAAACTATAAGCTTGTTTTTAAAGAAAAGATAAGTTAAACAGAGGATTTTATATTAGGAATAGAATTGCACATGTTACACATAACTAGTTCCTCGATATTAAAAAATTACCAAAAATAATGTTTTTAGGATATCAATGGAGATGATAGAAATTTTTTAATATTTTCAAAATAACCTAGGAAGATATTCCAAGAAGGCAATAAGCAAAGGGCAGTGAAGGATGAGGGCTATTAACCAGAAACACCTTATCCCCAAAATAGGACTACAAAGTTATTTTCTTTTCTCAAGTTTATGTTTGAAAGTGGTACCAAGTAAACTTTGAGAAGACTTATTTCACAAGAGTGGTTAAGTTAGACTGGAGAATAAGATGAAAATTCACTGGGATTCAGATTCTAAACCTGAGTTATCTATCCTGGATGTTTTCTAAAGATGACTTCCTGCTCTGAGTGCTTTATTCAAGGAGAGTTCAATAGAAGAGGCTTCTAAATAACAGTAATAGGGATCATCCCAAGAAATGGAAACTGAAGCACTGATGCATCTTTAAGAAGGATGCTTTTGGATAGGACATTAGAAGATTTCACCAAATGTCCTCTGACTCAAACTTGAAGAAAATGGTTCCAAATTCATCAAGAAAGGAAATTGCAAAATTTAACAAATGACAGAAAGCAAGATGATTCTTTGGGAATCCCAATGACATCATTTCGAGATTGGTCTAGAGGAAGCCTCTCTTGCCCAGGTGCTCAGCATCTGCCAAATAGCAACAGCAAGATCAAGCCCAGCTGTGTCTTTCAGGCTCAAACCTGGGACAGTTTAAGGCTATCAGGTTACCAGGCAAGAGAATGAACAGCTCCACTGAGCTCTGTGGCAGAAAAATATCAGTGACTCTTAAGGTGAGGACATAAGCTTCTCAGTACATGGGGATGGTTGAGTGGGAGGCTTAGTGGGACGGGGATTTTCATCAAGCCTACTGGTTGGAGACTCAGAGCCTGAGGTCTAAAGACTGGACTTAACCAGCACATAAACATTCATAGTTAAGATAAATTTTGCCCAATCCTTGCTTAAGTTCCTATACATTATTGTAGATACTCAAGTACTACCACAAGGGATTGAGGGTATAGAGGGGAAGTAGTTAAGCCTATAAATGCACTTTTATGAAAAAGAAGAGTATTGGGAAAAATGAGAAAATCCAGAAAGTAGCTGGTTGCCATGTACTTGGATAGTTCCTTTACACAGGCTAAAAGTGCTAAATCCCAGGTTCTGTGCGAAGTCAATTCAGATATTACCTGCACTTTTACGAAACTGACAATCAGTTGCTAAGAAAGGGTGAATTAAAGTGATCTAAATGTCTCCATCTTCCCCTAAGGAAATGCTGACAGGATGGCACAACATGGACATTTATTCTTGGCTAATATCTAGTTTCTGAGAGTTACTAGCATCATCTCACAAAAGACTTACTTTTCATTGGATAATGTTATTTGAGACATTACAATTCTAGACTTTAACCAGTACATAAAGCTATTTTGACATATTTTACATTTGTATTCATTTGTTTTTTTAAATTCTCAACACGCTGTATTTGTTGAAAACAATAGGCATAATTAATGTGAAAATTTCCCATATGGGTTTTCTTAGCATACATTGCACAAGAATTTCTCATTTTGAACCGTGAATAGAAAAAACATGACTTATAAATAATTGCATAGGAATTTAAGATAGTATCAAAGCTTTGGTAATTGGTTTACAAACATTCATTTATTTTCTGGGTGGAATACTACACTAAAAAATGCCTAATACAACAACAGACCTCTTTTTTTAACATAACAAAATTATTTAATCATAGTTTTACATGACCCAGAACCCTGCAGTAAGACAACCCAAATATCTTGAGAAAATTATTTTTATGCTTAGATTAGATGAAGAATGACAGCCATGTAGGACTGTGACTAGATAAAAGGGTACAAATTAGTGGAAATAGACTGAGTGAGAACACCTAGCAAGGCCTCTTGGCCTCTCCATTGTAGCATTTCTTCATCCCAGAAATTGGGTAGGATCCCTCTGGAATGAGTTATGACCTGCTATTTTACAAGGAAAAATCAGAGACTTCATGGCCATCTCCAAAACAGAAAGGTGAAGTAATTTAGAGTAATAGTTCAGTTTTTATGACTGTCCTTAAAGAAAAAGAATTCTAGTTTCTATACCTGCATTGGTAGAATAATTCTACTATCTATGACTTCCTTTGGGGAAGAATGGGGACAAGAGACAGGAAGGTAGGAGGAGGTCAGAAAGAAAGTTTTCTCATCCCCCAAACCAAATTCTAAATGTTTTCTCTAGTATGCAGATGCTAATTCACAATAAGTGAATTATTGGTGGGGTGGGCACCAGGGAAGAATAGAGTTACTTTAGCTTAGATAGAGGAGAATGAAGAGAGGGGAAGGGGTAGAGGGGTAGGAAGGATAGTAAAGTGAAACAGACATTATTACCTCATGTACATGTATGACTACATGACAGATGTGATCCTGCAACATGTATAATCAGAAAATTAAGAAATTAATCATACTGCATTTGTGCGTGGTTATCAAAATGCATAAATGCCCTCTATTGTCATATATAACTAATTAGAACAAATTTTTAAAAAAAGAAATTTTGCTCCTGAGGCCTTCTATAGTTCTTTAGTTCAAAGTACTCTGCATGCCAAAGTGCCATGCTCTGGCATATCATTTTCTGAGCTCCCAAAGCAAATTATTACCTGTCATAAAATTGTTTTTGTTCAATAATTATTTCTAAGTTTTCAACAAAACACAAATACCAATAGCTAGAAACTTCATCAAAAAACTCTTAGAATTAATAAGCAATCTCAATAAAGTTACAGGACAGAAAATCAACATGCGAAAATCAGTTGCATTTTTATATAAAAATATTTGCATTTAAAATTATTAAATCATATGGAAATCATATCTTCTGTTTAAATGAAGATCATTTGTTAGTCAACAGGAATATACACTGCCAGAAAGATGGTACCTTCTTGCTTAAGAGAATTTAGCACCTCTGGTATGTGTCAGAAAATCCACTGTGACATGGACTTTTAAAAATCATCTCTAAATCTGTATAAAAGTTAGATGTTTCTCCTTTCTGCCTAATCTGCATAAATATATTGGAACAATGATTAAAACCACTGAAATAAGCTGCAAATTTAGAAAATTATATAAATATTCCTAAAGCAACATCATTTTTTCCCAGTTCTTTTTATTGTACCTGACAACAGAATCCATTTTGATATGATTATACAAGCATGGAATATATCTTATTCTAGTTAGGATCCCATTCATTGTGTTGTTTTCATATATGTACATGGGAAAATTATGTCAGAATCATTCCACTGTCTTTCCTTTTCCTATCCTCCCTCCCTTCCATCCATTCCTCTCTATTCTGCTGAATTTATATTCTTCCCTTCACCCGTCCACCTTATTGTGGGTTAGCTTCCACAAATCTGAGAAAACATTTGACCTTTGGCTTTTTAGGACTGGGTTATTTCTCTTAGCATGATAGTCTCCAGATCCATGCATTTGCTGGCAAATATAAAGTCATTCTTCTTTATGGCTGACTAATAGTCCATTGTGCATACATACCACATTTTCTTTATCCATTCATCTTTTGAAGGGCACCTAAGTTGGTTCCATAGCTTAGCTATTGTGAATTGAGCTGCTAAAAACATTGATGTGGCTGTCAGTGTAGTTTGCTGATTTTAAATCCTTTGGATGTATACTGAGGAGTGGGATAACTGAGTCAAATGGTGGGTTCATTCCAAGTTTTCTAAGAAAACTCCATATTGCTTTTCAGAGTGCTTGCACCTATTTGCAGTACTACTAGCAAGGTATGAATGTATCTTTTTCCTTACATCCTCACCAATATTTATTGTTACTTGTATTCTTGATAATTGCCATTCTGACTGGAAGTGAAATCTCTGTGTAGTTTTAATATGCATTTCTCTAATTGCTAAAGTTGTTGGACATTTCATATATTTGTTGAACATTCATATTTCTTCTTCTATGAAGTGTCTGTTCAGTTCTTTTGTTCATTTATTGATTGGGTTATTTGGTTTTTAGAGTCCTTTATATGTCCTGGAAATTGATGCTCTCTCTGAGGTGCAGGTGGCAAACATTCTCCTATTCTGTAGGTTTTCTCTTCATGCTTTTGATTGTTTCCTTTGCTGTGAAGAAGCTTTTCAGTTTGATGCCATCCCATTTATTGATTATTGATTTTACTTCTTGTGCTTTAGGAGTCTTGTTAAGGAAGTCAGTTCCTGAGCTGATATGTTGGAGTGTTGGGCCTACATTTTCTTCTAGTATTTGCAGGGAAACTTTCTATTTTAACTTCTAGTTATTGTTACTTATGAAATTCTAAAACTGTACACATTCAAGTTGAAGTTTTCTATACTATGAAAGTCAAAAAGTGACAAAGTTTAAGCAAATGTAATTTGTAGGCTTAAAAATTATTCAGCAGTCATTATAGTTGTTTTCTGACCTACTTTTTGCTTTGGGGTGAATCACGGTAAAAATATCAATTTCATTAGGTATTTATACAATTAATTTAATAAGACAAATTTTAAGGTTAAGCACTTTACCATGTATAAAAATGGCAATAACTCCTTCTGATATAAACTTTTGGATTTTTTAAAATATATTTAGAAACAAAAGATTACTTAAATTCTAAATATTACACAAAAATTATATTTAGAATTCATGAGACTATAGATTTGTGTTAATATTTAAATTCAAAGAAAAGATTATGGAAAGTTAATTAGTTTTATTCATGAAAATGTCAATTCCAAAGCAACATGGTTGTCTAAATTTATCCTTGCCTAAATACAGTTTCTTCTGTATTTTAAGTTATCATATTCAGATACTATTTTGCTTAAAAAATAAGTTCAATAGTCCCAAAATTCAATACTATGAATATGAATATATTATTAATTGACCCATATTATATTCGTGTTGACTTTTTAATTACTGGTTATATTTCTAAAATACATCACTGTATATAATCTATATGGACAAAGTCATTAATGTAGTAAAAACATTACATTTGTATTTTTTTAAGATAAAATTGGTGGCCTATGGTTGAATTTTTTATTTAATAACTACAAGAATCTGCCACTGAAAATAGACCTTTCCAGAGTGAAGCACACTTGCTCCAGTATAAACTAATAGTCAATGAACGCACAGCTTCCTAACAAACTAGGACATTGGAACACGTTTATTTAGCAACTCCTCATTATGCTGCTAATGAGTTTAGGAGTAAACTTATAAATAGTCATCAGAACTTTGTGTATTTTTTGAACAGTCATGAAATTTTAAATTAAAAAATAAATTATTTATTTTAAAGGCTGCAATAAAAAGATTAGTACATGATCCACATTGAGTGATGTTTGCTAGCACCATTGGTCATTTCTGAGTCCGATAAAGATTTGTTTACCAGAAGAGGAATCTGTGAGTTATTCATTATACAAAGCTCAATATTCAAAATTGGAGGGAAATAACATATATCCAGCTTCATTCTTTGTTTAATTTTACTGTGTTTCATTTAAAAGACAAATACATAAAATGGAAGTTTGTGATAAATTATAAGAAACGTTTGCATGGCAAGACCAAGAAGACCCGGATGTGTTAATCTACACAGAGTACCCACTTTTGTATCTCTCAACTACCTGCCCAGAGAGACCTCTCAGGGAGGAGCTGGCATGGGAACTTAGGCTTTTCTCCTTTAGATTCTGACATCATTGGCACTATCCTGGGGAAGAAGACATCACAGCTTCGTCTGAGAATTAAAACATCAAAGGCTCCAAATTTTTTTTTTCTAACATTGCCCATGCATATGTAGAAATGGTGTCTAATACAATGCAAATTCCTACAGAAATTTCATGACATCATAACTTTATTAGTCAATAGAATACTGAAAACCACTTATATGTGAAGGAAACTTTAAGACATTTTGACATTGATAGAGGTCTCAAGAGTTGGGAAAGGGTTATGGAAAGACTGTGGACCTCTGTCTCAGACTGTCCTCTCTCCTTCAGAGTTACCATTGTGCTTGGAAAATGAACAAGTGCCGCAGGAGAGCATATGCTGATTGCAACTACTCTGATCCAAAAGCACACGCAGCACTGTTTTTTGAAAAATTCACTGCAAGGCCAACAGGGTCACAGCAATTTCTAGAGCCTACAGTCTAAATATCTGCTGCTATGCACTTTACCAATAGGGACAATAGAAAAATCTTCATAAAAGATTCCTTACAAAAATGGTTGGACTTGTTTCAAAACAGCTTAATTGTTTTTATTATCATTAATGGAACTTATTAACATGACTGTCATGAGTCTATCTAGATGGCTCTACTATAATTCATTTTTAATTAACTTGATCATTATTTTAACAATGTTAATAAACAAGCTATGCTGCAACCTTATTCCAACCTTGCTTGAATTTAACAAAATTTAGAAATTTAAACCTTCTTTTTCTATTTTTAAAATTTCCATAGTGATACTGAACAAATTACATTATTAAAATTGAGTAATTCCTGTTTTCATTAATTAGTCTTTCCTTAACAACCTTCAGTATTTATATTGTCCCAGAGGAGTTCGACTTCTTGCCTTCATATCACAGCAGCCAAGAGCTGTAGCTTCAACAACGCATACAGTAATGTTGACATATTTTAAGCCCAGAGATTCAAACATTGTATACTATATTCATGGTTGTCAGGCATTGGAGATCTTTGAATATAATAAAGATTGTTTAAAAACCAAAGTGCTCAACTCTCATACTCCATAGTCTAGATATTGCCATGAACATTATGAGACCTAGGACATGCACATACCAGAATCTTCATAGGAGCTTCACCCTGTGGGGTAAAGGGTGAAGAAAAGAAGAGGCTTGCATAAATCATGGCATAAGTGTCGTCATTGCAAACTGACTTTCTAGAACCTCCTCACAGCAAGCCTATCCTCCTATTCTTAAAAAAAAAAAAAAAAAAAAAAAAAAAACATGAATTGGCCCTGGCAATTTGTCTTTTGTCCTTAAATTTTGTTAGTTTTTGTCCCTAGTTTCTTCAATAGTTCATTCTTCACTTGCTGTCTGATACACATACCCGCAATCACGTGATATAACAATTTATTGGCCAAAGATAGACCACATAAACAGTCACACATGGATCACATATACCACATAGGCTAGCTATGTAGTAAGCTAATTCATCCATTGAAGTTTGTATGAATAAACTCTATGATGTTTGCACAAGGACCAAGTCAGAATGTGTCCCCATTGTGAAAGGATGCATGACCACACACATACACACACACACACACACACAAATACACATAAAAATGTATCTGCATATACATTCTATTCTATGTGTGGTTCATATATATTCTAATAATGGATTTAGTCTTTCTTATTCTTTATTAATCAATAGTCTCCCCACCAAAGATTTTCTTGTCAGGTATAGGACCCTGTCTCCCATTTATTTCACTAGCGTGCCCTCTGCAGCTAGAAGTCATTAGTGTCATGATGATATCTCATAGGACTTTTTTGAACAAAAAATTTAAGACTGTATGTGAACTCAAAAGCACAGTGCCTCATAGAAACAAAATGATGTACCCCATTTGTGTATAATGAATCAAAATGCAGACTATAAAAAATAAAAAAAATTTAAAAGCACAGTACCTGACACATGGAATAAATTTAAATGGGGCTCATATTATTCATACAATTCAGCCTTAGGACATCTTCTATAAAGTCCCCACCACCTCATCCCAGAGAAAGCATCCATCTCATTTGCTCTCTAAATGCTCTCTGAGAAGTCAATCTTCATGAGTTAATAACCAAAACAGCACTGATGTTATAAAGACTAAGGTGGGCAATGTAGTCACAAACATAAGGAAGACATTCCTTGGGAAGCTTGCAAATACACGCAAGTATCAGTTCTATCTGATTTGAGAAAGCAAAATACACCCTTGTCTTCCAGGTAGCTTTTTCATTTAAATGACTGTCCAAACAAATGACCTATTGAATTTCCTATCCCATACCTAGAATTCATTTACTTTCCTTTTTTATCTTTTCTTCACCACTCATCCTTGTTTTACACATCAGTCCAGGAACAACCTAGGGTTGGTTTTACAAAGAAAGGTTAGGGTTGCAGACAATACAGAGGGAAAGGAATGGCAGTTGTCTCTCACCCAGACCTGTCCTATTTCCTCCTCTCCTTCTTGTGTTCCTCTCAGAGTCTCTCTGCCTTTAGGCTGGAATGCATTCTGACACAGGATGCCTAGGAAAGTGACTTTCCTCATGAATACTAACACTATTGTCCCTGAATGGAGTTGAGTCTCAGTATAGATGGTTATGTGCCTAAATCCTGGTGGGAATAATGGGAGAGGATGTAGTAACTCCTAACCCAATTGTGTAATTTTCAGGGGTGAGTCACTCACTTTGGACTAGATCACAGATTACATATACATACACATACAGACTAACTTTGAAGACAGAGAACAAAGGCCAAAGTTGCAAAGACTGTTTTGTCACAGTCAACAGGGGAGAAGACAAATCCCAGCTAAAAGGAAAAAACTTTCAGTGGTTATAAGAAAAAAAGAGAAACTCAAGAGTGAGCAGGAAAACAGGTAGGCAGCCAGCCTAGAATGGAGCAGCACCATTGCAGGTTACATTGCCCCAGGTGGCTCCACATCCTGCTCTTCCCAGCTCAGAGCTGGAGGAGGCCACAGTTCAACTTCTTAGTAGTCATGTGAGTAGAATGACGGAATTGATCTACCTTGGTAGCACACTTACAGCAGCAAGAAATACACCCCTGGTAACCTTGATTGAAAGGATGAATACTTTTCTCATATAAATGTTGTTCACATGGTGAATAGTTCCCAGGATACTTCTATGGGATGGAATTTACTTAGGTGATGAGATGCTGTCCTTGAAATACTAAATGATGTCTCATTTCTGTCATTTCCTCTCTCCCCTGTACCTTTAACTTAGGTCTCTGACCAGGGATGTTGCAGGGAAACCCACAAAATACCTACTAAAAAGTAGCTTTAAAAGTCTATGACTCAGGATAATAGAAAAAATGATATAAATAACAAGAGACTTGGGAAGAATCATTGTGATTCAGAGATAATTTTCCAATGTGGAGAGATAGAGCAGATGAAGGAGATCTGGTGAGAGAGGATGGAGACAAAGGAGTGATAAATAAAGCAACACACAGACTTGGGTTGTCATTCTCCTGAAATCCACGAACCTGTGCTCTATGCGCATCTGCCACTCTCACCCATGAGTCACAGGAGAACTGAAGCATGGAGAATCCAGTCTGCATCCAAGTAAGCAATGCATTCTGTGGGCTCAGAGAGGTTCCCTCTATTTGAGATGGCATGACCACCTTCTTTGGATGACATTTATTCTTACCCATCCAGCAGAAAACCTGATAAAATGTCCAATGCTTTGCCCAGTTCTTATGCAACCTTCTGTTATCTTCCACGCAGAAAATCTCCTTTCAACTCTAATCTTAAAAACAATCAATAGAGGCAACACTGAAATGTAAAAGTGTTGTCTTAGGAAACTACAGGTGCACAGTGGATAAGAGGAAATGCCCTTCTGAATATATACCCCATATTTTATATACCTTGTCAGTAAAACCAGATGCTGTGGCCAAGCTGAGAGTTTTATCTTCATTCTGAGACTTTTTCCTTCTTTATAAAACCCTGAAGTGTTGAACAGACTAAGGTAATCAGGTTTGTAGTTCAACAGTGGCAGCTTAGAATCTGGAGTCTGATTTAACAAGACAAAGGCTGCTAACATTTACCGAGGACTTACTATGTCTAAGTCTTATGCCAGATTCTTCTATATATTGTCTCACTTGGTCTTTTTACCAACAATATGAAGTCTGGAAGAAAAAGTTCAGAGATGTTAGTAGGAGAATTTGACTACCCCAATGCTTTTTTCCTCTGGTCCACGTTCTTTTCCAAATTCTTTTACTCTAACTTATGAGTGAGCATCAATATCACAACTTTTTCCCAAGTTCAAGTGCAGTTGTCTTGGATACCAACCACTTTATGCATTGTTTCCAGCTTCTTCAGAAACCCCTTAAATGCTCCTCCTCATTACCAGCAATGATCCAAGCAGTACTAACTTCTTGAATCATCATTTTTTTCACACTAGAATAAAGAAGATTATTTCAAGATTTTTGAAAAAAGCATATGAAGACTGAAATTTACATGGTGAATCTAATAAAGAGCCATAGAGAAAACTGAAGCAAGGCAGCTATGACCTACTAATAGGGACTGGGGTTGTAGCTCAGTGGTGGAGTCCTTGCCCTGCATGTTTAAAGCACTGGGTTTGGTTCTCAGTACCACATATAAATAAAGGTCCAATCGACAACTAAAAATAAATAAATAAAATAAAAGTCTACCAACAAAGAAAAACCCAGAACCAGATGAATTCTCAGCCCAGTTCTACAAGACCCTCAAAGAACTTACAGCAATATTCCTCAAATTATTCCATGAAATAGAAAAGGAGGGAACCTTTCCAAACTCATTTTATGAAGCTAGTATGAACCTGATACCAAAACCATCCAAAGACACATTAAGGAAAGAAAACTTCAGACCAACATCTCTGATGAACATAGATACAAAAATTTTTAATAAAATCCTGGAAAATTGCATACAAAAACATATTAAAAAGGTAGTACACCATGATCAAATGGAGTTCACCCCAGGGATACGAGTTTGGTTAAACATATGGAAATCAATAAATGTAATTCATCACATTGATAGACTTAAAGACAAGAATCACATGATTCTATCAATAGATGAAGAAAAAGCATTTGACAAAATACAGCATCCATTCATGTTCAAAACACTAGGAAAACTAGGGCTAGTAAGAACATACCTCAACCTTGTGAAAGCTATATGTGCTAACCCCAAGGTCAACATCGTTCTAAACGGAGAAAAAGTTGAAAGAATTCCCTCTAAAAACTGGAACAAAACAGGGATGTCTGCCTTTACCACTTCTATTCAGCATAGTCCTGAAAAATCTAGCAGAGCAATTAGACAGAAGAAAGAATTTAAAGGGGCACAAACAGGAAAAGAAAAACAAACTATCCCTGTTTGCTGATGACATGATTCTATATTTAGAAGATCAAAAACCCTCCACCAGAAAGCTCCTAGAACTCAGAAATGAATTCAGCAAAGTAGCAAGATATAAAATTAACATTCATAAATCAATTGCATTGTTATATCAGTGATGAAACAACTGAAAGAGAAATTAGAAAAGCTATCCCATTCACAGTAGCCTTAAAGAAAATAAAATATTTGGGAATTAATCTAGAAAAAGGTAAAATCCCTCTACAATGAAAACTACAGAACCCGAAAGAATAAACTTGAAGAAGACCTTAGAAGATAAAAATATCCCATGATCTTGGATAGGCAGAATTAACATTGTCAAAATGACCATACCACCAAAAACACTGTACAGATTGAATGCAATTCCTATTAAAATCCCAATGATATTATTCATAGAAGTAGCAAAAGCAATCATTAAATTTATTTAGAAAAATAAGAGGCCCGGATAACCAAGGAAATCCTTAGCAAGAAGAGTGAAGCAGAAGATATCACAGTACCAAATCTTAAAGTACACTACAGAGCTACGGTAACAAAAATGTCATAATATTGTCACCAAAACAGACAAGAAAACCAATGGTACAGATTAGAAAACACAGAGAAAATCCCATGTAAATACAGTTATCTCATATTAGACAAAGACTCCATAAACATACATGGCAAAAAAGAAGCCTCCTCAACAGCAGGTGCTGGGAAACTGGAAATCCATGTGTAACAAAATGAAATTAAACCCCTATCTCTCACTGGGACAAAAACTCAACTCTAAGTGGATCAAGTACCTAGGCATTAGACCAGAGACCCTGCTCCTACTAGAAGAAAAAGTTGGCCCAACCCTCCATCATGTCAGCTTAGGAACCAACTTCCCAACAAGACTGAAAGCATAAGAAGTAAAATCAAGAATCAATAAATGGGATGGTATCAAACTAAAAACCTTCTTCACACCAAAGAAAAGTCAAGAATATAAAGAGAGAACCTACAGAATTCTGTAGAAAATCTTTGCCATCTGCACCTCAGATACAGCATTAATCTCCAGTATATATAAAGAATTCAAAAAATTTAACACCAAAAAAACAAATAACCCAATCAATAATGGATAAAGGAACTGAACAGGCACTTCACAGAAGAAGAAATATGAATGGTCAACAAATACATGAAATAATGTTCAACATCTCTAGCAAATAGAAAAATGCAAATTAAAACTACACTGAGATTTCATCTCACTCCATTCAGAATGGCAATTATCAGGAATACAAGTAACAATAAGTGTTGGTAAAGATGTGGGGAAAATGTACACTCATACATTGCTGGTGGGACTGCAAATTGGTGCAAGTACTCTGGAAAGCAGGATGGAGATGCCTCAGAAAACTTGGAATGGAATCACCATTTGACTCAGCTATCCCACCCCTTGGTTTATACCTAAAGGACTTAAAATCAGCATACTACAGTGATGCAGCCACATCAATGTTTTTAGCAGCTCAGTTGACAATAGCTAAATTATGAAACCAACATAAGTGCCTTTCAACAGATGAATGAAGAAAGAAAATGTGGCATATATACACAATGGAATATTACTCAGCCATAAAAAAGAATGAAATTATGGCATTTGCCAGGAAAATGGATGAAACTAGAGACTATCACACTAAGTGAAATAAGCCAATCCCAAAAATTCAAAGGCCAAATGTTCTCTCTGATATGTGGATGCTAACGCACAATAAGGCAGGGGAAGGAAGAATAGAAGTTCATTGGATTATACAAAGGTGAATCAAGAGAATGGACATGGGATGGGAATAGGAAAGACAGTAGAATGACTCAGACATTATTTTCCTATGTTCCTCTATGAATATATGATCAATGTAACTGACATCATGTTCAATCACAAGAAGGGAAGTTATACTACATGTATGTATAATATGTCAAAATACTCTCTACTGTCATATATATCCAAAAAGAACCAATTAAAAAACTGTTGAAAAAACTTGTATAATTCATATTTTGTGGAGAATTCTAGACTTGGTAGTCTTTTTTAAAAAATTATTTGAAGAGGTAGGACTGAGAACTCACTCCAGGAAGTGATACTGTATTATTTAATATTCACTGTATAAAGACCAGTTTTGAAAGTAGGCAAGAGCTTCTGAATAGAAATTGGAAATGAATTTTCATTTGTTTCTGGGACATGCGGAAAAGGGTTAAAAGAAGAAAAGACTTGATTTTATTTGTTGTCTTCTCTTCTTCAATGGAGAATGTTGTTCACACTACTGATGGGTTTGACTTGGCCAAAGACAGGGAATGAGAGACAGCAACAACTAAAGCTAGATGCAAAAGTTTCCCAGCCTAAACAAGACTCTCTGGGAAAGTTTGTTCCAGCAAGTAGATATTTTAATGCACATTATATAACTTTTCCTTTTCCAAGTATTGTTTGAATTGGAAATTTTTACTTTTTCCCTGGGGCCCATAAGAACAGAGTAAGAATTGTCTTTGATCTCTGATATGTCATTCATGACTTACAAGCCCTATTACCTGTACCTATTCTGCAAAACTCTTTGCTCACTCCTCCTCTCTAGGACCACCACCACTGGTAGTAAGATGTTGTGATTTTTTTATTAGTGTTTTATTTCACTTACTATTTAATAACAATTTTGAGAAATCAAATCTATCTCCACTATGCTAACATGAATACAGAAATAGATTTTTCTTCTATGTTTGCCCTGGAAAAAATGGGAACATGACACAGAATAAAGTGGAGAAACAGTGCACAAGACAACTTCAACTAGAAAATGTCAGCGTCTGATCGAATCATAATCCCCTCCATCAGACCTCCTCCTCTTGGGAGCTTTTCCTTCCTTGTGCACTGGAGTGGAACAGGGCTTTTTTTTCTTTTTCAAAAGAAAGTCAGTCTATGTCCACGAATTGAACTTTTGTTTCAACAAGACTACAGTAAACTTCTTAAAGTCAGCAACATTGACATATTTGTCTGATAAACACACAATCATGCATACACATAGTTATACATGAATTGACTAATATCAATTTGTTGGATGACCGATGTCATGCATACATCTACTAGAGACTTTGAAGAGGGGGGTATGCAGTTCTCATGACAAGCCATGAAATACGTGAGACCTAAAGAGTTACTGCATCCTATATTTGACAGAGTGCTCAAAAAAATGGAAGCTTAGAAATGCAGGTAGGAGAAAGTCACTGACTGCTCACGACCCTTCAAAGGAAAGAAAACAGGAGAGAAGGGACAGAGTTAAACATTTATTTTCTCTCAGGGAATTAAGAAAATTCCTTCCCTCTTTGAGAAAGAAACCATTTGGAAGAGAATAAGGTTCAGAGTTCAGGAGTCCTCAGCCAAGAGGTCAAATGGTGGGGAAGCCAGGGATGAGTGAACCAACAGCACAGAATCACTCGGGAAAGCCAAGGCTGAGCTTGAGTAACACTGGAGCAAGTCAACTGCTGGAATTTGGCAAAGCCAGAGCACCAAAGTTGAGTAATGAGAAGCAAGGAGAGAGTCAAAAGCCAGGGGAGTAAACAGCATCATATGGTAGAGTGAAGTAATTCCTTTTGTGTGATCTTAACTGAGTACAAACTTGGCGATGACTGATATGTTTTGAAAGGAAAATCTAGTCATTTTCCTATTTTCTAAGGTGCTTATAATTTCCTAGAGATGAGCCCCAGGTTAGTTTTTGACAGTGGCCTAAGAATTTTTCTAGTTAATGATAGAAAATCATTCGCATATGTCCTCTTCCTCGCTTCCTTTGTGTTTATTCTCACTACGCCTCTGCTCTTACTCTTGACACCGACGTGACTCTCAGTGAACTCAACCTAGCAGGGAAAGTATGCATAATATATCATTCTTCTGGCTTCTGTGTGTCTGTGTCAGAAAAAGAGTCATAATTTCTTGAAACTCCTAAGGTTATTGGTTTTTTTCCTAGAATGAGGGCACTGGAATTCTCTGTTGTTTGAGAATGACATGACTGGGAATTCTGACAGTCTGAACACTGTGAACATCACTTGATACAGTAGTCCCTCCTTATCTGTAGGGGTATGTTCCAAGACCCAGTGCTTGACTGAAACTGAAGATGGTACTGAACCCTAATTTACTATGTTGTTTCTTGTACATACATACCTATAATAGAGTTTAATTCATAAATTAGGCACAGTAGATTAACAACGATAACTAATGACAAAATAGAACAATACTAGCAAAATACTATAATAAAATAGCCAGCATACCCACTCTTGCATTTTGGGATCATTATTAAGTAGAACAAGTGTTATCTGAACATAAGCACTCTAATACCTTGACAATTATCAAATAACTTCTGAGGACTACTTCATGACTAACAGGTGGATAGCATATACAGCACGGATACACTGCACAAAGGGATGATTTATGTTCTGAGCAGGCAGAGCAAAATGGTATAAAATTTAAGGTCACTCCCATCTAAAACAAAATCTGTGGGAATATGAATGGTAATATACAAGGAAGAATGGTAAAGGATCATGGTTTAAACAGTTTTATTTAATCAAGGAGCAGATCTTATTTATAAATGATACAAATCAAAAACTATGACATTAACGCACTCTAATTACTGTCAATCATATTGATAAACAGGTAGGGTAGCCCCAAGCTATATCTTCTTAGACTACCTTCTATTCAGACATCAAAGATGCAATCAATGACATTAAAACAAAACAACCAGGTGACTAAGCACAGTCATAACAAAAATGTTAGAGCAGACATATGAAATACAAATAGACAAAAATATCAGATGAAATATAAATAGACAAAAATATCAGATGAAATTTAAAAAGGAGGGATTTTGAATACTTAATGACACTCACAGTATACAATTTCAGTTAACAATATAAACATTATTATATAAAGGATAAAGTATTAAAAACAATGATTCTTTTTTAGAATTATCAAAAATAATGTGACATTCCATTTTGAAATTATATTTTAATATCTGCATGAAGAAAGAAAGTGAATATGGATTCATAGAGGTCAGAAGAAAAAGAAATGTGTTTCCTAGAATCAGCTCTCTGTGGTGGTTGGAATTCAGAGACAGGATGGTTCTGATCATACTGTTGCTATTTTGAACATTTGAAAATTTCTGCTACTAATAGTCATGCCTGGATTCACTGTGGTTCACATCTTCCTTTTTATTTTGTTTAATAATCACTGCTAAAAATATAGATAACTAAATCTAATAAATATTTATTTCTAAGGTGAGAAGTTAGTAGGTGGAAAATATCATCAAAAGCATTTACTCTGATTCAATCTATTTGAAGAACCCTGACATTTAGAAAGAATAGTGTTTTATTACTCACAATAAATGATCTGCCCAAGGGTGCTTCTGTTCTGTCAGCCATTCTCTAATATTTCCATTTACCTGTCCAAAGAAGGAAGATCTGGGAAGCCGGCAGCCCTGACAAATGCTTCTTTCAACTGCCAAATCAAGGGCAGTGAACACACATCACACCACGACTCTCGAATAGGGATACCTTGCTCATTCTATTCTAAATGGTGCAGTCACTGGACTACTAGGAGGTAGTCCAAAATTTGTAAGTGAAAGTATGTTTTAGGGAGTGAGTGGCATGCCAGTTTCCTGATGGGCCTGCGAGGTGGATACTAGTGTTGGGAGGACTCTTTCAAAGTTCATGAATAGGAGACTCACTTCCATCAAGTGCTCCTGGAGAACACTAGCATCCACCCACTGCCTACTCAGGTGAGAAACATGCCCTATGCTGCACTTTCTTGGAAAGCTTGAGATCATTATCAGATTTCAAAAATCAACAGAATAGAGCTACTCCAGCAGGAAAGCTTGTGTTATATTCCTGATCACACACTGAGACCCTATAAATATTGTTTAACATACACTATTTGCTTGAGTGTTTCCCCACCTACAGGAAATTAGAAGAGGCAAGTTAAAGGGTATGAGCAAAAGGGAGGGAAGAATAATAAGTGGGTTCCATTATGGAAATTTGAGAAAAGCTATTTCAGGAAGACAAAGAGCAAAAGAAACAACAGCCCAGGACCTTTTCGAACTGCTGTGACTAAAAAAGAAAACATGTACTAAATAGTATTACTACATCATATAGTGATTTGTGTTTGTAGTGTTATAGACAGGACTGAAGGAATAAAAATTTAGTATTTTTCTTTAAGAAGTTAGTGAGGTTTCCTCAAAAATGAATAAAATGGGCAGGGAGTGGAGAATGCATAAGAATTTGGAAAATGATCTGATGGTAAGCAAATGAACACTGAATAAATGAGATGTCAATAACCCTGAATGGGAAATATTCACCTGGATGCTGTATGAAAGCTCTCTGCACCTGGTTTCCTCATCCCCAAATTAAAAATTTAGAATACTTACACATCTTGTGGATCTAAAACCTTTCTGTGGCATGATTTTATTTCCTTTTTTCGTTTATTCTAGATAGTTACACAAGACAGTAGAATGCATTTTGATACATCATATGTAAATGGAGGAGTATAATTTCTCATTCCTCTGGTTGTACATGATGTAGAATCACACTGGTCATGTAGTCACATATTCACAGAGGGTAATAATGTCAGATTCATTTTACTATCCTTCCTACTGCCCCTTCCCTCCTTTCACTCCTTTCAACCTAATCCAAAGTAACTCTGTTCTACCCAAGAACCCCCATTGTGAATTAGCATCTGCATATCAGAGGAAACATTTAGTCTTTGATTTTTTGGGATTGACTTATTACACTTAGCATGATATTCTGCAGCTCCATCCATTTACAGGCAAATGCCAGAATTTCATTCTTCTTTAAGGCTGAGTAATATTCTATTGTGAATATATACCACATTTTCTTTATCCATTCATCTGTTGAAGGGTACCTAGGTTGGTTCCATAGTTTAGCTATTATGAGTTGAGTTGCTATAAACATTGATGTGACTGCATCACAGTAGTATGCTGATTTTAATTCCTTTGGAATAGCTGGGTCAAAGAGTGGTTCCATTCCAAGTTTTCTGAGTAATCTCCATATTACTTTCCATAATGGTTGCACCAATTTGCAATCCCACCAGAAATGTATGAGTGTCTCTTTCTCGCTACATCCTCGCTAACATTTATTGTTGGTTGTATTCTTGATAATTGCCATAATGATTTTATTTCTGATGGCCAATTTCACCATAAAGTTATTTCTTAATATACCATAGCTTTGAGTTGAATAGATCAGGCACATCTGAGTACTTATCTCTATGGAGGAATCAAAAAAGACTTTCAACTGAAATTTCTATTCAGAGTCCTTTCTCTACTACCAAATATATGTAGTCTAAAAATAGCTCCCAAAGACATATGTAACATTATCGAGGAGAATGAAAAGTAAAAAACAGTCTTTATGTAAGCTTAATGTATAAAATAATGAGAGAAGAGAGGGCAAATGCTATTTCAGGAGACCAAAGGAAAGGTGAAGATATTGCATGTCCAGGGTATCTATGATAGTCATGGTGGTGAGTTTCCCTCCGTGGGGAAGAATTGACCCCATTTGTCTAATAAAGAATCTGGAAGTGGTTAGCTTTTTAGTTCTTAGCAATAATAAAGTTCTGCTGCAGAACAAACTGCCCCTGTGAGCTTCTGTGCCCCAAATTATGACAGAAGGTTCATCTGGAAAATGAGGGTCTGAGCCCATATAGAAGGCTAAAGCTTGAAACTTTAAAGCAGCCAAGGAAAAAATGTGTCCAAGTACAGCTTAGAATACTAGTGGAGAACATAACAAGGCGAGAAGATTGTGTCTAATTCAGTGAAATAAGAATCACTTTGCAAACTTGAATGACACAAGTTGATATGAATGACAGGCATATATTTTCTCTCAAAATTCAGTGAAGAATTGAAACCTGTTCATTAAAAGGAACTCTACTTGATAAGAGGAACTGAAAGAAAGCACAGGAATTGAAAAAGTAAAGGCTTAATAATTATATTCTACAGAAATTAAGAAGATAGAATTAAGGTCAGTCAGAATCCTGGCACAGCATCTGAGAGTTGAGTAGGTACCAGGTATTAACAATGCTTTTTTAAATATAGTCATATGAAGACAATTGAGATGTGAGAAGAAAATTGGATCTAAGAATCAACAAATATCATAGATGAAAAAAAAAGGCAGAGAGGAAAACTTGAATCAAGACAACTGATAGAACTTACTTCTCAAAATATTAGGATGGATTTCTTGCTTGGGAAGTCAAGTTATGAAAAGATGTTTTTAACAGAAGTCATTCTCTTATAGGGGAATAGGGAGATAGAAGAATAGAAGAGGGAGAGAAGCCCTCTGTCTGAATAATCCCAAGTGTTTGCTATAATTGCCTGAACGACAAAAAGTTGGTCTGGAAGACATTAGGGTTTTACAGCTCTGTTCCCATCTCCTTCTGAAAACAATTTTCTCTCCATACAGCAATTAACCCATCTCCTCTTTTTAGAAATAGAAATGAAACAGAGCACAGATGTGCAAAGCATTAGGTCCTTCAGGAAGAGAGGAAGACTGGGACCTCTCTTCTAAGGATGCTGGTCAGCGCTCCTAACAACAGAAGCACACCTGGAGGAGTGTGAATTGTTTAGAAAAGCAAGATGAGACTGGTGGTGTTGATGGTAAAAGTCTTTTCCTACTGAAACCAGGAAGACCCTGACAGCTGTTGGAGCATCCGGGTGATTTTATTCCCTCTTTCCGTATGCTGGCAGTCACAGTCCAAGCCTGCTGAGGCTCTGAATTGCACACGATGGAATGGTTGTGTCACTATAAGAAACACTAATGCATTGACAGTAAACATTCCAGCTTGAGGTTATGCCAGCTTTTATCATGATGGATGATAAAATAAAAACAACTGTCTAGTGAAATAGCAATATATTTGAGAGGAGGAAAAATTGCAACCTGGAGTGATTTTGACTGCAGAAATAAACATTTCAGGCATAATAAAATTTTAATATGGTAATGTTGACAGATAAAAGAAAGTTAGAGAACTCAAGATAATTGAGTTATAAGAATGTCATCTGATTCGTATTTCAGAATTCCCAGGCCTTTTGCTCAGCTGTCTGCGTTCACCATCCAAAGGGCAGTCATTCAACTATCTGTCAGTGCTCATCCTGAAATAACATGGGGTAAAATGAAAACATGAGCAGAGGATTTTGTGCAGCACTCTGTTTTCTAGGCAGATTAGTGAGGGAAAGGGGTTGATGATTTAAGTTCTCTAGAATGCTAACACTATCCCCTTGATCCAGAAGGTTACATTAGCTGGTTTTGAAATTTACCTATTAAGAAAGTAAATATTCTTTTCAAAAGTGCTTTAGAACAGCAGGCCCATAGGCTTGTTAATTCATAAACACTGTCTTTCCCATATATGTCTCCCCAACCTGCTCTAAAGTCAGCTGTGAACCTTACCCCTTGAATCTATTTTCTTCACCAAAATACAGTCAGCACACCTCAACATCAGCCCTCTCCTACAAACCTGCATATGGCTTTTTATTCAAACCTGGGTGTCTACACTGTATTCTCTGTTTTTTTTTTTTTTTTTTTCTCAAAAAGAATCCTCTCTCTTAGGTAAATAGATGCATGAGAGGTAGCTTTTACTTGTCTCCCAGACATGCTGAAATGTAACTGTTACGGTTTGGATATTAGGTGTCTCCCCACGTGAGAGACAATACAAGAAGTCTTAGAGGTGAAATGATTGGGTTATGAGATCCTTAACCCAATCAGTGCATTAATCCCCTAGTGGGCATTAAATGAGTGGTAACTAAGGGCAGGTAGGGTGTGGCTGGAGGTGTGTCATTGGAGGCACACCTTTGGGGTATCTATTTTGTATCTGGCTAATGAAGTCTCCCTCTCCTCTCTTCCCTCTCCTCTCCGCTCCCTCTCCCACTGCTTTCCTTCCTTCCTTCCTTTCTCTCCCTCTCTCCCTCTCCTTTGTGATAAGATTCTGAACTGCTTTCCTCCACCACACTCTTGCACCATGATGTTCTGCCTCACCTAATCCCCAAAGAATGGAGCCAGCCTTCCTTGCACTGAGATGGACTGAAACCATGAGCCCCCAAATAAACCTTCCCTCCTCTAAAATTGTTCTTGTCAGGTCTTTTAATCACAGCAGCAAAACAGTTCACTAAAACCGTAACCTACATCCCAGGGTAGACCACAAACTTTTATCTCTAGCTGGAGCTTCTGAACTTCCTTATATTAGTAATATAGCATCAAAAACAACACTACCCAAAAGCTTGGCTTCAATAAAAATAGGCTATAGTCCAGCTTTGGTGAAGGTGGACCTCCAAGTGACTATAATTATCTTTCAAGGTGATAGTAATCTCTCAAAGACATTACTTTTAATTTAATTGACTTTTAAATAAACATATATTGTAGAGCAACTAAAGAGAAAATAGAACTTGTTTTAATATGACGTTCCCTTTTCTTCTCTTTTCTTCCAGTGATTGACGTTAATTTAAAGCATAAAACAGGCCAGGCTCCAGGTTGAACATTTGACAAGATTTGTCACATAACCCTCACTACACTATAAGGTAGGATCCATTTTTATTCACATTTTAAAGATGAACAAACAAGCTCAATATAATTAAGCAATTTTTCCAAGGTCAAAGTTATTTCAAATTTCAAATTCTCAAAGGGAAAATGAAGAAAAATAGACTTTACCCTATAACTTAACTCCGAAACTCAATACTTTGATGCATTTGAATATATTTACAAGTGTAACTTCATAGGGTGAACTTATCTATCTGCCTTTCACACAACCATGTATGCTTCACACCATTGTTAATTACTGATATTGCATTCTACAACTGCACATTGATGTATTTTAGATAGCCTATTTGGGACATTCAGGATGCTTAGAATTGTTAAATCCCAAAAGAGGAGGAGCCTGAATCCTAGTTCTGATGCACCAAAACCCAAAACCTGCGAAGTATTTGAAAATGTGTGACTTTGACAAATGGGTTCTCTCTTTTGGTGTGGGACCCTAGTCAAGTCACTTAAACTTTTAAAATCTGTTCCCTCAACTGTAAAATGACATTATTACTTACCCTTCCCAAGTATTGAAAGAATTAGGAGAATCCATGCAAAACCTCTGCCTGGGTGCTGGACAGGGAGCCTGTGTCCACCAAGGACTACCAGGTACTTTCCCACTAACCTCACCTTTCTAGGCCTATGGCTTTCTGTGTGCAAAAGAAGAGGATTGCATTAGCTAATCACCAAGGTGCAAGTAGTTTATCATTGTATGAGACTATGGATTTTAAGATTATGTTTAGAGAGATTGGAAGTCTTTTAATTCAGTCTCATTATGTTGAAGTGAAACTTAGAAATATTTATTTTTGGCTCCACAGGTAGAACCAGTTCTTGTCACCCTCTCCAGTCACGTGACTACTGATACCCCACTGTTGCTCAAGGTGGTATTGAGGAATTAGCGATGAACTCTTGACCACTTCTTGTAAGTGGCCTGTTGTCTTGGTCTGTGTGTGCAAGGCACTGCTCCATTGGAGGTCCTATCACAGGCCATATGTTACTTATAGCAGTTAAAGGAGAAACATTTCAAATGACTTATGAACGGCATTACAGAGGAATGGAATCTTACCTCTAGGTAAGATTTCTGAAGTCCTTCTCTTTCACTGTGGTATGTTTCTTCCAAAAGAAAGAAAGGAATGGACTTAAACCATATAATCAAGTATAACTGGAGTTATAGCCACTACACTAGGACTTGATTTCACCCTGTATATCTCTCCTGTGGGACTGTTTGGCATATCAAATTCATCTCTCTCATGGGCCAGCAAAAAGAAAAGGTATAAAAAACAGTTGAATGAGAGCACAGTACTTAGGCAAATTATGTGTTTAATACCAAATGGCTTTATTCTGTTCCATAATTAAAGACCTCACCAATCCAAGCAGCTCTAGCTTTCTCAGGAGAGCCCCAAGGCAGCTGTGTTGAAACCATATACAGATGACAATAAATCTGTCACCCATAAAGGAGAAATTCTCAGGACCTCTGTCTTATCACAGAACTTTGTTTCTAGATGAAGGCCAACATATTTATATCTATAATTTTGAACTCAAGATGTGTATACTGCTGGGCATCTTACTAAACTTTAATAAAACACTTGCACATGTGCAAATGTTTTGAATGGAAAAGTGTACAAACCTCAAACGGTTGAGTGAGCCATAAGAGAAGGTCATGATTTTCAGACAGCTGCAAGATGGTGGGGAGGAGGAAGTGAAATAAGTGGGTGTATTACTGTTGCAAATTTGTGATCTTTCTGGAACTTAGGTTCAAGGAGAAAATACTGATCAAAATACCAGTATTCCCAGATGCACACCAGCAATCATTATTTGTAGAGAGACATGCTGATGGCATGAAAAAGGTGAGCTTTCTGGAGGCTTTGGTGAGGCAGCAGTTGGGGAGAGTTGATCCTGAGGGCACCATGCTCAGGAGGGCAATGTGTGGACCCTGACTCACACCTGCAGTTTGTTTCCTCTGACCCTGGAAGAATGTTCCAGCACAATTTAATGAAATCATGTTCCATGCCAGAGGAATGTGTTGCAATGAAGATGAAAATTTGATGGGCAATCTGCCTGAGAAAATTGTAAGAAAGTGAACAAATGTTTTCCACTATGATTAGCAAATCAACAAAGCTCTAACTTTGGTTATCAGAGAAGGACTCCACTGAATACTGTTAGAATTGGTAATTTGAAGGAATATTGCATTAAGTCAATCACCTTTCAAGATAAATGCCTCAGCATAACATCAGACTCAATTTTAAAAAAAATGGTTACTATGAAAGAGAGATACTAGTATTGCCAAACAGTAGTGTTTTTTTAACATGGGGTTTCATGTTTCATTGAATCTAAATCTAATCCCTGCCCTTCTGGTTCTTTTTTTTTTTTTTTTTTTTTGTTAGGTTTAACTCTAGGGAAATTGTAAATGGACCAAATTCCTTTTTAGAGCTCTTTCTTGTCATCATTTTATTTTCTGGGTGCCATTTATTTATTCTTGTGTTTAGTACAGATTTCCTGAATAACCTTTATTTTGCACAGAGGATACATAAAACTATTAACATTTGGTGCTTGTCCTCAAATAGATTATAGTATTATCTCCTTTGAAATTACTCTTCTTCTTCAAATATATTTATATATTCAAAATATATCTTAGATATATTTTGCTCTCAGACTACCAAATCTTTCACATAAAAGCATTCTTTACACGAGGAGGTATTGATGGATGATAATGGCACATCATCACATCACAATCTGCATGGCACTGAGCAGCAGTAGGTGCTCGGTAAATATTTGTCTCACCTCCCTTGATGACTAGGACATAAACCTAAGGTACAACCTAGTCAATAGTTATTTTATCTCATCCAAAGGAATAAAACTATTAACATGAAATGGTAATGGTAAGGGTAATAATTTGGGAAGGAGAAATAGCCTCTGAATCAAAAGCCATTCATGCTTTTCCCAGGTCCCTTTTACCAGCACTTGGCCCTTCTTTAGCTGTAGGGAGTCGGCATGCTATAGCTCACAGCTACCCCTGTTTTCCAGGGAATTGCCTGCAACTGAAATCTGACTGGCACAGGGGTGTAAAAGCCTAGACCCTTGCCTCAAATTGCCACAAATTCTGTGGTGTTGTTCATGCTTCTGAGCCTCCTATGGAATCAGACAGAAGCTATGTCCTGCTATGAGTCTGTCCTTGCTGAGCTTCATCACCTTCTCAACCTGAATTCCCATGCTCCCATCCTCTTTTGATACATTTCAGTCCCAGGGTCTGTTTCTAAAGTATCTGACCTAAGATACCTCCTCAAATAAACATGTAGCCAGTATCCTACAGGCATGCGTGCTCTTCTTGCTTAAAGAATAATAAAAACAAAATAACAGCACATAAGTCTTGAGTAATATTATCAAATTGTTTAACAAGTCCAGGATATTCATTATAGAAATATTTACATGCTGACAAACATGCCAATTTTACAAAAAAGGTAAAGCATTATCTGATCATTCTGTGAATAAAGAACTGCTTACCTTCATAATATCACAAAAGTTGTTCATATCATCTATTCTGTGAGAAATAATAAATAAGCCTGGACTTATCTGACAAATCAATAAAATAACAAAACAATAACAATGATAAAAACAAACATTTGCTCTTTAGATATTTTGAAATGCTTTTACTCGTTTTAGATACTGAACTTGAAGTAATGGTAATGTTTACCAACAGGTAGGTTTTTTGGTGATATTTTCTCACCCTTGTTAATTTAATAGTGTTTTAAATGTTAAATGCATTATTTCCATTGAGTTTCACAATATACCAAGGACACAGAAAACTTGAGTGCTTTTATCACACAAAGTGGAATATTTAACCCTCCAAATTCTATCAATTCTCTGGTAGCCCATTAGAATCATTAAGGGAAGGTTTTAAAAGAAGAGAGCCTAGATCCCATACAGAATGATTTAAACCCAAGTCAGGGGGTGGGAGGTGCCTGCGTAATCTTGTTTTGAAACTTCTGGATGCTTCTAATGTGTCACCAGGTTGAGAAACAACAGATTAAGGAACCAGGCCAAATCCCTCCAGCTGCTAAGTCCCAGAACCACATCTGAATCAGTCTTCTTCAGCCCCATCAGGCTTTCTTCTCTTTCACCAGAAGCTCTAAATTTCAAATGGAATTTAGAAGGGAAAAATTTGAAGTTGCACTTTATGCTCTTCTGGAAGGCAAATGATATCTATATCTATATCTATATCTATATCTATATCTATATCTATCTATCTATCTATCTATCTATCTATATATATATATATATTTTTTTTTTAACTTACTTATCCAAGTAGCTTTGAATAAGTTTTCATAGCAGTTTATGGATAGGCAAACCATCTAAGATGTATAAATGAAATTTCTTCAAACATAAGTGAATTTACAAGTGACAAACTGCTTAACAAAGGGTAAACAAAGCTTGACTGTTCTTCAAGTGTTCACAAACAGAGCAGATGAGTGTGTTTGGTCTAAAATGTCCCTATCAACATACCCCATGAGAATAGCATAATGTCCTCACAAGACATTAGGGCCATGGGGACTGTCTAGAAATTGACAAAGATTTTGGTTCCATTAGAGGATCACCATTTAGATATGTAATCACCATTTAGATATATGATTTCATTTTCTTAATTTATATTAATTAATATTAATATACTAATTTGTACATCAAATTTAGTTATGGAGACATTTCCCTAGATCGCTTTGAATTCAATGTAAAAATGATGTTTTTAAAGTTAAGTTTGGAGTTGAGTATGATCGCCCAGCCACAGCAAATTTACAGGTTGATAGATAAAGAGGATGAGAGGGTGTTAAATTAAACTCAGTATTCACTTGGCTCGGGATTACACTTGGCTGAATGCAGTGCTGAACCCCAATCAGAACTGACTAGTCCCAAGTACTTAAAAACAGGAGTTTTTCTTAATTTTATTTGTGTGTGTGTGCTGTAGAATCCTTGGCAATGTGGTGAACCCTGCAGATTCTTTCTCAGATCCTTCAGGATTATAGGATTATACAGGAAGCCTATTATATTTTTAAAAGTTCTAACTCAAAGTACTCACTATGAAAAATCATCCATGAAATGTAACCATCACTGCACTGGAGTCTACTGCAATTTAGAAGTTCTTTCTTAGGTTTATGATGCTCTACACCCATAATTTGAACTGCTAATGGCCTCAAAGAGGGAAGGCAGACCATTTGTTAACTTAGATATTTTCTGTTTACAAATTCCAGGTTTTGGCAACAGTTCCCTTACTGTGCCCAAGAACTGCAGATTTCAAGCCTATCTATCCCCAAGTTGGGGTCATATGCCCAATAATGTACCTAGCTACATGGAGTCAGGACTGGGTCATATTGCAACTTGTATTCCAATTAATTGATCACATTAGAGACTTATTTACTTCAAAGGTGCTGCTGTATAATGGATTCTTAAGAAGCAACCTAGGCTTTGATAAATAACATTAAAGACAAATCTTAACAGTTCATATTTCCTTTCCTTTGTGGATATGGATATTGTTTGGTGACTTCCATCATTTTCAAAGACATCATACAACTGATTTAGGCAGGAAGACAGAATCTGGTTGTTAATTAAACTGCTAGGCCCCCATGATTTAGACCCTTATTTGGATCATGTGTTTATATCAAGTTATATATTTTCTATTTATTATGTATACTTCAAAATTATTTCCAACAAGTCTTAAAAACAGTGAGAAATATTTCTTGAATCATTTTAGGAAAGAGTGGCAATGAAGAACTTTTTAATTTTTGGGATAGAAAATATAAATTTATCTTCTAATTGTAGTTTACTAAGCATGTAACAGTCATCTATTGTGTTGAGAACATTTCTGCATCATTTATTCAATTCCTCTTTCTCAAAACATTTACTTAGCCAATGCTTTTTTCCCAGGCTAATTGTTTAGAAGATAAGTTTCAAATCTGGGAAACATTTAAGGAAGGAACTATTATTCTCCTTTAATTTTTATATTATTTGCCTGTAAGTCCTCCCCAGTCAATATGAGGTTGAAAATACCGGGAAAATCCTGTTATAACCCACCTTAGAGTGAGTAACATAAGATAACATTTTCTATAATGGGAAAGTCATGTGTTTTTGGAATCATTTCTTTTTACAGCAATTTTTGGATCTTGTATATATGATGAAATTTTGGGATATTGAATAAAGAATACAACATAAATATTTTAACCTGTGTCCAATTAAATTTATATTCAATGCTTCATTTCTACCATAATTTCTTCTGCTTTGTAAGTTTCTCTTTGATAGGAGTCATGCTTCTCAGAGAAAGGAAAGGGAGTCATTGGCCAAATTTACTGACTATATTTTGACTTTAAGTACATATTAGTTAGGATAAAGTTTGAGCTGCTATAACAAAGAGATTCCAAATGCCACAGATTAAATAACAGAGAAGTTTAGGTCTCTCACATGGAATAGCCTATCTGATCCAAGAATGTAGGACAGCTCCTCCTCATAAAAAATCTCTAGGGATTCAGGAGGGAGTGACAGCTCTGCTACCCTTAAACACACAGTGGCTAAGTTTGGTGTATCACCAGGATCCAGAGGGAAAGGTGAGAAGAGTCAGGTGGAGTGCAAGTACCCAGCTTTCTTCTGCTCACAGCCCTTTGGCAGGCACCCTGTCACATGGCCATGGCAAGCTACCAGAGAGGCTGAAGAATATAAGTTCTTGTTGGGCAATTGTGTATCCAGCTAAGACTACGTTAATAAGGAAAACAAGGAGAATAGATTTAGGGACAACTATCCATCTACCACCAGCTGAATCTGCATTTCTTCTTATATATTCTGTCTTCAATTTACAGAAAGATGCATGAGGAAACTTTATCAAATGCAGATGGTCCCCTGCTTATGATGGTTTAACTTAGAAATGATGTGAAAGCTATATGCATTCAGGAGAAACTTTTGGAATTTTGAATTTTGATATTTTCCTAGGCTAGGGATATGCAGTAAGATATTTTCTCATGATGCAGGGTAGCTGCAGCAAACCACAGCTCCCAGTCAGCCACAGGATCACAAGGGGAGACACTGACTCTGTACAGTGTACTGTGTTGCAAAGCTCCAACGTCCCACAGGTTAAGCATCGTAAGTGCATTTCAATTTAAGATATTTTCACCTTCAACATGTTTATAGGGGTGTGACCTACCATAAATTGAGAAGCATCTATATAATAGCTCATTCTGGCAATAGGTCATCACCTTTCTGTTTGTGGGGTTTAAGTAGAGAGGATATTGTGTGTAAATTATGTTTTGAATGTTTATATTTTTAAATACTCTTCTGTTATGACAATTCATATGCAGAATATAGGGAGAATTTTAGACTTTTATTTAAATCATGTGTTCAGAAATGTCTTATTTTTAAGCTTATGTTTTCAAAAATTATATAGTGTTATAGTAAATTGGGCCCCTGGAATTATATGTACATGTATTAAATTAACCACCAACATCTCAGAATCATTTTTGTCCTGGTGTTTGATTTAGGCTTGTTACATACACTTGTGTCTCTATACCTTAAAAAACAGGCACAATTCCTCCAATTTTGCAGACCAAAATACTTAGGTACAGAGAATTTAGATAACTTGGCCAAATTCCTGAGTGGTAAAGTAGGAATTTGAAACCAGATCTGTATGATTCTGAAGCATTTTCTATTCACCTTCTCACTTAATCCTCTTAAAATTTCTTTAAAGTGCACAACTGGTCTCTGCCTCATTTAATAGAGTATGAAAGTAAAGATCAAAAAGTTTAAGTGATTTACCAATGAAACTCAATTGGTAGGTTATAATCTGACAGTTAACAGTTTCTGATTCTAAAAATCCAGTATCTTTAATATAACTGTGGTTGAATTAAAGTTGCACTGTATTTACCATCACCAACCCCAGCCTCTAGTCTTTCTCTATGCTTTCTGGTGTGAGATGTGACCACTCACTCCAACCTGTCCTCCCATCATTGTTATCTGTACTTTCACCATAGCCCTAAACCAATGAGGTCACCCAATCTTATTCTGAAAATTTCATTGTGCTGAGCCAAAGTAAACACCCCTTTCTAAGTATTCTGCATCAGGTATTTCATTACAGTAAAACAAAGCTGACTAAAATAAAATAAATCATAATAGTGACTTATTTATTTAACTGTAATCCAGGTATATTTTGTCTAAAACAACTTCACTATAGTATCTATTAGGAGATACTATTCTTGTCTCTATTGACAGATGAAGAAATGAAATGTAGATACATTAAGAAACTTGTCCATATTTTGACTATTGGTAAGAAATAAAGTGATGTTTCATACTCTGCAAAATAGCATCTACCTAGCCTAGAAACCACAACACCTCTCCATGAGATGAAGTCGTCTTGCTTATTAGAAAAAGCCCTCAATAAGTTCAAGTGACTCTTCTTAAAGCATTCCTTTCCAACAGAGGATTGATATAGCTATCTTCTTTATTCTAGTTCTTATACTATAGAAACAAATTGATTTATTTGTAAAATTCTTAAAAATGTAAAAAAATCTGACATGTATTTGAGTCTGTACACATTTAACTCTCTCTCTCTTTTATGCCTCAATACAGTTAAAATTAAACTTCATTTTCCTTTGCTGTCACCAAATTGTAAACATCAGGGTGGCATCTCCCATTTGTTATAATAACTAGGTCTGACCTGTCAATGCTGAGGCTATGAATTCTAACAGTTTTAGAAAGTAAATGTTAATAATTACATAAGAAGTTCCCTGTAAGTTATTTGCTATGGAATAATTTCACTTTCATAATGCATAAGTTTGGAGAGTTAAAAAAAAAAAAAAAGAAACTGCAACTCAAAGTGTTTTCCTTGTTCTACCTCCTGTTGTATCACAGACACAGCTAGAAATCATCTCAGAATTGGCTTATTAGTTGTCTCATGCTTTTTAATGGCTTACAGTCATTTCATCTTCTCTCAGTTGGGCAGGGCACTGCATTCCCAAAAAAGACTGATGTGGGATCCTACAGGGAGTACTGAGATGGTCTTCCAAGGTACTTGTCCTCAGAGTGGAAATGAAAGTCCCTTTCTCTACTAGATTGCCAATTTAGTCATTGCCATTTTCTGGTAAGCCAAGGCCTCCCAAATCCACATAAACAACCCTGCTTTGAGTTTTGCCCAAGGAATTTCCTTCAAAATATTTTTCATCTTTATTAGAAAGAACAGTAGAAAAATTGACTCGAAAACTTCACTACACACTAACACATTTTGATCTGTATCACATGGACTTGGAAAATAGTATCAAGAAAGATGACTGCATACCCTCCATTTCTTCAGGGCAGCAGAACTGTAGCAAATGTCAGTCTGAGGCAAATTTCAAACTTCTCATGTATAGTAAGACGATACCTTGTCAGAATCAATGCATTCACTGATTTCAGGTGCATGAGAAGCCTTATTAAGGAAACTCCGAAGTTCAGCTTGCATATTGGTTTAAGAGTAAAGATAGAATAGAAATAACTTTTAGGATATCAATGTCAATGTCTACTTTCTTACTTTTGCCCTACTTTTCTTCATAGCCCTGATTATGTCGATTATGTTCAGTCATAACATTTCTTTTCTCACCTACTAGAAGGTAAGCCCATGGAGACAAGAGTGTGAAGGGCAAATAGCTTTGGTTATGTTGGCAGCACCTTCTGCACCCTTGACATTAAACACCAAGGATCTAGGACAAAATATTGTCTCCCTTGACCTGATGTATTGGCAGGTCCAAAAGAGTAGCAGCACTTTCAAGAAGCACCCATGCTGTATCTGCCACTTTTGGCATCAGGGGTAAGCAGTCATCTCTATGATGAGCCAGAACAAGTGAGGGCAACATGAATGACATTGATCCTAGACTTTCCACTTCATCCTTTGTAGATTTCTCCTCACCTATCTGGAAGGAATTTAAGATGTATTAAAGGACTGAGGAGGCACAAATTGCTCTGGGGGAAAGAGGTCCAAGCGGGGCCAAGGAGTGATTGCAAGAGGAGAAAGGCATAAAGGCAACAAAAGTTAGAAGAAAGATGGTAACATGCAGTAAATGGGCGCCATGAAGCCACAGCTTTGAGAGTCTGGTAGAGCAGGGCTCCCTAATGACACCTTGATGCATTTAAAATCAAGAGGGCAAACAAATGCAAAATGTGGCTGCTGTTTCAGAAACCACAGAAACACCAGGAGGAGGCAGGAGTTTCCTACCAGTGTAGTGTAAGAAAAATAGAAAAATTGTAGATGAGATCAGAGAGAAGCTGATGCTAGGGCTTGCAGATCACACAGGGCCAGGGGTTTTCAGGTCTTAATGAGAGCTAAGGATTTAATTTTGCATGAATGGAAAAGCTCTGTGGAATTTTAAGGGGAGGAGTAACATTTAAAAAGATTCAGCAGCATTTTAAAAAATTACCCAGACTGCCAAAGAGCTGCAAGAGAGAAAGCAGAGTGCCTATAATAATCCAGGCAAGCAATAAAGGCTTTGACTAGAGCAGTCATAGGCAGCAGTGAGAAAAAGTTCGACTCTGGAAGTGTTGTGAGGGTAGAGAAAACTTTGCTGATGGTTTAGGTGTGGTGTGTACAATTGTAGAAAGGATAACACCAAAGATTTTGGCCAGAGTAACTGGAAGGATGGAGCTGCCATTTGCTTTGATTGTGGAAGACATAAGAAAAGCAAATTTAAGCATAAAAAAAATAACAGTTTCTTTTTGGCATATTCACTAAACAGCTAAGCAAAAAACATCAGAAAGAATTTGGACACATGAGCCTGGAATTCATGAGTAGTGTAAGCTAGAGTTATCTTCATAAAGGTCAAGTTTAAATCCAGAGAACTGAATGAACTCACCTGGGAAGCAATGCTGATGAAGATGAGATGTTTGACAACTAAGCTGAACACACCAACTTCTAAAAGTCAGAAAGATTAGGATGGTCCAGATCAGTCACAGAGATATAAGGGAGGAAGGAAGGGAAAAAAGAGAGAAAGAGAAACAAGGAGGCAGGGAGGGAAAAAATACACCAAGAAGGTTAACAGTAGCTCTGAGTCATAGGACTATATGAGTTTTCACTACTTTGAGCTTTTCTGACTTCTTTTATTTTTTTCAAGTTTCCCATAGAGAAAATATTTTTCTCTTATAATTGGAAGGAATATTTATAATAAAATTAAAGGATACATTGGTTTTAATTATTTTTTAATTTATTTTTTATTGTAAACAAATGGGGTACAACTTGTTTCTCCGTTTGTACATGAAGTAAAGGCATACCATTTGTGTAATCATACATTTACATAGGGTAATGGTGTTTGATTCATTGTTATTATTTTCCTCCTCCCCACCCCACCCCTCTTTTCCCTCTATACAGTCCCTCCTTCCTCCATTCTTGCCTCCCTCCCACCCCCCATTATGTATCATCATCAGCTTATCATTGAGATCATTTGTCCTTTGGTTTTTTGAGATTGGCTTATCCAACTTAGCATGATATTCTCCAATTTCATCCATTTGCCTGCAAATGCCATAATTTTATCATTCTTCATGGCGGAGTAATATTCCATTGTATATATACGCCACAGTTTCTTTATCCATTCATCAACTGAAGGGCATCTAGGTTGGTTCCACAATCTGGCTATGGTGAATTGAGCAGCTATGAACATTGATGTGGCTGTATCTCTGTAGTATGCTGATTTTAAGTCCTTTGGGTATAGGCTGAGGAGTGGGATAGCTGGGTCAAATGGTGGTTCCATTCCAAGCTTTCTGAGGAATCTCCATACTGCTTTCCAGAGTGGCCGCACTAATTTGCAACCCCACCAGCAATGTATGAGTGTACCTTTTGCCCCACATCCTCTCCAACACCTATTGTTGCTTGTGTTCTTGATAATCGCCATTCTAATTTGGGTGAGATGAAATCTTAGGGTAGTTTTGATTTGCATTTCTCTTATTACTAGAGATGTTGAACATATTTTCATATATCTGTTGATTGTACGTCTTCTGTGAAGTGTCTGTTCATTTCCTTAGCCCATTTGTTGATTGGGTTATTTGTATTCTTGGTGTAGAGTTTTTTGAGTTCTTTATAGATTCTGGAAATTAGTGCTCTATCTGAAGTATGAGTGACAAAGATTTTCTTCCACTCTGTCGGCTCTCTCTTCACATTGCTGATAGTATCCTTTGCTGAGAGAAAGCTATTTAGTTTGAATCTATCCCAGTTATTGATTCTTGCTTTTATTTCTTATGCTATGGGAGTCCTGTTAAGGAAGTCTGATCCTAAGCTGACATGTTGAAGATTTGGATCTCTTTTTTCTTCTATAAGATGCAGGGTCTCTGGTCTGATTCCAAGGTCCTTGACCCATTTTGAGTTGATTTTTGTGCAGGGTGAGAGATAGGGGTTTAGTTTCATTCTGTTGCATATGGATTTCCAGTTTTCCCAGCACCATTTGTTGAAGAGGCTATCTTTTCTCCATTGCATGTTATTGTATTCTTTTATTTACTGAATTCACTTATGAGTTCTAAACGTTTTCTGGTGGAATTTCCCGGTTCCTCTAAAAATATAATCATGCCATCAGCAAATGGGGATAGTTTGAGTTCTTCTTTTCCTATTCACATCCCTTTAATTTTTTTGGTCTGTCTAATTTCTCTGGATAGAGTTTCAAGGATAATGTTGAATAGAAGTGGTGAAAGAGGGCATCCCTGCCCTGTTCCAGTTTTTAGGGGGAATGCTTTCAGTTTTTCATCATTTAGAATGATATTGGCCATGGGCTTAGCGTAGATAGCTTTTACAATGTTAAGGAATGTTCCTACTATCCCTATTTTTTCTAGTGATTTGAGCATGCTATTTTTTCTAGTGATTTGAGCATGAAGTCATGTTGTATTTTATCAAATGCTTTTTCTGTATCGAAATAATCATGTGATTCTTGACTTTAAGTCTGTTGATATGGTGAATTACATTTATTGATTTCCAGATATGCTATTGAATGATGAATGGATAAATGGATAACAGAAGACATCAGGGGTGGAAATAAAAAAATTTTTAGAGGTAAACGAGAACAAAGATACATTATATCAAAATCTCTGGGTCACTATGAAAGCAGTACTTAGAGGAAAATTTATATCATGGAGCGCATTCAATAAAAGAAGGAAAAAATCAACAAATAAACGACCTAATGCTACAGCTCTAAGCCCTAGAAAAAGAACAGAGCAACACCAAAAGTAGTAGAAGACAAGAAATAGTTAAAATCAGATCTGAAATCAATGAAATCGAAACAAAAGAAACAATAAAAAAAATTGACAAAATAAATAGTTGGTTCTTTGAAAAAATAAACAAAATTGATAAACCCTTAGCCACACTAACAAAGAGAAGGAGAGAGAAAACTCAAATTACTAAAATTCGGAATGAGCAAGGAAATATCACAACAGACATGAGTGAAATACAAAACATAATTAGAAGCTATTTTGAAAATCTATACTCCAACAAAACAGAAAATCTCGAAGATATCAATAGGTTTCTAGAGACATATGAATTACCTAAACTGAACCAGGAGGACATACACAATTTAAATAGATCAATTTCAAGCAATGAAATAGAAGAAGTCATCAAAAGCTTACCAACAAAGAAAAGTCCAGGACCAGATGGGTTCTCAGCTGAGTTCTACAAAACCTTTGAAGAAGAGCTCATTCCAATACTCCTCAAAGTATTCCATGAAATAGAAGAGGAGGGAACCCTCCCAAACTCATTCTATGAAGCTAATATCACCCTGATACCTAAACCAGACAGAGACACATCGAGGAAAGAAAATTTCAGACCAATATCCTTAATGAACATCAATGCAATAATTCTTAACAAAATTCTAGCAAATCGCATACAAAAATATATTAAAAAGATAGTGCACCATGATCAAGTGGATTTTATCCCAGGGTTTCATTATTTTTAATGCTACAACAGATGAAAAGTGGGACTTTTCATGGCTAGACAGTGATTGTCTTAAACATGCTGAAGTAGACAGTACATTCCTAAAAAGAACAAGAGTGAAGAGATTATGGGTCCAGTAGACAGGTGAGGGGCTCTGAGCTGATAAGGTTATGAAGAATGGTAGGCTGGAAGCCACATATAAAAAGTAATCAAAGAGAGGAAGATTTAAGGCAACCTCTAGCATAGAGGAAAATGGAAGGAAAATCCATGAAAAAGACCTAGATGCAAGCATAAGGGAAAATTCACAGAGTAGAAGAGGAAGAGAGGGAAACAACACTTCCTGAACAACTACTATATTTCCATTTGATTCCAAGTATTTTATGGGTTTTATCTCATTAAACCTCCCCAACAAATCCAAGAGGCAGAAACTATTGCTATCATTATTTATCTCATTTTACAAATGAAAAAAACAGAGAGATAAAGAAAATTGCTCGGTTACACACCCTGAAAAGGATCAATGACCAGCAATAGAATTTCTCTGCATGTTCAAAGAAGTGTGTATTTTCAAGTGATCAGCTCACTTCTCAACCTTTAATGCAACCTCAGCATATTAAGGTCTTCAGGTAGTTTGACATTATAATCAAAACAATAAATTTTAATTTTCAGTCACCTTCTTTGTTTTCTTAAAATATTGACTATTAAATTCTAGCAAAATGAGGAGAAATTTAAATTAAAAAAAGACTGAATGCTTCATCCATTTCAAACTGACCCTATAGTAAAATATCAAAGTATGACATGAAGGAATTTTCCTTTTTGATTTCTCAAAGTCATTTCATCTGCAGATGATACCAAAAATAGAAAGTTTCTTCTAGTTCACTACAGAAAATTAACAGAAAACATGGCTCTTACTGATACAAATAGGTTTTTGAAAACACTAAGGTAGAAATTCCGGTTTCTTATAGAAATACCAGAAGAATTCTCCAGAAATACAAACCGAGGATTCCACTCCTTCTATTAAATCCATTTTCATGTTTCAGCTTGCTTTAAAAATGGGGTTGAACTTCCACATTCCATTCAATTCAACAAAATTATGTAAGACTTTGTTTCACTCTTAGTTTAAAATGTTTCCCCAGAGACTCTACAAGGTTGATATGAAGGTGTTCAGTCTTGAACTGTGGCTCATGGTCAATGAAAGCCAGTGTGTTTTTATTAGCCTACCTGAAAAAGGCTTTTGTGTTTATGAATTTATTTTGCAAAGACTCAGAAATTATGCCCTTTGCATTATGTTTCCTCAGGGCACAGATAAAACTTCATTAATTAAAATAGTATGCTACTTAGGTCATAAATAAAGAGCTGGTAGTTACCCTGATTTTTTTTTTTTTTTTCAAGTGTAGGCAGAGAAGAAAACAAAGTCTCTTGGCCGTGATCTATTGGTCAGCAGGGAAATTAACATTTTTTAAAACCTTTCATTCTAGTTTCCCAAAGAAAACTTTATGGAGGAAGTATGAAAGGGAGCACATTATAAAATCAGAAGTGCAAGTCATTTCCATACTGAAATCAGTAGACAAACTTTGGCTTTGTTAACAATAGATGCAGAGTTTCTTTGAGCTGGATCCTGCAAGTCTCTGATTGCTAAAACTTTTGGGAAATATGTAATATATAAGTCTAAGGCGTAGACTTATATATTTAGTTCTGGACTGTAGATAGAAATTTGAGAGCTATCAGCATATAGATGGTATGTGAAACTGGATGAGATCATCTACAAAGACAGGGGAGAAAAGAGCCCAGGAGCGGGGAGAAGGGAGGGCAAAGGAAAGACCCTTAGAGTTAGGCAAAGAAATTACGGTAACTGAGATTCAGATGCTATTTTAAATAGACTCCTAAAATAATTATTTGGATTCTCTAAAGCAATTTATTTATATTTAGAATGATGACATTGAGTACAACAGCAGCTCTTCAAACTAATTGGAAGTTTAACTGAAAGCAACTATTCTTGAAATCAGTTGGAATGCACTGATGACCCTGCTGCTACTCACAGCAGGGAAAAGCCCTGGAAAGTTCAAGAAACATCTTCTGTTTTTGTTCTAAATAAACACACTAATTGCTTAATTTATCTGCCTCTCAGACTGGTTCCAGAATACAGCAGAGTTAGCGTTAATTATGTGTATTTTTTTCCATTTAACAAATAAGTTTGAATCCCATAAGCCCCATTTTCCACACCAGAGATCCAAACTCAGTCACTGCTTCTGTCTGAAATTAATAGCGAACATTTAGTTTTAGAATTAAAGCCCAAAGAGAAAATTAAATGAACGAATTTTTAATACTAGTTAATTTTTATCATTTTGTAAATCATCACTCCACATTGAAATCTGGGTCTAAAAGCCATAGTCGTTGGTTTTGTTTTCTTAATGCAGTTTGGAAATTTGTTTCTCTGTCCATTTCTTTTCTCTTTATTCTCTCCCTGGTATTAATGACTCACAAGTTATTGCCAATCGTAGATTCCAAATATCTCTGGATTCATTGCCTCTTTTTATTCCCCACTGATGCCACTGTATTTTTTAAAATTATTTTTATTTAGCTTTTAATTTTTTACAGACTGCATTTTGATTCATTGTACACAAATGGGGTACATAATTTCGTTTCTATGGTTGTGCACGATGTAGATTCATACCATTCGTGTAATCATACACGTACATAAGGCAATGATGTCTGTCTCATTCCATGTTTTTCATACCCCCCTCCCTCTCATTTTCTTCTACATATTCTAAAGGTCCCCCATTATTCTCTCATTCCCCACCCCCACCCCCATTATATATCATCCTCCACTTATCAGGGAAAACATTCAGCCTTTGGTTTTTTGGGCTTGGCTTATTTCACTTAGCATGATATTCTTCAATTCCATCCATTTATTTGCAAATGCCATAATATTATTCTTCTTTATAGCTGAATAGTATTCCATTGTGTATATATGCCAGAGTTTCTTTATCCATTCATCTGTGGAAGGGCATCTAGGTTTCAATACACTTTAGTTGATTTCTAATTCATAATCAATAAATTGCTCAGATGCTAAGTCTGCCTTTAATGGATCTTGATAGATGTGAAGCCCTGGGTAACGTCTAAACCAGTGGAGACCCAGGACACTCCCCTTCTCCCCTGAGTTTCCTTCACACTCCTTTCAGATAATCTCACACTCAGCCAACTTCTTGGCCAACCACTGTTCAGATATTTCTCACCATAATTAGCTTGACCTTTCTAGAACTTCCAACAAAGGGAATCCTGTGGCATTTATTTCTTTTTGTCTGGTTTGTTTCTTCATTCAGCATAAAGGTTTTGAGGTTTATTTATGTTCTAGTGTCAGTAATTTGTTCCTTTACACAAATAAATAATGTCCCATTATGTGTAAATACTGCACTTTATTCATCCATTCTCCTATTGATGAACACTTTTTTTTTAGTTTGGAGCTATGATTAATGAAGCTGCCATGAACTTACAAACTTCTTTTTTTCCTGACACCAGCAATTGAGCCCAGGGATGCTTAACCACTGAGCCACATCCCCAGCTCTTTTTACTTTTATTGTTTTTTTTATTTTGTGACAGGGTCTCACTAAGTTACTTAAGACCTCGCTAAGTTGCTGAGGCTGGCTTTGAACTTGTAATCCTCCTGCCTTAGTTTCCTGTGCTATGAGCATTTTTGTGCAAGTCTTTTTGTGAACGTGGATTTTTACTTTTCTTGATAAACATCAGGTAGAGGAACTACTTGGCCATAATCTTGTTTTAAATCTTCACTGTTGCTAACATGGGTGAGAGAAAGTCTCCTGAATCATATCCCTATTTCATTCTCCTTCTACACCAAGGTGGACAGAATAATGTCCCCCTAAAGAATTCCATATCCTAATACCTGAAACCTATGAATGTGTTAACATTACCTAGCAAAAGGGATTAAATTAAGGATCTTGAGAAGGGAAGATTATCCTGGATAATTCAGAAAGACCCAAAGAAATCACAAGGGTCTTTGTAAGAGGGAAGAAGGGAGTTAGAGGGAGAGAGACTTGAAGTTGGTACCTGCTCTCTTTGAGGGCAGAGAGGTCATGAGCCAAGGTCCCCAGGCAGGCTGTAGCAACTGAGAGAGGCCATGAATCAATTTCTCCACAAAGCCACCAGATGGAACACAGTTCTGATAACACTGAGTTTAGGGTTCCTGGCCTCCAGAACCACAAGATAATAAATTCAAGCTTTATTTAACCAGTAAATTTGTACTAATCCTTATAGTAGTAATAGGAAACTAATTCACACTCCATAAGCCCTTCCAATTCACTCTCTCTGCCATCAGAAAGATCACTTAAACTCATAAACTGGACATTCTCATTTCCTTATTTAAATGTCTGCTCCAGGATTAAATCAAAACTCTGACATATTACATAAAGTCTCTTACTCTCAGTCTCCACCTACTTATCCACATGCCTCAGCCACCAATCTCCCTGAGCATTTGCTCCTTATTTACACTGTTTTTGATTCCCCAACATCCTATATTCTTTCCAGAATTTGTGACTTCTTACTCAAAGATTTTTTTTTCACTTAAGTATTCAGCAGGCAGATATCTCTATCTATTTAAAGTTTGGGATCTATCTCTATTTTACAAAGGCCTCCCTAAATTTCTCAATCAGGGTCCAGATCCTTTCTTTGAAGATCCCACAAAACCTCTCTTGCGACATTTTATTATTGTACATTGTAATTGTTCCCTTGTGAATCTTCCTCCAACTAGTGTGTGAGCTTCCCAAAGGCGGGGGTCATGTCTCTTTACTGGCAGGCTCCTACCACCTACAAGAATATTAGGACATAGGACAAGAATATAGCATATAGTCAATCAGAGCAATTGAATTAATTAACAAGTATATAATTTAATATTCTTACAATCATGATGTATTTTTTCCAGTTAGTACTCCTATATATTTTGTTATTTTAAATCTTGCCAAAAATCTTACTTATAATGTGTTTCTTTAATGTATTCTTATATATTTAAAAGCAATTATTAAAAAAATACTAATAAAAGAGTGAACTCTCTTTTTGGAAACAAATATATTCTTGAAGTACTTTGTACCTTAGGTTTAATTAAAAGTCCTCTCGAGTGAAAAACAAAGCAACATGTGATTGTTTTCATAGTCCTCTTACACACACACACACACACACACATACCCGTTTAGTGTGGGGATCTGCAAGTTTTTTAAGGTTTACTCTATAATCCTGGATATTGATTAATATCTCTTTGGAGGTTGTAGTGTACAAAGGGCATTCCCAGTTCTACTGATAATGGTGATACCATAAATTATTCCTTACTGTTGACAAAATTGAAATGGTGAAAGCCTTCTGCCTGGGAAGGCTTCAGAGCTAAGACTCCTTCTTAAAGTTAGGTTAAGAAGTGCCATTCCTGGGAGGCTGGACTCTACATTCCTTGTTCTTTGTTCTCCACAAGCATAGCGCCAAAACAAGTGCCTGAACCCCAAATACATGTTGCTCTAATGAGTGAAAAAATTCTATCATGTGCCTTGAAGCTAGATTGGAGAAAAAGAGTTCTAAGCATGTTACTGAGCTAAAATTCATAGTGGGCATAAGAAGTCAAATGATGGATTTTAGGTTTTTACTAATACTCATCCCAGAAACTTTTCTTTTTTCTTTTTTTTAATTGAACTTTACTACTGAACCACATTTCAAGCCCTTTTTATTTTTTGTTTTGAAACAGTGTCTTGCTAAGTTGCTTAAGGCCTCAGCTAAGGTGCTGAGAATGGCCTCACAAACTTGCAAATCCTTCTGCCACAGTCCCCAAGTCTCTGGGATTACAGGAGTAAGTCACTGCTTCTGGGAACCCCAGAAATTTTTCTAAGCAGAATCTCCCCCTTGGTAGTCACTGCTCTGCTTCTGTCATCTGTTTTTCTCTCATTGGAAAGTCCCATTGAAGTTCATTCTTTTTAACCACAGTGAATTGTCTCTATGTCTCTAAGTACTACTGAGATGATAATTTCCTAAATATTTTAAAATAAGGATTACAGAAATACATTGAAAGAAAGGAAAATGGATCAAGTAAAGAAGGAAACTATGCCTATTTCTGGCTAATTCCAGTCTACTGTCAGTTGAGCCAAACATTCTGAGGCTCCTTTGGTCCTTCCAGCTCTGCTTGCAGGCTCATTTGAATCATCTCCCTGGCCCGAGACAGTGTAAAGAGGCTTCTGTCATTAGTTCCAAAGTTCTCTTTCCTCCACCCACAGACCGGCTCTGAGCTATATAAGTACCCTCAACAGTTCTCCCAGAGCACTTCCCCCTCGCTCTGCTGTGTCTCCTGTTGTTGCCAGTGGCTTGTGCCCATCCCATGACAGTCCTGACACTTCTGTCTACAGTATGACTTCCTCCCAGAATGCTGAGCAACTGGAGAGAAGCTGGGAAAACAAGAGAAAACTGAACCCTGTAAATCCTCTGTCACTCACAGTGGAATCCTACTTCTGGTACTTGAAAACAGACTTTCAGAAAAAGGGTAGGACTTCAGGTCCTTAGGCTGACAGGCAGTTTAATCTTCTGACACCAAATATCTGAAAATGTCCACATTGCACATTTTATTTTGTTTTTAAAAATCCCATGCTGATTATCTTGGTTCAGGAGACTTCCTTAGACAGTGACCTCCTTTCAGACACATACAAAACAATACAATTTTGTTAAGGCAATAAGTTCTTTTTTAAAGAGTTTTAATCTGTTACTAATGGATGTACTTGGAAGATCCTTAACAAATAACTTATCAAAGTATATAACCAAAAGAAAAAAGGCACATAGTTTATGAATTTTAGTCAGCATCCAAATGAGCATCTGTTTGCAGTTGAGACTCTGCCGAGTCACTTGTCCCAAGTTATGCTTGGCATGGCAAATAGATATGGATATCTTAATGGTGGAAGATATTGGCAGCATTACTTTCTCTTCAGTCTCAATTCCTTAATGTCACAATATAGGACCAAGTTCCATATGTACTCCCTCACCCATAAGCAGCTTTACCTACAGGCATTTTAATGAGTAATACGGCTAAAGAAAATGATAAGCAAAATTTATTAAATAAACACTGTCACCATCCAGAGTTCCAGAACTTACTGAGCATCGCCACTGGCCTGGAGCTGCACAAGGCATTTCAGCACACACCGGAAATACTACTCAGTGCTCCAAAAATTTTTCCTATAATGAAGAAATGATGGTGTGTGCCTCTCTACCTTTTCCATGTGTCCAGGGTTTCATGGCTATTAATAAAGTAAAACAAAACGTGTTTCCTTTTTTGTGATAAAAATAGTTCCTAAAATGGCGAGAATTTTCTCATTTGAACATTTTTGCTTCATAAAGACTTTGAGTAACAAACTCCAAAACTTAACAGACTTGCTAAATTTGGCTACCTCTAGGAGGCCACAATGTTATTGGCTTCTCAGATCCTGACATCTTCTTCACTGTCTGGCCCAAGTCCTCATTTATCTACTTTTCAATCTAGAAGTCAAAAGCAGATTCTGAGTCAAGTCTGCTTTCAAGACCTCCTTAGTATGCCTGAAGACCTGGAAAGACTTATCTGTGAAGAATGTGTTCACAGAGGAAATGATGGCTCCCAGCTCAGGCCCCTTCCATCCTGCTCCTACCTACCTCTCTCCAACCCTTCATCTCCCCTGACCAGTTGTGTAATTGACCAAGGGGAAAGAACATCAGACTCACTGTTTGATATTCCTTAGCCTCTCAGGTCTAGAGCTGGGGTGCTGAGGAATATCAGTTGGTCAGTCAGGAATATCAGTTGAAACCCTAAGTGTCCCATTTCTAGATTCTGGTAGTTAAAACCAACAAAAAACCAAAAACACAAAAACCCTGCCTGTTGTATTTGATCCATCCCCCTTTTCTTATAGCTTCTCATAAGGGTGACCATCTTAAAATATAAATCAGATCATTTTCTTGCTTAAAACCAATCACTTCCAATTGAATCTAGAACAAAATCCAGATTCCTTTCCATGGCCCTTAATTAAAAGCTCCCTCTACTTTCTGTTGCTCCAACTGCTCACTGCCTTCGCACTAGCTTATGTTCACAGCATGTACTTGAGCACACACATGCAAACACATGCTTTCATCTTCATTACCAGCTTCTTCTGTCTTTCATGTCTTAGCCTCTTAACATCACTACTCAGTGAAAACTGAGAGGCAGAATAATGGTTTCCCAAAGATGTATAGAATATACATATATACATATATATATGATTCAAGCCCTCATTTATGTGTGTATATATGTATATATACACACATTATATATATATATTCTCTCTGTTTCACTTTGTTCTTGCACATGTATATATATATCCTAATGTATGGAGCATGCAGGCATGTTTGGTTACACAGCAAAGGGTTATTGATGGCTACAGATACATTTGAGTTGTTAATCTGCTGACTCTAAGTTGGAGATTAGCCTGGTGTTCCCAATCTAATCATGAGAGTCCTTAAAAGCAAAAGAGGGAGATATGGCTATGGAAAAGAGAATCAAAGAGACAGCAGCATGAATAGGACTCAATACCTTTGAAGATGGAGGAAAAGGAACAGGAGCCAAGGAATATTTGCTGGGAGGATAGAGTAAGGAAGCAGATTCTTCCCTAGAGCTTCCAGAAGGAGTATAGCCCTGCTGACAGCTCAATATTAGCTGAGTGAGACCCACTTCGTACTTCCTAACTATAGATAAGTAAGATAACAAGTTCATGTTGATTTAACGAAGCCACTAATTTTGTAGTGATTCTGTTTTAGTCAGTTTTTTGTTTTTTTGTTTTTTTGTTTTTTTTTTTTTTTTGCTGCTGTGACTAAAAGGATTTGACCAGCACAGAGGAGAAAGGTTTATTTGAGGATCATGGTTTCAGAGGTCTTAGTCCACAGAAGGTCAGCTCCATTCCTCAGGGCTCCAAGTGAGGCAGAATATCATGGCAGGACAGACTGGCAGAGGGAAGTGGCTCATATCATCAGCAAAGAAGAGAGAGACAGAGAGAGTGAGTCCACTCTACAGATACAAAATGAATACCCCATAGCCATGCCCCAATTCCCACCTCCTCCAACCACACCCTACCACTTTAGTTAGTCCCATTTAGGGATTAATTCACTGATTGGGTTAAGACTCTTAACAACCCAATCATTTCTCCTCTGAAACTTCCTTCCATATGTGAGCTTCTGGGGGACATCTCACACCCAAACCATAACAGATTCATTACAGCAGCAACAGGAAAATGATACACAGACCTTCTCCTATGCATAGGCCTTCTAGTATAGCTCCTCCTATTATTTCCCCCTATTTTTGAGCAACTTCCCAGTATCAAATCCTGCTCTTGCTCATAGATAGACTCAGTGACTCAAGCCCTCATTTATCTGCTTTGAAATCTAGAAGCTAAAAGCAGACTCAGAACCAAGTCCTGCTATCTGATCTGCTATCTATTTAGACAGAAACCCCTCTCTCATTTTGCTTTCGAGCTAATACATATGGCTTATATTTGGTTTCTTCATCATAGTTTGGGGTTTTTAATGCAATATTTTGCTTATTATTTGGGTTTTGGTTTGGGGAGTCTATTTCTGTTAATTTGATTGACTTCCCCATGAGAGATGCCATATCTATTTAGTTTATTCATATGTAAATCCAATAGAGTATCTGCCAAATAATTTGCTCAATAAATTTTTAATGAATTAGTAAGTGAATGACTCAGACAATGAAGGGTCTCGTGATGTTTTATAGTCTTCAGAAATTCCTTTTCTATTTATTCTCTCTGGTTCTCTTTGTTCTTGCGCATTTATTAATCAAAACAGCACAAATCCACATGTGTAAAGGAACTAAGGCCCCAAAGAATCCTAGCAGTAAAGCTATAAACAGTTCGGTACATTTAATCCCAAATGGCTGTGGGATATGTTGTTTGTTTCCTTGATCGTGTTTGATCTTCCTGAAATGGTACGTCCTAGAGGAAAGAAAGCATGTCATATTCCCTCATTGTCTCTAAGGCCCAGCATTTGCCTTGTGCCTGGATCACTCAATGTCTGATTTTAAATGGAGGAATGAACAATGGATCTATAAATACTTCAGGTTACAAATATTCTAACAACTTCATATACAACTCATTGGTTTCCCCCACTCAGAGGATGTATAACATCTTGATTTGAACAGGAATATCCAAGAAACTAAGTGGATTTGTGCCTATTGGTGTCAGGGTTGGTGAATGAATGATTTCTCTCTTTTATGAAATTTGAATCAAGTATTTATTAAGCAATTAATTAATGTCCAGCCCTTTTCAGGGTGTCAATATCCTGCCAACTATAAACATGCTATCTATTAAGTTGGCTTCCTTGAAAATTTTCAGCATGGACTGTATATAGCTCATCCCTGGTGCAAGGGAGACTTAAATATAAAAGAAGACTGAAGGACAGTCATATGTGAGGTGGTTGGTGAAGGACTTTGGTCAAAGGCATTAGCAAAAGACAGAGATATGACTAAAATTTTAATGTCTCTTAGTTTAAATCAGCCCAAAGTTTTCAGAAGTGGACTCCTTATTATGCATATATGTGATGTGAGGCTATATTCAAGAAAGATTGCTTTAAAATGAAAACCCACTGGGCTTGGTGGCACATGCCTGTACTTCCAATAATTTCGGAGGCTGAGGCAGGAGGATCACAAGTTCAAAGTCAGACTCAGCAACTTAGTGAAGTCCGAAGCAACTTAGCAAGATCCTGTCTTAAAATTTAAAAAAGGGGAATAGAGATGTTGCTCAGTGGTTAAGCACCTCTGGGTTCAACCCCTGATGCCAAAAATAAAATTAAATAAAATGTAAACCAGTAGTTTTTGCACAAGAAGAAAGTATTTTTGTCTTTTCTAGTCGTCCACATGTTTACTTTTGTCTTAAACACTAAAATAATGTAAATAATGTAAAGGAAATAGAGTATTTAGTAGGAAACCATTTCTCTTTATTAAATTTCCGCAGTTTATTTATTCCTAGTCTACTTGAAAATTCTATTCCTTTAACTTCAATTCCATTCATTTTTTTTAGATATTAAGGAAATAAACATTTTATTAGCTCATTGACTTAGTTAAATATTCTTTTTTAAATATTTTTTTATTATTTAAACAAGTGGGATACATGTTGTTTCTCTTTTTGTACATGGAGTCAAGGCATACCATTTGAGTAATCATAAATTTACATAGGGGAATGTTGTTTGATTCATTCTGTTATTTTTTTCCTTTCTCCCCCACCCCTCCCACCCCTCCCACCCCTCTTTTCCCTCTATACAGTCCTTCCTTCGTCCATTCTTACAAACCTCCTTATCCCTAACCCTAACGCTAACCCCTCCTACACCCCATCATATGTCCTCATCCGCTTATCAGCGAGATCATTCATCCTTAAGTTTTTTGAGATTGGCTTATCTAACAGCATGATATTCTCCAATTTCATCCATTTGCCTGCAGATGGCATAATTTTATCATTCTTCATGGCTGAGTAATATTCCATTGTATATTTAAGCCACAGTTTCTTTATCAATTCATCAACTGAAGGGCATCTGGGTTGGTTCCACACTCTGGCTATGGTGAATTGAGCAGCTATGAACATTGATGTGGCTGTATCTCTGTAGTATGCTGATTTTAAGTCCTTTGGATATAGGCCAAGGAGTGGGATAGCTGGGTCAAATGATGATTCCATTCCAAGTTTTCTGAGGAATCTCCATACTGCTTTCCAGAGTGGCTGTACTAGTTTGCAACCCCACCAGCAATGTATGAGTGTACCTTTTTCCCCACATCCTCTCCAACACCTATTGTTGCTTGTGTTCTTGATAATCGCCATTCTAATTGGAGTGAGATGAAATCTTAGGGTAGTTTTGATTTGCATTTCTCTTATTACTAGAGATGTTGAACATTTTTTCATATATCTGTTGATTGCTTGTACATCTTCTTCTGTGAAGTGTCTGTTCAATTTCCTTAGCCCATTTGTTGATTGGAATATTTTATTCTTGGTGTAGAGTTTTTTGAGTTCTTTATAGATTCTGGAAATTAGCACTCTATCTGAAGTATGAGTGGCAAAGATATTCTCCCACTCTGTAGGCTTTCTCTTCACATTACTGATAGTTTCCTTTGCTGAGAGAAAGCTTTTTAGTTTGAATCTATCCCAGTGATTGATTCTAGCTTTTATTTCTTGTGCTATGGGAGTCCTGTTAAGGAAGTCTGAGCCTAAGCCAACAAGATGAAGGTTTGTACCTGCTTTTTCTACTATAAGATGCAGGGTCTCTGGTATGATTCAGAGGTCCTTGATCCATTTTGAGGTGAGTTTTGTGCAGGGTGAGAGAAAGGGGTTTAATTTCATTCTGTTGCATATGGTTTTCCAGTTTTCCCAGCACCATTTGTTGAAGAGGCTATCTTTTCTCCATTGCATATTTTTGGCCCCTTTGTCTAGTATGAGAAAATTGTATTCATTTGGGTTTCTGTCCATGTCCTCTATTCTGTACCATTGATCTACCTGTCTATTTTGGTACAAATACCATGCCATTTTTGTTACTATTGCTTTGTAGTAGAGTTGAAGATTCGGTATTGCGATACCCCCTGCTTCGCTCTTTCTACTGAGGATTGCTTTAGCTATTCTGGGTTTTTTATTCTTCCAGATGAATTTCATAATTGCTTGCTCTATTTCTGTAAGGTACATCATTGAGATTTTAATTGGAATTGCATTGAATCTGTATAGCCCTTTTGGTAGTATGGCCATTTTGACAATATTAATTCTGCCTATCCAAGAACATGGGAGATCTTTCTATCTTCTAAGGTTTTCTTTAATTTCTTTCCTTAGTGTTCTGTAGTTCTCATTGTAGAGGTCTTTTACCTCTTTGTGAGATTGATTCCCAAGTATTTTATTTTTTTCGATGCTATGGTGAATGGGGTAGTTTTCATAATTTCTCTTTCTGAGGATTCCTCACTTATGTATAAAAATGCATTGGATTTATGAGCATTGATCTTGTAACCTGCCACTTTACTGAATTCACTTATGAGTTCTAACAGTTTTCTGGTGGAATTTCCTGGTTCCTCTAAGTATATAATCATATCATCCGCAAATAGGGATAGTTTGAGTTCTTCTTTTCCTATTCGTATTCCTTTAATTTCCTTGGTCTGTCTAATTGCTCTGGCTAGAGTCTCAAGAACGATATTGAATAGGAGTGGTGAAAGAGGGCATCCCTGTCTTGTTCGAGTTTTTAGGGGGAATGCTTTCAGTTTTTCACCGTTTAGAATGATATTAGCCATGGGCTTAGCATAGATGGCCTTTACAATGTTAAGGAATGTTCCCACTATCCCTATTTTTTCTAGTGTTTTGAGCATGAAGGGGTGTTGTATTTTATCAAATGCTTTTTCTGCATCTATTGAAATAATCATGTGATTCTTGACTTTAAGTCTATTGATATGGTGAATTACATTTATTGATTTCCGGATGTTGAACCAACCTTGCATCCCTGGGATAAAACCCACTTGATCGTGGTGCTCTATCTTTTTAATATATTTTCGTATGCGATTTGCTAAAATTTTATTGAGAATTTTTGCGTCAATGTTCATTAATGATATCGGTCTGAAATTTTCTTTCCTCGATTTATCTCTGTCTGACTTGGGTATCAGGGTAATATTGGTTTTATAGAATGAGTTTGGGAGGGTACCCTCCTCTTCTATTTCATGGAATACTTTGAGAAGTATTGGAATGAGCTCTTCTTTAAAGATTTTGTAGAACTCGGCTGAGAACCCATCTGGTCCTGGACTTTTCTTTGTTGGTAGGCTTTTGATGACCTCTTCTACTTCCTTACTTGAAATTGTTCTATTTAAATTGTGTATGTCCTCCTCGTTCAATTTAGGCAATTCATATGTCTCTAGAAACCTGTTGATGTCTTCGAAATTTTCTATTTGGTTAGAATATAGATTTTCAAAATAGCTTCTAATTATGTTTTGTATTTCAATCGTGTCTGTTGTGATATTTCCTTGTTCATTCCGAATTTTGGTGATTTGGGTTTTCTCTCGTCTTCTCTTTGTTAGAGTGGCTAAGGGTTTATCAATTTTGTTTATTTTTTCAAAGAACCAACTATTTATTTTGTCAATTTTTTGTATAGTTTCTTTTATTTCAATTTCGTTGATTTCAGCTCTGAGTTTAACTATTTCCTGTCTTCTATTACTTTTGGTGTTGGTCTGTTCTTCTTTTTCTAGGGCTTTGAGGTGTTGGTCTGTTCTTTTTCTAGGGCTTTGAGCTGAAGTGTTAGGTTGTTTATTTGTTGATTTTTACTTCTTTTATTGAATGCGCTCCATGAAATAAATTTTCCTCTAAGTACTGCTTTCATAGTGTCCCAAAGATTTTGATATGATGTTTCTTTGTTCTCATTTACCTCTAGGAATTTTTTAATTTCCTTCCTAATATCTTCTGTTATCCATTCATCATGTAATAGCATATTGTTTAATCTCCAGGTGTTGGAGTAGCTTCTGTTTTTTACTCTTTCATTTATTTCTAACTTCAAACCATTATGATCTGATAGAATACAAGGTAGTGTCTCTATCTTCTTGTATTTGCTTACATTAGCTTTGTGGCATAATATATGGTCTATTTTACAGAAGGATCCATGTGCTGCTGAGAAGAAAGTGTATTTGCTCTTGGTTGGATGGTATATTCTATAAATGTCCGTTAAGTCTAAATTATTGATTGTGTTATTGAGATCTATGGTTTCTTTGTTCAATTTTTGTTTGGAAGATCTGTCCAGTGGTGAGAAGGTGTGTTAAAATCACCTAGTATTATTGTGTTATGGTCTATTTGGTTTCTGAAATTGAGAAGGATTTGTTTGACATACATGGATGAGCCACTGTTTGGGGCATAGATGTTTATGATTGTTATGTCTTGCTGATTTATGGTTCCCTTAAGCAGTATGTAATGTCCTTCTTTATCCCTTCTGACTAACTTTGGCTTGAAGTCCACCTTATCTGAAATGAGGATGGATACCCCAGCTTTTTTGCTGAGTCCATGTGCATGATATGTTTTCCCCCATCCTTTCACCTTTAGTCTATTTGTATCTCTTTCTACGAGGTGAGTCTCTTGCAGGCAACATATTGTTGGATCTTTCTTTTTGATCCAATCTGCCAGTCTATGTCTTTTGATTGATGAGTTCAGGCCATTAATATTCAGGGTTATTATTGAGATATGATTAGTATTCCCGGTCATTTGGTTCATTTTATTTATTTATTTATTTGTTTATTTATTTATTTATTTATTTTGAGACGACTTGGTTCTTCCTTTATTTGACAATTCCTTTAGGATGGTTCCTCCCATTGCTGATTTGTTTCTTTGTTTTTCATCTCTTCCTCGTGGAATATTTTGCTGAGAATGTTCTGTAATGCTGGCTTTCTTTTTGTAAATTCTTTTAGCTTTTGTTTATCATGGAAGGATTTTATTTCATCATCAAATTTGAAGGTAAGTTTTGCTGGGTATAAGATTCTTGGTTGGCATCCATTTTCTTTCAGGGCTTGAAAAATGTTGTTCCAGGCCCTTCTAGCTTTTAGGGTCTGGATTGAAAAATCTGCTGATATTCTTATTGGTTTCCCCCTGAATGTAATTTGATTCCTCTCTCTTGCGGCCTTTAAAATTCTGTCTTTATTTTGTATGTTGGGCATTTTCATTATAATGTGCCTTGGTGTGGGTCTGTTGTATTTTTGTATATTTGGAGTCCTATAAGCCTCTTGTACTTGATCTTCCATTTCATTCTTCAGATTTGGGAAATTTTCTGATAGTATTTCATTGAATAGATTGTTCATTCCTTTGGTCTGTTTCTCTAAGCCTTCCTCAATTCCAATAATTCTTAAATTTGGCCTCTTCGTGATATCCCATAGTTCTTGTAGATTCTGTTCATGATTTCTTACCATCTTCTCTGTTTGTTCAACTTTGTTTTCAAGGTTAAATATTTTATCTTCAATGTCTGATGTTCTGTCTTCCAGGTGTTCTATTCTATTGGTTATGCTTTCTATGGAGTTCTTAATTTGGTTTATTGTTTCCTTCATTTCAAGGATTTCTGTTTGTTTTTTTTTTCAATATCTCTAACTCTTTATTGAAGTGATCTTTTGCTTCCTGTATTTGCTCTTTTAACTGTCGATTGGTGCGATCATTCAGTGCCTGCATTTGCTCTTGCATCTCGTCATTTGCTTCCCTGAGCATTTTAATTATGTATATTCTGAACTCCCTTTCTGTCATTTCTTCTGCCATGCTGTCGTTGGGTTTCATTGATGTAACATCTAGATTTGTTTGCAGCATTTTCTTTCCTTGTTTTCTCATATTGTTCAGGTATCAGTTGACCGCTGTGATATTGCAGATTTCCTCTATTGTCTTATATTATCCCTGAAGATTTCTATTATATCCCCTCTTAGTCTTCAGTAGCCTGAAATCTTGGAGGAAGTTGATAATGCAGTGCTCCACAAGGGAGCTGACTCCCTAGGGGTGGTGGCCTTCTGGTGGGGTATATTCCCTGCTAGTGGGCAGAGGTACCTTCACTTGCTGATGAATGGTCATTCAGAAGGGAAGTAGGTTCTGGGCTGATGCAAGACCAGTTTGGGCCTGTGTCTCTGATTTTATGGTCCTTTTGGGAGAACCTCACCCAACAGGGAGGACTCACCCGGTGGGGAGGTCTCACTGGTCGGTTTTCCTCCCAGAGGTTCCGTTCAATTCACAACTACCGCCTGGGCTGGGCAGCCTTCTTCTGCAATGTTCCCAGGGACCCGGACCTACCTCCTGGGCCTGGAAGCCTCACCCTTCGCAAACGAATCTCCTTAGGCTGCCTCTCCTCAGAGAAGCTGCCTGCAGTCCTGGAGTCTTCGCTCCACCCCTCAGTTTGTCTGTGGGGCCCTTCCACCAAGAAGCCGTCTAGGACCCTGCTCTGCACTTTTCGCCTGGCTATGCGGCCCCTCCTCTGAGCAGCCACCTGGAGCCCCTTACAATCGCTCCGAGTCCCAGTGACCCGCCACACGCCTTTTCCTCCGGCAGCCACCTGTTGTTCCGTGTGGTCGCTCTAAGACCAAGTGACCCACCACGCACCACTTTCTCCACCAGGCAGTCACCCAGAGATCTGGTGCGTCACGAGTCCCAAGAACTCACTGTGCACCTTCTTGTCCCGACTGCCACCCGTAGCCCTGGTGCAGTCACTTGGAGCCCAAGCACCCCGCCGCGCTCCTCCTCCTTCTCCAGACAACCCCCCTGTGTTCAGGAGCGGATGCTCTGGGACCAAACCACTCACCACGCTGTTCCACCAGATAGCCGCCCAGAGCCCTGGCGCAGCTGCTCCAATTCCAAGCGACGTGCCGAGCCCGTATTTCTCCTTCTCCTCTGGGCAGCCCCCTGTGTTCAGGGGTGGTCGCTTTCAGTCCAAACAGCTCACCAAGCACCTTCTCCTTTGGGCAGCCTCCCAGAGCCCGGGTGGGTTGCGCCGAGTCCAAGCGCTGTGGTGAACAGCCACCTCTCCAATGATCCCAACTGTCTGAGATCACTGCTCCGGCGGGGGGAGGGGCGCCTCGCCGGCTGTTCTACTTTGCAAGGATCCCTGCTTTCGGGGCTACCGCCCCGTCCGGGACGCCTGCCCAGTGGGAAACACTCACCCGGCTGCTTTGAGTTGGTCCCAAGTCTCTCAATATTTCCTTTTCTTGAGTCCTGAGTCCACGCTGCTCCTCCGGATAGCCGCCCGGAGCCCTGGCGCAGCTGCTCCAATTCCAAGCGACGTGCTGAGCCTGTATTTCTCCTTCTCCTCTGGGCAGCCCCCTGTGTTCAGGGGTGGTCGCTTTCAGTCCAAACAGCTCACCAAGCACCTTCTCCTTTGGGCAGCCTCCCAGAGCCCGGGTGGGTTGCGCTGAGTCCAAGCGCTGTGGTGAACAGCCACCTCTTCAATGCTCCCAGCTGTCTGCGATCACTGCTCCGGCAGGGGGAGGGGCGCCTCGCCGGCAGTTCTACTTTGCAAAGATCCCTGCTTTCGGGGCTACCGCCCCGTCCGGGACTCCTGCCCCGTCCGGGACGCCTGCCCAGTGGGAGACTCTCGCCCGGCTACTTTGAGTTGGTCCCAAGGCTCTCTATATCTCCTCTTCTTGAGTCCTGAGTCCTGGAGCAACACGAAACGCAGCCACCCTCTAGTCCGCCATCTTGAATCCCCCCTCGGCATCCGTTTTCTTTCAGGGCTTGGTAAATGTTGTTCCAGGCCCTTCTAGCTTTTAGGGTCTGGATTAAAAAATCTGCTGATATTCTTATTGGTTTCCCCCTGAATATAATCTGATTCTTTTCTCTCGCGGCCTTTAAAATTCTGTCTTTATTTTGTATGTTAGGTATTTTCATAATAATGTGCCTTGGTGTGGGTCTGTTGTATTTTTGTATATTTGGAATCCTATAAGCCTCTTGTACTTGGATTTCCATTTCATTCTTCAGATTTGGGAAATTTTCTGATATTATTTCATTGAATAAATTGTTCATTCCTTTGGTTTGTTTCTCTAAGCCTTTCTCAATCCCAATAATTCTTAAATTTGGCCTTTTCTTGATATCCCATAATTCTTGTAGATTCTGTTCATGATTTCTTACCATCTTCTCTGTTTGGTCAACTTTATTTTCAAGGTTAAATATTTTGTCTTCAATATCTGAAGTTCTGTCTTCCAGATGTTCTATCCTATTGGTTATGCTTTCTATGGAGTTTTTAACTTGGTTTATTGTTTCCTTCATTTCAAGGATTTCTGTTTGGTTTTTCTTCAGTATCTCTAACTCTTTATGAAATGATCCCTTGCTTCCCGTATTTGCTCTTTTAACTGTTGATTGGTGTGATCATTTAATGCCTGCATTTGCTCTTTCATCTCCTCCTTCAATGCCTGCATTTGCTCTTTCATCTCCTTGTTTGTTTCCCTGATTGTTTTAATTATGTACATTCTGAACTCCCTTTCTGACATTTCTTCTGCTGTGCTGTCATTGGGTTTTATTGATATAGTATCTAGGTTTGTTTGGGACATTTTCTTCCCTTGTTTTCTCATATTGGTCAGATGTCAATGGGACTCTGTGATATTGCAGATTTCCTCTGTTTGCTTATAATGTCCCTGCAGATTTCCAGTGTATCACCTCCCAGCCTTCAGTAGCCTGAAGTCTTGGAGTAACTTGATAATGCAGTGCTTCCGATGAAAGCTGCCCCTAGCCCGCAGCTGGTTCCAGGGCTTGGAGCTGGTTCTGTGCAGAAAGGCTCTCACTGGGGGGCCTGTTCCCAGAAGCTGGAGTATCTGGCCCTGTGGGAGGAGCCCACCACTGGAGTGAGCAGGGCTGCCTGGGGAAGACTCTAGCTGTCCTACTCTAAGAAGCCACCCGAATCTGGGCCTGCTGCCCGGGCCAAGCTTCACCAGGTGGTGGAGACTCACCCCGTGGTTCCATTTTATTCCGAGTCCCTCAATGCCTCCCCTTCTTGAATCCTGGGTTCTGGAGCGACTGGAGATGCAGTCACCCTCTAGTCTGCCCTCTTGGATTGCCCTGTGGAAAAAGCCTGCAGCCAGAGGGGGGCAGGGCCTCCTGGAGAGGTCTCTGGCTGCCCTGCCCTGGTCCCAGAGGCTGCTTGCAGGTCGGAGCTCTCCGCTGGCTTGGGGACATGTGGCTGGCTCTGTGTAGAAAGGCTCTCAGTGGGCAGTCTGCTCTGAGAAGCTAGCCTAGAAAGGCACTTCCTGCCAGAAAGAGCCAGGCTACTTGGGGAAGTCCCTGGCTGCCCTGTCCTGGTCCCTGAAGTTACCTGCGGGCCTGAGCTGGCCACACTGGCTCAGGGACTTGGAGCTGGTTCTGTGAAGAATGGCTCTCACTGGGGGGCCTGCTCCAAGAAGCTGGAGTATCTGTCCCTGTGGGAGGAATCCACCGCTGGAGTGCACAGGGCTGCCTGGGGAAGACTCTAGCTGTCCTACTCTAAGAAGCCACCCGAATATGGGCCTGCTGCCCGGGCCAAGCTTCACCAGGTGGGGGAGACTCACCCCGTGGTTCCATTTTAGTCTGAGTCTCTCAATGCCTCCCCTTCTTGAATCCTGAGTTCTGGAGCGACTGGAGATGCAGTCACCCTCTAGTTCGCCATCTTGGATCACCCCGTGGAAAGAGCCTACGGCTGGAGGGGGCAGGGCCGCCTAGAGAGGTCTCTGGCTGCCCTGCCCTGGTCCCAGAGGCTGCTTGTGGGTCGGAGCTCTCCGCTGGCTTGGGGACTTGTGGCTGGCTCTGTGTAGAAAGGCTCTCACTGGGCAGTCTGCTCTGAGAAGCTAGCCTAGAAAGGCACTTCCCGCTGGAAGGACCCGGGCTGCTTGGGGAAGTCCCTGGCTGCCCTGTCCTGGTCCCTGAAGTAACCTGCGGGCCAGAGCTCGCCGTGCTGGCTCCCTCCATTCATTTTTGTTCAAAACAAAATCTTCAATTTATAATTCATTTTCTGTTTTCTTTCAGGAAACATTTAACCCATCTCAAATATTAACATGGGTATACTAATTACAAAAAAATTCTTATGTTTGAAAATTTTCTCTAAACTCACTTAACCAAGCTCTTGATTTTCATATTACAATTGGATAGTTGCACAAGGATTGCAGTGCCTAGTTAGGTTAAAGACAAAACACTTCAAAATTCTTAACTAAAGCAAATTAAGATGCAAAGGAAACTCAATTTTCCAAGAATGAAGTTTACTCTTATTTTCTTGACATCAGGTTTTACATACTGAATTCAAAAAGCAGGACCTTTATATAGTAGACTTACTAGTACTTTGAGTCAATGCCATTGAAGAGATACTGAAGTCTAGAGCTATTTGTTTTCTAGGATGGTGAACTATAAAAAGGATATCTATTCTCTCCTCTTATTCCATGTAAGCTCTTGATTTTCAACAGACTTTGGGCAATAGTTTGGGGACAAATTTAGCTTTAGGCTTCTACTAAGAAAAGTCTGTCATTGCTAAATAGTGTGGCAGAGAATAGTGGTGACTGCAGGGAAAAAAGGAATGGTTACTCATTACAGGAGATCCTGCAAATGCTCAAATCCCTGAGTGATAAAGAGATATGCAACAAAGAAAGATGTGAAAGGTCCTGCTAATCTAGTCACAGATGCCTCATGTTCTTGCTACCTGCAGAATGAACTTACCCAAAGCTCTTCTTGTATAAGAAACCCTTCTTTCAACTGTAAAATCACATTTCTAACAATGATATTGCTTTGCCAAATTGTTTTTTCTGAGTATATGTATAAAGACATTAAATTATGTCTTTAATATTTAATTTAATATGTATAATAATATTAAAATATGTGTTTTTAAATTTGAGTTTTCAGAATCTAAGTCTTAATAGGAAGGGTTAGTAAAGTCTGATGGAAGGTTACACAAATCAAAGAGGTATCATAAAGAATAATGAGTTTATAATATACTAGAGTTCAGTTGACTAATGCATGGCATTGACAATGCAAGGTCATTGGCCCTACACACATAGAGTTATTCAGTGTCACTCAGAGGAAGACATTGCTAATTAAGGAAGCCCTAGTCCTGGCATTGAAATGTCTGCTGTTGGTTGCAGTTGAGACCAAGTGAACATTTTAATGAGTCCCATATTCTAACTAGGAAAGCAACTCAAATATGTTATTTAAAGTCATTATAATTGTTATAGTAAGCAAAGGAAGGGGAGAATTGCTTTATATAAAAAATACAAATTAGTCAACCAAGCTCACCAAGTCAGTAGTGAACTTAAACACAAAATTCTTAGAGAGTATGAATTTGAATCCAAATTATGACACTCATTTGCTAGATACTATTGGACAAGTTATTTAAAATTTTCTCAGTCTTTAGTCCTCCATGGCACCTCCACCAATATGCACAGAAGTTATTTTGAGGTCTTAACATACCATAGTTGAATGTACTTAGCCTATAGTAGCTACTCAATTAAAGGGAGTAAATTATTAGGGTTATATTCCGCAGATACTTACTGCCTCACTAGGCAGAGGTCCCTGAACACAAAGACCTTTCAATCACTCTTTATTTGTCAGAACTAGACATCTCAATTCAGTTCATCTCAACATATATTGATTATGTGCTTACCCTGAAGCAAGTGCTGTGGTATATATTGAGGATACAAAGACGGATATGATAAAAAAAAAGCAGGGCCATTCTTCAGGAAGTTCAAATGGATAAAAGATTCACAGACAGTGACAACTGTTCATAGCTAACACTCCATAAATGCTGGTTGAATTAATAGATGAATGATGGTAAATGGAAAACCAATATTAGCAACACTAATATTTTTAAATGCAATATGAACCGGTTGTCATTGTTGTTTCTTTTATTCCAAAATGACTCCAATGACAAGTTCATAAACCAAAATACAGGAAAACCAAAGCAGATGTTTACACTGAAGTGAGATAAAATTATTCAAAGAATAGTGAACAGTCTTTCTTACCCATCTGTTTTCAGCAGCAAACTAAAGAAAGGACAAGCATGGTACTCTGAATTAGTATCCCTGACATGCACTACCTAAAGTTATTTTCTGCAGTAGAAACTGTTGTAATGCTTGGATGTAGATCTAAATTTTAATAGATTACTTATGATGAACATAAACAGCAGAAGTATTTTGCAAAATCTAGAAAAGTAAAGTAAAACATAATCACTAAAATTTTGCTGCTTTTATCTTTGTTCTTTTTTCCACTCTTCAGAGTATAATCCATAGTATTTAAACTATGGATTCTTTCTTTTAAAAAACTTCATAGGAATCTGCATTTGATGTCAAAAGAGAATATCAGTGCAGTTTTTTTCATTTGCTAAAGACATAGAATTTTTTAAAAACCTACATGAAGCATTGACCCAAGAGCTATACAAACCCTTAGACTAGCTCAAGAAGTAGCCCCTATCTGGTCCCCTATTGCCTCTGCAAGAGTTATGTTTCTATTCTTCACACTTGAATAAATCCCACTCCTTTCAAAACAAAACCACCAATGTGGAATAGAAGCAGTTACATTTATAAGTATATTTATTTATATACGTATGTAAACATATATAAAGAAAGATGAGTTGATTGGTAGATACATATGCATGGGTATAATATATATAAAATATAAAATTTATGTGTATGTGTGTGTATGTGTGTGTGTATACAATCATGCAATTGAGATGTGATATCCTGAGATAAGTTCTACTTTTTCCCAAGGCTCAGCTTTGCTACTGCTTTCAGGCTCCATGTATTATCACTGTGTCTTTAGAGAGTAAATTAAGCATTTTGCTTAAATTAGTTCAACTTGAGGTTTTGTCACTTGCAATCAAATTAATTCTAGTATAACATTACATTAATGCTTTTCCAACTAAAATAACCAAAATTAAATGAGAAAAAATAAGATTCAGTCACAGGACATAAGAAAAACTAAATTAAATAATATTTAAAGCAACCAAGATATCCTTCAGTAGGTGAATGGATAAATAAACTGGCACATACATATAATAGAATATTATTCAGCAATAAAAAAAAGTCATAAAGAGTCATGGAAGAAACGAATATCTATTGATAAGTGGAATAAGCTAATATGAAAAGACCACATACACTGTGGTTCCAACTATATGACTTTCTAAAAAAAACAAAACTATAGAAGCATTTGAAAGCTCAGTGGTTGCCAGGGGGTTGGAAGAAGGGAGGAATGAACAGGTGGAACATAGGGATTTTTAGGGCAGAGAAAATACTCTGTATTAAACTGTAATACATTTGCCAAAAATAACCTGATTAAAACTGTGGACTTAATAATGTAATGATATTGGTTCATCAGTTGTTTAAAAATAAAAAAAAACTACCACACTAATGCAAGATGTTAATAATAGGAGAAATTGGTATTTGGGTGAGAGAGATTATGGAAATTCTCTCCTTTTCACTCAGTTTTCCTTTAAGCCTAAAGCTGCTCAAAAAATAATAACTTTCACTTTCAAATCTGTCTCTGCCCCTTTGGAAACAAATTTTCAAAGACTATTTAACATATTGCCAATAACAAAAAAAATTTTGTTTTAATTTTTACAGTGTCAGCCCCTTGAGGACAAGGTTAACGTCTTGTAAAGCTTTGTAATTCACTTGTAATATAAGACAGAGTGTTTATGTATGGGAGGTACCCAATAAATATTTGATAAATAGCATATGGATGAACAAATACTATCCTGTCAACAAGCTGATGTGTGACCTTCAATGATTAAAAATTGAAATAACACTTTCTCAACTAACTGCTGTTTTCTCTTCATCTACAGACCATTCCACATGGCAATTATATTTCTTGTGTGACTAAAAATAAAACTCAATCTAAGTTGGCAAATGAGCTGCAATTTTTGTTGAAGAATAAAAAAGCAAGTAAACATAATGCTTCCAATTTGTGGTAACTGTTTCCTTATAGTTTAAAATTCAGTGTCTGGGGAAAATAGTTAAATTCAGCCCCCTCCTCTTACTTCTTCTCTCTTATGGGAGCTTAAGTTACTCAGGAGCCTCCCTGACATGCTGGCTCTACGAAGGAAAGTTTGATTTGGGGACAGGATCACACTGGGGCATAGCTGCTCTCACCTCCAGCCGTGGCACCAGACTCTGGACTCTCTTCTCTGCCTCTGCATCCCAGCCTGGCCCAGGTCTGGGGTTAACAAGATAGTACCAGTGTGGCCTCCAGTTTCTGTCCTCGAGCTCTCTCTGGGTTACCAGTCCACTGTCAGCTTATCTCTTGCCTTTGGGGGGCATGTGGGAACTTGAGGTGCCTTTTGCATGTTACCACTGGGTACTCTGACTCAGTGATACTGTATGCAGTTTAATTTTCCAACCTTTGTGTCTTAGGCCCAAGGTATTTGTATCAGCTCCTTTCTCTCTCTAGGGTTCTCTTCTTCAAAATATTCCTGGCATTCATCTTGCTTTTTTGTTAAAATGCTGCCTGATTAATAAGCTAATCCTGATCATCCTTCTTATTTTAACTCACTCCTGAGCTCTGGCGGCCCTTACTATTTTTTCCATATTTCCACTTTTGTCCCATAGTTGTCATCACCTTTAAGATATTTTCCCATTTTTATTATGCTACTTTTGTATGCTCTGTTCCTATCCCCATCCCCAACATAAACTTCACATTGGCAGATTTTTTTTTTCCTTTTTCTATTACTGCTCTATCTCAAATGACTTGAACAGAGTTTGGAATATACTAAGTACTTCCTAAATATGTTTTCAAGAAACATACCTCTGGTCTTTTAAATAAAACTGGCCCTTCTTAGAATGAAGACCAAGCCTGTCAAAGTCTGTCCATTATTCACATGCAGTCCACATCATTACATCATTGTGGGGAGTTTTTATAAACGCTTCACTATCAATTTTGAATATAAGTTGAACTTTCTCATGCCAGAAACAGTATTTGGTCACCACTAACCCAACCTCTAGTTCTCTATTTCTTCCCAGTTTCTCAGCGTGGTCAATCTAAATATCTACTTTATTCTACTTGCCTCCTGGTCACCACCTTCCTGTGGGACAGCTTTATGCAACCTGCTTGACTTGCTCCCTTGACCCACTACCATACATGGACTAGACAGATATGCCACAGTGACCACCACTCAGGCACAATGACCTCCCAGGGAACTCATGCAAGTCTCTTTAAATTCACTAATTGGAATTGCCTGGAGGAAACCTGCTTCAGTAACATTCTGGACCCCATAAAGGCTTTGGCTCACCAGTCTTTTTCTTTCCCTCTCTCTAATCCGTCTCTCACATTTCACCCACTGGTTGAACGTGTGTGATGCAAACAGCTCCCCTTTGCCCCATTGGCCCTTTGCACCATGCTACCCTCTTCTCTCTAGGATCTGTTAGTGATACAAACAGCTTCTGTCATTTTCTGTGTTTTGTTGGGGTGCCTCCTCTGTACTCACCTGACCAACATGTTCAAACAGAACTCTCTTCCTGGTCAGGGTGCTCTTGGAGGGTGGGTAATTTGATAGGAATAAACTATACTTGGGTCAGAAAGAGCCATGAGGACTTCTGCTGGTAGAAACAAGTTTTTTGTGAGAGCAACCCCTGACTGTGGGTTCAATACAGGTCTTTGGTCCATCCACCAAAATAACAAGGTATCTCATGAAAGAAACACCATAAATACCCATAGCCACCTCCCCTGGAGCCCCACTGGGCAGGGCTAGAGTTTATAGCTGTTTTCCTAAAAGATGGCCCAGAACTAAATCAGAGGAAAATACATTCACCCTTCACCCAATCCCACTTCCCTGTTTGCCTATTCTCTCCTTCTCCATCCCCTCCTCTCTAATTTCAGATTTTCTCACTTAAGATATACTTTGGTTTTCCTTCATCTCTGGGTGATCCCTTTCCATTTCCTCTCCCAGGTTATCCTCCTTGCTTTCCCCCTAAATTATGGTTCTGTACACTATTTGGGATGAGGCATAACTGTTCCATCAGCCCTTACTACAGAACTTACACTATGCCCGGTACTCTCCAGCTCTCTGCTTCAGTCAGTAGGACTGGCAATTGTCACCATGGGAGTGAAGACAACTGTTTGGGGAAATGGGACAGAGTGGGATAAGTTCTGAGTATGGAGCCCTGGTAAATACGAGTATTTAAGGGATAAGAAAAGTAAAAAGAAGTAGAGAAGCCAAGAATTCTTGGAAGCCATTAGAAGATAAATGTTTCAAGAAAATGGTGGCTATAATTAACACCAAATGTTATGCACAGTCAAGTGAGGTTAGATATGAAAATCCACCACTGGTTTTAACAAGCAGGGAACTCTGCTCAAAATGGGATCAGTTTCTATGGAATTATAGTGGAGCCTAGAAACCAGATGGTAATGAGCTAAGGCAAAGGGGATGAGGATGTAGTTTCCCCAGCCCATCCCTGGGTATTTGTAAGAAAGCCCATCTGAGACTAGAGCATCTCAGCTGAACCCAGCCTAAACCACCCCACCCACCAATTCAAGAACTGAATAAATCGTTTCAAGTCACTGGATTTTGGGTGGATAATTTATGTAGCAAAATCAATATATGAGCAAGACTTGATCATGGAAGAAAAATGGATGGGGCAAAGTCTGGGAAGAGAAGAACCAGAGAATTTGGAATAGAGGGAATGATATACAGGGGCATGTAAAATAGTGGGATTCCAAGTAAACATGAAAGAGTAGGTGTGATAGAATAAATTTACAGGTGAGGGAGGAGAGAATTCATGGCCTAAAGACTCACACTCAGCATGGAGATGTCAGAAGCTTGAAATGAATGGTAAAGTTTTCATTGATTTCCTCTTAAATAATGCTGTTGCTAAGGGACTGTGCGTCTAGTCACAGTTTATTTATTACCACTCTTCCCCTCTACCCATTTTGGAATTACCTAGCAATGAATACTCTAGATAATTTAATTATACTTATTGGGCAATTTTGCCTAGTTAGTGGTATGTGATGATAATCTAATTATAATAATCCTGAAAATTTTTCAAAATATGTAATCAGGGGACTAAGTCCATCTTTAGAAAACCAAATAATTAGGGATTCTCTCCTTGTTCAGCATCATGAATGAAAGATTAAATCACGTCACATGACCACTATTTGAAGTTCAAGAAAATTTCTTCACATAAATTCTATTGAATAAAATACTGAAAAATGAAAATTATTTTCATTTGGAAAAATGTGATGCTATGAACTTAACTGTGTCCTACCTATTTATATGTAGAAGCCTTAAGCCCAGCCATCTCAGAATATGACTATATTTGGAGATTAAGTCTCTAAGCAGGTAATTAAACTACAATGGGGTCATTAGACTGGGCCCTGATCCACTACAACCAGTGTCCTTATAAGAAGATGAGATTAAGACAAAGACAACACAGACAGATGACCATGGGCAGACATAGAGAAGACAGCCATCGCTATGCAAAGCCAAGCAGAGAGACCTCAGAAGAAACCTGGCAACACCTTTATCCTGGACTTTCAGTCTGTAGGATTGTGAGTAAATAAATTCCTAATGCATAAACCACCAAGTTTGTGGTATTTTGTTTTGGAGGCCTTGCAGACTAACACATCAGGAGATGTCCGATTAGAAATAGATCCAGGAAACAAAGTCATAACTTATGAACATTCATCAGGAGGAATATCAGCAATTTGGACTGGTGAATAACAAAGAAAGGCATGACCTAAAGGAGATAACTGAGCTAGAGAGGACTAATTTTCGATTGGAGCCATCAGTACTCCAAGATAGGATATGCAAGTTTATGGCCAACAGATTGATGTTAGGAGTGAGGAAGCTTTTTGTGAATCACTGGGAACCTCAGACACAATCATGGGGTGAAGCTAAGGGTCAGGTGCTTGGAGATGCTAAATTTATAGAGTGAGACATATCCACCTATAGACAGAGAAAAGAGTCCAATTCCCAGAACGAAGAGAATTTGAAAAGCTAGGGAGTGTAAAAGAGTGTCCAACAAGTTGACCAGTGCCAGGTAGGTAGTCATATTCCACATACATAGCTTAATCACTGGGCCAAGAAAGTTAACAGGTGATTGTGAGAAGACAGCCTTTGGTATGAAGTGATGGCTGATTGACCCTGCGGAAGCACAACTAACTCTACAGCCCCACCTGCTAGCAGAGGCGAGAGGTGGTTATCACACTATCTGCATTTGCCAGGGCTATCACCGAACCTGTACTGAGTTGGGCAGGATATGTTGATGTCATGGCTAAAGATTGTGACAATGCCTGCTGAAAGGGCACAAAAATGAGAAATTGTATTAGACTCTTCAAATTGTCCTTTTAACATGCTGAAAAAGGATTTTAAATGTTATTTCACATTTTTACATTCATAGTCCTACCTAAAGCAGTAGAACCCATATTGTATTTCCAAATCCATATGTCAGGCATTACCTTGGGACTGAGAATGCCGTTGAAAATTGTATATGCAGGGGAAAAGGAGGAGCCATTCAAGTAAGCTTTCTGGCATTTTCCATACAACTCAGCAAGGAACTGCTTCCAAATAAAACCAGATTCCTACCTTAAAAAGACCTTGATATTTACTGAGATGAGGCAGAGAACCTATCACATCTCTTTAGATGTGTCTATTATTTAAAGGACTGGAGAATTTTAAAACTTCATTGTAAACTGAATTCAGAAAAGAAAATATTGTTCTCATAGATTAGGCAGGGATCTGTAATGATAATGTTGTCTAACATATAACCCTGAAATCTCAACAGCTCCCCCAAACAGACACTTATTTCTCTTGCATTTGGCCAGAATGTGTCTGCTGCAGGCCATGGGTCAAGTTCAGGTTCAGATAGATTCCACATCTCTCTCGTTCCAGAACCACTGGCTTCCCAGAGTGCTTGCTTCTCCTGTAGATGGCAAAAGGACAAGAAACCGCACCTAACTGTGCTAACGCATTTGGAACCTCAGTTCATGTAACATCTGCTAAAATTTTGTCAGCCAAGTCAAGAAACGTCACCAAGTTTGAAGTCAGCAGGGTGGGAACATACACCCCACCTATTCTACTGGGAGGTAATACAAAGGCTGTAAATGTACATAGTGCCATTACAACATGTGTGTGAAGTTGGGAACAGCAACACAATCTATCAGAGTACTTTGCCAGTAATTGTGATTAGGGAATCTCACAAGAGTACAGGGGGTTGTTAGGGAATGCCCTGCCCTACTGCCCTGGTCTCCAGAAACTTTGGTCATACATGACTTCTACAACCATAGATTTGTACCTGTTCACAGATTATATGGGGCATATAATTCAGCAAAGGGAATATGTCTAAGGTCTTTTGTCTATTAGGTGATTGAATTATAATGTAAAATGATTCCTTTGACTTTTATTAAGAATTTTTATTCAGTTAATAAATCATATATGTCAGCTGGACACTTAAGATATTAACCTGCCAGAAAATGTAATATGTATAGAAATTAAGAAAACTCTCACTAGGGGCATTACATATTTTGGATCATGATGAAATCTGCTTTAACCAGTGATAAGTTAAAAAAAAATCACAGGTGCAGAAGTATGGCACAAAAAATAATGCAGTAGAGACAAAACATTGGTATGGATATAGTGCTGTATTAAAAACCAGACTCTGAGCTCCTTCAGCATGAGAGCTTCCCACAGCGCAGGTCAAGCAGCACTGACCACTGGAAGTTGACTACTCCTTTGTGAAAGGACAGGACATCAGGACACTGTTCACTTTTGATCTTTTCTGACATATACACTTTGCCTAACTTGTTACCTGCTTTAGTAGTTAACTAATGTGAAAGCAACTTCAAACCAGGCCTGAATAGTCATTCTCATTGTTCATCTTCACACTCAGACCAATTTCCTAACCCAGGCCACTTACAACAAGGCTGCATTTCATTGACAGATTAATGTCCTTAGCCATCAGTGTCTCAGAATATTAGAAAAAGTAAAATAAAAGTAAACATACTAAAAACTGCTTGAGATTGTAGAAGTTAGGGAATTTGCAGTTTGTACATTGGAATGATGAGCATCAGTGACCACAGGATTACAGATTCCTGCACTGCACAGGAATGGACATTTTCCAGTTAACTCACTTCCTGAGATAGTGTAAAGGTCATCTCACTATTAACAGTTGTATTCCTTCTGAACATCTATTCCTATCTTTATTTATTTGTGGTTCTTGTTGTTGGATAAGATAGAGACTTTGGCTGACATATTCCATAATGATATTTTGGAACAATAAAATCATCTCTTATTGAAACCCCCTTAAGTAATAGATTTATCCATCATCATGTGCATTTAATTCTTCCTGAGAATTCTGGCTCGGGCATACTGTAGTTAAGATGTGAATGTAAAATAGTGGCTCTGGGGAATCCCAGACTGCATTGGGATGAACAAAATTCTGTAGATTTACTTCAGTTAAGGAATCCTCTGAGAAAAGAACCTTGATTTTCCTAAGCATAAATACAACAGGAACTGCCTAAGCAGAGGAGGGGAACACTTGGCACAGAGGGGCCACTGAAGCCAAGGCCCTTGGTAAACCAGGCTGTGCAGGAGAGGTGGGTTGCCTCACCCCTCACTTTTGGGTTGTTATTCCCTCTTCTTTGGCATCACTCTCTCCTCTCTCAACCTCCCAATGTCCTTCCTCATACACACTTTAATTTTCCTACTAAAATCGTCTCATATCTTTCACTTTTCCTTTAACAGCAAACATCTAAAATTTGTACAACCTTGAAGGAAAAGCTAACTTGCAACACAATTGTCTTTTCTGGTTTTCTTAAATCAGTTTTTTCACTGACCAATGAAGTAGGTCTAGTGCTTGTTCACCACTACTTTCATTTTCCTGTTTCATCTTGCATTTTCTTTCTTCCTACTAATCTGCAATGCCTTTGCTTTTTTCCTCTCTCTTGTTGCCATATTCTTCTTTACTTTTAGATTTCTTCTTTCTCATTTCCACTCCATCTCCCCTCTGTATTGCCTATTTCATTAAATATGGTTGTGATGGAATCTCAGATGCCGCCAAGCCAGAGGCACTCATTTTACAGGTGAGAACACTGAGGTCCAGTGAGATTGTGACTCTCCCAACATCACTTGGCTATTGTCTGGACACAGGACAGGAAAGCAGAACACAGTTCATTCTTTGCCCATAGGGACTGACAGAATTATCAGCCCCCGAGGGACAGCTCTCTTCTATGTATTGGCATCTGAAAGTTATACTGCTCAGCTTTGAACATGATGCAAGTCCAGGAGAACTCTGCCAGCTCTAAATCAAGGTCCAATAATATTATGTTACCAAATATTCATCCCTATTGATGGTCCTTTTCTCACCACTCTCATAGTTATTATGTCTAGTCGCAGAGACACTGTCCACTCTCTTTCCTAGGCACTAGACCCACTCCTGCCCAGAGTGCTTTGAAGTATGAGGAGGGACATCATGATGCAAAGCCATTGGGCAAAGATAGTGACAAGCCCTGAACCACACATTTCAGGAGGACAGAATGACCTGCAGCTGGCAAAGTCGCCCACTCTTAGCTTAGATCATGACTGGACAGACTGTATCTGTCTATCCTTGAAGATTTTACATCATAACTGCTGGACTGTTTGCTTATTTGCTTGCTTGTTTTTTTTAATCTGAAAGATTGATTAAGTCAGATTTTCTGAAAGAAAAATTAGAGCTAAAAATCTTTCCCAAGTTTCCTTCCATTGCATGGTTTGAACTTTTTATATTTTCTGCTTCTAGCAATCAAAAGGAAAAATGATAGTTAACATTTTCCAAGGACTTTTCCTGAAACTTTGTGCTAAGCCTTTATGTGGATTACCTTATTTCATCCTTACAGAAATTCTATAAATTAGGAACCATTGCAAATCATGCATTATGTATCAAACAACTAGCCATTGCAGGCTTCAGAGCTGGCATTCTTGAGGTGCTCCTAGAAGGGAGAGGATGCAGCCACTGCAGCTATCTCCAATTCAGCTCACCTCTTGGCACTGGCAACTCATATTTTGCAACACTTTGAAATCTGTGGCTTCAGGAAAATAGTGGCCGCTTTCTCTGCCATCCTGGCACCCAGCTTTCAATCTACACTTGAATATTAGAAATGCTTTATCAATTATAAGCAACACAAAAGACCATCCTTTTTGCTGTTAGCATTATTAATCTGATACTGTGTTGGCCCAGGAAATGTATTCAAAATCTGTTTAGCCATTTCTTCTACTGGCAAAGAAGAGAGGACTTATTCCTGTTTTCATCATTTTCTAATTTGTATTTTATCTCCCAGAGTGGATCTATTAAACAAGTTATTTTTAACTTATCCTTGTCAAACAGATTAAATTTAGCTGGTCATCAACAAATATATAAACTGCTTTCCAAATCTCCAAATTTCAGCAAACAGTACAACATGTCCTCATTGAACATGGAAACTGGGAGTCTTTCCATAGATGTTTTGTTTTCATATACAGAATTTTAGAAAACTAAACACAAACTCATAAGCCAACTTTCACATTTTAAATTCAATTACACACCATTTCCATTTACAAATTAGGGGTGTACTTTCTAAGCGGAAATCTGTAATTTAGAAATAGAACCTTTGAAAATAGTGCCAAGTTTAAAAAAAAAAAAAAAAAAAACTAAGACAAATAGCAGGTGTTGATGTCTGATGTTGAATAGTCCTTAATTGCAAGTGGCAAGTGCAGAGAAGAGATCCGTTTAACTCAAGCCATTCCAAGCTTAACATGAGTAAGGGAGAAGAATTTGTGGACTACAGCTTTCCTGCCTTTATTTACAAAATATTTTGCTTTCTAAACAGATAATTCTAAAAGAAAAAAGCAAAGGACAGAAATAATATTGTTTCAAAGATTGTCTTCCCAATTGGCAAACTGATCTCACTCCTACCCGTTTTGTTTGGTCTGAACTCCTTCAAGTACTATAATTCATGCTGAATCAATAAAATCTCCCTCTCCACTGGTTCCTACCTTCATAACCAATTTGAATATATCCAGATCTCCTCTTTGGTTTAAAAAAGTAAAATTATTTCCACAATGCTTTTCAATAACATTTTTTGAAAAATATTATTGGTCTCCACTTCTACTCATTCTGTAACCTATTATACATTCATTCTTTCATCTGTCTGCTTGTTAATTCAACAGATATTTATTATGTCCTATATATAAAACATTATATTAAAATCTGTTGAAATATATATTATATATCATATTTATAAATGATCATGCCCCATGTTTATTCTATCAGGTACTTGCCATAAAAAAGTGATTTGATAAAACTAAACCATTATGCCAGGTACAGTGGCACATGCCTGTTATCCCAACAGCTCAGAAGACTGAGGCAGGAAGATCATGAGTTCAAAACCAGCCTCAGCAAAAGCGAGGCACTAGGAAACTCAGTGAGACTCTGTATCTAAATAAAATACAAAAAATAGGGCTGGGAATGCAGTTCAGTGGTCAAGGACCCCCTTCAATCCCTGGTATGCCCCCCCAAATCCAAACCATTATAATTTTCAATGTTTGTATCATTTTTTTCCATAGGATTTAAGACTCTGAGGCTATGCTTTAACTTCTACTATTGATATTTCAGGCATCAGAAAAGAACATGATTTAAAAGGGACTACTGCTTTTGTTTGCCCTGCAGCTAAATGGAAGGCTGGAGGAGAGGCTAAGCAGTACACAGGAAGTCAGACACAAGTGGTTGAAAGTGGGGAGGTAGAATAAGATAGAACAGACAAGAGTAGGATTAACCTAGCGGTGCTTTGTTCCCCAGGACATGTCTGGAGATGTCTGGAGACATTTCTGTTTGTGACACAGGGTGAGTGGCATCTACTGGGTAGAGGGAAGAAATGATACTGAACATTCTTCCTGCAATGCACAGAATAGCCCCAAAACAAGGACTCATCTAGCTCCAAATGCCAATGATGTTGAGACTGAGGAACACTGGGTTAGAGGAATGAATAGGTAGTTTTTTTATTTTCCTTATATACCATGCAGGGAAGATCAGATAGCAACTTGTACATAACTATTGGGCCAATGAAAGTGTATAAGAAGCCAAGTCCTGGATCCAAGATGGCAGACTAGAGGGTGACTGCATCCCCAGTTGCCCCAGAACTCAGGATTCAAGAAGGGGAGGCATTGAGAGACTTGGACTAAGATAGAACCACGGGTGAGTCTCCCCCACCCAGCGAAGCTCAGCTGGGCAGCAGGCCCGGATTTGAGTGGCTTAGTAGAGTGGGACAGGGCAGATAGTGTCTCCCCAGGCAGCTCGGTGCAGTCTGGCGGTGGGCTCCGCCCACAGGGACAGATCCTCCAGCCTCTCGGAACAGGCCCCCCAGTGAGAGCCCTTCTGCACAGAAGCAGCGCGGCCAGCTCCGGCCGCCCTGCTGCCAGCTCCGGCCAGCCCACAGGTTGCTTCAGTGACCAGCACAGGGCGCCAGGGACTCCCCCAAGCAGCCCAGCCCCCTACGGCGGGAAGAGCCTCTCTAGGCTAGCTTCCCGGGGCAGACCGCCCAGTGAGAGCCTCCGCCCACAGGGACAGATCCTCCAGCCTCTAGGAACAGGCCTCCCAGTGAGAGCCCTTCTGCACAGAAGAAGCACGGACAGCTCCGGTCTGCCCCAGCCAGCTCCAGCCCACCCCACTGCCAGCTACAGCCCACCCGCAGGTTGCTTCAGTGACCAGCACAGGGTGCCAGGGACTTCCCCAAGCAGCCCAGCCCCTCTCCAGTAGGAAGCGCCTCTCTAGGCTAGCTTCTCGGGGCAAATCACCCAGTGAGAGCCTGTCTACACAGAGCCAGCTACAAGTCCCCAAGCCAGTGGAGACCTCCAACCTACAACCAGCCTCTGGAACCAGGGCTGTGCAACAAGAGACCTCTCCAGGTCTCTCTCCCTGGAACCGGTAGCGGGCTAGGGGCAGCATTCTTTGGAAGCACTGCATTATCAAATTAATCCAAGACTTCTGGCTACTGAAGGCTGGTAGGTGATACACTGAAAATCTACAGGGACACTATCAGCAAATAGAGGAAATCTACAATATCACAGAGTCCCATTGACATCTGACCAATATGAGAAAACAAGGGAAGAAAATGACCGAAACAAACCTAGATACTATATCAATAAAACCCAATGACAGCACAGCAGAAGAAATGTCTGAAAGGGAGTTCAGAATGTACATAATTAAAACAATCAGGGAAGCAAACAAGGAGATGAAAGAACAAATGCAGGCATTAAATGAACGCACTAATCAACAGTTAAAAGAGCAAATAACAGAAGCAAAAGAGCATTTCAATAAAGAGTTAGAGATACTGAAAAAAAAAATAAACGGAAATCCTTGAAATGAAGGAAACAATAAACCAAGTTAAAAACGCCACAGAAAGCATAAACAATAGGATAGATCACATGGAAGACAGAACTTCAGATATTGAAGACAAAATATTTAATCTTGAAAACAAGGTTGACCAAACAGAGAAGATGGTAAGAAATCATGAACAGAATCTCCAAGAATTATGGGATATCATGAAGAGGCCAAATTTAAGAATAATTGGGATTGAGGAAGGCTTAGAGAAACAAACGAAAGGAATGAACAATCTATTCAATGAAATAATATCAGAAAATTTCCCAAATCTCAAGAATGAAATGGAAAACCAAGTACAAGAGGCTTATAGGACTCCAAATATGCAAAATTACAACAGACCTACAACAAGGCACATTATTATGAAAATACCTAACATTCAAAATAAAGACAGAATTTTAAAGGCCGCGAGAGAAAACAATCAGATTACATTCAGGGGAAAACCAATAAGAATATCAGCAGATTTTTCAGTCTAGACCCTAAAAGCTAGAAGGGCCTGGAACAACATTTACCAAGCCCTGAAAGAAAATGGATGCCAACCAAGAATTTTATACCCAGCAAAACTTACTTTCAGATTTGACGATGAGATAAAATCCTTCCACGATAAACAAAAGCTAAAGGAATTTACTAAAAGAAGGCCGGCATTACAGAACATTCTCAGCAAAATATTCCATGAGGAAGAGATGAAAAACAACGATGTAAATCAGCAACGGGAGGAACTAGCCTAAAGGAATACCCAAATAAAGGAGAAACCAAATCATGTCAAAAAACAAAAATGAGTCCAATGACTAGGAATACAAATCATATCACAAAAATAACTGTGAATGTTAATGGCCTGAACTCATCAATCAAAAGACATAGACTGGCAGATTGGATTAAAAAGAAAAATCCAACAATATGCTGCCTGCAAGAGACCCATCTCATAGAAAGAGATACCCATAGACTGAAGGTGAAAGGATGGGAAAAAACATACCATGCACACGGACACAGCAAAAAAGCTGGAGTATCCATCCTCATTTCAGATAATGTGGACTTTAAGCCAAAACTAGTAAGAAGGGATAAAGAAGGACATTACATACTGCTGAAGGGAAGCATAAATCAGCAAGACATAACAATCATAAATATCTATGCCCCGAACATTGGCTCATCCATGTACGTCAAACAAATCCTTCTCAAATCCAGAAATCAAATAGACCACAACACAATAATACTAGGCGATTTTAACACACCTCTCTCACTGCTGGATAGATCGTCCAAACAAAAATTGAATAAAGAAACCATAGATCTCAATAACACAATCAACAATTTAGACTTAACCGACTTATATAGAATATACCATCCAACAAAGAACGAATACACTTTCTTCTCAGCAGCACATGGATCCTTCTCTAAAATAGACCATGTTTTATGCCACAAAGCTACTGTTAGCAAATACAAGAAGATAGAGATACTACCTTGTACTCTATCAGATCATAATGGACTGAAATTAGAAATAAATGACAGAATAAAAAACAGAAACTTCTCCAATACTTGGAGATTAAATAATACACTATTATACGATGAATGCATAACAGAAGACATCAGGAGGGAAATTAAAAAATTCTTAGAAGTAAATGAGAACAAAGACACATCATATCAAAATCTCTGGGACACTATGAAAGCAGTACTGAGAGGAAGATTTATTTCATGGGGCACATTCAACAAAAGAAGTAGAAATCAACAAATAAACAACTTAACACTACAGCTCAAAGCCCTAGAAAAAGAAGAGCAGACCAACACCAAAAGTAGTAGAAGACAGGAAATGTTAAAATCAGAGCTGAAATCAACGAAATTGAAACAAAAGAAACAATCGGAAAAATTAACAAAATAAATAGTTGGTTCTTTGAAAAAATAAACAAAATTGATAAACCCTTAGCCACGCTAAGAAAGAGAAAAAGGGAGAAAACTCAAATTACTAAAATTCGGAATGAACAAGGAAATATCACAACAGACACGAGTGAAATACAAAACATAATTAGAAGCTATTTTGAAAATCTATACTCCAACAAAACAGAAAACCTCGAAGACATCAACAAGTTTCTAGAGACATATGAATTGCCTAAACTGAATGAGGAAGATATACACAACTTAAATAAATCGATTTCAAGCAATGAAATAGAAGAGGTCATCAAAAGCCTACCAACAAAGAAAAGTCCGGGACCAGATGGGTTCTCAGCCAAGTTCTACAAAACCTTTAAAGAAGAGCTCATTCCAATACTTCTCAAAGTATTCCATAAAATAGAAGAGGAGGGAACCCTCCCAAACTCATTCTATGAAGCCAATATCACCCTGATACCTAAACCAGACAGAGAAACGTCGAGAAAAGAAAATTTCAGACCAATATCCTTAATGAACATCGACGCAAAAATTCTCAACAAAATTTTAGCAAATTGCATACAAAAATATATTAAAAAGATAGTGCACCACGATCAAGTGGGTTTTATCCCAGGGATGCAAGGTTGGTTCAACATCTGGAAATCAATAAATGTCATTCACCATATAAACAGACTAAAAGTTAAGAATCACATGATTATTTCAATAGATGCAGAAAAAGCATTCAATAAAATACAGCATCCCTTCATGCTCAAAACACTAGAAAAAATTGGGGTAGTGGGATCATTCCTTAACATTGTGAAGGCCATCTATGCTAAGCCCATGGCCAATATCATTCTAAATGGTGAACAACTGAAAGCATTCCCCCTAAAAACTGGAACAAGGCAGGGATGCCCTCTTTCACCACTTCTATTCAACATTGTTCTTGAGACTCTAGCCAGAGCAATTAGACAAACCAAAGAAATTAAAGGGATACAAATTGGAAAAGAGGAACTCAAACTATCCCTGTTCGCTGATGACATGATTATATATTTAGAGGAACCAGGAAATTCCACCAGAAAACTCTTAGAACTCATAAGTGAATTCAGTAAAGTAGCAGGTTACAAGATCAATGCTCATAAATCCAATGCATTTTTATACATAAGTGATGAATCTTCAGAAAGAGAAATTAGGAAAACTACCCCATTCACAATAGCATCAAAAAAAATAAAATACTTGGGAATCAATCTCACAAAAGAGGTGAAAGACCTCTACAATAAGAACTACAGAACACTAAAGAAAGAAATTAAAGAAAACCTTAGAAGATGGAAAGATCTCCCATGTTCATGGATAGGAAGAATTAATATTGTCAAAATGGCCATACTACCAAAAGTGCTATATAGATTCAATGCAATTCCAATTAAAATCCCAATGATATACCTTACAGAAATAGAGCAAGCAATTATGAAATTCATCTGGAAGAATAAGAAACCCAGAATAGCTAAAGCAATCCTCAGTAGAAAGAGGGAAGCAGGGGGTATCGCAATACCAGATCTTCAACTCTATTATAAAGCAATAGTAACAAAAATGGCATGGTATTTGTACCAAAATAGACTGGTAGATCAATGGTACAGAATAGAGGACACGGACACAAACCCAAATAAATACAATTTTCTCATACTAGACAAAGGGGCTAAAAATATGCAATGGAGAAAAGATAGCCTCTTCAACAAATGGTGCTGGGAAAACTGGAAAACCATATGCAACAGAATGAAATTAAACCCTTATCTCTCACCCTGCACAAAACTCAACTCACAATGGATCAAGGACCTTGGAATCAGACCAGAGACCCTGCATCTTATAGAAGAAAAAGTAGGTCCAAACCTTCAACTTGTTGGCTTAGGAGCAGACTTCCTTAACAGGACTCCCATAGCCCAAGAAATAAAAGCAAGAATCAACAACTGGGATAGATTCAAACTAAAAAACTTTCTCTCAGCAAAGGTAACTATCAGTAATGTGAAGAGAGAGCCTACAGAGTGGGAGAATATCTTTGCCAATCATACTTCAGATAGAGCGCTAATATCCCGAATCTATAAAGAACTCAAAAAACTCTACAACAAGAATACAAATAATCCATTCAACAAATGGGCAAAGGAAATGAACAGACACTTCACAGAAGAAGATGTACAAGCAATCAACAGATATATGAAAAAATGTTCAACATCTCTAGTAATAAGAGAAATGCAAATCAAAACTACCCTAAGATTTCATCTCACTCCAATTAGAATGGTGATTATCAAGAACATAAGCAACAATAGGTGTTGGCGAGGATGTGGGGAAAAAGGTACAGTCATACATTGCTGGTGGGGTTGCAAACTAGTACAGCCACTCTGGAAAGCAGTATGGAGATTCCTCAGAAAGCTTGGAATGGACCCACCATTTGACCCAGCTATCCCACTCCTTGGCCTATACCCAAAGGACTTAAAAGCAGCATACTACAGAGATACAGCCACATCAATGTTCATAGCTGCTCAATTCACTATAGCCAGATTGTGGAACCAACCCAGATGCCCTTCAGTTGATGAATGGATAAAGAAACTGTGGCATATATATACAATGGAATATTACTCCGCCACGAGGAATGACAAAATTATGGCATTCGCAGGCAAATGGATGAAATTGGAGGGTATCATGCTAAGTGAGATAAGCCATACTCAAAAAACTAAAGGACGAATGATCTCGCTGATAAGCGGATGAGGACATACGGGGGTGGGGGGTAGGAGGGGTTAGTGTTAGGGTTATGGTTAGGTTTAGGGTTAGGGATAAGGAGGGTGGTAAGAATGAGGAAGAAAGGAATGTATAGAGGGAAAAGAGGGGTGGAAGGGGAGGGGGAAGGGGAAAAAATAACAAAATGAATCAAACAACATTGCCCTATGTAAATTTATGATTTTTAATTAAAATTAAAAATTAAAAAAAAAAAAAAGAAGAAGCCAAGTCCTGGTACCATTCTGTCAATGTTCTTTAAACAGTACAATTCTCTCCACAAAAAGGAGGTGACATTAGTGCTGGAGAGGTGGGAAGAGAGCAGCTGTATTTTTGAGGGGGCAATGGTCTGCTTGTTCCTCAGATTCCCAGGCCTGAATTCAGGTTTACATTTATAAGACTTTGCAACTGGAGCAAGTCACTAAAATATCATTCACTTAGTTTCCTCATCTATGAAAATAACCTGAAAAAGTAGTTAAGGAATAGAGAAGATAACATGAAAGAACTTGTCTAGCCTGTTTTCACTTTTTTAAAATAATATTCTTGAATATCTGATTAGTTCAATAAAATACAAAACAAAAAAATACTGGCTTACTTACAAGAAAATCACAGTTTTGGTTACATTCAAATACTGAGAAATCATAAGTAATAATGTTAATGCAACTGTATAATAAAAAGGGAATATCAGATACTTTCATTTCACTTACGAATAAACTCCTTTGTTTTTCTCCCTGTTATCCTCCAGGCCTGAGGATACCTATGAGCAGTATTATAATTGTGGTGAATAGTGATTCTAATGCATTTTTTTTCATCTTATGAGGAAATGGGAGGAAAGGAAGTGATCATTTTTAAAACATTGATTTGAATAATGTTAAAATTTTTAAATTGTTTTCTAATTAAAATCAAGCTATATATTAACCTATGAATCCAATAAAATTAAATTATAAGGAAAAAAGAATGTATCTAGAACATATCAACAATTTTATGGCATATTGTAGGGAGCTCTTCCTGCTTTTCTGATGTCCTAATCACTTTTTATATATTAACTCAGTCTTAAGCAAAAGAGGGGTAGGTAGTAGTTTCATCTCCCTTTATTCAGACAAGTAAGATTAGGCAAAGAGATGTTAATCAGTTTGTTCTAGTTTGAACAACTGGTATAAAGTGAAGGCAGCCTGGCTCCACAGTCCAGCCACTCTCAGTAAATTTTACTGAGAGGAGTTGGCTATCAGTTGCCTCAGACACTGAAGGTGATGAAGCAGGGGTATTTTAGTCAGCTTTATTTGTCACTGTGACCAAAAGACCTGACAAGAACAATGTAGAAGAGAGGAAGCTTATTTGGGGCTCACAGTTTCAAAGATCTCAATTAATTACCAGTGGTCTCCATAGATCTGGGCTGGAGGTGAAACAGAATATCAAGGCAGAAGGGCATGGCAGAGGAAAGCAATTCAGGACATGGCAAAAAGGAAGCAGATGGGGAGAGAGAGAGCTTAACTCAACAGGGACAAAATATATTCCATAAATGTTCCTAGTGACCTACCTCCTCCACCACACCCTACCTGCCTGCAATTACCACTCAGTTAATCCATACCAGTGGATTAAGCCACTGATTAGGTTATCTCTCTCTTAACTTAATCTTTTCACCTCTGAAGATTCCTGCATTGTCAAACACATGAGTTTTGGGGGGTCACCACATATCTAAACCATAACAAGGGGGCAGGTTCTTCATGCAGAAAATTATTCTTAGGTGTCTATTATGTACTCGTCCCCAGAGATGGAGTGATAAGTATCTTAGTCTATTTATGCTGCTACAACAAGATACCAAACAGTAATTTAAAAAGATCAGAAATTTATTTCCTTACAGTTCTGGAGGCTGAGAAGTCAAGGACAGGTTCAATTGTCTGATGAGGGCTGTTCTTGGCTTCCAAGATGTTGCTTCATTGCTGCATCTTCCGGAGAATGCTCCATTCTCACATGGCAGAAGACAGAGGGCAAACTGTCCAACACTACATAAAGCCTCTTTTATAAGAGCCTTACTCCCACTTATGAGGAAAGGAGTCCTAATCACCTTTTAAAAACCACACTTCTTAATAGCATCACATTGGCCTTTAAATTTCAACATTTGAATTTTGGAGGACACATATTCAAACCACATCAATGAGCAAAACAGACATAGTATCCATCTACATCCTTAGTCAGTATGCACAAAAGAAAGACTTGTAAAAGGTGTGAAAATCATGCTTATCCTTGAATAAAGAATGGTTGAACTGTAGTTAAGACTTGGGTCTTTGCTTTTCTAATATGTAGACCAAGTACCTCATACTAATGGTCTGATGACGATACTTTGCAGAACTAAACAAACACTTTTTTTTTAATGTATCTCTGGGTTGAAATGTACCCACAGAAGTTCATTATAACTCAAGGCACCCACTAGGAAAGCAATTAAAAATATAAACTACTTGCTAGACAGTTGACTCCTGGAAGGAAAGGAGAGAGTCAGAATAGCACTTAACCAAGAGAAGTTACCTGATGGACACTAACTCCTAAAAGATACCAATTAGGAATCAAGAATACTCCATGCACCTGTCCAAAAGGAAGCCTTTTGTTACTCATGTAAGAAGAGTCTCCTAGTTCATTCCTCTCAAGGCCACACATGACCTTGATTCATTGTGGAGAGAGGTCTGACCAAGAACCAAGGAAATCTGTCTCTAACAGGGAACAAGAAATCCTAAATTCTAGTTCCTAGTAGTAGTTTCCAACTACTACTTCTTCATATGATGGAGCTTCTGCCTATTCTATTTGCATGCATACTGAGAGGTTTTATGTGCATCATTTTCTAGACAATAGAATCTTAATGTCCATTCATATTCAAAATTACTAAATAATTAGTTATAATCCTAAGGCAGCCCAACATATACAATATTCAACAGAAACACTAAAAAACAAGGCCTAGGCCACTGATTATATACTGGTGCAAAGAAGAGAGCACAGTCGGAAGAATCAGAATTCCTGGACTCTAGGCCTAGCTAACCATAGTGGTTGTGAAATTCATTTACTTACTAGGACTATGTAATTCCTTCATAGAATTAAATGCTGGTCAAAGTGATATAGAACAGTGCTTTACTACCTCCAGTCACAATCATGCATGGAATATAGAATTAATCCAGTGATTCAAGAAAAAAAATGGAGAAAAAGAATGTATTTCCCTTATATGACTGTAAATATTATTGGTTTTATGTGTATGTCTGCAAAGTTTTTGTTTCAAATATGTCTTTGCAGGACTCTTGAAGGATACTGAACCAGGATATAAAAGAAATTTCTTAGTCAACAAAGTTGGAAAGCCACTGACTTAGAAGATCCCTTCCATTTCCAACATTCTCTAATTCTGTGATTTCACCTCACCTGTTATTGACCTTGGGAATTGCCACATGATGCCAACTAATCCAAATTTGTTCTTGCTTTGCTACAGCTTCAAACACCAGATGTGTCCATTATCAGCATATTCTGAAGAATATTTATGCTTTCAGAAGGTCACTGCCCAATCTCCTGTGGCCTCTTCTCTTGTGAGCAGATGCTGGTATTTTGCACTGACCAGTGAAGCTGAGATAAAACTGGACTACATTAGAGCTATAGCAATAATCTCTAAAATGATAGAAAAGATTTTTTTAAAAAGAGGCCAAAAATGCCTCATGCCAACCACTCCAACTGAATGAGATAAGTATACAAGCCCACCTGAGACATGATCTCAGAAAACTGATGGGTGTATAATTAAACCATGATGTTTGAAGGAGCCAGAATGGAGAACACAATAAAATGAGGATAAACTAAAACCCTACAGAGACAATAAGCAGCAGTTTCCCAGGCTCTTTTTCTTCATGTCACTCACATTCACTCTGAGAATACCCACTTTAATCTCAGAAAAATCAAGGTAAGCACATTATTTTATAACTTGAGATTAAGAATACATTCTTTGAGTGACAATGATTTTTAGCTATAGGGTGTGTGGGAGGGTGCCCTTCACTTCCATTCTATCTTCACAGAGGAGTGTATACAAATTATGTGAGGGAACCTGGTTACATCTGTCCACTGAGAGCTTCTAAGAATCAACAAGTATATACACTCAAATATCACATCTGAAGGCCATCTGGATAAGAAGTATATCATTATAATTGGAATTTGGAGTTATGTGAAAACTTTGCAAAATATGCTTCACATTTAATATTGATTTATACAGGTGCTGAGGCACAGCTTAGATATGACCATACACAGTCATTCATCCCTTGATATCCATGGGCATTGATTACAGAATCCCCATGGATACCAAAATCTGAAAATGCTCAAAGTCCCTTACATAAAGTAGTATACTATTTGCATATAACCTATGCGCTTCCTCCCACATACATTAAAACATTTCTAAATTCCTTATAATATCTAATACAAGTGCTATTTAAGTTGTCGTTATGCTGTGTCCATGGGTGGTTTCTGGTCCATGGTTGGTTGAATCTATGGCTGCAGAAATCATGAATAAGGAGGGCTGATTTTATAAGCATATCTAGCAAACTAAGGAACCAGCAAAAAGCAACTAACAGAGTGAATTTCAAATAAAGTACGGGCTTGAGAGAGAATCTCAAGGAAAGGATATGGCAAATTTGAGAAGAATTTGCACACAGTTTGAATGTCAAAAAGAGGTGTGACTCCAGATACACAGCTAATAATTGCAATCTCTCTCCACTTAGACTCTGGGTTGGTTTATATACACTTTAAAGAGGAAAGGGACATTGTTACTAACTAAAGGCGCTATCTCACTACTTAACACCTTGAGGTCTCATTTACCTTGCTAAGAAATCTCTGTAACTGATCATATTCTAAAGAGAGATGTCTACCCCATGCCCACTTTGGAAGAACTAGGAGGAATGAAAACCCTCGTGACCTGAGCCATCAGCCAGGCTATCCACTTTGGCAGCAGACCCTATTCAGTCCCAGGGGAGTGTTATAGCCCTGCCTAACAACCACAGCAATGCAAGTGCTCCTCTGATTAGATGGCACCTGTGACTGCAGATCCCTAGACTTGGTAGTAAAAACGAGGGCAGTAGTGTTTTCAATCCTAAATCAATAGACAGTGTGTCTCTGTGTGTAGAGACTATCCATGGCAGGTCTTCAGCAGCAGCAGTAGCAAAACCAGCAAATGGAAAAAAAAAAAAAAAAAGGAAAGCTAATTTGGGAGTGCATGGAAATATCCTTGAAGAATCTCAGATATATTTGGGAAGAACTTTGTAGGCCCACAGAAAACTGTTAGCCAGTGAAATTTTTGATTCAACTGTTATCATGACATTATCACAAACCAGTAAATTCTCTAAATAATTATTTTGCGTACAAAGAGAGTAATTCCACTTGAAACAATCCCAAACAGAAATCACTGGAGCTGTTTTTGATGAAAAAAAAAAAAAAAAAAAGACCATTCAAATTCATGGTGTGCCTTTGCCAACAGAGTAATTGCAAAAAAAAAAAAAAACAAAAAAACAAAAAAAAAACACCCTTATTCACAGGAACAATGATTAAGAATAATAACAGTAGGGTGGCCCATCAAGTAGGTAATATTTGTCCCTCATTTGTAGAATACACCACACTACGAAGGTTTGCATGAAGTGCAAAAATTCACCAGCTAGACTTTAAATGCTCGCTAAAACATCCTGGTCTAGCAGACTCAAATTCTAGACTAGAAAACATAGCAATTTATAGTAAATTCAGTAAGAATTAGAATTTTCTCTATGCTGTACTTAAGAGCAGTGGAAATAATCAATTATCTCAATCAGCTTTTCTAGGAGCTTTCTTAAAAAGTTTAAGCAAAATTAGCATTGATTAACTGTGAAACACATTTACCTTGTGAACCTCAAAATGAATTAATTTCCCAGGTCTTATAAAATATCAATTCCAAGACTTAGTCCTTCATTTAATGAGTGTATTGAATCCAGGGCTGCCTTGGGCTCTTTGGGCATTGCACTAAGCAGTGCTGTGGATAAACAGGGCTAAAAAGACACTACTTATTTCTTTGAGAATCTAAAGTATAGCCAAGAAAGTAAATTATACAAACTGAAACAAGTTAAGATTACAATCTACAGAATCTTGTTTGTCCATTTCTGTGAAGTATAATATAATTTCATAAATACTTTATTCTAACGCACTAGTGATCATTCTTGAAACAATTATTTTATATACCTAAGAACATAAAAAAGATAAATTCATGATCATCAAAAACAGTGTCTCTGGTAGAAGACAATTTTTATACAAATACTTAAACATTTGCTGATTTTTGTAGTTCAGATTCAATGATGGGCCTATGATGTTGAAGACCACAGGTCATAAAGACAGTAAAAAGTTTTCATGGAAAAAACAAAGAGGAAGTAAAAATTTAGATAATATTACCAAAATAAGTCCTAATAAGGCTGCTGACTTTTAGGTAACTCAGAACTGGTGAATAACTTCACTTATATAAATAGTTATAGGCAAGATAATATAAATTACAATCAACTGTTGAATTTAAAAGATTAAACCTTTCCTCAAATAATTAGTTTGCAATTCAAGAAATCATAAACCAATAGAACTTCTGTATAAGAGAAATTTTTTAATTTGCCTACTTTGAAAATTCAATTAGAAACCATAATTCCTGTTTTGGATCTCATTATAATGGATAATTCACTGGCTGCAAGGACACAGTTGCAGACTGACTCCTAGTTGTTCCTCCCTTCTTATTGTCAGTCTTCATTGAAATGGCCCTTGGCAATAAAAATACCACTTGCAGACATCTTATTACCCTCATTTCACTATTCTATCTGGCTGAAGTTGAGAAGTAACACCCATTATTTCAGCCACATCTGATTTATGACCATGTCATTGTCATGAAATTCATATGCTGTCTTTCCTTTTCTTCCAACAGCACTGCTAGAAATACTCCTCACAACCAGAGACAGGCTAGTTTCTCCTATGTCATCTTACATATTTGACTTCTAACAGAATTTTAGGCATAACAGGTATTACTTAAAATGAAGACTAAGGATTACTATAATATTGAAAGTTATCACCTGATTTTTAGATTTGGACAGGGGTCTGAGGATTGAAGTGATACTGGGGGACAGCAGGTGCACTTTTGGACTCACAACCAGATGAGCTAGAGTAGACCAAGGGCATCTATCTTTGGGACATGAGGCTGTAGTCAGAGGTTTGGAACCTGGAAACTCTGGCTTAGGACTTTCTGCCTTGGTAGAAAAACAAACTAATAATCAAGATGGCTGAGGCCAAACTGAAGAACATAAAGCTAGAAGGAGTAGATCAAAGCACAAACTGGGCATGGAAGTCAAAATAAAAGCTTTGCTTTAACAAAAGTTTAACATAAGGAGAAAACTCCTCCACCTGTAAACCACTTGAGTATGAGGACTAAGCCCAGGTCATGTATGTGCGCACACACACACACACACACACACACACACACATACACACACATACACACACACATCATTCAATTAATGTCTGATTGAAAGCATGGTTACTTGAAGACCCAGACCTCAAATCCTACTCTTATCATATTTGATTTTTTAAATTTTTACTCATAATTTTACAGTTTTAAATTGAGACATAATTTATATCTGGATCTTAAGGATTCAGTGTAATACTTGGCAAGTGCACATACTATGTGACCAGGACCAGCTTTATAGATGTGACTTGGGTAGCTGCACAAAGTGATACATTTAGAAGGGGTCTGCACTTGGTTTAATGCTTTGATACTACCACTTTAAAAGTCTTAATAACAAGACTTTGTTCCTGAACAAGAAACCAACCTTTTTGTTTCACACCGGGTCCTACAATTTATGTAGCAGATCCTAGGTATAACACACACCTCTATCTAGAAACAACATGTTACTCACCCAGACAGCTTCTTCGTGTCTTTTCCTCATAGATGACTTTCACCCATTCTAGAACTTGTAAAATAAACAATATGTTCTCTTTTTCTTTTTAAGGGTACTTACATGCACAAAATTTAGCAGCAAAATTGGTCTAGAATACAGTTTACATAAGAGTTCTATGATCAATTGTTGGTAATATTTTTTCCTAATCTCTGATCTTCCTGGAATATAACAGTTTAAACACTGTACATGGCTAAGTAAATGAGCAAATGATCTTTAGTGTTTTCCTGAACTCTAAAACCTGCATCTTCTCTGTTATCCCAGTTACTCAGAAGGCTCAGTAAGGATCACAGGTACAAGACCAGCCTCACTAACTTAGCAAGACCCTGTCTCAGAATAAAATAAAAGATCTTGTATGCAGCTCAGTGGTACTTGCCTTGCATGTGTAAGGACCTGGGTTCAATCCCTAGTACACCAAAACAAGATCCCTGCATCTTCAAGGTCAAACATTTGACCTAGTATTTATTTTTTTTGGAAACATTCCTCTTATAAGGATATAGAACTTAGAGAACAGATGAGAACACACACACACACACACACACATACCTTGTAACTTCCTATATTAAATCACCATAAATAAGTACAAGTGTGTCACCTTTAAAAATTTTTCAATTGCATTTTTAAAGGAATATCATTACATTTTATTTCAACAGGGGCCTATAATATTACCACCTGTATGAAATCAGGCTAGCCTCATTTGCTGAATTTCAGAGGTACTTAATTTGCCTATTAATTCTAGAGTAGAGAATAATAATAATAATCATAATAAATAACTTCAGCATTAAACATTTATCAAGTACTCATTACCAGGCCATACGCTGAAAGTTTACATGTGAGTGTGAGGCCAGGGCAGATGACTTGGCATCTTCATTTGATGATTAGAATAACAACTACAACTTCACTAGGTTTATTGGGACACTGCATATAAAATCTTTAGCACAGTGCCTGTCATTAAATAAGGGTTCAGCAAACATTAGATCCCATTAAGTTATAATTTAACCAAAACAGCAACACCCTCTTTAAAAGACAAAGAAAGCACAGTTTGTAGAGACTCATCTAGGTGGGTGCTAGGTGGGTACTAAGATTAACCCAAGTCCTTCTGATTCTAGACTCTTGTGTTTACTCTAAAATACTGCTTTTCTGGAATGACAAAATATGTACTTTATCGCTCAAAACATAAGCCATAGTTATACTCTACTTTTCTAAACAGTGGCAAATTGTTCTTTTCCAAAATATTTGCCTATGGCATGAAGGTTACTCATTGTATTCTCATCTTCTAGCATCATTATTTACTTTGCAAGTCCAGTCAGGTGACTTTCTGTACTTTTTGGCAGGCAGTGAACAAAATATAGCTTCATTTTCTGATCTTTTTGCTGAATAGTACTCAGATGAAACACAACTTGAGATTCTCATTTAGCTACTTGCATGAGCAAAGATAGGCGATAGCTTTATTTAATTCAAAGTCTGCCAGGAGCTCTCCTTTCCCAGTTGTGTTACACAGCAAGGGTCAACAACATCATGGGGTATACATCAAAATGTTTCTATTCTTAGAGTCCAGGTGAGATCCCTATGCTTCTCTACTTAAATTTCATGCAAATTTCACAGGTTCTTTGCCTTTAGGAAATTTCAGTGTGAATATTTAGGGTGATATGCTGGATATCTTCTCTTTGCCTCTCACAGTCACTCCTACCATTTACCCACCCTGGGATGCTGACCTGCAGGAATTGTACTGGGCACTACTTGTCCTCTAGCCCTCAGTGATGCAGCCATTATCAAGGAGTTGAGGCAACAGTAAGACCAAAGGAAGGGAAGAGAGTTAGGTCAGTCACTTATTTCCTTCTCTCCTTCCTTCTGAGTCACCTTATGTTGACTTCCTCTTTCTCCTAGAGTCCCGTCTCTATACGGTTCTTTCAACCCACCCCTCCCCCCCGACCTTGCAAGGTAACTCCACAATACACCTCTGTCTGCTCTGGAGAGACAGACTACAACAGCATTTCCCAGAGGACATTCCTGAGACACAAGTAAGAGGATTCCAGTGTCAAACTAGTTTCACATCCAAGTTAAGCAGAATCAAATGCGTTGCTTACTTTCACATCTGGTGCATTTTGGGGATGTACATGTTCACTGATAACCTCCAAGAGGAGGAAGTTGTAAGCAGCATTTTCTAAATTTCACCTTTTCTCCAGAACAGCTGCTGAGAATACCAGGACAGAATGAAGGTAGGGCTTTATCAGAGTGAGGAAGGTGGCGATGCCGAGGGCTTTGATGGGAGTAAAATCTGCTGGTAAACACAGGTAAACCCTGCGCTGGCTGGAACACTTCAAGCAGGACACTGGGAAGGTGTCGGGAAGGTTGAGCTATGCTTGCCAGCACGGTAATGATCTCTGGGTGTTTGGTTCATCTAATTGGTATTTCTTCTACCTCCTTCCTACTGTTACTGGCTGTCACTTCTCATTACAGTCTCTCACTACTGTTCATTAATTTTCTTCTCTCTCTTCTGGCCACATGGCATTTGCAATGAGACCAGCCAGTTGTCTTTCTGAGATGAACTAGTATACAGATATTTCAAAATATTCTTTCATCAATCTTTTCACTATTTACCCTGTGATTTCTCCAGGGCTTCTGGGCTTTGGTGTCAAACCCAGAACTGAGTTTTATGTAATCATAAGTCAATAAGACAATGCTTTTCCTTTTAACAATTAAATGATCTCAAATCTGTTTTGATCTATTTTTATTGTTTTGGATTATTTTCATGTTCATTGTTGTTTTGGAAAGTTAATAGTGCCAGACATCTGAAAGTCAGATCATCACCCAGCTGTACAAGCTATTTTTATTTTGTTCATTCTGTTGGACTCAATTTAGTTCATTTTACTTATATACAACTCTCTTTCAAAATATGTTGACACTCTAATTAGTTTTGAATAGCACTAAATGCTCTCAGTGTGTAATAGCTTATTTTTCCTTTCTCAGATTAATATATCCATTTACAAAGGATATACAACTTTATAGCTTAAAACCCCAACATCATAATAATGACAACCTGACTCTTTGTCCCTATACCCCTGAATTCTCACAGAGAGACTTAATCTCAAAAAACTGATTCAATCTAGGCCTGTGTATAGGACCAGTCTTATATTAAAACCTTGTGGAATTTCACACTAACCCTGACTGCCAGTTATAATTTTCCTCTTGCCTTCTTCCCCTTAAAAGACTGCCTGCCTCTGCCTCTGACTGTAATGACTAAACTTCTTACAAAGAAGTGTAAAGTGGATCGCCATGTTAAAGGGATGTCTTACAGTGTGGTGATAAGAGTGAAGTTTTCAGAGTCCAGCTATCTGGGTTTAAGTCTGCTTCCTCATTGCTCAGTTCCTGTGTTATAGTTTTCTCATTTCTCTAGTAGAGGTAGTAACAGTTACAACTTCATAGGTTTGCATCAGGCTTAAAATGACACATAAAAATAAATAATATTTATTATTATCCTAGATCCTTTGAGACTCAGTGTTATGGCTTAGATATGTGCCAATCCCCCAAAAGTTCATATGTGAGACCATGCAAGAAGGGTGAGAGGCAAAATTTTGGGGTTATGAGAGCTTTAACCCAATCAGTGAATTTACTGGTGACTAAAAGCTGGTAAGTTGTCGCTGAGGGGCCTTGGGAGTTGGTATGCCTTTGGGGTACATTCTGTCCTCGTTTAGTGGATCTCTCTCTATACTCCCTGGTACGATGTCCTGAGCCACTTTCCTCCATCAAGTGCTTCCGCCATGATGTTCTTCCTTACATCCAGCCCCTAAGAATGGAGTTGGCCATCTATGGACTGAAACCATGAGTACCCAAATAAACTTTTCTTCCTCCTCTAATTGTTCTTGTCAGGTCCTTTGGTCATAGCCATGAAAAAGCTGACTAAAACACTAGGGTGGACACCTCAAAATATCAAGGGACTTGAAAGATACAAGAAGTTCATAGAAGTATGAGGAGGGTTAAGAGAATCACTAAGGAAAGTTGAGGCACTCAACACCAACAGTGGCAGCCATTATCACTCTAGCCTTGAAAAACTGAAATCCAACAGAAACTGGAACCATGGAGGAGGAGCTAGCTAGCAGGAGTTGGAGCTGCTCTTACAGAAGGAGGGAGTTGCTGTTAGAAGCATGATCCAAGAAGGATATGGGAAAGAAATTTCCTATCTTTCCCTCCCCTCAATCTTTCAATCCTATTGGTGCCTCTCAATGGTAGTCAGCTAGCAAGGAATTCTGAGCAACGGAGTTCCTAAGGCAGACCACTCATAAAAGAGAGAAGCCAAAGGAATGGAAAATGAATATAGGTGCCAGGCTAAGCAGAAAATAACCAGGAATTCGGTCCTTTAGGGGCTTTTTCGCTATTGTTTCTCCTTAGATTATGGTTTTAGCTGCCACCCTTGTGGTTACTCAGCTGCCTCTCTGGACTCAGTTTGTTGTTCTGGAACTGAGTCCTATGGTCTCCAGAGCCTGACCATCTGGGCAGGCTTTTACCTGGGTCAGCCTTTACTCTTTGATCCTCAAACCATGGTTCTAAGGGAAAATGTTTTCCATAGGTTGTTTTCACATGATTGTTGGTTTTGGCAGCTTTAATAACCAGTTTCTGCACAAATAATCAGTTAGGTTTAAAGTTAATACAAATTGACCACTAAGTAACACTGACCATAGAAATAACATATTGGACATTTTTCTCTGTGTATGTTTGGTAGTAAGTGCAAGTGATAGGATGGCAAGGATATTGGACAGGAAATAAAAAATAGATACTAGGAAATGGAAAATAAACTTTTGAGAAATAATTTGCCATAAGTCACTTGCATTTCTGCATGTCTTAAAATCAAAGGCACTGATTGCTCTTTGTTCCAGACAATATTTTCAAGAATATCTGCAGAGTCTTGGAAGATAGAAATAGTGTTTTCCCTGAAGTAGAGGGTAGCTTTGCTTACTGACCATTTTAAAAGGTTCCTATCCCTTAGTTCAGGATTTCTCTCCTGTTACTAAACCCACTGTGTGTGTATGTCATATGTGGGCACTGGGGCTCAGGGAATGGTACAGAAAATTTTATTATCTGATTACATGTGTTGCCTGGGTAGATGGTATAATAAAGTGAGTAATAAGCTGAGTTTTGTCTCTAACCCATGAGACACTTGTCTTCCATCACCACTCTAAAAAGAATGTGTTTGTTCTCCCAAAATTCACATGTTGAAACCCTCATCCTCAATGTGATGATATTTGGAGGTGGGGTCTTGGTAGATAATTTAGTTAAAATGAGATCATGCTCATTAAGCCCCAGTAGAATTAGTGTCTTCTATTGTTTGAAAGGCCCCAAAAAGCATGTGGTGGAAATTTAATCTCCAATGCAAAGGGTTAGGAGTAGGGGCTATCCTGAGTGGATTAAAGATTCTCATAAAAGGCATGAGGCTGCTAAGCTCCATCTCTATCTTTTTCTCACCACTTTTCCTTCCTGCCTTGAAGGACACACCAAGACAAACTTCATCAGAAGCTGACTCCTTAATCTTGGAATTCCCAGCCTCCAGAACTGTAAGCCAATAAAATGTTCTTATAAATTACTCAGGCTGTAGTATGCTGTAATTTCAGCAATCAAATGAACTAAGATTGATTTTATAAGGGGATGAAGAAAACAAAAATATTTTGTCTTTCTGTCATATGAAAATACAGCAAGGTATCCAGATCAAGAGGAGAGTCCCTGCTACAAACTGAACCAACTGGCATCTTGATCTTGAACTCCCACCCTCTAGAACTGTGATGTCTAAATTATTCAGTCTACAGTATTTTTGTTAGAGCATCCTGAATTGACTAAGACACAGAATCAATGAAACTGTGGCAGTCTAACTTGTTAGGTTGCACAGAAGGTAAAATATTAAACTCTTACTTCTGCTTAGTTTAATATTATAAACTCCCTTAGATAATGACTGATACGGAAGCCATGCAAATGGGTCATACTGTCTTGCAAGAGAGTCTATTTGTTCTTTCTAACTTTTTACCAGTTCCTACTCTGGCAATTTCAAATTTTTAAAAATATAAAATATTTGCATTTAAATGACATAAAAGCTCAAGTGAAATATGGAGATTATTTCACTATTGAGATAAAAATATCAGCTTTACACATTGTACCATTTCCAGTTGTTATGGTTTAGATGAGGTATACCCCAAAAGCTCATGTGTGAGACAATGCAAGAAAACTTAGATGTGAAAGGATTTGGCTATGAAAACCTTAATATAATCAGTGAACTAATCCTCTGATAGGGATTAAGTGAGTGGTAACTTTAGGCAGGTTGGGTATGGCTGGAGAAGGTGGGTTGTTGAGGGTGTGCCTTTGGGGTATATATTCTGTCCATGATATGGGTAGTATCTTTCCTCCTCTGCTTCCTGGTGTCATGTCCTGAGGTGTTTTCCTCCACCATGCTCTTCTGCCATGGTGTTCTGCCTCACCTGGAGCCCAGAGCAATGGAACTGACTGTCTATGGACTGGGTCTGAAACTGTGAGTGCCAAATAAACTTTTCCACCTCTACAAATGTCCTTGTCCAATCTTTTGGTCACAGTAACCAAAAAAGATAAAAAAATAAAATAAAAAAAAATAAACGCCTGAGTAAAACAGAGAGTGAGGTCATTGCTGTGAGTAACCTGACCATGTGGTTCAGAAGCTTTTGGAGCTTTCTGGAATTTGTAGAAGGAATCTTAAAAAGTGTAGCAATGAAAGCAAGGAAAGTTTTATCTTGTTGTAGGTAGAGCTTATTGGGTGATACTGGTAGGAGGTCAGAAGACCAGAATGCCTATAGGGCATAAGGCTGTGAACAGTAAAGACTAGATTAATGAGATTTCAGAGAAGAAGGCAGACACTATTGAAAATTGGATTAAAGACCATTCATATTATGTTCTGGCTAAGAAGTTGTCAATATCTTTCCCATGGCCTGAGACTTTCTATTGGCCTCAGATCTGTCATTTTGTTGCCACCATTATTCTGTACCCCCACACACCATTTTACAACCTAGATTATTAGCCCACAAACTTCCTAATCAGCCATTGGTCCAGATTCTTAGCTGTCAAACTTTCTTGTCAGTCATTGGTCAGATTGTCCACTACCTAAGAATAGCTCGCCCACCATTCTCTGTCTCTCTCACCCTGCAGGCAGACACACTGCCTGTCCACTTAATAAAATCTCCTGCGTGAGTTCCCACATCCAGAATGGTTTTCTGGGTGCTTTCATTGGTGCCATGACTCAGATGGGCTCTTCTACAGTCACTTAGACAAGTGGAATCCCATCTGACATCTCAGACCCCCAGACACTGGTCTCACATTCCATTTGCCCGGATGCTCAGTTACATATCCACCACTGGCTTCAGATTGGTGAGTTTTCCCCTAGGTTGACATAAACACTCCTCTGCTGACCTGAGATGTGACTGTGGATCAAATGGTACCCTGGAGGTGGTTGAGGAGTGGGGGTTCTCCCTACCATGACTTTTACAGTTATGGCTGGCCCCCTTAGTTGACCTTATCTGACAGGTGGGTCCCAAATCTTTATGGTGGAGATTCTCTCTCAGGGTTGAGGCTCCTCTTCACTTTCTCTCACAAACATCCTGAATTTAGGTCCTCAACCCTCTTGGCTTTTGTCTGGCACACACTGACAGGGGTGATGACTACCACCATTGTGCTGCCTCCTTATCTCCAGCACTTAGTCCATGGCCTCGGGACACATTGGACACTGACTCTGCTGTTTATCAGTCTCCACCATGGGATCTGGTCCTCCATTCTGGCAGATTCACCCCTGTAGTGTCCACTAGACAATCTTAAACCACTTCACCTGACCCCTGGCCTGGAACCAACAAAACTTATTTGCTTGTGTAATGATATTTGGCCACAGTATCCTTTAGATAAGCAATAAAAATGACCACCTAATTGCATACAACTTCTGTGAGCAAGCAGGCAAATGGAAAGGGATTCCTTATCTTCCAACTTTCTCTCTTTTGCACAACCTGATCTTTGCTCTTCCTGCAAACCTGAATACTTCCTTTTGGCTTCTTCTCCCGCTCCTAATCCCTCCTCCTTCTCTGACTTTGTCCTGGACAATGAACCACCCCCATACCGGTCCCCTGCAGCAGAGGCCCCTCAGGCCCCTGATCCTCCATCTCCTTTACTCCATTCTGTTTCTTCTTCTGCACCACCACCACCCCCGGTCCAGCTCACCCAACTCCCACCATGTGATCCCACGCTCATGTTCTAGCCCCTCTACAGGAGGTGGCCAGTGCAGAGGGAGTGATCAGAGTCCATGTTCCTTTCTCGTTCTCCAGTCTTTTCCAGATAGAGAAATGGCTAGGCTCCTTTACCTCCAACCTGAAAACTTCATTAAGGAATTTCGGTATCTTCCCTTGCCTAGCCTTGCTGAATCCTGCATTGGAATGTAAGCCAGCAGGCTCAGTGAGGAACCAACCTGAGACTGAAGAAAAAAGAGTGTCCATTTTAAACTTTTCCTGGGCTGCAACACAGAAAAATGGTTTTAAGACTTTCCCTCTTTCTTTCTTTCTCTCTCTCTCTCTCTCTCTCTCTCTCTCTCTCTCTCTCTCTCTCTATCTCTCTCTCTCTCTCTCTCTCTCTCTCTCCTCTCACTCCTTCTCTCCCTCTGCCTTTCTCTTTCTCTCTCATGCTATTTTACTAAAATAATTAATGGCCATTATCATTTTATCTTCTATGATTCTTTCTTTGTTTTGTTTTTCTTAAATGCTATATTTTCCAAGTTCACAATTTTGACCCTACATACCTAGGTTAATGTTTTTTCTGATCAGTTCTATTTTTATTCAACTTTAGAGTTTGTTTCATTTTTTTTAAACATCTATAATGTTGCAATGGAGATTCACCTGCAAAAAGCTACAAGGCCTTTGCTTTTGTGTTATATGTATATCATGTTGTCTGTCTATATATGTGCATGTGTCCATATATCATGTACATAAAATCAAAATTGATATATATGGAGTGCTTATGAATCAAAATTTAAAAAATGGATCCAGATATCTTTAATTCACTTGATTCAATTTAATTTTGGGTTAAAAAATGAAGACAAAATGTCTTTAAAATTACTTAACTCACAAGTCTCTCTAAGTGGTCAGACTAATAAAATGTTGATGTCTATAAAATGTCTAATCCATTGTTTCTAGGAATTTTCTTCACCAGAAAAGAGATGGCAAATACTGTTCAATACACTTGTCTGATATCTTGGTTTTTACAGTAAAATAAGTAAAGTAGATTTGACATGTATGGAATTACTCAAATGTGTTTGTTAGAGACATCTGATTAATTTTCAAAGTTAAAATGCTAACTTAAATAACATCTAGTACTCTTAACTCCTTAAATTCTGTGGGGTAACATACTTCAACATTATTAGTATTTTCATAGATTGGTAAATAAAAAGGGTTTAAAATTGCTTTGTGTCATCACTAAAAACCAAGGTTATTAAAATTAGGTCCTAACAGGTACAATTCTATATATAAAGGGGATCTAAAAGTTTCGAGTATGTTTCAATCAGAGGACTATAAGTAACAAAATATTTAATCTTATTAAAATGGAATAGTTTATCTAAATGCAAAACTTCATAAGAATTGTTTCAGAATATGAACAAAAAGGGGTCAAGGTACATTCTAGGTACAGAAATATATTTAGTAGAAGGGAGAGAATATTTCTGGGTAAGAAAGTGCTTGTGTGATGAAATACATGGAAAGTCTATGTATAAATAAAGGGCAAATTTCAACAAGTTTGTAACTAACTTGGTTATATATTTGTGAGACAATCAATTAAAGTTATATAAGATTTTTCCCTAAGGTCAAATACTAATATACTGATAGAAACCAAAGTTTAATCCATATATTAAATTGACAAGGATTTCTTAAAAACACGTATTTACTCTTAACATTACATTGTTAAGTTTTATTTTTATAACAATTAGTCTTAAAAATTAGGGTTTGTACAATTATGGTTAAACAACAACTGTTAGAGTTTTGTACTGTGTTGAAAAGTCTAAGTTTTTCTTTAAAAGCTAAACTTTGTTAATATAAAACCACCCAGATAATTGTGCTATTACTTTTCTTTCTATATTAAATATGTTCATATCTTCCAGGTATACAAGTCTTTAAAGCAGAAATTTTATCAAGTTGCTATTCTCCAAACTAAAATTGTCTGTAATGATAATTTTAAACTTATAAGAATAGTGAATTTTACTGGAAACTTATTTACACCATTTAATGTTCTATAACAGGACCTGTTATCAATAGGGTATATATAAAATTTTATGATACCTTCTACACTGGGATAAAAATGTAAATGTATTTCTAAAAGTTAATGAGAGCTTGATTTATTTAAATGTTAATATCATGAAACATGAAAGCATTTACCACTTTGCCACACAAAAGAAAACTTAACTCTCTCAGCCTTTCTTTGATTCGTGTTTTAGATGTAGTGTCATATTGTGTTAACTAACATTCATATAGACTTAGGAAACAATATATATAAACTTTGTAAAAATGATATTTAAAGAGTAGGCAAAGATCAGTTTCAGAACTAGAACATTTTACTTAAGATTTATGAAGAGCCCCAACTTACCTGAGCTAAGACGTTGCCTTCCACCTTACTGCATATTACAATGACTCCAAAATAAGCCAGACTTCAGCTAATTTAAGGTTATATTCAAAGGATTGGTTTTGGTTGCAAAATTACTATGATCTCAAACAGGGGATATAATGTATAGCTCAGTCAAAATTCGAGATAGCTATTACACAAACTAAATATGGTTTTACTGTTGTTAATTCCATTTTGTATTTTCCTTGTAAACCCTATAATTGTTGCCTGATTAACGTTTTACAGAAGTACTGCTTCAAGAACTACCTCAATTAGCGATAATAAGCCATCATCTGTAGGATAGATAAGATAATATAGACCCCAATTAAAGAAAAGGGGGTAAATGACTGTAAAGTCATAAACATTGAAGTTAAAGTCCAGTACTCTTACTTTATGACTGGTGAGACTGGCTTTTTGGATATTTAAGATCAAACTGAGGGATTGAGTTTAAAATATAGGGGCCAAGAAAACCAATATTTGGTTTTTGTCCTCTGAGTCAACCCAAACCCCCGCCCCCCCCCCCCCACACACACTCCATTTTACAACCTAGATTGTTAGCCTGTGAATTTCCTAGTCAGTCATTGGTCAAATTGTTATTAGCCTGCAAAATTCCACACACACACCATGGGCAGACACTCTGCCTGTCCTCTTAATAAACTCTCTTGCATGAGTTCCTGCATATCCGGAGTGGTTTTCTGGGTGCTTTCACTGTCTGTGAGGCTGAATTTAAAGGTGATAAGCTTCTTAAAACTGGTGAAAAAATTTCTAGGCAACATGATATTCAGGCAGTAGCATGAATATTTCGGGCAGCTTTTAGCCAAGTTGCTTATGATGATCAGCAGTAGAAAGTAAATCAGAAAGATTTTTAAAACTTGCAGCTTGATCAGAAAAGTGTAAGTAAAACTGGGGCTAAGGAAGTCATGGTTGTTAAAGAACTTACAGTCACTAATGAAATGCTAAATACTTTACCCAAAGACAATAGGAAAGATGTCTTGAGGGCATCTCAGGAATTGGCAAGACTACACCCATCTTAGGCTCAAGGGTATAAAGTAAAAATTCTTTTGAGAAGACAGATTTGCACAGGGGGCCCAAGGAACTTGTTTCACCACTTGGGTACTCTGAAGCTACTGCAGCCTTGGGCCCTGGAGTCTTGGCTATTGTTCAAGATGGTGGCAGACTTTGGTGTCAACCATGTGGTGCTGGTTCTGCAGGAATGAAGAATTCTTGAGTTACAGAGTCATGGAGATGTCCATCAAGATTTCAAAGAAAGGCCTCCAAGGCCAGGTAAAATGTAGCAGGTTTGGAGTCCCTGCAGTCAGCCTCTGAAAGGGCAATGCATGGAGATATGGGAAGGAAGACAAAGCTGCAGTGGAGACCTCTAAGATTAAGAAATATCAGTGCTATGGAATCTCTGCTGAGGAAATATATAAGAATTAAGCATAAACAAGGCAACAGAGAGGCCAAATATGCCACAACCAACCAAGCCATAGGGCAGAGCCACACAAACCACTTGGAGAGAACATCAGGATGCCATTTACCCCAGATGCTGGATGTGGAGCTACAAAACTTGTTTGTCCAGCTGGATTTAGGTCTTGCTTTGGTCCCATACCTTCTTTGTATGCTCCTATTTTTTTATTTTGGAATGGAAATATTTACTCTGTGCCTTTATATATTGGATATATGTAACCTGCTTTTGAGATCTCCGAAATACATGGATTGAGATCTCTGAACTTTTGTTCCAAATAAACCCTTTCTTTTCTAGAAAGATTCTTGTCAGATCCTTTGGTTGCACCTGCAAAATATAGCTGACTTAAAAGTCCGTATACTGAGGAGAAGCCTCATCCACACATACACACACACACACATACACATCCATGTGTATACACAGACATATGAGCATATACATGTGCTACACAGACACATGCATACATGGTATGTCATACCAGATTATGGTTTGGGATTAATTATCCAAGAATACAAAAATCTTTTTTTTAATGTAGCCTCAAAGAGTAGCAACAGATGTGACATTTCTCTCAGCAAGATGTTCTTAGCTATGAGAAGCCCTAATAAGAAAGACAAGCTGCAAGTGTCATTCATGCAAAGATTGGTCCTACCTGATGCAGAACACTTAGTTCTTAAAGTGATACCACCCTTTGATTCTTCTGACACACTGCTTTAGAAGCACTCAAAACAAAAAACCATGCTCTGTTCTCTAAGAAAATGTTTACAAACATAGCGCTTTCTGAATTTTGAACAATCAGATTCAGCAAAGATTCAGCTTGATGTTGAGGCAATGGTTTGTGTGAGTGTGACAAGGAGTGGCATCCTCGCTTCAGTTTTGCAGACAAACCCATTTCCTCAGTGTCACCCGCATGTGAAGACATCAGCCAAGAGACAGGATTAAGTGTTTCAGGCCAAACCCCAGTTCTCCCAAAACCTAAAACAACAATGGGGTTTCAGAAATTTATAATTAACTCTCTGTGTAGCTTTTCTCACTTTCTCTATACTTTTTAATAAAATTATCATAAAATATTCCATCTTTGAAGAATAAATAGCCTAGTAACTTTATGCATGGGAGGGATTGTGGTAGCATGAGAGAACTATATTCCTGTGACCAAAGGCAAGAGTTAGAAGATATGAGTATACAAAGGAAGAAAATGAACCTTGTATACTCAAGATTTGACTCTCTTTGAAATAAAAATGGCACATTACTCCCTATTTGCCTACAGAGGTCTTAATCTAGAAACCAGTATAATGTAACAAAAACAACAAAGGTTTTGCTTTTGGAGTTAGGCAAAGCAAGTTCCCAATCATGATTTCACATTTATTAGTCATGCAACCTCAACCAAGATAATCTATCTGGGATACTTTCTTGATCCATTTAAAAAAATAGATAGTACTTAAAAATAACTGTTACAAATATGACTGAAAACATAAAATGATGTAATCCACCAGTTTATGAAATATAGTTAATATTCTGTGTCAGTTGATAGCATCATTATTACTTATTATTGTTATCATTAACCATTATGCTATATTACCCAAAAAAGGGGAAGAATGTCATTGTGGATTGGATCTGGAATATCCCCCAGAAGACTCCTGTACTGAAGGCAATGCAGTAATGTCCAGAGGTGAGGCTGTTAGACAATGATTGGCTCATGGGACTCTGATCTCATCAGTGAATTAATATATTGATAGCCAAATGGACTATGGATGGTGGGACCTATTTGGGGGAAATAGATCATTCAGTACATGCCCTGGAAAGTTTTATCTTTTTCCTGGTTCCTTCCTTCCCCCACCTCAAATGAAGCCATGAGCCAACTCTGAGTTGCCCTTATCAGATATTCTGTTCACAGTAATGAAAAGCTAATTAACACAAATGTATGTATTTTTACAAAGGTATATTTAATATACCTATCATTTCATGACACAATTGACAAACAATTGACATTAAAGTATGACAAAATTGGAAATTGAGAGTCTATAGAAGATAAAGAGACTGCAGGAGCACTGTGGCTTTAAAACGAAGCTTAGAAAGCATGTGTGAGTCTTAGAAACCAGAAGTCCTTCATTTCTACTTTCTCAATAAAGATGTACAGTAGCCTAATTATCTGTGCTGTTTTTTTCCTTCAATGCAAAAAAAAAAAAAAAAGAAAAAAAGAAAAACTAGTTCAGTTTAACCACTCATCAAATTTAAAAGCACATACATATTTCTTATGTCCAAAACCATATACAATTTTCAGGTGGGTAGGTCAGATTCAGGCCTAGCCTTCTGGAAACATCTCATATATGCCCACCCATATGGATCCATATCTCAGTCTACTTTGTATAAATTGTCCAGATCTGAACAAAAGGACTGTAATTTTTCTTTTTTAAAGAATTAAGAGTCTATAAGTCTAAACAGGTTAATGTCAGACCATCACCACAGATGTGAGAAACCATGGCTCTAAGCTAGCATCTTCCAGCTGATTCACAAGTTATAGGCCATTTAGTGTCCCAGTAGGGGTTTCTTGGGAGAGAAGTTTGTTTGTTCTTTAAGATGGTTTAACTGTTCACATTCATAAAACAGATGTCTTCAAAGCAGTGCCAGTGAGCTTAAATACAAATATGAAATTAGTCATTTGTAAAGCATATTCACATACTTCTCTGACGAGCTGCAAGACTCTGATTTTGAGTACTAATTCATGTTTTAATACATTTCTAGAGGCTCTCAAATTAGCTTTTCAGTCAACCATTGGGAACTATTTTTGGCTCATTGGACTATTAATTCCAACTACAAAACAAAATCCTATGAGAGAATGGTTAAAAAATTTGTCCTTTAATTATACAAAGAAGCAAAAATTCCCTCCAGGAAATTAATACTCTAATTATAAACTTTCTGGTTGAGAAAGTTTTGAAAAGCTTTGTCTCTTTTATGAAGTCAAAAATCTTTGGTTTGGCTTCATTTCATTTTTCCCATTCAGAACATATGGGAATATTCCCAAAACATCAGAGCAGCTGGTCCTTTCCAAATCAGAAGAACATTTTTTTTCTGATGCTACTAACACTATAGAAAAAGGAATCTACACTGCTGGCAAAACAGCTGTTCTTATTTTTGAAGGATATGGCAAGAGCTAAGGCAACATGTTTTCTTGCTCAAATTATGGTTTTAGAAAAGAGAAAGATCAATCATTGTTTGTGAATTGAGTTGTAATAATATAGGTTCCTTCTTTCAACTTAGTCCATTTAGAATGTTTCCAAATATTGAGAAGATTATCACACAGCCCAAATGTTCACATTCTGGCTTTCTCAGTTTACATTTAAATAGTCGACATCTTATAATAGGCACAGTTTTTCTTTAAGTCATTACACTGAATTTTCTCCCATTATTTCCAGTTATACATGGCAAGACATCAAGAAATAGTAATGATGAAGGGGAAGAGAGACAATTTAACAAATTGAAATGGTATGTTTGGAGTTTAAACAATACCCTAAATCATATATGCCTACGGGGCTGGAACGGAATTTAATGTTCTGGTCTAGAATCTCTTGATCCAGTGGCCACAGGACCGTATCAAATCTCAAATGGTCTCTTGACAACTCTCAACTTTCCTGCACAAAGGTGACAAACTTTCCTGTGCACAATGTTCACAATTCATAACCTACAAAAGTATGCTCCAGCCACCCCCTCTTTTTGATAGAAATATATACTTCTCAGCATACATGGATAAAGGTTGGAAGGAAATTGCTTCCCTGGATTCAAAAGGACAAAGTATAACAAAATCTTGACAAATAGTTGATTAAGAAAACATTTTAAAACTCGAGAATAAAGAATGTATGTGATGAATGCCTATCCATGCTGCTGGCTTAGCAGCTGGCAAAACCAGAGCCATGTGTCATTTCCTTCAGGCCACCTAATTGATACAATCTGCAGGGCACCAACATGCTTAATACTCACCAGCAAATCTCTGCATCAATTGGTTTGACAACAAAATGGAGACTATTTTTTTTTTTTTTGTTGAGCTACATAGTTTACATCAGCTTGTAGTAAAAATAACTAACTACTTTTAAGTTCCTGCTATCTGTCCAAAATTGTTATCAAGGCTTTACAAAAATGATTAAGTTTAGTTCTTACTTTGTGCATATGACCTTGGTAAAATTACTCCATTGTACAAAAGGGTGAGTGAATTTTAGAGAGTTTGATATTATCTGTCATTTATCTTGAAATCCTTTAGCATGAGCAGTGTGATATATAGTTAGTTTTATTTTATTCCCTCAAGTAATCAGTAACATCTGAAGTACCTCATTGGGAAAACACACCAGAGATAGTACTTTGAAAAACAAATCAAAGTCCACAACCCACAACCAACCCTCTACATGTTGCATTTATCTTTAACTCTAAACAAATCCAGATATTTTATTAATTAGAATAGGGGAAAATGTTAACATTAACCAAAGAATCGCAAGTGACTGAAGTTGATTTTGATCAGTTCAACACTGGTATTTTTCTCCCTTGGTTTAGGTTTTCAATATGCTCTACCTATCCAGATAATCTTCTCCTCACATCCAAAGTGTTCTTCACACCAGGGCCCTGTTGACAATTTTTGTCAAGGCTCTTTTTAGATGAAGTACCCCAAATATATATAGTTGTTTTTATAGAAGTAAATAGGTTTAGGATTTTCATCAATGCATTAAATATTTCTGTATCCTAACTTAATTCTTTAAGTTAACTGAAAGATAAATGTGATTATCTTGAAATCAAGATAATGGTTGAGAATGAATGTAGAAGGAAACCCCTACAAAGTAAATCTGCTAAATTGCTTATGAGACAGTGCTATGAAATGGGAAAAGCTATTTTTCAAGAATTAGAATAACTCACCTCCAGTTACAGAAATGCTAGAATTTACCTGAAGTTTGGAGAGTACAGTTGAGCTCCCCCTGCCACACACACACATTCCCGGGGCATCTTTCCTCCTCTCCCATGCCAATTGAGAGGACTTTGATGAATACTAGATAGCCTGACCGGTCCCTGGAGTTTGAGGCTTAGTATGATTAGTACTAACATGAAGTTAGATCAGTCTGAGGTAGTAGATGAGGGGGGAGAGAGAGGGAGAAAGAGTGGGATGTCCTGAAAATGGCCTGCATTTTCACTTAAGAAGATGAAAGTGAATATACACATTGACCAGATGAGAGGGAGCTGGCCAGATGTCTTCAAAGTGTCTGAACCCAAAAGGGGTGAACCAAACTCTTCAGAGGAGGGATTTCTGGGAAACCGAAGGACTGAGAAAGGGCTGAGCTAAGACACTGACTGAAGGAGGAAAAACAGGTATCACTCATGTCACTCCACAGCGTAGGAATGCAACTGTGGGCTTTGAGAGGATGTATCTCCAAGAAAGTCTCAAGAGCACTTTGTGATAATAAGAGCTTGTACAAATGATTCCTTTTTTAATCTCTGTTTTATTTATTTATTGTTTAAGTTCTGAGATACTAGGTGTTAGGACTTTGTTATGAATTTTGGTGCAATGCTAATAACCTGCAACACAATAGTTTCTAAGCATATTAATATTCATTAAATGAAATGGTAAGGGTATAGAATCAAGAAACAAAAATCTATATATACTGAGATCAAAGTTTAAAAACAAACATTTGGAGGTAGGGGGAAATTATCAAATAATGGCACCACAATCTTATACTCTTCTTTATTAACATTTATATTTTACAGTAAGCACTTGATTCATATGATCATTTAAAATACAACAATGCCATATTGTACCTAAGGTGGCAACATTTTTCAAATTATTCACCTTATTAATATTGTGTGGCCGTGAACAACTCTATTAGTGGTTTATGTGAATAGGAAAGAGCCACTATCTGGGTCAGGATTCAACTTCAGTGTCTATTTTCCCTGCTCTGCAACCCCCAGCCCCCTTGTTGGGCCCCATGTCCTTCTTCACATCATATTCTCTGAGCCCTTCAAAAAATGGTGACTTGCTGCTATGTGGCCTCAGTGTATTACCCGATGAGACTCTGGAGGTGAGGTTCAAACAATCAAACAGATATAACTTGAAATTAAAAAAAAGCCTTTACTTAGTAGTCTCCAAAGTGGGTGCCTATTCCCCAGGTATCGTGCAACACAATATGAAGATTTTTCATAAGTTTAATTCAATAACTGATAATGCATGGTTTTGCACCCTTAACCTCACTCACATTATATATCAGGTGTACATGAGTATTTAAGTATTCTCTGAAAAGAGTGAGGAAGTCACAGGATAGACAAGAGGACAATGGGGCCTATATTAGTTTCCCAGATCTGTCATAACAAATTACTACAAAATTGGTAACTTATAGCAACAGAAATTGATTCTTTCACAGTTCTGGAGGCCATAAATCCCAAATTAGGGTGTCAGCAAGAACACACTACTTCTGAAAATTCAGAGGAAGAATACTCTCTTGCCTTGCTCAGATTTTAGATGACTACCGTCAATTCTGTATATTTCTTTCCTTGTAATCACATTACTTCAATCTCTATCTCTCCATGGCCTTCTTCCCTGTGTCTCTGTCTCTGTTTCTCTCTCCCTGCCTTCCTGTCTCTTATAAGAAAATCATCAGATTTAGGCTCACTTAATCCAAACTTATTTCATCTTGACATCCTTATCTTGACATTTACAAAGATCCATATTCCAAATAAGGTCATATTCTGGGGTTTGAGGTAGACATATATATCTTTTGGAAGACTGTTATTCAACCCACAACAAAGCCTTAAAGTAGTGTCTTGCTTTCAGAATATGGGAAGCTTCAGTATGCACATGCATAGTTAAATGGATTTATTGATTAGATTATATAATCTAATTTTAACCAAATTCATCTTCACGAAATGGATAAATGGGTCAAAAATTTTCAGGTGAAATTCACAACAAGTTGGACATAAAAATCATGCAAGCCTAAGAGTTAAACAAGAAAATGGAAAGGCTGATAGTTCTCATTCCTTAGTGTGAGCTCATTATCAACTACAAAAAATTGTGCTAATGACATAATCATACCCAACAAGTAGAATAAATCTTTAAAATTATCAAGAAATTTATATGAAATGCAGCCTTACATTGACCATTAATAATAAATCTTACATAGTGTGCCTTGAGATATTCTTTATAGTATGAAATCATAATTAATAAGACATATTAAAGCTAAGTCTGAGAACATGAAGACCCAGATTTATAATTTTTCAGTCAGATTTAAAAATTACTCCAATTTTATAAAATTAAATTTCATGACAGACATAAAATTCCCTTTTGAAGATAAAATAAAAACTATTAAATTTCCATGGAACCTAGGAAACCCTCCTTATTCTTTTCCTTGTTAAAATCAGTTGAAACACACACAATATGGAGATGAAATATACCTAGAGGAAGTACTTGCAGAAGATGTACAGTACATGTAGATGAAAATTGGAAGAAGCCATTACTGGGACAATAATCTACAAATGGTCAGATATTTTTCTACAAAGTTGGATGAAAGTATGTTGGGACACATGACACGTTAACTAACTCAGGCTGACTCCTTACTTCCTGGTGGGTGAGCAAGATCAGGCTTCAAAAGTGGTTTCAAAAGTTAATGATGATAAATCGGACCTCCATCAGGGATTGGTTAACAATAGTTTCGCAAATGTGATCAGCTAGTGCTTGCCATATAGTCCTACGGGAGTCTCACCTGCGTGAACCACCTTCCTCCTCCCCCGTGCCTTGCGAACCTTTAAGCTGATGGGTTCCCACCTAGCCTTCACCCTACATAAAAGCTGTGTGACTTCCTCAGTAAACTAGTTCCTGCTGTGACTGGTCTCCCTGACTGATTGTCCTCCATCTGGAGGGCTGGGTGTGGGCTGTCAGTCGGCTCTACCTTTCCCGGTCTGGCCTTGTTGGGGAGTGCTCCCTTCCCTTGTCGCTAGTCAAGAAGACCAAGGGGGCTAAAGACCCCAACAAAAGTACAGATATTTCTGATATCATTTAACAGACGTACTTGCTACATTATGTTTTAAAAATAAAATGTAACAAAACTACTTTTGTTCACCACAGATTTAAGAATGCATCATAAAAGATACATTGTTAAGAAGGAAGTTTTATAATTTTTAAATGACTTTAATGAACTATTTTGACTAGACTTATAAAAGAATTTTGAGGAAAAATATATACACAGTGCTACACTTGTAATTCATTCACTTCATGGACAAGCTATTACAGTGAAATTAAAGTTAGAAGTATACAAAATGTTACTGAAAGCCAGGCACGGTGACACAGGCCTATAATCCCCGTGACTCTGGAAGCTGAGGTAGAAGGATTGCAAGTTCAAAGCCAGCCTTAGCCACTTAGCAGGTACCTAAGTAATTTAGTGAGACCCTGTCTCTAAAATAAACAAACAAACAAAAAAAAGATAGTTGGGGATGTGTCTCAGTGATTAAGCACCCCTGGGTTCAATCCTGCTATCAAAAAAAAAAGTGTTTCTGGAAGTCATGGTCATTGATACAATTCATTTTTAAAAGATCTTTAAAAACAATATAACCCTTACCTTAGTAATGATGTGGGGAATGAGCAAGAGAATTCATTTCATAACCCAGAATGAATAACATCATTCTGAATCAGGATCTTAAAAGAATTGTTGAACTAAGTATGAGTGGTACATGTATCTTAAAAGAAGACACATTTTTCCAAATGTGCTGACATGTTCCTTGGAACCCAGATGATCATTTCAAAAACTAACAATAACTACTCACATTCTGTCCACTCAGTCCAATCTGTTTCCTGCAGCTCTGGCACTGTGACTACCAGTGCCATACTCCTGAAGTTACCTGCACTCACCATATAGACACAGGAAAAGTATTCTTTGTAGCCCATGATCTATGACTAATGATGCTAAATACCTTGATGTCACCTGTGCTCACTCAAAAGAATCCAGAGAAAGTCCTGTTGACATCCTACAACCTTGGGATCACAGTTACCAATGACACAGACCCACCATCCCCCAAGATCATCCCACAGGGCCAGAAGAAGATCAGCAAACTGGAACTCCTGGTACCATAAACCCAGGCATCACCCATGGACATCTCAAGGGAACTTAAGAAAGTTTCTTTCATGTTCCATGGCTGCTACAACCATCAATATCACCTGTACTTGTCCTGCAGGACATTGGGATAGTCCCTTATGCATTCCACAGCACTGAGAGCAAGACTGCCACATTCAGTCCTGAGTGTAATTGGTGCTTGACTCTGTGGAGCCTGAGGACATGCATCTTTGGAAGTTAATGTTTACCATAAATTCTGGAAACTAACTTCATGTACTGCTACACTAGACTATTAAGACACTCATAAGTATTGGAACATCAGTTATAGCTGAAGAAATCACATGTAGGGAACAGTTTTAACTTTACCTATAACCCCAAACTAAAGTACTTACCCAAATGACACCCTATATCTCACCTAAACAAGAATTTATTTGCCTATGAAAGCCCACTCCATAAAATCAGAAGAAGCAACTGCTATACCAGATGTGCATATGTCAGTGTAGGGAGAAAAGCAACAAGCAAAAGCAAGGAAGCACAACACTTCCAAAGGAACATAATAATTTTCCAGAAACATATCCCAACTTGAAGGAAATATATACAGTGCTGAATTTTTTCAAAATAATGATCATAAGAACACTCAACAAGATATAAGAGAATAAAATGGGTAATACAACAGAATGATAAAAAGTAATTCATGATATGACTAAGAAAGTCAGCAGAGGTAGAAATCATTAAAAAGTCAATCAGAAATCTTGAAGCTGAAAACTTGAATCAATGAAACAAAAAATACAATTAAGTACTTCCACAACAGACTAGATCAAGCAGAAGAAAAAATTATTGAACTTGAGGACAGTTATTTTCAAATAACCCATTCAAACAAGAAACATATCATTTATTATCTCAGACCACAATGGAATAAAACCAACTACAGGAACTGAAAATATATAAATACACAGAAATTGAACAATATGCTCCTAAAAAAATAATGAATAATTGAAGAAATTAAGAGAATTTTAAAAAATCTTAAAACAAATGAAAATGAAAACACAACACTTATATCAAAAGCAGTATTAAAAAGCAAGTTACAGCAATATATGCATAATTGAAAAATAGAAAGATTTAAAGTATATACCTTAACACTTCCCCCAGGATCTAAAAATATAGGAGAAAATTGTACCCAAAATTAGTAGAAGGAAAGAAACAATAAAAATCAGAGCAGAAATAAATAAATTGAATTTAAAACATCAATACAAAAGGTTTATGAAAGAACCAGGATTTTTTTAAAAAAATGAATAAAATTGACAAAGTTTTAGCTAAATTAAAGAAAAATTAGAGAAGACTCCAAGTCAGGGATGAAAAGGAAGACATTTTAATTGACAGTCCAGAAATACAAAGGATCATAGGAAACTATTGTGAACAATTGTATGATACCAAATTAGAAAACCTGAAAGAAATGGATAAATTCCTAGATACATACAACCTACCAAAACTGAAATAAGAAGAAACAGAAAATATAAACAGATCAATTATGAGTAATGATAATGAAGTACTAACTGAAAATCTACTATCAATTAAATGTCCAGGAACTGAAGATTCACAATTGAGTTCTACCAAACGTTTTTAAAAGAACTGATTCTGATTCTTCTTAAACTATTCTAAATTTTTTTTAAAGACGGAATTCTCTCCAAATTTTTAAGAGGTCAACATTACCCTGATAGCAACACCATAAAAAGACACAAGAAAACAGCAAACAGTATCAGATAAATATCCCTGGTGAACTTAAATACAAACATTTTCAACAAAATACTAACAAACCAAATTCAAAAGCCCATCAAAAAGATAATACACCATGATATAATGGGATTTATTCTAGTGATGTAAGGATAGGTTAACACTTGAAAATCAATAAATATATCACATCTACATAATGAAGGCCAAAATCCACATAGTCATCTCAATAGATGCAGGAAAAGCATTCAATAAGGTTCACATCCTTTCATATCTAATTTCTCTTGCCAAGACTTCCAGTAGTATATTGAATAAAAGTGGAAGTCTTAGCAAGAGCAATTGGGCAAAGAAAGAAACAAAGGGCATCCAAATTGGAAAAGTGGAAGTCAAATTATCCATGTTTTCAGATGACATGACTTAATACACAGAAAAACCTAAACATTGTTGCTAATTTTAAAAATTGAGTAAATTTGGAGGATACAAAATCAACTTATGAGAAAACTAGCATTCTTTCATAATAGCAGTGAAGTTACTAAAAAAATTCAAGAAAAATAATCTCATCCTCAATAACCACAAAAAATAAATTATTTAGAAATGAATTTAAACAAGGAAGTAAAAGGTCTCTATAATGAAAATTATAAAACATTGATGAAAGAAATTAAGCAGGATATAAAGAATGGAAAGTTATCCCATGTTCATGGTACAGAAGAACTGATATTATTAAAATAAACATATTAGCTGAAGTCAGCCATAGATTCAATGAAATTTCCACTAAAATACAATGATGTTCTTCATATCAATTGAAAAAATGATCAAAACGTACATATGGAACCACATGGATCCAGAATAGCCTAAACAATCTGAACAAAAAACATTTCTGGAAGTATCACAATACCTGATTTCAAAACATATTTCAAAATTGTAACAACAACAACAAAAACATGGTCCTGGAATAAACACCAACATATGCACCAATGAAACAGGTTAGGAAACCCAGAAATTCATGCATGAATAACTCACTAATAACTTTTTACAAAGGTGCCAAGAACATATACTGGAGTAAGGACATCATCTTTAATAAATGTTGCTGGCAAAACTGGATATACATATACAGAATAATAAAACTAGTTTCCTACCTGTCACTACACACAAAAGCAAACTCAAAATAGATCAATGATCTAAATGTAAGACCAGAAACCATGAAATCGCTACAAGAAAACATTAAAGACAATTTGTTGATGTAGGTAAAGATTTTTTTGGATAGAACCTCAAAAGCAAAGGTCACAAAAGTAAAGATAGACAAAATAAGTTATATCAAACTATGAAGCTTCTCCCAGCAAAGAAAACAATAAAAAAAAAAAAAAAAAAAAAAACAGAGAGACAACTTACAGAAAATATATTTGAAAACTGTTCATTCAATGAAGTACTTATATCCAGAATACATGAAGAACTCAAAAGAGTTAATACCCCCAAAAGTACAAATAGCAATAATCTAATTAAAAATGGGCTAAAGAAATGAATAGACATTTCTCTAGACAAAATGACCAACAAGTACATGAAAAGATTCTCAATATCACTAATCATAAGATAAATGTAAATCAAAACCTCAATGAGTTAGTATTTCACTCCACTTACAATGCTATTATCAAAAAGAAGAAAAATAATAAATGCTGGTATGTAGAGAAGAGCTGTTATATAATGGTTGTAAGAATGTAATTAGTACAAACACTGCGGCAAAAGGGATGGAAATTGCCTAAAAAACTAAAATCAGAGCTACCATATTATCCCAGAATCCTGCTACAGGTTTATATATCTAAAGGAAATTATAATATTATATCAAATAGATACCTGTACTCTTTTAATTACATCACTATCCACAAAGCCAAGATATGGAATCAACCAAGTTGTCCATCAACTGATGAATTTGTTAAGGAAATGTGGTGTATATACACACAGTGGAATATTATTCAGGTGCCAAAAGAATGAAATCCTGTCACTTGTATTAACATGGATGGAACTGGAGGTCATTAGAGTAAGAGAAATAAGCCAGACATGGAAAGACAAATACCACATATTCTCACTCATTTGTGGAAATGAAAAAAAAATTGATCTCATAGAAGAATGGAGTAGAATCATGGTTACTAGAGACTGACAATGGCAGTGGGCAGGAGGGATGCAAAAACATTATATAAGGGGCACCGAGACACAGTAAGATGGGAGAAATCAGTTCTGGATCCCTATAGCACAGTCGATCAGCTATTGGTTTTGACATCTATGAGCTATTTGAACTAACTCAAAAAGGAGAACATAAAGTTTCCCAACACAAAGGAATGACTAGTGTTTGAAGAGGTGAAAGTGCTTCTTACTCGGATACAATCATTACACACTGTATACATATATTGAATTACATAAAGATGTATAAATAACATGCCTTAATTTTTAAAACATGGTTTCACATGGTGAAAAAAAGATCTGTCCACTCTACATAAAGATGAAGTTTTAATAACAGATACTAAAGAAGCTACATTTTTAAGTGATAAGAAGACAGTTGTTAAAACTGTCTGGGTTTGGATTTTTCTATATCTACACAGGTTACAAAAGCAACTTAATGTGATATGAGTCATCTGTGAAAGTTGTCATGTCTTCACACTTTAAAACCTCTGGGTCATTCCTCCAAGGACATCAAAACAAGACAAGTCTGCATACAGTTAGTCTGGAAAGTCTAAAACAAATACAAGGATTCAGTTCCCTGGCCTGTAAGAGAGAAGAGACATTAGGAAAGAAACAAGGAAACCTGAAAAAGATTGTGCTACAGTTAATAAAGATGTATTGACAGTAGTTTGTTAGTTGTGACACGTGCCTTGCTAGGACAAGTTGTTAGCAATAGGACAGTTTGGGTGTGGGCTAAATGGGAACTCTCTTCGCAACATTTCTGTAAATCTAATCTAATCTAAAACAAAAAGATTTTAAAAAGAACTTCATACAAAGAATTTTCCAACCTGTTTATGAATTTTCCAGAGGGTTGCAGTGGGTTTTAAGTTTGCAAAACATATATATAAAATGCAACATATTCCAAGTTAATTTGAAAGAAAACCTAACCATGAATATCAAGGAACTTACTAACCAAACTTGAACGAAAATCATTTGCACAATTTGTAGCTGGGATAAAAATGATAGTCACAATTTGATAAGTACAGCCAAAACTTCACCCCTTGCTTTTGTATCTGGTTATCTTTGTGAAGTGTCTCTTTAGCATATGACAGAAAATAAAAGCAAGTATCCAGATAAACTGAACCAGATTTCAAATCTCTGCATGAAAAACTGTAAGCTAATAGTTTAAAAATACTTAAATACTCAGTCGCATTACTCACGCTAAATTATTATTATACCTGTAAGAAGAAAGGGTTCTCCATAATCTTTCCATCAATCAATCACAAATAAAAAGTAATTTAATTATGTTTGATTTTCATCACATCCATTTTCTTTTCTATCACACCCATCTTCATTTCTATCTGTAAATATGTTTTAGAATAGATATATATTACTTGAATTTATTTGTGGCTTTTGCTGAAAATATTTCACATACACGGTATGCAATCACAAGATTTGGAGTTCACAGATCCATCTTGTGGACAGCTAGTTGATGACATCTCACTTTCCGATACTAGCATCTACATCACTGGGATGATGTTCATCTCTCATCCTTACCTGGCTCCCTGTTCACTTTGAGCTCCTTCAACAGCACATACACGCAAATGGCAGAAATTTTCTTTGCACACTGATTACATATTTGGTCTTAATTATCAATATCCTAATACAAACTAAAATGACAATTCTAAAAATAGCAAATCACAGATAGAAAGTCAAATTCACTCAAAAACCCCTCTCTTGAGAACACAATATAAATAGCTACATTTTATGAGTAAAGGAGCCACATGAGTTTTCAACCAAACATATTTTGGAGTGCAAAAGGGAATTACATTAATTATGTCTGGATTACAGGTATAAAGTGGAATTGTCTCAGATAAACCTCTTTATGAGCTAATAAAGCTTCATAGTCATATGGAAAAGTTCCAAGTCCAGCTCTGCCAGGATTCAAATTCAAATTCTATGCTTTAGTATTTGCATAACCTTGCCCCATTCTTCCATGCTTTAGTCCTATAAAATGAGAATAATGATAGTGTCTACCTTGTATTTATTTTACAAGGATTTTATGACTTACTGCAGATAGAGCACATGGACTAATGACTGTCCCAGTGAAGACTTAATATATATTCTCTTAACTAGCTACACAGATATTCCCCCCACCTTACTCTGGGCATACCAAGTACCCCAGCCTCATAAATTCTACTCCAGAGGTGTTGCACTCGGCATCGTATTGATGTGTCTACTTTTCCCACAAGACAGAAACCACAGGATTGAGATTATGTGTACCTTATTGTCTCTTGAATCTTGCAACTATCCCAATGTCTGCTCTATAATAAATTCTTTTTTACAATGGTCTTTGTAAAAGTTTTATATTGAATAATGGAAAGCATCCCCCTGATAATTTCATAAATTCCTTAAAGAACTTTCATACGTATCTTAATTTAGGCCCTTATCACATAGGTACTTTGAAAAACACTCAATAAACATTTTGTAGAATTGAATTAGTGGGATTGTATCTCATTAACTTACATTCAATTATTTACTGACCACATTTTAAACATTATGGATAAGGCAAAAAAGAAATTTATCTTACTAGAATTCAGTAGGAGAGACAGATAATTTTAAAAGAACTATAAGAAAAAATTGTGATACAAAAGTAAACAAATTAAACAGGAAAAAGTTACTGTAGAGACCTATTGGAAGAGTTACTATACATCCAAGTTTTCCCAAGAAAAATCATATTTATGGCTGTTATTTCTGTTTAATTATTTTAGATCCTCTTCATTCTCAAAAGTGTCCCAAGTATGGAGGTCTTATGGTCAGTATACCTATAGTCAATGCAATGACTCTACTTTTACTCTGAAATGAGAAGAGGTTTTGTTACTCTACTGAAACAGAAAGGGACAAGTTCAGACACAGGAAGCCTGGATAGGAGGCTATACCAATGACCCTTAAAAGAGAGGCATTGTTGGTTTTGATTTTCATGGTAAGAGTGGAATTGGTAGGAAGTAGTCATTTATTTGTTCATGTTAAATAAGGTTGAGCTACCAGAATATTCTGACGGATCAGATAGATATTCAAAGGAAAAGAAAGAAAAAATATCAAGATTGGTTATAATGGTTTTGATTGGGACATATGGACAGACAGATTTGTCACTTACTGAGATGGCAAAGGCTAAAGTTTGAGATGAGTTTACAACATACTACATCAACAATGCCTAAAATAAGTACAAGTTATGATGAATAATAAGAATTGAAGACATGAGTATTGAGTCCATATGTGATCTCCAAGGTTAACTTATAAAACTGACAGTAACAAACAGAAGAACAAATGAACTAACTGAGAGAGAGAGAGAACACAGACAGGAAAGAAAGCCCATCACTGCTTCCTACAGTACTCCAACATGGAGAGAAGGAAAGGAAACCACAAAACCACTGAGAAGAGGTGTTCAGATATATTAGATAAAATCCAGATATGTGCAGTACCCTTAATTTTGAATAGAGAAATTCTTTCCATGCTGCCAACAGTTCAAGGAAAATGACAGCTGAGAGTTGGACTATTGGCTTTAACAACATAGAGATCATTGAGACATTCATAAGGGCAGTGTGTTCAGAAGAAAACAGAAAAAGAGAAAAGAGTGATAATATGCATAGATAACACTTCCAAAAATGTCAATAAATAGGAAGTTTCATGAGGGGGAATTAGGTCATCAGGAAAGCTTTTTGTTTGTTTGTTTGTTTATTGGGTATTTTATGATATTGGATAATAACATATTTGCATACCAATGAGAAGGACCTAGTACAGAATGGAAACTGGCAATGCAGTACTGAGAAAAGTGTTTCAGGGACAATAACAGTTTTAAAAATTTAGTCAAACGCAGCAGTTACTAACTTTTTAGTTTCTGAATCCCTTTATACTCTTAAAACATATTGATAGAAAAATGTTTTTATGTAGATTACATCTTTTGATTATTTATTGTATTAGAAGTTGTTTTTAAAATGTTTAATTCAATTAAAATAATACATACATTAAATGTTAATATAACCAAGTTTTTATTTTTAAAAACTGTTTTCCAAGAGAATAATGTTAGTGGAAAGATTACCATTTTTCACATTTTTGCACGTGTCTATTGAAGACATGCTAGCTTCTAATATCTGCTTCTTATACTCAATCTGTTGTGATATCACATGGTATGTCACTTCTGTAAAACATAGCGCACTTGTGAGAGAATGAGAATGACAAAGGTAAGTAACTCTCAGTAGTATTGTGACCATGTTTTTTACCCCAGTGGCCACCTGAAAGTGCCTGGGTAACAGGATACATTGGACCACACTTGGAGAACTTCTGGTTGTGGAATGGGCAGTGGAATGAATGTCTAAACCAGAACGTAGGAGAAAATCAGTGGAGGAGAGAAGTTGAAGAAACTGAGAGGCCAGAGTGTTGTAACTTAGTAATGGTTTTGGCAGAAATTATGTTAGAGAGAACGGCAGTGTGCCATGAGCCAAAAATCTTCAGGGCACAAAGAGGAGTGAATGAAAACAGGTAGGCATAGTAAGTAAATTAAATCCTCCTTTGGAAGTTACAAAATTTGAACCAAAACATTGAGAAATGTTTAACTTAATAAAAAGCATGAAAACTAGTCAATTCAACTCTTTACGGAGCATTAAATATGATAATGACAAAAGAGTTCTAGGGATTGAAATGCTTTTGATTCTCTCCTTGGTGTGATTGCTACTCATTTATATTTAATGGATAGTAATTAATTGCAATTACTTTATTGCCAGCCAATCTGGATGATGCTAGCTAGCCCTGGTTTTCATTTTTGTTTTTTTCGACACTCTATAAATCCCCTTCTCTGGTACAAGAGACCAATAAAACAGGCATTACAATCCTTCAAGAAACAGTCAATAATTTATAAAACCTAGACAGTGATTGACATGTCTGTTTTTATTCTTTGCTGGCTATTAGTAGCAAAGGTCAAAAAAGAACCATAAGTCAACAGAAACTTCAAACAGGCTTACAGCTCTCTCTTTCAGACAAATGAGACCCCATGCTCCCAGGAATGTGCAGATCAGAAATCAAAGCGACATCTTTGGCTGAACTACAGAGATAGAGAATTGGGAATTTCAAGTAGACTCGAATGCCATACTTAAGAAGGGTTTAAAGTAAATCACATCTAAATCCCAGGCCTAAATTTAAAAGCAATTACCCTCGTTCAGTTTTGGCATTTCTAAAAAGATCTTTGGGCAAAAGTAGGAGGAATAGGAGACCAGGACAACAGAAGAGAGTCCAGGGACCTCCAGCTTTCACTGGTAAAACATTATTTAACAGAAGAGGGATGATTTGTCAAGACAACATTCACATTCCCAGAGTAATTAGTTTTCATTCTCATCATTGAGCATGAAGAATTGGAAAGCTCATGAAGCAGAGAATTGTAAATGTTCTTGGGTGAAAAATAAGAAGTACTTGACAGTATTGGTATTATTTAACACTCACTGACCATCAGAAATGGGCAGGGCACCATCCAGAACAATGCAATAATATTCTACAAAGTCCTGTCCACCACTGTGGTGAGCAAGAGCTCTTATGTTTCATCAGTAATACTGACTGTCATTCTGGATTAAATAGCAATTTAAATTCTGGTGATTTGGGAGAAAATGTTTTGTTAAACTATTCCTCTACTGCCATAAAGCAAACTCAGCAATTGCTTGATTGATTATGTACCTATTAAGAATATCTCAGTTTGATTCATGATACCAGCATTCTGTGTTCTAAAAGAAGTGCTCCAGTCATAATTTACAAATTTGCCAGCCAGTTTACTGCCTCCTCTCTTCAACCCCACCCTGCTCAAATTGCAGTAGTTTGAAGGGGTGTTAAAAATGCATTACTTTTACCAAAAGAAGTGGAAGAAAAAAGATACATAAGTGTTTGTGGATGCATAAGAAAACTAAGGATGTCTACCCTTGTTATATTCTAATTGCTTACACACTCATATACCCACTAGATGTGGCTTGCAATTTTGCCTCTTCTTTTTCTGGCAAATTCAAGAAGAGTAGTATAAGATACGTGTGCTCCCAGTATCTATGCCACCAAATTTAGCAAATGTTTGAATAGTAATATATAATTTAGAAAGCTTACTACAAGGACAATCAAATTAGGGAGTACTATAAATAAGGGAAAGCACATGAAGCACATAACCATAACTTGGATGCACAATCTTAAGAGGGAAAAAAGAGTGTGCTTTAAGATTACTTTCTAGAATTCCAAATGTGCCATTTCTGTGTGATCATGGAATCAAGTGGAAGATGGGGAGTTTTCTTTCACCTATGCTACCTCCTTCCTCAGAACTAACATGTTTCAACCAATATAACTTTAGGACACCCTGACCCAATCTAGACATACAGGCCCCTTTTGAACAGGGATTCAAGAAATGCAAACTAGAAGCCTTTTAACCATTGTGTTTTTCTCCATCCATAATATATTCATTTTTTATGTATAATTCCAATATTACCTTCCAATCTCTTAATTCTTAAGATGAAGATTTGCAGGCTAAAGATTCACTCTAAGACTGTAACATGGTGTTTTCATAAGGGTCCAACCACTAAAAGCAGTTTGCATTGAGACCCATTAACATATCTTAAGCATTTCTTTGGTACAGATCTGACTATGGAAACATTTCCATATATAAATAGATTTTTTTCCACAATATTTAATACCATTTAATGTGTGTTTGGATCAAATGACTCTTATTCATTGTGCATTCCCAAAGTCAATGTGAGTGTTTAATTTACATCAAGTTCAAAATTATATAGATTTAGTTCAGACTCTGATTAAATGATGGCATTTTAGATGGTGTTGCTAATTCACAAACTAGCCCAAATTTAACTTTGTTTCAGGGATGGAGAAATATACTATGTCAACATGGACCAAAAAAAGAAAAAAGTGATGATAAGAAAAGTAATAGAATGAAAGAAAAAATAAGTAGTGAAGATAATCACACATCACATTTAAATAATTTACCCTACATCTAAGCAAGAGACTAAAATGGATTGCTTGCTATCACAGTTAGGCAAAGGAATAAAGGAGAGAACAATCCAACCATTGTCAACCCACTAGAAAATAGGCCACAGAAATAATGTGGCCTTTTGAAATTTTTTCAAAGCATATTCGTATCTATTATCTCATTTCATTTTCACTATCACCAAGTAAACTCAGCACAACAGGTATTTTATCACACTTGATAGAAGAAATTCAGGAAAAGATTTGTCTGGAGTCATAGCTCTGATGTGAGAGATTAGAGTCAGGTCAATTTCTGACCCTTTCAAGGTCACAAGCAATGTGTTCAATACTCTAGAGAAGAATTGCTCAACCTCTCAACCTCAGCACTGCTGACATTTGGGGCAATATGATTCTTTGTTTTGTGAACTGTCCTTTGCATTATAGGATGTTTAGAGGCATCTCTGTCTTTGTTAGAATAAGGGAAAATGGGAATAACCCCTTCTTCCCAGTTGTAACCACTAAATGTGTCAAATGTCCTTTGAGGAACAACATTGCCCCCAGTTGAGAACTACTGATCCAGGGACAATTTCAAAGAAGTCACATGACTCCTCTTCTCTCAGTAGCCAGGGAAATTAACTGGTTGAGATACTTTTGCCATCTGTGATATTAGACAGAATCTGCAGCAGATTGCCTTTAAACATAATGCAAAGTTTTTGGAGCATCCATCTTTCCTTCACTTGTTTTCTCTTGTACCAGGAACAAGGAATTAAACATCTCTTACTGTAAGGATTTTGGCACCCCAACAGTCCTTACAACAATGACATTGGTGAGAGGGATCATCTTCTGTCTGAGAATGTTGAGCTTCTGGTCTAGCAAGCAGAGAACCAAAATTAAGGACTGCTATGTTTGACCGTAGAGACTGTACCCTGCACAAGGGTTCCTGGCAGAGGTTGCAAATGAGGATTGAAGTACGACCCGTGCTCCAAAGACAAGAGACCTGGTGCGAGACCTGGCATTTTAGTCAGCTTCTTCACTGCTGTGATCAAAAGACCCACAAAAGACAATTTCAGGGAGGAAAAGTTTCTTTGACACTCACAGTTTCAGAGATCTCAGTCTACAGAGAGCCAGCTCCATTCCTTAGGGCTCCAGGAGATGCAGCACATCATGGAACAAGGGTGTGACAGAGAGAAACAGCTCAGGATATCAATCAGGAAGCAGAGAGAGAGAGAGCTTCACTCACAGAAAACAAAATATGTACCCCAAAGACACGCCTTCAATGATGAACCTCCAGCCACACCTTACCTGCCTACAGTTACCACCAAGCTAAACCCTGTCAGAGGATTAATACACCTAATAGGTTAAGGCCCTCATAACCTAATTATTTCAACTCTAAACTTTCTTGCATCGTCCCACAAGTGATCTTTTCAAGTATACCTAGTAACTAAACCACAGCACCTGAGATCTTGCTACTTCCCTTTAAGAAGGAAAAATGTTTCCAATTAGAGTCACCATTTAGGCTAATAGAATTTCTGAGACATGGTCAAAGGATGAGAAAAGAGAAAGAGGGAGTAAGAAATACAAATTCCACAGGGATGACAACACTACTGCACTCTGGCATGAATAACACCATGCATCCAATGAGTTCTTTGTCAAAGACAACTTCAGGTACAGTTACCCTATGGATGGGTCACCTGCTGGACATTAGGATTCCTGCAGCAAGACGCTGTTGGGTGAATTGATGCGGTCGAGGGAGGCTGGATGAAAGGGATCTGGTGTAAAACAGAATTATGAGAGATGCACACCCTGCCCCAAATTGAACTTTGAAATGAAATTTGATTTTCTGCTTCTGTTGGTAGATGGAGTCTGTGTAAACCACAGCCCTCTGCAGCTGACATGGCCTGTTTTAGCATTAGCAGCTAATCACAGCAAGTAATGATGATTGGGCATCGGCTCTGAGGGTCACAATCAGCAAAACCTGACTCTTCTCCACTACCCTTGAGTGGCCTGTTGCAGCTCCCAGTGTGGCAGCTCTAAATGGCGGGCCATGCCCTTCTGTGGTGCAACAGGCCTTAGCAACTCACAGTCGACTTCTTTTTGGATTCTTGTCTCACAAATGCAAAGAATGAGATTCACAGGGAAATGGAAGACAACAGTGAAAGGAGTAAGATTTATTCAAGTGTGAAGAATAGAAACGAAACTCTTGCAGGGGCAAAAGGGAGTCCTATTGCAGGTTACCCTGAGTGTACTAGTCTCAGGGTTAAAACAGCACTTGGGTCAACCCTATTGGTCCAAATTTATGCTAATCAGGGTTTGGAAAAGCACTACCACTATTGGTTAACCCTTGAGCCTGAACTTCCATTTAGGTCTGTCCCAATTCAGTTTTCTTGCTCGTGGTTGGGAAGCAGGAATTTGAAATCACTGGATTGTGGACGCTCAGGGGTTCCAGCTGTGGTGCTATACAGAGTGGGCATCCACACCAGGCTAGGCTGGGCAGACACAGGTTGATATATTGGCATACCCTAGCTTGCCTGGTCCCTGGCTGACACTGCCTCAGGCAGCTCATGGCATGGCAGGCTCAGGTGGCCATGGCCCATGCTCCAGCCCAACGGGGGCCACCACTCCACAGATCCAGAACAGCTTCACCCCCACTGGAACTACTTGAAGAACTAACAAAAATTAGACAAAGATGCATCAATGTATCATTACCAGACAAACATGGAATAGAAAACTCACCATCAGTCAACCCTCTATACATAGTCTCATAAGGAAACACCTTATTCTATCTCTTCTCTGCCCTAACACTTTGCCTTGTAAGCACAAGGCCCTGGGTTCGATCCCCAGTACAAAAAAAAAAAAAAAAAAAAAAAAAACCACTAAAGTTTATATGCACAGGGAATAAAGAGAGCAGTGAGTATGGGAAGGTTCTTCCATCCCAAGAACTAGAACTGTATGTCCATTTGTGCTCAGGTCAGGAAGCATTTTGAGTTAAATATGATAGGAATTTTTTAATGAATGACTATATTTCAAAATTAAGATAAGACTGTATTAGTAGGTAAATTTAACTGAATGTGGTAGTGAGATAGAATGCCATTGGAAAGCCTGCTAACCCAGAGGAAAACACAATTTTGACAGAACACTTCTTAACCATTTTGGAGACAGCAAAACTATTTTCTAATTACATCTAATGAGTTAAGTCACTGAAACTAACTAGTTACACCATCAAATTAATTCTTAAACACATATGCATTTATTTATTCCTAAGTAATTGACTTTTCTATTCTCACTTTTATCCCCAAGGACAATTGGTCAAAACTACCAAATTAGATACAGGACTTTTATTTGTCCTTATAGGATTATGTGTTCCCTCTAGAGACTTAAAATTGTCCGTATTTACTGTTATTTGAGAATTTGGAAGGTTAGGGCTGGTAGTATTTTATTACTAGGATAAGTTAACCAACTCTTTGAAAACTAATTATGAAAATTAAAATTGTATTCAAGTGTAATTTAGGGATTACAACAATTTCAAGTTTCTTGAAAATCATCTTCATGTGTAGGTCTATGTATTTTCTTAAGTGCTATAGGTAGAAACCCAGATATTATTCCTCATGGTCAATCAAACCAGATTTTAAAATGTCTTTCCAGAGAACTCTTTCATAATCCACAAGAAAATATGAGCTCCCGTTAGACACATATTTTCTTTTCCTTAATAAGTCATGGCCTCGGTAACCACCTGACAGAGAATCTTGTTTCCCACAGAACTCCAGCCACCCTTTAGCCCCTGAGGTAACCCTAACCACCAGCACACAGGGATCCTCATTCTTTTCACCCTGCTCTCCCTGCTTGCCCGCCATCAAAGGTGCTAGTCAAACAACAGCAAGAGTACCCCTAATTTCAGGAGAAGCCTTGGCATCATCTTAAAAATGTTAAGGGAGACTAAAATCAAGAATATCTGTATTTCTTTGGCCTCTCAGTCTGCCTACTTATTTGTGTGTAAAGGATCAGAGACAAAAGTATTCAGCACTCTAAATGAAAAAAAAAAAAAAAAAAAAAAAAAAAAAGACAAGTTTAGAGATTCAGTCAAAGTCTTTAGATTATAAACAAAAAAGTAGTTTCTTTTTCACCTCCAGAAGCACAGGTCTGTAAATGTCTCCCTCCTCATCCAGAGCTCCCAAAAAGCCATTTTTCTGTTTCTTCAGGCAGACATTCACCAAACCTATCTGCTCATTTATTCTTATCTAGGAGAAGCAGATTCTGCTAATTGCTTATACAATGTTCTTTCCTTTTTCCTTAGAAAGAGAATTCCAATTTTGTTTGGATTAACTAGAAGCTTAGCTAAAGGTTATCATTTCCAAAATCCCTTGTGATCAGCACAACCATGTGACTAATGTTCTGGTCAATGAGATCATAATTTGTTGGGTAAGACTTTCAGAAAAAAGAACTTGAAAAGGTGATAGGCAGCGACTTCCTCCTTCCTGTTCTTTAAAGTTTCACTAGCAATTCTGGATATCAGTGACCTTGAGGATAGAAGATGGTGTTAAGGGTGAAAAAGTCAGACACAGAGTAAAAGCCTGCAGGTCTGAAAAGTGCAGGATTATTTCAGTTCCCAACTGCTAACAAGCTTTATTCCCGGTTTTCTGTTACATGCAACTGAAGCTAATTATAACTGATAGCAAAATAACATCAGGAAACAAAGTCATGGATAACTCCAACTTACAGTTAAGACATAACTACAATTTTTCAAAGGTATCAAGGGCAACAAGATGAGACTGAAGCTAGAATTAAAGACAGGCAATTAGTATAGATGGATGATCAGGTTGGATTGAGAAAATGGAGGCCAGTTTGGAACTGGGAAGTTGGAGACTGCCTCTGGGAAATTGGAATGTCAATGTCTCCAGAGCACTTTGATTACCAAGATTACCTGTCTATACTACCCCTCCCAAAAGGCTGCATACAGGGCGTTGTTAATTAATGCCTCCTAGGCTGCTACCTGCCTGGATCAGTCCTTTTGGCCACCTATCAGCATCTTCTGGGCCTAGTCACATATGCAGAAAGGAAAGAGATAAGGAGGGAGAGAGCAGGAGAAAAAAGAAAGTAAAAGTCTATAAAAGGGGCAGGGCACTGTCACTTCTTGGGATATCAGAATATCAGACATGGCCCCCCTCTTCCTCTCAGAAGTTTGTTAGTACCTTTAAATAAAGTCTGCTCTATATGCTTGCCTTGGCGTGCTTCTCTCATTTTCAAACTTAAACATTTGAGGAAGCAGAACTTGTCACCAATAACAGGCAGTATCATATTTGGAGGCCCCAGCAAGATCTATACCGAGGTAAACTTCTCTCCATGCACCCCACATCTGTTGGAGGTGTATTTTTCTTTCTTTCTGGAGGGCAAAAAATGGACACCTGTGGGCTACTTAAATGTAGTTAGTGCAGCTGCCATTCTGCAAGACACAGGTGAAAGTGTTCCTGGCCTAGGCAGTTCCCAATCACCTACTCTTCGCAGACCAGGCATGTTTCTCCTTTGCCAGCAAAGCAATAAAACTTTTTCCTTTCTCTCAAAGCCGTGGCCTTGTAATTGAATTGGCACTGGGGACAAGGACCGAGCCTTCTGCAACAGGATTACTCATAAATATTTATTAGAGACATCTGATTAATTTACAAAGTTAAAATGCTAACTGTGAAATGTCACATCGAATACTCTTAACTCCTTGAATTCCATAGGATAACATACTTAAACATTATTGGTGTTTTCAGAGATTGATAAATAAAAAAAGGTTTTAAAATTGCTTCGTGTCATCACTGAAAATAAGGTTACTAAAGTTAAGTCCCAAAAGGCACAATTCTATATACAACAGGTTCCAAAAGCTTTAACTACATTGCAATTAAAGTGCTATAAATAACAAAGTATTTCATGTTATTAAAATGGAGTAATTTGAATTCAAAAAATTTATAAGGGTTGTTTCAGAATGTAAATTAAAGGAGTCAACAGCTAAAAAAATGAGAAGTTTCTAGGTATGGAAATATATTCAGCAGAAAAAAAATGTTTCTGGGTTGAAAAAAAGTCTTTATGTGGTAAAGTTGTAATGAATCTAAGTAAACAGCAGGAAGGTCCAATTAAATGATAAGAAGGTCTAAATAAATAAAAGGGTAAACTTTAAAAAATTTATGTGCAACTAAGTTGGTTGTATATAAGTAACATAATCAGTTAAAGTTATTCAAGGATTTTTACTAGGGTCAAATATTAATATATTGATATAAATCAAATATTAATCTATATGTTAAAATGACAAGGATTTCTTAAAACATTAATTTACTCTTGACATTGTGTCTGTTAAGTTTTATTCTTTAGAACAACTAGTCTTTAAGGAATTAGGTTTTGTGCAACTGTGGTTAAAGAACAACTGTTAGAGTATTGTACTATACTACAGAGTCTAGATTTTTCTTTAAAAGCTAAACTTAGTTAATATAAAAAAATCAAGGAAATTGTGATGTTATTCCTCTTCTTTGTATATTAAAAGTGTTCGTATCTTCTAGGTATTCAAGTCTTTAAAGTAGAAGGATTAAAAGAGCATTTTATCAAGCTGGTATTCTCCAACCTAAAGTTGTAATGGTAATTTTAGGCTTATAAGGATAACAAATTTTATTGGGGGATTTATTTATAATATTTAATGTTTTATAACTGGACTTGTTATCAATAAGATACATATGAAATTTTATGCTACTTTTTATGCTAAGGTAAAAAATTTAAATGTATTTTTAAAAGATAATGAGGGCCTGATATATTTAAGGGTTAATGTAAAACAAAAGCATTTTGCCACTTTTTCCCACAAAAATATTAAAAGCTGTCTTACCCTTTCCTTGATTCACATTTTAAATGTAATGCCATATTGTGTTAGCTAACATTCATATAGACTCAGGATACAATGTATGTAAACTTTGTAAAATGATATTTAATAAAGAGGCAAAGATCAGCTTCAGAACTAGAACACTTTACCTAGGATTGTAAAGAGTCCCACCTTACCACATGTAAGAATGGCTCCAAAGTAGGCTAGACTTTGGGTCATTTAAAGTTGTGTTCAAAAGATTGATTTTTGTTGTAAAGATTACTATGATTTCAAAAAGGGGACATAACTCAGCCACAATTCAAGATAGCTATTACACAAACTAAGTGTTTTTACTCTTATTAATTTCATTTTGTATTTTCCTTATAAACTTTATAACTGTTGACTGTTAATGTTTTGCAGAGGTACTACTTCAAGAGCATACAACCTAAATTAATTTGAGATAATAAGCCATTACCTATAGGGCAGATAGGATAATACAGACCCCAATTAAATAAAAAGGGTAAATGACTATAAAGTTATAGACATTGAAGTTAAATCCCAGTACTCTTACTTTAAGAATGGTGAGACTGGCTTGTTGAATGTTTAAGATCAAGACTTAAAGATTGAGATTAAAATAAAGGGGCCAAGAAAACCAATATTCAGATTTTGCCCTCTGAGTCAACCTGAATCCAGGGAACAAGAGAACTTTTCTAAGGAGCTTTGCAACTCTGGGCCACATGACCTCCCAATCAAGGAGATTAATGAGGCCACTGGAGAATGGAAAGCCAACCAGTGAACCTGCTGCTAAGAGGTGGGTCACTGGGAAAGGGAGACATCCCTGATGCTTCCAAGGGAAGCCACCTCCTCAAGGAGACCCTACCTAGCAAATGGCACTAAAGGAGTTAAGAAGCTGCTCTCAATTTCTCCACTAATGACCCCTATGTGGAAGCAGCCCAGCCCCCTCCTGCAGGAAGTGCCTCTCTAGGCTAGCTTCTTGGGGCAGACAGCCCAGTGAGAGCCTTTCGACACAGAGCCAGCCACAAATCCCCAAGCCAGCAGAGACCTCCAAGCTGCAAGCAGCTTCTGGGACCAGGGCTGGGCAGCCAGAGACCTCTCCAGGCAGCCTTGCCCCCCTCCAGCCACAGGCTTTTTCCAAGGGGCGATCCAAGATGGCGGACTAGAGGGTGACTGCATCTCCAGTCACTCCAGAACCCAGGATTCAAGAAGGGGAGGCATTGAGAGACTCGGACTAAAATAGAACCATGGGGTGAGTCTCCCCCACCCAGTGAAGCTCAGCTGGGCAGCAGGCCCGGATTCGAGCGGCTTATTAGAGTAGGACAGGGCAGATAGAGTCTCCCCCAGGCAGCTCTGTGCACTCTGGCGGTGGGCTCCTCCCACAGGGACAGATTCTCCAGCCTCGCGAAGCAGGCCCCCCCCAGTGAGAGCCTTTCTACACAGAAGCGGCGCGGCCAGCTCCGGACCGCTCCACTGCCAGCTCCAGCCCACCTGCAGGTTGCTTCAGAGACCAGCACAGGGCGCCAGGGACTTCCCCAAGCAGCCCAGCCCCCTCCAGTGGGAAGCACCTCTTTAGGCTAGCTTCTTGGGGCAGACCACCCAGTGAGAGCCTGTTTACACAGAGCCAGCTACAAGTCCCCAAGCCAGTGGAGACCTCCGAACTGCAAGCAGCTTCTGGGACCAGGGTTGGGCAGCAAGAAGCCTCTCCAGGTCTCTCCCTGGAACCAGTAGCAGGCTAGGGGCAGCGTTCTTCAGAAGCACTACATTATCAAGTTAATCCAAGACTTCAGGCTACTGAAGGCTGGTAGGTGATACACTGAAAATCTACAGGGACACTATCAGCAAATAGAGGAAATCTACAATATCACAGAGTCCCATTGACATCTGACCAATATGAGAAAACAAGGGAAGAAAATGTGTGAAACAAACCTAGGTACTCTATCAATAAAACCCAATGACAGCACAGAAGAAGAAATTTCAGAAAGGGAGTTCAGAATGTACATAATTAAAACAATCAGGGAAGCAAACGAGGAGATGAAAGAACAAATGCAAGCATTAACTGAACGCACCAATCAACAGTTAAAAGAGCAAATACAGGAAGCAAAAGAGCATTTCAATAAAGAGTTAGAGTTACTGAAAAAAAACCAAACAGATATTCTTGAAATGAAGGAAACAATAAACCAAGTTAAAAACTCCATAGAAAGCATAACCAATAGGATAGAACATCTGGAAGACAGAACTTCAGATATTGAAGACAAAATATTTAATCTTGAAAACAAAGATGACCAAACAGAGAAGATGGTAAGAAATCATGAACAGAATCTACAAGAACTATGGGATATCATGAAGAGGCCAAATTTAAGAATAATTGGGATTGAGGAAGGCTTAGAGAAACAAACCAAAGGAATGAACAATCTATGCAATGAAATAATATCAGAAAATTTCCCAAATCTGAAGAATGAAATGGAAATCCAAGTACAAGAGGCTTATAGGACTCCAAATATACAAAATTACAACAGACCTACACCAAGGCACATTATTATGAAAATACATAACATACAAAATAAACACAGAATTTTAAAGACCGCGAGAGAAAAGAATCAGATTACATTCAGGGGGAAACCAATAAGAATATCAGAAGATTTTTCAATCCAGACCCTAAAAGCTAGAAAGGCCTGGAGCAACATTTACCAAGCCCTGAAAGAAAATGGATGCCAACCAAGAATTTTATACCCAGCAAAACTTACTTTCAGATTTGACGAGGAGATAAGATCCTTCCATGATAAACAAAAGCTAAAGGAATTTACAAAGAGAAAGCCAGCATTACGGAACATTCTCAGCAAAATATTCCATGAGGAAGAGATGAATAACAACGATGTAAATCAGCAACGGGAGGAACTAGCCTAAAGGAATAGCCAAATAAAGGAAAAACCAAATCATGTCAAAAAACAAAAATGAGTCAAATGACTAGGAATACAAATCTTATCACAATAGTAACCGTGAATGTTAATGGCCTGAACTCATCAATCAAAAGAAGTAGACTGGCAGATTGGATTAAAAAGAAAAATCCAACAATATGCTGCCTGCAAGAGACTCATCTCATAGAAAGAGATACCCATAGACTAAAGGTGAAAGGATGGGGAAAAACATATCATGCACACGGACCCAGCAAAAAAGCTGGAGTATCCATCCTCATTTCAGATAATGTGGACTTCAAGCCAAAACTAGTCAGAAGGGATAAAGAAGGACATTACATACTGCTTAAGGGAAGCATAAATCCATCAAGACATAACAATCATAAATATCTATGCCCTGAACATTGGCTCATCCATGTATGTCAAACAAATCCTTCTCAATTCCAGAAATCAAATAGACCACAACACAATAATACTAGGCGATTTTAACACACCTCTCTCACTGCTGGATAGATCGTCTAAAAAAAATTAAATAAAGAAACCATACATCTCAATAACACAATCAACAATTTAGACTTAACTGACTTATATAGAATATACCATCCAACAAAGAACGAATACACTTTATTCTCAGCAGCACATGGATCCTTCTCTAAAATAGACCATGTTTTAAGCCACAAAGCTACTGTTAGCAAATACAAGAAGGTAGAGATACTACCTTGTACTCTATCAGATCATAATGGACTGAAATTAGAAATAAATGACAGAATAAAAAACAGAAACTTCTCCAATACTTAGAGATTAAATAATGCACTATTATACGATGAATGGATAACAGAAGACATCAGGAGGGAAATTTAAAAATTCTTAGAAGTAAATGAGAACAAAGACACATCGTATCAAAATCTCTGGGACACTATGAAAGCAGTACTTAGAGGAAATTTTATTTCATGGGGCGCATTCAACAAAAGAAATAGAAATCAACAAATAAACGACTTAACATTACAGCTCAAAGCCCTAGAAAAAGAAGAGCAGACCAACACCAAAAGTAGTAGAAGACAGGAAATAGTTAAAATCAGAGGCAAAATCAACGAAATTGAAACAAAAGAAACAATCGGAAAAATTAACAAAATAAATAGTTGGTTCTTTGAAAAAATAAACAAAATTGATAAACCCTTAGCCACACTAATAAAGAGAGGGAGAAAACTCAAATTACTAAAATTCAGAATGAACAAGGAAATATCACAACAGACACGAGTGAAATACAAAACATAATTAGAAGCTATTTTGAAAATCTATACTCCAACAAAACAGAAAACCTTGAAGACATCAACAAGTTTCTAGAGACATATTAATTACATAAACTAAATGAGGAGGACATACACAATTTAAATAAATCAATTTCAAGCAATGAAATAGAAGAAGTCATCAAAAGCCTACCAACGAAGGAAAGTCTGGGACCAGATGGGTTCTCAGCTGAGTTCTACAAAACCTTTAAAGAAGAGCTCATATCAATACTTCTCAAAGTATTCCATAAAACGGAAGAGGAGGGAACCCTCCCAAACTCATTCTATGAAGCTCATATCACCCTCATACCTAAATCAGCAGAGACACATCGAGGAAAGAAAATTTCAGACCAATATCCTTAATGAACATCAACTCAAAAATTCTCAACAAAATTTTAGCAAATTGCATACAAAAATATATTAAAAAGATAGTGCACCACGATCAAGTGGGTTTTATCCCAGGGATGCAAGGTTGGTTCAACAACCGGAAATCAATAAATGTCATTCTCCATATCAACAGACTAATAGTTAAGAATCACATGATTATTTCAATAGATGCAGAAAAAGCATTCGATAAAATACAGCACCCCTTCATGCTCAAAACACTAGAAAAAATTGGGGTAGTGGGATCATTCCTTAACATTGTGAAGGCCATCTACGCTAAGCCCATGGCCAATATCATTCTAAATGGTGAAAAACTGAAAGCATTCCCCCTAAAAACTGGAACAAGGCAGGGATGCCCTCTTTCACCACTTCTATTCAACATTGTTCTTGAGACTCTAGCCAGAGCAATTAGACAAACCAAAGAAATTAAAGGGATACGAACTGGAAAAGAGGAACTCAAACTATCCCTGTTCACTGACATGATTATATATTTAGAGGAACCTGGAAATTCCACCAGAAAACTCTTAGAACTCATAAGTGAATTCAGTAAAGTAGCAGGTTACAAGATCAATGCTCATAAATCCAATGCATTTTTATACATAAGTGATGAATCTTCAGAAAGAGAAATTAGGAAAACTACCCCATTCACAATAGCTTCGAAAAAAATTAAATACTTGAGAATCAATCTCACAAAAGAGGTGAAAGACCTCTACAATGAGAACTACAAAACACTAAAGAAAGAAATTAAAGAAAACCTTAGAAGATGGAAAGATCTCCCATGTTCATGGATAGGAAGAATTAATATTGTCAAAATGGCCATACTACCAAAAGTGCTATATAGATTCAATGCAATTCCAATTAAAATCCCAATGATGTACCTTACAGAAATAGAGCAAGCAATTATGAAATTCATCTGGAAGAATAAGAAACCCAGAGTAGCTAAAACAATCCTCAGTAGAAAGAGCAAAGCAGGGGGTATTGCAATACCAGATCTTCAACTATACTACAAAGCAATAGTAACAAAAACGGCATGGTATTGGCACCAAAATAGAAAGGTAGATCAATGGTACAGAATAGAGGACAAGGACACAATCCCAAATAAATACAATTTTCTCATACTAGACAAAGGTGCCAAAAATATGCAATGGAGAAAAGATAGCCTCTTCAACAAATGGTGCTGGGAAAACTGGAAAACCATATGCAACAGAATGAAATTAAACCCCTATCTCTCACCCTGTACAAAACTCAACTCAAAATGGATCAAGGACTTCGGAATCAGACCAGAGACCCTGCATCTTATAGAAGAAAAAGTAGGTCCAAACCTTCAACTTGTTGGCTTAGGATCAGACTTCCTTAAGCGGACTCCCATAGCACAAGAAATAAAAGCAAGAATCAACAACTGGGATAGATTCAAACTAAATAGCTTTCTCTCAGCAAAGGAAACTATCAGTAATGTGAAGAGAGAGCCTGCAGAGTGGGAAATATCTTTGCCACTCATACTTCAGATAGAGCGCTAATATCCAGAATCTATAAAGAACTCAAAAAACTCTACACCAAGAATACAAATAATCCAATCAACAAATGGGCTAAGGAAATGAACAGACACTTCACAGAAGAAGATGTACAAGCAATCAACAGATATATGAAAAAATGTTCAACATCTCTAGTAATAAGAGAAATGCAAATCAAAACTACCCTAAGATTTCATCTCACCCCAATTAGAATGGCGATTATCAAGAACACAAGCAACAATAGGTGTTGGCGAGGATGGGGGGAGAAAGGTACACTCATACATTGCTGGTGGGGTTGCAAATTAGTGCAGCCACTCTGGAAAGCAGTATGGAGATTCCTCAGAAAGCTTGGAATGGAACCACCATTTGACCCAGCTATCCCACTCCTTGGCCTATACCCAAAGGACTTAAAATCAGCATACTACAGAGATACAGCCACATCAATGTTCATAGCTGCTCAATTCACCATAGCCAGAGTGTGGAACCATCCTAGATGCCCTTCAGTTGATGAATGGATAAAGAAACTGTGGTGTATATATATATATATATATATATATACATACACAATGGAATATTACTCTGCCATGAAGAATGATTAAATTATGGCATTTGAAGGCAAATGGATGAAATTGGAGGATATCATGCTAAATGAGATAAGCCAATCTCAAAAAACTAAAGGACGAATGATCTCGCTGATAAGCAGATGAGGACATATAATGGGGGGTAGGCGGGGTTAGAGTTAAGGCTAGGGTTAGGTTTAGGGTTAGGGATAAAGAGGGTGGTAAGAATGGAGGAAGGAAGGACTGTATAGTGGGAAAAGAGGGGTGGGATGGGTGGGGGAAAGGGAAAAAATAAAAGAATGAATCAAATAACATTGCCCTATGTAAATTTATGATTTTTAATAAAAAAATGGGGAAAAAAATGACCCCTATGTGAACTCAGCCGACTCTTAACAGCAGATAGGAACAAGGTCAATTCAGCCTACTTGATCTTAAACACGTAGCAAAACAGTTAAGATCAAAACACATTCCTGGGCATTTAAAAGAAGAAGCAATAGTTAAATGTAACTTAAGATGTACACTTGTGTTAGCCCCAAGAATAAGTAATACTGGAGGCTACAAAAGAGACTGTTAGGCAGGAGTGCCTGATAACTCTCAAGAGAAACTTCCAGAGTCAGAAGTTTTTAAGTCAGTTTAAGACCTACAGATCTTCCTAACCTCCTACACAGGCTTAATCAATGTTTGCTAGTATGATTATTTAGCCCTAAGTAAAAAAAATCATTGACTTCTATCATCTTCATGGTATTCATTGGCATGTTCCAGATGGTGCAACATTTATTTTGTATTAAACTCCTTTCAGTACTTACGTCTTTTTTTTTCTCTCTCTCATGGAAGCACTCACACCCAGATGACTTACAGCCTGTTCTTCCTCAACCAGACTTTTACTATGGACCCTTCAACTGACTCAATTTCTAAAAGGGAACTCCAAACTGCTTGCTCCACCCCACATCACCCCCTCTCACTCAAAGCAGCAAGGCGGTCATCGCCCCTTCTTATTGCTGTAAGAGTCCCTAAAATTAGAGGGGGGAATGAAGCCAGAATTGAAGACAGGAGTTAGTGTAGATAGATGATCAGGTTGAATTGAGAAAATGGAGGCCAGTTTGGATCCAGGAAGTTGGAGACTGCCCCTGGGAGATAGGAATGTCAATGTCCCCAGAGCACTTTGATTACCAAGATTACCTGTCTATATACCCCTCTCAAAATGCTGCATACAGGGCGTTGTTAATTAATGCCTCCTGGGCTGCTACCTGCCTGGATCAGTCCTTTTGGCCATCTACCAGCATGTTCTGGGCCTAGTCCCTTAGGCAGGAAGGAAAGAGATAAGCAGGGAACAAGCAGGAGAAAAAAGAAAGTAAAAGTCTATAAAAGGGGCAGGGCACTGTCACTTCTTGGGATACCAGAATACCAGCCATGGCCCCCTTCTCCCTCCCAGGAGAAGTCTGTGTTACTACCCTTAAATAAAACCTGTTCTATATGCTTGCCTCTGTGTGCTTCTCTCATGTTTAAATTTAAACATTTGAGGAAGAACTCATCACTAACCACTGGCAATATCAACACCATGAAACTGTCATACTTTGAAAAGACTAAGGAGACACGGCAGCTAATATAATGTAACATCCATACTGGATCTTGGAACAGAGAAGAACATTTGTAACAAAACTAGTGAAATTCAAATAAAAACTATAGTTTAGTTAATATATCATACTAATACTAATGTCTTTGTTTTGAGAAATGAACTTTGGTTATTAGATGCTAACACTGGAGAAGTTAGGAGCAATGTATGTGGGATCTCTCTATTATCTTTGCAACTTTTGCATGAATTTAAAATTATTCAAAACTAAAAAGGCTTCAAAAATATACAATTGTAGCAAACTCTCAATTATAAAATGCAAGTGAGCAGATTAATCATTCAAACACAGATAATGACAGTGTTGGGAAGGAAAGCAAATAAGAAGTGAACAGCCCTAGTTCTAAAGTTAAAGGGTTAAAATGAAGACTCTCCCTATATAGCCTCCTCCTCTATGGTCCTCTGTCTCCTTGATCACAAGATCAGGGATCTGATCACAAGATCTGTTTCCTCTTCTCCAGAACCAGAGAGATGGACTCTAGCTCCTTGACAATTTGCTTCAATATGTGTCTCTTTCCACTAGATTGTAAACATTTTAATAAAAGGATAATTAGGTGTTCATGTTAGCATGCCCAGGACCTAACTCTGACCCATAATCAGTATTTAATTGATGATTAGTGAAAATAAAGCAGAAGGATTACTTGTGTTTTTTTCTTTTTTTCTGTTAGATGAGGGAAAGTAGTGAAAAAGAAAATTAATGCTTTCACAGGATTCAGACTTTCTTCCCTTCCAGCCTAAACCCTCTGATTTTATCATTTCTGAGTCTCTCAATACCAGATCTCCTTTCAGCACTTTTTTCCCTTACAAAACCCCTAGTCTGGACAAATTTAAGAGTTTAACTTCTTCACTTCTTATCCATGTAGATAAGCATTAGTCAGGACATGATTCTATGATAATAAGTGATATATGATCTCAGCTTCTGAAAGCAGTTATTATTCTCCAGTGGCAGCAAAATAGGTATTTTATTAACTCACTGAGTTCCAACTCCACTCTAGTCTAGTAGTCTAGTCTAGTAGATTTACTTGATGCTATTGACTGAATTGCTTTTGCCCCCAATCTTCATGTGGTCTTCTTGGCCTTAGCAATCAGAAGCTTTGCTCCCAATACTCCATTCAGGTTAGTGTCTTGTCTCTGTGTTCACATGACTGTGAGTATATTTATCATAACACTGTCTTTACTGGTCTGTAATCGATTAATAAGTTATATCTCTGACTCCCATCATAGAGTATAAAACTCATAAAGGCAATGATTGTGTATTGGTAATGTGCCACAATGTCTGACACATATATACTCAATAAAAATTATAAAAGAATGGAAGGAAGAAACAAATGATGGAGGGAAGAAGGGAGAGAAATAAGAAATTATGAAGGCAGCTGGAAAACTTCTCAAACAACACACTTGGGCATACCTTTCTTGGCCTGTCCCAAGCACCATCCCCTGCCTCTCAATTTTCTGCCAGTCCTCCTTTCCATAAATGCCCTTCCTGTCACATTACCATTGCCATAGTCCCAGATTCTTCCCTGATGTTCTCCAAAGAGCTATATGCTCAAGAATGTTTATGTGGATTAAATATACAAAATTATAAAAACTAGAGGCATCATCTCTGTTTCTAGCAGGCATGTGTCTGACTACAAAGTCTTACACCATTTTCATTTGATTCTTAGTTTGTCTTATCCTGCTTGTCTCTACCAATCTGTTACTAATTCTCAGGGACTGAGCCAGAGGTTAATTCAGGTGATATTTCATTGCTATACCTAAAATAATCTCTCCACATTTGTCCCCAACTAAAGTAACCTCCAAAACTTGATTAACTTAACTCTTTTCTATCAATGTGGTTCAACACAGCTAGAGATATTAAAGTACAGCTCCTACTATCTAATCACTAAGGATGTCAGTACAGCATCAGTAGAGGTAACAACTTTCAGACTCCAGTGTGTTTTTCCTTTTCACACAGTCTTAAAAGATTCACTTGCAGATAGAACTTCTGATTACTAGGTCATCATCAGCTCTTCCAGTAAACTAGAACATGATTGCTTTCAAGGAAGTCCTGTGCTCTCATGCCCTGGATCTACTAAAAACCTGGGAAGAGTTTCAGGTTAGCAAACACTTTTACAAAGGTCTCCTTAGTGAAGAAGTACTTTAAAAATTCATGTCAGTATAAAGGTAAAGGTTAAAAGCCTTCAAAACGCTGTAGCTCCAACTCTCCATAGAGTATGTAGCAGTTGTTACCTTATTTATGTGCAGCAGACACACAAATTTATTTTGACTTAAACTCAACATGTATTCTGCAATTCCCTTTAGAAAAAATAATAGAAGCTACATAGTCTAGTGACAGGATAATTACTTTAGTGGTTGTTTCATCAATAGCTGTCTTGCCATGGAAAATTTAACTTTAATCACAAATTAAACTTCTGTATGTTATGCTATTACTCATAACTCTTTATTTCCTTCAAGTTGAACTTGAGATGATGATAGACATTCAAATGAAGATGTCCTGTAAATACTTAACCTGAAAATTTAGAACATAGTTAAGAGGTCACGACCAGAGAAATGGATTTGGAAGTCATTCATAGCAGTAATAATTGAACAAAAGGATTGATTACAGAGAATAAGAAAGCAACCCCTTGAAAAACATTAGCGGTTGATGGATAAAAATTTAATGAAAATCTAGGAAAACAGAAATTCACCATAAGGAGGAACGTTGGAGAATGAGGCAGTGCCCTGTCATTGGGACCATTCTTTTCCTCACATCCTCAGTGCCTGGCATACAAAGTCTCCGTAAATATTATATATTTACACATGTGTGTTAAGAGGGTGGTGTAAGTTCTCTGTAAATATTTGACAATTGAATGAGCAACAAGATGTTAAATAGCATATTTCAGCTGAAACACATTCCAAATGTATGAACTAACAACAAAAATTAAGTTAAAAAGTATAATATTCAAACACAACAAATGTTTACTACTTCCTCATGTCAAATCCAAGATGTGCATCTGCTCAATTTTTCTCTGCTAATTTTTGGTTCATCTCATGGTCCTGACGTCCGAGACGTGGCTTCCGAAATGGTAGAACACCTGCTTGTGCTCATTTGCATCAAACTACCAAAATGGGAAAATACAGAACTATTTTTCTTGATGTGCTATCCGTGAGACCCAATGTCTTAAACGTAAATGCAAGAGGAGCTGGAAATAGAGACAATGTCTGGGTATTTCTCTCAGAGAACTGCAGTTTAAGGAAGAGCATAACTTTCTTGGGTGGATGATTATCTCTGAAATGAATTGGGATTTTTATTTTGTTTTGTTTGTACCAAGATTAAAATAATTACATTGGTTTGAAGTGTTGTCAGAAGAAATGAAAGAACAGATAACACAAATTCAAATGAAGAATAAAATGAGAATTACATTCTGGGACAAGGCATGCCACTTAAATGGTATAATATTAAACATTTCCTTTGTTTTCTTTTGTGTACTTAGTAGAAAAAAAATTTCTCAGTTTCTTGATGATGATACAACTAACAAAAATGAAATAAATTGCTTGAATTTTAAAGTAGAATTAACACTTCCAGTTCATTAGGGCTATGAAGCTGCTAAAAGTGGTTATCTTCTCTTGCAATTGGATAGGAATGTTTACCCTGGGGAAAGAGGAATAATTATCAGTCTATAATTAAACATTTTGGTTTTCATGCAGAACACAGTTGTGAAAACTACAGTACTAGAACAGAAGGAACACTGAACAACTTTTGAAAAAAACCTAATAGTACAACAAAGCTTATTTCACACAAGGAAATAACACTTTTTTTGTTTGGATTAAATTTAGCTGTAACATTCATCAGAGGTTGATGATCATTCTAAAAATAAATCTAATATTTATATATTGATAAAATATAAATTTATAAATTATATATATGAACATATTTGTATACATATATATGTGTATATGCATGTGTATAAATTTCCCAAAATAGGGGGAAAAATCCATAGACACTGTGTTCTAGGAGCCAATAAAGATAAAACAGGGAATAAATGAAGAGAGATCCAAAGACTAGTCTTCAACTTAATACCACAGGAGATTGATATTTGAAATCTTAAAATAAAATGAGAAGCAAAAAACTTTAATAATAAAGAGGTTTCCTTCATCAACATTAAATAATATAAATGAAATTTAGCAAGTAATTTTAGTAAAGCACAATGACATTTTCAAGAACAGAAATTTTTATGTTGTTTTAAAATTAAAAATTAAATTTTAAAAGTTTAAAAAATTTAGAAAAGTTTATTTAATTTAGATTTTTTTCATCCAATGCCAAGTAACAAATTTGCATTTAAAATAAAATCTGATGGAAATTAACATACAAGAAGATCAAAGTAGACTTTAATGAATAATATGATGTTGATGTGAGGAGAAAATTCTCCATGTAGTCATGAAAACAGGGAATGATAATTATTATGTATCAGAATAATTATATATGCCTGTTCATAAATTCATTTCTTATAGAAATGAAGCTTTGTGTTTTCAACTCTTTCATTGTTCTCTTATCAATCTAGGTCCCTCCCAAAATCTTTAACTAAAGTCTACATTGAATGTAATGTACTTTAATAGATCATACAGGGATTCGACTACAGACAAAAGAAAAATTGACAAACAGACCAATGGTACAAGAATAGAAGGCACAGAGACAAAACCCCATAAATACAGTCACCTCATACTAGACAAAGGAGCCAAAAACATACAATGGAGAAAAGATAGTCTGTTCAACAAATGGTGCTGGCAAAACTGGAAATCCATATGCAGTAAAATGAAATTAAACCTCCCTCTCTCACCCTGCACAAAACATCAAAGACATAGGAATTAGAATAGAGACCCTGCACCTAATAGAAGACAAAGTAGGCCCGAATCTTCATCATGTTGGCTTAGGATCAGACTTCCTCAACAAGACTCCTAGGGCACAGGAAATCAAAGCAAGAATCAATAAATGGGATGGACTCAAACTAAAAAGCTTTTTCTCAGCAAAGGATACAATCAAGAATGTGAAGAGAGAGCCTACAGAGTGGGAGAAAATCTTCTCCACATGCACTTCAGACTTCAGATAGAGCACTTATCTCCAAAATTTATAAAGAACTTACAAAACTTTACACCAAAAATACAAAGAACCCAATCAATAAATGGGCCAAGGAACTGGACAGACACTTTACAGAATAAGACACACAGGAAATTAACAAATATATAAAAAAGTGTTCAACATCTCTAGTAATTAGAGAAATGCAAATTAAAACAACTCTAAGATTTCATCTTACTCCAATTAGAATGGCTATTATCAAGAACAAAAACAATAATAGATGTTGGTGTGGATGTGGGGAAAAAGGCACACTCTTGTAATGTAAAAACATTGCTGGTGGAGTTGCAAATTGGTGCCACTCTGGAAAGCAGTATGGAGAATCCTCAGAAAACTTGGAATGGACCCACCTTTTGACCCAGTTATCCCACTCCTCAGTTTATACCCAAAGGATCTAAAATCAGCAAACTACAGTAACACAGCCATATCAATGTTTATAGCAGCTCAGTTCACAATAGCTAGATTGTGGAACCAACCTAGATGCCCTTCAACAGATGAATGGATAAAGAAACTCTGGTATATATACACAATGGAATACTATCTAACCATAAAGAAGAATAATGTTAAGCATTTGCAAAAAAGTGGATGGAATTGAAGAATATCATGCTAAGTGAAATAAGCCAAGCCCAAAAATCAAAAAAAAACAAATGTTTTCCTTGATAAGTGGAGAATGATATATAATGGGGGTGGAAGGGTGGGGAGTGAGAGAAGAATGGGGGACCTTTCGATTATGTAGAAGGAAATGAGATGGAGGGGGGTATGCAAAATGGTGGAATGAGACAGACATCATTACCCTATGTACATGTATGATTACATGAATGGTATAAATCTACATTGTGTACAACCATAGAAACAAAATGATGTACCCCATTTGTGTACAAAGGATCAAAATGCAGTCTGTAAAAAATTAAAAGATAAATTAAAAATAATAATAAAATTAAATTAAAAAAGAAAACAAATATAATGATACCCTTTCTATGTGAAGGTTACACTTCTACCATCCACAACCAATCAAAGGATTCAATCTTTGTCCTCTACAGCCAGACAACTTGAATCCTCCACTCAGTATCTCTTTGGAAATTTAATCTCTTTTATGCCTCAGTTTGCACATCTGAAAAATGGAGATGATAAAAATAATAGCAGTTATCTCATGTGCTCTTTAAAATGTTTATGAAGTGAAATATACAATGTCCTTAGTTACTAACATATACAACAGTTCATAGTAAACATGGCATAATTATTGTCCTTATTGCTATATTTTTTGAGACCTAGGAACTTTTGTTCATAAACCTCCAGTTACCTACAGGTATCACCTTGTATTAGTCATTACAAGGACAGAATATATCAAGTCAAATAGTTATCTAAGGGTTATCTGGGGGTGGAGGGTGTGTTCCCTGCCCAGGAAGCCACTTGGTCTATGATACCATTATTAAAGTCACCCAATTTAATAACCTTAACTGAGTAATACATTGATAAATGATATATTAATGGTGAATTGCATTATTTGAAAAGGCTTTAAAACAAGACAGTGGTTGCTGCCTAGACATGTGTGACAGTCTTGACAAAGTAAGTAAAAGGACTTCATTTGGATCCTTGAAGCTCAGAATCACAGGCCTTTTCTAAATAAAAAAAAAAAAAAAAAAATCATAGATTCCCTGACTATTAGTCATGTCTAGTGGCATGTCAAGGTCTGTCAGTCATCCTCTAATAGTCAAACACAGGTTGATATGTAATGGAGTAAGTGAATCACCAATAATATAAAAGCTGACAGAATTGTGCATAAATGTTATGCTTGTTAACTGATGATCCATCCAGTGATGACATTATCTGACTCTCCCAATTAATTCGTTATAAAACCCGTTTTAGCTTTCACTTCCTCTAGGTAAACTTCTAAATAATTTCTGAAAATGTAATTAGCAATAGCATAACTTTATTTTTTACAGAAGCATAATCTAAAATATTATCTAATTTACATTGCACCATTCTTTTAGTTCCAAATGGCCAATGTTGCTAGTCAATAAATTTAACACTTAAAGATTTACTCTGTGCTAAGAACAGAGAGCATCTGCTGACATTAGAATTTTCGTTGGTGTTTCTAGGCCACTGTGGGTTAAAATACCACTGGATCTTTTTATTGTTTTGTTTATTTGTCCTAGTATATTATAAGGTAATAATTTCCTGACTTGGGGATTTCAAGGACATTGAAATATTTGCTCTCATAAATGTGGGAGACCAAATTTTTTCTCATTTTATCTTAAACTGTTAGAACCCTAGTTACTGACAGGCCCCCGTCTTTAGACCAGCACTTTGAAACTAGGGGTTGATACCAAAACACAGCCAACCCGTGCATGTGATAAATTTGAAAACATTCCAGGAATAAGGCCTTAGTCTTACTGATAACCAAGAGTGAAATGCTAAAACTTTATGTAAGCCCAGAAACCAAAAAGTCTGACTATACCTCCCAGAGCCATTGATTGCAAAAAACATTAACTAACTGGCAAATGACAAATTCTTAGTGGTTCTTGAAGCATTATACCTTCTTCCCAGCCCTTCTATCCTAGGAAACCCCAGAGACATACCGATAAAAAAAGGAAAGTAGGATTTTAGTGAGTATCTAGTAACAGAAACAGATATTCTGGGACATTCGGAATTCACATGCAGAGATATTTTTCAGAGATATTCAAGCACTGACTTCCTCTTTCTACCCAGTTCAGATTGCTAATTCTGAGTTTTGTTTATGAACCAGAAGAACCTGACATGCTTAAACAATTCCTTAAACAAAAGTACACACACAATTTATGCTCATAATGAGTTGTGAGCATAAGTAGAAAAGAGCAAGGAAGTATCAAAAAGTCAACATCTTTCCTAACCTCAGCAAGACCCTAATTGTTCAGGAATGATACAAGCATTAAAAAACCAGGACAAGAGAAAAGACTATTCCAATACTCTGTTTCTGCTCTTTCTAGCTACCCCACTTCCTATAGATTCTAGAGAGAGAGAGAGAAAGTAAATAAGTGTGAGTGAGATGTGTGTGTGTGTGTGTGTGTGTGTGCGTGTGCACGCGCACGCGTGTGTGTTTTGGTCCCTCCTTGCCATAACCCACCTGCTACATAGCATATTTAGTTATAAACTAGCTGTGTGTTTGTTGGCAAGTTCCCATGTTTTATGTCAAATCTACAAAATTCCTAAGAAATAAGTTTTTACAGTTTGGGGATTAACATACAAGTATTTAGAAAGCAGGTGGATTTTTATTTCCAGTAGAAAACTTGATTATGAGTGGTTACCTCATCTCATTAATTATAATCTGAACTCAATAAATTTTTTAATTCCATCTGTGCATAACTCCTCACTTCCACCTTAACCTGAGGACTAGGGAGGTGTAAAGCAAACCCTGGAAGAGCTGAGCTCAAGTTTCTCTGACCTGACAGAAGTCTGGACCAAATTACTGTGTGTCTAACTCCCTGATACACTATGCAATTAAAATAGAATATAGCCAGCACTATACAATAACCATATTCACAGATGATAATAAAGGTATGTCTGTAAGGCAAAGTCCCTAGTATATGCAATAATTTTAACTATTACACTCACAAAAAATAGCATGTGGTATTTTGGGTTTTAGGCAGAACTTGTAAAAAGGATAAATGTTTCTTTTATTTAAATCTGAGGCAGTTGAATTAAGTACTTTTGATTCAGTGATTCCTTTAAGAAACATTTGTTTTAAATAACACTGTCCAAATTTTTAAATAGAAATTGAAAAGATGTGATATGAGGTAATCACAGAAAGAAAAGACTCTATCCAGAACAAAATCATCTGTAAAAGAAATGCTGAGTCCAGATGAAAGGCGATGATTAAAAGGAAGGAAACAGAGTTAGGTTTCATAGTTGAGCTGTGCAACTGATATGGATGCAGCCCTTTTTAAGTTATTTCATTTAACCCTCAAAAGTGCTATGATTTGGTATTATTGTCCATACTTTCAAAGAAGGGAAGAAGTGGATTCAAAGAGCTAGAGTTTCTCGTGGAAGAACACACAGTAAGTCAGACTGAGGTCTTGACCATAGATGGCTCCACATTTTCTACAGCATGTACTTGACTGGGTCTGGTGTACCAGGAAATGTGAGGCCCACTCATGAGATCACCTCCTTTATCCTCTCCATCTTTCCAAACTTCTTTCATGGTGCACCTCAAGAACTTTATCTTTTTTATTTTCTCCATCATACCTCTTCATTCATTCTTTTTTAGGGTAATTTTTATTATGATTATGATTATTTTATTTTTACAGACTGCATTTTAATTCATTGTACACAAATGGGGTACATCTTTTCATTTCTATGGTTATACATGATGTAGATTCATATCATTCCTGTATTCATACATGTACATAGGGTAATGATGCCTGCTTATTCCACCATTTTTCATACCCCCCCCCATTTCCCTCTATGTAATCTAAAGTTCCTGCATTCTTCTCTCATCCCTCACCCCACTTATCAGGGAAAACATTCGGCCTTTGGTTTTCTGGGATTGGCTTATTTTACTTTGCATGATATTCTCCAATACAAAGAACTCAATCAATAAATGGGCCAAGGAACTGGACAGACACTTTACAAAGGAAGATATACAGGCAATTAATAAATATATGAAAAAGTGTTCAACATCTCTAGCAATTAGAGAAATGCAAATTAAAACAACTCTAAGATTTCATCTTACTCCAATTAGAATGGCTATTATCAAGAACAAAAACAATAATAGATGTTGGCAAGGATGTGTGGAAAAAAGGCACACTTTTACATTGCTGGAGTTGCAAATTGGCATAGCCACTCTGGAAAGCAGTGTGGAGAATCCTCAGAAAATTTGGAATGGACCCACCCCACCATTTGACCCAGCTATCCCAGTCCTTAGTTTATACCCAAAGGATTTAAAATTAGCATACTACAGTAATGCAGCCACATCAATGTTTATAGCAGCTAAATTCATTGTGGAATCAACCTAGATGCCCTTCAATAGATGAATGGATAAAGAACTGTGGTATGTATACACAATAGAATACTATTCAGTCATAAAGAATAATATTATGGTGTTTGCAGAACTTTATCTTTGATGATCATTTTCTTAGTGCTCCCAGGTTCCACTTTTCTCTTCTCCCTGTTAAATTCTGTGGCATTCATTTACTCCACCACTAAATAACATATCTCCCATCATAGGACACCTGGCATGCTAGTCAACATGTATAGCAAAATTTATTCTTGATTAAGTGATATACTTGAGGGCAGAGACTGTATCTTAAAGACATTTGGGTTCCTCCTTGTAGAGGGGTGGCAGAATAAATTCATTCTCCCCTACCAACTTGATTGTTGCTTAGTATGCATTGAAAAACTGGAAAAGCCTGTTTCCTGTGTAAGTTTAATAAAAAAAAAAAGCAGTTCTTTGAAAGATTAGTGATGGTATCATGGGTGTGCATGGAAGATGAGAACAGATGGTAGATGGCAAAAAATGATAGCACTCATATGAATTTACTAAATCATGCTTAAGATAGTATTTTGTGTACTTTAAATTTGTTTTCAATGAGAGAAAGATAAACACGATAATTTGTCTAAAATTTACATTAATTTTTAGATCATTAATTTAAATGATTTATTTTCATTCAAGTGAAACATGCAGACAAAATGAAACTTCTTTATTTTATTCTAATTAACTCCTAACCTCAGATAAGCCATGTGTTTGGGCCTCAGTAAATGAGGATCAAAAAATTCATTATCCCATCCAGATTAAAGATTAACCCAGTGTGAATATGGTTCAGTTTCTTTGGAGCAAAATTCTCATGGTCTCATATTTTATGCCTCTAATTTCTTTAAGGATTTTTTTTTTTTTTGGTTTTTTTTTGGGGGGGTCCTGGGGATTGAACTCAGGGGCACTGGACCACTGAGCCACATCCCCAGCCCTATTTTGTATTTTATTTAGAGACAAGGTCTCACTGAGTTGCTTAGCATCTTGCCATTGTTGAGGTTGGCTTTGAACTCGAGATCCTCCTGTCTCAGCCTTCTGAGCCTCTTCTCTAAGAAATTTTCATGCGCAGGGGACAGAGTGTACAGTACAGATGCCCTAGTGGGCATCACTGTCCTCATGTCATTGGTGGAAATGATTCCTCATGAATTTTCAGATATGTGCCCTCTGTGGTCCTCCATTCTAAAGACAATGGATTTTGTTGACCATGGGCTCTCCTCCTTTTCTGCAGGTTAGATAGAGCTGATAATAAATGACTCAACCTTCGGTTCTAGAATCCCTCACAGGAAGCATCAGCCATATCACGTTTCTCTCAGCCTGCTTTCAGCTCTTGCTGAGCCTAAGACCTTTGTTCCACCCAAACCCTGATTGATCTGTCCACCCTAGCATGTGCTATTGGAATTGCCTTGTCTTTGCAATACATTCTCTCTACTCAAGGAATGTAAACTTCAATGTATCCATCTGATCCCTGGTATACCATCCACTTTAATGTGGGTAATCTCCTCCCAGAGACCCAAATAAATACTAAGTCAAGAGCCCCAACTTTAGTGAGCCCCCTAAATTCATGAAACCTCTGATTTAAACCTGACCAAGGCCCCAAAACAAAACTAGCATACATGCATCTAAATACTTTAGTAACTTCTTTTCTCTCCAACCTTCTTCATGCAAATTCCTGGACTAGACTAGGTAGGAAGTGGGCTTTCTTTTATTCCTTATGTTATACCTTCTGCTATTAGAGAATGTCTACCATAGAAGAAGGGTGTCTTTTTCCATTGTCAAAGAAAACTATGAAAATAGTTCTTCAAACTAAGGGAAGAAATAAAGAAATTTGGACAACCCCCTTTCAAAGCTATAAGAAGATGTGTAAGGCTAACATAGTATAATTTTCTTTTCATGTCAGAGCAGAATATTAACTAAGTCTTTCTCTTTGTATTCTGCATTATGTGTCCTAATATCCCAGGCAATGTCTACCTTTGGGAAACCAGGGCAAAGGTCTTATATGCAAAAAGGCAAAAGAGAAAAGCACATTAATAATTTTCAAACTATATTCCCACTATACCTCAATGTCAGGAACACACAAAATGACTGCTCGATATGCTTTGTTGATTAGAGGTCAAAGTCAACAGTCTGACTCCCTAAATTAAATAACTAGCTTGCTTCAGTAATGGCATTTACAGGTTAAACTCTAACTTTGAGCAATTATTCTATTACTGATTTATTTTTTATATTCATGAAAGTAATGGACAAAATAAGTATTGGTGAGTACAAGTTCACATCATGATTCAAAAATCATACTTGTGAAATATATGTCCTGATATATTTCCTGATGTTTATCATCAATATCACCTTTATAGCATTTGATTGGGTCAGTTTAAACTTTGGTATTCTGATCCCATAAAATAAAATTGTGCTCTTCCTATAAGGTATATTGGCCATGGTTTTCTCCATTCCTAAGTTAGGCCTACTGTTAAAATTATTAAAAGCATGCTGCATATATTCAAATAACTTAGGAATTATTTTGTTTTTATTCATGTACTGTTACTGAGGTTGGAGAAAACAGTGGTTAAATACATGTATTATACTTTTAAAATTGTTTAAAAATATGAGCCAGAAACACTTTCATCATTTGTAAACAATATGTGAACCTTTAAGTAAATAGTCTGCTTTGAAGATTCCTGCCATGTTTTTAAATCTTATCTTTGGACAAACTTGTTGGTGACTATCCAATTGATAAATGAAAGCATACTTATGGCTTCTTTCAAATAAGATGACATGTTACATAGTCAAATAAAAAAGAATAACAGCACTTCATTCATTCACGGAGTGTTTCATTCACTCCACTCAAAGGGTACAGGATCAGATACTGTGCTTAACTCAATTGATGCTGAACAACAAGAAGTAGGGCACAGGAGTTCCACCTCTGACCAGGAGAGCGGAAAGGGAAAGGGTTTACCCTCTCACAGTAAATAATTTGAAAATTGGACCAATCACATTTTAAAACTATGATCAGACATTAGTCACAGGAAGCATAGATGCTAGTCCCTGAAAACAGAAATAAATAAGATGATCCCTACAGTCTCCCTAAAGTCCTATTGGAGGCATTATCCAAGCCCTGGTGCAGGAAGGAGGATCCAAAGCAGAGCACAGATGTCTCACTGAGTTAGAAAACAGACCTGAGTGCCACAGGCTGGGTAGCTGAAAGTTGAAGGGTGAAGTTCCAGAGAAGAAGGTACTCCAAAAGAAAGAGCTGCAGAAATACTCAAGAGCCACCTTCACTCTTGCTGAATACAAAGTCATGGTATGAAGGGTAGAGCAGACAACTTGGGAGCTAAAATTTGAGCAGGAGTTCACATACAGCAAAGGGACATCTGAGTTTTGACTAGTCGAATAGTAGACTCCTCATTGGACATTCAGTAGAGACTTCAGAAGGATTTTGCCTTAATAATAGGTTAGACTAGACATTGATTATAGGCTACTCTGAACTCAAAAGTCAGAGTTAATACAGCAACAAACCTAAAAGATATAAGAATGTATAACCTCAGATTATTATATATCATAAACAGATGAAAATATATTTTAAAATATATGCAAAAATGTAATAATAAAAAGGATAGAATCGTGACTAAATGGGATTAATCCTAGAAGTTTAAGATTACCATTGTAAAATAATTGATATTATTAGCAGAAAATAAATGTGTGTGTATCAACTTAACTAAAAAACAGGCAAACATGAATGACAAATAAGCATCTGAAAATATGCTCAATATTATTGCCATTAAATAAATAAATCAAAAACCTTATAATTTATCACTATACATTAGCATAATAAAAATTAAAAATATTGATAATTGCAAATATTGTGAAGAATATGGAAGAGGAAATCTCACACATTGTTGGAAATGTAAAGTGGCATAGCTCCTTTAGAAAATGATTTGGCAGTTTCTTACAAAAAAATTAAACAAATGCTTATCAGATAATGTAGCATCACTAGATTTCACCCAAGAAAAATGAAACCATGTGGAACACACAGAATTATGTATGCATGCTTATAGCAGCTTTATTTGTACTAGTAAATTTGAAATAACACAAATTCCACAAATGGGTAAAGCACTAAACAAATTTCAGCATTTCCATAATGTACCACCCAACAAGAAATTGTGCTAAACTATTATTTTCCACAATATGGATGAATTGCAAAACCAGTGTGCTGAGTGAAAAAGATAAACACAAAAGAGTGTGCATCCTATGCTTCCATTAAAAGAAAATTCTGGAAAAGGCAAATTTAGTCTGTAATGATTGAAAGTCATTACCTAAAGTTGAAGATAGGAATATGATTGAAAAGGAATGAAACAGAATGCTTTAGTATGATATACATATTTGTAGGTTGATTTTGAAATAATTCCGTTTTCAACTCACCAAACTATGAATCTAAAATGAAAAGATTTTATTGTGCATGTAATTATACCTTGAAAAAGTTAATGAAAAATGTGGGGGAGGAAGGGAATAATTCACCAATTTTATTTCCTTTGTATTTTTCAACTTATATTCTGCATGCAAATCATGAGATATTTGCTCAATATTCATTATGATACCCTGATAGTTCATAATTAACAGAAATCTATACATGGCATTATTATTCAAAAAGGTAGTTCCTTTAAACTTTTGCTCTATAAACTATAGGTGACATCTTCTAACAGGATCTATAACTTCTGCATAACTGGAGAACTGCTTTAAAATGAACACATAGGTATTGTGAATTGAGAGACACAGATCAGAAAAGAACTCAGATACAGCTGTGTGTTCTAATGCATAACCAAGAGGAGTTACTTAGGATACAAAAAAGATGGCAATTTGCCTGTTAGTAAAACTTAGAAAAAAGGAGGTAGGATAAAAACAACAAAGTCTAACTCACTACTCTTGAACCAAACTTGTAACTTTGTCTTGGCCAAGAGACTTGTGGAATTCTTATTGACCGTGGTTCACTAGAACCAAAAAAGACAATTAGAAGTGTCAGGTTATAGCACAACAATAACAATCATCAGGAAGGAGCTAACAAGTCATGTTTCTTGTGTGACAATTGTAAGAGATCTGACAAACAGTGCTTTCTTCTTCTGGGGAAAAAAATGTAAGTGCTTTAAAGAAAAAAAAGTAGATAATTTCCTTTGAACGTATCTGAACTTATTTAATTAACATAGTTTTTCAAAGTAGAAAAAAATGCCAAAATTACTTTTTTTAATTTTTAGGCAGAAAAAAATCAATATTTGCAAATATGTGAAATGACCTTAAATGATATTTTTAAAATGCAATTTGGGAGGGGTGGGGGGAAGGGAAAAAATAACAATGAATCAAACAACATTACCCTATGTAAATTTATGATTACACAAATGTTATGCCTTTACACCATGTACAAACAGAGAAAAAACATGTATCCCATTTGTTTACAATAAAAAAAAAATCCACAAAAAATGCAAAGTTTGTGATCAAATTTTAAATTAAGACAAAACTGTAAATATACACAAAAGTCTGGCAAGTAATATACTAAACTCCCATATGTTCGTTACTCAGATTAAAGAGTTACATTCCATGAAAAAATAAATAAATAAATAAATAAATAAATAAAATGCAATTTGCAAAAAAAAAAACACCCCATCCTTCTCTTTGGCAGTTTAAATATGAAACATGGATTACAAGCATGGGTAACTGAAGTGACTGAGAAAAATTACAGGAAGGTATCAATTAATTCTCTACATCTGGAAATTTCTTTCCACATAAATTCTTGAAAAGCACCTTCAACCTTCCCATTACCTGCAAGGTAAATTCAAAATTCCTTGGTAGGACAAAATATGAACAATTATACCCTCACCCCATTCTACTTACCAGCCGTATTTTTCATCACTCTTTCTGCCCTAAAATCTGAACCAAACCTCATTTCACAGTCAGTGTTCTTTGCACCTCTGCCGTTTGTACATATTCTTCCCTCATTTCTTTGTTCATAACAGATACCATCCCATAAGGCCCAAATGTCTCTTCAATAACACTTCTGCTTAGTCATTTTTTTTTTCTCTCAGTACCAAGTGTATAGCTCTTTTATATATGTATCGCAAGATACTGTTAATTTTATATGCCAGCCTCCCTAACTGCACTAAAAAGAAACTTTCTTCATGGGCCAGAGCACTATTCTATTAATTCCTCTGGGTTTTCTAATTTTCACTTTGCCAGGTCAGCACATTTACATTCAAACCTTTTTCAAACAGAATAGAATCCCCTGGTCCCCTCATTTGATTTTCTTTAACAAATATCTATTTAACACTAACTATAGGCAACACTCTGTATGATTAACAGATATCAATCCATCTATTTCTCATACCAAAATGCAGTAAGACAGGAACTATTATTAGTTCTTTTATTGATGAATTGAAGCTGTTATTTTCCTGAAGACTGGTACCTATCAAGTGACTGAACCAGGCTTTGACACTAAGCAATTTGGCTCTGTGGCCTATAGTCCTAACCTCTTTTCAACCCTGTGTTTCCCATACTTCCCAGAGTTCTAGTAGTGGGGCTAAGCTATATCTTAAGGACTTTCCACAGTTTCCATGACTGAGGAGGATTAACTTACCATCAAGGACTATATGTCCTAGAGTTGGTGAGGAAATCAACATTGATGTTATACAAGAGTGCTAAATCCTCCTTGAATAATTTTTAATTGAGATCAATAATTAGCCCAACTAATTTTTGGCATTTAAGAGTCATATGTAAGATTACAATGATAATTGCAATCATATAAATTTGACCTAAAGACAATTGATTCTCTAAGTGCTATTTTTAAGAATGTAAATGTATCTTTTCTCAGTAATCTCTCATTTTTTGATTCACAGGTGTGTGAGCTATCATTTACCTCTACTTCTGATTTCAGATGACCTTCTTCCTTCTGATTATTACAACATAAATTATTTAAAAACAACTCAATGCCTTACATGTATTATTTAACTTCAAAGACCTGCTAAAAGATCACATTTCTTTTAAACACTGCCTGTCCTCAAAATAAATGTTGGGCGTTGGTTGCAGCCTTATGAAGTCCAGAAATGTTTGAAGAATTTTTAATGAATTTAGTATAATAAAATAAGGATAGTGAATGGATGAAAGGAGTGTTGGACTGGGTTTCACAAAAATAAGCAGCAGTTTTTGTCTGAGTCTGTGGAAACTACTGTCCACATCTGTGGGATGATTTGTGAAGAAGCATACCTTACAATATGTCTCTAAACTGCATATTCTGACATTTATAAAGACAGGTAGACTCGACGTAGGCAAAAGCAGTGTTGGGCACTCCTAGACTTCAAATTCCAAAAGAAATTTCAGTGAGTCAATGCATTTCTCAGGACTGAAATGGGGAGGTTAATAGTTAGTTTTCAGGAAGGGCCATCAAGAAAAGAAGGGCCTTTAGGAGAATATCTATTCCAGACTCCTGGATTTTTGACTCACAAAAATGGGTGGAAATATCTGTTCATACATGTATGTTGTCCTATTTATTGAAAAGACATAAAAATTATTTCCAAGGTAATTATCTACAATAATATCATTTGTTGCTCAGTGTTAGCATGCTTGCCTAGAATACACAAGGCCCTGGGTTCTATACCTAGCATTGCCAAAATAAAAATAAAAAATAAAATACAATCTCATTTGTCTATTATTATGAACTACAAAAAATGCATGTAAGGACAAATACACTTGGCAAATGTTACATGTATGTGTATGTGGTATTAAAGAAATATTTTGAACAAATATAAATGGACGATTCTATGCACTTTGGGAAATAATGGTGCTATTCTCAAATGGATAAAGGGCTATTACTGGGAGAAGAATTAGACCTATTCTGTATATCTCCAAAATGCCAAACTAGGATAAAAAGGGGAAATTAAAGAGAAACAAATCTTATCCCATGAAGAAAAAAGATTGAGCATAATTCCCTTCCCTATAATTTTTATCTGAGAACTTTCCATTATCTCCACTATAGTTTTCCTTATTTATGAAACATTTATTAACCACCTTGTTATTTCCCAATGCTTGAACCCTAGAAACTACTTTAGCAATATAAACAAGAAGAATACTTTTTAGTTTATGTAGCTAATGCAAATGTTTTCTAAATACGTAAGAAGTGTTTCTGATTAAAACAGAGGTCTGATTAATTTTCAGGTGACCTTTACAAATGGGTGTTACATTGAATTATTTAACAAATATTTATCTTCCCTTTTCAGGAAGAATAAGAGTATATTCAACATAAGAACTTCTCCAATTTTCTTTTGATGAAATTGTGATTCTTTCCAAGCTAGTATGTGAAAAAGAATATGAAAAATATATACAGACAGTTTGTGGATCTCGGTTTGGTCTCCTAGGCTCTTGGGATTTGATACAATTAATTTGAGTGGGCCACTGACCTGAAAGAGATGTAGCAGCCTTCAAACATAACTATCTCCCTCCTATGCCTTCCCATGCAAGACGAGCCATTCAATATTTGTTTGCTTGCACTTCATATAGACTACCAAAAGCATTCACCATTTGAAAGAGCTATATTTTGGGTTGCCAGTCCTGTGGCATATTTGCTTCTAAGAACTAAGTCAGAGAGTCTATTCCAGTTTGATACAATTCACTGATGCTCTTTTCAGGCTGGTGTTAGCCTTGGATAAATAGGCAGACAGGGCAAATGTAGCAGCAGTTAAGCCAGTAACTGCTGTATTTATTTGAACATAAACCATTTTTGCCCCTCAGTACATGCTTTAACACCTCACAGAACTAATGCTTCACAGAGACATACAAACACTAGTTTACTCATTACATGCATACGTACACAGGTATGCATATGCATGCACACACAGGCAGATACACACATCTCTAAACAGTACTAATGAACTGCCCTATACTTGGGAGTCTAATGACATTTTAGAGACACACAAATCCTTCTAATAACAAATGCTAAATCATAAAGACAAGTTAGAAAGTTAAAATAAACGTGTGTCAAACCTGAATAATAAATATTTGGCATAATGCTTAAAATATTTATACTCCTTGAGCCAGTAAGTCAGAAATCTGCCTTAAGAAAAAAAAAATACTAACACTCAGGCAAATATTTATGCTCCCCCTCAACTTTTCATTGCAATGTTATTTACAATAGCAAAAAAAAGTAGATGTAACATAAATACCAACAATAGGGGAACTGAATAAATTATGATATATTCATTTATTTAGATAGTTACTCAGTGATTACAAATTATGTTTCCTAAGAGCATACAATGTGGAAAGATGTTGATAAAGTAGTGTTCAGTGAAAAAGAATTGAGTTGCACAGACAGTATAATCTCAATGTATAAGACATGCATGTAGGAACAGACTGAGCAGAAATATAACAAAATGTTAAAGCAGCTATTTCCAAAAAGAGTGAGAAAGTGGATGAATGCAATTTTCTCCCTGATTCATTCAGGTATTGATGAGATTTTCCACAACTGGCACATATTACTTTGATTGGCAGGAAACAAAAATAAATTTCTCTACTTTATGAAGCTGTCAGTAACAATTTCCTGGAGAAGCCACTCTCTATCCAGTCTTTTTATCTCATAGCATGTTGCTTCTAATCACATTTCCCCAAAATATAATTGCTAATTGTGGAATGAGAGGAAGGAAAGTTAAACAGAGGGATGTGACCTAGCTAGACAAATTCCTTTTAAAGGCAGTTTTGACTGACATGAAAATTCAGGGTCACTTGATCATTCAGGAGGGGAAACTTCCTCTCCAGAGCGGTGACAGGCCATCCTAGGATCTGTCTTTTCCTCCTCCCTTTAAGACAACAATCAAGTTCCAGATCAACCTGTTAAAACTGAACCTAAAGCAAACCATTATTAGTTTGTCTTGGCTGCTCTGGGAATATGAGGCTCTCTGGGAATTAAGAGTAATGTGTTGCTAGGCACTGCTGGCCTTCGATGTGTGACTTCATTAACTGCAAGTTACACAGAGCTAGAAATCAAGCTCTGGAAAGGAGAAAGAAGCTTCCAAATTATCATCACTTTCCAGTCAGCCTGTGTGCAACAATTGGGATGAATGCACAATCATAAATATTAAAGCAATTAGGAAATATGTTGGGCTCTCTCTCAACTGCCACTATTTCTTCTGCCCTACATTCTTGTGAGCTATACATGATACAGATGTGTGTTTGTGTGTGTGTGTTTGAAATGAGAGTTAAGAATAATTTATGTAAAAATCTCATCTTCTTTGGCTTTACTAGTTCAAAAAAGAAGTTCATTTTGGAAACATTCGAGGATCTAACATGTGGACATCACTGCAAACAAGGGGAACCAAGAGACAGAAAAGAGACATATTAGCCATGCTTTCCATGCACAGTGGGGGAGATAACCAAGCTCCTCTTTTGGTCAGAGGATCAGCACAAAACCTCAATGCCTGTGTCTCTTCAGCATCCCCTGCTGCCACGCCTTCCCACGTTATTTTTCAGCAGATAACTGGTCTCACTGGAAGTGAGTTAACAAGCAGAAAGGAATTATTCTAGAACTTATGCATAAAAGCTTTGAAAAAAATGTCACAGAGAAAACAGATGAAAAATTTAGACAGATCATTCAATATGATTAAAAAAGTAATTCAAACAGTATGCTATGTCTATGTCTTTTAAGATGAACAAAAGAGCTGCCGGAGCTCAAAAAGAAACAGAAAGGCAACAATGAGGGACAAAAAGAAAAAACAAAAAAACAACTAAGTATAGAGATAACATACAAAATAAAATAGCAATTACTAAGAGGATGATAGATATGAAAGAGATAAAGTGTTCTGATAGATAACTGGTGTTCACAATGTGGAAAATAAAAGAAGTGTAATGGAGTGGGTGGTCAAACTACAGAGGAAAAGATTACCAAACTCAAAAATTGAACCTGGAGTCAAAAATGGCTCACTATGTACCAAGAAATAAAAGTGGACCATTACCTGAATTAGAAAGAGTCCCTAGGAAATAGGATACAAAAATCTGATGCAAAACAAGTAACTCAAAGATATCTTTAGGAAAAGTAACAAAATATAAAGGTTTAAAAATAATCATGAGGGATTCAGGCAGAAATGTCAAGGTGCACATATGCCCAAGCAGGAAAGTAGGACAACATGTGAACCTGCCATCTGATTTCTTCACCTTTCTGGTACTGTCTAAAGTGGGGAAGTGTTATTAAATACAGACGAACAAAGAAATAAATGGGTGCTCTAAACTTTATGGAGTTTTATAGCTTCAGGAAGATATTTAAAAACTAAATCTCTCTTGTGGTAGACATTTATCTGATGTCTTGCTTCAGATAATTCAGCAATTTCTTCTGTTTCATAGACACTTACTTCTGTTAAATGTACCTAATATTAAATTTAATGCTAAAAAGTGAGTGTATATAATCCATTTATTTTTCTAAACATACTTTTTTTGTACTGGGAACTGAACCCATGGGTGCTTAAGCACTGAATCTCATCCCCAGCCCTTTATGTTTTTTATTTTGTGATAGAGTCTTGCTAAATGGCTGAAGCTGGCCTTGAACCTTGAATCTTCCTGCTTCAGCTTCCCAAATCCCTGGGATGATAGGCATGTACCACCATGCCTGCTGTAAAAGCACTTTTTATAAAATCTATCTATGCATATATATAGAAAGATGTTTGAAATGATATCAAATTTAGTTATTTCTTGGCTGTGAATTTTAAATACTTTTTTCTTTATACTTTGGTCCTCTTCTACATTGTTTGCATTTAAATTTTATATGGAAAGTTTTGTGAAAAGAGTAACTACTTATTAACAAACCAATTAAGGTTCACATCTCTTAATCCCTGGCTCTCTATTTTAATCACTAAAATGGCATTTGAAATGCTTTCTCTGGGAAAAAAATAAATATTTGCCTGTATTTAATGTTTTCAGTATGAGGACCCCATCAATGTCTGCTGACAGGTGTCGTAGTAATAGGCAATAATTAAACTGAGGATTCTATATAAAGAATGTCATGTCAGATGACAAGACAACTCAAGTGTCAACACTCTATGATTGTCAACATAAGAATTAAAAATATTTGTTATGATGATGTGTTTTATTATGATCCTTTTCAGTTACTCCTTTATACAGTACTCTGAGGTACATGGATAATTTTCTTTCTTTAACTATTTTTTATTCAGAGAATTGAAACAGCCCTAGAAATAGTCATACTTTGACATAAATCTGTACATGTAGGAAGACCTAGAGAACAAGTTAAAACAAGAAAAGTGCTTGAGTTATGATTACCATGATCCTACATTTATCTTGTGGATGCCCAAATAGGGTACTTTTCTTAATCTTTCCACAGTCATCTGAGTTGAGACACTCATGAATCTAGCTAAGATACAGTGGGGACAGAATCTTCTGAATAACCCACTTGCTTCAGTCAGTCTGTTCTCTCCACTAACCCCCATCCCCAGGGATCTTCCTCTACAGTATATAATTCCAGAATAATCTTTCTCAATACCCAATCTATTTCTCTTATGTTCTCAAAATTCTTTAAAAATATCCTTTCCTTTAAAATTTAAGTCTTATTATTTTACAGGGGGTTCCCTATGATCTGACCCTGCTTTTCTTTCTAAATTGATTTGAGAGAGGGATAATATTTTCCCACTCCAAGTTGCCATAAGGAAAGGTCATTCCTCAGCATAGGCTGGCCTCTCACCAACCTTTACTCCAAGCAAGCAGATTAGGGAAGACTGAACTATAATACCCCTGGCAAGCACTGCCCATCTTTCTCAAGGGAATGGGCTGCTCATGAGGAACAGGGTTTCAGACCCTCCTATGTCTCTGTCTACCCTGGGCTTTTCCTCCTTTCACTGAGCCAGGATATCTAATCCATTCTTGAACTTCAGGATTATCAAGTTTATTTGGCCCCCAATCCTAAAACCACATATTCAATCTGACCTCTATCAGTGAATAGAAATATTCTGCTCCTCTTTACTACTTTAATTATCACCTACTGTTTTAGAACATAAGTGAAGGATGCTATTCATCGTAGACCTACTCAAAAACTTCAGTAAAAAGTCACAATTTATTTAAAAACAAAATAAATTAAAAGCTCACATGTCATTTAGTCATGACAGTCCATCCCCTCTTGACAAGCTCTTCCCTCAGCCCTTGCCTCTAAGATGTTCCTCAACTCCTGTTACCCGCTCATGTCCTCAACCTCCAGGTTATTTTCTCTGAACTATGGGGGAAGGGAAGATACCACATTTTAATTTGCAAAATAATGAGATGAAAATTCCAGGGCAAATCAAGAAACAGAACTGATAAAATATTACACATATGCTGAATTTCTACAAAATGTAAATTCAAAAATATAGTTACCAAACAGGCTCTTTTGAACTTTTTGCCCAAATTTGGGGAATGTCAGTCATTAAAGTGGTTCTGGGCCCTAAAGCTGATATTTCCAGCTTTGAGATTGAGGATTGGGTGACAGAAAGTGTATTTCCTGACTACAATTTAGCTACATTGGGGCATGTTTAATCTAGTTCATTCTTGGCAACAAGAGCATGTCCAATTTTCTGTTATTTTTCCAGTATATGATTTTAGGTCCTTAGTGAAAATTAATTATATTCTCCATCATGGTAAAAATCCATGAGAACTTGAACTCTGGTGAAATAACACTATGTTTCCTTTTAATTGTTTTTGCAGACAAAGGATCTAATCTCTTCATAAACAAATTAGAGGAATATACTTATCAAAAGAGAAATCTTCAAGGGTTCCTTAGAAAAAGGACCTTTGTAAAAGGTTTTACTTATTTATCATTCCTCAATGTATATTTGCAAACCTATCAGAGGATAGGTAAGTGTGTATTGGTCTACCTTGCTTAAGAATAATTGTCCTGTCTTGTTATTTCCCTTTGTTCCCAGAAAAGAAAATGCCATTACATCATTACATGATCAATGAATAAAGTTTTAGACCAAAGTAGTTCTCCAAATTTCATATATACCATATTTGCTTTCTTTTTGGATTCCTAGTTTCCTGTTCTATTTCTAATATAGGAATATAGACCCCAAAAATGAATTTTGCTGCTATCTCTGGGGAAAAAAAATTTCCACTCATTGTATTTATTGCTATAGTTTGGATACCCTTAACCTCCACATTTGCATTTGGTGGGAGCTTGGTTCCCAATGCAGTGGTGGGAGAGAGTGTGGAAACTTTAAGAGGTGAGGCCTGGTGGGAAGCCCTTAGGTCCCTGGGGATACTGTCCTCAGAAACGTATACTGGTCTCCTGTGAGTTCTCATAAAATCAATTTGTTATAAAAATCTGAACCTGAAATAGAAGCCACTCTCTGGTTTGATGTTTTGAGACGTGATTCTTCTTCCTGCACTACCTCTAGTTCTGAGCTGTCATTTACCATGAGACCCTCATAAGAGCCCATGCCAGAGTATTTCGACTGTCAGCCTTCAAAACTGAACCAGAGAGATCTCTTTTCTTTATATTGTTAGCTTATTTCAGGTATTTTGTTATGACGTGATAAAACATAATCATTACTATAAAAACAAATACATTTATAGATTAATAAATAAGCTTATGTTAGAATACAGAATTACATATTTTCTACAACTCTTGCATTTTGAAGCAATATTGAGTATTAAGATAAATTACATATATGCAAAGAAAAATTAAGAGGAAAGCCACATGTGTATATCTTTAAAGAAAGCATTGAAAGTTATCATAATAATAGTTTAAGAGATTTTCAGATATGTATTAGATTTTTTAAAATTTTATTTCTTACTAAAATAAAAACCCCAAATAAAAGACTTATATTGAATGACTTGGCAAAAGTGTATTATAAACTTGAAATTTAGCATTCTTATTTCATTAATTCTGTTGAATACATTTAGAGAGGAAATTGATAGGTGTAGCAGTCAGCCAAATAGCTTCTAATTTGTAATAAATGAGACAAGCCTCTTCCAAGGAAATATAGTTTCAAAATTGAATCAATATCCCGTTTTAGTTAATTTTTTTCCATTAAAAATGAAATTAGTAGCAATTGTCAGCCAGCATGCCAATATTTCAACTTAATCTGAAAGTACCACTTTCTGAAAGCAGAATGCCTGGCAGGAACGTCACAAAGGACTGGGAACTTTCTATTAAGTTAGCCTTCAAGTCAGGGATTGAAGGGATCATTTATTTCTCCCAGAAGAAATAATACCCCTCCTAGTGAGAATACAATTTATTAATTAGCATCTACTAAAAGTAATCAGATACATCATTCTTGACTTTAGTCAAATTACTGGGAAGTTAAATATAAAATTTAAACTTATTATTTAAACAGACACACACACTGTGCTTTGGCATAAATGTATTTCTAAGCCAAGCAGAAATAATAGTTCTGAACACGACCAAACCCATTACCTAAGCCATCTCAGCAGATGGCCAGTCTGCAGTGGCAAGGGCAGGCAAAGGCAGATCTATTAGTCTTTCAACATGACTGGACAGACATCAAGTATATTGCATCCTGAGCTAAGCAAATCCATGGCATTTGCATCAGTGCTATTCTCAACGAATGTGTATACTATTTGATGATAGTTGTGTAAATTTTAAACTTACGTGGTATGAACCAAAATTTGCATAAAACAATGTATGATAAAGTGCAGAAAGAAACACATCTGTGTAATGAATTTCTGAGACTGGCCTGAAAAGCTTGAGATTTCTTTTCATTCCCATTATTGACCTAAATAAATTCCCTGGGTTTCAGACTTATTTTCTGCCAATACGTTGCTAAATATCAGGGAGATTAGGAAGATGATATTTTTCCAATGTTGGGCATGATAGATAGGGTTCTATAAAAATCCCAATTAGAAGCATTACAATTCATAATATACCATTTATACAAGAGAAATAACAGTCACTGAAATTAAAAACAGCCTGTCTTAATTTGACAACCAAGAAGTTTTCAAAGAAATGTCCAATAAATCCTTGAACATTTCTGGGTATATTGTAGCAAATGCTCTATTATTTTCTCATTAGATTCCAAGATATTGGAATCAATATATCTTGGATACCAAGATGGTATCCAAGAAGAGTTTATTCCAATTTAAAATAATTCCCATGGATTTATTCCACAGGATTCTAGCAGAAATTAATGCCCAAGGAAACAGAAACAATAATAAAAAATTATGTGTCTGATAATCCATCATGAAATGAGAAATTTTTTAAATTACTTATTCTTTTTTTAATTTTTTACAAACTGTATTTTGATTCATTGTACACAAATGGGGTACATCATTTCGTTTCTATGGTTGTACACAATGTAGATTCATACCATTCATGTAATCATAAATTTACATAGGGTAGTGATGTCTGTGACATGAGAAATTTATGAGCTGGAAGGAATCCTAAAGATGATAGAGTATATTGATGTACATTCTGGAATCTACTGGCCTTATTTGGCCCCTCTGACTCTTTGGTGTGACTCACAATCTACTATCAAGAATAAGGTCTATAAAGGCTTAAATTCTGCTTACTGTTTTCCAACTCTCAGAAATCACTTGTTGAAGATGTGAGTCTCCATAGTAGAAAGGAATGAACTGATGAAAATTGCTAGGCCAGGAGTTTGAACAAAGACTGATTCAGTGTGGGATACAGGAGGAAACGTCCAGCAGGTGGCAGTGTGTGAGAGGCAGGTTGTTTTCTAAATAAAATGTAAAGGACTTCAATAGCCACTATCAGGAGGAGAAAAGTAGCTGATGAAATTCATCCTTTCCAAAACAAAAAGACTGGGAAGTAGATTTTACATTAAAACCATTGCGGTCCTTTCCTCCATTTGCAATGAAAAAGTCACATTTTAAATACTAAAGTATGTGACATACCACATTTTCAATTAAGTGGTTTAGAGGGTGAATAGGGAAGAAAAATATAAGAATTTCAAAAACGAACATAGCCAGTTTCAACATTCCTTCCTGATGGCACTTTATTGTATATTCAGAAATTCCTATTTACAGAAATAACAAAATAAATCTTATATATACTTTCAAACATTGCCATTCTGGATAAACTATATGCATAATTGATAATTTTTATTTGTTTTGAAGGAGATTTTTTTCCCGAATTGACAATGATAGAATATTGCAAGCTCACAACAGATCAAATTCAATCAACTCTTTATAAAGACAAAAAAAAAAAAAAAAAAGACAGGTAACTGGAGGATTTAAATATTTTCTCAGAACCACAAAATGAAGTAATACAACTAAAACTAGAATGCAGATCTACAGAGTGTGAATCTAAACTTCTTAACTATTGAAAAGAATATGTGCAAATAAGGTTTTTAATGTGTTGCTTTCTATCTATAGCCAGCAAGTGATGGCTATTAATTATAGTTTTACATACTTAATTTGCACATTACTTACATTAAATCACATTTTAGGTATGAACACTAAATCCAAGCATATAATATCAAATTCATACTTCCATTTACCACCTCTAATAGTGTTTAAATATCATTGCCTAGGCACCTCTGAAAATACAAAATAGGTAATTTTAGCACAGGAATAGTGTGACAATTTAACAGTAAAGAATAAGATTCTTTTACCTAGTACTTAGAATTCAGACATACATTCTCAGCTTGAATAAGAGTCAGTATAAATGGCTATGTTATAATCAGGCTAAAGGGTAAGTCAATATAACCATTTCTAAAATTAGGGAAGCTAATATTAATCTTATGAAATAAATGACCTCTGTGCCACAGGAATGAATTATCAGTCAAGTACACAACACATTTTCAGAAATAAAAGTGTTCAGAATGCATGGAATAATAGAACAGAATTTCCTCTGGCATAGGGCACTAATGAGAAATGCAAAGTTTTGACAGTTTAGCTTGACCAAACCTGTATGGTATTCAAACTCATTCCTTTAGTTTATAAAAGCATGCTCCTTAGCGTTACAGAATTCATAGTCCAGTTAAGGAGATGAATATATTTGAAATAGTAGTAAATTCTTTCTTTTCTAATATTTCAGACTCTCCCTTCCACTAATGGAATAATATGATCTTTTAACATTCAAGCCTCAAGGAAGATTAACTACTGTAGTGAATGTAAATGTTTTCAAGTTTCAAAAGTCCAACCTCTAAGGGAACTCGAGGCAAAGAAGAAAACCAATGAATTAACTAAATTTCCTGTCCTTGAGGCAGAATAAAAATTCCCAATGGTCTAAGGAAGAGAGATTCAGTAAACAAGAAGGGAGAAAGCAGTTGAGCTTGGAGGAGATGAAGGATCTGTTGAGCCTACCATGGAATCACCAGACCTCCATGTATCCTGCTGGAGAATTAGTGGCCACACCTCCAAATGAGCTGAAGTTTAGATCACCTGAATCTACAACCCACCTGAAAGATGGCCATATCCATTGTGAGAATTGTGGACTTCATAATTCTAAGGAGTTGTTGTTCAAAAAAATTGCTATGAAGGGCACCCCCTGGAGTTGTGCCACTTTATGCAACATAACCAAAAACCTCATGAAAACACACCTAGCCCCTGAAGACTTCCCAACCTCTATCAGTGGTACATTTCCTGTGGTAAGAAGTCAGGTTACTTATTCTTCCAGCTGGCCACTAGTGAGGTGCTTCTTTAGCAACAACTAAACACCATCCGTGAACTAATCAGCAAGCTGTCTGTGCCCTGAAACTTTACTTGACCCACTGTGCAGCTTACCTTCTTTTCAGCATTCAGAGACATATGCATAATTTTGTAATGTTTTTAAAGAAATAGGAACAAGATGAATGGAAATGCATACGAGGAAACTTTTTCCTGTACTGTTGCTAGGGGACTAGGGAAAGCTTTAAGAAAAATTGTGGAGGGATCAAGGGAATTTTTAAGAATTCTGATCTGAATTGAATTTTCAATCTTGAGAAAGTTCTGCAGGTTGTCAACAATACCAAAACAATGAACAATTGTTCTGTCCTTTCCATATGCCAAGAATGGTTCTAAATAAAAGATTAATGTGGCAAAATAATGCCTATTAAATATGAGAGTAAACTAACAATTAAATGTGAAGTCACTATATCCAGGATGTCTGGATTTGCATCCACACTTCTTAATAACTCCCAAATCTCAAGCAAGTTTCTTATCTTTCTGTATCAGTCTTCTCATTTAAAAAATGTAGTGGCATAGAGATATAAAAAAGAAACAAATCAAATTCCCAATGGTGAAAACAACTACATCTGAGATAGATGTAGGATAAACAATGAACTGAACATTTCAAAATAAGAATTTAGTGAAGAAATGATTGTTATGAAGACATAGCAATAAAAACTATCAAAATGGAGGTTTCAAGATGGCGGCCTAGAGGGTGGCTGCATTTCATGTTGCTCCAGGACTCAGGATTCAAAAGAGGAGATATTGAGACACTTGGGACCAACTCAAAGCAGCCGGGTGACTCTCACCCGTTGGGAAGGCGTCCCAGATGGGACGGTGGTCCCGGAATGCAGGGAACTTTGTGAAGTAGAGCTGCCGGCGAGACACCCCTCCCCCCGCTGGAGCAGTGAACTCGGACAACTGGGAGCGCTGTAAAAGAGGCCGCTCGGCACAGCGCTGGGACTCGGAGCAACCACTGGGGCTCTGGCGGCTGCCCAGGGAAGGAGTGGCGAGGAGAGCTGTGTGGACTCAGAACACCGGGGCCTGCCCTGAGGAGGAGGAGGAGGAGCGTGGCCGCTTAGATTCGGAGTGACTGCACCAGAGCTACAGGCAGTTGCCAGAGGAGAAGCTCTGCGGCGAGCTGTTTGGACTCTAAGCGACCGCTTCTGAACACTGGGGCCTGCCCTGAGGACGAAGAGGAGGAGCACGGCCGCTTGGATTCAGAGTGGCTATACCAGAGCTACAGGCGGTTGCCAGAGGAGGGGCTGCGTGGCGAGCTGTTTGGACTCAGACCACTTCTGAACACCGGGGCCTGCCCGGAGGAGGAGGAGGAGGAGGAGGAGCGCGGCAGGGAGTTTGGACTCGCAGTGACTGCATTAGCGCTCCAGGCGGCTGCTCAGAGGAGAAGGCGAGTGGTGAGTTGTTTGGACTTAAAGTGACAGCTCCTGAACACAGGGGGGCTGCCTGGAGGGGAAGTGCGCGGTGGGTCGCTTGGTCTCAAGTGGCCGCACCAGAGCTACGGGCGGTTGCCCAGAGGACGCGTGCAGCGGGTCACGTGGATTCAGAGCCACTCAGAGCGACCGCTCCTGAACACCCCGGGGGGTTATCTGGAGAAGGAGGAGGAACGGGGAGGGTCACTTCGACTCGGAGTGATTGATTGCCCAGGGCTACGGGTGGTTGGTGGGAGGAGGAGGCACGCAGTGAGTTTCGTGGACTCCTAGTGACCGCACCGGAATACTGGGTGGCTGTCTGGAGGAAGAGGCGTGTGGCGGGTCTCTGGGACTCAGAGCGATTGTTCAGGGCCCCAGGTGGCTGCCCAGAGGAGGGGCCGCATAGCCAGGCGATTAGGTGCAGAGCAGGGTCCCAGGATCTAGGAGGCTTCTGGGTGGAAGAGCCACACAGAGACAGGCTTAGAGGCGGAGCGAAGGTTCCAGGACTGCGGGCAGATTCTCTGAGGAGGGGCAGCCTAAGGAGATTCATCTGCAAAGGGTGAGGCTCCCAGGCCCAGGAGGTTGGGCCGGGCCCCTGGGAACTTTGCAGAGGAAGGCAGTCCAGCCCAGGCAGTAGCTGTAAATTGAAGGGAACCTCTAGGAGGGAACTGACCAGCGAGACCTCCTCACCGGGTGAGTCTTCCCTGCTGGGTCAGGTTTCCCCACAAGGACGGTAAAACCAGAGACTCAGGCCCAAACAGGCCTTGCCTCAGCCCGCAGATGACCATTGGTCAACAAGTGGAGCCACCTCTGCCCACGAGCAGGGATTATACCCCACCTGAAGGCCACCACTCCTAGAGAGGCAGCTTCCTTGTGGAGCACCGCATTATCAACTTCCTCCAAGACTTCAGCCTACTGAAGGCTAAGGGAGGATATATATAGAAATCTTCAGGAACATTGTAAGTCAATAGAGGAAATCTGCAATATCTCAGCGGTCCACTGATACCTGAACAATATGATTAAACAAGGAAAGAAAATGCTGCAAACAAATCTAGATGTTACATCAATAAAACACAATGACAGCATGGCAGAAGAAATGACAGAAAAGGAGTTCAGAATGTATATAATTAAAATGATCAGAGAAGCAAACGATGAGATGAAAGAGCAAATGCACGCACTGAATGATTAGATGAAAGAGCAAATGCAGGCATTGAATGATCGCACCAATCGACAGTTAAAAGAGCAAATATAGGAAGCAAAAGATCATTTCAATAAAGAGTTAGAGATATTGAAAAAAAACCAAACAGAAGTCCTTGACATGAAGGAAACAATAAACCAAATTAAGAACTCCATAGAAAGCATATCCAGTAGGATAGAGCACCTGGAAGATAGAAGCTCAGACATTGAAGACAAAATATTTAACCTTGAAAACGAAGTTGAACAAACAGAGAAGATGGTAAGAAATCATGAACAGAATCTACAAGAACTATGGGATATCATGAAAAGGCCAAATTTAAGAATTATTGGGATTGAGGAAGGCCTAGAGAAACAAACCAAAGGAATGAACAATTTATTCAATGAAATAATATCAGAAAATTTCCCAAATCTGAAGAATGAAATGGAAAATCAAGTTCAAGAGGCTTATAGGACTCCAAATACACAAAATTACAACAGACCCACACACCAAGGCACATTATAATGAAAATACCTAACATACAAAATAAAGACAGAATTTTAAAGGGCGTGAGAGAAAAGAACCAAATTACATTCAGGGGGAAACCAATACGCATATCAGCAGATTTTTCAATCCAGACCCTAAAAGCTAGAAGGGCCTGGAACAACATTTTTCAAGCCCTGAAAGAAAATGGATGCCAACCAAGAATCTTATACCCAGCAAAACTTACCTTCAAATTTGACGATGAAATAAAATCCTTCCATGATAAACAAAAGCTAAAAGAATTTACAAAAAGAAAGCCAGCATTACAGAACATTCTCAGCAAAATATTCCATGAGGAAGAGATGAAAAACAAAGAAGCAAATCAGCAAAGGGAGGAATTATCCTAAAGGAATTGTCAATTAAAGGAGGAAACAAGTTGTGTCAAACAAATAAGTAAATAAAATTTAAAAAATGAACCAAATGACCGGGAAACCAAATCACATCTCTATAATAACCCTGAATGTTAATGGCCTGAATTCATCAATCAAAAGACATAGACTGGCAGATTGGATTAAAAAGAAAGATCCAACAATATGTTGCCTGCAAGAGACTCACCTCATAGAAAAAGATACCCATAGACTAAAGGTGAAAGGATGGGGAAAAACATACCATGCACATGGACTCAGCAAAAACGCTGGAGTATCCATCCTCATTTCAGATAATGTGGACTTCAAGCCAAAGTTAGTCAGAAGGGATAAAGAAGGACATTTCATACTGCTTAAGGGAAGCATAAATCACCAAGATATAGCAATCATAAACATCTATGCCCCAAACAGTGGCTCATCCATGTATGTCAAACAAATCCTTCTCAATTTCAGAAACCAAATAGACCATAACACAATAATACTAGGTGATTTAAACACGCCTCTCTCACCACTGGACAGATCTTCCAGACAAAAATTGAACAAAGAAACCATAGATCTCAATAACACAATCAATAATTTAGACTTAACGGACATTTATAGAATATACAATCCAACCAAGAGTGAATACACTTTCTTCTCAGCAGCACATGGATCCTTCTCTAAAATAGACCATATATTATGCCACAAAGCTAATGTTAGCAAATACAAGAAGATAGAGACAGTACCATGTATTCTATCAGATCATAATGGATTGAAGTTAGAAATAAATGAAAGAGTAAAACACAGAAACTATTCCAACATCTGGAGATTAAACAATATGCTATTATATGATGAATGGATAACAGAAGATATCAGGAAGGAAATTAAAAAATTCTTAGAGATAAATAAGAACAAAGAAACATCATATCAAAATCTCTGGGACACTATGAAAGCAGTACTTAGAGGGAAATTTATTTCATGGAGTGCATTTAATAAAAGAAGTAAAACTCAACAAATAAACGACCTAACACTTCAGCTCAAAGCCCTAGAAAAAGAAGAACAGGCCAGCACCAAAAGTAGTAGAAGACAGGAAATAGTTAAACTCAGAGCTGAAATCAATGAAACTGAAACAAAAGAAACAATACAAAAAATTGACAAAATAAATAGTTGGTTCTTCGAAAAAATAAACAAAATTGATAAACCTTTAGCCACACTAACAAAGAGAAGACGAGAGAAAACCCAAATCACTAAAATTCGGAATGAACAAGGAAATATCACAACAGACAGGATTGAAAGACAAAACATAATTAGAAGCTATTTTGAAAATCTGTACTCCAACAAAATAGAAAATTTCGAAGTCATCAACAGGTTTCTAGAGACATATGAATTGCCTAAACTGAACGAGGAGGACATACACAATTTAAATAGACCAATTTCAAGTACTGAAATAGAAGAAGTCATCAAAAGCCTACCAACAAAGAAAAGTCCGGGGCCAGAAGGGTTCTCAGCTGAGTTCTACAAAACCTTTAAAGAAGAGCTCATTCCAATACTTCTCAAAGTATTCCATAAAATAGAAGAGGAGGGAACCCTCCCAAATTCATTCGATGAAGCCAATATCACACTGATACCTAAACCAGACAGAGACTCATCAAGGAAAGAAAATTTCAGACCAATATCCTTAATGAACATCGACACAAAAATTCTCAACAAAATTTTAGCAAATCGCATACAAAAACATATTAAAAAGATAGTGCACCATGATCAAGTGGGTTTCATCCCAGGGATGCAATGTTGTTTCAACATCAGGAAATCAATAAACGTAATTCACCATATTAATAGACTTAAAGTCAAGAATCACATGATTATTTCAATAGATGCAGAAAAAGCATTTGATAAAATACAGCACCCCTTCATGCTCAAAACACTAGAAAAAATAGGGATAGTGGGAACATTCCTTAACATTGTAAAGGCCATTTACGCTAAGCCCATGGCTAATATCATTCTAAATGGTGAAAAACTGAAAGCATTCCCCCTAAAAACTGGAACAAGGCAGGGATGCCCTCTTTCACCACTTCTATTCAACATCGTTCTTGAAACTCTGGCCAGAGCAATTAGACAAACCAAAGAAATTAAAGGGATACGAATTGGAAAAGAAGAACTCAAACTATCCCTGTTCGCTGATGACATGATTATATATTTAGAGGAACCTGGAAATTCCACCAGAAAACTCTTAGAACTCATAAGTGAATTCAGTAAAGTAGCAGGTTACAAGATCAATGTCCATAAATCCAACGCATTTTTATACATAAGTGATGAATCTTCAGAAAGAGAAATCAGGAAAACTACCTCATTCACAATAGCCTCGAAAAAAATAAAATACTTGGGAATCAATCTCACAAAAGAGGTGAAAGACCTCGACAATAAGAACTATACAACACTAAAGAAAGAAATTAAAGAACACCTTAGAAGATGGAAAGATCTTCCATGTTCTTGGATAGGAAGAATTAATGTTGTCAAAATGGCCATACTACCTAAAGTGCTATACAAATTCAATGCAATTCCAATTAAAATCCCAATGATGTACCTTGCAGAAATAGAGCAAGCAATTATGAAATTCATCTGGAAGAATAAGAAACCCAGAATAGCTAAAGCAATCCTTAGCAGGAAGAGTGAAACAGGGGGTATTGCAATACCAGATCTTCAACTCTACTACAAAGCCATAGTGACAAAAACGGCATGGTATTAGTACCAAAATAGAAAGGTAGATCAATGGTACAGAATAGAGGACACGGACACAAACCCAAATAAATACAATTTTCTCATACTAGACAAAGGTGCCAAAAATATGCAATGGAGAAAAGATAGCCTCTTCAACAAATGGTGCTGGGAGAACTGGAAATCCATATGCAACAGAATGAAACTAAACCCATATCTCTCACCATGCACGAAACTAAACTCAAAATGGATTAAGGACCTCAGAATCAGACCCGAGATCCTGCAGATTATAGAAGAAAAAGTAGGTCTAGATCTTCAATATGTCGGCCTAGGACCAGACTTCCTCAACAGGACTCCCATAGCACAAGAAATAAAAGCAAGAATCAATAACTGGGATAGATTCAAACTAAAAAGCTTTCTCTCAGCAAAGGAAACTATCAGCAATGTGAAGAAAGAGCCTACAGAGTGGGAGAATATCTTTGCCAATCATACTTCAGATAGAGCACTAATCTCCAGAATCTATAAAGAACTCAAAAAACTCTACTCCAAGAATTCAAATAATCCAGTCGACAAATGGGCTAAGGAAATGAATAGACACTTCACGGAAGAAGATGTACAAGCAATCAACAAACATATGGAAAAATGTTCAACATCTCTAGTAATAAGAGAAATGCAAATCAAAACCACCCTAAGATTCCATCTCACCCCAATTAGAATGGCAATTATCAAGAATACGAGCAACAACAGGTGTTGGCGAGGATGTGGGGAGAAAAGTACACTCATACATTGCTGGTGGGGCTGCAAATTAGTGCAGCCACTCTGAAAAGCAGTGTGGAGATTCCTTAGAAAACTTGGAACGGACCCTCCATTTGACCAGGCTATCCCACTCCTTGGCCTATACCCAAAGGACTTAAAATCAGCATACTACAGAGATACAGCCACATCAATGTTCATAGCTGCTCAATTCACAATAGCCAGACTGTGGAACCAACCTAGATGCCCTTCAATTGATGAGTGGATAAAGAAACTGTGGTATATATATATATATATATATATATATATATATATATATATATATATACACACAATGGAATATTACTCAGCCATAAAGAATGATAAAATTATGGCATTTGCAGGCAAATGGATGAAATTGGAGAATACCATGCTAAGTGAGATAAGCCAATCTCAAAAAGACAAGGGACGAATGATATCGCTAATAAGTGGAGGTTGACACATAATGGGGGGGAGGGAAGGGTTAGTATTAGGGTTAGAGTTAGGGTTAGGGAGGGGGGCAAGTATGGAGGAATGAAGTACTGTATAGAGGGAAAAGAAGGGTGGGAGGGGTGGGGGGGGAAGGGAAAAAATAACAGAATGAATCAAACAACATTATCCTATGTAAATTTATGATTACACAAATGGTATGCCTTTACGCCATGTACAAACAGAGAAACAACATGTATCCTATTTGTTTACAATAAAAAAAAACTATCAAAATAAATCAGAATTGGGGGGAGGGGAAGACTGAAAAGAAAAATGGACAAAGCAGCAGCAAGCTGTGAGAAAACTTCAAACAGGCTAATAGAGATATAATTGGAGAACTTGAAGGAAAAATGTCAGGCTGAAAGAAAAAAATACTTCAGGAAATTATAAATGAAAAATTTCCAAATCTGATGAAAATTTTATAAGTCCATAGATTCAAGAAACTCCACTAATTCAAATCACACACACGAAAGAAGAAAGAAGAAAGAAAGAAAGAAAGAAAGAAAGAAAGAAAGAAAGAAAGAAAGAAAGAAAGAAAGAAAGAAAGAAAGAAAGAAAGAAAGAAAAGGAAAATAAAAGAAAAAAGAATAGAAATGAAAAGAAAAAAGAATAGAAAAGAAAAGAAGGGGTATAACTTAATGGTAGAGCACTCGCCTAGCATGCCTAAGGCCTGGTTTCAACTGTTGGCACTATACAGAAAGAGAGAGAGGGGTGGGGAAAAAGAAAGCTATATATCAAATATAGAGGCATATCAAACAGTGATAGAGAAAATAAAACAAGATGCTTCTTGTAAAGAACAAGGCTGCAGCTATTTCTCCCAATTCTGTCCCCTCCTCACATACCATTTTATAATCTAGATTATTTACTTTCTTGTCAATTATTGGTCCAATTAGCCTGCGGGCTTTCACTATTTAAGGGTAATTCCCCTGCTATTTGCTCTCTTTTCTTTCTCACTCTCTCACTCTCTCGCCCTTTCTCTCTCTTTTGCCCTTAAGAGCAGTCTGCTTGTCTGCTAATAGTTTCTTTTGTGAGTTCCTGTGTCCGGGGTGGTTTCCGGGTGCTTCCACTTCTGAACTTTCTGTGAGATTGTATTGCAATAAACTCATCTGAAGTTCAAAATACCATTAAATAGAACAATGCATTTAATACACCTAACTTAATGAATATCAGACCGTAGTGACACACTACACTACAGAATACTGGTTGTACCCTTATGATCTCACAGCTGACAGAAGTGTGACTCACTAGTGCCCAAAATTGCAACAGAGTATCTCATATGCCTAGCCAGGGAAAAGATTAAAATTCAAAATTTGAAATATAGTTTCTACCAAATGTATATTGCTTTGCTTTCACACCATTGGAAAAAAAAAAAAAAAAAGAAACAGTGCATAGAATCATCCCAAGTCAGAGGCGATCTTATTAAAAGTAGTCAAAAAAAAAAAAAAAAGATACAATATGTTCAGAATAAAAAAATGAGAATGGCTATAAAATTTTCATCAGAGGCAATGTGAGCAAGAAAAGAGTGGAATGACATCTTTAATCTTTAAAGCAGTATCAAACTGGAATGATAATGTATTTTTAAAATTACAGGTGAAATAAAAGTGTTTTATAAAACAAAGAAACCAGGAATGAACCTTTGAGTGTATATGGTCAAATGATTTTTTCGACATATGGTACTTAGAAAATTGGATTTCCACTTGCACAAGAATGAATTTGGACTCTTACCTTACATTGTACAAAGAACTTAACTCAAAATTGATCAAATACTTATATGGAAGAACCATAACTATAACCACATAGAAGAAAACAGAGAAAAAGCTTCATGGCATTAAACTTGAGAATGATTTCTTGGATATTACACCAAAAGCACAGGCAACAAAAGCAAGAACAAATAAATTGGACAATATCAGAACTAAAAACTTGTATGCTTTGAAGGACACAATAGATCAGGTGAATAGGCAACCTACCAAATGGTACAAAATAGTTTCACGTCATGTATCTGATAAGAGGTTTATATTCAGAATGTTAAAAACTCCTATAACTCAGCAGTAACAACAAACAACCTGACTTTAAAAATGGGCAAAGGAAATAAGTAGACATTTCCTTAAAAAGTCTTTTGTTGAATGCCAAAAAGCTCAGGAAAAGATGCTCAATATCATATATTCATTAGGGAAGTGCAAATCAAAATCACAATGAGATAATACTTCACACCAATTATTTTTTAAAAAAGACAAAGGAAAGTATTACTGAGAATGTAAAGAAATTGAAATCTTTACACACTATCCATGGGAGTGTGAAATTATTTAGTCATTATGGCCATTCCTCAAAAATTTTAAAATAAAATTAATATATAGTTGAGCAATTCCATTTCTGGTAGATATTCAAAAGAATTCAAAGCAAGGTGTCAAAGAGATACTTGCACATCTGTGTTCATAGCAACATTATTCAAATAGTCAGAAGGTGGAAGCAACCCAAGTGTCCCTGAAAACAGAAAGATAAACTAATGTGGCACCATCAGCCCTCTTATCTGTAGGCTCTGCATCTTTGCTTTCAACCACCTCACGTTAATATATTCAGGAAGAAATTATATCTGTACCAAATATGTATGACTTTTTTCTTGTCATTTTTCAATAAACAATACCATATGATATTATTTACATGGTATTTATGTAGCAACAGGTATTATAAGTAACCTTCAGATGATTTAAAGAAAGCAAGAGGATGTGCATAGGTAAATACGTACTGTGCCACTATTTAAAAATATCTTTTTAGTTGTAGATGGACACAATACCCTTATTTATTTATTTTTATGTGGTGCTGAGGTTCAAAATCAGTGCCTCACGCGTGCTTGGTGAGCACTCTGCCGCTGAGCTACAGCCCCAGCCCTACTCTGCCATTTTATATAAGGAATTTGAGCATTCATGGATTCTGGTATTCTCAGGGAGTCCTGGATTTAGTCCCATATTAGTACTGTGGAACTACTGTGTGTGTGTGTGTGTGTGTGTGTGTGTGTGCATATAATAGAATATTATTTGAGGACATTGTGCAAGAAGAATGAACCTGTTACAAAAGGACAGATATCATATGACTCTATTTGCATGAGGTACCAAGACTGACCAGATGTATAGAAATAGAAAGTAGAACTGTGACTGTCAGGAAGTGGGGGTGAAGTAGTTAGTGTCCTGGGTACAGAATGTCAGTGGAGGAAGGCAAAACATTCTGGAACTGGATGATGGCAGTTGCATAACAATGTGAATGTACTTAATGCCACTGAACTATACCATTTTAAATGGTCAATTTTATTCTACGTATATTTTGCCATAATTAGTTCTGGAATGAGGCATTTATACTAAAATTTGTATTCAAAGTTCTAGGCTGTGCAGTAAGGCAAGAAAAGTAATGAAAAGACAATAAAATAGAAAGGAAGAGGTGCACTATCCTTATTAGCAGATGATATGAAGCCTGTAGAAAATACTATATATTCTAAAAGAAACTACTGGAACTAATTGATGAGTTTAGCAAGGGTGAAGAATCCACTCTCCAAATATATTGATCTATGTGCTAGCAAAGGACAATAAGATATTGAAGTTCTTTAAATTTTGTTTACAATCAAATTAAATATAAGAAATACTTAGAGGTAAATCTGACAAAAGATATACAAGACTTGTACACTGAAAATCAGAAAATATTGCTGAAATTAAAGATGTGCTAAGAGAAACGAGGGAAATGGTGCCATATTCATGGAATAAATGACTCAATATTAATGTAACATTTCTCCAAGTTTTTCTGTAGTTTCCATGCAATCCCAATCAAAATTATGGGATACCTTTCTGGAGAGACTGACAATCTGATTCTAAATTCAAATATAAATGCAAAGAATTTAAAATAGCCAAAGCAACTTTAGAAAAGAAGAATTAAACTGGAGGACCTACAGTAATAATTGTCAAGACAAAGTAATCAAAATAGGGTACCATTACCAATAAAACAGAAAACTGATCAAAATGTATCATAAACATAAATGTACAAAATTAATTCAGAATGTGTTATGTATATAAACTCTGAAATTATAAAACTTTGAAAAGAAAATATAAGAGATAATATATTTATGACCTTGAGTTAGGCATAGGAACACTTTTAGATGTAATGGATATGGTATATTCTGGTAATTAACAGATATCTTAATTATATTGATTGTAGTGATGGTGTCAGTGTATACCTATTTCAAAACTTCTTCAACTATATACTTTAAATATGTGTAGTTTGTGATACAAGTAGCATAATCTATAAAACTCTTAGAATGTACAAATTGGACTTCATCAAAATTAAGAATGTCTGTTCTTTAAAATACACTGTAAAGAAAATTAAAAGATAGTCAGAGACTGGGAAAACTATGATCCAATCAAATACCTGACTGAAGACTTATATCTAGAATGTATTAAAAAATTCTCAAAACTCAATAATAAGAAAATAATCTATTTTAAAGTAGAACAATAGTTTGAACAGACATTTTACTAAAAGCTTCAAATGAAAAACACAAGAAAGGATATTCAACTTAGTGACTCATTAGAGAAAAGCAAATTTAAAATAATGAACTATCACTATACACCTATTTAAATAGTTAAAATTTAAAACACTGATCACATCTAAGGTTGGCATAGTGTTATAGAACCAGAACTCTCATACATTGTTGGTGGAAAGTAAAATGGTATGACCACTTCAAAAAAAATTTGGTGGTTCCTTTAAAAAGTTAAATATACACCTACCATATGACTTACCTATCCTCCTGCTCAGTATTTAACCAAGAAAAAAGAAAAGCACACATCCATGCAGACTCAAACAGGGACGTTCACTCAATCTTTATTTTCAGGAGTCCCCAATTGGAACTAATTCAGATGTCCCAAGAGAGAATAAACAAATTGTAATACATTTATGCAATGGATTACAATTTACAATAAATAGGTGTATATGTATGTGTGTATATTATATATATTAATATATATGTATTATATATGTAATATATATTATATGTATATATAACAATGAATACATGTGTGGATGAATCTTGAAATAATTATGCCAAGTGAAAGAATTCAGATGAAAAAAATACATATACTGTGTGATTCCATTAATATAAAATTTTAAATACAAGCCAACTAATTGATAGTGGCAGAAAATGGATTAGTGAATGACTGTTTAAAGCTGGGGAAGGATGAAGAAAGAGATGACAAAGGGCATGGGAACACTTTTGAGGTAACAGCTTTGTTCATCTGTTATATTGATTGTGGTAATGATGTCACAGTATATACTTATGTCAAAACCTATCAAACTGTGGACTCTAAAATTTTAAGAATGTGGCATGTCAATTATACCACAGTAGAACTTTATTTTTGAAAATAAGAATTATACCTTAAACTATATAGCCCCATCATGACTTAAAAAGGCAAGGCAGAAGCAGACCTCTGCTTCACAGAGAAACTAAGGACAAGAATTTTCTCCATTCATGTAATAGAGGACCTCAATCACTCTACAGGCATGGAAACTATGTAAAAAAGATACACAAATACAGAGAATTTTCTGTTTGAATCACCTCACTGGTAAAACGGCAATATAATGATACATATACAGAACCTTCATCAAGCACAAAGACTTATGCTCTTTTCTTGTGTTAGCTGCCTAATAATTAAGCACATGCCACAGGATCTGGCCTGTCATTCATTCTGCTGCTATTATGGGAGTTCTTGGGCAGCTAGGGACACAGAGGGCAAAGATGCCAACAACTTACATATCACATTAAGTATGTGATGACAGAATTGCCAGGTAACTTTAATTTTTCATTCTTCCTGTACTCCAAAGGTGCAAGATAGAAAACGAAAGTGCACAAAATGTTTCCTTTGGGGAAATATGCATTGCAGAATATTCCAGAAATTCCTTTGTTTAAAATAGGAAATCTGGGAAGAGACTCAATTGTAATGGTTTGTCTCTTGGGAATAGAACTAGGAGATGGGGATGATGGGAGGAAGAAGGTTACTCCTTGGTATTGTTTTTCCACATACTCTTGGGAGTTGTCACATGCACAAGTTAAATTTTAAATAATAAAAGCTTATAAATGTAGAGCAGCTAGCCATTGGGATCACCTTTCTCAAGTCAATCCTGAGACATAGATCTAGTACTAAGGCTCCCTTCCTCAGATCAAAACACTGCTTCTGTTTGAGGGTTGGGGTTGTGGCTCAGTGGTAGAGCATTTGCATAGCGTGTGTGAGGCACTGGGTTTGATTCTCAGCATCGCATATAAATAAGTAAATAAAATAAAGGTCCATCAATAACTAATAAAAATGTTTTTAAAAAATTCTATTTAACATAATAAATCAATGTATCACTTGCAGAAATGATTAGGAAATGGTGACTAGCAACATTGTAATTACAAATGGTGGTAAGGTATAAATTATCAATGCTAATGTGACAACCTCATACATAGCTCTGTGGAAACATGAGTTGATTTGAAACATTGTCTTTTTCATCTATAACTTTAGAACTATATTTTATCATGAACTAGTTGTGTCTATATTCACTTGGCATCTTGTGAAAACATTCATTACACATAGCATAGATATTAACTGTTTTCCATAGAAAAACAAAATGTACACTGCCAGGGGTCCTCAGATGTTGTATGGAAAGGTATTTTCCTTTGTCATTTTGTATTTTTGCATCCTATTTAAAAAGCTTCCAAAAGTTTAGCAGATGTCCATTCTCAAATCAAATACCTCCTGCTCTCGATTTTATTCATTTACACCAACTGAAAAATGGTACAAATGTTTTTTGTACCTGATTTTTATCTCCTGATAAATTCTACTGGAAGGAAGAAAACTGCTTATATTTAAGAAAACCTTAATTAGACTCATTAATTTACCTTTGTGGAAGCACCACAGGAAAAGCAGTATCCGTGCTTAAATTAGTCATTTTATTGAAGAAAAAAGGATATAAAAGAAATGTGGGCAAATTATTCTTTAGAAACCTGTCTATATCAAAGTTTAAACATAATAATAGTATAAGCCCTTTTGTAATAACTATGAACTCTTTTTATTAATAATATATTTCTTTACAAGATAATCACAAAAACAGTACACAGGTTAAACTTGCTGGTTACTATATCGAATTTCAGACATACTTAGTTTTTCTCAGGTATATCTCATTTTAAGTCCAGTCTTCATCACTAACTCTGCAACTTTTTTTCTATTTTTATCTTTTATTATAATCATGAGGTGTAATGGATTTCCTTGTGGCATTTTTTCTTTTTCTTTTTTGGTACCAGGTGTTGGACCCAGATGGCTTAACCACTGAGCCACGTCCCAGTCCTTTTTTATTTCTTATTTTGAGACAGGGTCTTAATAAGTTTTTTAGGCTTCACTAAGTTACTAAGACTGGCTTTGAACTTGGCAGCCCTCCCACCTCAGCCTCCTGAGCTACAGAGATTACAGGCATGGACCATTGCACATGGCTCCTTGTGACAATTCATGCATGCACTTTGATCATATCCACCCTCCCTTCTACTCTCTTACTTTCTTCCCCTCTCTGGGGTCCCTTCCTCTTCCTCAATAGTTTCCTTCTATTTGCATGTCAAATGTTTTTTCTAGATTCTGCATATGACAGAAGAGATGCAATATTTGTCTTTCTGATCTCTCTTACTTTACTTAACATGATGATCTCCAGTTCCCTCCATTTTCCTGCAAATGGCATAATTTTGTTCTTCTTTATGGCCATTGTGTGAGTATATATATATATATATATATATATATATATATATATAAAATATTTTCTTCATCCATTCATCCATCGATGGACATCTAGGCTGATTCCATAAAATGGTTGTTGTGAATATTGCCACAATAAACACAGGCAAGCAGATGTCTTTTTTGGATGCCACCTTCATTTCCTTCGGTTATAAACCCAGGTGTGGTATAATTGAATAAGATGACAGTTTCATTTTCAGATTTTTGTGAACCTTCCATATTGTTTTCCATAGTAGCTGCAGTAATTTACATTCCCAACAATAGCGTATAAAGCTTTCTTTTTTGCTATGCCACACCAGCATTTATCATTTTTTGTTTTCTTACAATAGCCATTCTGACTGGAGTGAGATGGAATCTCAATGTAGTTTTGATTTGCATTTCCCTGATGGTTAAATATGTTGAGCATTTTTTTCATATATTTATTGAACTTTGTTCTTTTTATAAGAAAAGTCTGTTCAATTCATTTGCACATGTATTGGTTGGGTTACTTGTTCTTTGGTGTTAATTTTTTGAGTTCTTTATGTATTCTGAATGTTCATCCTCTATCAGATGAAGAGAATTTCTTCAATTCTGTAGGTTGTCTTTTCTCTGTGTTGGTTGTTTGCTTTGCTGTACAGAAGCTTTTTAATTTGATGTAATCCCATTTGTCGATTCTTGCTTTAATTTCCTAAGCTATTAAAATCCTGTTTAGGAAATCAATGCATATACCTGTATCTTGAAATATTTCCCCTATCTTTTCTTCCACTACTTTCTAAATGTCAGATATTTCATTAATGTTTCTGATCCATTTTGAGTTGGTTTGTGTACAGGGTAAGAGATAAGGATCTAGTTTCAATCTGCCACAGGTGAAAGTCCATTTATCGAAGAGGCTATCTTTCCTCCAGTGTATGTTTTGGGCACCTGTATCGAAAATCAAGTGGCTACAGATGCATAGATTTATTTATCTAAGTCCTTTAGTCTATTCCATTAATCTATGCATCAATTTTATACCAATACCATTTTACTTTTTGTTACAATGTTTCTGTAGTACATTTTAAAAATTTTTTTGGTCATTGATGGATCTTTATTTTATTTATTTATATGTGGTGCTGAGATTGGAACCCAGTGTCTCACACATGCTAGGCAAGCACTTTACCACTGAGCTACAACCACAGCCCTGTAGAAAATTTTTAAATTGGGTATTTTGATGCCTCCAAAATTGCTCTTTTACTCAGGATTGCATTGGTAATTCAGGATATTTTGTGCTTCCATGTGAATTTTAGGAATTCTTTTGCTAGTTCTGGTAAAAAAATATCATTAATACTTTGATGAAGATTGCAGTAAATGTATAGAACCCTTTGGGTAGTGTGGCCATTTTTAACAATATTAAGCCTCCCAATCTATGAAAATGGAATGTATTTCCATCTTCTAGTGTCTTTAATTTCTTTCCTCAGTGTTTTATAATTTTCATTTTAGGAGTCCTTCCTTTCCTTTGTTAGTTTATTTCTCTGTATATTTTTTAATTTTTATTTGTTTTAATTAGTTATATATGACAGTAGAATGTACTTTGATACATCATATATAATGAACTATAATTTTTCATTCTTCTGGTTACACATTATGTGGAACCCCACTGGTCATACAGTTATATATGTACATGGGTACATGGGATAATACTGTCTGATTCATTCTACTATCCTTCCTATCCCCACACCCCTCCCCTCCCTTCACTCCCCTCTACCTAATCTAAAGTAACTCTATTCTTTGCTAGTGCCCTCACCATTGTCAATTAGTTTCTGCATATCAGATAAAACATTTGACCTTTGGTTTTTTGGGATTGACTATTTCACTTAGCATTATATCTTCCAGATCCATCCATTTACCAGCAAATACCATAATTTCATTCTTCTTTATGGCTGAGTAATATTTCATTGTGTATATATACCGCAGTTTCTTTATCCATTCATCTGTTGAAGGGCATCTAGGTTGATTCCATAGTTTAGCTATTGTGAATTGAGCTGCTATAAACATTGATGTGGCTGTATCACTTTAATATGCTGATTTTAAGTCCTTTGGGTATAACTGAGGAGTGGGATAGCTGGGTCAAATGGTGGGTCCATTCCAAGTTTTCTGAGCAATCTCCATACTGCTTTCCAGGGTGGTTGCACCAATTAGCAGTCCCACCAGCAATATATGAGTGTACCTCTTTTTCCCACATCCTTTATTGTTGTTTGTATTCTTGATAATTGCCATTCTGACTGGGATGAGATGAAATCTTGATTTTCATTTCTCTAATTGCTAAAGATGTTGAGCATTTTTTCATATATTTGCTGATCAATTGTATTTCTTCTTCTGTGAAGTGTCTGCTGAGTTCCTAAGTCCATTTATTGATAAGCTTATTTGGTTTTTGGTGTTAAATTTTTGGAGTTCTTTATATATCCTGGAGATTAATGTTCTCTGAGGTGCATGTGGTAAAGATTTTCTCCCATTCTGCAAGCTCTCTCTTCACCTTATTGATTGTTTCCTTTGCTGAGAAGAAGCTTTTTAGTTTGATAAAATTCCATTCATTGATTCTTGATTTTACTTCTTGTGTTTTAGAAATCTTGTTAAGGAAGTCAGGTCCTAAGCCAGCCTGATGAAGGTTTGGGCCTACATTTTTTTCTGTTAGTCCCAGGGTCTCTGGTCTAGTGCCTAAGTTTTTAATCCACTTTGACCTGAGTTTTATGCAGAAAAAAATCAGAAGAAGGAAAGACCTCCCATGCTCCTGCGTACGCAGAATTAATATTGTCAAAATGGCCACTACCAAAACTGTATTATAGATTTAATGCAATTCCAATTAAAATCTCAATGACATTTTCCATAGAACTAGAAAAAGCAGTCATGAAATTCATTTGGAAAAATAAAGCCCAGAATAGCCAAAGTGATCCTTAGCTTGAAGAGTGAAGCAGGAGGTGTCACAATATCAGACCTTAAACTATACTACAGAGCCATAGTAACAAAAATGGCATGGTATTGGCACCAAAACAGACACATAGACCAATGGTACAGAATAGAAGTTACAGAGGCAAACCCACATAAATACAGTTATCTCATACTAGACAAACGTGCCAAAAAGCATTCACTGGAGAAAAGATAGCCTATTCAATAAATGGTGCTGGGAAAGTTGAAAATCCACATGTAGCAAAATAAAATCCCTTTCTCTGTATATTTTTGATGCTACTGTGAATAATTATTTTCCCATTCATTCATTTCATTATTGCTGTACAGGAAAGCTACCAATATTTGCATATTGATTCTACATACTGCTATCTTGCTGAATTTGTTTATCATATTGAGACTTTTGGTGGACTCTATAGGGTATTATCTGCCATATTATCTGCCAACAGGAACAATTTTACTTCCTGCTTTCCTATTTGTATCCACTTTCTTTCCTTCTTTTGCCTAATTTATCTGGCTAAAATGTTCAGTACTATATTGACTAAGAGTGATGAGTGGACTAACTTGTCTCATTCCTGATTTTAGAGTAGATGCTTTCAGTTTTTTGCTATTTTGCATGATTTTGGCTCTGGGTTTGCCATATATAGCCTTTTAATATGTTGTGGTATGATCCTTTTCCTGCATCTATTGAGATGATCATGTGATAGTATCCTTGATTCTACTTATGTGTTGAATTACATGCCTTGATTTGCATATGTTGAACTAACTTTGAATCCCTGGAATGAAACTCACTTGATCATGGTATATGGACTTGTTTAATGTGATGCTGAATTTGATTTGCAAATATTTTATTGAGTGATCTTGCAACCACATTCTTCAGTGATAATAGTCCACAGTTTCCTTTTGTTGTTGTTATTGTTGCAGTTGTGTCCTTATTAGGATTTGGTATGGGGGTAATACTGGCTTTGTAGAATGAATTTGGAACAATTCCTTCCTTCTCTACTTAAAGGAATAGTTTGAGGAGCATTGGTATTAGTTCTTCTTTAAAAATGTATTAAAATTTAGCTGTGACTCTGTCCAGTCCTGAGATTTTCTTTGTTCAAAGATTTTTTATCACTGCTTCAATCTGAATGCTTGTGATTGATTTTTTTAGATTTTTTTATATCCTCTTAGTTCAATTTTGGTAGATCATATATATCTAAGATCATGTTTATTTCCCACAGATTTTCCAATTTATTGGCATATAATTTTTCAAAACATTCCTTAGCAATCTTCTGGATTTCAGTTGTACCTGTTGTAATCGTCCCCTTTTCAACTTTAATTTTATTTGCTTGGACCTCTTCTCTATTTCTTTTGGTTAGTTTGGCTAATGGTTTGTTGATTTTGTTTATTTTTTCAAAGAATCCTTTTGTTTAATTTATCTTTTGTATTTTTAAAAATTATATTTCATTTTTCTCTACTGTGATCTTTATTACTTCTTCCATTCTACTGATTTTGGGTTCAGCTTGCTCTTGTTTTGCTAAGACCTTGAGAAAGAAAGGCTTAAAGCATTATTGGGTTATTTATTTGATATCTCTCTGTTTTTCTGAAAAACTGAAAGCTATAAAACTTCCCTCATATAACTGCTTTCCCTTAAATTCCTAAATTCCTTTAGGTTCTATTTCCATTTTCATTTGATTCTAAGAATTTTTAAAAATTTTCCCATGATTTCTTCAGTGACCCACTGTTTTTTCAAATGTATATTGTTCAATAGGAAAAGATTTTCTACAGTTGTCTATGTTCAACTCCTTCTAAACCTGATTTGAATGTTTGGTCTTCAAGTGTTGTCCCAGAGATCTTGTATGTTCTGTTCAGAGCGTTTAAAATTTTTTTCATCATTACTGTCTGAATATGCTAGCTCATCTACTCTGTCTTCCAACCCTAATATTCTTTTTTTCTTCTTGATCTCATCTATTAGTAAGATTATCAACTGAGTTTTTGACTTTTCATTTCCAAGATTTCCATTTGGTTGTTTTTCAGAAACTCACTTTATCGAATTTCTCTTTCATAGCCTGCATTGTCTTTCTTAATTTATTCAGCAGGATTTTTTTGTTCGTTTGTTTTGTTTTTGTTTTTGTTTTGTTTTTTGTTTTGTATCATCTTTGAATTCTTTGGCCAGCATTTCATCTATTTTGATATCTTTGGGTTCAGTTACTATAGTCATAAACTTTGGGAGGAGTTATGTTGCCTTATTTTTTCATGTATCTTGTCTTTTCATGTTGAGATTTATACACCTAAGAGGATGGATATCTCTCCCACTTTCATGTGAGGTTTCTCTTAGTGAGCAACCTTCTCCTGACCATTAACCCTGAGACCTTCATTTGGTGGGTAGTGTCAAGTTTGATTCCAAATAGACCTCATGTAGTTTTCCTATGGCTTCTTAGGCTGTGATTGGTGGATTTTTGACTCAGTGCTTACTATGTTGACATCTGTATTCTCTGTAGACCTAACTTGACCTAACTGGTAGTTCAGGCAGATACGATGTAGACAGAATATACAAGGGGTACTATCTGTGATTACTTTTCCAGACTTATCAATACTGTGCTATCTGAAAAAATGTAGGAGTGGCCTATGCTAGGGATCCTTGTCGGTGGAGTGACCATAAAAGGTGTGTTGCAACTTTCTCTCTGTCATTGGTAAGAGAGTGAATTTCCAGCAAGTGAATCCTCAGGAACTCCCATCTGCATCTCCTTGGGGTCATTAGCTACTGGCATTTGTCCTCTCTATATTTTAAACTTTAACCGAAGTTCGTAAAGGACTATGTCATGGATGGAATAAGGTAAGAGAGTGCTGAGTGCCTTTAACATGCCATTTTCCTCGTTTTTTGTTTTTATTTATTTATTTATAGTAGCAGGGATTAACTGCAACTTTAAACAAGAAACATAATCTCTCTGATGTTCAATTTTCTCAGTTATAAAATGGGGCTAGCAATTTGTGCAAAAAGCCTTATTGTAAGGCTTAAATTGGATGATATATGTAAAGTACTGGCATATGGTAAGTATTTAATGTTCTTCCCTTATTCCTCAGAGTTATAAGTAGCACATCCGCTCAGCCAGCACTTTTTAAAATGAAAGACTTGATACTTCCCTTTCTGTTAATGGTTCAATCTTACCAAATTAGTTCGGTTTAATGGGTCATTACTACATCTAGAACGGTATATAGAAACACACTTGTAATTTTGCATTCAGCATTTTCAATCCTATATGTTCTATTATTAGGAACACAGAGCTTCAGAATATCAACCTCATAAATATACATATGATTTCCTGAGGAGTAGCTATTCTATATAAGCTCATAATATGATTTTGTATACTTCAAATCATAGCTTTTAAGTTGTAAGTTATCACTTCAAGACTATAAATCTTCTAAGACCCAGAAAACCATTCACGATCATTTGAGCACACTGAGACACCACAAAAATAATTTACAGAATTAGTGTTGACAAGTGGCACTCTGATCATTTGGGGATTATTATCTTGGTAAAAAAAAAAAAAAAAAAAAAAAAAAGAGAGAAAGATCCAAAGTGATTAAATGACAGCCAGCCAGAAATACTCTTTTAAGAATAAAGGTTTTCTGCCAACCAATTCTGCTAAAATATATTCAATGAACAAAAGTATAACTAATTGATATTGAAAAATACATGGATACTCACCAGCCTTACAACTTTGTAAAATTCTGTCATTTTCATTAAGCAACCTTTTATTAATTGCTTACCAGAACCAAATTTGGGGGACCCTACATTAGAAAGGCATGTCATTGTACCCAAATAATCCGCTTCCTAAATGGCTAATGCTGTTCAGACATGTAAACAGGTAATCATGGTAGGGGGCAGATTATGTTATGAGGAAGACACCACAGAGTGGCATAAAAGCTGTACCTGAACATGAGCAGAAGTGAAGTCTTCAGGAACAGGATTGCCTGAATTGAGTCCTTAAGAGTATAGGAGTTAGCCAGTCTGGGTGCAAGGGAAGACCTATGTAGGCAGATAATTTCAGGACTCTGCCTAAATAAAGAACTGGCTTCTAGATGAAGTACTAATGAACCATTTGAAAATCTGTCTTGTTAATATTAACAAGGATGTTTTAAAATGAAGCATAATTTTTTTTGGAGCCTGCTGGACTATTCCCTTACCATTGTAAAATTATAAATATGAGCTAATGGAAAACTGACTGCAAATGTCATCACATGCAATTCAATCTGTATTAATCTGAAATTGTCAGGTAGCATATTTCAAGAAGTTGTATCAGCAACCACCACAACCAATATAGGCTAGTAAAATTAGAAGATTTATTTCATGAAGAATAAGCTTGGAATGTGTTCACTGAAGAAAAAGCATGCATCCAAATGAACTCATTAATAGGAACCTAGCAGCTGCTAGATTACTACTAAGAAAGGAAGAGCCTATTGAAATATAAACCACAGAAGAGAATTGGATAAGGGTACAAAGAACCAGTACATCCCCCCCATATTTTTTTAAAATACATAACTTTGCATTGCTTAATTTTAAAGAGTACTATTTCCCTTCATATGGGATTCATGTTAAAACAGATCCAGATTTACTTACTTCTTTTATATTCAGTAACTTGGGCCTGTACACTTTATATGTCTTATGTACTGGATACATTTGGACTTAAGGTCACCAGCCTTCCTAAAGGACCAAAACAATACAGGTGTTTTAACATTCCATAGGCATAGACAAGTTCTTTGTTAGATGGAGAATCATATTATTAGAATAAAATGCAAGATTTTTTTGCATCTCTAAGAAATCACCATTGGTACTTATTAGCAAATTTCAGTATCAAATTATGTATGTGGACATGTGATACTCCCAACTACCAAGGAATATTGGAAGCTCCTTTCACCTAGAAATCTTGCTCCTTAAAATGGCAATGTGCTCTTACATAATCAGATCAATGAGCAGACCCTGTATTCATTGTGTCACATTTTACAATGTATATTCTGAGCACATTTTACCATTGTCAAATGTGTACATTTGTCTTCCACATACAAATATTTATTATTTGTCACATTATTGGCAAAAAATGCCACAGAATCTAATATTGCTCTAAATTTATCCTCCAAATATGTTTTCATAGCAATAGCCCAAAGCATTATAAAAATAATTTGCATTCATATTGGCCTGAGTTGAAGAATATATTATAAATGAAAATTTTATGGGAAGGTTAGGCCTATAGTGAAAAATTAGCCCTTGGACTAAATTCTGCCTACAATTTTAAGAGAGAGAAAAAGCATGTTCATTACACTTGATATTCTATGGGGTTCAGAATTTACTAACCTGAGATTTCTACAAGTCAGATTTTTGGCTTCATCTGTGTCTAGAAAACTGTTAATGATACAATCATTATGTGAGAAGGAATGACGTGTTTCTAATTATGTTAGAGCCAGACAAAATATTTCCATCTATGCTATATGAGTACTTACTTTGCTACATTATATGTCACATGAATATGTTATGCCTCCAAAAATGTATGTTGAAACAAGACTGTGATTTCTCTTTTCTTTGTAATGCCCCAACTGGTACAATATTCTGCAATTAGAAAATGATCTATAATCATTGATAGTCTGTTGGCTAAACTTTTCTCATTTAAAAGTGAACCTATAATCAGTCTTAGGAAGTGTCAACTGGTTGGCAGAAATCCAATGTACTCTAGGAAGAGTTTTTCAGAAGTTATCCTAGCCACTCATGGAGAACTTGATCTTGACACTCTCTCTCCGTTAAATAAGTAACATAATGGAGACATTATTTTGTGGTTTTAATTATCTTTCCCAGGACTATTGGAGAGCAACCCTGAAGGTCTGTGATACACTGATCTGAGATTGTTCTAAAATTAAATTTTAATTTCTTTGAAATTGCAAATCTTCTGACAGCTGAGTTCTTAATTGCAGCTATTTTTTTTTTTCCATTTTGTCTTACTTTTTTCCATTTTGACTTACTTTGGAAGTATTTGTGATTGGGAAATTTTAGGCAAGTCTTAGGATACATCTCTCACAGAACTGTCCTGCTCATTTCTTGTCCCCCCCCCCTCCAAGCCAATCCTACAACTACCTGCACAGCAAACCCACAGCCTGCTCTCAGTCACAAGTTATAAATTAGAGATCTTCATTCCTCCCCCCTTTTATGATGGGAATCATTTGAGAGAATTAAACAGAGAAATATCATGAATAGATTTATGTTTCTTAAAAGTTACACTGAAGGGCTGGTTCTAACGAGAATTAATGAAATGCCTCTCTTCTGTGCTCTTGTCCCATGACACATGAGCCAAAGATTTCAGGAACAAGTAAATTCAGATCCTCAGAATCTGGATCTTCTACCTTCAGGTCTAGAGCTCTTTTTCACTACTTGGTGTCTCCAAGATGCTCTCCAAAATAATTTAATTCTAGTATTTTCATTAACACCAGAAGAAACTGTCTCTTCCAGAACAAATGGAGGGACAAGGTATAGCTTTACTATTCTTTTTGGAAAAAGAAAACTTTTTAAATAAACAAAATACATGAAATGGTAGTACTTGAGATATTAGACATCAGAATATGAAAACCAATGATTCCTAAGACATAGGAAACAAAGTAAACCCTACAATGGCCCATCTTAGTGTCTAACAAGAACTTTATAGGTCATGATTCAGTCAGGGAGAACCTACATCTGGTAGGACAAAGTAAGGCCAAGGAGACCAAGGCAGCCAGAGTCACATAGAAAGAAAGAAGAAGAGAACTGCAAAATAGGAAATTCTAAAGTTTGAGGAAGTTCCCCCCAATTCTTTTAGTCCCTGATCTTCACCAAGAATGTGATGAAACTACCCCAGGCCAGGAAAAGAAACATCCAGAAAGATTAGGAGGATAAAATGCCTGAATTCACTCTGGTCCCACCAACCAAAGTAGAAAACTTTAGAATTCACAGGACACTGAGACTAGTACTTGTAGGATTCTGCCTCAATAGTGGTGGCAGAAATAGCTCTGGAACAAGTACAGCTCTAATTCTACTTAACAATGCTTAAGAGAAAGACTCGAGATCATACTGTTTCCAAGAAACTTCATGGTGTACCACAATAAGACTCAACAGCAACTTTAGAAATACTAACATATCTGGCACCCAACAAGATAAAATTCAGAACATATGACATTCAATAAAAAATTAGGAAGCATGTAAAGAAGCAAGTACATTTCATTCCTAATGAGTAGGGGAAAAGTCAGTCATTGAAACTGACCTAGAAATTACACAATTTGAAAGAATTAGTAGACAAAGACAATAAAAGTTGCTGCATTGTATCTGTTCAAAAAGTTAGAAAAAGAACTGACTCTCAGAGACATGAAAGATATAAAGAGACACTTGATTCCAACTTCTAGAGATGAAAATGACTGTGATGAAAAACAGAAATATCAGTATAAAAACTTGAATATATTAAAAGAAACCAGTAATCTCAAAAGAAATGCGTTCATTAATTTATTAACTAACTTTTTTGCCTTGATCAAGAAATAATTTCTTGAAAAGGGCATATGTTTTAGTCAGTTATTTTGCTGCTGTGACTAAATGATCTGACCAGCACAATTATAGAGGAGGAAAAGATTTATTTGAGGGCTCTCAGTTTCAGAGGTCTTGGTCCATAGAAGGCCAACTCCATTCCTCTGGGCTGGAGGTGAGGCAGAACATCATGGCAGAAGAGCATGGCAGAAGGAAGTGGCTCATGTTATCAGGAAGAAGAAAGAGAGGAGAGACTCCACTCTCCAGATACAAAGTGTACACCCCATAGCCATGCCTCCAATGAGCGACTCCTTCCAGACACACCCTACCACTTCAATTAATTCCATCAGGGAGTAATTCACTGATTCAGTTAAGACTCTTACAACCCAATCATTTCTCCTCTGAACCTTCCTGTATTGTCTCGTGAGCTTTTAGGCGATACCTCACATTCAAACTATAACAGTACCTCTTCAAAATTTCACAAATTACAGTCAGGTACCAATTAATGATATTTCAGACAACCAAAGACCACATATACAGTGGTGGTCCCATAAGATCATAGTGGAATTGAAAAATTCCTATCACCTAGTGACACTGTAGCTGTTGTAATATTGCAGCACAAAACATCACTCACATTTTTGTAGGTCTACCGATGAACACACCTCTAGACTTCCAGTCATACAAAAGTATATGGCATTTAATTATGTACAACTCATAATTCTTCATAATGATAATAAATTACTATGTTACTGGTTTAAATATTTACTATCCTATACCTTCATCAATATTTTGGAGTGTACTCCTTCTACCTGTAAAAAGAAGGTGTACTGTAAAAAACTATGTCTTGTCACGCCAGCAAAAGCCTCCTACATCTCATGCTTACCACGTCTCATGATTGTATCAAGATACCCTATTGAGTGATTGCTCTACACCGTCTAGATTTATGTAAGTACACTCTATGATGGTCCCACAAAGATGAGATTGACTAATGATGCATCCCCACATGATGCATGATTATAGTAGGTTTTTACTTCTGCAAGTTTGTTTTTATTTTCAGTACTTCAAAAGCAATGAAACAAAAGAGGCGAATCCATCCCTCATAATTCTGGCTTGTTTTTCTTTGTGACAGATTAGCAAATTAAGCATCTGTTAGCTTCTTATGAAAACTTTCAACAAGAAAATTCAGTGGAACTAGAAAACCTAATGTCTATTCAAAGTACAACTAGTACAACATTTTGGCAGATGCTTTGCAAACTGAATATACACAAGTGAGCAAATGTCCCTTTATATCCATAAACATTGCATAAAACTAGTCATTTTATTGTTTATCAATCTTGATTTGTAATTTTTATGCAAAGTATGTTGACGTGCATAATCATAAACTACTCAGCTGAAAATTATTAGGTAGGCAAAGATATTAAATGTCATTGTAAAGAAAAACATAATTAGCCTAATTTTTGACAAAAAATATTCAATCTTATAACAAAGATGGCATAAGGAAAGAGTACTCTCTTTGATCAAATATTGATTTGTCCAGACTTGGGGTGACAGATCCACACAGCACTATAATTTAGAAGCATGAATATAATTACATACAATTTCTTTACTCCCTCTAAATTTATTTAAGATGTTATTAACTCTAAGCAAAATGTTTTAAAAATAAAATAATATTTTTTCAGTACACTCACTACAATTTTGAGGTGATTTGGATACTTTTAAAAACAGAAATCTTATTTTACCAATAAATATTTTGTTCAAGGTCACATGAAGAGATCATTAGTTCCTTCCTTCATTCAGTCATTCAAACATTTATTAAGGACCACTGGGTGCAAGAAACTTTGCTGAGAACTAGAAAAAACAAATGAATTAATCACAGCCCCTCTCTTCAAGGATTTGACCCCCCAGTGATTAAATTAGAGATAAATTCAATCTCACAGACTTTCATGTTAGGTTTTTTTTTTTTTTTTTCATTTTCATCCTATTTTATATTATCTTACAAAACTCAGAACTTTATTATCTCCATTTGATAATCATAGCTAAAACTTTTAATGTTTTAACCAAAGTTTTGGTTTTTGATGTCTGTATTTTAATGAAAGATATTCTTTATTTCCCAGTTTTATTGAGTCATAATTGACAAACAAAAATTTTACATATTTGCCTTACTCCATTCTAGCTTCTATAACAAAGTACAATATGCTGGGTAGCTTAGAAACACAGCAATCAGTTTCTCATAGTTCTAGAGACTCAGATTTATCCAAGATCAAGACACAACAAACTGCTGAGGGGCCATTTTCTGATTCAGATGTGGTGCCTTCCACTTGTGATCTCACATTGTGGAAGGACAAGGCACATCTTTGGTGCCACATTCATAAGGGAATCAATTGTTAATCACCTTCCAAAGAGTCAGCCTCCTGATATGATCACATTGGTGATTAGATTTCAGCATATTAATTTGGAGGAACACACACATTTAGAACACAGCAATATTTAAGATGTATGACATGATATTTTCATATATGTGAAATTATCACTACAGCCTAGCTAATTAACATATCCAACTCCTGACATAGTTTGTAGACTTGCTTATCTTATATAACTATGATATCTTTTGACTTACTGCCCCCATTTCCTCTCCTCACTGTGGGTAACCACAATTCTACTCCAGGTTCCTATGTACTTGAATTTTTTTTAAAACATTCCACATGTACATGAGATCATGCAGCATATTTCTTCCTACCTCTAGCTTATTTAATTAATCCAACTCATCACAAATGTAGTATTTCCATTTTTAAGGATGAATAATATTTCATTTTATATATACCACAATTTCTTTATGAATTAAACAATCAGTGGACACTTAGCTTGTTTCCATATCTTGGCTACTGTGAATAATGTGGCAGTGAACATGATAAACAAGATGTTTCTACAAGAGGCTTATTTCACTCCCTTTGGGTATACCTAGCAGAGAAATTGCTGAGTCATGTGGTAGTCTTATTTTTAATTTTTAAAGGAATCTCCATATTGTTTCCTAGTTGAAACAACATACATTCCCACCAATCACGCACAAGGGTTTCATTTCCTCCATGCACTGACCAATACTTGTTCTCTGTTTTTGGTAGTAGCCACCTGAATAGGTATGAGCTGATATCTCATTGTAGATTTGCATTTCCCTGATCAATAGTGATGTTGAGCATCTTTTTATATTTCTCTTGACCATTTGTGTATCTTCTTTGGAAAATTGAATATTCAGGTCTTTTGCCCATTATTTAATTAGGTTATTTCTTTCCTTTTATATTGAGTTTTGCGGTTTCTGTCTGTATTTTGATATGAACTTCTAATCAGATATATTTTTGCAAATATTTTCCTCCAATCTGAGAAAAGAAATTAATTCTATTTTCATGTCATTGACTATTTCCTTTTGTAGTTTAGTTGTTTTGTTTAAATATAGTACCACTTATTTGTTTTTGCTTTTGTTGTATGAGATTTGGGTCTGATTTTTATAAAAGAAATCATTGCCAAGGCCATTATCAAGGAGTTTCAAGGAGCTCCTCTCATCTATTTTTTCCCCTAAGAGTTATACAGTTTCCTGCTTAAGTCTTTAATGTATTTGAATTATTCCTTATGTATGGTATAAGATAAGGATCCAATTTCATTTTTTGCATGTGAATGATCAGTTTTTAAATACCATTTACTAAAGAGACTAATAGTGCCCTAAGATCATTTTGTTTATTTCTGAAGTATCTTTCATTTTTTATTTTATTTGAGAAGTTTCTTTTTTTAATACAAGTAAGAATTTCTTCATTTTGTTTGGCTTTCCTAAAAACTAACCTGCAATTTTTGTTTTTCTGTTACTTTACTAGTCTCTTTTTCATTTATTTATGCTCTGCCATTTATTCTTTTTTTCTTTCCTTCTGCCAGCATTGGACTTTTGCTATTCTTTTTCTAGTTCCTTAAGATGCAATGTTAAGTTGTTTGAGATCTTTTATCTTTTTCTATATTGATATTTACCACTATAAATTTACCCTTTAGTAATACTTTTGCTGTATTCCATAAGTGTTTGGTCTTGGGGTATGTGTGTGAGGGAGGTGTGGGGATTGAATTCAGAGCTTTGTGCATGCTGAACAAATACTCTACCGATGAGCTACTCCCCAGCCCCCATTCCATGTGTGTTGGTATGCTGTGTTTTTATTCTCATATGTTTTCAAATATTTTTAAAATTTTATTTTCTGGATTTTTTTATATGTGTAGAGAGTATTTTTGTTTTTCTGTTATTAATTTCCAGTTTCATTCGATTGTAGTTAAAAAATATTGGTATCATTTTTATCATCCTAAAGTTAAAATATTTTTTGTGACCTACCATGTGATTAATCCTGGAGAATGTTCCTTATGTGCTTGAGAAGAATATCTATTAAGCTGTTGAGTGAAAGCTCTGTATATGCCTACTAGGCCACTTGGTCTATAGTGGTCTATAGTATTGGTGGAGTTCATTATAACCTAAAGCCTGAGTCCACAGGGGCTGCCTGGCACTGAAGTGAGTCTGGTGTGTTGGTTTGCTGGGGTTTGCCTAGAGTCTGGGTCCCTGGGCCTACTCTAGCACTTTAGCAGGCTCAAGGTCTAAGTTCACAGGAACTGTCCTAGATTTTGAGTCCATAGGTTCAGTCTGGAACTTGGGACCATGAAGGTCTGTCTCAAGAGTCACTCAGACCAGCTTGGTTCTAAGATTCTTGGCAAAGAAAGTTGGGTACTCGCTTCTTTCTCTTATTCCATGTAGAAGATATTTCCATCTATGTGCTGCATAGGATCAGGGAAGGGATAGTGCAGCTAATGTGGAACTCCCATTCTCTTCAATACATCTTTTATTATTTCTGTGCTTCATTCAGGTGCTTTAATCTCTCACTTTGATTCCTTAGCTCTCACAAGTGCATGTATGCATTTATGCATTGATAGGTATTCGAATGAATGTTTCCATAGGGAGATAATTGCTAAAAACTTCTATTATGCTACCTTGCCAGTATCTTAACCTTTTTTTTAATTCTGATTATAAACAGAACACAGAATATACTCTAATAACAAATAGAATACTAGCAATTATTATTGATATTATTATAATAACTGTTAGTTAGAATAGGCTGACACCTATTCAGAAAAGACCACAAGTTTATACAGGAAGAAACACAACAGAAATGTATATATCAGTCATTGGAAATATAAAGTAAATGAGCATATAGAACATCCTTATCCTTCTGCCATTTTGATGACTTCCAAGAGTACATCAGATATCATCTCTATTCTTAACAACTGAAGGGCTAGAGAAATGGAGAACATTGCTGGAAAGATTTTCGAGGTCAGACAAATACACAATACATTTTACAGTCCATCAGTTAGAAACTCGATCACATAATAACTCCTTGTTGCAAAGAGAAGCTAGGAATATAATGTAGCTCTATACACAGGAAGAAAAAGACAGCATGTATTTGTGTGAGTATATGAGATCCTCTGCCACAGTAAGAAATGAACTCCCTAAGTTCAAATAATGAATTAGAGTTGCCTTGAGTAAAATCAATTCCATTAATAAGTCATTTTCCCTTATTTATAGAACATTATTTTTATAATTACTATTCCACATACATATAGAATTTCTAGTGACATACTATAACTTTGTACATACTCCAATAATGTATATTAATCTCATATTTCATCATAAAATTCCTGAATACTCCCTTTTAATTTCTTTCTCTTTTCTATGAAATTGCAGAGGGAATGTGTTCTTACATAGGCCAACGCAGCCATAAATTCCATGCTTTTCACTATCCTGCATTATTTTTAAGCTAAATATTTAACTTTTTGTGTCTTGATTTAGTTATAAGTTTACTGGGATAGAGTTATCGAATTGAGTTAATGAGCTATTTATATGTAAAGTAGCCAGCCCAGTGGCACTCATAATAAATATTCAAGAAATAATTCTCTTAAATTAGGTCCCTCATCATTTCATGTCTTTTGTATCCTTTTTTCCTGTTTTAATTGTAATGAAACATAAGTAACAAAATTTACTATTTTAACCATTTTAAGTACACAAAATAGTTGAATAAACTATATTCACATTAGTAGGCAACCATTGCCACTGACCAACTCCAGAACTTCATCATTTCAAAATGAAGCTCTGCATTCATTAAACAGTAACGCCATAGTGCTCTGTCCTCTAAAGCCCTCATAATCACTATTCTACCTTTTGTCTTATGGATTTTATTATTCAAATTACCTTATGTGGGTGGAATCATGACCAGTTTTGATTCCTTTATCATTTCCTTTTATGTATATTCTACAGTTATTTTCTTGGTGGTTACCAAGGGGATTATATACAATATTCCAAAGTTTAAAAGACGGAATTTAGTTGATACCAACTGAAGCTCGATTGAATAGAAAAATATCATTCCTATGAAACTTCATCTGTCTTTCTTCAGATTATTGATGTCAGAAATTATATCCTCACATATTGTGTGCTCATTAGCATAGATTTACAATTATTTTTATGCATTTGTCTTATAAATTCTGTTAGAAAAAAGTGTTATTATAAACCAAAATTGTAATAACACTGGTTTTTATATTTTTCCATAGATTTACTTTTACTGAAGACCTTTATATCTTCATATGACTTCAAGTTACTATCTAGCATCCTTTCATTTCAATCTGAATGATTCATTCAACCAAATTGAGTTGTGATTTTAGTGACAAACAAAATAGGCAAAACTTAAGAAAATAGATGCAAATATATTAAATCAGAAATGAAGCAAGAGATACTACAAAAGATACCACAGAAATACAAAGGATGCTAAGAGACTATAAAAAAATTTATACGAATAAATTGGATAACTTAAAAGAAGTACATTCTTAAAAATGTACAACCCACCAAGACTAAGGCATGAAGAAACAAAAGCATTAAGATATAAAGATTCTGAAGAGATAGATTAATAATGAGTTTGAATCAGTAACAAAGATTTCTCAGCAATTGAAGGACTCTCTTTAGCATTTTGCATAGGGCACATCTAGCAGTAATGAACTCTCTCATGTAAGCTTTTATTTATCCTGAAATGTCTTGATTTCTCCTTCATTTCTAAAGGATACATTTATCATATATATATAATAAATTATATATTAGCATTTTTAGCATGTTAAATAGATGATAGATATGGCTTTTTCTTTTAGCATTTTTAGCATTTATATATATACATATATATATAAAATCTGCTTATAGTATGCAAGTTTTCTGATAAGAAATCCACCGTTAATCTTATTGAGGATTCTTTACACTTAGTAGGTTACTTCTCTCTTGCTGTTTTAGTATTCTGTCTTTAAGTTTTAATGGTTTATAATGTGTCTTGATATGGGTCTCTTAGGAGTCATCCAAGAGTTCTTTGAGCTTCTTCTTGGACTTATGCCTCTGTGTACTTCATCGCATTTGTCAAGTTTTTGACCATTATATTTTCAATCATATCTCTGCTCTTTTCTTCCTGTCATCTCATTCTTTGACTCCTACAATGTGCACTTTGGTTGACTTCGATAGTGCCACATAAGTTCCTTAGACTGTTTTCTTTCGTCAGTCTTCCTTCATTCTACTCCCTCCTCAGACTGAAGCATTTCAATTGTTCTGTCCTGGAGTTGCAGATCTTTTCTTTTCTCTGCTCAAATCTGCTGTTGAACTCCTCTAGTAAAACTTTCAATTGACTTAGAGTATTTTTCAGTAATTTTATTTTTATAGTTTCTTTCTCTTTGTTAATATTCTAATTTTGTTGATATATCAATTTCCTAGTTTTTAGTTCTTTATCCAAGTTTTCTTTAATGTCTTTGAGTTTATTTAATATGGTTATTTTAAATTCTTTGCATAGTAAGTCCAATGTCACTTAGGGAAAGTTTCTGCCAATTTATTTTGTTTTTCTTTGAATAAATTGTGTTTTTTCTGATCCTTTATGTACCTTGTGATATATTGTTTTTGTTGTTGTTATTGCTGCTGAAAATGGGGCATTTGGAAGAAACAGTCACATCACTCTGGCTTTGCAGACTTATTCTGTATGACGAATACCCTTCACTGATTAGCTAGACTGACTATGAGCCTAGAGATCAGTCCCAGGTGAGGGAATGATGTCTCCTCAGTTTTTTTCTGAGTAGGAATTCTTGTCTGGACCCACATGTAATTTCTCAACTCCTTATGCACATCACCACTCTGGAATGTCTTAATTTCCCAAAGAGCATAATCCCAGCTTCTCTTTAGGGACTTGGATGGTTTGGTGTATGTCTACCTATAATTTTTTGCCTCAGGGTGTCTGCAGTTCTGTAGTGTCCCTGCTGCTCTTCCCCACTTGAGATCTGAGTTAGTCAAACAGTGCCAATTTCCTTCTGGCAACAACAAAACTACCAGTCCTTCAGGCATTCCCAGGCATGTTAAAACTTTCCAAATAAAATCTGCTTTGCTTCCTCCTGTTTTAGGCAAGGATCTAGGAACCAGGCTTCTCTCTCCTCCAGACCAAGACCACGCTGCACTGGGGAATAGGTGGAGCAAGAGTAACTTAATATGCCATGGAATTTCCTGCCATTTTGAAGTTGGGACCTTTTTTTTTTTTTGCAGTGGTGGGGATTGAACCCAGGGCCTTGTGCTTGCAAGGCAAGCACTCTACCAACTGAGCTATATCCCCAGTCCAGGACCTTTTTTTGATTGCACCTGTATTTGGCAGCTCTAGACTTTTGACTGTGACATAGCTCCCATAAGGCTGATTCAGCCAGTTACTGGACTTTCGTGGAGAAACAAAGACCTGAAGCTCTCCATCTCCTCATTTTGCTAATTTACAAACTTCCTGTCTTTTAAATATAACTTTATTATCACTACTACTTTAAGTAAATTAATCAAGAGGGAATTTCCAACATTTATAATGAAAAGATACACTATTCTGTTTCTAGGTTTCTTGATAGGATATAGAAGCCATTAAATACAGCATCTCACACTTCTGGAAGAAAGTCACTTACTATACTATCTATCACTTGATTAAATTTTTATCCACAAAGTTTATAATTTTGTAATTTGTTCTTAATAAATCAAATAATAAAATCACCTCAGAGTGACATATTCCCCAAGTAAAAACAGTCTACAACAACTAACACTCATATTTTTTTCTCTTTATTCTACTGCCTACAGAAGTTTTCTCTCAAACGTTTATGCTACCTCTGCTATCAGGGTCTGTTTATTTTGTTGCTTCTTATGCTACCCACTCATACTACAATTTGAGCTTTATTTTTTCTAAACAGTTCATATTTTCTAAGTTAAGAAGGAATTTAACTTGAAAGATGGAGATTGTTACCTAAAATCATTTAAAATATTTGTACTGACCTTAACTCTATATATCACACAATTCAATCCTTTGTGTTCCAGATATTGACATGATAGACCATATCAATGTCACTGAGCTAGTTAGTCATGAAGTTAGAACAGTTTCTTTATTCATAGGCTCATATCATTTCTATTGTTTCATATTTCATCTGTTCTACCAATTACTCTGATAAAAACTAAAATTGAACTCTATGGCATAGTCATTTCCAGAAACATATCAAAAATATTTAATAACCAGAGTTGCTGGAATTGAGTCCTAGAGGAGAGTTCATCATTCCATATCCTAATCCTGTGAATGTAGAAGGAATGAGTGAGGTCAAGGGCTTGAAGGAGGTCAGGGAACACTCATGTGGATTAGAGCAGGGCCTATTTATTAATAAAAACAGAAGTGTCCATATTTTGGTAGCAGAATAAGAGAAAAGATCGGGTCATTTCCTTATTTTCTTTGTCTTCTAGGGAAATTTTTTTCAAGCCAAGACTATGTTTTGATAGGACCAATCTTTTCTGAAACAAAATATCAGCTAATTTACCTGGCAACTTCTCCTGCTTTAGGAAGCTGATGGGCAACCGGTTGCCAAGCAACCACTAATTTCCTTCTAGAGACAACAAAAATGAAGAGGTCACATTTTTCTCAACAAAAAACAAAGCCTTATGTCTGTAAAGAACTGAACAAAACCAGGACAGGATGCTGTCATTGGGGTCTCTTATGAACACTGTCTATAATCAGAAAACAAAGATATTATTCTTATTCAAGGATAAAATGGAAAACGCATGACAGAGTTAATTGCATCACAAATGAGATAAGTAGCATTCAGGCAAAACTACAAACAATGGACAGTTAAAATCACCTTCTTTTCCAATACTTCATACATATTTTAATAGCTGTTTGTTAGAAATTTTGTACCATTCAAACTGAGGTACAGACTAGCATGCCAGGGTTCATGCTTCCACAGCATAAATTAAAACATCTTCATTGAGTATCTGTTCTATTCAGGAAAATTCTAAAATGTATTTCTGTATTATTATATGTCTCCTTAGTCTGTTTCTCCAAATTGACTAGAAGTAAAATAAATCTTTAGAGCTCTTTTGAGGGAAAAGGAAAAAAAAGTGTGTGGGTAGAAAATCATTATTACCCAGACTTGGAGAAGATTGTCAAGAGACAGAGAAGATGTGAAAATAAAGGCAATTTGAGAACAACATTCTGTAAGGTGTCTGTATCAACTAAACTTACCAAAACTGGTTTTCGTGCCTTCTTAACCAATCCTTCTTTTCAGTCTGCTAAGGTGCAGATACTTACTTCATCAACAAAACCCTGAAATTAATCTTTCTGAGGACTAGGTAGGTAACTTTTAGACTTCATTACTGGTTTATTGAATTTAATTATGTACTTAAATAAATGGAGAGAGAGAGAGAGAGAGAAAAGGAATAAGTTATGTAAATTGAAAAGGAGCAGAAACAAAATTTTAAACAGGAAAATATACTAAGTAAGAAGATAAATTTAGCAATACAGGTGTCACTGGGAACCATAATGCAAAATGACATATTTTCCTAACCCTGGGTTTTAAAAAGCTTCATCCCATACACAGTTTATAACTTCACACTGCAACTGTGTAAATCAAAAGCCAACAGAAGACATTTGCTATCATTATTATTCAATCCAGTTCTGGGTATTATTATGCTAATATGACCACTTCTTCATTTTTGGAAACCACACATTTTCAATATTCTTCCCATGTAATATGATAAAATGTGACAAGTCAAGGAAAGTTGATATCTTTTAAAAACAAATCATATTAAAACCTCTCTCGACACTGGTCTTTATTAAGATTTAAATAACAAATATTTTATTATAGTAGCCATCAGAATATGTGAGAATTAATAGGCACTGCTAAGTTATACAGTGATCATGAAACTATTTCTGATAAGAGTCTGCTGTACAGAATAGGAGTATTTCACTATCACTGTATACTTTAAAAAGTCTGAGTCTGCTTTCATGGAAAAATGCAAATCTAGAGAAAGTATCTTATGAAGGGATACAAGAAAAAAGTGATTATATGCAAAAATACTAAACAGAACATATTACCATTGGGTTGAAAACTGGTAGAAAAGAACTTGCTCTTATTTATTCTTAAATAATACTGATGACACATTTCAAAATAGAAAACCCATTTAATCTGTGAACTGTCTGAATACATATAGAAAATGAAAACTCAGAAATTCTTGACACCCCTAAATAACAGTCAGATTTAAAAACTGTTTCTTCTACATCGTTCTCTTTTCACAGTATTACTTGATTCTCCTTTATAGAATCAATTCCAACCAAAGTGTCTAAAGCTAATTCAGGTCAGAGTCAACATTTTACGATTTGGGGCTGTATATCAAATCATTCTTCATGAAATACATGGGGTGGTCAGTGCATTTCTTAGTTTTCCTCCTAAAGGGAGATTAACTGACTAAGAGTCCCACCTGTTTTGCTCTGAAATCCATTGTTACATGGACACCAAGTTCATGCTTTTCAAGCCTACTCCAAACCAATGATAATACCATGCGCATACCTGGGCAGGTCCCCTCTTATGAGGAGTAGGAGGCTTTTGGTAATAGTACTGGCTTGAGAATTCCTCAACAGTTTTGCAGAATCTTTACTAGGGTGTATGGCAAACTAAGGGGCTTCTACCCAACCTTCACTCCCATTCCCTTCAGTCAGGGGTCAGATTCCAGACTTTTGCATCTCAACCCCGCCCTTCATTTTTCTCTCAGTCATTTCTTCTCATAATATCCTTGAACTTTTAACCCCACTTTGATGTCTGTCTCTCAGAGGTCCAGAGCCAATACATGTACAAGAAATGTAAAAAATGGATTCTTACCTTCTTCTCAATCCCTAACTTCATCTTTTAATAATTTTTATTTATTAATTTTAGATGTACATGATAGTAGAGTGCATTTTGACATAGTAGATATACATGGAGTATAACTTCCCATTCTCGTGGTTGTGCATGATGTGGAATTTCACTGGTGGTGTATTCATATATAAACATGGGAAAGTTATGTCCAATTCATTCCACTATCTTTCCTATTCTCATTCCCTCTCCCTTCCCTTCATTCCCCTTTGTCTAATCCAATAAACTTCTGTTCTTCCCTGACCTCACCCCTTATTGTGTGTTAGCATCCACATACCAGAGAGAACATTCAGCCTTTGGTTTTTTGGGTCAGTTCCTAACTTCTTGTCATTTGTGTCCCATGCAAATCAGGTCTTATACCTGAGCTGCTTCTGCCTTAGTCCTTTGTTGTCAGTTCCCAGCTAACAACTACTACCCAATATATTAATAACTGGGGTCTTTAAGTCCAAGTACAAACTTTCTACATACAACTGTCTGCTAAACTAATTTTCAATGTAAGTGAGCTCCCAGTCCACAAAATTTCCTGTGATTGATTGAACTGGAACCTCTGGCTAAAATATACTACTTCATGTAATCCCCACTGCCAATTGAATTGTGACCAGAGATTCTTGAAACCTTTGTATCAGATGGATTTCCTTATCAGTGACCTCTATAGGTTATCAAGTGCCCCAGTACTTGTCCAACTTCAGTGAGTAAATCCTGTTCTATACATGTCCTGCAGAATTCCAGGATATGATAGAAAATATTTAGTTAAAATTCTTACACAGGGTATTAATTGACAGAATATAAAACCCTTATCTTGTCTAAGAATGAACAAGGAATCACATAAAGTGAATAGCCATCCTTAATAGAAAAGCTTGTGCCAGGGGGAAATCAAAGTCATCAGACCTAGACTCCACTGAATTGAAAGCAAATAATTTAAGGGCCTAAAACACGGTATATTTGAAGACATGATTTCCTAGGCTTCTTTTTTATCAATTTGCATGTGCTAATATAAACTTTAGGTATACCCATCATAGAACAATATTAAAGTAATATGAAATATGAACTTAGTTATTATTAGAATGTGGGGCAGTGTTACTCTGGTATCTTAATTAATGTTAAAATGAATTGATTCTTGCTCTGGATCATATGTGAACATGGCCTATTAAATGATACTGACCCAGGACTGTATTTTATCCAGTCCTTGGTCCCATTAAGGAAATCATTCCTTTTGTTTAGGGAAAATCCCACATTATCACCAACAGAGTGTTTCTTAATCAATGACTGGTTTTCATGTTAACAAAAATGTTGCCCATCTGCCATTGCCAAGTGTACAATTTTGTGAAAAATGCCATAGCTTCACAGACTATAGTTTAAGAGAGTGGCAGTGATAGTAATAAAAACTTGGCTATCCTAACAGGTTTATTAAAGACATCCCATGAATGAAGGAGACCACCGGATGGAGCTCCCTTTCTAGTATATTATGTGTGGGCCAGGATGCTCTCCACATGCAAGTTCTTTTTATTAGTATTATAAGATACTTTTTAATTCATTATTTTCTGTGAATAGACTTTAACAATTATCAAATAATTATTTTTCAAGAGACAACTTTTTTTTCCTTTTTGATTTGAGTAGAATTTCTTGGGTTCTACAACTTTAAATAGAAAACAGCCTTCTGTTATGTATTTGTGAAAAAAGATTAAACATTCCTGAAGAAAAATGAACATAGCTGAGAATAAAGTAATTAACCCACCAAAACACACACACACACAAAACAAATTTTTAAAAAAACACATTTCTCTTAGTGCAAAAGAATTTGGATCCATAAAATTATATAAATGAAATCTTCTTTGAATATTTGGTTTAAAAAAAAAGCTTATAGACAAACTAAATATTGTTCTTGATAAATTTCACTAGAGGTCCTTACAGATCTTAGTATTTTCCCATCAGTTCTTATATCTTTAAATTAGTTAATTTGTGACGTTTTGCTTAATAAGAAATGAATCTTATTTTATCTCGGGGATACTCAAGATTACCTTGCTTTTAGTGATGGAACTCAAATCTTCTAACTTGTTTCCCAGCATTTATTAATCATCTAGTACTTGGCTTAGAACATCCATTAAGTTTGGACATGAAGTATCTCTATCTGAAATCATTGATAACTACAGTTTAGAGATTGTTGAAGAATGTTGAAACCCACTTTTGTACTACACCTTTAAAAATACAGTGATTTCTGTTTGCTTTTTAAAATGAGGTTAACAAGTATTCTGTAAAACTGTTAGTCTTAAGAAACAAGACTACAAACCCATATAGATGAGAGGACACTAAAGAAACAACAAATAACTGCAATGTGGTATCTTTAGATGAATCCTCAAAAATAAAGAGAACATTAAAGGCAGTTAGGGAAATCTAAATAAATTATCCCGTTTAATTTATAGTAATGTAATGATATTAAGTTCAATCTTGACAAACATACCATAATTATATAAAAATATTAACATTGGAGGAAAATGGGTACACAGGAACCCTGAACTGTCTTTATAACTTCTCTGTAAATATATTTACCTCCCCAAATTAAAAATGTTAACAAAAATGAAAGACTACAAAACATTTTTATTTTCACACAGGAAACTAAAGATACTTCAAATCTTAAGTTAGGTGATGTAGTCAGGTATGGTGGTGTACAATTGTAATCTCAATTATTCAGGAGACTGAGGCAGCAGGATTACAAGTTTGAGCCCAGCCTTGGCAACTAAAGAAACCCTGTCTCAGAATAAACTATGAAAAGGTCTGGGGATGCAGCTCAGTGGTAGAGAGCTTCTGAAATCAATCCCCAGTACTGAGAGAGAGAAAAAAAAAAAAAAAAAAAAACAGAAAAGATAAGAAAGGGGATGTCTAGGTGATGTTCATGTACTTAGGAATGACAGTTCAGCTATTCTGAAACTGACTTGTTTCCATTATTGCTTTTAAGTAGTATTTCCTAATTTTTAAAGTAACCTTAGAATTTAATGAATTAAACAACTACTGTTTCAAAAACACTGAAAAAAAGGAGATAGCAGGGGATTCAGCTTTGGCATTCTTACCCATGTTGCATATCATATAAAGAAATGTGATTTTAAAAAATCACCTTAATAGGCGATCCCTATTTATGAATGAAAAAGGATACACACAGAAATACCTTGGCAACAGTGTAAGACCAGACAGAGATACAAGAAGTTTACTGAAGAGAAGGAATCTGCTTACATTTCCATGTCTCAGTTCTTATTCTAAAATAAAACAGGAGTAGGGAATTACATCCATAACTCTGCAGCTCTCAACAAGCAACCAGGTTTTCTCAATCAACATCTAATGAACTATGATTATACTTTATTTGAAGTAGGCATCTTTGAAAACACAGCTCTCTTTTTTCAAAATAATAAATCACTTGCATTATTACACATTTTCCATAGCTCCATCTATATTTTTCATTTGGAATTGATCATAGTGACTTTTTTTTTTTCAGTTTTGGTTGAGAAAGTCACATTTTCATTGGCAATACATGTGTATTTTTCTCTTTTTTAAAAAAGTTTTTATTAGTGCTTTTTAGTTATACCTAATACTGGGGTCCATTCTGACAAATGCAGACATGCATAGAATATAATTTGCTCCCTTTCCTTCCCAGTACTTCTACTTGCCTTCTCTTCCTCCCTCCCCTGCTCCCCCTCCTGTACTGGTCTTCCTTCTATTTATTTATTGTTTTATTAAATTTCTGCTTCATAGATATACAGAAAGGTGAGATTCACTGTAGTATATTCACATACATAGCAATTTGGTCAATTTAGTTTCTCAGTTCCTCCCTTTTCCAGTTCCTCCTCTCTCCCCCTTTATCCCTTTCTTCTATTCCACTGACTCCCTTCTATCTTCATTGACCACAGTGATTTTGAGAAATACTTTTTGCAAAACCATTTACCAATGAACATTTGAGAAGGAACAGACATGATAGTAGAGTGAAACAGACACTATTACCTCATGTACATATATGATTGTGTGACTGATGTGATCGTACAATATGTACAATCAGAAAAGTGAGAAATTACACTCCATTTATGTAAGATCTATCAAAATGTATGAATACATTCTACTGTCATGTACTACTAATTAGAAAAAATTTTAAAATTAACAAAAAATTTTTAAAAAAGAGAAAATCAGAACCCAGAACCTTGCTCTTGCTTCTGGGAATCAAAGACAAATTGGAGTTTCTACAAGAACTTTAGTTTCCAGTGTTCATACCTCTCAATAATCTCTTTAGTCAGTACTTATACAGACACCTAATGCTACAAGTTATTCACAAAATTTGGAGACATCAATGAATACAATGTCATCAAGGACATCTTAAATCTACAAACGTAAAATGCTAAATGTTTCCAAACACTATGGATATCCTATGCATGTAAGAAAATGCAGATGCATTTGGAGCAGTTCTGATTGAAATATGAATGAGAAAATCCAAAGATTTCTGTTCAGCATCCCCTACTTTGCTCTCCATACAATAGTGTTTGAAAAGCATATATATATATATATATATATATAAGCTTATATATATGCTTATATATATTTATATATAAAGCATATATATATTTATATATCCACATTTTTATTTTTTACTATCCCTTTTACATCTGACTTCATATTTTAAATCATGGTATTACCAAGGCAAGTTATACTAGGAAATAATTAATACATTTTCTCAATTTTATTATGCAAAGACATTATTGACTAAATATGCAATAAAATTGTATTCCCAAAATACATATAATCTGAGCTTCTGAGCTATGTGAGATAATTTGTCTTACCTCAATGAATTAATGTACCCCCAGCCAAAAACAAATTATGTTTTAGTTAGCCTGTACAGTTTTATAATAGAAATGGGTTATTTCAGATTTTAAAAACTTTGAATTATAGAAAGCTGTTCAATGAAAAATATTACTTTTACAGTTAACTATGAACCCAGAACTCAAGTTTGGGAATCTGTGCCTTAGGGGAAGGCACTAATAAACTGCCAGTAGTTGCTTAATTAATATGGTTAATTAGTTGATGCCAATAAAATATTTTTAGTTTTCAGGTCTATGCATCTCCACCATAAATGGCATGAAAATAAGCTTTAAAAAATGAGAAAAGAAAAGAAAGGTTGATAGGCAAGAGAAAAATTCAGAGAATATCAAAGAAGTTGGTCTCCTAGAGTAGGGATGGTCACCAATTCTTCTGTCTGGATGAGAAGTCATGCTAATGAGGAGGAGAAGGTGGAGGAGAGGGTGTCAGGGAACCACCACAGTTCCAAGACAAAAATCTTATTTGTTCACGTAGATTCACTGGCTAAAATTTCACACTAATTTACCTATTGTTTAATGTTCTTTTCATTTCTTAAAATTTCTTAGTTTCTTCTTTGTTTCTTCTTAAATATCCATTTTAAATGTAGATGGATTTAAGAATATTGAAGAAATAATATGCAAAAGCAAGAGGAGATGGAGACAGTGATATTTGCAAAGCAATATTTTTCTTTACAATAGTTGTCAAATTCTCAATGGATCTTGCCTTGAAGATGAATTTTGATTAGACCATGTGACTGTTCTACCCAGAACAGATATATCACAGTGAAGCAAAATCAATGTTGCCATGCTTGCCTATTCAAACAGTTTTCTTTTCATATCAAATTTCACTTTATCCTTTAAAATCAGAAAGGGCATAAGACTTTAGTTAAGGAAGTAGAAGGCACTGACAGAAGAAATTTGGGAATAAATGAGTGAAGTGGACTGTAATCTATCACACACATAATTGTTGGCTATGTTTAGGAAGACTCTTCAATGCCATACTTTTGTAGTTAAAATTCTGCTTTTATTGTCCATATTTAGAAAAATCTCTTCACCCAAAATCATATCATTTTGCTTATAATAGATTCAATAGCTTCTTTTAGAATGGTTTTGAATACAGCCAGATTTGCTAACGCCTGATTCTCTGGGATCATGGCTAATTGGCATTGTGGATAGATGCAAGAAAACTAAGTAGTATCAGCTATGTAGCAAGCAAAAGAATTATGTGTGCAAGCTGGAACTGGATGAATTTATGCAACCTAAGTCAGGCAGAGTCAAGGGTATAAGACAATGTCATAATAAATTCCTTTCATTTGCAATTTTGCTTGTTCCTAACCAGTCAGTCCTGGGTTTAAAGTAAACCATTCTTAACAGATATCCTCTCCTTGGGACAACAATTGTTACACTTCCCCTGGTCCCATACAGCCATCAATTTATAGAAGTGAATCTTTATAGCACTTAGATACAATGCAATTTAATAGGAGAAGCAACTTATTCAAAATCAGTCTCCCTCTACAGAATAGTCAATTTAGTGAGAAGGTATGAACGATTAACTCTTTCAGAGGTGTTTCCTCCTTAGAAGATCTGATCCTGTATTTATATGTATTATAAATTCAAGTTCCAAGGGCTGGAGTGACACCAAGATTTCTCTAAGGTTTTATTTGTTTATTTTAACTGAACTCCACTGTGTGGCTCAGGAGTGCCTAAAGTGGGTGACAGCTGTCCAGATTATTTGCAATTTTCATGGGCAAGTCTAAACATGAGCTATTATGTAGTACATGTAGTACAAGGAATCTAACAATTCTAGACTTCCATATTCACAAAGGAATTAGTTTTCCCAGTTTCTTCATGAGCTCTAGAAGGTCAAACGCAGTCATTCTGGACAGAATGCTACCTTACAGAAGTATCATATGAGAAATATGTATATAGACAGTCCACTGCCCCTTTTTATGATTTTTCAGTCTCCTTTGATGCATCCTAGTCTAATGCTTACTTATATGTTGTTAATTCATGTTTCCCCTGCTGGTTTCAGACTGACCTTTTTGTACAAGTTTTCCATAGTACTATGCTAACTATGATGCATAATACTTAATGGCACAGCAAAAACATCCTGAAATTTGCATTTCCTTGGGATCAACTCTCTTGCCACACTCCAATTACATATAACAATTACTTCATTGTATTTCTCTACAATATGATTCAATAACAGAAGCAATGTATTCAAACTTTATATATCTATGGAATAGATAATTTACTTAGGAGAAATGAATACTTAACACCTTTAGAAATGTTTATTTGTCCAGGTTTATTAAAGCATCTAATTAAACATGTGTCTTTTAAATTTAAGCTCACTGCTTTGAATTGTGCATTTTTCTCAAAGTCACAGTGTATGTATTTTTATGATATGACAAATTCAGAATGCAAATAGGATGAATTTCACGCTATTATTTTTAAAACAAAAGATCTTTCAAAGAGTTAGAAATAAGATTCATAATCTTAAATGATATATTTCTTGAGGTTTGGCATTTTCGTATTTTTATAAAAGTAATGCTATTTATAATGATGAGAAATTATAATAGCAGTTTCTAGTTTCTCTACCCAAATCTTTTCTCTGAGTCCCATTCTTTAGAAAGTTTCCATTTTGGTTATTGAATCTTCAAACATCACCATGATTCTAAAGAATATGTTTATATCCATATAGCCGTATTTCTTGGTACATTATGCAGGGTTCTCCAGGGAAACAGAATCAATAGGAGAAAAAAATACACACACAAACACATACACACCGCGTATATATACTCATACACATACACACAGACTGATTTAGTGTCCGAAGTTGTTTCATGCAGTTGTGAAGACTGACAAGTCCTGAGAGCTGCCAGGTGAGTTGGGAAGCTGGAGGCCCAGGAGAGCTGATGTTTTATACTTCCACTCTGAGGGCCAGCAGACATGAGACTCAGGACAAACCAGTGTTTCAGTTTAAGCCCAAATGAAGGAAAGAGCCAATGTCCCAGTCAAAGATCATGACTCATAAGAATTCCCTGTTACTCAGAGGAGGGTTGACCCTTCTTTGTTTTTTCTGGCTTTCAATTGATTGGACAAGGTACACTCTTATTAGGGAAGGCAACCTGCTCCAGTCTACTAATTTAAATGTTAATCTCATTCAAAGATACCTTCACAGAAACACCCAGAATAATGTTTGACCAAATATCTGGGCAGCCATCATAACATTAACCATCATAGTTAATCAATTTATGCACTTATTCTATATGTTGTTATCAACTGACTTTGCTAAGAAAGGATCAGTTCCCATGTACAGCTCCCATTATCCCTCTCCCTTCCTTCATTAACGAGGTGTACTGACTGCATTTTTAATTTTAGTCCTTGCATTGATTAACCCTAGAAGCTGACATACTTTGACTTCTTTCTTGCTCTTTCACCTTTAGCTAGTGTTAACATCATAATACACACCACTACACCAATCCTCTCTCCACCTCCCGACACCTGTCAGCTACACTACCTCCTGAATATTGTCAAGGTTTACAACACTTGCATCCCATTCTGGAAGTCTACTTTGCATTTAGTGCTTATGGTAAAGTTAGAAACCAAGAAATAGCACTTTACACCATTACAATTATACTGTAATGTAATTAACTGTAAATCTTTCATTTCACTTTTTAGATGTTGAAATCATCTACAATTTTTGTTTGTTTCCTATTTTGGATTCGATTTTCTTGTATTTATTAAATTGAATTTCAATTTGTTCTTCTCTTAATGCAAGCAATATTTCTATTCACTATATTTTTTGATGTTTCAAAGATTTTTTTAATTATTTATTTTTTACAGACTGCATTTTGATTCATTGTACACAAGTGGGGTACATCATTTCATTTCTATGGTTGTACATGATGTAGATTCTTACCATTCATATACACAGGGTAATGATGTCTGTCTCATTCCACCATTTTTCATACCCCCCCTCCCTCTCATTTCCTTCTACATAATCTAAAATTCCTCCATTCTTCTCTCACTCACCAACCCCCAACCCCCATTATATATCATCATCCACTTATCAGGGAAAATATTTAGCCTTTGGTTTTCTTGGAGGGGATTGGCTTATTTCACTTAGTATGATATTTTCCAATTCCGTCCATTTATTTGCAAATGCCATAATATTATTCTTTATGGCTGAATAATATCCCATTGTATACATATACCACAGTTTCTTTATCCATTCAGCTGTTGAAGGACATCTAGGTTGGTTCAATTTACTATATTTTAAAACTTTTAGGTATTTTAATCATATTATTCACTGAGAATATTGTATCCAGTTTTTCTGAAAGTTACTCTTAAAGGAAACTTCTGTTTTAGTGTTATTTGATTAATCTGTTTTAATTTGAGTTGATTCATTCTAAACTTTCCTGTACATCCTTCATCTTGGGATATTTTTCCATAGTTCTTTTGCTCCCTTGTACTACAAACTCCTCCTCCTCCACCTCCTCCTCCTCCTCCTCCTCCTCCTCCTCCTCCTCCTCCTCCTCCTCCTCCTCCTCCTCTTCTTCTTCTTCTTCTTCTTCTTCTTCTTCTTCTTCTCTCTCTCCCTCTCTCTCTCTCTCTCTCTCTCTCTCTCTCTCTCTCTCTCCCCCCCCCCCACCCGGAATAATACTCAAGTATTTCCCCCTCTTCTGCCCCAGAAGAAGTTAGTAGTAGACTTTCTATATGTTTGTACTTTACTGTCTCTTATCTCTGATTGATAGTTTGATTTAGTGTGGAATTTCAGGTACAAAATCATATTCCCTAAGAACTCAACATATTATGTTATTGATGAATAAATAGTTTGATATTAATCTGATTATTATTCATTTGTATGTATTCTTTTTATGTCTAGAAATTTAAAGAAATTTTTATCTTTCTCATTGATGAATTTCACAGAATTATGTTTCTAAAATACATTCAATAGGATTGACCTTAGTAGATAATTTTAATCTGAAAATAGATGGCCTTTCTTCAGAGCTAAGAAATGTTCTCTTCTTATTTCTTTTTCTCTGCTCTTTCCTCTTTGAATGTGTGTAAGACTTTCCATGTTAATGCTTACTGTCTCTTAAACTTCTCATAATATTCTCTTTTTTTACATTCTGAATAATTCATTAATTTTATTTTCCAAAACTGTCTACTGACATTTGTTACTCTTGAGAGACAATCATAATTTTTAAATTGCAAGAATATTTTGTTAATCTTTAAAATTGATATTTAAAAACATTGTTTCTGCTTCATGACATATTTCTTTACAAATTCTCTAAGGATATAAATTATAAATCAAGAAATGACTTTTTTATTTATTATTGCTTATTTGTTTTTCAGTTCCCTGGATTACTTTTGTTTCTTCCTGTTTCATTCTTCTGTTTTTTTTTTTTTTTACTTGATCATTACCTTTTGTGCCATTTGCATTTCTTAAATATAAAGTGATACTTATATTGACATTTTAAAGTGATACTCAAAATTGGTTCATATTTTAAAGTGAAAGACCATATTGATTACTATATAGAGTAGCATAAGTTTCTTCTGCTTTAAGGTACATTTATTTTTCCAAACATACCTACTATCTTAATGGAAAACTGACCACATTCTTTTAATTTGCGAGCTGAGATGTCAACTAAAGAATTCATCTTAGAATCCAAGATTCGGGAAAAGAGATAATGACTATAACTCCCCCAAAATATGAAAATAGCAAAGATTTTACTCTAGTGACATCATTCCCAATACTTGGAGCCATGGCCCTCCTCGGGCCAATTACTCAAACCCTTTTGAAAGCAGAAACCTTTAACTGGATATGCTTTGCCTATTCTCCTCAACTTCACACTAAATTAAAATACGTGACATAATGTATAACGTTGACATTTAAAACTCTTTTATTAATTTATTTATGTGAGAATGAGTCCAAATATGTCTTTTCTTTCTTTTTTAAAGGGTTTCCCTTCCTTGGGTATATATACAAAATCCACAAGTTCTAACTAGTACATGCAGATACAAATACACAAAGGACTTTATAAGTTCAAAGAAACATGGTTTAATTTCCCAATGCTTTACATCTGTGAAGAATGCAGCCAAGAATGCAAGTCTTAACTTGTATGCTATGCAACTATTTGAAAGAACCCCAATCCCTAAATTCTCAAAAATCCTTAGCAAGGTAAGCAATGAACACATGCATGGATGTGTACATACATATGCATGCACACACACACACACACACACAGAGGAAAAAAGAAGCTTGAGAAAGAACACAAAATTCAGTTGTGAGAAAAAGATAAATATGCAATATAATCCATAATTTTGTCTTAAACTGAGAAAACTATCAACAAATTTCTTCCTTGCTAACATGAAAACAGTAAGTTGTTTAGGCACTATGTTAGTTTTCATTATTATTATTATCATCATCTTGCCACTTCACTTAGCTAATTTTTCATGATGGATTTTCACTTAGCTTATTAGTCATTGCAGATACCACAGTTGAGCTAGAATGCTGGCTAAAATTAGCATAAGTTTCAAGAATTCTTATTTGAAACCTGACATAGTTAGCCCCTCCAGAGAACTACTCTGTTACTAAAAAGTGTGTACATACAGCTTGACTAGGAAAGCAGCAAAAACAAGTGACAGGATAATCAAAGACAGTATTTGAACTACCTGTGGTACTTCAGCAGGATTCCCATGAAGAGGACTTTTTAAGTCACCTAACATTTTCCTTATGCCACTGTCTTATAGTTCCACCCCTCAACCCATGACCTTCCCAGATGAGATTGTCACCACCTATCTCAGTCTGAATAAGTAGGGAATAGAAAGGAAATGACTACATCAGGTATGGTATTTTTTTTTCTATCTGGTGCTAATAATATGAAGTACAGTTCAGAAAGTAAGTGTATTTGTATCAAACAGTTCTGGGTCAAGACCAAGTGTTTAACTGGAAAAAAAATGTAAATCATAGAACAGCAACAATGAAACAATTCCATGCTATACACAATGAATATTTTATATCTTCAAAATATAAATTATAATCCTAATTGATTCTATGCATTTATTATTTAGCATGTTTTATTTGCAAGATACTAAGGAGGCACTGTGGGAAATGTAACTGTGTTCATATCCTCAAGAAGTTGATAATAAACAAGAATTATAAAATAAAAGATAGTACTGCCCATAAAGAAAGACCTAATATGAGGATATCAGATACATAAAAAGTGCTATGTATTGTTTGGCTATTCCCCCATTTGGTAGAGATTTCCCAGGTGAGTGGGAATAATGGGAGTAAGGGGAAAGATAGAGCTTAGGAGATATCAAGGAGGCAACAGGTGAGATTGGATATAGAAAAATAAAGCTCTAGACAACAGGCTGGCTGTTTCCTCTGGCAATGATGGTAGGTGGGGAGGGTTGGGTGAAGAGTAGTCATCATAGAATTGTGTCTTAGAAATGAATAACCTCTCCATCCTAAAGCAAAGGGGGATATCTACTTTTTATCCATTGGATCTTAGGATGAAGGATTTAAATGCACTTGTCTCCTAGCATCTCATTTTCTGTGAGTAATAGAAGGATACTGCAGACAACTTAGGGGACATTTGGAATGCTATAATGCAGACAGAGTATATCAAGGACAAGGACTGCCTCTAAGAGAGGCAGAGAAAAAAGAAATTTCCAAATACTAGACTTAGTGAGGGCTGTGGGTTCAGGTAGCATTTAAGCTGGACTTTAAACCCTGAGTTGGATGTCAGCAGGTAAACACGGAGCATGTTTGGGAATAACGAAAAGTCTGATCCACTCCCACAGGGACTTTATTTGAGAAAATGAAAAAAGATCCCAGCTGGAAAGGTAGATTATAACAGACAATTCTTTCTCTTTCCACTTATTGAAGTTACTAGGTGTTATTCATTTATATAAACTAACTCGCTTAATCTTCACAACAATAAGAAACTGATGTGATTGTGCCTGTTTTCCAAAAGTGTAATCTGAATCTCAGAGAGACTGTGCAACTCATCCAGATTACCCACCCAGTGAGGAGGAAGCTCAGTTACAAATCGAAGAATAGAAACAGACTGAGGAAAAGAGTTTAAAATCTGTTGGAACCATCCATGAAAAACATCATCTGGCGTAGGTATTCGGGACGGGGGTCCCACTGAGGGTGAGGACAGTGATGTCTCCCAGTAAACACAGACATCGGAAACCAGGCTTGGAAGGCACAGATCTAATTTTACTTATGATTGTACAAGACATATATAGGCACATTTCCAATCAGGTTAAGTCACTTGTTAAAACATAACAGAACCACCCTATAGCTTGTTGTGATGCCTGTTAGGCTTTCCCTCAGCTCATAGCTCAGCCTCAGTAACTGCAAAGGCCTGCAATCCATGGTGAGTCTCTACCATTTCCTCAGTTTCTCCATCCAGACTGTTAGGTTTATTTAAACCATGGTATCAGCAACTGCCATCAAATACACTTGAGGAATGTTCTCTACAATCTAGAGGACTTTAATTAATACTACAGAGCTGCAAATGTGAAAGGATTTTCTAGGAAACTTAGTGAAGATAGAATATATAGGACTTGGTCACTGACTTCGGGAATTAAGAAGAGAAACAAAGGAAGATGAAGGTGAAATAATACCAAATAAGATTGAGCTTATTAGATCATACTGCGTGTGTGTGTGTGTAGTAGTAGGTGTGTATACACACACACAAACCTGATTCTGTGAATAAGCATAATCTATAAAGAGATCCAGTTAATCAGGAAAAATGGAATCTAGTCTCTATAGAAGGATAATCTTTATCATTATAATCTTTATTCAATGGATTGACTCTACCATGTATGGAACCATGTCTCAAGAAATAAATACACATAATAAAAGTCCATTACACACTTGGTTTGTAACACAAATGGAAGTTCTGCCCTCACTACCAGCAATATTATAAACCAAATTCCCATCAATCTAAATGGTATAAATATATGACAACAAATAGGGAATATTTTTAAAGAATTATACAGTAGTTAACAGCATTTATTTGTGTTTGTGTCCATAAGGGAATGTAAATAAGATGAACTATCATATCAAGCCATAGTCTTGATGATATAGACTGGTAGACAAGAGCATCAAAGCAGAATGGTAGTCACATCTAATCACCCTGCAAAGCCAACAATGATAATGGAGTACTTGAAAATTTGGAGAGCTAGTAGATATATGTAAACATTTGTGAGATGAACTAGTAAACAAATTGGCAATTTAAGAATTTTGACCATATGGTCATTGATGTATCCAAGTGTAACAGGCACTATGGCAGTAAACTTCTGAAGCTCCCAACTAATAATACAGTACCAATACACAGACATGAACAAAGGGAAGATTATGCTTATGAACATGGGCATCTGTGTTTTATCAGTACAAAAATGTCTGATTTATTGGATCCCAGAAAGTCACATGACTCAACTATCTCCCCTACTGGTCTGCTAACAAAGTAGCTTTCCCAGCTCTTCTTCCTTGAGGACTTTTTTTTTGTAAATTTATTTATATTTAATTATATTTATATTTAATTGCAAACTTATCCAAACAAATAATTCAAAGTAGGAAATTGTTCATTGTGTTAGAAGCTCAATGGAAAGTAAAAGCCCTGTTGAGAGGGTTTGGAACACTTTAAATACAACAGTATCAGGATATCTGACAAGTCTTCTGAACTAAGATCTACAAAATAAGATGAAGGTTGCCTTGTGGTAAGAGGCAGCAAAGCATCCCAGACAGAAGGAAGCAAAACTGTAGTCTTAGGAGGAACCTAAAAAAGCCATACATACAAGAGTGCTTGGACTAGGCCAGAAAGCTAAGAAGGGAGAGAGGGGACTGGGGTAGATCTTGAAGGGCTTCAGTTACTCGTTTTGCTTCTGCCTGGCTTGAACCTCAACATGAAGTCATGTCTTTAAACCATAATGCTCTCCAGGTCTTTTTCCTGATGTTCTGTCTCTGCCTGTTGACTCTAGTATATCTTCTTAGGCTCTGAACTGTACCAGGTCTCCTGCTGTGACCCAGCACTTCAGGCTCAGTACTAAACTATTTATGATCAACTAGGCCTTACCACTTCCATCTTCTAACATTCTCTCTGTATCACAAAGAGAAAGCTGGAAACCACCGTTGCCAGAATCCTCTTCCATGTTTCCAATTAGACCTTTCAATCACTGAGAATTGAGAAAGGAGAGGCCATTATTCTCCAGAGGCAGGAGAGGCTTGAGATTTGTAAGCAGGGACCTGATAATATTCTGGTATGCTTACTTTCCAAGCTTCATAACATTGTCAGAAGGAGCTTCCTTGATTTTGTTCCCTCAACACCTTCAACAGTTATATGACCTTCAATTTCCTCATCCTAAAAATCCCAATTTATATAAGATCCCTCACACCTGGGCTATAGCAAGTGTTTTTTGCATTTGGGGCATGAAAACAGAAACTCAAAAGACAGAATTGGTAACTGATTCCATAAACTAATTGAATTTGAAGATAGTAATAATTCCATTGTCACTGAAAAAATGGCATAATGATAGTTCATGGAATGTATAATTAAAATACCAATTCTTCTTGCCTGAAATCTAGTTCGTAAAAATTCAGAGTTTTTAGGAAAACAGATGTATTAATCTGGTTTCCCTGAATAAAAATCTGATTTAACATATTAGCTTGAATGTCTAGGAAGTGTTTCAATCAGTTCACTTAGTTCACTTAAATGTAGACTTAACATTGGGGGATGATAAATGAAATTAAGATGTGAGAACTTCATAGTGTATAGGAAGAATCGAATGGCTTGTGGGATTTGGAGGAGTTATTGACTGTGACTTCATCACACCCAAAATATGTCACAGTGAAGACCCAAGGGACATTTTCTTCCCAGAGGCATTTACTGATGCAGTTAGACCATCCCTATCTCTTCAAACTCTACTCGCTGGATTCTCCTGATTGTTTCTTCCCTTTCCCTATCCATACCTATGATCACCTCTATAAACCATGGCACATTTGACTTCTGAGCGATGTCACTGACTCATATCTCTTTCCTGAGCTCCAGTCAGGAGCTCAGGAAATATGTGTGCTGCTATTGAACTTACCTGTTTCAATGGTCCTCAAATATTCCTATTCCCAGAACCCTTAATATTCTTAAAAAATATTGAGAATCCTAAAGAGATATTATTAATGTAGTTTATATCTATATATTTACCATATTAGAAAAATTCAAATAAGAAAAATTTCAAAATCTTTACTATTTTGAAATATTGTTATTCTATTAAATATTTTTAAATACAGTTATTTTATTATTTGATTAAATATTAATTTTCTAGAAAATAATGAACCCATTTTATACAAACATAAATAGTTATTTATTTAAACTACAGTTTCCAAAATAAAAAATAATGAGAAGGGCATTGTTTTACTGTTTTGCAAATGTTTTTGATGTCTAGCTTAATAGAAGACATCTGGGTTCTCATGTTTGCTTAATTAAATTTGTTGTGATATGTTTTGTTGTTGTTGTTGAAGCACATGGAAGAAAATTCAGCCTCACACAGATAAGTAAGTTGAAAAGGAAAGAGTATTTGAAGAGCCTTTACAGAGAAGGAATATTCTCCATATTGAACAAACACTAGGCCTTAAAAGTAAGCTGCAATGTCAACTTGAAATCATATCAATAATTTTTCATGATCTCTTACATTAAAATCCACTGGTCTCAAAATGTAAAAAACTGGAGAGAAAATTACTCCCAACTTAACAATGATAAAAATTCAGATAAAATACAAAATAATACTTTTATCCTTTTAGATAACTAAACTCACAAGTCAACCAGACAAATTGAATTCTAAATGGAGATTAGTCTCTCCAAAACACACACACACAAAGTATTTTTTTACCTGTGGGAGGAAAGTAGGAATAAGAGCTGGTCACTGATCAAATGGGTTTAAATGTTTAATGATTTAAGGGCAAGGGTGAGCTACCATGTCAGACTGAAATAGCTGGGCAGTTTACACTGACTTGTGAACCTTTTCCTTGCTTCCTCTGGGCACTCTCCAGAAAGATTAGTGCAATGCAGGAGACCAGAAGTAACCAACCTCAATGACATAGGACTTCAGAGCATGGTCAAATGCTGATGGAGAAAAAAGATATAAATACCTTCCTGTTTCCCTGGACCTTTCTTATCTAAGAAACAAAAACATGAAATAGCTGGAAATGAGGCAAAATTACAATAGCTTTCACAGCCTAGTCAATGACCCTTTGCATTGGAAAAAAGGTAGAAAGAAAATACCTATTCATTGAGGAAGGCAAGAAACCATCCTGCTTCGCAGAATCTATCTCAAAAATGAGTGGAGGCCTGCTACTGCTGGGGTTAGGAAGCTAACTCCTATAAGATACCAACACTGTGGTATCTTATCACAGGAAGGAGGTCCCATGCTGTGGTTATCTATCACAGGAAGGAGGGACACGAAAGCTAGAAAGCCCCACCTCTGTGATCTAGGTATACAAGCCCTGCATAAGATTGAGGTTGTCTGGGGCAAAAGAACATCACAAGATCACTTTGAAGCACGCCAGAGACCCGCTCCCCCGCCCCGCTGCAACCAGCAGACCCTTGCTGTTTTAGTCAGCTTCTTCACTGCTGTGACTAAGAGATCTGACCAGAACAATTTTAAAGGAGGAAAAGTTTATTTGAGGGCTTACAGTTTCAGAGGTCTTAGTCCACTGAAGGCCGGCTCCATTCCTCAGGGCTCGAGGTAAGGCAGAACATCATGGTGGAAGAGTGTGGCAGAGGGAAGCAGCTGGCATTATCAGGAAGCAGAAAGAGACTTCACTTGCCAGATACAAAATATATATCCCATAGTCATGCCCCAATTCCTACCTCCTCCAGCCATACCCTACCACTTTAATTAATCCCATCATAGATTATTCACTAATTGGGTTAAAATTCTTACAACCCAATCATTTCTCCTCTGAACCTTCCTGCATTGCTCACATGTGAGTTTTGAGAGGATACCTCACATCCAAAACATAATGCTTGCTATAATTAAGATTCACTTCTTGTCAGAAAGATTTTTACAAACAGTACCAGCAGGCAGGATTTCTGTAGAAGACATTGTGGTTTGAAGCTTCCTCTTTCCTGTAAATGCTAGGTTTGCACACAAAAGGTGTGATACAGTATCTGCAAGTTTATTGTACAAAGAGTTATTATCTCTGTTTTCTTGGTTAAAAAAAAAAAAACTATTAAGAGGTTTGTGTAGCCAGGTAAGTATGAAATGAAGCCAATAGAAACATTTATAACATTCCCTCAACAGTCCTTTCCTCTTCCTCCAGAGGGTCTGTAGTACAGGAGACAGAAGTCAGTGTGGGTTCTCCCTATGCAGGGCAAGAGTAGAGTAGAGCACATATCCAACACTGCCATTTTTCATGGGCTGCCCAAGGAACCGGTTTTTGTCATACCTAACTCAACAAAAGATGAAATTTAGTATATTCTAGATGTCTTGTGTCACTGAGAACGAAAAAGAGTATGGTAACTTATTGCTCTTTCAGAGGACTCACAGTGCAACCAAAAGACACCAGCGCGAAAAAGAGCTTGAGCTCCCCATAAAAGAAAGAGAGAGAGGAAGAAGAAAGAAAGAAGAGAAATGCAAATTTCTCTAATAAGAAATTTACACCCACAAGTCCAGGGGAAAGAGTCACAAAAAACATTTCAGAAGATCCAGGATATCTAGCAAACTTGATTGGAAATCGCATTTTCCTGTATGTGGGAGAGTTGATTAGTGTTTTGTTGTTGTTGTTATTGTTGTTGCTTGTTTTTTTGTTGTTTTTGTTGTTGTTTTTAATGCATGAATATTAACAAAATACTGCAGTGGGAATGAAATAGGGGGAATTATCCAATTACAGGAAAAAAAATAAATCTCCAGAAACTGACCCTAAAGAAAATGAAGTATAAGAATTCCCTGGGGCTGGAGTTGTGGTTCAGTGGAATAGTGCAAGGCGTGTGCAAGGCTCTGGGTGTGAGACTCAGCACCACATATAAATAAATAAAAGAAAAGATCCATTGACAACTTAAAAAAAAAAAAAAGAAAATTAAAAAAAGAATTCCCTGACAAAATATTTAAAAGCACTGTCATGAAGATGTTCAGTGAGTTAAGAAAAACTATGCATAAACAAATGAGATTATAACCAAAGAGGTATAAAATATTGAAAAAAACAAACAAATTTTGAAACTGAATAATGCAAAAACTGAACTGAAAATTTTACTAAAGAAGTTTAACAACAGGCTTGATCAAATAGAAGAACCAGCAAAATTGAAGACTAGACATTTGAAATTATCCAGTAATAGGAAATAATAAGAAAAAAATAAAAGTATAAAGAAAATTAAAAGATTTACAGAATAGCTGCAAACAGAGAAATATCTGCATTATGGGAATGTCAGAGAAAAAAAGAGATAGAAATCTTAAAGAAATAATGATGAAAACTTCTCAACCCTAGGGAAGAAACAGACTTCCATGTTCAAGAATCAAAATGAATCCCAAATATAAAAACTTTGAAAGCACACACTGAAATCATCATAATCAAATTTTATAAAATTAAAGCAAAAGAGAATTTTAAAAGCAAAAACAGAAAAGCGACTCACGACATACCAAGGAATATCTATAAGACTATCAGTTGATTTCTCAGCAGTCTTTGCAAGATAAAATGATATATGAAAATTGTTGAAAACCCAAAACTGGCAATCAATGTATGTATATTTTATGTAAGCCCCAGGGTAACTACAAAGAGAATGTACTAGGTGAACTATGACAATTAGAAAGGAATAAAAATGTCATTACAATAAATCAAAGAAATACAAAAAAAGAGAAAAACAGACAAAGACTACAAGACATATAGAAAACAATTATAAAACTGAAAGAGTAAGTCTTTGCTATCAAGAATTCATTTAAATGTAAATGGATTAACTCATTCAAAATATGAAGTAACTGAATGGATTTTAAAGAGAATCAAAACCAGACCAAACTTTATGCTCTCTGCAAGATGCTTTAGGTTTAAGTGCACACATTGACTGAAAGTGAAAGTTTAAAAAAAAAAAAAAAAGAAGAAGAAAGAAATTTCACTCAAATGTTTACCAAAAGAAAGCAGGAGTGACCAAAACTGCCCCAATACATACCATATTAGCAGAACAAAGAATAAAAACCACATGATCATCTCAATAGAGACAGAAAAAGCATTTAACAAAATTCAATATTTTTTAGAATAAACTTTCTATGAACCAATAATAGAAGATAATTACCTCAATATAATCAAGGTCATATAGGAAAAGCCTGTGGTTAATGCTGTCCTCCCTCATGTAATGGTGAAATTCTAAAAGGTTTTGTTCTAAGATCAAGAATAAGGTAGAAATGCTCACTCTTGACACTTCTATCCAACATAGTTCTGGTAGTATTAGAACAATTAGACAAGAAAAAGCAATAAGGACAGTGGGGTTGTAGCTCAGTAGTAGAATGCTTGCCTTACACCTTTGAGGTACTGGGTTCAATCCTCAGCACCACATAAAAATAAATAAATAAAATTAAGGTATTATGTCCATATACAACTACTATAAAATAAAATAAAATAACTTAAAAAATAAAGAAGTAAGCTAATCAGAAAAGAAGAAATTAAATTAAATCTGCTTATATATGGCATGCCATTATAGTTATAAAACCCTACAGAAACCAGAAACCTGTTGGAAGTAATAAACAAATTAAGTGAAGTTGCAAAATATAAAATCAACAAGAATCACTTGTTTTTGTAGACTAAACAATTTGAAAAATTTTTAAAAATCCATTTATAATAGTATCAGAACTAAAAATATGAATATACTTAACTAAAAAGACAAAAGACTTGTACACTGAAAATTACAAAATATTGTTGAAAGAAATTAAAGAAAACACAAACAGAAAGAGATCTCATGTTATGAAGTGGAAGTCTTAATATCATTAAAATTCCCAAAGCAATCTACAAATTCAATGCAAACCCTATAAAAATTCCAATGGTCTTCTTTACAGAAATTTTTGACAATTCAATCCTAAAGTTCTTTTGAAACCACAAAGGACCCCTTATAGCCAAAACAACCTTGAAAAAGAACAAAATCAGAGGTAATTCAATCTCTGATTTCAAAACATATTATAGTCTACAGCAATAAATACAGTATGGTACTGTCATTAATACAGACATACAGACTAATAAAGTAAACTGAATAGACCAGAAATAAGTCCTTGCACATATTGTCAACAAATCTTCAAGAACACACCATGGGAAAAGGAGAGTCTTTTAAAGAATGGTGCTGGGAAAACTATATATACACATACTATATATACACATACAAAAAGATTCCTATACCTCTCTCTCTCTCTCTCTCTCTCTCTCTCTCTCTCTCTCTCTCTCTCTCTCTCACTCTCACACACACACACACACACACACACACACACCAACTCAAACTGGTTTAAAAACATAAACATAAGAACCAAAATTATAAAATGCCTAGAAGAAAACAGGAAAAGCCTCATGACATTGGTCTTGTCAGTGACTTCTGAGTATATTCTAAAGCAGAAATAGAGAAGTGGGATAATGCCAAACTGAAAAGCTTCTGTACAGCAAAAGAAATAAATAAAACAGTGAAAAGGTAAACTGCAGATTGAGAGAAAATACACACAAACCATATATCCTCCAATGAGTTAATATTCACAATATATGAGGAACTCCCATAATTCAATTACAATAAGAGGATGATGATGATGATGAGGAGGAGGAGGAGGAGGAGGAGGAGGAGGAGGAGGAAGAGGAGGAGGAGGAGGAAGAAGAAGAAGAAGAAGAAGAAGAAGAAGAAGAAGAAGAAGAAGAAGAAGAAGAAACCAGATTTCAAAAACATGCAAACTGCTTGAATAGACATTTCTTAAAAGAAAAAAAATAAATAAATAAAAGACTTATAGATGGTCAACTGCTCTATACAAAAGAGCTCATCAGGGAAATGTGAATGAACACAATGAGTATCACCTCACACCTATTAGGATGACCACTATAAAAATAAATTTATAAATGAAAAATAACGAGTGTTAGCAAGTCTACAGGAAAATTGAAGACCTTATGTACTCTTAAGGGAATATAAAATTATGCAATCTTCTGTGGAAAGTAGTATGAATATTCCTCAATAATTTAAAAATACATTCATCATATGATTCAGCAATCCCACTTCTGTGTATTTACCCAGAGAAACTAAAATCAGTTGAAGAGATATGTGTACTTCCATCTTTATTGCAGCATTACTCAATATAGCCAAGAGGTATAAACATCCCAGATGAAAGAATAAAGAATATAAGATAATGCATATAATGAAATTTTATTCAGCCATAAAGAAGAAAATTTTTGCTGGGGATGTAGCTCAGAGGTAGAGTGCTTGCCTAGCATGCATGAGCCCTAAGTTCATGGCAAACACTGCAGAACTATATACAAAGTACCACAAAAAAAAAAAAAAAAAAGAAAGAAAGAAAGGAAAGAAAAGAATAAAAGTAATAGTATACCATAAAGAAGAAAATTTCATCATATGTCACAACATGGACAAAATGAAACTGTGAAATAAGGCAGTATGAGAAGAACAAATTCTGTATGATTCCACTTACATGAGGCATCTGTAGTATTCAAACATATAGAAGCACAGTAGAATAGCAGTTGCCAGGGGCTGAGGGAGGAGGAAATGGGAAGTTGCTATTCAATAATGTTTTCATCAGGCAGGTTAAAAACTTTCTAGAGGACTGCTGTCCAAAATTGTGCCTTGTTTTAGTCAGCTTTCACTGGTGTGACCAGAATACCTGACAAAGAACAGTGTGAAGGGAGGAAAAGTTTATTTGAGGGCTCACAGTTTCAGAAGTCTCAGTCCATGGACAACAGGCCCCATTCCTCAGGGTTCTAACTGAGGCAGAACACCACACTGTGGCAGAAGAGTGTGACAAGGGAAGCAGCTCAGATGATGATCAGGAAGCAGAGATTCCACTCACCAGATATAAAACATATACCCCAAAGCCACACCCCACCTGCCTTCAATTACCACTCATTCCAATCATGATTCATTTTCCAATTGAGTTAAAGCTCTCATAACCCAATAATTTCTCTTCTAAACTTTCTTGCATTGTCTCAATTTGGGGAACACCTCACATCCAAACCATAACATGCATAGAATTAAAAATACTGTACTGTATACTTTAAAATGAATTAAGAGAATAAATTCTATGTTATCTATTTAACCACAACTTAAAACAAAAAGATAGAAATTGAACAACAGAACCAGTCTTTGATATTCCAGATAAAGTCCAGAACTGTCAGATAAGAAGTTCAAAATAACTATGATCAATGTACAAAACGATCTAGTGAAAAGGTAGAAGACATGCAGGAATACCTGGAATTTACCAAAGAAATAATAAAAAATCAAGTGGAAATGTTAAAATTTATTTTTAAAAACACAGTATCAGAGATAGGGAATTTCACTAACAGGTTCATACGTGAACTTCACGGAGCTCATAAATAACCAGTGAAATGAAAATACATATGACTGTGTAAAATTATAAATTAGTCATTCAAAAACATTGATTTATTAAGTTACATAGATCTTCCAAATGTTAGCATTTATTTCAAATATACAATATTATACAATATATAGGGAAATACAAATGAACATATATGCTCATAACATCGCTATAGTCCACTAACAATTTTCCCTGCTTTCAGTCTCATTCCACTTTTCCATACCATCAATCTTGCACACTGCTATCAGAATGATCTATCTAAAATTCAGATCACTTTTTTCCCAACCCACTGGCCCTTGGCAAACACTGCAGAACTATATACAAAGTCCTCCATGATTGTGACCTGCCTACATTTATAGGTCAATATTTAACTCATATACACATATATACACCCTGCACACCAATCAAAGGATATGTCAAACCTACCCCCGTTGGGCCCTTGACACATTCCTACTTACCCTTAAGAATCAGTTCATGAATACCCTCATTCCAGCAAGGTATATTATCTGCTTTTGAAGAGCTGAGAAAAGGGAAGAAGCCAGCCAAATGGTTGAAAGAGCCATCCTATAAGAATATGCCCAAAGGCACCATAGATTCCCCAAAATGTAAGTACTAGAAATTAGGGTTGAGGACCTGATTACCTTATAGCTATGTTATCTGAAGATATTTTTATATGTAGCTGCTATGTTTTAGGTAGTTTTTACCAATATCATATACTATTCTTCTAATGAAGCCTAGTATAATAGTTACTCAACAGGAGTGCTGGTGTTTTATTGTTCAAATAGAAATGATTAGAATACTAGAATACTAGATGTCATAATATACTGACCTGACTTTGTATAAGAGTTCATTCTAAAAATGCGAGATTTTTTATAGGCTTCAAATAAGGTTGCATTTGTTGTTGTTGTTTGTTTGTTTTTTGGTGCTGGGGATGCAACCCAGGGCCTCTCACATGCTAAGTAAGCACCCTACCACTGAGCTATATCCCCCAACCTTATAGGTGAGATTTTAAGAACTGTTTCTATTTTGCTCAGAATTGAACCATTTTATATGTCACTAAAACAAAATTTAAGCAATAAACAAACTTAGTACTTAAATCACCAAAAAAGACAATTTCCTGTACATAAAAGGAACATCTGTTTAAAAACTACCAAAATGTCCTCTTTATTCTAGGTTGTCTTCTCTTTTAAGGACAATGGAATCTGTTTGCATTTCTTTAAGCAAATCATTCTTTTCCTTTTTCTCCAATAAATAAATATATCAAAGAAACTGATTACTAGAAACTTTTTATTTTTTATTTAGGTAATACCAGCTTGTCAGTGATACATAGGTAATTAATTTTGTCATAAATAAGGTCAAGTACTCCATAGAAATCTGATATATTGGGATACTGAAATCTATTATCCTTAACATTATCAACCAGAAGTATTTATTAATCCACACTTCTGAATATACCCAAAAAAATAATAATTATTTTTAATAATGGCAGCCCCAACATGCTAAAAGATCTTGAATTACATGGATCAACTGAATCAAAGAAAGATTATATTCTTTTTCTTTCCTAAAATGTAAATCTAAAATCATGCAGCTTAAACATCCATTTCCAAAAGAAGAAGTTTTCCCAACTGTGTTGCACAAAACAAAGGTTTCTCTCAACGTCTTAATAAAGATCCTAAGAAAAAAGGCTCTGCGGTTAAGAATATTTGGGAAACACTTGATCAAACAAGATTAAATGGTCTTTAAGATTGTTCTCACCCTTTAATGCACAAGTATGTTTTGTGAATGCCTGAGAGGAGATACGCAACATTTCGCAGACTTATTTGTACATAATATTTTGGGGGAAAATTCAAAGTCTATCAAACATAGTATTTAGTGAAACACTGACTTTTGGATTCAAGTGCCTACTGTTTAGCATTGTATTTTATGCCTCCTATCTAGCAATTAGGCCATGCTTTACCTTTTCAGTCTTATCTCCTACCACCAGCCGCACCATAAACTAGATTCCAGCCATACTAAGCTACTAGCCATTTTCTAAGTGTACCCCCCAATTTCTCATCTCTACACTGTGCAAATGAATCTCTTAGTTCTCATGCTCTTTGAGCATTTTTGAGTACCAATGTGCACACAGATGAGATCAGTTGTGTATTTCCCTCAGGTTCTGAATACCCTGTGAACAAAGACTGTTTAATACATTTTTTATTTATTTAAGAATCTACAGGAGCTAGCATAATAAGCAATTGATTTTTTTATTATAGAAATTAACTGAAATTTGTTTTTTTAAAACCTCGTTATATTTCTGAAACAATCAGTATTTCACATTTTATATATGATGAACTACAAATTCCTTATTATCTGATTATGCTGAATAAAAAATTTTAGGAAAAAGTTTCGCACATCCTCTAATAATCTACTCTAAAGGAAATAAGCCAACCAAACCAAAATTAATTCTTTATAACCTGTAATAGTTTGCATAAGTGTTACCAAAGGCCCATGTGCTCAAAGCTTAGTCTCAGATCTGTGTCACTATTGGGAAGTTGTGGAACTTTAAGAGGTCTAATGGGAGGAAGTTATATCACTAGCCTTTGAAGGGGTTATTGGGGTCCTATTCCCTTCTTCTCTCCCTTTTATTTCCCAGCTACTATAAGGTAAGCAGCTTATGCTACCACATGTTCTCTGCCATGATGTACTGCCTCACCACAGGCCCAGAAGCAATGCAGATGACCAACCATGAACAGAGCCCTCTGAAACCATGAGCCAAAATAAACTCTTCCTCTTTTAAGATGATTATCTCAGTTATTTTGTTACAGTAACACACAGCTGACTAACCCATAAACTGACAAATACATTGAATGTGAAGGATGAGCACAGCTAATTTAACAATTACCATTCAGTCTAAGACCATCATCCTCAATAATAAATAAGAAATGGATTCTACAACTCTCCAAAGCAAGGTCCTTATTTTATAAATTAGTAATCTGAACTTTTCCCCTAGTATTTAAAAAAGCATCTTTTCGGGAAAAGAAGCTGGCAAGATATAAGTGATAGACATTTCAACTATGTCTTCCTTCTCTTTTATCAAAACTGGTTTAAGAAAACATTTCTTTGATGATTCTTTGAATTGTAGCACATAAGAGAGATAAAGGAAGGCATTTAACATTGTTCCCCGATCCCTGAGTTACCTCCTCCCACACATTTTTTTGATTTTTTTTAGGTCATTACCTGAGTTAAAGCAGAAGGAAAGCTTGTGGAGATAAGGAGTTTAAAGACAGAGAATGAAGACAGGCATTTCTAAAAAGAAACTCACAATTTGCCTTTCAAAAGTCCACATGCAAAGCAAGCCCCCAGAACATGAAGGTTAAAAGAGAGGAAAAAAGGCCTCTTCTGCACCCAGTCCCCTTCCTTCCCTCTCCAGTCTCTTCCTCTCCTTCCTGGACTTTCTAATCTGGCAGGCAGAGTAGCATACATATCTTTGCAGAGTGAGGATTGACATAGGGTATCAGGCCCCCCAAAAAATGGTTAATTGAGTTTTCTATCTACTGATTATATAGGGAATAAAGTTTGTATTCCTCTTTAGTGTGTTTTTTGAGGTGGAAGGGAAAGGGTTGCTAGAGATAATGAGGTCCTTGACTAACTGCCATGAGAGCTTCAGAGAAAGAGGAAAGTTGCTTTATTTAAAAAAATTAAAAAGGAAGGAAAAAAGTTTTTCTTGCTTGCTTGCTCCTGCAAGAGATTTGTAGAAAATGAAGAGGCAAAACAAAATAGAAGAAAGAAGTCAATACATTCAGTAAGGCTGGAATGGGCAGAAATTCTTCACAGTGATAAAGGGTGAGTGTTTTTTAATGGTCACAGCTATGTTAACAAAGTCGTTTGTGTAGCAGTTATGTAAACCCCTCCTTTAATTCCCCTAGGAAGTCCTCAGTATTTATTAACCAACTCTTTGTGTAATGATTTTTGTGTAAAATGAAATAGATTTGAATTTCAAGTCTGGGTCAACATATCATATTATAGGAATTCAGGAAGAGATCAAGAGATAAAAGTCACTGTCATGTAACACCCCCGAAATCAACACAATCTAGGTATGGGCTTTGTAGTTTCACAAGCTATGACTTTATAAAGCTTTGCATCCAAGATACCAGTTTGTGCTTGAAGTTTAGTTTGACCACTTATTATCTATGTTACCTTGGGTAAGTTACTTAATTTCTCAGTCTCCATTTTATTATCTGTAACGTAAGCATGACAGTGCCTCCATTGTGTGCCTACCACTTAATCAATACCCAATAACTTTACATATATAAACTTTAAATTGCTTAGAAAATGGGTTTACTTATACCTAGGGCTCTAGAAGAGCTAGTGTTACAAAGCAAAAAATACGAACACTTTCTTAAAGAAGAATGCTTTAAACCAACATGAAATTTCTTTGAAAATAATGTCTCATCTGTCTTATAAACCTGTCCCTCTGTGACTCGCAGTTCCATATGGAAGGGACTGTGATGTTCCTAGAATTCTTTTCTCTCTGCTATATAATTATTTGGGTACTTCAGAAGATAATAGGAAGGGACAGAGAGGAAGGGTTATTTGTCCAAGACTGATTGCTACAAGCTTACTGCTCAGAGAGAAAGTTATCTACAACAACAAAGAAACACCTCAAGCTGAGTGCTAGAGCCAATCAGTCAGACTCCGGGTCACCAATGCACAGAACTGCCACCAAGAGGCTGGAATCTATGTCCAGTCTAGTGCTCCAACCTGCTGCTGATGTGGAAAAACAGGGCCAGGGCCAAAGAGCTACAACCTGATCCTCTATGGTGCCCTGATCCTCTATGGCCAGCTCAGAGGCTGGTTTTCCCCCAAATTGGTGTTTATTAACTTCACAGCCAGGGTCCCTCTCTTGGAGTCTGATACTTCATGCTGCTAGATCTCTATTTTTTGTTCTAAAATGCATGAGAAGCAGGGAGACTTAGTCTTGGTACTGTTTCTACATCTTTGAATTTCTATTAATAAAAATTATTCAAAAGAACTTGGGATGTGTGCTGAATGGTCATTCATCATTGATCTCTTATTAGGGCTCAAGGGAGAGCTCTACTCTTTTTTTTTTTTTATTGTAAACAAATGGGATACACGTTGTTTCTCTGTTTGTACATGGCGTAAAGGCATACCATTTGTGTAATCATAAATTTACATAGAGCAATGTTGTTTGATTCATTCTGTTATTTTTTTCCCTTCCCCCACCCCTCCCACCCCTCTTTACCCTCTATACAGTAGTTCCTTCCTCCATACTTGCCCCCCTCCCTAACCCTAACTCTAACCATTCCCTCCACCCCATTGTGTGTCATCCTCCACTTATTAGTGATATCATTCGTCCTTTGGCTTTTTGAGACTGGCTTATCTCACTTAGCATGATATTCTCCAATTTCATCCATTTGCCTGCAAATGCCATAATTTTGTCATTCTTTATGGCTGAGTAATATTCCATTGTATATATATACCACAGTTTCTTTATCCACTCATCAATTGAAGGGCATCTAGGTTGGTTCCACAGTCTGGCTATTGTGAATTGAGCAGCTATGAACATTGATGTGGCTGTATTTCTGTAGTATGCAGATTTTAAGTCCTTTGGGTATAGGCCAAGGAGTGGGATAGCTGGGTCAAATGGTGGTTCCATTCCAAGTTTTCTAAAGAATCTCCACACTGCTTTCCATAGTGGCTGCACTAATTTGCAGCCCCACCAGCAGTGTATGAGTGTACCTTTCTCCCCACATCCTCGCCAACACCTGTTGTTGCTCGTATTCTTGATAATCGCCATTCTAATTGGGGTGAGATGAAATCTTAGGGTGGTTTTGATTTGCATTTCTCTTATTACTAGAGATGTTGAACATTTTTCCATATGTTTGTTGATTGCTTGTAGATCTTCTTCTGTGAAGTGTCTATTCATTTCCTTAGCCCATTTGTTGAATGGACTGTTTGAATTCTTGGAGTAGAGTTTTTTGAGTTCTTTATAGATTCTGGAAATTAGTGCTCTATCTGAAGTATGATTGGCAAAGATATTCTCCCACTCTGTAGGCTCTTTCTTCCCATTGCTGATAGTTTCCTTTGCTGAGAGAAAGCTTTTTAGTTTGAATCTATCCCAGTGGTTGATTCTAGCTTTTATTTCTTGTGCTATGGGAGTCCTGTTAAGGAAGTCTGGTCCTAGACCAACAAGGTGAAGATTTGGACCTACTTTTTCTTCTATAATCTGCAGGGTCTCTGGTCTGATTCCGAGGTCCTTAATCCATTTTGAGTTTAGTTTCGTGCATGGTGAGAGATATGGGTTTAGTTTCATTCTGTTGCATATGGATTTCCAATTCTCCCAGCACCATTTGTTGAAGAGGCTATCTTTTCTCCATTGCATATTTTTGGCCCCTTTGTCTAGTATGAGAAAATTGTATTTATTTGGGTTTGTGTCCGTGTCCTCTATTCTGTACCATTGATCTACCTTTCTATTTTGGTACCAATACCATGCCGTTTTTGTTACTATTGCTTTGTAGTAGAGTTGAAGATCTGGTATTGCAATACCCCCTGTTTCACTCTTCCTGCTAAGGATTGCTTTAGCTATTCTGAGTTTCTTATTCTTCCAGATGAATTTCATAATTGCTTGCTCTATTTCTGTAAGGTACACAATTGGGATTTTAATTGGAATTGCATTGAATTTGTATAGCACTTTAGGTAGTATGGCCATTTTGACAATATTAATTCTTCCTATCCAAGAACATGGAAGATCTTTCCATCTTCTAAGGTGTTCTTTAATTTCTTTCTTTAGTGTTGTATAGTTCTCATTGTAGAGGTCTTTCACCTCTTTTGTGAGATTGATTCCCAAGTATTTTATTTTTTTCGAGGCTATTGTGAATGGGGTAGTTTTCCTAATTTCTCTTTCTGAAGATTCATCACTTATGTATAAAAATGCGTTGGATTTATGGGCATTGATCTTGTAACCTGCTACTTTACTGAAATCACTTATGAGTTCTAAGAGTTTTCTGGTGGAATTTCCTGGTTCCTCTAAATATATAATCATGTCATCAGCGAACAGGGATAGTTTGAGTTCTTCTTTTCCAATTCGTATCCCTTTAATTTCTATGGTTTGTCTAATTGCTCTGGCCAGAGTCTCAAGAACGATGTTGAATAGAAGTGGTGAAAGAGGGCATCCCTGCCTTGTTCCAGTTTTTAGGGGGAATGCTTTCAGTTTTTCACCATTTAGAATGATATTAGCCATGGGCTGAGCATAAATGGCCTTTACAATGTTAAGGAATGTTCCCACTATCCCTATTTTTTCTAGTGTTTTGAGCATGAAGGGGTGCTGTATTTTATCAAATGCTTTTTCTGCATCTATTGAAATAATCATGTGATTCTTGACTTTAAGTCTATTAATATGGTGAATTACGTTTATTGATTTCCTGATGTTGAACCAACCTTGCATCCCTGGGATGAAACCCACTTGATCATGGTGCACTATCTTTTTAATATGTTTTTGTATGCGATTTGCTAAAATTTTGTTGAGAATTTTTGTGTCGATGTTCATTAAGGATATTGGTCTGAAATTTTCTTTCCTTGATGAGTCTCTGTCTGGTTTAGGTATCAGTGTGATATTGGCTTCATAGAATGAGTTTGGAAGGGTTCCCTCCTCTTCTATTTTATGGAATACTTTGAGAAGTATTGGAATGAGCTCTTCTTTAAAGGTTTTGTAGAACTCGGCTGAGAACCCATCTGGTCCCGGACTTTTCTTTGTTGGTAGGCTTTTGATGACTTCTTCTATTTCAGTACTTGAAATTGGTCTATTTAAATTGTTTATGTCCTCCTCGTTCAGCTTAGGCAATTCATATGTCTCTAGAAACCTGTTGATGTCTTCGAAATTTTCTATTTTGTTGGAGTATAGATTTTCAAAATAGCTTCTAATTATGTTTTGTATTTCAATCCTGTCTGTTGTGATATTTCCTTGTTCATTCCGAATTTTAGTGATTTGGGTTTTCTCTCGTCTTCTCTTTGTTAGTGTGGCTAAAGGTTTATCAATTTTGTTTATTTTTTCGAAGAACCAACTATTTATTTTGTCAATTTTTTGGATTGTTTCTTTTGTTTCAATTTCATTGATTTCAGCTCTGAGTTTAACTATTTCCTGTCTTCTACTACTTTTGGTGCTGTTCTGTTCTTCTTTTTCTAGGGCTTTGAGCTGTAGTGTTAGGTTGTTTATTTGTTGAGTTTTACTTCTTTTATTAAATGCGCTCCATGAAATAAATTTCCCTCTAAGTACTGCTTTCATAGTGTCCCACAGATTTTGATATGATGTTTCTTTGTTCTCATTTACCTCTAAGAATTTTTTAATTTCCTTCCTAATATCTTCTGTTATCCATTCATCATATAATAGCATATTGTTTAATCTCCAGATGTTGGAATAGTTTCTGTGTTTTACTCTTTCATTTATTTCTAACTTCAATCCATTATGATCTGGTAGAATACATGCTAGTGTCTCTATCTTCTTGTATTTGCTAACATTAGCTTTGTGGCATAATATATGGTCTATTTTAGAGAAGGATCTATGTGCTGCTGAGAAGAAAGTGTATTCCCTCTTGGTTGGATGGTATATTCTATAAATGTCCGTTAAGTCTAAATTATTGATTGTGTTGTTGAGATCTATGGTTTCTTTGTTCAATTTTTGTCTGGAAGATCTGTCCAGTGGTGAGAGAGGCGTGTTAAAATCACCTAGTATTATTGTGTTGTGGTCTATTTGGTTTCTGAAATTGAGAAGGATTTGTTTGACATACATAGATGAGCCACTGTTTGGGGCATAGATGTTTATGATTGTTATATCTTGCTGATTTATGCTTCCCTTAAGCAGTATGAAATGACCTTCTTTATCCCTTCTGACTAACTTTGGCTTGAAGTCCACATTATCGGAAATGAGGATGGATACTCCAGCTTTTTTGCTGAGTCCATGTGCATGGTATGTTTTTCCCCATCCTTTCACCTTTAATCTATGGGTATCTTTTTCTATGAGGTGAGTCTCTTGCAGGCAACATATTGTTGGATCTTTCTTTTTAATCCAGTCTGCCAGTCTATGTCTTTTGATTGATGAATTCAGGCCATTAACATTCAGGGTTATTATAGAGAAATGATTTGGTTTCCCGGTCATTTGGTTCATTTTTAAAATTTTGTTTATTTATTTGTTTGACACAACTTGTTTCCTCCTTTATTTGACAATTCCTTTAGGATAATTCCTCCCTTTGCTGATTTGCTTCTTTGTTTTTCATCTCTTCCTCATGGAATATTTTGCTGAGAATGTTCTGTAATGCTGGCTTTCTTTTTGTAAATTCTTTTAGCTTTTGTTTATCATGGAAGGATTTTATTTCATCGTCAAATTTGAAGGTAAGTTTTGCTGGGTATAAGATTCTTGGTTGGCATCCATTTTCTTTCAGGGCTTGAAAAATGTTGTTCCAGGCCCTTCTAGCTTTTAGGGTCTGGATTGAAAAATCTGCTGATATGCGTATTGGTTTTCCCCTGAATGTAATTTGGTTCTTTTCTCTCACAGCCTTTAAAATTCTGTCTTTATTTTGTATGTTCGGTATTTTCATTATAATGTGCCTTGGTGTGGGTCTGTTGTAATTTTGTGTATTTGGAGTCCTGTAAGTCTCTTGAACTTGATTTTCCATTTCATTCTTCAGATTTGGGAAATTTTCTGATATTATTTCGTTGAATAGGGTGTTCATTCCTTTGGCTTGTTTCTCTAGGCCTTCCTCAATCCCAATAATTCTTAAATTTGGCCTTTTCATGATATCCCATAGTTCTTGTAGATTCTGTTCATGATTTCTTACCATCTTCTCTGTTTGTTCAACTTTGTTTTCAAGGTTAAATATTTTGTCTTCAATGTCTGGCGTTCTGTCTTCCAGGTGTTCTATCCTATTGGATATGCTTTCTATGGAGTTCTTAATTTGGTTTATTGTTTCCTTCATGTCAAGGATTTCTGTTTGGTTTTTTTTCAATATCTCTAACTCTTTATTGAAATGATCTTTTGCTTCCTGTATTTGCTCTTTTAACTGTCGATTGGTGCAATCATTCAATGCTTGCATTTGCTCTTTCATCTCATCGTTTGCTTCTCTGATCATTTTAATTATGTACATTCTGAACTCCTTTTCTGTCATTTCTTCTGCCATGCTGTCATTGGGTTTTATTGATGTAACATCTAGATTTGTTTGCAGCATTTTCTTTCCTTGTTTTCTCATATTGTTCAGATATCAGTGGACCGCTGAGATATTGCAGATTTCATCTGTTGATTTACAATATCCCTGAAGATTTCTATATATATCCCCTCTTAGCCTTCAGTAGGCTGAAGTCTTGGAGGAAGTTGATAATGCGGTGCTCCACAAGGAAGCTGCCTCTCTAGGAGTGGTGGCCTTCAGGTGGGGTATAATCCCTGCTAGTGGGCAGAGGTGCCTCCACTTGTTGACCAATGCTCATCCAAAGGGGACCTACGCAGTGGGCTGAGGCAAGGCCTGTTTGGGCCTGTGTCTCTGGTTTTACCGTCCTTGTGGGGAAACCTCACCAGGCAGGGAAGACTCACCCAGTGGGGAGGTCTCGCTGGTCAGTTTCCTCCTAGAGGTTCCCCTCAATTTACAGCTACTGCCTGGGCTGGGCTGCCTTCCTCTGCAAAGTTTCCAGGGGCCCGGCCCTACCTCCTGGGCCTGGGAGCCTCACCCTTCGCAGATGAATCTCCTTAGGCTGCCCCTCCTCAGAGAATTTGCCCACAGGCCTGGAACCTTCGCTCCGCCCTAAGCCTATCTCTGTGCGGCTCTTCCACCCAGAAGCCTCCTAGATCCTGGGACCCTGCTCTGCACCTAATCGCCTGGCTGCGTGGCCCCTCCTCTGAGCAGCCACCTGTGGCCCCGAACAATCGCTCTGAGTCCCAGAGACCCGCCACAGGCCTCTTCCTCCAGACAGCCGCCCAGTATGCCGGTGCGGTCACTAGGAGTCCAAGAAACTCACTTCGTGCCTCCTCCTCCCACCAACCACCCGTAGCCCGGGGCAATCAATCACTCCTAGTCGAAGTGACCCTCCCCGTTCCTCCTCCTTCTCCAGATAACCCCCCGGGTGTTCAGGAGCAGTCTCTCTGAGTGGCTGTGAATCCACGTGACCCGCTGCACGGGTCCTCTGGGCACCGCCCGGAGCTCAGGTGCGGCCACTCAAGACCAAGCGTCCCACCATGCTTCTCCAGGCAGCCCCCCTGTGTTCAGGAGCTGTCACTTTAAGACCAAACAACTCACCACTCGCCTTCTCCTCTGAGCAGCCGCCTGGAGCGCTAATGCAGTCACTACGAGTCCAAAGGACCCGCCGCGCTCCTTCTCCTCCTCCTCCTCCTACTCCTCCGGGCAGGCCCCGGGGTTCAGAAGTGGTCAGAGTCCAAACAGCTCGCCACGCAGCCCCTTCTCTGGCAACCGCCTGTAGCTCTGGTGTAGTCACCCGAATCCAAGCGGCCGCGCTCCTCTTCTTTCTCCTCGTCCTCAGGGCAGGCCCCGGTGTTCAGAAGTGTCGTTCTGATTCCAAACAGCTCGCTGCGCAGCTTCTCCTCTGGCAACCGCCTGTAGCTCTGGTGCAGTCTCTCCGAATCCAAGTGGCCACGCTCCTCTCCTCCTCCTCAGGGCAGGCCCCGGTGTCCTGAGTCCACACAGTTCTCCTCGCCACTCTTCCCCTGGGCAGCCGCCGGAGCCCCAGTGGCTGCTCTGAGTCCCAGCGCTGTGCCAAGCGGCCTCCTTTACGGCGCTCCCAGCTATCCGAGTTCACTGCTCCAGCGGGGGGAGGGGCGTCTCGCCGGCAGTTCTACTTCACAAAGTTTCCTGTGTTCCGGGACCCCCGTCCCATCCGGGATGCCCCCCCAGGGGGTGAGAGTCACCCGGCTGCTTTGAGTTGGTCCCAAGCGTCTCAATATCTCCTCTTTTGAATCCTGAGTCCTGGAGCAACATGAAATGCAGCCACCCTCTAGGCCGCCATCTTGAAAACCTCTCTCTACTCTTTAGATGATATTTTTCCATAATACTAATTCATTAGTTAAATGAGCATTCCATCTGCTAATCATAGAAAGGAAGTCAAATCACCGCAGTAAGAGAGAAGTATGAAGTTGGTGGCTGACAATTCAGTGGATGGTTTTGCACAGGAGACTGTCTGATGAAATTAAATTCAGAAGGAAAAGTAAATTGCACTTTCCAATCACCAGTCTCAAGATTATGCTTTCCCTGAACCATTTCCACCTTCTGCATGCTTTCTCTCAATTATCTTGTTTAAAGACATGACCATTACTTTAATTAGCCACCCTCTTCTTTTTTTCAACTATTTCTTCTTATTAAGGAGACTTATTTTAGCAGAGCATGGCTAATCATTCCTTCTTGTAGTTTTGCTAAGATAAAGAACTAAAAAAAGTTTTATAAATTTATTTATAAGTGTTAGTAAAAGCAAAAAAATTTGAAGAGGAAAAGTAATAATTCAATATGGTTTTTGGAAGGGGTTTAAATTATGCATAATATGGATCAACTTGTAAACATGATTAAAAATCTCACAAGAAATAAGTTAGATTGCACACCTTTAAGGACATGGAGTCATCAAAGCAATATATAAGTAATGTAAAAGAGAATTAACTGAAAGCTAAGAACACTTATGTAAATTAAAAAGACTAAGGAAAGGCAGAAAATATGGGATATTTGAGATAGACTCATAAATTAATGTTTTTATTGTTTCAACGCGTTTCTCTTGTACACTAGGACCACTCTTATATATGGTGCCTGGTAGTATAAAATTCTTAAGTAAACATTCTCACATGTCTTGCATATGAATTCTACCATATATTTTTCCTTAATAACCAAAGCTCTGGATGAATAACTATGCAAGTCTGAAAATTCAGTGTGATTCCTAAAGGCTTTTGAATAGTTAGACATTTACAAGTGTACCCTAAGTATGCAGGATTGTCCCAGTATAGGCAGAAAGCCCACTGTGAAATGGGTATTTATGGAAACTCTCAGAAACAATGATGCTCAAAATAGATTATGGAGGTTATTTGGACTACTTTTGGGTAGTCCTAAAGTAATCAGATTTGATCCCAACATTTATGGGAAAAGGATCCAGTATGTTATTTTATATTCCCTTTTGTGTCAAAGCTTCAGAAATATTCAATTCTAAAAATATCAGTTTTCATCCAGTCTTTCTTCTCTTTCCTTACTACCACCTCTTTCCACCTTTTCCTTCAAAACTAGATTTTTACATAAAAAATTATTCAAACATATAAACAAAAACTCAACAAATAGCAAGATATGAAAAATACAGATGGATCCAAGATGACAGACTAGAGGGAGGCTGCATTTCTTGTCACTCCATAACTCAGGTTTCAAGCAGAGGAAAATCTGTTTCTCTGTGAGGCAGTCTTTACTGTTCATCAATCCCCTGCTGTTTACCCCCATTTGTTCACTGCAATCACCTTCCCTATGCAAGCATATTGCCTACTTTTTGAGTGCAGATCACTCACTGACTGTCACTTATCATCTTCCATTTGCCCATTTGCCTGCCTCTTGCCTGCCCATCACCTGCCATTCACCTGCGTTTCACCCACTGCCCGAGATCCACTTGCTGGTCCTCTGCAGGTAGCCTACAGACCACCCACAGACTGACAGTGTATCTCCTGCTGCCTGCTGTTGCCTGGAATTCCATTGACACAGTACACACAGGTTTGGTCACACATGGCTGCCGCCATTTGGGGACAATAACCAGGACCTGCAGGACTCCCAGCCCAACCAACCGCACCCTGCATCCAGGACCCCCACAGCCTGACCAGCCACGCCTCACACAGATTCAGCGACCATGCCCCAGCACTGCAGCTCCCCATTTGCCAACACATTTAGAAGCCAGTGCAGCCATCATTATTATTAAAGTTGCCATCTTTAGGTGGGGGAAAATCCCATCCTGAGATGCCTGCTAGAGACTGGAAGTTCATTGTCAGGTATCTCTCATGCATCAAGCTACTAAAGACTCGGAGTTTGAATAGTATATGACTATTATAGTGTAGATTTTATTTTCACTGTTTTGAAAATTGTTAGGTTTTTATTTCTTTTAGTTCTCACTCTCTCTATTGTCCTTTTGTTTACCTGTTGCCTCAGAATCTCTTTCTCCCTTTTCTCACGCTAACAACCAACTTTCTTAGATTCTGCTTTTGCTCTACCTATGATCTAGTACTTCTATACACTCTTTTCTTATACCATTAACAGTTACATCTTATGCCTTTCTCCATTCTCTTTATCCACAATTAGAAACTGTAGACCTCATTGCAAATCTATTGGTTATACTGTAGATAATAATGGAACTCATTCTCTCTGTTTATTATGACAATACTGTTAATACCTTCATGGGGGCCACTTGGTTTAGGACTGCACATTGTCTGTACTGGGTGCTGCTAATATTGATGTCCTCCTTAAAGAAGAGGTTTTGGAAATCTACAGGGTCACTATAAGCTATAGGGGGGAAACTACAATAATCAAGTTCTGCACTGCTAGAGGGGAAGATACATGAACAACATGAAAAAACAGGGGAGGAATCAGTGTTCCAAACAAACAAAGGTTCTAGATTAATAGAATCCAATGACAGCGTGGTAGAAGAAATGTCAGAAAAGGAGTTCAGAATATACATAATTAAAGTGATTTACGAAGCAAAGACTGAGATAAGAGAGCAAATGCAGGCAATAAACTATCACTCCAATAACTGATTAACAGAGCAACTTCAGGAAGCAAAAGATCATTTCAACAAAGAGACAGAGATTCTGAAAAGAAAAACAAACAGAAATCCTTAAAATGAAGGAAACAATAAACTAAATAGAAAACTCAATGGAAAGCATCACCAACAGACTAGATCACTTGGAAGACAGAACCTCAGGCAATGAAAACAAAATAGTTAATCTTGAAAATAAAGATGGCTACACAGAGAAAATGGTAAGAAATCATGGATGGAACCTCCAAGAACTATGGGATATCATGAAAAGACCAAACTTCAGAATTATCAAGATTGAGGAAGGCACAGAGATACGAACCAAATGAATGAACAACCTATTCAATGAAATAATATCAGAAAATGTCCCAGACCTAAATAATGAAATGGAAAATGAACTACAAGAGGCTTACAGGAATCCAAATGCACAAAATTATGACATATCCATACCCAGTCACATTATAATGAAAATGCCTAACATCCAAAATAAAGATATAATTTTAAAGGCTGCGAGATAAAAGCATCAGATTACATATATGAGAAAACTAATACAAATATCACCAGATTTTCTCAACCCAGACCCTAAAAGCCAGAAGGGCCTGTAACAACATATTTCAAGCTCTAACAGAACATAGTGCCAACCAAGAATCTTACCCAGCAAAACTAACATTCAGATTTCAAGAAGAAATAAAATCCTTCCATGATAAACAAAAGTTAAAAGAATTTACAAATAGAAAGCCTGCACTACAGAACATTCTCAGCAAAATATTCCATGAGGAGGAAATGAAAAACAGCAATGTAGGTCAGCAAAGGAATTACACTAAAGGAAAAGTCAATCAAAGGAGAAAACAAGTCAATTAAAAACCAAAAATAAGCCAAAATGACTGGGAATACAAATCATATCTCAATAATAACCCTGAAAATTAAAGGCCTAAACTCATCAGTCAAAAGACATAGACTGCCAGATTGGATTAAAAAGAAAGACCCAATAATATGCTGCCTTAAAGAGACTCATCTCACTGAAAAAGACGTCAACAGACTGAAGGTGAAAGAATGGGAAAAAAATATCACACACGGACTGAGTAAAAAAGTGGGGGTTTTCATCCTTATATCAATTAAAGTGGACCTCAAGCCAAAGTTAGTCAAAAGGGATAAAGAAGGACATTTTATACTGCTTAAGGGAGCCATAAATCAGGAAGACATAACAATCATAATTATTTATGCTCCAAACAATGGCACATCCATGTATGTCAAACAAATCCTTCTCAATTCCAGGAAACAAATAGACCACAACACAAAAATTCTGTGTGTGTGATTTTAATACACCACTGTCACCACTGGATAGATCTTCCGAACAAAAATTAAACAAAGAACCCATAGAACTCAATAACATAGCCTTAACAGACATATAGAAAATTCCATCCGTCAATGAGTAAATACACTTTCTTCTCAGCACCACGTGGATCCTTCTCTAAAACAGACCACATGTTATGCCACAAAGCAGCCCTTAGTAAATACAAAAAATAGATACTACCTTGTATTCTATCAGATCATAATGGAATGGTATTAGAAATCAATGATAAAATAAAAAAGAGAAACTACTCCAAAACCTGGAGACTAAGTAATATGCTATTGAATGAAGCATGGATAACCAAAAACATCAGGGAGGAGATAAAAAAACTTCTTAGCAGTAAATGAGAACAATGATATAACATATCAAAATCTCTGGTGCACTATGAAAGCAGTACTAAGGGGAAAATCCATTGCATGGAGCACATTCAAGAAAAGAATAAAAAGTCAACAACTAAATCACCTAACATTATATATTAAACCCTAGAAAAAGAAGAACAGAACAACAGAAGAAGGAGTAGACGACAGGAAATAATTAAAATCAAGAGTTGAAATCAATGAAATCAAAACAAAAGAAACAATTCCAAAAATTGAAAAAACAAAAAGTTGGTTCTTTGAAAAAGTAAACAAAATTGATAAACCCTTAGCCACTCTAATGCAGAGGAGAGAAAAAACTCAAATTACTAAAATTCGTGATGAAATATCACGATAGACACCATTGAAATACATAACAAAATTAGAAGGTACTTTTAAAATCTATACTCCAACAAAATAGAAAATCTCAAAGATGTCAACAAATTTCCAGAGACATATGATCCTCCCAAACTGAATTAGGAGGACATACACAACTTAAACAGATCAATTTCAAGCACTAAAATAGAAGAAGCCATCAAAAGCCTACCAACCAAGAAAAGCCCAGGACCAGATAGATTCTCAGCTGAGTTCTGCAAGACCTTCAAAGAGGAACTTATATCAATACTCCTCAAAGTATTCCATGACGTAGAAAAGGAGGGAACCCTTCCAAACTCTTTCTATGAAGCTCGTTTCTCTATGATATCAAAACCAGACAAAGACACATCAAGGAAAGAAAACTTTAGACCAAAATCTCTAATGAACATAGACACAAAAATCCTTAAGAAAATTCTGGCAAGTTGCATACAAAAATTTATTAGGAAGACAGTGCACTGCAATTAAGTGTGGTTCATCCCAGGGATGCAAGTTTGGTTCAACATCCAGAAATCAATAAATATAATTCATTACATCAATAGATGTAAGGTTAAGAATTATATTGTTATTTCAATAGATGCAGAGAAAGGATTTGATAAAATACAACACTCCTTCATGCTTAAAACACTAGAAAAAATAGGGATAGTAGGAACATACTTCAACATTGTAAAGGCTATCTATGCTAAGCCCATGGGCAACATCATTCTTAATGAAGAAAAACTGGAACAAGACAGGGATGCCCTCCTTCACCACTTCTACTCAACATAGTGCTTGAAAAACTAGCCAGAGCAATTAGACAGACCAAAGAAATTAAAGTGATAGGAATAGGAAAAGAAGAACTCAAGCTATCACTATTTGCTGACAATATGATTCTATTTTTAGGGGATGCAAAAAAATTCCACCAGAAAACTTCTAGAACTAGTAAATGAATTGAGCAAAATAGCAGGATATAAAATCAACATGCATAAATCTAATGCATTTGTACACATCCGTGATGAACCCCTGAAAGAGAAATTAGGAAAACTACCCAATTCTCAATAGCCTCAAGAAAAAAATAAAATACTTAGGAATCAATCAAACAAAAGAGGTGAAAGAAAACTACAGAACACTGAAGACTACAATGAGAACTACAGAACACTAAAGAAAGAAATTAAAGAAAACCTTAGAAGATGGAAATATCTCCAGTGTTCTTGGACAGGCAGAATTAATATTATCAAAATGACCATACTCCCAAAGGCACTATACAGATTTAACGCAATTCCAATTAACATCCCAATGAAATAGAGAAAGCATTCATGAAATTCATCTGGAAGAACAAAAATCCCAGAATAGCCAAAGCAATCCTGGGCAGGAAGAGTGATGCAAGAGGTATCACAATACCAGACCTTAAATTCTTCTATAGAGCAATAGTAACAAAAGCGGCATGGTATTGGCACCAAAACAGACAGGTAGACCAATGGTACAGAATAGAATACACAGAGACAAACCCACATAGGTACAGTTATCTCATACTAGACAAATGAGACAAAAATATACAATGGAGAAAAGATAGCCTCTTCAACAAATGGTGCTGGCCAAACTGGAAATCCATAGGCAGTAAAATGAAATTAAACCCCTATCTCTCACCTTGTACAAAAATCAACTCAAAATGGATCAAGGATCTAGGAATTAGATCCTTAACCAAAAGAAGAAAAAGTAGGCCCAAATCTTCATCATGGGGTCTTAGGACCAGACTTCCTTAACAAGACCCCCAGAGCACAAGTAATAAAAGCAAGAATCAATAAATGGGATGAATTCAAACTAAAAAGCTTTTTCTCAGCAAAGGAAACAATCAATAATGTGAAAAGAGAGCCTACAGAGTGGGACAGAGCACTACTCTTCAAAATTTATAAAGAACTTAAAAAACTTTACAACAAAAATACAAAGAACCCAAGCAATATATGGGCTAAGAAACTGGGCAGACACTTTACAGAAGAATATATACAGATGATCAACAAGTACATGTGAAAGTGCTTATCATTTCTAGTAATTAGAGAAATGCAAATTAAAACCACCTTAAGATTTCATCTAACTCACATGAGAATGATTATTATCAAGAACACAAGCAATAATAAATGCCTGCATGGATGTGGGGGAAAAGGCACACTTTTACATTGCTGGTAGAGTTGAAAATTGGTGCAGCCACTCTGGAAAGCAGAATGGAGATTCCTCAGAAAACTTGCAATGGAACCACCATTTGACCCAGCTATCCCACTCCTCAGTTTATACCCAAAGTACTTAAAATCAGCATACGATAGTGAAACAGCAACATCAGTGTTCATAGCTGCTCAATTAACAATAGCTAGATTGTGGAAACAACATAGATGCCCTTCAATTGATGAATGGATAAAGAAACTGGTATATATACACAATGGACTATTACACAGCCATAAAGAATAAAATTATAGCATTTTCTGGTAAATGGATGGAGTTGGAGAATATCAGGCTAAGCGAAATTAGCTTAGCCCTAAAAACAAAAGACCAAATGTTTTCTCTGATATGTGGATGATGATGCATAATGAGAGGAGCTGACAGGGGTCAAGAGAAGAATGGAGGAATTTTGGATGGTGTAGAGAAAATGGGTTGGGAGGAGATGGGAGAAGGAAAGATAGTGGACTGAGACAGACAGTATTACCCTATGTACATGTATGATTACATGAATGGTGTAAATCTACCTTATGTACAACCATTGAAATGAAAAGTTGTACCCCATTTGAGTACAATGAATCAAAATGCAGTCTGTAGAAATAAAAATAAATAAAATAAATAAAAAATATACACACGTAAAACTCTAACAGAACAATCTAAAAAGTAAATTAAAATAATTCAACTTATAATAATATCAAAAGGAATGAAATAGGTCTGTAGTTGTAGTCAGTGGCACAGCACTTCCTCAGCCTGCATGAGGCCCTGGGTTTGATCCTCAGCAAGAGGAGAAAAAAACAAAACTTAAGAATTAAATTAACCAAGGAGGTAAAAGATATGTACAATGAAAACCAAAAAACATTGACAAAAGAAGTTAAAGAAGACTTAAATAAATTGAAGCACACCTATGTTCATGGTTTTAAAGACTTAATATTTTAACGTTCGAATGTCCAGAATACACAAAGCAATCTCAACACAATCCCTATCAAAATTCCAATGGAACTTTTTTAAAAAATATTTTTCAGTTGGACACAATACCTTTATTTGCTGAGAATCAAATCCAGAGGCTCACACATGCTCAACCATTGAGTGCTCTACTACTGAGTTACAACCCCAGCCTCCAATGGGACTCTTTGCAAAAATAGAAAAATGAATGCTAAAATTCATATGGAATGCCAAGAAACTTGAAATCATCAAAACAATCATGAAAATGAAGAACAAAGCTGGAGAATTCACACGCTCTGATTTAAAAACATAACACAAAGCTATAGTAATCAAAACAGAATGGTACCACCAAAAAGACAGACATCAAGTCCAAGGGAGTAGCAAAGCACCCAGAAATAAACCCATCCTTGTGTGGTAAAGTGATATTTGATAAGGGCATCAAGAACCTTTAACGGTAAAAATGGTCTTTTCAACAATGGTGCTGAGAAAACTATACATCCATATGCAAAAGATTGGAGCTGAACTCTTACCTATTACCATACACGAAAATTAAATGAAAATGGATTAAAGACTTCAGTGTAAAACCTAAAAGCAGTAAAACTCTCAGAAGAAAACATAAGTTGAAAACATCATGATTTTGTATTTGGTTAGGGTTTCTTGACTCTAACACTAAAGGCACAGGCGAAAAAAGAAAAATATAAACAAACTGGACATCATGAAAATATTTAAAATTTGGCATCAAAATTTATTATCAGAGTAAAAAAGCAATTCATTGAATGGGAGAAAATATTTTACAAATCATGTATCTGATAAGAGGTTAATTTCTAAAACATATAGGGAACCCCTAAAACTCAAAACAAAAAGTGATTCAAAAACAAGCAGAGGACTTCAATAAACTTTTCTCCCAAAATATTTTTACATAGTTAATAACCAAATGAAAAGATGATCAACATTACTAATAATTAAGGAAAGGTAAATCAACACTATAATGAGCTACCATCTTACAACCATTAGGATGGCTAGTATTTAAAAACAAAAGAAAAAAAATTGCTGGTGAGGATTATAGAATTGTAATCCTAATACAATGTTGATAGGAATGAAAAATTATGTAAAAAACAGTATGGTGGTTTCTCAGAAAATTAAAATAAAATTCCCAGAAATATTTAAGCTTCTGGGTAAATACCCAAAAGAACTGAAAGCAAGACCTTAAAGAGATATTTGTGGCTTCATGTTCATAGCAACATTATTCACAATAAATAAAAAGTGAAAACAAACTAAAAGTGTACACTAATGGATAAGCACACACACACATACACTCTCTCTCTCTCTCTCTCACACACACACACACACACACACACACACATGCTGAAATATTGGCTTTTTAAAAAGAAAAAAATTCTGACACATGCCACAGCACAGATGAATCTTGGAAACATTACACTCAGAGAAAAATAAGTCAATCACATATATAAAAATTGCATGTGATACCATTTATTTGAGATACTTTGAGTAGACAAAATTATAGAAATAGAAGATATAACAATGGTTTCCAAGGGCTAGGGTGGGGGAAACAGTGGGAAGTCACTGTTTAATGGGTATAGTTTCAGGTTTATAAGACAAAAAGAGTTTGGGATCTGCGTTTTGGTGATGCTTGCACCTTTTAAATGCATTTAATATCACTGAGCTGGACACTTAAAAATACCTGTGAGGATGATAAATTTTGTCTTATGTATGTGTTACCACAATAAAAAATGAGGAGAAACTATATAGAACTTAGCCATTTAGGAGATAAGTATATAAAGATAATGCAGATGACAAAACTACATGCTGAGGACCATTAGTATTCACTATCTTGCACACACCTCATAAATGTCAAGATTTCCAAGAGGGTTTATTTCCTTATTGACACCAACAACTTTGGTTTCCACACAGCGACTGATGACTCCCAAATCCATTTCTTTGGCTCAGAATCTCCAGACTTCAGTTTGGAGTGGATGCTCCTTGATGAACATGCCATTGTCATGCCATTGTCATCTGAACACATTCAAAACAAAACACAATCTTTCCCCCCAAATCTCATCTTTTCTCTGCATTTCTGATTTGAGATACTAGTACCACAGACCTACTTGTTCACCAGGAATGCAGGAGATGTATTAGAGACATGAACTTCAAGTCTTTTTAATCTGTTTCTTCCCCGCTACTCCTACCATTTCTTCCCTAAGTTAAAATCCTCATCTCTTTTCCTCCGGATTTTGCAGTACCATCATAACTAGATGCCTTTCCCTCAGTCTGGGCTGCTTCCAACTTCTTTTACTAATTATTGCCCAAATGATGGTTCTAAAATGTGAATATCATTTCTCTTCTCTGCTTAAAACTCCTTCTGTATATCCCTATGACTTTCACCTTAGCATTCAGAGTCTCTCACTCACACATGAACCCCTTCATGCCCAGGGACCCACTGCTCTGACTTCTCCCTTTACTCCTCCACATTCTTTTTAACCCTAGTCAACATGAACAGAGTAAAAATTATTTACACATACACACTATCTCAGATGCTCCTCAATGCATTTTTTCCTTCCCAATTTCAAGCTAATTCCCATTTACTGTTTCCAAACTCAGCTCAAAGGCAGCCTTCTTTACTATTCCTAGAATCCTTCTTGAACCCATCTGACCTGTGTTCTTACTAATCATGCCTCTAACAAATTGTATTACACAGGACTATGATAGTTGATTTAAAAATCTACCCACCCATCAGACTATAAGCACCTTTGAGACTTGACCATACATACACCTCACTTCATCTAACCATACCTAAAACAGTATTGGTCAAACTCCTTCAGTGCAGAGCTGGCCAATGAATCATAAGAAGAAGGAATACAAAGCACATGTCTACCTAGTTCAGAAAAACTTTTAGACTTTGAAAAGCATTCTCCACCCCAAGTAAATATTTATAAAATATTTATCTGACAGTTTTGTCCAGATTTATTTCCTGTAAGAAGAAAAATCTTTATAAAATTTTAGAAAAATTGAGAAAAAAGAAAAATATATATGTAATATATACCATATATATATACATATTATGTATATCTAGACCTATATATCAGGCACAAAAAATTTAACATAATAGTTTAAAGGGGATCCAAGATGGCTGACTAGAGGGTGACTGCATCTCCAGTCACCCCAGAACCCAGGATTCAAGAAGGGGAGGCATTGAGAGACTCGGAGTAAAATAGAACCAGGGGGTGAGTCTCCCCCACCCAGCGAAGCTCAACTGGGCGGCAGGCCTGGATTCAAGTGGCTTATTAGAGTGGGACAGGGCAGATAGCGTCTCCCCCAGGCAGCTCTGTGAAGTCTGGCAGTGGGCTCCGCCCACAGGAACAGATCCTCCAGCCTCACGGAGCAGGCCGCCCAGTGAGAGCCCTTCTGCACAGAAGCAGCACAGCCAGCTCCGGCCCGCCCGCAGGTTGCTTCAGAGACCAGCACAGGGCGCCAGGGACTCCCCGAAGCAGCCAAGCCCCCTCCGGCGGGAAGCGCCTCTCTAGGCTAGCTTCCCAGGGCAGACCACCAAGTGAGAGCCTCTCGATGCAGAGCCAGCCACAAGTCCCCAAGCCAGCGGAGACATTCGACACGCAAGCAGCTTCTGGGACCAGGGCTGGGCAGCCAGAGACCTCTCTAGGCAGCATTGTCCCCCTCCAGCTGCAGGCTTTTTCCATGGGGTGATCCAAGATGGCGGACTAGAGGGTGACTGCATCACCAGTCGCCCCAGAACCCAGGATTCAAGAAGGGGAGGCATTGAGAGACTCGGACTAAGATAGAGCCACGGGATGAGTCTCCCCCACCCAGCGAAGCTCAGCTGGGTGGCAGGCCAGGATTCGAGTGGCTTATTAGAGTAGGACGGGGCACATAGCGTCTCCCCCAGGCAGCTCTGTGCAGTCTGGCGGTGGGCTCCTCCCACAGGGACAGATCCTCCAGCCTCTCGGAACAGGTCCCCCAGCGAGAGCCCTTCTGCACAGAAGCAGCGCGGCCAGCTCCAGCCCGTCCCGGCCAACTCCAGTCCACCCCGCTGCCAGCTCCGGCCCGCCCGCAGGTTGCTTCAGTGACCAGCACAGGGTGCCAGGGACTTCCCCAAGCAGCCCAGCCCCCCTCCAGCAGGAAGCGCCTCTCTAGGCTAGCTTCTCGGGGCAAACCGCCCAGTGAGAGCCTGTCTACACAGAGCCAGCCACAAGTCCCCAAGCCAGTGGAGACCTCCAACCTACAACCAGCCTCTGGGACCAGGGCTGGGCAACAAGAGACTTCTCCAGGTCTCTCTCCCTGGAACCAGTAGTGGGCTAGGGGCAGCGTTCTTAGGAAGCACTGCGTTATCAAATTAATCCAAGACTTCTGGCTACTGAAGGCTGGTAGGTGATACACTGGAAATCTACAGGGTCACTATAAGCCAATAGAGGAAATCTACAACATCACAGAGTCCCATTGACATCTGACCAATATGAGAAAACAAGGGAAGAAAATGTCCGAAACAAACCTAGATACTATATCAATAAAACCAAATGACAGCACAGCAGAAGAAATGTCAGAAAGGGAGTTCAGAATGTACATAATTAAAACAATCAGGGAAGCAAATGAGGAGATGAAAGAACAAATGCAGGCATTAAATGAACATGCTAATCAACAGTTAAAAGAGCAAATAAGGGAAGCAAAAGAGCATTTCAATAAAGAGTTAGAGATACTGAAAAAAAAAACCAAACGGAAATCCTTGAAATGAAGGAAACAATAAACCAAGTTAAAAACTCCATAGAAAGCATAAACAATAGGATAGATCACCTGGAAGACAGAACCTCAGATATTGAAGACAAAATATTTAATCTTGAAAACAAGGTTGACCAAACAGAGAAGATGGTAAGAAATCATGAACAGAATCTACAAGAATTATGGGATGTCATGAAAAGGCCAAATTTAAGAATTATTGGGATTGAGGAAGGCTTACAGAAAGAAACCAAAGGAATGAACAATCTATTCAATGAAATAATATCAGAAAATTTTCCAGATCTGAAGAATGAAATGGAAATCCAAGTACAAGAGGCTTATAAGACTCCAAATATGCAAAATTACAACAGACCTACACCAAGGCACATTATTATGAAAATACCTAACATTCAAAATAAAGACAGAATTTTAAAGGCCACGAGAGAAAAGAATCAGATTACATTCAGGGGGAAAACAATAAGAATAACAGCAGATTTTTCAGTCCAGAACCTAAAAGCTAGAAGGGCCTGGAACAACATTTACCAAGCCCTGAAAGAAAATGGATGCCAACCAAGAATTTTATACCCAGCAAAATTTACTTTCAGATTTGACGATGAGATAAAATCCTTCCATGATAAACAAAAGCTAAAGGAATTTACTAAAAGAAAGCCGGCATTACAGAACATTCTCAGCAAAATATTCCATGAGGAAGAGATGAAAAACAATGATGTAAATCAGCAACGGGAGGAACTAGCCTAAAGGAATAGCCAAAAAAAGGAGAAACCAAATCATGTCAGAAAACAAAAATGAGTCCAATGACTAGGAATACAAATCATATCACAATAATAACTGTGAGTGTTAATGGCCTGAACTCATCACTCAAAAGAATAGACTGGCAGATTGGATTAAAAAGAAAAATCCAACAATATGCTGCCTGCAAGAGACCCATCTCATAGAAAGAGATACCCATAGACTAAAGGTGAAAGGATGGGAAAAAACATACCATGCACATGGACACAGCAAAAAAGCTGGAGTATTCATCCTCATTTCAGATAATGTGGACTTCAAGCCAAAACTAGTCAGAAGGGACAAAGAAGGACATTACATATTGCTTAAGGGAAGCGTAAATCAGCAAGACATAACAATCATGAATATCTATGCCCCGAACATTGGCTCATCCATGTACGTCAAACAAATCCTTCTCAATTCCAGAAATCAAATAGACCACAACACAATAAAACTTGGTGATTTTAACACACCTCTCTCACTGCTGGATAGATCGTCCAAACAAAAATTGAATAAAGACACCATAGATCTCAATAACACAATCAACAATTTAGACTCAACCGACTTATATAGAATATACCATCCAACAAAGAACGAATACACTTTCTTCTCAGCAGCACATGGATCCTTCTCTAAAATAGACCATGTTTTATGCCACAAGGCTACTGTTAGAAAATACAAGAAGATAGAGATACTACCTTGTACTCTATCAGATCATAATGGACTGAAATTAGAAATAAATGACAGAATAAAAAACAGAAACTTCTCCAATACTTGGAGATTAAATAATACACTATTATACGATGAATGGATAACAGAAGACATCAGGAGGGAAATTAAAAAATTCTTAGAAGTAAATGAGAACAAAGACACATCATATCAAAATCTCTGGGACACTATGAAAGCAGTACTGAGAGGAAGATTTATTTCATGGGGCGCATTCAACAAAAGAAGTAGAAATCAACAAATAAATAACTTAACACTACAGCTCAAAGCCCTAGAAAAAGAAGAGCAGACCAACACCAAAAGTAGTAGAAGACAGGAAATAGTTAAAATCAGAGCCAAAATCAACGAAATTGAAACAAAAGAAACAATTGAAAAAATTGAAAAAATAAATAGTTGGTTCTTTGAAAAAATAAACAAAATTCATAAACCCTTAGCCACGCTAGCAAAGAGAAAGAGGGAGAAAACTCAAATTACTAAAATTCGGAATGAACAAGGAAATATCACAACAGACACGAGTGAAATACAAAACATAATTAGAAGCTATTTTGAAATCTATACTCCAACAAAACAGAAAACCTCAAAGACATCAACAAGTTTCTAGAGACATATGAATTACCTAAACTGAACGAGGAAGACATACACAACTTAAATAAATCAATTTCAAGCAATGAAATAGAAGAGGTCATCAAAAGCCTACCAACAAAGAAAAGTCCGGGGCCAGATGGGTTCTCAGCTGAGTTCTACAAAACCTTTAAAGAAGAGCTCATTCCAATACTTCTCAAAGTATTCCATAAAACAGAAGAGGAGGGAACCCTCCCAAACTCATTCTATGAAGCCAATATCACCCTGATACCTAAACCAGCAGAGATACATCGAGGAAAGAAAATTTCAGACCAATATCCTTAATGAACATCAACTCAAAAATTCTCAACAAAATTTTAGTAAATCACATACAAAAATATATTAAAAAGATAGTGCACCACGATCAAGTGGGTTTTATCCCAGGGATGCAAGGTTGGTTCAACATCTGGAAATCAATAAATGTCATTCACCATATCAACAGACTAAAAGTTAAGAATCACATGATTATTTTAATAGATGCAGAAAAAGCATTCAATAAAAAACAGCATCCCTTCATGCTCAAAACACTTGAAAAAATTGGGGTAGTCGGATCATTCCTTAACATTGTGAAGGCCATCTACGCTAAGCCCATGGCCAATATCATTCTAAATGGTGAAAAACTGAAAGCATTCCCCCTAAAAACTGGAACAAGGCAGGGATGCCCTCTTTCACCACTTCTATTCAACATTGTTCTTGAGACTCTAGCCAGAGCAATTAGATAAACCAAAGAAATTAAAGGGATACGAATTGGAAAAGAGGAACTCAAACTATCCCTGTTCACTGATGACATGATTATATATTTAGAGGAACCTGGAAATTCCACCAGAAAACTCTTAGAACTCATAAGTGAATTCAGTAAAGTAGCAGGTTACAAGATCAATGCTCATAAATCCAATGCATTTTTATACGTGAGTGATGAATCTTCAGAAAGAGAAATTAGGAAAACTACCCCATTCACAATAGCTTCGAAAAAAATAAAATACTTTGGAATCAATCTCACAAAAGAGGTGAAAGACCTCTACAATGAGAACTACAGAACACTAAAGAATGAAATTAAAGAAAACCTTAGAAGATGGAAAGATCTCCCATGTTCATGGATAGGAAGAATTAATATTGTCAAAATGGCCATACTACCAAAAGTGCTATATAGATTCAATGCAATTCCAATTAAAATCCCAATGATGTACCTTACAGAAATAGAGCAAGCAATTATGAAATTCATCTGGAAGAATAAGAAACCCAGAATAGCTAAAGTAATCCTCAGTAGAAAGAGCGAAGCACGGGGTATCGCAACACCAGATCTTCAACTCTATTACAAAGCAATAGTAACAAAAACGGCATGGTATTGGTACAAAAGTAGACAGGTTGATCAATGGTACAGAATAGAGGACACGGACACAAACCCAAATAAATACAATTTTCTCATACTAGACAAAGTTGCCAAAAATATGCAATGGAGAAAAGATAGCCTCTTCAACAAATGGTGCTGGGAAAACTGGAAAACCATATGCAACAGAATGAAATTAAACCCCTATCTCTCACCCTGCACAAAACTCAACTCACAATGGATCAAGGACCTCGGAATCAGACCAGAGACCCTGCATCTTACAGAAGAAAAAGTAGGTCCAAACCTTCAACTTGTTGGCTCAGGAGCAGACTTCCTTAACAGGACTCCCATAGCATAAGAAATAAAAGCAAGAATCAATCACTGGGATAGATTCAAACTAAAAAACTTTCTCTCAGCAAAGGAAACTATCAGTAATGTGAAGAGAGAGCCTACAGAGTAGGAGAATATCTTTTCCACTCATACTTCAGATAGAGCGCTAATATCCAGAATCTATAAAGAACTCAAAAAACTCTACACCAAGAATACAAATAATCCAATCAACAAATGGGCTAAGGAAATGAACAGAGACTTCACAGAAGAACATGTACAAGCAATCAACAGATATATGAAAAAATGTTCAACATCTCTAGTAATAAGAGAAATGCAAATCAAAACTACCCTAAGATTCCATCTCACCCCAATTAGAATGGCGATTATCAAGAACATAAGCAACAATAGGTGTTGGCGAGGATGTGGGGGAAAAGGTGCACTCATACATTGCTGGTGGGGTTGCAAACTAGTGCAGCCACTCTGGAAAGCAGTAGATTCTGAGATTCCTCAGAAAGCTTGGAATGGAACCACCATTTGACCCAGCTATCCGACTCCTTGGCCTATACCCAAAGGACTTTAAATCAGCATACTACAGAGATACAGCCACATCAATGTTTATAGCTGCTCAATCATTATAGCCAGATTGTGGAACCAACCCAGATGCCCTTCAGTTGATGAATGGATAAAGAAACTGTGGCATATATATACAATGGAATATTACTCCGCCATGAGGAATGACAAAATTATGGCATTCGCAGGCAAATGGATGAAATTGGAGGATATCATGCTAAGTGAGAAAAGCCAATCTCAAAAAACTAAAGGACGAATGATCTCGCTGATAAGCGGATGAGGACATATGGGGGGGGTAGGAGGGGTTAGTGTTAGGGTTAGGGTTAGGTTTAGGGTTAGGGATAAGGAGGGTGGTAAGAATGGAGGAAGAAAGGAATGTATAGAGGGAAAAGAGGGGTGGGAGGGGAGGGGGGAAGGGAAAAAATAACAAAATGAATCAAACAACATTACCCTATGTAAATTTATGATTTTTAATTAAAATTAAAAAAAAAGAAATGCAAGAATAAAATTTGCTGCTTATGCAGATTGTGACTGTCTATCTAAAAAACTCAGTCTACCAAAATCTACCATAGGTAATAGATGAGTTTAGGAAGTTTGCTTATTTCAAAGTTAGCATTCAAAAATCTTATTTTTATATTGTAGCAATAACACATTTGTGAATTAAACTATATGTAGTAGCACTAAACACATGAAATACTGATGATGCAAAGCTGAAGCAATATGGAAAAGATTTGTATACCAAAAAGTATAAAATACCAATTAAAAAAATCAAAGAAGACCTAAAAAAAATAGTTTAAAGGGGGAAACAAACAAAAAATTATCATTCAACATTTTACAAACTAATTTTCATGAATATTTCTCCCTTCAGCCACACAAATACACATACAAACACTCAAGAGAATTATCAAGTTTGCATTTTTGAAAAATGCAAGTTGCTATCCTATTAGATGAAAAAAAGTTCCCTAAAGAGTACTTCTCAATCCATGCATAATGAAATGGTGGAATGGAAATTTCCAAGCTCTTAGAGTAAGCTTTGGAACCCACTAAGAAGCTTGGCACTAACATTTACTGCCCAGTAATAAATGGAACCTCCAGGACAGCTTCTCAAAACCAATGAGCATAAGAACATTTTATAATACCAGAGTTAGTAACCATTATTTAGGTAAATAAAGGAGTATCCAGATTATAGTTAGTACTGCTGGAGTAACCCAGGCAACAAAAGCCTTCCACAATAGCAGAGTCATTATATTCCCATTCATTGCATACCCAATTATTTAAGTTGAGTCATGATATTTACAGATAACTAAATTACTTTCACTTGATTCACTCATCAAATAGATTTTATTTGAATTAAGCCATCTCCTTTCACATTATGGGTGCATTGTTTCAATCCAAAAACAGCATGATGGGTCAGCAAATAATATACAATATTTGGGGAAGAGAACACTGTTACATTTAAGTCATTCTGTACCAGTAAAATGATTGTCCCCAAAGGTCAATAGTAAGTTAACTTAAAGGGCACTAAATTCTAATAGCAAAGTGAATTCCATTATAATTTTGTGGCAAGAGCAGGAATTAACATTTCACTTTAAAAGTCATACAGACATGCTTAAAAATTCTCTGCACTTTCCATGTAATTTTACTGTGAACCTAAAACTACTCTAAAAATAAGTCCTTTTGGAGTCAAGCATTGAGATCAGATCTCATGACTGAGTCCCTGTTTAACTTCTTCTGATTCTTGTCTTCCAGGAAAATTGAGCAGAGAACTTTTTCTTTCATTATCATGAGTTCAATGATCAGTGAGAGGACCCTGGGGCATCTATCCCTGCCCCCAGCTTGTACATTGTGTAATGTGTCAGGAACTACATGTGGGCAAGCTAATTGGTGACAACAATAGTCTGAGGAAATAACGAACTTTGTTCTTGAGATTTGTAGGACTAAAAAGCACATTTAGGTGATTAGAATCAGATCTGCATGATCTGGTCCACACACTGGGAGAAAGCACACACCCGTCTGGGAGCAACCATCAGTCACCTGCATGTTTTAAATCACCTAAGATGGACTTTGTGACAAGAGGACTGCATCTTCCTGTCTACCTGACTACTCTAATGAAGCTGCCTTTCTTATCTCAACACCTTGTCTCTTGACTTAATCGGCCTATTATGTGGTGAAAAAAGTGGACTTGGGTTCAGTAACACTATTTAAAAAAAAAAGGTTAATCACATATCAAGTTTTATTTTTTAATCTGGAAGTTGTTTCATGGGGTGGATAAAATAGTCTCCTACACTACACGCCCATCCATAGGATGGAAAAACTACTGAAGATCAATTCAGTTCTATCTCTACCATTTGGAGTGTCTAGATATTTTCTAAGCTGTAGAGAAAACAAAATTTTCCCCAACAACATATTTCAAGAGTCATCAATTTTTCTTATTATATCCTAGATCCTCACTTCCAAATAAGTTTTCCATTAAACTAACAAAAGAAACAAATGGCTGTGCACAGGCAGCACAAAGCTAGATTCCCTCCAATGCTGCTCACTATTGAAACAAACAGCTGCCCTGTATCAGATGGAAAATGATCCCTGGCCCCCTCAGTGGTAAAGTTCCACACAGCCTCCTACAGTGAAGCTTGTCAGAGTCCAAAAGTCTCCAGTAATGTGTTTACCACCTTACTATTTGTCTTTGATAGGGGTGTGTGTGTGTGTGTGTGTGTGTGTGTGTGTGTGTGTGTGTTGCATGTCTGGAAGAGAGAGAACCATTATCCACATGACAATCCGTAGAATAAATTCACACTGGTGAAGAAGGTTGGAGTGTCTACTCTGCACCCTTCCGTGAAACTTGAAATGTCACACATGACTCTATACTCTCTTGGGTGTTACCCTACTGCAAGTAGCTCAAACAAAGAGAAATAAACTGTTGGAATCTGATGGGAGTAAAATTAGCCCCTGTTGGTTTAATGAAGAGGTTTCTACTAAGGTGCTTGTTCTACTCTCATATAGAAAGAACTTAACATATAGCAACAATAGAGGACATGCTCTGGAAGATTGGGTGTCTTAAGAGGTGTTCTTTAGGCAATGGGAAAGTCCTGTTTTTCATGTAGTTTACATTTATACTGTCTACATGGTAATTCAACATAGTTACCAAGTCTTGGAGTAAAGTTTTATAAACTCAGGGCTGCATGTGGCACTGTGTGGAGCATCAGGAGCTTGCACTGTTAAGAATGCCTTCATGAAGCCAGCAGCGAGTACCGAAGGGACTGTGTCAAATGTGCCAGAAGAGGATCAGCAGGGGAGGAAGAAGTGGCTCACTCAGGAAACAGAGCAGCAGGCAGAGCACCTGACACCACTGAGTCCCAGTCTGCTGCACATATTGGGGCACAAGTGAGAAACACCCAGATCCACCCATCCTTCAGCCAGGAAGTACCAAACTGTCTCAAAGTCAGTCTAGATTTTTCAACTCATAACCTGACAAGGAAGTGGCGAATTTAACTGAAACGAAGCAAAATAAAGGCCTGTCCTTTGTCTCACTCTCCAAGGAAAATGAGACTGGCCGTGGGAACACAGCAGCGAGGCCAAGCCAACAATGAAATGAATCCTCTGTGTACAAACAAAGCAGTCAGCATGGATGTTCAGGGCAGTTTAGAGAGAAGTGTGGCATTTTGTGGAAATCAATAGGTAGAGATTTCATATTTAAGGAGACCATGAGGTAAAATAACTGACAAAAATGTAAATGATGTAAGACTTCACCCCTGGCAAAGCCAGAAAGGTGCCGCCAAAAGGATTTCTGAAGATAATTAACTCCAGTTTTGGATGAAAGATAGCTTATCCTAGCTGCCATAGAGCAGGCAACTGCCATATGACTGAGTTCTGGCCAGTTAGACATAAGCAGAAGCATTAGGAGAGACTCGTGGGAGGGATTAAAGATAGCTGTTTCCATTGGAAAAAAAGTCCCCATTGTTTCTCCTTTTCTTCTTCTTCCTGTGATCTCTAATTTGGGCATGATGGCTGAAACTTCAAAAAGCTTTCAGGACTCTAAAGTGACTTTGAAGACAGAGACCCATGCTAGGATGGAAGAATAAAAATTGAGAAAAGTCTGAGTCCCTAGTGACCACATAGCCACCAAATCTACCCAGCACTCTGTCTCCGGACTTATTTTGCAATGGAAAAAATAAAAATCTATACTATTTAACTGTTATTTTAGGTTCTCTATAATATTCAGCTACATTGAATCCCAAATGATGCAATGACCACCCAGCACAGAACCCCTAGGAAAGTAATGTCAGAAGACACATAAGTGAACATCAGCATAATTGGGAAAAGTGAAGGAAAAGAGGCATATAAACCAGAAAGATGTCTGTTAACTTGGTTAATTGTAAACTTAGGGAAATATCTGTTTACAATTACAAGTCATTATACATCCATAATATTGGGTATCTGCTATGCAGATAGATAAAGAAGCTAATAAGAGAGATTCCCTGCTCTCAGAGAACTTAGTTAGAAAAGGACAAGGAACAATTAAACACTATCATGAGAGGGAAGGACTGGAGAGCTCATGGGGAGGGAACTGATACAAAAGAATAAGGAAATGTTCCCGCAAAATGAACATTGGAAAAAGTCACATTAGCCCTCCAAGCAAAAAGAGAGGCAGAGGTAGTGTGGGAAATATCTAGGTGGGGAAATTCATGTATAAATGTGGGAAGATTAGAGAGAGCAAGGCGTACTTAGGGTGTAAGTGGTTTGTTGAATGAACTGCATTTGATGAGGCACAAACAGGAAGCATACAATTTTTCTCCTATGGCTGAATTTAACTAGTTACATTGGATCCTCTCTGGTTCCAGCCTCTTATTGTCATCCTGGGCCAATCCCACCCTTGTTCAGTCACTTACAGATCCAAAATTAATTTTACTTCCAGATATCAAAAATTCCAGGTCATATAAATGAAAAATAGAATTTCATCCAGTCTTCTAGTTTTAAATGCCTCAAAACATCCCTGTTTCTGGCTCTAGACCCAACCTCCCCTTTGAACTCATCACCTTCATGACATCTGCACTCAGCTGTCGAGTAGATATCTCAAAATTAACCTGACTCAACGTGCTTCTTCTACAGTGGAACATTTCTCAGTTAATAGGAGTTTTGTCCTTCAAGTTGTTCAGGCTAAAAGTCACACTAGTCTTCCCTGTCCCTCATACCCTACATTTGATCTATCAGCCTGGATGTTTTTATTTGTTGGGAAACATTTTTCACCTCTTATACATGTAATCCCTACCCCTCCCCATTTGTCCTTTCTTCTCTCCTACTTCATTTTCTTTCCTTAGCACATATCACTTTCTACATATTTATTTTTTCCTGTAAATTTCATTCATTTCTCTCTACCTATAGATAATAAGGCAAAAAATGCCAAAGATATGTTTTGCTCATTCTTGTGTTCCCTGAATCTAGAACAGTATGAGGTATAAAATAAATGATTGATATGTGTTCATCAAATAAATGAGTTAATTATATCCCATTCCCAGTTTCTTCTCTTCCCAGGTCAAGCCTCTCAGGGAGGGAGTTGGTCCCTATGTTTTTTTATTAACTCTTACTACTCATTTTTTTCTCTGTCCCTTCAGGCTTCTCCAAGGTCAGGAATAAGAAGAGGAGAGATTAGAAGTCAGGGCAGAGGTCTTCCTGTGTGGCAGGTGTGCTCCTAATTCTCCCTTGGCTGACTGGCTAGGTATTTTGCTGTCCATTATGGAGAAGGTTCAAATGCTGTTTCATGAAATGCTTGGATGTAGTTTAGAGACTTTTACAGATCTCTGCAGATATCTCTCTACTACATTTGTTCCAAAAGACAGTACCTCCCCATACAAACTGATCTTTAGTAAATTCCCCAAGCTCATTTCCTCAGAGGGTCTACTTCATGCAGATCATGTACCTGGACCCCTCTCACCTCTGCCAGAGTTGGGCATTCCCTACATTGCATCCAGTTGGCCGCTGGGAAACTCCCACGACCTTGTTCTGTCAACTGCTTTTTCTACCACCTCTTGTTTATTTCTTTTACCTTGGTACCTAAGTCAGCCTATTGCCCTTCAGATTCACCAGAGGGATAAAAACTATCAGGCTCCATGTTCACATATGTTTTCAATCCCTGGGGAAGAACTTTCTCAGAAATTCTCTCAACACTCAGCTTCAGTTTTCGCACAGGCTCAAGTATCAATTCTTTATTACAGTAAATATCCAAAAAGGTTGTGGGCTTGGGGTTCTCCTCTTTCAGACACCACCAATGTCCATGAGTGATGCTGTCAAGACTCTTCATGTAGCTTGAGGAACAGGATGTGGTCCCATCCGCAGTACCATCCAACACTAGAAATTCTACTTTCTAAAATATTATCTTTGGATTTTTTGAAATTTTCTCTTGTAGAGTATAGAGGTAAGCTGTGGAAAATGAGTCACATGCTCATTTTGCTACTATAAAAGTCCTCTAGAAGTATGTATCGGCTCCTTTGAGAAGTAATGGGTATCTACTACATACCACTCAACTTTGAGGCTTTAGTTGAAATTCTAAAACAACAGGAAAAGTCTCATTCCACTTTCATTAATATCCGTGTTTGGCTCAGTATACCAAGAGTTTTGAGTGAAAGCTAGAGCATTCCTAGATATAAAGCTGGGTGGGCCCTACTTCATAAAAGATTTTGTATGCCATGCTAGGAAATCTGGACTTTATTTTAATGGCATTTAAGAACCATTGAAAAGTTCTGAGCAAGAAAGTAAAATGGTCTTATTTGTGCCACATGAGGCATAAATATTCTGGTTAACATGATGAAGAATGGATTAAATGTGAGCAATCCTGGAATCTGACCAGTTATAAAAAGCCATTAATAGTAATCCAGTCTAAAGGTGATCACACTTTTAGCAAAGGAATTGAAGATGTCAAGAAATCATAGAAGATAGAGATACTGAGATGGCAGAGGAGACATGTGGAGAGGGCAGCTGATGAGGAAGATGGGCGAGTCACAAGTATATACCTGAACACTTATTTGGATGGTGGGAAAATTCACTGTGACAGGAACCCTGGAAGAAGATTTGGCATGGAAGATGCTTAATGTAAATGATAAGAAGAGCACTAACATCATAAGGTAGTAATGACACATGACAAAGAAGTGGCACAGTTCAATACTATAGGGACTCAGAGAAAAGGTAGGACTCTGAGTCTTCTGTGGGCAGAAATGTCCACTGGAGAATGAGGCACTTGCCTTGGACCTCTAAGTCAGGAAGGAGGTCAATAGTGAGAAAGGATGTGGGTGCAAAAGGTGCAGAAATGCCAAGCCAAACAACTCACATGAGACACAAATTGATCATGAGACAGACATTTAGCAAACTGGTGGAAATGAGCTAAGACCTGAATTTAATGGCAGACATATTCAAAACACAGAAAACTTGGAGGGAAAGCAAAAAGAACTCAAACTCTCTCCTCTAGGTTATGATATTCAGCACATAGAGAAGCAAGTACACTACATTTTGCCCAACTTTTTCTTTCATGTAAGTCAAGTCTGTCCAATGTGGCAGATTGATGGCGTCCACTACAACTGTGGACATTAGGGAACACTTATATCAGCACAACCTACTAATTGAGAAAGGCTATAAGAATTTCAAATGAATATTCATGCTTAACTAAACTGCCACTGTCTTTCAAGGAAGTGAGAGTGGAAGGAAGGAGCATGAATAAAGGAGGCAAAAGAAAGGAATCTATAGATTTAATTCTTTTGAATTATTTAGAGGTTTTTGACAGCATAACTTAATGAAGACTGCTTTGGGAATTTAAATGAATGTGGATTTGTGGTACAAAAGATTCTTTGTCATGAAGGCAGAACTGGCTCAATATTAGGGAAAAGGGGACAGTGATAAATGAGTATATCTTTTTTATAAGTATCGAGGTGATTAACATACATTCACTTAATTAAGTGCATTCAGGATCTCCACAGAAACGTTATTATTACCCACTAGTATTATGGGAAGTGTTTTTGTTCAGATTTGTCATTAAGACCAAGAGCAAACCTCTAATTAAATCTGGGGAGGATCACATTATAAATCAAACAACTTTTATTTGAAGGTAATCTTTAAAATTCATTTGTAACTCTGAGATTATGATCTGTTAAATATCTGGAAAGTTTCACCGAAGAATCGCATATAGAAAGCAATGTAACCAACTCAATCTGGCTCTTTTTGACTTCTGTAAAGAGTATTAAGCTATAAAACATTGACTTCTAAGGAATACAAGCAATATAAGAATCAGAATATGGTACTATGAGCAGAGATGTTTTATTCCTTCTCTTGAATTTTTTATTAATTCAGCTCAGAATAAAAGTAAAAGAGTCTCATTAGCTATATTCAGTGCCTTACAATGTTTTTTCTCATTACCAAGCAATGATTTCAATAGGAATCCAGAATATTCCATCAAAACAGAATGGTAAGGTCAGCACTGAAGTTCTGTTACATGCAGCGAAAGAGAAAGAAGCGTAGTTCTGATATGATACTGATACAGTAACCCCAGTAAATCCAATTACTTGAGACAATCAATTTCTAAATTGGCTACCAGGCTCAGAGAGGACTAAGAGTTTGTTGACAATCCAGGTTTTTAATGTTTTTGATCTGAAGCTTCCTACAGGGCATTCCTGCTAATGGAGCTAATCAAACTTGTTAGGCCATATGACAACTACATTTAGAGAACAGCACTGTGTTTCTGCTTGGAGCCTCCATTTCATCTAAGCTTAGTGAAAATAGTTCTGGAAAACATCACAATATATGTATTCACTAATGCCAAGTATATATATTTTTGCTAAATAAATTTAGTCAAAGAACCCACTAAACCATATAGGACTAAAGTTTTCCAGTTTAAAAAATATAGATAATTAATGATAGTCTGTGATTCAGAATTCAAAAACTCTATTAACAAATATTCCAAAATGCCTTTTAATAACCTTTATCAGAATAGCATATACCAACAAAAAGAAGGAAGGCTATACATCTTTCGGTTGTTGTTAAAGAACTGGTCTGATAGGACGACTCAACTCTAAACAATAACAAAGTAATCAAAACACTGTGAGGCATTATTATAACTATTTCAGAGACTAAATAAGTAAATTAGATACAACTTTCACTTTCTTGTTTTTATCCCATATAGAAGTCTCTCCTATGCTATTTTCCACAAATAGCTATCACCCATTGTCCACACTCACATTAAAACAAATCTTGTAACCCTGAAGATAATTCTTTTTACCAGTTGAGCAACAAAAAAGACGTTTATATCCAGCCTTTCTGCCCTGTATTTCTTCTCTCTGAGCCAACATCTGACACTCCCATTTGTGCACCACGTGTAGTGTAGACAAGTATTCTCTTTAACTTTCTGATGCAGTTCACCAGTTTAATGACCATGGCTTCTTTATTGTTTTATATGAGGTTACTATTGTGCCCTTCATTCATTTTCTATATCGAATCTTTCCCTCTTTTCCCTGTAAATTCTTCTACTGAGGCAATGAATCTCAGTTCCTGATTGCAGACAGAGACACAAGGCAGTTTATGGCTGCACTGGAACACTTAGCTCTCTGTCTACTGCTCTCTCTAGCTTGCACTGAGTAGCCACAGGTGAGTGTAAACCAGGACACACAATTTGTGAAACATATAATGCTATACAGCATTCTTTCATTTATTATCTTGTTCCACCATCAAAGCAACTCTGCAAAATCAATAAGATGTCTGTAACTAAATGAGATTTAGAATACTCCAAGAGCTGACTCAAATACAATTGCTGGTAATCAGTGAATTCAGGTGTTCTCACATACAATTTAGTGAAGTTTTTGTTACTAAATTATGATATTTTCCTAAACCATGTTACAAAAGAAAGGATCTCAGCTACGGATATCAAGAAGTGGACTTGGAGATTGACCCTACGTTGAGAGTAAGGAAAGAGACAATATAAGAATTATCCCAAGACTTAACCCAAGCAAGTTAACTCCCCCATAACTGAAATGGAGAACACCAAGGGAGGAGTAGCTTAACTGTAACATAATATGTTTTACATGTTATTTATGGAGATCTCTATTATTTTGAATGTCCACTGATAATTATAACATGCAATTAACATGTTATTATATAAGAAATATACATAAGAATTTGGAGGAGTTGGTTACATAGAATACATTTTGAGAAATAATATTTATAGAGTATTAGAAATAGAGTGACACTTTTGAGATGCCATGCCAAATTAACCTCCAGAAAAAATAAAATTATAGTTCTACCAGCAGTGTTCAATATAACTATTTTCTAAAATCATGCTAAAATCACATATTTTTAAAAATTTTTAATCAAATTTTGATACAATATGAAGTTTTATTGTTTAATTTGGTGTTTGATCACTATCAAGTTATACACTTACATTTTTAATCAAATTATAATTTAAATGTCTTTGTGTGTCTGACTTCTTTGTTCATAACTTTAGCATTTTTGTGCAACTAGTATATTATTTCTTATGAAGTTATGAGCTCTAGTCATATAATTAAGGTAATAATGTTTTGCTTATCCACTTATACTTCTCTTCAAAAACAATGTGAAGTAATTATATATTATATTCTTATGTCTGAAACAATACATATTAGTCATAATCCTTACTTGCACTTAGATAACCTTCTTTTAATTATTTTTAATCAATAGCAATATTTTTCAGGGACTAAATTCCATGTGTAGAATTCCTTAAAGAATACAGAGAGGTAAGAAGTCCCAAATGCTTCTTCTCCCCAACAAACACATCAATTAGGCAACGATTCACAGAAAAATTCCCTTGGTGAGAAATCTAAAAACTAACTGAAATGTTCATGCACCCTGGATGAATGTAAAAACAGACTCATCCCAGATCCAATAGGGATATTTGGGACATATTCTCTCCAGAATCCTGGAGTCATATGATCAAGAATAGACCCCCCCCCCCAACAAGCACACACACACACACACCCCTCCCATCTTCTCCAAGGGGAAGGAAGGGAGTAGGCCCTCAACTTTTCTGAGAAAGTGTTCAGAGGACTGGATTTTGCCTTGCCAGTCTCTAGCTCTGAAGGGACTGGCATAGCCCAGCTGCTTGAGGCAGAATAGAGAAAAGTGGCTTCAACTGGTAGACATCATGTTTAGGCTCCTCTCTGCTTAGTATTGAGAGAACAGATGAAAAATCTAGCATCAGCTACCTACTGGAGAGAGAAAGAACTGAACTGCACATATGATAGCCCAACTTGTCAAGAAGTCTAAATAACCAGCATGTCTCATAGTTCTCAGGACTCTGACAGGTCAGAGGCTAGGAAAGAATCTTTCCACCAAGGGGAGAATAGAGATGGCAGTTGGGACAGTGGATGCCACAGCTCCTTCCCTGAATCATTACATAGTAAGCAGGCAAAACCTATACCCGCCTGCTTCCTCCTGGAGAGACAAAGAATTCATAGAGGTCCCCAGAATCTCTAGCCTGGTTGAATGGTGAGGATCTTTTCCTTTATGAGGCCAATTAGTGGAAGCTGGGAGAAGGTGCTACTTTGTCTAGTATTCAGAAACCAACACAGAGAATCAAGAAAAAATGAAGAATCAGGCAAAGATGTTCCAAACAAAGGAACAAGCTAAATCTCCAGAAATTAAATTGATCCTAATAAAACAATATTACTTGCTTAACAGAGAATTCAAAATAACTCTCAAGAAGTTGTTCACCAAAGCCAAGAGAATAATGCATGAACAAAATGAGAATTTCAACAGAAATAGAAAATATCTTAAAGTACCACACAGAAATCATGAACTGAAGAAAATAATAACTGAGCTGAATAATTCACTACCAGGGATTAAACAACAGACTAGAAGGAGCCAAAGAAAGCATCAGAGACCTTAAAGAGAGATCACTGGAAATAATTCATCCAAGGAGCAAAAAAAAAAAAAAAAAATGAAAGTTAATGAGGAAAGTATAAGAGACATACAGGATACCATCAAGTGGATCAATATGTGAATTATGAAGAAGGAGAAGGAAAACCAGAAAGGTATTACCAAAAAAAAAAAAAAAAAAAAAAAAAAAAAAAAAAAAAAAACTAACAACTTCCCAACCAAATCTGGAAAAGAAAATAGACATCCAAATCCAAGAAGTCCAAAGTTCAACAAATAAGTTGTGCCCAAAGAAATCCACACACGAGACACATTATATTCAAACTGACAAAAGCCAAAAGAGAATTCTGAAAGCAACCAAAGTGAGTTGTCCCATGCAAGGAAAACTCCAAAGATTCTCAGCATATTTTTTAGAGGAAATCTTACACATCAGAAGGGAATGAAACAATGTATTCAAAGTGTTGGAAGAAAATAACTGCTAGGCAATAGCTCTCTTGTCTTTTCATCATTGTAACCAAAATATCTGACAAGACCAAACTAGAGGGAGAAAAATTAATTTGGGGTTCATGGTTTCAGAGCATTAGTCCATGGTTAGCTGATTCCTTTGCTCTAGGCCCAAGATGAGGCAGAATTCATGGGAGAAGAGGATGGTGGGGGAATACTGCTAAACTTATGGCAAGCAGGAAGTAAAGAGAGAAAGAGAGCACACACACGTGAGCAGTCCGGCAACATATAATCCCAAGGGCATGCTTCCAGTGACCTACTTCCTCCAGCCACACATCCCTGCCTACAGTTACCACCTAGTAGGCCATTCAAGTTATTAATCCTTCAAATGGATTAATCCACCTATGGGGTTACAGCTTTTATCATTACCTAAAATCCCCACTTCTGAACCTTCCTGTATTGGGAATCAGACTTTAAAAACACAAATTTTCTAGGGAACATTTCTAGATCCAAACACAACACAAACATACATATATAACACCAAGAGTGAATGTTCATGTAAATTAGGGACTTGGGGTGCTAATGGTGTGTCAATGTAAGTTCAAACTTTGACAATTGTGTCACTCTGTGGGGGATGTTGCTAATGAGGAAGGCTATGCACATGTGGTGGGGGGTACATGGAAAACCTCTTCACCTTTTGCTCAAATTTGTTTTAACTTTTAAATGTCCTAAAAAATAAAATTTATTATTTTAAATTCATTTTTATTGTAAACAAATGGGATACATCTTGTTTCTCTGTTTGTATATGAAGTAGAGGCATACCATTTGTGCAAACATAAATTTACCAAGGGTAATAGTTTTTGATTCATTCTGTTACTTTTTTTTCTCCCCCGCAACCCTTCCCGCCCCTCTTATCCCTCTATAGAGTCCCTACTTCCTCCATTCTTGCCCTATTCCCACCCCTTATATGTGCCATCATCCACTTATCAGTGAGATCATTCCTCCTTTGGTTTTTTAAGATTGGCTTGTCTCACTTAGCATGATATTCTCCAACTGCATCCATTTGCCTGCGAATGCCATAATTTTATTATTCTTTATGGATGAGTACTATTCCATGGTGTATATATATATATATATATATATATATATATATATATATATATATATATATATCAATCACAGTTTCCTTATCCATTGATCAATTGAGGGGCATCTAGTTTAGTTCCACAATCTGGCTATTGTGAATTTAGCAGCTATGAACATTGTTGTGGCTGTATCTCTATAGTATGCTGATTTTAAGTCCTTTGGGTGTAGGCCAAGGAGTCGGATAGCTGGGTCAAATGGTGATTCCATTCCAAGTTTTCTAAGAAATCTCCACACTGCTTTCCAGAGTGGCTGCACTAATTTGCAACCCCACCAGCAATGTATGAGTGTACCTTTTTCCCCACATCCTCGCCAACACCTATTGTTGCTTGTATTCTTGATAATCGCCATTCTAATTGGGGTGAGATGGAATCTTAGGGTAGTTTTGATTTGCATTTCTCTTATCACTAAAGATGGTGAACAGTTTTTCATATGTTTGTTGATTGCTTGTACATCTTCTTCTGTGAAGTGTCTGTTCATTTCCTTAGCCCATTTGTTGATTGGATTATTTGTATTCTTGGTGTAGAGTTTTTTGAGTTCTTTATAGATTCTGGAAATTAGTGCTCTATCTGAAGTATGAATGGTAAAGATTTTCTCCCACTCTGTAGGCTCTCTCTTCGCATTGCTGATAGTTTCCTTTGCTGAGAGAAAGATTTTTAGTTTGAATCTGTCCCACTTATTGATTCTTGCTTTTATTTCTTGTGCTATGGGAGTCCTGATAAGGAAGTCTGATCCTAAGCCAACAAGTTGAAGATTTGGATCCACTTTTTCTTCTGTAAGAAGCAGGGTCTCTGGTCTGATTTCAAGGTCCTTGATCCATTGTGAGTTGAGTTTTGTGCAGGATGAGAGATAGGGGTTTAATTTCATTCTGTTGCATATGGATTTCCAGTTTTCTCAGCACCATTTGTTGAAGAGGCTATCTTTTCTCCATTGCATATTTTTGGCAACTTTGTCTAGTATGAGAAAATTGTATTTATTTGGGTTTGTGTCCATGTCCTCTGTACCATTCTGTACCATTGTTCTACCTGTCTATTTTGGTGCCAATACCATGCCGTTTTTGTTACTATTGCTTTGTAGTATAGTTGTTGAAGGTCCAGTATTGCGATACCCCCTGCTTCGCTCTTCCTGCTAAGGATTGCTTTATCTATTCTGGGTTTCTTATTCTTCCAGATGAATTTCATGATTGCTTGCTCTATTCTCTAAGATACATTATTGGGATTTTAACGGGAATTGCATTGAATCTGTATAGCACTTTAGGTCGTATGGCCATTTTGACAATATTAATTCTTCCTATCCAAGAACACGGGAGATCTTTCCATCTTCTAAGATTTTCTTTAATTTCTTTCTTAAGTGTTCTGTAGTTCTCATTGTAGAGGTCTTTCACTTCTTTTGTGAGATTGATTTCCAAGTATTTTATTTTTTTTGAAGCTATTGTGAATGGGGTAGTTTTCCTAATTTCTCTTTCTGAAGATTCATCACTCACGTATAAAAATGCATTGGATTTATGAGCATTGATCTTGTAATCTGCTACTTTACTGAATTCACTTATGAATTCTAAAAGTTTTCTGGTGGAATTTCCAGGTTCCTCTAAATATATAATCATGTCATCAGTGAACAGGGATAGTTTGAGCTCTTCTTTTCCAATTCATATCCCTTTAATTTCTTTGGTTTGTCTAATTGCGCTGGCTAGAGTTTCAAGAACGATGTTGAATAGAAGTGGTGAAAGAGAGCATCCCTGCCTTGTTCCAGTTTTTAGGAAGAATGCTTTCAGTTTTTCACCATTTAGAATGATATTGACCATGGGCTTAGCGTAGATGGCCTTTACAATGTTAAGGAATGTTCCCACTACCCCAATTTTTTCTAGTGTTTTGAGCATGAAGGGATGCTGTATTTTATCAAATGCTTTTTCTGCATCTATTGAAATAATCATATGATTCTTAACTTTAAGTCTGTTGATATGATGAATGACATTTATTGATTTCTGGATGTTGAACCAACTTTGCATCCCTGGGATAAAACCCACTTGATTGTGGTGCACTATCATTTTAATATATTTTTGTATGTGATTTGCTAAAATTTTGTTGAGAATTTTTGCATTGATGTTCATTAAGGATATTGGTCTGAAATTTTCTTTCCTCGATGTGTCTCTGTCTGGTTTAGGTATCAGGGTGATATTGGCTTCATAGAATTAGTTTGGGGGGGTTCCCTCCTCTTCTATTTCATGAAATACTTTGAGAAGTATTGGAATGAGCTCTTCTTTAAAAGTTTTGTAGAACTCGGCTGAGAACCCATCTGGTCCCTGACTTTTCTTTGTTGGTAGGCTTTTGATGACCTCTTCTATTTCATTGCTTGAAATTGGTCTATTTAAATTGTGTATGTCTTCCTCGTTCAGTTTAGGCAATTCATATGTCTCTAGAAACCTGTTGATGTCTTCAAAATTTTCTGTTTTGTTGGAGTATAGATTTTCAAAATAGCTTCTAATTATGTTTTTTATTTCAATGGTGTCTGTTGTGATATTTCCTTGTTCATTCCGAATTTTAGTAATTTGGGTTTTCTCTCTTTTTCTCTTTGTTAGTGTGGCTAAGGGTTTATCAATTTTGTTTATTTTTTCAAAGAACCAACTATTTATTTTGTCAATTTTTTCAATTGTTTCTTTTGTTTCACTTTCGTTGATTTCAGCTCTGATATGAACTATTTCCTGTCTTCTACTACTTTTGGTGTTGCTCTGTCTTCTTTTTCTAGGACATTGAGCTGTAGTGTTAGGTCATTTATTTGGTGATTTTTTTCCTTCTTTTATTGAATGCAGTCCATGAAATAAATTTTCCTCTAAGAATTGCTTTCATAGTGTCCCAGAGATTTTGATATGTTGTTTCCTTGTTATCATTTACCTCTAAGAATTTTTTAATTTCCTTCCTGATATCTTCTGTTATCCATTCATAATACAATAGCATATTATTTAATCTCTAGGTGTTGGAGTAGTTTCTGTTTTTTACTCTGTCATTTATTTCTTTTTTTTCCCATTTTTTTATTAAAAATCATAGATTTACATAGGGCAATGTTGTTTCATTCATTCTGTTATTTTTTCCCTTCCCCCTACCCTTCCACCCCTCTTTTCCCTCTATACAGTCCTTCCTTCCTCCATTCTTACCACAGTCCTTCCTTCCTCCATTCTTACCACCCTCCTTATCCCTAATCCTAAACCTAACCCTAGCCCTAACGCTCACCCCTCCAACCCCCCATTATATGTCCTCATCCACTTATCAGCGAGATCATTCTTCCTTTAGTTTTTTGAGATTGGCTTTTCTCACTTAGCATGATAGCCTCCAATTTCATCCATTTGCCTGCAAATGCCATAATTTAATCATTCTTTGTGGCAGAGTAATATTCCATTGTATATATATGCCACAGTTTCTTTATCCATTCATCAACTGAAGGGCATCTAGGTTGGTTCCACAACCTGGCTATGGTGAATTAAGCAGCTATGAACATTGATGTGGCTGTATCTCTGTAGTATGCTGATTTTAAGTCCTTTGGATATCGGCCAAGGAGTGGGATAACTGGGTCAAATGGTGGTTCCATTCCAAGCTTTCTGAGGAATCTCCATACTGCTTTCCAGAGTTGCTGCACTAATTTTCAACCCCACCATCAATGTATGAGTGTACCTTGCTCCCCACATCCTCGCCAACACCTATTGTTGCTTATGTTCTTGATAATCACCATTCTAATTGGGGTGAGATGAAATCTTAGGGTAGTTTTGATTTGCATTTCTCTTATTACTAGAGATGTTGAACATTTTTTCATATATCTGTTGATTGCTTGTACATCTTCTTCTGTGAAGTGTCTGTTCATTTCCTTAGCCCATTTGTTGATTGGATTATTTGTATTCTTGGTGCAGAGTTTTTTGAGTTCCTTATAGATTCTGGATATTAGCGCTCTATCTGAAGTATGAGTGGCAAAGATATTCTCCCACTCTGTAGGCTCTCTCTTCACATTACTGATAGTTTCCTTTGCTGAGAGAAAGCTATTTAGTTTGAATCTATCCCAGTTGTTGATTCTTGCTTTTATTTCTTGTGCTATGGGAATCCTGTTGAGGAAGTCTGCTCCTAAGCCAACAAGTTGAAGGTTTGGACCTACTTTTTCTTCTATCAGATGCAGAGTCTCTGGTCTGATTCTGAGGTCCTTGATCCATTGTGAGTTGAGTTTTATGCAGGGTGAGAGATAGGGGTTTAATTTCATTCTGTTGCATATGATTTTCCAGTTTTCCCAGCACCATTTGTTGAAGAGGCTTTCTTTTCTCCATTGCATATTTTTGGCACCTTTGTCTAGTATGAGAAAATTGTATTTATTTGGGTTTGTGTCCGTGTCCTCTATTCTGTACCATTGATCTACCTGTCTATTTTGGTACTAATACCACGCCGTTTTTGTTACTATTGCTTTGTAATAGAGTTGAAGATCTGGTATTTCAATCCATTATGATCTCATAGAATAGAAGGTATTATCTCTATCTTCTTGTATTTGCTAACAGTAGCTTTGTGGCATAATATATGGTCTATTTTAGAGAAGCATCCTTGTGCTGCTGAGAAGAAAGTGTGTTTGCTCTTTGTTGGATGGTATATTCCACAAATGTCCATTAAGTCTAAATTATTGATTATGTTTTTAGATCTATGGTTTCTTTGTTCAATTTTTGTTTGGAGGATCTGTCCAGTGGTGAGAGGTGTGTTAAAATCACCTAGTATTATTGTGTGTGGTCTATGTGATTTCTGGCATTAAGAAGGATTTGTCTGATGTACATGGATGAGCCAATGTTTGGGTCATAGATATTTATGATTGTTAGGTTTTGCTGATTTCTACTTCCCTTAAGCAATATGAAATGTCCTTCTTTATCCCTTCTAACTAACTTTGGCTTGAAGTCCACATTACCTGATATGAGGATGGATACTTTTCTGATGTGTACATGTGCATGATATGTTTTTCTCCATTCTTTCACCTTTAGTCTGTGGATATCTCTTTCTATGAGATGCGTCTCTTGCAGGCAGCAATTTGTTGGATCTTTCTTTTTAATCCAATGTGCCAGTCTATATCTTTTGATTGATAAGTTCAGGCCATTAAAATTCAGGGTTATTATTCAGATATGATTTGTATTCTCAGTCATTTGGCTCATTTTTTTGACACCACTTGATTTCTCCTTTATTTGGTTGTTCCTTTAAGGTAGTTCCTCCCTTTGCTGATTTACATCATTGTTTTTCATCTCGTTCTCATGGAATACTTTGCTGAGAATGTTCTGTAATGCTGGCTTTCTTTTCGAAATTCTTTTGGCTTTTGTTTATCATGGAAGGATTTTATTTCATTGTCAAATCTGAAGGTAAGTTTTGCTGGGTATAAAATTCTTGGTTGGCATCCATTTTCTTTCAGAGCTTGAAAAATGTTGTTCCAGGACCTTCTAGCTTTTAGGGTCTGGATTGAAAAATCTGCTGATATTCGTATTGGTTTCCCCCTGAATGTAATTTGATTATTTTCTCTTGCAGCCTTTAAAATTCTGTCTTTATTTTGTATGTTAGGTATTTTCATTATAATGTGCCTTGGTGTGGGTCTATTGTAATTTTGTGTATTTGGAGTCCTATAAGCCTCTTGTATTTGATTTTCCATTTTATTCTTCAGATTTAGTAAATTTTCTGATATTATTTCATTGAATAGATTGTTCATTCCTTTGTTTTGTTTCTCTAAGCCTTCCTCAATCCCAATAATTCTTAAATTTGATATCCCATTTGATATCCCAATTCTTAATATGATATCCCATAGTTTTTGTAGATTCTGTTCATGATTTCTTACCATCTTCTCTGTTTGGTCAACCTTGTTTTCAAGATTAAATATTTTGTCTTCAATATCTGAGGTTCTGTCTTCCAGGTGTTCTATCCTATTGGTCATGCTTTCTATGGAGTTTTTAATTTGGTTTATTTTTTCCTTCATTTAAGGATTTCTGTTTTGTTTTTTTTTTAATATCTCTAACTCTTTATTGAAATGATCTTTTGCTTCCTGTATTTGCTCTTTTAACTGTTTTTGGTGCAATCATTCAATGCCTGCATTTGCCCTTTCATCTCATCCTTCACTGCCTGCATTTGCTCTTTCATCTCCTCGTTTGCTTCCCTGATCATTTTGATTATGTACATTCTGAACTCCCTTTCTGACATTTCTTCTGCCATGCTGTCATTGGATTTTATTGCTATACCATCTAGGTTTGTTTGGGACATTTCTTCCCTTGTTTTCTCATATTGTTCAGGTATCTACCCCTCTAATAGTGAAACTCTGGGATATTGCAGATTTCCTCAATTGACTAATATTGTCTCTGTAGATTTCCAATAACTCACCGCTTAGCCTTCAGTAGCCTGAAGTCTTGGAGGAAATTGATAATGCGGTGCTCCACTATGAAACTGGCCTTCTATGGATGGTGGCCTTCAGGTGGGGTATATTCCCCAGTGGCTCTGAGTTGGTCCTGAGTCTCTCAGTACTTCCTCTTCTTGGCTCCTGAGTCTTGTCAAAGGTCCTCTAGCCTCCTGTAGGTGTCTCAGGAAGGGAGTTGCCCTTCCAGTGATGATGGCCACGCCCTTGGGAGTAATTCAAACTGCCTGCACCAGCCTATAAAGAAGCCTCTGGCTAACTCCGTGATGGCGACAAACCTCGAAGTGGTGGTCGGGTGGGGTTGTTCAGTGATGGCGTCTGTGTTTGGCCTGGTGGTTGGGGGGTTCGCTATACGCCGCCCAGCTCTGCAAGGCAGGCTTGTTGGGTGCCCGCCTGCTACCCCTGCGATGCAAGCAGCCTGACCCGCCCGCCAGCTTGCTCTGCTACTGCGACCAACCAGTGATGGCACCAAGCTAGGTGCAGGGGTCAGGCGGGGCCACTCAGTTATGACGTCTGTCCTTGGCCTGTTGGCTGGGCAGGATAGCTGCCGACCACCTACCTCCGAGATGTAGGTGGCCTGGCTCATCCGCCAACTCGCTCCACGACTGCCAAATTTACTTTTTTAAAAGAATAGTATATCTGGAAAAAAATGCCCTTCGAAAATTAAGGAGTAATAAAGACTCGTAGACAAAATCTGAGCAAGTCATCATTGTAAGACCTGCCTTACAAGAAATGCTAAAGGAAGTTCTTTGAGTTAAAAGGAAAGACACTAAATAGCATAACACAATAAGAAACTCACTGGTTAAGGTAAATATGTAAAGGATACAGAATTCTCTGTTAGTAAGCATAATGAATTCTGTGTTAGTTAGTACATTCAGTTCTATTTCTGAATTATTCAGTTATTTCAATTATTCAGTTAATTCAATTATCTCAATTCTATTACAAAAAGTGAAAAGACTAAGAAATAGCTATAACTAAAAATTATGTTAAAAGATAACAATATGAATATATTGTATACGTTGCAACAACATAACATAAATGGAGGGGGAGAGACAAAATATAGTCGATTGGATTGAACTTAAGGTGTTACTACCTTAAAATAGACAGTTACAACTATGAGACATTTTATATAAGCCCCAAGATACACACAAATTGAAAACCTATAGAAGTTACACAAAATAAAAGAAAAAAATCAATGCATGTCAATACAACAAACAGAATGCAAAAAGAAATTAAGAGAGGAAAATACAAAAGAGCTACAAGACTAACAGAAAACAATTAATATAATAGCTATAGCAAGTCTTTCCCCATTAATAATAATTTTAAATATAAATGGCTTAAACTTTCCAAAGATATAAAATGCTGAATGAATAAAAACATAAGATCGAACTCTATGTTGTGTATAAAAATATTCACTTTAGATTCACTAATCCCATTCATAAGGTCTCCACCCTTATGACAGTTATCTCCCAAATGCCAAATCTCCCAATACCATCATACTTGGGATTAGGTTTCAACATATCAATTTGTGAAAGGGGAACACAGACATTCAGATGATCAAAAGTGCCCAGAGGGAAGTTTGTTGCAATAAAATCTTATGTTAAAAAAAAAGAGCCAGGTGCATTGGCACAGGCCTGTAATCCCAGCAACTCGAGTGACTGAGGCACAGTAGGATCACAAGTTCAAAGCCAGCCTCAGCAAAAGTGAGGTGCTGAGGTGACCCAGTGAGACCCTGTCTCTAAATCAAATACAAAATAGGGCTGGAGATATGGCTCAGTGGTTGAGTGCCCCTGAGTTCAATCCCTGGTCCCTCCCACCCCCGCCAAAAAAAGAAAGCAGCATATATAAAGAAAAAATGAGGCCTAGATTAACAAAGGAAAATAATAACAGAGATTAGAGGATAAATAAACTATAATAGAAAAGAGGGAAACAAATGTTTAAAATTAACTAAATTAAGACTGGGTAATTTTAGAAGATAAATAAAATTGACATGCTCTTAACTACATTATTAAAAAGTAGAAAAGTCTTAATAAATATGAAACGGAAACATCACAACTGATATCATACATATAAAAGGATCATAAGAGGCTACTATGAAGTCACTGGACATACATCAACTCACTGAATAAAAACTAAAAGGAATGGATAAGTTCCTAGAAATATACAACCTACCAAAACTCAATCATAAAGAAGTAGAAGTCTATACAAGCAGAAAGACTGAATTAGCTATTAAAAATCTGCCAGTTATCAAAAAGCCCAGAGCCAGATACCTTCACTAATGAAGTCTATTAAACATTTAAAGAATAAAGTCCTATTCTGCTCAAGCTCTTCCAAAGTATTAAAGAGGACAAAACACTTCCAAACTCATTTGAGACCAACATTACCAGACACCAAAGCCAGAAAAAGGCACCACAAAAAAACAGCAGACCAACATCTCTTGTGAATATACATGCAAAATTCCTCCACAAAACATTAGCAAAACAAAATTGAACAGCACATTCAAAATATCGCACATCAGGAACAAGAGGATTTTATCCCTGGGATGTGAGGACAGTTCAACATGTGAAGACCAGTTAATGTGGTTCACCATATCAACAGAATATAGAATAACATAAAGCACAACAGATGAAGAAAAAGCATTGATGAAATTCAACATGTTTTCATATGAAATTCTCAACAAACTAGGAATAGAAAAAAATAAACTCAAAACATAGTGCCATTTGTGAAAATCCCACAGGGAATATTTATTCCCCAATGGTGGATTAAGGTTCCCTTTACTTTACACCCTCCTAAACACTCTTTATTGTCTTTTTATAATGGAGAGAAAACAATTAATAAAATGGCAATATCTGGATTAGATCTGGAGGACATTGTGCTCAGTGAAATAAATCAGACCAGAAAGAAAAAATATTACACAATCTCAATATACAAGTAATTTTTAAAAATACTAAAATGGTCAAATATGCAGAGATAGAGAATACAAAAATGGTTTTGGTGGGGAGAGAGAAAATGGGAAGATGTAGGTCAAAAGATATCAAGTAGTAGATACACAGGATAACCAAGTCTAGAGATGGAATGAATAACAAAAGAACTGCAGTTAATAAAATTGTATTAGGAATATTTGGTAAGCAGTAGATTTTAGTTGCTATCAAAATTACTTTTGCACATCAAATAACCTTGTACTAAGATGATAGATGTGTTAGTATACTTCACTGTAGTAGCCATTTTAGTATGAATAGATATTTCCCCAAAGAAAACACAGAAGTAGTCAAACAGATAAATGAAAAGATGTTCAAGATCACTAATCTTCAGGGACATGCAAATAAAAACTACAATGAGATATCACTCCGTACCCTTCTTAGTAGCTATTATCAAAACAACAAAAAAGCAGGCAAATGTTAGTTAGGATGAAGATTGCTATTGGTGGGAACCCAAAAAGGCACAGCAATTTTGAAAAACAGAATGCAGGTTCCTCAAAAAATTATCAGAACTTCCCCCATGATCTAGCAATCTCACTGCTGGATATTTATCCAAAAGAATGGAATTAGGGGCCCAAAGATGTATTAGCATTGCTACATTTACTGCAATACTAGTCACAATATCAAAGATGTTCAGAGCCGAAATGCCCAATGACAGATAAACAGGTAAAGAAAAAGTGTATATGGATACAATAGAAGACTATTCATCCTTTAAAAAGAAGGAAATTTTGCAACATGGGTGAAGTTTAAGGACATTAAGCTAAGTAAAATAAACCAATAACAGAAAGATGAATTCTGCCTGATTCTACTTACAAGAAGTTTTTAAAATAGTTAAATATTATACAAGAATGCAAGAGTAAAATGGTTGTTGACAGTGTCTGGGATAGTGGGAAATGGGAATTTACTAATCAGCAGCTAAAAAGTTTCAGTTAAGTAATATGAATGCGCTCTAGAGATCTGCTGTACAACATTGTACCTATAGACAATAATGCATTGTGCACTTAAAATTTTAAGAAGGTAGGTCATGTTAAGTGTTCTTACCACAATAAAATAAAATTTAAAAAGAATTCTAAGTCTCCAAGGTGTAAATATTTGCAACAAGGAAAATAACATTTAAAGCTATTAAATATCCTTTTCAAGATATTCTAAGAAAATACAATTTATCTAAAAGAAAAGAACATTCACAATCTTACCACAGAACCAGAAAAAAATTTTTTTTTCATTCTAATGCCTTGTCCAGAGAAGTTCACACTGTTTAAATTTCACATCCTTACTGGTTAAAAACAGACATAAAATATACTTTCATTTGTGAGGTTTTAGAGCAAAAGAATGCATGTGTAAATGATTTAAATATAAGAATCACTAATCTGGCATCTATTTCTGAAATTACTGTGAGAATAGGCATATGTGCCAACTGTCCATGTTAAAATGAAAGAAGGTAAAATAGGAAAATATCTTTTAAATGCTGAGAACCCTGGCAAAGATTCCTAGTGAGTCATAAAGATTGAGAATATTGCCAATGATTCATAAATGGTAAAAGCTTGGGAGTATAATGCCAGATGGACAAATAAGTGTAAAGAAGGAAAACTGGCAAGACCATAAATGATAACAGCTTTGATTACTACATCCCAGGAGATGAAATCTTGCACCAGGATTATGAATTGGTTCTTAGCTCTCATTTTGGAAGAATTATCCTTTGAGAGCTGTAGTAGAGGAGAAATAGCATCATCTAAAACTTGGTAGTAGCATTAAAGTATGTGGAATAACTAAAACTTGGAAATATTCATGAAAGGAAAACTGTAGAAGAATATCTTTCAAGAAAACTTTTTCTGCCACATAAATGAAATGTTTTCAAGGACTTTCTTCTAACAAGAAAAAAACAGACACATAACTATTGCTGTTTTAGCAACACAATTATCAAACAAGAGAACTAGGTTTATTTTAATGGGTTACTTTCATGTATTGAGAAGCTAAATAAAGACACCAGTGGAAAGCTAAGTCCAAGGGCCCAATTTCAGTGTAACAACTTGTAGCCCTTCTAAGTAAGATTAAATAAAATTTAGTAAGAGAACCTACACAGTACAAGAGGTTTTCCAAAGATCGTGTTCAACATCATGAATCCAGATGCCAGTACATCAGCACATGCCTATAATCCCAGAGACTCTGCTGAGGAAGGAGGATCTCGAGTTTAAAGCCAGTCTCAGCAACTTAGCAAGACTCTAAAGCAACGTAGGGAGACCGTCTCTAAATAAAATATGGCAAGGGCTGGGGATGTTGCTCAGTGGTTAAGCATACCTAGATTCAATCCCTGTTACAAAAAAGTAAAAATTCACATACATTCTAAAGAAAATGTCAATCTCCAGCTAGTCACTTAATTTCACTTCTAATGTATCAGAAAGTAGGTCAAGAAATATGTTATCTAAGTTTTTTGGAAGAAATTACATATGAAGGACCATCTTACTAACTCTGATAAACAAAATGAAGTCATGAAATAATAAGCTTTCTCACTTCTTCACATACTATCATGAACTTCTAGATTTAAGGGAGTTTTGTTATCAAATCAGATGTTCAATATGACACGACTTATTCACATTGGTTAATACCTTGAAGGCCGCAGTTGTTTTTCATCTATGCATTCTCAAGTATTTTGAATAAAATCTCATGTGTTATTAGCACTGAGTGAATATTTGTTAAATAAATTACTGAATCCCTTCCAATGAAAACAATTGGAAGGAGCAATACTTGTGCTTAGCCTTGAAAATTACATCAGATTTACCAAACAGAAAGGAAGGGGGACTGGGAGTGAAGATTCTGAAGAATAATAGAGCAGGCAAGAATGAAGTTAGTTTGCAAAACAAACAAACAGGATTTCTTCCTTTTTCCTCATCATCCACAGTCACATATGAATACTGTATTCAATACAAGATGCTATTGTAAAATGTAGAAAATGTAGGGATCAACAATAAATGTGCATCTTTGAATCAATAACAGGCAATATGCAGACCTCTGCTAACAATGAAACTTCACAGAATATGAGACTTCTACTCTTTCAATGTAGCTATTAGTTTCTAGCTTTATGAACATAAAAAATTAATGGAAATTTTATTGAGTTTTATTTATATATTTATTTACACATTTGTACTCATCCTTGTTTAAAAATGATAAGAGAAGTTTCATAAAGATATTTGTCATGGAATTTCTAAAATACAAAATGAGATAAAGATAGAATGAACACTTGTTAAAAGTAGAAAACAGTTTTGGCTCTGAGATTGTTACAGATTAAAGCAATAAGAGAAACACAATTAGTCATTCAATACAGTTTTTGTTTCATGAAAACGAACCAGTAACAGTCAAGAATGAAAACTACTCCTCTCTACTAAACCCTAGAAAGAATTTCTGCCCTAAATTCTGATGAAGATAGCAAGTTAAATTTGAGTGTTTTTTCTCAAAACATCTTTCAGTGCAGACTAATTGTATACTACCAATTGCAACTTAGAGGTAATTCATGAAAGGGACAAAACAATTCATTCTAGATCTCTTTGATGTTCTGGCTTTATTTGGGAATAAACTTTTGTGTCTAAAGTGAGAAGTTGATGGATTTCATAACAGATAATCCTAGGCTAAGATGATGGGTACTCTCAACTATCAAGAATATTAAATGGTAGAGAAATAAGGCAGTTCTCCCTGCAAACACCTGAAATGTAGTTATTCTAGTTTTCCAATGAGCTCAATCAACTGAAAGATAATGAGTTCATCACCACTCTGTGAATACCTAGAAATCTAATCACAGTGGGAGTGCAATTAGGGTACTATTAGAAATATTTAGCCACTGATAACAATGAAAATTTATCTGAGTGTATGGCATAAGACACCAACTGTGTTATCCAATAGGTCCCTGCAGTCCCCCTGCCAACTCAAATTTTAACTCTTAAATTGCTAGATTAATGTAGTTGCAGAGTCTCAGCATGAAGGGCTGGTAAATCCTAGAACTTTCTGTTCCCCAAGTGCAACAGGGTTTGGAGGCAGCATCTGTACACCATTATGTATTTAAGTTTCCAAGGTTTCAGCAACTGAAATTGTCCCAGCATGTGCTGGCTGAATTTCAACACTTGGTACTAGTAAGAACTGAGTCCAGATTACAAAAGATTTATGTCCAGATTTTTTTTTTAAATTATAACAATGACAACACGGGATGAAATTGTTCTTTTTCACTGCAATGTTTTCTGCAGCTGTCCTAATCACTTCTTTGTTTCTCTCTGCATGTGTAAAATTCTTCAGACACTCCTTATTCCATCACTTATTTACACTAATAATATTAAAAAGAATATTAAAAGAAAACAGTTAAGAGGTTGCAGCCCAGGAAAGTAGATGAGAAGAAAAGCACAATCTTCTGGGGTCTAACTCTATTTTGATCTCTGAACAAACAGGAGACATATCTGTGAATTTTGGCAGAGAGAGACAGATGTTTTGGACTCAACTGATATTCTTGATTACATACAGAAATAAGAAATATTAGAAAACCATGAAAAAGGATGTTAAAAATTAAAAATATACCCAATGATCTATGGGAAAATATCAATATCAATAACAAACATGTAATTTTACTTACACAAAAATGGACTAAGACAAGACCAATAATTGAAAATGCAATGGGAAAACATTTTTCAAATCTGTCATAAGTATAAATAGAAGGATTCAAAAATCTCAAATACCTCATGCAAAATACAAAGAAAACCACATCCAGCCATTCAAGAATCAAATTTCTGAAAACCAACGACAAGAGAAAGCTTTTGAAAGCAACAGAGAAAAAAGACACATTACACGCACAGGGACAATAATACCCATATCAATGACTATATATCAGGAGCAAGGCAAGTCAGATGACAATGGAATAATCTCTTCAGAACACTGGAAGAAAAATGGCAACCAGGCAGTCTATGTTCAACAAATATATCCTTCCCAAGTGAAGATGAAATAAAGATATTTTAAGGAAAAAAAATAATTCATCACTAGCAGAACTTCACAGAAAATGCATTAAAGACAGTTCTTCAGACTGGAAAAAAGACAATGGATGAAAACAAATGCACAGGGAATGAGGAACACTATAATTAAAAGTCGAAAACAGGTATGAATGACTTTCTTCAGACTTCTTCCTTTCTCTAAAAGATGAGTCAGTAGCAATTTAATCACAGTAATAACAAGGTATTAAGTGATTTGTAACATCTAGAAGTAGATGCATGAGAACAGTCACAAAAGGGGACTGGGTAAATGAACATTGACCCCTGAAGACTTCCCATATTTCACTAAAACAGGTATATAGGATTGTAATTGAATAAAAATCAACACTGTATGTGGAAGCTAATTCACAATGGGGGGTGCTAGGGAAGAAGAGAGTTACTTTACATTAGGTAGAGGGGAGTGAAGGGAGGGGAAAGGTCTGGGGGAGGAACGATAGCAGAGTGAAACAGACATTATTACCTCATGTACATGTATGACTGCATGACCGATTGTGATCCTGCTATATGTACAATAAGAAAAATGAGAGATTACAAAAATGATAGATGTTTTATCTATCAAAATGTATAAATGCATTCTACTGTCCTGCACAACAAATTAGAACAAATAAAAAAAATTTTAATCAATGCTGTAATCTTTAAAGCAACCAATTAACAAATAGGAAAGTGATCAAGTTAAAAAATATAGAGGAGATGAAATGGAGTAATAAAATACACTTTATTAGTCCAAAAGAAAGCAGGAAAAGAATAAAAAGAAAAGAAGCAAGGAACATTTGAAATAAAAGGAAAAGAAATAGCAAGAAAATGTAATTAAACCCACATCAATGATTATATTAAGTGAAATAAGCTAAAAAATTAAAAATTAAATTGGATAAAAACAAAATTTATATGCTGTTAGGAAGAGATAAACTTGAAATATAAAAATACGGAAATTTAAAATAACATAATAGTAAAATACAGAACAATAGTCTTAAGAAAGCTTAAGTGTTATATTAATATCAGTAAAAATATATTTTTAGATTAGAAATGTTACCACTTACAAGAATATTTTGTGATAATGAAAGAATTAATTACGAGGACATAGAGGCTGGGGTTGGTGGTACATTCCTGTAATCCCAGTGGCTCAGGAGGCTGAGACAGGAGGATCTCAAAACCAGACTCAGCAACTCAGGGAGGCCCTAAGCAACTCAGTGAGACCCTGACTCCCTGACTCTAAATAAAGTACAAAATATGGCTGGGGATTTGACTCAGTGGTAGAGTGCCCCTGAGTTCAATCCCCAGTACCCAAAAAAAGAAGAGAAAAAAGAGAATTTCAAGTATAAAGTAAATATAAAATATAAAATATAATAAATATAATATAAAATATAATAGAACAAATAAAATAATATAAAAATATAATAAATATAAATATAATAAACATAATACATCTATTTCTCTATACTAATAAAATTAAAGGTAGAAATAGGCAAATCTAAGTTTATATTAATATTGCTCTCTCAAAATTTGATTTTGAAGGTTTAAAAATTATGTAAATAATGTTCTCCATTGAAAATGAAATTAAGCTGGAAAACAGTAAATAAATATGTATAGAAAGTATCCAAATATTGGGAAATTACCAACATACTTCTTTTTCTCAGGTTTTTGAAATAGCTTTTATTTTTTAAAAGTTAATACATGCATTACAGTAAGGACAAAAATGCAAGCAAAGAACAAAGTCACCCAGTCACAAATATCTTAATTGGGCATGTCCCTCCAGGCCATGCTTACACAGACACAACATCCCACTTTGTGTGACTGAGATAATAGCATATATCATGCTTTTCCACACATCTCGAATATTCACCTATTAAAAATCCCAAAGTTATACAAGTGTTTTTGATAACCAAGAATATACTACACCAACTCAATCTGCTACAAAAAATTGTAATCCTATTTGGTGACAAAAATTTCACTGAAGACAGAAATATACGTCTTAATCATTAATATGTCAAAGAAAACTTTTTAAAAAAAGATTTAGAAATGTTTTTCACAAAAATACCAATTTTAAATATTTATGAAGTATGAGTGAAATGTGCTTAGGTCTTATATCATGTTGATCTTATATTATTGCTGATTTCTATCAACCCACCTTAAGAAGCTAGAAAAAGAATTACCAAATAAGTTAAAGAAAGGAAGTCAAAGATAAGAGCAAAACTTGAAGAGATAAACTTTAAACAATACAGAAAATCAATAAAAGCTAAGTTTAAAAGACTACTAAATTGATAAAGTTCTAGATAGATTGATCAAGAATCAAGAAAAGCAATAAATTCAATTATGTAAATGAAATAGACAAATACCTTGAAAGATACAAATTATCAAAACAAAGAGAAAAAGAAAATTAAAAATGCCTTTTGTCTTTAGAGTAATTAAATTTGTAATCACACACACACACACACACACACACACACACACACACACACCAGGTTCAGATGACACAACTGCTGATTATATTACACACTTAAGGTGAAAAAAATCCAATCTTACCTATACTCTTGAAAGATAATAGAGGAGAGAAATTTACTAATTCTGTGAGACCAGAAGAAAACAACACTAAAGGTATACTAAGACAGGATAAGAAAACTACAAGCTAATATGCCTCATGAACACATACACAAACTACCCTTAATAAAAACCAGCAATTGAGACCAAAAGTACACAAAAGTATATGCAAAATATACAAATGTGTATATATGCAATATATACAAATGTATGTGATATATAAACATTTTCTATAATTATGTTTACATAAGTAGAAAATTACATATGTTTGCAGATATATACTGAAATATATACAAGCATTTTGACCAAGTATGGTTTACCACAATAGAGCAAGAATTGGTTTAACCTGAAAATCCATCAAATTCATTCATCAAACAGAATAAGTGAGAAGATGTTTATGATCATCTCAATAAATGCAGAAGGATTTCTTGACACATTTAACCACCATTCATGATTAAAAAAAAAATTGTCAAGGAACTGGGAAAAGTTGCAAACTATCTCAACTGATAAAGAACATCTAACACAAAATCTGTAACTTACATTATTTTTAATGGCTAAAAACTGAATGCATCACCCTAACCTCAGGAATGAGGTGAGGATATTCACTTTATTCTCACAAAATAACTTATTGGATGTCCTAATCAACGCAATAAAAGAAAGAGAAAGAAATAATGGATCATCAATGATGCAGGACAGAAAGTGATATATGAAACTTGATTGTACTTCTACAAATTATCAATATTGGAAAATTAAATTTAAATAGATTATTTACAACAGCATCCTGAAACATGTACTACTTAGGTTAATAAATGTATACTTCTACGTTGAAAGCTGCAAAACATTCTTGAGAGAAATTAAAGACCTAAATACATAGAGAAATATGCTATGTTCATGGAGTAGGAAACTAAAAATTGTTACAATGTTGATTCTTTCAAATATAAATTCAACATAATTCCAGTCAAAATCCTAGAAGAATTTGCTTGTAAAAATTAGTTGATCCTAAAATGTGTGTAAAAGTTAAAAAGATGAGAGTCAACTATTTTTGTAAAAGGACAAATAGGGAAGACTGACAGTACCAATTTTTAGAACTGAGAATTAAAACTCAATCTCATGCCATAAATTTAATTTGGAAAAGGTTAAAATTAAAAGGTAAAAGATGACCCCTGTCAACATCAGTTCCTTTGACAGTGCTATATCTGTGTCTAAGGTCCATCACTGTACCACATTCTCCATACAGATCATGGAATCATTGTTGAATTTTCCTTTCCCAAAGTAAAATCCCATTCTCATCCTTTCCTCATAAATTACTCTCTCCAGTTCACTTTTATCAGTGGTTTAGTTGTTCCCTTACTTTTGGCCACAGGTTTACTCTTCACAGATAATTACATCTATTATATCTGGATTTTACTTCATTAAGACTCAGAAAACAATCTAAAATTTCTAAGTTCTTTAAAATACTTCATTAGTTTCCCCCATAGTCTGGCATGAAAAACAAGATTTGCTTTTATATACTCTTTAAATTAGTCATGCATTGTCTATAAGAATGAAAGTAGATCCCTATCTCTCACCCTGTACAAAAGTCAACTCAAAGTGGATCAAAGAATTAGGAATTAGACCAGAAACTCTGCAACTTTTAGTCAATATTCCAACATATTGGTGCAGGCACCAACTTCCTTAACAAGATCCCTAAAGTACAAGAAATAAAACCAAGAATCATTACGTGTGATGGCATCAAATTAAAAAACTTCTGCACAGCAAAGAAAACAATTATGAGTGTGAAGACAGAACCCACAGAATGGGAGAAGATCTTTTCCACCTGCTCCTCAGACAGGGGATTGATATCTAGAAAATACATTCAAAAAAACCTAAGACAAAACACCAAATAACCTAATTAATAAATGGGACACTTCTTGAAAGAAGAAATACAATGGCCAACAAATATATGAAAAAATATTCAACATGTCTAGCAATCAGGGAAATGCATATTTAAACTACATTGAGATTTCATCTCAGAATGGCAATGATCAAGAATACAAACAATAATAAATGCTAGCAAGAATGTAAGGGAAAAGGTATACTCATACTTTCTTGCTGGAACTTCAAATTAGTACAACCACTTTGGAAAGCAGTATGGAAATTCCTCAAAAAACTAGAAATGGAGCCATCATATGATCCAGTTATCCCATTCCTCAGTATATATATCCAAAAGATCTAAAATCAGTATACCAGAGGGATGCACCCACATCAAGGTTTATAGCAGAGCAATTCACAATATCCAAACTATGGAACCAGCCCAGATACCCATCAACAAATGAATGGATACAGAAAATGTGGTATATACACACAATGGGGTATTAGTCAGCCATAAAGAAGAATGAAATTATGGCATTTGCTACTAAATGGATGAAACTGTAGAATGCCGTGCTAAATGATATAACCCAGGCTCAAAAAGTCAAAGGTTCAATGTTTTTTCTCATAAGTTGAAGCTAAACCTATACAAGGGTAAAAAAAGTGTGTGTGCGGGGGGCCGAGAGGAGATTCACATTAAAATGAAGAGAGATTAGTGAAGTAGAGGAAAGGAATCAAGGGAGAGGGAAAAGGATGGGAAAAATGATGAAATGAAATTGACCAAACTGTCCTGCCTATATAAACATGCCACTGTGAATTTCAACTTCATGTATAACTATAAAGAACTGATTTAAAAACAACCTATAAATAAACAGATGACCACCAAAAAGAAGAAATACATTAACCATGTGTTTGAGCTTTGTCATTATTTTCTATGAACCTTGACAAAGATTAGACTACATACTATATTCAAAATTAAAACAACAAAAAAGAAACAATACTCTTTATAGGAATTAAACTACATACTACCTACCACAATTCACTTACAAAAACCCCTTCATTTTTGGATAAGGACTGATTTTCGAATCCTTCCTCTGTGTGCCTACAAGGTTACAGCAGGAGGCTGGATATCACTAAATCTGAACGCAGTTTCTGTGTTAAGAGGCCTAAAGCTTGCACACAGAGTCTTGAAATCATTTCTTCTAGAATAATATTACTTGATTATGACTGGAAACTTTCCCACATTGCTTACCAAATTGTGCTCATATGGGCAAGCATTTAAATTGTGCAACCCGATCGCTGCTTCCTGGTTTGATGGCTCGGCAGCCGGAGGTAATACATCTATAATCGCAGCCCGACAACACTGCCTTTCTCTGCCTTCACAGTAGCATTCCACACTGATGCATTTCTCTTTCAAGAGAGAGTCTTTGCTGCTTTGTTTTGAAATGATTTTGGAAGTCTGGCTATTTTCCACCAGATCAGGAGTAGAGATTTGAATTATCCTTTTGATAATAAATGACAGAACTAGTCTTAAAAATGTAATCAAGCATTTATGCTGAAAGCAATTGTGCTTTGTGGCCATATTTGAAAAATGAATGTGCCTCACTGACAATCTAGTTCCTAAGGTATAAAGGAAAGGATATCGGAAAGTAAAATGGTATAGTAGTTGTTTTTGACTGTGCTCAGAGATAAAGGGGATTCTTAGCATCTTCTCAGGAATGGAAGGGAGGGATAGATGGATTTCTCTGGACCAGTTCTAGCCCTCAACCCTGCCATTTCCACTTCAACTGGGATAGTTTCACAGTCAGTGGTTTACCTTGAAATGAATGCACCTAAGCCTAAGGACCCTTACTTGTGCAAATCTTACCAAGGGCCTTAGCAATGTAGTCACATGATCATAAATTTTGTAAAATTTACAAAGTAAAAAAAAATGTTGACCACTATTAGGCAAGAATGCTGCCTCTTTCCATCTTAACTTAGCCTCTTCAACGGTTTGGATATGTATAGCGCTCCCCAAAGGTCTGTGTGTTAAAGTCTTCATCTCCAAGATGTTGCTATTGGTAGGTGGTAGAATCTTGTGGGAGGTCCTCGGGTGATTAGGGACATGCCCTCAAAGGGGATTGTGGGATCCCAGTCTTACTCTTTTTCTGCTTCATGGCACATGATGAAAGCACTTTGTTCCCCCACACTCTCCTGCTGATGTGTGAGGAGATCCAAAATGGTGGGGACCCTAATCTTGCCAGAGATCCAAAATGATGGAACCCCCAATCTCGGACTGGAACCTCCAGAATCAGAAACAAAATAAGCATTTTCTCTTTAAAAGCTCATTGCCTCAAATATTTCACTACAGTAACACAAAGTTGACTGATACACCTTCTACTATTTTCCCTCTGATGTCAGGTAGCATTGCAGTGGAGTAAAATAATGGAGAAACTTGAGGGTAGATTTTGTTTAGATTTAGCAGGACGTGTGAGCTTTACAGTCATTTCTGTGTAAGGGTGAGTTATTGCTAGCTACCTCATTGCAGGAATGCCTTCCAGAAATGTTCTCATCACTCACTGTGCCAATTCACCTAGCATCACGAAACAAAGATGTAGGGCCAGATATGAACATGTTCTTTGGAAGGCACCAATGTGCAAAGCTAGGAGTTATACAGAATTCTTCTAATCACTGATATGTAAAACTGTAAATCGATCTGTCGGTTTTCTTCTATGTATCATCTACAGCATAAGCTCCACACTTGTAGAGGGGGAAAGGTAATGAATTAAGTAAAATACATACATACATATATATATATATATATATATATATATATATATAATTAGGAAATGATTCTTCTATAAAAAAGTAAAGCAAGGGAGAGGGATATTAAGATTGAACTGTTAAATTGAATGGTCAAGAAAATAAGGCACCATTTGATCCACTATTTCATGATAATGATAATGAACTATGTTGTGTCAGTATTTATTGGGTTAATATCTACTGACACAACTGTGAAATATATTCGAATAGTCTTCGCTCTGATGATGCCTACAGGAGAGAGGGTAGGCAGGCAGTAAGCAGCATTGCTGTAGAGAATATATGATGGTAAGACACCAAGGGGCCACTTACTTAACTTTAACTTTCAAGTCAAAACCTAAAGGATAAGAATAGTTATCAAAAGTGAGCGAGGACTGCTTCAAGTATAAAGAATAAGATGCAAATGGCCAGAGGCTTCAGAGAATATGCCCTGCATAGAAAATTGAAAACATCATAGTCAAAAGCATAAGATAAAAAATGAAATTGAAGATAAAAAGCAGGATCCATTCAGATGAAAGCTTCATAAACAATAGAAATGATTTTGGACTTTTGAGAGGTTTTCAACAGGGACACACAAGAATATAAGACTTTAAAATTCATCTCATTGTCATGTAGAAGGAGTATGGAGGAATGCAATACTGAATGGAAAGAAGCCAGGAGGGTGGTTATTGTTATTACTTAGACAATCAAGTTTGGAGTGGAGGAGATGATGGTCTTTCTGAGAAACTGAATTTTAAATGTTTGTGAGCCATCAGGGTGAACCTGTCCACATGGCATTTGAGGCCTCTGCAGAGGCAAAATTGAAACAACTGATAATATTACCTAAGACGCAGCTAAATAGTCCCTCTTGCTCACTTTCTCTTAATTGACTGAAAAATTCAATAACTTTAGAGGTCACAGGGCTGGCATCACATTATCAGTCTCCCCCACTGGCTTTGCTGTAGATAATGTGTCTTTGGCGAGGGTTATGATGATAATGGTTGACTTGGTTACTCTTCAGGGACCTCGCTGAAAGCTGCTTTTGCTGGTAACACTGCTTCTTCACTTGGGCCTGCCAATGTTGGATGGGTGACTGGAGAGGTACTCAGCCCTGCAAGTAGACATGCTGATCACTTGAGAAATATTTTTGTTAAAAAACTGATATAAAGTTAACTTGACCCATACTTACTTCTCCCCTCTCTCTAACTCCCCCCACCACTTCTCCCCCCCCCCCCTTTTAGGATAAAGATATATGTCAGACTAGACTAGAAGCACCAGACCATGTAAGAAATGAAAAAAGTTAACAACCAAGTTTGTGGAACATCTCTTCCTATTCCCAGAAAAGACATGAATATTCCTCCCCTTTATTAGCCTCTCTTTCTCCTCATTATTCCTATCCTACATCTGTAGCCCCTCAACCTCCTGGAGTTGAAAAGTTGTTTTTGTTTTTTTTTTCTACATTATTTGGTCGCTGAAAAAAAGTCTTTGTTTCTCTGCAGCACTCATCTCTCAGATGTTGGTTTTTCTGTGGGAAGATCTGCCTGTCCTGAGTTCAATAACAATGGCAAACTTCCTTAATGCGAATACCATTGACTCCCATGAAAGACGCTTCTCCTGAAGGCTGACTCACAAAGATCATGAGAAAATAAAACTCTTTGAAAAAGTCAGCTAAAGCAATGGGGGAATATGTACCCCAAAATTGAAAAAACTAGTCATCTGTAAAAGGTAGGAATAGAAGCCAGGGAGGTAAAGAGTGGCAAATGAAAAAAAAAAAAAAAAAGACTTTAAAAAATGTTTTTCATGCTAAAAGTGATATCAGGTTCATGGAAATAAATAATTCAATGGATAGATAGAAGAGTTGACCAAATATCATTAAAGAAAAACTTAGTGAGTTCAAACGAATTTAAAATAATTATCTATATGCACACAGAGGGAAAAATGGATAGGAGATATTGAAAGACTAAGTGACATGGGTAATAGAATCAGTTACTCTAAGAAATGTAGGATAGGCATTCCCAATGCAGAAAATATAAAGAATGACCAAAAAAAAAAAAAAAAAAATATATATATATATATATATACATACTTAGAGAAATGACTGAAATTTTCCTGAATTAAGAAAGACAGAAGTCTTTCTTTGACTGAAAAAGGACTCCAAATTCCAAGTAGAATAAACAAATGTGATGTGCACCTAATGAGCTGGAGAACCTCAAAGACAGAGTATCTTACAAAATATCTGAGAGAAAATACCAATTATCTACAAAGGAATGTCAACTAGATTGATAGCAATATCAATAAGTAATACTTACCAAAAGACAATTCAAAATGCTGACAAAAAAAGAGTGTTATACTATAAATTCAGTTAAACTATCATTTATAGAGAAAAATAAAATCAAATTATTTTCCTGCATAGCAAGTCTGAAGTACTTATCATTCACAGATCTCTGATGAAATAGCTACTATGTATGTACCTCAGCAAAAAGGAGTTCTAAAGAAATAATGAAGGCTTGAGATGCAAGAACTTAAAGAAGTTGCTATGGAAATCTAAATACATTTTAGCTTCTACATTAGTAATAATAATCGCTACTTATAGGAAGTCAAAAAACAGTACAATTAAAACACTGAACAATGATAGCATTGAAGTTAAAAGGATAAAGGTCTGAGTTAAGGCATTTAATGCATTGTTTGGGAAGAAGGTAGAGCTCTTGAGTCATGTTTTATTGCCAAAGGTATGTTATAAAGAATACTAATTTTTTAAACCAATAACAGAGGCCAAAGCCATCATTCCTGGAAGATGCAGTATCAGCGTCTAACATACATGCTGCAACTCACTTGGGTCCATTCCCTCTGATGTTGCCTGTGGCAAACCCAGGTAGCATCCCAACACTATTCCTTCAACCAACAACCTCTAATCTTAACCGACAATTTTTAAAAACCTACATAAAATAAAGATATCTTGTTTAGAATCTATTTTTCTTCTTTAGTAACCACTCTAATAAAGTAAGCAACAAATGCCCAATTGTTAAAAGATGGGAAGTATAGATTAAATGAAAATGAAAGAGAAGAACAGAAAATTCCCAGAAGCAGCACATTAGTGATCAAGAATTGACTGAATTATTTATTTTGTGTTTTAGTAAACACAGCAGGTAATTTTTTTATTTCATAAATGGCAACTGAGATAAGACAAGATCACAGAATTTTTTCTGAAGCACAACCAGATACTTAGAAATCTCTAAAGCTATAATCCAGAAGTCTATGTGGTTGTAAACCCTCAGTTGTAAGATTTAAACTCACTTAGTTCATTCTTCCATTGCTCTGAATTTTTAGAATTCAAACATTTCCTCTACTTCAAGTAATGAATTACTTTCTGGTATTCTCGAGGTTGTGTTATATGCTTACCTTCATTGTTACGTTATCTGGCTTTAGTCATTTATATGAGGGGTCCTAGAGTTAATCCAGGGAAAACTTTACATATTCTACAGGAAACCAAATTTTAAACTGACCCTCGACTTATTCTTCAATTCGTTCTGTGAATTATGAACCCGCACTGACTACGCAATTATTGGGAATTATAAAAAGCATTAAATACTCCATTTCAATTTTCTTTACACTCCTGAAAGGTACAAAAGGAAAGATGTTCAATACTAACTAAAACCAGTGTCCTAAAGAACTTAAAAAAAAAAAAAAAAAACCTTTGTATTATATTATAAAATAAATTACCTTATTCTGACCTCTTCATGAGTAGCCAAACACAGCTCTATGGGAGAAATTAACTTCATCAGTGATAGATGTGTAATCCCATAAAGAATGGAAAAAAAAAAAAAAAAAAAAAACTCCCTTACAAAATTTGACTTTTATATTTTAAAGTCAGAAATTGTTCTTCATGAAGTTGAAGAAGATCTTAGAAGATGGAAATATCTCCCATGTTCTTAAATAGGCAGAATTAATATTGTCAAAAGGGCTATACAAATTTAATGCAATTCCTTTTAAGGTTATAATGACATTCTTCATAGAAATAGATAAAGCAGTCATGAAATTAATTTGGAAAAATAAGAGACCCAGAATAGGCAAAGCAAACCTTAGCAAGAAGAGTGAAGGAGGAGGTATCATAATACCAGAACTTAAATTATACTATAGAGCTATCGTAATAACAACAGCATGGTATGGACACCAAAACAGACTTGTAGACCAATGGTACAGAATAGAAGACACAGAGACAACCCCACATAAAGATAGTTATCTCATAAAATGAAGGTGCCAAAAGGAAATGAGGGGGGCAGTATGAAAAATGGTGGAATGAGACAGACATCATTACCCTATGTACATGTATGATTACACAAATGGTATGAATCTACATGGTGCACAACCATAGAAAAGATGTACCCCATTTGTGTACAATGAATCAAAATGCAGTCTGTAAAAAATAAATAAATAAATAAATAATTAAAAATAAAAAATAAATAAAAAACACACACACACTGGGGAAATAGTGCCGGGAAAATTGGAAATCCATATGTAACAAAATGAAATAAGACTCCACTCTCTCTCACTGCACAAAACTCAACTCAAAGTGAATCAAGCACTTAGGCATTAGACCAGAGACCCCATATCTACTAGAAGAAAAAGTAGGCCCAACTCTCCATCATGTTGGCTTAGGAACCGAATTCCTCAACAAGATTCCAAAGTGTAAGAAGTAAAATCAAGAATCAATAGTAGTATCAAACTAGAAATCTTCACAGCAAAGGAAAACAATCAAGAACATGAACAGAGTGCCTACAGAATGGAAGAAAATCTTGGCCACCTGCACATCAGATGCAGCATTAATTTCCAGGATATACAAAGAACAAAACAATTTAACAGCAAGATATTAATAATAATAATAATAATAACCCAATCAATAAATAGGCTATGGAACTGAACAAGGACTTTACAGAATTATGATCAATCAATAAATATAGGAAAAATGTTCAATATCACTAGCAATGAGAGAAATGCAAATTGAAACTATACTGAGATTTCATCTCACTCCAGTTAGAATGGCAATTATCAAGAATACAAGTAACAATAAATGTTGGTCAGGATGTTGGGAAAATGGTGGTACAATCATACATTGCTGGTGGGACTGCAAATTGGTGCTGTCACTCTGGAAAGCAGTATGGAGATTCCACAGAAAACTTGGAATGGAATCACCATTTGAACCAGTTATCCCACTACTTGGCATATACCCAAAGGATTTAAAATCAGAATACTACAATGACTTGGTCATGTCAGTGTTTATAGCAACTCAATTCACAAAATCTAAGCTATGGAACCAACCTAGGTGTCCTTCAACAAATGAATGGATAAAGAAAATGTGGTACATATACACAATGGAATATTACTCAGCCATAAAGAAGAATGAAATTATGGCATATGCCAGTAAATGGATGGAACTGGAAAGTATCATGCTAAGTGAAATAAACCCATCCCCAAAACCCAAAGCCCAAATGTTCTCTCTGATATGCAGATGCTGACTCACAGTAGGCATAGTGGGGATGGTTTCATCAGATTGGTCATGGTAAAGTTGGAAGAAGGGAAGTGGAATGAGAATGGGAAAGAGAATGAATCAGACACAACTTGCCTAAGTTCATATCTGAATACTATGAAGGACTAGTGTAACTCCACATCATGTACAATCATAAAAATTGAAAGTTATACTTCATGTATACATGATATGTAAAAATTCTTTCTACTTTTGTGTATAACTAAACAAAATTTTTAAAATAAAATTAATAAAATAAAATTATTCTTTGCTTTTCAATATGTGTGAATATGAATACAAGTTCAGCCAAAACATTAAGAAATTTATGATATTCTTTTTAAAGTTTCTAAAAGAAATACTAAAACATATTACAAACTATTTTGTTTGCTTTCTTATCTGTATCTCTTAAGTTAAAGTTTCTTAACCAATGTTATTTACTGAATATCTGTGCTCTCTGAATAAAAATTTATATGTTGAAGCCATACCCCCAAATGCGATGCTTTTTGGAGGGAAGACCTTTGCAAGGCAATTAGGCTTAGATGAGGTCATGAGCCTGGTGTCTTCATGATGGGATAAGTGTCCTTGTATGAAGATGGAGAAATGTTAAGACTTCCCTCTCTTCCTGCTGGCACATACCCTGAGGAAGTCACACGAGTACAACAGAAGACAGCTGTCTGCAAGTCAGTGGGAAAACAGCTCCTGAACTCCACCGTGCTGGAATCCTGATTTCAGATTTACAGCCCCCCAGAACTGTAAGAAAATAAGTATCTGTTGTGTAAGTCATCCAGTCTATGGTATTTTGTCATAGCATTCCACATTGACTAATACAACCTTTATATTCCAAGAAGTTAACATAATGTCTGGCATAGAGATGTTACATAAATCAATCAACACCACCTGCTAGACATACTCTTATGGTGGCTTAAAATTTGGTGGAGATTTATTACTACATTTAGTTTATGAACTTATAATTTTGGTGAGAAACCATTACAATGCAATAAACCTTTGTAAGAACAACCAAAAATAACAACTATTGAACAGATATGCATTAATATGTTGAGAAATAATGAAGAAAGGTGACTGAAACTTGGCAAGTAATAGTTCTATTAAAAGCAACTAAATAGTCTATGCTGCTGGAAATAATCAACATGTTATTTAAATGAAGTAGTTGAAAATAAAAAGGACCCTATGAAACTAGCAGACAACAGTGAAGAATCTTCAAAATATTTTTATTCTATATTTCTAGAATTCTTAGGTTAGTTTGAGTTTTTCATACAATATTTAAAATGAATATTGTAATTAAATGGTTTGATTCCCTGGATTAATATTTTTCCTGATATTTTTTTATTCACAGATCAAATGACACAAAGCCTGAATCAAACCTGTGAATTATGTGTTCTTGTTCTGTTTTTCCCAAATTTTTACTCTAAATAAAGGGCAACATATACATCACACTCCTTATTTGTAACATTTTTTTCAGTCCATTAGATTCAAAATGTATGTCTTGAAACAGTAACATATTGCTCATAACTCAATAAAGTTGGAAGAGAAACTTCCCTTTCACATGGCTGTGCTATTTTTTCTGTTAAATTATCTTCATTTTTGAGTATATTTAATTATGAACTACAAATTCATAGCCACATAAAATTGAGTAAAAAGTTAGTGACTAAGTCTAGAAGTGTCAGTTAGTCCCAAAAAATCAGACTAGCAGTAAATTTGGTTAGATTTCACCTGAGTTTCCTCACTAGAAGGAGTTTAAATTCATACAATATTTGTACAATATTCAATCTATCAAATATTTATTCATAGTTAAATTATATGATCAGAATAAAATTCTAATCAAAGGTATATAAAAGTACTCTTAAATTATTATAAAAGCTGACAAAGGAAAAATTATCATGAGTTTATTTCAAGTAAATTTCATACTCAGTCATAAAATGTGATTTACAGACTTGGTGGTAAATAGACATGGGATCTTATAATAGCAGTCTGTGGTCTGCTGTCATTGTGCTTTTAAAATACTGTGATTCCTCAAATAATTGTTTTCACTCATGATTACAAAAATGTACAATAGAGAGTAAACCATAATACTAAAGCAAGGTGCTTACCTTTGCTTTCTCTAACCCCACATGAATTTCTGAACCTTTATAATGTTCAGAAAGTCTTCTCTAAAGTTTAGTGATGCCTATACATCCAGTGATGTCTTGTTCGCCATGTTTTCCCCATGCAAACACAGTTCTTGGGGTTTTATATGTTTATTAACATGTACGTTTGTGTCTGTGTGTTTATCCAGAAATTCCTGTAGCAGGTACACTAAGATAGTTTCACATTAAACTTGACAACAGGGCATAATATAGACTAAAATTTTCCTTTAGAAATGAAAAGTATTCAGCAAGTTATGTTGCAGAAATTGAATATCCACATACAAAAATAAAAAATGAAATTGAACACTTTCCTTATACTATATACAAAAATTAACTCAAAATAAATCAAGACCTAAAAGTGATAACTATAACTATAAACCTCTTAGAAGAAAACATAGGATGAATCTTTATGTCATTATATTTGGCAATAATATCTTGAGAGACATCAAAAATATATTTAAGAAAAGAAAAATACGTGAACTTAATCAAAACTAAAATCTTTTATTTATCAAAGATCATTATCAACAGTCTAAAAAGGCAGCCTATGAAATGGGAGAAAACATTTGCATATCATGTATCTAATAAAGGATTGATATGCAGAATATGTAACTCCTACAGCTCAAAAACAAAACCACCACAAAAAATGGACAAAGGACTTGAGCAGACATTTCTCCAAAGAAGATATATATTTAGCTAATAAACACCTTAAAAAGTGTTCATCACATAATAATTTGGCAAATGCAAATCAAAATGACAGTGAGGCACCACCTAACACCCATTAGGATGACTTTGGTCAAAAAACAGAAAACAGTAAGTGTTGGCAAGGAAGTGCAGAAATTAGAACCCTTGGGCACTGATGACAGAAATGTGAGATGATATACCACTATGTAAAATGGTATGATTGCCCTTCCAAAAATTAAAAATGGAATTGCCACATGACCTGGACACTTTACTTCTGGAATTAAATATACTCAAAAGAATTGAAGCAGGGTCTTAAAGAGATATTTGTACATCCATGTTCATAGAAGCATGGCACAATAACTGAAAGCTAGAAACAACCCAGTGTTCATCAACACATGAATAGATAGGCAAAATAAGACATAGCCATACCATGGTATATTATTCTGCCTTGAAAAGGAAGGAAATTCTGATACATGCTCTGTGAGTTGAACCTTGAAAATATTGTGCTAACTGAAATAAACCACTCATAATAGAAGCATTGTATGATTACACTTATGTGACATAGTCACATTCATAGAGACAGAAAGTACAAGAATAGTTGCCAGAGGCTGGGGAAATGGAGGAATAAGCAATTATTATATATTGAGGCACAGAGTTTCTGTGGGGAAGATGAAACAGTTCTGATGGTGGATAGCAGTTATGGTCACACCATAATATAAATATACTTAATGCTACAGAACTGTACATTTAAATATGGCTAAAATGTATATTTAGCCACAATTTTACAAATGAAAAAGAAGCTTAAACACAAATCTTAACACCAAAACATCACTGTAGTGTTCTTAGGATTTAAGTCATGAATATTCACTTTTGCCTTCATATGTGGTTTTGTAGGGCTATGGCAATGAATGAAGGTATTTTTCTATCCCACTGCACACAAACTCAGAAAACTATAAAATCATCCTAACCTGAAAATTTGTTTGAAATTAAAGAGATTTAAATTTGCAATCCAAATTTGCATTTGTCCGATGGAAGTTTGAACTGGTCTTTCAAAGCTTTGACATCTGATCTTGCATACTGTTTGCCACCTCATTATATACATTCTAGCAGCATCATTACCCCAAAAGAGATCCATTTCATCTTTATGGGTGAAGAACTCTCCTAAGAAAGTGCATTATCAACACTTGCAGTCTCTCTCCCTGCTTTGATGTTGTACAGATTCAACTATGCCTGGAACCTATAGAACTGACAGTAACTTACAGCAATAATCTCATCCACCTCACTTTTGTCATGCTTGCTTTTAATTCCTACTACAGATTCCTAGCTGTTTGGGGAATGTACATGAAGCTGATAAGCTTTCGACTTTGATGTTGTTTCAGTCAACATTTGTGACACCGTGACCAAAGACCTGACAAGAACAGTTTTGAGGCAGAAAATTTTATTTGGCACTTAGAGTTTCAGAGGTCTCAGGCCATAGCTCCTTTCCTCTGGGTCTAAGGTGAGGCAGAACATCATGACAGAAAGGTGTGGAGGAAGAAACCAGCTTAGGACATGGCAATCAGGAAGCAGAGAGAGCTCAGCTCACCAGGGACAAACCCCAAAGGCATGCCCCCAGTGATCTACCTCCTGCAGTCACACCCTACCCGTCCACAGTTAGCCCAGTTAATCCATATCAGTGGCTCAATCTACCATTTAGTTTACAACTCTCATAATCTAATCATTTCACCTCTGAGCACTATTGCATTGTCTCACACATGAACTTTTGGGGAACACCTCATATTCAAACCCTAAGAGAGATTGATATCTAGCCTCACAATTAAAGATTTTAAGGGTCATCATCACTTTTCCTAATAGTAGTTGAATAGATCCAGCACGTCTCACAAAGAATAGATGGTTTTTGTTCTTCACAATGATTTCTACTGAGAAACGATTCAACCCCTAAGCCATATTTGCATGCAATGTTTGTCTTTTTTTTTTTTGCCAATTTCAATTTTTCTCACTTATCCTTCTTATGATCACTTAGCCAATGTGACAAATTTAAATGTCAGCCAGGTATAGGCATTTAAAATAAATAGGTTACATATAAAATTTGTTGCTTGGGTTTACAGCAAAACTGAAATGTATATGTTCACATGGAAGCACACAAATTGAATAAAAAAATAAAGAACAACGAGTTGGCAAAATAAAATAGTCTGCAGTTCAAGGGGCACCAATTTATGACTAATGCCTTACAGTAACCAACTATACACAAAGCAACACTGGAATTACTACAGGGGCTGGAACATAGCTCAGTAATAGAGTGCTTGCCATGCATTCATGAAGTCCTGGGTTCAATGCCCAGGACTGAAAAGAAAATTATTATAGAGGACTACTAATATTGTTTGTTAATAGTGAGCAGAACTAAAACAATTTGCTCTGGAACATAGCTTTGTTGATATCTATGGAAGTTCTAAAATTACCATAAGTGAAGAATCATCACCAGAAAACCATGATTAGCACACAGACACACACACAAAAAAAAAAAAAAAAAAAAAACTAAAAAAAAATCAGTAACTATAGGAAGATGAAAATTTTGTAGACAAGAAATATTTTTATATTTCTTAGCCAAATTTTATTCTAAAGTACATGATAAATGCATTTGGACATTTATATTTTCTTGGTCTTCAGTCTGAATTTTAATCCAAGAAGAAAGCAAATATGACATTTGAAGACTTGGAGATTTGCATTACACATAACATTATCAGAAAACAATGAATTTATATATCATAATCACAAGCATCCATCAAGTTGAAATCCTTCACAATGTTACACAATGATAATAAAATCAACTTTCTAAATAGGGAACATGATTAAAACCGGGTTAACACTTCACTGTAGTTAATAGGCACTCCACACTCTGTAATAATAGGAAATCATTGACTTGATACCAAAACAAAACTTGGGTTTCCAGGGTGTAGCTAAATGCAAATTTGCCATCTGCCTTGCTGAGTGATGGATGCGCACACTGAGAGACTTTTGTTTAAAGGTGATGTTGTAAGTAAGGCTACAATGCAGCAAAGTGGGGCATCTGCAAAAGGATTAGCTTGGGAATTGGAGTTTGGAAAGCTGATGACTTTGTAGTCTAGTCTAGGCTAAAATTTTCCTGATGCTTTTTTTTTAAATTTTTTTTTCTTTGTTCTAATTTGGTGTACATGAGACTAGAATGCATTTATATATTTTGATAGTTCCTACATAAGTGGAGTGTGCTTTCTTGTTGCTGGTGTGTGTGTGCGTGTACATGCACTCACACTTGCTTTTGCCCATCTTTCATTTCAACAAGATGTAGTTGGGTAACATTTGTTTGAGGACCTTTTAAAAACTCATAAATATCAAATATCTAGGTTTCTTCCCTTCATGAAAATTTCCATGCTTCCTACACTAAGAAACTGCAACAAATAGAAATTCAAGAAATTTGTCTAAATTTACAAATAAATGAGTGTTCAAAAATTGGGGAATGTATAGAAGTAATTACTAAACTATTCCGAATTTATAAATGATTTTGTTAAAAAAACAATTACCAGTGCCCTAATGGATACTCCACAAAACAGAGGGTCTAATTAAAAATATTATCTATCATATGTACATTTCTACTTGTAATATTTACCCCACTTATATTAAAACTATAAAACAGAATGAAATAAATGTGTCATAGATTTAACATTTTTATTATTTTTTTTTAATTTTGTGATTGTAATCTTAAGTTTTGCAATAAAAACCAAGTGGGATAAACTCAGTCATTAGTCATACGTAGATTGAACCCTATGAAATCTATTCAGACAACTATTCACACTGGAATCATCAGCACAGAATCTTCCACAAACTTGAAATTCCTATGTGGTCTCATTCTCTTGGGCTTAGTTTTTCTCTTAAAAGGTGACTTAAAACATATATATATATACATATATATATATATATATGTATATATATATATATGGTACAGAAGAATGTTAGAAAGACTTGCGTCCTTTTGATCACAGGAGCTGGCTACCAATTTGGAGACGGGAAATAATGGAGAGGGAACGCCTACTGGTGAAATAAGATGCAACCAGGACATTTTGATGAAGGTGGTATGGGTGCAGGGATTGAACCAACCTAGAACTAGGGCACAGCAGGTGATGAATAATCCAGGCAACCACAAGACCACACTGGAAGCATGGAGCCACAGACAACACTTAAGAATGTCATGATTTTTGATGCATATAGCTCTCCCCACTACCAATAAACACTGCTTTTAACTCAATAAAAATATATTGTTGCTCTAATTAAATGCTTTGTATGTGAAATACAAAATAACTATATTGACTCACTATGGTTGCATTTGCATTCATCTTAAAACCCAAACAACCTCAAATCCAAGCTAAGCAGAAAAAAGCCACATTGCTATAAGAAATTTAAAATTGAACTCAGACTTTAATAAATTCAGATTTTTCACTTTTCTAATTAGAAATGGTCTTATACTCTCAAATGCTAGTTTAGTAGTATACAAACATATCATGTAATAGCATATTTCTCCTTCCTTACTATGTAACAGGAAAAAAACCTAAATATTGACTTGGAGAATACAGGAGATAATCATTGTTTAATGAGATAAGCAAAACTGCCATCCCAAATGACTATTAAATAAGTAAATTCAGGATTTTTCTCTTGCAGTGGGGGAAAACGTGCAAAGTTGTCCATACACTCACAGTTGGACTCTTGTTTATCCAATACTCTACTTAAAATACCAGCCCCATGATTTAGGATAAGAGAAGCAATCTGTGATTATGCACCCTGAAGACATACAATCAATACCATTTGATTTATTAGTGTCTGTCAGGACTCAGAGAAGCCGTGACTATTTGAGTGACTCTCTCAAATGCAAGAGCTGAAACAAATAACACTGATACCTATCAGAGATGAACAAGACTAAGGATTGTCTTAAAAGCCAATGCTAGTTTTGAAAGGCACCTTTTAACCCAGATGTATTGCATTTTATTCAAACGTAGGAAACAGATTGTATTGCTAGATTTGTTTGTCTTTAAAATGTAGCAGCATTCATATTTAACCCTTTTGTTAGACTGATCAATAGAAGGAATTTATGTACAACCGACAGTGCCATCTGTCTATCTAAAAGGGAGGGGCAAGTGCACGCAGGAGTTGATCCACATTTCTGCTCCTTGTGTGCAGCATTTACCACAAGGGAAAAAAGCATGAAAATCTGTGATCATGGTCTGCAATGCACAAGCAAACATTAAAAGTCAGAGCATGAAATTCCTTGGCTAAAAGGTTCAGGTCACTTAATTGGTAGATACCAAAGATAAAAATTAGTCCCTGAGGAAAGTTTATGATGTCATTTATCAATCCAGTCCAAACATGTTTTCTACCTTGCCTATTTATGAAACAGCTTAGCTCCTCTAAGGAAAAAACATTTGAAAATAACCTTTCGACAAAATTGGTTTAAGAAATATTGACATTTTTAAATTCAAAGACATGTCATTCTTTGGGAATGAGAGGAAGAAGATCTGGATTGATGTGGGGTTTTCAGATATCTGCACATGTAGAGTATTATTTTTGCATATTCAATGAAAATTCTTCAGATAATGCTCCAACTTGAAGATGTATGTTGAGAATACAAGGCACATTGCAGGCCTTGTAACTTTAGATAGCAATGAGGGGAAGCTGAAATACCTCTAAGCCTTCTTTTCCTTAGAGGTCACCTGATTTGCGGCTCATTAGGATTAATTACTCGAACCCATGAGAAACCTCTCTAGGAAGAGTGGTGAATAATTTAATGTCTAATATTCATGATCAACACTCAGAGCTCATGACAGAATTGATGTTCTATATTAAACAAGAAATACAGGCCTCCTGTGTCTGTATAAGGTATTTTATATAAGATTTGGAAAAAGGAACAGTAAAGAGTATATAGAAAACAAATTATCCATCTTTTCCAAAGGTAGATATTTTTATTTACATTCATTTGTGTTCGTCTTTATAACTGCTACTCTCTGTGAAAGGTTCATTTAATTCCAGGGATATAAGTGTAAGAAATAAACAGAAAAAGACTGAAGGTCAAAATTGCCAACACCCAGAAATAGATGCATACAAATATGCCCAATTGATTTTGACAAAATTTTAAAGGCAATTCAATGGAGGACAGATCACATTGTAGCAAATGGTGCCACCAGTTGGTTGTCCTGACACAAAGGTGAATAAATGAACCTGGAGCTAAGTGTCACACTGTGTACAAAAATTATCACATAATGGATCATGGGTTTAAATGTGAAATGTAAAACTATAGAACTTGAAGGAAAACCATAGGAGAAATCTATGGGTCTTTCCTAGGCAAAGTTCTGAGCATCAAATCATGTTCCATAAAAGGAAAAATCAATAAATTGGATGCCAGCAAAATCAGAAACTTTCGCTCTCTAACAATCTCTGTGAAGACAATGAAAAGGCAAACTAGAGAATAAGAGAAAGCATTTGTAAACCACATATTTGATAAAAGACTGGTGCCTAAAATATATAAGGGATTCACAAAACAAACAGAAAAAAAATCCAGTTAGAAAATAGACAAAAGACCTGAAGAGTCCATTTCAATTAAGAGTATATACAAATGACAAATAAGCATATGAAAGCCTGTTCAACATCATTAGTCGCTAAGAAAATGCAAATTAAAACTACAGTGAACATCAATATGTATCTATCAAAATGGTTAAAATAAAAAGTAGTAACAATGTCAAACACTGGTGAAAATGTGGAGAAATCAAATCACTCATGTATTGCTGGTAAATATGAAAAATGGTATAGCCACGCTGGAAACAGTTTGGCACCATCTTATATTAACTAAGCAAGCAAATATTCAACTCAACCACTGTACTCCCAGGCATTTATCCTAGGAAATTGAAAGCTTCTATTTACAAAAAAAAAAAAAAAAAAAAAAAAGTGTATATGAATGTTTATAGCAGCTTTATTTGTAATAGTTAAAACCTGGAGACAACTCAACTGTCCTTTAAGGTAAGAATTGTTAAACAGTTTGTGATATACCCATACTATGACATACTACTTAGCAATAAGAAGAAACAAACTACTAATGAACACAGTGACCTGATTGAATCTCTAGAACATCATAATGGGAAAAAAAAAATCCAAAAGATTACATCCTGTACATCTTTGTATAAATGATCTCAAAATAATGAAAAAATACAGAAATAAAGGTGATTAGTGACTGCCAGTGGTTAAAGAGCATGTGAAGGAGAGAATTAAATAGAAAAGTAAGATGAAATGTCCTGCCTCAATGTCAATACTGTTACAGTACAGTTTTGCATGTTGTCATCATTAGGGTACAGTGGATAAGGTATACCTAGGATCATTTCTGTTTTATTTATTATGAGTCCATATGAATTTACAATTACCTCAAAAATTTTTTAATTAAAAATACTAAGAATCCCTTTGGTAAATGACTATGAAAATTGATAACAGTATCATGTTTGTGAAATTTATTCTTGAACTTTGAGCCTGCATGGCTTTGTTTGCTTGTTTGTTTTGCTATTCCTTCTTGAGAATCATTACTTTTATAAATATAACAACATAAACCAAGGTATACAAAGCACCAAATTAGGAATAGGCACATTTCTGAAATTTAAATGGCATGAATTTGAGCAATTCACAAGCTTCCTGAACTTCAATTCCATTAACTATAAAACAGGATTATCATAAGATTGTGTGGTTCACATGAGTTAAGGTTTTATATACTGTGAAACTTTATAATGTCAGTAATATTTTATATGGTCACCAGTACATGCCAATAAGCCTTAAATGAAGGTCTTCAGGATTGGCTCTGATAAGTCCAGCATGGTTAACACTTCCCAAACATTCTGTCCATCTTTTATTAAACAAAACTCCCCATGTAGAAAACTAAATGAAATGTACATCATAATCTCAAGTTCCATGGCCCACTCTGTGATACCCTGTTAGGATGCTTTTTTTAAAATTTGGGTTTGATTATTGTTTAGATATGAGGAGGTCAAGAGATCAGAGATGACCATTGAAAAGAGAGTTTGTTACTTAAATTTCCTATGGGAAAAGGGATAGGGAGCACCACGGTTAGTGAGTAATCAAGAGGGCAAGCACAAGGCCCTGGGTTCAATCCCCAGCACCGCCAAAAAAAAAGCAGGGGCAGGAAAAAACAAGTCAGTCAATATAAGCAGACTTAATTGTGGCTAGATTTAATGATTTTTGCCAGCTGTGGGGCATAGTTATTTTCTAGCCATCATCTAGATTCCCTGGCCCTGGGGTGACTAGTGCAAGTGGACAGAGTGTGAGAGAAAGAAGGGGTGGTTGAGGTATGAATTGGTTTGCATGTGAAAAGCACACTCCCAGGCAAGTTGTTTACCAATAATATTTTAGGAATTGGCTAGTCCTTGGAGGGACAATCTCTTCAGGATCAGCAAGGCCCCAGAAATTACCTGTGTCCCACAAATGTTGATATTCTGCATTTTTATTTTCCTTCCGTCCAATGCCTGGTTAAATTCCTCTGAGACTATTTTTGACCTATGGATTATTTAGATGTTGTTTAGTTTCCGAGCATTTGGGAAATTTTCCTTTTCTCTTTCTGTTACTGACTTCTATTTTGTTCCATTGTGGTCAGAAAACATGCTGGGCATGATGTCGATAATTTTGAATTTGTTGAGATTTGTCTCAAAGCTCAGGATATGGTCTCTGTCAACACATGATCTATGGGCACTTGAAAAGAAAGCACATTTGCTATTGTAGGGTGGAGTGTCATATGCATGTCGATTAGACCCTGCTAGTTGATGGTGTTGAATTCTTCTAGACCTTTGTAGTCTTTTCCATCGATTTTTGAGAGAAGGCTCTTAAAGGCACCAGCTACAGTAACAAGCTTTCTGTCTCCTTTCAGTTCTACCAGTGGTTGCTTCACGTTTGTTTTTTTGTTTTGTTTTGTTTTGTTTTTTGTTTGTTTGTTTGTTTGTTTGTTTAATGCCTGTTGTTTGGTACACTCCCATTAGGATTTAATGGATTGACCTTCTTCTCATTATATTCAGTCAATCCTTCATGTCTGCAGGTTCCACATCTGTGGATTCAACTAAAAGGAGACTGAAAATAATTTTTGTAAAGTGTCTTTACTAAATATGTACAAACTTCTCATTATTCCCTAAGCAATGCAATAAGACATTTACAATGTAGGTATTAAAAGTAATCTAAAGATAATTTAAAGGATATGGGAAAATAGGTTATCTGCAAATACTAGGCCATTTTCCATAAGGGATCAAAACATCTGAGGGTTTTGGTATCCAGAGCACGTGTTTGAAGTGTAAGCTCACAAATACCAAGGAATGACTAGAATGTCTCTCTAGATTTCTCATTTTCCTTCCTCTAAAGTCTACTTTTGGTACAGTCACTCCTATTTTTCTGAAAGTTTTCATGATATATCTTTTTTCATCCTTTTTCTTACAGTCTTCCTATATCATAATATCTGAAGAGAGTTCCTCATTAAAAATATATTATGTAGTCTTTTTGAAGTCCATTATACTAATATCTTTTTTCTAATTGGCATATTTAAGTCATTTACAATTAACATAATTGTTACTATGTTAGAAATTAAGTCTATCATCTTACTTCTTGTTGACTGCTCTCTGCTTTTCATTTCTCTGTAGTCTTTTTCCTAGCTTGCTGTTGGTTATGTGAACATTATTTTAGAATTCTATTTTGATTTATCCATAGTGTTTGTGAGTATACCTTTCTTATAGCCTTTTTAGTAGTTGTTCTAGGTGTTATATTATTTATGTATAACATCTCAGTTTGCTAATATTATCATTTTACCAGTTCAAGTAAGATATAGAAACTTTATCTTCACATCCATCATCCCTATTTATAATAGGATTAGCTTAGATATTTCCTCTACATACATTTAGAATCACATCAGAAAGTTACAGTTTGGTTACTTAATATGTATAGTATACATAGACAGGTATATTGTAGGTGCTCATAGACAGCAGAAAATAATTGTTAAGCGTTTTTGTTGCTGCTGCTCTTATTTTATTGAATTACCTACTTATAGAATCCTGAAAACACTTAGGTTTTAGTGTACTGTACTTTTGTGCACTTGTACACATGGCTTCCTCGTGCTGAAATAGCCTTCCCGCCCTCCTTCATCTGAATTTTATTTTTCAAGAGCAATTCTGTATGGCCCACTCAAACCCACGCAGAGTTGACCATCCTTACTTAGGGCCACCCCTGCTCTGATACATTACTTATCACATTGCAGCCCAATCATTTGACTACTTCCTGTTTCCCTTGCTATAATTTGTTATTTCACAGACATAACCTTTTATATATATTCCCTGTTTCCTAGTCTTAGTAGCCTCTTAATTGTTTGATGAATAAGTGGATGAATAGATAAATGAATTAAATAGGAAGAATTGCAAACATCAGTGGTATCCCCTCACAAATATTTATTTAGCTTTGCAAATTCAACTGGGCTACAAAGAGTTAAAATGTATACACCTATCAGACCCTTATTAAAAGAATTCTGCTCTTTTTTAATATCCTAGGATAGATCATTTTCAAGCATGACCTTTTTATCTGTGTGCAACCATAACAACATTTTCTTTAACCAATCTTATAAATTGATCTTTTTCCTGTTTTTCTTCTCTATAAGAATGTTATCCCACAGCACAACTGAAAACAAAAGAAAAAATGCCCAGAGAATTGGAGCACACAGTCATTTTATGGATCTCCTTCTTTCTTTTTAGTTTTCAAGTTGGTAAAAATATATTTATATATATATCGAACCCTCTGTGCTTTTCTTTTTCTTTCAGATTTAGTATAATTAAGTGGTTGGCTGCTAGAATGTTAATACTTTATGCGAGCAATAAAGTCCACCACTGTTGCCAGGAGCATCTTCTGCTGCTTCTCTCATACGGATTTGTGTGAACAGCTCTCAATCACACAGATGATTTTAATTCTTAGATTATTGTATCTTAAAATGTGTCAAATCTCCCTCCTTAGTATTGCTATCAAAATGGTCTCACTTCTGACATTAGTATTGGGCAGTGAAGTCAAACACTTTAATGTTTCTTCTAAATATGACTAGACCCTTTTATGCTTCTTTATGTGACTTAGAATCAAGCTCATCTGGTTAACTATCTAGTGCTAAGAATGTGGCATCTAGAATTGATGCCACAGTACCCTAGATGTGAATTGAAAAATTTATGCAGTTATTGATTTTAATTTTATCGACACATTCTACAACACTTGTTTCTATGTATATGTGAATTAATGTAGCTTAAGAATATTTTTTTTATTTAGAGGAGGGGAGAAGGGGTGACATACCAATAGAAACCAAGCATTTTTTACACAAATTTTATTTTTATCACATTTCATCTCTTTAATTTGATGCCAGTGTTGCCTATTTGATAATGTCTTTATATTATTTGACATAACAAAAAATTATTATTCCACTTGAATTTGAGTCACCTGAAAACTTGATGACACAAGTTCTTTAAGGAGATAACTTGCTCAGAGCTTACCACAATGCCTGGTAATAATAGGTGTTCAATATAAATTAAATAATTCTTGAGAGAATGGAAATTATTTAACATTAAAGTCAGTCATAATCCAAGCTCATCTACTTTCCTTACACATCTTCCTTTCTTTTTTCTATTTCTCCATCTCATAAAATGATACAAATTATCCCTTCATATTACCCAAATTGTCAGCTTTAGAGGCATTTTAGATTTCAGCTTTTCTCGGTCATTTACTAACTTTCCAACCACAGTGTTGATTGCATCATTCTTGCCCTTTCCAGCCTAATTAGGGATGCTATTCCAATCCTTCATTAAGAAGACTGACATTAATAGCTTTTATTGCTAATGAGACACTTTTCTCATGATATTACAGAGTCCCCATTATGAATTATGTCTTGAATTACTGGAAGTATGCTATTTGCAGAGTATTCCCTTTTTCAGGCAAACCAGCACATTGGTGAATACATTGGCTATAACAGCTGCTTTCAACAGCAGGAATCACACATGCCACACAACAATGAGCTGCCAACAATCCTCTGACAGTGTTCTGAATTCGGGGAGGAAATCAAGGGAATTGTATGTAAATACCCAAAATGTTTATGTCTGTTTATCTATGCACACACCAAATGTCAGATATACTCCACATTCATTAACTGAGAGCCAATTGGGCCAGGCACTGTATTATTTGCAAATATGAATGAGACACAATTCCTGCCTTAAAATTCAGAATCTTAGAAGAAAGAGAGATATATGGAAAAAAATCCAAAATGAGTTATATGTAGGGATGGAAATAGACTCAAAGCATAAGAAACATTGTCCAAGTACTGGGAATTTGGGAATAATATTTTAGAAAAAGAATTATGGGATAGATAGATGATAGATAAAAAAGATAGATGATAGATAGATAGATAGATAGATAGATAGATAGATAGATAGATAGATAGATAGATAGACAGACAGATAGATAGATAACCTGGTGTTTGGGACTGAATCCAGGAGTGTTCTACCACTATATCCCTGGCACTTTTTAATTTATTTGAATTTTGATACAGGGTCTTATCGAATTACCAAGGAGGACCTTGAAATTACCATCCTTCTGCCTCAGCCTCCTGAATTTCTTGGGTTACTGGCATGTACCACCACCATACCTGACTATTATGTTCTATATCTCTCTGAAAAGAATATGCTCATATTTTTTAAATATAACAGGACATATATGAATAACTAATGCTACAAAATTCATGGTGAACACAAAAGTAATGTTGATGTTTTTAGCAAGAAAACAATTGCAAAGATAGAATCAACGACTTCGGGTCAAGAAGAGAAGCAATGAGGTATACCCCTTTTACTCCAAACATGTAGCAATGATAGCTTTATGTGGCAAGATAAATATCTCTGTTTTAACCTGGCCTCCCAACTATGACCAGACAGGTACTTTATTAAGTGATAAAATCCCATGGAGCAGAAACACAGAAAAAGAGGAAGGATAGAGATAAAGGTAAAATCCAGTTTGAGGTATTAGGCATGACTGATACGTATCTCCTAAGACTATTTTCTGAGATGTTAGACGAAAGACTCCCCACTTAATGGAGGAAAGAAGGCTCTCATCTCCCATGCTAAAGCCTTACTGCACAATCTTTCACTTCTCTCATACCCACTCACACACACTTCTAGGTTGTGCCTGCTTATGACCACATCAGTACCTGACTGTCTTCAACAAGGAACTGTGACACAGGAGGTGAGAGGGTGCCTGGACTTGCTCTCTGATTGCTCTTGTGTGAAGATTGTTGATGTCTCCCAAGACAGTTGGTCAACAAAACAGTGGCTGGGGCTAAAATGGGTTGGCAAAGGTCCCACAAATCAGTTGTGATGACAAGATCTAAAGCGTCTGAAATGCCTAAGAGGCATCTGATATCATTTCTGTGAACGCAAAATGCAGTGAGCAGAGCTAAAGCTACTACCTTCTGGGCTTGAATCTGGAAGCAGCGACCTCTGTAATATGTGATAATGACAATCAGAAAATGCAAGATGGTGTTTAATCCTAAGGAAAGAGGAAGAGAAGGAAACAGGATGGGGAAGCAGTACACAGGGACACAACAGTGACAACAGTGCCTTATTTCTTAAAAGACCGCTGAGGCAAAAATGAAGAAATACTGCCATTTTGTAATATTGAGTGTGGGGTTTATGGGCATTTGTTATATTATTCTATTTAACTTTTTGTATGTCTAAAGAATAGCTTACTAAATAAGATTCACAAAATTAAAATATAGGTGCATATTAAAATGGTGCTGGTCATTTTAACAGTACTAATTATTTCCATTTAGAATGTGTTGTAGATGTGTGTATCCTTGTCTTATGTCTTAGCACATGATAGTTCTCCTTTAGTTTATTTTTGTGAAAAATCAATATGATTTCAGGAATTACATGTTGTTTGAAAAAAACACCAAAAGCAGAATATTTTGTTGGAAATATTTATAACTCAAGTAAATTTTTAAGACATCACTAAAGAAATTTAAAGAGTGGCTTGTATAGACCCTATCACCCAGTCCCTCTTCTAACCTAGCTGGTCCGTGGTCTGTTCTATTCGTGCCATGGTCTAGTACAGAAATAACGTGAGAACTCAGAACACTATTTCCAATTCTTTTCTGCCTTCATATCTCTCCAAAGGTGTTCTGAAGTCATTCTCTTGAGAAGTAGGAATAGAGGTGTAAGGTAGCTCTTCCAATCTTGACCTTCTTCCATTTTCATGCTTTACTACTCTAAATCTATGGAGACCCAATTTTCTCTTTCACCCTCAACTGTGCACCTCAAAAGGAGGTTTTCAGTTTTGCTTACCAACTAAAGAGCAATTAAATGTCTGGACATTTCTACAGAACAGAATTCACTGCACATGGTGACCGTTTAATCTGCCCAATCTCCTTTTGACAGCCCAAATCCGATTACTTTTCTCAGTAGAATACTCATCAGACTTTCTTGAGCGCAGGACAAATCAATCTCCCTGATTTCTTCAGACTTTCACCACTAATCCTTGACCTGATCTGTAGCAATACTTTTAAGCCTCTTTGACAACACAGAAGAAACAGAACTATAAATATAATTAGTGACTCCTTCCTACATTTCTACAAAACATTTCCTGCCCTGGGGAACTGTATGCTAGAAGCAAGCAAAGGAAGAGAGAGGAATGAATAAAGGGGAAAACAGGTACAATGAAGGAAAATGATAAGGCCCATTATAGTAACTTTCAAGTTCTTTACAAAAGCAGAGACACACCTAGCATATTTAGCACACAGAGCAGGTGGCTTTTCAATAGTCTCCTACTCAACACAACAAAATTATCTCCAGTAATAATCATGAAATGGAAAGAGTAATAGCTAGAAAAGATATAAAGACAGGGAATATCTTATTTCATTAAATTTCATGTATTATAGAATCTAGCCAATTTCTTTAAAAATGTGAATTTTAATAAATGCAAAACATCTATATCTCCTAAATCATACTGATGCAATGTTTTATTTCCTTGATTTGTTCTTTAGTTCTAAAGAAATTACAAAATAGAGACTACTTTTTAATTTTTAAATGTTATTCGAATGCAAGAAAATATCATGTAAGAACCATGAAACAAAAAATAATACATATCATTGTCTGCCCTATTTCACTGTCTGCACTGTAAACCCAAGTGAAAACTCCCAGTCTTCAGATAGGATTACAAAATTGAGATCAATCAATTGCTAATGCATTTTCCTGACACTTGCTGTGCCATCACTTCTTGAATGTGTTGTTTAAATGCAGGAGTACGCATTATTACAGAGGTTGGAGACAAACTGTGCCCTGTGCAAGACAGAAGGACAATGACCCTTTACAAGCAAACTTGGGAAACAAGAAATGTCACTGATTTCACATATCAGAGGCCAGTAGTATAAATGGGAATATTCCTTGTAGAATACAATGCAGAATATGATCTTTATTAAAGAATAAGTTTTAAAAGCGTAATAATTTGAAGTTCAGAACTTAGACCTAGAACAGACTTTGTTCAGGGAGGAGTACTTGTTTTGAGTTGCCAACACTTGTTGACAATTTTTAATAATAATTTTCAGCTAATTTTGTAACCATTTTTCACTTTTCTTAGATAGTGCACTCCAGTATTGCCTGTCTCCAGTAGTTTCCACTGTTCCACCTCCATTTCAAGTTAGTAAATATCTTGATGGGGTTTTTTTTAATTTTATTTTGTTTTTACTTGATAACAACAACAAAAAAATTAATGCTGCAACGGAGATCAGGTACCAAAGGCTATTCCTTGATGTATCCAACTTAATAAGTTTAAGTCACACTAAAGGCAAATATATGAACCAGCTTGGATTTCTGAACAAAGTACTCATATTAATATTAAATATACTATTTTTATGTGTCAACCTTATCTTTTCTTCAAAGTCCTTCAATGAATGTCTTACTTTTAGGGATATTTTTGAAGATAAAAATATGGTTACAAATAAAATACACCCAATCTTAACTCTCTATTTAGTTCAATTCATATTCTCTCTTCCTAACCAATCTCCTTTCAGATTTTGGAGGAATATGTCAATGCTCCTAGGGTCCTAGATACTTACAAAAGCCACATTACTCACTGTAGACAGAGAACCAGAAGTCCTTCCTTGTTATAATTTACATCTTTATTTTTGTCTTATTAATAGACATGCAAATGTGTTCAAATTAAGATATCCTTAGAGCAGAAATGTGAATGCGAATATAAACTAGGTATAGGAACATCTCATATGGGAGTCTTATCACACACACACACACGAAAAAAAAAATTATTTCTAAGCTTGGTGGCCTCTGGGAACATTCCTGAAATAATTAACTCCCTGGAGTGGATAAGAGTTGGACTGGTACTGAGATTGGATGTTTAGAAGAATGCTCAAAGATATATCTATACTTTTATCTCAGGCATACCATTTACAACAGTAACTCTCAACTTGGATGTGCATTGAAATCATCTGGGAACCTTTAAAAAATACTGATGCCAATGCTTTCCCTGGAGATGTCCTGGTTAATTGGTCCAAGGTACAGATTGGCCATAGAAAAGTTTTAACTCTCTCCTCACCCTGACTCTAAAGTGATCCATTTCTGTCCTTACTCTTAGGCTAGAGGCTACAAAATTTCTCTTTTGGAGGGATTTAGACCAAAAACAAAGTCAGTGTTCCATATCAAATCTACAAATTTTACTTAGGTTGTATTTAGAAGTAATTAAAGGAGGTATTTTGATTGATAGGAAACCACCCCTGCCACCAACCCTGTATATTATACAAGTAGAAAAGAAATTTAGGCCCAGGCAGATTTTGGCTTGAATTATAACTGTAATCATGTTGTATGACTGGATTGCCCTTCAAAAAACCTGCTCATAAGATCATAGTTGATCAGCATCCTCCTGCTGCTCCACATTTGGCTCTAACCTGAAGCTCAAAGAGTCTCTGCTTTCCTAGGGGCTGTACCTAACCAATGACTCAGCATGGAGGGGTACTAGCAATGGGTCAGTGATATGGTTTGAGCGTGTTCTGAGTGTCCCCCAGAGAAAGGGTCCGTTGTAAGTGATTAAAGGCTTGGTCCCAAGAGTAGTACTATTGGGAGGTAGCAGAACCTTTGAAAAATAGGGTGTAAGAAGAGGACCTTAGGGGATTAGGTGATTGGGGGTATGCATTTAGAAGGAATTATGGGACCTCATTTCTCTCTCTCTTTCTCTCTCTTTCTCTCCCTTTCCCCCACACACAGATTCCCATTCTGATATGCTACTATCTACTGCCCTCACCAGAGGTCAAACCAATGGGGGCCATGAAATCTAGACTTTGACCCCCTAAACTGTGAACTAATTATAAGTTAGTTGCTTCATGTTTTATATTGTAATAACAAAAAGATGACTAGTGCAGTTGGACTTCTCTGATAAGTTTCTTTTGATTGGAAGTTCCCAAGACACCAACCTGAATGAGACTTTTCAAGAACTACATGTGGTCTCAGGTTCTTCCTACAAAGCCCTCCTTCCATCTCCTTTCCCAGATTTCAGCCCAGCGTTCCTCCCCTTTAATTTTCACAGGCATTTCCCTCTATATGCCTCTCATGAATCTAATCTCATCCTCATGTTCACTTATCAGGGGAACCAAATTGACAGATGACTTTAACACCATCTGAAATTGAAACAGGTGATGGCCTTCCATTAGCTTTAGTTTCTTCATCTGCTAAAATGGAAGGAATAAAATTTATGGGAGATATTGTGAGAATTGAGTAAGTTATCAGTGAACATAGTAGCCCACTTGCCATCACATAGAAAGAAGTTAATAGACATCAATATCCCTTCTCAACTTTTCTGAACAAGTAAATTTTCCCTGCATCATTGAGCATATTTTTCAATAACTAGGTTTTATGCATTGTGGTTGTTCATAGAATAGGGCACATGATGAGTGGGGTAAGGGGTTTCTAAAGACAAAAAGCAACAATAAAGATAATAGTAAAGGCATATTATCATACATGTGATATTATTCACCTAGCCTAAGACAGGTGCACAAAACAAAAATAAAATTATTAGGGAAAATATATTTTGCTTATGTATATGTCATGTGACATATACATGAACATACATATATTTGTTGAATACTATATGTGGTACCTTTTAAATCCTAAACTTCCTTCAAATTCAGGGCATGCATGACTGGCATCAATTAACATATCTGAACCTAGAGAAAGACTACTGCAGGTTTCTGCCCAATTTCAAAAGTGTGTATCTTCAAGAAATCTTTCATAGTTCATGCAAAAGTAGAGAAAATTGCTGTCCACAGAAACTTGCCAGCACATATTGGCAGGATCTTGCAAATAAACTAACAGAACTATCAAAAAAGTTTGTGGGCAAGGAAGAGGGGAAATAGAGCATCATATTACTTATTGGTCCAAACTATAATATGAAAAACTGAATTTAAAATTCAGTCGGTTATGTTCCAATGCAGTATTTGCATTCCTCAAAATTATTGTGCTATATAACATCACACAATAAAAATTACGGGGCTTAGGAGAAAATGGGTTAGTGTCACAATGCTCAAAAGCTCTATTAATTTTAACCATACTACTATGTGTACCTATATCAAAACATGTTGTGTACTGTAAATATGTACGTACATATTGTTAATTTAAAATAGTGATATATAGATTTATAAATACATATCCACACCAGGTATATATAACACTTCTTCAGGTGGCAGATTTCAGATGGGTTCTAGTTCTTTTAGTCTCTTTGTGAGTTCTTACTTTTGTTTTAAAATTATAGAACCCATTAATTTTTATGTAACCCATCAAATCATTCAACAACTATTTATAATCTCCCCGATCCAGAAATTGAGTTTATATGCTGACTATAAAATTTGAATACAAATCCTCTTGTTTAACTCTCTTTGTAACATTCCTTTCCTGTTAACTATTTCAACAGTTCTAGCTGTTCCTTTTATCCATTTGATAATATATAGATATAAATTTTATTTCTTCATAGGTGAACATGAAGTGATTATACTATGCTATCTATGACTTCTTTTTTGGTAACTTAATAATATAACCAGGAAATTTTGCCAAGTCACCTTGTCTAAAGATATTTCATTTAAAAAAGAAAAACAGCCAAAAGATATAGTAGTGCAGTTTATACACATGAAATGGCTATGAAATACATAAACACTGCAAGGACATGGCACTGCTTCTTGAAAAAGAACCAAAGTTTGCAGAAGGCTTGCAGCTTATGAGTTAAGAAATGGTGGAAAGCAGTTTATCTGAAAGTTCTAATGCCAGACATAGGTGGGCATGGCTCAGGACACAGTGAAATGCCTACACAGGCAGATATTTGAGATGTATGTGTGCTTGTGAATTACAATGCTGCTGGGTTCAGCTGGCTGCAGTTTATTGCATTTACCTACAGATTCTCTCCAATTTGTGTCATGTTCAAATATCATTTGTGTTAAAACAATTCATGTTGTACTATACCAGAATTCAGTGACTGTAAGTCCCATAAGGAATTTTTTTTTCATTGAGAGAAGGTACTTTATTAAGACTTAAGAGAATGCATCACTGAACTAAACATTCAACAAAATGGCAACATAACAAGTTGATTCTCTAGATAAAATGTATGTACACTAAATTTATGTAGAAGTAAAAGGACAGAAAAAAATGGAGATTTTTTTTAAAATGGTGATTTAATGTTTCTTTTTAAAATTAATTATTACTCATCAAATGATTTCTTAATATTATAGTCAAGGAAAACAAACAAACAAGTGGATTAACTTTTCTTTGGTTCCAAAACATGCATATTTCTTTTCTTTCATATCTAAAGTTCCTATTGTAAGATTATTTTTTTCTATGGCCAAGTTTTCATCTTGGTCAGGGTCTCACATCTAGCAGTGTACATCTCATATGCAGAATCTAGGTAGCTCCTGGTTTCTAACACTAAACCTTAAGAGAACCAAAACAACTTCTGGTACCACTTGAATATTCATTAAGTTGGTAAACTTGGACTCTGAGGTTTAGAAAGATCATTCACCACTTCACAGTCTGGACTGCATTCAGAGAGAGAACAAAACTTTGAAGTTCCTACCAAAGGTCTATTATAGAAAATTGTGGACTTCAAATTGTGGTCCATTTGCACAGAATGTAACAGCTAAAACTTTACCCTCACATGGTATTTTACAAGTTTACTAAGTGCTTACTCAGTTACCTAAGTTAATGTAATTACATGGCCCTTATCGTTGAGTGCTATAAATCATTTTCCTATTCATTCAGGGTTGCACCCCACCATCATTCATATTACTTAAAATCTTCCTGATGCTACCTTTACAAAGTGAGACTTAACCAAACATTTCCAGGTTTTATGTGGAGAGTGTGAAGAGATCAGTCACAGTTAGCATATGTAAAGCACCTGGGAAAAATTTGGCAGCAGTATTGAAATTGCTGATGCATGAGTTGAGCTATTCCACTGGTAATCTTCTCAGTTACTTAGAACATATAAGTCTCTTGTGTTCGTTTGTTCAGTTTGGTTTGTGTTTTTCATTTTGGAGAGTGAAACTGGTTCAAAGGATACCACAGGGGGGAAATATAATCAAGTCTTAATAAGGGGGACTAGAACTTTAGTCCTCTGCTTTCCATGAGAGGAGATCTGTCCTAAATACTTCCAGCTTCTTGTGCACAAAAACGGAGTGAATTAAGTAGGTGAGTTTCAGAGCTGGACATAAGTACAGCAGTCCCTCTGCCCTCTCTGCTCTCAAGATCCAGCTAACTAGAGTGCAGATGCTTAGTTCTGTTATTACAAGCTCTTTGAGTACACAGAGTACTTCTGCCTACAATCTTGAAGTTCAATTCAGAGAAGTATTAGAACATGATGCCTTGAGCCAGGAACACTGAGAAAAAGACATGGAGTGCAATTTGGGTGGCAAAAATAACACTGAATACTAAAAAAGAATGGGTGAGGTCTGAGGGTTGACTTTGGTGGTTCGTAGGTGCTTATATGGCACCCTGCAACTGCCTTTCACAGTTGTGTGATGTGCTTATAACCAGTGCAGCCTAAGCAGCGGCTTTAGACCCTGGGCTTTAAAGGAATAGGTCAGTAGGGGGTTTTGAATTTGGTGGGGAGCTGCAGTTTAGGGGACAGGTGTGTGACTATTTGTACACAGTGAGAGGCTGATTTTCCACAAGCTGGGCTTCACAAGACTTAAATAAAGTCACATGGGCTCCAGAGACCCTCAGAAGTAGGCAGCTACAGAATAACTACAGACAGCCCACTATATGCAAACAATAGGTGAAACAATTTTTATTGCTTTTGCTATGTTTCTAAACTATGTATGTAGGCACTATATTTAAAGTATATAGGTATTCAAGCCCAAAGAATACTTTAAAGTACACATGCTATTGTTGCCGCCCGCAGCAACCATCTTGCAGTAATTTATCGGAGGTGGACTGGAACTGAACTACTTCTATTACTGAGCTGCTTCCTTGCTTGTTTGCTTGTTCACTAGTTTACAGAGGAAGAGGCTTTGCTTACTTTTAGTTTTAGAGGAAGAGAGGCTTTGAGAGGAAAAAAGACTTTGCTTATCAGGAAAAGAGACTTTGCTTAGAGGAAAAGAGACTTTGCTTAATTTTAGAGAATGCTACTCTTTCAGAGAGGCTACGCTTATCAAAGGTCTACTGCTTCTTAAAGGTGGGTCGCTTCTTGGAGGTGCGGCATGGGGCCTGTGGCATGCGGCCTATGTCCTACAACCTGCGACCTAGAGGTGTGTGCTTAGTCCCAAGTTCTACAAACTGCAATCTCCGCGTTCTGCAATCTATCAGAGGCGCTGTTTATTCGAGGGGCTTCCTATAGGTGCGTGTCTTATATACCTAAGGCAGCCAATCAGCTTAGGATTAGCACAATTGAAGCATGCCCCTCAGTACCAATCAAGAAAGAATGAGGAATATCTGTTGACCACTAGCGCAGAGGAGACATTAACTAATCAGGCAAAAGTAGATCACGCCATGTTAACCTAATTATGCGCCACCTCTTGGCTCAACACCAGCTGCCATCTTAGGGTTACCCAAACATGTCTCTGCAAGCTATAAATGTTTTGTGTCAGCTACACTGTCTTGAAGAACACAGGACAATAACCTATTCTCAGTGAACTTCCCGATGACAATAAGTTTCAAGAAATATCAAAGATATCTTGAGTTGAGAAATCCACTGAGGGTGTTTTTCCAGCTGTACTGGATGTAACCAGGAGTAAGAGTTCTTAGAGCTAAGTTGCCTTATAGCCAAAGCAATGGATCCACCACCATGGCAGGGGAGACAGTGGGAGACACGTCACTACGGAACCCACATTAAATCACCACCAGGATGCCCAAAACACATGGCTGAGTGGTTTACCAAATGAGAATGTAGAAACCCTTGCAAATTCCTAAGCTTGACCAGCATTACTCAGCTGTCCTAATATAGAAGAGACCATGTGCATAAATAGATATTCCCTCAAGATCTGGTAATTATCTAATGCCAAAGGTAATATCTTTAAAGGTGTTTCTTCCAATTGAATTTAAGTTCTTATATTGTCCATTCTGAAAAATTGACATGGATGGAGTGGCACCTCAATCAGACTTAAAATCAACACTCTCCACCCTGTTCTCAGATGTCATTGAATCTCTCCTAGAATTCCTGGCATCATTGATACCAGGTGAGAGAACATAATTTCTCCTGGCAAAACTGTTCTCAGGGCTAGGGATTAGTTGTTTTCTAACTTTGGTGGAAGAAGGGCCCATGTCATAATAATCCTGTAAACCCCTTTTTAAAAACCAATCATATCATAAACTTGGCATTGATTTAATGCAGTTTCTGAAGTTGTGAAGGAACTGCACCCATTCTGTGAGAAATACTCTAGGCTGCAGCTGCCCAAGGAAACCCATTTTCACCAGCCATGGACGACTCCTTACTGACACTGATCAGAATAAGCAATTGGAAAGAATAATTTTTTTTCCACCAATTTTATTGAAATCACAAAGGTGAAACAATTTGAGTCTGGGTTTTCATTCATTTGAACTGTAACATTCAAAAGAACTTAAACTTGCACTTTAATTTTTGTGGAGGAATTTAGTAATGGGCAGAGATTTATATTTAAATTCAGAAATTCCAGTCTTTGGCATGTTATTGGAATAGCTTTATGTGATCATTTAATATCATTGCAAAACCTCTAATAAGTTTGGACAATATAAGAGTTCAATATAATTTTGGTTTTGAATAGAAAGGGCAGAGAATTTTCAGCTTTATTTTAGACTGACTTTTACACATGTCTAGGGGGAAGGAATTTTTCTTTCCAGTGGTACAAGGCAGATCCACCAAAAATCGGACATTGGTGGTAGGACACTAGCTTCAGGATGCTAGAGAAGGCGGCAGATTTGACCTCTAAGACAACATCATCAATCTGCTTCCCACAGACTTGATGCTTAGGCTCCATAAGGTAAAAATCTCAAGATTTTTGGAGGCTGGGGGTTGAAATAATTCTTTATCTCCCCTCAATTTTCTCTAATGGAGTTTTGCCAAAATTTTTCACCTTAGAAAAGTGAGTCTATTACTGAATTGATGAGTTTGGGAGAAGAACTAGGTAGGTATAGCTCAACCCCTTTCTCCCTACATTCCTGAGGAAACCAGCTGCCCTGAAAAGGTACACAGGCTCCAGCATGGATTTAGGTTTAACAGGATCAGCCTCCTACAAAGAAAGTTCCAAGTAGACTCAGGAAGATCCTATTGTTTGGTATTAGGATCCCATTATTGTCACATCCTTAAGTACATTCTTCAATATTAGTCTCATGAATCGTAAAGGATAAAGGTGATATTTGATCTCTTTGTTCTCCATCTATCTTGCATAAAGATGGTAGATAGATAAAATTGAAGTGTGTGTGTGAAATAGAGACAGAGACAAACAGAGAGAAAGAGACATCAATCTAGGCAGGCAAACCAAGATTGTCATTTATTGGTCTTGCTTAAGAACATATAAGGCAAAAGAAAAGGACCCCCTAATGATAATAGTCCAGTGAGGTAATAAAGGGAAGTGTAGATCCAGGATTTGAGTCATAGAAGCTCCTGGAAAAAACTTTGCTTCTCCCAAGTTTCCAAATGTAAAAAAATATAAGCAGAAAATAAAAGTTCTAAGACCAGGGTTTCCAATTTCACATTCGCTCAGGTTTAAGTCTATAAGGGGGATTCTGTGAAATTATTTAAGGATCTAAACTTGAGAGATGAACAATATAATGTGTCTTAAAAATCAAAAGCAGAAGCACAGTTGCAGGGTGTCGGCCGTGGCGATCTGTACACTGCTGGGAAAATGAACTACCTTTTCCTATCTCCCTCGTCACCACAACTTCAGCATGTGTTCTCAGGCTGAAACATTCAATATGGTCACTTACAAACTAGCAATGGACAGAATGAGAAATTACAAGGCTGAAGAAAATCAAGGAATAGGAAATCAAGCAGGGAATTTTCCAGTAGCAACCAGTTAATCTCGTGAAGCCCATTTTGATGACAACATTGACAGAGACCATGACAAAATTTTCATTGGCTTTTTACAGGTAAGGGCACTATCTCTGTATGTCACTCCTAGCAATTCTCTGATGCAAGCAAATAGATGCTATTCTTTCCTATTGAAAAAAAAAAAATCTAAAGCTTAATCATATCCTTGGTTTATCCAAAGTAAAACCATTGGCCACAACTAGGAATGGAAGAAAGAACCAGAGTCCCACATTTTCCTTCCTTCTAATTCAATGTTCTTTTCTGTAATCCATGGTTTCACACAGTGGGAAAATTAGAACAGGTATTTTCTTCGTGAAAACTCAGCCCAGACTTAATAACTCCCTTCCTTATCACCTGTGTGGACCAGTTCATCCAACTGTTCTATAATAGAAAAAGATAAATTTGACTTAATATTAACAAGGAGTAAGTCCCATTCCATTTTATTTCTCTAAATTTTAGTACCACTCAGCTACAACCAGACTCAAATTCTCTGTACAGGAGCTGAAGTATGGAGTTGAACAGTATCAGAATATCCTGGCCCCTGAATCTCTCCCACCAAATAGCTTTCTAACCTAAAAAGCAGTTTGAAAAGATAAACATGCAAACAAGTCAAAGAAGCTGGATTAGCACTAAAAATTAAAGTAGGCTAAGAGGAGAATGAAAAGGTTTTGTCTGACTGACATGACCTCTTAAAGTTATAATCAAGCGTATTTGAGCATGTGTCCTGTGATACACACACACACACACACACACACACACACACACACACACACACACGAGCGGTGCCATGAACGCATTCTGGTTTAATCATCCTGTTCCCCCCAGACTATTGATTATTTCCCTTGGCTCTGGGGAACTCAAAGGACTTGACTCTTGGGCTCTTTCAGCTAAATTCTGTCTGAAACTTTTTAGCTGTTCCTTTTCTTAATGCAAAACAAACTGGAAACACTTTACCCAAACTCTAATATTTTGGAACTAATATGTAGTAGGAAAAAAAAATTCCCTGGATGCTAACTTGTCTCTCAGGATCAAAACATGAGAACCCCAGTTTTTGTATAGTGTGCTTTTATTAGAGATCTAGGATTTTTTTAAATGTCCCTAATATTTCTTTCTCTCACCTAACTACTGACAATCTTCTTCCAGCTTCATCATTACCTAGAGGTCAGCTGAAAAGACAATAGTTAATCTGCAGGAATCTTTTGACAAAATCCATTCTATCTATGTTTCATCCTTAGGTAATTGGCTCCACCAAGATGCACTTGCCGTTGAATATGAGCTTCACACTACAGGCTGTTTTTCATAATTAATGCCGACACTTAATACAACCTCTTATTGGCATAATTCTTTTTAAATCCAGAGTGACAAAAAATGAAGGTCACCTACTTAATTTATCTCTACCTTACCCACCTGAATATATTTGTGACCTTTGGATCACTGAAATATTATTTTTCAGAGGACAAAAATAATACAAGAAGATATTCCTTACACTAAACCTTATAATAAAGACTACAAAAGAGAGAATAAAATCATTATCCCAAACTTAAAACAACAGCTATCTAGTAAAAACACAGCACACATACTGAAACCAGCTTATCTCTCATAAGAAAGTCATATAGCCTCACAATTTTGTTTGGTAAGATATAGTCTCAGCTTTTCCCATAAAGAATTGATAGAAATATTTACTGAAAGACAAGACTAGGATTTTATTTAAATCAACTTTTGTGGCTTACCTAAACTATTGCTATTTACTTCCAACACAAACGATAAATGAATAAATTGCACCCAGATACTCACAGTGGAGATCTTGGTTCTAGCCCCTGACATCAGACGTCGTGGCTGCAGACTGATCGCTACTGTAGGGAGGCACTTTTATTTTCCTTACAAAGTAGCACCCTCTAGTGGCTTTTCAGAAATTATTAAGGCATGCACGCCAAGTATGTGACATAATTTGTTTACTATCAAATTACGCAGTGTCAAAACACTCAGATGAGAGCAAAAGCTCGCTCTGGGTCTTTCAGAAAGCATATTTCAACCTCTTTCTATGTTTCTTTAGGGATCGATGGTTTACAAAAGAGAAGCTATTTAGAATAGTTCCTATTTCACACCTATAAGGTGCCTGTGAGGAAAATATACCTTTCCCTGGCAATGCTTTATTATTTTCCAATGATGATTATATGTTTCTAGCATCATTACTGCTATTAATGTTAATAGAAAAGTTACCATTTACTATATGCCAGTTTTGTGTTTGTGATCTGCCCGTTTCACTCCATTTAAAACTCATTATGCATATATAACCTAGGCTTGATCCTCATCCTCTTTTATGGACAAACTAGTGGAGGCCTATATATGTAATATAAGTTGTCAGTGTTTAACTACCTAAGATGAGATGAGGAAAAACTGAGACTCAATCTATCTTTATATATTTGCAAGAACTCTCATAATCCTGATTTTGACATGCAGAAATTTTCAGTAGTTTTTACATGTATTCAGACTGCATTTTCAACCTACATTATACTCGGGTATAAATAATGTGACTGGATTCTGATCATAAGAATATGAGTGGAAGCATGGGTACCATTTCCATGCCTTACCCATGAAAAACCTCCCTTTGTGGTCCTTCATGTTCCTTTGCCCTCAGGGAGACTGGATTGGAGATGGCCCACAGTTAACCTGGGAAACCATGTATTACAGAAAACAGAACTACAAGACAGAAGGATAGAGCCTGGTCCCTGTCACAATTTTGAGGAAATGCACCTGATGATTAGGAACATCTATTTTGCCATTAAGGTGAAGTATGAAATTGACTTCTACAAATTTTGAATCATACAGTTTTGCATTTCTTGGTTAGAGCAGCAAGAATTCTATTAATGCAGTTACCTCATTGATGCATCACAGAAAATTAAATAAGTTTACAATACGTTTATCCTCATTTAACATATTTTTAAAACCAAGGTTAAGATAGTTAAATAACTAGCCCAATTATGCACAACTGCAGAATTCAAACTGAATCCAACTCAGATCTCTCTAAAACACATGCTCTTTCCTCTGATTTATAGTAACAGTTCATCAATTGTCTGTAAATAGTGATGGAACTAGCCTGTTCCTTTGTACCATTCAAATTAGTTATGCAGTAGTAACAAATGACCACCAAATCTGAGCTTTTTACGGTGATATTTACTTTTCATGTACATGTGTGTCCACCTCATTTCACATTCAATGTCTTCTTCATCCTGGGTTCAAACTGAAGAAGTAGCCCTATTTCCATCTGAAGGCAGAGAAAGAATAATGGTGGAACAACATGATGATTTTTAAAGCTTCCATCAGGAAGTAGTCTGCATCCACTCATGTTCCATTTGTCCAGCAGATCATTTGACCAGATCTGATATCAATGGGGTTTGGAAGTATAATCCTCTTACATAAAAGTGGAAAAAACAATTAAGGAAAAAAACACATTCAAGCACGCCCTCACATCACTTCTGATTACAGTCTGAAGTTTACAATCAAGTCACATGAGCAGACACAAATACAACACAGGCCAGAGATGCAGTCTGTGCTTAAGAGGCAAAGGAAACATATTTGGTGCAGTTAACAGCCTCTGCCATGATGTCATATATAGAGGACACAGACTACTAACTAGAATCTAGTAATGCTTCAGACATCTTTCCTGTTTCCTCCTCTAGGTTCCTTTGTCTTACCTACTATCAAAAAGAATTTTGTCTACTAGGGATCCAACATAACATTTGGGACCTAAAAGTTAAGAGAAATGTTACGACAAAGTTATGACAAGGTTAAAAGGAAATAAGTTGTAACTAAATTATTGAAAAGCTTAAGAGGACCAGAATGTCCATAAAGGAATACATACTCCTACATCATCAACAAAGAAAAACTACAAGAAAGCTAAGAATTTAAATTAAAAGATATGACCTGAACCTGAACTCAACTTGTTCACTTGAACAGAAATCAGATTTTCAAATCCCTTCAACGGTTCTCCGAAACACACACACACACACACACACACACACACACACACACACACACACACACTTAAATATTTAAGAAATAGGGGTAAGGATGGGGACAAGAACTGGGGGTGGGAAGGGCAGTAAACAACTTTGCTTATAAAACTATAGTCAAGGAAGACATGGCAGACCACATTCCCTATTCATTTCCTTCTTATAGTTCTACCTAATTTTCTAAAGGAAATTACTCTTTAAAAGTATGATCACTCTCAAGTTGTTAGAGCCTTTATTAAATCAGACATATTGATCCAAAGCTTTCATCTCAAATATATGATCCAATTTATAGGCAATAATATGCAGTCGAATTCAGAAGAGGCATTGTCTAATTCTGATTAACCTGTCTTCGGTGCTTTATAAAACAAATTGGTGTGAGCATCTCTATCTTCTCAGAAAGTATCTTGTGTATTTTAGTCATACTGAGTATTTGATAAATAGATGAGTGAATGAATGAAGTAGAAATTCTCTTCTTTCATTATTTTTTTTTAATTTTTCATTATTTTACTTGTATTAGGAAGTTATCCAGTGAAACTCAGCATTATGTTATTCTTTGGAATCTGGTAAAGAAGACCAAAATGGCACAGGTGTAGTGAAATTAGAGAGCAGTGAGACAGAACTGAACATAACTTCTAAAAAGTTGATAGAAGAGAGGATATCTGTTTCTCGGTGAGGCAGTTTTTGCTGCTTATCAATCCCCTGCTCTTTACCCCATTTGTCTCCTGTGATGACCTGCAGTCTGCCAGCATATCGACGCCTTTTTTGAGAGCAGATTGCTCACTGTCAGGCGTCTATCATCCGCCATTTGCCTGCCTCTCGCCTGTCCATCGCCTGCCTTACCTCTATCCATCACCCAACGCTCGAGGTTCACCTCCCAATTGTCCGACAGCTGCCAGCAGATTGACCAAAGACCGCCAGTGGAGAACCAGCTGCCTGCTGCTACCTGAAGTTCACTGTCACAGTACCTGCAGGTTTGATTACACGTGGCTGCCGCCATTTTGAGACAACAGCCAGGTCCTGTAGGACCCCTGGCCGGACTGACCGAGTCCCGTCTCCAGGATCCCTCAGCCCGACCAATCACTCCCTGCCTCTGGGGCCCTCACATCAACTGACTGCTCCCTGCCGCCAGGACCCCCAGACCAACTGACTGCACCCTATCACCGGGACCCCAGACCAACTGATTGAACCCGGCCTCCAGGATTTCACAACCACACCAAACACACCGGACCTCCAGAACCCCTGCTGGACCAACTGCATCCTGTCTCCAGGACCTCCAGCTGGCCACGTCCACCCCTGAGCTGCAGCTCCCCATTTGCCAACAGATTTGGAAGCCAGAGAAGCCATCTTGGATAATCCTGGAAGCCGTAGATCCGATCTTTGGGTGGAGCAAATCCCATCCTGCAACGCCTGCTGGAGGCTTGAAGCTCATTCTTAGGTACCTCTCATACATCGGGCTACTGAACACTGGGAGGTTTCATTACAATATGACTATTATACAGTAGATTTTCTTTTTTCTTCTTTTTTAAAAAAATATTTCAGTTTTTATTTCTTTACGTTTCTTGCTTTCTTTTCCTTCTGTTTACTTGTTCCCTCAGAGTTGCTTTCTCCCTTATTTACATGATGTTATTGTCCCCATAGGGGCTATTTGGTCTAGGATTGCATAGTGTCTGGTTTGGGCACTGCTAATATTGATCTCCCCTTAAAGAAAGGGTTTTGGAAACCTATAGGGCCACTATAAGCCTATAGGGGGAAATCTGCAATACCCCAGATCTGGAGCGCTAGAGGGGAAGATACATGAACAACATGAAAAAACAAGGGAAGAAAATGATCCAAACAAATCTAGATTCTATAGTAATAGAATCCAATAATAGTATGGTAGAAGAAATGTCAGAAAATGACTTCAGATTATACATGATTAAGATGATTCGCGAAGCAAAAGATGAGATTAGAGAGCAAATGCAGGCAAAGAATGATAATACCAATAAGCTGAAAGAGCACCTGCAGGAAGCAAAAGATCATTTCAACGAAGAGATAGAGATTCTCAAAAAAAACCAAACAGAAATCCTTGAAATGAAGGAGACAATAAACCAAATAAAAAACTCAATGGAAAGCATCACCAACAGACTAGACCACTTGGAAGACAGAACCTCAGACAATGAAGACAAAATATTTAATCTTGAAAATAAAGTTGCCCAAACAGGGAAGATGGTACGAAATCATGAACAGAATCTCCAAGAACTATGGGACATCATGAAAAGACCAAATTTAAGAATTATTGGGATTGAGGAAGGCACAGAGATACAAACCAAAGGAATGAACAACCTATTCAATGAAATAATATCAGAAAATTTCCCAAACCTGAAGAATGAAATGGAAAATCAAATACAAGAGGCTTACAGAACACCAAATGCACAGAATCACAACAGATCCACACCAAGGCACATTATAATGAAAATGTCTAACATTCAAAATAAAGATAGGATTTTGAAGGCCGCGAGAGAAAAGCATCAGATTACATATAGGGGGAGACCAATACGGATAGCAGCAGACTTCTCAACCCAGACTCTAAAAGCTAGAAGGGCCTGGACCAACATATTTCAAGCTCTGAAAGAACATGGTTGCCAACCAAGAATCCTATACCCAGCAAAACTAACCTTCAGATTTGAAGATGAAATAAAATCCTTCCATGATAAATGAAAGTTAAAAGAATTTACAAATAGAAAGCCTGCACTACAGAATGTTCTCAACAAAATATTCCATGAGGAGGAAATGAAAAACAACAATGGAGGTCAGCAAAGGGAGGAACTACCTTAGAGAAAAACCACTCAAAGGAGAAACCAAGCCAAGTTAAAAACCAAAAATCAGCCAAATGACTGGGAATACAAATCATTTCTCAATAATAACCCTGAACGTTAATGGCCTAAACTCATCAATCAAAAGACATAGACTGGCAGAATGGATTAAGAAGAAAAACCCAACAATATGCTGCCTGCAAGAGACTCATCTCATAGAAAAAGACATCCACAGACTAAAGGTGAAAGGATAGGAAAAAACCTACCACCGTCATGGACCCAGTAAAAAAGCGGGGATTTCCAGCCTCATATCAGATAAAGTGGACTTCAAGCCAAAGTCAGTCAGAAGGGATAAAGAAGGACATTTCATACTGCTTAAGGGTACCATAAATCAGGAAGACATAACAATAGTAAATATTTATGCCCCAAACAATGGTGCATCCCTGTGCATCAAACAAATCCTTCTCAATTTCAAGAATCACATAGACCACAACACAATAATTCTGGGCGACTTTAATGCACTGCTGTCGCCACTAGATAGATCTTCCAAACAAAATCCAACCAAAGAAACCATAGAACACAATAACACAATCAATAACCTAGACTTAATAGACATATATAGAATATTCCATCCATCAACGAGTGGATACACTTTCTTCTCAGCAGCACATGGAACCTTCTCAAAAATAGACCATATGTTATGCCACAAAGCAGCCCGTAGGAAATGCAAAAAAATAGAGATACTGCTTTGTGTTATATCACATCATAATGAACTGAGAGTAGAAATCAATGACAAAGTAAAAAAAGGAAATTACTCCAACACTTGGAGACTAAATATTATGCTATTGAATGAAACATGGATAACAAAGAACATCAGGGAGGAGATTAAAAAATTCTTAGAAGTCAATGAGAATGATGATACAACATATCAAAATCTCTGGGACACTATGAAAGCAGTACTAAGAGGAAAATTCATTGCATGGAGCACATTCCAGAAAAGAATGAAAAGTCAACAATTAAATGACCTAACATTACAGCTCAAAGCCCTAGAAAAAGAAGAACAGAATAAAAGCAAAAGTAGTAGAAGACAGGAAATAATTAAAATCAGAGCTGAAGTCAATGAAACTGAAACAAAAGAAACTATTCAAAAAATTGACGTAACAAAAAGTTGGTTCTTTGAGAAAGTAAACATAATAGATAAACCCTTAGCCACACTAACAAAGAGAAGGAGAGAGAAGACTCAAATACCTAAAATACATGATGCAAAAGGAAATATCACAACAGACACCACTGAGATACAGAACATAATCAGAAGCTATTTTGAAAATCTGTATTCCAACAAAATAGAAAGTACCGAAGACACTGACAAATTTCTAGAGACATATGCTCCTCCCAAACTGTACCAGGAGGACATACACAATTTAAACAGATCAATATCAAGCAATGAATAGAAGAAGCCATTAAAAATCTACCATCCAAGAAAAGCCCAGGACCAGATGGATTCTCAGCCGAGATCTACAAGACCTTCAAAGAAGAATTCATTCCAATACTTCTCAAAGTATTCCAGGAAAGAGAAAAGGAGGGTACCCTACCGAACTCATCCTATGAAGCTAATATCACCCTCATACCCAAACCAGGAAAAGACACATCAAGGAAAGAAAATTTTAGACCAATATCCTTGATGAATATAGATGCTAAGATCCTTAACAAAATATTGGCAAACCGTATCCAAAAACATATTAAGAAAATTGTGCACCACGATCAAGTGGGGTTCATTCCTGGAATGCAAGTTCAACATTCGTAAATCAATAAACGTAATCCATCATATCAATAGACTTAAGGATAAGAATCATATGGTTATTTCAATTGACGCAGAAAAAGCATTTGACAAAATACAACACCCCTTCATGCTGAAAACACTAGAAAAAATAGGGATAGTTGGAACATACCTGAACATTGTAAAGGCTATTTATGCTAAGCCCATGGCCAACATCATTCTTAATGGAGAAAAACTGAAACCATTCCCTTTAAAAACGGGAACAAGACAGGGATGTCTCTTTCACCACTTCTATTCAACATTGTCCTCAAAACTCTAGCCAGAGCAATTAGGCAGACAAAGAAATTAAAGGGATACGAATAGGAAAAGAGGAACTTAAGATGTCACTATTTGCAGATGACATGACTCTATATTTAGAGGATCCAAAAACCTCCTCCAGAAAACTTCTAGACCTCATCAATGAATTCAGCAAAATAGCAGCCTATAAAATCAACACGCATTAATCTACAGCATTTTTATACCCGAGCGATGAAACAGGTGAAAGGGAAATGAGGAAAACAACTCCATTTGCAATAGCCTCAAAAAAAAAAAAAATACTTGGGTATCAATCTGACCAAAGAGGTAAAAGATCTCTACAATGAAAACTACAAAACACTGAAGAAAGAAATTAAGGAAGACCTTAGAAGATGGAAAGATCTCCCATGTTCTTGGACAGGCAAAATTAATATTGTCAAAATGGCCATACTACCAAAAGTGCTATACAGATTCAATGCAATTCCAATTGACGTACCTCACAAAAATAGAGCAAGCAATCATGAAATTCATCTGGAAGAATAAGAAACCCAGAATAGATAAAGCAATCCTTAGCAGGAAGAATGAAACAAGGGGGTATCACAATATCAGAACTTCAACTATACTACAAAGCAATAGTAACAAAAACAGCATGGTATTGGCACCAAAACAGACAGGTAGATCAATGGTACAGAATAGAGGACACAGACACAAACCCAAATAAATACAATTTTCTAATACTAGACAAAGGTGCCAAAAATATGCAATGGAGAAAAGATAGCCTCTTCAACAAATGGTGCTGGGAAAACTGGAAATCCATATGCAACAGAATGAAACTAAACCCCTATCTCTCACCCCACACAAAACTCAACTCACAATGGATCAAGGACCTTGAAATCAGACCAGAGACCCTGCATCTTATAGAAGAAAAAGTAGGTCCAAATCTTCACCTTGTTGGCTTAGGATCAGACTTCTTTAACAGGACTCCCATAGCACAAGAAATAAAAGCAAGAATCAACAACTGGAATAGATTCAAACTAAAAAGCTTTCTCTCAGCAAAGGAAACTATCAGCAATGCGAAGAGAGAGCCTACAGAGTGGGAGAATATCTTTGCCTCTCATACTTCAGATAGAGCACTAATTTCCAGAATATATAAAGAACTCAAAAAACTCTACACCAAGAATACAAATAACCCAATCAACAAATGGGCTAAGGAAATAAACAGACACTTCAAAGAAGAAGATGTACAAGCAATCAACAGATATATGAAAATATGTTCACCATCTTTAGTAATAAGAGAAATGCAAATCAAAACTACACTAAGATTCCATCTCACCCCAATTAGAATGGCGATTATCAAGAACACAAGCAACGATAGGTGTTGGCGAGGATGTGGGGAAAAAGGTACACTCATACGTTGCTGGTGGGACTGCAAATTAGTGCAGCCACTCTGGAAAGCAGTGTGGAGATTCCTTAGAAAACTTGGAATGGACCTACCATTTGACTCAGCTATCCCACTCCTAGGCCTATACCCAAAGGACTTAAAATCAGCACACTACAGAGATACAGCCACATCAATGTTCATAGCGGCTCAATTCATAATAGCCAGACTATGGAACCAACCTAGATGCCTTTCAATTGATGAATGGATAAAGAAACTGTGGTATATATATATATATACAATGGAATATTACTCAGCTATAAAGAATAATAAAATCATGGCATTTGCAGGCAAATGGATGAAATTGGAGAATATCATGTTAAGTGAGATAAGCCAATCTCAAAAATCCAAAAGAGGAATGTTCTCACTGATAAGCGGATAATGACACTTAATTGGGGGTGGGAGTGGGACAAGAATGGAGGAAGGAGGGACTGTATAGAGGGAAAAGAGAGGTGGGAGGGGTGGGGGGAAGGAAAAAAATAATGGAATGAATCAAACATCATTACTCTATGTAAATTTATGAATATGCAAATGGTATGCTGTTACTCCATGTACAGAAACAACATGTATCCCATTTGTTTACAATAAAAATAAATTTTAAAAAAAGTTGATAGAAATAAGAAATTAATCAACCATAGAACAAATTGATAAATATTCAAATTCCATAGTCATGTGTAACACCTATAGACTAAGTGCCAATATATCATATGCTGGTTTTTCCATCAACCTGAAGCTCTTAAGGGCAAAGCCCTTGACTGTTTCCTCTGGACTTAGCACGGACACTACAACAAAAAAGAACTCAGTAAAAAATCAACAGGATGAATAGGAAAGGCCCTCTGATTGATGATTTCATGTAAATTCTCATTTCTAGTCTTCAGAACATCACTGAACTATGTTTATAGATCCCAATTTAACTAATAAGGAAGATAAAGCTAGAGGGGTAAAATGAGTTATCTGTTTCATAACTAATAAGAATCAAAGTGAAAAGATCAGTAGATAAATATATGACTTATTCTACCAGAGATAAGTGCTTAATGATTCATTAAAAGCAGTACTATTGGGTTGGTTTTGTTGAAGTGCAAGAAATAGGTCACGAAAACAGCAAACATATTTATATAAAATGAAGCCAGATATTCAATGGATTTTTTTCCATGATGAACAACCAAAGCTGACATTAAATAGATTGAGCAGTGAGTGAGATTACACGTGTGTTTATTAGAGCTAAGAACATATGTCTGACTAAAGGCAATCGTGCAAGGTCTGATAATGTCAGAAATGACAGAAATAAGAACTAAATTTCTTTGTAGAAACATACCATTATAAATAAGATGTCTTTTTAGCCTGCAGAGAAACTGCTCGTATCAACAAGTCGTTCATACAAACCAGCTGCAACACATGTGCAATGACAGGTTGAGATTCCTTGAAATCTTCATGTGTCTCAATCCCCAATTTTCTGTCTTCTGTCACTTCCTTGATTTGTATGGACCCTCTTGTGATACATTAGTCAGCCATAAGGGTTTAATAACTTCTTCAACATGATAATGAGGTCAAGTGAAAAAAATCAAATAATCGCCTTACTTTTACTATACCAAATATTTCCACCTTTCCTAATACTATGTTCAAGAAAGTTCTCCTTTATTGGTAAATTCTAGCTGGAAAGTACAGGCAGAATGCTAAAATTAGAGCATAACCCTTATACAACCCTAAGGAACTAACTTGTCCAGGCAATAATCATCGGCGATGGCTGTTATAGCCATGAGGTGAAGACGGAGTGATGAGGCAGTTACAATGAACCCACTGAGAATCACAGCACCATGGAAAAGAGACCACCAGACGTGGTGAGCTTTTTGATGGAATTCAAAAGGAAATACATAGCACCACAGATGCAGTGTTCTTGCCAAAAAAGCAAACATGAATCTGATGGAGCCTTTAGGCCTAACTTCTTCTAGGGGAAATCCAGAGGGTAAGAGGAACAAGCTACATAACACCTCCTAGAGCCCATTCAGCTAAAACAAGGATGCGGGAAATTCCAAACACACAGGACCTGTTTTCTTCAACAAGTAGATAAAAGGGGACAAAAATAAACAGGAAGGAAGAACTACCTGTTGTAAGTCTTAATGTGTCTTGTAAGTATATAAAGAGTCATATTAAGCAATGTACACCTTGTTTGGAACTGATTCAAATGATATCAACTCCAGACATTCTTGAGATAATCAGGGAAATTTGGGTAATGAATTGATATTTAGTGATTGAGAAATGATTTTTAATTTGAAGGGACACACTGACATTAAAATGGTTCTTATTTTTTACAAAATGTAATTAATTTTCCAGATGAAATGCTATGCTATCTGACATTTGCTTCAGCATCCATGGGGGAAAAGGAGAGAAGAGTGTAATTGAACATAATTGAAATGAAATGGATCATGTGTTGATGATGTTAAAACTAAGTGGTCAGTTCTTCACGTTTCTTTCTTCTTCTTTTTTTCTTTCCACCATCCTTCCCATTTCACACCTCCTCCCCTCCCCTCACACTTCTCTGCACAATCCAAAGTTCCTTCATTCTTCACCCCCTACCCATTATGGATTAGCAGAGAAAACATTCAGCCTTTTGTTTTGGGGGTTTGACTTATTTTGCTTACCATAATATTCTCCAACTCCATTCATTTACCCACAAATGCCATTATTTCATCCTTCTTTAAGTCTGAATAATATTTCATTATGTATATATACCACATTTTCTTTATCCATTAATCTATTGTAGGGCATCTAGGTTGTTTCCATGGTTAAGCTGTTGTGAATTGAGTTGCTATGAACATTGATGTGGCTGTGTCACTTAAAGGCCCTTGGGTATAAATTGAGGAGTGGGATAACTGGGTCAAATGGTAGGTCCATTCCAAGTTTTCTGAAGAATATCCATACTACTTTCCAAGGTGTTTGCACCAATTTACAGTCCCACCAGCAGTGTATGAGTGTAACTTTTTCCCCACATCCTCGCCAACACTTACTATTTGCTTGTGCTCTTGATAATTGCCATTCTGACTAGAGTGAGATGAAATCTTAGAGAAGTTTTGATTTACATTTCTCTAATTGCTAGAGATAATGAACATTTTTCCATGTTTGTTGATTGATTGTATTTCTTCCGTGAAGTGCCTTTTCAGTTCCTTAGCCCAATTATTGATTGAGACTTTGTTTTTTTGGTGTTATAAATTTTTTTAGTACTTTATATATCCTGAAGATGAAAGCTTTACTGAAGTGCATGTGGTAAAGATTTTCTCCCATTCTGTAGGCTCTCTCTTCAAGTTATTGATTGTTTCCTTTGCTGAGAAGAAACTTTTAAGTTAGAGTCCATCCCATTTATTGATTCTTGATTTTACTTCTTGTGCTTTAGGAGTCTGGTTAAGGAAGTCAGTTACTAAGCTGAGATGGTAGAGATTTGGTCCTACTTTTTCTTCTGTTAGGAACAGGGTCTCTGTTCTCATGCCTAACTCTTTGATCCACATTCAGTTGGTTTTTGTGCAGGCTGAGAGATAGAGGTTTAATTTCATTTAATTTAATTTTGGATTTCCAGTTTTTGCAGCACCATTTGTTGAAGAGGCTATGTTTTCTCCATTATATGTTTTTGGTGACTTTGTCTAGTATGATGATAACTGTATTTGTGTGGGTTTGTCTCTGTGTCTTCTATTCTGTACCACCAGTCTACATGTCTATTTTGGTGAAAAATACCATGCTGTTTTGTTGCTATTGCTCTGTAGTATAGTTTAAGGTCTAGTATTGTGGTTCCTCCTGCTTCACTCTTCTTGCTAAGGATTGCTTTGACTATTCTGGGTCTCATATTTTTCCAAATGAATTTCATGATTGCTTTTTCTAGTTCTATGAAGAATATCATTGGGATTTTAATAGGAAATAAATAACAATAGTTTGGTAGTAAGGCCATTTTGACAATATTAATTCTACCTATCCAAGAGCATGGAAGATCTTTCCATCTTCTAAGATCTTCTTCAATTTCTTTCTTTAGTGTTTTGCAGTTTTCATTGAAGAGGTCTTTCACCTCTTTTGTTAGGTTGATTCCCAAGGGTTTCTTTTTCTCTGAGGCTATTGTGAATGGAGTAGTTTATTTCTCTTGCAGTGGATGCATCACTGGTGTATAGAAATGCATTTGATTTATGGGTATTGATTTTATATTCTGCTACTTTGCTGATTCATTTATTAGTTCTAGAAGTTTTCTGGTGGAATTTTTTTGCTTCTCTAAATATAGCATTATGTCATCAGAAATAGTGATAGAGTTCTTCTTTTCCTACTTGTATCCCTTTAATTTTTTTCATCTACCTCTTTGCTCTGACTAGAGTTCCAAGGACTATGTTGAACAGAAGTGGTGAAAGAAAGCATCCTTCGGTTTCAAGATGGCGGCCTAGAGGGTGGCTGCATTTCATGTTGCTCCAGGACTCAGGATTCAAAAGAGGAGATATTGAGACACTTGGGATCAACTCAAAGCAGCCGGGTGACTCTCACCCGTTGGGAAGGCGTCCCGGATGGGACGGTGGTCCCGGAACACAGGGAACTTTGTGAAGTAGAGCTGCGGGCGAGACACCCCTCCCCCCGCTGGAGCAGTGAACTCGGACAACTGGGAGCGCCGTAAAGGAGGCCCCTCGGCACAGCGCTGGGACTCGGAGCAACCACTGGGGCTCCGGCGGCTGCCCAGGAGAGGAGTGGCGAGGAGAGCTGTGTGGACTCAGAGCACCGGGGCCTGCCCTGAGGACGAGGAGGAGGAACGTGGCCGCTTGGATTCAGAGTGACTGCACCAGAGCTACAGGCGATTGCCAGAGGAGGGGCTGCGTGGCGAGCTGTTTGGACTCAGACCACTTCGGAACACCGGGGCCTGCCCAGAGGAGTAGGAGGAGGAGGAGGAGGAGCGTGGCGAGTCCTTTGGACTTGCACTGACTGCATTAGCGCTCCAGGCAGCTGCTCAGAGGAGAAGCCGAGTGGTGAGTTGTTTGGACTTAAAGTGACAGCGCTTGAACACAGGGGGGCTGCCTGGAGGAGAAGCGTGGTGGGTCGCTTGGTCTTGAGTGGCCGCACCAGAGCTCCGGGCGGTTGCCCAGAGGACCCGTGCAGCGGGTCACGTGGATTCAGAGCCACTCAGAACGACTGCTCCTGAACACCCGGGGGGTTATCTGGAGAAGGAAGATGAACGGGGAGGGTCACTTCCACTCGGAGTGATTGATTGCCCAGGGCTACGGGTGGTTGGTGGGAGGAGGAGGCACGCAGTGAGTTTCTTGGACTCCTAGTGATCGCACCGGAATACTGGGGCTGTCTGAGGGAAGAGGCGTGTGGCGGGTCTCTGGGACTCAGAGAGATTGTACGGGGCCCCAGGTGGCTGCTCAGAAGAGGGGCCGCATAGCCAGGCGATTAGGTGCAGAGGAGGGTCCCAGGATCTAGGAGGCTTTTTGGTAGAAGAGCCGCACAGAGACAGGCTTAGGGCGGAGCGAAGGTTCCAGGCCTGCGGGCAGATTCTCTGAGGAGGGGCAGCCTAAGGAGATTCATCTGCGAAGGGTGAGGATCCCAGGCCCAGGAGGTAGGGCCAGGCCCCTGGGAACTTTGCAGAGGAAGGTAGCCCAGCCCAGGCGGTAGCTGTAAATTGAGGGGAACCTCTAGGAGGGAACTGACCAGCGAGACCTCCCCACCGGGTGAGACTTCCCTGCCGGGTGAGGTTTCCCCACAAGGACGGTAAAACCAGAGACTCAGGCCCAAACAGGCCTTGCCTCAGCCCGCAGCTTAGGTCCCCTTTGGATGACCATTGGTCAACAAGTGGAGGCACCTCTGCCCACTAGCAGGGATTATACCCCACCTGAAGGCCACCACTCCTAGAGAGGCAGCTTCCTTGTGGAGCACCGCATTATCAACTTCCTCCAAGACTTCAGCCTACTGAAGGCTAAGGGGGGATATATATAGAAATCTTCAGGGACATTGTAAGTCAATAGAGGAAATCTGCAATATCTCAGCGGTCCACTCATACCTGAACAATATGAGAAAACAAGGAAAGAAAATGCTGCAAACAAATCTAGATGTTACATCAATAAAACCCAATGACAGCATGGCAGAAGAAATGACAGAAAAGGAGTTCAGAATGTACATAATTAAAATGATCAGAGAAGCAAACGATGAGATGAAAGAGCAAATGCATGCACTGAATGATGGGATGAGAGAGCAAATGCAAGCATTGAATGATCGCACCAATCGACAGTTAAAAGAGCAAATACAGGAAGCAAAAGATCATTTCAATAAAGAGTTAGAGATATTGAAAAAAAACCAAACAGAAATCCTTGACATGAAGGAAACAATAAACCAAATTAAGAACTCCATAGAAAGCATATTCAGTAGGACAGAACACCTGGAAGACAGAACCTCAGACATTGAAGACAAAATATTTAACCTTGAAAACAAAGTTGAACAAACAGAGAAGATGGTAAGAAATCATGAACAGAATCTACAAGAACTATGGGATATCATGAAAAGGCCAAATTTAAGAATTATTGGGATTGAGGAAGGCTTAGAGAAACAAACCAAAGGAATGAACAATCTATTCAATGAAATAATATCAGAAAATTTCCCAAATCTGAAGAATGAAATGGAAAATCAAGTTCAAGAGGCTTATAGGACTCCAAATACACAAAATTACAACAGACCCACACCAAGCACATTATAATGAAAATACCTAACATACAAAATAAAGACAGAATTTTAAAGGCTGTGAGAGAAAAGAACCAAATTACATTCAGGGGGAAACCAATACGCATATCAGCAGATTTTTCAATCCAGACCCTAAAAGCTAGAAGGTCCTGGAACAACATTTTTCAAGCCCTGAAAGAAAATGGATGCCAACCAAGAATCTTATACCCAGCAAAACTTACCTTCAAATTTGACGATGAAATAAAATCCTTCCATGATAAACAAAAGCTAAAAGAATTTACAAAAAGAAAGCCAGCATTACAGAACATTCTCAACAAAATATTCCATGAGGAAGAGATGAAAAACAAAGAAGCAAATCAGCAAAGGGAGGAATTATCCTAAAGGAATTGTCAAATAAAGGAGGAAACAAGTTGTGTCAAACAAATAAATAAACAAAATTTTAAAAATGAACCAAATGACCGGGAAACCAAATCATATCTTTATAATAACCCTGAATGTTAATGGCCTGAATTCATCAATCAAAAGACATAGACTGGCAGATTGGATTAAAAAGAAAGATCCAACAATATGTTGCCTGCAAGAGACTCACCTCATAGAAAAAGATACCCATAGACTAAAGGTGAAAGGATGGGGAAAAACATACCATGCACATGGACTCAGCAAAAAAGCTGGGGTATCCATCCTCATTTCCGATAATGTGGACTTCAAGCCAAAGTTAGTCAGAAGGGATAAAGAAGGTCATTTCATACTGCTTAAGGGAAGCATAAATCAGCAAGATATAACAATCATAAGCATCTATGCCCCAAACAGTGGCTCATCCATGTATGTCAAACAAATCCTTCTCAATTTCAGAAACCAAATAGACCATAACACAATAATACTAGGTGATTTTAACACACCTCTCTCACCACTGGACAGATGTTCCAGACAAAAATTGAACAAAGAAACCATAGATCTCAATAACACAATCAATAATTTAGACTTAACGGACATTTATAGAATATACCATCCAACCAAGAGCAAATACACTTTCTTCTCAGCAGCACATGGATCCTTCTCTAAAATAGACCATATATTATGCCACAAAGCTAATGTTAGCAAATACAAGAAGATAGAGACACTACCATGAATTCTATCAGATCATAATGGATTGAAGTTAGAAATAAATGAAAGAGTAAAACACAGAAACTATTCCAACATCTGGAGATTAAACAATATGCTATTATATGATGAATGGATAACAGAAGATATTAGGAAGGAAATTAAAAAATTCTTAGAGGTAAATAAGAACAAAGAAACATCATATCAAAATCTCTGGGACACTATGAAAGCAGTACTTAGAGGGAAATTTATTTCATGGAGCGCATTTAATAAAAGAAGTAAAACTCAACAAATAAACGACCTAACACTACAGCTCAAAGCCCTAGAAAAAGAAGAACAGAACAGCACCAAAAGTAGGAGAAGACAGGAAATAGTTAAACTCAGAGCTGAAATCAATGAAATTGAAACAAAAGAATCAACACAAAAAATTGACAAAATAAATA